>NC_136919.1:72320886-74843386 GCF_949752795.1 Hyperoodon ampullatus | reverse complement strand
TGTTGCAGTGCGGGAGCGACACCCGTACTGCCACAGTAAAGGATGGGGGCGGGCGCGACCTTGTGTCTAGTCTAGGTCTGAGTAATCTGCACCCGTGGGAGTGCCTACCTCCAGGGTGAGCTGTTGCTGGTCTCGAGAGTTCTAGAATACGAACGACCGAGCAGCCGCGTCTGTAGGGGGCCGCCGGGGTTGAAGATCGTTTTAGGTCCCATTTGCTCCGAAAAGCCTCGGCCCCGATGCCAAAATGGTGTGGGGACGTGACCGTCCAGGATATTCCTTCACACCAAATGTGTCCCCCGGCCGCCAGACGCAGGTTCAGTGACTCCCCGGTCGCAAGGTCTGTACCCTTTGTCCTGAGCCCCAGAGGGCGGCTTCGGGGATGCCATGGGGGTGCACACGAGTCTCTCCCAAATGTGGAAGACAAGGGCATTATTGTCACCCAAAAAAAGTCGATTCCTGGTGGCCCCAGCGCCTCACTAGACATTTGTTCCCCCCTTTCGATGTGAAGCTGGCCAATGAGTGATGTCGAAGAGGCACGGACAGGGTAAGAGCTGAAAAATTCATGCGTGGGGAGAGGAAGCTCGTTTTCCTGCTTTAAAAGGGCTTTCTAAAAAATGAAAAATAAGTAAAATAAAAGGGCTTTCTGCATGCCCCGGCCTCCAGTGTCACCGTGGTCGCGTTTTAAACAGCAGAATAGGAACCTTGATCTCCTCTCCATGAGAATCCAACAAAGCAGAAAATTTCCTGACGTATTATACATCCGGGACAATATGAAACTGTCCTTTTGATTAAGTGTTGATTGTGGTCATGAGCAGCGTCCAGTCAGGACATCTTCGGTTTCTCAGCACCGGCACCTGCACTCCGGCTTACACGTACATACATATATATATTGTGTGTGCGTCATATATATTGTGTGTGCGTCGAGAGAAAGAGAACCACACATGCACACTATCTTTCACCCTTTCGCTGTTAATACCTATCACAATTCTATCCAGTTAATTGTGGTTTGAACACACACGTGCACATACAGACACACACACCCCACCCAGAGCAGAACGAGAGAGTGGATCCGGTCTAGTGAGGTTACACTTACTTGTAATCCTCCCCCCTCCCTTTCCACTTTCTTTGATGATTTTTCCCATAAGTGTACAAGCCGCTGGGACTTAGTAGAAGCAGGCTGCTCCTCCTAAATGTGATTCGGACCATATGCTTTCTACATTCATCCCCGCTCCTGCTTTTCTTCTCCGCACTAACTGCTAACACGTTATAGTCACCTTGAAATTTCCTCTGCTATTTTCCAATTAAAAGCTTAATAGCCCTGGAAACGGAGTTCATGTGGTGAAGTTTACCATAGCCCCTTGTTCTGAAAGGCTTTCTGCTGGGATCCCATTATGTGCTTGAATAAACCCTTTCTGCAAACAGAAATGGGACTCTGGGTTGTCAGGTGTTGGGTTACAATAGACTTTGAGGCAGGGGACATTTTACCAACATAAATACAAACCTGTCCCTATAGGGAGATGTTGTCAAATACTGGGTTATGGAAAACATTCCCATCAAATATGAGAAAAGGATTATTGCGCTATATCAAATGAGTATTTAGATCTCAGCCTCCAATGTGCACTGGAGTGAAACGGGGCCCCGGGACCAAATAATGCAAGACTGCTTGAGTGGCAAAGGGATAGGGTGGCTAGGTGACTGAGGGAGGAGAGTGGGTCGCCTTGGTAGTGGAAATATCCCCCAAACCTGGTGCAGAGCTCTGCTGCTTTCCTTTAAAAAAATTCTTTACTCCCAAGTTCCTTATACTCCCTGGTTTCCCTGACCATTTGGAGAAAATCGGCAGAAATTTGGCTTTGAAAAAAGTCTGTGGTCCCTGCATTCCCACGAGACCTGGAGATTTCAGCGCGAAAGTTCCCAGATTCAGTGTCTTTCTAGGCCCTCTACGTCTCTCCTTAAGTGAAGTGACTCGTTGTCAACTGACCACTTCAGGGCCTCTGGCCCGCGGGGCTGCAGTTTGGAGAGTTTATGAAGTTCCTCCCAGCTGTAGTGTTTTTAAGGCTTGTTTTCTTCGTGAAGTTTGGGATGAGTGATCCATGAGGCGGTGGGTTAGGGGCAAGACTAAGGAGTCTGTTCCCGAAGCAGCTTTGGAGGCAGGCCTCCCAGGGTTAGCCCTCTCGGACTAGGGTTTCCTTCTCGCGCCCTACTAGGTCCGCAGGTCTGAAACGGGGGAGGTGGGGGCAATCAAGGGCTTCAAGGGAAACACACACAAGCAGGTTCCCTTTTTAACCTGCTCCCCTCCCGGAATCACCCTTCTAAGCGGAGAGTTGGCTGCTAGAACGCCTGGTGCTACTTGAATTCACAGCAAACACAGTGGGACGTTTTCGGGTTGCTTGTTTGCTTCCAGGGCAGTGCAGAGAAAAGCTGAGAGGATAAGGGCAGCTGTGCCGCCAAACGGTTGGCCATTGCAGCAAACTCGTCTACGCTCCGGTTTCGCATTCGATTCGCCCAGACCGCCAAGAGCTGAGTTCAGAGTGCGCTGCCTGGAGCTTGCCGACAGACGGCTCGGGGACTGCATTCTACCCCCTTCGCACTGAGCCATTGTGCTACCCTGCGTCGCTGTAACCACCTGCTTTTTATTTTTGTTTTCTTGCATTGCGGGAGGGACTCCGTGCATTTGTGGTGGTGGTCTGCCTTAGGCCAAATCGGTACTCTTATGGGACTAGAAACACGCAAATAACTGTTTCAACAAAGTTTTATGCTGTCATCTTGTGCAAGGGCTCTCCCCCACCCCTACCCAAAGACACTGGGAGTGTGTGTGGCCCCATCCCTTTCCATAACTAGATTGCTGAGTCCGTGGGCATTTGAATTGGGGGACGCGAGACCTCCGTTTAATCGGTCAAATGCCGTTGGGCAGGGAGATCATATGCGGTAACTTTGGGGGCGCTAGCGTGGTTCCTGCGTCCGCGCTCTGAAAGTTTATAGACCCAGTACTTAAGCAAATCGCCCATAAGAGCGGTTCCCGGCTTTTCAGGACAGAGACTTTTTAAAATTAAAACGTGGGGAGACGGTAGAGAAATAAACTCTGCACCAGAGAGAGAGGACAGTTTTTTCCTTTGAAATACCCTGTAAAATGGGTCGTCATCCTTGGGCCAGCAGGTTTTCAAAATCATTTATTTTCTTCTGCAGCAGCAAAAGGAAATAAAGAAAGCCAACATTTCTCGAACCAATTCCAATGCCCTGCCCCCAACTCCTCCCATCAGTGGCCGCGGGGCCTGGCTCCCCCCAACTTAAAACCCTCTCGGCTCACTCCGGGAACCGAGTGCACCCGCAAGGCTCTGGTAGGCTCCGGTTCTCGCGGAGCCGTGTTTCTGTGGCCAAGTGTGGGAATGAAAGCGGCCTTGGGCTCGGTACCGCCCAGTCAGGCCTGGAGGGAGGGGAAGAGAGCGAAGGGCACCTCCACCCTCACCCGCGCTGGTCCTGCCTTCCCCGCCCCGCGTGCACCGCCGCGTCCCGGAGCGCCGCAGTCCCGCCCGCCGCGGGCAGGGGAAGCGCAGAGAGCTGGGAGGAGGGGGCCTTGAGCGCCCCCGTGAGAGTGGCCCGACGGCGGATGGCAAGGAAGGTGAAGTGCAGGGACTCGAAGGGCCCGAGCGGAAAGGAAGGAGGCAGGCGTGGAGTCGGGTTGGGAGTGCAAGGAGACCTGGACCTCGAGGGTGGGGGTGGCGGTGGGAGGGAGGAGGAGTTGGGGGAGGGCGGTGGAGAAAGTGCCGGGCCCGGCCTGCGCGCGCGGGAGCTGTAGACGAGCTGGCTCAGACCATAATCAGAGCTCTCGCCGGCTCCTGGCAGCCGCCGCAGCGCCTCAGCGAGGGAGGACGTGCCAGCCAAAGCAGCGGCAGGCGGAGACGCGACCGGCGTGAGATTGGTGGAGCGCCAGTCGGGAAGCTGAGGCTGTGAGCGCCGCGGGAGCCGTAAACACGGCTGCAGCCCCTCCGGCCACCCCGGAGCGCACGCGGCCGCGGGGACTGCTGGACCAAAGACTGCGCCGCCCGGAGGCCGCCCCTGAGCGGGCCTCCCAACCCGTCGTCCAGCGCTCCCTGACTCGCTCCCGCCGCCAGCCCGCCAGCTCTTCCGGGAGCCCGGGGCATGAACGGCTACGGCTCTCCCTACCTGTACATGGGCGGCCCGGTGTCGCAGCCGCCGCGGGCGCCCTTGCAGCGCACGCCCAAGTGCGCGCGCTGCCGCAACCACGGCGTGCTGTCCTGGCTCAAGGGCCACAAACGCTACTGCCGCTTCAAAGACTGCACCTGTGAGAAGTGCATCCTTATCATCGAGCGGCAGCGGGTCATGGCGGCGCAGGTGGCACTGCGCAGGCAGCAGGCCAACGAGAGCCTCGAGAGCCTCATCCCCGACTCGCTGCGCACCCTGCCGGGACCCCCGCCGCCGGGAGACGCCACCTCTGCCCCGCCGCCGCCGACCTCGCAGCCGTCTCAGCCACCGCCGCCGCCGCCGCGCCCCGCTGTGGAGTTGGCTGCTGCCGCCGCGCTGCGCTGGGCCGCGGAGCCCCAGCCTGGGGCGCTGCAGGCGCAGCTCGCCAAGCCAGGTAAGAGCAGCTGCGGTGCTGGGCCGGGCCCCGCGCGTGGGCGAAAACACTTCCAAGCGGCTACTGCTGCTTTGGCTGGGAGGCTCGGAGGCGAGTTTTTGGGAAGATGGCCCGGCCCGGCCCGGCCTTCCGCCCCAACTCCAGCCGAGCCGGTCCTTACTCTCTCGGCAGAAGCGACCTTCGGTCTGGACCCGGCGAGGTAGGAGGTGAACCCAGGCGCCCACAGGAAAGGCGCCTCGGGCTCGCCAAGTGCCTTGCCCAGCTTAAAGGGGGACGGGTAAATAAAGAGGTCGAGACAGGACCAAATTAAAATCCGCGTGGGCACACACCACCGTGAGGCCGGGCTTTCTTGCCGCGGGCTTTAGAGGGTCTCGCATTTGGAGGTTGGGATGGGTAGGTGCAAGGAAGGAGCCAAGGCCCAAGGCTTGGATGACTCTGGGTGTTTTTCTCGGCCTCCGGGGAATTTGAGCGAACCCGAAGCCTTTCAAGTAGCCTACTGTGGCCTCCAGCCTCTTGCAGTCTGTTGAAAGAAGCCCTATTTAGAAGCAGTAGTAAACAAGGGCCAGAGAGGCCCCCAAACCGATAGCGGGGGCTCAGAATCTAGTGCGCCCAGAGTCAACCAACTCCTTTTGCAGAATTGCTCAGGTCCTTTAACACCATTCCGCAGGCAGCCGTCAGCAGTCTCCGTGATTTTAAAGAAACAGAAACAAAACGACCTACAGTGAGGAAGGCCAGCCCTGGAGAGTCCTTTCCCCAGTTCTAGGTGGACCTGGGCCTCCTCCTGTCCTCTCCTCTCTCCTCTCCTCCTCTGCTGTGCTTTAGAGAGCATGGGTCTGCCCTGAGCCCTGGAGGTGGGCAGATTCCTCCCCTCACCTTTCCATCCGGTTCCCTCCTTCAGGCCTCCAAAGCCTTGCAAACCCCAGTGGAGCCTTTCCTCCTGGAGAATGTCTAGTTTACCATCCTGCCCAGCCCAAGGGCTCCTTTGATTTTAAGCTCGTAGAATTCTGTGTACAGGTGTTTGGTCTTTCCTTTTCACTGGGGCAGATGTACAAAGGAAAAAAGCCCATCTTCTCTGGGAGGGGCTTGAGGGGTATGCTGGAATTCAGAGATGGAAGGCTCTGTAAGGCCCAAAGCCCTCCCTGTGGGCGGAACTAATGGTAGAGCTTCTGCCTACCCCCAGTCTCCCCCAACCCCGAAAAAGACTGTACCTCTGGCTCTTGGAGAGAGGCTTTCAGCAGCACTGCACTGCTGTGTGGAGCCAGGGAAACATTTGGGGTGAGTTGGTAGGCAGCCTGGCAGGTGCAGTCCTGCTGCCCTGTTGCTCAATTATGCTCTCCAGACCTGAAGCTCTGAGAACATCTTATGGGAAGAGCAGAACTGGGTATTTTAAGGACAGAAGTGAGTTTACTGAACATGGATTTTGTGGATGTTTAATCCCAGGTAGAATATAAGCATTTCCCTGAGTAATGTCCGCCCACTCCCAGTTGACTCTCTTTTGTCAGTGTGATCTCTTCATATTTATAGGTTTGCCACAGAGGAATAGGAGGGGGGCAGGGAAAGAACATTCTTTTTGTTTTTCTCCTTTAAGTTAGAGCAGGTAACTAGGAGAGTTTTGTCTCAGTTCTCCATGCCAGTAACTTTTCTTAACTTTTCCATTTCCAGTTTCTCTGTCTCCATTTCCCCCAACACTAGGTCAGGAGTTTTGAGTGTGTGACAGTGGTAGCATCTTGCAGTGGCCACCTGCTCAGCAGCACCCGTGGTAATAGTGCTTTGGGTTCTGGGGTCCCTGTCCAAGAGGGGATTCTTTTCACATTGTGTGCTGTTCTAACCATTCTTTGGGATAGCCAGAGTTCATGGTCTCTAAAGAGCCACAAAACCAAAAATAACCCTGGGAGGCAGGGAGTGAGGAGCAGGCAGAAAGGCCAAGCAGCAGCCTCAGTAGCAGAAGGATACATGCTTGGGGAGAATAGGAGAGGGAGACTGCAACTGGACAAACCAGACCTGGTGCTCTCTCTTTTACACAGAACTAAGTATTCTGGGATGACCTGAGCCTTTCAAAATGAAAAGAAGTAATTGCAAAGGAGAATAGGATTTACCACTAGAAAAGGTCAGAGTGATGGCTTTGGGGGCCTAAGCTATCAGGGATCAAATGCTCAGGTCCTAATGCATACCTTGCACATTTATTTATGTAACTTTTGTTTTCTTCTTTCAATTGGTTCGACCCCATAATTCCATTCAACACCAACAAAAAGCGAGTCACCAATCCGATGATGGTGAGAGAGGGCAGGAAAGGAATAGATAATTGTTTTCCATTAGGAAGGCAAGTATACAAGTGGATCGGTTCTATGCAATGCTTTGTACAGAGAAAGCCCATTTGGGTTTTATGTTAGGGAAAGCCTCCTGAATGGGACTGTATGTATTTTTCCTTTTTTGGCAGTTGTTCTTATGATGTATTTGTATGTAACATACCATGCATATTGAGAAGCTTGTCAGATAATGGTCCTGGGTAAGTAGCTCACTATGTAGAGAAGTAAATGAAGCTCTGTTTGAATGGTAGTAAGTTACATGTACAGTAAGTTCAGAGACCATTAGGAATGTCTAAATATCTCCTGGTGATTTATGGAGATTTGTTTCTCTGTGATTTCAGTGTCAAAAACATGGTTGGTCTCTTTAGTACATAGCTGTGGAGACATTTGCTTTTTTTTGTTGGCTCCAAATGCAAGTGCACAAACACACAGAGTCTTTGCTCCTCTCCAGAAATCCTTGTGAAAAGTACACGCCCTAGAGAAGGGAATGTTTGCTGGGCACCGCTGGAGAAAAAAACACCCAGTTCAGGGAGCAACATTAATACCAAGACTCAGTTTTGTAGGTGGAAGAAATTTCTTTCCCAAATTCTGCTTCCGATTCTTTAAAGGAACAGGGATTGTTTTATCTAACGGTGTATCATGTTTAACATCCCTTTTAATGTGGAGGTGGTTGTAAGGAGAATTTTCATATTCTCCGGATATTACTTGTAGCAATGGATTAAAGCTTTTTTTTTTTTTTTTCGTTTTGGGTGTACATTTCCCCTGCTCCTAGATTATCATCTACGACTGCCCTGGAATTATTAGATTTTGATGGAACCCCAAATTCTAGTCTAAGCTCCTTTAAATCTATCCTATTGATGCGTTTCTCTTTCATTTCCTCTTCACTCCCCCCTCCTTCCCGTCAGGAAAATACCTTGGGAAGCTTGAACACCTTTCTGCTCTTAGAGTATCTGAGTCAGCAGCCTCAACCAGCCAAGCCAGCCTTTCAGGGCCTGGGCTGTAGAGCTGAGGAAAGTTAGGGGTCACGACCAAGGTGAGAGGCTGAAGTTACATTCCTCTGTTTGGCTCCCTCCCCCACACCCTACTCTTCCTCCAGGAGAGTGGCCTGGGTCTCCTCAGGCTGCCAGAGGAAAGGGCTGTGGCTACAGATTCTTCCTAGGTTTACATCTGCCATCAAAATAAATACATAAACAAGTTGTTAAAAAATTTCTTAAAGGAAAAGAAATCTAAAACATCGTATTTGATTAGGAGTAAGAGAGCAGGATTAACTAGGAAAGTAGGGTCTCTTTTCTTGTTTATTTCCCCTGAAATGGAGAGAACAAGAGACCTATAGGAAGGGAAGTTGGGAGATTTTGGAAAACTGCCTTTATTTGATTTTACCTCCTGTCCGGCACCTCCTAGCATCTTTATGCTTGCTCCGGGCTTTTCAGCTGCAGCTTGATTAGGTCCTGTCTGGTCAGCTTCCTAGTTTTAAATTTTACTTTAATTTTTTAAAAAAAGAGACACGCACCTGCATGGATGAGTGTTGCCAGAACACCGGTCCAGGCCAGGATGGGAAATTCTCTGCGACTAGAGGCTGAAGGAAAGGAAAAGTGGGAGAGACCTCAGAGTCACTCTGAGGGTGAAGGGTAGTTACGAATTTAAAACAGGGTCTGGGTATTTCAGACGCTTTGATTTGGGCCGAGGGGCCTGACTCAGAGTTGCATTTTAAAAAGCAAAAACCAACCAAACGAAAAGGAAGAAGCGAGACCGTACTGATCTCCTCCTAAACCTTACCCACGGCTGGCTCTGGAGGGTGGACGCAGGGCTGCTCACAGCTCCGGGCCTTTCCCACCGGCGCCCGGTGAGTTGCCGAGTTACCGACCGGCTCCTTGGGCCCCGGCGCAGCCGAGAGCGCAGCGAGTGGAAGTGCGGGGCGGCGGCTCAGGGACCCCGGGCCGGGTCAGGGATGGATGGGACGCCGGGAGAGGCCCATGCGGTGGCAGCAGCGCGCTCGCGGCTCCCCTGCGGCCTCCCTGGACCACTGTTCCCTTGCACCCAATCCAAGCGGCGCCCGTCGCTGCGGCGGCTCGTTTCACTCGCACTCAGCCCCGCGGGCTGGGTTAGACCCCGCCTGTTCGGTTGGTTGCCCGATTTAGCAAAAAACCTGCAAATAAACACACAAAAAAGGGATATCAAATATTGTATGGGGCACACGTGTACTGAAACATTGTGGTTTTTTGCTAAGCTGGGCATCCTGCTATTTTATCTGGCAACCCTAGGCCTCCGGGGCGGGCCCAGCCCTAAAGTCCTCGGGGGCGCCCCTCGGGGTGGGCGTAGCTCTGGCGGGTCTCCCAGTCTCTTTCTCCCTGTGGAGCCCAAGCTGCCCCCCGGCCGGCTCGGAGAGGCGCTGGTGTCCATCTTGTGGATCTGAGCATAAGGGTGGACAGGAAAACGGGAGCGTTTTCCACGTCTAGGAACCACAGAGTTCCACTGCCATCCGGGACAGAACCAACCCCCACCTAACACACCCCTCTGGGTTATAAATCTGGCGGGATAGCCGTGCTCGTGCACTCGATTTACACAACCAACTCTTCTTCTCCCTGATGGATGAACTCCCGGGTTTGAAAGATTACAGTAATCACAGGAGGACAGTGTAAATCGAATCTGATAGCAATAACTTTCGGGGAAGGTCAGGCTCAAGTGAAATGTTACCACGAAACCGGCATTTTGTTTGCAAAATACAATCACAGAGCATTGATGAGAGATTCTTTGCTGCAGCCAGTCAGCACTTTCAGCTAACAGCTTTACAGAGGAAAAGGGAGCAAATCTTCATAAATCAACGTCCCTGGAGGAGTTGGAGCCCCTTTCTGGAAATGGTGGACTTCTTCCTGACGGGAAGGCAGGCAGAACCCAGTGAAAACCTACGTGCCTGCCTCTCCTTCCCCTTTCTTTGCCTCTTCCGTTTCTCCAGCTTTCCTCCTTTCTTTAGCTTTTTAACCTGTTGCGGCCCCTCAGCCATTGGTCACTCGGGTCCCTGGACCCCCATGTCTAGTGTGATGTGACTCTGGTGGCACAGTGGACCTTGCACTGGGGTTTACATGGGCGCTGGTGGCAGAGGTTGGGGCCTGAGTGGTGGAACACTGGTCATCGCGGGGTCCATCACCTTGGGATCCTGTCACATCACTCCCAAGAGTTCCCCATGGCTTTAGTGAGTCACTGCAAACTACTGTTCTCTGGGGAAACTAAAACATAACTAGGTGGGTTTTTTTTTTGCATTTTATTATGCAGTTAAACAGCTATAAAAAATAAGTACAATCAACTACTGAATAACAATATTATGGAAAACTTAACATTCAGAACTTCAGTTTTCTACCGAATCTCTCATCTCTTTTGATTGCAGTGACTGGGCAGACTTAAATTTTACAAAGCTGGGATCAGTGTTCTGCTTGTTTCCCCCGCTAAGTATCACTTGTTTAGTTCAGTAGATGTTCCACTCATAGTCTTTATATGTGAATGTTTACGGCAACATTCCCTCCCACGAATACAGCAGTCTGCCCAGCTGCTGGCCTTTGGGTTACTTGCTGTGTTTCAATATAAAATACAACTCACTGCACAGATAATTTGGAATTTTTGCAAAATTTTCTTTAGTAAATTGTAAGCCTCTCAGTAGCCAAGAGGCAAATGCTTTGATCATCTCTGTGTAATCTTACCTAGCACAGTGCATGGGCACATAGTGAAAGATTTAATGATATTCGTTAAATAGGTGGATGAATAAGTAGCCAGTTGCATTTTTATAACTACCAAACACACTTGTAGATTTATAGGTAATTTTCCTCCTGCTTCTTGAAAAGTGTTCCTTTGAGTCAAGAAAGAGGTCAAAACTAAATTTTTGCAGGACTTAACAAAGTCCACAGTTGCAATCCACACTTCCTTAAGTCTAGCCCTTTCTATATCAATGTCTGCCAAAATATTGGTCCCCAGGAATCATCTTGATTTCTTCATATGTTATTAAGCCAGTGTCATTAATGATTTAAAAAAAACAAACATGACTATGTATTTTTAGTTTTCACAAGGTCCCACCCCCCAGCCCCCGGAAGAAAAGGAAAGATTTTAGACTGACGTTCATTCCCTGCTGTATGTTGGGTTTTCACCCATTCACTTTTTTATGATTCAGCATTTCTAGTGCAAGATAAGGACAACAGAAAATGTAAAAAGCGTGTCTCCTGTTTGAATTCTGACTGGCAGGGGTCTTTTCTGGAAGCCCCATCCAGCTGGGGCTCTTCCTGGCCATTGCTATAGGATTTGTGTACTTTGAAAACGACCCATCAGGGAACAGTTATTGAGAGGTATGTCCCCAAAGCTCAAGTGAACAGATGAGGGCGTGACTCCATGTTTCAAAATGCGTGATATGATTTCAAAGGGAAAAAAAAAAGTCCGGTGACTTTTGCACTAGGAAGCAGCGCTCCCTATGCCAGTGCTTTCGTGTTTTTATTCTGGATGTATGCTATATTTTATTTTCATAGATAGAAAGAATGGATAAGACCCCCACACCTAAGTGAGGAAGATACTCATCTTCATGTCACGAGCAGAATGTTTTGCATATGTGGCAGGCTTCCTCAAAATCTTTCAAATAAATACTTAGGACTTTTTTTTTTAAACTGCATTTTCATATGAAAAAAATCCACTGAAGAAAGTTAAAATTTGCAAACTGTAATTTTAGATTGGAAGTCACTTTTCTGTGGGTGTTCATTCTCTCTCCTTAAAGTCTTGTAGCTATCTTATGGCATAGATATATTGTGAAGTTGGAGCATTGTTTTCCATAGAAAAAGTGTCCTTCTCAATGGAGTACCTACTTTTTCAAAAAAAAAAATCTTACCCTTGTGAAGAGTTTATTTCAGGGATGGCTGTGAGTGTTTCTACATCATGAAAAATATGCAATTGAAGAGTGAACATTTAGTAAGATTTTAAAAATATCTAGATGTTTAGCTTTAAAAATAGAAGATTATATCACTTTCAATAACTGGTTTGTAATATCAGATGAGAGTGATTTCTTTCTACTTTCAGTCCAGTAGTTTTTGGCTTTTGGCACCTATATACTAGGAGTAAAAATATTATCAATTGAAATATATTCTTACTCTTTAATGTTCTAGGAATTAGGGTGTCAGTTTCAAGAAGAAAGAGGTTGAAACATTTGGGGAGTATCTCCTTTTTCATTTTGCTACTTGGCAGTTTCACATTTCTATATCTGGAAAGGCCTTTGTGTTGTAAACCAACAGGAACAATTTGTAAAGTTCATTTAGGGAAAAATCTACAGATGTAAAGAAACACCTGTTATTAAATTACGCTTTATCACTGGGCCCAAAACTCACCCTCTATAATTACTTGTGAAAGTCTGTATTTATGACAGTAATTTACAATACTTCTAGTTTAGGCACAACAATACAACCAGTACTTGACACCATAAATTTGCAGGGCTGGTATGTTCTGACCTTTAGAAATTATCGCTGGGTAAGGAGTTATTCTTGGTACAAGGTGAGAGGCTAGTCTTCCCTTGCCCGGTTCTGAATCCCCAACAGCCTTGGATGTTGTCTGGGTTTCTACTTACCCGGCACCCCTTAGCAGGACGTTATGCGTTGCCCAGGTGTGTGGACACCATGGGTGTGTCCCACTCACTGCTTCATTCAATGGCTCCTGTCTCCCCTTTGAGTACAGTATAAACAGTGCTGAACTCAGTTGGTTGGAATGTTCTGAATTTGTAGATTTGATTCCTGTGACATCCGGTTAGATTTTCTCACTTTTTGGCCATAGCCTGCCCACCCCTTTGGAGAGGCTGATCAGCCCAGAAATCTGCAGAGAGAAAGTGTGGATGAATCAGCACAATCCACCACACTCTTTGAGAAGTCACCAGAAGCTCTTGCTGCACTGGGGATGTCACAGTGGCAGGTGCAAAGTGTAGCACAAGAAAATATGAAAGAGGCCTCATGCAGTCTAGGGGTTCACAATTGGTAAACAAGCTGCCAATCATAGAGGATTCTACTGTGGCCTGTTCTGCAGATCAGGAAAATAGGTTCAAACGTTAAATTTTGTATTGTCTGATTTATAGTCCTGCCGTCCAATATCCAGTTGATTGGGACAGTATGTCCTTTACCATCTTAAAAAAAATACTAGATTTTCATAATGGTAGATATGTCAGATTAGCCAGAACATCATTTCTTAGTTCCCTTTTGGCTAAACTTCTGCCCTTTGAATCACTTTCTTCTGGCATCTAAAGCATTCTGTGGAAGACTAAGCTTGGTAATAGAGCTCGAAGCATTTTTCCCAAATGTCTTCGGTGTTTGCAGCTCATCCAGAGTGGGGAAAAGTTACCTTTTAAAATGGGAAGGTATTTTTAGGTTCACACATTTCTTTTAAAAATATCACAATCAGAGCTTTTTAGCTGTATTTACATACCTTTTTGTTTCCTAGAAGAACCAGTTGTTCCTTGCTTTAAAAAAAAAGCCAACAACCCCCCATCCCCTGTATTGCTATGACACTGTGTATCATATTTCTTTCACTTTTTCATTGTGGTAAAATATACGTAACGTAAAATTTACTATTTTAACCTTTTTTTAGGGACACAATATAGTGGCTTTAAGTATTTCCACAATGTTGTGTGGCCATCACCACTTTCCATTTTCAGAACTTTTTCATCATCCCTAACTGAAACGCAGTACCCATTAGACAGTAAGTCCCCCTTACACCCTGCCCTAGCCCCTGGTAACACCATTTTACTTTCTGTCACTATGAGTTTGCCTATTCTAGGTACGTTATATAAGTGGAATCACAGAATATTTGTCCTTTTGTGTCTGCCTTATTTCACTTAGCGTGATTCATCCACATTGTAGCATGTGTGAGAATTTCATTCCTTTTTGAGGCTGAATAATATTCCATTATATGAATGGACCACATGTTGTTTATCCATTCATCCATCTTTGATGGACACTTGGTTGCTTCCACTCTCTGGCTCTTGTGGATAATGCTGCTATGAACATTCGTGTTCCATGTGTGCATATTTGCTGCTTAGCAAATTCTGCCTGGTTGTGTTTGCTTTCCCCCTTGCACATGCGTCTTATTTCCCCAACTTGGTATTAAATTCCACAGGTTAGGGGCCAGTCTTATACATCCTGGTACTTTCCACCCTTTATTCTGTTTTCCTCAGTGTCTTGCAGGTTACAGCAATACAAGTACTTGATACTGACAATAATAGATAATGAAAGCTAAAGAAATAAGAAAACTGTTTAGAGGAGCACAGTATTTAAAACATTATTTTATGTCCATATTTTCCCCAGGAGAGTATTTGACTTGTTTTCCCAAGCTCCACTGAGCAGGGGCCAAGATCCAATTGTGTGTTGACTTCAGTGCTGAGTTAACATACTGTCACTGTCCACTTATTGTCAAGTGTTTAACGATAGAGTAACGCACCAAGAGGTAGGCGTGGAGTCCTGAGTCAGGAAAATGTAGGCAGGTCTAGCTGATTAGAATATGAAGGTATGGAAGCTTTTTTGTTGCTGTTTTTCTCATTGGGATCAAGGACAAATACCACATTAACCCAGGGGGTGAAAACTGGGATTCCAGTCCTAGGAAGTTGCAGGAGAGGATATGTCAAATTTCTCTTGCAAAAATAGGTGGTTTGTGCATATCCCAGAGTTGTTACAGAAAGCAAAAATGGCTTCATGTGTGTGGGCTGCAAATGATCCCCACATGGACACTTATTTTGTACTGGAAAAAGAAGCAGTGTTCATAAAATGCAAATTTAGGACAACTATGAATTTCTATCAGATTTATAAGTGAAAGTTTCACTGATATAGTTTAAGAATTTCTTTAAGTATTTATTTATGCCTAGGACATATTTATTGCTTTGTGAAGAATCAAAGTTTTGTTTTTCAATTATAATTAAGGTACATCCCATATTAGAAGAATGCTCATAAATGGGCCTTTGCTTAAGGCTTTTTATTTACTTTTAAAAATAAATTAATTTTCTTTATTTCTGGCTGCTTTGGGTCTTCGTTGCTGCGTGCGGGCTTTCTCTGGTTGCGGCGAGCGGGGGCTGCTCTTCGTTGCGGTGCGCAGGCTTCTCATTGCGGTGGCTTCTCTTGTTGCGGAGCGTGGGCTGTAGGCACGCGGGCTTCAGTAGTTGTGGTTCACGGACTCCAGAGCGCAAGATCAGTAGTTGTGGCGCACGGGCTTAGTTGTTCCACAGCATGTGGGATCTTCCCAGACCAGGGATCGAATCCATGTCCCCTGCATTGGCAGGTGGATTCTTAACCACTGCACCACCAGGGAAGTCCCTATTTAAGGGTTTTAAAATAAACAACAACAAATAGGAGGAGATGGATTTTAGAAGCTGCTTTGATGAAATTTCACCAGCTGGCTATCTACACATAATCAGGTGTGCCCACTGAGAAGGCAACAATGAGGCTATTCAGGCAGGGCAGTGGATAAAAATCCACTCGCATATAGCTTGTTAATAAAGAATATGTTTGGGCCTCCCTGGTGGCGCAGTGGTTGAGAGTCCGCCTGCCGATGCAGGGGATACGGGTTCGTGCCCCGGTCTGGGAGGATCCCATATGCCGCGGAGCGGCTGGGCCCGTGAGCCATGGCTGCTGAGCCTGTGCATCCGGAGCCTGTGCTCCGCAACGGGAGAGGCCACAACAGTGAGAGGCCCGCGTACCACAAAAAAAAAAAAAAAAAAAAAAAAAAAAAAAAAAAAAAAAAAAAAAAATAAAGAATATGTTTCTTTATTATTAAGATCTCTTAGAACCTACTTCTGCAAGCAGACCAGTCTTACTTATTTACTCCTTCCTTCCTTCCTTCCTTCCTGCCTGCCTGCCTGTTTAGCACCGTAATACTAGCCCTTGTGTGTGGGGGGGTGATGTCTTAAGTCAAAATGTTAAATTTGCAACTGGTTTACTTCACGGCAAATCTCTGCTTTATTTGGGAAGCTTTTTGTTTTGTTTTGTTTCTCTCTTCTTTTAATATAGTTCAGGAAGGTATCTTGAAGTTCTCTCCATGAACTTTACTAATGAAACAGTTCATGAAAACCTGTCTGCTTCTTGCAGCCCAGGTCCTGGAGTTATGAACGCACTGCTTCACTGGTGGATCTTGCTCCCTGGCAGTTTCACAAGCCTTCTCCAGCCATCTCCTTCTTTCTCTCTGCAACCTGTTCCACATCCAGATTTCACAGCTGGTTTCGCTTGCCCTCTAGTGTGGGTTATAGGCAACCAAGTCTGCCAGGACCTTGAGTGGGCTTTTAAGAAAAATTTCAACGTATAGAGGCTGCCTGTTTCACTCTGGCAATCATATTGACTAGTTATTGTACATGGTATCCTGATGAAACATACTGACGACTAGTTCACAAGACAGTTGACACAAAATCTGCCTATGGGAAAATGGATTTAAAATATTAAAATTTCCCATGGGTATATGCGTCGTGCACCAGTTAATGTCCTTGAATGACACTGGCCACCTCATTTGCAGAAAAGGGGCCAGAAGACAAGCCTGAGTTCATTTTCCTGTTCTTCCCTGGATGGTGTTTATCCCCAGCCTGGCCCCTATTTAGATTGTTAGTGCTAGACAGCCACATCTGTGGTTGTAGGTATTGTGTTTCCGTTCTGTGTTGAAGGCAAGCTTCCCTGCACACACCATTCTGAGAAATCACTCCGATTTCTAGATCTTTATTTTCAGGTATTTTTTTCCCATTTGCCAGTGACACAGTTTGGATATTTTTAAGGCTTGCAGTATGTCATAACCCACAGGGAAGCAGTTCCTCTTGCAGAAAGCCCATGTGGGGCCCTCTCCTGAGCACATCTGTTCCCCTTTACACACAGCAGGAAAGGATTAACCCAGCTGTTCTCTGCTTTTCAGATTTGACTGAAGAACGACTCGGGGACAGCAGCACAGCGGACACCACCGAGACCTTCAGCGACAAAGACACGGACCAGAGGAGCTCCCCGGACGTGACCAAAAGTAAGGGCTGCTTCACGCCAGAGAGCCCCGAGATAGTGTCGGTGGACGAAGGGGGGTATGCGGTCCAGAAGAACGGAGGCAGCTCCGAGAGCCGACCCGACAGCCCCAAGTACCCCGGGGAGCAGAATCACCTCCTGATCGAGGGCCCCTCGGGGACCGTGTCTCTGCCCTTCAGCTTGAAAGCCAACAGACCGCCCCTGGAAGTGTTAAAAAAAATATTCCCCAACCAGAAGCCCACGGTGCTGGAGCTGATCCTGAAGGGCTGCGGGGGCGACCTGGTGAGCGCCGTGGAGGTCCTGCTTTCCAGCCGCACCTCCAGCTTGGCCGCGGACCGAACTGCGGCAGAGCCCGAGGGCCTGGTGCTGCCCCCCAACGGGCACATCTTCGAACACACCTTGAGCTCCTACCCCATCTCCTCTTCCAAATGGTCCGTGGGCTCGGCCTTCAGAGTCCCAGACACGTTGAGGTTTTCCGCCGACTCCAGTAACATGGTCCCCAGCCCCCTGGCCGTGCCCCTGCAGCACCCGTTCCCCCAGCCCCCCCGGTACCCTCTGATGCTGAGGAATACTTTGGCGAGAAACCAGTCGAGCCCCTTTCTGCCCAACGATGTCACCCTATGGAACACCATGACGTTGCAGCAACAGTACCAGCTGAGGTCCCAGTACGTCAGCCCTTTTCCCACTAACTCTACCAGCGTCTTCAGAAGCTCACCTGTCCTCCCTGCCCGCGTCCCCGAAGACCCTCGGATCCCCATCCCTGACGATGGGTGTCCCATCGTGTCAAAGCAGTCCATTTACGCCGAGGACGACTACGACGAGAGGTCTGACTCCGCAGACTCTAGAATACTCAACACGTCATCTTAAAGTGCTACCCGATGGGTGGTGACCAGGTGACATTGTCTGTGCATTTGAACCCTGGCCCCCCCTTGAGGAGAGGCCACATCCTGTGTATACCTTTTCCTTCCGTTTCACAAAGTGACTGTGCTTGATTCTATACCTTAGCAATAAAAACATAACTTATTTAATTTCTTGCACTTCACTGGAAAATGCCAAATAGCTCTGCTCTGTGGCTTTAGTGCTGAATGTTCGTTGTAAAAGAGAATAGTCTTGGGAAAGCCTTGGGCCCATGGAAGATTTATGTGGGGATGTAGAGCTGAAGGTCAGCCTTGCCCCTAAACTCAGCCTGGAATGTTCAATAAAATAGTATACTTGAATTAAATTTTTTTTTTTTTTTTTTTTTGCCATACGCGGGCCTCTTGCTGTTGTGGCCTCTCCCGTTGCGGAGCACAGGCTCCAGATGTGCAGGCTGAGCAGCCATGGCTCACGGGCCCAGCTGCTCCGCGGCATGTGGGATCTTCCCGGACCAGGGCACAAACCCGTGTCCCCAGCATCGGCAGGCAGACTCCCAACCACTGTGCCACCAGGGAAGCCCCTTGAATGAAATTTTGTAAAAGAGGATTCCTTAGGATATGTGAAACCTAAAGGCAGTGGTTTGGTTGCAAACGGACTATAAACAGGGACCTTATACTCCTGTGCTAAAAATCCTTCTTGCATTTTAAAGAGAGACTGCACTTAATAGAGTGAACTTCTCACATGCTTATTTAAACTTGGACAGTTTTCAGAGACAAACTCCATTAAGAATTACTCTTCACATGGCTGAATCGAAACGTGTAATGTCAATGTCAGTGTAAAGCCAATCACAGCTGTGAACTGCATGAAATGTATTGTGAAATGAACACAAGATTAAGCTTTGTCAGGTTAATGTAGCATGCTAAGGACTCTAGAAAAAAAAATAAACGAAGGAGATGATCTTGGTTTATGTCATTTCTACTTGTGGAAAGAGGATCTCTAAAAATAGAAACTTGATATAAAAGCTACTTACCAGTGCATGGATCAAGGCTTCAGTTAAATGCGATATCCCTTGAGAAATATGAATGGCAAAGTTTGGGGGCTGCGTTGAGAAAGACAGAATTTATTTTTCAAGAATAGACTTAATTCAGTCCCTCCATCTGTTTATTTGTTTCTTCAACAGATAATTATTGAGTGCCTACTACGTGTAAGAGGATGCTCTTTGTATGTTATTGTCCGAGTTACCTGCCCGTTGAGTCCAAGACAGCAGGGATTATATGATGGAGAATCTCATTAAAAGCAAAGTAAAAATGAAAAAATCTACAGTGTGGAAAGTAAGCGAAGTGCATAGCACGGTACCTGACGCAGAGAAAGTACTCCATCAATGAGAGCAAATACTCCTATTAAGTTCAGTATATACTCCTATTTGCATTCAGGATGAAGAAGTGGATTCCCTCATTCTCACTTGGAGAAGATGCCATTCTGGTTTTGGGGGGTGACCACAACAAAACTTTGGGAAACAGGGCTTTTCCCCTTCATTTAAAAAGCATTTTGGGTGGGTGGGGGCTGCTGTATATGGCAAGCTTCTTGCTCAGATATTTTTAGAAGTGAGTTTTAGAACAATAATGTGCAGTGGTGCCCACACCAACCACTTCTTACTCCTTTCTTCAGAATGCTGGAGAGGAAAGATGACTGCCCAGGTCAGACAATAACCTTACGAATGTGGAAGGGAAAGAAAATAAGTGAAAGCCTCTACATGACAAGGATGCAGAGAGAGCTCCCAGCACAAGAATAAGTCTTGAAGGGATCTTCATTCTGGGAGGAAGAAGGGCAAATCCTCTTGGCTTGAGATGCTCCTCCCTCAATGGGAACAAGAGCTGATGTCAGCTGCCCACCACCCTTGCATGGGTCCCAGGAGGAAAACATATTTAAAACAAAAAAACAAAATCTCATTTTTATTTCTACTGGGCACCTTTGGAATGAGAAATCATTGAGGGGAAAAATTCCTTATATAATATATTCCTTTTATTCCTTATATATTCCTTATATAATTATATTCCTTATATAATTCCTTATATATTCCTTATATAATTCCTTATATTAGTTGAACTAATGTGTATTTAGTTGACATGGTTACATACCAGAGTTTTTGAAAGTAAATAGGATTTGTTGTTAAGGTTATATTTTAGTGAGGGGCTGGAGAGGAGAATAATGTGACCCCTGATTCTAAAAATACATGTCCAGGACATTTTATATGGTAGTGATGGGCTAATGTCTGGGCCTACCTAGCCAAAATGTATTTTCAAAGGTATCTTCAAAAGTTTATCTATATTACAAAAAAAAGTTTATATTTATCTAACAAGCAACAATGATAACAGATTCCATATGAGATGACAGTGCTATAAAATCTGTCATATCTTCAGGTTGAGTGACCTGGATTGAGCAAAACGGCTTAAGATATGGTATCCTGACAGCTTGATTTTGCCCACAGATCATCAGAGTTCTTGCCCTCTTTTTCCAATGGCCAGCAAAATGGAACTGCCTATAAGACAGCTTATTTCTGGGCTACAACAGGTATGTTTGATCCTCAGTGTACTTCTGAAGCAAGATATGTTTGTTTCGGTGCGGTAAGTGTGGTACGGGGTCAGAGGGAAAAATTGGTTGTTAAGATCCTATGTCTTGCTTCCTGCATTCAGTTTTGCTTCCTCTGCAGTCCTGACAGCTGAGGCCCCTCTGGTTAAAGTGGCAAAACCTCTTAGATTCTAGCTCAACTCTTAGAGACCATCCTGCTACGGTTGGCATGTAAGAATTCAAGGGAAATGAACACTCCTCTGCGCATGGGCACTCAGTCATTCTTTCACAGGAAACTCAACATCTGGATGAAAAGAGGAAAACAGCATCAACCAGTTCCTAGTTAAATCCCATCTGTCACACAAAATATCTGGGTCCTCGGCTGTACACTTGCAGTTGAGTCAGGCCAGGCTTATAGAAAGTTAATTCCTATTAGACCACAGTGACCCTTTCCCCTGCTAGTCTTACAGTAAATGCTTTGTTCATCTTTGATGTGATGGCGGGTGGGCTACTCATGTTGTCCTGCAGCAGTTTGTCTCCAAGTGTGGTCCAGACACCTGATACTTAGTCTCTAGTTTAGATTCCTGGGCCCCACTTGTTGAGTTCAGAATCCCTGTAGCCTAAGCTCCTACATTTTTACCATCCTCTCCAGGTAATTCTTTTTTTTTTTTTAGTTAGTTAGTTATTTATTAATTTTGGCTGCATTGGGTCTTCGTTGCTGTGCGTGGGCTTTCTCTAGTTGTGGCGAGCGGGGGCTACTCTCATTGCGGTGTGTGGGCTTCTCGTTGCGGTGGCCTCTTTTGTTGCAGAGCACGGGCTCTAGGCACGTGGGCTTCAGTAGTTGTGGCACACGGGCTCAGTAGTTGTGGCTTGCGGGCTCTAGAGCGCAGGCTCAGTAGTTGTGGCTCACAGGCTTAGTTGCTCCACGGCATGTGGGATCTTCCCGGACCAGGGCTCAAACTCGTGTCCCCTGCATTGGCAGGCGGATTCTTAACCACTGCACCACCAGGGAAGTCCCTCCAGGGGATTCTTAAACTCACTAAGATTTGAGATCTGCCTCACTCTGCATCACATCCTTAGGTTTCCTTCTTAGATCTATGCCAAGTAAAAGAGCTGAGGGATATAAACTGTGATGCTGGGGGTTTCAGGATCCCCATTCCACTCACATCTACTTTCCTATGGCAAGAGTAAACTTCACTGTGTACGCAGTCTTAATTCATGCCCTAGAGCCAGTTCAAATAATGGTAGTGTCAGTGTTAATGATTAGATCGAGTACACATTTGGGATCAGAAATGCCTGTTTCTGGAAACTTGGGTTTGGTAAAGGACCAGATATTAGCATAAACATGCTATCCTTTCCCCTAAGGGGACTGCTGCCAGTTTTTCAGTTGTTCCGTGATTCCTGGCTTACTTGTGACACCTGGAAATAGGTTTTGCCCTGGAGCTCTGAGTTCTAAGAAATATCAATAAACCTTCCCCTTTCTCCAGCTTTATTGAGATATAATTGACATGTAGCGTTGTTAAAGATGTATAATGTGATGATTTGATATATGTATATGTTGGAAAATGATTACCATAATAAGGTTAGTTAACACATCTATCACCTCACATAATTACTTTTTTGGGGGGTTTAAATCTGTTCTCTCAGCAACTTTCAAGTATACAATACAGTATTGTTAATCATAATCACCGTACATTAGATCCCCAGAACTTATTCATCTTGTAATTGGAAGTTTGTACACTTTGACCAACATCTCCTCATTTCCCCCACCCTTTAGCCCCTGGCAACCGCCAGTCTACTCTCTGTTTCTATGAGTTTGGCTTTTTTAGATCCACATACAAGTGAGATCATATAGTACTTGTCTTTTTGTGACTGGCTTATTTCACTTAGGATGTAACATTTTCTTTATCTATTCATGCATTGATGGTCACTTAGGTTGTTTCCATATGTTGTGAATAATGCTGCAATGTACATGGAGTGCAGATATCTCTTTGAGATAGTATTTTCATTTTCTTCGGATATATTCCCAGAATTGGAATTGTTGGATCATATGGTAGTTCTATTTTTAATTTTTTGAGGAACCTTCATACTTTTCTCCATAGTGGCTGCACCAATTTACATTCCCACCAACAGTACAAGAGGGTTCCTTTTTCTCCACACCCTCTCCAGCACTTAGCTCTTGTCGTTTTGGTAATAGCCATTCTAACAGGTGTGAGGCGATATCTCATTGTGAAATATCAACAGGTTTTTTTTTTCTGTTTCTTGTTTTTATTTTTGGTTTTGTACTTCGTAGAGGCATCATTTCACTTGATTTTATTCTGCTGTCCATGTTTAACATTAGCTATTGGTGATAATATAATCTGAGTATAAAGCAGTAAGTTTTTCAAAAGAGATGTTGCTCTTAACTGAATTTTAGTGAATAAGAGTGAGTTTAAAATAGACTTACAAACATGCCAGTCCTGCAGAGGAAAAAAATTAACATAGTAATTTGCTGTATACTTCCATAATTCCATAGTGGAATCTCCAGAAATAATATGTAGAAACAGAAGTTAATTGTAAGTGAATTTCAGTTGCTGGCTCCCAAATGTGTTTTAAAGTTGCTATATAACATCTGGGCTAGATTGCAGGAAATACACAGTGAAAAGTAGAAGCATTTCTATTACATCTGTATTATCTCAGCACTCTTGATGATGGGAAAACCAGAAGTAGTTTCACAAACGTCTTGAGAAGCACGGCATTTGTTAGCCAGGTGTATGGCTGTGGTTGAAATTAATAGACGAGCAACCTGAAAAGGGGACAGGTACCAGGGAAAAGGGGCAGTGATTTAGACCTCTGGTCTAGGCTCTTACAGTTAACTGGCAGCTTCTAAGAGCCTAAGAACATTTAAAATTTATGAAAAGAATAGGACCAGAGGAGGGGATCCTATTCAGTGCAGTGTAGCAGTCATATATTATGGGGTTTGCTCTTCAGGGACTCATCTTCCAGGTCCCCAGGTTGCCCTGTGGCTGGATCTGTGGGAGACGATGGTAGGGGAGGCATCCTGGGAACATTTGTTGGGTGCCCAGAAAACAGGCACTGACTGCATTTGAATGGACGTATTTGAAAAATGAACTTTATTTCATTGCATACTGTTTCAGTGATTCATTCTTTATATGTGCATTTACTCAGCAGAAGTGAGTTCAAAATAAGATGGATGCTAACTTTATATGTTAATTTTAATATTGAAGCTATCCTGTATTTGAAGAATAAGATCAGTGCTTCAATTTCATTTCTTACGTGGTACTGAATGTTGTCATTACTGGGGAAAAAAATCATTTCCGAAGGCATCCTGCCCAAATTCCAATCTTAGAGGGCAAGAGGAGTCTTAGAAGAGGCAATTTTGCCTTTTGCTGATGTTCTTTTCAGTGATATGCTTCATTGTTCCCACAGTATCATTTACTATTTCGGTGTGAAGGGTAAATAGCAAGGGTAGTGGTTTTTTCTTACATTACAATGGAGTTTATTTACTAATTGGATTCTGAGAGTTTGCTGGGGTTGTTTGGCTGTGTCAAGAGTTTCATATATCCCACGGGCAAAGCTACTGGACTTAACCAAAAGTAAACTCAGCAGTTGTTCAGAAAAGTCCCTCCAGAAGACTTGAGTCACTGCTTAGTGGTTTTAGATATGACCTCATACTTGCACTGTCATTTGAATGAAAGACTCCAAATGTCTGTGTGGAAAACAAAGCTGATGAATGAATGAAAATACCTGCAGCAAACACTGAGGCACTATGAACCAGCCTGCCAAAGCATCTCCACTACAGTAATAGCTGTGATTCACTGCAGACACTGAACCTTCAAGAAACATTATATCTAACGTGGTTTAGTGTTAAAGATGTTTTATTCTATAGAGACTTTTGAAAATTGGCAATTGGGTATGACGCATACGTAACTCCCTATTACATGGAGTATTTGATTTGCCAAAGGCCCTGTATGTATCTGTTAGAAACATGTTCTATATATTCCTGTTTTTTTTTTTTTTTTTTCGGTACGCGGGCCTCTCACCGCCGTGGCCTCTCCTGTCGCGGAGCACAGGCTCCGGACGCGCAGGCCCAGCGGCCACGGCCCACGGGCCCAGCCGCTCCGCGGCATGCGGGATCCTCCCAGACCGGGGCACAAACCCGCATCCCCTGCATCGGCAGGCGGACTCTCAACCACTGCGCCACCAGGGAAGCCCTATATATTCCTGTTTATACCTACCCGAGACAAAATCTTGTTAATCCAACACTGACTTACTCAAATCAGCAATTCCAGGCACCTGTTAGATATTATTAATTATTTTAAAAGCTCTGTCTGGGTCCAACCCAAATGAAAATTATTAAAAATCAGTGCTATCCAGAATCTGCCATTTTCCAAAAATGGTTTGGAGTTATTTGTGACTGAAGGAGCAGTCATTTAGAAAGCACTTACTCTGTGCTAGCCATTCTTCTACACGATTTACATCTAGTAACTCATTTCATCTCTCCTCAGTCACTTAAGGTGGGTAGTATTACTCTTCCCCTTTGATAGATAAGGAAGCAAAGAAGTAACCTACCCAAAGGCAATCCCTGGAGGTGGTGGATGTGGGTTTCCATCTCAGCAGTTTGGGTCATCGTATGGGCTTAGAGTTCACAGGGTGTTTTAGAAGTCCTGTGCCTTTCTTTGCCCAGACCCCTGGTTTTCTCCGAGGTCCAGAGATACCTCCATCAGAAGTGGGAAATGCGGCCATGGCTGTAGAATCCTGAGCATTCAGAGCTCTCCCTGTCCTCCCTTTCCATCAGCGAGCCAGTCACTACAGCCGGACAGACGTTAATGAATGTTTCTCCTGGCTCTGCTGCCCCCTAGAGGTCGGTAGGGGTAAAGTGGATGAAGTCAGCATTTTCCCTCGGCTCCTTGGTCATAGTTAATCCCTTGACTAAACAAGAAAGGTGTGAGTCTTTCAAAGGCATATTTGCTACATTCTGTTTCACACAAGTTCTGGGACCTCTCCTCCAGGACAGTTATGGCTGTGGACCAAGACATTCACACCCAACAGCCCTGTGACACTGGGCCTGCAGGGGATTCCTGAGAAGCCCCAGCCTACCGAGGAATGATTTCCCACTGAGCAAGTACCAGTGTCACAGATGGCTGTACTGTTGACCACAGATTCCCGAAGAAGGGGTCTTGGGTAAATGGACAATACTGTGGCTCCCACATTAAACTCAAATACGAATTGTCTAAAACCACCAGGAAGGAAATATAACTTTAAGTCGCAACTTTATTAAATCTACTAGACAAATAATAGAAAACAAGGAAGATCATTGAATCCAAAGTTTCTCCAAGTGTTGTCTATGAATCACTGGATTTGGAAGGCCCTGAGATGTCAGTTAACAATCTAGATCCTGGATTCCCTTCAGACCGTCTAAATCAAAACCTCTGGGAGGAGACATTCCCCCTCCTCCACAAGAATCTACAGTGGCAACAAGAACCACCAAAATCCACTCCTGTCTGGAGAACAGTCTTCTAGAGCCCAATCCAGCCCTCCAGTAAGGGAGGAAAAGACAAATCTACTGGTCATAATATTTGAGGAGATTGCTCATCTTTACATTACCCACTCAGGTGAATAAAAGACTCTCTCAGGGTCCAAATCAGCGTAAGGAGGCTGCCAGGTTGGAGGTGGATAATACCAGTGTTCAGAAGTAACTGGTGACATTAAGTAAACCACCCCCATAGGGCTGGGGGTGAGGGGACAATTCTTTACCCTTCACAGTTATGGATTGGTTTGATCAATTACAAGAAAAATTACTCAAGGAGAATTTTTCCCCCTAAACTTAGGGTTCGACCCAGTCAGTACGGGTTTTGAAATGTAGGTGAAGGAGCCAGTGCCTTACAGGAGGGGCTCCTTGTGAGTGGGCTGAAGGAGCAGAGAAAGAGGCAGTGAAGATGGAGATTCCCTCGGGGGCAGAGCAGGGCTTCCGCCAGGCCTAGTTGTGCAGTTCAGCCCCTGCTCGATTTTGGGAGATCCACAGGCTGTGCATGAGTTTGGGGATGGTGGTCGTAGTGTCTGGGCCTCCGCTTGGAGATCACCTTCCTCCATACAAATACATCAGAAATATTTCTACATGTGGAACAACTCCTGCAGAACACCCACTGAACGCTGGCAGAAGACCTCAGACCTCCCAAAAGGCAAGAAACTCCCCACAAACCTGGGTAGGGCAAAAACGGAGACAAAAGGTTAGGGACGGGACCTGCACCAGTGGGAGGGAGCTGTGAAGGAGGAAAGGTTTCCACACACTAGGAGCCCCTTCGCGGGCGGAGACTGCGGGTGGCCGGGGGGGTGGGGGAAGCTTCGGAGCCACAGAGGAGAGCGCAGCAACAGGGGTGCGGAGGGCAAAGCGGAGACATTCCCGTGCAGAGGATCGGTGCCGACCAGCACTCACCAGGCCAAGAGGCTTGTCTGCTCGGCCGCCGGGGCGGGGGTGGCTGGGAGCTGAGGCTCGGACTTCGGTCGGATCCCAGGGAGAGGACTGGGGTTGGCAGCGTGAACACAGCCTGAAGGGGCTCGTGGACCGCGGCTAGACGGGACGGAGTCCGGGAAAAAGTCTGGACCTGCCGAAGAGGCAAGAGACCATTGTTAAGGGGTGCGCAAGGAGAGGGGATTCAGAGCACCACCTAAACGAGCTTCAAAGATAGGCGCGAGCCACAGCTATCAGAGCGGACCCCAGTGATGGGCATGGGACACTAAGGCTGCTGCTGCCGCCACCAAGAAGCCTGTGTGCGAGCACAGGTCACTCTCCACACCTGCCCTCCCGGGAGCCTGTGCAGCCTGCCACTGCCAGGGTCCCGTGATCCAGGGACAACTTCCCTGGGAGAACGCACGGCACACCTCAGGCTGTTGCAGTGTCACGCGGGTCTCTGCCGCCGCAGGCTCGCCCCGCACTCCGTACCCCTCCCTCCCCCCGGTGTGAGTGAGCCGGAGCCCCCAGATCAGCTGCTCCTTTAACCCCGTCCTGTCTGAGCGAAGAACAGACGCCCTCCAGCGACCTACATGCAGAGGCGGGTCCAAATCCAGAGCTGAACCCCAGGAGCTGTTCGAACAAAGAAGAGACAGGGAAATCTCGCCCAGCAGCCTCAGGAGCAACGGATTAAATCTCCACAGTCAACTTGATGTACCCTGCATCTGTGGAGTACTTGAATAGACAACGAATCATCCCAAATTGAGGCGGTGGACTTTGGGATCACCTGTAGACTTGGGGTTTGCTGTATGTTACTGACCAGTTTCTGATTTTTATGTTTATTTTAGTTTTTAACACTTGTTATCATTGGTGGATTTGTTTATTGGTTTTGTTCTCTTCTTTTTTTTTAAATTACTTTAAAATTTTTTTATTTTAATAGTTCTTTAAATTTTTTATTTTAATAACTATATGTATTTTAATTTATTTCTTTTTATTTCTTTTTGTTTCTCCCTTTTCTTCTGAGCCATGTGGGTGACAGGGTCTTGGTGCTCCGGCCACGTGTCAGGCCTGTGCCTCTGAGGTGGGAGAGCCAAGTTCAGGACATTGGTCCACCAGAGACCTCCCCGCTCCATGTAAGATTAAATGGCGAAAATCTCCCAGAGATCTCCATCTCAGTGCTAAGACCCAGCTCCACTCAATGATCAGCAAGCTACAGTGCTGGACACCCTATGCCAAACAACTAGCAAGACAGGAACACAACCCCACCCATTAGCAGAGAGGCACCTAAAATCATACAGTTGTAGACAACCAAAACCACACCACTTGGACGCAGTCCTGCCCACCAGAAGGACAAGATCCAGCCTCATCCACCAGAACACAGGCACCAGTCCCCTCCACCAGGAAGCGTACACAACCCATTGAACCAACCTTACCCACTGAGGGCAGACACCAAAAACAAAAGGAAGTACGAATCTGCAGACTGTGAAAACCAGACCCCAAACACAGTAAGTTAAGCAAAATGAGAAGACACAGAAACACGCAGCAGATGATGGAGCAAGGTAAAAACCCGCCAGACCAAACAAATGGAGAGGAAATAGGCAGCCTACCTGAAAAAGAATTCAGAGCAATGATAGTAAAGATGATCCAAAATCTTGGAAATAGAATGGAGAAAATACAAGAAACGTTTAACAAGGACCTAGAAGAACTAAAGAGCAAACAAGCAATGATGAACAACACAATAAATGAAATTAAAAATTCTCTAGAAAGAATCAATAGCAGAATAACTGAGGCAGAAGAATGGATAAGTGACCTGGAAGATAAAATAATGGAAATAACTCCCACAGAGCAGAATAAAGAAAAAAGAATGAGAAGAATTGAGGACAGTCTCAGAGACCTCTGGGACAACATTAAACACACCAACATTCGAATTATAGGGGTCCCAGAAGAAGAAAAGAAAAAGAAAGGGACTGAGAAAATATTTGAAGAGATTATGGTTGAATATTTCCCTAATATGGGAAAGGAAATCAAGTCCAGGAAGCACAGAGAGTCCCACACAGGATAAATCCAAGGAGAAACATGGCAAGACACCTATTAATCAAACTATCAAAAATTAAATACAAAGAAAAAATATTGAAAGCAGCAGGGAAAAGCAACAAATAACATACAAGAGAATCCCCATAAGGTTAACAGCTGATCTTTCAGCAGAAACTCTGCAAGGCAGAAGGGAGTGGCAGGCCATATTTAAAGTGATGAAAGGGAAAAGCCTACAACCAAGATCACTCTACCCAGCAAGGATCTCATTCAGATTCAATGGAGAAATTAGAACTTTTACAGACAAGCAAAAGCTAAGAGAATTCAGCACCACCAAACCAGCTTTACAATGAATGCTAAAGGGACTTCTCTAGGCAGGAAACACAAGAGAAGGAAAAGCCCTGCAATAACAAGCCCAAAACAATTAAGAAAATGGTAATAGGAACATACATATCGATAATTACCTTAAATGTAGATGGATTAAATACTCCAACCAAAAGATGTAGACTGAATGGATTCAAAAACAAGACCCATATATATGATGTCTACAGGAGACCCACTTCAGACCTAGGGACACATACAGACTGAAAGTGAGGGGACGGAAAAAGATATTCCATGCAAATGGAAATCAAAAGAAAGCTGCAGTAGCAATTCTCACATCAGAGAAAATAGACTTTAAAATAAAGACTATTACAGAGGCAAAGAAGGACACTACAGAATGATCAAATTATCAATCCACGAAGATAAAATAATTGTAAATATTTTTGCACCCAACATAGGAGCACCTCAATACATAAGGCAAATACCAACAGCCATAAAAGGGGAAATTGACAGTAACACAGTCATAGTAGGGGACTTTAGCACCCCACTCTCACCAATGGACACATCATCCAAAATGAAAATAAATGAGGAAACACAAACTTTAAATGACACATTAAACAAGATGGAGTTAAATGATACTTATAGGACATTCCATCCAAAAACAACACAATACACTTTCTTCTCAAGTGCTCATGGAACATTCTCCAGGATAGATCATACATTGGGTCACAAATCAAGCCTTGGTAAATTTAACAAAACTGAAATCGTATCAAGTATCTTTTCTGACCACAGTGCTATGAGACTAGATACCAATTACAGGAAAACAACTGTAAAATACACAAACACATGTAGGCCAAACAATACGCTACTAAATAACCAAGAGATCACTGAAGAAATCAAAGAAATCAAAAGATACCTAGAAACAAACGATAATGAAAACACAACGACTCAAAACCTATGGGATGCAGCAAAAGCAGTTCTAAGAGGGAAGTTTATAGCAATACAATCCTACCTCAAGAAACAAGAAACATCTCAAATAAATAACCTAACCTTACATCTAAAGCAATTAGAGATAGAAGAACAAAAAAAACCCCATATTTAGCAGAAGGAAAGAAATCATAAAGGTCAGATCAGAAATAAATGAAAAAGAAATGAAGGAAACAATAGCAAAGATAGTAAAATTAAAAACTGGTTCTTTGAGAAGATAAACAAAATTGATAAACCATTAGTCAAACTTATCAAGAAAAAAAGAAGAAGACTCAAATGAACAGAATTAGAAATGAAGAAGGAGAAGTAACATCACACACTGCAGAAATACAAAGGATCATGAGAGATTACTACAAGCAAATATATGCCAATAAGATGGACAACCTGGAAGAAACGGACAAATTCTTAGAAAAGCACAACCTTCCGAGACTGAACCAGGAAGAAATAGAAAATATAAACAGACCAATCACAAGCACTGAAATTGAAACTGTGATTAGAAATCTTCCAACAAACAAAAGCCAAGGACCAGCTGGCTTCACAGGCAAATTCTATCCAACATTTAGAGAAGAGCTAACACCTATTCTTCTCAAATTCTTCCCAAATATAGCAGAGGGAGGAACATTCCCAAACTCATTCTACGAGGCCACCATCTCCCTGATGCGAAAACCAGACAAAGATGTCACAAAAAAGAAAAGTACAGGCCAATATCACTGATGATCATAGATGCAAAAATCCTCAACAAAATACTAGCAAACAGGATCCAACAGCACATTAAAAGGATCATACACCGTGATAAGTGGGATTTATTCCGGGCGTGCAAGGGTTCTTCAGTATATGCAAATCAACCAATGTGATACACCATATTAACAAATTAAAGGATACAATCCATATGTTCATCTCAATAGATGCAGAAAAAGCTTTTGACAAAATTCAACACCCATTTATGATAAAAACCCTCCAGAAAATAGGCATAGAGGGAACTTACCTCAACATAGTAAAGGCCATGTATGACAGACTCACAGCCAACATCGTTCTCAATGGTGAAAAACTGAAACCGTTTCCACTAAAATAAGGAAAAAGACAAGGTAGCCCACTCTCATCACTATTATTCAACGTAGTTTTGGAAATTTTAGCCACAGCAATCAGAGAAGAAAAAGAAATAAAAGGAATCCAAATCAGAAAAGAAGAAGTAAAGCTGTCACTGTTTGCAGATGACATGATACTACACATAGAGAATCCTAAAGATGCTATCAGAAAACTACTAGCGCAATGAATTGGGTAAAGTAGCAGGATACAAAATTAATGCACAGAAATCTCTTGCTTTCCTATACACTAATGATGAAAAATCTGAAAGAGAAATTAAGGAAACACTCCCATTTACCATTGCAACAAAATGAATAAAATACCTAGGAATAAACCTACATAGGGAGAGAAAAGACCTGTATGCAGAAAAGTATAAGGCACTGATGAAAGAAACTAAAGATACAAACAGATGGAGAGATATACCATGTTCTTCGATTGGAAGGATCAACATGTGAAAATAACTATACTACCCAAAGCAATCTACAGATTCAATGCAATCCCAATCAAAACTACCAATGGCATTTTTCACAGAACTAGAGCAAAAAATTTCACAATTTGAATGGAAACACAGAAGACCCCAAATAGCCAAAGCAATCTTGAGAAAGAAAGATGGAGCTGGGGGAATCAGGCTCCCAGACTTCAGAGCTACAGTAATCAAGACAGAGCTACAGTAATCAAGACAGTATGGTACTGGCACAAAAACAGAAATATAGATCAATGGAACAGGTTAGAAAGCCCAGAGATAAACCCACGCACATATGGTCACCTTATCTTTGATAAAGGAGGCAAGACTATACAATGGAGAAAAGACAGCCTCTTCTATAAGTAACACTGGGAAAACTGGACAGCTACATGTAAAAGAAGGAAATTAGAACACTCTCTAACATCATACAGAAAAATAAAATGGATTAAAGACGTAAATGTAAGGCCAGACACTATAAAACTTTTAGAGGAAAACATAGGCAGAACACTCTATGACATAAATCACAGCAAGATCCTTTTTGACCCACCTCCTAGAGCAATGCAAATCAAAACAAAAACAAATGGGACCTAATGAAACAAAAGCTTTTGCACAGCAGGGGAAACCATAAACAAGACCAAAAGACAACCCTCAGAATGGGAGAAAATATTTGCAAATGAAGCAATTGACAAAGGATTAATCTCCAAAATATACAAGCAGCTCATACAGCTCAATACCAAAAAGACAACCCAATCCAAAAATGGGCAGAAGACCTAAATAGACATTTCTTCAAAGCAGATACACAAATTGGCAACAAACACATGAAAGAGTGCTCAACATCACTAATCAGTAGAGAAATGCAAATCAGAACTACAATGATGTATTACCTCACACCAGTCAGAATGGCCATCATCAAAAAATCTACACACAATAAATGCTGGAGAGGGTGTGGAGAAAAGGGAACCCTCTTGCACTGTTGGTGGGAATGTAAATTGATACAGCCACTATGGAGAACAGTATGGAGGTTCCTTAAAAACTAAAAATAGGACTACCATATGACCCAGCAGTCCCACTACTGGGCATATACCCTGAGAAAACCATAATTCAAAAAGAGTCATGTATCACAATGTTCATTGCAGCTCTATTTACAATAGCCAGGACATGAAAGCAACCTAAGTGTCCATCGACAGATGAATGGATAAAGAAGATGTGGCACATATATACAATGGAATATTAGTCAGCCATAAAAAGAAACGAAATTGAGTTATTGGTAGTGAGGTGGATTGACCTAGAGTCTGTCATACAGAGTGAAGTAAGAAAGAGAAAAACAAATACCGTATGCTAACACATATATATGGAGTCTAAAAAAAAAGGTTCTAATGAACCTAGGGGCAGGACAGGAATAAAGATGCAGACATAAAGAATGGACTTGAGGACACAGGGAGGGGGAAGGGTAAGGTGGGATGAAGTGAGAGAGTGGCATGGACATATATACACTACCAAATGTAAAATAGATAGCTAGTGGGAAGCAGCCACATAGCACAGGAAGATCAGCTCTGGGCTTTTTGTCTAGCTAGACGGGTTGGATAGGGAGGGTGGGAGGGAGATGCAAGAGGGAGGGGACATGGGAATATACGTATGCATATAGCTGATTCACTTTGTTATAGAGCAGAAACTAACACAACATTGTAAAGCAATTATACTCCAATAAAAATGTTGAAAAAAAAAAAGACATATAAACCCCTGAGTGTAACTACTTCTTTGAGTTTCACTTCTTTTCTGTAAACCCATATGCATGTAAATATTAATGAAAATTGTGTGCCTTTTCTCTTGTTAATCTGTCTTTTGTTAGTTTCATTTGCAGGTCCCCGGGTACTTATACATAAGAGTATAGAGGAAATGCTTTTCCTTCCTGACATGGACAATGTCACACAGTGAAGTCCACAGTAAGGAGGATGGTGGTACCTGGGCTGGCCTCCTGCTCACAGGGGGTGGGTGGAGGAGACCCAGCAGAGCTCCACAAGCCACCAGCCCCCAGGACCCATGGGCAGGATGAGTGTTCAGAGGGTGGTGGAGGTGAGCAAGCCTGTGCCCTGGGCTGCCGGGCATTCTACTGCAGTCCTCACGTAGAGACAGCAATGGGCTCTGGATGCCAGTGCAGCCTGCAGAGAATCAACCCCTGGGCGGTGGGCCGGGCCCCCAGGGGGTCCAAGGGATGGGGAAGGTAACATGTATTCCCACTGTGGCCTGAGGACTGCCCCCGGGGGTAACCAGCCTGCGTAGGGGTGTCTGAACTGACAGCCACTTCCAGTGGCTCAGAGCTCCCTTGCCCATGCAGTGCCTCTCTCTGTGGGTGGGAGTAAGTGTACTCCTCCCTGCACTGCCCCAGGCAGTCATTCACACTACAGAGTTTGAGGACTTGCTCTGAGCCTGCTTGGCTTCAAACACCCCTGGTTTCCAGATTTCTTGGCTAACTGAGGCTGAAGAAAGAAGAGCTCACTAATGAGCTGCCTTGGTCAGGAGCCAGATACAGTACACCAGCTGAACTCGAATTTCAGATAAACAGTGAATAAGTTTTCAGTGTATGTCCCAGGAAATATTTATATCAGCATCTGTGTATATCTGTATAAGTATTTATACAGTATATATAAGTATATCCCAGGCAATATTTATAAAAGTATTCATTACTTCAATATAAGTATTTATATAAGTATAATACTTCAATATAAGTATTACCTATACATACTTGTACTAAAAAAATTACTCATTGTTTACCTGAAGTCCAATTTAACTGGGTATCCTGTGCTTTAATTTGCTAAATCTGGCAACTCTACCAGAACAATGCTTTTGTGGCCTGACTGTGGCCATGGCTGTGGTCATACCCCTATAGTCAAGGAAACAGGAGAGCTGAAGTTTTATATTGGGCTGAAGGACTCATCCAGCCCTCAGATGTATTTTGTTTGCCCACTATGGAGTTTTTATTTTCATTTTCAAATGATTGCCAACATTTAAAAATTGGGAGGCCTCACATATAACAAGGTTTTGGGGCTCTTCTAGAAAAAGTGGGATCTCTGGCAATATTGCACGGAGACAGATTGGTTGGTGCCTGCCTTGGTCTCACTCATTTGTGCCTGGTTCCTGCAGCTGAGTTTGGGACCGGCTTACCCAGAGCATTTAGTTTCCTAAATCTTGCCCTCGAGAGGGGAGGCATTTTCTTTGGTCCTGAAAGCCCAGGGTGACCGCTGACCCTGACCAGGTGGATCTAAGTTGTGAGGGCTCCTTATCTCCTACTCTCTGCTCTGACCTGGGAACTCGCTCCTCGGAAGGGCTTAGGTGTGATGTGGGACTGGTCCCCACGATTCCCTCTGAGTCTGTTTTTATCTCTAAAAGGAGAGGGAAGCAAATCTATATTTCCCAACATTATGTTTTTCTTTCTTGGTACCAAAAGTTGTGATTGTGTTTTTTTTTTTGCGGTACGCGGGCCTGTCACTGTTGTGACCTCCTGTTGCGGAGCACAGGCTCCGGATGCGCAGGCTCAGCGGCCATGGCTCACGGGCCCAGCCGCTCCGCGGCATGTGGGATCTTCCCGGACCAGGGCACGAACCCGTGTTCCCTGCATCGGCAGGTGGACTCCCAACCACTGCGCCACCAGGGAAGCCCCAAAAGTTGTGTTTTAACAACCTCTTGTCACTGTGGACGTAATATCTTGAAAGATCTTGTTTACCTGGGCAAATGACGTGTACTACAAACAGCCTGTGAATTCTGGCCAGCCTGAAAGCTAACCAATGTCACCACACCTCATTGATCAAATTCCCTCTAAAAGCAAAAACATTCCGTGAGCTCATGTAACCAGACTGGAAATACATGTAGGTGCCCCAGGCTACCTTTAGAGCCCCTGGGGGTTGGGGGCCGTATCAGTCAGCTTAGTCTAAGCCATGCTGAAGTAAGAGACAAACTCCAAAATGTTGGTGGCTTACCACATAAAAGTTCAAGCCCATGCAATTGTGCCAGGGGTTCGGCAGCTCTGTAGGTTCTGACATGAGGATTCCGTTTCCTCCTCCCCTGTGGCTCTGCCATCTCAACATGGGGCTTTTGTGTTGGGAGAAGACATAGCTTTCTAGGGCCCCTTCTCTGCTCATATTTCATTGGCAGGATATGGTCTCATGGCCTCACTTAAGGACAAGGGGCTGGGAATTACAGTTTTCTGTATGCCTGGGAAGGAGCAGAGAAGTGCATATAGTGAGCTAAAAGGGACTACCCCAGGGACATCTCGTGACCCAGGGGGCCACTTTCAGCCCCCAGGTCCTACATCCTGTCCTTCAGAGTGCTCACAGGGTGTGGTGTAGTAGACACATACACCTGTTCTCCCTTTATGGTACCCGACAGCCAGCAAGCAGAACAGATGCTACAGACACTCTGATCTTTATGTGTTTCCAAGTCCCATCTTTTTCTTCCTGATAATGATAGCTAAGCTTTATTTTAACTCTCACTATATGCGTGTATTGACCTGTTTATCTTCACAACAGCCCTGCCAGGTAGATACTTTTTTTTTCTATTTCTATTTCTTTTTTTTTTTTTTTTTTTTTACTGGTATGTGTTTTATAGATTTAAAAAACAGATGCTGTCTGTATTTGAACTGTCATGTTTGAAAAATGACCTGGATTCCACCGCACACGGTTTCATTGTTTCCTTCTTTGTATGTGCATTTACTCAGCAGAAGGGTCTACAGTCGCTGGAGTCACTTGCTGGAGGGTCCCACAACAGGCTGGGGGGTGGGGCTGGGCTTCCTGAGAGCTGCATTGCAGAGCCTGGACCCTAGCAGCTTTGCTGGCACTTGGATCATTAGGCTTTGGGGCTTGGACAAGTCCAGCTAGCTTCCAGAGCCCCCTCCCCAGGATTTCAGAGACCTTCATCCCTGGAGTCTCCATTCTGAGCACAAGATGAAACTGGCATTCGTTTGACCAACTATCGTGACTTGGCTTTATTCTGATTTAAAATGGATTATACATTACCCCTATAGGGGCTTGAACTGGGTTTTGTTCTTTACACGAGCCTGCAAGCCACAATTACTGAGCCCATGTGCCGCAACTACTGAAGCCTGTGCACTTAGAACCCGTGCTCCGCAACAAGAGAAGCCACCACAAATGAGAAGCCGGCACACCGCAACTACTGAGCCTGTGCTCTAGAACCTGCAAGCCACAACTACTGAGCCCATGTGCCGCAACTACTGAAGCCTGTGCACTTGGAGCCCTGCTCTGCAACAAGAGAAGCCACCACAATGAGAAGCCCGTGCACTGCAACTACTGAGCCTGCGCTCTAGAGCCCGTGAGCCACAACTACTGAGCCCACATGCCACAACTACTGAAGACCGTGCACCTAGAGCCCGTGCTCCGCAGCAAGAGCAGCCACTGCAGTGAGAAGCCTGCGCACCACAATGAAGGGTAGCCCCTCTCGCCACAACTAGACAAAGCCCGTGTGCAGCAACAAAGACCTGACACAGCCAAAAATAAATAAATTTATTTTAAAAAAAAAGGTCAAGAGAAAATTCTCCCTCCTCCCAGCTACATGAAGGTGACCAGTCTTAATACAGTTTAATGTGTTTTGGGCATCCTCCCAGAAGTATTTTATGCACACATGAGCAGAGGTATTCTTTATTTCCTGTTCTACAGAAATGATTGCATACTATATACACAGTTGCTTTATCTTGCTTTTTTTCTCACTTAATATGTCTTGTAGACAGTTTGATATGATTTCTTCATTTTAAAAAAGTTACATAGTATTCCATTGTGTGCAGCTGTTCTATAATTTATTTAGCGGTCCTCTTCTGATAGGTATTTACAGTTTCCAGTCATCTACTATTAACGTGCAATGCGGCAATGCGTAACTTTAGACAAATGTGGATTGAGTTGGTGGCAAGTGTAAATTGGATAAATTCATAGAAGAGGAATTCCTGGGCCAAAGGGCATATGCATTTGTAATTTTACTAGGTGCTGCAAATTGTCCCCCGTAGGTATTGTTCCAGTTTATACTCCCACTACTGAAGTCTGAGAATATCCATTTCCCTGTATTTTTGGCAAGTGTGTTTTCAATGGTCCTGATTTTCCACAACCTGAAAATCTCAGTGTGTTTAACTCGCATTCTCTTATTATGAATGGGAGTGAGCCTCTTTCATGGTTTAGAGCCGTCGGCATCAGTGAGCATTTCTTTCTCGGAGTTCTGGGGGTACAGGTGGCTTTGAGCAGGTCCCTGACCTAAGCTCAAAGCTGGCAGAACTCGCTGCCAACCACCCAGATTCATAGGTGAATGCCTTAGGGAGCAAGTTGCTTGCAGTGCATTCTGCTGAAGTGCTTGGAGATGCAGAATCCAATGCTAACCAGGCTGAGGGCGCCATTTGTTCTGAGATGGATAAATGCAATGCAGTTTGATAAGGGGGACATTTGGGTCCTGGCTTAACACTGATGGAGCTCTGTTGTCGGCCCTGGGTGTGTCCCATCAAAGCTGAAAATGACCTCACTGATCTACTGAATTTTCTTTTGTCCCATCCAATATCATGGAAGTGGGCATGCCTTTTTACTTTTTGATTATTAAAAAATCTTTTTTATTATGAAACAAAAAAACATGTATAGAGAATAGTAAAGTGAACCCCAGTACACACATCACCAAAATTAAGCCATAATGAAGATTATGCCACGCTTGATTCATATATCCCATTTCGTTCTCCTTTTGATTCAGATTTTAAGGCAAATAATGTCATTTTACTCTTATATACTTCAGTCAACATCTCTAAAAGATGGATGTTTTCATACATCAATGGAATGCCATTACCATATTGGATGAAATTAACGGTAATTCCTTGGTATCATCAAATACCTAGATCTTGTAAAAATTCCCCAATTTGTCTCACATCTCTCTCTCCCTTTACCGTCAGTTTGTTTGATTCAGAGTCCACGTACTGCATTTGGTTCTTATGTTTCTTTTTTTTTTTTTTTTTTTTATTAGTTTCTGCTTTATAACAAAGTGAATCAGTCATACATATACATCTGTTCCCACATCCCCTCCCTCATGCATCTCCCTCCCTCCCACCCTCCCCATCCCACCCCTCCAGGCGGTCACAAAGCACCGAGCTGATCTCCCTGTGCTCTGCGGCTGCTTCCCACTATCTATCTACCTTACGTTTGGTAGTGTATATATGTCCATGCCTCTCTTTCCCTTTGTCACAGCTTACCCTTCCCCTTCCCCATATCCTCAAGTCCATTCTCAAGTAGGTCTGTGTCTTTATTCCCGTTTTACCCCTAGGTTCTTCATGACATTTTTTTTTTTTTAATTCCATATATATGTGTTAGCATACGGTATTTGTCTTTCTCTTTCTGACTTACTTCACTCTGTATGACAGACTCTAGGTCTATCCACTTCATTACAAATAGCTCAGTTTCGTTTCTTTTTATGGCTGAGTAATATTCCATTGTATATATGTGCCACATCTTCTTTATCCATTCATCCGATGATGGACACTTAGGTTGTTTCCAGCTCCGGGCTATTGTGAATAGAGCTGCAATGAACATTTTGGTACATGTCTCTTTTTGAATTATGGTTTTCTCAGGGTATATGCCTAGTAGTGGGATTGCTGGGTCATATGGTAGTTCTATTTTTAGTTTTTTAAGGAACCTCCATACTGTTCTCCATAGTGGCTGTACCAATTCACATTCCCACCAGCAGTGCAAGAGTGTTCCTTTTTCTCCACACCCTCTCCAGCATTTATTGTTTCTAGATTTCTTGATGATGGCCATTCTGACTGGTGTGAGATGATATCTCATTGTAGTTTTGATTTGCATTTCTCTAATGATTAATGATGTTGAGCATTCTTTCATGTGTTTGTTGGCAGTCTGTATATCTTCTTTGGAGAAATGCCTATTTAAGTCTTCTGCCCATTTTTGGATTGGGTTGTTTGTTTTTTTGCTATTGAGCTGCATGAGCTGTTTATAAATTTTGGAGATTAATCCTTTGTCAGTTGCTTCATTTGCAAATATTTTCTCCCATTCTGAGGGTTGTCTTTTGGTCTTGTTTATGGTTTCCTTTGCTGTGCAAAAGCTTTGAAGTTTCATTAGGTCCCATTTGTTTATCTTTGTTTTTATTTCCATTTCTCTAGGAGGTGGGTCCAAAAGGATCTTGCTGTGATTTATGTCATAGAGTGTTCTACCTATGTTTTCCTCTAAGAGTTTGATAGTTTCTGGCCTTACATTTAGGTCTTTAATCCATTTTGAGCTTATTTTTGTGTATGGTGTTAGGGAATGATCTAATCTCATACTTTTACATGTCCCTGTCCAGTTTTCCCAGCACCACTTATTGAAGAGGCTGTCCTTTCTCCACTGTACATTCCTGCCTCCTTTATCAAAGATAAGTTGGCCATATGTGCGTGGGTTTATCTCTGGGCTTTCTATCCTGATCCACTGATCTATCTTTCTGTTTTTATGCCAGTACCACACTGTCTTAATTACTGTAGCTTTGTAGTATAGTCTGAAGTCAGGCAGCCTGATTCCTCCAGCTCCGTTTTTCGTTCTCAAGATTGCTTTGGCTATTCGGGGTCTTTTGTTTTTCCAAACAAATTTTGAAATTTTTTGTTCTACTTCTGTGAAAAATGCCAGTGGTAGTTTGATAGGGATTGCATTGAATCTGTAGATTGCTTTGGGTAGTAGAGTCATTTTCACAATATTGATTCTTCCAATCCAGGAGCATGGTATATCTCTCCATCTATTTATATCATCTTTAATTTCTTTCATCAGTGTCTTATAATTTTCTGCATACAGGTCTTTTGTCTCCTTAGGTAGGTTTATTCCTAGATATTTTATTCTTTTTGTTGCAATGGTAAATGGGAGTGTTTTCTTGATTTCATTTTCAGATTTTTCATCATTAGTGTACAGGAATGCCAGAGATTTCTGTGCATTAATTTTGTATCCTGCTACTTTACCAAATTCATTGATTAGCTCTAGTAGTTTTTCGGTAGCATCTTTAGGATTCTCTATGTATAGTATCATGTCATCTGCAAACAGTGACAGCTTTACTTCTTCTTTTCCAATTTGGATTCCTTTTATTTCCTTTTCTTCTCTGATTGCTGTGGCTAAAACTTCCAAAACTATGTTGAATAAGAGTGGTGAGAGTGGGCAGCCTTGTCTTGTTCCTGATCTTAGTGGAAATGGTTTCAGTTTTTCACCATTGAGGACAATGTTGGCTGTGGGTTTGTCATATATGGCCTTTATTATGTTGAGGAAAGTTCCCTCTATGCCTACTTTCTGCAGGGTTTTTATCATAAATGGGTGTTGAATTTTGTCGAAAGCTTTCTCTGCATCTATTGAGATGATCATATGGTTTTTCTCCTTCAACTTGTTAATATGGTGTATCACATTGATTGATTTGCGTATATTGAAGAATCCTTGCATTCCTGGAATAAACCCCACTTGATCATGGTGTATGATCCTTTTAATGTGCTGTTGGATTCTGTTTGCTAGTATTTTGTTGAGGATTTTTGCATCTATGTTCATCAGTGATATTGGCCTGTAGTTTTCTTTCTTTGTGACATCCTTGCCTGGTTTTGGTATCAAGGTGATGGTGGCCTCGTAGAATGAGTTTGGGAGTGTTCCTTCCTCTGAAATTGTTTGGAAGAGTTTGAGAAGGATGGGTGTTAGCTCTTCTCTAAATGTTTGATAGAATTCGCCTGTGAAGCCATCTGGTCCTGGGCTTTTGTTTGATGGAAGATTTTTTTTTTTTTTTTTTTTTTTTTTTTGTGGTATGCGGGCCTCTCACTGTTGTGGCCTCTCCCGTTGCGGAGCACAGGCTCCGGACGCGCAGGCTCAGCAGCCATGGCTCACGGGCCCAGCCGCTCCGCGGCATATGGGATCCTCCCAGACCAGGGCACGAACCCGTATCCCCTGCATCGGCAGGCGGACTCTCAACCACTGCGCCACCAGGGAGGCCCTGATGGAAGATTTTTAATCGCAGTTTCAATTTCAGTGCTTGTGATTGGTCTATTCATATTTTCTATTTCTTCCTGAGTCAGTCTTGGTAGGTTGTGCATTTCTAAGAATTTGTTCATTTCTTCCAGGTTGTCCATTTTATTGGAATAGAGTTGCTTATAGTAATCTCTCATGATCTTTTGTATTTCTGCAGTGTCAGTTGTTACTTCTCCTTTTTCATTTCTAATTCTACTGATTTGAGTCTTCTCCCTTCTTTTCTTGATGAGTCTGGCTAATGGTTTGTGAATTTTGTTTATCTTCTCAAAGAACCAGCTTTTAGTTTGGTTGATCTTTGCTATCGTTTCCTTCATTTCTTTTTCATTTATTTCTGATCTGATCTTTATGATTTCTTTCCTTCTGCTAACTTTGGGGTTTTTTTGTTCTTCTTTCTCTAATTGCTTTAGGTGCAGGGTCAGGTTGTTTACTCGAAATGTTTCCTGTTTCTTAAGGTGGGATTGTATTGCTATAAACTTCCCCCTTAGAACTGCTTTTGCTGCGTCCCATAGGTTTTGGGTCGTCGTGTCTCCATTGTCATTTGTTTCTAAGTATTTCTTAATTTCCTCTTTGATTTCTTCAGTGATCACTTCATTATTGAGTAGTGTATTGTTTAGCCTCCATGTGTTTGTATTTTTTACAGATCTTTTCCTGTAATTGATGTCTAATCTCATAGCATTGTGGTCGGAAAAGATACTTGATACAATTTCAATTTTCTTAAATTTACCAAGGCTTGATTTGTGACCCAAGATATGATCTATCCTGGAGAATGTTCCATGAGCACTTGAGAAAAATGTGTATTCTGTTGTTTTTGGGTGGAATGTCCTATAAATATCAATTAAGTCCATCTTGTTTAATGTATCATTTAAAGCTTGTGTTTCCTTATTTATTTTCATTTTGGATGATCTGTCCATTGGTGAAAGTGGGGTGTTAAAGTCCCCTACTATGATTGTGTTACTGTCGATTTCCCCTTTTATGGCTGTTAGTATTTGCCTTATGTATTGAGGTGCTCCTATGTTGGGTGCATAAATATTTACAATTGTTATATCTTCTTCTTGGATCGATCCCTTTATCGTTATGTAGTGTCCTTCTTTGTCTCTTCTAATAGTCTTTATTTTAAAGTCTATTTTGTCTGATATAAGAATTGCTACTCCAGCTTTCTTTTGATTTCCATTTGCATGGAATATCTTTTTCCATCCCCTTACTTTCAATCTGTATGTGTCTCTAGGTCTGAAGTGGGTCTCTTGTAGACAGCATATATATGGGTCTTGTTTTTGTATCCATTCAGCCACTCTGTGTCTTTTGGTGGGAGCATTTAGTCCATTTACATTTAAGGTAATTATTGATATGTATGTTCCTATTCCCATTTCCTTAATGGCTTTGGGTTCGTTATTGTAGGTATAGTCCTTCTGTTGTGTTTCTTGCCTAGAGAAGTTCCTTTAGCATTTGTTGTAAAGCTGGTTTGGTGGTGCTGAACTCTCTCAGCTTTTGCTTGTCTGTAAAGGTTTTAATTTCTCCATCAAATCTGAATGAGATCCTTGCTGGGTAGAGTAATCTTGGTTGCAGGTTTCTCTCCTTCATCACTTTAATTATGTCCTGCCACTCCCTTCTGGCTTGTAGAGTTTCTGCTGAGAGATCAGCTGTTAACCTGATGGGGATTCCCTTGTGTGTTATTTGTTGTTTTTCCCTTGCTGCTTTTAATATGATTTCTTTGTGTTTAATTTTTGACAGTTTGATTAATATGTGTCTTGGCGTATTTCTTCTTGGATTTATTCTGTATGGGACTCTCTGTGCCTCCTGGACTTGATTAACTATTTCCTTTCCCATATTAGGGAAGTTTTCAACTATAATCTCTTCAAATATTTTCTCAGTCCCTTTCTTTTTCTCTTCTTCTTCTGGAACCCCTATAATTCGAATGTTGGTGCGTTTAATGTTGTCCCAGAGGTCTCTGAGACTGTCCTCTGTTCTTTTCATTCTTTTTTCTTTATTTTTCTCTGCATCAGTTATTTCCACTATTTTATCTTCCACCTCACTTATCCGTTCTTCTGCCTCAGTTATTCTGCTATTGATCCCATCTAGAGTATTTTTCATTTCATTTATTGTGTTTTTAATCGATGCTTGATTCATCTTTAGTTCTTCTAGGTCCTTGTTAACTGTTTCTTGCATATTGTCTATTCTATTTCCAAGATTTTGGATCTGGGAAATAGAATCTTGGATCAGCTTTACTATCATTATTCTGAATTCTTTTTCAGGTAGACTGCCTATTACCTCTTCATTTGTTAGGTCTGGTAGGTTTTTATCTTGCTCCTTCACCTGCTGTGTGTTTTTCTGCTTTCTCATTTTGCTTATGTTACTGTGTTTGGGGTCTCCTTTTTGCAGGCTGCAGATTCGTAGTTCCCGTTGTTTTTGGTGTCTGTCCCCCGTGGCTAAGGTTGTTTCAGCAGGTTGTGTAGGCTTCCTGGTGCGGGGGACTAATGCCTGTGTTCTGGTGGTTGAAGGGTTCTTATGTTTCTTAAAGGCTCTCTGTTTTAGAGCAGACCCTTTCTCCCTTTGCGGGGAAACTGAGTCCACTGCCAGCCATTATTCAGCAGAGTGCCTCCCTTCTAAATTTGCATATTTGCTTCCTGTGGAGTCATTCATTTGTTCCTGTATCCTCTATATTTCCTGCAGAGTAGAAGCGACTTCTAGAAGCTAATTTGATATGGGTTCAGATATTTGGGTGAGAGTCCGTCGGACATACTGGGTACCTCTTCCTGCATCATTTCAGAAAACACACGGTGGGTCTTTCATCCCACTAAGCAAGGTCAGTGGGGTCAAGTGATGCCCGCCAGGCCTCTCCACTGCAAACGTCTCCTTCAGTCTTTCCCCTCAACCTTTCACACAGTGTTTTCCTCTACTAACTGTGTTGCCTGAATCAGGTATTTCATTAGGGGTTGAAAAATGGAGATTTTCAAGTTATATCATTCCTTTCACATTTATTAGCTAGTGTTTTTCTTTCTTTTTTTCTTCTTTTTTTAATATGAAGAAAAAACTAGGGCTATTTGGTCACCCTGGAATAGTTTATACCAGTCTTAAAATGGCCAAGGATATTCTCAGGTTTTTCTTTCTTTTTTTTTCGGTAACAAGTATTTATTTCAATAAAGAATTCACCATAGGATAACATTAAATTACTAGCTTTCCAAGTGCACTTACATAAAATCTCTTTAACACTACCATTATGTCAATAGAAAGTGAGCTAATATTTAAGCTGAATATACAATGACTCTGTAGGGGAAAGAGTGCTTGGCTATTCTCAGGTTTCTTTGCTTCTTAATTAGTCTATCCTTTCCCACTTGAGAAATAAATAAATAAATATTAAATAAATAAATAGGACCATATCGTGTTCAGACCATGAAACGAGCCTAGGAGAGAGCTTTCTTCTTAGCTTTTCTCATTATCATTGAATGTTGAGCACCAAGTGTGTGTAATTTCATAATTCCTAATTGATTCTTTTTAATCGCTGGTCTTATCCTTTCTCCCTGCCTTTTGTCTTCTCCTCAGGGTCTGTCTCCTTGAATAGGCAAAGTATTGCGATATAAGCAAGCATGAAGTCTGAAATATCATCACTGAATATCCCTTTAGACCCAAAGCCAGACACTTCTTGTTTAGATAATATACCACAGTGACCATCAGTCATATATACTTTAGTGAGAATGAATGCAACCAGCTTGCTTTCCATTTCACAGATTAGTTTACTGAGGGAAAGTAAATTGATTTGGGAGTTGGTGAGGAGAAACAGGCCTGGGAAGGAAGCAGAGGGAGTTTAGTTACTGGTTGCAGGTCACTGCCTAGGTGGTTGTGAGAAGGCTGAGCTTGGGGGTAGTAGAGGCAGCTGAGGACATTTCATGCTATAAAGAAGTACTAGGAAGGAGAGAAAGGTAAAAATGTGCCAGGGAATTTTTACTGCTCAAGAACAGGTTAGGTGCCTCTGTTATGGGCAGCTAGAGTAGCTATTCTTCCCCTATCACACTGTGTCATGAAAGATGTTTTTTGCTGAAAAGTCAAGAATACCAGACTAAGAAAGACCACTGTGTGGACATGTGCATTTGTGAATGAATATTGATTGGGAAGTTAATATAGCACAGTGGTTAGGTTCACAGGCTTTGGGGACAGATCAAACTGAGTTCAAGTCTTAGCTTCATCATTTGGACAAGCTGCTTTAATAGCTTCAGCCCTCAGTTTCCCCACCTGTAAAATGGGGATAATAATAAGGCCATAGGGCTGTTAGAAAGATAAGTGAAAAATGACTTCAAGCACTAAACACATTTCCATTTTCACAAGCCCTCAATGCATAATAACTTTGAAAAGCAGTTTAAAAACAAAAAAAGTTTTTTTTTTTTCACTTCACAAAAGGATTCTACTACTGTTTGTAGAAAAGGATTTCATTTTCACTAATCCAGTGGGCACACAACTCCTCCAGGGATCTTTCTGTCGTGTAAACAAGAGTGACCCAGATGCCCCTTAGACATTGCTAGATTGTTCCGGATGCAAAGGTTCCTGGCTAGATGAAAAGCAGCTTCTAGCAGCCCTGATTTTTCACTCCTATCGTTTTCAACCCACCTGTTTAAGGGATTAGTCCCTGAAGTAGGGCTGAAACAAAATCCACACCGCACTGTTACGGACATCTTATGTTCCTCGAGCCAACGGCGCCATCTTCTGGTGGAATTCCGCTAACACAGTTTGGCACCGATCCCAGGTTTTGCATCCACTCTCAGCTTTACCACAAGCGTTCCCAAGAATCCCTGTTTTTGTGATCTCACCTTGTCTTTCACACTTAATAAAGTGCAGTCAGGTGCCTCGGTTCCATCGGCTCCGGAGATGATGGCAACGTTGCTCACTGTTCCTCACTCTCTGGCTTCACCTTGCCCCGGTGCCTCTCATTGCAGGGCACTGGGGCCACATGGGCAATGCCGTTTCTACTTGTGTGGCCCTATACATGCTTGAGAGAAGTGATGACAAATGCCAAGTACCCGGGTAAAAACAACTTAAGTCTGTTCTGAGGTAGGATTTAAGGGGATGCTTCTAACTCTTTTTTTAAAAAAATAATTAATTTATTTATTTTTGGCTGCATTGGGTCTTTGTTGCTGCGTGTGGGCTTTCTCTAGTTGCGGAGAGCTGGGGCTACTCTTCATTGTGGTGCGTGGGCTTCTCATTGCAGTGGCTTCTCTTGTTGCGGAGCACAGGCTCTAGGTGCACAGGCTTCAGTAGTTATGGCAAGAGGGCTCAGTAGTTGTGGTTTGTGGGGTCTAGAGTGCAGGCTCAGTAGTTGTGGCACACGGGCTTAGTTGCTTTGCGGCATGTGGGATCTTACCGGACCAGGGCTCAAACCTGTGTCCCCTGCATTGGCAGGCGGATTCTTAACCACTGCGCCACCAGGGAAGTCCCGCTTCTAACTCTTATATGTCCTTCTTCGAACCCTAAGTATTTGAGAACTTAGTCTCTGAAATTAGATCTCACTGCCACCCAAGTCTGGAGCACTTTCAAAAAGGAACAGTCTATATACATGACTGTATGTTGCTTCAGGCAGGGTGTCTGTGAACAGAGAGGGTGGATGAGGCCACTCTGTGTCTGAGGACATGAGGGGCCAAGACTGTCCAGGCAAGGTTATTAGCTAAGTTAATTCCAGAAGCTTGCTACAAGGTGTGGTCCAAGGACCGCCACCAGCAGAAGCATTGGAAGCTCGTTAGTAGTGCAGACTGTTGAGTGACAACCCAAACCTTTTGATTCAGACTCCGAATTTTAAGTAGACCCTCAGTAATGTGTATGCACTTTAAAATTGGAAAAGCACTGAGCTATAGCAGTGGTTCTCAACTTTTGCTGCATGTTAGAATAACCCGGGAGTGTTTAAAGATCCTGATACCCAGGGCTCACCCCAGACTAATTTCATTAGATTCTCTGGGGGTAAGACACAAATTTAGAAAGAGGTTGACCATTTAAAATAGGTCCATACAATTATCCAGAGCTGGACTTCCCCATAATTATGGTTCAAGGAAGCTGGACCACAGACTCTTCCTTCCTGAAGACCTCACAAAAAAGTGTCAAAACCAAGCAAAAATGCTCCATAGCAAACAAGCTAAGGAAGAGGTACAAATTCTAGCAAGAGTCTTTAAAACTTTAAAACGTGGTGGACAAGAAAATAAATAGAAGACTCTGGTGTAGAACAGAGAAGACCTACCTACCCAAACTTCTGCCAGACGGTGTTTCAAGGAAAGGAGGCTGGTAAGAAAATCCTGAGAATTCTCACTAGTATCCACCAATATAAAGGGGAAAAAAAGCCCTAGAGAGTAAATAAGCAGCCTAAAGGAAAAGTGAAGAGCATTGTGAGTTCTTGAGACCTCAGCAGAGGCAAGAAAACCAGCAGATCGGCTGTTTCCCAGTGACCCATCAAAACCTGGTGAGTGCTCCCCTGCAGATACCCTCTCACGGAAGTAAGATTCATCTCCTGGTACAGGATGTGTATAAAACCTCATGTTGACGGGAGCCGAGGACCTTCCGTAAAAACCTCCACGGCCCTATCAGAACTCTCTGTGCCTTTAGGCTGGGAAAATTGGGTAATGCACACTCTGCAGCCTTCCAACAGCAGTTTGGACTACGGACAACCAGATCACAGGTATTATAAATATAACTGCCTACAGGGGCCAGGCAGGTGCTATAAATAAGTGATGCTGGTTAGGTGTAAGGCCATAGGGAGCGGTGTGGTCCAGGGTAAACTAGAGAGCAGAAACTTCACCTTAATCAGTGGGTCTTAAAGTGTGGGCCCCAGCAACATCAGCATCAGCTGGAAACTTGTTAGAAATACAAATTTCTTAAACTCTGTGGATGGAGCCTAGGAAAAACTGTTTTAACAAGCTCCCCAGAAGGTCCTGATGCTCACTAAAGATTAAGAACTGCCAGTGTAAAGAGTCTCTAGCTGATTGTTGCTATCTGAGAAGGTAAGTCCAGTGGTGTCATGTCTTATGATTTTTTTTCAAGAGAAACTAAAACTGTGGAATTTCATGTGGAACCTCCTAATTTTTAAATGTTGGTAACAAATTTGCATTTTGTAGAAATACCAAGTGGACCAAACAAAATACATGATTGTTTCACAGGGTGCAAGTCTGTTTGATGTAGAACATCTGGATGAAATTGCCCATGTTAAGCATGGAAAAGATGAAAAGAAATGACATGGTAAATGTAGAAAATACTATAGGAAAGGAAAGGAATGAGACAGAGCATGTAGAGATAAATGAACAACTCAGTCTAGAAGGAAAAAACACCCAAGGAAAGGGGAACTCAAAAATGAGATGATAAAATGGCAAGAAAATGGATCCATTGTACTTTGAGGAGATTTGAGATATATCCCCGATCTTAAACCCATCAATGGACCAACAACACGGGAATTCAGGGAACAGGTTTTTACAAGCCGACCATTGGGTGGGTGCTGTCGCCTGCCTTTGGAAAGTTGGCCAAGCAGAGAGGGACTCGCTCCAATAAACACACCTCTGGGGGCTTCCCTGGTGGTGCAGTGGTTAAGAATCCACCTGCCGATGCAGGGGTCACAGGTTCGAGCCCTGGTCCGGGAAGATCCCACATGCTGTGGAGCAACTAAGCCCGTGAGCCACAACTCTTGAGCCTGCACTCTAGAGCCTGCGAGCCACAACTACCGAGTCCGCACACCACAACCACTGAAGCCCATGCACCTAGAGCCTGTCCTCCGCAACAAGAGAAGCCACTGCAGTGAGAAGCCTGCGCACCACAAGGGAGAATAGCCCCTGCTCACTGCAACTAGAGAAAGCCCACACACAGCGATGAAGAGCCAAAGCAGCCAAAAATAAATAAATAAATACATTTATAAAAAAAACCACACCTCTGAGTGCCAGCCAATCAACAACTGTCTCACCCAATGATGTCATCCAGGCATGTCCCTAAGCTCCACCTTCCCCCAATCCCTAGGTGAGATCAAGAGTCTGGTCTGCTGGGAGAGACCCTAATAGAGCGATTGCTCCAGGTATGTCTTTTTTATTTCAGATATTGAATGATGGTCTCATGCTTTGACGAATTCAGGAATGAAAAAGTTGAATAAAAGAGGAATCGGTCGTGAGGAGTGAATGATTCAAACTGGAACAAATAGAACAACCATGAAGTTGTGATTATTGAATAGGATGTAAATGTTATAAAATGACAAAGTAAAATATAACTAACAACAACAACAAAAACAGAAGGTTGGGGGAGGGAGGTGGAGGGAATTTAAGATGTTTAATTCCTGAACGTTTTACTTGTATCATTTGGCTGTAATATCTAAAATTCAACCAAAGTGTTAAAAAATGATACCAATATATTAACCTTCCACCAATGTCTTTAAAATTATTTTTATTATAACATAAATATGTATTAACATGACTAGGTATTAGCACCCTATCCTCATAGTTCTTTTTTCTTTTTAACATCTTTATTAGTGTATAATTATTTTACAGTGGTGTGTTAATTTCTGCTTTATAACAAAGTGAATCAGCTGTACGTATACATATATCCCCATATATCCTCCCTCTTGCCTCTCCCTCCCACCCTCCCTATCCCACCCCTCTAGGTGGTCACAAAGCACAGAGCTGATCTCCCTGTGCTTTGCGGTTGCTTCCCACTAGCTATCTATTTTACATTTGGTAGTGTATATATGTCCATGCCACTCTCTCACGTCGGCCCAGCTTACTCTTCCCCCTCCCTGTGTCCTCAAGTCCCTTCTCTACTTCTGTGTCTTTATTCCTGTCCTGCCCCTGGGTTCATCAGAACCATTTTTTTAGATTCCATATATATGTGTTAACATATGGTATTTGTTTTTTTCTTTCTGACTTACTTCACTCTGTATGACAGTCTCTAAGTCCATCCACCTCACTACAAATAACTCAATTTTGTTTCTTTTTATGGTTGAGTAATATTCCATTGTATATATGTGCCACATCTTCTTTATCCATTCATCTGTGGATGGACACTTAGGTTGCTTCCATGTCCTGGCTATTGTAAATAGAGCTGCAGTGAACATTGTGGTACATGACTCTTTTTGAATTATGGTTTTCTCAGGGTATATGCCCAGTAGTGGGATTGCTGGGTCATATGGTAGTTCTATTTGTAGTTTTTTAAGGAACCTCCATACTGTTCTCCATAGTGGCTGTATCAATTTACATTCCCACCAACAGTGCAAGAGGGCTCCCTTTTCTCCACACCCTCTCCAGCATTTATTGTTTGTAGATTTTTTGATGATGGCCATTCTGACCAGTGTGAGATGATATCTCATTGTAGTTTTGATTTGCATTTCTCTAATGATTAATGATGTTGAGCATTCTTTCATGTGTTTGTTGGCAATCTGTATATCTTTGGAGAAATGGCTACTTAGGTGTTCTGCCCATTTTTGGATTGTTTGTTTTTTTGATATTGAGCCGCATGAGCTGCTTCTGTATTTTGGAGATTAATCCTTTGTCAGTTGCTTCGCTTGCAAATATTTTCTCCCATTCTGAGGGTTGTCTTTTTGTCTTGTTTATGGTTTCCTCTGCTGTGCAAAAGCTTTTAAGTTTCATTAGATCTCGTTTGTTTATTTTTGTTTTTATTTCTATTTCTCTAGCAGGTGGGTCCAAAAGGATCTTGCTGTGATTTATGTCATAGAGTGTTCTGCCTACGTTTTCCTCTAAGAGTTTTATAGTGTCTGGCCTTACATTTACATCTTTAATCCATTTTGAGTTTATTTTTGTATATGGTATTAGAGAGTGTTCTAAATTCATTCTTTTACATGTAGCTATCCAGTTTTCCCAGCACCACTTATTGAAGAGGCTGTCTTTTCTCCATTGTATATTCTTGCCTCCTTTATCAAAGATAAGGTGACCATATGTGCGTGGGTTTATCTCTGGGCTTTCTAACATGTTCCATTGATTTATATTTCTGTTTTTGTGCCAGTACCATACTGTCTTGATTACTGTAGCTTTGTAGTGTAGTCTGAAGTCCAGGAGCCTGATGCCTCCAGCTCCGTTTTTCTTTCTCAAGATTGCTTTGGCTCTTCGGGGTCTTTTGTATTTCCATACAAATTGCAAAATTTTTTGTTCTGTGAAAAATGCCATTGGTAGTTTGATAGGGATTGCACTGAATCTGTAGATTGCTTTTGGTAGTACAGTCATTTTCACAATGTTGATTCTTCCAATCGAAGAACATGGTATATCTCTCCATCTGTTTGTTTCATCTTTAATTTCTTTCATCAGTGTCTTATAGTTTTCTGCATACAGGTCTTTTGTCTCCCTAGGTAGGTTTATTCCTAGGTATTTTATTCTTTTTGTTGCAGTGGTAAATGGGAGTGTTTCCTTAATTTTTCTTTCAGATTTTTCATCATTAATGTATAGGAATGCAAGAGATTTCTGTGCATTAATTTGGTATCCTGCTACTTTACCAAATTCATTGATTAGCTCTAGTAGTTTTATGATAGCATCTTTAGGATTCTCTATGTATAGTATCATGTCATCTGCAAACAGTGACAGCTTTACTTCTTTTCCAATTTGGATTCCTCTTATTTCTTTTTCTTCTCTGAATGCTAAAACTTCCAAAACTATGTTAAATAATAGTGGTGAGAGTGGACAACCTTGTCTTGTTCCTGATTTTAGAGGAAATGGTTTCAGTGTTTCACCATTGAGAACGATGTTGGCTGTGGGGTTGTCATATATGGCCTTTATTATGTTGAGGTAAGTTCCCTCTATGCCTACTTTCTGCAGGGTTTTTATCATAAATGGGTGTTGAATTTTGTTGAAAGCTTTTTCTGCACCTATTGAGATGATCATATGGATTTTATCCTTCAGTTTGTTAATGTGGTTTATCACATTGATTGATTTGCGTATACTGAAGAATCCTTGCATTCCTGGAATAAACCCCACTTGATCATGGTGTATGATCCATTTAATGCTGTTGGATTCTGTTTGCTAGCATTTTGTTGAGGACTTTTGCATCTATGATCGTCAGTGATATTGGCCTGTAGTTTTCTTTCTTTGTGACATCTTTGTCTGGTTTTGGTATCAGGGTGATTGTGGCCTCGTAGAATGAATTTGGGAGTGTTCCTCCCTCTGCTATATTTTGGAAGAGTTTGAGAAGAATAGGTGTTAGCTCTTCTCTAAATGTTTGATAGAATTCGCCTGTGAAGCCACCTGGTCCTGGACTTTTGTTTGCAGGAAGATTTGTAATTACAGTCTCAATTTCAGTGTTTGTGATTGGTCTGTTTATATTTTCTATTTCTTCCTTGTTCAGTTTCAGAAGATTGTGCTTTTCTAAGAATTTGCCCATTTCTTCCAGGTTGTCCATTTTTTTGGCATATAGTTGCTTGTAGTAATCTCTCATGATCCTTTGTATTTCTAGTGTCAGTTGTTGCTTCTCCTTTTTCATTTCTAATACTATTGATTTGAGTCTTCTTTTGTTTCTTGATGAGTTTGGCTAATGGTTTATCAACTTTGTTTATCTCCTCAAAGAACTAGCTTTTGGTTTTATTGATCTTTGCTATTGTTTCCTTCATTTCTTTTTCATTTATTTCTGATCTGATCTTTATGGTTTCTTTCCTTTGCTAAGTTTGGGTTTTTTTTTGTTGTTGTTGTTGTTGTTCTTCTTTCTCTAATTGCTTTAAGTGTAAGTTTAGGTTGTTTATTTGAGATGTTTCTTGTTTCTTGAGGTAGGATTGTATTGCTATAAACTTCCTTTTTAGAACTGCTTTTGCTGCATCCCATAGGTTTTGGGTCATCATGTTTTCATTGTCATTTGGTTCTAGGTATGTTTTGATTTCCTCTTTGATATATTCAGTCATCTGTTGGTTATTTAGTAGTGTATTGTTTAGCCTACATGTGTTTGTATGTTTTACAGACATTTTCCTGTAGTTGATATCTAGTCTCATAGTGTTGTGGTCAGAAAAGATACTTATACGATTTCAGTTTTCTTAAATTTACCAAGGCTTGATTTGTGACACAAGATGTGATCTATCCTAGAGAATATTCCATGAGCACTTGAGAAGAATGAGTATTCTGTTGTTTTGGGATGGAATGTCCTATAAATATCAATTAAGTCCATTCTGTTTAATGTATCATTTAAAGCTTGTGTTTCCTTATTTATTTTCATTTTGGATGATGCGTTCATTGGCAAAAGTGGGGTGTTAAAGTCCCCTACTATGATTGTGTTATTGTCGATTTCCCCTTTTATGGCTGTTAGCATTTGCCTTATGTATCGAGGTGTTCCTATGTTGTGGGCATAAATATTTACATTTGTTATATCTTCTTGAATTGATCCCTTGATCATTATGTAGTGTCCTTCTTTGTTTCTTGTAAGGGTCTTTATTTTGAAGTCTCTTTTGTCTGATATGAGAATTGCTACTCCAGCTTTCTTTTGATTTCCATTTGCTTGGAATATCTTTTTCCATCCCCTCACTTTCAGTCTGTATGTGTCCCTAGGTCTGAAGTGGGTCTCTTGTAGACAGCATATATACGGGTCTTCTTTTTGTATCCATTCAGCCAGTCTGTGTCTTTTGGTTGGAGCATTTAATCCATTTCCATTTAAGGTAGTTATTGACATGTATGTTCCTATTACCATTTTCTTAATTGTTTTGGGTTTGTTATTGTAGTTCTTTTCCTTCTCTTGTGTTTCCTGCCTAGAGAAGATACTTTAGCATTTGTTGTAAAGCTGGTTTGGTGGTGCTGAATTCTCTTAGCTTTTGCTTGTCTGTAAAGGTTCTTATTTCTCTGTCGAATCTGAATGAAATACTTGCTGGGTAGAGTATTCTTGGTTGTAGGTTTTTCCCTTTCATCACTTTAAATACGTCCTGCCAGTCCCTTCTGGCTTGCAGAGTTTCTGCTGAAAGATCAACTGTTAACCTTATGGGGATTCTCTTGTATGTTATTTGTTGTTTTTCCCTTGCTGCTTTTAATATTTTTTCTTTGTATTTAATTTTTGATAGTTTGATTAATATGTGTCTTGGCATGTTTCTCCTTGGATTTATCCTGTATGGGACTCTCTGCACTTCCTGGACTTGATTGACTTATTCCTTTCCCATATTAGGGAAGTTTTCAACTATAATCTCTTCAAATATTTTCTCAGTCCCTTTCTTTTTCTCTTCTTCTTCTGGGAGCCTGATAATTCGAATGTTGGTGTGTTTAATGTTGTCCCAGAGGTCTCTGAGAATGTTCTCAATTCTTTTCATTCTTTTTCTTTATTCTGCTCTGTGGTAGTTATTTCCACTATTTTATCTTCCAGGTCACTTATCCATTCTTCTGCCACAGTTATTCTGCTATTGATTCCTTGTAGAGAATTTTTAATTTCATTTATTGTGTTGTTCATCATTTTTTATTTGCTCTTTAGTTCTTCTAGGTCCTTGTTAAACATTTCTTGTATATTCTCCATTCTATTTCCAAGATTTTGGATCATCTTTACTATCATTATTCTGAATTCTTTTTCAGGTGGACTGCCTATCTCCTCTTCATTTGTTAGGTCTGGTAGGTTTTTGCCTTGCTCCTTCATCTGCTGTTTGTTTCTCTGTCTTCTCATTTTGCTTAACTTACTGTGTTTGGGGTCTCCTTTTCGCAGGCTGCAGGTTCATAGTTGCCGTTGTTTTTGGTGTCTGCCTCCAGTGGGTAAGGTTGGTTTAGTGGGTTGTGTAGGCTTCCTGGTGGAGGGGACTGGTGCCTGTGTTCTGGTGGATGAGGCTGGATCTTGTCTTTCTGGTGGGCAGGACTGCGTCTGGTGGTGTGTTTTGGGGTGTGTTTGACCTTATTATGATTTTAGGCATCCTCTCTGCTAATGGGTGGGGTTGTGTTCCTGTCTTGCTAGTTGTTTGGCATAGGGTGTCCAGCACTGTAGCTTGCTGGTTGTTGTGTGGAGCTGGGTCTTAGCATTGAGATGGTGATCTCTGGGGGAGCTTTCGCCTTTTGATATTACATGGAGCCGGAAGGTCTCTGGTGGACCAATGTCCTGAACTTGGCTCTCCCATCTCAGAGGCACAGGCCTGATACCCAGCCGGAGCACCAAGACCCTATCTGCCACCCAGCTCAGAAGAAAAGGGAGAAAAAAAAAGAAAGAAAGAAAAAATTAATTAATTAAAATAAATAAAGTTATTAAAATTAAAAAATATATTATTAAAATAAAAATATTTTTAAGTAATAAAAAAGAAAAAGAAAAGAGAGCAACCAAACCAATAAACAAATCCACCAATGATAATAAGCATTAAAAACTAAACTAAGAGTATATAAAAATCAGAAACTGGTCAGTAGCATACAGCAAACCCCAAGTCTACAGTTGCTCCCAAAGTCCACCTCCTCACTTTGGGATGATTCGTTGTCTATTCATGTATTCCACAGATGCAGGGTACATCAAGTTGATTGTGGAGATTTAATCCGCTGCTCCTGAGGCTGCTGGGAGAGATTTCCCGTTCTCTTCTTTGTTCTCACAGCTCCCGGGGTTCAGCTTTGGATTTGGCCCCGCCTCTGCGTGATATGTCGCCTGAGGGCATCTGTGCTTCACTCAGACAGGACGGGGTTAAAGGAGCAGCTGATTTGGGGGCTCTGACTCACTCAGGCTGAGGGGAGTGAGGGGTACGGATGCAGCGCAAGCCTGCGGCATTAGAGGCCGGCGTGACGTTGCACCAGCCTTAGTGCATTCTCCCGGGGAAGTTGTCCCTGGATCGCGGAACCCTGGCAGTGGCGGACTGCACAGGCTCCCGGGAGGGGAGGTGTGGATAGTGACCTGTGCTCGCACACAGGCTTCTTGGTGGCCGCAGCAGCAGCCTTAGTGTCTCATGCCCGTCTCTGGGGTCCGCGCTGATAGCCGCGGCTCGCGCCCGTCTCTGGAGCTCCTTTACGCGGCGCTCTGAATCCCCTCTCCTCGCGCACCAGGAAACAAAGAGGCAAGAAAAGGTCTCTTGCCTCTTCGGCAGGTCCAGACTTTTTCCCGGACTCCCTCCCGGCTAGCCGTGGTCCACTAGCCCCTTCAGGCTGTGTTCACGCAGCCAACCCCAGTCCTCTCCCTGGGATCCGACCTCCGAAGCCTGAGCCTCAGCTCCCAGCCCCGCCCGCCCCAACGGGCGAGCAGACAAGCCTCTCGGGCTGGTGAGTGCCGGTCGGCACCGATCCTCTGTGCAGGAATCTCTCCGCTTTGCCCTCCGCCCCCCTGTTGCTGCGCTCTCCTCCGCGGCTCCGAAGCTTCACCCTCCCCCCCGCCCCCCGCCACCCGCAGTCTCCGCCCGCGAAGAGGCTTCTAGTGTGTGGAAACCTTTCCTCCTTCACAGTGCAGGTCCCATCTCTATTCTTTGTCTCTGTTTTTTCTTTTTTCTTTTGCCCTACCCAGGTACGTGGGGAGTTTCTTGCCTTTTGGGAGGTCTGAGGTCTTCTGCCAGCGTTCAGTAGGTGTTCTGTAGGGGTTGTTCCACATGTAGACGTATTTCTGATGTATTTGTGGGGAGGAAGGTGATCTCTGCGTCTTACTCCTCTGCCATTTTGCAGGTCTCCATTCCTCATAGTTCTTATACAAAGTAAACACAGACAAAGCTAGTAAAATCTAGCAACAATAAGTTAAAAATAGATTTTGAGTATAACATCTCTACAGAAAAGAGCACAGATCACTGTATAGCAAAAAGAATTTTCACAAGATGAACACACTCATTGTCAGCACCTGGATCAAGACCTAAAACATTGTTCGTCCGTACAATCATCAGCTCCCCCAGCGAAGGTAACTCCAAGTCTGACTTCTAACACTAGCTTCGTTTTGCCTTTTTTGAACTTCATAAAGATGGAACCATAACAGTGTGCTCTCTTTTGTGACTGGCTCCTTTCACTCAGTGTTAGACCCTGTGACGTTCATCCATGTTGTTGAGTGTGGTTGTAGTTTATTTTACGTAGTATTCTATTGTATGAATATACCATAGTTTATCCATTCTATGGTTAATGGACTTTGAGCTATTTCTGGATTTTGGCTACTAGGAACAGGGCTTCTGTGAACATTCTTACATATGTCTTTTGGTGAACATATGTGCATTTATCTGTTACATATATTCCTAGAAGTGGAGTTGCTCGGGCAGAGTATACATATGTTCAGTTTAAGTAGATGCTGCCAAACAGTTATCCAAAGGAGTTGTAGCAATTTATGCTTCCACCAGCAGTGCATGGAACTTGCAGATGTTCCATATACTTGCCAACAGCTGGTACTGTCAGTCTTTCTAATTTTAGCCATTCTGGTGGGTGTTCAGTGATTATCTCACTGCAATTTTATGTGCGTTCCGCTGACAACTAATGATGCTGAGCACTTTTTCATATGTTTATTAACCATCTGGATATTCTTTTTTATGTAGTGCCTATTCACAGTTTTTTTCATTACAATTGGATTATCTGTCGTTTTCCTTACTGATTTGTAGAAGTTTTTATATGTTGTGAATTCAAGTCTATTATTGGTTGTATTATATAACAGAAGTTCTTAATTTTAGTGAATCTAAGGTGATGTAGGTATTCTATGTTTTCATCTAGGAGCTTTATTGTTTTACATTTCATATTTAGATTTACAATTCATCTGGAACTGATTTTTGTGTATGGGATGAAGTAAGGGTCAAGATTCATTTTTTTTCTTCATATAGGTTTCCAGTTGACCCAGCACCACTTATTGAAAAGGCTGTCTTTTCTTCCTTGCATTGCAGTTCCATCACGAATCACGTGACTGTGTGAGCGTTTGTTTCTGGACTACTTTTAGGTCCTTCGGTCAATCTGTTTATCCCTTTGTCAGTATTACATTGTCTTAATTACTATAGCTTTACAGTCTTGATATCTTGCCATAGAATTCCTTTAGTTTTATTCTTTAAGATTTTATTGCCTTTTCATGGTCATTTAAGATTTTATTGGTCTTTAAGATTTTATTGCCTTTTCATGGTCATTTGTATTTCCATATAAATTTTAGCTTTAGATTGTCAACTTCTTCAGGGGAAAAAAAAAGCCTGTTGGGGTTTTGATTGGGGTTGATGGTACCTTGGCCTCTTATCCATGTACCTTGCTAACTAAATTCACCTATTAATTCTAATAGTTTATCTGTTGATTCTTCTGTTTTTTGTTTGTCCATTTGTTTTTTAACTTCAACAGTCATGTGAAGTTAACACTCATGTGATCTTATTCTGTCAGACAGATGGGCTAGGGGTGGATTACTTTATCCAATCTGGATTTGAGCTAATCAGAAGCTCCATTTCTGTATTTGTGAGAGCTGGCTTATTCCCATTGTCCTTAATCCTAGAGTAGATGCTTTCACGGGTCCTAACAAAAGCTGGGGTGGGGCTTCCCTGGTGGTGCAGTGGTTGAGAGTCCGCCTGCCGATGCAGGGGACGCGGGTTCGTGCCCCGGTCCGGGAGGATCCCACATGCTGCGGAGCGGCTGGGCCTGTGAGCCATGGTCGCTGAGCCTGTGTGTCTGGAGCCTGTGCTCCACAACGGGAGAGGCCACAACAGTGAGAGGCCCGTGTACCACAAAAAAAAAAAAAAAAAAAGCTGGGGTGTTTCACAGGGCCTCTCCTCCTAAACCCCGATTTTGTCTCCTCAGCTCCAGAAACCCTGTTTAGCTTCTCAGCCTCTTGGTCACCAATTATGTATTGGAAAACGCCTGAGGGGAGAAGTGGAGGGGAATGTCAGGCTCACTTCTCCATGCCTCTCTTCCTTCTGGGAACTTGGCTCCAGAAACACCCATTTCCTTTCCATTATTATTTTTTAAATTATAGCCATCATAGTGGATGTGAAGTGGTATTTTATTGTGACTTTGATTTTCATGTATTTAATGGCTAATGACACTGAGCATCTTTTCATGTGCTTTTTGGTCATTTGTATATCTCCTTTGAAGAAATGACTATCAGAGCCTTTGTTTATTTATTTTGAATTTTATTTTACTTTTTTATACAGCAGGTTCTTATTAGTTATGTATTTTATACATATTAGTGTATACATGTCAATCCCAATCTCCCAATTCATCCCACCCCCCACCCCCCACTGCTCTCCCCCCTTGGTGTCCACACATTTGTTCTCTACATCTGTGTCTCTATTTCTGCCTTGCAAACTGGTTCATCTGTACCATTTTTCTAGATTCCACATATATGCATTAATATATGATATTTGTTTTTCTCTTTCTGACTTACTTCACTCTGTATGACAGACTCTAAGTCCATCCATGTTTCTACATATGACCCACTTTCGTTCCTTTTTATGGCTGAGTAATATTCCATTGTATATATGTACCACATCTTCTTTATCCATTCATCTGTTGGTGGGCATTTAAGTTGCTTCCATGACCTGGCTATTGTAAATAGTGCTGCAGTGAACACTGGGGTGCATGTGTCTTTTTGAATTATGGTTTTCTCTGGGTATATGCTTTTGTTTATATTAAAATTGTGTCATCTTTTTATTATTGAGTTGTAAGAGCTCTTCATGTATTCTGGGTTCCAGTCTCTTATCAGATACACAATTTGCAAATATCTTCTCCCATCCTGTGGGCTGTCCTTTCAAGTTCTTGATGGTATTGTTTGCAGCACAAAAGTTTTTAATTTTGATGAAGTCCAATTTATTTATCTGTCCTTTTATTGCTTGTGCTTTTGGTGTTGTATCTAAGAAGGCTTGGCCTAATGCAAGGTCACAGAGGTTTTCTCCTCAGGGTTTTATAGTCTTAGCTCTTACATTTCATTCTCCATTTAGGTCTGTGATTCATTTTGAGTTAATATTGGTGTATGGTGTGAGGAAGGGGCCCGCCTTCATTCTTCTGCACGTGGTTATTCAGTTGTCCCAGCACTGTTTGTCCCACATCCTTCTAAATAGTCCCTTCCCTTCATCAAGTTCTTCTCAATCACCCCAGGACCCTCAGTTCTACATGCCCTCATGCCTACCCATGGCCTGCTGATTCCTGGGACATTTTCTTTGTGTTGGTATTGGTTCTCACCCCTTTCTTTCCCAGGACCTGGATTAGGTTAGAGGTGACTTCAAGAATGTTAGGCTTTGCTGTCTTCATGACTTAGTACAGAGGAAGGAGTATAAGAGTTTGGTGTGATATATGTATAATTTCGTGGAAGACTGGGGTGGGCAGTGGGCAGCCTACTGCATTACAAAAGAGACCCGCCTCAGTTTTCTATGGTGGGAGGAAACACCTGGTCTGGCAGTTAGAGAGTGCACTGCTCCAACACCTGCAGTGTTGCTCTTTCTACTGAAGCCTTGCCATCCAAACCCGTTCCCTCGGTGGGGCGGGTTCTGACGGGGTGCTGACTCTTGCCACTATGGTCATTAAAGCAAAATGACTTCTTCTTTCCCCCAAAGGAACATCATAAATGCAACTGAATGCCTGACAATTTCCTGGATGTCCAATGCTCATCCACCACTCGGCCTGCTTTTTAATACTCTTTAGAACTTACCATGTCACTTTGGGCATGCCACTTCTATTTCTTCTTCTGGAAAATGGGGGTTGGTAATCTCTATCTTTAAGCATAAAGACAAAAATACCACTACGCTCCTGAAATTTGGGATGAATCCTTAAATCTGGACACTGTTCATGAAGTGCATTGAGCTATCTGGATGATAACCTGATGAATATAAAGGACTATGTACCTGTGGTTTTGGCTCTTGGCCCAGTGTTCAACAACCACTTGTAATTTGTAAATGGCTTTTCCTCTGGAAAATTTACAGAAACTCCTGATTTAATCCACCTTCTTACCATACTCTCCCCACGTTAAAAAGCAGAAAGCAGAACCAGCGCTAGGAGGGAGTGTTTAGCCAGCAGAGGGAAGACTTTCCGGCAAGAATCTCTGATATTCTGAAGGCTCAGAGCTGCATCAGACAAGTCAGCTGAGTAGTGGAGCCGATGATCACATGTTTCTATGTCTCTGAAGAATACAAAAGGAAAAATAAGAAATTAAGATAAATCATGTGTAATAAGTTGAGAAAATGTGGCTGAATTGTCCCTTTCACTGAATTATTCCGTATCAAGCATCTTACCTGGTCTTGAGCTGCCAGTGAAGGTTTGTACTTATTCAGTTACTGATTCACTCAACAAATATTTATTGCATACCCACTGTATGCCAGGCATGGTGCTTGGGCTAGCAAGGAACAAAAGAGTTCAGCTGCCATGGAGTTTATAGTCTAGTGGGGGAAATCTGGAAATAGCTAGAAATCTGGAAATAAATATAAATACAGATAAACTACAAACTGATAACTATTACGAAGAAAGAAAATTAAAAGGTGCAACAAGATAGGATAGCAAAGAGCCTGATTAACTGGGGGAAGGCTTTTCTGAGTGTGATGGTTAATTTTTCTGTGTCAACTTAACTGGGCTAAGGGATGCCCAGGTAGTTGGTAAAACAATATTTCTGGGTGTGTCTGTGAGGGTGTTTCTGGAAGAGATTAGCATTTGAATTGGTGAATTGAGCCCTCCCGGAGGTGGATAGGCATCTCCCAGTCCCTTGAGGTCCTGAATAGAACAAAAAGGCAGAGGAAGATGTTGACTGTGGGTTTGTCATACATGGCCTTTATTATGTTGAGGAAAGTTCCCTCTATGCCTACTTTCTGGAGGGTTTTTATCATAAATGGGTGTTGAATTTTGTCAAAAGCTTTTTCTGCATCTATTGAGATGATCATATGGTTTTTAGTTTTCAGTTTGTTAATATGGTGTATCACATTGATTGATTTGCATATATTGAAGAATCCTTGCATTCCTGGAATAAACCCCACTTGATCATGGTGTATGATCCTTTTAATGTGCTGTTGGATTCTGTTCGCTAGTATTTTGTTGAGGATTTTTGCATCTATGTTCATCAGTGATATTGGCTTGTAGTTTTCTGTTTTTGTGACACCTTTGTCTGGTTTTGGTATCAGGTGATGGTGGCCTCATAGAATGAGTTTGGGAGTGTTCCTCCCTCTGCTATATTTTGGAAGAGTTTGAGAAGGCTAGGTGTTAGCTCTTCTCTAAATGTTTGATAGAATTTGCCTGTGAAGCCATCTGGTCCTGGGCTTTTGTTTGTTGGAAGATTTTAAATCATAGTTTCAATTTCAGTGCTTGTGATTGGTCTGTTCATATTTTCTATTTCTTCCTGGTTCAGTCTTGGCAGGTTGTGCATTTCTAAGAATTTGTCCACTTCTTCCAGGTTGTCCATTTTATTGGCATAGAGTTGCTTGTATTAATCTCTCATGATCTTTTGTATTTCTGCAGTGTCAGTTGTTACTTCTCCTTTTTCATTTCTAATTCTATTGATTTGAGTCTTCTCCCTTTTTTTTCCTTGATGAGTCTGGCTAATCAACTGACAAAGGAGTAATCTCCAAAATTTACAAGCAGCTCATGCAGCTCAATAACAAAAAAACAAACAACCCAATCCAAAAATGGGCAGAAGACCTAAATAGACATTTCTCCAAAGAAGATATACAGACTGCCAACAAACACATGAAAGGATGCTCAACATCGTTAATCATTAGCGAAATGCAAATCAAAACTACAATGAGATATCATCTCACACCAGTCAGAATGGCCATCATCAAAAAATCTAGAAACAATAAATGCTGGAGAAGGTGTGGAGAAAAGGGAACCCTCTTGCACTGCTGGTGGGAATGTGAATTGGTTCAGCCACTATGGAGAACAGTATGGAGGTTCCTTAAAAAACTACAAATAGAACTACCATATGACCCAGCAATCCCACTACTGGGCATATACCCTGAGAAAACCATAATTCAGAAAAAGTCATGTACCAAATGTTCATTGCAGTTCTATTTACAATAGCCCGGAGATGGAAACAACCTAAGTGTGCACCATCGGATGAATGGATAAAGAAGATGTGGCACATATATTCAATGGAATATTACTTAGCCATAAAAAGAAATGAAATTGAGCTATTTGTAATGAGGTGGATGGACCTAGAGTCTGTCATACAGAGTGAAGTAATGCAGAAAGAGAAAGACAAATACCATATGCTAACACATATATATGGAATTTAAGAAAAAAAATGTCATGAAGAACCTAGGGGTAAGACAGGAATAAAGCCACAGACCTACTAGAGAATGGACTTGAGGATATGGGGAGGGGGAAGGGCAAGCTGTTACAAAGTGAGAGAGTGGCATGGTCATATATACACTACCAAACGTAAAATAGATAGCCAGTGGGAAGCAGCCGCATAGCACAGGGAGATGAGCTCAGTGCTTTGTGACCACCTAGAGGGGTGGGATAGGGAGGGTGGGAGGGAGGGAGACGCAAGAGGGAAGAGATATGGGAACAGATGTATATGTATAACTGATTCACTTTGTTATAAAGCAGAGACTAACACACCATTGTAAAGCAATTATATTCCAATAAAGATGTAAAAAAAAAAAGGCAGAGGAAGGGTAAATTCACACTTTCTCTGCTTGATCTCAGGCATCCATCTACTCCTGCTTTTGGACAGGGGTGATGGTGGTTCTCGAGCTTTTGGACTCAGGCGTAGGCCATCAGCCCCTGGCTCTCAGGCTCTAGGACTTGGACTGAATTACACCACCGCCTTTCTGGCTCCTCCAGCTCAGCAGAGAGCAGTTCATGGGACTCTGGCCTCTGTAACCTCGAGAGCCAATTCCTGTAATAAATCTTATATGGTTCTGTTCCTCTGGAAAACTCTGACTAATACACTGACTATGTGACAGACTTGAAGGAGGAATAGTGGGAGGAAGAAGGTTCTAGGAAGAGGGAACAGCAGGTGCTAAGGGCCTGGGGTCAGAATGAACTTGGTATATTTGAAGAAGTGAAGAAGCCCTCCCGGCTCCTGCCCCGTGTGCCTGGGTGAACATGCAGAGAGTGATGGATGAGATGAGAATAAAAGACTTAGTGGGATGTGCTACATGTTTTGACTTTCCGTCCCGAGTGCAGTGGGAAACCATTCTAGGGCTTTCAGAAGGGGACTGATATAATCAGATTTATATGCACATTTTGAGTGTCTATATGAAGACAGTAAGCTCTTCAAAGCAGGGCCAGAGTCTTATGTTTGTTTGTCTGCTTCAGTGCCAGCATTGTGCTCTGCATGTCACAAGGGCCTGGCAGGGTGAGTTGTGATGTTGATTCATGTAGGATTGCATTTAACTTGAAGTTTAAAAGTTTGTGTGTTTCACTACATAAAAAAATATCTGTGTTCCCTGTAACGCAGTACGGGAAAACTAGGGTTATTTTAGTGTACTAAAAGGATAGATGCCTTTCTCTATATATGTATACACACACATATATGTAGTCATATATATATATGTATATATATGTGTGTGTGTGTGTGTGTGTGTGTATATATATATAGTTTTTTTTCAAGTGAAACCATTTCTTACCTAGAAATCCATAAATGATTTGTTACTTTTCCTAACTTCTCTCTATTTCTAGTTAGAGACTGTTGCTTTTTTCAGTTCGCCTAAAAATATTGTCCAGCTAATAAATAGGTTCAAAGGCAGACAAAAGGAGCTTCCACAGGTTATGAGAAAATGCCGGGCTCTTGAAAGACCTCCACGGATACAAAAGCATAAATCTCAGAAAGCTCTTTTGAAATGTCATTCAGCTTCCTTTCTCATAGGAAATCAGGGCCCAGAGAGAAATTAACTAACGTTACAGTTCATCTGGACCTAGTTACTCAAACCAGGATAAGGATGGTAGAAGAGGATGGACCTAGCAGAAGCGAATCCATTTGGAGTTTTATAGTTTCCCATTAAAAAAAAAACCCCAAACCTCTTGAGCTTTCTGGTAAGACAAATGTATTTATCCAACATTCAGCACCTGGAAAATATCATTCATTGATGACAATCCAAAGAGTTATCTATTAACCAGTGTTAGAATGGCAGACTAACAATATAGGGAAAAAAAGTCATCATTTGGTGCTGAAGCAGCAGGGCCTCTAAAAAGATGTAAAGCCATCAAGGATGTTTTAACATCATGAAGCATGAGATCTTAGCAGCCTGGGGAAGTTTGCTTCTAAATATCATTTCTGGTTACTGTCATTAGTATTTTTTTTATTGGGGTATAGTTGCTTGTCATTAGTATTTTAAGAAAATATGGATTCATTCATTTCTTCACTCATTTTCTCCCTCCCTCCTTCCCTTCCTCCTTCTCTTCCTTCTTTCTTTTCTTCTTTTCATCCATCAAATATGTTCTGTTACTAATGTATAGTAGATGCTGAGGTGGATACACAGAGGTTTAAGCAGGATCCCTGCCTTCATGGAGTTTTCATTCTAGTGGGAAATAAAAAATATACAATGTGTGCAAGACTGTGTCTGAAAAGTATCCCAAGATTGTAAACCTCAGGTTGGAGGGAAGGAGGCTGTTAAGGGTCATTAGGTAGTTGTGACTCATGTTGTGTAATGATGCCTGGCCCTGAGGTTAACCTCCTTTGGTCCTGCCCTTAGGGATTAGCTGAAGAGGAGCTTCGAATGCTCCTGCCAAAGTGAGCACCAAGTTTCTTTTCTCATTTTCCTGCTCAGTTCCTCTGCACACAAAGGAGTCGCCAGATGCCACTTCTATCACATGGGCTGTTTTCTGCACCCTGGGGATGTGGTAGACCTTTCCTTTCTCACAGTTTGTTCTCGAGTGTTTTTTCACACCCCTTGTTGGATGAACTAGTTTGGAGCTCGGTATGTGGCCCAGGTATGTGTTGCCTTTACCAGACACACAAATCCGCTTTCTTATGATCTCCAGCCAGGCAAGGGATGGGGAGGGGCTTTCAGAGATTATTTGAATCCATTCTCCTGTTCCTGTGAGCAGAGTTGCCCATTCTGTTTCAGAAACTCTTCTCAGCAGGAAAATCTATTTATCCCTGTTGGGCGGTGCCCCTGCTCTGCCACCTAGAGCTACTCAGTGCTGCTTCTGTTCCTCGGAGATCTTCTTAATTCTGGGAACTTAAAGTCTCTGGGACCAAAACATGATCTGCTCCAAGAGGCAATACCGCAAGATGGTTAAGGAAGCAGGATTCCTGGAGCCGCTGCCTGTGTCCAAATCCTTGTTCTGCCACTTACCAGCTGAGACACTTACTAGGCGAGGCATCCACTCTGCACCTCAGTTTCCTCAACTATGAGGATAATACCAGTATGTACCTCACAGGCTCCTGAGAGGATTAAATACCTGAAGTGTCCAGAAAGGGCTCTGGCAAAGAATACACATCATATAACCTTTCTCTATTATTATTTCACCTTGGATAATAGGAAAAAAATCTATTCTTAGACTAAATTCTCACTAGTAACATTTTTTTTTGTCTTTCTTATTCGGTAAGAAGTGTTTGATAAGGAATATTGATGCTTATTTCTTCCGCCAAAGAGATACATAGATTGAGACTCACTGACTTTTTAAAAAAATTTTTATTTATTTGTGTATTTATTTTTTGGTTGCGTTGGGTCTTCATTGCTGTGCGCAGGCTTTCTCTAGTTGCGGCGAGCGGGGGCTACTCGTCGTGGTGGTATGTGGGCTTCTCATTTTGGTGGCTTCTCTTGTTGTGGAGCATGGGCTCTAGGCACGTGGACTTCAGTAGTTGTGGCACACGGGCTCAGTAGTTGTGGCTCATGGGCTCAGTAGTTGTAGCTCATGGGCTCAGTAGTTGTGGCTCATGGGCTCTAGAGCGCAGGCTCAGTAGTTGTGGTGCACAGGCTTAGTTGCTCTACAGCATGTGGGATCTTCCTGGCCCAGGGCTCGAACCTATGTCCCCTGCGTTGGCAGGCGCATTCTTAACCACTGCACCACCAGGGAAGCCCAGGAATCACTGACTTTCTTATGTCTCTTCCCAGTCAATCACTCCCAAGCCCAGCCCCATGCAACCACTATCCTGCCTCTGTCGCTGTACATTCCATTTGTCTTTCTAGTGTCATGTAAATAGAAGCATATGATATGGAGTCTTCTGTGTCTGACTTAGTTTATTGGGCATAATGTTTTTCAGGTTCAACTATGTTGTCCTGTGTATTAGTTCATTTCTTTGCACTGCTGAGCAGTATTCCATTGTGGGGATATATCACATATCACATCCATATCACACTTCGTTTATCCATCCGCCTATTGATGAACGTTTGTTTTAGTTCCAGTTTGGGCTATTATGAATAAGGTTGCTATGAGCATTCATGTAGATGTCTTTATGTAGACACATGTTTTCCTTTCTCTTGAGTAAATACCCAGAAGTGGAATTGCTGGGTCCTATGGCCAGTAGATGATTTACTTTATAAGCAACTTCCAAAATGATTTCCAAAATGTTACCATTTTTCATCCTTACGGGTGAGAGTTCCAGTTACTCCACATCACCAACACTTGGTGTTGTCAAATGTAAAAAATTAGCTACTCTAATAGGTATATGATGATATTTCATTATGGTTTTCATTTTCATTTCACTCATGACTAACGACATTAAGCATCATTTCAAGTGCTCATTAGGAATTTGTATATCTTCTTTGGTGACGTGTCTGTTAAAAGCTTGTACTCATTTTTCTTTAAATTGAATTACTTGTCTTTTTATTACTGAGTTGTAAGAGTTCTTTACATATTTTAGTTACAAGTCCATTGTCAAATATTTGTCTTATGGTTATTTTCTTCCAAGCTCATTTTTAAAACTTTTGCTCCTTCCAAGCTGTATCAGGTATTGTTCAAGAGTTAACTTACCCTCAAGTAGTCCCAAACCAGGGCATCTCTTAAAGAAACACCAAGTAATTGCTTGCCACTGCAACCTGGTATTTCTTCCATTCTTGGAGCTAAATGTTTACATTTGGAGTTGAAAAGACACCCTGTGTGAGCCTAGAAACAGTATTCCATCTAATGCTGTCAGAAAAAACAGCTCTCAGACCCAGCATTCCCAAATTTGCAAGATGGAACAAACAGATGTTTTGTTCATCACAGGAGGGGGTCTATCACATTTCTGAAAAGTTGTCTCTTTCTTCTGCACCATCCTGGCTTTTATTAGTGAGCAGTCTGACCAGATGGGCCATCTCTGGCCTCTTTGATTCTCTTCTGACAAAGAGTGAAGTTACCCAAGATGGGCAAAGTATGTCCTATAGGCTTAGAGGATGGCCGCTGGAGGCCACTCTGACCCCACAGGAGAAGGACCCAGGAGGCCAGGAAAATAACCTCTAAGCTGAAAGCAAGTGAAGGAGAAAATGGTGGTTTAGGCAGTCAGGAAACTTCTAATTTCCGTCATTCTCTAGCAGTAAAATAACAAAAATACTGTCTAATGTTAATCAGGTGTTTGCTAGCTGCCAGACACTGTGCTAAGCAGTTCACACAGATCTTCTCCTTGAATCTTCATGAGAACCCAAAGAGGAAGGCACTTTTGTTATCCCCATTTCAGATAAGGAAACTGAGGCTTAGAGAGATTACATAACCAATAATGGCAGAGCTGGGACATTAACTCATGTCTGACACCAAACCTGTGCCTTGAGATACCTCAGAAAATGTTATCCCTCACGGACAAGGGGTTAGTCTTTGTTGTTAGCTTACACTTTCTTTTTCCTTTCTGGCTGCCTTTTCTTTGCTGATCCCACAAGTTCCCAGAGGAAGGCCTGGGGCCCATTGCTTTTCTGACTCCTTTGCTTAGGACAGAATTCCTGACTTGGTGGGACCTCTGCATGCTGACTTACTGACTGGTCCCTGCAGACTGCACTGTGAACACAGCTCCTAGAACCAAATCTATTATTCCCAGCTGTGCTAAGGATATAGTTCCTGGTTGCTTTATGATAGTGAGAGAGAAGGCTGACCCATGACATTCTGCAGATACATTCCAAGACCTTCACAAGAGGCCCATGTGTATCATCAGTATGCTTCCTTCTTCCATAAAACACATTCTAGATTTTGAGAAGAGAGCCACACAGCTGAGCTGAGGTGCCCCACTGGGTGCTCAGCTGAGCTCACTCACCATAATTAAGGGGCTCGCTTCCATACCAGCCATGCAGTGAGTCTGATTCAAGTTGCCCACCCCCCAAACACAATTGTCCACAAGTCCTGACCTTCAAGATTCCTCAGAGAGCTGGAACCGTGAATGTCAAAACTGGGAATGCCAGGAGTCCACAGTATTTAATCCAGGATAGCCCTTGATTTCTGTGCCAAATAACTTTGTCCACATCCTTGGATATTAAATTAAAGAATTAGGAAAGGTCTTTTCAAAAGTAAAAGGGAAAAATGCCCAAAGTCATACGGGAGCAGAAGCTCAGGAAGGCCTCACCGAATCCATAGACACGTCTCAGCAGAACCTTAGGGGAGGCTGGGCTTTTCAGCAGTGAGAACCACGGAGGAGGTAAGACAGAGACAAGCCAGGGAAGGAGAGTGCACGTTTGTGCCCGCAGGTTTACGCTCCAGCCGGGCGGGCGGGCGGGCGGGAGGTGTGGCTGAGGCCACTGCAGATGGCACATCAGTCCTCTCTGTGCTCTGTGCCCCTGCCGGACCCTGGCATGACTGAAGGGGTTTGGAATATGAGGAAACCCACTTCAGGGGCACTGCTCAGTGGCCTGGAATAGTGGGAAGCTGCTAGGCTGTGGGGTAGCTCATCTTGACAGTGTTTTTTTTAAATTGAAGTATGGTTGATTTACAATGTTGTGTTAGTTTCAGGTATACAGCAAAGTGATTTAGTTATATATATAAGTAGTTACATATATATATAAAATCTGAAAAGGTATGTATGTATATATATATATATTATATATATATATATATATACATACATACCTTTTCAGATTCTTTTCCCTCATAGGTTATTATAAAATATTGAGTATAGTTCCCTGTGCTATACAGTAGGACCTTGTTGGTTATCAATTGATGTTTTATATATAGTCATGTGTATCTGTTAATCCCAAACTCCTAATTTATCCTGCTCACCTTTCTCATTTGGTCACCATAAGCTTGTTTTCTGTGTCTGTGAATCTGTTTCCATTTTATAAATAAGTTCACTTGTATCATTTTTTTTTCTTTTTTAGATTCCACATATAGGCGATATCATATGATATTTGCCTTTCTCTGTCTGGCTTACTTCACTTAGCATGTTGAGGCTTTTGATCAATGGCCACACTAAAAGCTGTTAACAAGTTTTTTTACCAATGCTGAGCAGTGGATAGAAGTTTCGTTTTGGTTTAGATTGGCTTGGTGGTTCTGAGGCTTTTGGGGAGGATAAAAACACAATTATTTCCTTAAAAAAATTAGGTCAGTACCTAGATTAGTACCTGTTTATTTTTGATTTTGAAGAAGAGGAGGAGGGAGAGGTAAGGAGTTTGATTCTGGGAAGGAACGTGGCACCTGGACCCAGTATAGGAAAACGTGAGGTTAGCACAATGTGTTGCCTGAGCCCTGATCCTAATCGTCACCACAACATCCCCCATCCTTCAGGCATTAGTTTCTCCCTCATTTTCAAACTGCTTCCAGGAAGGGCTCTGTATACCAGCCATCTACCCATGTGTAGATTTTGGTGGTTAGTCTCTTTCTAAGGAGGCAGGGTGGTGTAGTGGTTAATATGCTAGCCTGCTTGTGTCCAAATCCCATAATAAATGAATGCATTTACTTAGCTTTTCTTGCCTTGTTACTCATTTTAGTTTTCTTCCAACTTCTTCCCATGTTATTACATGATGACATCACAAATATATTTGTATATAGAATTTTTCATTCCTGCAGGTTCATTTATTCCTAGAAGTGGGATCGCTGGGTCAAAAGGCAACCCATTATTGTGTAAACTTGACAAGTGACTTGATATCTTTATGTTATGTTTCCTCATGTGTAAAGTGGGATTGAGCATAATAGTACTTTCTCACAGGTTTATTGCGAAAATTAAATGAGTTACCGTACGAAGAACACTTAGAATAATATCTGGCACGTAGCAAGTATTATAGTAATACTTAATTTAGTGTTATTATGTCTGCCAGGGGTATCCATTTTAAGCCTTATCTCTAATTGTGAAATGAAGGGTTATCTCCTATTGAAAAAATATCTTAGCTCTTAGGGAGTGTTGGGAAAGTGGCTTCTTTAGAGGGGGGCATCTTAACTGATACCTTGATTCACAGCCAGGAGCAGCCCTCTCTGCCAGGGAGATGGGTGCTGCTCTCAGAGGCCAGTGGCAAGTGGTGCAGCCGGAAGAGCTCTCTTTGGCCAGCTCAGGGAACCCAGCAGCCCAGGGTCCCCAGGCAAGTCAGCTTTCCTGCTCATGGCTTGCTTCCCTCCCACCACACTCAATGTTCCTTGACTTTCTTCCTGGACAGTGAGTGGGGCCTCCAAAGACCTGGGGGGTGCAGTGACGGGCACATAATAAGGGAATGCGTTTGAGGAAAGGAGTCCCATTGGGGGGCAAAGTCATTTCATTGGTTTCTGCCTGTCACTTCTGCTGCCCCCCAAGACCCAGGTGTCATGTAAACATTTATAAGGGCTCTCTGAAGGCAAGTGGTTGCTCAGGTCCAGGGGCTCTGTACACTTAAGTTCAAGTTCTTAAAGCAGTGGACTGTGAATTCTGGGCTAATGGGAGCCCTTCACATAGCTGTCTCCCATGATTTTTCCAAGGCTCACATCCAGATGCCCTAAATAGTTAAGTAGACCTCAAGGACAATTGCCATCAGTTTCCTTGATAGTCACGCTGGGCACTTTATTTAAAAGTTTCTTTTATTTCATTTTATTTTTATTTATTTCCAGCTTTATTGAGATATAATTCACATATAACACTGTATAAGTTTAAAGTGTACAATGCATTGATTTGAAAACACTTAATATATTGCAAAATAATCACCATCATAGCATTTGCTCACACCTCCAACACATCACGTCTTTTTTTGTGGTGAGAACATTGAAGATCTACTCTCTTAGCAACTGTCAAGTATATAATACAGTATTATTATCTATAATCACCATGCTGTATATCAGATCCCTAGAACTTGTTCATCTTCTAACTGGAAGTTGGTACCCTTTCATCAGCATCTCCCCATTTCCCTCACTCCCCACCCCAGTAACCATCATTGTACTCTCTATTTCAATGAGTTCAGCTTTTTTAGATTCTACATCTGAGATCGTACAGTATTTGCCTTTCTCTGTCTTGTTTCACTTAGCCGAATGCCCTCAAGGTTCATCCATGTCATCACAAACAGCAGAATTTCCTTCTTTCTCATGGCTGAATAATATTCCATTGTGTGCATATACCACATAATCTTTATCCATTCATCTGTTGATGGGCAGTTAGGTTGTTCTGATATCTTGGTTATTGTGAATAATGCTGCAATGAACATGGGCCTGCAGATACCTTTTCAAGTTAGTGTTTTCATTTTCTTCAGATGAATACCCAGAAGTGGAATTGTTGGATCATATAGTATTCCTACTTTTAATTTTTTGAGGAACCTCCATACTGTTTCCCATAGTGGCTGTATCAATTTACATTCCCACTAACAGTGCACAGTGGTTCCTTTTCCTCTACATTCTGGCCAACATGTGTTATCTATTATCTTTTTGATGATAGCCTTTCTAACTGTACACTGGGCATTTTATTTCCTGATGATTTGGGAGTGATATATCAATACATGCCTATACATGGTCCATGCTATACATGGTCCACCAAAGACTGACATTTCTTGATTTAAAGGGAACAAATCTAAATGTATATTCTATCTCTCTTATCTGTTATCGATTATCCTTAGAATTTAACACTGGGAAAGGATTCACTAGCACATCGAGGGTGATTAATAAATGCTTGTTGAATAAATGAATGGATGAACATACCATGGTTTTCTTAGCTGTTTCCTATCGTTGGACTTTTAGGTTGCTTCCTTTTAAAAAAATTATAAATGTTACTTTGAGTATATTTGTGTGTGTATAGCTTTTCCTTTCTTTTGGGTTATTTACTCTTTTAGAAGTGGGATTTCTGTATCAATGCGAATGAATAATTTTATGGCATTTGATATGTAATTCTAAACTTCTTTGCCCAAGATTTGTACCAATTTCTAATGCTCCCAACAATGTTTGAGTGCCAGTTTCACACTACCCTTACTGGCTTTGGGTGCTAACATAAAATATTTTTTGCTACTTTACCAGATAAATATGGTATCTTGATATTTTAATTTTGCATTTTTTTGGATTTCCAATGACTATTTTTCTGTTTTTGATTACTGGTTGAATTTATTATTTTGTGAGTTCTGTTCCCTACTGTGTTCTGTTATCAATGAAATGACACTTATATCTTACAAAGTTATTAGCCCTTTATCCTATTTGCTGTAAATGTTTTCCCTAGTCTGTTATTTTTAAGAATTTCCTCATTCTTTCTCTTTCCTGCCTACCCTCCTTCCTTTTTTCCTTCTATTGTTTTATTTTTATTTTTTTAAAATAAATTTATTTATTTTATTTATTTATTTTTGGCTGTGTTGGGTCTTTCTTGCTGCACACGGGGTTTCTCTAGTTGCCGCGAGCAGGGGCTACTCTTTGTTGCAGTGCGTAGGCTTCTTACTGCAGTGGCTTCTCTTGTTTCAGAGCACAGGCTCTAGGCACGTGGGCTTCAGTAGTTGCAGCACACGGGCTCAGTAGTTGTGGCTCGCGGGCTGTAGAGCACAGGCTCAGTAGTTGTGGCGCACGGGCTTAACTGCTCCACAGCACGTGGGATCTTCCCGGACCAGGGCTTGAACCCGTGTCCCCTGCATTGGCAGGCAGATTCTTAACCACTGCACCACAAGGGAGGCCCCCTTCTATTGGTTTAATAGCCAGGTGGTCAAATCTGTTGAACTTTTCCTTTGACTTTTTAATTTATAAGCCATAAGAATGTGAATACTAGTAACAGAGGGGAAAAGACAGGCACCTAATACACGAGGTGGGAAAATTTCTCTTTGTTTTGTGTTGCTGGCTAGTTTACACCTCTCTCCATATTTACTTTAGAGAATTTTTCAGTCATATGATTAGTTCATAGTGTGAAGGGTATGATACAGTTCCAACATTTTTGGCGTCACACCTTTATTCTATGGGATTGAGCAACAAACAGGCAGAAGGCTCACTCTGCTTCTTCCTCCCTCCATGCTCCCTTTGTGAAGACTGTGAAGACGGCAGGGGAGGAGAAAAGTAGCTGATGTGAATGCTGGGGGAAGAAGAGGTTGTTACGATAGTGAAATGCGCTTCACTGCCTTCTCAGTGAAAAATGTGGGAAAGAGAAGGCCAGAGTCAGTGTATCTTGGCTCGTGCAAAGCTGGCTCTTAGGGTTGAATTAGGGGGCCTGTGCACAGTGGGAATGTTTGTGCTGGCACCGGTGTGCAACTGCATTACACCAAAGGGAAGAAAATTAGCCCTTAAGTGAGATGGAAATGTTAGGTCAGGCCTCCTCTGGGTATATCCGAAAATCAGAATATTAAGGCTTCAAAAGACTAGTTCCATGGAAGATCTGAAGGGCCTGCCTCTCCAGGGTTTCCCATCTGGGTTTTCAATATCTTCTGTGTTTCCCATGGTGGCTGTGTGTGGGGCAGGGATGGTGCTAGTTGTTACATAACCAAACAGAGCATGTGTCCCAACTTGCCAATGCTGGGAACTACTGTCCGGACAGTTCACGTGGGAATGAGGGAGGCCATAAACATCCTCTTTCTCAGTGGGCGAGTCCTACTTTTCCATGTGTAGTTTAAGCATTAAGCTTTCATTGCCCTGTGGCCTGACCATAGCATGTGGCTTGTGTGCTGTATTTTAGCAAAAAACAATTACTTGATAAACTAACATAATTGACCTAAAAAGCCTTTGAGATTTAACCATTCGTACTTCCCCTCTTAGTTATGCAGTGAACACAGGGCACTTAGAGCATTAGTAATTGTAATGAGAGATGAGTGTAAGAAGTTACATAATTTTGATCTCAGTGTAGTGTGAAACTCAAAATGGGAGATTTATGAAGGATTAATGACACAGCAGAGGAATTCTGTGCTTCACGTACGATTCAGTAACATCTGATTCCAAGCATGGCCGCTATCAGCCCCCGTCATTACCAATAAATATTAGTGCTCTCCAGGCATACATATGATCAACTACTGAAAAACAAGCCACTAGGCAAACTTGAATGCCTGATAGAAGGACAGCTGCCTTTCAGGGGATTCTCCTTTTGGCTGGTGACGTCAGGAGGTAATTGTTTTTGCTTCCTGCCTCTCTAATGTATGTGTCTTTTAGCCCTACCTGATGTTCCTCTGTCCGAGCTGGCCCACAGTAGACCCTCGGGGTGGGGGGCTGGGGCTTGCCTTGCTGACTGAAGGAGGGAGCAGCAAGGGAAGAGTGGGTGCTCTCCTGCTCTTCCTTGCTTGAGGGCAGCTGAAGTTGCTCATAGATCCTGAGAACCCCCTCTGAGATAGTATGTTCCTTTAGGAAGCGCCTGGGGTCTTCCTGGTATGGTCTTTATTTAGAAGCAATGGCTCTGACCTCTTAGAACTGACAGTACAACAGCCAATATATTTAATGGATTCTAGGCACCATCCTGAAACCCTTAGGACACTGCTTCTCCAGGTGTGAGCTCTGAACCAACCATATCATTACCACCTAGGAATTTGCTAGAAATGCAAACTCAGGCCTCACCCGGAAACTTGTTAGAAATGTACATTCTCAGACCACAACTGAGACCTACTGAATTGGAAACTTTGGGGATGAGGCCCAGCCATCTATGTCTTAGCAAGCCCTGTAGGGGATCCTGATGCTCACTGAAGAGTGTCACTGTTGCAGAGAGTACTAAGTAAGTTCATTAATCCACACGACAGCCCTATGGAGTAGAACCTCTTTTAAAAAGTCTCAATTTTGTAGACAAGGAAAGACAAAGGAATTCACCCAGGATTTCATACTAGCAGAGCTAGGGTTTGAACTAGATATGCTGACTTAGGGTCCCAGATCTTCACCACTACCCTGAGATGTGGGGACAGTGACAGAAAGGAGAGGAGGAGAACAAACTTTGCAGATAATAGGAAATGGGTGATTTTTATTTAGTTGTATTTATCCAGCTTCTAACGGTGTGCTGGCACCTGTTCCTACTGGCTTGGGAGGACCAGTTGTGAACATCTCTTCCCAACTTGGAGTTCAGTGAGATCAGACTGGTTGCTCGAAATTCGTTTATGGTGGGAGTATTTACACCCCAGAAACTATCAGGCATTGCAAATTGGGGCTCCCCCCACCCCAGCCAGTTGTTAAACATTTGCCAGCACACCACTGCCCAAATGTGTGTGTGTGTGTGTGTGTGTGTGTGTGTGTGTGTGTGTGTGTAGTCTATATTCTTAGTAGATATTACATACCAATTATACAGGATAATTTGAAGCCAGCACCATTCGTGGATTCATTGATATTTTAGCCACAGCTGTATTTTCCTCATGTCTACAAAATTGCTTTGACAACATTAAGACGCTGGAAACTTAGAGTGAGAAGGGAACTTGGCATTTATCTTCTCAAAGTACTCTACATTTAAAAAAAAAAAGAGATGGGCTTCCCTGGTGGCGCAGTGGTTGAGAGTCTGCCTGCCGATGCAGGGGACGTGGGTTCGTGCCCCGGTTCGGGAAGATCCCACATGCCGCGGAGCGGCTGGGCCCGTGAGCCATGGCCGCTGAGCCTGCGCGTCCAGAGCCTGTGCTCCACAACGGGAGAGGCCACAACAGTGAGAGGCCCACGTACCGCCAAAAAAAAAAAAAGAGAAAGGACAGTAATGTCACCTGCTTCAGAGGAGCTCCAGGATTTGAGACATCCTTTCTGGGCCCTTTTGCTACCTATTGGGCTGAGGTGGGAGTAGATACAGCTGGTCCAGGCCTGAGAGGCAGCAGCTGGTGGAAAATCTGGTGAGAAGGAGGGCAGAGTGGGAGTTCCCTTCTCTGTGGCCTGGCCAGGGTGTGGGAGAGATGGGGCTGAGGGTTCCCTGCTTCTGGAACAGGGTAATGAATGGAAATGTCAACACAGAGCCTTCTGTGAACTTCTGTCTCGGAGGGGTTCATGTAGGAACAACTGAGGATATGAGATTTCAGGGTTTCCAGGCCGGGGGGAGCTGGGGCTTTCTGTAGTTTCCCGCCAGCCCCTCACTGCACCTCTGTCTTGGATGACGGGTTACACCACTCCCTGGCCGATGGGGTGTCCCTCTCCCCAGACGGTATCAGGAATGAATTAGCATGTTTTCCTCTGGTAAGTGATCCTCTTTTTGAGTAAACATCCCCTGGGTTTCTGTGATGTGTAACTAATAGAGTGCTAAACTCTCAGGGCTGGTTTAAGGCTCAGAGCGCACACGTGTTGCCAATCCATCACACTCCTAATACTAATGAACATAGCAGGGACACAAGAAAGCCACAGATCCTACACACATTACCCGGCTCAGGTTACACTCTCATAACAACCTCACTACTGACCCAAGGAGAGCACACGTTGGGAAAAGGAGCTCCGGCCCCTTCTCCCTGGGCTAGGCCTGCCTCACCGCGTACAGAATGCCGCCCTGCGTCATTGTAACTGTGGTGCCCACCGTCCCCTTGGTGTTCCGGCTTCAGGGATGGTGCCTGAGTTCACAGAGCTGGAGTGGGGCTCCCCAGCTGTGCCTGACTGGGACTGTTTCTCTAACACTTTGGGCTACTGTTCAGACTGGGATTGGGGGCCCTGCCTGGTTCACAGCTCTTAAGCAGCCCTCTCAGGATGATTTTCTGACTGAAAAGTGGCTTACCTGCACACTGCCAAAAGCATTTATCCCTCACCCCAAAGTCATCCACACAGATAGGCATCTATATCTTGATTGGGGTGTTAGTTACATGGGTACACACCTTTATAAAAGATCATTGGATTGTACACTTAATGCTTATGCATTTCACTGTATATAAATTCTCCCTCCATTAAAAAGTTCTAAAAATTACTCTTTGCAGCTACCTGTCTGAATGGATCAGGAGTTTCTGAGTGTCTTATAGTCAAAACAAGTTATAGAAACAGATGCTGAAGTTAATATAATAGGCGTCCATCACCTTATCAAATCTTGTGATCATTATTCTCTAATGACATTATTCTCATTAATTTAAGTGACCTTGGACGTAAACTTAAAACATAAATTATTCAAAGAAATAAAAGGAAGGGCATGTTCAAAGCCCATCATGGTGGAGCCTCATAAAATAATTCCTGCTTTAGAAGCCTCTCATAAAGGGGCGATTGATCCAAGGGAAACATGATAAAGCATTTGTAGTTTGGTGTTGAAATGCTCAGCAAACAAATCCTGCATAATATAGCATCCAGCTAAGCCTCCCTTTCCTCAGTTTCCGTGATTTAGGGACTGCCACGCTGGGCTGGGCTGGGGGAAGTGGAGAAGAAGAGACGCACAGGGTCCCCATTCCTGTTTCAATGAGGGTAGCTCAGAATTTAACTGTTTCATGTTGGGGCCTTGTAGGGTGCCTTCTTTTGCAGAAAGGTTCGTAAGCTAAAGTATGTTTGAAAATCATGAGCAAATGATTCCAGCTCTCAATTTAATATATTTATCATTCTGTAGCATAATTAGAGGAGATATTTGCATAAGCATACATTATCACGTGAGATGTTCTTTGTTATCTTCCCAGAGTCAGCAAATCTTTTATGTTGAAGTATGTCTAACATGTAATGTGCAAAAGTAATAGTTATGCATAATGTAAGATATTATATGTACTTAAGAGTTCCATGAAATCACATACATAGATATATGTGATATATACATATACTTAATAGTTCCATGAAATAGAAAATAACTACACATCATGTAGGATATTGTAATATTTAAAATATTATATGTCAGAAATTGTTCCATAAAAATAGGAGGAAAAGCAAAAGTAACTTGAAGAGTTGTATTGCATGGAGAGAGAAAGATGACCTAAAAGTAGTTTGTTTGTGCCCCTCCCTGCCTAAATATTTTTAAAGATCAGGTTGTCGGTAGATGATAATTTCTTTTTCACATGTTCTTAGCCTAGGGATTTGCTTATTTAGGTGTTGAATAAGTAGGCACATTATGAGAATAATACAAGTCAACATAAACCTTGGGAAAAAAGACAAAAACAAACAAACAATGTCACATTGTCAGGCTCAAGAAAAATCACAGGAAGAAGCTAAAAGCTCATAAAGGAGGCAGTAGACAGCAGTTAAATAAACCATTAGATTCGGAAGAAGAGTAGTGTCAGCACAGTTGTAAATTAGCTAACTGTTGGTGACTTTGCTCCACCTGCAGGATTACCCTAAAATATAACTTCATTAACCATGATAGCTTGATAAACCACCTGGTAAATTAAATGTATGCTTCCTTTTAAATATGAGCATTATTAGGGAAGTTAATAAATAATGTTATAAATACTGGGCTTTTTCTGTTGAGATCTCATTTTGAATATTCCGATGGTTAAGTAGAGACTAGATGGATTTTTACCTGCTAAATATCAATTTTGATGTTTCTTGCAATTTCATTTCTTTTTTGGATCAGGTAGGATGTCTTTCTCTAGCACGATATTCTCCCACTTAACTCTCATATAAAGTGTGCTGTTTCATCTGCACATCCGTGGTAGTCATCGCCAATTGAACTCTGCTCTTTGCTGCCCAGCCTCAGACTCCTTTGCCTGGTGCACTGCTCTTGGCAGCTGCAAACTGGCAATCTGAGTTGGTTCTAGAACTGAAGCCCATTTGCCATCCTGCCTCTGCCCACCGCTGCTTTCTGATTCGAGGATCCACTGGGCCAGTGGGTCTCTCTCTTTGTAGTAACAGCACTTCTTGCACACTTTTTGCTTGTTAGAATACCCCTCAATAGCTCCTCCTTTTACATATGCAGGTCCAAATCCAGAGTCTAGAAGTGCATCTGACTGACACATGTTTTATGATTCTGAAATAGAAAAAAAGAGAATTTGTTGGCTAGATATTTGTCAGGTAAGCCTTTCAGTTACTAAGTTGGAGCTGGACCAAGTCCCTGGATATCATGGATCTAACAGCCTATTTGAGACCCTGGGTCAGTGATTCTTAATTTTGATGGCCATAAAAGTGTCTGGTTCCTGACTCAGCACCTGCAGGGGTGCTGGCCTGGGCACTTCTTTGGGGATGAGGGAAAGCCAAAATTTTGCAGGTGATTTCCATCTATTCTGGAAGTTGAGAGCTTCTACGGTCGGGATAGGTGCAGTATTTGCCCCTTTGGGTGTTGTTGAGGCCAATGGAGAGACTTCATTCAGTAACAGGACGCTGGGGCCTGGATGCTGAGGAGTTCGAAGTACTGGACTCTAGCTCTCAAGCCTCCATGCACTGTAGTTCCATGAGAGAATTGCTAGTTATAATGTTAATGGCAGTTAACTTATCATTTATTTATGTAGTATCACTTGCCAAGAGTCTATATCCAGATTCTCAAATGTTAGCAATACTAAAAGCACTCATATAGATGACATTGACCATTTATATACAAGTCCTCTGTATTCAAGTATAAAGTATATTTGAGACTTCTTCAGTTTCCTCCAACAATGGTTAAAGGAATGGGCTCTGGAGTTAGATCTATCTGGAGTTGAATTCTAGACCCACCGATAATTGATCAGATGTGTGACCATGGGAAAGTTTCTTAAACTCTGTATGTCTACAAAATGGACATATGGCTCAACTCAGAGAAATTAATTAGATAATCTGTTAATGCACCTGGCCTTAGGTGGGTGCTCTATAAATGTAGCAGCGATTTTATTTTACACAAATAGGCTGAGTGTTGGTCTGATTTTAGACACTGGCATTCATGCTTAAATGACACAAACTGCTTTAATGCTTTACACTTCTGTTTATTTAAGTTCCCCATCTTCCTCAGAGTGAAAGCCCAGGTCCCCTAGGTTCTATATGATCTGTCACTCCCCACTTCTCAAACACTTCTCATTCACCATCACTGTCTCCCTTACTCTGATACAGTTGCATTTGTGCCGCTTCTTGTTCATTGAACACGCCAAGCATGTTCCTACCTCAGGGCCTTTGTCATTTTCTCTGGCTGGAATGTTCTTCTATCAGATAGCAACACCTCTTTAGGTCTCTGTTCAAATGTCCCTTATCAGTGAAGCCACTCTGTATAAAATAGAACCCCTTCCAGACACTCTTTATTTCTCTTACTTAGGGTTTTGTTTTGTTTTGTTTTTGCTTAAACAACAGACATTCATTTTCTCACAGTTCTGGAGTCTGGAAGTCCTTGATCAGGGTGCCAGAATAGTTAGGTTCTGGTGAGGGCTCTCGTCCTGCTTTGCAGACAGTCACCTTCTCCCTGTGTCCTCGCTGTGTTCCTCAGAGCATGTGTGCAGAGAGACAGTGATCAATCTCACTTCTTATAAGTCTACCAATCCTATCAGCTAGGACCCTACCCTCATGATCTCATTTAACCTTCATCACCTCCTAAAAGCCCTGTCTCCAAGTACAGTCACATTGGGGGTTAGTGCTTCAATTTATGAATTTTGAGAGGACTTTTTGTTTCATGGCACTTATCACCATCTGACATATTATATACTTTCTTATATGTTTGTAATTGTCTGTCTTCCTTCCATAAGGCCAGGGGATTTTGTCTGTTTTGTTCACTGCTGTGTCTCCAGAGCTTAGAACTGGGCTTAACACATAAGTACTCAATAGGCGTCTGTTATATTAATGAGTGAAAGACCTTTATTTTCCACTCACAAACTAGTGACCTAATCATTTAATCAGGAAATATCCACTGACCATGTATGTTCTTTAAGGTGTTGTTCTAGGTGATACTGGGAACACGAGTTTTAAAGTATGGTCCCTATTCTTAAGGAGCCTGCAGCCTAGATTTAGAAAAATGACTTACCAAAGTGATAAAAAGTAAAAAAAACAATATAAAAATAACTAAAAATACAAGGTAGAGTATAAAGAGCATAGATATTGAGATAAATCAGAGGTCAAAGGATGGGGTAGGCAGAGAATGTTTCATAAAGTGTGAACCAATCCTTAAGAGATGGTGGATTGTGACTGGTGGATTGTGATTGGAGGGGCTGGTAGCAGTGGACAGATAGAGAGGATGTGTCAGTAAAGACCTGTGGGTACAGTAGAGGGTATTGGGCAGCCCAGTGTGGGTGGGTTCTCATAGACAGAAACGGAAATCGAGGTTGTGGATGGCTTTGCATGCTGGACGAGAGTTAGGGCTGGTGGCACTGGCCTGGGGCATTGAGCAGGGAGTGATATAGTTGGAGGATGGACCACAGTGATGTCTTCAGGTGATGCACCTGCTGATGTAGAGGAGGACAATTTGGAGAGGCTTGCCAGCAGAGGAGGCTGTGGAGACGGGCCAGGCTGAGGGCATGGGAGACTGAGCCACACACCAGGCAGGAAGGCTGGCCTTGAAAAGAAACCCTTGATTACACAGAGGCTGGTTAGAGAGCATGGGGATTATCCAGGCCTATTGTCCCATTTTATTTTTCTTATATTAACAGTTAGTTTTTTGGTCATTTCATAGCTTGTTGGCCCCGGATAATAAGGGTGAGACTTAGCTGTTTAAAACTTTTCTCAACCACAGTTTCAAAATTAGTTTGCAGAGGGCCGGAGACTTGGGTCCAAGGCTTTTATGAATATTTAAAAAATAAACATTACAGGGGAATTCCCTGGCAGTCCAGTGGTTAGGACTCCGTGGTTTCACTGATGAGGGCGCCGGTTCAATCCCTGGTCAGGGAACTAAGATCCCACAAGCCGTGCAACGCGTCCAGGAAAAAAAAAACAAAACAACATTATGAGCATTAATTTTAATGTTTTATAAAGATTAATTACATCAGGCTGCTTGTTTATCAAGATAGTTACCATCCCCTGCCCATCCCCAGTCCCATGAGCCCAGAGCTGGTGATGAGGACTCTCTCCTATAAACTGTTTCGGCTGTCTGACCACAGTGCTCACAAGTGGGTTTTGCTTAGAAACTGCTTCACTGGCAAGGCATACCACTCTGACACTTGTCAGAGTCAGACAAGGGTTTTGCTGGTCTCTGAGGCCCTGTCAGGTCCATGGACTGCTGCTTATGCCTGTAAGAATTGTCTGCTCATTTCTATTTGGAGACATGGCCTGCTCCCCCTTCCCCAAACCCAAATGATCGAGGCAGAGCAGTTTCGGTCTCAGAACTACTTAGCTTGTTGCCTCTACTGTTTTCTGGGTGTTCTTTTGCTAACAGCCTATGTGATGGATGTGAATTTAATTTCTCAAACACATTAGAATGATGTAATTATGACTTGGAATCTTGGAGAGCCATGAAATATGGACTTGTAATTCTTCTTATAATTTCATTGACAGTTGAATTAAAAAAAAAAACCTCATTGCCTACAGAGGAAGGAAGCTCCTTCAATGCTTTGAACCTAAGTAAGAGTGAAAAAAATGCATTCATAGAAATGCCTTTTAAAGCCCATTGAGATCTGCTTTCCCAGAGGCAATGAATGGTACAATGAAAGCTATTACATGTAGCTTTCCCCTCCATTCTGGGTTTTCTGTAAGTGGCTGCCCCAAACTTCAGCATGGCTCTACTGAAACTTAGTAGGGCTGACTCAGGTTGAGATTAATTGTCTCTTGACTGGATGAGATTCAAACTGAAGATGGGACTGGGACCCAGGTCCCTGGGGATGGTTATCAAATAACACAGCAGCATAAAGCAAGCAGCATCGCATGAAAAATCCCTCGCCTGTCACTCCTGAACAACTCTATTGCACATGATAAATCCCAAATTCTTTCGTTAGAATATTGTAATTATTGAGTAATTTAAAAGTAGCCTATTCTGGCTGTTTTCATTTCAAGATGTGCAAGCGGTTAACAAGAAATAGAAATGAAATGGTTGGCCCTACTGAGTTGTCTCCTTTCCTAAACCAGGCAGCACAGATTTTCAGTTTTTCATATCAGTTTAATTAGTTTTATAGTTTTTAGAGAAACTAATTTTACAACAGAAGTAAAAGCTAAATTGTACTTTTAGAAAGCTTTTAAATTCTATTTCTAATTTGTATCAAGTATGAGAAATTTGGTTAATAAAACTATAATGCTTTACAGACACAGACAAAAACAAACTAGGGTTAATCTCATTATGATGTAAATTTATCAACATTTCTAGATAAAATTCCACCTTAATATCCTCCCAGAAAATATATGGACAATGTAGATTTTTAAGTGAATATTCTAAATTTCCTGAAACTTATTTTGTTCTCCTGTGTACTATACAGAATAATCAGTTTCTTTTGCTTTTTTTTTTTTTAATAGAGGAGTGGTTAAAAGCTTTTTGCTTTGTTTTTTAAATCAAGTAGTTGTTTTAAAAGACCAACAAAAACCTTTCCTGTAGCAGTGATAACAAAATTACCGCTATTTATCTGAGCCTACCAAATATGTGTACTCATGTAGCACTGAATGCTCATAATTATGGAACTTTAGAAAAATATAAATCATTCTGTCCTGCTGTAGAATCTGTAATGTAAAATAGTTATAAAAACACTTTTGCTTTTACTAAGTGTTTGGTAACTTCCAAAAGACTCAAGAGTCTTTCTCATCACAGGCTAAATGCATGGGTTTTTCTCTTTAAATTTTTAATTATCAACATGCTCAAAGCTAGCTTTAAAAACTACTGTATATGTTACCTCCCTAAAATAATTAAGAATTGGTTTTCTCAAATTTAGTTTGAAAAAAGTCACTGGGTGAGCTGAGTTTATGCATGAAAAATTTCTCCCCAGAAGGATAATATTTTTGGAAAGGAGAGAAAACAGGGCTTTGAATAGAAGCGTGTGTGTAACTGGAAAAGGAGGGAAAAAGGTTGTAAGTGACAGCCCCCTTCTGTGGTGCAGAAGTCACTGTTACAGTAACATTAAGCTACACTCAATGAGGCAGTTACTCTACTTGTGCCTTGCCTTGAAAACCATTTGAAATTCAGAAACCGTGATCTTGTAGCCAGAAAGGAAAATTAAAACGTGTTAATTGAAGAAGTTCATTGATTTTTAAAATGTTTTATCTTCAGTCAGGAACAGACATGTTAGAAAGACTTTTAAAAAATGTCTTAAAACACAACAAGCCACAGGGACAAATTAAAAAAAAAAAAGGAAAACACTACAATGAAATTCTGCATCTGGTTGACATTTAAATAAAGCTGCCAGAGTACAAACAAATTTCAGGACAACAACTTTAGCAACACATTTTTAAAAGACAGTGCAGAAAAAAAAAAAACATTTGGCTGAGCAAATCTTAGCACCACATGTAAGGGAACCATCGATATTTATTACATTATAGATTTGCCAAATGACAGGGAGCATCTGGGAATACTATAGAGAATGCTGTAACTGGAACTTGATTACGTGTTTTCATACACTGGACTGTGTGCTGAGGCCAGTTCTAGTGCTTTTGGAAAAGATAAGCCAAGTCTACTGACTTGTAACTCTTAAGTAGATGAAAGTTAAGTGTACAGATGTCTGCATGCACTGTGCAAACTGGGATAAAGAAAAACCATAGAAAAGAAAACAGTGACAACAAAACTCCTGTTCTTTGAGCTCCGGGGAGGTTATCTGTTAATGTAAATGTGAGACAGTTGAAGATGTTTTAGGCTGGGCTCAAGATGTGTCTTGGGCAAAAAGTAAAACTCTCTTGAGTGTAGGGAGTCCAACAGGTTCATAGATCTACACCCAGGGCTGAGGTAAACTCTGCTAAAGGAACTAATTCCAGGCCTGTACAGTATAAGAATCCTAAACCTTTTGAAGGAGTAATTACTTACTGTGTGTTTTGGTTAGAAAAGGCTGCACTAGAAAAGAAGGAATTCAGTTTCTAGACTCTAGAATCTAGAGCCATGATTCACTTCTGCCCCCTGTGTCTCTGGTTCCAGTCCATTGGCATATAAAGCCAATTGCTCAAACAATGAGTATTTTGCTGGAATGATTTATCACAAGGTTGTGAATTCAAAGAGATATCAGATCTGAGGCCCAAGAAATTCTATCCAATTACTGTAATTAAATCTTACCAACTCAGTCAGTGGGGCTGCAGCTTTAATCGACAGAAATGCAGTGGACTTTCTAAAGTATTCTTCTGAGAAAGGAGGGACAGAAAGAATGGCCCAGGACAACTGTTAAATCTGGCTAACGGTTATATAGATATTGTGTATCCATATGGATATATGAATAGCATGGATATTATACTATTGGATTATGCTAATGGACATTATACTATTTGGCCTGCTTTTGTATATTGTTTAACATTTCCATTATTAAAAGTATAAGAAAAAGAAAGGGCTGGAAACCAGCCTTAGCAGACTGAGGTAAGAGAGTTAAAGATGAATCTCTTCTACCCTGCACAATGACACAAAGTTTTGTTTTGGAGGAGAAATGGAAAGCCTTTTGGTCAATTCGTTTATGTAGCAAGGTTTTTTGTTAACTTTCTGCATCCCTCTTGCTTTTCAAAGTGAGAATAATATTTCCTTCTCAGTGCTTCCACGGGGTTAAAGAAATCCATGTAAGCATTCCAAAGCTTTAAGCACTGAAGTTTTAATTTGGCTAATGAAGGAACATAATGGCAGCTTCATTTCTGAGAAGGGTATTGCTTGAACAATCTTTAATAAAACAGCACAGTATTCCCCTCTGTGGCCTTTCACAGCCATCATTTTATTTGATCTTATCAACTTGCTACACAGGGCATGATGTTCCTGATTTGGCAAAATAAGACAAGGGGGACCTCATTAATACCTTATGTTCAGAATACTTTATAATTTCCAAAGAATTCTAGGTTTTTTTTTTTCCATTTTGAACTTAGAAAACCACTGGTATTGGCAAGGAAAAGTATTTATTCTCCTCATCTTACAAATGAGGAACTGAAACACAGAGAGGTCATGTGACTTGTCCAAAACTTCTCAGGAGCCTCAGAAATGATTTGGGGTCTTCTATGCTTTCAGAGCCCAGGCTGGTTTACACAGCTTCCTGTAATCTTTGCATTGTGCGGATTTGTCTTGGGTCATTTCCTAACTTGCGGGTTTGGGGGATTGGTTTCCTGCAGAAGCAGCTGGGACTTAGTTCTAGGTGACTACTGGTGGGAAGCATGCTGGAATGGGAGGCTTCAAATTCAGATCTGGGTTCTGTTGTCCTAGCCCTGTACCCTGGACAGCACAGCCTCTTGGAACCTGCACCTTTAACTGTAAAATGAAAAGCTGTGAAGAGTTGGTAACACCAAGTTGGAAGGGTCTGGCATGGAATCTGACGAACGAATCTGACAAACGGTGGGCCGTCAATAATTGTGATTCCTTCTTCTCCTTTCCATGCCGGGAAAAGTAATCCAAGAATGAGCGCAAGAAAGCCCCCTCTCCAAGTAGACGCTTAAAAGACTAGAAGGAGTAGGATTCAGAACCCCCCAGACAAGCAAAGGTCTCTCCCTCCTTCACCGATGACCCTTCAGACTTCCCATCGATCACTGTTCGCCACTGACTGTTCGCCGCCGACCCCACCTAGAAAAGAGGGCGGGAGGGCGCGAGGATTTCACGCGGCTGGTGCGCGGTGCTGCTCGGGTTCCGAGGCGCCTCTGGGTCTCCGCCGTGTCTAGCGAGTGCTGGTTGGCGCGCCCCCACGCGGCTTCTTGCCGCAGGGAGGATGCACCCACCACTGGTTTCGGGGAAGCTGGATCCTTGGGCAGTGGCCCCGCCCAGGGGATCCCTGGCATTTGGCAGTGCAATCCGCTGGGGACCACTAGACACTGTGGGAGGATCAAAGCATTCTTGCGGGGTCCGAAGCACCCGGGGTTGCAGTTTTGTTAGCCTGGCCTCACCTCGCCAATAAATCTTCTGCAAAAGAAGGGGTAGGGGTGGAGGGCTGGGGGCGGGGGGCAGGGGGTTGGTGGCCAGGAGGTGAGGACAGGAGTTTCTTGCACCTGCACTCCCACCCCGTTAAATCAGTTTGAAGCAAGTGACATCTCCCCTTTGCCTGCCCCCCTCGAACTCTTCATCTTTTCTCCCTTAGAACACCCTCCTGCTGGCTGGGGTCAGCGTTTTCAAAGAGAATATTTCCTCTTGGCTCTTAAAGTTTATGTAGCACTTTGTTATAAGGGGTGCGCCCTCAAGCTGGGCTTTCGTCTTTCCCTGTCCCCTCTCTCTCCTTCCCACACACCTCCATGGAGAAACCTTCACACAAGCCTTTTTCATTTTCTCACTCCACCCAAAAGTATTTTAAAAAATATGGGAGGGCCTCCCTGGTGGCGCAGTGGTTGAGAGTCCGCCTGCTGATGCAGGGGATACGGGTTCGTGCCCCGGTCTGGGAGGATCCCATATGCCGCGGAGCGGCTGGGCCCGTGAGCCATGGCCGCTGAGCCTGCGCATCCAGAGCCTGTGCTCCGCAACGGGAGAGGCCACAACAGTGAGAGGCCCGCGTACCGCCAAAAAAAAAAAAAAAAAAAAAAAAAAAAAAAAAATATGGGAAAGACCTTTAGACGTAATTTGGTTCAAGTCTTTCATTTTGCAGAGTAGCCAATTGAAGCCTAAAGGAGTGACGATGAGTAAATTGGCCCAAGGTCAAGGGTTACTTTAGTTGGCAAAACAAGGGCTAGAACAGAATCCCTGGAGAGTCTTCTACTTTTCTTCACTAATTATTTCATAGAGGGAGAGAATCTCAAAACTCAGGCAGGTCAAGTACTATGTATATAGAAGTGTCTGTGTTTTGGCCGATTGGCTTCGAGACCTGTGATCACACTTCAGTCGCTTGGATATATGGATGGTCGCTTGCTATCCATATGAAAGCAAAGACAGAGCCAAGTACGGTTTGATCCTCTCTTCTTAGCCACTCCCTCCCCACTCCATCATGATGGACATCGTGGAGCATCTGTGCTGTGCATATCACACTGCTGGAATCTTCTACTAGGTTGGGGTAAAGCTTGACCATAGGGATGCTCCTGGTAGAAATTGGGAGGAATTCCTCCAGCTAGCAAGGACACATTTCAGGGAGACTTCTGGGCTAACAGCAAAGGAAACATTTGGCCCTCTCCAGAGCCCAAACTCAGACCCCAGAAGGAGCATATCACACAGGACAGGGCTAGGGAGACCTGTTTAAGTGGCCTGGTAACTTTTTTGCTTAAAATCCAGCCATACGGACCTAATGTAGAAGTCACAAGATCATAGAACCTTGATGACATGTGAGAACCCTCTTTGTCACTTGAATGAATCTGCATTGGATCTGGGCTCTGGGGAACTGCATCTTTTGTGAAACTACTCCATGTCCCCATCTTTCACTGGTTGACATTTTTGGGTTTCATTATCACATTGTTAACTAGGATTTTGATTAGCTAGGATCAACAACAGAAGTATGGAGGAGCAGAAATACCACCAAGATGCCAAAATCAACACGGAAGTTTGTTTGTTTCTAAGTCTTTTTCCTCCCTCCTCTTCTTCTTGTCCTTCTTGGACTTTCTTCATGCCTTGAACTTATTATCTGAACCATGATAACCATCAAATGGTAGTTAGCATTTGTTACTGATGTTAATGTTTAAGAAAGAACTTGGAAACCACTGAAATTTACTGCTCACTTTCGTCAAGGAACCTGAGGTCCAGGAAGGTGAAGAGATTTGCCCAATGGCTCCTGCCATGGATGAGTTAAATTTTCACCATAGTGCCTGCACCACAAACACCTTGCTTTCCTCCTCCTCTCTACTTGGTAGTTGGATTGTTGGGAAAATATGGAAAGTCATTTGAGTGTGGTTAGAATCTGCCCCCTAGAAACGTTAAGGCCCCATATGGGATGGGAGTAGGGGTGGACAGTTCTCAGGGTTAAGGGTTCACTGTCAGGTGATCATGAGGCCTCCTAGGGGCTGCAGAGAGGCCCCAAGCAGGAGCTCTCTGTGCCTCCTGATGTGGCAACAAGCAAGGACACCGCCCCTGCGATGGAACCCAGGCCTCAGCTACAACCCTGTGTCTCTACCTCCCCTGACGACCATTTGGACCGGGTACTGAAAAGTCAGGGAGGTCTGCGGTTGCTTCATCTCCTAGCTGCTACTTGACCCCCAAGTGAATTGAGCCACATTTCCCAGCGCGGAGGATGGAAGCTGCCTGGGGGTTGGGGCGGGTTGGCTGGCAGATGCTTGAATGTTCTAGGATTGCTTCACACACCCGGCATCTGACTCCGCATCCCCCCGCAAAGGGCACATTTTTGTTTGAATGGTGTGAAGACATTGAGGTGGAGTGGGGGGAGTTACTGTGGCCTCTTTGGTCCCACACAGTCACTATGGAGCTATGTGTCTCCCTGGCAAGTGCCATGAACTTCTGTAAACTCAATTTTCCTGTCCATTTGTAAAACGGAGGCGTGGACTAAGCGAGTCCCTTTCTGTCATAAATACCGGTGATTTAAACCTTGCTTCCACGGAGGAGGGATGAGAGCCCAGATCGCATTGTCCTTTTTTATTCAGCTTTTTTTTTTTTGGACACGCCGAGCAGGGAAAGGGAGAGTTCTAAAGCCTCTCGGAGAACGGTTATCTTCCGCAAGCTGCCTCATCCCGCCACGCGCCCCCCGGCGCCCCCCCATTGCTTGTGACAGGTCGTATATTTGATTACGCAAAGCAGATTGGGAAATCGTATCTCCGCAATCGCATCTGGGATTATTTATTTAGCCTGGTCCACAGCCGGTCAAAGTTGTGAGACGATACAACATGAAGAGTAACTTTCCGAGAGAGGCGGTGGATTCGAGGTTGTCTTCTGGAAAGAAAACAGAGCCGTAGCCAGCCCAGCAAAGCACTCCTGCCATGCCCAGGTGTTTCCAAAAACCATTCACCTCCCGGGGCGCTCGCGGCAGGTTGATGTAGGGAGGCCACTCAGCCTGGCGGTGTGGCGCAGGCCTCACAGGGCCTCGGAGGCTGGGAAGTCGGGCGAGGTCCGAGGAAATCGGCCTCGAATTTCCCGGCCTCGGGCTCTCCGCAGGCCAGTTCCTTGAGTTACAATGATACAACTAATACAAAAAAAAAAAAAAAAAAAAACTCCCAAGTACTGAGTGTTCAGTATGGGCGGGTCACCGTGCCAGGGGGGTCTACACACGTCACCTCCTGTAGGGCTAACTCCATTTTGCAGTTGTGGAGTGAGGTGCCGAGGCAGTTAAGGATACTCCTCGCTCTCCCCCAGGCAAGGAGCAGCAGATCTGGCATCTTAACCCCCCTGAGCCTGCTCCGAAACCTAGACGCTCAGCCTCCAAGCCGGATTGCCTGAGTGGAGCCTGGGCCCAGAAACCCCGCTGCATTCCCGCGGCCCGGCCCTCAGTGATCGGGTGGGAGGTGGCCGGGCCAGGTTGGGAAGCTAGACGCCCTGGAGTCAGACCGCAGCCGGCGTGGCCACGCAGAGGAAGGCGGCGGCCGGACCCGCTGGGATTCGTAGCAAGGAATTGATGGGTGAGCGGGGGCCAATTTGAAACACGCTCCCCCCCCACTTTTTTTTTGAGAATAGAAAAGAACCGCCCCACACACATTTAGAAAGAGGAGAGAGGGAGACTCCCCGTCCCCCTTTTTCTGCTTTTTTCCTTCAGGTTCCCTTGCTTGACTCGGTGGGGGAGGCGGGCGCTTAGGACCGCGAGTGTCCGAGCTGCATGAGAAGGTGAAGGGGTGCGGGGTGAGAGAGAACTGGGGGAAAGGGAGAGGGAGAAGAGGGGGTCCCTCAGCGACGGCCAGCTCTGAGAGACGCAACCCCCGAAGCCGCCCCCACCAGGGGGGACTGGCAGAGTCAGTGGCGGCCCGCTGCTTTGTAATTTACAAGCGGGGAGCCCCAATTGCACTTCTTAATTTGGCGTCGGTTTACAAGCCCAAAGGACTTCTGTTTCCTCACCTAACAGGTCCTCAGTCACGGCCTGACCCCTTTTAAGAGAGGGACCTGGAGGAAGGAGCTGGATTCTTTGCGCCCTTGCGTTTCAGTCAAGCTTGGGAGGCATGCCGTGGCCCGGCCCTCCTGGGGCTGCATGGGCTACCACAGCGGGCTAAGCAAACGTTTACTGAGCTCTTACGATGTGAAGACGATCCTCATTATTACCATCTTCACAACCACGACAGGCCAAAGAAGGGCATTCTTCCCATTTTGCAGATGAGGCAATTGAGGCCCAGGGAGTTAATCAACCAAATCAGGTAGTGGGTGGAACAACCAACAACCAGCCTGGAGCACAGGCTCTCTGACTCCTATTGCCTCTGAATATTTAGTTTACTAATCAGTTTGTGCAGTCATAACCCCCCCGCCCCAGATTATCCAGATAATTTCTTATTTAATATTAGAGTTCCTCAGGCTTCCCGAGACTCGTCCCAATAGAAAAACCTCTCTTTCCCCACCCCACTCCCACACCATTTCACCCCTCAGCAATTGGTGGGATTGTGATTTTCTGGAGAGTTCAGGGCCAGGGAATGGAGTGTAATTCAACTGGATCACGATTACAGCTGCATGCCCGCAAGTACCGCAGATGGGGTGCAAGGAGAATAGGATGAGATGGGGGTATCTGGAGATGGGCAGGGAAGCCTGGAGGAAGCAGTGAGGCTGTAGTGTAGATTTTTGATGGGGGGGATGAGTGTGCAGTGGAGGCATTGGTCCTGGGCCCACCTACCTGGAGCCAGGGAGCCCCACCCCTCCAGTAAGTTCCTGGGCACTGCTTTCCCTAAGTCCAGCCAGACACTGCGCAGGGGAAGGCACAACTGGCTCTGACTTCTGAGGGCCTTGGTCTCGCCATAGGCTTCCAGGAGCCGCCCTCCCCCCAACTCCTATCCCCTGTCCAGTCTTCAGCACGCACGGTTTACTGTACGCAAATCCCACTTGTTTTCTCCTTATGTGGCAGCTTTTATCACTCAAACTAGTTCAAGGGCTGGCCGTCTTGTTTATTTTCTGTTTAGGAAACAGCCGCTTTCCCCTCCCATTCCCTCCTCGTTCCCCTTCCCCTCAATCTAGCTACCCCAAATTTGCTCACCTACTTTTTTGTGCCCCTCCCCCTTCCATCTCCCCTAGGGTAACCACTAGTTTAGCAAACCTACTTTCTTGATTTTGTTTCTTAATATTCAAAATAACTAGTGAAGGGCTAACGATTTCCTATCCTCCGCCCCTCCGTGCCCCTCTCCCCGCCGTAAAAACAAATAAAATAAAAACCCAGCCTGCCAACTGCTTGCACACGCAGTGGCAGTGGAGGGGGTTTGTAGTTTTCTTGCGCGTCGCGGGGTAGAAGCATTGAGATGCCTGTTTGCAAAGGTAAAAAAGCTACAGGGGGAGACGCAGAAGGGGAGGTCATGACGCCAGGTACCAAAATCAGAAAAAGGTGCAGGGGAATAAAATAAAAAACACGAACCCATTGTGAGTTTTTCTGGCGTGGAGCGAAGGGCTCGTCAAAGTTTGAGACTTCAGAGCAGAGGCCGACCTAGGACCTGGGTGCTCACCAGTCCATTGCCCCCCCCATTTCGTGACCCAGGGCTCCTCTTTCAATTTCAGTTTCATCGTTGGAAAACGGGGGAAAATAACACACTTCTGCTGCGCTCAAGAATTCAAATGCTCTAACATAGGTGAACAAATGCACATTGATGAATATAAGAAACTATGCAAAAGGTAAAACTCACTGGTGTTATTAGGTGGTGCCAAACGGGAGGCACGAACAAGTCTGCTTGACTCTTTGTCCTGTGTTTGAGGGCACACAGCTCCCAAGCCACCCTCCCAGACGCCCAGAGCCACTGAGCATCCGACAGGAGTATACAGAACTGTTTCTCCACTCCCTTCGCTGGGCATCGAAAGCGGCTCTGGGGAGAAGAACCCGCACAAAGGGAAATCCCAGTGCCTGGTAACTAGGGAAGAACGTTCCACATCGCCAAAGGATTTGTAATACCTGTGCGTCCGGCACATCGCGTTAGTTTCACAGTAGTAATTCCTAAGCTTCCTCGTTCCCGCCGCTCCGAGCCTGGTTAATTTCTAACTTTCAGTAATTCCCTTCGTTTAACAAATATATAGGGGGCCTACTATGTGCTCAGTGCATTGGCACTCAATTTTCTAATCTGTCTCCTAAACCGATCTTAAGAGGCACTGATTATTTAAAGGTGTAAGTAGAAAAGCGTCTAAGTAACTTTAAATTTAGTTCAAGAAATAAAATGCAGCGTTGAATTAGAAGACTAATTCCCTCTTTCAGGATATTGGAAACATAATTGTTATTAAACATTTATGTAAGAGATTAATGAAGAAGCCCCTTTCCCCCCTTATAAATACATTCATGAATACCAAAAAGTCCTCTTTAAAAAAGAGCTTCGTTTTAAAAAATGCTTAGAGTGAATATATTGTACTTAAATCTCTTAATGGCATGTATTTCCGTTCTCCCCCAAATCAACTCATAGTAATTCATATAGAAAAATATAAGTGACGTAGGTGACTTGGTGACCTGCCTGTCTCACGGGCGTGGTGAAAGTTAACGAGGAACCACTTTGCACCTTGAGGATGAGTGGCGATAGCCACAAGAGTATCCACAGTTCGTAAGTCCTCTAAGCCGGTGCTGTGGTGCAAGGTAACCATTGATTTATTCTCGCAGGAGAAAGTAGGATGCCGCCGTGCACTTATCTTATTTCCGCATCTAGCTTTGGGTTAATGACTGAGTCCCAGATACACCGGTGATGCTGATGACGTAGCTTTTCCGATCTCTGCCTTGTCGTCTGTTACTTTCTCTTGAGGACAACGCGATTCGTAAGAGTGTGTCTCTGCTATTTTTTTAGCCCGCGAGATAAATGGCGACTCCCGCCGGCGCCGTCACATTTCGGTTTTAACCTCGGGACAGACTTCCCGGCTGCACCGAAGGCCGCGCGGGAGGATTCTGGCGGAGCGCGGCGGGAGGGGCCCGGCGGACGCGAGGAGGCGGGGAGCGCCGGGCCAAAGCGCCTCAGCCAATCAGCGTGCACACCGCTTGACAACCGGCCAATCAGCGGGCGCAGAGCTCGGGGGCCCGAGCGGATAATACTAGGAAAGGGAGCGGAGGCTGGCGACTGCTGTGAGGGGTGCTGCGTCGCACGCTACTGCGTACGCCCGCCTGCCACGGGAGCTCGCGACCTGAACCTGGTCAAGGCGGCCCAACCTTCCCGCCCAGCTAGGGACAGAGGAAGCCAAAAGCAGCCTCAGCGAGGTGAAGCGCTCGGGGCTGCTGAGGACAGATCAGAACTTTGCAGAGTCCGGGATGTGCGGGGCGAGGTCGCTGAGGATTTGACTCACCTTCTCCATGCCCCTTCTCCTCCACTCCTCATCCACTGGGCTCCGGGCCTCCAGCTGTCAACCCCCGATTTCGTGACAGGGTGTGGCAACCCCGATTTCTGTTTGCAAGCACAGCCAGCAGCCCAAGAGCAAGGTCCCAAGGCTGGATATCTTTTGCCTCGGCTGCTTAGCCGGGGCCTCAGAGTCTTGGTGAGTGCTGTGATGTAGCTGGGGTGTCAGGGAGGGCGAAGGGCGTGAATCACCTTTCCTATTTTACTTGTATGCCTTGCTTTAAAGTGCAAACCGTGACCGATGTACAAGAGAGCCCACGCGGCTTAGCTCTGCGGGGCTGAAACACTGTCCATGCTGGACGGGGGCGTTTGCAGCTCCGTGCCCAGTGTCCCTATGGGGCTCTGTTGGCAGCAGAACAATTTTGGCTTTTAGTTGATTAAAACTGCGGTGTGCTGGGGTGGGGGATTGGGGGAGGATAAGAGAACCTCTCCAAGCCCGAGAGGGGCTCCTTGTAGTGGTGCAGGAGGATGACAGGCGTGTGGGAGTTGTAGGGTGGTACCTCGCAGGGTCCGAAGGGCCCTTGTGATCAGAAGGAAAACAGTTCTTCCATTGACATTTTTATATTCAGCATGGCCATACTAGTTGGGTATGGGTAAGCCTGATAAGTGGCCAAGGCCGGCCTAGTTGGACACAATACTTCTGTGTGTGGTCAGTGCGTTTACCGAGGGCCTTGTCCCCAAAGCGTGCGTAAAGCCAAAGAGGGCTGTGGTTAAAGGTCAGGCCTAAAGATACAAAAAATGCACGTGTGGTCTGGATGTGAAAGACATATAGAGAAATGGGCTCCTCGAGGGTTCGGAGGCGGGCAGACCAGGAGCTCTGGGCCCAAGGCCCGGGAACGGTGCCTGACGGCGGCGGTCGGTGGGTCTCTGGTTCTTTTCCTGTCTCTCCAGAGCGCAGGGGACTCAGCGTAGGCCCGGGCGAAGCGTGCTGCGCCATGGCGGTACGGCAGCCGGTTCCCGCAGTGGACTGGGAGATCGACGTGGAGAGCCTGGGGCTGGAGGAGGACGGCCGCGCGGCGCCGCCGCCCACGCCGCCCGGGCCCAGCCCGCCGCCGGCCGACAGGGACGGCGAGGATGACGACGACGCGGAGGACGAGGACGAGGACGACGCGGAGGACGAGGGCGATGGCGAGGAGGCGGGCGCGTCCCCGGGGGTGCCGGGCCGGCCGGAGCAGCAGGATAGCCTGGCGCCGAGGCCGCCTCCGGCGCCGCAGGCCTCGTCGGCGCCGGCCGGGCCCCCGGAGCGCGGCGCAAACGCGGGCGGCGGCGGCGCCGGCGCGGAGCCGCGCAAGCTCAGTCGCACGCCCAAGTGCGCGCGCTGCCGCAACCACGGTGTGGTGTCCTGCCTCAAGGGCCACAAGCGCTTCTGCCGCTGGCGTGACTGCCAGTGCGCCAACTGTCTGCTAGTGGTAGAGCGGCAGCGCGTCATGGCCGCCCAGGTGGCGCTCCGGAGGCAGCAGGCCACCGAGGTGCGTACCTGCCGGCCCGGCTCGCCCCCGCCGGGCTGTCTGGGGACGCCGTGGGGGTCGGGAGTCGGAGGGGCGCGCTCCTCACACACCCGGGCCCGGGGACTCGAGGCTCCTGGCACTTTCTCAGAAGGATGGTGAAGACACCTCTGCCAACGCTGGCCTGCAGGGTCGGGAGGGAGGAAGCCGTGGCCATCGTTGGGGAACTTGGCAGAGAAGATTTTGTATTAAGAAGCAGGCAGAGAGGCCTTGAAAGTGGTTAGTCCCGTTCGGTACATTATGGGAAAGGTATTTTATTTCGATTTTTTATATTTTAACGTTTACTCTGGTGGTGTTGGGGGGAAGAGGACAGAGGTTGATATAGTGCACTACGTCCATCGCCGTACTACCCGTGCTGTTCGCGAAAAAGAACCACTTAGCACGTAGTGCTCACGGCGCTTCCGCAGTCACGGGCCATTTAGGAGAGAGAGAACGTTTCCTGCCCATTTTACAGAGGAGACCAAAAATGACGTGGGAATTTAGAAGAAACTTCTGGCCTCGAGAACTACCTAAGAACCAGTTGACGGTTCTCTGTCGCCTCCCACTGCGGGTCTACGGCTGTGAGGAGAGCCTGAGTCTTCTTTAAGGGAGAGGCTTTTCTTGAATCTGGTACTGAATGTTTTCTTGTGTCCCTGCACAAGCGCGCTCACAGGAGGGAGGCTGCGCAGTCCTCCTCGCACTCAGGGCGCGGGAGGAGTTTTGATTTTACTTTTAGTCGAGAAGGTGCTGGGGAGTGGATCACCGTGCCCGCCTTAGACAGTGAGTGACTCTCATGGGGAGCCTCCCAAGGGCCCCGGAGAGCGCAGCGCGCTGGACGCCTGAGGTGCCCCGACCCTGGGCTGGGGCGTGGCCCCCTCCCGTGTCCCCGCGTGTGTTGCACCGAGGGCTCTGCGTTCCCTCGCGCTCCCTGCGGCCTGCTGGGCGGGACGCGGGCGTAGAAGGGCCCAGAATTCCACCGACCAGGCGGTGACAGAAGGTGCGCCCGTCTCCTGCGGACTCTGAGGGTTTTGTTCGCCTTCAGACGTCCCAGTCCCCCCGTGAAGCAATCCGGAGATTTGGCCGGGCCCGAAAACTTCTGAGTTTTCTCCGTCAACCCCCTGTTCCCGGTCCCATCTGCCCTACTGCGGGGAGAAACCGGCCCCACATCTCTGGCCAGTGTCAGGTCCCTGGCGTCTTCGGTCTGAGTCTGGGCTCCGAGGATGCAGCGGCCCGCCGTAGCTCTCTCAGGGCCAGGCTCCTAGCATCTCATCCACTGTGGATTTCACTTCCTCCCAGGCTGGGCCCCCACTTCTCGCTGCAGGCTGAGTCTGGGCCGACTCTAGCAACGCGGCCCCAGGGAAAGCCGGGGCCCTGCTCACAACTGGAGGCTTCGGACAGAGCTTTTAGCTCATTGTCCTGGAATTAAGCGGTGCTGATATTAATTCCTTTAGAATTATTTTCACACGGGATGGGAAAATAAATACATTTAGAATGAGGAGAGTTGCTGATGCCTCTCCCTTGTCTCCCACGTTTTTTTTCAGGGCATTATTGATTATGTTTCTTGTGTTTACAGGACAAGAAGGGGCTTTCCGGGAAACAGAATAATTTCGAGCGCAAAGCCATGTATCAGAGGCAAGTCAGGGCACCCAGTTTGCTGGCCAAAAGCATTTTAGAAGGTAAAGAAAGCAACGCAAAATTATTCTTTAGCCTTTTAAACCATGTTCTGAGTGATTCTCATTATTCAGGCACATGGCATTTCCATTTACATGTGAAGGAGCATTCTGAGGGGGAAATGCTTTTTTATTGGAAACTTTTGGAAGGAAATCAGGATGTGAGAAAATGAATCTCACATACCTCCTGAGGTTTTTGTCACTGATAATTTTTTCTGCTTAGTAGTTAATGGATTAACATGGAGTGCGTATGAAATTTGCCCTAGTGTGAGGGAGGTACAGATACACTGCCAAATGATCCCAGAGCAGATGTCCTGAAAGGAAATAAATTTTAAAAAAAGAAATCTTTAGTTGTATTTGGAGCTAAATAGAGTGAGTCAAATGAAGAGTTTAACAGCTACCCACACCAATAAAGGCCTTTAGTCTGGGCGATCCAGCCTTTAATCCCACTCTTTTTAATTGTATTCTTTTCCTCTCTGGATTATCTACTTAAATTGCAGTTATTCCACACTTCATTTTACCATTTTGACAGTCGAGATCATAGAATCTGGAAAAGGTTTTGAATACACAAGAGAAATGGAGGTTGAATTTGAATAGAGTGAAGTCTTCATGTGTTCACTTTCTCTAAAGCCTGGGAATACATTAGTTTTTCTTAAAATATTACTGATTTTTTAAAAGCATCTCTGTTTGGGTATGGTATTTATTTATTGACATAATAAATAACATATTGACTATCTTTCACCGTTTAAAGAAAAGGAAAGTTTATATTTGCTCTAATCACTGCCATTTTATGAGTCAGGTTGAAAAGCAGATTTTTGTTTGTTTGTTTTGAAGTAGACACTTGTATTCTGTTTTTTCTTATGTGGCTTCTGAATTGAGTTGTTTCTGGACAGGTTTTAAAGTTTGTTCATGTCTTACCCTGTGCTGTATACTTCTGACCGTAGAATGGCTTCTCATGCATTCAAAATGAGTTTGGTTACAAACTGGGTAAACAGATTTATAACCATAGGGACCACACTGATAAATTGAAATTGTGCCAAAGCAACTTGAGAAGTGAGAGGACTAAGTGGAATAGAACATTCAAGTAAATAACTTCCTGGCAAAAACCTACCATAGAAGTGTACACATTAATTTTCAAATTTTATTTTATTTGCAAATGAGTATGATGGGTTTGTCACTATGTAAACACAAACATCACAGTGGATCCTTCAAACAAATTTGATAGTGGTGAGTGCTTGGGGATGATGAAATAAAGTATTTTATGCTGCCAGGAATTCTATTTATGTTACACTAATCTTTGTTTCTGACTTTGTCTCTATTTATAAAATGTATAATGACTTAATCTAGGTTCTAGTGATTGCTTGTTCAACCATTTTGGTATCTGGCCAACATGATTGGTACTGGTGAAAAATGTTTTAGACCAGTTATTTTCAGTATAGCAGGGGATCCCCCCCCACTTTGTTTGTTTGTACCGATAGTCAGAGGTAGGGGTAGGGGCCTGGTTAAATTGTTCACTGCAGAGCCTGTTTAACTAGTTAACAGCTCTTTTCAATTTTCTGTGCTTTTCTGTTTCCTTAAGTCTTTCCTCTTTTTCTCTTCACTAATCTGCTTTAACTTTCTCTTTTTTCCTAGTTCTCCTTGGATTATTCTACAACTGTAACAATGTGTACATAATGATCCAACTTTAGAAAATAAAAGTGACATCAGCTCTAGGTATAGATATCTTTTTTTAATAATTGAAAAAGATGATATGGATAGTAATAAAGCATTGATTGAAGTGACATGAGCAGCCTTGTCTCTTAATGTATAGGAGCTTGGGGAGAATATTAAAATTTCAGCCAGTAAAGTATGCCTGTCAAAGTAAACAAACCTATCACAACAAAAACAACAACAATAAAAAGTTACAGTATGGATATCCTTCCCTGCGAAGGGGTCTATTTTAAATTGAACCCATACTTTTGCTTTCTGTATAAAAATACTAGTGATGTGGAACTGTAAATAACTGTTCTGCTGACTTGCAGTGTTTCTGTTACCTTCTGGATTCCCAGATTTTTCCTCATCAGATGTTAATGTCTTTCATGTGCAATGCTTGCTTATTTTAGGCTACCGCCCCATTCCATCAGAGACTTATGTGGGAGGGAGTTTACCTCTACCTCCCCCAGTAAGTGACCGGATGAGGAAAAGGCGGGCCTTTGCTGATAAAGAGTTGGAGAACATTATGCTGGAGAGAGAATATAAAGAGAGGGAGATGTTGGAAGCTTCCCAAGCTGCTGCCTTATTCCTGCCCAATCGCATGGTACACGGTTCTGAATACAACTCCTACAAAAGTGGCTACAGTCCCCCGCCAGTGGAACCACCAAGCAAAGACTTCTGCAATTTTTTGCCCACCTGCCTTGATCTCACCATGCAGTATTCAGGGTCTGGGAATATGGAACTAATTTCTTCCAATGTCAGCGTGGCCACGACTTACAGGCAGTATCCCCTGTCCTCGAGATTTTTAGTTTGGCCCAAGTGTGGCCCCATTAGTGACACCCTCCTCTACCAGCAATGCCTGCTGAATGCTACCACGTCAGTTCAGGCCCTGAAGCCTGGGGCCAGCTGGGACCTGAAGGGAGTCCGACTGCACGATGGACTCGGAGCAGATCATGATATAATGCCACCGAAATTGGAAGGCTCTCTGGTGCCGTCTCACACTCCTGAGGGCCAGATCTCAAGAAGTGACCTTCAGGGTCACCAGGCCGTCCCCGAGAGGTCTGCGTTCTCCCCACCCCGACGGAATTTTTTGCCCGTTGTTGACACGGACTCCCTGGCAGCTCAAGGGCACGTCTTAACCAAGATCAGCAAAGAAAGCACCAGGCACCCTCTGCCACTTAAACATAATCCATTCCACTCATTATTCCAGCAAACTCTTAATGACAAATCAGGTCCCGAGTTGAAAACATCATCTGTCAAAGAGGCCTTTGAAGAGGCCCCTAAGAAACCCAGAGAGTGTTTAGTCAAGGAGAACCAGAAGTACACATTTACAATAGATAGATGTGCAAAAGACCTTTTCGTAGCCAAACAAGTTGGAACAAGACTCTCAGTGAATGAACCGCTGTCATTTTCTGTTGAGTCTATTCTTAAGAGGCCTTCGTCTGCCATCACTCATGTCTCTCAGTGAAAGGCTGCTTAAATGGGAAGCTGGATTTTCTGCAGTCTCAGAGGATTCTTACCAGTCACTAATTTTTTTTTAAAGAAAAAAGTTGAGATGCTTGTATAAAGAAATTTCTAATGTAAATGATGATGATTTAAAAAAATTCTATATATTCTTAATGCATGTACTTCCCCTTACCACATAAATATATTTAAACTTAAAGATGGGTATTGCTGATGTGCAAATTGTGAAGTTTCAGGCTTTACACATAGCATTTCAAAAAGCAATAAAATTGACACTGTCTTCTAAAAGACCCAGAATTTGCTGAAGTAAATAGTTTCTGTCTAGGTGAAAAAGCTAGTGTCCATGAAATGTGTTCTTTATTTTTCTACGATTCTGTGTATTTTCAAGTGTTCTTAATGGTTGCTGAGGGCCATAGGAGAACCCTTATAATGCCTTAGTTGTGCATTTTGGAGGGCATGTACATGTAGGTATTCAAGACTGAGGCAAAAATAGCTGTAACGAGAACATAGGGAAGATTTTTATGTTTATAGAATCTTCATTTCATGTGGTTGGACAAAGTTGAATTGAAGAGCAATCAAGTTTAATATCTCATTTATACGACGACATGGGTTCTTGGAATGGGTCCCAGTTTCCTTCCCTGATGGGGATGTGTACGTGGGGCCTCAGGCTTCCTTTCTAGGTTGAACATTCATTCTGTGATTTTCAGGTTGCTGGGGGGCCACAGAGCAGCTTGCCTAGCACATGGTTGAACCCCCTCTCAGCTCTGTGTTACTTTGCTCTTCCCTGGGGTCTGGTGACAGCAGGCAGTTAGCAGCAGGCTGAGTCACGACTCTCAGCTGGTCTGGGAGTCTCAGCTTTATGTATCCCACATTTTCACCAGTGTCAAAGGTTATCAGTGTAACTCTCTTCTGAGATAAAAACATTTACTCTTCAAACTGCTTCAGCAGACAGTTGCCGAAGCCTGCAGATGTTTATCACAGCATAAGGGTGGCTTCTTTTTTAAGTTTTTAAGTTCATTATTACCCCCTCGTTTTGCTCAACAAAATGTTAACTGTTGTTCTATGTGATTGATAAAACGAGAGTAAGACATTTATGAAGGTATGAAATTCCTCCCTGAAGATCTCACCTGTGGACCTCAAATCAAGTTCTGAGATGTTACGGTCATTTCAACACAGGAAATCAAGAGCCAAATATCCCACCCACCTCTAATTTTGCCATGGAGTGAGGTTTTACTTCCAACTCTGCTCTCATTTGGGTAACAAGAACACGAGGTGGGCGTGTGGGGTGTGCCAAGACATTCGGCAGTTTTAAAGAGTTTCTTTCTTCCTCTGGAAAACATTAACAATTATTTTAAAATGACTTTTTTTTTGCTATTGATGAGCTCATGTAAGCCTCAAGGGGTTCCTCTGAATTGTTGCTTAAAATTAGCATCAATTGCAAAAACACCAAGCCAAACCTTAGATTGATTTTCAGTTTGTACTTGTAAAATAATACTTGGTTTTGTTGAGTCAGATTTACTTATTTTTACTATTGCAAAAGCCAGAGCGAATGGAAGTTTGCCAGAGAAAAAGAAAATGAAAGTGGGCAGAGATCCCAATAACTGTTGAAGATTCTCATTAAGTGGAAAAATGTTTTCCAACCATGAAGCCCTGGTGTCAGAGACTGCAGTTGCCCCTCTGTACCCAACCCCCAGTCACCTTTGTTTTATCTACATAGTTATTAATTTTTATCTTCTTATTAGGAATTTATTTTTTGTGTTAAGTGTAAACACTCTGGCATTGAAACTAAGGTATCAGGGGAGAGCACATTAGAGTAAACCCACATTAAAAAATCCCATTGAGAAGGCCTTCTCAATCCAAACATGGATTTTTCTTTTTCTTACTCTATTTTAGTATTTGGAATACGTATATTAGTCAAACGTCTTACCCTTTTGTCTTCAATGGACGTTTGGGGATATCTTTTCTGTCCTCTCTGTATATCATTTTAATCTTATTAAGTGAATCCAGTTGGCTGTGGGTATTAAGTGGTTTTTCTCACATTACCAGTGACCAAAATTTTATTGTTCTTGAACATTTATGCGGGTCAGTACTTTCCTTGGCGAATGTATTATACCATGCATTAGTTCTGTAATGATGAGTTCTTCTTGGAATTTCAAACCTACCAAATCTACCATCAGCCAGTCAGGGAGAGCTTTGTGCTTGGCACTTTGCTTCTTTTAATCATTTCACTTCCATAAAAGCTACTATTTGGCTATATACAGTCTTCAGAGAACACTGTCATCTACATATTGAATTACAATTGTGGTTTAAGCATTTTTTATGTTCAAGACAATAAATGGATTTGGCTTTAATCATTTTTAAGAACTTAAGGAATAGTAAAACATGGACCCTTCCCTCAATTTGACTCACAGTACAGTAATGCAACTTGAATAACCTATTTTCCTTCCATCTCAACTGATCAAGCAGTTCTGAATAGTTTGCAACAGTGCTTCTCAAGCTTTGAGAATGGACAGTGAACCACCTGGGAATCTTGATAAATGCACATTCTGATTCTATAGGTATGGGATGGGCCTGAGCTTCTGCATTTCTAACAAACTCCTCCCAGGGCATGCTGATGCTGCTGGTCTTCAGACCACACTTTGAGTAGCAAATGTTTACAACATTTCTGTTATTTTAATACACATTTAATACACTCTTTTGTGGATTTTGGGTTCTAATGCAATAGAGTTATCATGAATAATTTAATATATATGAATAATTTAAAAAACCCATTTCCCTCCAAACCCATAGAAAGTACAACACCAAGAGTGAACCATAGTGTAAACTCTGGCCTTTGGGTGATTATGATGTGACAGTGAAGATTCATCAGTTATAACAAATGGACCAATCTAGTGGGAGGGTCCACTAGAGGCTATGCATGTGTCAGGTAGGGGGACATGGGAAATCTCTGTACTGTCCCCTCAATTTTTCTGTGAACCTAAAACTATTCTAAAAAAATAAAGTCAGTTAAAAAAGTTCGCTTTCTTTCTAAACCTTTAGTGACAGGAGTAGAAGACCTAGGCAAAGTCATGAAGTAAGCAAGTTGCTTCTTTTCTCTCTTTTTTTAAGCCTAGAAGTTCTTTCAATTTGGTATTTTTAGTTATGATAAAATACACATAGCATAAAATTCACGATCTTAAGTGTACAGTGGTATTTAAGTATATTCACATTATGTACAGCTGTAACCACCATCCCTCTCCAGAACGCTTTTCATCTTGCAAAACTGAAACTCTGTTACCCATTAAACAATGACGCCTTGCTCCTCCCAGCCTCAGCAACCACCATTGTACTGTCTGTTTCTATGAATCTGACTACTCTAGGTACCTCATATAAGTGGAATCATACTGTATTTGTCCCTTTGTGACTGGCTTATTTCACTTAGAATATTGTCTATAAGGTTCATTTCATGTTGTAGTATACGTCAGAATTTCCTTCTTTTATAAGACAGTGATATTCCATTGTATGCATATCCACATCTTGTTTATCCATTCATCTGTTGATGGACGTTTGGGTTGCTTCTACCTTTTGGCTATTGTGAATAATGCTGCCGTGAGCATGTGTGTATAACTATCTCTTTACCCTGTCCTCACTTCCTGATTTCACCTTCTTCCCATCTTCAGGCACTCAGTTTTCTCAAGTATACACCCATCCCACATTGCCCCTCCCCCAGCCTGTGAACCATCTCCATTCTTCACCAACACTGCTCTGCCCAGAGAGGCTCCAGTGTCAGTCATGCACCTTTTAATGTGAGTTTAAGTGAGTGTGTTATCGCATCATCTTCATTTAAAAGCTTAATTCTAATTGTGGAATCAAAAACTTGCATTAACTTGTATTAAGAAATTTTCTGGAATGTCTTCTGGGAAGTCTCAGCAGTGCTAAAGAGCAAAGAAATGGCTGAAGGTCAAGATGAAGTAAGAAGGAAAGTTCACAATTCCCTGTAGAATAGTAAAGACATCACTTAGTATTGAGGCTGGGTTTTCAATTGGGACTAGAATTCTTACTGGCCCTCCTGATTTTATTTATTTTTGGATTAAGTTTCCTTTTTCCTATTCTAGGTCTGTAAGCTTAGGCTTATTTCCTTCTGGGGTCCAATTTGTAAGGCTGTTAGTTCTTGAGATGGCTGGATTCTACAGTTCATAAACTTTGGTTTGTGGCACTTATATTTATTTTAATGATTGTACCAAGCTTTTATCATACTCTACCACCCTTAGTTATGTTGTTTTTTTAGCTTGCTATAGCTAAACATGTTTAGAGCAGTTTTCTTTCACTCTCTTTCTCTCTATTTTTTGTTTCAATCAGAGCTTTTAAAATGAAACTTGTAGATTCAGGAGTTCCCTGCAGGCAAGCAGAATAGGCTTAGCCTTAGTTCCCCCAGTTTGCTGTGAAACTCAGGCTTGATGACAGTAACCATGAAATCAACAAAGGACCATCATTCTCTAACCCATACACGAAAACAGTGAAGGACCCAGTGTGATCCACAAGCCAGAAAGCACCTAAATATTTGCTATTGAATGATGACTTTGCATGAACCATGGGCAAAATCTCAGTGAAAAACAAACACAAGATACCCAGCACTGTCTTCTGAGATAATGCATCTGGAGACTTAGGGCAGGCAGAGAACAGACGATAGAGCTATGTGGTTTTGTGATTGTTTATGGAATTAAGTTCAGTTTAATGAACATCTATTGAGAACTTTCTGTGTGCTAGATACATGCTGGTAAGTGAGCCTATGTTATTTAGGTTTTTTTAAGTAGAAAAAAAGAACCCAGAGGACTACTCAAGTTATTTACAAAAAAAGATTTTATTTTAAGGTGAGATAAGGAAATAAGTAAGATGGAAATCTCGACACTTAGCAGGTCTCCCAAAGACTGGAATATGGTCTGGTCACTAGAAGGTTGTTCAGCCCAGATCTAGCAACCTTACTTCCTTGTTGTTCCCTTGGCAACTAAATGCATGACCTAGGAAAAGTACCAGAAACTGGTAGTTGTCTCTGCAATAGCTATTCTCCTCTTCTTTAGTAGCAGAGCCCTGGATTTATTTGGACTGGCGACATGCCCAGCTAAAAGGCTGCATTTCCAGCCTGGTTTGCATCTAGATGTGGCCATCATGAGATGGGTGGACTTCAGGACATCTCTCTAACAGGGACTGAAACAACAAGGATGAGCACATTTGGATTTTTTCTCCTTTGCCTTCTTTCTTCCTGGACTTTGGAAGCATCCTGTAGCATTTTATGACCTTGAGGTTGGCAGCCATGTTCAAAGGAGGTTGGAGCAGAGAAATCAAAAAAGCCTAGATGCCTGTTCACTTTGAGGATCTGCTATAGCAGCCCTGGATTGCTTTCCTCTTTTCGTTCATCTTTTATGGGAGATAATGACTATTTTTGCACATGAGCCATTGTCACTGGCTCTTGGTTACAAACAGCTAAATGTAATTCCTCCTGATAAAGGGGGGCTCCTCTGTTCTGATGAAGCATCTTTTGGTTATGTCTGCTTTTCCTCTAGTTCCCACTCTTTTTTCTCTGTTTTCCTTCCCATGGGGGCTTCTCTTTACTATTATGTCTATGTGCATCTTTTGGCTTCTTTCTCTACCATCTATTGTTCTATCCTACTTTAAGTCCTTCCTTCAAACCTAAGAGTGGGATCTGATGAGTTCAGTTAATTCTTGTTGTCTTCTTTCAGCCAAGCCTTATGGGTAAGGTACCTGTACTTGGTCTCTGTGAGGAGTCATGTGGTATAAGCCATAGTGATCTTCCTTAGGAAAGCCTTCACTGCACGCCTGCATGTAGTGGGCTCTGACACTGCATGCATTATTTCATTTAATCCACACAAAGTTTAACTTGTGAAGTAGGTATAATTGTTATTCTCCTTTTACATATAAGAACACAGGCTTAGAGAGTGAAGCAACTTGTCCAGGATCATACATTAGGGACATGACTGTAGGGAAGACTCCCAGGTCATTGGAATTTCAGAGACTGTACTCCTAACCACTGTCTTACACGACCTCACAGAAATGAAAAATGGCTTCTTTTCACTTCCACATCTTGTGTAGGAGGAAGGATAGAGAGGTGGAAGACCTGAGTTCTGATTCAGTGCTTCCTCTTTCTGTCCTTTTGCTTCTCCAGGTCTCAGATTTTTTTCCATCTGTAAAATAAGAGTTGATAAAATGGGCCTAAAAGACTTGGCGGTTGAAAGGCAGAGTGTGAATCCTGGCTGAACCACATGCTTGTCACGTGGCAGGAAGACTCAGCAGAACCACCGAGCTCTGGTGGCTCTGGTCGATCTGTTAAGCCTGAGCTCTATCTGTAGCATTAATCCTCTGGAAAGAGACTCTTTAAAATCCACTTTATGTGGAATAAAGCTAAATTGTCCAGGGGGACATCTGAGGCATGAACCAGAGGATGTGTTTAAGCTTACCCTGATGCAGAAAAGCCTCCAACAGGAAACAGACATGGCTCATAGTCACTAAGTCAGCTCTAGTCTACCTTTTATATGGCATTTCCCTTCCTTTCCCCACTCACTTGAATGACCAATATTCTTAATATGAACCTGTTCCCTTAGATTACTTCCAGGAGGCAGCATGGCAAACTGGAGTGCATACAGACTTGGAGTCAGGTTAAAGCTGGGTTTAAAATTTAGGTCTTCCTTGGCAAGTCATCTCACTTCTCTGAGCTTCCGGAATTTTTTTCTTCTGTGCAATGGAGACAATAACAGCACAGAGAATTGTTAAGAGGATTAAGTAGTATAATGTATATAAAGGGCCTGATCCATAATCAAGTTGGTCTCCCCACCTTTGACCCATGATATTCCCTAGAAGGTATTTCCCTTCACCAAGAGCCTGTAACTTCAAACAGCCTACAAGGAGAACTGCATGGTTTTAAAGACTAATTATTAACATGGAAAAATTTAGCCTCAAGATTCTACAGAACTGCAGACTGTGTCATTTAATTTTATAACATTATAGTAAACATAAAATTATTATAAAAGCAAACACACGCAGGTGGAAATACATTATAATAAAAACTTGCCATTTTTGTACCCACTTGTAATATGGACCTCTTTTCTAGATTTTAAATTATTAAAAAAATGTGAAGAATGCACATGGTACAAGACTGTGAAGGGTATACAAGTGCAAAGTAAGCTCCTAAATCCCCTCTGTGGAGGCAACTACTATTGCTAATTCATTACATATTTTTCCAGAGATAGTCTATGAATACGATGCCTGAATGGGAGATTACACGTGCATAGTTCTTCACCTTGCCTTTTCACTTAGTACTGTATCTTGGGACACATTCCATGCCAATTCATATTGAGCTGCTGTAATGTTGACTTAATGTGGACTCTATGTCTTGAACTAGGTTCTTAGAGATGCCCTAGTACAGTCAGCTCTCTGTATCCGTGGATTTTGCATTCACAGATTCAACCAGTGATCTGCCGTTTGGTTGAATTCGGAACCCGTGAATACAAGGGCCAACTGTACTCATTGTACTGCACCATTTTATATAAAGGACTTGGGCTCCACGGATTTTGGTATCTGCCGGGGTTCCTGGAACCAATCTCTCCATCCTGCCCCTTGGATAGAGAGTGAGGACTGTATAAGATTTCACTGTGCAGATGAGGACACTGTGGCTTACAAGAGTGTGAATTGTTCAAGGTTGCAGATCCCTTAATTTTCATTCCAGTGAGCTTTCCTTGTCACCAGGCTGTGTATGAGTGTAGACATATGCACACACGTGTGTGAGCATATTGGCCAGTGAGTTAGCTAGTACCTACTACTTATGGTGTGCTAACTTTCATTTAAAAGTCATAATAAGAGTTATAGATACAAAACGGGGAGTGAGGCTTGAGTAGTTAAAGAATCTGCCCAAGGTTTCTGGTTCTCTCACGCTCTAAAATCCATACCCTTGGGCACTGTTCCTGACTTTATCTCTCCCTTTTGGAAGTGATAGGATCGGGAAAGTAAGGACAAAGGATGCAAAGTGGTGTAAAGTGATTAGACATTGATTAAACATAAAGTACTTCCAATAAAACAAATGACTGTTGAATCTTTTTTTTTTTTTTTTTTTTTTTTTTTTGCGGTACGCGGGCCTCTCACCGCCGCGGCCTCTCCCGTTGCGGAGCACAGGCTCCGGAAGCGCAGGCTCAGCGGCCATGGCTCACGGGCCCATCCACTCCGCGGCATGTGGGATCCTCCCAGACCGGGGCACGAACCCGTGTCCCCTGCGTCGGCAGGCGGACTCTCAACCACTGCGCCACCAGGGAAGCCCGACTGTTGAATCTTGAGGGAAAAGCACATTGTGTTCTATTGGCAGAGGCGAGGGTGGCTGGTCTTTAGGAAATATGGGTCAAAGCTGCAGGTGTGGTGGGGACATTATAGCTTCATGATGCCGGCCCAGTCATGTAGGTGTTCTCAAAATGACACTGCTAACTGACTTCGCATCCATAAGAACCAAACCTGTCAGCCAACCTGGCCAGCATCCCACTTCCTTTTTTTAAACTGTGGAATGTGCCGCCCAGTTTCATTGTCGCTTCTCAGCTTGTTGTGAAACCTTCCCCCTTCCCTCTGGAAAGTGCTGCCTTGTCAGACTTGCAGGACAAAGTCATCTGAGCTGTCCTCACTCACAGTGAAAACATCACTGTATTTCTCATCTATGTTACAGGTTCTGACTCCTGCAGGGGCTGCTTGCAAAACTGAATGCACAGTGGATCCTAAGGCTGTGTCCATGACAGAGTAGATTATGAACAGTAGATGACGTAGTCATGTGGCCACGGCCACGGCGGCCGGCTACCTCCGGCTGGAATCTCCCTTTTTCTGACAAGCTGAAAAGCCCTCCCTGCTCACAGGTAGTGTCATGAATATTTCCTCCCTATTTTGCAATGAATATGTGTGCCTATGTGAGTGTGTGTGTATAATCTTTATTTTCTTTCCTCTCTCGTTCCCTCATCATGTAACATAAGATGTATTAATTTTCTTTTCTTTTCTTTTTCTTTTTAAAACTTCTTTTTTTCTTTAGTGGTTTGAGAGATGGCAATTTAAAAAAATTACTTAATTAAGTTACTTTTGACTGCATTGGGTCTTCGTTGCTGCGTTCGGGCTTTCTCTAGTTGTGGCGAGACGGGGCTACTCTTAGTTGTGGTGCACGGGCTTCTCATTATGATGGCTTCTTTTGTTGTGGAGCACAGGTTCTAGGCACAAGGGCTTCAGTAGTTGTGGCACGTTGGCTCTAGAGTGCAGGCTCAGTAGTTATGGCACATGGGCTTAGTTGCTCTGAGGCATGTGAGATCTTCCCGGACCAGGGATTGAACCCGTGTCCCCTGCATTGTCAGGCAGATTCTTAACTACTGCACCACTAGGGAAGTCCTAGATGTATTAATTTTGTATCACAGTATTTAAGTTTTGTTCATTTTACATCATAGTCTATAAGTTATGGGATATCAAGAAGAGTAAACATGACTCAGGGACTTTACCTCCTGTTCTGAGGATGGGGTTAGTGTGATTTCAGCATACACAAGATAGTTATATCATGTTAGGCAGAATTATGACCTTATTACTGTTTTATTTAAAGATTATGTATGGTTTAAGAAGGTGCATGTGGATGTCAAATTGACAAGGGGTTAATCTTATGTGTCAACTTGGCCAGGCCACAGGGTGCCCAGTTTAAACATGATTTCTGGGTGTGTCTGAGAGGGTGTTTCCCAATGAGATCAGCATTTGAATTGGTGGACTCTGTAAAGTAGATTGTCCTCCCCAGTGTGGGTGGGCATCATCCAGTCCACTGAGGGCCTGAACAGAACAACAGGCAGAGAAAGGAGGAATGTGCCCCTTTTTCCTGCCTCACTGTGTGACCTGAGACATCTTATCTCATCTTCTGCCTTTGGACTGAGATTTACACTTGGCTCCCCTGGTTCTCAGGCCTTTGGACTCAGACTAATTTACACCACTGGCTATCCTGGGTCTTCAGCTGGCAGATGGCAGATGGCAGGACTTTTCAACCTCCATAATCTCATGAACCAATTCCTCATCACTCACAACTCTTGCTGCATTCCCACTGAAAAATCATTGGGTTGGAGTTTATAAATTTAACTTCAGAGCTCTTCTTGCCTTTTGGTTCATTTGCTACCAGATCGTAGTGATTAGTTATGGTCTCATGGATCAGATAGCTACTGAGAAAGCATGGATTAACATACTTTTCCATCCATCTAAGGGAACATTTTTCATAAACCTCTCATTGGGATGTACTCAGTTTCTATATAATTTTGTATAAGCTACGAATATTCTATGCCTTTTTGTTCCTGTCCATAAAGTGGAAATACTTATATACACGTTACTGGGATGTCACGCAGATTTAAATTAGGTCCTATATTGTGTGCACTCAGTAAATATAAGTTAACTTTGAATAGTTGGTATTTTCCATGTTTGTAGTTTTCCAAAAATGGATTTCCCTGGTAGCTATATTCTATGTTCTAACCTGCCTTTTTTATTTGTGGAAAATCCTTTTAGCTTGCAACCCACCTTTGTGATCAAGGAAGATTTTTATAATGTGGATGTCCATAACCAGTAGGCTCACAGCTCACTTCCAAACGCACTGCTGACCTTTAAACAAGCCGTATTTTCCTAGACTATACTATTTTGAAACACTTAACCAGAACCCAACACTCTTTCTGAGAAAATATAGGAAGCAAAATTTTCATAATTCATCACTAGAAAACCTTGGATATTTAGAAGCAAAGAATAACTCAATTTTTTTCAGTACCTAACTTTCTGCTAATGAATTAATGATCGAAAATGGATTACACTCAAGGTGAGGCCTACTGAGGATGAGAATGCCAGGTATTAGGTGTTGCCAAATCAGGGCAGGATAGAAATGTTCCTCTTTCCAGACTCCTACTGTAATCCTTAGGTCTTTTATACATAGGAGACCTAAACACTAAATAATACAGAATAAAGGACACTGAAATGAAGGTAGGGGCAGGGGTATGAGGAAGGCATATTCATGATTAATTCATGCTTGTTCTCAAAATTCAGTCTATCTTGAATAACTTTGACTATGTATTCTGCAGATTTAGGGCAACTTTCCTCACTACCATGGTGTAGATTGGATTTCAGGTTTGCAAAAGTAGCACTGCCCTCCATAAACTGATATGTGCCTGGGAGAAGAATATCCACTCACCAACTCCTGCTTATAGGATTGTGTATTGGGTGATGTGTTAGAATACTTTGTATTGCAAGTGACAGAAATCTAACCCTTAAGCATTTAGTTTAAGCAGGAATGGAGACTTTTTGGAATACAAGGGTTTCTTATGTAATTGAAGAAGGATTTATAAATAAAATCTCAGAAAGAGCAAGGAAGCATTCAGGCTTTTGGAACAACTGGAACTGGGACATTTATCTCTGTGCAGGATTCTCTCATGTCCGTCATCTGTCATGGCTTCTTCTTGCTGCATTTCTCCTCCGTTCTCTCTCTTTGCAGACCAGGTCCCTCCCAAGCATCGTATTTCATAGCTTTCACCCCTGAGAATACTGAATTCCTGCCTTTGTTCCAGTTAAAAGTCCTGGGAAAAACTCTGATTGGTCAGGCTTGGGTAAAGTACCATCCTTAGACCAACCAACCCTAGCCAGGAAGATGAAGACATAGGCCTAGGCACTGCTACTGGAGACCAGAAAAGAGACTCCTGAGTCAAGTAGACCCTCATTTGGTACCCACCACAGTTTGCTAGTCCTAGGTCTCTTTAGGTGCCCAGGCATCTCTGCATTTCCTGAAAAAACCCTGTGCACCTGATAAGCTCCTGTGCTGATATCCAGGTACAGAAATCTGGAGGAACTCTGGGTGAGGTACCTGGAGACCACATAAAAATCTCTGGCCCAGGGGAAAAGATCCTCTTGGCCATAGGATAAAGGTGTAGAGAAATGTCTTGCACCACACATCCTAAAGGAACACACATTTCTTAGAGCCAGGGGTGAACATGAGCACTTTGACATTTTCTTTTTCTCATGAAAAGACATGTCAAACCACTAACTCATTCATTTACCTTACTACCTTTGAAAAGACTCATCCTACCTCCCCATCTTTGAGATACTCAATAGAGATACTCACTGGTTTTCATATCACAAATAATTTGTTCTTTTGGATGAAAGTGTTTGCTGAGGCAGCAGATTCCCCTGATTGATTCTTTATTTGTGCATTAAAAATATAATAGGTCTTCAGTTTTAATCCTGGACCAGAAGGAACATAAAACATGTTTGATCTCTGGTTCATGATGGAGCTCCTCAGGTCTTGGATAGATTATTTCTGAATAGGTCCCCTTTGCCCAGAATTCCAGCGAGTACTCCAGGGTCAAAGATAAACTGTGTATCCAGAGATGAAAGGACAGTTGTTTCCCTACAAAGCCTCATAAATCAGTTTAGATATTGTTCCTGTTTGATTTGATTTGATTTTTTTCTGGCACAACATTAGGACTGTTTGATGCATTTAACTGAAAATATTCGTATAGGGCCCTGGGTTTTCTTTTGTGATGAAAAGTGTTACCTCAAAAAACGAGCTGATAAATTGCAAGGCAAAGTGAAGTGAACATCCACCCAGCATCGGGCTCTGAGGGTCCAACATCTGATTGTACTTAGTGGGGAGGAAACTTGAAAAAAAAATCAACCCAACTTTCATTTCTTGCTTCTTTTATCCTTAAGCTCAGCAATAAACTAGCACTCTTTGGTTAAAAAGTCAAGGGAACAGATGTATAATACTGGTGCTTCAACAAGTATATTTCAAACGGAGCACGTAAAGTATGCGAACGCCTCTCAACACTCAGTGGGGAGAGCCTCAAGGAGCGTGCGCCATGCTGCTGTCAATCATTTGGGCACATCCGGGAAATAGAGGCTTCTCTAGTTGGCTGGAGCTTGGTACAAACGGATCCTCCTGAGGAGGCTGGCTGTTCATGTCACAGAGAAGAAGTAAGCAGTTGAACTGCACAGAACTGAAACGCCAAGATTTGACAGCTGATAGGTCACAGGCAGGGCCTGGAAACGCTACTGTTGAAAACTAGGGACAAATATCAGAAGCAGTTTTAAAAGGCAGTGACAGTGCAAGGTCTCCAATTCTGTCCCAGATGACCTGGGTTGTGTTACAGCCGGCCCTTGCTAGTTATATGATCTTAGGGAAGGTACTTAGTTTTCTGCTCCAAAAACTGGGCTTATATGTGTCTACTTCGGAGGACTTTTGGGAGATGAATGACAGTAGTGTGTGTAAAATGCTTTTCTAATGCTCCTGTGTAGGCTGTCCTTTTTTTTTTTTTTTAAATTAGAATTCATTACATATAAGAAAGGTGGTAAAGTATCTATTAAAGTTTCATTCAACTTTTTAAATTCAAAAGCTGGAAAGGACCTTTGAAACGATCTGGTCCGACTTCCTCATTTTGAGAGGGGCAGTGGTTTTTCTCAGGAAATGACGGGCAGAAAAGGCTGGGAAAGGCACATGTTTCAGCCCTAGCACGGTTGTTCTAGCCCTGCTAAACCCCACTACTGCCAGACTCTAAGTGCCACCAGGGCAGGGCCCCCAGAGAGTATTCAACACCTGCTGTGGTGCCTGGCACTCAATGAAGGTCTGTTCATTTGGCACATGAAACTCAGGGAGGCTAGGCTTGTCATCAGAAGAGATCTTTTTTGCTTTGTGTTTCAGCTTCTAGGTCTTTCTGAAGAGTCAGCGAGCAAAATATTGTGAACTGCTTAATGTAAAATGCAACTTACTAAACAGCTTAATATATGAACTGAACAAAAAAATGGGATATTTGAAGGAAAACTGCTAATCAATGTATGACAATACAGTTCAAACCGTAATGCATGCTTAGGCAGTCAGGAAATACTTTTTTAGATGCCTGCTTTACACCTTGGATTATGATGTGTTAAAATAAATTGAGAACAGTGGTTAAAGGATTACGGTTACCAAACATCCCACAGAATATGTTCAAACAAACAAACAAATGAAAAAACTTCTCTCGATATTCCCAAAATACCTTTAAGAACTAGTAGTGGTTCACCTCCCTTTTCTGAGAATTAGGATCTAATAAAGACGCCTGTCTATCTTCTCAAAAACACCCTTTATACTTGGCTCAGGCCAAGATTCTTGGCCTGGTTTTATGCATGGCCATGCTAGCATTGCTCGGTTTGCAAATGGAATCCACAGAGAACCCCTTGACCACTACTGGCCATGTGCCATCCACTACTCTTGCCTATTCCTGCCATGTAAGGAAGGATGGCCAGATGAAGAGCACAGTTAGATTCTGAAGGTCTGGCACATGATGGGAGGGACAATTGGGCTTCAGTGTTGTAAAATGGAGCAGCCTCTGTTAAGTCTGTTCTTCTTTGTTTGGAAGCAGAGCCAGACAGGAATAGGTGGCTTCCCAGGCAGTCTAATAACTTGGTACCTTGATAGTCTGTAAATATGCATCCCATTTTATTTAGGCTGCATGGGGGAAGCATGGCTGGTACTCTGCTTGTCCTTTCTTTTCCCAAACAATTCAACTCCAACCCCAAACATGCTTATCCCATGTGTAAAGCAAAAGCCTTGCATTCTGGGAGAGATTGGTTCAAGATGGTGGAGTGGAAAGACGTGTGCTCACTCCCTCTTGTGAGAGCACCAGAATCACAACTAACTGCTGAACAATCATCTACAGGAAGACACTGGAACTCACCAAAAAAGGTACCCCACATCCAAAGACAAAGGAGAAGCCACAATGAGACGGTAGGAGGGGCGCAATCACAATAAAATCAAATCCCATAACTGCTGGGTGGGTGATTCACAAACTGGAGAACACTTATACCACAGAAGTCCACTCACTGGAGTGGAGGTTCTGAGCCCCATGTCAGGCTTCCCAACCTGGGGGTCTGGCAACGGGAGGAGAAATTCCTAGAGAATCAGACTTTGAAGGCGAGCGGGATTTGATTGCAAGTCTTCGACAGGACTGGGGGAAACAGAGACTCCACTCTTGGAGGGCACACACAAAATAGTGTGCGCATCGGGACCCAGGGGAAGGAGCAGTGACCCCATAGGAGACTGAACCAGACCTACCTGCTAGTGTTGGAGGCTCTCCTGCAGAGGCGGGGGGTGGCTATGTGTCACTGTGAGGACAAGGACACTGGCAGCAGAAGTTCTGGGAAGTACTCTTTGGTGTGAGCCCTCCCAGAGTCTGCCATTAGCCCCACCAAAGAGCCAGGTAGGCTCCAGTGTTGGGTTGCCTCAGGCCAAACAGCCAACAGGGAGGGAACCCAGCCCCACCCATCAGCAGGCAAGCAGATTAAAATTTTACTGAGCTCTGCCCACCAGAGCAACACCCAACTCTACCCACCACCAGTCCCTCCCATCAGGATACTAGCACAAGTCTCTTAGCCTCATCCACCAGAGGGCAGACAGCAGAAGCAAGAAGAACTATAATCCTGCAGCCTGTGGAACAAAAACCACATTCACAGAAAGATAGACAAGATGAAAAGGCAGAGGGCTATGTACCAGATGAAGGAACAAGATAAAACCTCAGAAAAACAACTAAATGAAGGGGAGATAGGCAACCTTCTAGAAAAAGAATTCAGAATAATGATAGTGAAGATGATACAGGACCTCAGAAAAAGAATGGAGGCAGGGCTTCCCTGGTGGCGCAGTGGTTGGGAGTCCGCCTGCCGATGCAGGGGACACGGGTTCGTGCCCCGGTCTGGGGGGGTCCCGCGTGCCGCGGAGCGGCTGGGCCTGTGAGCCATGGCCGCTGGACCTGCGCGTCCGGAGCCTGTGCTCCGCAATGGGAGAGGCCACAACAGTGAGAGGCCCACGTACCGCAAAAAAAAAAAAAAAAAAACCAAAAAAAAAAAAAAAAAAAAAGAATGGAGGCAAAGATCGAGGAGATGCAAGAAATGTTTAACACAGACCTAGAAGAATTAAAGAACAAACAAACAGAGATGAACAATACAATAACTGAAATGAAAAATACACTAGAAGGAATCAATAGCAGAATAACTGAAGCAGAAGAACGGATAAGTGGCCTGGAAGACAGAATGGTGGAATTCACTGCCATGGAACAGAATAAAGAAAAAAGAATGAAAAGAAATGAAGACAGCATAAGAGACCTCTAGGACAACATTAAACACAACAAAATTTGCATTTTAGGGGTCCCAGAAGGAGAAGAGAGAGAGGGAGGACCCGAGAAAATATTTGAAGAGATTATAGTCGAAAACTTCCCTAATGTCGGAAAGGAAATAGCCACCCAAGTCCAGGAAGCGCAGAGAGTCCTAGGCAGGATAAACTCAAGGAGAAACACGCCAAGACAGATAGTAATCAAACTGACAAAAATTAAAGACAAAGAATTATTGAAAGCAGCAAGGGAAAAATGACAACATACAAGGGAACTCCCATAAGGTTAACAGCTGATTTCTCCGCAGAAACTCTGCAAGCCAGAAGGGAGTGGCATGATATACTTAAAGTGATGAAAGGGAAGAACCTACAATCAAGATTACTCTATGTGGCAAGGATCTCATTCAGATTCAATGGAGAAATCAAAAGCTTTATGGACAAGCAAAAGCTAGGAGAATTCAGCATCACCAAACCAGCTCTACAACAAATGCTAAAGGAACTTCTCTAAGTGGGAAACACAAGAGAAGAAAAGGACCTACAAAAACAAACCCAAAACAATTAAGAAAGTAGTAATAGGAACATACATATAGATAATTATCTTAAACGTGAATGGATTAAATGCTCCAACCAAAAGACACAGGCTGGCTGAATGGATACAAAAACAAGACCCATATATATGCTGTCTACAAGAGACCCACTTCAGACCTAGGGACACATACAGACTGAAAGTGAGGGGATGGAAAAAGATATTCCATGCAAATGGAAATCAAAAGAAAGCTGGAGTAGCAATACTCATATCAGATAAAATAGACTTTAAAATAAAGAATGTTACAAGAGACAAGGAAGGATCCTACATAATGATCAAGGGATCAATCCAAGAAGAAGATAGAGCAATTATAAATATATATGCAGCCAATATAGGAGGACCTCAATACATAAGGCAACTGCTAACAGCTCTAAAAAAGGAAATCGACAGTAACACAATAATAGTGGGGGACTTTAACACCTCACTTACACCAATAGACAGATCATCCAAACAGAAAATTTATAAGGAAACACAAGCTTTAAATGACACAATAAACCAGATAGATTTGATTGATATTTATAGGGCATTCCATCCAAAAACAGCAGATTACATTTTCTTCTCAAGTGCACATGGAGCATTCTCCAGGATAGATCACATCTTGGGTCACAAATCACACCTCAGTAAATTTAAGAAAATTGAAATCATATCAAGCATCTTTTCTGACCACAATGCTATGAGCTTAGAAATCAATTACAGAGAAAAAAACCATAAAAAAAAAAACAAACACATGGAGGCTAAACAGTATGTTACTAAAGAACCAAGAGATCACTGAAGAAATCAAAGAGGAAATCAGAAAATACCTAGAGAGAAATTACAGGAAAAACACGATGATCCAAAACCTATGAGATGCAGCAAAAGCAGTTCTAAGAGGGAAGTTTATAGCAATACAAGCCTACCTCAAGAAACAAGAAAAATCTCAAATAAACAATCTAACTTTACACCTAAAGGAACTAGAGAAAGAAGAACAAACAAAGCCTAAAGTTAGTAGAAGAAAATAAATCATAAAGATCAGAGCAGAAATAAATGAAATAGAAACAAATAAAACAATAGCAAAGATCAATAAAACTAAAAGTTGTTTCTTTGAGAAGATAAACAAATTGATAAACTGTTAGCTAGACTTATCAAGAAAAAGAGGGAGAGGACTCAAATCAATAGAATTAGAAATGAAAAAGGAGAATTTACAACAGACACCACAGAAATACAAAGCATCCTAAGAGACTACTACAAGCAACTCTATGCCAATAAAATGGACAACCTGGAAGAAATGGACAAATTCTTAGGTATAACCTTCCAAGACTGAACTAGGAAGAAATAGAAAATATGAACAGACCAATCACAAGTAATAAAATTGAAACTGTGATTAAAAATCTTCCAACAAGCAAAAGTCCAGGACCAGATGGCTTCACAGGTGAATTCTATCAAACATTTAGAGAAGAGCTAACACCTATCCTTCTCAGACTCTTCCAAAAAACTGCAGAGGAAGGACTACTCCCAAACTCATTCTATGAGGCCCCCATTATCCTGATACCAAAACCAGACAAACATACTACAAAAAAAGAAAATTACAGACCAATATCACTGATGAATATAGATGCAAAAATCCTCAACAAAATACTAGCAAACAGAATCTAACAACACATGAAAAGGATCATACATCATGATCAAGTGGGATTTATCCCAGGGATTCAAGGACTCTTCAAAATACACAAATCAATCAATGTGATACACCATATTAACAAATTGAAGAATAAAAACCATGTTATCATCTCAATAGATGCAGAAGAAGCTTTTGACAAAATTCAACACCAATTTATGATAATAACTCTCCAGAAAGCTGGCATAGAGGGAACCTACCTCAACATAATAAGGGCCATATACAACAAACCCACAGCAAACATCATTCTCAATGGTAAAAAACTGAAAGCATTTCCTCTAAGATCCAAAACAAGCCAAGGATGTCCACTCTAGCCACTATTATTCAACATAGTTTTGGAAGTCCTAGCCACAGCAGTCAGAGAAGAAAAAGCAATAAAAGGAATACAAATTGGAAAAGAAGAAGTAAAACTGTAACTGTTTGCAGATGACATGATACTATACATAGAGAATCCTAAAGATACCACCAGAAAACTACTAGAGCTAATCAATGAATTTGGTAAAGTTGCAGGATACAAAATTAATGCACAGAAATCTCTTGCATTCCTATACACTAATGATGAAAAATCTGCAAGAGAAATTAAGGAAACACTCCCATTTATCACTGCAACAAAAATAATAAAATACCTAGGAATAAACCTAGCTAGGGAGACAAAAGACCTGTATGCAGAAAACTGTAAGACACTGATGAAAGAAATTAAAGATGATACAAACAGATGGAGAGAGATACCATGTTCTTGGATTGGAAGAATCAATATTGTGAAAATGACTATACTACCCAAAGCAATCTACAGATTCAATGCAATCCCTATCAAACTACCAATGGTATTTTTTACAGAACTAGAACAAAAAATTTCACAAATTGTATGGAAACACAAAAGACCCCGAATAGCCAAAGCAGTCTTGAGGGAAAAAAATGGAGCTGGAGGAATCAGACTCCCTGACTTCAGACTATACTACAAAGCTACAGTAATCAAGACAATATGGTACTGGCACAAAAACAGAAATATAGATCAATGGAACAGGATAGAAAGCCCAGAGATAAACCCATGCACCTATGGTCAATTAATCTATGACAAAGGAGACAAGGATATACAATTGAGAAAAGACAGTCTCTTCAGTAAGTGGTGCTGGGAAAAGTGGACAGCTACATGTAAAAGAATGAAATTAGAACATTCCCTAATACCATACACAAAAATAAACTCAAAATGGATTAGAGACCTAAATGTAAGAGTGGACACTATAAAACTCATAGGGGAAAACATAGGAAGAACACTCTTTTATATAAATCACAGCAAGATCTTTTTTGATCCACCTCCTAGAGTAATGGAAATAAAAACAGAAATTAACAATTGGGACCTAATGAGACTTAAAAGCTTTTGCAAAGCAAAGGAAACTACAAAGAAGACGAAAAGACTACCCTCAGAATGGGAGGAAGTGTTTGCAAACGAATCAATGGACAATGGATTAATCTCCAAAATATATATAAATAGCTCATGCAGCTCAATATTAAAAAAAAAAAAACCCAATCCAAAAATGGGCAGAAGACCTAAATAGACATTTCTCCAAAGAAGACATACAGATGGCCAAGAAGCACATGAAAAGCTGCTCAACATCACTAATTATTAGAGACATGCAAATCAACACTACAATGAGGTATCACCTCACACCAGTCAGAATGGGCATCATCAGAAAATCTACAAACAGCAAATGCTGGAGAGGGTGTGGAGAAAAGGGAACCCTCTTGCACTGTTGGTGGAATGTAAATGGATACAGCCACTATGGAGAACAGTATGGAAGTTCCTTAAAAAAGTAAAAATAGAATTACTGTATGACCCAGCAGTCCCACTACTGGGCATATACCCAGAGAAAACCTTAATTCAAAAGACAACGTGCACCCAATGTTCATTGCAGCACTATTTACAATAGCCAGGTCATGAAAGCAACTTAAATGCCCATCGACAGATGAATGGATAAAGAAGATGTGGTACATATATACAATGGAATAGTACTCAGCCATAAAAACGAATGAAATTGGGTCATTTGTAGAGATGTGGATGGATCTAGAGACGGTCGTACAGAGTGAAGTAAGTCAGAAAGAGAAAAACAAATATCGTATATTAACGCATATATGTGGAACCTAGAAAAATGGTACGATGAACCGGTTTGCAGGGCAGAAATAGAGGCACAGATGTAGAGAACAAACATATGGACACCAAGGGGGGAAAGTGGTGGTGAGGGGGCATGGTGGGATGACCTGGGAGATTGGGATTGACATGTATACACTAAGATGTATAAAATGGATAACTAATAAGAACGTGCTGTATAAAAAATAAATAAAATAAAATTCAAAAATTCACACAAAAAAAGCCTTGCATTCTGATTGAGTGGGGTTATTTGTTCACTGAAATGATTAAGCAACCCTCCTATGGAGGCAGTTTAAACAAGGCCACCATGGATAGTCTTGCAGGTAGTATGTAAATGACATCTGCTGGAGTTGTGCAACTCTGCACTGTGACCTTGTGACCCTAAGTTTAAATAATTCCTATTATTATTCGTGTGTTTCCCTGGGAGAGGGGCCACCCACAGCCCCACCCCACACATTTATTACCGGTTTCTTTCTAACCTTGCAAAGTGCTCTTGGTAACACGAGTGCTAGGGATAATAATTTTTTCCATCTTGCTATACTTCTAGCATATTTTTAGCACCTCTTAAATACTAGCACCCCAGGCAACTCCTACCTGACCCACCCTTTAATCTGGCTCAGCATGGAACAGAACATAAAGAAGAGGAAAGAAGAAATCTGTGGTAATGGTAATGAGAGATCACTGGAGATATTTAAAAGCTCATAAAATACAGATGAACTTCCAATGTGTGATGTTTAGCCAATGTGTAAATCACCATTTTTCAAAATTCACTGAAGATCCAAAAAATTAGGAGTCAAATCTATTTTGGTTCATTTCACTCCTCTTCAATGAAGGAAATAATAAACTATAAGCTGTAAAACTTTATATCCTTTCACAAGGTTTTCATGTGTATGATGTCATTTCTTTTTAAGGTGCAAACTTCTCAGTTCATAATACTTTATTGTCATTCATCATTGGTCCATGTAAACCCCTTTCATTTTATTATTTTTTCCCTAATTCCCGAACCTCCATTCCAAGTTCCCTCTCCCCAGTAAATTTTCAACTAATATGATAATGAGTCTTTAAAGATGTGTGTGTCCTAGTAAAATATGGAGTGCTGTTTGTAACATGTTTGTGTTTTTAATTTGTCATTCAATCCTGTGTTTAATATCATGTCGCTGTAACTAGTTAGCTCAGTATTTTTTTTTTTTTTTGTGGTTCGCGGGCCTCTCACTGTTGTGGCCTCTCCCATTGCGGAGCACAGGCTCCGGACGCTCAGGCTCAGCGGCCATGGCTCACGGGCCTAGCCGCTCCGCGGCATGTGGGATCTTCCCGGACCGGGGCACAAACCCGTGTCCTCTGCATCGGCAGGTGGACTCTCAACCACTGCACCACCAGGGAAGCCCAGCTCAGTATTTTTAACTCCTGCAAGGTATCGCTTAGTGAGCATCCACTGTATTTAAAAAACATTTGAAAAATTGTGGTAAAATATACATAACATAAAATTTACCATTTTAATTATTTTTAAGTGTACAGTTCTTTGGCATTAGGTACATTCACATTATTCTACAACCATCACCACTGTCTTTCTGCAGAACTTTTCCATTTTACCAAACAAAAACTCTGTAACTATTAAACACTAATTCCACACTCCCCTTGCCCCTCAGCTCCTGGCAACTACCACTGCATCTACTGTGCTTTATTATTCCCCTACTGATGGACACTTAGGTTGTTTTTCAAGTCCCAGTACCACAAACCACACCACAACCTGTGACCTCATACAGATCCCCTGTGAAGCTGTGCAAGAATTTCTCTGCCTTATGGAACAGGAAGGGGATTTTTGAGTCACAGAGGATACATTGTTTTCTAGAAAGACTGTACCAGTTTACAGTTTCCCCAAAGATATCTCAGTTTCCATTTTGCTATATCCTGCCTTCTCTGGAATTATCTACTTTTAATATTTTTCCATTCTAATAGTCTTATTTTCACTTAAATTTCTTTGTTTACTGAAGAGTCTGAGCATTTCTTAATATTCTTTTTAGTTATTCGGGCTTCTCTTTCTGAGAATTGCCTTTATAATACTTTGCTCATTTTAAAATTGGGTTTCCCATTTTTTTCCTTATGGATTTCAGGAGTTGTTTGCCTATTTTAGGTACTGAGTTCTTGCTGGTTTTGTATATTACAAATATTTTCCCCTAAACTCTCATCTCTTACTTTGTCTATGTGTTCTTTATTTTGACAGAAGCAAATTCATCAATTTTTTTTTATGTTAGCATATGTGTTTTTAGGGTCTTGTTCCAGAAGTCTTTCCTCTACCCCTATATAAAAATCATACTGTTGTACATTTCCTTTACAGTTCTTTGTTCCCTTATATTTCTTCTATATTTTCTTCATAAATTTACCTTTCACATTTATGTCTTTAATCCGTCTGAAGTATACCTTTTTTATAGTTTCATATAAGTTCTAAGGTCCAGCCGTATTTTGTCTCATCATAGTGATCCACTTTCCCATCAGAGTTTTTAAGCAATTCATCCTTTCCTTATTGTTTTGTGGTGCCAACTTTATCTTATATAAGCTCCCATATATGTGTGATACTACTTCCAAGACCTCTGTTCTTTTCCAATGGTCTATTTGCCTGTTACTGGTTCAGTACCATGCTGTTTGTATAGCTTTGTAATATGTCTCAATATCTGGTGGGTTGAGTGTTTCCTCCTTGCTTATCTATTTCAAAATGGCCTTAGCTATTTGTGGAATTTTACTTTCCCTTATAAATTTTAGAATGAGTTCATGGAATTCTTTAAAAAAAATCCCCTTGGAAATTTGATGAGATTGCCTTGAATGTATAGATTAATTTGGGAAGCATTGACATCATTACAATATTTCTCTATTTATTCAGACTTTGCTTTATGTACTTTAATAGAATATTTTTAGTGTTTATTCTATAAAGGTCATATACATTTTTGTTAGTTCCTAGATACATTGTCATTTTTGTGACTATTGTAAATGTCATCTTATTTTCTAGTTCATCATTGCTAGCATAGAGGTATATTATTGTTTTGGTAAATTTATCTTATAATACAATGACCTTGCTAAACTCTTATAAGTTCTAATAGTTCATTGATGCTCTTGAGTTTTCTATGTGGATAATACTATTACCTGAAAACATTAAGTTTTACCTTCTTCATCTAATCCTTACCCTTCTTATGTCTTTTTTTTTTTTTTTTTTTTTTTTTTTGCCTTATAACATTGATTAGTTTCTCTTGTTAAATGAAGAAATGATATGCATTCTTGTTTGGTGTCCAGTATTAGTAGAAATAAATAAGATATTTCTCCATTATATGTGATGTTTAATATAGGTTTGTGGTATGTAGCTTATTTAAAGACAGGGAAATTACCTTATATTCATACTTCTCTCTGGTATCACTGACATTTATTGAATGCTTTGTCTGCATGTTCTTAGATAATCATATGATTTTTTTCCTTCCATACTATATTGCCTCTCATTCTGAGGAACAAAAAGAAGGAAAGAGAAGGGGTAATTGTTAAGCATCTGTCCTATGCCAAGGAATCCTGATAGGCTAAAGTGAGAAATGGAGATTATAGGCAGATTTTTGGAGAGAATGAATAGTACCAGGGGCAGGTAGTCTGTGGCTCTGTAGGGCTTCATAGGAAGCAATTGACAGGGTTGTGAGAGAAAAAAAAATCTCATTAAAATTGTATAATACAGTGATTAAAAGTAACTTAAACTTAGTGAGTATTTACTATTTGTCAGGATCTGAGCTGGCACTTTTAATGTTGTTATGTCTCCTTAAGCCTCATAATAACCCTGTGAGGTAGACATTATTTCTCACATTTTAAAGTTAAAGAAACCAAGGCTTAGAGAAGTTAAATAACTTCAGTTATTTAGTTTACGGTTAGCAAGTTTTTCAGTTAGCAAGTGATAGAGCCAGTGTTCAAACTCAGATCTCTTTCCAAAGCTCACATCTTTCCCACACACCGTATCGTATTTCTTAAAAGATCTCTGATGACAATGTGAAAGAGATACAGAAATGAAGCCCAGTCAGTCATCAAAAACAAAACAAAACAATTCCATCTCAATATGCCATAAATTTGGGGAAAAAGGGAAATGAACTAGAGCTCCTTTGAGAAATGAGCAATTCCAGGACTGGGACAGTGAAGGTACAAGATGAACTTGGAACATGTTATTATGCCAGAAAGTAAAGAAGTCATCATAAAAATGATAGGGACCTGTCAAAAGGGTACAGGAACCAGCTTGAAGGGGCTCCTGCTGGCAAATCTGGAAAAATTTGAGCATCAAAAGAAGCAAGAACAGTAATTAATTGTAATCCATTGAATAAAGTAAGAATCTATGAGTCCATACTAACAAATCGATAAATTAAAATAGGGGAAAAAGAGGATTCTTCCTTTGTAAACATGATAAACATGGAGGGAATGGTGTAGTTGGGAAAAATCACTATTTTGCAATCATCATAGCAAAGGTTGTTTTAGGCATGAATCATCAATGGATGCTAAATTCTGATGTGAAGCAGGATGTTTGCATGGTCTCAAAATGCCTGTCCAAAGATTCTTTATTAAGTGCAAGAGAGGAAGGTAGTAAATATACAGTGGAACAACTGGACAACACCTTAACCTAGCAATAAAAATCATTATCACCAATGATGGGCTTGTGGGCTCTAGATATGATACTTTGAGGATACAACATCACATTAGTATTCTGGCTGAGCATATGTAACCAAATCTAATCAAAAGGAAACATCAGCCAAACCCACATTGAGGAATATTCTATATAATAGCTGACCTCTACTGAAGGACTGAGGAACTGTTTCAGATTTAAAGAGATTAAAAGGACATGACACATAAAATTCAATACTGTATGTGATCCTTAACTATATCCTGTACTGGAGAAGGAAATGTTATAAAAGGCATTATTGGTACAATGGACAAAACTGACTTATGGACTGTAGATGAGATAAAACTATTGTATGTATGTTAAATTTCCTGAATTAGGTAACGATTATAGCACTGTAAAAAAAAAATCCTTGTTCTTAAGAAATATATACTGAAATATTAAGGGGAAATGGGGCATTCTCAAATGGTTCAGGAAAGAAATAAATAATAAAATGTATATAGGTAGAAGAATGAGAAAGAAAATGTAGCAATATTGTAAAAATTAGTGAATCTCAGTAAAGGGATTATGGAAGTTCTCTGTACGATTTTCATATCTTTTCAAAAAGTATGAAATTATTTCAGAATTGAAAAAAAATTGAGGAAACATTAGTAAGGCCCTTTGTCAAAAATACTGACAGATTCTGGCAATCAACATTTGACCCATGCCATCTCTGTTTTCCCACTAGAATGGATTAATAGCACTCCTAAAGGACATATTTGTCCCCAAGATGGACTTGTTAGAAGCAGAGAGCTCCTTGTTGGTTTAACTGCCTTCTCTTGCTTGTAAATTTAGTAGCATTATCACAAGGAAAAGAGGCATTTGTTGGTGAATAGAGGGTTTTATCTTTTTCCGTTACTCAAAATGGTGGATGCCAAGCCTAACAGTTTCAACCTTGCCAAGACTCTATTTCTCAACTTGATTTATTGATAACAATCTTTAAGAAATCACCCCTCGGTGACACCCTGCACCTGAGTTCAGAGTCACTTTGGGGATGTGGTTTGCGTGGTACCAAGGAAATCACCTGATTGTATTATCACCAGTACTTTGCTTATCGGAAGTGAACAGGAATTTTACAAGTTCAATTGTACTTCTGTTTTTCTTTAACTTAAAATAAATTTAGGGGCTTCCCTGGTGGTGCAGTGGTTAAGCATCCGCCTGCCAACGCAGGGGACATGGGTTTGAGCCCTGGTCCGGGAAGATCCCACATGCTGCGGAGCAGCTAAGCCCGTGTGCCACAACTGAGCCTGCGTGCCACAGCTACTGAAGACTGCATGCCTAGAGCCCGTGCTCTGCAACAGGAGAAGCCACTGCAATGAGAAGCCTGTGCACTGCAATGAAGAGTAGCCCCCACTCGTGGCAGCTAGAAAAAGCTTGTGAGCAGCAACGAAGACCCAACGCAGCAAAGAAAGAAAGAAAGGAAGGAAGGAAGGAAGAAAAGAAGGAAAGAAAGAAAGAAAGAAAATAAATTTTAAAATTGTGCTAAAATACATATAATATAAAATTTAGCACTGTAACCATTTTTTTTTTTTTTTTTTTTTGCGGTACACGGGCTTCTCACTGTCGTGGCCTCTCCCGTTGCGGAGAACAGACTCCGGACGCGCAGGCTCAGCGGCCATGGCTCACGGGCCCAGCCGCTCCGCAGCATGTGGGATCTTCCCGGACTGGGGCACGAACCCACGTCCCCTGCATTGGCAGGCGGACTCTCAACCACTGCGCCACCAGGGAAGCCCTGTAACCATTTTTGAGTGTACAGCTCAGTGGCATTAACTACATTCATATTGCTGTGCTACCATCATCACCATCCATCCACAGAGTTCTTTTTATCTTAAAAAACTGAAACTCTGTATGTATTTTAACTTCCTATTTCCCTCTCCTCCCAGACCTTGGCAACCACCATTCTATTTTCTGTCTCTATGAATTTGACTACTCTAGGTACCACATGTAAGTGGAATGATACTATATTTGTCCTTTTGCAACTGGCTTGTTTCACTTAGCGTAATGTCTGCAAATTTCATCCATGCTGTAGCATGTGTCAAAATTTCTTTGCTTCAAGACTGAATATTATTCCACTGTATATATGCCACATTTTGTTTATCCATTCATCTGTTGATGGCCATTTGGGTTTCGTCCATCTTTTGGCTTTTGTGAATAATGCCAGTGTGAACATTGCTGTACACATTTATGTTCAAATCCCTCTTTGCAATTCTTTTTTTTTTTTTTTTTTTTTTTTTTTTGTGGTACGCGGGCCTCTCACTGTTGTGGCCTCTCCCGTTGCGGAGCACAGGCTCCGGATGCACAGGCTCAGCAGCCATGGCTCACGGGCCCAGCCGCTCCGCGGTATATGGGATCCTCCCAGACCGGGGCACGAACCCGTATCCCCTGCATCGGCAGGCGGACTCTCAACCACTGCGCCACCAGGGAGGCCCTGCAATTCTTTTAGGTATATATCCAGAAATGGAATTGCTGGATCATATAGTAATTTTATTTTTAATTTTTTGAGGAACCGCCATACTTTTTCTATAGTGGATGCACTATTTTACATTCCCATCAGCAGTACACAAGGGCTCCAATTTCTCCACAGCCTCTGTAACACTTGTTATTTTGTTTTGTTTTACTAGCAGTCATCCTAATAGGTGTAGCTCGTGATTTGAGTTGTATTTCTTTTAAAAGCCAACTCCCTTGAGAAGGAAAAACAGAAATATTATCAGGTTATCAGTATTCTAGAGTGAATTAGTTTATAAGATTTTACTTTTTTCTCAAAATGACAACTGCCTCTAGAATGACATGTATCTGGCTGGAAAAATATTTGTATGTGGTAAAAACAACCCTGAGATTAGAGCCAGAAGGCCTTTTTCCTAACACATTACTCTGAGGTCTTTGATAAATCAGTATAATCCACAAAAGCCTCAATTTCTTTATCTGAAAAATGTGCATAATACTCTATAGCAATGGTCCTCAGGCTTTAGCACTGAATCCCCTGGAGGGCTTGCTTAACCACAGATTGCTGCACCCACCCTCAAAGTTCCTGATTCAGTGGGTGTTGGGTGTGTCCCAAGAATTTACATTTCTACGGGTGGTGCTGATGTTGCTTAGACCAGGGACCACACTTTGAAAATCATGGCTCTAAGGACTTCTTTTTTTTTTGCGGTACACGGGCATCTCACTGCTGTGGCCCCTCCCGCTGCGGAGCACAGGCTCCGGACGCACAGGCTCAGCGGCCATGGCTCACGGGCCTAGACGCTCCGCGGCATGCGGGATCTTCCCGGACCAGGGCACGAACCCGTGTCCCCTGCATCGGCAGGCGGACCCTCAACCACTGCGCCACCAGGGAAGCCCTTAATTTATTTTTTTATTTGTTTTTATTTTTGGCTGTGTTCGGTCTTCATTGCTGTGCGTGGGCTTTCTCTAGTTGTGGCGAGCGGGGGCTACTCTTTTTTTTTTTTTTTTTTTTTGCTGTGTTGGGCCTTCGTTTCTGTGCGAGGGCTTTCTCTAGTTGTGGCAAGCGGGGGCCACTCTTCATCGCGGTGCGCGGGCCTCTCACTGTCGCGGCCTCTCTTGTTGCGGAGCACAGGCTCCAGACGCGCAGGCTCAGCGGCCATGGCTCACGGGCCTAGTTGCTCCGCGGCATGTGGGATCCTTCCAGACCAGGGCTCGAACCCATGTCACCTGAATTAGCAGGCAGATTCTCAACCACTGTGCCACCAGGGAAGCCCTCGGTCCCTGTTTTATTTTAGAAAGCTATGCAACTTTTTTTTTTTTTTTTTTTTTTGCGGTACTTGGGCCTCTCACTGTGTGGCGTCTCCCGTTGCGGAGCACAGGCTCTGGACGCGCAGGCTCAGCGGCCATGGCTCACGGGCCCAGCTGCTCCGCGGCATGTGGGATCTTCCGGGACCGGGGCACGAACCCATGTCCCCTGCATCGGCAGGCGGACTCTCAACCACTGCGCCACCAGGGAAGCCCCCGGGGGCTACTCTTGGTTGCGGTGCGCGGGCTTCTCATTGTCGTGGCTTCTCTTGTTGCAGAGCATGGGCTCTAGGTGCGCGGGCTTCAGTTGTTGTAGCACGCGGGCTCAGTAGTTGTGGCTTGTGGGCTCTAGAGCACAGGCTCAATACTTGTGGCGCACGGGCTTAGTTGCTCCGCAGCATGTGGGATCTTCCCGGACCAGGGCTCGACCCTGTGTCCCCTGCATTGGCAGGCGGATTCTTAACCACTGTGTCACCAGGGAAACCCCAACTTTTTATTTTTTTTAATTGGGGTATAGTTGCTTTACAGTGTTGTGTTAATTTCTGCTGTACAGAGAGTGAATCGGCTGTATCGATACATATATGCCCTCTTTTTTTGGATTTTCTTCCCATTTAGGTCCCCACAGAGCACTGAGTAGAGAGTTCCCTGTGCTATACAGTAGGTTCTCACTAGTTGTCTATTTTATACATATTAGTGTATATATGTCAATTCCAGTCTCCCAGTTCATCTCACTCCCCTCCCCCACTTGGTGGGGAGTGAGATAATGTAAGTAAAATAATTTCCTGTTATTATTTTTTTTAATAAATTTATTTATTTATTTATTTTTGGCTGCATTGGGTCCTTGTTGCTGTGCGGGCTTTCTCTGGTTGCGGTGAGCGGGGGCTACTCTTCATTGTGGTGCACGGGCTTCTCATTGCAGTGGCTTCTCTTGTTGCGGAGCACAGACTCTAGGACCGTGGGCTTCAGTAGTTGTGGCTCATGGGCTCTAGAGCTCAGGCTCAGTAGTTGTGGCTTGCGGGCTTGGTTGCTCCGTGGCATGTGGGATCTTCTCGGACCAGGGATCGAACCCATGTCCCCTGCGTTGGCAGGCGGATTCTTAACCACTGTGCCACCAGGGAAGTCCCAATTTCCTACAGATATTAAGCACTGTGAAATGTCAGAGATTAATTTAATCATACAAGGATAGAAAGGTCTCATGAGATAGGCAGTGGAGTCTAATAGAGTGATACTTTTCAGGACTGCACTAAAATCTATGAGACTTGAGCCTTCTAAGAAGTGGGCCAGTGAGGAGAGGATATCATGAAGGAGATGGACTTTGGGAGTGAAGCTGGGAAGGTGTCAAAAGCACATTTTACCAAAGGCACAAGTTTGCCCAGGACCAGTTCTAGCCTTTGAGGCTTCTGTATATGTAAAGAATTCTGTTTGGCTGCAAAGATGAGAAAAAATGAATGGGCATAATAGCTGCTTAAACAATTAAGGGCTTAATTTTTTCTCATGCAACAAGAACTCTAGAGATAGAAAGTTATTTGTATTGATTCAGTGGCTCAAGGATTTCAGTACTGAGGTCTGTCTTTTTTTTGCCTTTTCTGTCATGTGCACAATATAGCTGCTGCAGTTCCAGCCATTACATCTGCTTGCCACACAGGTATAAGTAGAAAAAGATAAAGAGGAAAGGTCAGTATCTATGACAGGAAAGCAAAACTTTCCCAGACATTCTTGTCTGGTTTCTGTTTATTCCTCAACATCCAGAGCTGTCCCTTGGCCGTTCATATCTTCAAGTGTGGCTGAGGAATGTTTCAGTTGAGTACACAGCTACCCAAAACTAAATTAGGTTTGTGTCAGTAAGGTGGAATGAGTCTGCCCCAGCTTCATAATTTTTTCTGCCCCTAGTGAGTTTAGACTAAGATGGTGAGGCCACCGTGGGCAAAGCTGTTAGAGTTCTCGTATTCTTCTTATATAACTTTATGTACTTCTTCATGGTTATTCTCATCATTAGTACTTTAATATGTATGGCAGATTGAAGCCCGAGAGTACTTTCACTCCTGTTAGCTCAGCTGTTTCTCCAAGTCACCTTGGGAGGTCTTTTGAGCCCTGTTTTATAGGTATGAGAATAGCGGCTCCTTTTTCATTTTTATCTCTCTGAATCCTACCACTTTACCCCTAACTTTCTGTAGCTTGTCATCCTGCTTTGGTCTCTCCCACAATGTGGTGTGCTTTCCAAATTCCCCAAATCCTAGCCTTTTTCTGTGTCCCATTACCCCTGGGAAGTCTGTGGTGATCAAGCTAATCAGATGGACTGATTCATGGGAAAAACACATTTAAGAGGTGAAACCTGAAAGTGAACATTGGCTGTCTCTGTATAAAAATTTTTTCAGTCTGTGTTCTCAACCAGAGGTTAATGATTTTCTTAATCTCCTAATCTATTCACCATGGTGTAGAGGCAATAATGAAGTCCAGCTCATGCATTTTTGAGAATCTCCTTGGAAATTTGCTTTGTAAACATGAACTAGTATATTTATCTGTGGTTTCTCACTTTCATTTTTTCTTGTGAGCTTGAGTGGGGAGTAAATAAAGAAAGAAATAATGTCTTACCAGGAAGGTAACATTGTGAATATTCAGGGAAATTTGGAAGAGGAAAGGCTGGTAGCTGGGCCAGCATGCTACTGGCAGGAAGGCAGCCTCAGTCACAGGTGTCATGGGGAAGACAGTGGAAAGAAGGGAGAAAAAGAAGGAGATACAGGCAGTGGCTAACGAACAAGCCTGGGCAGGTGAGATGAGAGTGGGAGCAAATGAGCACTGATACTGATAGTCTTGCTAAAGATGTAATTGAAAGATGTGAGTGGCAGGCAGGATAAGGGGGCCAGACCAAGGTTCTGTGTAGCAGACAGGAAAGTGGAAAAGGAGGCAAGGAGGTAGATTGACTTGCAGGAAGCACCCGAGTGCCTAGAAAGGAGATATATTCCCAAGAAAGTAGGAGTCTGGGGAGAAGTGAGCCACTGTAGATCATTTAGCTCATTTGAGTCCAATTCAGCAAACATTTTTAAAAAAATTTTTTTAAATTTATTTACTTTTAAAATTAGTTAATTAATTTTAATTGAAGTATAGTTGATATACAAAATTATATGTTACAGCTGTACAATATACTGATTCACAATTTTTAAAGGTTATATTCCATTTATAGTTATTATAAAATATTGGCTATATTTTCTGTTATACAATATATCCTTTTAGCTTATTTTATACCTAATAATTTGTACCTCTTAATCCCCTACCCTTATATTGCCCCTCCCCACTTCCCTCTCCTCACTGGTAACCAGTAGTTTGTTCTCTATATCTGTCTGCTTCTTTTTTTGTTATATTCGTTCATTTTATTTTTTAGATTCCACATATAAGTGACATCATACAGTATTTGTCTTTCTCTGTCTGACTTATTTGACTTAGCATAATGCCTTCTAAGTCCATTCATGTTGCTGCAAATGGCTAAATTTCATTCTTTTTTATGGTTGAGTATCATTCCATTATATACCCCACATCTTCTTTATCCATTCATCTATTGATGGATACTTAGGTTGCTTTCATATCTTAGCAATTTAAAATAATGCTGCTATGAACATTAGGGTGCATGTGTCTTTTCGGATTAGTGCTTTTTTTTTTTCAGATATATACCCAGGAGTGGAATTGCTGGGTCATATGGTAGTTCTATTTTTAGTTCTTTGAGAAACCTCCATACTGTTTTCCACAGTGTCTGCACCAATTTACATTCCCACCAACAGTGTACAAGTGTTCCCTTTTCTCCACATCTTCACCAACATTTGTTCAGCAAACATTTATTGCCTGTCATAGAATGGAATCATTCCTGTGTCCTCAAAATAAATTTGTCCATGTCCTAATCCCTAGAACCTGTGAATATGCTACTTTATACTGTGCAGATGTAATTAAGTTAATGAGCTTGAGGTGGGGAGAGTATTTTTGGATTATCCAGGTGGGCTCAATGTAATCACAAGCGTCCTCATAAGTAAAAGGGGGAGGAGAAAGAGTTATTTGAATACTCTGCTAGCTTTGAAATCGGAGAAGAGAGCCATAAGCCAAGGAAGACGGGTAGCCTCTAGAAGCTAAAAAGCAGAGGGAACGGATTGTCTTCTACAGCCTCCAGAAGGAAGCCGCCCTTACAACACCTTGATGCTGGCCCAGTGAAACCCATTTTGGATGACCTCCAGAACTGTAAGCCAATATATGTATATATATATATATATTTTTTGCTTGAATCGAGTAAACTCCTGGTAATTTATTGCAACAATAAAAAACGTACCCATTGAGCAAATACCAAATGGTGCTATGGATTGGGGAATACGAGGGTGAATAAGATATTAATACTAGCCTTTAGATGACTACCAGCTCACTGGTCCAAGTCAGTGAGGGCCAAATTTAATGTGCATAGAAATCACCAGAAAGATTTTGCTAAAATGCAGCAGATTCTGATTGCCTAGGTCTGAAGTGACCCTAAGATTCTACATTGCAAACACCTTTCAGGTGATGCCAGTGCTGTTTGTCTGGAAACTGTGCTTTGTTTAGTAAGAATCTAGGCTGTAAGTTTGTTTTAGGGCCTGGGAAACCAAGAACAGCAAAGCTTTTTAGTTATGATGGAGAAAATAGTTGGAATGGTCATTTGACTTTAAAGTTTAACGATCTGAAACTTACTAGTAGAGGGAACTTGGGGCTTCAGACTCTTTAAAGGATTGTTGTGATAATCAAACAAGATGATGTATGTGAAAGCAGTAGGTAATTTATAAAGCATTGTGTACAAATGTTAGTTATCCCTTTATATGTCAGATGAGAGCATATTTGGCAAGAAAACGCAAGTGTCATTCTGGACTTACAAACTGAAGTGAAGGAAGAAATAGGTGGATTAAAAAAATCCCAGTGTTTATCCCAGGCATTTTTATTTCTTTTAAATCCTCTGTTCTACTATGATTATAATACACATATGGAATGCAACACTCAAAAGAAAACAAACTTAGAATAAAATAATAGTTACCTGTAACAGCATAATTCGGAGATTACCAAGAATTAGAGCTTTTCTAGGAGCTTGATTGACTTGATATGATTTGACTCTTTGCAGACTTTTGTCTCCCTTAAATATTTTAGAAAAGAATAACCGTAGGTTTTTGTGTTGTGCACAAAACTGTAATGCCCTGTAACTTACTGTCTTTAATAATTCTAATCGCACCAGGGAACATTTTACCATAAAGCAGTAGTTCTCAACTGGGGCAATTTTGTCCTTCAGGAATATTTCACAATGACTGGAGCCTTTTTTTTTTAATTGTCCCTACTGGGGGTAGGTTGCTACTGGCATCTAGTGGGGATGCTGCCCAACATCCTACAGTGCATAGCACAGCATCCACGACAATAATCATCTGGCTCAAAATGTCAGTAGTGCCAAGTTTGAGAAACTCGGACTATAGAGCAGTTGGGTTCCATATTTTACTGGTCATCAGAATCATCTGGAAGGCTTGTTAAATCAACGATCGCCCCCTACCAAATTTCTGATCTAGTAGGCCTTGGAGGAGGCTGGGAGTTTGTAGTTCTAACAAGTTCTCAGGTGATACTGATGCTGCTGATCTGAGAGCCTCACTTCGCGAACCATTACCATAGGGCTTAATAGCTACACAACTGTAATTGAATTCACGTGAAGTATTAGCTCCGTAATTTGTGTCTTCACTCATATTTAGTAGTCAGGTTTATCGTATCACTGGTATGTTGCAAACATCTCTTGGGCACAGGCCAGGTCTCTTCCTTCCTCTGGCATGTCCTGGGATGTTGAGAACAGGTCTCTCATTACTGTGGAACAGATGGTTTCATTTGGCTGTGTGGACTTGGCACCATAAAATTGGCTTCAAGGACATATGAATGAGTTGTTGGCTTGGGAGAGATTGATGGAGAGAGGGGAGAGATGGGGCAAATGAATGTGGAAAGGAAAGAAACAGCCATTTTTTATTGTGCTTAAGACACTCCCTCATGGTATCCTGAAAACTCAACACACCTGTGCATAGCTTTGCACTTATAAAAAACACAGTGTTTTAGTGTGGAAAGGTAGACTCTCAACCTGACACTGTCTTTTTGGTATTGCAGTCCGGTTAACTTTTCACTGTCATCACACCAGCAGGATCTAAAGAGGGGAGATTTATCGCCTATGCCCCTGGGTTCATAATCTCTTCTTCAAGGATCCTTTTTCCCACCCTGCTTCCCGTCATCCCCAGTCCATGCAGCATGAGCAGAGCTCACCCACCTCTGATACGGGTCATACTGAGACCTTGCACAGAGGTGCCGACTGAATTCAGGGTGGGGGAAACCGACACAAGTTGGAAATGAAAAGGCCGCGGGTCAGGCATTGGTTGGACCAGGAAAAGCCCAGAAGCCGTGGGTCAGAAACCAAGGAACACATTAACTCTTGTGCTTACAATGAGGCAGTAGGTCAGAAACCAGGTGAAAGGTTAGAAAAACACTGGGGGCAAAGCATCCAGGAATGGGAGAGCTCACAATTGAAGTGAGGCCTCTTTTTGAAACCTCTTATGATTTCTGCTGGGCCAGTGGATAAAATAGGTGCTGGTCTGTAAAGTGCTACGCTGGTTCACCTGACTGATGGAGCCAACTTCAGAGCATAAGAACAGCTGGTAACTTTCTAGGTGGAGGATGGAGACAGGTACACAGGGCATTTCACAGGTACTGCTAATGTTCCTTTCCTTCGGCTGTGAATGCAAGTGGTTATTTTATTGCTACTTTAATACCTAGAATAATTTATATTCTGTAATGTTCAGTATTTAACAGTTAAAGGATAGCAGATGACATTAATTAAGCACCTACTCTTCCTCTAAATAGTGCAGCAAGATAATTTTCTCCCCCTTTCAGAAATGAGGAAATGGAAACTGGGAGAGGGAAGGTCATTTGCTCAAGGAAGTGTGGAGCTGGAATTGGCACCCAGTTCCCTCTGTCAAGGCCTGCACTCTTCTCACTGAAGTGTGAGGCAGTTTGGGTCACAGGCTGTTTCCCAGGTTTCCTCCTGGTCATTCTGCAGTCCTCTCTCCATGCAGGGGGTCACCCCCTTGACCAATCTTGGGTATTCACAGCTCCAATATTCCAGCCTGCTGAAATTTATCTACCTCTTTAGGAGAGCTTTTTACTGGTTTCCCTTCAACTATTAAACAATTCTCAAGCCATAAAGATAGCAACTCAATTCCATTCTCACCTGCAAATCGAGGGACAGAGAGTGGACTTTTGCAGCACTGAAAATTAAACTTGGTAGTTTCAGAAGTCTTCCTTATATTCGACATAACCATCCCTGATGAAACGAGCTGCAGTGCACACAGAAAACCTGCCGTTTAATCAGGCACACATCTGGGCTCGTAGAAGCCCCATCCTCACCTCTGTGAGTGAGAGTCACTCCAGAATTTCCTATAAGACAGTGCTGTGTTACTCAACAGTGCTCCACCCTCATTCATGTGACTTGAGTAGGGTCTGAGTGGCACTGTAAAACCAAGTTTATAGCACCGATGAGTCATGGTGAAGGAGAGCTGGGCGGTGGCTGGAGCCAGAGCGGAACCAAAGAGGCAGAAGGTGGGGACCACGGTTTAGGGGTCGTGAGGGCCTGGGAGTCATGGATTAGTATCCACATCAGGGCACCCTGGGGAATCACAGTATCCTAAAACGTCCAGAACAAAGTAGACAGCCCAATCCAGCAGTTTTTACAGGACACACCCTGATAGAAAACCAGGGCTGTGTCATTCGGCTAGAGGCAAGCCAGAGATGCGTGTCTTTATTCTGATAGTCCTTGCTTCTGAAACCCAAAAGCTGGGATGTGATAAACTTCTCCGATCTTGCTTTTTAATAAGGTATTTTAAATATGTTTTTTAAACCTACTTTTTCATCTTCACAGTTGACATTGGAACAGCTTAGCACAGTGTGATTAGAATCCGCCGCCGCCCTCTGTAGCCTGCCTGGCCTGTCCTCCCTGCCCGAGTCATTTTGCTGCAAAGTGAGGTCTCAGTGGTTGCAGCCAGGTCGCCAGACGTCAGGTGTCAGGCCTCTGGTGAGCGCCTCCAAGGCCACTTCCCTCTCAGCAATGCCCACTAGGTGACGCCTGTGGATGGAAGAGGCTTTCCAGAGTGCAGGCTTCCCTGCTTTCTTCCTTTCCCAGGCTCACATCTTGCCTAGAAGATGCTTACGTGGCAAGATCCTGAAGAAATTATTCTGGGCTTACTGCTCAGAGAGGGGGCTTGTGAGGATTTCGGTCAGATCCCTTTTCTGAGGGATACTGATATCTTTGCCAAGTATATGTGATGGTCTAATTATAAAAGAAGGAAAAAAACCAAAAACCTTGCATAACCCAAACAGCTTTAAGTTTCTGGGTAGGTTTATAACTGCTTTACCAGTGAAAACAAAAATCCCCAAACTGAGGTGACTTGTGATGGTCCTGGGGTAGTCAGCTTAACTGTGAGAGCTGGAAAGAAGATTGGAGACTGGTGTGATTGGAGCAGGTGTGACTACTTGATACTGTAGCAGTGGTTCTCAAACGGGAGAGCAGCAGGATCACCTGGAGTGATGGGTGGGCCGCAGATTTCTGGGTCTCGCTCAGAGTTCCCAATTTAGAACGTCTTGGGTGGGGCCTGAGAATTTGCACTTCTAAATCTCTGACATGTTCCCAGGTGATGCTGACGCTGCTGGTCCAGGGACCTCACTTAGAGAACCACTGCATGACAGCTTTTTGTTCTCAGTATGTGGTGGGGGGCGAGAAAATGGGTGGAGAGAGGGATGGGGGCTAGGAGCTGGGACATTGTGGAGGGGCAGCGGGACAGTGAACTGTGCATCCGTATAAACAGATTGCGTCTTAGTCACAGCAAAGCCACTCCCCCCTTTCCTTGTACAGCTTTTCAGATGTTCCGTTCTTATTCCAAAGAATGCCAACAACACATTGTGCTTTTGTTAGATAAATCTTCTGGGCAGGGATAACTTAAATCTAATGGCAACTCAGGGACAAATAACCAGGCAGCTGGGCCATTGCTGGAGATACATTGAGGTGATTTATTTAAATTCGCTCGATTGTTTTTGTAGTAGGGAAATGAAGTTGTCTCTTTGTATATCACAGGTGTTCAGGTGCTTTTTTTAATGGCTAAATGTTTAAAGTGACAGTCAAGCTTAAGAAGGTTGTATGAAAGCACATTCATAGCTGGTGGTTTTTGAACGTCCTGAGACTCTTTTAGTTCTTCCTAAAAGGTGAGAGTGGGTGTGTAGGTGTATATGAAACTAGTTATTCCTATTACACCCCAAACTCCTCTTGAATTGTGTGTTTGCAGTGTTTAAAGCGTCTTTGTGTGACATAGCCTCTTTCTACAGAGTTTTGGATGTTTATGCTGTTTCTTTTTTTCTAAATTAATGGTTCTGTGCAGCACAAGATAGGTTAGTTTGATGATCTCCATTTTGTTAAGTGAGGACTGTGGTCCAGGGCAGCTAAATGATAAGCCAAAAGTTACTCGCTTTAGCATCAAAACTGGAAACAAGAAGTCCTAGACTTTAGTTTCCAGGCTCCATCTCCGTTTTTCACCCCTGCTTTTCCACCTGGACTCCCTCTATCAAAGCACCTCTTGTGAAAATTTCCATGAAGTTTGCTGTAGTTGTGTCTTGTCCCCAGCTATAATTAGGGTCCCCTTAAGACCTGGTATTTCCCTCCCACAGTGAAATATTTAGCCCTCGGGTTGATAGCAAGGCAGGCAAACATTTTCCTCTCTATCTTTCATATAATGACAGTGAAATCCCTTCCACAAGAACATAGAGGTTTTGTTCTGTTCTGTTCCTAATTTCAGAACAATAAGTTTCCAATGCACCTCCACCCACCGGAAAAAGAGCACACAGTGACTGACAAGGTGAGGTCTTTGTTTGGTTGTATTTTAAGTCTTGCGCTTTCTGAAATCCCTAACACTTTGGTTATAAATCATTAAAAGGTGGCTGTTCTCTAAAATGAATTTTGCATGAAATGTCAGCCAGAGTCTAGGGGACAGCTACAATATTTACGACTGATGGTATTTCTTAGGAGAGGTAAAAGAAAATGAAGCCTATATAGTTTAGCTTAGTACTGTTGGCAGGGAAGAAAGGGAGAGAGAGCAAATTTCACTCACCCAGATAACTTTGTTTCTGCCATTTTCAGCGCACACAAAACTTATGTTGCTCAAAGTGAAGGGTGCAGGAATATTGATCCATATGGTAAAGAATGGGTTGGAAGAACATGGGCAACTGTGTAAGGGGAAACTAAACAAACCTGCAACTACTATGGGAATGTGCTTGCTGGTAGGGAGATTGCTTTACCAAGTCCTCTATTTCTGAAAGACAGTTTGATCCCAGTCACAGCTCAAGGTGGTTTGCCTTCAAAAGCAAACTGCTCTGTTTATTTGGGGGAGGAAATGTTGCATAGATGATGTAACATTCACGTGTACCCCTTCATTGTCAGGAAAACAGAACATCTGTGCCTGCTGTTTGAGGGCCACCAAGTCTGACACGAACTTATATTTTCAATGTTTTCTCCCATTAAGTCTTCCTTGCTAACTATTCTTCAGTCCCATGGGCCTCTTGAGTATTTCTGTCCCATGTCTTTGCTTGAAAACTCCCTCTAGATGGTACATTCTCTTCCTCCGTCTCTTTACTCAAGTGGTTCTTCATTAAAAAAGAAAAAAAATCTTTATTGAGGTAACTTGTTGTCTTAGCTCAGGCTGCTATAACAAAATACTGTAGACTGGGGGGCTTAAACAACAGATATTTGTATCTTCAAGTTCTGGAGTCTGGAAAGTCCAAGATCAAGGTGCCAGCAGATTGGGTGTCTGGTGAGAGCTCTCTTCCTGGCTGGCAAATGGCAGCTTTCTTGGCTGTCCTCATGTAGCAGAGAGCCTGCATGTTCTGTTCTCTCTTCTTATATGTACACGAATCCCATCATGGAGGCCTCACCCTCATGACCTCATCTAAACCTAATTCCCTCACAAAGGCTCCACCTCCAAATACCATCATATGAGGGGTTAGGGCTTCAACATAGGAATTAGGAGGGGACAGTCCATAACATTCATGTACCATACACTCGTTTAAAATTTGTAATTCGGTAGCTTTTTAGTATATTCAGTGTGTAACCAACACCACAATTTAAGTTCAGAACATTTTCATTACCCCTAAAAAAAAAAAAAAAATTCCTGTACCCATTAGCAGGCTCTATCTAAATAGATCTATATCTAGGTATATAATTCCTCTATAGGTTGGCCTATTTAGGGCATTTCATAAAAATGGATTCATATAATGTGTAACCTGTTGTGACAGGCTTCTTTCACTAAGTGTAATGTTTTCAAGGTTCATCCAAGTTGCAGCTTGTGTTAAAACTTTCATTTAGGGCTTGCTTGATGGCTCAGCGGTTAAGAATCTGCCTGCCAGTGCAGGGGGTGTGGGTTTGAGCCCTGGTCCAGGGAGATCCTGCATGCCACGGAGCAACTAAGCCCGTGCACCATAACTACTGAGCCTGTGCTCTAGAGCCCGCAAGCCGCAACTACTGAAGCCCGCGCGCCTCGAGCCCATGCTCCGCAACAAGAGAAGCCACTGCAATGAGAAGCCCGCACACCGCAACGAAGAGTAGCCCCCACTCACTGCAACTGGAGAAAGTCCATGCACAGCAATGAAGACCCAACACAGCCAAAAATAAATAAATAAAAAGAAATTTATTTAAAAAGCCCTTTCATTTATTATTGCCAAGTAATATTGCAATTTGTGGATATACCACATTTTATTTATTCATCAAGTGATGGACACGGTTTTTTCTTTCTTTTGGCTATCATGAATAATACTGCCATAAATATCGATGTACAAGTTTTTATGTGAATAAAGGTTTTAATTTTTTTGGATGCGTACCCAGGAGTGAAATTGCTGGCTCATGTGATAACTCTGTTTAACTGTCTGTAGAGCTGCCAGACTATCTTTCAAAATGACTGTACTGTTTTACTTTCCCACCAACAATGAATGTGAGTTCTAATTTCTCTGCATCTTTGCCAACATGTACTATTGTTGTCTTTTAAATTTTAGCCATCCTAATGGGTGTGAAATGGTTTTGATTTACATTTCCCTTAAGGTTTAATAAAATGACTGAAAACATTTTCTAACTGGATACATTTTATTTATATGGTGTGAAATAATGGTCCAACGTTTTTTCTCATATTTTCCTAGGATCATTTGTTGAAGATTTTCCTTTCTCAGTCAAATTGACTTGGCACCTTTGTCTAAGATCAGTTGACCTTAAACATGAGCACTTATTTCTGGACTCTCAGTTCTATTCCACTGAAATATATGTGCCACACTATCTTGCTTATTGTAGCTTAGTAGTAAGTTTTGAAATTGGAAAGTGTGAGTCTCCCAACTTTGTTCAAGATCGTTTTGGCTATTCTGGGTACCATTTCCATATGAATTTTAGAAATAGTTGTCAATTTGTGCAAAGAAGCCAGCTGGGATTTTGGTAGAGGTTGTATTGAGTCTGTTCATCAATTTGTATCATGTATTGCCATCTTAACTATATTATGTCTTGTGATCTATAAACATGAAATGTCTTCATTTATTGAGGTCTTAAAAATTTCCTTCAACAGTGTTGAAGTTTCTGGAATATAAGTTTTGTATTTCTTTTGTTTATTATCTTTGATACTATTATAAATGGAATTCTCTTCATGTTCGGGTTGCTTATTGCTACTGTGTAGAAATACAGCTGATTTTTGTATGTTGATCTTGTATCCTGCAATCTTGCTTAACTCATTTGTTAGTTCTAAAGGCTTTTTAGCAGATTAGATAGGATTTTTCCATAGACAATATTATGTTCTTTGTGAATAGAGAGTTTTATTTCTTCCTTTCCAACATGGATGCCTTTTACTTCACTTTATTGACTAATTGCCCTGGTTAGAATCTCCAGTACAGTGTTGAATAAAAGTTGTTTGCCATTTTTGTTTTGTCTGTAATCTTAGGGGAAAAGCATTCAGAATAAATTTATTTATTTATTCTGCCGGTAATGGTCTTACCTCTTTAATTTCTCATTTTAGTAACTTAAGTCTTCCTTTTTATCATGGTCAGTCTAGTTAAAGGTACGTAAATTCTGTTTTTTTCAAAACCCAACTTTTAGTGTCATTAATTTTTTTCTCTATTAAAAATTTTTAATTCATTTCTATACTAATTTTTCTTATTCATTCTGCTGGATTTGGGTTTATTTGCACTATTTCCAGTTTCTTGAGGTGGAAGGTTACATTGTGTTGATTTGAGATCTTTTCTTTTTCAGTTATAGTCTATTATTTCAGCTACATATTTCCTTCTAAGCACTGGTAGTGTTCAATGAAATTTGGTATGTTGTATTTTTTTGTTCATCTCAATACTTTATAATTTTCTTTGTGATTTCTTCTTTGAACCATTGGTGATTTAGGAGTGTATTGTTTAATTTCCACATTTGTGAATTTTTCAAGCTTTTTGTTGATTTCTAATTCCATTGTGGCTGGAGGAGATACTTCATATGACTTTAATCCTTTTAAATTTATTGAGGATTGTTTTACAGATTAGCACATGTTTCAGTGTTTCAGGTAGACTTGAGAATAATACATATCCTGCAGTGGTCGGGTGTAGTGCTGTGGATGTCTCTAGATGTTGGTCTAGTTGCTTTCTAATGACTTTGAAGTCTAATTCCACGTCGATCTTCTGATTACTTGTTCTATTTATTGTTAAAAGTGGAGTATTAAACTCCAACTCTTAATGTCTATTTCTCCCTTCATTTCTCTTTTTTGCTTCATGTACTTTTGGGTCTCTGTTAGGTGAATATGTTTGTTATATCTTCCTTATGGATTAACTCTTAGCATTATGAAATGTTCTGTATCTCTTGTAAAATTTTAAACTTTTTGTCTGGTAATAGTATGTCTACTTCAGTCCTCCTATGGTTTCTGTTAGCATGGTATCTTTTTCCATCATTTAACTTTTGTCCTATTTGTATCTTTGAAAGTAAAGTGTTTCTCCTGTAGACATCATATAGTTGGATCTTAATTCTTAAAAAAACAATCCAATCTGGTATTTTCTGCCTTCTGATTTTATTGTTTAATGCAATTCCATTTAATGTTATTAACATGGTTAGATTTACACCTGCTATTTTCCTTTTGTTTTCTAAGTGCATGATGTTCTTTGTTCTTCATGATTTACTTCTTTTGTATTAAGTTGATTTTTTTCTAGTGTAACGTTGTAATTCATTTAATTTTTTAATTACAGTTTTTAGAAATTGTTTTTCTATTTGGGGCTCTGTGGCTTATCATATACATATTAAGCTATCTAAATCTACTTTATACTAACTTAATTCCAGTAAAATACAGAAACTTTATTCCTAATACAGTTTCATTCCATCTTTCTCTAATGCTGTTGTTATATGTATTATTCTATATATGTTAAAAACTCAATGATATGCTGTAAAAATTTTTATTTTAAACTTATGTCTTTTAAAACTGAGAGGAGAACAAATATATATGTGAGTTTGTTATAACTTTTTAAAAAACTCTTTCTGGTTTTCTTCACTTCTTTTTCTCAATTTGAGTTACCATCTGGTATCATTTCCTTGCTACAATACAGCTTTGGTGACATTCACTTTCTTGTGCTATTATTATCTTCATCAGGGATTCCTAAGCTTTTGAGTTTCATAGATCTATTTTGGGAGTTATTTTAGGATTTCAAATTTATTTCGGTGATTGACCTAGGGCTGCCCACTTTTACATTGTAAGTATGGACATCAAAAAATATATCCAACCAACTATCATTGACTATCGTCATCATTTTTTAGAGGAAAGGTTATTTTTACCACCCCTCCTTTGACCAATTAGGAAGACTATAATCCCAGAGACAGGATAATCCTCCCCAAATGAAAGATAGTTGGAAATGTTAAACTAACAATTTTGCAGCAGACTGAAACTTTGTCACAGATCAGCGTTTGGGAACTTTGGGTTTATGTAAGTAATAGTGTCATCAGTTTCATCAAAGTGACTAATTTTATTTAGTGCATATTATGTGTGAGTCAGGCATTGTTCAAAGCACTCGTTTACTAACATAATTGCTGAGGTGGATATGATTATCATCATCATTTTATAGTGGAGAGAACTGAGGCGCAAAGAGGTTGGGTAATGTGCCCAAGGTCCTACAGTGGCAGAGCCAGGTCTCAAAGCTCAGAGCTCTGGCTCTAGCATCTGTACCCTAAATGCTGCAGTGTGTCATGGCAGGTAGGCTGAACGTGGTCCTGGACTGTGATACTGGTTATGTTAGGGACAGTGAAAAATGAGGTTCACTAGAGCGTCCCAGAGAGGGAAACTTGGACCTTGATGGTGTGAGTGATAGGTTGAGTCAGGCAATAGTGATGATCTCTTGATGTGCCTTGAATCAGAGAGCGTATAAGGCAGGTTTGCTACCCAACCGACTGCAAAACCCAGAAGTTTGAATATAGTTTTTAACGCCCTCTCACCCTCATGACCTGTCAGTCACTGAGTTTTGTTAATTAAATCTCCTAAATATATTTCATGGTTATCTACTTCTCATTTCCTTTGGTTCCATCCTATCTAGGCCATCATCATGGATGGCCTAGTTCATTTTAACAGTCTCCTAACTGGCCTTCCTGACTGTAGTCTTGTTTCTCTTGAATCTATTCATCCTGCACACTGAATGGATTTTCTGATACACAAATCTAATGAGGTCATACTTCTTATAATCTCTAAATTGTTTTCTTCTGCCTTCAAAACACTCTTAATACACACCATAAGACTTTCTGGTCTTCCTCTTTCCCTGCACGTATTCCCTTTCTTTCTCTAATCTCCAGCTGTAATAAACATTGTTTTCTCAAAATGCCTTTTAATAGCTATTTGTTGAATAAGTAAAGAAAATCTCATCTTTACCAAGATTGAAAAATTTTAATCATGAAAGTTATAACAGTTTCCTAGGGTGCCATAAAAAACTGGGTGGCTTGGAACAACAGAAATTTATTTCACAGTTCTGGAGGCTAGGAGTCCTAAATCAAAATATAGGTAGGGTTGCTTCTTAGGGCTGTGAGGGAGAGTCGGTTCCATGCCCTTCTCCTAGCTTCTGGCATCCTCAGGCATTCCTTATTCTCCCTGTCTTCTCTCTATGCCTATCTGTGTTCAAATTTCCCCTTTTTATAAGAACAAAGTCATAGTGGCTTGGAGCCCATCCTAATGACCTCATCTTAACTTGATTATCTGCAAAGACCCTATTATCAAATAAGGTCACATTTATAGGTATTGGGGGTTAGGTCTTCAAAATCTTTTCAGAGGACACAATTCAACCCATAAAGTATCTTTTCAGATAGAATTTATTTCAGAAAAATTGAACACAGATAAAGGTATTATCATGAATAATTTTGCCATCCTAAATAGCCGTTGTTGGCGTTTTGCTGTATTACCTTTCATTTGTTTGTGTAAACACTTTAGGAATCTTTATTAGGAATGTCACTGGAATAGCTATCCCTTCTCTAGCAAATCTGTCAAGAGCTTTTGACTTGGCAGCCTTTGCCTCCAGCCCCTGGAACAGTGCTGGGAACCCAAAATGCTCTCATCACATAAATGCTCTTTGAACAAACGGCTGTAGACACATCACCAGAGAAGTGGAAGTGTAGCTTCACTCTGGCTAGGAAATTCGCTCACAGTGGGCAACAGAGTAGGGGAAAAATGCCAAGTGACAGGGATACACAGCTTTTTTTCACGTCGCTTCTTCCAGATACCACCCCGATGACTTTTATGAAAGTTGTATACTCTTCCAAGAAAGTTACATTGATGTTTCCATCACTTTATCAAGAGGCTGTTAGTTTTGGCTCTAAATGGAAATGAAAATTCAAGAAAATTTAAAGTCTAGTTGGGACAGGCACAAGGACGACTAGATTTTTCTTGGCTCCCTTTCTTTTCAAGCCAAGCTTTTAAATTCTTTTGCCTCTTTTCTATTTTTCTTCTTTCCCCCTCCCCTTATTTCTTCTTTCCCTTCTGTGTATAGATGAGACAGTCTTTCCTGATCATAAATAAACTCCCCAGGACCAGCAGATGAACATGCAGTAGGACTTCTGAGAGGGCTGGATTTGCTTGCAGCAAATGGGGGCAGTTGTGCAGAGTCCTAATCCTTGAGGTGGGGGGAGTCCTTGGCACTGGGAAGTAGGTAGCACACAGGAGGCAGCAAGTGTGTGTGGGGTGCAGATGGCTCTTCCCATTCCTACCCAAAATGACCTAAAATACTTATCTGTGATAGTACTTTAACTCTCTGTGGCTGATCTTTTGACGAATGTATTGGAGCCCTTATGCCCACGGGAAATCCTATACTTTTTATAACATGAAATGGCTTTTCAATGTTTTTGGTTATCCAGCACTGCACATTCCTGTGTGCTGTCACCACTCTTCCCCCACCCCAGTTAAAAAAAGCTGTCAGAGCCAGACCTTGCTTTGCTGTGTGTGGTAGCTGTTCTCCAAGAATGAGTGCCAGTGAGCCAGGCCTCCCAGCCTTCCCACCCTCATGCGGTTCCCTCCCTTTGAACCTAGAGGGCTGGACACATGGCTTGCTTGAAACCAACAGAATATGGTAGAAATTATACTGTGTGACATCAAAGGCTATCATGACAGGCCTTACCTTTCTTGGAAAACTTGCTTTTGGGATGCTTCCTCTGAGAACCCAGCTATCTTGCTGTGAGAAGCCCAGGCTGCATGAGGAGGCCACGTATTGTTTTTCTGGTTGATAGCTAGGGACACCTGCCAGCATGTGAGGGGGCCACTCTAGATGTCCATCCAGTCCACCCTTCAGATGACGGCAGCTCTAACTGGCGTCTGATTACAGGACACAGTGAGGCCCCGAGTGAGAGGTGCCTTGCTGAGCCCAGTCAACCCCCAGAGTCGGAAGAGAGAAGATGTTTTTAAGCCACTGAGTTGGGGCATCATCTGCAGACAGCAATTGGTAACATGAGCGCCTCTCCTTCTGGCCATAAGGCCTGGGTATGTGACTTAACAAGTATACCCAGGCTTGGCCAATAAGACATTCCGCCCAGACTTTAAATCTAGAACAAATGATGTAGAGATGGAGGGGCGGTGGAGAACTTATCGTGGAAGCAGTGGTGGCTGGAGCAACATCCAGCATCCAGGGCAACAGCAGCAGTGAAGTCAGCTGCACTGGGCAGTGGCTGGTGCTGGCAGCAGCGTCCTTCCCCAGTGCTCTCTGCTCCCCCACCCCACCCAGTGTTCTTATGGTGTGATTTTTTGGCTCTTTTCTGGCTTCCCAGTCTCCCTGGTTTCTACCTGCTTTCTGAACCTGATTCTTCAGCTTTCCTGGGAGTTCTCTGAAATTCCCTCTGTCCTCTCAATTCCTTTTCTGCTCAAATGATGAGTCAGGGTTGGTTCCTGTCGCATACAGCTGGTAATCCTAATTGAGAGATAACCGTATTATTCTTTGTCCTTTTTGGAAGTGACTGGAGAATTGGAGGCACACTCTTTTAAATCTTGTACTTTCATCCTGTAGGGGCAGATTTGATATTTAGAAGTGGCTGAAAACTATTGGGAAGGGATATCATGGTGGAGTGGTTGGCGGGGGGGAACCACTGAACCTGGTAGGAGTCAGGGGACTTGTGTTGTAGCCTCAGAACTGCGGCTGGTTCACTGTATTGATCATCAGAATGTTGCTTCCTCTCTGCGGGCCCCAGTTTCCTTTTCTTTATAGATGAGAGTTGAACAGCACCAGGTGATTCCTAATATTCTTTTCAGCTCTGAAACTTTGCAAGCTTGCTTGTGTTGTTAATTTTAAGCAGATGTTCCTTCCCAACATTGTCAAGAAGAGGAGATCCCTGTGATCACTGTGGACCCCGTCACCCTCAGGCTGACTCTAGGGAGCTGGGTAGGAGATATTACAGATGCTCAGTAAATGTTTTTCAGTGAACAGTTGAGTGGTGCTTTACTAGGTGCTGGGGGTTAAAGATAAACTCTTTCCAGAGAGGCACGGAGAAATCCTTACAACAGTGTGACCAATACTCGTATTGGAGATTTGAGCTAAGAGCTTTGGTGACCCTGAGGGGGACACTCTAGTGAACTGCCTGAGAGGGGTGTGTGTGTGTGTGTGTGTGTACGCAGTGTGTAAGAACTAGAAAGGGAAGTCATTACAGAGGAGGTCACCTTTTTGCTGAAGAAGTCGAGGAAGGGAATTCTAGGCAAAGAGAACAACAAGAGTGAGATGGCCTCAAAGCCGTGGAGATGTTGGGAGAACAACAAGCAGCTCATTGTGGCTGGGATTCAGTCTTCCTGGTTGGAATGAGGATGAGAAGCAGTGGGAGGTGAAGCAGGGCTGGGTCAGAAGGGGCCTTCTAGAACATGTTAAGGAGGGTTAGACCTTCTCCTGTGGGCAAATGGGAGCCATAAAAGTTTTTAATACTAAATAGTGTTGGGTCAGATCAGAACTGCAAGGCTGACTTTTTTTGGTCAAGATTCTGGCAACTAAGGGGAAAGTGTCTTCTTGTCTGTAGCTAGAATAAGGAGATACTTTTTTGTGTTACGTCTGGACAGAAGTTTGTAAAATGACCCAGATCTGCCTCTTCAGGAGCCAGGGTACAATTTCTGAGGCTCCAAGGGATTAAGGAACTTCTAGGTGTAAGATAACCAATTTCTGTTGGTACAGGTACATATTTTACTGGCTCTTTGTGAAGGTGAGACTAAGGAAGAACATGAATCAAAGTATCAAATATTCTAAAGCACATGTAGATTAAGTTGCTGAACAGTGAATTTTCTCTCCTTCCTGAGTTAACGTCGTTTTTTAAAAAATTAGAAACTTTACCAGGAGGTTTTCGAATTCTTAAACATCCACATGCACATGGTCACAGTTGATAAAAGAGGTGTTTTCTTATCTGAACGCAGTGACATCTTAAAAGGTTTCCTTTGTTATAGTTAAACTTGCATGTCAAAAAATTATTCTCTGCATACAATTTATTCTCTATTTATTCAATGTTACTTTACAGTGATGTTGATATAAAGCGAGACAGCACACTTTTAAATTCTAAACTACAATTGTTGGACAAGAATCTCGACAATGCCAGACTAATCTCTTCTGATTGGTGCTGTATTGATAGGGGTTGACAACATAAACCCATGCTGGAATATTCTAATCCATCACCTGGCATAAGTTGTACTTTACCTTGGGCTTTGTGAGAAGGTAATCCATTTGCATCTGTGTTTCAAAGTGAGTGTTTCTGGGGGCATGAATGTCCCAACTTGCTACCGTCTCTTTATAAGGAAGGATTACAACAGGCAATCTCAAAATTAAAGAAATAGCAACATGTCTCTATAGAGGTGTCTGTACTTTCATTCAGAACCACATTTACCCTTGTTGTTATTGAAATCTGTCCTTTGTATTATGGTTCACAACGTGATCTGCTTCACATGGAAAAATCTGGGCCTAGGTAAAAATCTTCACACAATGACCCGTACCAGACTATTTTTCCTCTTTACCAGTCCTTTATATCTTTGTGGAAATGGAAGAAACCAGACATCATGAAGTAGAGACGAGTCATCCCCCATGTGTCCTGTCAGAGGTTGTGACCTGCTGAATCCACGAGCGAAATACAGTGGTGGTGGTTTCATGCCACTAAGTGTGGGCAGGTTTGTTATGCAGCAACAGAGAAGTAGAACAGGTATTACAATGGGTACCTGGACAGTCTTGGATAAGGCATCTAACATTATAAAGCTTATTTTTTTCATCTTTAAATGGGGTTAATGATATTGATCATATGTTGACTACCTTTTACTTGCCAGATATTTGTATACACATATGTACATATACTTACATACAGTGGACCCTTGAACAACATTAGTTTGAACTGCGTGGGTTTGAAATCCACTGTCTTGTGAACTTTTTTTTTTTCACTAAATTTGTACTGCAGTACTACTTGATCTGTGGTTGGGTGAATCTGCAGTTGCAGAACCCCATATACAGAGGGCTGGCTGTTAAGTTATACGTGGATTTTCAACTATGTAAATGGTGCATGCCCTTAACCCCAATGTTGTTTAAGGGCCAACTGTACAATGCATATCCATATCCATATACATGTATATATCCATACATTATGGATAGGTAGTTGATTCTCATTTTTCATGGCAGTTCTGTAAAGTTGCTGAGAGCACTGAATTAGCAAATAGTAAAGCATTGTTGCTAGAGGGTTGGGTTCCTGTGAGTCTCTAGTCAAAATATTTTCACCAACCAATCAATATACACCCTGTTTTCTGTTTCTGTTTAAAGACCCCTTATTTAATATATATAGTTGGTTTATCAACATTGAACTCACAGCCAATGGCACCATAACTCATGCCTGAATGCTGCTTGTCTAACATGTATTTCTGTGTAAGGAACATCGTGGCCTTCCTGAACTTAGGAATACACGAGATAGCACTGCAGTGCTATGGTTTGGGGTGGGGGTGTGTGTGCCCATTTTAAACAGCAAAATCACGAACAAAAATGAGACAAGCCTGGCACTAAGTAACCCTGAAAAGACACTTGTTTTCAGTATGAGAGCTGAGATAAGGCAGAGTGTGGCCTTGTTTGGCTTCACCTGGGTCCGTGTGCTTGCGGTGGCTCATATTTTTCATCACTCTGTAAATGTGCATGAATGACCATGGAAGTGCCATAAGTATTGACTTTTGGGTTACGGATTCTAGAGCAGGAGAATTCGCAAATACGGGATCTGCGATAATGGGGATTGACAGTATGTATAATCTCGTTTAATTCTCAGAATAGCTGTGTTCTCTCTCTCTTTTTTTTTTTTTTTTGCAGTGTCTCTGCCAGACTGATAAAGACTGTCAGTGGAGTAGGCTCTTGATGAAGAGAGAGAGAGAACGAGAGAGATAGAAGGGGGGAGAAACTGAGGAGGAGGGAAGGGAAAGGAAAGGAAGAGAGTTTTGACAATCATATTTTTGTTAACTTTTATTTTATATTGGAGTATAGTTGATTAACAATGTTGTGTTAATTTCAGGTGAACAGCAGAGTGATTCAGTTATACATATACATGTATCTATTCTTTTTCAAATTCTTTTCCCATTTAGGTTATTACAGAGTATTGAGCAAAGCTCCCTATGCTGTACAATAGATACTTGCTGGTTATCTCTTTCAAATATTGTAGTGTATATATGTCAATCCCAAACTCCCAATTTATCCCTCCCCCCGCCTTTTCCCTTTGGTAACCATAAGTTTGTTTTCCAAGTCTGAGAGTCTATTTCTGTTTTGTAAATAAGTTCATTTGTGTCTCTTTTTTTAGATTCCACATATAATTGGTATCATATGATACTTGTCTTTCTCTCTCTGGCTTACTTCACTTAGTGTGGTAATCTGTGGGTCCATCCATGTTGCTACAGATTAGATGACTTTGTCCTCAACTATTCCATCAGGCTGCTCCACCACTGCTTTTTAACTTTTGAATGTTAAATGAAATGCATGTAACAGAGAGATACTATTTGAAATATCCAATTCTCTTTTGCATTGTTTTGGGCATGGCTTCCCTCTGTTGTGCCAGAGGCATTCATTTGCCTCAGATGATAGGGAAGTTATAGCAGAGACGCTAAGAGAAGAAAAAGCCGATGCAGGCATATTTCAGGGATATTACAGGTTTGGTTCCAGACCACAGCAATAAAGCAAGAATCACAATAAAGCTAGTTACACAATTTTTTTGGTTTCCCACTTCATATAAAAGTTATGTTTACACTATACTACAGTCTATTAATTATGTGATAGCATTATGTCTAAAAAAATCTATATACCTTAATTAAAAAATAGTTTATTGCTAAAAAATGTTACCTATCATCTGGCAGTGCAGGGTTGCCACAAACCTTCCATTTGTAAAAACTATGATGTCTGCAAAGCGTAATAAAGCAAAGCGTAATCAAAGCCTGAGGTAGCAGCCACCAATTTTATAGTGCATAGCAGTTGCGAGGTACTGTTCTGTGTTGTTTTTTTTTTTTTACAGCTTTATTGGAGTATAATTGCTTTACAATGATGTGTTAGTTTCTGCTTTATAACAAAGTGAATCAGTTATACATATACATATGTTCCCATATCTCTTCCCTCTTGCGTCTCCCTCCTTCCCACCCCTCTAGGTGGTCACAAAGCACTGAGCTGATCTCCCTGTGCTATGCGGCTGCTTCCCACTAGCTATCTACCTTACGTTTGGTAGTGTATATATGTCCATGCCACTCTCTGGCTTTGTCACAGCTTCCCCTTCCCCCTCCCCATATCCTCAAGTCCATTCTTTAGTAGGTCTGTGTCTTTATTCCTGTCTTACCCCTAGGTTCTTCATGACATTTTTTCCCCTTAAATTCCATATATATGTGTTAGCATACAGTATTTGTCTTTCTCTTTCTGACTTACTTCACTCTGTATGACAGACTCTAGGTCCATCCACCTCATTACAAATAGCTCAATTTCGTTTCTTTTTATGGCTGAGTAATATTCCATTGTACATATGTGTGTTCTGTGTTTTATCTATGTTAATTCTGTCCTCACACTAGCCCTACAAGGTCGTACAATTATAAGAACCCTGGAAAGCAGGCCATAGTGTACTGCTCACCCTTATGCCTTAGGGTTCCTTCCCACAGTCAGTTTTTTGACATGCAGAGTAAGATTTTATTAGTCCAGAGCAAAACAATATGCTTAAATGAGGCAACATTAGAAAAGGAATTCCTCAATTTCCTTACTCTCAGAATAAGATCTAAGCCTGATGATCATAGATTTCCTTTGTAATGTAAAAAAGCCACCTCTTTACTTTAAGGCTTAGTGTCTCCATGAAGAAATAGGATGCAAGGTAGCAGGGGAGTGCAGGCACATTGGAAGAAATAAAAAGCTTGTCCCTTCTTCCTTGCTGGTCTGTGGGGAAGGGAGACAGAAGGAGGCAGAAGCAGAATGGCATTTAATCACTTGGGTTATGGCTCTATGCTTATTGCCTCATTAGCAATCTAGGTCAAAATCCTAAAGAAGGGACATGTTACATACTTTGAGAGGAAAATGGAAAGGAGGAGACTTGTAGGAAGCTGACTTAACTGTAGGAAGCCCTCTGTATCGCAAAAAAATCATCACTGTGGTGGGATCAGGCAGAGGAAGACCAGAGTCTGGGTCACTGCATACAGCTGTGCAGGTTGTGCACTGCACAATTCCACAGGCCACCATGTACTTAGACTTTGATGGAGATGCTTTGTCTCCTAGAGTTGTGCTTTGGGGTGGCCTTGGTCTGACTTAGCTTTCTGGAGTCTGTTTTGGCTCCTGTGTGTGGCATGGAAATGTCCAGAAACTCCCCTGTGCCTCGTGGAAGTACATGGATGGTGGCTGATATGCTAGCAGGCTGCACTATCAGAATGGGTATTCCAAGCCTGATGAGGCAGAAACCGAGGGCTGCAGGATAACTCCTTGGATTGGAAATCCAGTGGGAGTCACATGCAGACCTCAGAGGGATGTGCTGTGCTAGTGAGAGCTGAAGGAGGGCCAGTTTAGCACAGAGGACTTGCGAGGCCTAAAGAAGCCGAGAGAAGGGATCCCAAACTCATTGGCCACAGATGCTCTGCAAAGGCCCCCAAGATGAGCAGTGATCAAACCATCAAAGGACCCTATTGCTACAAAGGACAGAGAGTGGAGTACTATGCTTTGAGATATAAAAATGAATAAACTATAGGCTTTGCCTTCAAATTCCTTATAGGCTCATGGGAAGGACAGACTGAAATAAATGAATTCAGATAAAGTTTGATAATATATTATTAGAAGTATGCCTGAGATAAGGGCGGATACAACGGAGAGGATAATCAGTTTCCTAGGGTGGAGCAGGCAGAAAAGACTTCACAGGAGAGATGATGCCCTCATGTTTTTTTTTTTTTTTTTTGTGGTACGCGGGCCTCTCACCGTTTTGGCCTCTTCTGCTGCGGAGCACAGGCTCTGGATGCACAGGCTCAGCGGCCATGGCTCACGGGCCCAGCCGCTCTGCGGCATGTGGGATCTTCCTGGACCGGGGCACGAACCCGCGTCCCCTGCATCGGCAGGCCGACTCTCAAGCACTGCGCCACTAGGGAAGCCTCCTCATGGGTTTTGAAGGATGATTGGGAGTTTGTCAGGCCCACTAGGCAGGAAGGGACTTCATGAAAGGTAGAGGGCCCAGTGTATGCAAAGGCAAGGGGATATGAGAGAATCTGGGCTCTCCAGGCATAAGTAGGATCCATTTCCTAGACTTAAAAGCAGTGCAGAAGTGCTTGGAGTTTGATGCTCTGTGGTCAATGGTCTAGATATGTTTAGTAATCTTATCTTTGAATTTGTGTTTGGGAAGTGAGGTTGATGGGACAATTGAGCGTTTGCTAGGGGCTTGGAGGTGGCTTACTGTTGGTCTCGCCTCCTACAGCCTCCCTAGAAGGGAATCTTGATCACCTGTTCCCCTTCTGGCTCACAAGGCCCTGCCTTGTCTCCTCCTCCACTTCCTTCCTCTAGCCAGTGACCGCTGCCTCCCTCTGCCCCAGTGGGGGCCTCGGTGTTGGTGCCCAAAGGATTGAGGTGGATGCACATGTCCCACCACATCTTGGAGCAGAGCATGCTGGTGGTCATCCCTGCCCTGGGCTGGCAGCACCACAGTGCATTTTGCAGGTTACCTGGTGGGGGGTAGCCTCTTGACCATACCTGATCCAGATTCCCAGTGTATTCTAGCCATGCCCACCTACCAGGGATTGAGGTAGCAGGTCCTGAGAAGGAGAAATACCTGGCTTGACTTCTGAGACCAGTGCTAACGTATAACATCTCCATCCTGCTCTGGTGGAAGGGGAAACTGACAGCCAGGGGCTGCGCATGCTCCAAGTCACCGTAACACCTGTGAGGGTTTGAATTCCCTGAAAGTATTCCCCTGCCTGAGGGAGTACAACATTAAATAACAAAAAAACCCAGGCAGATCAAGAGAGATTGTGGAACACAAAATACCTTTTATTCCAGAACTTTTAATAATATCTGCCCCCCCCACTCCCACCTTTTTTTTTTTTTTTTAAACAAGGGACCTGACATCTTCACTTTGCACTAGGTTCCAGAAAGTCCTGGGTATAGGGGAATGAATGAGTGAATGAATGAATGGGAGGGGGCAGCTCTGAGTATAGTTCCCTAGCCACCACATCTTACTGTCCCCCATTTGGGTTTTAGGTGCTACTACTTCACAGGAACCCTCATTTCTCACTTTACAAATGAATAAGTTTCAGAACAAGGATTCCAGTTCACCTGGAAAACTGATGAGAGAGCCAATGTTAGAGGTCCCAGCTCCAGGATTAACCCTGCTTTTAACCCTGGAGGCACCTGCTCTTTTATAATCCTCCATGGCCAGAGTGATGTAAAACAAAACAAAACAAAAACAAAAACAAAAACAGGGCTTCCCTGGTGGCGCAGTGGTTGAGAGTCCGTCCGCCTGCTGATGCAGGGGACACGGGTTCGTGCCCCGGTCCGGGAAGATCCCACATGCCACGGAGCGGCTGGACCCGTGAGCCATGGCCGCTGAGCCTGCGCGTCCAGAGCCTGTGCTCCGCAACGGGAGAGGCCACAACAGTGAGAGGCCCGCGTACCGCAAAAAAAAAAAAAAAAGAAAAAAAAAAAAACCAACAACCAAAACCAAACCAAAACAAAAAAACACAAGTTTAATGCAAAGGGAAAGGAGGACTCTTGATTTATTGCATCAGGAATGTGTTAAATCGTAATTCGTACCCTAGTGGCCTAATAGTTAATACATCTTCCCAAGCAGGTAATATACTGGCAGGCAACTGAGAGAAAAAAATATGGGATCATAACACATCAGCACAGGGGCCAGTGGTAGAGGTGGGGAGTCTTTGAGCATACATAGCCCAGCTGTTAACAAACAGTGAAACTGAGACTCAAGAGGTGAAATGACTCACCCAGAGTCACAAAGCTACTTCCTTCCAGGGCTGGACTTGACTCAGGTTCCCTGACCTCCAAGCCAATGCTTGTCTAGCTCCCCTGCCTTTGAGCCCAATAACTAATAAAGGCAACCAGAAGTCTTACGGCAGTGAATTCATTTGGCACTTGTATAGCACTTTTATAACTTCAGAGTGGTGGGTTTTTTTTCTTTTTTTCTTTTCTACAAGCAACTTCAGTGGCTTCCTATCTGTGTAGACTAATGTTTTGAGGATGAAATTTATTATAAAGCATATAAAATTGGCCCCTATCAGCAGTGATTCCTAGCCTGCATCCGAACACAGCTAATAAGAAATCCAGGCTCCTCATCTTGAAGTGTGACTGTCTCAATGTTGCAGAGGCAGCAGTACATTGACACAATGAGCCTGCTGGTGGCTTGAAGTAGGATGCAAGGGATCAGCTGGTATGGGCCAGGTAAGAGCCGAGAAAATAGCATGGCTTCCTGGAATAACAGTGCAAAGAAAAAGATGTTCTAGCAACTGGTTCCCTCCCAGTATGGTATATTTATTATAATATGGGGTAGTTTTGTTTGCTGTCTGGGGCCAATGTTTTCCCCCAGTAGGTCAAAGTAAATCTTTTTGACACTATGAGAACAGTCTCAGAAATCCCAGCTGGAAAGAGTGGATGAATGATATGGCAGTAGCTCAGCATACTTGGCTAGGTGCTAAAGTGAGAAGTAACGTAGAATACATAGTTTTTCCAAAAGAGTGGTTTTCTACCTGACAACTGTGTCAGTTAATAAAGCCCCAGCTACTTCTGGGATCTCGAATGAGGTGGACATACTTGCTTACACCTAAGAATATTCCTTCATTGTTGGACTAATTTCTGGGATGAGACTTGGAAGGAATTATGTGTCATGCCCCCAGTATGCTGACTTGGAGTGTTGGGGTTGGCTAGTTTCATTCTCAGCCCCAGTCAAGCTCCCTTGATCACTTTCTATCATTTAACATCCTGTGCTGACTGTATGTATTGCACCCTAGATAGAAGTTTTTTGACTTGGAGGAGACTTTGGGTCCTGTCAATCAAGCTCCTCATTTTATAGATGGGGAAATAGGGAACCAGAGAAGTTTAGTCACTTATTCCAAATGACCCAGTTTGTTAGTGGCAGGTCTGGGAGTAGAACCCATATTTCTTTTCTTTTTTTTTTTCTTTTTTTTTTTTTTTGCATTACGCGGGCCTCTCACTGTTGTGGCCTCTCCCGTTGAGGAGCACAGGCTCCGGACGTGCAAGCTCAGCGGCCATGGCTCACGGGCCCAGCCGCTCCGTGGCATGTGGGATCTTCTTGGACCGGGGCACGAACCCGTGTCCCCTGCATCGGCAGGCAGACTCTCAACCACTGCACCACCAGGGAAGCCCTAACCCATATTTCTTTACACTGTGCCATGCTACCTGGACAATGCCGAAAACATAAATTATAATGATTTCAGGAGAAACTCTTGAAACAGTAAACTTGGCTTTCAGGAATAGGATTTAAAATAATGTTTCGGAAGACTCTTTGCAATGGTTTCTCATGAACTGTGGTACCAGATATCCATAGTACCCTTTGGATCCATGTCATGGGATTGCTGTGATTATGAAAAGGACAGGCGGCTTGGCTTACGAATTCTTCAGTTAACAGGAAGAAGACAAATCTTCTCAAGGGCAGGACCTTGTCTTATTCGTTATTAATATCACAGTGCCTAGAAGAGTGCCCAGCATAAAACAGGTACTCACAGGGTTCATAGATTTCTGGGGTAGGTCAGCAGAAACTTTTATTTATCATATTTTCACTAACTACTTAAATGCTGTTGACCAGAGGACATGCTTTTGATCAGAGTATTTCAGAGTAAAGAGAACATCAGAGGAAAGATGGGTTTATTGCTTTTTGTTCTAGCAGAATTCATCTAACTCTTCTGAACCTCAGTTTTCATATAAAAAAGAGTCAGACTAGATCACCAAATTTTCTTCCTGTGCTAACATTACATGATCTCCCCCAACCCTCCCACAAAAGTATAAACTTTTCAACAATGCTTTTTAAAAAATTTTTTTTTAATTTATTTTTGGCTGTGTTGGGTCTTCGCTGCTGTGCACAGGCTTTCTCTAGTTGCGGCGAGTGGGGGCTACTCTTTGTTGCAGTGCGCGGGCTTCTCATTGCAGTGGCTTCTCATTGCGGAGCATGGGCTCTAGGCACGTGGGCTTCAGTAGTTGTGGCACATGGACTCAGTAGTTGTGGCTTACGGGCTCTAGAGCTCAGACTCAGTAGTTGTGGTGCACGGGCTTAGTTGCTCCATGGCATGTGGGATCTTCCCGGACCAGGGATCGAACCCATGTCCCGTGCATTGGCAGGCGGATTCTCAACCACTGCACCACCAGGGAAGCCCTTAATAATGCTTCTGATTGAGACATTGCGTGTCTGTTTGTGTGTTAAGCTTGCTCTGTAGACATATGGGAATGTGGTTTTTAGTTCTGAAAATCAAATGCACATGGGCTTAAATGAATCTCCAGTTCATTTAAGACTAATCATAGACTAATGATTAGTTCATAGACTAATCATTTCTTCTTGGCTTATTGAATAACAGTAATAATTACAGCATAAAAAAATCAAAAGTTTTTAGTAGCTTATAGAAAAAAAAACCCAAATTAATCCTCAGTTAAATTAAAATGAAATTAGAGGGTGGTATTTATTTAGTTTTAAAGACACATTGCATCTATCTGTTTGGAAACCCCACCACCTATTCCTCTGTCTGCCATAAACCATTGTACAGTGACAAACAAGATACCATATTGCTTATTGTGCTAAAGCTGAAGATACTGTAACTTGCATTCAGGGTGTTGGATTGGGCTCAGGCTCCAGGAGTTGATTTATAACTTGAGGTGAAACCATGAAACCACATGGACTGTTGTCTGGGAATAAGTATGGCCAATTACACCTGTATTCCTCAAAGCAAAAGCTACTAAAATCTCAACTCGGCATACTTTTACTCTCAGTAGTATTCAGAAGATATTAATCATGTACTGCTCCAAGGGAAGAATTCATTTAAGGAAAATTGACAACATTTTGATATATTTCTCCAAAGTATAAGCAGTGGGGGTCCAGGAATCAGACTTTTAAGAGTGGGAAGAGACTATTTAGTTCAACCTTCATATTTGGTAGATAAGAACATTGAGAACTAGGGAGGTTAAGGGCCTTGCTTAAGGGCACACAGCTAGTTTGAAACAGTCAGAAATAAAACACATCTCCTAACTCCCTAGTCCAGTACTGTTTACACCCCTGAACTCCCGAGTGTAACCATTACTTAAATCCTAAGGTTCATCTGCCATTTATTGTTTTCTATGTGCTGAGGGATATGTTGAGCATTTTACATGCTTCAAGTCATTTAATCCTCAAAATAACTCATTTTAACATTGAGGAAACTGGTTTTAGAGTGGTTCCTAACATTTAGTGGTCACATGGCTAATAAGCAGTGGGACCAGGATAGAAATACAGGCAAATTATTTTGGAGCCCAAGCTAGGGTATATAGGACCCTAAGCTAAATTTGAATTTCAGATGAGTAACACTGAACTATTTTTAGTGCAAGTAATATGTCCCAGATATTGCATGGGGCAATTTAAATTTAACTGATCATCCTATGTTTTCATTTGCTAAATATGGCAGCTTTAGCTTAAGCTATCCCAGGGTTCTCTATCTCACGCTTGTTTCATCTCCTTGGCTTTGAGAAGTATACTAGGGTCATTTTCGTGCTGCCATTTCTCTGACCTTTTCACATCTTGAAATTAAAAGCATGCTTTGTAACTAGTTTGTATTTTGATTTCTTACAGTAGAATTTGACTTAAGTCCATTGGGAGGTTGGGCTGAGAAGAGAGTTCATTGGGAGTAAGATGAGGTAGAATGTTTCTGGGTGTAGGATTTCACAGGTATTGGTAGCAATACCGAGGGCAGCTGTGCAAGCAGTGTTCTAGGTTGGATGGTTTCTTTTCCTGGATAGGATTTGTTTAAGTTTTCCGCTGGCTTTACTTTTCCCATTGTTTCCCCAAGATAACACCATTTAATGGTAAACTAGGCACGTGACCTATTATGTCACTCAGTTTTACTCTGGGACATGGAGCTGGGAGTGTTAGTATAATAGAAATGTTTAGGTCAGGCAGTTGAAGACTCTGATTCTTTATTGTGTCCTGAGGAATGCATTTTCCCAAAGTGGGGAGAAGACTTTTCTCCTGATCTCCTCTTTTTTTCAAGTATACCTTGTACTGACATCTACATTGAGTCAGAAACCAATGAAAACATATCCCAGGGATGCAGGGAAGGTTCACCATTAGGAAACTTCTTGACGGAATTCACTGTGTTTCCCCACTGCAAGATCATCTCAGTAGACATAAATAAGCATTTGTTAAAATTTAACACCCACTCCTATTAAAACAAACACTCAGTAATCTAAGAGCAGAAGGAAGTTTTCTTAACATGGAAAAGAATATATAAGAAACCTGTAATCAGCAATATACTTATTAATGAAATATTAGAAACATTCCAATTAAAGTTAAAAATAAAGCAAAGTTTCAACATTTTTCTGGAGGTACCAGTCAAGGTATTGAGTCGGGGAAAAAAGGTAATGAGAGAAAACTATGTTTACGTATCAGCTAATTGTTTACCAAGAAAATCCTGGACAATCAATTGGAAATTATTAGACTTAATAAAAGGGAGTTCAGGGCTGTATCCAGCAATAAGATTAATATGTGTGAAAGGATAACATTCTTATTTTTAAACAATTAACAGGAGAAAACACCCATTCAAAATGGAAAAAAAGCTCAAATATCTTGGAATAAACTGGAGAGAGAATATAAGACTTTATATGAAGAAAATGGTAACTTTCCAGAAAAACAGCTGTAACAACTAAAGGCCTGAACGAAAGCAGACACACTTCCAGATGAGAATACTATATAGATATAAATATTCATTCTATACAAAGTAAACTTTCAAATCCCAACAAAAATCCCAACAGAGTTCTTTATGTAACATCATGAGCTGACATGAAAAACAAACTTCTACAAACCAACCTGTTTATCCATTGACAGACTCATAAGTTGTTTCTATGTCTTAGCTACTGTGAATAATGGTGCAGTGAACTTGGGGGTGCAGATATCTCTTGAGGTTCCTGTTTTCATCTCCTTTGGAGATATACACACACACACCCTGAAATGGAACTGCAAGATCATATAGTAGTAGTATTTTTAGTTTTTAAATTTTTTGAGCAATAAAGACGTGTGTGTATGTATGTGTGTATATTTATATATTAACTAATTGAATATACATGTTTATGTACATATTATGAATATATGTAATGGAACATAGATGTGTGTGTATGTATATGTGTATACACACACACACATACATATAACGGAATATTATTTAGCTATGAGAAAGAAGGAAATTCTGCCATTTGTGACAACATGGATGGACCTTGAGGGCTTTAGGCTAAGTAAGATAAGTCAGACAAAGAATGACTAACACTGTATGATATCACTTATATGTGGCATCTAAAAAAGCCAAACTCATAGAAATCGATTAGAATGGTGGTTACCAGCAGCTGGAGGGTGGGGGAAATGGGGAGATGTTGGTGACCAGTTATAAGTTCTGGGGATCTGATGTACATCAGGGTAACTCTAGTCAACAGTACCGTATCATATACTTGAAAGTTGCTAAGCGAGTAGATCTTAATTTTTTTGGTGTGGCAAGAATATTTATGTAAGTTGATGTGTTAACTAACCTTAATCATTTTGCAATATTTATATATGTATCACACCACCACATTGTACACCGTAAACTTAAACAACATAGGCCAATCATATCTTAATAAAGCTGGGGAAAAAAAGTTCAACATAAAAATTCTTGTTTTAAAATTTTATAAAAGAGTTAAATGTGTGAGAGAAAACATAATACAGATGACAAGCATAGGAGCATCTGAAAAATAAGCATGCATATATGTGTACAGTGTGTGATGTATACATGCACACACAGGTACATGTGTAGAAAATATATGGAAGAATACATTCTGAACTGTTTATCATGGTTATTCTAAGAGTTTAGGAGACCAGAGTGATGAGACCCAGGGTTTTCTTCCTATATACTTCTACATTGTTGGAATTTTTTGTCATAAAAAATATTTTAAAAATGGAATTCAAAATGAACTTGTATTTTAACATCTATATTTGTGGTTTCAAGGACTGGAGTGAAATAAAGGGAATAGAATTAACACATGGCTAGTTTCTTTTAATACCTTTTGTCCTTGAACAATGAGAGAAGTATGAAGAACAGACCTGTTTTTAAATAATGACCAGCCATTTGATATCACATTCGTCTCTTTAGTGATAACTTCTTGCCAGAGCCTGGTAAACAAATGGGGGCTTCGTGGATTCTTCTAGAAGCAGAGGAAGAGGGATCAGAGTTTCCCACAAACTCTTGGTGAACCTTGTAAAATTTTGCCTCTTCTGCAGGTTGAGAAAGTTGTGACTTCCATTTGTCTTTCATATTCTAAATATTTTCTGTGATTTAAAGCATTCATTGCTTCCCTTTGCTGTCAAGGAAATGAAGGAAATGCATTTCAGTAGCACTTTCCTGAATGCACTTATCTCTAGCTACTGCTATAAATATGTAGTGATCAGATTCTTCTAGTGCCCAATAAATCAAGATCTTTGGCCAGAACTTTACTGTGAAGAAACAGTCTCCTCCCCCTGTTATATTGTGAATTCTATAGTAAGTTCTTTTCCCAGGGACAGAAAGGAACCAAAGGTAAATGTGGGTTTAAAAAATGCTAATTTCGTGGCTTGATTTACAACAGGCTGTGGAACATCTGCGTGAACTGGAGGTTGGAGCATGCAATTATGTTTGAGAGTCACTTACTGAGCACCAATTATGAGCCAGGCTCTGTCTTTGATACAAAGATACATGGAGTAACAAGTCACGGTTTTTGTTCTCAGGGAGATCAAAGTCTTGAGAGAAAAAAGACATATTTGGGTCAAGTCAGAGGGGTGGCAATGAGTAGGCTTAAATGGGGGAAGTCAAGCTGATTAAGAGAACAAACACTTGATTTAAAAATTTTGACTATTTCATGGCTTTCTCCAATTAATATGGTAGAATGATGTTGCTGTTGATGTTTTATTCCCTTTGTGAGATTTTGTTGACTTGAACTGTAGGCACCATATAAGGTCCTTGAGCACTGATAGGTACTGAGCTTCAGTTGCAAGCATTCTAGAAGACAGAATATAGTAACTCCCTTTCTACGTGCATCCCTAAGATTTCCATAGAAAATCCTTCTTAAACAGAATACGAGTCAGTTTAAAAAAAAAAAAAAAAAGAGGGTTCTCAGAAACAATGAGATAAGGGTACAAGTCTAGACATTTTTTTTTTTTTGCGGTACGCGGGCCTCTCACTGTTGTGGCCTCTCCCGTTGTGGAGCACAGGCTCCGGACGCTCAGGCTCAGCGGCCATGGCTCACGGGCCCAGCTGCTCTGCGGCATGTGGGATCTTCCCGGACCGGGGCACGAACCCGTGTCCCCTGCACCGGCAGGCGGACTCCCAACCACTGCGCCACCAGGGAAGCCCCCTAGACATTTTTAATATGTGAGCTAAGCACACTTAAGGCAGTTGTTCTAGAATTGTAGCATGCGTCAGTGTCACCTGGAGAGTTGTTAAAGCACAGATTGCAGGGCCCCATTCCCTGAGTTTCTGATCCAGCAGGGTTAGGATGGGGTGAAGAATTTGCATTTCTGAGAAGTTCTAGGGGGATACTGATGTTGCTGATCTGGGGACCACACTTTGAGAACCACAGCCTTAAGGCAAACTGTCTCAAAGAGAAGGCTGATAATAGTTTTAGAAAGAAAGCTTATAGTCTGATGCCAATCAGAGTCAGCTTTGAATAATGTGTGAACTAGGTGTATGAACTTGTGGACATAAATTGATACTTCTGCATCTTAGTTTCTCTGTTTGTAAAATGTGAACTATAATAGTACCTATATTAGAGGTACTTGAGAGGATTAGATGAGTTAAAGTATGTAAAGCACCAAGTAAGAAAGCTGCTAGGTGATAAACACTTGACTAATGTTAGATGTTGTTATTCCCGTGAAGGTGCTGGATTTTGCTGTGCTTTCATGAGCCAGGGGTTTTATGTCTTAAATTTCAGCTGGATGCTTGGTTGAGGAGACAAAGATTTTGTTACTCCCCCAAACTGATTGGGATCTAGCCATACATTTTAACATGAGTGGGAAATCTACTCTTATAGAACCTTTCTGTCCCAATATACGTTGCTGTGGAGCCACAAGACCACTGGTATTCTTGAGGGGCCATGTCTGTAAACCTTTTTTTTTTAAAGTTTTTATTCATTTATTTACTTATTTTTTATTATTTAGTTTTTATTCTGCAAACCTTTCTAAAACTCTAAATTCACACTCGGGAGCAGGTTTTATAGATTCTCCATTTTGGGGGAATCGTCTTTCTGTTGAGAATCCTTTGTTTTTTATGTATCTCCTCAGAGTCAAGGAACTGCTTTGCCAACTTTAACTGATGTTTAAAAGTTTCTAACTTATTGGCCGTTTTCTACAATAATGAAAACATTTTTTTCCTATTTTTTAATCACTACAGGGGGTTCTCTGATCACCCCTAAGTGGAGAGTGTTTTAAAATGTAGGTTTTGTTATTATTCAGGTATTGTGAGAGCAACAGATCAGGGGACGGTTGAAAAGATACGCACAGTTCCCAAGAGGAGGGGGCACACCACTCCATGAAGGGCTACATTGGGAAGCACCAGGGTTGCTCAGGAGACAGAGGAACAAGGAGAAACTGTGAACGGCAGTTTCTCATGAAAAGCAAGGCAGTGTAAGCAGGTTCAGGGTTACCTAGTTTGAATAATTTTAGTGGGCTGTTGTGCAGAGGGGCCATCTCTAGTAATCTGATACCTGGCCCCAGGGTAATTGGGGCAGGTGGATAGTGGCTTGACTGTGAGACCCCTAAAGGAGGTGGTTGGGGTTTGTGCTTTGGATGGGATAGTTTACATATGAAAGGTGAGCGCCCTGGTAAGCTCTTGGCTATCTCGAGGTATTACCTAACCCTGGGAGGGGTGGTCCCTCCTGAGTCATTGAGGCCCCAGGTGCCAGAGCATCAGGAATACAGAAAATAAGAATATATAGTCAATACAAAGAAGGAGTGGCAAAGCCACTTTTTTTTTTCTTTTTTTCTTTTTTTTTTTTGCGGTACGCGGGCCTCTCACTGTTGTGGCCTCTCCCGTTGCGGAGCACAGGCTCCGGACGCGCAGCTCAGCGGCCATGGCTCACAGGCCCAGCCACTCCGCGGCATGTGGCATCCTCCCGGACCGGGGCACGAACCCGCGTCCCCTGCATCGGCAGGCGGACTCTCAACCACTGCGCCACCAGGGAAGCCCAAAGCCACTTTGAGATGAGGCTGGTTGTGAGTGTCCCTCACTGGCTGGGTGACTCACACCTGCTCACCAGTATCTCAGGATCCACTCACTTGGTTCTTTGCCATTAGAGTCCTTCATGCCTTGGACCTCTGGAATAATTCAAATTCATATGAAACTGATAATGTTTCTTTACTAAGATCTATGAGGAAAAGGAGAGTATCTGTCTTTCCTCTTGTCAAGGATTGCTGAATAAAATAGAGGATGCTCATTTAACTTTGAATTTCAGATAAACAGTGAAAAAAATTTAGTCTAAGCATGTTCCAAATACTGAAAAAATATTTCTTTTTTATGTGAAATTCAAATTTAACTAGACCTCCTACATATTTATTTGCTAAATGGGGCAAGCCTACTCTCCTTATTCTACCACCTATTCAGAGCTTGAAATACTTGTTGAATTGATCCAAAAATCCCATCTTGGATTGAATAATTGTTTCACCTGTGCCTCAGTTGCATTCTCATGAAATATTGACCATTAATACCAATTTGCGTATTTGTTCTTTTCTTCTGTTGACTTGTAGTTCCTGGTCCTTGTAGTCTTCCTTCTCTTATTTGAGTCTACTCCCCAACTTCCATATCCCAATCCCAAGCCCAGATAGGACTGGGGAGTTTAAGGAGCTGTCGGGACTACATAGAAGTCTTGGCACTAAGTCAAGCTTGCAGACCAAGTTTGTTAATTAAGATGATCTTAATAACCCTCCCCAAACCCCAGATTCTCTAAAGCTGAGAACTGAAATTCTCCTTGCAAAAGTTATCATAAACATTCATGTTTCCAAATGCAATAGTCATTTCTCCAACCTCATTTTTTTAGAGCAATTGGTTGGGACTTTAATGGATTTGTAGGAATTCACAGTTAGACAGCAATGACTGAGTGTTATCAAAAGAGGGCACTGATGGCTGCAGAACCATTTCACAGGCATTCCTATTTGATTCTAATGTGAAGCGAGGTTGAGAACTTTGCTTTACCTTATGGGATTCCTTACAGATTGATCCTTAACTATATATTTTCCCCTCTTACTTCTCTCACCATGGTGGTCTTGTCCATGCCATTTTAGACTAACACTAACATTTATATCATTAGCCAGACCTCTTATCTTAGCTCCAGATTCACAAATCTATTTCATATCTCTAGTTGGAGGCCTTACACATATCTCAAAGGTAGCATATCTGTTTTGCCCTTCAAATTTCTCTCATCCTTCTGGTGTTCTCCAACATGGAAATTGATAGTAACAATTTTCTAGTTTTTCTGGCTTGAAATCTGGAAGTCATCCCTAATTCTCCAACTCCCTAAGTCCTTACCTTCTATCCAGCAATAAGGTCTCAATTCAAACTCCAAAATATATCTTAAATTCATCCCTTTATCTCCATCTCCACCATTTCACTGGGTCTAATCTCCCACCATTTTTCTCCTAATTTGTTTTCCCACTTTTCTTCTTGCCCTCCTTTAATCACTTCTCTTCCTAACAGCCGAAGTGATACTCTCGTATTATAGGTTACATTGTATCCTTTTTATTCCATAAAAGTCTTCATTGGCTACCCATTCAATGAATTTGGAATAAAATCCAAGCTTCTTACCATGCTTTACAAGACCCTTCATGAGCTGGTCTCTGCTGAACAAGCCAAACCACTTTTCCAATTTTCAGCCTGCCCCGCCTATACTTTTCTTATTTTATCTCTTCACAGACCAACTACTTTCCTACCTCGGTGCCTTTGCATATGCTGCACCTCTGTCTAGAATGCTGTCCTTTCTCATGGCTAGCTCTTTCTCATCCTTTGCATTGCATCTTAAATGACACTGCCCCAGAGAACACGCCCTGACCATCAGTTCTAAATTAGGATCCTTTCCCATCACATTCTCTACCTCAGTGCCTTATTTGATGTTTTTCATAACACTAATGACAATTTATACTTATTTTGTCTTTTTACTTACTTTTTTCCCCTTAATGAATATAAATTTCTTAAAGGGAAGGGATCAATGCTTGTTTTGTTCACTGCAGTACTTCAGGTCCTGGTACATAGCCCTGTAAAGAATTGGCTCCAAAAATATTTTTGAATGAATGAATGATTTGGGACCTACTTTTACCACACCCTACCCAAAACCTGGAGTTTTGTGACTTAGCCAAACTCTGGCGCCTAAGTCCTTTATCTGCTTGCAGAACCTACCTGCTTACCTGCCTGCTTACCTAGATCTTTGCAGAGCGAGGACAGTAGTTCCTTCTCTGGGTTTAATCTGCTTACCTGTCAGATTGAGAGATTACTATATTCTGCTTACCAAGCTGAACTTTGTGAAACTAGATCTGCTCCCATTACCTAGATGTTTTTCCTCTAAAATATTTTTTCTCTTGGCCCTGGGCTGCTGCAATTCACTTTTCATGCCCAGTCGAGTCAGTGACAGATGAGTTTGCTTTATTTTCCTGATACATTTGAAATTCATCTTCAAATGTCTAGGGTTGTAGGTAACTGTCACCCTCCTTTTCTAGCTGGGCAAAGTGGTAGAATTATCGATAGAGTAGAACTTGAGGTCCCTCGTTATTGAGATGTTAGCCTATATTCTTCTTAGTGATACTTTTTTAAACAAAAAATTTGTCATGAGTGTCATCTGTGGCACAATGCAAGCCAGTTTGGACAGGACAACATGAAGCTGTTTAACAGCAAAGCAAGAAAAGTATGCCTTTGTGTTTATGCTGCCTTGAATTGTTCAATCCTTGCTGGGATTTTTGTCATGCCTTCCCAGTGAGACCATAAACTTGAGAGTAAAAGCTGTATTACATAATTTGTTTTTCTAGAGCATTGACAACAATACACTAGTACATTCTTATCCCCTTGGCAGATATTTGAGGAGAGACTCCAGTCAATAAGAGATGCAGGCCATGTGTTAGAACAGATTATTGAAATAGCAAATTGTGGTGGAGGAGGGGCCTTATGGGTGCCCAAAGTATGAATGGTACACTACTAATCTGTTGGTTTATGACAAGTTCTTAATAGGCAGATAAAATAATTACTTCCCCAAGAAGAATCAAGGATAACATAGAAGTGCTTCAAATCAATGATGGGACCTGCTGTTCATAAAAATAATGCAGAAAAGACAGCCTCGTCATAAACCAACAGATGAAAGTTGGGAAGAGATATAAATAAATAAAAATGTAAAAAATAAAAAAATTGTTTGTATTCTTCATTTATACTACTCTTCCATGCCTTTGTCCATTACTCTTTTGCCTGAAATGTTCTCCCCAGCTTTAACCAGCCTTGTGAACTTATTTATTCTTAACCCCCATCCAAGAAATCTCTTCTCTCATAACCTTTAATGACCCTTTCTCCTCCCACAGATTTAGTTCTTTCTTCTCTGTACGTCCTTGTAGGGTACAAATATTAGGATATATACTGACAGAGAATATCTGAGCCCGTTAACTTGGGTCTGTTTAAATCTGCCCAGCCTCAGGGACCCACTCAAAGGTGTGAGGGCAGAAATTACTTTCGGAAGTCCCTGCCCTAAAAAACCTTTTGTCTCTGTCTTCAGGAGCATCCAATGTTCCCTTTTTGATGATGGATAGGTAGAGGGGGCAGTAAAAAGCATCTTAATGATAGCCATTTGGGGGTTACCGGATATAGGAAAAGAAGGCAGTTAAATATATATCTTATGAGACATCTGTGGTGGGTCAGATCTCCCGCTGGGCCTGTTTCTTGCTTGGAGGGTTCCAACAGGAAATTGGTTACTGTAGACTCATATAGCTGGAGAGCTCAAGGAGAGTATTTAGTGCAGCTCCTTGACATGTGGTCAGAGGGCTCCGGAGCCTAGGTACTACTCTGAGGCTCCCATTTCAGTGGCTCTTACGGTGTTGAAATGCAGCACTGCGTTTCCCCAAATTTAGAAGGCAACCTGTGGCTGCTTTCTTGGTGTTTGAAGGCAGTCAGCTGCTTCCGTATAATGGGAAGCAAAATGCTGTCAGCAGTAAGGGTATATCTGTCTCCTAAGCTCTCTGCAGACTATCATTGTAGCACAGATCACATTTGTTTATAACTTTTATGCTCAAGCTTCGTACTAAATCTGTGTGCTTCCTGGGTCTCTAGTACCAAAAGAATTCCTAACAAATAGTAAGCATTCAGTGTACATTTGTTGACTTAAACATGTAACTAATTGATAATGACTTATAGTGGAATTGTAATATATGTATTGTGGGGTATGGTGTTAAAGTGAGCAAAAATTCCTTATATCACCATTGGCACCATAAAGAATAACAGAGTATCTGCTATATAAACAGATACATATCAATACATATCTTTCAGGAAAGTCTAGCACAGATATATTTTTTTCCTACATGTTTTAGACCAGTTCTATGAATTGACAAAATGAAGTAGTTTGCTTATATTTTAGGGATATTTTACAGGGCGCATATGTTGTATTTTTAAACCTGAGGGTTGAACTTTGAGTGATAAGTTAACTCAAGGAAAAATACATAGGAACTAAGAGAGGAATTCTCATCCTCATTGTACTCTTATTCTAGGACAACTCTTCAATGAAAGAAATTGTGGACAGAAGTGAACTTTAAAAATTGTTTCTCTTTTTCTCTTTATCAAGTAAGTTGAAGTAGTGTAAACAAGAATGCACATAGATCTGCTATACCTTTCCTGAGGTATTTGCATTTCAAATTGCTCAAAATTTTGAGCTGAAAGAATTATCTTCTTATCATGGAATTGGGCTATTTCCTTATAAAATTCATTTATTTATTTTTGAATAGGCAGCATAGATGCATGATTCAAAATTCATAAGGTATAAAAAGGGAAAAGGGGGAGATACCAACAGTGACAAATGTTGCTGAGAAGTTGACGGAGAAGATGGCTGAAAAGGATCATGTTGACTTAGCAAAATAGAGGTCATGGATGACTTTTGCCTTAGAGTTTTTGGTGGATCATTGAGGGAAAAGATGAGAGTGAGTTGAATTGTGAGTATGAGGTGAAGAAATGGACACCATAAATCTTTTAAAAGATAAGTGGTATCTAAAAGAATATTGAGAGATTTGAGCTTTAAAAAATTCAGTGAAGAGACTTCTGGTAATGATGTACAATCTGCTTTAGCCCTATATTCCCACTTAGGACAACTAGAAAAGCTGTTCAGATCTTTAAAAATTCTTTTTTAAAGGCCTTTCAGGGCTTCCCTGGTGGCGCAGTGGTTGAGAGTCTGCCTGCCGATGCAGGGGACATGGGTTCTTGCCCCGGTCCGGGAAGATCCCACATGCCGCGGAGCGGCTGGGCCCGTGAGCCACGGCCGCTGAGCCTGCGTCATCCGCAGCCTGTGCTCTGCAACGGGAGAGGCCCGCGTATCGCAAAAAAAAAAAAAAAAAAAAAAAAAAAAGGCCTTTCAAATCTATAAGAAAGGCACTGAGATATTCCAGGGCCAGGATCTGGGAAAGAAGGCATGAAGAAGAGTGAGCATTTGGGACTGGTTTTACCCTGGAGGTATTTGCTTATTTCACTTGATGATAGCTGAACAGAATTTTCAACAGGCTCATGTGTTTGTAATGCCAAAAGTTGGATTTTAGTGCCCTTCATAGAGAAGGGGGCCAAGTAAACTGCAATCTTTGGGTCAAAACCACAGAGAGTTTAATACCACTATATGATTAAGGGTATACAAGAAGTAGACCAGCCCTTGCAGAAACTGAAGTTTAGTTTTTGAATAATCTCAAGCCCTAATTGGATTATGGTGATCTGGATTTCTAATGCCCCAATCTCCTTGCCTGCCAGTAGAAAGTTAAATCCTCTCTAGAAAGCTAACATATTCAAAGGTTCAAATCATCTCTACAGCTTTTAATAATATTAAAATTCCAACAAAAATAACCAGGCATAAAAGTAGACAAGACTTGATCATAAATCAAAGGAGACAATAAGAAAATAGAAACAGCCTCCTAGGGCATCAGACAATGGGATTATCAGACATAGACTTGTAAATAACCATGCATAAGGAATTAAGAGATAGCATTAAAAATTTCAGCAGAAAACCAGAAACTATGAAAAAGAACCAAATAGAAATTCTAGGGGTAAAAAATAATAATTGAAATTAAGCATGAAGTGGATTGAATTTAACAGCAGTTTAAAGCAAGCTGAGGAAAAACTTCAGTGAACGGGATGATAGGTCAGGAAGATCTTTTAGACAAAACGTGGAGAGACAAAAAGATGGAAAATAGATAAGAGAAACTAAAAATTACATGGATCATCATGAAAAGCTGTAACACATCTGAAGCTGGAATTCCAAAAGGAGAAGAGAGTAGATGCAGCAGGAGCAATATTTGAAGAGATAATGGCTGTGAACTTTCCAAATATGATAAAACATGTGAAATCACAGATTTAAGAAATAACATAAACACCAAGCAGGATAAAGGAAAAAAAAAACACATCTTGGCACATTAGAGAGAAACTGCTAGAAACCAAAGACAAAGAAAAAAATTTGAAAGATAGGCAAAAGGGGGGAAGTTATATTACCATTAAAGGAACAACCATGATCCCAACAGTTAATTTCTCAACAGAAGTGGAAAAATCAGAGAAGGGAATGATATCTTTAAAGTGCTGAAGGAAAATAACTGACCACTTAGAATTTTATGTTCTTAAAAATTCTTTCAAGGGGCTTGCCTGGTGGCGCAGTGGTTGAGAGTCCGCCTGCTGATGCAGGGGACACGGGTTCGTGCCCTGGTCCAGGAAGATCCCATATGCCGCGGAGTGGCTGGGCCCGTGAGCCATGGCCGCTGAACCTGTGCGTCCGGAGCCTGTGCTCCGCAATGGGAGAGGCCACAACAGTGAGAGGCCCGCGTACCGCAAAAAAAAAAAAAAAGAAAAAGAAAAATTCTTTCAAAATTGAATAAGAAATAAAGATGCATATGCAATTAAAATACCTGTCAATTGAGTAGTAAATAGAGTTGAAGTGTTCTAAAGGCCTTGCATTGAGAAGTGGTAAAAGATTTTTAGATGTCAAAGATGTAATTGCTAAGGTAATCATTAAACAAATGACAAAAGAATGTATGTATGTAAAATTACATAATGGAGAGAAAAAGATGGAATAATATAAACAACTTAATCTAATAGAAGGCAAGAAAGGATAGAAACCAGAACACAGAACAGGTGAACTAATAAAATGCAAATAGAAAAAGTTTATTTTAAAGCAAAAAGTATACTACAGATAAGAATATTGATAATGATAAAAGGTTTATTCACCAGGATATAATTCTAAATGTATATGTAGCTAATAATTTAGCTTCAAAATATCACAAGCAAAAAATGACAGAATTAAGAGAAATAGTCAAATCCACCATCATAGTGGGAGATTTTTAATATACTTTTTTCTTAGTAACTGATAGAACAATTAGAAAATTCAATACAGATATAAAAGGTTTGAGTAACACAATGAAAAATGTCAAAATAGGCATACCCTTCTCTGTACCCAGTGGCTGCAAAATCCGTTTTTTCTAAACGCACTTGAAAAATTCATCAAAGTTGAACATATGTTGTGTCAAAATAAATGGGTCTCAACAAATTTTAAAGATTAAAATTATAGGAACTGTGTTATTTAAACCAGTGGAAAGAAATCATTAAGCAAAAGAAAAGTAGAAAACCCCCAAATGTATGAAAGTTAAGTAGTACACTTCTAAAAATCTATGGGGCAAAGGCGAAATCACAGTATAAATTAGAATGTAACCACAATGTTCGTTGCAGCTCTATTTACAATAGCCAGGACCTGGAAGCAACCTAAGTGTCCATTGACAGATGAATGGATAAAGAAGACGTGGCACACGGGCTTCCCTGGTGGCGCAGTGGTTGAGAGTCCGCCTGCCGATGCAGGGGACACGGGTTCGTGCCCCGGTCTGGGAAGATCCCACATGCCACGGAGCGGTTGGGCCCGTGAGCCATGGCCGTTGAGCCTGCGCGTCCGGAGCCTGTGCTCCGCAACGGGAGAGGCCACAACAGTGAGAGGCCCACATACGGAAAAAAAAAAAAAAAAAAAAAAAAGAAGACGTGGCACATATGTACAGTGGAATATTACTCAGCCATAAAAAGAAATGAAATTGAGTTATTTGTAGTGAGGTGGATGGACCTAGAGTCCGTCATACAGAGTGCAGTAAGTCAGAAAGAGAAAGACAAATACTGTATGCTAACACATATATGGAATCTAAAAAGAAAAGAAAAAGTCATGAAGAGCCTAGGGGCAGGATGGGAATAAAGATGCAGACCTACTAGAGATGGACTTGAGGACACGGGGAGGGGGAAGGGTAAGATGGGACAAAATGAGAGAGTGGCAGGGACATATGTACACTACCAAATGTAAAATAGATAGCTAGTGGGAAGCAGCTGCATAGCACAGGGAGATCAGCTCGGTGCTTTGTGACCACCTAGAGGGGTGGGATAGGGAGGGTGGGAGAGAGGGAGACGCAAGAGGGAAGAGATATAGGGATATATGTATATGTATAACTGATTCACTTTGTTATAAAGCAGAAACTATCATGCCATGGTAAAGCAATTATACTCCAATAAAGATGTTAAAAAATGTATTTTCAACTGAATTAAAATGAAAATAGGACATTTTCATATGATGTATTGTGGGATACAGCTAAAGTTCTGCACAAAGAAGTTTATGGCCTTAGATGCATATATTATAAAAGAAAAATGTAAAAGTAAATGATCTAAGCATCTATTAAAGTAAATGATTTAAGCATAAAAAGTCAGATGAAAAAACAACAAATTAAACCCAAAGAAAAAAGAAAAAAAATAAAAATGGGAGCAGATATTAATGAAAACATTTCCTAATGTATGATAGAGAAGATTATTGAAGCCCAAAGCTGGTTTGAATAATTAGTAATAAACACATTGGCCAAATTGAGCAACAATAAGGTAGTTATGAAAATGAGACTTTACTGTGTATCCTACAGACATTAAATGACATAAAAATATTATGAACAATATTAGGACAATGCATTAGAAAACTTAGATGAAATGGACAATTTATTAGAAATACGGAAGTACCAAATTTAGATGAAATGGAAAACCTACTAGAAAAACGCAACTTGACAAGAAGAAAAGAAGACTGCTACAAGAATTTTAAAAAAAAATCAGTAATTTAAAACCTTCACTCAAAGAATACTCCAGGCTCAGATGGCTTCTCTGAGTTTTACTAATTACTTGAGAAAGAAACAATACCAGTTTTACAGTCTCTTCTAGTAGGTAGGAAAGCGAAAACTTCCCAACTCAGTTTTTAAAAATATCCACAAATCAAATATCAATTCACTTAAATTTAAAACCTATCTTGTAGTTTTAACCTTCTGAAAAAATTTTTAAATAAAGTCTGGGGTATTTAATTTTCCTTTTGGTTCTAGCACCTTTGATTTGCAAAACTAATTATTCTTCAAGTAAATTGATAGTAGACTAGGAACTCTTATCTTCATTGAACCAGTCATAAAATAATCTACTGATGTATAAGTTACTGCTTCCATTAAAGGTACAATTTTCCAATTTCAGTAACTGAACAGGAGATAAATATTTGTTTAATAATGAGTGCATCTTTCTCTATGTAGGCAGCCATTTATAACAACTAGTTCACTTGCTTTTTAGATAAGATACCTCATTGCTTAAAGAGACAAGATATTAACATTAGACACATTTCTCCATTAACCTATATAAAGTTGTGAGCTTCTCTGTTTTTGAGCAAAAGTAAAAACTGATATATAAACTTAGTGACACATTCTGGAAGGTACTTAATTGAGCGCTATAACTTAGCAATTAATCTCCAAAATGAATACCCATTTAATTTACAGTGTTTGCAATGTTTTTGTAGTATGAACTACAACACTCCCTTGCCTTCACTCTAATAAAGGTCAGTGGTGAGACATTTTTATATAAAAGAGACTCCATTCCTATATTCTTTAGAAATTATCATTTTATCTACTGAACACAAGTAAAGGCATAACTAAATTCTGCATTAAAAACATAGCTTAAAAGAAGAAAGTTGATAGATGAAGCATCAGTTCATTCTTTAAAATGTGGGATTGTTTAAAAAAGTTCATTAAGAACTTCAGAAATAACTTATAGATGAGGAGATATATACAAGAAGGGGCTATCTTCTTCAAGACTAACCAGAGAAATCGTAGTGTCATGAGCTTTGCAGCTAGTCTGTGAGGTTAAAGTTCAAGGAATATTGTCATCCACGGGGCTCCTTTGTTTCTATCTTGTTTACAGTCTCTTTCACAAAAATGGATTCAAAATAGAATGGAAAGTTTTCACTCTCAACAATTGTCTTTGAACACATGAGCAAGTTCAGTAATAAACTTTCATCTCTTATCGCTGTTGCTCTCAAAGGCAAGTTCATATTTCCAACCAAGAGTAATTTTATAATTTTCACAATAGATATCCACTACAGCACGTTCATCAGGGAGAGGGCCTGCCCTCTGCTGGGTCACAGCCCACATTCACCCAGAATTAAAGAGGTGGGCTTGATGTTGACTAACACGAAAGGACTTGGATGTCAACACAGCATGATGCTAAATGAGCTTTGCAGTGGATATAGCTGTAAATTCAGTGACAGTTTGGCAGGTAACCTTGGAAAGTTACGGAGTTTGTCATTTTCATCATCTCTGCTAGAAGTTTTTTACTCAGCTCAGGGCTGGCACATGAAGAACTGCAATTCTGTTGGATTCTGTGAGAAAAGAAACCCTGGAATACTGAGGCAAAAGCTGTTATTTTGAAGGGTGTATACAGATGAGCAGAGAGAAGATGTCACAGTGCATGCTCAACTGTCTGTGCCCTGGCCAGCTCCCCTGCCCACAGTCCTCGCCCACAGCACCCATCTGGCCAGGTACGCACTGCCACCAGCTAGATCAACAGTCAGTCAGTTCACTGCATGTGTGGGTACTGCTTGCTCAGGCCATCAGGCAGCCGGTGACTGACGGCTCCTCCATGTGGCATGAAGCTTTCTCCCTGTCACGGACCAAGCTCATTTGATAAGACCTGCTTAATCTTGATATCCTCTGATGCGACCATTATGGAAAAGTTAAATTACAGGCCAATCTCACTCATGAATATAGATTAAAAAATCCAAAATTAGTGTTAGAAAACTGAATCCAGCAATATATAAAAAGGCTACTATATCAGGGCCAAGTTTTTGGGTTTTGGTGGGGGGGGTTTGGGGTTTTTGGTTTTTTTTGTGCCAGAAATGTAAGGCTGGTTCAGAATTCAAATATCAAACAACGTAATACACTGTATGAAAGAACAAAGGAAGAAAATCATAAGATTACCTCCATAGATGCAGAAAGCCCATTAAAAATTAATATTTATGATAATAAACTCATGGAAAGCTGGCAATAGAATGAAACTTCCTTAATTTGATAGAGTACTCACAAATAACCTCCAAGAAACATTACCCTCATGTTGAAATATTGAAAGCTACATCTCCTTTTTGAAATAAGAAACAAGACAAATATATCCACTATCGTCATTTTCTATTCAACATTTGCATTAAAGAGCCTAGGCAGCCAGCACAATAAAGAACAAAAAAAGAGAAAAGAATAATGTCTATAAAAGAAGAAATCAAACACTTGATACATCATAGAAAATCCAAAATACTTTATAGATAAATTATTTAGAATAGGTTAATTTAGCAAGCTTGCCAAATATATGGTCAATATACAAAATTATAGATTGTATATATCAGCAATAATTTATTAGAAAAATTATTCAATTTTCAAAAAATCAACTATATAGAACAATATCTAGCAAAAATTTGTGTGTTCTCTTCTCAGAAAATGAAAAATATTGAGAGAAATTAAAGAAAGCCTAAATAAATAGCTGTATCATATTTCTGGATTGAAAGATTCAACAGTTTAAAGATGTAATTCCTATCAGTAGGCCAGATTTCTCTCTGTGTGTGTGTGTAGAAATTGACAAACTAATTGGAAAAAGTATATGGAAATGCAAAGGTCTAATAATAGCCAAGACCTTCTTTAAGAATAAAGTTAGGAGATATAAAGGTTTGTTACAGTACATAGCTACAGAATTAAAGCAGTATCATATTGGTGTCAGGATAGACATATATCACTGGAACAGAATAGAACATCCAAAAAATACTCATGTGGTCATTTGATTTAGGGCAAAGGTGGCACTGAAGAGCAGTAGGGATAAGATAATCTTTTCATTAACTAGCACTTTTTTATTTTTTGATGCTTCTCTGGTTCCATATACAAAAGTTTTGGGTGCATCAAAGTCCTAAGTTCAAAAAGTAAAGCAAAATATCCACTAGAAGTTAACATCAGGAGAATGTATTCTTGACTTTGAAGAATTATGTGACTTACCTGATAGATAAACTGAAAAGAATAACAGGTTCAGATTCTCCATTCTCTTTTTTCCCTTTTCCTGTCTTCCATTGGATAGTTGGAACTTATGTTTTTGTATTTGCTTGTTGAAAAGTTATTCTATATTTTTTATTTCAGGTAGTTGCCTTCATCATAAGACTCATGTTTATTTATCTCCACTGATTCTTTAAACATGTCAATATTTATATACTGCCCTTAACAAGAGAACACTCACGTTCTTTCTTACACTTCTTGTCTCCCCCACCAGCTCCATCATATTGATATTTTCTAGAATTTTATTTCTAGTTTATTAGAGTTATACATTCTCTTCTTCTTTGTCCTTTAAAATTGCTTGGATAGTAATATATCTTACCAAGAAATTTGATACACATTATTTCCCATATTTCTTGTACTTCTGAATGTGTTTCAGAAGTACACAATCTTACTATTATGTTTGTGTGTGTGTGTGTTTGTGTGTAGCAACAAAAACTGGTGAAGCCTGTGTGCCCAAGAATATTATGTCTTCATATTTGAATGACAATTTGGTTGCTTAGAAAAAATCTAGTTTTGAATGTATCTTTCTTCGATACTTTAACTGCTCCATTAATTTCTTGTACCTTGTATTAGGGTTAATAGGTATAATTACGATATGATTCTTATTCTTTTATAGGTGATCTTCTTCAATCCAGATGCTTTTAGAATTTTTGCTTTGTCTTTGCTAATCTTAAATTACACTTCAAGAGAGAGGTGTACTTCACCTTATATCTTCTGTTTGAATTCTATGGGTCTGTTAAATTTCAAATCTTTTCTCTAGCTTTTTTTTTTTTTTTTTTTTTTTTTGCGGTACGCGGGCCTCTCACTGTTGTGGCCTCTCCCGTTGTGGAGCACAGGCTCCGGACGCGCAGGCTCAGCGGCTATGGCTCATGGGCCCAGCTGCTCTGTGGCATGTGGGATCTTCCCAGACCGGGGCACGAACCCGTGTCCCCTGCATCGGCAGGTGGATTCTCAACCACTGCGCCACCAGGGAAGCCCCTTTTCTCTAGCTTTATTTCTAGGAAATTTATCCTCATTATTTCTTCAGACATTTTCTCCTCTTTATTTTTTGTGTTTCTTTCTAAGTCCCATTATCCAGATATAGACAGTTTTCCCTTCTTCCACAGATCTAAAATGCTCTTATATATTTTCTATCTCTTTATTCTTCTGCCTCCTGGGAGAGTTGCTCAATTAGTACATTACAAATTTGTTCTGCGGCAGTACCTGTGAGCTCATATTTCCCGTGAGGTATAAGATACCCTGTCTGATGATGTGTCAGATAATATGTGTTGGGAGAGTTAAGGCAAAAGAAGAGGATGAATCCCAGGGCACTGAGACTCAGCCCAGTAGAACCATTGCCTAACACCCTTTTTAAAAAAGACATCTTTTGTGTGTTATTTATTATTATTTTTTAAAAATTAATTTTAGGGCTTCCCTGGTGGCGCAGTGGTTGAGAGTCCGCCTGCTGATGCAGGGGACACGGGTTCGTGCCCCGATCCGGGAAGATCCCACATGCCGCGGAGCGGCTGGGCCCGTGAGCCATGGCTGCTGAGCCTGCGCATCTGGAGCCTGTGCTCTGCAACGGGAGAAGCCACAACAGTGGGAGGCCCGTGTACCGCAAAAAAAAACAAACAAAAATTAATTTTATTTATTGAAATATAGTTTGTACAATATTATGTTAGTTTCAGATGTACTACGTAATGATTTGACATTTTCATACATTGTGAAATAATCACCACGATAAGTAACCATCTGTCCCCATACAAAATTATTGCAGTATTATTGACCATATTCCTTATGCTGTATATTACATTCCTGTGGTTTATTTATTTTATAACAGGAGGTTTTTACCTCTTAATCCCCTTTACCTATTTCTCATCTTTTCCAACCGTCTCCCCTGTGGCAACCACCTGTTTGTTCTCTGTTTCTGTGAGTTTGTTTTGTTTATCCTGTTTTTTAGGTTGCACATATAAGTGAGATCATATGGCATTTGTCTTTTTCTTTTACAGGTGGTTTATTTAAATCAATAAACTTACAAGCTCTGCTCACTGTATTTTATTGTTTAGACCTAAAAGTTTTTTTTTAATTAAAAAAACTTTATTTTTTTTTACTGAAGTATAGTTGATTTACAATATTATATTAGTTTCAGGGGTACAACATAGTGATTTTTATAGATTATACTCCATTTAAAATTATGATAAAATATTAGCTATATTTCCTGTGCTGTACAATATATCCTTGTAGCTTATGTATTTAATACGTAGAGTTTATACTTCTTATATAAACTTATATACTTCTTATATACCCTACCCCTATCTTGCCCTTCCTCTCTTCCATTTCCCCACTGGTAACCACTAGTTTGTTCTCTGTAAGTTCGTTTCTGTTTTGTTACATTCATTTGCTTCATATTTTATATTCCACATGTAAGTGATAATATAGTGTTTGTCTTTCTCTGTCAGACTAATTTCACTTAGCATAATACCCTCTAGATCATCCATGTTGTCGCAAATGACAAGATATGATGTTTTTAAATAGCTGAGTAATATTCCTGTGTGTGTGTGTGTGTGTGTGTATGTGTATGTGTATGTATGTGTTGTATCTTGATCCATTTGTCTGTCAGTGGACACTTAGCTTGCTTCCATATCTTGGCTATTGTAAATAATGCTGCAATGAATATTGCTGTGCAAATACCTTTTCAAATTAGTGTTTTTGCTTTCTTCGGGTAAATGCTCAAAAGTGAAATTTTTGGATTCTGTGGCAGTTCTATTTTCAAATTTTAAGGAATCTCCATACTATTTTCCATAGTGGCCATATCAATTTACAATCCCACCAACAGTGTACTAGGGTTCCCTTTTCTCCACACCCTCGCCAACACTTGTTATTTGTTGTCTTTTTGATGATAGCCATTCTGACAGGTGTGAGGTGGTATCTCATTGTGGTTTTGATTTGCATTTTCCTGATGATTAGTGATGTTGAGCATCTTTTCATGTGTTGGCCATCTGTATATTCTCTTTGAAAAAATGTCTATTCACGTCCTCTGCCCATTTTTATTATCAGGTTGTTTTTTTGTTTTGTTTTTGACGTTGAGTTGTATGAGTTCTTTGTACTTTTTTTTTTTTTTAAAAGTAGACATTATTTATTTATTTATGGCTGCATTGGGTCTTCTTTGCTATGCACGGGCTTTCTCTAGTTGCAGCCAGCAGGGGTTACTCTTTGTTGCAGTGTGCAGGCTTCTCATTGTGGTGGCTTCTCTTTGTTGCAGAGCACGGGCTCTAGGCACATGGGCTTCCATAGTTGGGGCATGCGTGCTCAGTAGTTGTGGCTCGTGGGCTCCAGAGCACAGGCTCAGTAGTTGTAGCATATGGGCTTAGTTGCTCTGCGGCATGTGAGATCTTCCTGGACCAGGGATCGAACCAGTGTCCCCTGCATTGGCAGGGAGATTCTTAACCACTGTACCACCGGGGAGATCCTATAGATTGCTTTTATTCTTTATTTTTTATTGGAATAAAGTTGATTTACAACGTTGTGTTAGTTTCAGGTGTACAGCAAAGTGAATCAGTTATATACATACAGATATCTGCTTTTTTTAAAGATTCTTTTCCTATATAGGTCATTACAGAGTATTGAGTAGAGTTCCCTATACTATACAGTAGGTCCTTATTAGTTATCTATTTTATATATAGTGTGTATATGTCAATTCCAATCTCCCAAGTTATTCATCCCCTTTCTTCCCCCCCTAGTAATCATAAATTTGTTTTCTACATTTGTGACTCTATTTCTGTTTTGTACATAAGTTCATTTGTACCATTTTTTTAGATTCCACATATAAGTGATATCATATGATATTTGTCTTTCTCTGACTTAACTTCACTCAGTATGACAATCTCTAGATCCATCCATGTTGCTGCAAATGGCATTATTTTGTTCTTTTTTTTTTTTTTATAGCTGAGTAACATTCCATTGTATATATGTACCACATCTTCTTTATCCACTCCTCTGTTGATGGACATTTAGGTTGCTTCCATGTCTTGGCTATTGTAAATAATGCTGCTACGAATATTAGGGTGCATGAATCCTTTTGAATTATGGTATTCTCTGGATATATGCCCAGGAGTGGGATTGCTGGATCATATCGTAGTTCTATATTTAGTTTTTTAAGGAACCTCCATACTGTTCTCCATAGTGGCTCTACCAATTTACATTCTCATCAACAGTGTAGGAGGGTTCCCTTTTCTCCACACCCTCGCCAGTTATTGTTTGTAGATTTTTGATGACCATTCTGACTGGTGTGAAGTGGTACCTCATTGTATTGACAGTTTTGATTTGCATTTCTCTAATAATTAATGATGTTGAGCATCTTTTCATGTGCCTCTTGGCCACCTGTGTGTCTTCTTTGGAGAAATGCCTGTTTAGGTCTTTTGCCCATTTTTTGATTGGGTTGTTTGGGGTTTTTTTGATATTGAGCTACATGAGCTGTTTGTATATTTTAGAGATTAATGTTGTTGGTCGCTTAATTTGTAAATATTTTCTCCCATTCTGTGGGTAGTCTTTTCATTTTGTTTATGGTTTCCTTTGCTGTGAAAAAGCTTTTAAGTTTAATTAGGTCCCATTTGTTTATTTTTGTTTTTATTTTCATTACTTTAAGAGGTGGATCAAAAAAATATTGCTGTGATTTGTGTCACAGTGTTCTGCCTGTGTTTTCCTCTAAGAGTTTTATGGCCTTACATTTAGGTCTTTAATCCATTTTGAGTTTATCTTTGTGTATGGGGTTAGAGAGTGTTGTAATTTTGTTCTTTTACATGTAGCTGTCCAGTTTTCCCAGCACCACTTATTGAAGACACTGCCTTTTCTCCATTATATATTCTTGCCTCCTTTGTCATAGATTAGTTGATCATAAGTGCTTGGGTTTATCTCTGGACTTTCTATCCTGTTCCACTGATCTATATTTCTGTTTTTCTGCCAGTACCATACTGTTTTGATGACTGTAGCTTTGTAGTATAGTGTGAAGTCAGGGAGCCTGATTCCTCCAGCTCTGTTTTTCTTTCTCAAGATTGCTTTGGCTATTTGTGTTCTTTGGTGTTTCCATACAAATTGTAAACTTTTTTATTGTAATTCTGTGTAAAATGCCATTGGTAATTTAATAGGTATTGCATTGAATCTGTAGATTGCTTTGAGTAGTATAGTCATTTTGACAGTATTGGTTCTTCCAATCCAAGAACATGGTATATCTTTCCATCTTTTTGTATTGTCTTTGATTTCTTTCATCAGTGTCTTATAGTTTTCTGCATACAGGTCTTTTGCCTCCTTAGGTATTTTATTCTTTTTGATGCCATGAGTAATGGGATTGTTTCCTTAATTTCTTTCTGAACTTTTGTTGTTAGTGTATAGAAATGCAAGAGATTTCTGTGTATTAATTCTGTATCCTGCAACTTTACTGAATTTATTGATGAGCTCTAGAAGTTCTCTGGTAGTGTCTTTAGAATTTTCTATGTATAGTATCATGTCATCTGAAAACAATGACAGTTTTACTTCTTTTCCAATTTGGATTCCTTTTATTTCTTTTTCTTTCTGATTGCTGTGGCTAGAACTTCCAAAACTATGTTGAATAAAAGTGGTAAGAGTGGACATTCTTGTCTTGTTCTTGGTCTTAGAGGAAATGCTTTCAGTTTTTCACCATTGAGAATGATGTTTGCTGTGGATTTTTCGTATATGGACTTTATTATGTTGAGGTAGGTTCCCTCTATGCCCACTTCCTGGAGAGTTTTTTATCATAAATGGGTGTTGAGTTTGTCAAACACTTTTTCTGCATCTATTGAGATGACCATATGGTTTTTATTCTTCAGTTTATTAATATGGTGTATCACATTGTTTTATTTGCTTATATTGAAGAATCCTTCATCCCTGGCATAAATCCCACTTGACCATGGTGTATGATCCTTTTAATGTGTTGTTGGGTTCTGTTTGCTAGTATTTTGTTGAGGGTTTTTGCATCTATGTTCATCAGTGATATTGGCCTGTAATTTTCTTTTTTTGTGGTATCTTTGTCTGGTTTTGGTATCAGGGTGATGGTGGCCTCATAGAATGAGTGTGGGAGTGTTCCTTACTCTGCAGTTTTTTGGAAGAATTTCAGAAGGGTTGGTGTTAACTCTTGTCTAAATTTTTGATAGAATTCGCCTGTGAAGCTATCTGGTTCTGGACTTTCGTTTATTGGAAGATTTTTGAATCACAGTGTCAATTTCAGTGCTTGTGATTTGTCTGTTCATATTTTCTATTTCTGGTTCAGTCTTGGAAGGTTGTATCTTTCTAAGAATTTGTCCATTTCTTCTAGGTTGTCCATTTTATTAGTGTATAGTTGCTTGTAGTAGTCTCTTATGATCCTTTTGTATTTCTGCAGTGTCAGTTGTAACTTCTTTTTCATTTCTAATTCTGTTGATTTGAGTCTTCTCCCTCTTTTTCTTGATGAGTCTGGCTAAAGGTTTATCAATTTTGTTTATCTTGTCAAAGAATTAGCTCTTAGTTTCATCTTTCCTAATTTTTTTAGTCTCATTTCATTCACTTCTGCTGTGGGCTTTATGATTTCTTTCTACTAATTTTGGGTTTTGTTTGTTCTTGTTTTTCTAGTTTCTTTAGCTATAAAGTTAGATTGAGATTTTTCTTTATTTGAGACTTTTCTTGTTTCCTGAGGTAAGCTTGAATCAGTATAAATTTCCTTTGTAGAACTGCTTTTGCTGTGTCACTTAGATTTTGTGTTTATATTTTCATTTGTATGCAGTTATTATTTTAATTTTATCTTTGATTCATTCAGTGACTCATTGATTAGTAGTATGTTGTTTAGACTCCAGGTTTTGTATTTTTTGCAGTTTTTTTCTTGTAGTCTCATATTGTTGTGGTCAGAAAAGATGCTTGATTGATATAATTTCAATATTCTTAAATTGAATGAGACTTGTTTTGTGGCCTAACATGTGTTTGATCCTGGATAATGTTCCATATGCACGTAAAGGGAATGTATTTTCTGTTTATGGGGATAAAATGTTCTGTAAGTATCAATTCTGTCTGGTCTAATGTGTCATTTATGGCCAGTGTTTCCTAATTGATTTTCTGTCTGGATGATCTGTCCATTGATGTAAGTGGGGAGTTAAAGTTCCCTACAATTACTGTGCTACTGTCAATTTCTTCCCTTATGTCTGTTAATATTTGCTTTCTGTATTTAGGTGCTCCTATGTTGAGTGTGTATATATTTACAGTTGTTATATCTTCTTGATTGATTGATTCCTTTTCATTGTGTAATGACCTTCTTTGTCTCTGGTTAAAATCTTTGTTTTAAAGTTTACTTAGTGTGATATAAGTATTGCTATCTCAGATTTGTTTTTGTTTTCATTTGCTTGGAATACCCTTTTCCATCCCCTCAACTTTCAATCTGTCTGAGTCTTTAGATCTGAAGTGAGTCTCTTGTAGGCAGCATATGCATGGGCCTTGATTTTTTTCTTTTTTCAGCTATTCTGTGTCATTTGATTGGAGTATTTAGTCCATTTACAGCTAAAGAAGTTATTGATGGGTCTGTACTTATTGCCATTTTGTTAATTGTCTTCCCCACTTGTTTTTGTAGTTGTTTTTGTTCCTTTCCTTGTGATTTGATGACTTGCTTTAGTGTTATGTTTAGATTCCTTTCTCTTTTTGTGTGTGTATTTATTATAGGTTTTTCATTTGTGGTTACCTTGAGGTTCATATATAACAGCATATGTTTATGTGTCTGTGTATGTGTTGTGTATATATGTATGATTATTTTAAGTTAATGATCTCTTCAGTTTGAATGCATTCTAATAATCTTGACATTTTTACTTCCCCCGCCACATTTAATGTTTTTGATGTCGTATTTTACATCTTTTTCATTTGTGTATCATTTATCTACTTATTTTGAATATAGATGATTTTACTACTTTTATGTTTTAACCTTTCTACTAGCTTTATAAGTGGTTGAGCTACTACCTTTCCTATATGTTTGCCTTTACCAGTGAGATTTTTCCTTTTGTAATTTTCACATTTCTGGTTTTGGATTTTTCTTTTCTTCTTAATGATGTCCCTTTAACATTTCTTGCAAAGCTGGTTTTGTAGTGCTGAACTCTTTTAGCTTTTGCTCGTCTGTAAAACTCTCAAGCTCTCTTTCAAATCTGAATGATAGTCTTGTTGGGTAGAGCATTCTTGGTTTTTTCCTTTCATCACTTTGAGTATCTCATGATATTCCCTTCTGGTCTGCAGAGTTTTTGCTGAAAAGTTAGCTGACTGTCTTATGAGGTTACCTTGTATGTAACTAGTTGCTTTCCTCTTGACGTTTTTAAGATTTTCTCTTTATCTCTAATTTTTGCCATTTTAATTATAATGTGCTTTGGTTTGGACCTCTTTGGGTTCATCTTGTTTTGGACTCTGTGCTTCCTAGAGCTGAATGTCTGATTTGGTCCCCAGGTTAGGGGAGTTTTCATTTATTATTTCTTCAAATAAATTCTCTGCCCCTTTCTCACTTTCTTCTCCTTCTGAGATCTGTAAAATGCAAATGTTAGCATGCTTGATGTAACAGATAGTGTCTTAAGCTCAGTTTTTAAATTCTTTATTCTTTTTCTATTCAGCTTTGGTGATTTTCACTAGTTTGTCTTCTAGATCATGAATCCATTTCTCTGTACTGTTGATTCCTTCTAGTGTATTTTTTTTTTTTTTTTTTTTCTGTACACGGGCCTGTCACTGTTGTGGCCTCTCCCATTGTGGAGCACAGGCTCTGGACGTGCAGGCTCAGTGGCCATGGCTCGCGGGCTCAGCGGCCATGGCTCACAGGCCCAGCCACTCCGCGGCATGTGGGATCTTCCCGGACTGGGGCACGAACCCGTGTCCCCTGCATCGGCAGGCGGACTCTCAACCACTGCGCCACCAGGGAAGCCCCCTTCTAGTGTATTTTTAAACTTCGTTTACTGTATTCTTCAGCTCTCTTTGGGTCTTCATATTTTCTGACACATTGTTCAAATTCTTACTATGTTTATTAATTCTTCTCCTGTTCAGGGAGCATCTTTATGATCATTGCCTTGAACTCTTAATCAGATGGATTGCTTATCTCCACTTTGTTTAGCTGTTTTTCTGAGGTTGTGTCTTGTTCCTTCATTTGGAACATATACCTTTGTCTCCTCATTTTGTGCAATTTACTGTCATTATTTCTAAATGTTAGGTAGGTCTTTTGCATTTTCCAATCTTGGATAAGTAATCTTATGTCAGAGACTTCCTATGGGGCCCACCTGCATGCTCCCCTCTGGTCACCTGCATGCTATAGGAGTACCTCTGTGTGGGCCCCTGGCCTGGTTGGCTGTGAGGCTGTGCCTCCTTTGGTGTCTGCTGGGCCACCGGAGGGTGGAGTAGGCTTTCCCCATGCTGTCTGTTTGGCCTGGGGGTGGGGGTGGGGCTTTTTGGGGCTGCTAGTTCACTGGCGCGTGAGTAAACCCCCAGAGCTAATGGTTAGAGGGAGGATTCCAAGATGGTGCTTGCCAGTGCTAGTTTTATTGTGGTAGAATGAGGTCCCAGAAATGGCTGCCACCAGTGTCTCCATTACAGTTGCCTCCTGCCTTCCTAGGAGGCTCGCCAGTATCAGCAAGTGGGTCTGATCGAGGTTCCTTTCAAACTACTCCTCTACAGTGGGACTTGGAGCATGTGAGATTTTGCACTCACCCTTTAAGAGCATATCTCTCTTTCCCACAGCCCTTAAACCCTCCTGAACATAAGCCCCGTTGGTTTTCAAAGTCAGACATTCTGGGGCCTTGTCTTCCCAGTGCAGGATCTCTGAGCTGGGGAGCCCAGTGTGGGGCTCAGACCACTTGCTCCTTGGGGAGAACCTCTGCAGTTGTAATTATCCTCCTGTTTGTGGGTCACCTAACTGGGGGTATGGGTCTTGACTCTACTGCAAATCCACCCCTCCTACCCATCTTGTTGTGGTTATTTCTTTATGTCTTTAGTTGTGGAAGATCTTTTATGCTGGATTTTGGTCTTTCTCATCAATAGTTGCTCTGTAAATAGTTATAATTTTGGTGCGCCCATGAGAGGAGATGAGTTCAGGGTCTTCCTACTCCACTATCTTGCCCTTCTAACTTCTCCTGCCTGCCTAACACTCTTGTTGGCTGTCTTCTCACCAGGCAACTCCTTGTGCTAAGGTTCACTTTTAAACCCTGGAGATGAAGCAGTTCTTGGAGGAAACAGCTTTCCTAGGATGTAATTCGTAGCCTTCAGAGATGGGAAAGACTGTGTTTCTTCCCTCTCTCAGGTCACCATACTTACCACAGGGCGTTTCTTCAAAAACACTCCAATAAAAAATAACTGCATCAAAATCAAACATAAAACACATGAAAAGCTGCAAGTTACTCAAAATGTTCAAACAAAAATTTGAACACACACATTCCCGGAATCTTCCAAACCAGTTGCAACATGAGAATTCTTTTACCATAAGCTGAATGTGTACAGGTTTGTGTCTGGTGCAGAAATCTTCCAAGAACAGTACATCCTTGAGTATGTACTTTACTGGTCTTGCTTCCAAGATCTGGAGCAGTGCTGTTTGCCTCACTGGGTATGTGTTTAAGTTACTGGGGGATACCTGGCTGTGTAAAATGGGTGGGTTTTGCCATTTAGGAGGATATATTCTAGGCTGGTTAGTCTTATACTCCCTATCCCCACTTCTTGCTTCTTCCCCATCCTCTTAAAGAAAAACTGAACAACTCCCCTCCAAACAAAGAAACAAACAGTCTCTAAATTCTAGAACTACTTGATGCATAATAGGCATTTTAGGATTTTTACAAAGGTAGTTTTTGATTCCAGTGGGCTTTTCCCACATTTCCACATTCCTGGTAATTAATAAACATCCATCAAATCTTTCTATGACTCTAAGACTCAACTTACTAAATAGAGATAAAAGCCTCAAAAATCAAGCCATCCTGGTAATAAACATCCATCAAATCTTTCTATGAATGTAGGACTCAAATTACTAAATAGAGTTAAAAGCCTCAAAAATCAATGAAATCAAACCACAATAACAGAAGCAACAACAGTAAAAACACAAGAGACCAGACATGCAAAGTTCTAAGAATGGTAGAAGTCTGCAGAGGTCTCTCCAAGGGTTGAACCACAAGCAAATGTCCCAGAGGCCTTCAGCTCAAGGTCATGGGTGCCATTTGGAAAAGTCTTGGGTATGTTCATCTTTGGTATCACTTGGAAGTAAGGGCTTTGCAGTCGGGTGGAGTAGCCCTTCTCTCTTCATAGTTACTCCATCCTGTACAGCCCCGGGCGTTTCCTCCGTATGTGGCTCTATAACAGTGGTTTGATCTGTGGTTCTACTGGCCCAGCCAGAGAGCCCTGTAGACACTGAACCGTTCTTTTGAAGGCAGTGTGGCAGAGTGGAAAGAGTCAGATGTGCTGGGCTAGAGATGTATCTGACTTCCCCTAGGAAATTCATCAGGCTCAAGGCCTTGTGGAAAATTGCTGAGTAGTGACTTTGTGAAAGGCAGATTCTCTCTCTAGTAGAAGTTGGCAAACTTTTTCTGTAAAGGGCCAGATAATAAATAATTTTGGCTTTGTGGACCATATGGTCTCTGTCCAAAATATTCAACTCTGGAATCATAGCTAAAGCAGCCATTAAAAATATGTAAATGAATGGATACCACTGTGTTTCAATAAAACTTTATTTATAAAACAGGTGCAGGGGGCTGACTTTGGCCTGTGGACCATAGTTTGGCTACTTGTGTCTTTGAGCCTTGGGGAATCTTGTGTAAAATGGGGAGATGGATAGTAGTCCCTACCTAAGGTAATATGTTAGAATCCAGTTAGAATATAGAGATGAATATTTTATTTTTAAATAAACTATACGTGTAAGTGGTTGTGTCTGGGAGTTGATTTTTCATGTGAAATTCAAATACCTAGGGAGATACAATGGCCTTTCTATAGCTTAGGCAAGTCCAGTTTTCTGGGTGAGAGTAAAAATATTCATATATATTTTTTTCTGTCTGTCCAATAGTCCTGATGGAAAGGGGCTTGCATGAGTCAACTGTCAATAAGTAAGAAACTTGCAGACTAAGTTTCTCCAGGAATGTGTGAGAAGTGGGAGTGGAGAGAACTGAGAGGTGGGAGAAAGGAAAGGTCTTTGGCCATATATGCCTGGACTTTGCTAAACTGCCTCTCTTAGCATAATGATTTGCACAAAGCCATTTGGCTTGGGAAATATCCTTCAGTTTCTCTGTCTCAAAGTGTGCACAGTGGCCTTTGGCTAGCTCTTAGGGAGGAGGGCTTAGCTAAGAATTAATTTCTCAGGGGAAGCTTGGCATGTGATAGTGCTGTCAGTCAAGGCTGTGCAGGGTGAGTGTGGGTGTCTGGGAGCAGCTGTGCTGTCTCCTGGGCTCAAATCCGTGAGACCTTCCTCATCCTGAGACCTACCCACAGAAAGGGAACCAGCAGCTGGTATCGACTGATTGGCTAGTCTTGTGTTGATTTGTCAGATTTAAATGAGAAATCTTTTTTTCTAAAATGGCTGGTCAGCTTTTCCTTTTAAAGTAGGAAATAACAGTGCAGGACCAGAGGGTCACAAGCAGCTGGCTTCATTTTGCTTACAACCCACGATCTGATTTTAGGAAGAAAGATTAGAAAGCTGCTTCTTTGCTTCTGTGTTTCACATATGTCCAGATATTAGCATTTAAGTGGTCAAAATGTAGTATCTCTCTTAAAAGCTGTGGCTAACTTTTTTTTAAATTGAAGTATAGTTGATTTACAATGTTGTTAGTTTCTGGTGTACAGCAAAGTGATTCAGTTATATATATATATGCCTTATATATGTGTGTGTATACATATGCATATTCTTTTTCCTATTCTTTTTCATTATGGTTTATTACAGGATATTGACTATAATTCCCTGTGCTATACAGTAGGACCTTGCTGTTTATTCGTTCTATATATAATAGTTCACATCTGCTAGTCTGAAACTCCCAATCCAACCCTCCTCAGCTCCCCTCCCCCTTGGCAACCACAAGTCTGTGAGTCTGTTTCTTTTTGTAGATAAGTTCATTTGTACCATTTTTTTTTATATTTTACATATAAGTGATATCATATGGTATTTGTCTTTCTCTTTCTGATTTCACTTAGTACGATAATCTGTAGGTCCACCCATGTAGCAGCAAATGGCATTATTTCATTCTTTTTTATGGCTGAGTGGTATTCTATTGTATATATGTAGCACATCTTCTTTATTCATTCATCTGTCAATGGACATTTAGGTTGTTTCCATGTCTCAGCTATTGTCCATGTCTTAGCTATGAACATAGGGGTGCATGTATCTCTTCAAATTATAGTTTTGTCCAGATATATGCCCAGGAGTGGAATTGCACATGGCAACTCTATTTTCAGCTTTTTGAGGAACCTCCATACTGTTCTCCATAGTGGCTGCACCAATGTACACTTCCACCAACAGTGTAGGAAGGTTCCCTTTTCTCCACACCCTCTCCAGCATTTGTTATTTGTAGACTTTTTGATGATGGCCATTCTGACTGGTGTGAGGTGGTACCTCATTGTAGTTTTGATTTGCATTTCTCTCATAATTAGCAGTGTCGAGCATCTTTTCATGTGTATGTTGACCATCTGTATGTCTTCTTTGAAGAAATGTCAATTTAGGTCTTTTGCCCATTTTTTGATTGGGTTGTTTGTTTTTTTGTTATTGAGTTGTATGAGCTGTTTGTATATTTTGGAAACTAAGCCCTTATTGGTTATATCATTTGCAAATATTTTCTCCCAGCCTGCAGGTTGTGCTTTCATTTTGTTTATGGTTTCCTTTGCTGTGCAATAGGTTATAAGTTTGATTAGGTCCCATTTGTTAATTTTTGCTTTAATTTCTATTGCATGGCTAACATTTTTATATTGTTAAATGCCTCTACTAGAGTAAAGCAAATTGCCCCAATCTCAGAATATTAGACACAGATTCCCTCGAGATGTGTTTAGAGGATGTGAGAACATTTTTTTCTTTTTCTGTGACTTCAAAAGTCTACAACTTTAAATTGCTTTGTGCATATCATACTTTATCTATTTAATAGACAGCCCAGTTGAAAGGCACATCTCATAGGTCTTGGGAACGAGTGTAAAGAATCTGAATGTTGCTTTCAATGGCAAGGAAATGATTGTGTGATGTCTATAGAATGTGTAAACACATCCAAACAAGCATGGGCACCAACATAGGGAATCCCATTTATTACTGAAATGTATGCCACTTGGAAATATTCTTTATTATTAATAATGATAAGTGGTTCAGAGACTTCTAATTTTCTCATTATCAAAAGCAAACAGAAGTAGTATCTTTCAAATAACAACCCTGAGCTGAGCTGGGTGGGTGCTTCTGCTTCATTTGGTCGTTTAGTTTTCCTCTCTGCTGTTGCTCCACCTTCGCCATCCTGTGGTGTAACCCTCATCTGCTTGATGTAATCCTCATCTGTTTGGTGTGTGTTGTTTGTGTATATGCATCATGATAAGAATATGCATTTATTCCATGCGACTCTATAAAGCTATGTTAATTGTAAGTGGAAAAAAATGCAGCTCATAACATTCCTTCCTGATATCTTTTCCAGGACAAACCTCTGATTTACATTGTCCTTTTTTTAAGGGGTGAATCTTTTGCTGGCCCATCCTTAACTGAGCCCTCACTTCCTCACAGCAAGCTACAAAGCTGGTGTTACAGAGGCTGGAGTTCTAAGGGGCTCAATGATGAGCCCACAATGCAGGGAAGGAGCTGGAAGTTGCTACGAATAATGAGAAAAGCAAATGGGATGAGAGTAACAGTGACAACAGATAGCTTGGTCTTCTGTAAATTAGGTTTGTCCAGAGCAACAGAAGCTAGGATTAACTCAAAGTGAAATTCCATCTTCAGGCTCATGTTACCTTCAGAAGCAATTGAAAGGCTAAAAAGTAACCTAAGCCACTTTCTAATCAGGAATATTCTTTATGGGTAATGTCACCAGCGAGAGCTAAGTCCTAAGCTGTTTCCCTTTTCGATGGTAGTAGTTGGCTTTGATCATGGGTACACTCACGGCCTGCCACCTCCTCGTTTCTGGGTACCTTGGCTAGAGAAACTATCCATGATATTTTTCTGTTTTTCTAGCAGAACCTCTGTGCTCTCTGCTGCTCACATCTTTGTTTTTTTTTTTTTTTTTTTAACATCTTTATTGGAGTATAAATTGCTTTACAGTGGTGTGTTAGTTTCTGCTTTATAACAAAGTGAATCAGCTATACATATACATATTTCCCCATATCTCCTCCCTCTTGCATCTCCCTCCCACCCTCCGTATCCCACTCCTCTAGGTGGTCACAAAGCATCGAGCTTACCTCCCTGTGCTATGTGGCTGCTTCCCACTAGCTATCTATTTTACATTTGGTAGTGTATATAAGTCCATGCCACTCTCTCACTTTGTCCCAGCTTACTGTTCCCCCTCCCCGTGTCCTCAAGTCCATTCTCTTCTTCTGTGTGTTTATTGCTGTCCTGCCCCTAGGTTCTTCAGAACCATATATATATATATATATATATATTTTTTTTTTTTTTTGGCGGTAGGCAGACCTCTCACTGTTGTGGCCTCTCCCGTTGTGGAGCACAGGCTTCGAACATGCAGGCTCAGCGGCCATGGCTCACAGGCCCAGCCGCTCCGCGGCATGTGGGATCTTCCCAGACCGGGGCACGAACCCGTGTCCCCTGCATCGGCAGGTGGACTCTCAACCGCTGCGCCATTTGTTTTTCTCTTTCTGACTTACTTCACTCTGTAGGACAGACTCTAGGTCCATCCATCTCACTACAAATGACTCAATTTCGTTTCTTTTTATGGCTGAGTAATATTCTATTGTATATATGTGCCTCATCTTCTTTATCCATTCATCTGTCGATGGACGCTTAGGTTGCTTCCATGTTCTGGCTATTGTAAATAGTGCTGCAGTGAACATTGTGGTACTTGACTCTTTTTGAATTATGGTTTTCTCAGGGTATATGCCCAGTAGTGGGATTGCTGGGTCATATGGTAGTTCTATTTTTAGTTTTTCAAGGCACCTCCATACTGTTCTCCATAGTGGCTGTATCAATTTACATTCCTACCAGCAGTGCAAGAGGGTTCCCTTTTCTCCATACCCTCTCCAGCATTTATTGTTTGTAAATTTTTTGATGATGGCAATTCTGACTGGTGTGAGGTGATACCTCATTGTAGCTTTGATTTGTATTTCTCTAATGATTGGTGTTGTTGAGCATCCTTTCATGTGTTTGTTGGCAATCTGTATATCTTCTTTGGAGAAATGGCTACTTAGGTGTTCTGCCCATTTTTGGATTGGTTTGTTTGTTTTTCTTGATATTGAGCTGCATGGCAGCTTGTAAATTTTGGATATTAATTCTTTGTCAGTTGCTTCATTGGCAAATATTTTCTCCCATTCTGAGTGTTGTCTTTTCGTCTTGTTTATGGTTTCCTTTGCTGTGCAGAAGCTTTTCAGTTTCATTAGGTCCCATTTGTTTATTTTCGTTTTTTATTTCCATTTCTCTAGGAGGTGGGTCAAAAAGGATCTTGCTGTGATTCATATCATAGAGTGTTCTGCCTATGTTTTCCTCTAAGAGTTTTATAGTGTCTGGCCTTAGATTTAGGTCTTTAATCCATTTTGAGTTTATTTTTGTGTATGGTGTTAGGGAGTGTTCTAATTTCATTCTTTTACATGTAGCTGTCCAGTTTTCCCAGCACCACTTATTGAAGACACTGTCTTTTCTCCATTGTATATTCTTGCCTCCTTTGTCAAAAATAGGGTGACCATATGTGTGTGGGTTTATCTCTGGACTTTCTATCCTGTTCCATTGATCTATATTTCTGTTTTTGTGCCAGTACCATACTGTCTTGATTACTGTAGCTTTGTAGTATAGTCTGAAGTCCAGGAGCCTGATTCCTCCAGCTCCGTTTTTCTTTCTCAAGATTGCTTTGGTTATTTGGGGTCTTTTGTGTTTCCATACAAATTGTGAAATTTTTTGTTCTAGTTCTGTGAAAAATGCCATTGGTAGTTTGAAAGGGATTGCATCGAATCTGTAGATTGCTTTGGGTGTATAGTTATTTTCACAATGTTGATTCTTCCAATCCAAGAACGTGGTATATCTCTCCATCTGTTTGTATCATCTTTCATTTCTTTCATCAGTGTCTTATAGTTTTCTGCATACAGGTCTTTTGTCCCCTTAGGTAGGTTTATTCCTAGGTATTTTATTCTTTTTGTTGCAATGGTAAATGGGAGTGTTTCCTTAATTTCTCTTTGTATAAACATCACTCTCTGAAGTTGACAGGCCTTGGGCTTCACTTCACACTCAAGAGGCACAACTCTCTCAGATTTTAAGTGAAAGGGTATAGTTTGTTTAAGCCTTATTCAGGATAAGTTGGAAGAAAAGGTGGCCTCTGGGTGTTTAAAATGGCTTGTTTTCCCAAAGATAAGCTCTGAGAAGCGTTTTCATTGGCTGACACATTTCCTGGCAAAACAACAGCAAAAAAAAAAAAAAATAGTTCTAGGGGTGGGTAGCAAGGCATGGGGGGAGAAGCGTGGTCTTTAGAATCAGACAGAATTGGGTTCTGATCCTAACAGTTCCAAACACCAGCTATTCAATCTCTGGAGACAACAAAGTGTACCCAAGTATGCATTTCTCCTACCTTCTTTTGAAAATAGAGAATGGGACATCACTTTTCAGGTTGGGACTCTATTTCCCAAACCCTTTGAATTTAGGTGTGGGCAAATAATTATGTACTCCCAAAAGAATGTGAGTGGAAGTGGTATATGAAATATCAGTATCCCCTCCTTAAGGGAAATTACCAGTCCTTCATGACTTGTCTGTATTCATTCTGATGGATTGAAACACTGATGTGACCCTGAAGAGCCAGCTCTCATCAGGCCAATGAGCACTGCAATGTAGAGAAGCATAGAGCAACAATGTAGGAGGAAACTGGGTCCCTGAATGATCACATGGAACAGAGCTGATCACTGACTGTAGCCCACCTATCTCTGTACTCTTTGTTAACTGAGAGAAAATAGAACGGTCTTATCTTTGAGTTGCTGTATTATTTAGTCTAGCTTATGTTCTAATGAATAAATTGGCTGAGAAAGTTACTTGTCTGCCTCTCAGTTTTTTCATTTGCAGAATGAGGAAACTATATTGCTCATCTTATTTACAAGCTTATTGTGAGGATTACACAAATAAATGACTAGTGTGTTTGTTGTAATGTTCTGTGTTTGCCTAGTACTATTATTGTTTACACATGCATGTAATTCTACCAGGAAAGCATAGAGTTTCAAGATGGATGAAATATAGGTCTATAATATTTTTATTTTTTGTGCCATGACTAGATTGACCAACCGTTCTGATTTTCCTAGGACTGATGGGGTTTCTGGGAGGTGGGAATTTCAGTGCTAAAACAAAGGCAGTCCTAGGAAAACCAGAAAGAACTGGTTACTCTATTCACAACACACCAACTGGAGAAGTTCTTTGCAATAAATCTGAATTTGAAGTAGCATGCATCCAAACTCTCTCTCTGGATCTGATGGGAATTGAACCCACTGATGCCAATTTTACAGTTTATATAGTTTTCTTTTCTTTGAAACACTCATTATCATAGATAAGAATTGCTTTGTACATACCTTTGCCGTTACTAAGTAGTGCATTGCCACCCTGAAGAAGTAGATGTTGTCATCCTTTTGTATTTAGGAAAGGTAGTGTGTAGCAAAAGGCAAATGGTGACACAGTCATTGAGTCCTTTGGGGAACTTTATGACCAAATCTAATTGACTACTAGGTGATCACATTGGTGGTTCCACACATTGAGAAGATAATAGAAATACTGATTTGCTTTGCTAGGGTAAATTTGGTTCCCTCATTATGAATATAGTTTCATTTAGAGGAGGAGAGACCACAGTATAGCTTACTTATCCTTAAGACCGAGCTCACTGGTCCACTGTGCTTTGCTTATGCTGTATCTCAAATTGGAATTTAAATTTGCCTACGAATAAATTGACTTGGTGAGCTTTGACTTAGTGAGAGCCTAGAGGACAAAATCTAGGTTATTTTTTCTTGATGGGATTTCCTTCATATTTTACTCATTTCCCCCCCTCCTCCTGAGTATGAAGAAAATGACAGTTATATCCTAGGTCAGGTCTGGGCTCGTTCCTCCAAACATGACTCAGTGTCTCCAGCAGTCACTTGAATACCAAGCATGTGCATCTTACATTCTGGAAGGGAGTGTGCTGGGACAGTGTGATGAACCAGGACTGTGTGTCCTCTGGAATTGCTATTCACCTTTGATTCTGGAACTTCTTTTGTTGGTCTTTCTAACTGTTATAATAACTTGATAGTGATATTTTCCAGGATTTACTGGCATTATTTCTAGAAGTACCTGGAAGAAATCTTCATCTTAAGTGAAATCCTATGGGAACAATAGCCCCTTTGGCAGCAGAAATGAATACTATGAAATCAACAACAAGTGCAAGGCCAGTGTCACTGTGGGGTTATGATGGTCACTATCGTTCATTTCATTGGACTGGTCAGCTATCAGGGTGTCCCCCACCCCTCAACTTTCCCAAGCTTCATGCTGGACCAAAAAGAATGCTATTTGCCAAATATAAGACAACCATGATTTGCCAAGGATATGAGTGCTGTACGTAGGGAGGCAGTTCATTTCTGCCTAGGGAAGGAGTTATCTGGCTTCACAAACTAAATTGCACTTTCATTGCCGAAAGCTATCACTTTCTTATCAAACAGATATTTGGGCTATCTTTGCCAGGAAATCAACCTGATAAATGTTGCATACTTTTATAATGTTTCTTTCTGGCACCATAATGTTGTGACTTTAGCTTGTGCAATATTTATGTGAGGTGAAGTACAGTTCTGGGAACTAACTTTTTGGGTCAACAATCAGAGGACTGTTATTAACTAGAAAAAGAGAATGTAGTTCCTCATAAACTTGCCTTCTCCGTTTTCGATGGCAAGAAAAAGCTCTTACTACAGTAATGGAATCTTAAACTATACACACACACACACACACACACACACACACACACATACACATACATACAGTTTATGATTTATAAAGATCCCTATATGGCTAGAGACATGTTTTTCTTATATTTGGGAGCTTAGGGCATTTCTGTTAAGTTTCCTGTATCAGAGAATTTGAAGTGAGATTAATCCCTTTGCTTCTAGCACTCTGATAATTTTGTAAAATTATTGAGAAGAAATATCTTAGAGGGTTGCATGTATTATCTTTGAGAATCTGAAAGAAAAATAGGTATTTTAATTTCATTGCAAATGTTTATTAAGTAGATTTAAATATCTTGTTAGCATTGTTTTCTATTGGAACTCAGTTTTGTTGTCTCCTGTATGTTTTATATGGTATTAATGCTATCATTGTTATCTTTACACTGTCTAAAAACTGGGGTGGAGCATAAAGAAAGAGCTACTATCAAAGAATTTATAATCTAGTTGGTAAGACAGGGCTTAAACTTGCAGCTTTTTCCATAATATATATTGATAACATATGGGCCAAATTTCTGGTTCTATGTGAACTGTTAATATTGGCCTGGGAAAATCACATTTTAGCCTAGTGTGTGGACCAGAGAGCAGAGATTGAGAGATTAGGGGTAGAAGTTGACTACTCAGAAAGCAAATATGGATATTCGCAACCAGATTAAGCAACTGTGAGACCCAAAATTGAGGGAGCAGTCTATGGAGAAAACTGATAGAAGAAAATGAACAGCCTAGTCGGGGAACAAGACAGATTTACTGGAAAATTTAAATTGGACAGCTGTTTTTTTCCCCCTTTTTGTGTTGCCTTTCTCCCTTCATAGATCTAGAGATCCCCTTTTGGTCTTTGTCTTGTTGGCTACTGATAGCAAGTATATTGTGTGATTGGGAAAGGTTCCATAGAGGAAATGGGACTCTAACTTGACTTTGATAGATTGGAAGAATTTAGACAGGATGAAGAAGAAACAGGGCTGCATATCAGATGGGAGGAAAGTGGGAACTAAGTGAAGGTGGGAAGAACATGTGCCTGGGGCCCAGTGATGAGGTTATATGGAAGCAGCAGGGGATTTGTGTAAGGGGGTGGTGGGATAGGTGGGCTGGAGCCATATTGTGGTCAGCTTAAACAATCAAGTCTAGATTTTATCATTCAGGCAGCGGAAAGTGTGGCTAAGTGTGAAGATGGACATTGTTCCTAGTTCATGTCCTTTATTAACTCTTATACAGTTACTTGCTTTCTGGTTTGTTGAAGCAGTAGCTCAGACAACATTTGACACAATAATGTCTGTCCAAGTGGCTGACCATAAAAACGGCAGACCACCTTCATCTGAAGGACACTTCCAACAAAGGTGGCTGATGTTGCCATTCTCATCCATCTTATAAGTATTTCAGGACAGCCAGCCTACTCTTCTTTCTTTTATGCTTATTCTTTTAGGGAGTGGTATAAGAGTTATTCTTCCTTTTCTTCGTACCACCACGAAGTCTCAACACAAGATGAAGGGTGGACTCCTTTTGAAGGTTGTAGTCAGAGTATGTCCATTTTCCAGTTGCTTGCCAGCAAACTTTCAAATATGTAGTACAGTATTATTAGTCACCATGCTGTACGTTACATCTCCATGATTTTATAATTGGAAGTTTATACCTTTTGACCCCCTTATATCCCCCTGCCTGTGGCAACAACCTATCTGTTCTCTATCTATGAGCTTGTTGTGTTTTTTTTAAAAATTCTACATACACGTGAGATTATATGGTATTTGTCTTTCTCTGTCTGACTGATTTCACTTATCATAATGCTCTCAGTGTCCATCTATGTTGTTGCAAATGGCAAAATTTCATTCTTTGTCATGGCCAAATAATATGATATTCCCCTGTGTGTGTATTACATTTTATTTCTTTATTCATCTTTTGATAGTTTGTTTTCATATCCTGGCTATTGTAAACATTGCTGCAATGAACGTGGGGGTGCATATGTCTTCTTTTAAACATCTTTATTGGCGTATAATTGGTTTACAATGTTGTGTTAGTTACCGCTGTACAACAACGTGAATCAGCTATATGTATACATATATCCCCATATCTCTTCCCTCTTGCGTCTCCCTCCCACCCCCCATCCCACCCCTCTACGTAGTCACAAAGCATCGAGCTGATCTCCCTGTGCTATGTGGCTGCTTCCCACTAGCTAGCTATTTTACATTTGGTAGTGTATATATGTCCATGCCACTGTCTTTGTCCCAGCTTACCCTTCCCCCTCCCCGTGTCCTCAAGCCCCTTCTCTATGTCTTTGTCTTTATTCCTGTCCCACCCATAGGTTCATTACAACCGTTTTTTTTTTAAGATTCCATATATATGTGTTAGCATATGGTATTTGTTTTTCTCTTTCTGACTTACTTCACTCTGTATGACAGACTCTAGGTTCATTCACCTCACTACAAATAACTCAATTTCATTCCTTTTTATGGCTGAGTAATATTCCATAGTATATATGTGCCACATTTCTTTATCCATTCATCTGTCGATGGACACTGAGGTTGCTTCCATGTCCTGGCTATTGTAAATAGTGCTGCAATGAACATTGTGGTACATGACTCTTTTTGAATTATGGTTTTCTCAGGGTATATGCCCAGTAGTGGGATCGCTGGGTCATATGGTAGTTCTGTTTGTAGTTTTTTGAGGCACCTCCATACTGTTCTCCATAGTGGCTGTATCAATTTACATTCCCACCGACAGTGCAAGAGTGTTCCCTTTTCTCCACAGCCTCTGCAGCATTTATTGTTTGTAGACTTTTTGTTGATGGCCATTCTGACTGGTGTGAGGTGATACCTCATTGCAGTTTTGATTTGCATTTCTCTAATGATTAGTGATATTGAGCATCCTTTCATCTGTTTGTTGGCAATCTGTATGTCGTCTTTGGAGAAATGTTTGTTTAGGTCTTCTGCCCATTTTTTTGTTTTGTTTTGTTTTGCGGTACGTGGGCCCCTCACTTCCGTGACCTCTCCCGCCGCGGAGCACAGGCCCTGGACGTGCAGGCTCAGCGGCCATGGCTCACGGGCCCAGCCGCTCCGCGGCATGTGGGATCTTCCCAGAACCGGGGCACGAACCCGTGTCCCCTGCATCGGCAGGCCGACTCCCAACCACTGCGCCACCAGGGAAGCCCTTCTGCCCATTTTTGGATTGGGTTGTTTGTGTTTTTGATATGGAGCTACAGGAGCTGCTTGTATATTTTGGAGATTAATCCTTTGTCAGTTGCTTCATTGGCAAATATTTTGTCCCATTCCTAGGGTTGTCTTTTCGTCTTGTTTATGGTTTCCTTTGCTGTGCAAAAGCTTTTAAGTTTCATTAGGTCCCATTTGTTTATTTTTGTTTTTATTTCCATATCTCTAGGAGCTGGGTCTTAAAGGATCTTGCTGTGATTTATGTTAGAGTGTTCTGCCTATGTTTTCCTCTAAGAGCAACGTATATCTTTTTAAGTTAGTGTTTTTGTTTTCTTCAGATAAATACTCAGAAATGGAATTGCTGATTCACATGGTAGTTCTACTTCTAATTTTTTGAGCAACCTCCATATTGTTTTCCATAGTGGCTACACCAATTTACATTCTCACCAATAGTGCAAAAGGGTCCATTTTTTCCACATCCTCACCAACACTTGTTATTTGTTGTGTTTTTGATAATAGCCTTTCTGACCAGTGCAAGGTGATATCTCGTAGTTTTGATTTGCATTTCCCTGATGATTAGTGATACTGAGCATCTTTTCATGTAACTGTTGGCCATCCATATGTCTTCTTCGGAAAAACATTCAGATTTCCCACTTTTTAAAAAGTTGAATTGATTGTTTTTTGGCTAATGAGTTGTTTGAGTTCTTTATATATTTTGGATATTAACCCCTTATTAGATACATGATTTGCAAATATTTTCTCCCATTCAGTAGGTTGCCTTTTCATTTTGTTGATGATTTCCTTTGCTGTGCAGAAGCACTTTAATTTGATGTAGTCCCACTTGTTTGTTTTTGCTTTTGTTGCCTTTGTTTTTGGTGTCAGATCCAAAAAATTATCACCAAGACTAAAATCAAGGAGCTTATTGCCTATGTTTCCTTGTAGGAATTTTATGGTTGCAGGTATGACATTCAAGTCTTTAATCCATTTTGAGTTTTTTTCCTGTGTGTGGTGTAAGATAGTGATCCAGTTTCATTCTTTTCCATGTGGCTGTCCAGTTTTCCCAACATGATTTGTTGAAGAGACTGTCCCTTTCCCATTGTAAATTCTTGGCTCCTTTGTCATAAACTAATTGGCCATATATGTATAGGTATTTTTCTGGACTCTCTATTCTCTTCTGTTGATTTATGTGTTTGTTTTTATGCCAGTACTGTACTGTCTTGATTATTATAGTTTTGTAATATAGTGTGAAATAAGGGAGTGTAATACCTCTAGCTGTGTTATTCTTTCTCGAGTTGGCATTGGCTCTTTGAGGTCTTTTGTAGTTCCATATGAGTTTTAGGATTGTTTGTCCTATTTCTGTGAAAAATGCCATTGGAATTTTGATGGGGATGGCATTGTGTATCAATAGATGGCTTTGGGGAGTATGGACATTTTAATAGTGCTCTTCCAGTCCATGAGCATGGAATATCTTTCCATTTATTTGTGTCTTCTTCAATTTCTTCCATTAATGTCTTGCAGTTTTCAGTAACACATGTATTTCTTTGCCACGATGTACATCACAACCTTAGGGACACTAAGCAGCACTTCAGCACTGTGGTTGGGGGGCATTTTAAACAGCGAAATCACCAAAGAAAAAGCACAGAAATAGAATGTGAAAAGAGTGCTTGTCTAAAGTATGACAGATGAAACAAGAAGGCAGAGCACTGTTTTGTTTAACCTCAGGTAAGAACATGTGCTTTGAGTGACTTACATTTTTCACTGGTCTGCACGTCTGTTAATGACTGTGAAGGCACTGTGAGTATTGATTTTGAGGTTACAAATAAATTTTATTGAGTAGGTGAATTCACAAATACAGAACCCACAACTAGTGAGAACCAATTGTATAACATTTATTGAGTACTTGCTTGTAAGGCAAATACTGGGTTAAGAAACTGATTTTAGGTAAGCCTCATAATAAACTCATTTTATAGATAAGGAAGCTGACTAAAGGAAACACTGCTGGTAGGTGGTAGATTACGTACCCACACCTGTGGCTCTAGATTGTAAGCAATATGTTAGATGGAGGAGACTGAGACTAGAGGTTAAGTTATTCAAGCTGTCTCAAATAGGAAGTGATAGGGCCAGGACTTCAGTCCTTCCTCTAACTCAAAATCATGTTCATAACAGACTGTATCATGGATGGGATGGTGAATGGGAAGAAAGGAAAGGTTGTAAATATCAGAACACAGGGCTTATGCCAGTTGGAGTTTTGTCCCTGGAACTATGAGATGTAATCTAGCAGTTCTGCAATTTGGCTTCTGGGTGTTGCTTTGTCAAGACTCTAATACACAAAGATAAAAACACTCATCTTGATTTTTTAAAGTCAGAAGACATCTAATTTGAGTTGATGTCCGGAGACATAGTAAAGTAGAACTGGGCATCTTGTTTTAAAATTTTTCTTTTTTTAAAAATTTTATTTATTTAAGTTATACAGCAGGTTCTTGGTATTTAGCTATTTTATACATACTAATGTATATATTGTCAATCCCAATCTCCCAATTCATCCCACTGCCACCCCTGCTGCCCCCACTTTCCCCCTTTGGTGTCCATATGTTTGTTCTCTACATCTGTGTCTCTATTTCTGCCTTGCAAACTGGTTCATCTGTACCATTTTTCTAAATTCCACATATATGCATTAATAAACGATATTTGATTTTCTCTTTCTGACTTACTTCACTCTGTATGACAGTCTCTAGGTCCAACCACATCTTTACAAATGACCCAATTTCGTTCCTTTTTATGGCTGAGTAATATTCTATTGTATATATGTACCACATCTTCTTTATCCATTCATCTGTTGATGGGCATTTAGGTTGCTTCCATGACCTGGCTTAAAATTTTTCTTGAAGGAGAAGGGGTTTTTACTCTTTTCTGTCCATTCTGTTGTGTCTCTTGCTTCTGACTCTTAAAAGTTTGGAGATACTAGAAGGGTTAAGTAAATCTGGTGACCTAGAAAATTCTCTGGACTTCCTGTTTAATTTGTGGACTTCCTCTTTCATTTGTGAGCAATGTTAAGGAAAATAATAACCTCTCCCTTTGAACAAGGAAAAATGAACACATTTCTTGTGGAAGAGCACAATTTTTGTAGATATTTTGGGGAGTGATCTTGAAATAGGCATCAGATGTATTATATATACTAGGGAATGTAGCCCAAGTACATAATCAAGGATATTCACCAATATTTGGCTCTAAGAATGTTCTTTGAAGAGAAATGTCATCTACATATCTGTATCTTAACATATCCCAAACATTGGAAACAACCAAAATGTCCAACAATAGTTGACTGGTTAAATAAACTATAAATGAAGCACCGTACACATGATGTAATAGTAAATGCAAAGACTTTCGTGTTTACTTTACATATATCATCTCATTTAATCTTCGTAGCAACTTTTGAGAATGTTTTAATGATATTAAAATATATTCATGATGTTTTTAAGAGAAAAAAGTTATAAAACATGTACATGTATTACAATTTTTATATAAAAATATGTCTTTGCCTTTCTGAAAAAAACTAAAAGGTAAACAAATATTTAGTATGGTTTTCTCTGAGAAGTATGATCATGATGAATTTTAGTTTTTCTTTTTACTAATATAATGGGTGAAAAATATAATTACTTTGTTATCTTTTGCTTTAAAATCTAGTCTGCTAATCTTTGTCTTTTAATTGGAGCATATAGTTTATTCAAATATTTGAATTTATATATTTGAATTTATATCATATTTTATAGCCTTTATTTGGTCTATTAGTCTGATCTTTTATGTTTTTTCTTTATTTACTTTTTTTCAGTTGATACTTTCATTTCTTTTTTCTTTTACTAGACTGTTTCTACTCCTTCAGTGATTACTTGTGAAATTAGTACATATACATCTCACTTATCAAAGTCTAAAATCAATCAGTATCTTTTTTTAAACAAGACAAGGCCTTTAGAAACAATTTACTCCAATTACCCTACTCTTGAATTATATACTGTCAGTGTCATGTATTTTATTTTTATAACAAGACATTATCATTTTTATTTAATGTGGTCCATGTATGTTTTATTTTACTCATGTATTTTTCATGTTCTTTGTTCTTCATTCTTCCTGTATCTTTAACCTGCTATCTGTAATTATCCTTCCTGTGCTTGAAAGACATCCTTTAGAACTTCCTTCTGCTGGTGGCAAACTATCTTAGTTTTTGTTTGTGTGGAAGTGTCTTTATTTCACTTTCATTCTTGAAGGATATTTTGCCAAGTATGGATCTTGAGGTTACCAGCTTTCTTTCAGCACATTGAAGATATGGTACTTTTTTCTGGCTTCCATTATATCTTTCAGTCTAACAGACACCCCCTTGAATATAATTGTTTTGTTTGTCTCTGGTTACTTTCAAGATGTTCTTTTAGATTTAAGTGTTCTGCAGTATCTAAGTGTGATTTCCTTTTTAATTATCCTGCTTGGGGTTTGTTGACCTTCAACATATGGATGACCTAAAAATAAACCTTTTCCCCAACCTACTTCCATTCTTCCAATCAGGACTGGAAGCAAAATGCTCAGCTGTTGAGTGGAGGAAGAAAAATAAAAGTTTTGAAAAAAAAAAAAAAAGGGCATGATCATGGCACCCTTGAATCATGTTTGCAGCCAAACTACACACTACTTGAGTGGTCTGACAAAAACTAAGAAGCGAGTTTAAAGTAGTAGTAGACTGGTATCTCCCTCCTGCCCCCAGGCTCCTGACAGAAGCAAATGCAAATGCAGCTCCCTTCTGGAGGAAACCACTTTCATTCCATTCAGGAAAATAGGCAACTTACTGTCATGATTCTCTAAACATTTTAGGGAAAAAAGTCATCCTAATTGAGAACCAACAGAAACAACATGTAACAGAAATGGGTCCATAAAGACTACAGATACTGGCATTCTTAGGCATAAAATATAACATTTATCATATTTAAAGAAATAGACAAATTTTAAAATTTGTGGAGGGAAACCATAAAGAATATTAATCAGCCTTGTATTGAATCTGAAAGATGAATTATTTTAAAAAAATTAATGTGTTTAACACATTAATTTAAAGATCTGATGAGCACATATGTGCTCTTCTGTCTGCTTGGGTTCTAATTACATGGGAGTGGTGGTATTTGAGCCTACTTTCTATGAATGCCACTTAAAGAAAACTCGTTGTATGTTACTTTGAAGAATGATAAACAATTTCACCCTTTTTCTGATATAATTCTAGAAATTGGGAGCCTTATATCAGCAAAGAAATGTGCTAGGTACTTTAGGGGAATAAGTGAGTATAGGTGGTTTGCGCTTTCAAGAAAACTCAAAATAATGAAAGAATAAGACATATAAAAAGCTCAGATAAAAAATAGACTATATGTTATATGAGAATCAATGGCATGTAGGCATACAACATGGGGATTTGGGAGGGATATTAATTCCAAAGGCAATGCAATCAATAATAATGGTTTTTAGAGGAAATTTTTTTAGGGTGAGTGCTGTTACTTTTTCAAAAGAAATTTCTTGACAGATCATTGCAAGTGGAAGCTAAGATCCCAAGTGTCCTGAATGAATTGCCCTACTCAGGACAAAGCAAGAAAAAAAATTTTTTTTTGGTTGTAAGAGGGACAGAGAGAGAGAAGGAAGGAGGGAGGGAGGGAGGGAGAGCTTGACATGGAGCCAGGAGGTGATGCAAGGTTGCATACTTCTCAGTGTAATTCCTCCCTAAGAACTGCTAAGTCTTCAGTAATGCCCAAAAAGATCCTTAAATGCTTAATATAAATACATTTCCCTAGACTGAGTTGTATGTTCTGGCTCTAGTGAGGCAGAGTGGAAATATTTTGCCTACAGTGAAATGGGAAAATAAGTGACAGGGACTCATGGATATCAGTAGGTTAACTTCTCTGAGGAGAAGGATACCCCAGATGACATCTGTGTGATTTTAAGAAAGCTCTTAGGAGAGAGATGGTTTGAACTGGGACCTTGAAAGATGGGTTGGACTTCAGCAGGAAGCTATGGGGAGCAGTGGGGGATATTCCAGGAGGAAGAATGAGCATAAGCAAAGGCACCAAGGATGGAAGATGCAGGGAGTCGTTACCATAATCAGCAGCATGCCTACTGTGTTATACAAATCGGTCTAAGGGAAAAGCAGAGACTGGCCAAACTTGACATGGGCTGGTTAGGACAGAACCCAGGACTCCAGTTCCCCTGCAGTCCACCTGTTACCGAGTCTAAGCTTATACTTCTTGCCACACAACAGGCCAATAAATTGAGAGATGAATTGTTGGGGCAAGGAATAGTGACTTTATTTGGAAAGCAAGCAGACCAAGAAGATGATGGACTAGTGTCATAAAGAACCATCTTGCTTGGGTTTGGATGCCAGTTTCTTCTATAGAGCAAAGAGGGGGAGGTGAGGAGGTAGAGTAAAAAAGGTAGTCAAGTAGTCAGTTGTTGCAAATATTTCGTGGTTCTGGCTAGACTCTGGAGGGGATGTGTTAATTTCCTTTTTCCTGCAACCATTCACAGGTGGACCTGGTCAGGATGTTTCCTGTGAGCTAAACTAAAGTATTTCACATTAAGCTCAGTCATGGGAGGCAGGGTTCCTGGAGATAAGCCATTATCTATACTTTAATCTATAGGCAACATCCCTTTAGTGATTACCTTGTAGCAAAAGCAATAGAATACAAAGGTTAAAGTAAAAGAAAAAATCCAATATGGTGTCAGATTTGTTCTTCCCTTTTACACTCCTAGTGTGTAGGTGGTTCTTATCTTTCTGTTACACTTGGAACCTGGATCTTTGTGGCTTCTTCTTGTTAGGGCTGCTCCTAAAGGATTGCTTTCTGCCTCCTGCAAACAATACTGACAGCAGACTGGGTTTCAGGAATGGGGTGCCCACAGTGGCCCACCATGCCATGCCATGCCATGCCCCATCTCCTGGTTATGATTAAGTTGTCGTTTGGCACATTTTTGCTTGGATATGGCTTTCTGGAGCACCTTGGGAGATGTCAAACTCCATAACTGAGCCCTGGAACCAAAGCACTCATGCACAAATAAATGAAAGCAGACCCGTCACTGGAGCCTGCCCCCTGAAATATGGCAGCCCACATCTATGAAAGTTACAAACCCCACTGTCTATCAACCGCCATAGACTCTCCATTGCTCCTGCTTGTCAGCTCATATGCAACCTGAATCGCTTGACACTGGGGAAAAGGTGAAGTAAAAGTGCAATAAAACCTTCTGTCGACTGGCATTGCCCTTGAACGTGATACTCCCTTTCAAAGAACAATGTTTGAAACAGCCTAGAGTTTCTGACAAACATGTAATTAATGACCATCAAATGCTTTTGATTAAAAAGAGCATGAATCTAAAGCCACATGGAAGGTGAATTTCTCTAGTTTTTTCCTTTTTAAGGCGAGGAAGTTGCTTGCATCTTTGAGGGTTATTTAATAACCCTAGAACTTTGGTTCAGGGCATTGGAAATTTTTCCAATGCTACATTGCAATCTGTGTTTGATTTGCAAACATAGTTGCTCCTTCACCAAGTGGCCACTCAACTGAAGTCAAAAGTTATCTGATTACAGGAAACTAACTTGATCATTCCGGTTACTGTCAATATTTTGTAAGCTTGTTCCCACCAAGCACCCTCGGAAAATTTCAGTTTTCATCTTATTGTGTATATACAACTTGGGTAATATTGCCTCAGTTTTGGAAAGAGTTGCAATTTGAGAAGATGCTTTTGAGGCCTTTCAAAGTGGTTTGCAATTTTTTTTCACTGTATGAAAGAGTTGCAGGCCAGCACACTATGGCCCCAGTCTAATATGGTAAATTAGTGATGCATACTGTGTTTAGAGGCAAGATATGGAAAAGTTCCTTCATGCTAATTTCCTGCCCATTTGTAATCACTAGGTCTTAAAATTCCCCATATGTCTCTGTCAGGTAGATAAAAGGGCCCCGTTACTTAACTTCTGCTCAGACATTTCTCACACCTGGTTTTTGGTACACTTCTAGAGTAGGAAGAGAGGAAGGTCTAAGGAAACAAAACAGAAAATGCTTCCAGTTTGCAACATCAAATTTCATTACATTGGATCATAAACAACCCCAATTATCAAAGTCTGTTCACAGTTAAAGTTACCTTTTGAAAAGCAGTTGTGTGTCCATTTCCCTGGGAGCAGATGGCAGTTGTGTGGAATCATTGCACTGTCCATTTTGGAGATTTATAAGAAGAGTGGGGTCATGTTTACAAAGCCTTCTGCTTTCCTCACCAAATCAATTCCTTGTCAGCTTCCAGCCAGATCTCTGGAAGGGGTTAAGTAGGAGTCCAGGGGGACCACTTGACATTTGCTCCACTTATGACTTTTTGATCTTGTTGTTTTTGGCTTTTGAAGGGCAGGCCCACATTGAAGTGTGTGTGTATGTGTGTGTGTGAGGGATGGGGCTCGGTGGTTGGTGGCAGGGAGAGAGAGAGGGACTTGGTCTGCTTTGGTGTGGGAGAGAAAAGGAAAACAACCCCATGATGACGGATCAGATGGAGTCAAAATAACTTATTTTTAAAAGTTGAGTGGAATTACATGCTATAAAATGATGATAATAGGCAGGAAAACACCAGGAGACTCGTGTGAAACCTTTGTGAATAGGAATGTAAACCTTGTGGGTGTTTTGCTATCATTAACCAACACTTTAACATGGGCGTCAATGGAAACCAAATTACATAGTTCTTTCTGAGCCATGGCCCAGTTAACTAAGCCTCGGGCCGAGGTGGCAGATACTAATGCTAGTGGCTCTTGCCACTTGCATCATGTCTTTGTGCTTTCAGGCTGCTGTAACAAAAATACCATAGAGTAGGTGGCTTATAAACAACAGAGTTGTATTTCTCACAGTCCTGGAGGGGAAGTCCAAAGTCAAGGTGCTGGCAGATTCAGTGTCTGGTGAGGCTGCACTTCCTGGTTCATAGACAGTTGTCTTTTAACTGTGATATTTCTGGGGCTTCTTTTATAAGGGCACTAATCCCATTCATGAGGGCTCCACCTTTATGACCCAGTCACCTCCCAAAGGCCCACTTCCAAATACACCATATTGGGGATTAGCTTTCAACATATGAATTTTTTGGGGAGGGGAAACACACATTTAGTTGATGGCACATCCCAAACTCTGGTCCTCATCTTCCCTGGTAGAGGGTGAGAAGAGAAATGAGGGAGAGGGAGTGGGGATGGGGAAAGAAAATTTGCCTAAAGCATTCCAAAGCCTAAGTGTGTTCTGAAGTACCTTGAAGAGTAGGGTAGAGAGAAGGTGACCGAGCAGTCATTGCTGCTGTAACATCGGGATTTGGGATGTCAGGGCAGCAGGCACCTCAGCCACTGCCTCGCCCGATACTGCCACTGGTTGACTGTACAGCCCTCCCCTTGATCCTGAAAGGATAATAAGATGAAGGCCTGGGTGTGGTGAAGATGGTCTGGTTCACAAGTTTTGTTTTGTTTTGTTTTTTTAGCATTAACAAGTCTCCCTGTCTTGACCACTCTCAAGTGCAGTCCCTGATTATGTTTTGTCCCTGACTTCTCTGGGGTTGAGATGTTCTCTTGGACTACAATAAACATCCTATTCACTTATTCTCAGACATGAACAGAATTGGTTTATCTGAGTCTTCCCAGTACAACACCTAACCTAAGCGAGGGTGAGAAGCCATGTTTAGCTGTGGGGAGCAGGGAGAGTCAAGTCCAGGGTTTGGTAACAGGAAAGCTTGGATGGTGGGAAGGAGGATAGGATAACGCCACAGGCGGGCACATCATGTGGGCAACTGCAGTCCAACTTTTGCTGGGACTTGGATGGCGTAAGGGAATCTGATAGCTCTAACTACACCCTAGGACTTCACATTTATGGAATGCCTGCAGTAAGTAATTACCACTTATATACTGGTTTACAGATCATGAAGTTGGCTTGTCCTCGTCACAGGCCTAGAAAGTGGTCAAGGTGAGATTTGAACCCAGGTTTCTCTAAGTCGGGGAATCAGTATCCTAAATCCTTTTTCCTGGTCCTAAGGGACTTGTTGGCTGAGGAGTTTTTCAACATGTGCTTTAGAGGTCAGATTCCACCAGAGGGGGCGGCCTGGCCCTTTAATGACAATCCCATTTATACCTAGAGTTGAAAGGGTTTTGTTTTCCAGTGAATTTTCTCTCTTTTGGTGGGGGAGGTATGTTATATGTGGCTGATTTAGGCAGAACCTGCCCTGGCTACATCTTCTTGATCCAGCTGCTGTGGACATCCATCTCCACACCCTGGGTTCTGAGTCCAGACATCCTGAGGGGGGGTGCCCCTCCTCTGCCTTTCATGTCACCTGGAATCTGCTCAGCAAGGTCTAGTGTGAGGGCTTAAAACTAATCTTCCATAGTTTACGAGCCCAAATCCATTTACAATGAGGAAGACCCCGGCTGACCAGCAGCTTAAACAAATGTCCGCCTCTATAGCATTCCTATGGCGAGACTCAAGTTCCACATGCATGATGTAAGCAAGAGCCTGGGCAGGCCTTTCTCCCACACGTGGCTCAGAAATCATTTAGAAAGCAAACAGAAAAGACAGCGCTGGGCAGGCCACTGTTCCTTTTGCTCGCAGGCTGCTCCTGGAGGGCTCCTCTGATCTCAAGGTGCGATTGAAAACAGGTGTCTACCTAGTGCCTATAAAATATATACTGGCAATGGGGGAGATCCTTGGAGATTCTTTCAACTGGTAGAAATATGGAGATAATTCCCAGCTCTGACTCTACCTAGATCCAGGCCTCCAGACCCATATCTTAAAAAAAAAAAAAAAAAAAAAATCCAAAACACTTCCAGGGAAACTGGGAGCATATGGTTCCACCATCCTGTTTTGTAGAAAGAAATGTGAAAAAGATTAGAGAGACTGTCAAAATGTCAGACTGGGCATGGCACTGCTGGGAAAGCAGCTCTTGTCCCTTGCCTTGTCCCCCCTCCTCCACCGTCAGGGTGACCTAAGTGACCTTGGGCTGTACAGGCAAAGTGGTGACTGTGATTTGGATGCCAGATTTACCCAATTTCTATTTAGCAAATAACTCGAATGTACTGCTGCTCATGTTTGGGATAAATACCTGATTAGTCTCTTAAAATATGACTACTACTGCCCATAAATGAAAGGAATTTCAGCTGGGCAATGTCTGTCCAGAGCGAGAGGATTGGGTTTCATCTTTATTTGTTGTCAGCAAGTGCTCCTGATCTTTCCTACCTTGCAAGCTCATTAAGCAGATGCTTGAACATCAGGATACTGACAACGCAGCTGTATTTCATTTGTAGATAATTGATGCAATAAATGTAATAACAAACGAGATGTGTTGACTCATGAGCTAATTTGGGTGTAGATGTTACAACACTTGTGCAGCTGGAAATGTTTCCATCACACAAATCTGTTTCAGATAAATGCACCCCATTCCTGTCCTCACTAAGACAGAACAGAAAATAAAAATCAAGTCATCCTATATATCTAAAAATACAAAGGTTCATAAGTTATGGTCGGTTTAACGGCTGTTTGAAAAATAATATTAGCAATTTATTACACAAACAGGTAACATTAACCCCTTACACATTGGGGGGGCGCAAATTGAGGTGCTTGGACCTGGTTTACTAGGCAATTTGGTCTGGACACCTGAAAAACCTTGGTTGGAAATGTGTGGATCCAGTGTTTTTCTTCTGTTTCCTTTTACTGCAGGCAGAATTTCTTTTTCATGGTCCATATATTTCCTCACCTTTTATCTTTTCAGATATTTAGAGAAGGCAATCTGAGTAGTTCTGTGTGGGAGGCACAGTTCTGGGACTTTAGAACAGTGGCTCTTGGGATGGACAGCCTTAACAGAAAGGAGTTTGTAATATACGAGAAATATATGAGGAAGAAGCCATTATAATTAAACACTAATAGCCTAGGTCAGGGATTGACATACTATGGCCCCACTGTCTATTTTTGTATAGCTCCGGAATTAAGAATGGTTTTTACATTTTTAAATGGTTGCAAAGAATCAAAAGAAGAATAATTTTTTTGGTGACACATGAAAATCATGTGAAATTCAAATGTCAGTGTCTGTAAAGTCTTAGAACACAGCTACTCATTCATTTATTATTTTCTGGCTGCCTTGGTGGTTAGTTGCAGCATTTACCATCTAGCCCTTTACAGAAGAATTTGGCCAACCTCTGGCCTAAACTAAAACATGACTAATTCATCCCAGTGAGGAAAAGCTAGACTTGATGCAGTGTATCTGAAATTGAAATGGTCTTCCAGTTAAGTGCACAAAGGGAAAGTAGGATAATCACCAGATGTTAGCAGAGGTCCTTCTCGAAGGAAGCATTGTCATTAGCATATATCAGTAATAGCCTACCCTTTGTTCCTTATGCTGACATTTCAGTGGATCACACCCTTTGTATGCAAACACTATTTTTAATCTGCTTGAAAATTTTGGGTAATTCAAAATTTTATAATGTTATTTTTGTACTCAAACTGTTCCACAAATTGTTTTCTCAATAGATATTTTTAAAGGTCAGGTTCATGGAGGTATAATTTTCATATATTATATAGGTTTATAGTTCCTGAGTTTTGACAAAAATGTTTATTTACTTCGCCACCACCACAATGAAGATATAGAACTGGTACATCACCTGAAGAAGTCCCCTCATGCCCCTTAGTGGTCAGTCACCTTTCCCCTTCCCTGGCCTCTGACTATGACTGATGTATTTTTTGTTCTTGCAGTTTTACATTTTTCAGATGTCACAGGAATAGAATCGTACAGGATGTAATAGATATTTTAAAGTACATTTCAGTTCCCCCAACTGCAGTTTAGATGCCAATGAACTCTTAATTTTCCTTGGTTATCTGGACAAGGAGTTAAGTTCATTATACTGTTGTCCGTATTGATACACTAAACTTGTGGGATTATGTTTCTGAAGTTAATATAAAATGTTCTTGCTAAGAAAGGAAGAAAATCTTGGTATCAGTTATACTGAATCTTCCTGGATGGATTTTTTTGTTTATATAATTTTAGACTTTTAATAGCCCCCAAATGATTTCTAAGATAGGTTTCTTTGTGAGTGAAAATGGAGAACAAATTGTTTTTACAGTCATAATCTGTCAGGCTAAACCTTTCTCTTCACTTTATACTTAAAAACAAAAAAATATTTCATGGAGTATAGGATTGTTCTCTAGGAATGGGGAGTTGAAGGAAATCTTTTTCACCATATGCATAAGCAAAAGAAGCAGAATACACGTGTATACATGTGCTTACACTAAGAAAAGAAAAAGAAAGTATTTCCTGTTTTTCTATATTGCACTGATTCTCTAGTCAGTTGAATTTGCTCTTTACAGGTAGCTGTTAGTTTGCTTATTTTCTTTCTAGACAATCCCACAACAAAGAGAGACATTCCTATGTGCTGACAATGTTGTGTTAGTTCGTGTGAATAAACTTTAAAAGTACATATTAAAAGTAATTAATATTCAAGGTCATCGGCCCTAATCTAGCTTCTCCTTTCCTCTCTTCTTCCATTTTAGTGTCTAGTAGGGTCACATACTGTTGCCCTTAGGAGACCCTTTTCTAATTGTCTAGGATGGGGAAAATCCACAAGACTCCCTCAGTAGAAGCCAAGCATAAATTTGGGTAATGCAGTGGGTATTTAAATGCACCAAAGGTCTTGCTAGGTTTGATTGTCTACCTTAATATTTTTATGCTTTTGAATATTTTCCCTCCAGCTCCCAGAAGAGTATAAAAAATAAATTCAAGGCACTATAAGTATCTTTCTCAGTGGTAGGTTCTTATCCAACAGGACTAGAAGTTTTGTATTCTCTTTCTCGGTTGGGCTTTGGATTAAAACTCAAGGTAGCAAGTTCAAAAATTGGTCTTAAGTTTTCATTTTATTTCAAACTGAACTCATGTTACTCCTGTTGAAAATTGTACTGACAGGCCTATACATATAATTTATGATATTTCCAATCAAGATGTTTAGCTGGATTAGAAACATTTGTGAACAAGTCCTTCTGCAGTTGGTTAAAAGGCCTTTTTTGGCTGGGGAAAGGAGGAGTGTGTGGAACGTAGACACACAAAAAGAACCCAGAATACCTTTTATTTCAACAATTGTTGATCAAGTAATTGACCGTAAACTGTTTACAACTGTGACCCTTGTTTCAATCACAGAGGAGGTGTTTATGGATAGACATTAAGCCCTTTTTAAAGTTGTTTCACAAAGTTCTGTTTACAGAGCAAACTTCCCAAAACATCTTGTTTTTCTCTGAAACATTATGTAAAGTAGGTAACAAGGTTGGTCAGATAGCATCGAGAAGGAAAGGGAGATGAACAAGTGAAGCTTTGCTTGTATTTTGGGGAGAACCTGACTTTTTCAGTAATAATTCCATTTTCACATTTCAGATCTTGAAAAAGGGAAATTTCAACATAAGTTCTGCTGGTAACATTTGAAAGAAAAAAAAAAAAACTCATCCTTTTAGATAGAGGCTCTTGCATTGGCTTGTTAAATTGCTGAAAGAGAAAAAAGATGTTTGACCATATTGATTCCTATATAGGATTGATAAACCTTACCCATGAAGAGAAATAATATGCCTGTGAGGGAGAAAATATATTTGCAACTCCATTTTCAGAGGGTTAAAATAAGATACGACAAGTTTATACAATGAAGTATCACCTCACACCAGTCAGAATCACCACCATGAAAAAATCGACAAACAATAAATGCTGGAGAGGGTGTGGAGAAAAGGGAACCCTCTTGCACTGTTGGTGGGAATGTAAATTGATACAGCCACTATGGAGAACAGTATGGAGGTGACTTAAAAAACTAAAAATAGAACTACCATATGACCCAGCAATCCCACTACTGGGCATATACCCTGAGAGAACCATAATTCAAAAAGAGTCATGTACCACAATGTTCACTGCAGCTCTATTTACAATAGTCAGGACATGGAAGCAACCTAAGTGTCCATCGACAGATAAATGGATAAAGAAGATGTGGCACATATATACAGTGGAATATTACTCAGCCATAAAAAGAAATGAGATTGAGTCATTTGTAGTGAGGTGGATGGACCTAGAGTCTGTCATACAGAGTGAAGTGAGTCAGAAAGAGAAAGACAAATACCTTATGCTAACACATATGTATGGAATCTAAATAAAAATGGTTCTGATGGACCTAGGGGCAGGACAGGAATAAAGACGCAGCCATAGAGAATGGACTTGAAGATACAGGGAGGGGGAAGGGTAAGATGGGATGAAGTGAGAGAGTGGCATGGACACATATACACTACCAAATGTAAAATAGATAGCTAGTGGGAAGCAGCCACATAGCACAGGGAGATCAGGTTGGTGCTTTGTGACCACCTAGAGGGGTGGGATAGGGAGGGTAGAAGGGAGACACAAGAGGAAGGGGATATGGGGATATATGTATATGTATAGCTGATTCACTTTGTTATAAAGCAGAAACTAACACAACATTGTGAAGCAATTATACTCCAATAAAGATGTTTAAAAAAAAGATACGACCAGTTTAAATCATACATTTGCTAAAGAAAATACCAAGAGATTTTTATAAAAAGGTTATGTGAATTGTTAAATAAAAGAAAGGTACACTTATTTTTAAAAGAATGCATCTTTGGAAGGTGAAAAAACTTCTGGAACCAGTTGCATAGTACAAAGGGAAAGCACCGGTTCACATAAGAGCAGCACCCCAGTTGCCATGCATGGCTGACCTCACCTGGATGTAACAATGATGCAACTGATCTGGTATTTCTTGAGGACTCCATATGTGTCTGCACTTGCTAGATGTAGAGAGAGACACTTTCCTTCCCTCTGATGAGGCTCAAAGAATTGAACATGGTGAAGAGATAGCTGGCAAATTCAGGCATCACCACTAGTAAAGGAGTTAGAAAGCTTTGGCAACACTCTGTGTGTGAGGTGAAGGGAACCGAGGCTCAGGAGGTGGTAGAAGAAAATGAATAGACCAGGTAACTAAGACAGATTTGGGGAAGGGAAAATTGGCAAAACTAGTGCCTGGGCTGGGAGAAAATACAAATGACTCTGTTTTTCAAATCAGAGGGACCAAAAGAAACAGGGTATTCTGGGGAGAGGGTTTTGTTGAAGAGGATGCCAAGCTTAATTTCAGAGAAGGTGATTTTAAGAAGGTTCTGGAGCATCCAAGGGAAAGTGCCCAGAGGTAGGAGTAAATAAACCATTGATGACTCTTAGGTTTATCTCAGTAGTGTGTGGGTTTTGATGCTTAAAATATTAATCAGATGGGATGTTAAACTGAAAGACAATCATTTTGACAGTATCATATACTACTTAGGAGCTCAAGATCAGAGTAAATCGCTGGAGAAAGAAAAGCAGATGGGGAAACAAATATTTCCCGAAGAATCTACCAACTCCTGGGCAATAAGCCTTGTGTTTTTTGCACGCTTTCTCATTTTCATCTTCAAGACACTTAACCCTCCTTTGATTTAGGTAAAGATATGAAGATTAAAAGTGCTCAAAAAAAAAAGTGCTCAAGAAAGTATTATTCCTACTTCACAGGTAAGGAAAGAGAGGATCAGAGAGGCCCAGCAACTCATTCACAGGCTGAGATAGAAATTGAGGTCTCCCAGACCTCTGAAATCCACTTGCTTTTTCTCTGTACTCCACAACTGGCCTGGCCTATATTTGCTTTCACCTCTCAGTTGTGGTATTTATGGCCTTCTCTATATCCAGAGTTCTTTTAATAATTGCTCACTAGGTTTAAGACTTGCAATCCCTATTGATGACCTTGACTGGTACCCACAATTAAGTCCGAGAAAATGTGTTTCAAGGACCCAGTCATATCAAGTCAGTAGCTGTCCATACCGTCTTCAGGCACTGTGTATACACTCCTCATTTCTCATGTGACTGAGCAAAACTTTCTTTTGGATGACTTGCTTAGTATCACAGGAAAGACATTTATTGAGCATACTATGTTCAGGACAAGTTAGATATGGAATACCAAAGTGTTTTCTGTGAGGGCTGGGAGCTTCTCCCTAGATGTGGACACGAGTCATACACATGTAGCAGGAAACTTTATTAAGAGACTCATTTTCATCCCCTTACTGTATTTCTCCCTCACCTGATCTACAAAGGTAGTTAGGCCTTCATGCCCCCCCGCCCCACCATAGGTCTTGAAGCATAGGCTGACTTCAAGACCTATCTCTTGCTGACTTTTCTTAAAGTCTAGGCTCATTGGAGTGGATGGGGAAGAATTTTATGCCTCAAAGGAAACAGTAGGGGACAGGGAACTCAGAAATCCCCGTCCCCACCCCAAAAATCAGAGGTGGGTAAAAGAAGAGTGGGGCCCATCTCTTGGTCTGTGGCAATGGAGAATGTCAGAGGGAAATAACTGCATCATACCCTTAGTGAGGCTGGCTCTATGTTCTAGAACTCCTATCTCCGAGAATCCCTGTAGCCCACGTGTGACTTGCATACAGAGCCTCCAACTCCAATGAAATAGACAGGGCTTGGACAATAAGTATGTTGGTGAGAACAGTGATGGGCCGGATGATTCATAATAACGGGCAAGTGTTTTGTCTTTGACTGTGACTTAGGAGTATCCTTCACTTCACATAATGACTGATGTCCACGGGGATCAAGCCAAGAGTCAGATTCAATGTTAAAGAAAATGGAGATATTGTTGTTATTATTTTTTTTTTAAGATGTTGGGGGTAGGAGTTTATTAATTAATTAATTTATTTTTGCTGTGTTGGGTCTTCGTTTCTGTGCGAGGGCTTTCTCTAGTTGTGGCAAGCGGGGGCCGCTCTTCATCGCGGTGCGCGGGCCTCTCACTATCGCGGCCTCTCCTGTTGCGGAGCACAGGATCCAGATGCGCAGGCTCAGCAGTTGTGGCTCATGGGCCTAGTTGCTCCGTGGCATGTGGGATCCTCCCAGACCAGGGCTCGAACCCGTGTCCCCTGCATTAGCAGGCAGATTATCAACCACTGCGCCACCAGGGAAGCCCCGGAGATATTATTTTATACATCAAGATTGTAGGTTGAAATTTACATCTACTTTATATGTATGTAGATAAATCTCTGTATTAGATTCATGATTATGGATTGGACTTCCAGTGGGAGGAGCAGGGACAGTAAACGATGAAGGATTTTTACCGTGGGAGAGATCTTTATGGGAAAAAGGAGTTCAAAAGCTTCATTGCAGATATTTGTGGCAGAAACTGTTAGTTGTCTACCCAGTATCCTTTCCCCCAGTCTTTTGTTCTAGTCAATTCTAGCTAAAAAAAAAAAAAACAAACTTGTCCCTTGCAGCTTAAGTGGTAAAATTGCATATTTCTGACCAATAGATGAACATAGCAGAGCTCCCGGGAAGCCTTTTTTGTTTTTGTTTTTGTTCTTTTTTTTTAAAGAAAGATAAAAAGAGCCAGACTTAGCATGGAAGACTTTTGCCTTTACTCCTCACCTCTTTTTGTCTGTAAAACACACGTTATGCTCATGGGTGGGATTAGCCATCTTAACAACCTAGATGACAGAAGCCACATGCTAAGCAGGGTGGACCAGAGGAGGGAAGAGGCCTGGGCCCTTGATCACATCCTTGAGCACTTGTACCAACCCTGGAAGGTACATTTCCGGACTTCTTGTTGGGTAAGAAAAGCCATAGCTTCTTGGATTAAGCCATGGTTATTGGGTTTATGCTCTAGGTAGTCAAGTCCTAAGGATCCAGGAAAGCAGAGAGGAGAGGGAAGGGACATTCAGGGAGGCACAGAGGTGGGGTTGGATGTGGCATATCCGGGGAGCAAGGTGCAGAACAGTCTGAAGGGTCGTTCATTCTGGCTGGAAAATGTCTACTGAAAAGATGGGGAAGGACCAGGCAAGTATGGAACTGATTAAATATTACAGTGCTGTCCTTTTAAAATACTGAAAAGAGGACTAACCAATACGTTTAGTGCTAATTGGGTTAGATCAGGCTTTCACTGATGATAGGCTTGTTATGGGAAAAATGGTTTAACTATCAATTATCAGAACTTGTCAAATATGCTTTCATAATGAAGATTCCACTGCATTATCCAACAACTTGCTGATGGATTTATCAGGGGGTTGGGCCTGCAGATGTTATGCTACTGGCATATGATATAGATTGTGTCTACACTACAGAAAGCAAAGTGGAAACCTGGCGATGATTCTGACTGATGGAGTTTTTTCTCTCTACTGACTTAAGCTTTATTATTCAGTTGAAATCGTTCAAACAGAGGCGTGGTGAATCCCCAAGGAGCTTCAAGTAGCTTCCTTCATCTTTCTAGTGGTTCTTGGACTTGAGCAGGCATCAGACTTACTGGGTGAATTTTCAGTTAAAGCCTTACCTCTTGTTGTGGAATAGAAGGACACCCAAAGTACCAGGCCACCACATCTCTGTACATTTATGGCAATGAATGGTGTTGTAGTGAGAGCCTAGATATTTGGCTCCTTGAATCAACTAGGAATCTTTGGTTGCAAGCAACAGAAACTGACCCTGGCTTATATAAAATGGGAAATTTACTGGCTGGATAGGAGCAGCTCATAGAATCAAAGGGAATGTAGAAGAACTGGGCCTTAGTGAAGGTAGAAGGACAGTTCAGAAGCTTTAGGTGGCAGGTAATAAAGTGTGGTCTCTTTTGGGCACTCGTTTCAGAATGAGTCTGCACTGTTTTCCATCACTGGGTCCCTCCTCTAAAGAGACCACCGTGTTCATTGTTCATTCATTCATTCATCAGGTAATGGGTGCCAGGCACTCTTCTAGGTTTTATGGTTACAGCAGTGAACAAAACAGACAGAAGCCCTACCCTCATGGAGCTTGCATTCTAGTTGGGGGAGATGACAATAAACTAATAAGAAAAAAAGCCAAAAATATTTAGTATGTTAGGTAGCAGTAAGTGTTATGGAGTATAAATGAAGGAGGGCATAATGGGATAGGGACCTGCAGCAGGAGGGTGATGCAGTTTCACCTAGAGTGGTCAGAAAATGCCTGATGTAGAAGGTGATGTTTGAGTCAAGACCTAGAGGAGATTGGTGTGGATGTTGGGAGATGACATTTCCTTGCAGAGGAATAGTGTTGACTTAATCCTGCTGGTTGCTCTGTTGATAATATACTGAATATAACAAAAGCTGAATCATGGTCACTGAAAAGAAAGCTTCTGCAATCATCCAGCGAGGAGATGATTTGGACTTGGGCCAGAGTGATCTTAGTGGAGGTGATGATAAGAAGCGACCAGCTTCTGGATCTCTTGTGAAGGGAGAGCTGTCAGATTTGATGGCCATCAGGATATGGAGTGTGAAAAGAAAGAGCAGAATCAATGGTGACTCCCAAGTTTTTTCACCTGAGCAGTTCTTAAGATGGAAAAGGCTGTAGGAAAGAGCAAGTTTGCAGGATTCAGGAGTGTGGTGTGGGCATGCTAAGGGTGAGATCAGGAGGAAGTATCAAGAGTCGGCAGTTGGACATGCAAGTGGGTGATCTGGAGTTCAGGGAGAGATCTGTGATGGAGATATTAATTTAATTAAATTAATTAATTAAAATTAATTTAAGTGAATGGTACTTAAAGCCATGAGGTTGGTTGAGATCAACTTGGGAGTGAATATAGATGGAAAAGAGAAGAGGCCCTAGGCAGGTATATGGGGGAGGGGAGGACTTGAAAAGGGGACTGAGAAGGAGTGATTTAATTGATTGGACCAACTTACGTCGTATGGCCATGCCTTGATCTGGGTTGGGAGCAGTCTTGCCAAGTTGACAGAGTCACCAAATAGACAGTCTCACCAAGACTGCAAGCAGTGGTGGAGGTGGTTCCCCAAATTCATTATCAGAAGAAGGAATGGACTCTCTGCAAACATAAGCAACACGTGGCCACCATACTCCTCTTCCCAGAATTTATTAGATATGCATTTAGCTCTTTTCACAAAAGCATGTAATAGAAGTAAGTTGGGTCCTAAGTACTAAGGCACACTCATCTGGATTAAACGAAGTTGCTAGATAATTGTGCTAATCCATGCTATTTCATTTCTTAATAGAAATTCAAGAATCCTCATTATCCCTTGAGCTATTGAAACTGTGGATTTTGTTGCTAAATTGGACTAGAATATAAAACCTTTAAGGCAAGGATTGTGTCCTATTTGTCTCTGTGTCCCTAACACCAAACATAGAGCTTGACATAGGTTAGGTATTCAATATATATTTTACCATAAATCAATGCATGAATCATTTGGGACTGCTGATGTCTTTTATTTTCTTTAAGTTATTGGGCAGTGTATTTATCAGAGCTCTTTGTTTTCGAGAGAGAAGCCCAGCTAAAACTGTCTTGAGCAAGAAAGGAAATTTATTGGTGCTTATGATTAGAATGTGGCAGTGACTTCAGGCATGGCTGGATCCAGGTGTCAAACAATGTTATTGTGTATTTCTCTCACTTTTGACAGTGCTTCCTTCTGCAAGGGCACCATTTTCACATAGGATCTCCCCCACCCTCACCCTGTGGTAGCAAGATAGCCACCCTCAGATCCAGAGTTACATTTTACCAGCTTAGCAACCCCCGTGGAAAGGGATCATCTCTTTCTTAATTGTTCTTGAAGTTCTCAGATGTGGGTCACACGACTGTCACTGAATCAATCACTGTAGCCAGGGTGATGGAGTCTTCTCATTGACTAGGCCTGGTCAAATGTTCACCTTGAGTGCTAGGACCAAATTTTATGAACTAAGATGTGATCCCCCCAGGAGAAACTGAGGTACTGATAGCACAAGGAAAGGAATGAATATTGAGTGGGTAGAAGCAATACATAGCCACTGCAAGAATGAAGAATATCATAGGAATACTTGGAAGAAGCAGATTCTTTGACACTTCTATGGTACATGTCTATACAGAATCTGCCACATATGGTTGTCTAACCATGGGTTGGAATGAGTTGGCAAATTGCAAGCGGTTGTGCTTGAATTTCATAAGCCACAGAACCACTAGGATGCTGCTGATAGACTGTTTCCTGTCTCTCTCTGCACCTTAGGCCTGGGAGAGCAGCTCCAGGCATCGCCTGCCCCTCTGAAGGTTCGCAAGGCGGAGGCCACCTGGAGCCCTGCCCGGAGGACACCCTGTTAAATGCAGAGATGAAGTTATCATGGGCTTGGCGAATTCTCTTCTTGCTGTTTTATGATAATACCCTCAGCCAAGGAGATGATCCAAGGTGTGGTGCTTCAGAACAATGAAGCCTCTTAGTGGAACACCACAGACCTTGGAAGAAAGAACTTTGATACCCCTTGGGGAAAGTTGCTGTAATTTTGAAGGTGTTTCACTCGGGAAAGGAGCCTGTGATTTGTGAAGCAAGACTAATCTGCTCGTGGGAAGCTGCAGCATGAAATGAGACAAGGTGTGATAACCTGTCAAGTTCCAAAGAGAGATGATTTAGGGGGAGATAGCGGCTTGAAAACATGAGGATGGGTGTTACTAACTTAATCCATATGATGCCTTCAAAACAAAAAGTATATTAGGGGAGAACGGCATGAAGCAGACATTATTCATTGTCTCCAGGTGATATTTCTCCAGTGAGTTTACAAGCAAGTGTTGGCATGCTGTGTGCAGACATTTGTACAATAGATTAGAGAGCCCAGATCACCACAGATGAAAAGTGGGGGGAGTGGGGAGGGACACCTTTGACTCTTTCCCTTCCCCCTCTAATTTATCTATCTCATTTATTCCAGACAAGAGCTCCTTTGCTTTGTGAAAACTAGAGACATCTGTAGTTACACAACCTGAGTCGAGGATAATCAAAGTTCACGCTGCCAGGTGTGAACAGATTGCTTGTTGGGTCAGGAAGGTGGCTCTTGTCCTCCTCCTCTCTCGGGCACCATCTACAGTCATTAGGAGGTGTTTTCCAGGAGTGGATGGGGAAGAAGTATCCCTATTCTGGTGGGAGAAGCAGATGCCAGCTGGACCAGGATGACTCATGCAACCTGGCAATATGCTTCCACTTTTGTAAGACAGTTCCACAGACTTTCCTTGCTAATCTTGGGGCTCAGAGTGATTCTGTGAACGGGGAGCAGGGACGTTTGAATGGTTCCATATTTGGGTAGTGTTCCAGCTGTAACAACTCACTTTTGCTAGGATGTTCACGTACCTCCCCTCGACTGGGGAAAGGCTTCCCAAATCTAGGCAACAGATTCTCAGAATGGTCTATTGCTCCTGGGAAGAAGGGACTATAAGAAGCCCCTAGTTAGAAAGAAATGAGGATGAGTTTCTGTGGTGACTCCCATATGAGTTTTGTTTTGAATTTGAAATTTTATTTATTTTTAGCTAATTTAAACTTAAAAACTGATAGGCAAGTAAGTCATTGGAGAACTTTTAAGTATGTTTGGAACAACTTGAGTATGTGAACCTACTTTTTTTTTTTTAATAGACTTTTTTTAGAGCACTTTTAGGTTCATAGAAAAATTGAACAGACGGTACAGAGATTTCCCATATAAACTCTGATTCCGCACGTGTACACCTCTCCCACCATCAATATCTCCCATAAGAGTGGTACCTTTGTTACATTTGATGAATCTGTATTGATGCATCCCCACTCAAAGTCCATAGTTTACATCAGGCTTCAGTCTTGGTGTTGTAAGTTCCATGGGCGTTAACAAATGTATAATAACATGCATCCACCATTATCGTGTCATACGGAATAGTTTCACTGCCCTCAAAATCTTCTGTGTTCTGCCTATTCATCCTTTCCCCTGCCTCGACCCCTGGTAACCACTGATCTTTTTACTGTCTCCTTAGTTTTGCCTTTTCCAGAATGTCATATAGTAGGAATCAGAGTATGCAGCCTTTTCAGGTTGGCTTCTTTCATTTAGTAATGTGCATTTAAGATTCTTCCGCATTTTTTTCATAGCTTGATAGCTCATTTCTTTTTAGTACTGGATAATATTCCACTGTCTGGATGTACCATTTCCATATGATTTTGAAATGGTTGGTTTACTGCTTGTGGACAAGGGATGTGACAAAGAGTTGGACAGATCTGGAGGACTTGCATGCATCTGGAGCAGATAGGCTCTTCCGCTAGCTGACGTTGGAATGTCACTTGTTGCAGAGGGGTTTAGCAGGCATGGAGAACTTCTTCTGCCTTTTCACCTTTAATTTTTTTTCCTCTAGTTTTATTGAGATAAATTGACATATAGCCCTGTATAAGTTTAAGGTGTACAGCATAATGATTTGACTTACGTGCTTCATGAAATGATGACCACAAGTTTAGTGAACATCCACCATCTCATATAGATAGGAAATTAAAGAAGAAATGTTTTCCTTGTGATGAGAACTCAGGATTTACTCTCTTGACAGCTTTCATATATAACATCAAACACAGATCCTCATGGATCCAAATTCCACATTCTTTTCCTCTTCCTACCACTTGCTATCTCGACTCCTCAGGTGGTAGCAGAGAAGTCCAGTCAAAAATTAAAGGTGATTAAAGAGGAAAAGAATGTGGAATTTGGATCCATGAGGCTCTGTGTTTGGGTCCTGGTTCTGCCACTTATGAGCCACGGGATCTTGAGGAAACCATTTTACCTCTGCCTCTAAGCTGTGGTTTTTCCATCTGTAAATAGGAGACAGGGATCCCAGCTCAAAGGACACTTGTGAGAATTAAATAGCACATGTGATACTGTTTTCATAAACTATGTAACACCTTTTCAAATGTTCATTTAGTAGTTGTTCCAAATGAAGGGATTGAGTCCCTGGTATTCTTGTTCTTGGTTTCCTTCCCCTGTTTTCCCCAACTTGCCCTGTGGTGGGGAACTACAGAACTAGTTATTGCATCTTCATACACGGAAGGGCAGTTTTTGCTGAGCACAGTCAATCTCAGGGGCCACATCTGCTCTTTAACTCATGCATGAACCTTCCCTCACCTTCAAACCCCCCACCAACCCCCAAAGTCACACTCCAAACACTGGAAGTCTGACAGGCTGACTTAAATGGGGACTGCTCCAAACTTGATCTGGACCACCCCAAATTATCCAAACTGCTTGAAACTCAACATTCCCTGCTAATTAGTCCACAGTTGATTTCTAGACCATGTCATGAATTAAAAATATTTTCCTCTGAGTTCTTCTAGAAGCAATACAAGCTTTGGGTGAATTTGAGGAAGTTGTTTATAAAGACCCTCAGGAATGGAAACCTTCCACATTTCTCTAGCTAAGGTCCCAGGCAGCTCAGGTTCAACCATAGCACTTACACTTAAGAGGTTTGATATACCCATTACTTACCCCTGATAGAGGCAGTTCGTGCCTTGGGAAAACACTCATCTTTTCTCTAAGCCGTTCCACTGAAAATGCAATGCAGAAAGTCAATGTCAGGTTGAAGGAGGAGCTCTCAGATCACCTCTCAGGTCACAGAGTTTGGTTGTGAATTCTGATTTCTGACTCGCTCAGGAGTGTAGATCTGGCCTCTCCAGGATAAGGTAAGCTCCATGCGGCTAGGGGACATTGTCTTATGCTACCGTTGTGTCCCTTACAACTTGGGGCACAATGGTTGGAATAATTTGACCTGGAGAGGTACGAAAGTGGCCCAGGGACTTCAGGAAGGGGGAACGGTTCTATAGCTATTCAGTAGTGCAGAAGAGGTGATCATTTAGACAGAATGTATGTAGACTTCAGGACCATTGAACCAGGATGAAGAAATGGATATCAAAACTGGCTTTGAAGTTTTGCAGTGGATCTGGGGGAGGAAAGAAGCCCAGCAAAGAGGAGGTTGAGGTTTACAATCTCTAGAGAAATAAATTTCTTTGACCCCTTAGCATGTGCTTCAAATCCTTTCTTGGAAGCAGAAGTGGATATAAATGGTGAAAGAGTAAATATTTTAAGAAAAAATTGGAAGCTCCCAGAAGGAGGCATTTCTAAAATATATTCATAAAAATACTGGATCTTTGGGTTTTAGATGGATATTTCAAAGGATAGAGGTTTTGTGATTAACTCTACCAGAGTAAATCAAGTTAATGTATGCTACTGTCCATCTCCAAAGGGATTTCTATACTGTGTATCATTTCTCAAAATTATTTAATCATGGAGCCCTCTTAGTGCAGAACACTTACTGGAAGGGTAGGCTGTGACAAAGAGAGTGGCATGGACATATATACACTACCAAATGTAAAATAGATATCTAGTGGGAAGCAGCAGCATAGCATAGGGAGATCAGCTTGGTGCTTTGTGACCACCTAGAGGGGTGGGATAGGGAGGGCGGGAGGGAGGGAGACGCAAGAGGGAGGGGATATGGGGGGATATTTGTATATGTATAACTGATTCACTTTGTTATAAAGCAGAAAGTAACACACCATTGTAAAGCAATTATACTCCAATAAAGACGTAAAAATAAAATAAAATAAAATAAAATGTTAAATAAGAAAAAACAACAACAACAAGAAAAAAACAAAGACTATGGATCAGGAAATGCTGCTCTAAGGTAAGCTAGGCCACTTGGGGATTCCTATAAAGAATGCACTTTAGAATATCTTTCCAATTTCACCTTCGTTTTTGAGTGCTTATTAGATGTTAGGCACTGCTCTAAGCATGTGGTATATATTATTCCATTTTTTCCTCAAAACAAACCAATTAGGTGAGTATACTTTTTAATATGTTTTAAAGATGAGAAAACTTAGGTTCAGAGAAGCGAAGTAACTGGAAATTACTGAGCTTGTACCTGAACCCAGTCGTTCTGTCTCAGAACCCATGCTACTAATCACTATGATCTATGACCATAGCAAAAACAAAATAGAACAAAACAAAGCAAAATTCTTCAATACTTCATTCTGTACTGTGATGGTTTCAGGGGTTGTAAACTGGTTATTCCATTTTTCTTGGCACAATATTTAAAAATAACTGGAATTTGAATACCTTTGAGCAGTGCATGAACTTATTTGTTCTACACTGGACTCTCTACTCTCTATGGTTTAATCTCAGTCTGATGCAGAAAATTAATCACCTGCCTATAGGCATTCGGGTTTTCACTTGTCACAACTCACTGTGGATGATTCAGAAAGGAAAAGAGTGTAGCCTGGGAATATTGGAACTAAATTACTTTCATGTTTTTAGGAGGCAAGAGAAACCTGGGACCTCTTCTATGTCAGCAAAAGCAGCAGCAAAGAAAGTGGTAGAGTCTCTCTAGTGGACCATCTCATTGTAGCTTCCACTCAATGTAGGAAAATTTTATTGGGGTATAGTTGATTTACCATGTTGTATAGGAATTCTTACTAAAACATTCTGGAGGTAGACATTTCATGTCTGCTCCAACAATTTTAATGACAGGGGAATTACTACTTATAATACTGACTTAATACACATATTAAATTGGGATCTTCTGCGTCCCTTGCCTAAAACTTGCACCTTAGTGCTTCTGCCCAATGGAAGAACATAGAAAAAAATCTGTGTCTTTGCTAGAATGTCCCTTCTATTGGATGGTCCTCTGAACATACTGATTCCTTCCATGGTTTTTCTTTCCTTTTTTTTTTTTTTTTTTTAACATCTTTACTGGAGTATAATTGCTTTACAGTGGTGTGTTAGTTTGTGCTTTACAACAAAGTGAATCAGCTATATACATATACATATATACCCATATCTGCTCCCTCTAGCGTCTTCCTCCCACCCTCCCTAGCCCCCCACCCCTCTAGGTGGCCACAAATCATCGAGCTGATGTTCCTGTGCTATGTGGCTGCTTCCCACTAGCTATCTATTTTACATTTGGTAGTGTATATATGTCCAAGCCACTCTCTCACTTTGTCCCAGCTTACCCTTCCCCCTCCCTGTATCCTCAAGTCCATTCTCTAGTAGGTTTGTGTCTTTATTCCCGTCTTGCCCCTATGTTCTTCATGACCTTTTTTTTTGTTTTGTTTGTTTGTTTGTTTAGATTCCATATATATGTGTTAGCATGCGGTATTTTTTTTCTCTTTCTGACTTACTTCACTCTGTAGGACAGACTCTAGGTCCATCCACCTCACTACAAATAACTCAATTTCGTTTCCTTTTATGGGTGAGTAATATTCCATTGTATATATGTGCCACATCTTCTTTATCCATTCATCTGTTGATGGACACTTAGGTTGCTTCCATGTCCTGGCTATTGTAAATAGAGCTGCAATGAACATTTTGGTACATGACTCTTTTTGAATTATGGTTTTCTCAGGGTATATGCCCAGTAGTGGGATTGCTGGGTCATATGGTAGTTCTATTTTTAGCTTTTTAAGGCATCTTCATACTGTTGTCCATAGTGGCCATATCAATTTACATTCCCACCAACAGTGCAAGAAGGTTCCCTTTTCTCCACACCCTCTCCAGCACTTATTGTTTGTAGATTTTTTGATGATGGCAATTCTGACTGGTGTGAGATGATATCTCATTGTAGTTTTGATTTGCATTTCTCTAATGATTAATGATGTTGAGCATTCTTTCATGTGTTTGTTGGCAATCTGTATGTCATCTTTGGAGAAATGACTATTTAGGTCTTCTGCCCATTTTTGGATTGGGTTGTTTGCTTTTTTGATATTGAACTGCATCAGCTGGTTGTAAATTTTGGAGATTAATCCTTTGTCAGTTGCTTCCTTTGCAAATATTTTCTCCCATTCTGAGGGTTGTCTTTTGGTCTTGTTTTTGGTTTCCTTTGCTATGCAAAAGCTTTTCAGTTTCGTTAGGTCCCATGTGTTTATTTTTGGTTTTATTTCCATTTCTCTAGGAGGTGGGTCAAAAAGGATCTTGCTGTGATTTATGTCATAGAGTGTTCTGCCTATGTTTTCTTCTAAGAGTTTGATAGCGTCTAGCCTTATATTTAGGTCTTTAATCCATTTTGAGTTTATTTTTGTGTATGGTGTTAGGGAGTGCTCTAATTTCATTCTTTTACATGTAGCTAAAAATATGGAATGCTTTACGAATTTGCGTGTCATCCTTGTGCAGGGGCCATGCTAATCTTCTCTGTATTGTTCCAATTTTAATATATGTGCTGCTGAAGCGAGCACCACAGTTTTTCCTTTGTAATCAATTCTGTATCTCTTCTTTAGCTTTATCGCACTTCTGGGGATGATCAGTGTCTTGACCAGGTGATACATGGAATTTGAGCAGGACGTCCAGAGTTGCATGCGTCACTCAGGATGTGCCCTGGTCAGTGGAGGCTGTCTTGGGACCTATATTCATGATCTGGGCACCATGCTTTTCATGACACAGGCCTGGTTTGCCTTGTCTTGGCTTTTTCAAGTGGCTGTGTTCCTCAACTGGTTCACTTAAATTTATGGTCAATCAAAGGCCAAGATCTGTTTCATACAAAGCCAAGCTATGTGTTTTGATTCAGGAAAATTGTCCAGACTATATCATAGTTAATTTAGAAATGGATGTGTTGACTGAGTCCTATACACTGGGTTCTCTGTGAAATGCAATAATATTAAACTTGTGTAATCATGAGAATGGTGCTTGAGCAGTGATTTGGGTTGGAGTGGTACAGACTGACAGGTGGGTCTTGTTGGTGAGGGGATTGGTGGAGGTGATCTCATTGTGCAGAACAAAGGTGGGAGTATGGAAAGGTAGGATGGGGCCAGCTATAGGGGGCCTTGATATCCAGACAGAGGAATCTCACCTCAAGATTGTAGGTCTAGGGAGGTAGGAAACGGCAGAAACGCTGCTGAAGGAAGTCTAGTCTGAAACTGGTGTTTGGAATAGAGGGTCTAGATGCTTGAGGCAGGGAGCACAGCTCCAAGGCAGTTGGAATAAGAAAGTGATGATCAGCTGCCTTGAAGAACCATTTTGGAGGAGAAAAAACAAGACTTACTGCATGGAGGTAAGGAAGAAGGGTTAGATAAATGACTAGTTTCACACAGGGTTGATGTAGATATGGTGGTTCCATGGTCAGAACTGAAGAAGTGTTTGGATGAAAGAGGATGGTTTTGTTTGGGGCCATTTTTGTGTGGTTGTGTGGGTTTGGGGGTAGCATGATGTGGCCCAGTGAACCTTCTGGAGATACAAGCTGGGTAAACAGCCAATGGGAAAAACTTGTGAATGTGTTTGTCTTCTGAGTACGTGCCCTTGGTACATGCCCCGTTCTGAGTGAACAGATAGGTGTGTACCTGCTGCACAGGTTAAGAGCAGTCAAACCCCGCTCTGCCGTTGACTAGCTGTTTGACTTGGGCTGTCAGTGTAACCTCTCTGAGCCTCAGGATAGTTATCTATAAAAGGAGGAATAATAATACCAACTTCACAGAGATGTTAGGAGGATTAAATAAAACTGGGTACAGTTTTGTTTACGAAGATGCGAACAGTGGCATGTAGGGCTCCACACATCACAGATGCCGTTATTGTTGATGTTATAACTACTGTTGACCCACCAGTGGGCTGGAGATTCTCAGAAGATGGTGTTTAGGGACTGAGACTGTTCTGAGTGTGGGGATCTGGCTGAGAAACTTGTCATCCCTCGGGAGCTGCTGAGCAGAGAGAAAAGCATTCACCTCTTCCTGAAAGCCTGGTTGGAGAAAAATACCCACTCACCAGGGGTGTATTTTTTCAGCCTCTGGAGCCCCCAGCGCCGCCTACCTCTCCATCTCCCACTAACAGGCTAGCTTTATACACACCTACAGTCCTGTCCAAGTCCTTACCAGCTTTCCCCTCCCCCAGCAACTACCCCTGAGCCCTAACAGCCGAGGATGGCAATGAACTCAGATGGCAATGACCATAAGCAGCAGCGGCCAAAGCACACAGCACTAGGATCTTCCCCTGATACTCCAGGTCCCACACAGACCTGGACTTGAAATAGCTCTCCCATGACCGGTCTCAGGTGCATTTCAGTTGCTTGTAGGTCACTTGGCATTGGCTGCAAGACCACAATGGAAATAACAGCACAGCTGTTTCATTTTTTTTGTCCTTTTTTATTTTTTTTTATTTTTTTTTTTCCGGTATGCGGGCCTCTCACTGTTGTGGCCTCTCCCATTGCGGAGCACAGGCTCTGGACACGCAGGCTCAGCGGCCATGGCTCACGGGCCCATCTGCTCCACGGCATGTGGGATCTTCCCGGACTGGGGCACGAACCTGTGTCCCCTGCATCAGCAGGCGGACTCTCAACCGCTGCACCACCAGGGAAGCCCTTTTTGTCCTTTTTTAAAAAAAATTTTTATTGGAGTACGGTTGATTTACAACGTTGTGTTAGTTTCAGTTGTACAGCAAAGTGAGTCAGTTATATACATACATATATATCCACTCTTTTTAAGATTCTTTTCCCATATAGCTATTACAGAGTATTGGGTAGAGTTCCCTGTGCTCTACAATAGGTTCTTATTAGTTATATGTTTTGTATATAGTAGGGTGTGTATGTCAATCCCAGTCTCCCAGTTTATCCCTCCCCCTCTTCCCCTCTGGTCAGCAGAGCTATTTCATGTGCTGCAGTGTCAGAAAATGCTGCATGCACACAGGCCAGGGTGGGGTAAGCCTGTGTATGGTTACATAGGCGAGGGCAGCCAAGCCTACCTGCACTCAGAGAATGCTGGGAAACATGAATGGGGACTCTTGGCAGCTTTGGGACGAGCTGGACTCCTTAGCACAGGGCTTGGGAAGCTGTTAGTACTTAGATGGATTATTTTTTTCCTAGTGAAGTAAGACATGACAAGTCTGATGGCGAACACCCTAGAACTGTGAGAAAGATTCCTCTCTTATGTTAACTTTCATGCCAACTCCTTGGGGAACGACACCTGCCTGATCCGTCTGCTACCTGGTCCTCATTTGTGTGTGCGGCTCTTCAATGGAAGGGCAGAGCATCGAAATTCCCCTCCTCTGGACAAATAGCTCAGGCCAGAAAGGCTCTGGGCTGTATATCGGCACTCACCAAATCCCTACCTCTTTGGTCATCCTGACATGCTCGTTTGGCCACCAGTGAGTGTAGCCTTTTGTGCGCTTAGGTTTGATTGTGGGTACTGTTTTGAAACACAGATTTGCATAGGTAAGCATCTTAGAAATATTTTTTCTGAAAACAACTGTCAAGGAGAAATGTGCAAGCCTGAAGGCAGAAGGAAGCTGGAGGAGGGTGTGGGAGAAGAGGTGAGGGTGGAGGACCAGAACATGTGCTTTTCAGCTGCCGTGGAGCAGCCCCACGCCTGTGGAAGGGAGGCTCTGCAGGTTGCATTGCTCTCTGAGAGATTTACGCCCTGCATGCTGAACACATATCGATGACTCTCCACGGCACAAGTTTGAAAAGGTGATTATGGGTCTGACATGAAGGAATATTTTATATGAAATTGCTGAAAGATATCTGGGTACTAAGCAGTAATCACCTTAACGCTTTAGAAAGGGTTCCAATTTGTTTCCCATCGGCTTCTTGGCAGTGGGGATTTGTATGCCACTTAACATCCAATCTTGGGCATCCCACATGCCACCACGCTAAGCAGAGGGGCTCCCCTTGAAGAAAAATGCACTACAGTTTGGGGATAAGTCTCAGTAGCTTTAAAAAACGTGCATAGACTTGGCATCCGTAATTCTACCTCTTGGAGTATTTTAAAGAAAAAAAATCAGAAAAAGGATGTCCATTGAAAACATACACGTTCAAAGATGTTTATTGTAGTGCGATTTAAAAAAAAATAGATATCCTTCCAGAATTAAATGCCATGCAAGTGTGTGTGTCTACATGTTTTAACAGAGAAAAGTTGGAAACACCCTAAATATGCCAAAGTACAGGATTTGATGTTTTCAAAAGTATAGAATGTTGTGTATTACTAAGTCTGAAAAAATAAGTGTAGCATAGTATATATATGCTATAATTCTATTTTTATAAAATGCAAGTTTACTTATATATTTGTATGGGAATGAATTCTATCAATACAAGGACATACATAAACATGCAAAGATGGTTGTCTCTGGGTGGTGAGGTTATGGGTGACTTTGCTTTTTAAAATATTATCCTGTCTATTTTCTATAATAAACATAGATTATTTATGTTGAAAAAAGCAGGGAGTGCTCCCTTAGTGAGTGACTCTCTTGTTTACTTTGGTTGTTGACATCTGGGCTTCCCCTGAAAGGTTTGTGCTCATGTGACCTTCACAGGGTGTCAAGCAGAGGCAGTTCTGTGGTTGTCCTCTGGTGTCCAGCACGCAGCCTCTTGCAACTGAATGGAGCTGCTGAAAGTAGGCCTAGGCTGCAAAGAGGATGACAGGCAGCACCTCAAATTCTATTCAATGCCAAGGAAAGGAGGTTGGGATCTGTATGCCACTTAACATCCAATCCTGGGTATCCCACATGCCACCACGCTAAGCAGAGGGGCTCCCCTTGAAGAAAAATGCACTAGTTTGGGGATAAGTCTCAGTAGCTTTAAAAACGTGCATAGACTTGGCATCCATAATTCTACCTCTTGGAATATTTTAAAGAAAAAAAAATCAGAAAAAGGATGTTCATTGAAAAATTGGCATCTTTCATCAGTTGAGCTCGGGCTACCATATCGGACTTGTATGGAGAACAGGACCTCTTTACCCCTGTTGTAAATGATTGTGTCTGTACTTGGGGCTATGTGTTGGTGCAGCAGGAGGCTGCATTCTTTTCTATCAGTCTCTTGTGTTTTTCACTAAAACTGTATTATTTATTAAATACTTGTTTCATCAGCATCATGAGTCTTTGCCTCTGAATCTGAGTCAAGGAATGAGAAGCTTTTTGGAATCTGGTGTTTGTGCTCTGTGATTTGTTATCCCAATCAACTGAAATTTTTGCCCTGAAATTTTTGGTGTGAAGATTCAGATATTGGGCTTCCCTGGTGGCGTGGTGGTTAAGATCCACCTGCTGATGCAGGGGACACAGCTTTCAGCCCTGGTCCAGGAAGATCCCACATGCCGCGGAGCAACTAAGCCCATGCGCCACAACTACTGAGCCTGCGCTCTAGAGCCCGCGAACCATAACTACTGAGCCCATGTGCCAAAACTACTGAAGCCCGCGTGCCTAGAGCCCATGCTCTGCAACACGAGAAGCCACTGCAATGAGAAGCCCCCGTGCCGCAACAAAGAGTAGTCCCCGCTTGCCTCTACTAGAGAAAGCCCACGCGCAGCAACGAAGACCCAACGCAGCCAAAAATAAAAAATAAATAAAAGTTTAAACAATATATTATAAAAAATAAAGATTCAGATATTGAACTATCTTATTATTGCAGGAGCTGACAGAAAACCCTGTCCTGATTTCTTCCCTCTGTGTTCTTCTCTGTCAAGGTGGGGCAGGAAGGGCATAGTTTTTAATACACCTGGCCTCCAAAATGGCCCTAATTTTGAGTAATCTTTTCACATTCCACACTACTACTACCCTACTATTAGGGAAACGACGTTTGAGCAGAAAGAAGTGTTCTAAGGCTACCTGAAAGACAAAAAGAAACTCCCCTCACTTACATTGTTTTTCTTTTTATCATGCACGTCATCCCGGAGACAGATCAACTGAGCTCTTTCTAAGCAAAGGACCTAATGCTCATCTTGCACAAAGGAAAAATGAAGTCCCAAGTATCAGATCTCAGTTCCTGTGCCAGAAGACAAGGAAGCAATGAGTGTGTGCAACATCTGCATTAAAATTGGGATTTCTTTTGCTATTGTTGGCATTGTATGGATGAGATGTGTTCCTGGAAGCAGATATTTGAGCAGCTTTCACTTTTTCAGTTTCAGGAGTACACTGAAGACCCTGGGAAAGGTTGTATAAGGGGAAATAACATTTGCTTGGATCTGCCCATGTGCTAGGTGCTTTAAATCCATGTTTAATTGCAGGGTTAAAATTACACTCATCATTCTGATCCTAAAGTCCACCATGGACTACATACGAAAACCAAAGTGACATTACATCTCCAGAGCTAACAGTTTATTTTTCTTAATCTGTTTTTTAAAAAGGAGGAATCTTTCTCTTGGAGTAAATAATATAATGAGTCTGATCAGAAATCAATATTTTAGCTTTGCTCAATTCAGTTAACCCTGAAAATTACTGGATAGGGCCATGGGCTTAGATGGAGACCATTTCATTGAATCCTATACTTTTACAAATGAGAACTCTGAGATCAGAAGGATTAAGGGACTTGTCAAGATCACACAGAGAGTTATAGAGCAGATCCTGAAATTCCAGGATGTTGATCTCCCACTACTGAATGATGCCATCTGGGAGCAGTTTTCCATTTAGTTGGTTATCTACTTTCTGATGAGAAATGGTGTAGGGAGCAAATCTTCCCGCCTGGATACAAAAGAAAGGACAGGAAGAGCTGTGCTTTCTGTTTTCTGGTAACTCTACAACCATGAATCTATATTCTGGTTTCCTATATTAAGTTCATATCCATGTTGAATCTTGAATAAGTGATGATAAAATGGAAACTCACCACATAGGGCCCAGGAAAGCATTTGTTGCACCCCAAGTCCTTTGAAAGTTCCCAAGAGAGAAGAGACAGGGGCTACAGAAAGGTGACTCACCTACCCCCTGAAGAGTTAACAGAGGAATCAACAAACCCTTGTGGTCAGTGACACCAGAAATTGTTGATGGACATGAACCATCTTTGGGCAAAGAGAATGACACTCCACAAGGGTTTTATATTCCAATTCTTTTTCTAGGCCTTGGAGTAAATTGCAAGTTAAACTTCACAAATGACAATGTGGTATTAATGTATAGATAAAAATGTATAAAAATGTTAATGTATAGAAAAAAGTGTAGATTTCTTTTTTCTGCCACGACTTACACTTCCTTTTCTGTTGTGAATTAATGTATACATTCTGTTTTTTACTGTTGAGTTGTCAAAATTTCCACCATCCCCACCCCCTTGGTAGAGTCTTTAGATGGTGGATTATGGCAGATATGGTACACTTGTCTTGGCCAAGTGGCTCACAGACTAAATATCTCTCAGCCCCATACTTATCTCAGGGCAGCTCACCTTTTTCACACTGTCTATTGTTTATAAAAGCTGTGTTGGAAAAGAAAAATACTTCACATTTATGTAAAATGTACTTTTACAGCTATTGTTCAGCTCAATCATCAACTTTTTATACTAGTCATATTTTAACTTGAAAGCTGAGGAAACTGAGGACTAGAGAAGTGATAGGACTTTACCAAGGGCATACAACTAGCAGTTAGAATTGGGACTCAAACCCAAAACTTGGATTCCATTTTAAATGGTTTTCCTACCATGTCAGAGTTGGTGTTGATCTTGTGATGAAGAAATGCTGAATAGAGTAGCTTATTAAGACAAGGAAAAGGCATCAGGCATCATCCAATAAGTTCTACTAGAATAGAGGGTGTATTTCATAGTATATTTTTAAGGGTGGGTGTTATTGTGCACATTTTAGAGATGAGGAAGCTGAGACTTTTAGAGGTAAGGTAACTGCCATGTAATATGTAAGCTAGAACAACAGGGATTTGAACACACTGATTTGAATTTGATAACTCACTGAGTATCTCTAATGTAACCTGCATGAGTATCTCTGCAATGCTATAAATGAATGAATGTATGCATGCATGCCACAGTAATCCCCCTTGGTGCCCCAAAATCACGAAGTAGATTTATCAGCTTAATGGAGTGGTAATTCTACTAGTCATTAAAAGATAGACCTTTTTGCCAGTGTTAAACACCCTTTAAATTGAATTGACAGTGTCAAAGATTTGGGAGTCTTTGTGTATATATTTAGGTAGCTTTCACAAGTAAGATGTAAGTTATATGCAAATGAATGTAAATTACAGGGACATTAATTGCTTAAGCCCCTCATTTTTGGCTTTGATGTTTTAGGATGGATGGAATAGAATGTGAGAGAGATGGTTGACAATTAAATTTATTCTAAATTAAATTTTGGGCTACATTAGTGACTAATAGCTTTGAAATGCCTCTTCTGAGGAGTCCTACTTTCTCATTCAGTGGTGACTGCACCCCACTAATCTTCATTTTACAAATGGCTTTCCTATCCCTACCCCTAAAGGCTTAGGTATATTTTCTCCAGCAATTAGCATTATATACAAGCCTGATGAGTCTTAAAAACATGTTAAATGTGAGATTATCTCCCTCTGGAGATGGACTTAAAAAAATTTTGGCACTCTGGTTACCCTGTGAGAAACAGCAATAATCCCTGTTAGGGTGACCTGAAAATTTTCTTTTCAAAGGACCAGAAACAGTGAGAAGGACAGAAAAGAGGGAAAGATAAGAGCAGGAAGATGAAGAATGGGGCCAAGTGGGGAAAAGGTGGAGGAGAGATGGAAAGAGAGGAAGGTGGAGAAGGGGAAAGAGATGGAATGGTGGAAAGAGAAATAGACAGATGCAGACAATGGAGAATGAGAAAGGGGGAGAGAGAGATGGGAATGAGAGAGAGAGGAGGAAAGAAAGCAGGGAAGGCAGGACTTCAACCCCTCCTGGGCCCAGCCAGCAGGGAGCTGGCAAGAAAGAATTTGAAGCCAGAGGGACATATTATCCAGAACCAGGAGATGAATCTAATTGTAAGCAGACCCTTCCCACACCCTTCAGATGAGTGATGGACTCCTGGCATGTGACCTGGCTTGGCAATCTCCACCCCCTGTCCGGGCTGCCATAAGGAGATACGTAATGTCTAGAGTGATGGGAAAGTCATGCCTGCAGATGGTACAGATGGAGCTGCCTCATAAAATGACTCACTGTGAATCCTCACTGAAATCTCCGCTATAAAATGATAATGGAAAAAGCACAAGAAAGGCTAAACGAGCTTGAAAGAAATTTGTTCCAGCTTGTGTAGCTCCCTTCAAATTTTGAAAGGAGGAGAAAAAAAGACCTATGAGTAAAATGCCAAGAAGATAATGTATCTTCTCTCCTGGCTATAACCCTTCCTCACCCCCACCTCCTTTTTGACATCATATGTAAATGAAAGCGGCAAGAGAGAAAGAGGAAGTGTTGTGGAGGAAGATGTAAGAATTATTTATTAAGCAGGAGGGCTGATGTTCTGGAGGGGGAGGGCTGGGAGGCTGGGAAGAAAGGGAGTGGTGTTTTGGAGAGCAAAGAGGCAGACTCTCAGGGAGCAGGAGAAGTGGTGTTTTGCTTCTAGTCTGGGGTAGATATTGCCGGAGTGGCGTGGGTCTCCCAGAGAGCAAGGTCAGACGCTGGATGAGGGAGGCATTTAGCAGTTAGTCATGAAGAACTCTCACCCAAGACAATGATGCTTCTACATATGATGCCAAATATAGCTCAGTTTTATGGATAAGGAATCTGCCAGAATTTGAGTGTTTTTAATGGAAAGCTAATTATTCAATGGGAGGTCTTCTGGCTTTCATCTCCTTATGTCTGCTGACAGAGCTGGTACAGCAATGGATTACAACGAGGAGGTGCTAGCCGGAGCAGAGTTATAGGATGGAAGGGCAGATATGAGGGCAGCCTAGACCCTGAGTAACATTTGGAAGCTGGTAGTCAGGGTGGAGCTGGGCTTCAATACAGGGGGAAGAACCCAGAGCGAGGTACATCCACCATCCTGATGGTGAGTGCAAGGTGGGTCAGAGTCAGGATGTGCGTGAATGGTATGCATTGGGATAGTCACAGGTCAGAAATGGTCCAGCTGGACAGTGAAGTCATGGGTGTCTTGCTTGTATAGTTGGAGTGTGCAGAGCCTAATGCCTATGTTTTATCTTGTGGTTGGGACGCTCGGTGGGATGCAGAGGCAAGGAATGTCCTGCGCACCGGGCAGTTGACCTAGGTAGGGGGTGGAGAATATGGCAGATGGAGTGGGGTGGTGGGAAGGATATGATGGAAGATATAAGTTAGGGAGCTTGCAAGAAATAGAATCCAGTTCAGACGGCTCAAGACACTAGGATGAAGGGACAACTTAGGAAGGTGTGGACAGGGATAAGTGAGCCAACAAAGTGTGGTGAAGTATTCAGGGACTAGCGACAGCTGGGAGCTGTTACCATCCTATACCTGAAGGAGCAAGGGTGGGGGCCGTTGTTTCTGCAGCCCAGTGAGAGTGGAAGCTGTGCTGTAGGGGCAGCCGGACCAGTGTTGTGATCATAGAGGACCACAGCCACTGCTAGACAGATTGGGGAGGGTGTCTTCGTCTGTTCAAGTTGTTATAACAAAATATCACAGGCTTAGTGGCTTATAAACAACAGAAATATATTTTTCAGTTTTGGAAGTCTAAGATCAGGGTGCCAGCTTGGTAGTTGAGAGCCTTCTTCTGGGTTGCAGACTTCTTCCTGTGTGTGTCCTCACATGGTGGAAGGGCTAGGGAGCTCACTGGGGTCTCTTTTAAAAGAGCAGTAATCCCATTCATGAGGGTTCCCCCCTAATAAGCAGAGGCCCCATCGCCTAATACCATCACATTGGATATGAGGATTTCAAATGGGAATTTCAAGGAACGCAAACATTCAGACCGTAGCAGAGGGAGTGTAGAAGAAATACCCTGACATCTTGTCCTTCTCTCTCATCTCTTCTTGGTGCTTCCCATTGGTGAAACCCAATCTGAAGATAGAAGTGAGGGAATCCATGAGGTCAGCCTCCTGGGGCACAGAGCCAGGCATAGGTCAGCCTCCTGGGGCACAGAGCCAGGCATTCATTGAAGGGTGGAGCATAGCTGGAGTTGAGGAGAAAACAGAGACTGACCAGCATATATGCAAACCTAGCCAGATGGCAGTTGTTCATTGCCAGGTAACTTGTCTATTTGTGTCTGGGCCTAGTCACAGGCAGCCAGATCCAGCCCACAGGGAGAAGGTGACTCCAAACTACAGGCCCACACTATGATGGGCACGGCTCTAGTGCTGCTGGGCAGCACCAGTGCTAAGCAGGGAAACTGAGGCAGGAAGCTTACCCCCTGGAGAGCTTCAATAGGAGAGATGGGGAAGGTTGTTTTTCAGAAAGAGGCTTACTAGTTACCTTGGCTGTATACAACTGATTTAGTTCTTGGTTCCATCAGATGGGAGTGGAAACAAGGGTATGGATGCCTTTGTCTCCAACCTGATGGGCTCAAGAATTGGGCTGGGTCTGGGACCTGCCAGAGTTTCAGTTGTTGGAGTTACCGTTGGGATAACCGTGGGGGGAAAGCCTTGGTGATAGGGATGGGTGATTTGAGTGCTAGTGGACTTGTTAACACACAGAGGATACAGAAGCCTTGGGGAAAAGGCTAAGAGTGACCAAGAGCCCAGAGAGTTAGTTTCCAGGAGCTGAAAGGTCAATGTGCAGCAGGAAACAGGCCAAGGCAGCATCCATACCAGGAAGGGCCTTGTAGGCAAGTTGAATCTCCTTCACAGAGCTCTTTTGGTTTGGTTGTAGTAAGGGCCAGTCTCCATGTCGTGAGCCTGGGGCCTGTGGAAGGGAGCAGGAATGGGGAAGAACTTGCTGAGGAGCATGGTAGAGGTGGGAGAAGTGTTAGTTTTATGGGGAGAGATCTTGACAGTCTCTGGTTTTCAGCCTTGCAAGTTCTTGGAAAACATCTCCTAATATATCTTCCTTGAATGAGGCTTACAGTTCAAGAAGGCACCTTTCTACCTCATGTTAAATGAAAGCCTTGGTCTGAGTTCATTTCTACATTAACTGAGGAAATAATTAATTGATTCTATTATGTATATATGGGATAGATTTTATTTCATATGTTCATAAATAATACTAAAATGTTTTTTTAAAAATTATTTACTTATTTATTTCTTGGCTATGCCACACAACTTGCAGGATCCTAGTTCCCCTACCAGGGATCAAATCCGGGCCCCGTACAGTGGAAGTATGAAGTCCTAACTACTGGACCGCCAGGGAATTCCCTAAAACTTTTTTTTTTTTTTTTTGGTTGAAGTATAGTTGATTTACAATGTTGTGTTAGTTTCAGTTGTATAGCAAAGTGATTCAGTTATACATTCACTTATATATACATACATATATATACACACATATATATATTCTTTTTTCAGATTCTTTACCATTATAGGTTATTACAAGATATTGAATACAGTTCCCTGTGCTATACAGTAGGTCCTTATTGTTTACCTGTTTTACATATAGTAACGTGTACCCATCAAATTCCTAACTTACCCTCCCCGCCTTTCCCCCTTTGGTAACCATAAGGTTGTTCTCTATGTCTGAGAGTCTGTTTCTGTTTTGTAAATAAGTTCATTTGTGCCATACTTTAGATTCCACATATAAGTGATATCATATAATATTTGTCTTTCTCTGTCTGACTTACTTCACTTAGTATGATAATCTCTAGGTCCATCCATGTTGCTGCAGATGGCATTATTTCATTCTTTTTTTATGGCTGAGTAATACTCCATTGTATATATGTACTACAGCTTCTTTATCCATTCATCTGTCAATGGACATTTAGGTTGCTTTCATGTCTTGGCTATTGGAAATAGTACTGCTGTGAACATTGAGGTGCATATATCTTTTTGAATTAGAGTTTTCGTCTTTTCCGGATATATGCCCGGGGTGGGATGGCTGGGTCATATGGTAACTCTTAAAATGGATTTTTAAAGAAGTATAGAATATACCTTCAATTAATCCCTATAATCTTCTGGGATAGTCACAAAAAATATGATGGTCGATTATTTTCTAGATATGTCATAGGGCACATTCTGGTATTTTGAATCACGGTTGTTTCTGTCTTGAAAGAATCCTGTACTGTTACTTTTTTCACTCTCCCCCTGGATCAGGAGAGGGTCATCTTTGGGCTGCTACCTTCCTTGGACATGGGAGCTGTTTCTCAGGTTCCCTCTCTGATTTCTCAACACCCATGGTCAGTGTTTCAGGCATGGTGACTTCCATTAAAAGTTAATAATTTTGTATCAGTTACATTTATAGCTTTAGATAGAGTCAAAGTTGGAAAATTTAGAATTGTCAGAATGAGTAAAAACAACTCCCTAAATCTGCCCTTTACATCTTCAGGGATGTTACAGATGTTCCTAATGTTAATTCCTGGTAAACGTGGGTACAATTGGAAAGCCGCTCCTTCAGGGAGCGGCTTCAGAGAACAGGGCCACCCCTCTAAATGCATCTGCCTCTCAGCCTCATGCACATCCCACTTCTGTTATTTGCATCTTTGAACCATTTCATCTTAGTATTTTTTGCCTTGTGCTGATATTTTGTGGCAGCTTGAAAATGGTGGAACCAGATTTCTCAGGCACCTTACAAAACAGGTGATACTTGAAAACAGTTATAAGCCAGTTTTAAATGAGGAATATAATTAATAACTTACTAAAAGTCTTTGAAGAATTATCCAAAAGTCAAGTATCTATTGTAGTTTCTGAAATGACTTCCAGATTTAAGTGATTGTGTCAGCTCTATTAGTGAAAATTCAGATGAGGGGCCATTATTCTGTATTTTACTATACATTTGAATTCACTGTATCCAGAATTAGGTCTTATTTTTGCTTCCAAAACTTGTTTAGTTTATACTAAATTTTGGATCTTACTCTGTAGCTAACTGTATCTCTGACTAATCTAAGCCAGAAGCTGTACCCTATGAGCACCTGAGCAGTAGAAAATATCCTGGCTTACCTTAAAAGGATAGGTCCCACAAGGGCACCAGTTCGTACATATACAGAAGATGTCAGGTCACACATGACCACGTGACTGGGTGTCCTGGAATAGTTCCAGTGTTAATGGTCTGTACTGTCATCCCTGTAAGTCAAGTGGGAATGTAGATTCCATGTCTCCAATCTTAATTGAGAAAATAGTTCATGCTTCTTTTCTGATCTTCCGGATTCCCCTAGCAGAGCTGGTTCTCCTCTCCCAGGATGCTTGCCGACCCACCTGGTCTGGTCTGGTCTGGCACTGGCTTCATGCTGAAACTTCCTACGGCCCTTCAGACCCTTGAATTCCATTTTGTTCCCTGGATTCTGCCATTAGCTTTCAGGAAGGGGGTTGTTGTCTTGATTTTGGATAGGAGTAAATAACTTTGGGGTTGTTAAGACTATTGTCCTAGAAAAGATAAAACCTTTTCTCAGAGATCTTCTTTCAGTTTCCCTGGGGTATTTCTGGGAAACACCCATTTTAGCCCAGGCTTGGAGGAAATCCTGGGAGTCCTTTAAAACTTTCCCTGCTTTTTTCCCTGCACATGGCTGGTTTACAGAGGCATGTGAGCCCCTGGATATGCCCTCTTTTTTTTCCTGCTTTTGAGAGCGAATATGATCACATGATTACCTCTCCTGATTTTCCTCCTGATGAGGCTGAAGGACAGAGTTACCTTCCTTTCATAGGTTTGTGACTTGTAGACTAAATATGCCTTTCTTTCCTTTGATTCATTCATACGTAATTCTAAATGTTTGGAGTGGGCAGTATTACATTAAAGGAGTCTTGCTGGAAGATTTGCTTGTGACCTTTTTTTTCCATTAAAATTTTATTTAGTACTTTCGTAATACCTTTATTTTTCTGCTTATAAAAGTAATACAGAAAAGTATAAATTACTTCCTTAGATTGATTCCTACAAGTACAAATACTAGTTTTATGTAGAATGTAAATAAAGACCCTTAATATACATATTGTGAAATTATGTTTCAGAAAGCTTGTACCAGTTTACCTTGCTGCTAATTAAGTGAATATATTGTTAATGGAATTTATTATTACTAATAAAACCTTTGCTAACTTGATAGGTGAAAATACCTTATTTTTACTGCATTTATTTAATTACTAGTGAGCTTTATAAAAAATGCGTAAGCAAACAAATGCACACTTTTCAGTCTTATGTAACCACTTCCAAGGTATAGAAATGTAACTTTTTTTTTTTTTTTTTTTTTTTTGCGGTACGCGGGCCTCTCACTGTTGTGGCCTCTCCCGTTGCGGAGCACAGGCTCCGGACACGCAGGCTCAGCGGCCATGGCTCATGGGCCCAGCCGCTCCGCGGCATGTGGGATCTTCCCGAACCGGGGCACGAACCTGCGTCCCCTGCATCGGCAGGCAGACTCTCAACCACTGCGCCACCAGGGAAGCCCCAGAAATGTAACATTTTGAGTGCTAAAATATATTTATCTTGTTTTCTTTTTTACTTTTCTTCTTTAGAGAGTTCTTCTCCTTACAAAGTTCATCTGTGTTTTTTCTAGATTTTAAGAACGGTTTGATTTAAAAACAAATTTGTCACTTGACCTGCATGACATTTACTTTAATGCATGTGGTATGAGGTGAGAATTTAAATATGCTTTTTCTAATCTAGAAACAATAAATGCTGGAGAGGGTGTGGAGAAAAGGGAACCTTCTTGCACTGTTGGTGGGAATGTAAATTGATACAGCCATTATGGAGAACAGTATGGAGGTTCCTTAAAAAACTAAAAATAGAATTACCATAAGACGCAGCAATCCCACTACTGGGCATATACCCTGAGAAAACCATAATTCAAAAAGAGTCACGTACCAAAATGTTCATTGCAGCTCTTTTTACAGTAGCCAGGACATGGAAGCAACCTAAGTGTCCATCAACAGATGAATGGATAAAGAAGATGTGGCACATATATACAATGGAATATTACTCAGCCATATAAAGAAACGAAATTGAGTTATTTGTAGTGAGGTGGATGGACCTAGAGTCTGTCATACAGAGTGAAGTAAGTCAGAGAAAAACAGATACCGTATGCTAACACATATAAGAAAAAAAAAAAAGGTCATGAAGAACCTAGGGGTAAGACGGGAATGAAGCCACAGACCTACTAGAGAATGGACTTAAAGATACGGGGAGGGGGAAGGGTAAACTGTGACAAAGTGAGAGAGTGGCGTGGACATATATACACTACCAAACGTAAAATAGATAGCTAGTGGGAAGCAGCCGCATAGCACAGGGAGATCAGCTCTGTGGCTTGTGACCACCTAGAGGGGTGAGATAGGGAGGGTGGGGAGGGGAGGGAGACGCAAAAGAGGGAAGGGATATGGGAACATATGTATATGTATAACTGATTCACTTTGTTATAAAGCAGAAACTAACACACCATTGTAAAGCAGTTATACTCCAAAAAAGATGTTAAATAAATAAATAAATAAATACGCTTTTTCTTTAAATCAGTAAGCAATGTTTATGAGTACCTTAGTTGTAAATAACAGAATGCACTCTGGCTAGCTTAAGCAGATGTGGAATATTCTGAGGAATTTAGGTGACTTACAAACTTTCTGGGCTCAGGGCTAACTTCTGGTAATAACACCCAGAGTGGTGCCACAGGACTGGCCAGGTGAGGTATCTACTAGCTGCCTCTGCTGCCACCTGTACCAGCAAAATTGAGGTCAGGCCATGCTTAGAGCTGGTTTCCCCACTCACTTTTGAGGAAAAGCCTCATGTGGCTGCATTTGATTGAGGAAGCAATTTATCTGGAAGGTATTTTGGGAAGGCAGTCCTGACAGTGTGGGAAGTGATCAAAATATAGGGAGGATGTATACCGGATTGGGTGACCCCAAGTGACTAAACCAGGTGTCTCAGCACCTTTCACCACTGATTAGTGATGAAACCTTCATCACATATTAAATTTGCATTTTACAAAACGTATAGACTAGTAGGATCAGTTTCTGGTATGTGTGTATTCAATTTTATCTGATTATTTTTATATTCTTGTGCTATTGCCATAATTATTTTTTGTTGTGTTATATTTTAAATACTGTGGTGTATATTGCACTTCTTTTTCAGTTCTTAGTTATTGCCTATTTTTTTTTCTTTCAGATGAACTTTAACATGATTTTATTAACTTACAAAAATAAATTAAATTGATATTTTGGTTAGAATTGCATTAAACCTTCACATTAATTTGGCAACTTTTGACCTTGTTAGAATATTCATCCTTTCCCTCCAATTATGTGGTATAAATTTTCATCAAAAAATTTTAACTTTCCTCAAGGAAGTTTTGTAGTTTTCTTTATAAGGGTATTCCTATTTCTCACTAAAGTTATTCTGAAGTGTATACTATTATTAATATAGATTGACTCAATTTTCCTTTTATTTTCTGTGTCTTTTTCTGCTAGGCAGGAAAGCTATTAAATTTTGCATATATATTTTGTGTTAGACACTTAAAAATTGTATTAATTCTAAGAAAATTTCAGTTAATTTTGTTGAGCTTTCTAAGATTACATCGATGTATGCAAATAACAGTAGTTTTGGAACCTAAGTCAAACAACTAAAAGAAAAGACATGAAAAATGATTTATATATAATTAATTCAATAAGCTAGGTGTAAAAATACCCTGAAAGGGGAGATGGTTCTAATATCGTAATAATGCTTGAGTTCCCTCTGTACAGATATTCTAAGTAATATGTGTACAGATGGTGATTTATAGCATCCAGATATGCTCTGTAAAGTAAGCCACATGCCTGCCTTGGTTTCCCTGTCTGTCTATACCACATACCCAGACACACATGGTGTTTTCTCCCCAAATGTAAGTGCTTAAGATTTTGGGTAGCAACACATTAATTCAAGCAGATTGATGCCTCCAGAAGTTTCTGTAGCCTCACCTCTCCATTGGTCCACTGGGGGAGAGGTTTCATAAATGAAAACAGGCCAGGGCTCATTTGGTTCACTCTTCCTGCCCTGAGCCGCTCTCTTCCTTTCCACAACTAAGCCCCGTGTTTGGAGAACAGTGTCAGTGGGGTTTATGGAATGTTACACTTAGAAGGCTGGGGAAAAAAAAAAAAAAGGTAAAAAAGCTCAGACAAGTGGAAAGAATTTGGTGAATGCCTGCTTTTAGGACTTCAGAGATTCCAAATTATCCTGTTTCTCCCAGGTAGGCTAACAACTAACAAAAGGGCATTAGTTATACAGAAATTCACTGAAAAGCCATGGGAAGATTAATGCCTGGAGTTGATAAGAAGCATCATTGGATAATAGCTTCTAATTCCATGGGATGTAAAATACACAGAAACAAACATGTCCTGAATAGGGACAGGATCCTGCTTGACAGATTTTCTCTGGGACTTTCAAAATTTTAATAAGTATTCATTTTTATTTGTAGCCTTAAAAGCAATTACCAGGCAGCCTCACGCCTTGGTTGTTCCTTGGTCTTTGAACTATATACTCAGTAGTTTCTGCACCTTGCCTTTTGAGAATACAAATAAAGAGGCTGAGCAGACCGGACTGAGTCACTTACCTGACTTGACCATTCTAAGACCCACAGGAGAAGGTGGGATTTGGGAGTGTTTTTGTCATAAGACAGTTGAAGGTCCTGTCTGTTTCTTGAGGTTTTCGACCTCTGGGACTCTTGTGATTTGTCGTTTTAGGTTAATGAACTTAGGAATTTGGCTGTGAGCCTAACCCAAGTAGCTCAGATTCTGCTCTTTCTGGTCAATGATGGACCAGAAGGAAAGGCCTTGTGGTAAAGAGAGGTGCTGTGTTAAGTCAAACTTATGTAAGGCCAGGGTATGAGCTTTCTTAATGCTTGAAGTATTCCAGGATATTTGAGGTTGGAGGAGGTTGCATTTACAGCAGGAAATACAAGGAATCCTGTCACATCTTGAGGGAGCACTATAGGAGCTGTAACATTCTCCTGCTGGGCTTAAATATTAGAATCCTTATGCAGTCCTTTCATGCTCCCTTCAAAGTCTCCTGGGTCTGACTTTGGTATTGCCACAGAACAATGCTCCACACATTTCTTTCTGGCTAACAAAGGCTGCGTGCACAGTAGCTGAAAATTTTAAAAAATAATAACTTTGTGTGTGTGGGTAATATCTGGTGGTGATACTGCTTTAGAAAAATCTATGTAATTAACCGATTTTGCTATTTAAAAATGTTACAATCTGATCTGGAACGTAGGACACAATCCCCTTAAAGCTTAAAGTTCATTTTGGAAATGAACTGCAAATCTGCTACAGTAATGGCTAATTATCCAATATTCAGTTATTTATTCTGGTAATTAACTTAACGATGGAATCTTGCCTTTCAGAGAAGGGAAAACAACTTCTTTCTGGTTGGAAAAGTGCTGTAGGGGTTTTGACATCAAGGAGAAGTAGATCAAGCTTTTGGAGTTGTGAACCTAAGGTTTCCTGCTTTTAAAATCTTTTCTTAAATGATATTCTTTAAAAACTTAAGCAATGGCAGGTTATTTTAAATTTATTTTTGGCTGTGTTTGTTCTTCGTTGCTGTGCGAGGGCTTTCTCTAGTTGCAGTGAGCGGGGGCTACTCTTCGTTACCGTGCGCGGGCTTCTCATTGCAGTGGCTTCTCTTGTTGCCGAGCACGGGCTCTAGGCGCATGGGCTTCAGTAGTTGTGGCACACGGGCTCAGTAGTTGTGGCTCGTGGGCTCTAGAGTGCAGGCTCAGTAGTTGTGGCGCACGGGCTTAGTTGCTCTGCAGCATGTGGGATCTTCCCGGACCAGGGATCGAACCTGTGTCCCCTGCATTGGCAGGCAGATTCTTAACCACTGTGCCACCAGGGAAGTCCCTTCAATTAATTACTATACTAGTAAATTATACTCTTACATAGAAAATGGGGTTGCGTGGAACAATATTGGTCAATCCAGGTGTCTGTGTCTCATAAGCTTGTACGTTTGGGTCACCAGGTTCAGGTCCCACTGTCTTCCTGGGGGGGTCCAGGGTGGCAGAGTGAAAGCTATGCTGTCCACGAAAACTCAGACAAAGGCACTGAGGGCAAAGTCACAGGCCACACGATAGCTTTTTCCTCCTGGAATGAACTGATTTTGACTGTGTAGCTAGATGTATTTTGGGATAGTCATTTGTGACAATTAGTTTCCCCTTTCTCTCCCTTCTGTATGGAGTCATTTCCTCAGGGAGGTCAACAGCAGGGTTAAAAGTGAAAAAGTCATCAATCCCCCCTAGCTTTTGTTTTCAAAGGTCAAGACCATGTTTTCAAAGGTCAAGAGGGGGCTTAAAGTATCCACCAAGGATGAGAAAAGGAGAGAGTTGATCACAGGAAGAAGCAGAGTGACCTGGCAGATGCAGGGGGTTCATAAAAGGGCTTACTGCAGACCAGGAGAATATTCTCCTGGGCTGGATAGGGGAAAGTGAGAGGTGGGTGGGCCCTAGAGAAGTGGGATCCTGACAGCATCCTGCAGGGGAAGCAAGACCCCAGCAAGCAGGTCTAGATAGATAAGACCAGATAAATTCTCAGGGAAACAAGTGTTATTGGACCATTGAAACAGCAGAGATAAATTGGGCCCCAGGGAGCCATAGGGACAAGACAGTGGCCAACTCTTTGGCAAACTGTGGGCAAATGAATGATTGCCAACAAACCCTCTTCCCTCCATGCCTTAGGTACCTAGGTGCAACCTGAGGAAAGAGAGGTGACCACAGAACCACTGTGATTGTTTCCTACTAGCTGTATGAGGGATTAATTTCAAAATTGATTTCTAGAAAAGACAGATATACTATTTCTTTTAGATTCAATTTTGTGGACTGAGATAAAGCTCCACTACAGTTGCTTAGGCTGATCAGTTATCATAATGAAAACAATGAAACTATTTTGGAAATAAACACAATTTAAGGATAGATTCCTCCTCTTACGAATCTGTTATTCCTCCCTGAGTCAAGGTTACTGTCACTGACGGAAATGATGTTGAGAAGAAGACTCACATACTATTGGTAGAGAACAGTGACCTTGGACATTTATAAATAGAATTAAAATAAACTCCCTACATGAAAATTAAGTTATACCCTCTGTGGACTTTCTTTTACTTTACTCTTTTTTTTTGGGCGGGGTGGAGAATGCTGAAATTCTATTCTATTTTTTTTTTTTTCTAATTTCTTGCTAGTGCCTTTCTTTGGCCAAACTCAGTCAGAAGCTAGAGGACAGGGAGCCCAAGGATGCAGTCCACTATTGGTCAGCTCTTGGTGCCCAGAGAAGAGGAAAAAGGGGCACAATAAACACTATAAGAGAGTGATAATCACCAGCACACAATCATTCAGGCAACTTTTTACTTTTCATTTTTAATTTTTTTGCTGTCACCAACAACATAGAGCAGAGGTAATTGGCTTAAAATGAATTAGAGGGAAAAACGAAGAGTAGGGAAGGTACCTGAAAAATCAGTGACTTCAGATATTCATTTTCTACCAAACTCTTGGTTTAATTTTATCATGTTAATCAGTTTGCTCTTGTTTTTTGCCAAAGTCATCTGGAGCCATTTGTAATGTATAGACAGGTTCAGACATGGATGACTATGATTAGTCTCTTTGAAGGAAACAGTAGGATAAGCAATAAACAGGACTGACTCAGGTAAGGCTTCCCAGGCTCACAACCCAGTGAGGGTTACACCACAGTGTAAATGGCAATGTCAGGGTGTGGATGGAGAAACTGGAATGTGCAATACGCTGGCACTGGGTACTTCTTGGGAACTTGTATTCACTTATCTGATGTTCGACTATAAAATGGGATTACGTATTACTAAATTTAACTCTAAAACACAAGCCTTGAAGATAACCATAACAACAGATGTCATTATTTGAACAGTTCCTTTGTGTCAGCTGTGATACTAAGTGCTTACATGCATGAGAATCAGTCTTCACTAAAATAAATTGTAGGGCTAGTTATTATCCTCATTTTAATGGTTGAGGAAAGCAAGACTTACAGAGGTTCAATAATTTGCCTGTTTACTCAAACAATAAGTGGCCAATCTGGAATTTGAACCCAGGACTCTATCTCTCCAAAGCCCACACTGTTAACTGTTGGCTTCTAACTCTTTATATGAAGGAGAAACTTTTACCTTTGTGTGTTCTGATGAATTTTAAAAGAGTGAAGTCACACTTTGTATGCCCATTGGAGACATGGTCCCTTGTGAGGAAATATTTTTGTAATATAGGATACCATACTCCCATGGACCAGTGGGAGCCATTAGCACTTTAATACTTAGAGATCCAGGATTTCAGTTGAAAGGCAAGGATGGAGCAGCAGTTGTCAAGTGTGGTCACGTGGTCTGAGTTTCCATTTGGTTAGCCTGTAAATGAACTGGTTGTTATCGGAAGGTGAGAGAATGTATTTTCTGCTACTTGCCTCTCTCACGGAGGGGATGATGTATCTGAATTGTGATTCATACATTGCTGCATGAAATATGGCCATCACTTCTACTTTCCCGACCTTCTCTAGATTCTGTTTTGGTTGGTTATTTGTCTTTTCTACACAAGGCAGGGAGGCCACAAACAAGGGAGAAATTAAATGGTCAGATAATCAAATTAAAGCATAATGTGAAGGTGGAGATAGAGCAGCACACTGCTATAATTCACAGAATGTGTGAATGATTGAACAATGGATCCTTCATCAACGAGAAGGGAATTTATATCTTGTGATAACCTATAATGGAAAAAATCTGAAAAAGAATCTGAATTCAGTTATCTATATAACTGAAACACTTAGCTATACACCTGAAACTAACACAACCTTGTAAATCAACTATACTTCAATAAAAAAAAAAGAAAGGAATTTCATTGACCAAGACAGTGCATCCATTGGAATCATTGATTCCTCCAACTGTGGTTATAGAAGATATGTGAGGTATTTTTAAAGTGGTGAGAGTTTTGCTATAGATATGGTGACCAACATGTAAGAAAGAGCTGTTAAGAGGCACTGGAATGTCTCAAACGTACTTTTTCCTTTCTGACTTCCAGCTCCTTGACTTAGGATGGGCCCCTTGGAAGCAGAGCCTGAGATGGAGAATCTTGTGCTAGTGGTTTATTGAGGGTTTCAGGAAAAATCAATAAAGCAAGTGAGGGAAGCAGGATGAGGCAGGGGAGAAACTAAGTACACTCTGGCTTCAGCTGAAGTCCAGTTTCAGCCTGATCTCCAGGGGCTCTGAAGGAGAGACGCACTACAGAGTTGTCTCATTTTAAGGCAGTGGGACTGGGCTTTTGACCCCATACCAATCAGTCTTTGGCTGTGGGCTGCACCTAGGGTGGACTGTAACCTCTGAGGATTTCCTGTCAAGATGGCTTCTGTAGGCCAAGAGCAATTACCCAGAGAAGGGTGCAGCTATGAGCTGTTAGCAGCCCCCAGTCACAGGTGCTGGTGGATGGGTGCATAGGCCTGCTGAAAGGGGTGGGGCACCAACAGCATCCATTGCACTCTCATACTTGCACATTGCTTCCTTCCTAACTCTTATATATTATGGAAGGTGAGCAAAGTGAAGCTCTTGAAGGGCTTTACTGCTTTACATGAAGTAAGGGTAAGAATTGTTTTGGAAAACCTTTTTTAGTTTTATTTTTGTGTGTGGGGCATATGTAAGGCCATCTTGTAAATATATTTCTTATTGTGGACTATAGTTGAGAAAGTTTGAAAGCTAACTCCTCCATGGGAGATGATTAGAAAGATACTTTTGTTTTGGTTGTGTACTTAGGGTTTACGGACTAATAGACTCAGACTTTAGATGGGGGAGAACCTGTCCTGATTGTCCTTCCCTTCAAGCAGATGGTTTGAAATGGGAATGACTGCTTTGATTCATTCTTTACACATAGATTAAGAAAGTCATTCAGACGACACAGTGGTTTTCTTCCCTAGTCCCTTCATTTTGCATCCCTGACCCATGAACTTTCTACATAACAGCTTCTTCAACATGTGCAAAAGCCTCAACTTTAAAATAGGGTATACTTAGGAAAAATGCTTTTTCTCTCACTTTTTTTTTTAAAACCCTCTGATGGAAAGAACCCTATCAGGCCCTTTACTCACCCTACCTTAGGGGAGATAAATTGACTCACCTGATTGGTAAATTTTGGAAATACCATTGGTCATGCTTATCTCAGCTTTACTCTCCTTTCATTTAGGGCTATGCCTTTCCACAGAGGACATGAGTTCTCTGCTCCGATGCCAAATACTGTGGAGGGGTCTCCCCTGTGAGGAGGGTATGCTGTTGAGATCCTTCTTTTCATGACTGGACGCCTAAGTTTATGTCTTTTTAATTCTAGGTTTCAGTATTAGCAGTCCCATTTGGCTAACAGAATCAGTTCTGATAAAAACTCTTAGCAAACTGGGAATAGAGGGAACTTTCTTAACCTGATCAAGGGCAACTACAAAAGCTTAGATGAAAAGTCATAATTAATGGTAGAAGGTTGAAAACTTTCCCTCTGAGATGAGGAGCAGAAGAGGAATGTCTGCTATAACTACTTCTATTCATCATTTTACTGTATGTTCTAGCCAGTGTAGTGAGGTAGGCAACAAAACAAAAAGATGAAAGATTAGTGATTAGAAAGGGGGAATTAAAACTGTCATTATTGAAGGTGAAATAATTGTATAAAAATGCAAACGTGTTTTTGAGTAAGTTATTAGAAAAAGTAGGTACACTTAAGTTGCTGCATATTACATCGATATTCCAGTCAATTGAATTCTATAAACCATCAACAATGAGTTGGACATGTGATTTCAAAGAATTTTGTATTTTACAGTAACTGTAGAATTATAAAGTACACAGGGATCAATGAAAATGAAATGTAAGCCCTTCATCCAGGAAATTATGGTGCTAATACACGGTATTAAAGTGCTAAATAAAAGGAGAGACGTTTCATATAGTTGGATAGAAAGATGTCAGTCCTCTTCAAATTTTTTCATAGATTCATAGTAATTACAATCAGCATCCAAATGATGTTTTTTTCTTTCTTTCTTTCTCTTTTTGGCGGTACACGGGCCTCTCACTGTTGTGGCCTCTCCCATTGCAGAGCACAGGCTCCGGATGCGCAGGCTCAGCGGTCATGGCTCACGGGCCCAGCCGCTCCGCGGCATGTGGGATCTTCCCAGACCGGGGCACGACGCCGTGTCCCCTGCATCGGCAGGCGGACTCTCAACCACTGCGCCACCAGGGAAGCCCCGATGTTTTTTTTTTTTAAAGTGTGATTAGTTAAGAGGCTATAAACTTTATTTGGATAAGCAAAGTGTTCTTGAAGAATAAAAATACTCCTGAAGTAGGGCAAGATAGGGGCTTGAGAAAGAAGAACAAGACTTGCTTTACCATGACTTTTAATAAAGCTGTGGTAATTAAGACTGTGATATTGTTGCAGAAATTGACAAAAGACCAGTTGCACAGAATAGGAAGCCCAGAACAAAGTCAGGATATATATAAATGTGCTTATAATACAGTTGAATATGTGGGCATGCTATGAACCAGCAATTTCACTCCTAAGGAAAACCTTTAGAAAACTCTCTGCTCTTGTACACCAGGAGACAGGTTCAAGACTGTTCACAGACACAATTTTTTAAAAAGCGAGCAAACACAATTGGAAACATTTTAGTAGGACAAAATAGGATTAGTTAACGGAATACTATACAGCAGTAAAAAGAAGTGGAATACAGCTATAGATATCGAGAGAGATGAAATCTTGAAAAAATAATTTTACTTCTTCAGAAGTCATAAAAGACTATATTTAATATGATTCATTTATATAAAGTTCAAAACCAGGCAGAATCAAGCAATACATTTGTTTGGACATGCATTATTCATAATAAAGTCTTAAAGAAAAACAAAGGAACAGTTATTAATTTTTGAGTGGTGGTTACCTCTGTGAGGTGTGAGGGTAGTAGTAGGAGAGGGGAAAACTATTGGGAGGGAGATTTCGAGTTGTGGGTATGTTCCTTTTCTTAAGCCAGATGTTGGGTAAATGGGTATTTATTTTTTTATTCTTCTAACTGTACATAGGGATATTATATATTTTTTGTATGCATAATATATTTCAAAATAAGCCTAGCCACAAATCTTAGCTGGCAGGATTTGAAACTGTGAGGAGAAAATCCAACAGGCAACAGATGACATTTGGAGAGTGCAAAGGAGTAAGCATAGCACCTTTCTGCTGCTTGGGTCTTGAACTGCAGCTGGCAGCAGCCTGGTTCAGCGTCCCCACTGAGCTCTTTCTACTGGATCTTGCACTTTTATAACCTATGATGGATATTGCTCTTGACAAGAGGAGGAATAACATGGGTTTGATTCTATAGGAGTATCAGCCACAGAAAGAGCAATGGGAACACCCCATGGGCTTTGCAAAGAAGTGAAGATGGAAGCCACAAAGGACTAAACCCATCTTTACCCATTTTTATCACTCTTAAAGCAGGAATGGAGCTGTTCTGATATCTTTAGAAGTCACAATGCATTCTGAGCTGCTGAGTGGTTCAGGCAGCAAGTCTCACCTAAAGTATAGCTCTGCATTGTGTCGTAGTCATTTTTTATTACTAATAACTGCAATGTCTGTTTTTTAATAGCTTGGATTTTTTTTTTTTTTTTTTTTTTTTTTTTTGCTGTACGCGGGCCTCTCACTGTTGTGGCCTCTCCCGTTGCGGAGCACAGGCTCTAGACGCGCAGGCCATGGCTCACGGGGCTAGCTGCTACACGGCAATATGGGCTCTTCCTGGACCAGGGCACAAACCTGTGTCACCTGCATCAGCAGGCGGACTCTCAACCACTGCGCCACCAGGGAAGCCCAATAGTTTGGATTTTAAACAAATTTCAGTGACTTGAAAGTTCCCCTCAAGATAGGTCCCTGTGCACTGATGTTCTGTATACCTTCCTGAATGGGAGAGGGAAGGGTGGCATTTCACTCAGAGGTACTGTGAATAGTAATGGTTACAAATTAGTTTAGTATTTAACTTCTCTGCCAAATATTCTTGGGCAGGAAAGGGGAAGTCTTCAGATCTGACTTTGCCCATAAGTGCAAAATGTCATCGGTCTTCTGTGTTGTTGTTAAAGTGTTGAGAACTGCTAGGCTAAAGTACTGTTAGCCACCAGGCTGCTTAGAAAAATACCTGAGCACTTTAATAACCTCCAAGAGGTGATGTGAGCAAGTGAGGCTAAATCTTGACAAGCAGCTGAAAGCATGCTTACGACCCTCTGGAGAAGATGAGGGCCATTGTACTGTTCAGTTCCGTTAAGTCATGGCTCTTAACTAAACCCAAAGGCCTAACTGTCAGGCAGCCAGCCTTTTCCTTAGCTGCTTCTTTTCCAGTTTATCTCAAATGCATCTTGAAAACTGTGGTGCTGAATAGAGAATAGCTCAACATGGTTGCTAATCAATGTTTCTGAGTCCTTCCCTTCCTCCTGACGTATAGGAAGAGCAGATACCAGCTGGATGCCTGCAGGTGAGCCTGTCATGGCAAATGCCTCCTTGCTCATCTTCAAGGGTGGCGAGGAGAATTGCATTTCCTGAGAATTACTGGTAGTTTACAAATCCTGTCGAACACTGTGAATGGATGGTGAAAGTTCAGAAGCCACATGTGAGCAGTTGGTACATTGGAAATACTTGCTGAGTGAAGAGAGCAGACCTAGAGCAATCTTTTTTTTTTTCTTTCATTAGTTGGACTGCAGACCAGTGGAGAAGTAGAAAGTTCCATATTTTCTTGTCTGGGACTCAGGCCAGGCTTGTGGAAGACTGATCATAGAAAACTGATTATGAAATACTCGGGAACTAGGAAGTGGCCTTGTGTCCTTTCCCCTGTCCTTACCTCAGGAGTTCGGCTACTTAATGCCACTAAGAAATTAGTTTACAGGATACTGTCTGTCTGTCTCCCTTTCCTATATTCTTGTCAAAATCATTGCCAAGCTGTTTTCTGTTTCTTAAGAAAAGTAAATGCTAGTTAATGATTTTTAGTTTTTGAACACAAGAAGAAAAATGATAAATTCAGATCTAAGCTTCTTACTCTTGATATTTCACGGACTTTAAAAAATTTTTTTATACAGCAGGTTCTTACTAGTTCTCTATTTTATACATATTAGTGTATACATGTCAATCCCAATCTCCCAATTCATCCTACCCGCCCCCCACTTTCCCCCGTTGGTGTCCATACGTTTGTTCTCTGCATCTGGATACTTCACAGACTATTATTTTGATCTGAAAATACATTTATTGATATATTATCATGCTGTACCACATATACTTTACATTTCTAAATGAGTTATTTTTAGAGAATTATACAATTTTGGTTATTAGATGAACTAAAAATTCACCCATAAATCCATTATCATAGCAGACAACAGTTTTCTTAAGAAAAAGTAGTAGGTTGTTGCAATCTATCTATATATGTACATACAACTGAATATACATTCTTCAAATAACACGGTATTATAATTTTCCATGGTGGTACATAGTTCTTATAGCCATCACTTAATATAGGTGATTAAAAATACATATTCTTTAATTAAAATATTGACAATAGTTTAAAAATTGTTAACCGTTTGAATATATCTGTGTATTTTGTTTTGGTCTGTTTTTCATCCATACTCTAAAACTACCATGCAATTCACTGTCCTGTTTTTGGCACTTAGCATAAGACTTTTTCTTGTTTATTACATAATCATCAATCACAGAATTTTAATGATTGCATTATATACCATTTAGTAGATTTACCAACAGTATACTTAAGCATTCTTTGTTGATATTTAGGATATTTCCTTTAATTTGCTATTATAAAAATGCTATTATAGACATCTTCCTGCCTGAAGCTTTTTCCTTAATTGGATTGTTTCACTAGAACATTACTGGATCAAAGGCTAACCAGTTTTCCAGCTTCTGATGTTGTTGCCAAATGGGTTCCAAAAGTATTGCATTGATTTGCACAGCTATGAACATTGTACAAGAGAGCCAACTTCTCACAATTCTCAATAATAATTATTAATTTAATAGTTTTCATTTTTATTAAATTAATAGTGAAATTAATTTCTTAATGTGTTTACTGTTTTTTTCCATTTTGTGAGTTGTCTGTTTACATAGTCCATGATCTTTCTCAATTTAACTTTTAGAATAGTGTTTTCCTGATTGGATTATATGAAACTTGGTATAAGTATTACCGTGAATATTATTTTTCCTCAGACTTCTTGCCTTTTTATTTTTTTGACACTACAAAACTGTCATTTTTGGTAAATAATCAGTCTTTTCCTTGGTGATTTCTGTCACTTAGAAAGTCATTTCTTCTTTGAAGAATGGGTTAATATTCAATCCCATATTCTTCTAAATTATTTGTGACATATAAAAGCAACTTCTCAAGTAATGTGAAATCTCTGTGGAAAGCTTAAAGTATAAAAATATTCAGGAAAGGGAAAAACCCCATAAAATAATCAGAAATCCTGCTTCCCAGAGAAAATCATAGGTAACGTTTTTTGGTATGAATCCTTTTAGACTATTTATACTGTAAATATAGAAAAATAGACAATTATACACATTTTACAAAAATTGTATTGCATACAGAGCATGTATTGTTGTATATGCTAAGCACATGTTCCTAAATCAAAATGTAACACATCTTTCCGTGGCTATAGATGTTGCTCAGAATTTCAAATGGCTACAGAGCATTTCTTTATATATCTGACCATTCTTTTAACATTGGACATTTGGATTTTCTTCTATTATAAACAAATCTGAGGTGAACCATCTCGTACAAACATTTTTCTTACTCGTCCAGTTCCCAGCAGGGGATTTCTGGGATCAAGGTATTTTTAAAAAGATTTTTGATTATTTTCCCGAATTGGTTTTCCAAAGGTTGTACTAATTTCATCTGCAGTCAGTTAAATTTGACAGCGCCTTGCTTCCTATATCTGTATGACTCTTTTTTTAATCTTTATCAGTCAGATAAGTAGAAGATAAAGGTGTCTTATTGCTGCTTTAATTTGTATTCTTAGGTGATTAATGAAATTGAACATTTCTTCAAAGATATTGCCCATTTGTGTTTCTACTTTTGTTCCTAATCTTAGCCCACTTCGTATTAAGGTTTTATATACCTTTCTATAACTTGTTTTATAATTTAAAAATCTGATGCAGAGTGCTCACCCCGACCCCTTTTTGATGGAGTATACTGCCTTGCAATCAATTTTTAACCTGAGAATTAAGGGAAAAAAGTATTCTCTGTGCACAGAGCAGCTTTACAATTGCTGCCATCTCCACGTGTAGGAAAACCATCATCCTATTATTCTGAGCATGGACTTACAAATTCTATCAAATTTTGGGAACTGTTAGCAAGTAAGGGCAAAAGCTACATTAAAGTATGCATGGGGAGCCATTTCCTACTAAAGGTGATGTTATGTTTTTATGTCAGTCACGTGAGGGAGAGAGATGTATCAGAGACCCAGAAGCCAGGATAGAGAGAAGGGATCCTAAGTGGGAAACAGAGCGGGCAGGTGGCTCTTGACCACAAAGATGTCAAGACTATAAGTTGTGGGTGTAAAAAGGCCCCATGATCATACCTCAGCATGGAGCTTCCCAGGGCACCTTCAGCGGGAAGGATGCCTGGAATAGTTGGACTAATAGATGCCCTGCCATGGGGGAGGGGCACTGAGAATCAGATTGGCGACTTGGACTACAGACTGCTAATTTTAATAACTGAGCCACCAGTTTACGGCTGGGCAATAGTTATCCATAACAAAGGCTATATACTGCAATTTCCCTTGAAGGTGTTTGTAGCCGTGGGACTAACTTCTGACCAAAGGAACATGATGCGCTGAAGCGGTATCCACCCCTTCTGGGAAATGCCCTTAAAGAGAATGAGGATGCTCCTTCCTCTTTTTTTTGCTGTCCAGAATATGGATTTGATGGTTGGACAATGTAGTGGACACTGTTGATGTCCTGTTTAGCTCCCCTTTTACTGGACTGGGACACCCATCCCCCAGCAGTTGAGTGTGTTGGCAGCTAGTATATGGCTGTCCCCTTCTCAGAGAATTGACTTCCGTCAGTCTTTCTTTTTAGAAGGGACACAGCTGTTTCAGGGCCTCTGTTTTGGGCTTCGAGGTGGAAGCCATGTATTGAGGATAGTAGAACAGCAGGGTTGACTCTTTCTCTGAGGATTATACTGTCTGCCTCTAGAATTTTATGTGTGAAGGGCCTTGGGAGTACTTGGAAAGTTAAGAAGAATGACCACAGCCTATTGGTTCCATTTGCTTTTGTGAGGGGGAAAAAAAAATCATTCCATGCTTGTGCCAATGATTGCAGGCTCTTTTGAGCAGAGGATTTTCCTGGAGGTGTCACCTAGTAGATGATTTCAGCAGGCAGAAACTTGACCATCTGACTAGGCATTCAATATAGTGATTAAGCATGAGCTTCCATGCTCAGGCAGAGTTAGAATCCTGGCTCCATTGCTTTCTCTCTCTGTGATTTTGACATTTCTCACTTGTAAAATAGGCCTAATATTACCTACACCGTAGGGTTGTTATTAGGATTTAGTATGTAAAACATATCATATAATGCTTAGTATAAATGGGTGTAAGTAGAGCCATTTTCCCCATGAGGATTAATTCCTTTGCAGCTTTAGGACAAGAGAATGAGATATTTGGAAACTTTTCAGAAACTCTTTCCAAACTAGTTCTTTTAGATCATTCCCATTCTCTTTAAGGACATTTCCCAGAGGGGGTACATTGGATTTGCTGACAGCTTTTCCCATAGATGTTTTTTCATGGAAGAAAGGAAGCTGGAACTTAAATCTGTTATCTTCACAGATTACTGAACCCTGATTAGCAGCTGGCAGAGCATCTGAAGTAGCCAACCCCTTCTGTTGTTCACTGAATAGCTCGTGGCCTCCATATGAAGCCACCACTCTGTCTAAATGAAAATCTACATCAAAATCAAGAGCTGTTGAAGTTCCCAAACTTGATTGGACAATGTGAATTTGAAAGAAGAGCCATTTCTTAAGAAGATTCAAAGAGCCCAATGAGGCCATAGGTTGAGGAGAGAATGCAATTGAGGGTCAGGCATTAGGCATTAAAGGTAGGTGGCATGAGTCTGGGTCCCCTGTCCTTGAAATTTACTAGGATTTTGTTGAGCCCAATCCTGAATATACCATTTCCATTATACAAGAAATCTGTGCTATGCATACTCATACTCATAACTTGGTGGATATGACAATACCCAACTCTTGAAACATAGCTCCAGGTGCAACATCATTTGATGTCCTGCACAGTAGCTGTTTTTCAAATGGAGAGTAATTCTCTGCTAAAGAAGGCCTTGTTCTGGAACCTCTGGGGCATGTGGAGCTACTGTCCTGTTGAGGCTTGCCAGAGACTCCATGGAGCATCCTTATCCACTACAGCTACCCTTATCAGCATTGCTTTTACTGGGTCACATAGGCTGTACAGGGGCAGTTTCTACCACGGTTTGGACCTCCTCTGGGTTCTGGCCACATCTGAAACTGTGGCAGCCTTAGAAGTCACTAGATAGAGCCAACAGTTTCAGTGCCTGGCTCATATATCCTTGGCAGTCACTTCTACACATCAAAAGCTGTTCACTCTGAATACCCACAACCCTCTGCAGGTTTAGAAGCATTCACAGCCCATGCACAGAGCAAACCAGAAGTGTCAGAGAATTTATTCCTCTGGGAGCAACTCTCAAGCAATTACAGATGGGTTAACCACTTGTTTGGGAAGATTTTGAGGTGTGTTCTACATATTCTCCCAGAATTCTCCAGTAGGACTGAGCCTCAGGTGTCCAAGATGGTAATCTTGATATAACACATCCTTTTTTTAAAAAAAATTAATTTATTTATTTATGGCTGTGTTGGGTCTTCGTTTCTGTGCGAGGGCTTTCTCTAGTTTCGGTGAGCGGGGGCCCTTCATCGCGGTGCGTGGGCCTCTCGTTGCGGAGCACAGGCTCCAGACACGCACGCTCCGTAGTTGTGGCTCACGGGGCCCAGTTGCTCTGCGGCATTTGCGATCCTCCCAGACCAGGGCTCGAACCCGTGTACCCTGCATTGGCAGGCAGATTCTCAACCACTGCGCCACCAGGGAAGCCCATAACACATCCTTTAATGATCCTTCCCTTTCCTCTCTAATTTTCTTAGGTTGCCCTTTCAAATAAACTGCTTGTACTACTCACATATTTATCTTGGCAACTGCTACTGGGGAACCCAACCCAAGACATTTGATAAATAAATAACAGCAGTATTCTATGGACAGTAAATGCTGCTTCCAAAACCCAAAGACACTCAGAAATCACTACGCCACTTTCTTGAAGGTATGATGTGCATGATATAATGACCAGCCCAGAGCAACTAGCTCTTAGCCTTAGAAGAGATGTCCTTGGGGGCCTAGAGATAGTACCTGTATCTGTTGTATCTCTAAACAGCTTCAATGATGTGGCAGCTTTCCAAGACTCTTAGGCTCTGGCATACAGATGGTTCTTGGGCATCTCACTAACTTGGTCCACCTAACATGTTGTCATTAATATAGTGGACTACCATAAAGTCCAGTGGAATCTCAAGAAGATCAGGGTCCCTACAAACCCTATTAGGATGGAGAACAGGAGAGTTATTGATAACATAGCTCTGGGGTAAGATAGTCAACATGTATTGGTGTTCCTCTCACATGAAGCTAAGCTGCCTTTCATTCTCCTTAGTGTTGTGAATTAAGTAGAATACATTTGTCACATTGATGGCTGCTTACCAAGTGCCAAAAGCTGTATTGATCTCACTAGTGAAAATGGCACATCTACTAGAGCAGCTGTGATTGGGACATGTACCTGGATGAGTTCATGGTAATCCACCATCATCTGTCACAGTTAATCTCATTTGTTTAGGAGTCAGACAATTGAATTGAACAGGGATGTGATAGGGATCCATATACCTGTATCCCTTAATTTTTTTTTTTTTTTTTTTTTTTTTTTTTTTGCAGTGGTGAGGTATTGCTTCTCATGTTATAATCTTGGTTGGGCAAGGTTGGGGGTAGTTTCACGTGCTTCCACTTGGCTTTTCCCACCATAATGGCTCCTACTATCCATGTCAGGTTACAAACGTGATGATTCTGACAGCTGCTAAGTACTTTAATTATACACTCAGGGCTTGGGGACATAAGCCGTTGTAGTAAGTGTGAGATAAAATTAGGATATATAGTAATGTAACACCTGACCTTCAAAGCCCCTACTCTAACTAGAGCACCATGCTGGCATTTGAGTCTTCTGCTATTAGTATCAGCTCAGACTGTATCTACTGGTCTTCAAAAAGCCCGTGTTCCCTTTCCCCAGTACACAGTTGCCATGGCAATTAACTTAAAGTTACTTGGGGGAAATATCAGAGGAACATTGACCATTGTACTTACAATTGCACTGCAAGATCTTTCCTCAAGAAGACCTGATCTCCCCTCCAATAAATGGTCTCTGGGAGGGTAAAGGGGTTAGATCTGGGAGAGGGACTTTTATTTTCTGTTGTGATGGTTGATGTCAGTTGTTTGCTCTCTGTGGCACTGTACTCAGCAGCCTATCTCAATAAGCTTTTATTGGTCTAGTGATTATTTGGCTGTGCTGTCAAATGCAAATTCTGGACATCAGAGTAATATTTAAAGTCAACAGTGAGGGTTATTTTATACCTATAAATGTATAATCCACAATGCAAATGTAACAATTGTGAATATGTATGGAATAATGCAGGCTAAAATTAGTTGAAGAAAATGTTGGAAACACAAGGGTCCATTGGTAGGTCCTTTAACACATCTTTATCTGATGGATCAAATAGCAACAATTAAATACATTTTGGGAAGATTTTCATAATAAAATGATTAATAACACTGTATGGAATATTAAACTCTAGAAAGAGAAAATGCACTTACTTTTTAAGCACCTGTTAAGCATTCTAGGCTAGTGAGGACCATTCTTAATGTGGAAAATATTTATGTATCCCTTGATTGTAAAATTTATAATATCGGCAATCTATGAGTTCAAGTGGATGAGTGAGTGGATGTGGTTGTAAAATGACAGAGCCAGGGTAGATATCTAGTAGGCAAGGAATATGGTGGATGGGTGTTTTTGGAAGGCTGATGGGGTTGAGTCTGGAAAATGGGAGCACATTTTGTGTTTCTTTTTTCTCCTCAGCCCTCTCGTGCCCTCTTCAAAATACTATTTGATGAGTTGGGGAGGATTAATAAAGAGGTACTTTTCACTGGAAAGCTACAGTGTAGTTAGAGGTGTGGTCTTCTTCTATGGTTGAGTTTTCAAGTTGAAAGCTGGTTCTTTGAGCTGGTAACACCTCAGATATGGTGCATCTCTGAGCAGAAGGATTGCATGTTGTTTGGTTAAATTAGTTGGCAAATGTAAAGCTATTAGTAAGTGCCGAATAAAGGATAATTATTATTCATCAGTGCCCTGCCTTCCTATCTTCCAAAGCCCCATCATCCTCAGCATCTGGCTCAAGTCTCTTCCTCCAGAATACTTCTCTGGATGCTCCAGCCCAATCCACTACAGTATCTGTCATGCATTTCATCATTTACTTGTCTTCTAATTGTTTCCCAGTGTTATTATCCCTTGTGCTATACTGCAAGCACTTGAAGGCACAGTGCCAAGTTTTTATAGACTTGTAGCTTGGAGCAAGTAGTATGGTATTGTAATCAAGTGTATGTTGCTGATGCAGACTGCTTGGGTTCAAAACCTGGTTCTTCACTAAATAGTTGTGTGATCTGGGGCAAGTAATTTAATACGTATCTCAAAGCCATTCATGTATTTGTGTATACAGGTTTTTCTTTCTTTCGAGTTGTTTTCTTCCCAGCAATGGGATTACTAGGTCAAAAGATACTTCTTACCTCTGTGTGACTTAGTAAGTTAGATTTATCTCTATGCCTCAGTTTCATCTAAAATGGGGATAACAGATTCTCTCATAGTGTGACTCTGACAATTAACAGATAAAATGCATAGTTTTTGGCAAATAGGAAACAAGTGTTTGGCTATTATTGCTAACTATTATTAGTTTTGATTGATTGAAATAGTTGTGCTAACATTTCCTTTTAAACAGATGCTCTTGTGGTCAAAAGATAGAGAGGAAGTTTTAAAAAGAGAAGTAAACACAATTATTCACTTAAGTGAGGCTTTTGTATCATCTCAGGTTTGCCGCTGGGACCGTGGTGTGCCATGATCGTACTCTGCGTTGTGTATTATCTAAGGTTTGAAATTTTGCATGCATTCCTGACTGTCCATATCCACAGTTAATTAAAAGAGTGCTGAATTTGGTATGGTGGCAGCTTTTCACAAGGTCTACTTAAAACATGAGCTATAAAAGTTGTTTATGTAATCTGGAGGGGGGTAAAAGGAAGAAAATAAAAAACGATTAGCTAGAAAATCTTAAATCTTTTTTTTTTTTTTTTTTTTTTTTGCAGTACGCGGGCCTCTCACTGTTGTGGCCTCTCCCGTTGCGGAGGAGCACAGGCTCCAGACGCGCAGGCTCAGTGGCCATGGCTCACGGGCACAGCCGCTCCGCGGCATGTGGTATCTTTCCAGACCGGGGCACAAACCCGTGTCCCCTGCATCGGCAGGTGGACTCTTGACCACTGCGCCACCAGGGAAGCCCCCAAAATCTTAAATCTTTCTCTGCTTTATTATGAGACCAACTTTCTTCTTGCCCGTATAAACAGTTCACTTTTAGAATAGAACTTATGGAATGCAGACCTAAGATGGGAAGGCAAGATTCAATTTGTGGTGTCATGCTTGGTGAGAAAAATGTTGCCAGAAATAATATTTGAAGAAGGATTACATTCTGAATCCTGCTCAGTTTCCTACTTCCTGGCACAATAAATTATGGTGCTGGGTAGGTTTTAAGCCCTCCCTCTGCCAAATGCCAGAGTTGATATCTGATGAGGTTCTATTCCAGGCTTTTTACACACATTTTAAATGGCTGCCAAGACACTTGCCTTTTCACTACATCTCTGTTGAGCAGTAAAGCTCATGGCTTGATGTGCCACGAGCTGCAGAAGGGAGTGGATCTTGACAACTTGGTGGGTCCAAAGATTCAACAGAGGCAGAGATCAGCTGGCAAAAGCAAAAGAGCCACAGTCCCATGGTGGAACACTTAGAAATGACTTTCATTTCCCTTATGGGAGTAATGAAAAAACTCTGTCCCTGCTCTAAAAATGGTAAAGGAATATGGTCAGTTTTGGTGAGGATTTGAAATAAGCTTTTATATATATACACATATAAAATATATGTAATTATGTATACATGCCGCTGTATATCATATATAATATTATACATAATTATAATTATTATATTACATATAAATTGCATATATGCATATATTATACAATAGAGATGTAGTGAAAAGGCAAGTGTCTTTAAAGGCAAGCCATTTAAAATGTGTGTAAAAAGCCCGGAGTAGAACCTCATCGGATATCATCTCTGGCATTTGGCAGGGGGAGGGCTTAAAACCTGAATACATTCATACACACACAAAAACATTCACTTACATATACTTTTTATCTTTTGTGTTTTTGTCCATATTAAAAAAGAAAAAAAGGCTGAGCATAGATTAAAACATTATTTGGTAACATTTATTGCTAAATACTGAACTCTGAATCTGCAGCTACCAAACAAGATTATAAGCCTGTTTAATTCACATCATCAATTTGTTGAATGTCCACTGTGTGGACACTGATCTGGTCTGTTGTCAACACTCTTTACAAGAATATTGAAGCCAAGTCAGGATGGCCAGCCTAGATTATGTTGTAATATGATACATATGTAATTGAGATCATTGGAGGAATAGGAAATATTTTTTCAAATAGTTGAGCAAAAGAAATGCTACAGCATGCCTAATGACAACAAAAAAATCACCAAAACAGTACAACTTCAATCAATGGATTTGGTCTTAGGAGAGAAGGCAGATTTATGGCTAGTAATTTGTGTCCTTCAGAATTGTGAGGCAAGAGGCACATGAAAATATAGCACGTTCAGCAAAACCTCTCTATTTCTGTCAACTGTTGGACAGAAACGCGTTTCCTGAAAACTCATGGAAAAGCCATTCTGAACCCTAACTCCTGGACCCTTGTTATGATTATGAAGAAAATAACTTTTAAAACCTGATACATTCACTTATGCACAAAGGTATATTTTTACAGTATTTCAAAAAAGGTAAATTAGGAATATTCTTATATTCCAAATGCCCTGGTATTATTTTATTTTGCCATAAATTGCATGTATCCCAATGTGATTGAAATCCTACAGGGGTTTGAAGTTATAACCGCAGCTAATGTATTTGAAAAAATAAAAAGCTTTTTGTCAGTATGGTTTCTGCTTCAAACTGCAAGACGCACTTATTCTCCAAGATAGAAGGACCTCCCTTTTTTTTCTTTTCTTTTTTTTTTTTAGACAAAAACCTTAAAAGACTAAGCAGGAAATAACATACACTCACTGAGACATTTTAGCCAAAAAGGAATAATTGAATACAAGTGAGAAAAGGGATTTATTTTAAATTAAAGACTTTTGACAGGCCAGCCAAAGAACAAAGGGCTGTATTCTATATTACCTATTTTCCCAGGGGTTCCAGCCTCTCATGGACTTCAATGGGAGGGCTACTCATAGGAGGGAGGCCTGGAGCTGAAGAAATGTGGATCAAAGCAATCAGCTTAAAGCATCTCAATCTGCCTTCGATAGGCCGGCTGTTCAGAAAGTTCTATGGCCTTCCACAGTCATGTCGGCTTTTTCTGAAATGGCAGTTGCAAGATAGTTAAGTCCCATTCTGAATGACTGGGTCTGGTTTAAAATACTCTGCTAGGTTTCTTTTATATTTACACCAGTTATATGGGGTCTTAATGGGTTGAGTAGTGATAATGGATTTTTGGTTGATGGAAAAGAGGGAAGCAACATAGAAATGATGGTTTCTTGGCTGAATAGCATTAAGAAGGTACTTCTTACTTGGGACTAGGTTTGGCTTTGGCCTCTCTGTGCTGACAGAGTGAGCCAGAGAATGGGTGTGATGCTGAGGAAAGAACGTAAGATTTGGGACCCATCACATCTGCGTCCGAGTCTAGCTTTGCCAGTTCACAGCAAGATGATCTTAGACAAGCCTCCCCCTCACTCTGGGGGCTCAATTTTCTCACTTAAAGTGGGGCTAATAATACCTACCCCAGGAAGTTGGGGTGAGGATTAAGTGATAGAAAGGACTTGAGAGGGAAAAGCAAAATGAGTGCGGCTTAATATTTTACACTAAATACGCATCAAGTTTTTCTTAAGACTTCAGCTTCTATGGCTTCAGAACTAGGTTCACATTCTAGCTCTACCACCGCTTCAGCCGTACCTTGGTAAGGCTCTTTGATGTCTCTGAACTTCATTTGGCACATCAGTAAAATGTAGATGCATAAAAAAAGTGTATATGCTATCTCAAGTATTTGTTAAAAATAGTAAAACAAACATAAAATGTACAATTAAAAACCAATAAATAAATGAAACAAAAAGTATTTAATACAGACCTTGGAACACAGTAAGGTCTCCAAAAAAGTTCTATTATTGTGATCAAGCTCTCTGTTAGTCTGTTTGGCTATTTTTCTAAACCAGTTCCCAAACTCTTCTCCAGAACCTGAATCTCCTTTCTCTTTCATTGCATCCTCTTTTCCAGCCCTGTTAAAGAGACAGGCTATGGCATCTGCATTGTAGAACAGCTCCTTGGTCCACATTCAGTGTCTGAAAACAACATAAGCATCTACAATGGAATTGGGTGCAACATCATGATGCTGCTCATTGCAATATCCAGCCCCTTCCCTCTGGGCCATTCTGGTTTCATTCCTTTGGGATAACAGAAATGATGGTTTTCAAGTTAAATAGACTGGATAATAGTTTATAATTTTGATGTGCTCCCATAGAAAACTATATACAGGATGATTATGTGTTCTGTTTATTCCAAATTTTCCAGAGTGACCATGTATTGCTTCCTTACTCATGACAGACAACAACAAAAAAGACAATAAAAGATACGCATAAACTCAGAACAGATCTTTCCTTACTCTTCGCTTCCTCCCAACCAAACACCTCAAAATTAATGCATTCTATGAGCTGAAGGATTTGTTGTGCCACTTAGCAAAAAAAGATAAGCATGTAGATCCTTTGCATAGAATGATGGTAGATACCGAGACTGCGGTATCTGCACCAGCCCCCCGTGTCTGGCTAAACTCCTTTTAGGAAATGATGGTGTATATATATTTTCTGAGAGAGGTAATGATGACAAAATGACGTGGGAGAGACTTTCATTTTTCCATTTCTCTTAGTCTCTGTAAATCCCAAAGTTTCTTGAGAATAGTTGAGGGTAGAGCAGATAAAGTCAACTTCTTGTGCTCTCTATGCGGTGTGGTGGAATTTATGATGGGCTTGTAGGAAGACAACTTGAATTCCATGAAGTTGTTGCTTAATAATCACAAAAGCTTGCATAAGTCACTAAATTTCTTTGGAATGCAGTCTTCTCATTTGTAATTTTGGTATATTAATTAATATTTGTCTTTCCAAACACATAGACCGCTTGTGAGATTCAAACGAGAAAACCATTAGGGGAGCCATGTTACACAACGGTGCGACATTATTAGGTTATGTATACAGTATGTTTATTCTCTGCCAGTGCCTGTTTATCATCATGTGAGTATCCTGTACACATAACTCATGCGTGCATAAAGCTCGTGAGCATTATGAACCAATGATTTGTGAGTCTTAGATATACCTGAGTAGAATTTTATGCACTGCTTGGGATCTAGCAGCATTAAATAGCTTACGCAAATGAAAGTTATCTTATTTTTATCACTGGGAAAGTTTCCAGGACAGTATCAACGCATGCTAAAATTTCCTACATAGAATGTAATACTGAAACCTCTGCTACCTTACACTTGGGCTCACGACCTCCATATGATTTGCCTCTCACTTATAAAAAAGCCACAGGTCTTGTCAGCCAAATTCCAAAGTGACATTCAGCAGTGAATATTTGGATTCAGTTTTGGTTTTGCTTTCAGCCTGTCATAGAAAACTACAAAAACGCTGGACACGCGTATGCCCCCCTTTCCAACTTCTTTTCTTTCTCTAGAGCTTGACTAACATGTTCGTTTCAAAACCACTAACACACATATTCACATAGACACCTTCAGCAGGATTCTTAAGATATTGCTTCCCACATGTGGATCATAGATCAATCTAACTATATAGCACTGCCCTTGGTGATCGTCCTTCCTGAAACCATGTGGAATACTCATCTTCTCTAATCCTGGTCTATAGTATTTCCAAAGTACTTTACAAGCCCAGAATAATGGCTTCTAATGCTTTGCAGCAGCTGAGCTGGTAGCACACATGATATCTTAAATGTAACAATCAAAGGAGCAGGCAGGATCTTGGTATTTCCGCAGGCTTGCAGATGTGCTGTGTCCAGGTCCAGAATCTGTAATGTCAATTTTAGACAAAAGAAGTTTAAAACAAAGTAAAGTCTCCCTGCTTTGTGTCAACAACTGAACTAGGGTGAGAGAAGGCTTCCCAGTAGGGAGACTACATGTATTGTATATCAGTTATCTGACCCATACAGTAATTTTTTGGGGGGTGTGTATCCGTGAGCAGCCTTGCTCAAGATTTATGTAATGGAGGGCATTGTTTTATTAATCTACACCATGTGGGACTCTCCAGGTGCTAAGCTTTGATCTGCCTGCCCTCTGGTGCATTAAGTTTTCCAGTACTCATTGACAGTGATGTTTGTGATTTAAAGCACTCTTTTTCTTATTGCAGAGGGGTGGGGGAAACAAAAAGGGTTCAGATAACTCTACCTTAAACCAGAGATCCTTGACTTCTTCCCTTGTTTGGTCTCTGTTTGGTATAAAATTCATCCTGATTCTGTTTAGGAGAATTTGATCAGCACTCCAAGGAGTAAAAGAATATCTTTCTGAAACATTTTATGGCACATTAGATTACTGCTGGAGATGTCGGACGTGGCTAACTAGGGAAGCTTGGCTTTGGTCAAAGTGGTACGAAAAGATGGAAAGTGAATGACAATTTTCTATTTTTCCTAAGAGTGAAAGGGATAAGGGGGTGGGAGGGATAAAAAGAGATACAGACATTCAGAATCCAAGTCTGCTATGACCCTAATAGCATTAGGAACAAAAGGATAACATTTTTTCTAATAAAGAAGAATGATGAAGCTATCTGATTTGTTGTATTTCAGGGAATACGGTATTACATTGGAGGAAAATGTAAAGAAATATCAAGCAGGTTAAGGGCAATATAATATATACTCATCACGGGTACAGACTCTGACATCAGACTGTGTGTTCCAAGCCCCATTTCTGCTGTTTACTAGTGTCAGTTTTCCGACCTGGAAAATGGGAATAATAATAGTACAATCGCCCAGGTTATTGAAAAGTTTAAATGAGCACTTAGAGTAGGGCTTGTACATCCTAAGTGCTTTGTGTTTGCTAAGACCTTTGGCTGCAGTACCTGTGATTTGTGAGATGAACTCCTATTTTCCTTATTCTTTTTTCTATTATTAAATAGTGTGGCATCATTGAACTTTCTGGGGTGGCAGAGATCAAGGCTGGGTTCCTACAAGGTATATAAAAGAATAGGTTTCAACCACATTTATGTTCCGGAGCACTATTATCAGGATGAAATTAGGGAAGAGGCACAGTGACATTCTGGGGTCATGGAGTCCTTATGGTTCTGCGAGGCCATCTCTCGATGGAGAATTCGAGGCCATTCTCTCTCTCTCTTTTGTTTTTTGCGGTACGCGGGCCTCTCACTGTTGTGGCCTCTCCCGTTGCGGAGCACAGGCTCCGGACGTGCAGGCTCAGCGGCCATGGCTCACGGGCCTAGCCGCTCCGTGGCATGTGGGATCTTCCCGGACCGGGGCACGAACCCGTGTCCCCTGCGTCGGCAGGTGGACTCTCAACCACTGCGCCACCAGGGAAGCCCGAGGCCATTCTCTCTTGAAGGTTGTGGGGACACCTTCTTCCCCAAACACCTCCATTGGAGAATACAAAAAGTGTGCTCTCACATCTGTCACCACAGATTCATTTTACCTCTTCTTAAACTTCATATAAATGGGATCATACACTAGATACTCTTCTGTGTCTGGCTTTTTCATTCAGTAACAAAGATTCTTGCATATTTTTGCCTATCTGAGTAGTTCACTCTTTGCCACTGCTGTGTAGGATTTCCCTATGTGAATACATCACAATTTCTTTGCCATTCCACTGTTAAGTTGTTTTCAATACTAGAAATAAAACTTGAACATTACTTTAAGAAAGACATTTTAATAGTATGCTCTATCAACAGTGTAATTTTGTAGTGATGTATATACTAACTTCTTCTTGTTATAGTCAAGTTGAGTTGAATTCAGGAAGCCTTTATGTTCTATAAGCATTTTTTTGGTCTTTCCTGTCTAAAACAGGTTGTCTTTTAAAGAAGGGTTTAATTTTCATTGCTTGGGTCAGTGCCAGCTACCTTCATTAATAGTGATAGTTGGGTGAACAGTAACGAATGATGATCAGGTGAGATTCATCTTGCTGTTTGCAAAACTGTTGAGTGATTTCATGACTCATTTGGTCTAGCTCAAAAGAAAGACGGAAAATGCCAAGACAGTGAAAGATTCATGTTTCTAAACTAGTGTATATAGGATAATCAAGGTCTTTCTAATGAAGGCTCTATATCTTTATTCATTTTGGGAAGGTGAGTGTGGGATACTTTGAAGCCAGCTCAGTTGCTAGACACAGGTATTCTAGGATTCCATTGCTTGTTCATATAATGGTAGGCAGAAATGGAGGCAGTTTTTCCCAGAAGAGTAGAAAGAAGGGAGAGAGAGCATATCTTACACTCAGACAGCCAGAGCCTGTCCTGCATTCCTCATCAGCTGTCAGTGCTGGAGACCCAAGTCATGGGGGTAACACAGTTGGAAATGAATGGAATGGTTGGGGGGGGGTGGGTACTAAAGGTTAGGGTCTAGCAGCCCCATTTCCCCCTTCAGGATGCACAGAAATGGAGAAATGGCCTCATGAGACTTCATAGTACTTGACAGTGGCCAAAGAGAGGAAAGGAAGGCAGAGGAGAGTGCCAGAAAGTCCTGAAGCTTTTTCTTTAGAAAAGTGCATTAAATTAGACTGCTTTGTTAGGCCCAGGAAGAGGGTTTTCCATGAACTTGGGACTTTAGTGCAAAAGCTGGGAAAGTCCTGGGCAGAGCAGGGCCTTAGCAGCTCCCTCAGTGTTCTAGATGGTGTGCACTGTAAGGGATCATCTAATCCAGTAGTTTTAAAGTTTGTGTTGCGGAAGACCAGCCTCCCTTCTTTTGAATACAAAATCTGAGGCATTGTTTTTAGAAACTCAGACTGATGAAGCAAGCTGCCCTGTTCAAAGCAGGATGGGGGTATGGAAGTTTAGGGACATCTCCATCTAGCCTAATCAGTTATTTATCACCACAGTAATGCTCCACAAGCAACCATCCTAAAACTCAGTGGCTAATTCAACAGTAATTTCTTCTCATGGTTCTTCAGGTTGGTGGGGTGACTGTTTCAGGCTGTGGGTCTGCAGGTAATCTGGGGCGGCTCTTCTCCCTGTGTTTCATGTTGGGGACCAGGCTTCCCAGAGTAGGTTCTCATGGTGATGCCAGCAGCAGATTTAAAGCCTCTGTTAATGTCTTATCTATCAACATCATATTGGTCAAAACAAGTCACATGATCAAGGCAAAAGTGAGAGGGCAGGGAAGTACACTCTTCCCTTCATTAGGGCATGGTGAGGATGTGGATATGTGCTACTGCCACGGGGGAGTGCAGAAGTGAAGCCACCACAGTACCCATATAGTACAGTGTGATCACCAATGGGGAAAATGACACTCTGCTCCCCTCTGCCCACTCTACAGCCTACATTGAGGAACCGGAGATCCAGACCTCTGCCTTGGCACCTGGAGGCTCCAGGCAGCACCTGGTGGAGGCGATGGCAGTGACTAGCAAGATTGCTGGTGCTTGGTAAGTGCAGCTGGACTGTGTTCTGGAAACTGTGACAAGTGCTGCAAGTGGGTTAGTGTAGCAGATGTGCAGAAGGAGGCATTGGTAACAGGAGGTAGAGCAGGAGAGAAAGGGCCAGACCTTACATGGCTGAAAGGACTTGGAAGAACACATGAAACACAGCTAGAGATGCCTAGAAACAACCAGGAATGACTTTGGGTGGCTGTACTAATTGCTGAAGGTCATTTATTGCTGTTAATGTAACACCATATATCCCAGGCTGACATGGTCTGGGGAAACACGAATTTCAGTAATCAGACATAGAATCTCAGAGTTGAAAAGGACCTCAGACCCACGTAACACAACCCCTACTCAATAATATCACAGGTAAGTGTCATTCACCTTCTGTTTGGACACCTCTGATGACAGACGATCCACTCCCCATAAGGCAGCCATTCTGCTCTAGACAAATGACATTGACAATGACCTTGAGTGTGTGATATGCAGGATTAGAAAACATGAAATAAGATATCAGGGAGGCAAAAGTCCAGAATGAGAGGAAGTTTGTGAAAAATTGCTAATTTAGAGAAAAGATTCTTTTTGTTGTGTTTAGAGAGAGGATGAGGGAGAGACCAACAGAAGCCAGAAAGAATGAGAACTATTTTTCTCTTTTCATTGCATGTTCGTTGTCAATTTGAAAATTAATTAATGTGATTAAGAGAGAGTAAAACCTGGGAAGTGGAGAATGTAAGGTCATAATTGTCTGTTCCTAAGGGATTGTGTCTATAGGCATGTAGGGTAGAAAAAGACTTTTGGGGTAAGATCTGCCAAGTGATTCTACTACAGATAGACAAATCTGACACATAGCTTAAGTTTGACCCTGGTTTACACATTCTATTTCCTATCTTATGAATTCCCCTCATAGGTAAGGGAGCATACAGACAAGGATAAGTCTACCCCTGAGTAATGTCAACTAAGGAATAGAAATGTTATCCTCTAGTCCTACTCTAATAAGCCCACCTTGAGAGCTGATAAAAACTTGATGGTAAGTCCAGGCTATAAGCCTGAAGGTGGTTTTTATAGTTATGAACTTTGCCCTTGGTATTTAACTTTTAGGGAGTTGGGAGCCAAAGCAGCTCTCAGGTTGTTTCAACAATAACACCAAGATCAGCTGTCAAATCGGTCAGGGGGAAAACTAGTCAGACTGGTTATACAACTTATATATAACCGACCAAAGGAATAGCAACCACCAACAATAAAGTTTAAAGACTGATATTTTAAACTTTTCAACAAGCTGTGTTGACATGTAGCTACAACCTTCATGTGCAAACCACTTCAAGCAGAGTGAGTTTTAAAAGCTGTAAACTAAAATCACATTTCTTTTGCAAGCCCTTGAAACCTTTGAGAAACAAATCAGTCAGATACTCTCTATGGAGAATTCCAAATTTCGTCAGCAAACTTAGAGTTTAAAAAGAAATTAAAGCAGAAACTGAAACTGATTTTAGACTAGTGATTTACTGCCTGCTGGGGGCATGACCACATTGTTGTTTACTCGATTTCATAATGCACCCTTTCTCCTAAACCTTTCCTCTTAAGACCTGGGTTCAAATCCAATCACCACGCTAATCAATTGCAGATGGATTTCTCTGGTATGTCCTATGCCTCCATGTGGGGATCCAGACTAGAGCCAGACCCCAGTGTGTTCTGGCCAGGGTGCAGTAGAGTGAATGCTTAAGGATGCTGATGGCAGCAGGCTGGCTCTTCGGAGAGATATAGCTTCATAAAAGTGGCCCAGAGCTGAGATCTTCTTAAAAATCAAAATTAATAACATCAATTTTGATTAGATATATTTTGTTCTGAAATATCCATTGTAAGACATTTCTCAAAACCAAGATTGAGACATAAATCTGTGTTGAGAATATTAGGAATGATTATTACCATATTAAAACATATATAAACTTTTAGTCAACGATAAACTTGGCTAACCTAAATATCTGTGGTTCTAACCACATTAGGGGAGACCCGAGGTTGTCTCCAGGATCCAGCTTGTATATGTGCCTGTTTACTGTCCATGGAAATATCCATGAAGACTTTGGGACTGTGGTTGCATCCTGATTTGGGGCAGTGCCTGGGTGCTATGATGCTCTCTACTGTGCAACATTTTGAGATGGTCAGAGTCACCTCTTTGATCAAAGGAGAAGCAGAGGACGTTCACCCTGCCTCAGTGGCCTGATAAGAATGTGATTTTTATGGGATTCACACATTCTTCAGGAGCCATTACCTGAAAGAACTAAAAAACCTTGGAGCTGCTATTGGTGATTTAGCAGAAATATTACCCTCTAGAAGAAGGGCTGAGAATAGCTGTGAAATTTCCCATCTACCAAGAATGGTTTAAGCTGTATCTCATGGTTGGGAATTATTAAGGAGTACAGTGGCTGACATAGCCAACGAGGCAGCAGGATTGGCCACTGGGAACAGAGAAAATGTAGAACCCAGAAACCTCTAGCCTGTTGCTCCATTTCAGCTGGAGTCATCATTTTGAAAGCAAAGAAGAGGGAATGTTTAAGGGGTTTGCGGTGGTAATGGTGGTTGGTAGGGTGAGACTGGTAATGGTGATTAGCAGGGGTCCCCGACTGCTGGACCACAGACCAGTACTGGTCCACAGCCTGTTAGGAGCCGGGCTGCACAACAGGTGGTGAGCGGTGGGCCAGCGAGCGAAGCTTCATCTGCTGCTCCCCATGGCTCCCTGTCGCTCGCATTATTGCCTGAACCATATCCCCTGGCCCACCCCATCCGTGGAAAAATTGTCTTCCATGAAACCAGTCCCCAAAAGGTTGGGGACTGCTGGTGATCAGTGAAAGCAGAATGGGGATGAGTTATAAATTTATTGCAACTGGGACATCTTGAGGTTTGGGGGCAGGGCTTAGACCACTTGTAAATGATCAGAAATACCAAGTAATACTCCCTTCCTGCACATACCTCAGATTCTCAAATGGGAGAATTCTGCAGTGGGAGCGGTTTGAGTTGTATAAGTTTATGAATCATTTTGTTGTAGTATGGATCATTTATGTGTGTGTATGTGAAACATACATACTTTTACCTACATGTATTTATTCATTTATTAATTGGACATCTATTGATACCTTTGTGTCAGGCTTTGCAGTAGTGATGAGGATAAAAAGACTCAACAGGGCTTAGTGCCTAACTTGAAGCAGCGCACAGCCTAGGGAAGGAGGGAGGCAGACTAGTGAACCAGTATTATAGTAGAGTGTGAACAGGGCCATAAGGAAGGGGCAGTGCAGGCAGAGTAGTGGGGGCACCTGACCCTACCAGGGGAGAAGAAGACATTTGTGGGTGTTTAAGGGGATGAGTAGTTACCCTCCCTACTGACACAATTAAGGAGGCCAAACGCACTGAAATATTGCATAAAGGGACAATAATTAGCTCAGTGCAGTCAGAGTATGTAGAACGTGGTGGGGGACAGGAAGGAGTTGAAGCTTGAAGAAGTGGGCAGGGGCCAGATCCAGAAGGGCCCTGAATACCACACTAAAGAAAGCTTGAGAAGGCAGTGAAAGGGGTTAAGCAAGACAGTGAGGATGTGATCTGAATTGTTTCTACAGTTATCTCTGAGTGTTGATTATAGTGGATCTGTACAAGTGTGGTTCTCTTTAAGCCTGGAGTGATTCCTCTTCATCTGGACTGTATTTACCATGGCACCTTATGGTAGAACTTCAAAGGGAAGTTTGTGGTCATTCTGAGAAATTAGTGTAAGACCAGAGCATGAAGGCAGCAAGAAGAGGCAGGACACCCTCATAGGTTGAGCCCTGAGTGCTTTTAACAGCCAGCTCTGTCTTCTTATATCCTTATGGGCATGAGAGAGTGAGTGCAAGAGGACACAATATGATGACATATTCCACACCTGGGAATATTGCTCTGAACTGTACCAGGCGGAGCAGCAGCCTGCTAGGCTGGGGCGGGCCTCAGAGAAGAAAGAGCTCTGCACTGGCCACTGGCCTAGGCTGTGGTACAGAGTCCTGCCTCTTGAGTCATATGAATTTGCAGATTCCATGGTCTTAGAGGAGTCTGTGGTAGGTAAAGAAGTCACATGGAGCTTCTGTCCAGCCCAGGTGGAGCGTCACAGCACGGACCGCTAGGATTCCTGTGCTAGGCCGTATCATCTGTGGCAGAAAACTATTACTATTTGGAAAGCAACTGTTGGCAAGCTTTGAGACCCGAAAAGAGACTTGAGTGCCTAATTATGGGAGAGCAAGTGACCACATGGTCAGAACCATCCAATTATGAGCTCGGTATGTCAGACCCGCTGAGACAATGACTCATTGTAAGAAGGAGGTGTTCCATTTAGTGTGGACTTGAGTGAGTTCAGAGGGCACAAATAGCAGAGTGAGCAGATGGTGCAGGTCCCATGTCACCTACCACTTCTGCACTGATGCCTCTCCTCAGTTCTTCACCCCTGTGGGTTCTCCATGACCAACTGATAGAAGAGGAAAAGCCCTGAGCTTGGTTCATGGAGGGATTGGTGCAGTATGTTGGTTCAAACCCCAAATAGCTATTGCAATATCACCCCACTGAGGAATGGACCCAAAGGAGGGAAATCCTCATGGAGGGCAGAGCTTCAGTTAGGGAAGCTGGTCACTCATTTTGTATGGAGGGAGAAGTGGTCAGACGTAAATATAGACACAGACTTAAGGGCATTGGAAAATTAATGAGTGGTCAGGTGCCTGGAAAGAGCATGGTTAGAAGACTGGGGACAAGGTGGTCTGTGAAAGAAGCATGTGGATGGGCCTATGGGGGTGATAAAGTGTGAGGGGCTTTGTAGTGCATAGTGATGCCACCAGAGAATATCCATGGCAGAAGTATCACTAAATAACCACGTGGACAGCATGTCAGCCAGCCCTGTCCTTGGCCAACTTATTGACAGTTTGATTACCCTGAAACTTTTCCATCTGAAAAAAAAATCAACAATTTATCCTGCACAGAATTAACACATACTCTAGGTGTGGGTTTTCCTTTCCTGCCCACAATGACTCCATTGGTGTGGCAATCTGAGGGCTTACAGATGATCTAAAAAACTGACAAGGACCCTGAAAAACATTGCCTTGAATCAAGGGGACCCAATCTACTGGAAAATAGCCATGACACTGATCTTGGGATACACTGGTCATACCTCACGCCATACCATCTAGAAATTGCAGGCCTAATATGATGGTGGAATGACTTTTTGAAGGTAACAGCTGAAATGTCATCTTGTAGATTATACCCTTGGGGCTGGAGTGATACCCTTTAGGATGTGCTATACATTTTTTTTTAACATCGTTATTGGAGTATAATTGCTTTACAGTGGTGTGTTAGTTTCTGCTTTAGGACAAAGTGAATCAGTTATACATATACATATATCCCCATATCTCTTCCCTCTTGCGTCTCCCTCCCACCCTCCCTATCCCACCCCTCTAGGTGGTCACAAAGCACCGAGCTGATCTCCCTGTGCTATGTGGCTGCTTCCCACTAGCTAGCTATTTTACATTTAGTAGTGTATATATGTCCACACAACTCTCTCACTTTGTCCCAGCTTACCCTTCCCCCTCCCCGTATCCTCAAGTCCATTCTCTAGTCGGTCTGCATCTTTATTCCCGTCTTGCCCCTAGGTTCTTCACGACCATTTTTTTGTTTGATTTTTAGATTCCATATGTATGTGTTAGCATATGGTATTTGTTTTTCTCTTTCTGACTTACTTCACTCAGTATGACAGACTCTAGGTCCATCCACCTCACTACAAATGACTCAATTTCGTTTCTTTTTATGGCTAAGTAATATTCCATTGTATATATGTGCCATATCTTCTTTATACATTCATCTGTCGATGGACACTTAGGTTGCTTCCGTGTCCTGGCTATTGTAAATAGAGCTGCAATGAACATTGTGGTACATGACTCTTTTTGAATTATGGTTTTCTCAGGGTATATGCCCAGTAGTGGAATTGCTGGGTCGTATGGTAGTTCTATTTTTAGTTTTTAAGGAACCTCCATACTGTTCTCCATAGTAGCTGTATCAATTTACATTCCCACCAACAGTGCAAGAGGGTTCACTTTTCTCCACACCCTCTCCAGCATTTGTTGTTTGTAGATTTTTTGATGACAGCCATTCTGACCAGTGTGAGATGATATCTCATTGTAGTTTTGATTTGCATTTTTCTAATGATTAATGATGTTGAGCATTCTTTCATGTGTTTGTTGGCAATCTGAATATCTTCTTTGGAGAAATGTCTATTTAGGTCTTCTGACCATTTTTGGATTGGGTTGTTTTTTTTGATATTGAGCTGCATGAGCTGCTTGTAAATTTTGGAGATTAATCCTTTGTCAGTTGCTTCATTGGCAAATATTTTCTCCCATTCTGAGGGTTGTCTTTTTGTCTTGTTTATAGTTTCCTCTCCTGTGCAAAAGCTTTTAAGTTTCATTAGGTCCCATTTGTTTATTTTTGTTTTTATTTCCATTTCTCTAGGAGGTGGGTCAAAAAGGATCTTGCTGTGATTTATGTCATAGAGTATTCTGCCTATGTTTTCCTCTAAGAGTTTGATAGTTTGTGGCCTTACATTTAGGTCTTTAATCCATTCTGAAGTTATTTTTGTGTATGGTGTTAGGGAGTGTTCTAATTTCATTCTTTTACATGTAGCTGTCCAGTTTTCCCAGCACCACTTATTGAAGAGGCTGTCTTTTCTCCACTGTGTATTCTTGCCTCCTTTATCAAAGATAAGGTGACCATATGTGCGTGGGTTTATCTCTGGGCTTTCTATCCTGTTCCATTGATCCTTTCTGTTTTTGTGCCAGTACCATACTTTCTTGACTACTGTAGCTTTGTAGTATAGTCTGAAGTCAGGGAGCCTGATTCCCCCAGCTCCGTTTTTCTTTCTCAAGATTGCTTTGGCTATTCGGGGTCTTTTGTGTCATACAAATTGTGAAATTTTTTTGTTCTAGTTCTGTGAAAAATGCATTGGTAGTTTAATAGGGATTGCATTGAATCTGTAAATTGCCTTGGGTAGGATAGTTATTTTCACAATGTTGATTCTTCCAATCCAACACCATGGTATATCTCTCCATCTGTTTGTATCATCTTTAATTTCTTTCATCAGTGTCTTACAGTTTTCTGCATACAGGTCTTTTGTCTCCTTAGGTAGGTTCATTCCTAGATATTTTATTCTTTTTGTTGCAGTGGTAAATGGGAGTGTTTCCTTAATTTTACTTTCAGATTTTTCATCATTAGTGTATAGGAATGCAAGAGATTTCTGTGCATTAATTTTATATCCTGCTATTTTACCAAATTCATTGATTAGCTCTAGTAGTTTTCTGGTAGCATCTTTAGGAATCTCTATTATAGTATCATGTCATCTTCAAACAGTGACAGCTTTACTTCTTCTTTTCCGATTGGGATTCCTTTTATTTATTTTCCTTCTCTGATTGCTGTGGCTAAAACCTCCAAAACGATGTTGAATAATAGTGGTGAGAGTGGACAACGTTGTCTTATTCCTGATCTTAGTGGAAATGGTTTCAGTTTTTCACCACTGAGGACGATGTTGGCTGTGGGTTTTTCATATATGGCCTTTATTATGTTGAGGAAAGTTCCCTCTATGCCTAGTTTCTGGAGGGTTATTATCATAAATGGGTGTTGAATTTTGTCGAAAGCTTTCTCTGCATCTATTGAGATGATCATATGGTTTTTCTCCTTCACTTTGTTAATATGGTGTATCACATTGATTGATTTGCATATATTGAAGAATCCTTGCATTCTTGGGATAAACCCCATTTGATCATGGTTTATGATCCTTTTAACATGCTGTTGGGTTCTGTTCACTAGTATTTTCTTGAGGATTTTTTCCATCTATGTTTATCCGTGATGTTGCCTGTAGTATTATTTCTTTTTGACATCTTTGTCTGGTTTTGGTATCAGGGTAACAGTGGCCTTGTAAAATGAGTTTGGGGAGTGTTCCTCATTCTGCTATATTTTGGAAGAGTTTGAGAAGGATAGGTGTTAGCTCTTCTCTAAATGTTTGATAGAATTCGCCTGTGAAGCCGTCTGGTCCTGGGCTTTTGTTTGCTGGAAGATTTTTAATCACAGTTTCAATTGCAGTGCTTGTGATTGGTCCGTTCATATTTCTTTTTCTTCCTTGTTCAGTCTCAGAAGGTTGTGCATTTCTAAGAATTTGTCCATTTCTTCCAGGTTGTCCATTTTATTGGCATAGAGTTGCTTGTAGTAATCTCTCTAGATCCTTTGTATTTCTGCAGTGTCAATTGTTAGTTTTCCTTTTTCATTTCTAATTCTATTGATTTGAGTCTTCTCCCTTTTTATTTTGATGAGTCTGGCTAATAGTTTATCAATTTTGTTTATCTTCTCAAAGAACCAGCTTTTAGTTTTATTGGTCTTTGCAATTGTTTCCTTCATTTCTTTTTCATTTATTTCTGATCTGACCTTTATGATTTCTTTCCCTCTGCTAACTTTGGGGGGTTTTTTGTTCTTCATTTTCTAATTGCTTTAGGTGTAAGGTTAGGTTGCTTATTTGAGATCTTTCCTGTTTCTTAAGGTAGGATTGTGTTGCTGTAAACTTCCCTCTTAGAACTGCTTTTGCTACATCCCATAGGTTTTGGGTAGTTGTGTTTTCATTATTATTTGTTTCTAGGTATTTTTTGATTTCCTCTTTGATTTCTTCACTGATCTCTTGGTTATTAAGTAGTATATTGTTTAGCCTCCATGTGTTTGTATTGTTTACAGATTTTTTCCAGTAATTGATATCTAGTCTCATTGCATTGTGGTTGGAAAAGATACTTGATACAATTTCAATTTTCTTAAATGTACCAAGGCTTGATTTGTGACCCAATCCTGGAGAATGTTCCATGAGCACTTGAGAAGAAAGTGTATTCTGTTGTTTCTGGATGGAATGTCCTATAAATATCAATTACGTCTGTCTTGTTTAATGTATCATTTAAAGCTTGTGTTTCCTTATGTATTTTCATTTTGGATGATCTGTCCATTGATGAAAGTGGGGTGTTAAAATCTCCTACTATGATTGTGTTGCTGTCAATTTCCTCTTTTATGGCTGTTAGCATTTGCCTTATGTATCGAGGTGCTCCTATGTTGGGTGCATAAATGTTTACAATTGTTATATCTTCTTGGATTGATCCCTTGACCATTATGTAGTGTCCTTCTTTGTCTCTTGTAATAGTCTTTGTTTTAAAGTCTATTTTGTCTGATATGAGAATTGCTACTCCAGCTTTCTTTTGATTTGCATTTGCATGGAATATCTTTTCCCATCCCCTCACTTTCCGTCTGTATGTGTCCCTAGGTCTGAAGTGGGTCTCTTGTAGACAGCATATATATGGTTCTTGTTTTTGTATCCATTCAGCCAGTCTATGTCTTTTGGTTGGAGCACTTAATCCATTTACATTTAAGGTAATTATCGATATGTATGTTCCTATTCCCATTTTCTTAATTGTTTTGGGTTTGTTATTGTAGGTCTTTTCCTTCTCTTGTGTTTCCTGCCTAGAGAAGTTCCTTTAGCATTTGTTGTAAAGCTGGTTTGGTGGTGCTGAATTCTCTTAGCTTTTGCTTGTCGGTAAAGGTTTTAATTTCTCCATCAAATCTGAATGAGATCCTTGCTGGGTAGAGTAATCTTGGTTGTAGGTTTTCTTCTTCATCACTTTAAATATGTCCTGTCACTCCCTTCTGGCTTGCAGAGTTTCTGCTGAAAGATCAGCTGTTAACCTTATGGGGATTCCCTTAAGGAATCCCTTGCTGTTGTTTTTCCCTTGCTGCTTTTAATATTTTTTCTTTGTATTTAATTTTTGATAGTTTGATTAATATGTGTCTTGGCGTGGTTCTCCTTGGATTTATCCTGTATGGGACTCTCTGTGCTTCCTGGACTTGATTAACTATTTCCTTTCCCATATTAGGGAAGTTTTCAACTATAATCTCTTCAAATATTTTCTCAGTCCCTTTCGTTTTCTCTTCTTCTTCTGGGACCCATATAATTCGAATGTTGGTGCATTTAATGTTGTCCCAGATGTCTCTGAGACTGTCCTCAATTCTTTTCTTTCTTTTTTCCTTATTCTGCTCTTCAGTATTATTTACACTATTTTATCTTCCAGGTCACCTATCTGTTTTTCTGCCTCAGTTATTCTGCTACTGATCCCTTCTAGAGAATTTTTAATTTCATTTATTGTGTTGTTCATCACTGTTTGTTCGCTCTTTAATTCTTTTAGTCCTTGTTAAACTTTTCTTGTATTTTCTCCATTCTCTTTCCAAGATTTTGGATCATCTTTACTACCATTATTCTGAATTCTTTTTCAGGTAGACTGCTTATTTCCTCTTCATTCGTTAGGTCTGGTGGGTTTTTGCCTTGCTCCTTCATCTGCTTTATGTTTCTCTGTCTTCTCATTTTGCTTAACTTACTGTGTGGGGTCTCCTTTTCACAGGCTGCAGGTTCGTAGTTTCTGTTGTTTTTTGGTGTCTTTCCCCAGTGGCTAAAGTTGGTTCAGTGGGTTGTGGAGGGGAACTAGTGCCTGTGTTCTGGTGGCTGAGGCTGGATCTTGTCTTTCTCGGGGGCAGGTCCACGTCTGGTGTTGTGTTTTGGGGTGTCTGTGACCTTATTATGATTTTAGGTAGCCTTTCTGCTAATGGGTGGGGTTGTGTTCCTGTTTTGCTAGTTGTTTGGCATAGGGTATACAGCACTGTAGCTTGCTGGTCGTTGAGTCGAGCTGGGTCTTGGCGTTGAGTTGGAGATCTCTGGGAGATTTTTGTGGTTTGATATTATGTGGAGCTGAGCGGTCTCTTGTGGACCAGTGTCCTGAACTTGGCTCTCCCACCTCTGAGGCACAGCCCTGACCCCTGGCTCGAGCACCAAGAGCCTGTCATCCACACGGCTCAGAATAAAAGGGAGAAAAAAAGAAAGGAAGAAAGAAAGAAGATAAAATAAAATAAAATGTTATTAAAATAAAAAAATTATTAAAAATAATTTTTTAAGTAATAAAAAATCGAAAGAAAGAAGAGAGTAACCGCACCAAAAAACAAATCCACCAATGATAACAAGCACTAAAAACTATATTAAAAAAACAAAAAACAAAACAAAGCAAAACAATGGACAGACAGAACGCTAGGACACATGGTAAAAGAAAAGCTATACAGACAAAATCACACACAGAATCATACACACTCACAAAAAGAGAAAAAGGGAAAAAAATATATATCTCATTGCTCCCAAAGTCCACCTCCTCAATTTGGGATGATTCGTTGTTTATTCAGGTATTCCACAGATGCAGGGTACATCAGGTTGATTGTGGAGATTTAATCTGCTGCTCCTGAGCCTGCTGGGAGAGATTTCCCTTTCTCTTCTTTGTTTGCACATCTCCCGGGGTTCAGCTTTGGATTCGGACCCGCCTCTGCGTGTAGGTCGCCTGAGGGCGTCTGTTCTTCGCTCAGACAGGACAGGGTTAAAGGAGCAGCTGATTCGGGGGCTCTGGCTTACTCAGGCCGGGAGGAGGGAGGGGTACGGATGCGGGGCGAGCCTGCGGCAGCAGAGGCCGGCGTGACATTGCACCAGCCTGAGGCGAGCCGTGCGTTCTCCCGGGGAAGTTGTCCCTGGATCACGGGACCCTGGCAGTGGCGGGCTGCACAGGCTCCCCGGAGGGGAGGTGTGGACAGTGACCTATGCTTGCTCACAGGCTTCTTGGTGGTGGCAGCAGCAGCCTTAGCATCTCACGCCCATCTCTGGGGTCCGCGCTGATAGACGCGGCTTGAGCCCGTCTCTGGAGCTCCTTTACGCGGCGCTCTGAATCCCCTCTCCTCGCGCACCAGGAAACCAAAAGACAAGAAAAAGTCTCTTGCCTCTTGGGCAGCTCAAGACTTTTTCCCGGACTCCCTCCTGGCTAGCCGTGGTGCACTAGCCCCCTTCAGGCTGTGTTCACGCCGCCAGCCCCAGTCCTCTCCCTGCGCTCCGACCGAAGCCCGAGCCTCAGCTCCCAGCCCCGCCCGCCCCTGCGGGTGAGCAGACAAGCCTCTCGGGCTGGTGGGTGCCGGTCGGCACCGATCCTCTGTGCGGGAATCTCTCGGCTTTGCCCTCCTCACCCCTGTTGCTGCACTCTCCTCCGCGGCTCCGAAGCTTCCCCCCGCCCACCACGCTCAGTCTCCGCCCGCAAAGGGGCTTCCTAGTGTGTGGAAACCTTTCCTCCTTCACGGCTCCCTCCCACTGGTGCAGGTCCCGTCCCTATTCTTTGTCTCTGTTTATTCTTTTTTCTTTTGCCCTACTCAGGTATGTGGGGAGCTTCTTGCCTTTTGGGAGGTCTGAGGTCTTCTGCCAGAGTTCAGTAGGTGTGCTGTACTAGCTGTTCCACATGTAGATGTATTTCTGATGTATTTGTGGGGAGGAAGGTGATCTCCGCATATTAGTCTTCCGCCATTTTGAAGCTCCTCCAGGATGTACTATACCTCTTGACCCATGGCTCTTGGGTAGAATATATGGGTCTTTAATCCTGGGAATGAAGATAGGAATGGCCCTGCTCCCCATCAATTCCTGTGATCCACTTGGGGAATTTTTGCTTCCTGTCTCTGCAGTTTTAGGTTCTGTGGGTCTATAGGTTCTGATTCTAATTTAAAGCTATGGCTGTGACCAGTCACTTTGGGTTCCTCTTCCCAGGAGAAGAGCAGGCAAAGATAGGAATTAGGGGTAACTGATCATCATAGGAAGTGGGGCAGCTGCTTTGTCACGCTGGTGGGGAGTAAGATGTTTTGCATTCAGATGACTGGGACCTTCCTTCCATGTTTGGTTCTAAGTGGAAATGGGCAATTAAAGCAGCTTGATCTGATTAAGACATGATAAGTAGGGGCTCAGATTTTTCAAGGGTGAGGTCTGAACCCTCCACCAGTCAAATCACCTAGCTCAGCAGAAGTGCTAGCTGAGGGTGAGAGGATCTAGAATGGTGGTAGAGGAGGGTAATGCACTGATGAGTATCAGTTTTGGTTCAGGACTAACTGAGCAGCTGGCACTGTACTTGTTCAAACTATTCTTCATTTTGTCCATAGAAACATTGACTAATCTGACTCCTGGAGAAACTGTGTCTGGAGGGATGAACTTAATATGGGAAAGACAGGGCTCTGAGCAGTACAAGGGGCAGGTCACATGAGCTACGGGTGGTACCCTGCCTAGCTCCTCTTTCTGGGCCAGAGCACCCATCTCCTGCTCCTTTAAGTGTTGGCTACTAACCAACACTTAAAGTTCATTCATATGCATGGAAACCCCTCAGGAGATAGGGGATTATGCATCTCTCTCCTCCTGCAGGCATGACCCACAACCAATGACTGCATGTTATGAGAGTAGTAATTGGGGGTATCTGAGTTGCAATTCATGCTTCAGGGCTGCCAGTGACATTAGGCCCGAAGCCTCACATTAGCTGAAACCACACCTATGCTTAGCTTCTTCCCCTGCACAATCCTGTTCTCCTCAGTCCCTTACAGATTTCTCCTGAGACTCCATAAGAATCGCTTTCTTCCTTTTGCTTTTAGGTGACCCAACCTAGGACAGGTGGCCCAACCTAGGACAGGTGGCCCATAGAAGAGATTTGCTGGGGGTCAGGCAGCCCTTTGCTTTGAGCTCAGACAGTAGTATGCAGGCTCCCAAGACACCCCTGAGGTGTGTGTGTGTGTGTATGTGTCTGTCTGTCTTTCTGTCTGTAGGACACTTAGTCAGACTTCGAGTCAGATAACTCCCTCTTAACACTGACCCTGGGATACAGCTCTGGCCTCACCAAGTAGGTACCTTTTTAAAATTCAAACCCAGTAGGGTGGGGGAAAGGGAGCCTTGCTTCCTCCACCTGGCATCTTTTGGAATAATGTGACAGCTCCCTGTGGATGCCTGGCTTTTCACATGCCTCAGGCTACTCTTGTCAGCTTGAAAACAGGAGGGCAGTGGGTGGACAACACCTGGTGAATAAATTTACACGCTGAAATAATGGTTTCCATGTTGTTTTTTCATAATTAACTAAACAGGCTGGAGTTAAGTTTCATGTGTAAAAAACTCGTGAGGAACTCTTGACAAGAGATGAAGGTTGATGAGGGCAGTTAAGGTTTATAAGAACTTTTTTCCTGCTTGGGCTTTGTTCTCTGTCTCTCTCTCTCTGTTTCTCTGGCTCTATTCCCTCTTCTCCCTTCCCCCTCCCCTACCCCCTGCATCCTCTTTCCTCTCCCTCTTCCTCTCTCTGCTCATAAAACCCTCCTTGGTCCTGTTTGGCTTTTCATGTATTCCTACAATCTTCACTTCTCAGCATGTGTGTGAAAAGAAAAATAGTAACATCAACAGATGATATCGGTGCTTCCATAATTTGACAATTACATCTGCAGATGTGTCTCTGATCTTGAAGGGGAGAAAAGGAAAGCTTTTGCTAACTTTCTAGCAAAAAAGATTTGGAAAATAAATGGGGTGGCAGGTGATGGGAGGTGAGCCATTCAAGCACAGTGGAGGGTGCCACATCCTTACCTGGGAGAGAGAGCTCAGCCTTCACATCAGAACTCTGCAGCCTGTCTAGGGTGGGAGGGGAACATGCTGGAAAAATGTCTTGTTTGTGAAAATAAACCTCGCACTTCTCCCTTATGAGTCTGCCATATTTGCTGAGAGAAAAAAGGGCTTTACTCCAGCGTCTGGGTCAGATCTTGGTATTTGAAACCTCACAGCTCACATGCTGGCTGGGGGCCTGCTGCTCTCCTATGTGCTTTACATGAAAAGATGGCCTGGTGAAAATCTGCATTAGAACAGTGAACTTCTGCCTTTAGGAGATTCTGCCTTTGTGATTCCATGCCTGGTCAGCTGAAAGCATTAGGAGAACTGTTAGTACAATGTTGACATTGGCAATGATCAATTATATTTTCTCATTTGATTGTTCCCTCATGAACACAAGCCTGAAAACATTAAGATCTACCTTTGCAGATGCCAGTGAGGTCTTTGAGACCCTCAGTTCTCAAAAGCCTTTCTGGGAGTGGGCCTCCGTAACTGAAGTATGTAACAACTTTCTCATTGTATAAACTCTCCATGCCTGCTGGTTTTTATCCAGAGGGGGTTTTTGTGAGTAATGGGGGGTTCTATAGCCTTTGCTCCAGTTCTTTTTTACTCTGACATGGGAGGCCTCAGTCAGGATTTTTCTTTGGCACTGGATACCTGCTGTAGACTTCTACAAGCTGTCCCTGGGTGGTTTGGGGTAGAAGAATATGGACATATTTGGTGCATTGGTCATCTGAAGTGTCCCCACTTCTCATCGAACACTAGTGTATTGAGATGCTGTTTAAGTAAGTGGGTGTGGAAGTCCTACTTACTGATACAGCAGAATTACAAATGAAAATTAATGTATTGCTTCAGAGACCCAAGTTCCTGAAAATAATGCAGTGTTGAGTGCTTAAGAATTGTAGGACCACAGAGTCTCTTTACCTTCCTCCCCATAACTTTTCTGTATGACAACTCCTTTTATTAGAGAAAGTCTCAACCTCATTCTCTAATTTTGATGCATTTAGGAAAATCATTGCTCAGGAAAAAATCAAACAGAAAGCCTTCTTCTAGCTTATCATTGAGAAACCAGGTGTTCTGCTTCTAACGTGGGCCCACCAGCAGTATAGCCCTTACCTCTGCTTTTCCTTTATGTACGTGCTTTGCTCCCCTGTACCCATCATTCACTCAGCCACCATCTTTTGTTACCTTTGCTGGCCTCTGCTCCCACCATAATTGTCCCTGCTGAACTTGTCTGCTCTTCAAGGTTCAGCTCACCTCCTTGCCTTCTCTGTAAAGCCTTACCTGACCACTCTAGCCCACCTCTCTCTAGACTCCTATTGCTTTTGTAGACAGTTCTACATAATTCAGTGCTTGTCTTGTGTATTCTATAACAATTTTACATTAACTTTCCCAAACCTTTGTATCTAGTAATAGTAGTGATAATTTATTAGGTACCTATTTGGTATTAAGCACATTAATTATGTATATAACCTCTAAGTTTCACAGCAACTCTGTAAACTCTGTACATTATTATCCCATTTTAAAATTGAGAAGGTGGAAGCTCAGACTGGTTAATAACTTACCCAAGTAGCAAAGCCAGACTTGGAACCCAGAACTGTCTGATTCCAAGTTTTATGCTCTCAACACTTGTCTTAGCCCTGCCTCTCAAGAGCAGATGCTGTATTGTATATTTCTCTTGTAGTTTCACATTATTGAGAATACAGTTGGGTGAAGAAGAGGTAGCATATAAGTTCCTGAATGGTTCTGTGGTAGGCTTTATTTAGCATTTTGTGGATGCTTAAATAAACGTGGATGTTTAAAACTCATATTCTGTTTATTTTAATGTTTATTGAGCATCAGCTCCATGCCAAGACCCGTGCTTGGTGCTGTGGATATAGGGATGAGTTAGGTGGAGTCATCATCTTCCAGGTGCTTACAAACTAACCATGTACTCTGGTACATGGCAGACATATAACTGGTCTACCATATGGAAGAATTGCCCTTGGGTCTTATTTCCAGAACTGGTATTGGATTTCTGCGAATGCAGCCATTTTCTCCCAACTTCATGATAAACATGAATTTTCATGATGCCTGACTAGATTTAACCTGTAAAGAACACACAAGAAGTAGAAAATCCACATGGGCAGAAAGATTCATGGGAACTTTAACCAACTAAGCAGCCACACATGATTGATCTTTTGCATTTTTGAGATATTTCTCTGTAATGATATACATGATGGGAGTTTGAGTGAATTGGCTAGGGAGTTATTTCCAATTTTCTTTAAACAAAATACAATTTTACTTAAAATAGAAGTACTAACTACTTTGCAAGGGTAGTACTTTAGGAATTTTTTGTTCAGTGAAATCTTTGTTTCAAAATTCCTTAACTTTTTGAACTCTTAGGAAGTTTTTTGAATGATGTTTACAGTCTTTATTGCTCTGCCTTTCCTGAGAATAAAATGCTGAAGATTAGTGAAACATTTTTTTCCTTAAAACTCAAGGCCTTTAAATTTTCCAGGTATATTCCTAGATATATTCTGCATGGTTTGTGACATTCAACTAGGGAAGTGGAAAGTTACACTCCAACACAAAATGATGGAGAGTTTATAGTGTATGAAATGAATTTTCCACACAATATTCTTTAAGATGGGCACTCTTTTAAGGGAATTCCAAAGCTCAGAATATCTAAGACATACCAATTAAGCGTTACTTATTTAATTTATGAAAACAATTATTCTATGAAATGAATAATTTATCTTTAAATATTTAAACCATTATCTTTAGAAAACAAATTGAATAAACACCTTTTTAAAAGAATATATACACACACACATACCCATACCCCCCACATATATATGTGTGTGTGTGTGTATATATATGTTCCCTCCCTTGAATATATTTTATTTGATAATTTTCTCAGAACATATTTATTCATTTCTTTTTATTTATTTCCAGCTTTATTGTGATATCATTGACATATAACATTGTATAAATTTAGGTGTACAATGTGTTGATTTGATACCCTTATATATTGCAAAATAATTACCACCATAGCATTAGCTAACACCTCCATCACATCACATCATTAAACATGTCTTTTCTGTGGTTAAAATATTTAAAATATACTCGCTTAGCAACTTTCAAGTACAGTTGACCCTTAAACAACATGTGAGTTAGGGGCGCTGACCCTCTGTGTAGTGGAAAATCTGAGTAAAGCATATGGTCAACTCTCTGTATATTAGCTTCCTCCATATACACCACGATTCCTCCACATCCATGATTCCTCTGTATCCGAGGTTCTGCATCTGAGGATTCAACCAACCTCAGATTTTGTAGTACTGTAATATTTACTATTGAAAAAAAATCTGCGTAAAAGTGGACCCTCACAGTTCAAACCTGTGTTGTTCAAAGGGCAGCTCCGTGTGTGTGTGTGTGTGTGTGTGTGTGTGTGTGTGATATTTATATCACATCTTCCTTATCCATTCCTCTCTTGATGAACACTTAGGTTGTTTCCATATCTTGACTGTCATAAATAATGCTGCAATGAGCATGGGAGTGTAGATATCTCTTTGAGATCCTGTTTTTGTTTCCTTGGGATATATACCCAGAAGTGGAATTGTTGGATCATATGATAGTTCTATTTTTAATTTTTTGAGGAAACTCCATACTGTTTCTCCCAGTGGCTACACTGATTTACATTCTTATCAACAGTGTGCAGTGGTTCCCTTTTCTCCTTATCCTACCAACACTTCTATCTCGTCTTTTTGATAGTAGCCATTTTAACAGTTGTGAGGTGATACCTCATTGTGGCTTGATTTGCATTTTCTTGATGATTAGTGATGTTGAGTACCATTTCATTTACCTGTGGGCCATCTATATGTCTTCTTTAGAAAAATGTCTATTCAGTTCCTCTGCCAATTTTTAAATTGTATTGTTTGTTTTTTTGCTGTTGAGTTGTATCACTTCTTTACAAATTTTGGATATTAATCCTTTATCAGATATACTATTTGGAAATATTTTCTCCTGTTCTGTAGGTTGCCTTTTCATTTTGTTGATAGTTTCCTTTGCTGCCGAAACTTTTTAGTCTGATGTGGTCCCACTTACTAACTTTTCGTTTTCTTGCTCATGCTTTTGGTGTCATATCCAAAAAATCATTGCCAAGACTAATGTCAAGGAAGCTTTCCCTGTGTTTTCTTCTAGGAGTTTTGCAATTTCAGTTCTTATGTTTAAATCATTAATTCATTTCAAGTTAAATTTTTTGAGCTGTGTAGACAGGGGTCCAATTTCATTTTTCTGCAGGTAGCTGTGCAATTTTCCCAACACCATTTATTGAAGGGACTCTCCTGTGCGCATTGAGTATTCTTAGCTCCCTTGTCAAATATTAGTTGTGTAAGCAAAGGTTCATTTCTCTGCTCTCAATTCTTTTCCACTGGGGAGACTATATATTTTTTGAATATACCACAGTACCCCCCTGTGCGTTCTTTATGATATATAGGTGTTTGTAGAATGTACAATCCATGGGCTTAATTAAGAGACATACTAAGTGGTAATATTTTATTTTTTTGTCATTTGTGTATCATCACCCACAAAATTTTATGGTGCAATTCTGTTCACTCTTTTTAGCTTCTGGCTTGCTGCCACCAAGCTTTTCCTTTTAAATTTGCCCTCTTTTATTGAGTTGAAAGATTTCTCCCTCTCACTTACCTTAGTCTGGGTATCCCTATGAGAAATTTGCAGTTATGCCATGAAAAATGCCTATAACACAGACATATGCAAAGTATTACCACTTTGCTTTAATCACCACAGCAGAGTCACTCCATGAATAATTTGAGCCACAAGCATCCTGTTGAAAACCAAGACCTCTGGGTTGTGAGTCATCTGTTCTTTCTGTGGCAGGTGTTGGGGTCAAAGCACTTTGGATCTTTACTATGGCTTGTAGAAAGGACAGTTAACCAAACAAGTCCCAGAGCTACTGCAGTAAATGCACTTCATTAGACAAATAATCATTTGAGCTGGTTGTATACTGGACTAGAGAGTTTGTCTTTCTCCCTGCAGACCTGGATTTTAGGTTCTTTCTGTAGTATTTCATGTGGAAGCAACTGTTGATGGATTCTTGTCTCTCAGAGCTGGATCTTTACTCTGAATCACAAAACCACCAAGCATTTTAACATGCCTCTAAACCTATTAAGGTCTGTTTTATGGTAAGCCAGGTATGGACAAAGGTTGGAGAGGCCTGTGCTCCTACCGTCTAGATCCCACATTTGATTTGGTTCAATGTTATTGATATTAACATTTAACAAGTGTCATATGGAAAGTAAGTGGGGAAAAGGACTATAATACAGTATCATTATTTGAGAAAATGGCAATATGAATACACAAAATACTGATTTGAAAATAATATAACTGTGGCTGAAAAATATCATCCATTACTGCATTTGTTCCTTTGTTCATTTACCCATTCATTCAAACCATTCTGATTAGTAGCAATCAGGAGGCTTAGGATAAGATACAATGCTAATTTGTAAGTGGCATATTGATTGATTTTATACGTATAGATATCTCAGAAATTCCTGAGAATGCTTAAAATTTATCCCTGAAGATATAAAATGCATACAAATAATATAATGAGGGATGATTTCTTGATATGCCATTTTTTTTTCCTGCTTTCTTTTTGGTTAGGAGACTGAAGAAAAGTGGAAAAGCAATGATTCCACCCTCTTGCAACCATGGGCAGTATCTGTATTCTGGCCTCCCTCGTCTCCAGAGAATTAGTTGCTTCTTTGGATTTCTATGGTCAGCCAAAGAAAGCCCCTGGCAAGTCTTTGTTGGGAAGCCCTAGGATTTCTAAGGGAGGAGGCTGGAATTTCCCATGATGTGGTGAACAAGAAGTGTGGCTAGCTCTAAAAGCTGAACTGAGCCCTTTCCTGTGTCATGTCACAGAAACAGCAGGCCCACTGATGGGGGAATGGTAGTATAAATGTCCAGGATGGAACACTAAGTAATGTTTGTCCACAGGCAAAGGGTCTGGGGTATAAAGACGAGAGATACTGCAAGCACAGCAGCTGCCACCTTCAAGTGGATTGTGCTTGCTTAGACAAGGGGCCTCTCAGGGTGACCACCAAGATGCTTCTTCAAGCAGCAGAGGACCTTCTCCAGTCTTCCCAGACAATGTAAACCCCCAGGTGGTCCTAGGATCCCAAAGATGAGGGAAGAGTCCTCAACAAATTAAGACAGTTGGAGTTCCAGCTCATTCTGCCAGGCATGGACATAGCTAGCTTTATTTGGATTTAGAATAGTGTTCCTGTAACTTTACTGTGCACGCGCATGTGTGTGTATTACGTGGGATCTTATTAAAATGCAGATTCTGATTTAGTAGGTCTGGGATAGGGCCTGAAATCCTGTGATTCTAATTAGTCCCCAGGTGACACAAATGCTATTGGTTTGTGTGTCACATTTTGAGTAGCAAAGTATAGGAAAATAATCTTGGTGTTTTCTACACTGGCCTATTTAGGAACAAATGTATATGTACACACATCCACACATATGTGCATGTACATATACTAATGTGTATACATACATATCTATGTATTTTCAATAGAGCATGCTAATCTTTAATCGAACGGCAAGCTGTGGACCACCTGCTTCAGAACTAAACTCTCTGAAGTGTGTGTAAAGGATGCAGATCCCTGATCCCATCCAAGGCTTGATGCATCAGAATCTGGCAGAGCCTCCTGGCAGTCATAACTACTAGTTGAGAAACTTTGGCTAGACTTGCAGATTCTCAATCTGGCTACACCTTAAATTTATATGGAGAGTTCTTTTAAGAATCCTTGTCTTTATTCCCAGAGATTCTGATTTAATTTTTCGAGGGTGGGGTCTGGGCATTGGATTTATTTTTTTAAGCTCCTCTGATTGTTGGACTATGTAGTCAGGATTGAGATCCATGAAGAGGTCAAAAGCTGTGCAGCTGGAGTCAGTCTTTACTGTGAGGCTTGGCAAGCATACTTCCTAGCAGGGATGTTTAATAGCCACTTAACCTTTTAATCTCAGTTTCCTCCTCCATAAAAGGGGACTTCATAATGAGAATCTGATAGATGAGAGAATGCAGGACAAATATTTGGTTATAGTGCTTTGCACATGGTAAACAGTAAGTGTAAGCCTTTATATTTCCTTTTATAATTGTATTCATGCATATTCATGAATTATGTCTTTTATGAAGGATTTACCAAGCAATGTCACACTTCAGTCTGTGTCCAAATTTTCAGAAAATGCAGAATTATGGAAAACTTGAATTTGGGTTATATATATGTTGTCATTGTTTATGTATTTTATGGTAAAGTTAGTCACTGCTTTGTCTTTTACATTTGTCAGTTGAAAGCAATTCATACCATAAAAATGTTTGGAAAACTTAGAAAAGTAAAAGGAAAGTAGAATTCACCCATGATCCTTTACTTGAGTTTAACTATTATTATCCTTCATTTATTTCCTTCTAGTATTTTTGAATACACGTATAGAATAATATGCATATATAACAGAGTTTGATATATGTGAATATTACAAAGTTGGAATCATTACTATATATAATTTGTACCATGTGTTTTTAGCATTAATATTTTGTCATAAACATTTACGTATGCTATTAAATATTCTTCAGAAATATGACTTTTAATTTCTACCTAATATTCTATTACAGGGCCTTACTATAATTTACTGAATCTTTTCTGTATTGTGGGATTATAATTGAGTGATAAATATTTTTGTACATAAATCTTTTACTACATCCCCCATTTACTTAGGATAGATTTCTGGAAGTGGTATTATTGATTCAAAAGTATGAACACTTTTATGGCTCTCAATACTTATTGCCAAATAGCTTTCCAAGTTAAATTTCCAATAGCAATATATAAAAATACTTGCTTTTCTCACTCCTACTAGTATTATGTAATACCTTTAAAAATATATTTCCATGTGATAGGAATTTTAATTCGTATTTAAAAAAATAAGTTGAACATGGTTTCCATTTTTCAGATGCTTAGCATCTACTTTGTTGTTTTAAGAATACTCTGCTAATGTTCTTTCCCCTCTTTTTCTATTGACCTATTAGTGTTTTTCTTGTCGACAATTTGTACGTATTTTTTCATTTAGTATAGATGTTAATCCTTTATCATATTTATCACTAATAATTTTTAGTAATTAATCATTCAACTTTTTTTAAGATGTTGGGGGTAGGAGTTTATTAATTTATCATTTATTTTTGCTGTGTTGGGTCTTCGTTTCTGTGCTAGGGCTTTCTCCAGTTGTGGCAAGCGGGGGCCACTCTTCATTGCGGTACGCGGGCCTCTCACTATCGCGGCCTCTCCTGTTGCTGAGCACAGGCTCCAGACGCGCAGGCTCAGCAGTTGTGGCTCATGGGTTCAGCCACTCTGTGGCATGTGGGACCAGGGCTTGAACCCGTGTCCCCTGCATTAGCAGGCAGACTCTCAACCACTGCGCCACCAGGGAAGCCCTCAACATTTTTTTTTAACTTAGATTCTTTTTTAGACATAGAGGTTAAAAAAAATCATTGTATTCAAGTATGCCAATACCTACTTTGTGATTTGACTAATTGTTTTGTAGTGCGAATGGCTTTCCTCAGCCTCAGATCAGTTAAACAGCTTCCTGTGTTTTCTTGGACTATATTTTAAGAAGTACATGACTCTTTTAACTGTTACGAATGTTGTTTTGGCATATGATATAAGACAAGACTCTAACTTTGAGCTGACTGGCAGAGAACCAAGCTCTGGAGCTGAAGGTTTGCATTGGTCTCACAGGATGGGCTGCAGAAACTTTCTCCTTTATTGTTGAATTATTTGGCACAGAACTAATCGAGAAAGGAGTGGTTTTGTTTTAAACCTGATATGGGGTTCTTGCCCCCACCTCATTTTCTAGGAGTTTGTATTAGGAAAGGTTGTTAATTTTATTTTTTTTAACATTGGTTTATAAATATCTGATTTCACTGTATTATGTTTAAAGAACATGGCCTATATTTTTAAGATTTCCATGTGCCTCATCATGAAACAAAGTAATTGTCTCACTCATTTTGATTTAACACAGCTGAATGAATCGGATAGTTCAGTGGAACTTGTTATGAAGAGCAGCAGCCACCATCTGGCCCCGACTTCCTATCATTTCTACCTTCTCAGAGGCCACCTCTTCCAGCTTTTTGAGTAGATTCTCTTAGCATTTACCTCTATGTCTCCACAAGACATATTTATATTTCTCCTTCCCACAATGGAGGGTGAGGATTTATCCTTCTGATTTCCCCAGACAGACACGCTCAGGGTCCTCACCCCACATGGACACACATATCACACTCTTTCCATTTCCCCCTGAGGTATTTACATATTTATGGGGCAATTTTGGTTTTATTTCTGTTCAGTACTTATGTTCTCAGTACTCCATCAATACAATTCACAGCCAAGGAGCACTTGGATGGGGCTTATAGATTGTTGGTGTTGCTATATTTTGAGCTGACTGGGCTGTTTCATTGGGGAAGCCCTATTGTTAGTTAAAGTCTTTCTTTTTGAACTGGTCAGATACACCAGGTAAAGCTCTTCTGATTTCCTGCTTGGAGAGGGCATAAAACCTGGTTGCCTGCGTTGTCGGAACTGCTCAAAGAAGGAGAGATTGGTGGTATTCAGAATGTGCTCAATCCCTTTATTTTCAGTATGGCTCGGTACCCTCATTCTCACCTATCTGATCCTATTATGTATAGGCTGGGGAAGCTTGGGAGGAGGGGTGGGCAGTTGCCTGGCCACACAAAGTAGTGGAGGGGACTTGGGGGTCTCATTACTTCTAAACGGACTTGCCCAAATCTTTCATTAGTCTGACCTTCACCTCCCATTTACAGAGATACCTGGTGCTGCCAATTTCTGAGTCTGTTGGGTGTTCTTCAGGGTAAATTGGGTTTTTCATGGGTTTTCCCACTGTCAGCTTAGGATTCTGCTTTCTTGGGTCTGCTAAGTCAATTACCATGGGCCATCTGCTTTCTAGCTTCCAAAATTTGGTTGTTGTTGTCTTTTCTCCTGTTCTCTTTATTCTAATGGGTTATATCTTTATTGTCATTTTAGTGGAGAATGTGGGGGGGCAGTGTCTGCAGTTGCAAGCACTTGCTCTGCTTTCTTTACCTAGCAGCCCATTTTTTTTCTTTATTAAAGAAAGCTTATTTGTTCATTTTAGAAAAATCAGAAAATACAAGGTAGCCAAAATAGTTTAAAATCACTCATAACCTCACTTGCCAGACATACCCATTGTTAATATCATTTCTATATACAGCTTTTAAGGTACATTTTTGAATATATTTGTAAAGAAATGGGATTATTATATGCAGACTTCTGGTAACCTAATTCAAGATCATCTCAAACTGGTAATAAATTTACTTAATTCTTCATAATATTCTTAATTAAAAATCTAAAAAAGATTGACTAAATACTTTTGTAAATTTGGTTACAATGCTGAATACAAATAATTGTGGAAAGGAAAGATATGTTAAAATAATTGTCCCTGGGCTTCCCTGGTGGCGCAGTGGTTGAGAGTCCGCCTGCCGATGCAGGGGACACGGGTTCGTGCCCCGGTCGGGGAAGATCCCACATGCCGCGGAGCGGCTGGTCCCGTGAGCCATGGCCGCTGAGCCTGCACATCCGGAGCCTGTGCTCCGCAACGGGAGAGGCCACAACAGTGAGAGGCCCGCGTAACGCAAAAAAAAAAAAAAGAAATTGTCCCTTCACTATATTTGAGCTTTTAGCTACTGCAGAGACTAGGAAACGGAAGTACAGAGGACTGCAGAGCCTAACCTGGCAAATCCCTTGTTTTAGGTAAAAGGATGTCAAGAAATCCCAACTTATTCTTGATTTTGATAATTAGAAAAATGTAAATTAAAATTTTTTGTTTAATTTACAAGCAAACACCATGTGGGGAAAAAAAAGAAACAGGACAAAGCAAATACAATACAAAGGAAAAACTCAAAGACAAAATAATTGACAAAATAATAATTTCTCATGCAAAGTTTTCTTTTTCCTTTTGTGTAATTTCCTTTCAGTCTCTCGCAAGTCAGTTAAGTTGATTGGACCGTGGTACCAACCATGGTAAAAGCCAATTTTCTTATTCTAAAGGTATTTCATGTAGGAATGACTCTAGTCAATTGTTTCTAAAAAAAAAAAAAGCCATTTCTCCGAAGATCTCTGGTAAAAGTGGGGTTGACTGGCAACTCAAAGACATTCATAAATAATGGAACAATAGATTAGAATACACACCTTTTTCATTGTGGGTCAACCGTATTATGTTCTAGATTTTAAAATAGACACATTTAATGTGCATTTGTTTGCCAGGCATTAAAAAATATATATGTATGTATTTATATATGTGTATATATTTACACATATATACATACACACATACATATATAATACCTCATCTCTAATCTTTCCAATAATAAGTGCAAGATATATATTATCCATTTCATTTACTACATCAGGAAGGGAAGGCCAAAGAGGTTAAGTAACTTGTCTAAGTTTATTTAGCTCATATACAGTAGATTATAAACTTGAACCAAGGTCTTCTGATAATAAATTCTGTACTCCTCTACAAGGTGGCACTTTGGATTAAAGGTCCATATATTTTTCCCCAATCAAAGTATTAAACTATGCCCCAGTACAATTCTCCCTCCAGGTGCTAATATTTGGAAAACTCAAGTTATTCCAATTTAGTATTCCAACGATTGAGAAAGTTTTGGGGGGTGCTGTCTTGAGCGATGTTAAGTAAGTTCTTCTGGCGGCCTTTAAAATGCTGATTGTGCTGTGAATCATTGGAGGGGAGTGTCATGTACCCAATTTGACAAACTTGACCGTGCAACCATTTTTGTTTCTGATATATCTGGAATTGACTCTCCTGGAATAGTCCTCTGGGGAGCCCTGATTTGGGACATTATGTTTCCAGTGACCATCATACATTGCACTATAGGATCTAATGTACTGAGTCTTGTAACTTCTTTCCTCCTCATGAATGAAAGATATGGAAGGAAGGAGCAGGGGAAGAGAGAAAGAAGAAAAAAGAAGAGAGGGAGCATCAATCATAGGCAGTGTCCTCTTCTTGCAGTCATTAGGTTATGCCATTCGACAAGATTTCTGTGGTTTTGGAAATTACAACAGCCAAATGATAAAAGCTTTCATGAGTGACAGAGTATGTTTTATTTGTCTTTACATCCGTGGTGCCTAATACAGAGCCCATTACAGAGTTGGCTGTTCAATAAATCTATGACCAGGTGAATGAGTGAGTGAACAGAAGTGCAAAGTCTGAGGTCTGAAGTCCTGGGTGAGCTTGGGCATCCCCCTTGATCTCTTTGCTCTGCTTGGGCGAAATGGAGATGAATCCTCTGTTGCAGGGTGTTGTGAGGATAGCAGAGATGGTGAGGTCCCTACCACAGCATCTAGAACAGAGTAGCAGCCCGCTACAGCTCAGTTACCTTCCTTTTCTCTTCCAGGTGAAGATTTTATGCTTTATAAGATACTGACATCTTATTTTGGAATCCCTGTTTCTTAGAGACATTAAAGCTGAGGTGAACAGATATCTATAGATTACTGTGCTCTTAATATTCAGTCATCATCTGACTGTCTCAAGGATATTTTCCTTCAAATAAGTAGCCTCCATCCCCTCCTGTTAGACTTTTTTTGCACAAGATAATGGGCTGTCTAGACTTACACTGAGTGTTGATTGAGGTTCCAGTGTGTACACATTTCTCTTCAACATAAATACGGGGATTGTTTTTTTTTTTTATATAACTGTCACTCAGCTGGTAATCAGCAGGGAAACACTGTGTGATGTTTGGCTCGGAAAGAGGAAAGTTAACGTGTAAAAAATAATGGGCCCTTCATTACATGGGGCACCAAAGGAACCCCTTGGGAAGTGACAGGAAACAGTAGGAGGTGGGGCAAAGTTCATGCACTAGCTCATAACTATCATGATTTCTTTCTAAAAATGAACGGAATCTATGCAGACACTGAATCTAATGTTTTCATTCTACTATGTTTTTTCTTTCTTTCTCACCTGCCTCTGTTCTCAGCCATGGTCATGTTATGAAGGACTGAAGCTTAGCTGGCTTTCCCTTCTGCCATTTGCTTAACATTCTGAAAGAAAGCAGAGAGGAGCGGTCAAGAGAACACCTAGTAATCCTGCAATGAAAGCAGTGATTTTTTTCCTTTTTCCTCGTCAGCTGGTAGAATAATTCTATACACCTTGTGTGTGTGTGTGTGTGTGTGTGTGTGTGTGAGATGACACACACAAAAGGAAAATACCTTTCAGAATAGACCAGAGACAGAGTGTCTGATTTCCTAATCTGATAATGCTTACGAATAGAAAGAGGAGAAAGAGAGTTAATTTTAGGTGCTGATTGCAAACACTCTTTGTTGCCTCTGTGGCCTTGCAATCTGAAATACTGCAAGATTGGATTCCTCAAACTTCCTTACACTTCATAGCTGGGTTTTTGAGCTGATGGTGTGCTGATGTCTCTCTCACCAGCAACAGCAAAGCTACCTCTATGTATATGCTTCTTTCATCTGCACAGATGGATTGCTTTCTTCTAAAAGGCTTTAGCTGCTGTGGGTGGCTATGCTCGTGAGTCAATGTTTTCATTATTTTTCACAGGAGAGGGAGGGTAGGGCCCTCATCTGAGAACATGTCTATCCTTTAAGACCTAGTGAACCACACAGCACATATGTTTAGTATGTTTGGGGATATCTCCAAGTGGTAAGTGCTCAGCTAATTAATTGCTTTCAGGATAAGGGCTGAACTCTCCTCATTCTGTTCTCCACGGTTCTATCAACTGGCCTCCTCTTTCTTATCACCACACCTCTTGTTCCTGCCCAGAGATCTTCCTTTCCTCCAGCACCGCTCGCTGACCTACCTCCCTCATGCGCAAGCTTTGGAAGTCAGCAAGTTCAGTGCTGGGGGATGTGAGGGGCTCAGCACATCCCAGCTCCTCTTTAGGGACAAGTGTGGTGGAAAGACTCCCGAGCTGTGAAATCAGAGACCTGATTCTTCCATTTATTGGCTCTGTCCTCCGAGCAAGCCTTGGAACTAAAACTTCATTTTCTAATCTGTAAAATGGGGTAGCAATATATGGATATATGGTTTCGTGAGCATGAAAATAATAATGATAATGGCTATGAAAGAACTTTGCACTTGGGAAAGTCCTGGGTTTTTATAGCAATTATGGCTTAAAAGGAAAGATGTCTCTGCTCATATTCTTTTTCTACATCTCACCAAATCTCCCCCTTCCTCTGCCTATAAAATCCTTTCCACCGTCAAGGCCCTTCTTGGTTTTATCTACTTTATAATGGTTTACCCTGGTGCTCTGGCCATGCTGGTCTCTCACTGTTCAAATCGCCTCTAACCTTTACTGACAGAAGAATATATTTTAACACTTTAACAAGTAAATACAGCTCTGTGTTTGATTTAACTTTTCTGCTTGTAACTCATAACAAATTGAACCTATTTCTGACCAGTCCCAACAGTGCCATATTCAGAAAATACATAAGTTTGACATCTAAAATAAACATCCATTAGATCTTTCCTATAACCTTTCTACAAACACCAAAGGGCATGGCATTGCATGACAAATACAATGTTTCCTGCTCATCACAGCATCACGGCGACTCAGCTCCCTTTTCCAGACTACATGTGCACCCCAAGCTGGCACCTGCTTCATGCAACCCTTTCTTCCATCCTTCAGGGTCTATTTTTTTCAGTGAGTAGCTCTCTACTGTTTCTAATGTAGACAGAGTTAGGCTTTGTGGCCATCTGGAGAGAAGGGAATAATTTCAAATCCTTCAGAGTGCCTAGTACAAAACTGTACTAAGCATGGGGTCAGTATGCCCTCAATAACTGTTGTATTGAATCCATCCTACAATAACCATGTGGCTCTTGTGATGTAGGAGGTCAGGCTGGTGGTGCCACAGTTCTCGGGTCTCCAGATGACTACAGTAGGGCTGGGAATGGCTGTGTCATTGGAGGCTGGAGAAATGTAAGAAACAAGAGTCTCCCTTCCACAACCATCTCTGTGTTTCCAACCTGGCAGCCAGTCAAGGCCTGATGCCCACTGTGGAGCCGGTGGGGTGTAGGAATCGGGTCCAGCAGCCTTGACCTGCTGTCTCTTCCTCCTCCTCCTCAGCCTGTCACCAGTTCAGGCTGCCCCAGTCGGCCAAGTGATTGGGGCTCACGCCTGTTGCTTCTTCTGGGGAGAGGAACCTCCAGAGCACATCTCCCACAAAGGTGTGTTACTGCCCAGCCAGGCTCTTGGAGTCCCTTACATTTGTATAGAATTCCCAGTTAGCAAGCCAATTTCACATACATTGGTATGATCTGATACTCAAAAAAACGATGGAAAGCAGACAGTTTAGGGCTCTGAAACCCCTCTTTCCTAGATGAGAGAAGGGAAATAGAAGTCCGAGGTTTCCTCTGTCTTTCACCAGCGACAGACTGTCTTTCTGAAGCCCTCTGTAGTATATTCCTATCCCAGTTCTTTGACTTAGTTTATCTAGTGCTTACCTTTTCTTTACTAGTTTAATTGTTGCTGTGGTCCGTATGTCTTCTACCCTTTAGGTTTGTCAGCACAGATCTGCCTTACCTGTATGTTCTCTGGGCAAAATCCTATCAATCTAATCTCAGGGAAGGGAATTCAGAAGAAAATTCTGAATTTATTGTGTAAAATGCTTCCTATTGATGGTGTTGAAAACTGCATACCTGTTAGAAGCAGGGTTTGGGAGCACAGATGGTAGCCAAAGGAATGAAGATCACTTGGAAAGAGTCTCTTCGTTGACATATGACAAAATGGAAGGCACACCTGGACTTTTATGAGGGGAGGAAATGAAAGGGAAATGATTCCCAGGAAAGAAGCAGCTTTAACCAGCTCCACCCGGGCCATCTGGGTTAACTCTTAACTGCAAGGCCTGCACCGTCTATCTGTGGTTTTGGGAACATCATCTGGTTAAGAGACTCAAGCCTGCCCTTTCATAAGTTAACCAAACCTGTCACTGTTTGGGTTCCAGCTGTATTTCACTGTTTTCACTCTTCAGATTGGTGTTTACAGATTTGAACCATGAAAAATGGATTGTTCCTTGAAATCATGGGTCACAAGCTGGTAAGCTTTGGGCTTCATTTAACCCACAGATGTGTTTTATTTAGCTCATTCAAAATTAAAAAAAAAAAAGTAAAGAAAGGAGTTTGTTTCCAACATTTACAGGTTGTGACATTTTAGGTAAAATTGTATTTTGGGCCTCTTTAGAAAATTACCTTGTCTGGGGCCTTTGGGGTTGAATAATGACATGTCAGTGTTTGGTCAGAACCAATGAGGGGCTGTGGGCAGTTGTTTGCCACAGTCCTGCAGGGCTGCCTCCCTCATCTATGGGGCTTGCTGGGCCCCTGGGCACTTTAGTTTCCTACCCCTCCCCTAAAAGTCACTCTGCCCCGAAACTCTTTTGTTTGAGTTTGGCGTCAGGCAACAGAGAGACATAATTTGAAGCTGCGGGACTGAGGGGAGGAAAAAGAGGAAGGGTTGGCCAGAAAATCTCTTTAGGTTTCACTTAACTCTTCTTTGTCCATTCCTACTCTCCTCTCTCATAGGTAACTTAATTCAGACCAGAATATTACAATGCAGGGATTGGAGGCAAGCCAGGTTTGTCCTGGGAACGATAGGTTATGACAGTGGTTCTCAATGCTGGTTGCACACTAAATTGTATACAGACATTTAGAACATGCCGCTGCCTGGGCTCTGCCCCAGACCAACTGAATCAGAGTCTCTGAGAGTGGACCCTGGACATCAGTAATTTTTAAAGCTCCGTAAGTGCTTTGAGAGTTGAGAACTCTTGGGTTAGGCCTTTGAGGAGGTTTATAGAGTCTTTCGGGTCTTTGAACTTAAGAACGCTCTTTATCATCATGCCAGGAAGACGAAGAGATGCTTCTTAGTTAATGAACATCATAAGTATCTACATGCATCCATGCATTCTCCCCATTACTCTACTCTTCCTTCCCAGAGTTCCCTGGGAAGATTGAGGACAGATTTCTTCTCCATCAGTGTAACAGGTCAAGTCCAACGTTTAATTTCCTTCCACAGTGGAACTGGTACATGTAGCAGCAAATGTCATTTGTTTTCACTATCCACCGGCCACATGCTCCATTCAAGTTCATGAAACTTTTTCAAAGCACTAAGAATTCTTTAACTCACACCCTAAACTGCCAGTGGAATAATAACAAGAATATGTTATCTCCCTCCCCATCCCTAAATAAGGCAAAACAAAACATTCTTTTTTAGCTTCAAAACAGATCCCAGCAATACAGACTGGGAAATTTTACAGCTCTTTGTAGGGAAGTAGGATTAGCAAACAGGCTTGTCTTTCTGGCACTCATTCTAGCTGGTTTTCAAATGCTATTTTTCCCTACACAGGTCAGAGCCACGTGTGTGAATAATTTCTCAGTAAGATGAATAACTGATAATTATTCAGTTATTATCTGAACTGTAGCTAATGGGTACCTCCTGCAAGGGTAGATGGTTTACCTCAGAGGTTCCTAATCCTGGCTGATCATTCTATTTCCTCAGACACTTAAGAAAAAGATAGATACTCTGGGCCCCACCTCAGACATACTGCATCAAAATTTCTGAGAGCATGGGACCTGGTCATCTGTGTTTTGAAAAGAATCACCCCTGCTCATCCCTAGTACGTCTTCTCATATAATTGGTAGCAGAATTGTAAATTGGAAGAACCTTGGTTTAGAGGCCAGTTTGATTCCATCTATCAAGATGTAAAATACACTTCCCTTTGAACCAGCAAGTCTCCTTCATCCTTTGGATGTATTTGCACAAGTATCAAATAGATATGCAGATCTGCGACAGCAAAAAACTGGAAACAACCTCAACATTTATTAAAGTGGAGTTGGTTAAATAAATGAAAATATATCTGCATGAATGCTACATAGTTGTTAAGAATAAGTTAGATCACTATGTATTGATATGGAAAAATATGCATGTATATTTAAAGTAAAAAAAGTTGCAGAATAATTTGATTAGTTTGATTCCATGTGTGGGTGTGTATGTATATCAGTGTGTGTGTGTGTGTATATACACACACATACATATATATATTCAGACATACAGTTGTACCCATGCATATACACATTCATATACATCTCTATGTCTATTTAGTTAGTTTCTGGAAGGATATACTGTTAACCATTTGAATTTATTTACTTTGAGTGTATCTCCTGTGCCTTTCAGTATTGATCAGACATGTATGAGAACCATTGGTTGAGCTGCCAAAGTTGGATTCTTAGGCCAAGCCCATGATCCTTGGCACCTCCTGGGAGATAGTCTGTGACTGTCCATTGTTAACTGAAGAGAGAGCCACCTCTCTGGTCCTGTTAAGGTAGCAACTGGATTGGTTTGGGGATCACTGTGAAATGATGGGTGACAATTTGTCAGGTGACAATTCCTGACAGTTTCTTCTCCTTTGTTTCACGGGTGAATCAAATTCAGAAATAAGTTTTCAGAATCAAAGAGGTGATCATGTTCTCCTAATAGAAATAATATTTAAATGACTTTGATCCTTGAATCTTATTTCATAGGATTTATTAACAGAGCTTCTTTTTTCTTTTAGTCTGTGTAAGGATGAGCTTTATGATGATGATAATTCATCTGAGTCCCTTGTTTAATTTCAAGAAAGCAGGGGGTATGGGAAGGTCCTTATTCATGTTGGTATGTAGGATATCAGTGGATGGGGCACAAACATAGTTTCTCATTGAAATGAAAGGGCTATTTCCTTGATCCTGCGACCTACTTTTTCCTTCCTTTCTTCATTTCCAGGTGATTGGACACCAAATGCAAGGGGCATGAAAAAAGGAAGTGAAAAAACATTTAACTACTTGGCACTGTGCTTCATATATTTATAAATTGTTTTATCACTTCCCTGAATAATGCTGCAAAAAGATATTATTCTCCTTTCACAAGTGAGAAAACATACTGAGAGGATTTTGTGTTGCCCAAGGTCTGATCCAGTTAGCAAATGTTGGAACTAGTATTGGGCCTCCATAGCCTAGATCTCTTCCACTGCCTCTACCAAGCAAATCCCAAACTAATATTTTTTATAATAATTTTATCTTGGGTATTAAAACAACCCAGGAGTCACTTTATCAAGATTGGAAAATGCTGATAGCATCCCAAAATGCTAACATTTTCGCAGTTGAATTCCCAAATAATCCTTTTTGTATAGATCTTTATTACATTATATGAAATGGCAGGAGAATAATATTTTATTTTCCCCAGTGCATTTTATCCCTATGACCCTTTTCAAATTCAGCCATGTGGACTGGAAGTATTGATTGCCACAGGAAGGACTATTATGGTTGCAATAATAAAATCTATATTAGTTTTCTAGAGCTGCCATAACAAAGTATCCCAAGCTGAATGGCTTAATTAACAGTTTTGTTTTCTTATGGTTCTGGAGGCTGGAAGTCCAAGATCAGAGTGTTGCAGGATTTGTTCCTTCTGAGGGCTGTGAGAGAGACTCTGTTCCAGGCCTCATGCCTCACTTCTGGTGGTTGGCTGGCAATCTTTGACCTTCCCTGGCTTGTAGATGCATCATCTTCACATGGCATTCTTCCTGTGTTTGTGCTTCTGTGTTCAAATTCCCCCTTTTTATGGGGATACCTTCATATCGAATTAGGGGCCCACCCACTCCAGTATGACCTCATCTTAACCAATTACATCTCCAACAACACTGTTTACAAATAAGATCATGTTCTGAGCTTTGGGGGTTAAGATTTCAACATACGAATTTTGGGGGGAACACAATTCGACCCATAGCACAGTCCCTGACATGTTTGGAGGATTTGAGGGCTGAGGAGACCTGTACCTCATTTTTCCCTTAGATGCTAAGACCTCAAAGTAGAAATGACCAGGTGGTGGATCCATACAGAGAAGCCTCAGTTTACAGGGGCGAGAGCAGCAGAATAGTCCTGTGTGGCTGAGCTGGACCTGGAAGAGACATAGCCTTCCAGGGCCCATGATGTTTCTGAAACCCCATGATTGTGCTGGAGCCGCAGGCTGCATTCATGTACTGAGAAGTGCCCCCAGACTCAAACCAAGATCCAAACTAGAAGAGTCTTTTTGGACAGGAAGGAGAAAGAAGGGAGCTGCTGTCTGCATGGAGCACGGAGGAAGGAAAGTGACATCAGTTGTCTGACTGTGGAGAACACTCAACCCTTCTCTCCTCCCTCCACAGGAGGAGTTGTGTCTGGAGTGTGAGCTTGAGGGAACCCAGCTCGGCTCGCTCCAGGCCAGATGGGAAGTGAAGCCCAGAACTGTTCATGCCATCAGCACTTCAAGAGAAAATACCCTAAGAGGGCAGGGGCAGCTGGGCCAACCTGAAGCTCTGGGGTGTGGTGTTCTCAGACAACCCCAGAGGGAAAATGGGGACCTTCCCAGGTGGCTGTTTAGTGAAACAAATTGATCGGCCTATTAGCAAACAGTTCACTGCACATTGGGGAAAAACAAATGCGAACTGTTTTCCTCCCCATTGCAGTTTATGGGTCGAAACTCTTTCATCATAATAATGCCATGAGACACTAGAAGCCAGGTAGATCACTGAGTTTTTCAAATAAAAGCAGACTTTTCTAAACATTGGCAACGATTTCCTTCGTAAATAGGTTTAACCTTAGACCTTCTGTCATCTTGCGTTTTTACACAGGAAATTAATTTTCTCCATCCTCTTGGTGTTTGAGGAGAGAGGGAAAAAGTTGAAAAAGTTTCTGGGATTTCAAAAAGCTGCCATATAAACTTTAAAATTAAACAGACGTTATGTGAATCACTTGTAAATTGGAGCCATGGGAACCTGGGTTGTAAACTGAATGGGATGTTCTGAAGCAGGAGAAGTGGATATTTTGGCAATTATTGGGGGCTGCGTGGATCAAAAAAAAAAAAAACCAAATGGAGATGGATCTTTGTGTCTCAGCAAGAGTTAGAGAATATTCCAAGCCATAAATCCTTTCCAGGAGATTCTAAACTTCCTGAGGGCAGAGGCCATGTCTTGCTCCACTTTATAGTCTCAGCACCTAGCAAGTGCCTGGCACACAGCAGACACCCAGACCATTTATGGAACTTGATCCTCTGGGAGCAAGTGCACAGTCATAGTAGGTAACATTTAAGTGCTGAGATCCTTGTACCTGACCTCAGTTTCATTCTTTACTGTTTTAGTCTAGATTTTCCCAAAAGCAGAGCCTGAGGCAAGGACTTGGGTGTAGGTAGTATATTTTGGAGGTGATCCCAAGAAACGGAAATGAGGGAGAGGTGACGAGATGGGAAAGGAGCAAAAGAAAACATTATAGAGAATTATCGAGAACTCTGCTATAGGCAGTTGGTAGGATTTAATTTACAGGAACTCTTTTGAAAGGTACAGAATGCCTCCTAGGATTGTCCATCCCAAGGACGGAGGTTGGTCCAGCATCATCATGGGGTTTCAGGACACATCATGAGTCCTCTTTATCCAGTGTATCTGGTCCCTCATGTTTGCAGAAGTTTTCAAAGCAGAATGGCAGAGAGAGGCACCTACCATGCACTTGAAGGGGGACACTCTTATGATTTACCATGGCGGGGGGCTGGAGTCGGAGGTGGGTCAAGAGGGTGTGATGTGGGACACCAAGAACAGTTTTTCCACCTACTGTAACAACTTACCTTCCTCTTCCTTTGAGTTATTTGATCTGTCCCAGATGCTGTGTATGGATGCTGTTGAACACTTTTTAAATAGAAACAGATTTATCCTTTATTTGAAGTGATTAGCTTTGCTATTTAGAGTCACAGAGCAGGAGACTAAGGCTATCAGAAAATCTCTGGGCATGTTCAGTCTCCATAGTCCTTAGGTACCTGCCACACCCTTCATGGGGAGAGGTTCCTGGAGGGTCTTTCCATCCCAAGTTGGGGCCACTTGACCTTGTCACTCTACCTTTCTCACCACTTCCTGCAGTAAGCATTGGCCCTGCCACACCAATCTCTGTCTCTATCTTTGCTGATTCGAGTTATTCATCAATTAGTTCACTGAAAAGCTGTCTTTCTATTTTTATACCCCTTTCTAGCTGTTACGGGTTGAATTGCGTCTTGCCCCCTCTGCCTCGCAAATTCAAGTTTTGAAGCCTAACCCCCAATACTTCAGAATGTGATTTTATTTGTAAATGGGGTTGTTGCAGATGTAATTAGTTAAGACGAGGTCATACTGGAGTAGAGTGGGCTCCTAATCCACTAGGAATGGTGTCCCTAGAAAGGGGGAAATGTGAACCCAGAGACAGACAGGTATAGAGGGAAGACATGTGAGGTGCAGGGAGAAGACAGCCATCTACAAGGCGAGGAGAGAGGCCTGGAACACATCCTTCCTCATATCCCATAGAAAAACCAACCCTGCCAGCATCTTGATCTCATCCTTTATCCTCCAAAATTGTGAGACAATAAATTTCTGTGCTTTGGCTACCCAATGAGTGGTACTTTGTTATGACAGCCCTAGCAAGTGAATACATTTTCAGCTCAAAGTGTTCATCTCTTGGACTTCCCTGGTGGTCCGGTGGTTAAGACTCCATGCTTCCACTGCAGGGGGCAAAGGTTCGATCCGTGGTTAGGGAACTAAGATCCCACATGCTGCGCGGTGCAACCAAAAAATAAAAACAAAAACTGAAGCATCATCTTCCATGAATTTTAGTGGATTATAAAGACCCCTGGACCAGGAGTTAGAAACTCTGGGTCTAGTCCTAGTACCTATCACTAAGAAATTATATAAAGGTGAGTAAGTGTCTTAACCTCTTTGGGTCTCTTTCTTTATGGTGCAAAATAAGAATAATAATCATCCTGCCGCTATTTCCTCAGAGTGGGGCTGTGAGGATCAAATGTGATCCTCACATGTGTGCGAAAGTGTTTGTAATCTCGAAGGCAGTATGCTAATGCACGAAGGGGGTGTAAAAAAGAGGAGTGCGTTGAATCCTGATCTGGGAGTCATTGTGACCTCGGAACAGTTGTTTATCTCCTTTGAGGCTCAGTCCTGTCTTCTGTAAATTGAGCTGATTTTAAGGCACCCTCCCAGCTCTCGAGCTCCAGGATTACATGACATTATCATTAGTCATTTATTGATTCAACAACATCAGTTGTCTGTTCCATGCCAGGCCCTGGACAAGGCACAAGGGAAACAAGTGTGAATAACTTCAGCCCTGGTTTTCCAGGAGCTTTGTTCCTCCAAAATTTTCCATCTTGGTAAATCTTACAGTGGCTGTCTCCACCCTTTGATGACATATTTTTGTCAGCCTTAGAAAAACAAAAGTTTGGAGAAAGATAAAGATGGGAGCAGGAAGGGATGGTTTTAGAAAGAGACTATTTCCAAAGCCATGTTGTTTTGTCAACAGTTAAGGAAGAGGTTGGCTGTGGATTCCCTTTACATAGGCCAACAATGACATTAAAATTTCATCTTCCCAAATGTCCTAGTTTAGCCTGGCTTCATTTTGTTGGCATACCTCTGGGTTTACTAACAACATGCAGCTGTTTAAGGTGTAGGGAAAGCACGTCCTTTCCTTGAATTATTCCTGATGACTAGTATTTGTGTTGTAAATTGTGTTACCATCTCCTCTTTAGTTTGTGTTTTATTTTTGTTGTATTGTGCACCATGGACACTCCATTTACAACAGACATAAGCTGTCTGCCCTCATCTCATCTAGGCATACCTCTCTGCATGTCTGTCCTGTGTCCAAATCTCAGGGGCTGGACACTAGTCTGAGTCTAGACACTGGACTACTTGAGGTATTTAACAAAAATATTTTTAGAATGCCTGTACTTGGCTCTCTGAGTGTAGCTGGGAATATAGCAGTGACAAGTAAAGGAAGCTATTGTGCTCGTTGGAGCTTCCATTCTGCTGGGAAATAAGTAGATAAAGAAACAAAGATACAAAAAAGAAAACTGAGATAAGTTCAGATTATGAGCGCCAGGGCAATGTGCCAGAGAATGACAGCGGTGGGCAGGGAACATTGAATGGTATGGGCAAAGAAGTCCTCTTTGAGAGGTAATATTTGAGCAGATACTTGAATGAGGAGGACGAGACATGGGGGAGATTTGGGGGGTGAAATGTCTTCCAAGCAGAGGTTATAAAATGTAAAGACCTCAAGGAGGGGAATTTAGTGTGTTGAGGGAATCATAAGAGGGTGTGGATAGATTGTATAAGCAACTAGAATACTGATATTATTCCTGAGAGTACCCGTCCCCTCCCCCATTTGTCTGCTTCCCTTTTGTTTGAATGATTTCTTTGGACCAATTCTTCACCTTGCCTGCCTGTCTCTGTTTCATAGATTTTCCACATTGTTTATAAACTTGGATCTCCTGAGAATTGCATTTATTAAGTCTGAAGCTAAGGGGAAATGGTTTTTGGGATCGTTTTACTTAGGTAAATGGGGGAAGGTTGAACGGAGTAGACGAAGGGAGCTAATATGTATCTCAGGCAGGAGTCATTTAATTATAAAAAAGATGAGCCTATTTGAATTAGCCTGAGAAAGGGGGGATTGATTGTGAGAATATAAGGGATGCTCATGGAACCCAGTGGCAGGGGTACAGCTGGGCCTCATTGTCTTAGGCAGCTCCTGTCTCCTTTGCTCTTTTTCTGGGGTATTTCTCTCATGTCTACTTTTCTGCATGCCTGCTCCATTCTGCTTTCTGCAGCATCTTCCTCTGCAAGGTTCCTACCTACTTTTCTCCCATAACTTTGGGCTGTACTTGACTTAAGGATGGTTTTGTGGTAGGCAGACAGCTTGACCTTTCATGTCCAGTGCTATAGACTTTGTAGACAACTACAGATTCCTACAACAATGACTCTGCTTGGTTCAGTCCATCTTTGGTCAGTTCAGATATAGCTGGTATGGGAAGTATTTTCTTGGTTCAGAGAAGTGCCCCCCTTTGGTGGAACAGTTTCTCTAATGAAAAGGTATTGGTGGGGATAGAGTCAAGACCATCTTTAGAAGTTACAGGTAGAATTTGCTTGGGATAGGAGGATTCACACCAAAGGAGGAAATGTGATCTGGAGAGAAAACTAAAGCACAGAAGGAATAGATTAGGCATTGAAGGAAGAAGTATGGTGGCCATAAAGACATAGGTTTAGGTTTATCTGGTATTTTTTATAACATACTCATGTGTGCACACACATACATACACTCCATCTCCTTCTACAAATGATGTGACACAGCTTACAGAAAACATTTTAAATTAAAATTCAGAGCTAGTTTAAGCTACTTCATTCTGCTTTATTGTTAACCTTCTTTCTATAAGTAGAGTATGGCTTAATTTTTACATATGATTCTTCCATAATCAAGATTTCATTGTTTAGGACTGCTATGGTGCACAACAAGCCCCATTAAAAAAAAATTTTCCTTGGCACACAGAAAAACTAAATGTCCCAACTTTCTCTGCAGGTAGGTGGGTCCATGTAAGTAGGTTGTGGTCAGTGGTGTATGAGCATAATTCCATCCCTGGCCCCTGAAATCTTCCCACCCAATCTCCATGCTCTGTCATTCTTCACTTGTCTACCACTTTGATCCCAAGGATCAAGTAGAAAACCTCAAATCCCTAGAAGTTGGTTCAGCCACGGGATGGAAAAATCCTAGGTTCCTGAATGGTTCCGTGGAGCAGAGACCCTCTGTCTCAGAGACTCCCATTTAGGTAATGACATAAATGACAAACAGGTAATGCCACTGAGTTTTTAATGTTAATTATTATGCTGTCAGTTTTATCCTTGCCAGTGTTTTAGGCATATTCTCTTCTGGAGTTTCTGCCTTCTCATTTAATGTGTGGCAAAGATGGTATTGTATTTTAATATAAAACAAATAAATCCATAAGATAGAATGATAAGGTTATGGTAGAGTAAAAAGTAACAGCAAAGAGGATATATAAATTTGACACTAAAGAAATTCTTTTGAAAGTAAATTATCCAGTAATGTGCCTGGATATTTAATCTTCAGGGAGGGAATAGAATTCATTTAGTGATTTATTTTTTGAGTACAGATGTTGTTTGCTTTACACAAGAATGTTTGAATTTCATCAGTCTTAAGTTCATCCAGAATGCCAGCTACAGAACACCCTTTTATTTGCTGCCATAGTGAAGGAAGAAATGTTCTTAAGGGAAAGAAATCCTTTTCTCTTACAAACAATTAGCTTTTAGTAATGGAAATGTAAATAGAAGCACAATTCATTAATGTTTAAATTTTTTTCCTTGCCACACATATAGCTGACATAATACAGATGATATATGCAACTACACACACACACACACACATACACACACCCCTATGCTAACACACCTCACATGTTAGTAATGGTGTATGATTTATTTTGCTGCTTTGGAGTTTCTAACAGTCTTGTACTAACCTGTTTGTTTTGTTTTGTCGTTAATTCTGAGTTTGTAAGTTATAGAATTCTCTAAAAGTTGTAGAAGTTGTAGAATTCTCTAAGAGTCAATGATTCTGGTCTCATCTCTGGCACTACTTGGTCTGTGACCCTAGAGGTTACCTCATCTCTTTGGATCTTTATTTATTTAACTATAAGTTGAAATTGGACTAAGAAAATGGACTTTGGAGTCAGATGGATCTGGGTGCCTTTGGGCAAGTTCTTCAGCCTCTCAGATCCTCCATGGAGATGATACTTTCTCCCTCTCAAGGTCAAGGTGAGCATTAATGGGACATATCTCAAGGCCTGGTTCACAGCGGGTATTGAATTACTTGCTTCCCTTGCCTTGTCTTCTGGTTATTGGAGACCTCCACTTTCTCCTCAGAAGAGGAGGTCAAGTTATTGTAGCTTCTACTAGGCAGAACTAGGCTTCTGTCCGATTCTCTTGGTGATCAAAGGAAATATGCCTGGAAAAGGAGAGCGTTGGAGACATCACCTACCACACATACTCACTGTGAGCGCCTATTCCAGGTGATACCCAGTCCTGTGCAAAAGCGCACACACACACACATACACAGTTTGAACGCAGTCTCTTTGGGATTTACTCAGCCCTTACCTGTGCCTTTCTCACTCTTGAATGATATCCATAGGTGATTGGAGGATGAGAGAAAAGGTGGGACGAGGAGCAGACGTCTTGTATTTGCTGCATGGTGCTCTGATACTGTCAGAGTCAATCTATAAGGAAGTCATCAAAGTAAAATGATCAAGAAATATCTTTATAATCCACAGCTTATAATCTCTTTTTAGAATATTGGTCTTTCTCAGTAACTTTTAAAAGGCCATAAAAGCAAAAACGCCACTGTCTCCTTTAGCAGAACTTCTGTTAGTGTGATTGAGCAGTGTCCCAAGTGACCTGTGAGCTGAGCAAGGTGAGAAATACTTTCCTGCGTCATTTGCCTTCTGGAAAAGGAGAAGGTGCAGACTGCCCAGTCACTGTCCTTACTATCATCATATGAATAGAGAACTAGTCTAGAAGTGGGAAACCTCATTCTTGTCCTGGCTTTGCTGCTAACAAGCTTGTAGCCTTCAGCTAGTATTTTAATTTTCCAGGCCTCAGTTTCTGTATTTTTTAAATGAGGGAGTTGGACAACACCAATCTTTAAGATCTTTAGCTCTAGTGTTATATATGATTTGAGCATAGGATTTTTTGGAAGTATGGTCTAATATATGAGTCTCCAAATTCACTGATTTTCATGTTACCTCACTCCATACTTTTGCCTTTGTCTGTACATTACCAAGACTAGACAATTATTTGCTCATTATTTTTATTCAGTAACTATTAAAACTTATTCTCTTTCTCAGCAGTAATATTCATGAACTTATAGACTTGATCACAGACATACACACAGTCCCCAACTATTAACATTTTTTGTGTGTGTTCTTCCATGAAATAACACATTTTGGGAAATGCTGTTACAGTAATTTTTTGAGAGAGATTAATATACAACTACTCAAAATTTAATTTTTCTGTCTCGAATAGCTTATCTGATAGGAATCATAGGTTGATGTGCCAATATTTATGCTGGTCCATAGGCTTTTTCCCATTACCATCGCCCCCCAAATCTGAAGTGTATCATTGTTTTTGGTCTATCAAGCTTTGAGAAATGGCAACTTTGCTCTTCCCAGTAACACATGTTGATCTATACCTAGAATTCAGTGCAGCATATTGTTTTATGGATTGTGAGATCAGAAGAACAGAGAAAGGGGCAAAAGGAGGATTAGAAAAGTCATTCAGATCAACTTGTGGGTAATAGAACTTTGCTTTTTTTTTTTTTTAACTAAGAAAGTATTGGATCCTATAACAAGACATCATGTACATCCTATCTCTTCCATATTTCTGTATTTTGGCATTTGAGCTGAGTTGCTACACACCTCTGCTAAGCCCTCTTTTAGATATTTAAAATGTCTAATGTGCTTACATTTATTTAATTAATCTTCAAAGATGAATTCCTTGCATGTCTTGGTTTTGAAAGAGTTCCACAAGAATTGGAATTTATGAAACACACAGCAAGTTTAACCTAGCCTTCATTTTGCAATCACCTGATATCAATTAGCATTCCTCCAGTTTGGGGCTGATTTATGATGCCCTTGTAAGGCCCTGAAAATATGAAAGCAGAGAAGCAGTATTTCAAAATGCAGCATAAAATCAACAATAAAATGTATATTTATAACCTGAAAAGTATGATTTCATCTTGGAGACTTACCAACCCAATAGCAGTAATAAGCATGATTTTCACTGTACCATATTGTACTTATTAAGCACTTCAGGGGACTTGTAAATAAATCAAATTGTGGGATCAGTTTTGGATATCTGAACATATTTTTAAATATTGTAAAAATGTGGAAAAGTATCACAACTGGTTATCATTTGTTCCTGTTTTCCAAAAGAGTTTTAATCATAAACTCATTCTTACATCCTCCTACAAGCTGGACTGAGGCTGGAATGGCCTGTAAAATGACATACTTTTAATAAATGCAGATTTAATATGGTCATGAGATAAGATTAGACCCTTCAAAAACCCCATTCAAATACCACATATTCTGATTTATGCTTATAAAAGTCAGGGAGAGCTAGGTGGTTTAGAGGATGCAGTCTTATCAGAGAATTTAGGGTGATATATATACCTGCTTTTGATTTAAAATTTTAATAAAAAATTCAGTATGGGAAGTTAAGGCACTGGCTTGAACTGCCTCAACTTGCTCTTGTTCGCATTATATTGGCCTCCACAAGTCAAGTCAATTCAATCCAACAAACATTTATTGACAGTGTATGATGTGTCAGACACTGTGATAGGTATGGGGGCTACGGTGTCAAGAGATTTAGTCTGGGAGAGTTTTCCCTGGCATACCAATCATTGTGAGAGAGCTGAAGTTCCAGGCTGACCACAGAGCATGGCCTTCCCCAGTTTGGTTAGCATTCTGAATTTAGGTCAATGATCATGGAGTCCAATGGGACAGGGATGCATGGTTTGGGCCTCTTGGTCTGTAGAGGTCAGTGTCCCCGGCGAGTCATTTCAGTGTTGCCCAAGGTTAAATTTCAAGTAGCAGCTGGGTTAACTAGGAGAGTCTGGCTCAAGTAGCCTCAGATAGATGGTTCATCTGATGAGAGGGATGGTGACAAGGACATCTTCAAGGAGTTTTATGATCGGGACAAAGAAACAAGATAAAAAACGCCCCATTTTATTGACATTCCTTTTTACAGGGCTGTGAGTTACAGGTTCTGTAACTAAAGGCAGAACAAACCACTTTTGTTTCTGATGTACACATGGCAGGCTGTGAAGTTCCCTCCAGGTTTCCCAAAGGAAATGATAAACCTGAAAGAACCCCAAAGAATTGGCAGGTGAAGCCTCCACTGTGGTGCTCCGGAGGTTGATGACATTGAATGTCAGCACTAAGATGGCTTCATCTCCAAGCTTCTCAGTTACTTGCTGATGTTGGGTCTCCAGTTCAATGATGGGAAAGGCCATAGGCTTTGATTATCAGAGTAGCATATTAGGAATCCAGGCTCTGCTCGGGCTAATCTGGCCCTGCCCTGTATCACTCCAATTTAGGAGATTCGAAGACTCTGTTTCATTAGCCCTTGGGTTCTTGGCTTCAAAATAGCTGACCCATAGCCTCTACAAGCCACTCTTAACATCACTTAGTGATGCAGTCATGGAAGTAGCTTTTATCCCATTCTTTTGTTTCTTCACAGAAGGGGAAAAATTCTGGGAGGTGATGGGAGAACAAAGGAAACCAAGTGAAAGTTCATGGAGGTTTTTCTTCCCCTAAGATTTATTTATTTAATTAATTTATGGCTGCATCGGGTCTTAGTTGTGGCACGTGGGATCTTTGTTGCGGCATGCGGGATCGTTCATTGGGGCTCACAGGCTTCTCTCTAGTTGTGGCGTGCAGGTTTTCTCTTCTCTAGTTGTGGCGTGCAGGCTCCAGGGCACGTGGGCTCTGTAGCTGTGGTGCGTGGGTTCCAGAGTGCGTGGGCTCTGTAGTTTGCGGCAGGCAGGCTCTAGTTGAGGCGCACAAGCTCAGTAGTTGTGGCACGTGGGCCTAGTTGTCCCATGGCACGTGGGATCTTAGTTCCCTGACCAGGGATCAAACCCACGTCCCCTGCATTGCAGGGCGGATTCTTTACCACTGGACCACCAGGGAAGTCCCTTCATGGAGGTTAATTAAAATGTTTTCTATTTGTTTTCCAGTGGGTTGTGTTTTCAGTTCCTAATTTGCCTGGATACCTAATTCTGTTTGTAAGCAATGAAATGTTGTGATAGTTTTGGAAATAAATTAAAAAATCAAGTCACCTCTGACATTTAACTATTGTATTCTCCCTTGGTAACATACATGGTGGAACTATCTTGCCAGAGAGGTGCAGACCGCAGACAGGAGCCAAATTCCAACTGCACAGGCTAATAAAAGCAACCAATGGCACAGATAGTTTCTATAAGCAGATGCTTCAAATATCATTTGCATTTGTGAATAATAATGATAATGGCCATCATTTGTTCTATACTTACTTTGTGGGGAAATGCTGCATTAGGTATTTTACATAATATCCTTATTTTGTTTAAGCCTCGCAATATTCCTGTGAATTAGCTATTATTGTATCAGTATACTTGAAAGGTAACTGAAACTTCGACAAGTTATCAAGTTGAAGCAAAGATCTAAATCTAGCCATTTTTCATTCCAGAGCCCATACATTTTTCTTATTACACTCTATTGATTACATTGGGAGGATATGTCAAGCTTTTCTGATGTAATTTTCATGTTTTATGAGATTGGAATTATGCTTTTCAGCAAAACCCCTTGATGGGCCATTTGGATCCTGGAAGAATAGCCCTTCATGGAATGTTTTCCAAACTGAGGGTATTATAGACTGAATGCATCCCCTTAAGTTCATATGTTGAAGTCCTAACTCCAGTGGGATGGTATTTGGAGGTGGGGCCTTTGAGAGGTGATTAGGTTTAGATGGGGTCATAATGGTGAGGCCCCCAGGATGGAATTAGTGTCCTTATAAGAAGAGGAAGAGAGCCTGGAGGTCTCTCTCTGTCTCTGCCATGTGAGGATGCAGAAAGAAGACAGTCACCTACAAGCCAGGAAGAACGCCCTTACTGGGGAAATGTACCAGCTGGCATCTTGCTCTTGGACTTCCCAACTTCTGCAGTTGTGAGAAATAAATTACTGTTGTGTAAGCCACACAGTTTATGGTAATTTGTTATGGCATCCTGAGCTAAGACAGTGGGTTTTAAGTGATTAAATCCTGAAATCAATTATTAGTATATTGTGACCGGTAATTTTTTCAAAAGGAAATAGAGGAGAATAGAAAATATCAGAGTACATAGTAGTAACTATTGTTCCATGAAACTTTTGGGAATATATATATATATATATATTTCATACACACAAACATATAATTTAATTTTGGTATATAGATGTATATATATTGTATATGTGTATGAGTGTGTGTGTGTGTGTGTGTGTGTGTGTGTTCACAATAGAAAATGTATTTTTTATTATGGATTTCAGTCAGGAAGTTTGAGAACCACTGCCTTAGGATGCAGGTAGGTTGAAGAAGTAGTCGGATTAAGAGAGAGCTAGCTCATTCTGTGTAAGAAATGAAAAGGTATTTGGGGATGTTTGTGGGGTTAAGCTAGGGAGAAGTGAGAAGGAATTTAAAAAAAGAAAAGAAAAGGGGTTCCAGAAGCATGGCAAGAGGCCCCTGAGTGGGGAAAAAAAATGAGTACAATTTCCCAGGAGAAAGAAGTGGTTGAGGTACTTTTAATAATAGGAATATCTAAATCTTAACGTTTACATTGTTTACTGTGCAGTTTTGCACTGCACATTATTTTACCTTCACCCTCTCTCCTTTGCTGGAAATCTTCAGTAGAGTCTTTTATGTATACACCCTGGAGCCAGTGGTGAGGCCAGGTATAAAGTGAGGTATCCAGCAAAACCCAGTACAGAATGAGAGAACTGAGCAGAAGCAGTAACTTGGGGCCTGAGGTGACTTGGGGTTAATGGGAGGAATGCTGGGTTTTCTAGTGCGTTCTAGGAATGAGGGTTGAAGTCAACTTTACTTACATCCAAAAGAATAATGTGCCTCTAGAAAGGTGGTGACTTGGAGACATCTAAGAAGTTGACGTTAGGATCCTGTGTGTTTCCCCCATCCACTCATGCCTCTTCTTCTCTCCTGCCATACCAGTGGGTATCAGAAGAGAGTAGGCAAGAAGGACGGGAGAATATAAGATCTGAAAGACAGATACAGTGACTCAGACTCAGTCTTGGACACTGAGAGCAGAGTGTGTGTATATCTGCTTTTGCACAGGGCCAGGTGCTCACATGGTACCAAGAATTATAGCATATGTGATATGTGGTCTGTGGTATCTCCAACACAGTTCTTTTCTAGGGAGATTTGATTTTGATTGGGTGGCAGTTTGGAATAGTGAAAAAGCACATTGATCTGGCTTCCAGAGGTATGGATTCTCATCTGCTTTTATTGTGTTTCCACTGTGAGTTTTTGAGCAGCCTATCACTTTGGCTTTCTTCTTCTAAAAGGGAGAGGAGGAATGTCATTTTCCTCTGGTCTCTAGCAGTTCTAATGTTTGTCCTAGACCAGTGGTGTTTGGTATGAGTCCTTGGAGGCTACATGGAGTCCCTTAAGCAGCTTTTAGATGGCCTGGGGGAAGGAGGATCTCTCCCCACCATCCCCCATAGCTTCACCAAGAGCAACCCTGCATTTCTGCTCTATGTTTTGAGGTTTTTTGGTAAAAAACAAACAAAAAACTAAAATGTGTGAAAAACTGCTGTACTAAACAATCCACAAGGGTAGCTGTTTACCTTTCAGTGACTAAAAGGGACTGAAATCTGGAATCAATAGGAAAAGAAGCCATTGAAAAATATTTTCCATGGAAAAGTTTCAAAGCAACAAAAGGATATGAAAAAGACCTGACAGTCCTTTTTATGGCAGGTAGAGAGCAACGTTATTAGTGACCAATATGTTCCAAATGTTTGGACTATATATGATAGGCTATCTTTGCATCTTAAATTTTTAGTGGGCAACATCAATAAACTGTCTTGCTGCAATTAGGAGATGATGTAATAAATGAATATGGCAAATGGAACATCCAACATTATGCTGGGACTGGTCTAACTGAACACACAGACTTGGCCCAGGTCTCACACAGATGAAAAACTCTGTGGCTGACTTGAGGTGGGAGAACTTCCCACTCTGAAAGCCTGAAAGTGGCCAGTTAACTCCAAACCCATGTTGCTGTTGAGTGGATTGCAGCTGACTTGAGAACCAGAAGGGAAGTGGTCAGTAAGTAAGTCATTAATACCACAGCCGCTAACATTTACTGAATACTTACTAGGCATCCAAATCTGGCCCAGGTGTTTTTCTTATAACCCATATTACAACTCTGTAAAGTAAGTAGTACAGATAAAAGACTGAGGCTTAAATCATTTCCCCAAAGTTACTATAGCTGGTAAGTGAATGCCCATTAATGGCTCCAACTTCCTTTCTTCCTTCATTACGCCTTGTGGCTGCTCATATCAAAAGACATCTTGAGCCTTATCCATTCTAAGCATTTTTGAGCCATGATCTGATAAATAGTCTTTAAATCTGAATTTATAATTTATTTGTTTATTCAACCAAAACTATTCATAGAGCATCTGTTATGTGAAAAGCATTATATGTGGAACTTGGAGGATGAAAGATAATTTAAATATTCTGTTTTAACCATAAAAGCTTATAGTCTAGTAGAATAAATAAGCTTATGCACATAAATACTTACAATTCAAGAAAGCAACTGATGCGTGTCCTCTGAGGCGGGAGATAAAACTTGATCAGCAGAGAAGTCTTGTGGAAGGAGGTGGCTTTGGGATTGACTCTTCAAGGGGGTTATGATTGGTACATGTATATTTGTGGTCAGTAAGGAACTCTGGGAAAAGGAGGTATATGAATAGAGGTATATGTTGCATGAATAATGCGGAGTAGACAGCAAAAAAACTGTTGGCTGGAAAGTAAGGCATATGAAAGGGAGCAGTAGAAAATAAAGGTGGGAAGATAAATTGGATCAAGGTAGAACGTGTGTCGGGGGAGTCTTGACTCAAGCTAAGAAATACGGACTTTATTCTCTGGGAATGGATGGAAAGCTGTCAAAAGTTCTCGAGCAGGAATGTGACATGACAATGCCTCAGAAAGATGAACCAGGCTATAGTGCATATGATGGATGTGCAGAGACCGGAAGAGGGTAGACAACTTAGGAGGCTTTTGAAATAATCCAGGTCAGGGACATTGATTACCTTGAATGGGGAGGTGAGTGGGAAGAGAGAGGAGGAACCTCTGGGAAACATGAATATGGAAGTAGACGTAGATGGGCTGAGCCTTTGACTGAATAGGGAATGGGGAAGAAAAGCAGATTTTGAGGGGAAGAGGATGAGTTTGGTTTGGGACAGGCTGAGTTGACCTGTAGGAGACAAGAGCAGATGATTATAAAGCAGGGGGACATGGAAGCATGAAGCTTGGTGCAGTGTAATGGACTGAAAAGGGTAACACAGTTGAGAGGCAGCAATACAAGTGTCCAGATAGACGCTCAACTGACTGTTCTATCTTGGTGATGGTGGCAGGATTTATATTTTTCATCCTAATTTTCCCCACATCATTGTTGAATGCCCTTAAAGAGCATTGAGGCATTGCCCACTGGCATGTGAGATAGTCCAGATTTTGGTATTTTAAGACTGCATTAATACAAAGGATTTGATTTTGGTTGAATGACTATTAGTATTTTTAAAACATGGATATATTTGTCAAACATCTGTTTTGTTTTAGAGAAAAATCTTTCCCACCGAAATGACTGATGGTTTTAACATCCTTGGGACACAGTTGTCTTTGTCATGAGAGAGGAGAGGCATCAGCCTCCTGGCTTTGAAAACTGCCCAACAGTTTGGCATCAAGGAAATTTGCCTCGTCTTCTCCATGGAAACCACCGCAAGGGTGGAAACAATTGGTATCTTGTGATAGGATTAGGGCTGGGGATAATGTATCTTCCATTTGGGTGTTTTTTTATGGTAGAATAGCTTTTATGGCTCCTAAGTAAAGTTTAACTTTGTGGCCTAATTTACAAGCATGAAACCACATGCTACTAAACACATATTTACTTTCCTGACTTTGTCCTTTCTTTGGCTTTTCTGGACCAGGTTTATTCACATTATTCAGTTTCTCTGCCTTACTACCTTCTGGTGCTGACGGTAATGCTTCTGCTGGAGACTGGCTGGCGTTCTCCACCAGAGCACTGACTGGCCTCCACATCATGCTTATGATCAGATATGTTTTACAGCTGGAGATCCTGAGATGGAGTTCTGTTCTTTGATCAATGGCATGCCTGATGATAAGGACCAGGCCCTGGAAATGGACCTAGCACTCTTAGCTTCAGTAATGGCATTTGAGGTGGCTTGTTCTAGGAATCCCTAAGAAACAAAGTTCAGTAGTTTGTGGGCCTTTAGCAGACTAAGTCACTTCTTCTCTCATGTCTATCTTGGTGTCATAGTCCTCAGACTTTGTTGTTGGGTGTCATACCCAACAACCAAGCAGCTGAAAACAAAGCCTTGTCAGGCTTCTCTGCCATTAAATGTGTTCCCTAGATGAGCCCTTGTAATCAGTCTGTCTCCCTATGACTGACTGGCCAGTTGCTGCACCATAAAACCTTATCTTACTAGCTGGAAGGAAGTGTCATGAAAGTAAGGGAAAATCCTGAACCACATGGGACATGTCTTTGAGTATTCTGTAACCAATTATTTATTATTTATGCTCTTAGAAATTTTGAATGTATTAACTGGGAATCAGTTGTGAAATAAAGCAAATAGAATGAATGTGTTCTTTGTATGCCTTACGCTGGTTAAGTCTTACTTGTTGAGTTAGTTTTGTCAGAAACTGTTCCTGACCCCAGAGATTTAACACTCAGAAACCATTTGAATTTCTAGCAATATGCGGACATATATGATCCTTTTGGGGCCTGGAAGGTTAGAACAGGAGCTGGCGTGTAGGTGGGCATAAGATGGGGACCAGACCAAGAGGAATAAGGGTAGTAGCCAAAGGAGCATGAATCAAGGGAAACTGAGGACGTGCAGGCCCCCTTGAAGTAAAAGCAGACCTGTTTGTGGAGTATGAGAAGAATCCTATCAGCTAATCAACACCAGTGTGAGTCCAAGGGGGGATTACCTGTAGAATCCATGTAACAAAGTATAAATCTTGTTTATGTTTTCTGTACGATTTTTATTCCTGTTTTTCAGATGAGGAAACAGAATCGATAGGTCATATAGCTAGAAAATGATGGAGCCAGGTATTTTTGATTCCAGAGGTTATACTTTTTGTCTGCAGAAAAAATATTAGAAGCTATCTGTCTGTCTGTCTGTCTGCCTATCTATCTATCTATCTATCATCTATCTATCTATCTTAATGTTCTCTTAATTGGTTAGCTTCCCAAGGCAATAATCTAGTCTTATCTATTCCTAATCTCTATTGTGTGACCTTCCATGGCAATAAAGAAGGAGGGTTTGTTTGGTTGAGTTACTTCATAAACTTAAAGACCACTGTGAAGTCATGCACTAGACTTCTTTTTCCAACTTAAAAATATGATTTTAAATTTGGGGGCTCAGAAGCCTTAGAAATTTCATTCTGGGATCTTCTAGCACCACTCCGGTAGATCTGGCCTTCAGTTCTGATCCCCTGCAGTGCTGTGTGGCGTAACTCCAAGGGGCACCATTTATGTCATCTATGTAAACACCCCCCAATGCAGATGATGCCCCTGGAGTTAAGTGATGTCAGGGTCCTGGTCCCACGTGGCCCCATTCTGTTCAACTACCTTCCTGATATCAAAGCTGCCTTGTGTTCCACCCTCTCTCAGGAGGCACAGATCGGCTCTTTAAGGTATGAACATCAAGTGTGTGTGGACCTGATTCTGCATGGCTCCCAAGGCATGGATGGTAGAGCTCTCTAGATTTTGAGGTGGAGAACTGAGGGGCAGGTGAGGGGCCACCCAAAGGTGGGATCAGCTTTGGAGTCACAGATAGGTCATACTTTCCCTCTTGGTTTTACAGAATTTGCCACTGGTGGACATGTATGCTTGCATGATTTGGTGGCCATTTCTTTCCAGTCTCATAAATGGAGAATTTTAAGAGGGAGTTGTAGTGTACTAATATGACATCAGATATTTCCATTATTGACTGATATGTATGGAAGGAGGGCAGGGGCAGCAAATTTCCAGGGAACGTTTTGCATTTTAGTCTTACTACCATCAACAGATTCCTGTAGGGCTATGGCAATTCTCTTCAACCTAACTTCCTCCCTCAGCCATTTTTGCATTACTTGTTGTGTGCAAAGAAGGTGCTCAACTTCCTTGTCCTGTAGGAATTTAAAATCCACTTATCTACCAATGGATGATATTTTTTCCCTGAGGAGGGATTTACTGAAATTCTGTTTATTTACACTGATAGTATACATGGATCTTTCTTCTCCTTATGGCTCTAGGACTTTGGGACTTCTCCTTTTCCTCTTACCAGCCAGGAGCTAGTCCAAAACACATCTTTTAACTACCCCCAGAACTCTATTAACTCTATGTCCTAATCGGTCAAATGCTCAGTAGTTGAGTGGACCTGGCTTGGTGCCCAGTCTGCTCTGGCAGAATTCTCTGGACAAGCTGAAGCAAAGTCTATGGTTTGCCTCTCCCCTTAAGAAGGATATCCCCACTGGAGCGCTGCATTTATAGCCTGTATAAGGATGCACAGGCATGTTGATGGCAGGCCTCGTGGTCCCAGCACCCAGTGCAGCCCTTGGCAGCATTTGTCTGTCTGGCTATGGATTGTTGTCTTTGGCAAACATCAGTATTAGATTTTGAAATCTCTTCTGGCTTCCTATTCTCATCCAGGATGCCATTAACCATCCCCCTCTAGATAGATGTGTGTTCAAAGACATAAGCTAATATGAACTCAGCATATAAATTGTAGATACAATTGATCTGAAGTCTACATAACTTGAAAACTCAAAAATTGGAGAATTTTCTGCTCTTTCTCTCCGTCTCCATCTCTCTCTTTTTTAATAGAAAAACAAAAAGCACACGCTGAGTGTTTGAGATGACCTTGGTGTCCCCGTCTCCCCACCATGGGTTTTGTACCTCTTTAATGATACAGGGCCAGAGAGTTCAAAGATATTTGGTGAAGTCATGGTAGGACCTTCTAGTAAGTCATGGGCTCACTGGCTTAGGGTATCTGCTGTGTTCTGCTTTCTGTACAGGACCCCATGTAATACCACCAACGTTCTCTCTCGTGCCCTCACTTAACTTCACTGGTTTGGGAGCTCACCAAGCTCTGACTCTCTTCTGTTAGGTCTCTTACTTTTCATAGGCTTCCTGTGTGATTCTCTCTCCTTACCTCTGGAATCCCTGTTCCTTTTCCCATTCCTCCTCACACTTTAGGTGTGAATACTTACATTGTACTCTTTTGGGCTCACAGCGCTACACATCTCTCATAACTCTGGAAAAAAATGGTGGTTATTGTGCTTGCAGTAATGTTTTGTCAGGAAACAGTAGTATGTCATTTATTCATTCACTTGGCAGTTGTGAGGTTATTGAGTACCTTCTCTGTGCCCAAGAATGGCCTAGAGGTTGAGAGTACAGGGTTGAAAATCCAGACCAAATAGAATCTGTATAGTTTTGTTATTGGTCTTCAGGTGTGTATGTGTCTTATGTGTCAACTAAGCAGACTGGAGGGGAGAGGCTGCCTTCCATAGGCAGCTGAATTCACAGTTATGGCTTTCTTCCCATCTCCTCTGGAGCTGCACAGCCTGATGGTGATCTTGAGAGACCAGCAAGACTTGGGATCCTGTCCAACCCAAGTGTAGCAGTGTATTTGCAGAATAACTGCTATCTGAAGCCACATGGGAGGACCAGTTTCCTGAGGAAGCATATTCAGGGTGTCACATGTTTCCTAGGATGATCCAATGACAATTTCATGTAATTTTTTTTTGTGGGGGAAGGAGGGGTCAGCCCATTAAATAGGTAACTAAATATGATTTTATTTTAAAATCTTTTAAGTATTTTCACAAGTCAAAATGCATTCTTGTCAAACTAGGAATTCTAAATTTTGGTTGCGAAAAGTAAGCTGAGACGTAGTGTAAATGCACGTTGATAGTTTTCAGTACTGTCTCAGCTCAATTGACCTTTACCTTGATCAGCAATTAAGTTCTGAGAGCAATTTCCAACTTAAAAAGTTTGCATGGCTGAGTACGCCACAAAGGAAGGTAGGGGAAGTTCCAGCCATGGGTGCATTTCTGTTAAATGGAGCATTTTTATGGATCTCATTAAAGATCATGTTTACAAAACAAATTTTAGGGGGGATTATTTTGCCATAAAAATAACTTGAAAGTAGTTCCCCCTTCCCTCTCCCAACTCTGTATGAACCTGAGCAAAAACAAATGTGGTGGTGAGCTAGGGAAGCAAAAAGGGGGCTAGTGATGCTCTGGAGAGTCTTGATATTACCCAGACAGGTCTTATGCATTTAGATCTCTGTCAGGGGTTGGGATGGAGGGGGTTGGAGTTTTTGTCTTGGTGACTGATGTACTTGATTTAACCAACAGCATCCAACCAAATCAGGCCAAAGCTTGGCCATGGATTTCACTACCCCCTGCAGACTTATCCAGAGTCCTCCTAAATTGACTGGAAGCATGGAATTGCTGTCTTTTGTGAGTCCAGTCTGCCTTTCCGCTGCACTCTCTGGCTCATCATTTTCCCTGCGAAAGAAGGAAAGTCCCGTTTCTTTTTTCTGCCCCTCAGGGAAGGCACAGCTCTTATTCTGTCTTCAGTTCCTTGCAGCAGCCAACTATGCAGGCTTAGAAAGAAAAATGAAACCATAAAGGAGAGTGGAGTCTGCTGGAGTGTTTACGCCCACATTTAATGTCTGACTTGGGTTAGAATAAATCAAAAGACAAAGGTGTTTTATTTTCTGATAAAAATTTCTCTCTTACTTTGCTGGGTGGCGGGGAGGATGGTGGGATGGGGTAGGAATATCCAGCAGGAGTGTGTACAGTGTGGTTCAGAGCTTAATAACTATGAGACACAGTCTGGAAACAAGTTATACATCTCTCCTAGGCCTCTAACAGAATTTGTGAAACATCAAACAGGGCTTGAAATATCCCAGATAGGACTCACATGGACTTCTGATGTAGGTTACTACCCGTGACTGAAGCAGTGCTAAGTACCAGACACTGTATGAACACTTCATGTGCATCTCATATAATCTTTACAACAATCCTGTGGGGTAGGTTTTGCATCATTTTAAGATGAAGAAAATGAAGTTCTGAGCAATCAAATAACTTGTCAATGTCACACAGTTGGTAAGTGACTGAGCTGGGATTCCTGCCTTCTTCAAAGCCTCTTGGGTTTCCCCAGTGAGAATCCCATAATCCTACTGAAAGCAATGCCAAGATAATCTTGAGCAGACGGGATACAAGCATCCAGCTACACATCCCTAAAACCAGATGATGCTTAGCATTGGTGAGTAGAATGGCTCCAACAGTGGGCTGGAGGAAGCAAGGAATATATATGTGAGGACGGTTTATGATAGAATTAAAAATAGGCAGGGCTTGGGCAGAGGGTCTTGCGTAGAGTCCCTTCATACCTGTGGTCCCAGGCTTCTTTTGAAGAGGAGAGCAGCTAGTTTTCATTTTCCTGAAACCTCAAGGTCCTAGGGAGGCAGGGGTCTGACAGTACAGTGGTTTGCGTGTGAAATGCTGGGACTCAGGTGTGTGTAAGGTGTGTGTTGTGTGGGCAAGGGCACTAATGCTGGTTGGAATCTTTTCCCTCCAGAGCACCCAGCAAACCTCAGAGAAGAAGGCTTCTTGGCCAAAATCTTTCTCTAAGGAGGGAGAGATCAGTAGCCAGCAGTAGACGATGCCAAGATATAGGTTGGGAAACCCAACTTCATATGCTCACTGATTTTGCAAACCCAGAAAATGATGTCATGTATGATATGGATCAGCAAACAGACAAAGAGTGAACTCTGGGAATAACCACAAGACCTGGGCAAAGGCTGAGGGTATTCGAGAAATTATTTTGAATCAAGTGTCAGAGTTAGACTTGAAAGACTAGGCTGTTCAACAGTGAACTATGTGCTCAGTTTGAGTGAGGGTCTCTGCTTTTTTGCTTTTCAAAATGTGGTTCATGTTGTTGGCATCGACGGGAAGCTTCTCGGAAAGGCAGAATTTCAGGTCACACCCCAGATTTACTGAAGTAGGGTCTGCATTTTCAAAAGACCCCCAGGGTGGTTTGTGTGCACAGTCAAGTTTGAGAACCACTGTGCTAAAACATACTAGATATAGTACAGGGTATCAGGTACTGGTCAGTGATCTCAGTCTTGCCTACACATTCGAATCACTTGGGCAGCCCCACCCCAGACCAATTAAATCAGATTCTTTTGGAGTAGGGCCCAAGTATTGACATTTAAAAAAAAGTTCCATAGCGTACAGCTAGATGGCGGGTGCCCCATGTGAAAATGGGAATGTTGCTTTACTGATGGAGTTCTGAAAGAATTGGCCTCTGGTGTGGTGCTACTTAACATGTTTGTCAGTGACGTAGAAAGGTATAAGATATACTGATTCCATCCGCCCGTGATCGGGAATTGCGGAAGACTGCAAGCTAACATCCTGAAACCCATCAGGACTAAAACGTTCAGTGACTGTGACAAGAGGGAAGAAAGTGTGGACAAGTCTGAGTCCTGCTACGTCTCAGAGGGCCTCCATCCTACCACATCAGAAAAGTATCCAAAGGTTAGAGTGAATTGCAAGTGAGTGATGATTCGGCAATGGAGGAGGGGCATGATTTAAAAGGCAGAGAAAAATCAGAGCATGTGAAATGCAGGGAGCAAGAAACCATGACGTAACCTTCCCCTGGTACTTGATGTGGTTAGGACCTTGTATAATATTGTCCAAGTTAGGATGCTAGCACTGAAGTGCAATTATGATGAACTTTGGATACTTTCAGAGGAGACTAAGGCCTGAAGTAAAGTGAAAAAGGTTGATGTATTTAGTACGTTGAATAAAAAACTAAGGGGAAAACAACTTTTTTTTTTTTTTTTTTTTTTTGCGGTACGCGGGCCTCTCACTGCTGTGGCCTCTCCCGTTGCGGAGCATAGGCTCCGGACGCGCAGGCTCAGCTCAGCGGCCGTGGCTCACGGGCCCAGCTGCTCCGCGGCATGTGGGATCCTCCCGGACCGGGGCACGAACCCGTGTCCGCTGCATTGGCAGGCGGACTCTCACCCACTGCGCCACCAGGGAAGCCCGGAAACAACATTTTTTTAATATAAAAAAGTGCTTTTGTTTGAAAGATGGTGATTAGCCGAGCTCTTTTACTCGAAGGAGATTAGAATGGAGAATAGATACTAAAAGAACTTCGTGATGTAAAATGTGAGGAGACCGTGGAAAAGGGTATGAGGAAAAGAAACTTTTATGTGCTAATGTTGCTTTGGGGCCCAAGAGGCAAAAAATGGATCTTAATAATATATCTGGAGAGTGAGGATCCTACCAAAGGGTAAATAAGAGGCTCCTGCTCTCTCCGTATTGGGAGTAAGATAATTGTCCTGGAATTCTGCAAATTGACCTTGACGAGGTTGGTGTTTCTTGAGTTTGCTTAAACACCCTGAACCAACTTTGTTTGTACACATCCAGTCTTAGCTGTCTAGGATTATAGGAAACCTTATTTATTCTGAGAAAGGGCATCTACAAATTACTACAACAAGTTATCAGACTTGATGGAAAACATATAAGCATTATCTTTAAGATTGTGAACAAGACAAGGGTGCCCTCTCTCACCATTTTTATTCAGCACTATTTTAGAGTTCCCAACCAACATGTAAGGTAAGAGAACTTAAATATATGTAAACACTAGAAGGGAAGAGACAAAGCTACAGTTCACAGATAATATGAATAACGAGGGTTTATTAGAAAACCCCAACGAATCTATAAATTGATTGGAATTACTCAGAATTTGGTGATGTTGCTGGATATAAAAAAAAATTAGTAAAACCAATCATTTCTACACACCAACTACAATTGAAAATTAGTTGTAAAAGGATAGCATTTACAAGAGCATCAAAAAAATCTTAAATACCAGAGTTTCACTTCCAGTAATGGCTGACTAGAATATTTCAAACCAATCCTCAGAGAAAAGCTGGACAAAATAGAAAAATAAATGTTTGAAGGTGCAGAGAGCTATGTAGGCAGTGATAATTTTCAGATTCAAGATCTGGAGTAAGAGGGAAGCCTGAGGAAAAGTGAATTCAGCATTTGGGGGTTGCTTTTCATTTTGAGGCAACCACAGATTCTGAAAACAAAAGCAATAGCTGAGAGATCCAGAAGCTGACCAGAGCTGTTAGCAGGTTTACAGAGCTGGAGGAATGAAAAGTAGAGTTCAGGGCCCATCAAGAAGAGGATGCCTTGTTAAACATGCCAAGCTTTTAGTTAGGACCCTACGAAGCTATACTCTAGGAGTAAAAGTGAACCAGAGCTAGACAAGTCCAAATAGGACTGAAGCTCAAATCAGCTTAATCCTGATTCGACCTTAACTGTATGTAAAATTAACTGCAAATTAAATCCTCTCTGGAGGATAATAATATCATCCAGAGCAGTGTATTCCCTCGACAGTTTTTCCTAAAAAATGTCCTCCATGCTATCAAAAATAATAGGATATATAAAAAGGCAGGACTTGACTGAAAAATAAGATAAAAAATTATAATAAGAACAAACCCTAAAGGGAGGCCCAGATATTTAAGTTATCAAATATAGACTTTAAAATAACTATGATTAGTACATTAAAATAGTTAAAAGAAAACATAGAGACTGTTGGCAAGAATGAGAAACTTAAAAAATATCAAATGGATATTATAAATGGAAAAATGAAGTACTAAAGTTAAGAACTCAATGGGTGGATTTAACTTCAGATTAGACACATCAGACAAGAGAAAGAATAAAGTGGTAGATCAAAAAGAATATCCATATTGAAGGGTGAAATGGAAACAGATGTACAATTTTAGAACATAAGGTATATATGTGACAGAGTGAAAATGTCCAAGAAGAGTTGATAAGAGAAAGTGACAGAAGCAGTAGCTGGTGAAGTAGTGGCTGAGAATTTTCCAAAACAGACGAAAGACTTCAAGCCACAGGCTCAAGAAATGCTATAATTTCCCCAAAACGGACAAATAAGCATATCTGGGCACATTATTTCCTCCTGTCTCCTTGCTTCTGGTGTTTCTTTTAGATCAGCTGTCAGTCTTCCTATTGCTCCTGTGAAGGTCCTACATTTCTTTTTCTCTGACTTGCTCTACCCAATAGATGGTTATTGGCAGAGGGATAGAAAATGGACCACTTGAATAGGATAGAGAGACCAGAAATGGACCCATGAATATAAGGATATCTGTTATAATTATTTGGGAGAGTGAAAGAAAAAGAATGTATTTTTAATACACGATGCTGAGATAATTGATGATACATTTGGAAAATACATGAAATTTGATTCCTACCTAACATGATACTCAAAAATTAATTTCAGGTACACTAAATAGACCCTAAAAGGCAAGACTATTTGAAATTAATGTAGGAGACTGTCATTGTGACATTAGGGTAGAGAAGGATTACTTAAATAAGACACAAAAGAATAATTCTAAAGGGAAATACTGATTATAATAGTTTATAATAAAATTAAAAAGTCCTTCATTGAGATATTACAAATTGTGTGAATACAGCATTCAGACTATATGAACTCCAACTAATGAATAAGAAAGAGAAATAACCTAATGGGAAAATGGACCAATTAAATAAATAGTAATTTTACAGAATCAGTTTTTCACATGACAGATGGATAAATGGTCAATTTTATTACAGTCAGGGAAATGCAAATTGAAATTGCAATGAGCTACCATTTCATAATCAGCTGTTGAACAATACCAAGCGTTAACTAGGATATGGAGGTATAGGAATTCTTATCCACTGCTGTTAGGAGTAGAAATGGGTATATCCATTTTGGAAATGTGTTTGGCAGTGTTGAACCATGAGCATGCCCTGTGATCTGTGAATTACATGACCAGGTATATACCTTAGAGAAACTCTTGCATATGTGCACCAGGAGGCATATACAGAAAATTTCATAGTGGTGTTTTTTATGAGCAGAGGTAATATAACATATATGTTTATGTACGTTAAACACATAAATAAAATATAGATTAATATAAAAATAGCCTACTGGTTTATTGTGATGGTTAATCTTATGTGACAACTTGACTGTACCATGGGTTGCCCAGATTGAACATTATTTCTAGGTGTTTCTGTGAGGGTGTTTCTGGATGAGATTACCATTTCAATTGGTGGACTCAGTAGATTATACTCCCCAGTGTGGATGGGCATTATCCAATCTACTGAAGGCCTAAATAGAACAAAAGGCAGAGGAAGGAGGAATTCACCAGTTTTGCTCCCTGCTTGCCTGTTTGAGCTGGGGCATCTGTCTTCTGCCTTTGGACTGGGACTTACACCATTAGCTTCCCTGGTTCTCAGGCCTTCAAACTTGGGCTGGAATTATACCTCCAGCTTCCCTGCGTCTCTGGCTTGCAGAGGGCAGGTCATGGATCTGTTCAGCCTCCACAATAGTATGAGCCAATTTCCACGTGTGTGTGTGTGTGTGTGTGTGTGTGTGTGTGTGTGTGTAACAGTAATAATCTATTTATAACAGAGCCCATAGGATATATTTTGATTCTGTTTCTCTGGAAAACCCCAATGGATTTATCAAAAGAAAGACACATACTTATACAGTGGAACACTATACAGCAGTGAATATGAAAAAATTTACATGCACCAACAGTGATCAATCTCACAAATACAGTATTGAATTAAAAAGAGCAAGTCATAAAAGAATAATATATTGGTTTAACTCCATGATTGTAAAGTTCAAATATAGACATTAAACTATATAGTGTTTCAGGATAACTATCAATACATAGGCAGTAAACACTATAAATTACCAACACAGTTACCTCTAAGGGGGAAGGAATGGGCTCTAATCCGTGATGTATATAAGTGGCTTCTGGGGTGTGGTGGTATTTTGTTTCTTTTGTTTCTTGAAACTGAGGATGGGTGTTAATTAAAGAAAAATAGCACATCAATTTCTCTCCCCTGTGTGGGGCTGGATGGCATTGCCAGGTGAGTCTGTAGTCACCACATCCTGGCGAAGGATGTGCATTGTGAGTGAACTAAGTATATGAAGCCAATTTTGGCCAAATCTCCATTTGCAGATCTCCTTTTCAAAACTACCAACTCCTATTCATTTGTAAGAAAACCTAACCCATCATGTTTCAAATCATCTGTGATCAGATTGCCAAAATACGGTTTTTGGTACAGCTACGTGTTTTCACAAGGTCTTTGGAGACTATTTGTGACACTGTTTAAAATTGTTCTCCTTCTGTCCTGACTTACAAATTCTGAAAAGTTGGGGCTGATTCAGTTCTTCTAAGCTGAAGGCCTCCATGCAAGGTCAAGTTAAGGTTTTCTCTCTATTTTGATTCCATGAACATTAAGGTGTCACCCTCCCACACTGCTGTATTGTTGTACAGTTCTCCCTCGTCCAGGGGAGGAGATTTCCGTTTGGCTGTAGAAGCCCAGGTCACTTTCAACCCAGAGCTTTGGCGAACTCTCTTTGAAGGAACAGCTTGGTCTCACATAGTGGCTTTCAGTTCAAAGGTGACACTTAATTCCTGATCTTCCTCCTCCATCATCCTTTGTTTGTACAGGCTACTGGTGGAGAGCAGGAGGGGTGTATGCGTGATTCGATGGGGGAGGCTGGATTCTCACAATGGCTCAGTTCTCCTTAGCATTTGTTTACGCCTGCCTACTCCCGATCTTTAATCCTTACAAACCTTTCCCCACCTTAGTAAAATATAGTGGATAGCAGCCTTTCTCTTGTTCCTGGGGCCTTTCAGCTGGGGTGTACCTTGAACAAAATATGCCCCCCTCACCAATCTGGTGAGGAGAGATGGTGGAATTACAGGGCCCTTGGGTGAGGAGAGGGTGAGGAGTGGAAGGAGGGAGGTTTGTTTGTGTTTCTCAAAGAGCTGCACGTGATACCGGGCTGCCTGCCTTTGCTGGTTTGAAGTCCTTGGCAATAGCCCTTGCTTATTTCCTTGTGCGTATTCATGCATTATCATGAGGTCTTTTATTAAGCTGGCGTAGTGGCTGCTCAGTTTTCCAGTAAGGAAGCAGACATTGCCTCATGGTCTTAGGCGCTCCTGGGGGTAAAAGAATGTAAACTGCTAAAGCCCTGCCCCTCCATGTCCCCGCCTCAGACTCCATTATGGGCTGAAAACAGGAACTAAAAAGCAACGAAAACACTGAATTGTTACAAAAGGAGAGCGCAGCCCCAGCTGACAGTGATGCGGGCTTTATGGGAGGAGAAGGTCTGCATGAGGAAAGAGAGAAAAAAAAGAAAGAGGGGACACTCATGTGAGCCAGGGGAACAGTATATGTGGCTTTTTGAGGCTTTGTGCTAGTATATACTTCTGGATTCACTTGGGGTTCTTTATTGACTTCGACTGTGTGTAGAAGATCCTGTCTAAGTACATATCAAGTACTTTAACCCCTCTCTGGTTGGAAATGTGTGAATGCATCAGTATAGAGGGGTGTGTATATTTGGCCGGGGTGGGACAGCACTAATTCAACAGTCCAGCAACAGAACGCGAGGGAGTGGGACGGAGTGGAGCGTGGGCCGCTGAAAAGCTGTCATCCTGGGCCGAGCCCTGGGTGCCTCCTCTCTCCCCCTGCCCAAGGGGCTTCTTTGCCAGGACCTCCAGAGGGGGTCCAGAGGGTGGAGAGCCCGTGACAGCTAAATCACTGGATGCCTGCCTACTGGGGAAGACCCTAATGTTGGCTTGGGCCCGCTTCTGTTTTATAGCCTGATAGATTTGGGCTCTCCCTTTCCCTCTTCAGAGGCCTACAATCTGCACCAAATGTTTCACATTACTCAGTGTGAAAAACCTCCTATTCTTTCAGATTTTTTACAAGTTCATACATCCGTGGAAACCCGATATTCCATATTTCATTCTGCTTCGTGGATGTCATTGTGAAGGATGCGGGTTCACATGCAACAGGCCTCTTTTGGCTTTGATCAGCTTGACCGCAACTAATTGTAAATGGAGAACAAATGAAAGAAATATTTACAAATTTCATGGGAATTCAGGCAGGGCCTAAGCCTTCCCTAATGCTTCCATTCACAGTAAATGTTTATTGAATACTTTGACTCTACTGTGCACTTCAGTATTTATATAGTATTAGGTTTTAGCTTGTTCTGGAGGGATCCAAAGAGTTAGTAAACCGACCTTCCCCTTCTCCCTGCTTTACCCCCTTCCCTTCTGCAAACTTCCTTTCTTTTGCATCACAAAATCTGCTGCTGCCTAAAGAAAACCAAGTCAAATTCCAAGGCTACAGCTGTAAGAAGGGGTAGGAGAAAAAGGGGGGGAGAGAGAGACAGAGAGAAGGGGGGAGAAAAAGGACCGTAAAATTTAAAACAAATTTTGAGTTGCATAGTCGAGTTGGGAAAAGTCAAATGAAATTGTTTGAGATTTGTTCAAAATAAAGTTATAAATTTTTGGAGCCAGGTTAAGCAGCTGTTGGGTCAGGCAGGCTAAGGCCTAAAAGGGAGCACCGACTAAGAGCTGAATATTATGCAATCAATCAGCAGTTGCCTAGATACAAAGAAACATCCATAGCCCTGTAAGAGGATTTCTGATTTAGGACTTTCCATTTCTAAGCCTACTTTTCCAGAAGAATTTTTGTTCATTCAGGAACCAAAATAAACTTTGTGATTTCTCCCTGGAGGTAATAGAGACGAGTCACGCTATGGCTAGGAAAGGGTTGGCCGACCACCCCTTCCAGCTTCCCCACCTCATGGCATAAGCTGGAAGTCCTATCAGACCCTGGCTTCTTCCAACTGCTGTCATGAGCTGCTGACACTTCCCAGGGCAGCTTAGACAAGTGATGGTCCAGATACTGAAGATCAGACAGGAGGTGACTTCTTTCCAGAGAGTCCTTTGGTTACCACCTTGGATGGCAAGTGCTTCTGAGGTTGGCCAATCAATGCTCCAACAACTGCTCTTTTAATCAGGAGTATTTCACATCTGTACCTGCTGTACCCTGGGCCCGTTCCATGCTAGGAGATGGAAGAGGCTAGATTCTGTTGTTTGTGGACCCTGGCTTAACCTGCTGTTCTCCACCTTTCCACCCAGGCATGAAAGACATGATTTAGGGATCACACAAAGGAGAGGGTGAATGGCCGCAACAATCCCAAAACAACCCGAAAGTCTAATGAGAGAGGTGTTTGCAAAGGAGGTGGTCGTAAGACAGGATAGACGGTTTGCGATAGAGGAGAGGTGGCAGAGAAGAGGGATGGGGCGTTGGAGAAGGAGGTCAACTCCAAAGCTAAGAAAAGGTGGGAATGGGATCCCAGAAAAAAGTGTTCAGAGTGTTTTATTACAAATTTGCTATAGAAAATAATATTTTAACTTTTACTCATGGTTCTCCTTCCAGTGCTCTCCTCTTGCCTCGAGCTGCACTTCTCATTCCCAGGAGTCCTCTTTTAAAAAAATGTGTTTTTCAAACAATAGCTTCCCATCACAATGTGCTCTTATAGCCTGCTTACTCTTAAATGTAAGTGGACAATAGTAACAAACAGTTTTCATTTTTAAAGATTATTTGCAAAAAACTAAATGGACAGAGCTGGAATGGTGGGGTTCCTTAGCCGCACAGCAGAGCACAGAGCTGGCTGGAAGTGAACTAACTGACCACATGCAAACAGCTTGACCTTGCATGCGGTCAGTTAGTGGGGGACTTTGGTCTTGGTGGGTAAGGTACTGCTCTGTAGCCTCAAAGGGCAAGATAGAATGGTGTTTAAGGACTTTAATTTTGGAACCAGACTAGCAAGGTCAAATCTTGTCTCTGCCACTAATAAGCTGTGTGATGGGCAAGTTTCTCAACTGCTGTCTACCTCAGATTCCTCATCTAGAAAATGGGGCAAATAATAGTGCCTATGTCATAGCATTGTTCTGAGAACTGACTGAGTCAATGTACATAAGGTGTTTAGAGTAGCACCTAGCACATAATGCATGGTGCATCAATATTGGCTGTTTTATTATCTCAGGAGGCAAGAGGTATTTTCTTTAGCAGAGAATTAGATTCTCACTGCCATCTTAGCAACAGAAGTGTTTATGCAACTTAAATTTCTTTGCTCTTTTAGAAAGATACTCTACTTTAGGGCCTTTCTGGGACTATCAATCGACGTTTAGTTCTCAGGATTGACTGCTGTGTTTCCACGTTTTAGTTATTTCTTATGGGTTTAATTCAATACTATATGTATTTTAAATCATATATGTATTTTTTAAATGTATGGTCCCCTTAAGAATCGAGAGGAGAAAATCCACCTGCCATGCATTTGTGGAAGAATGCTCAATTAGAAAGATCTTTAAACTTGCCCTTAGCGCCTTAGACCAGTTTTCTTCAGTGTGCCTTAAGCAAGAAAATGGTCGTTTTTCCTAATTATCTGTTTTAAAGATGGTGATTATAATTTTTCAATGGTCAGATATTGAATGAATTGTTCAGAAATGAAGTTAGAGTGTGTTAATCAGTATTAATTAATGGAAGCAGAAGGAGGGAGGTGGTGGACAGCTGTAAAGGAGTGTTGTCTACCTTGCCTATTAAGGACTTGTCTGGACTTCCACGAGCAAGGGACAGAAGACATTTATTCTACCTGAAATTTGAGCTATGAAAATTGTCCTGTGTCTAAACATTCTTAATGCCTCCAACATTTTTTCTAAACTGCAATTTAAAGAAGAACAAGAAAGCAAGTAGTTTGCAAATGGTGCCTCTGAACAAATGGCCAACATTCCAGATGGGGTTTTGTGGGGCTCCACCCACATTACGCTGACCGAAATGGGGGTGACCCAAGGACAGTAGATCCTTTTGTTGTATTGTTTTGATGCAGAGCAAGTGACATTCCTCAGGGCCCTTTTCATGTAGCAGTCCGCCACAAAATACGTTGCTACTCTTCTTACCTGTGGGACTGGCTTGTATCAACTCCAGCACTTTTAGGCTTATCTGATGGCAAATGAAAACTGATACTGGTGGGCAGCGTTATGACTACTTGGTTACTGGACAGCCATTCACCTCTGTTTCCAAGTCCTTTGAGCAGTTTCAGTTTAACCCTGAAAAATTGTTTATGAGCAATGATATATACCCATATATCCAAGAATATATTTATACAAGAAAAATAGAAAAATATGCACCGATGTTCTCTTCATATGATATATATTACGCATTCATGCTGGGATTAGACATTGTATCATGATGATGGGTGCATATGGGTTTGTTTGTACACCTGTTTATGTGGTGTAATGTGACTCTGTTTGTATAGGTGCGTGTCTATGTGGATATAGATACATGTAGACACTCTGAAAACAGCGCTTCTGTGGCTATAGAGTGAACAAAGCCCCAAACCCATTGATTATGTGAATGTTGCTCATATAATACACAAATCCTATAGCACTGCTAAATGTGAGAATTGTGGGAAAAGGGAGATGGTCTTAGAATGTCTTCTATAACATTCCTTGTGACATTGTGATTTAATTGTCCTGGAATGTAGCACAAGAGGTTTGCACCTCTTACCCGCTTGAGCACTGAGAAAATTATAGGCTCAACCAAATTACAGTGAAACAAAATCTGTTGAAAATGAACAATCTATTTTATGAATTATGCCACAATATAAATATTCAATAATTAATACATGCTAATACACGCATTCAATATATTCAACTTTTCAACTGCAAATATTTTCTAGAATGCCTTTATGTAGTTACATCTACTGTCTGTGGAAACTGAATTTTAGTTTTAGCCTTGGGTAAATTTCAAACAATGACAGTTCACTGGAAGTGACTCCAGATGCCATTGAATATAGAAATTGAAAACTGGCAGCTAGCATGCCAGATTTTGCCAACAGTTGGGTTTTGTTTGGCCGGTTGGTATCTGTATGTGTTTGTGTGTGTGTGTAAATATTTTATCGAGGTATAATTGTGACACAATAAACTGCATGTATTTAAAGTATACAATTTGATATTTCACAGGTATATACCTGTGAAACCATCTTTACAATCAAGATAATTAACATATTCTTCACCACGGAAAGTTTTCTCATTGCCCTTTGTAATCCCTCCTTCCTGTCCTTAGCCCCTGCAGACAATCACTGATCTGCCTTCTGTCACTATAGATTAGTATGAGTTTTCTGAACTACTAATTTCTGAATGGAATCATACTGTATGTACTCCTTTTATGTCTGGCTTCTTTCACTCAGCATAATTATTATGAGATTCATCCAAAAATCATAATAATTACAAAGGTTTTCTCCTATGTTTACTTGTAGAAGTTTTATAATTTAGGCTTTACATTAGGGTCTACATCCACGTTAAGTTAATTTTTGAACATGATCTATGTTCTGTATCTATGGTTCCATAGATGGAAGTTCTTTTTTTTTTTTATATGAATACTGAATTATCCCAGCATGCACTGTTTGTTGGAAAGACTATTCTTTATTCACTGCATTGCTGTGACATTCTCAAGCTGGGGCAGTTGTAGCACTTACCTCATTTTCCATTTCTCAGAGGTCAGTGTCCCTCATTGACTGATGTCCAGTGTCTTGAAAACCATTGTTTCATATATTTAGTCTATTTTTGTTTATTTCAAGTGGGAAGGTAAGTCTGATCCCCGCTGCTCCATCTTGGTGAGAAGTAGAAGTCCCATGCTTAGAGTATTTTTGAAATTTTAAATTGTGTTTCCAACAGATAAAAATTAGGAAATATCATATTCAATCTAGATTTCTGGCTTCTCATGGAAAATCTGCAGATTTGGCAAAATGAGATATACACTCCACGTGGCATCAATCGATTGCACAGTTCCCTCTTTCTTTGTGGCAGGAGCTTCCTAGCTTCTCCCAGTCCCCATCTTGCTTGCTTCACTTATTTAACTTACCTACTCGACCCCCTTAGGCCTGATCAGTCCAAGTCTTTCATTTCATTCAGGAGGGAAGGGAGAGAGGCAAAGTGAGATGGTATTAGAATCTGGGTTATCTGGCTCCAAATCCAATGGTATTTCCACTGAGATTGAACAGTCATATTGTATTATTGGTATGGAGATAAGCAAACTGAAGGTCTCATTAATTGCTGACAGATTTAGATGCTCAGTGCCTATGACTCACACTCTTCTTACATCTTGATGTTTATCTGTGAAGTTTATTATAATTTATCTGTTGCAGTGTTTGGAAGCAAATTATGTAGCAGGGATTTAACTGTTAATTTTTTTTAAAAGAATTGCTTATTCAGCAAAACCATCTTTTGAGGATTATCATTTTTCCTTATTAAATAAATTGCCCGCACACCTATCAGAATGACCAAAATCTGGAACACTGATGACACCAAATGCTGATGAGGTTGTGGAGCAGTAAGAACTCTCATTCGTTGCTGGTGGGAATGCAAAATGGTGCAGCCACTTTGGAAGACAGCTTGGCAATTTCTTACAAAACTAAAATACTCTTACCGTTTGATCCAGGAATCATGCTCCTTGGTATTTACCCAAAGGAGTTGAAAACTTATTTTCACCCCAAAACCTGCACATGAATGTTTATAGAAGCTTTATGTATAATGACCAAAACTTGGAAGCAACCACGATATCTTCAGTAGGCGAATAAATAAACTGTGGCACATTTGGACAATGGAATATCATTCATTGCTAAAAAGAAATGGGCTGTTAAGCCACGAAAAGACATGGAGGAAGCTTAAATGCATATTTCTGAAGTGAAAGAAGCCAATCTGAAAAGGTTACATAATGAATGATTCTAACTATATGACGTTCTTACCCCAAAACTGTGGAGACAGTAAAAAGGTTAGTGGTTGTCCGAGGCTGCGGGGAGGGAGAGATGAATAGCCAGAGCACAAAGGAACTTTAGGTCAGTGAAAATACTTCGTGTAATACCATAATGATAGGTACATGTTGTTACACATTTGTCCAAACCCATAGAATGTACAACACCAAGAGTGAACTGTAATGTAAACTATGGACTCTGGGTTATAATGATATGTAAATGTAGGTTCATCAGTGGTAACAAGGTACCACTCTGGTGGGGGATGCTGATAATTGGGGAGGCTGTATATGTGAGGGAGCAGGGGTATATGGGAAATCCCTGTACCTTCCATTCAATTTTGCTGTGAACCTTAAACTGCTCTAAAAAGTAAAGTCTTAATAAAAATAAATAAATTGCTGGCAGCCTTTATGTTGAGTGTCACAAGCTGTGAGTTCCCACCATAAGATAATACTGAAATGACAACAACGTAGAGAATGTGTTTATGGTATTTCTCATCTATTCATAACTTTTTTTAGATTATTGAAGGTGTGTATGTATATGTATATACATGGAGAAATTCAATCTGTTAGCCTGGGAAATGATGTAATAACAAGCTATATTTACCCATCCTCTGTCTCACTTGATTAGTCAAAGTATTATTAAACTGTTGTGCAAAATATAGGAATAAAGGTCAAGAAACAAACCACAGAACCACTAAGGATCACGTGAAGTCACACTTTCTTAGTGTGAAGATGCATTTTTGGAAACAAGTCCAACATCTTATAAAAATCTGTCTCTTTAGTGTCAGATGTTAGATGCGATAGAAAAATAAACTATGTAGAACAATTTATAACTTTCGATTTCGTATTCTGGCTTAAAAAATAGACCCTGTAGAAAAAGAACTGAAGGCATAGTATGGAATTATATTGGTATTATTTTACTGACTTACCACAGATGACTATTCCTGATTTAGAAACAAAAAGGAACTGTCAAACTCTCTTATGATTTCCATGTGTTGGATTATATTAGATACCTAACAGAAACTTGTTTTACCTGCTTGCAAGAGCTTTTAAAACTACCTGTGTGACAAAGAATACCATTCCAAAAGCAAAGTGGGAACATGCTTTTACTAAGATAGCAGATCATAGCAAAGCTTGGACTTTTGGGGAATATGTCCCCTTCCAGCCCAGCGGCTGGAGAGCTGCCCTTGACCGACAGAACGGAGCAGAGAAGCTCAGGATGTGGGTTTCTGCTTTTTGGAGCTGACAGTATTGGGGTGTAGGATACTTTATATATTGATAAGTTCTCAGACAGTAAATTCTGCCTTTCTAACAGGTTTTCAAAAGAGTGTTGTTTAAAACCACTGAGCGCTTTTTCTGTTTCTCTCATGCTTACCTCTCTTCATTCCTAGTTTCTCTCTCTTCCTCTCTTTGCCTTTCCCCCTCCTCCTCTGCACCTTCTTAGGACTTGCTTCTTTCTGGATTCGAGCATGTCTATGTTAGCCTCTCCCTGAGAATCCTCACTTAACCGCACCTCTCCACGCATATCTTTCTCCCCCTTAGCATGTCTCTTTAGAAGGCTTAAACAGGACATTCACACCCACTGTGTCTCCTCAAATCCAGCAATGTGACCAGTTTCTGTCCCCAGTTCCCTTCCCAAGCTTCCATTCTGGCTAATATCTCCTGTGGTCTGTTCATGGAGAGAAAGATGGATCAGACTGAATTTTGTAGCGATCTCATGCCTCCTTGGGCAGAGTTTGTTTCTCCTCTTCCTAAGCCCATTTGACTACCGGAGACATTTTTCTCACTTTATTTTCTTCCCACTTCATTTTTCTTACATTTTCTCCACCTTCTCCCTCCTGACTCTTCATTAACCTGACCATCGACTCCTTTGGGCTCTACACTCAACATCGATTTCCTCCCAGAGCGTATCTCCTCTTATTGCATTTCCTACATTTTCATAGACAATCTGTAATTTAAAGTTTTGTTTTGCCCCCAAAGCTTGGAAATATGCTGATAAGTTTTTGATAGTCTGGGTTTCTTTCACCATCTTCCTTCACTCCCCATCACTCTTGGTTTTCCTTTATTAAAACAAAAAATGTGGGCTTCCCTGGTGGCGCAGTGGTTGGGAGTCTTCCTGCCGATGCAGGGGACACGGGTTCGTGCCCCGGTCCGGGAGGATCCCACATGCCGCGGAGCGGCTGGGCCCGTGAGCCATGGCTGCTGAGCCTGCGCGTCCGGAGCCTGTGCTCCGCAATGGGAGAGGCCACTTTGTTTTCCTTTATTAAAACAAAAAATGTTATTGTCACCACTGGAGAGAGCATTTACTCAAAGTTGATTTTCTCTCCTGAAGACATCTTTCTTTTCACACATAGTTGTGCACATCTCTTTCCTTGTTGCGACTCCTGGAGACCATTCGTGATGAAATGTTTATTTTGTGTTTGTGGCTCTTTATCATTTTCCTCCCAGTCATCCTTCCTTATCTCCATTCTAAGCCTAACTTTGACTTCCTTGCCTTGAGGAAGGTTGTAGATGTGTCTGAAGATGAGGTGCTTGAAGTGGCTCCCTGGCCCTCCTTCAGCTGCTGGCTTTTGCTTTCCTGGAGAGGACTGTGCTGTGGGGAGGGGAGGGTAGGCGAGTAGAAGGTTGGGGGGATGGAAAGTGATGGAGAGAGAGTCTCCTCCTGGCCTGGGGAGGAGGCAGAGGGTCATGGTCCATGGCTCCCGTGAAGGCTGGTGACCTGTGACCCACTCTCACATGCCTTAAGGGAAGGACAAGGCTGGGACTAGGGTGAGGCAAGTGAGGCAACTGACTCAGGCATAAAATTGGAGAGGACTCTAAAAAAAACTCAGTAATCAAGGTAATTATATTTTATGCAATATTTTAAAAAGTAAAAATTAATGCAAAAAAATCCATGATGAACAAATATCAATATTTTAAATAAAGACAGGATGAAGAAGGGGTGGAACTCCAGAGGATGGTAGCTGGTGTATCCCAGGCATTGTTGCCCCCAGGCAGCTTAGCAATGATTCCCAGGCTCCAAGGGCACGGATGTAGCGGAGTCCCTTGATTTCTAGGAATCCTGGGGGTTTGGGCAGGAGCCATCCCAACAGCAGCCAGTAAGGAGAGATGGACAGAGGGGGCATCTGTAAAATTTTTTTGATGTCGAAAAACCCCTGGAGACCTTTGCCTAGCCATGGATAGGAGCCCAGATAATGGTAGAAATGGGGCCTTGCTTTTGGATAGATTTTTTTTTTTCAAATAAATAGAAATAAGGCACTTACTGCACTCACAGCTTTACTGTTGCAAATTCATACCGAGTACACTGCCTCCATCTGGAGCTTTGTCACTATCTTGAGTGAGGAATGGGAAGCTGAGATTCTTTATTTTCTCTGCCCAATTCTGTATTGCCTTCCCTTCCCTATCACGAAGTCCTCTCCTGTTATTAACCTGTGACTCACTGACCTGGCTTTCATACGTTTAAAGATCTGGAAAGAATATATAAAAAACCAAAGACATCCTCTGTTTCTTGCTTTCATATCCTTAAGATCTGACCTCTTTTTTTCAAGTCTCAGAATCGGCACCCTAATATGGGTTCTGCAAGGCAGCTTGACTTGACGGAACGGTCATGGGCCCCATGAATGCTAGGCCTGACTCTGCTCTGAACGAGCTGTGTGAATGTGGATAAGTGAGTAACTTTCACTCTCTGACCCTCAGTTTCCTCATCTGTGCAGAGGGGGTTAAACCAGATGAGCTCTAAGGTTTCTCTCTGGCCCAACATTCCATGCGTTCTAAGGATGATTTTATTTGTCACTGAAATGCGGATTTCCAGCCAGTTCACTCACTTTAAAACAGCCCAGCTCTGATCTTACTTCTCACCCTGTACTTTGGCATTGTAGTTTCCATTTTCGAAATCTGTTGGCCTTTAGTTGTCATCTGTGTTAAAATCAGATTCTTCACTCTTGGTTTCAAGATGCCAGCTTATCAAAGGAAACTCTCTAACAAGGTCTTTGCTCTGCTTGAATGTAAACTTTGCTGAATGTTAAAGCAGAAAAAGAAACCATAAGACTTTGGGCCAACCATAAACTAGTTTCCTCATCTGTGAAATAAAGAGGTTTTATTAGCTGCTCTTTTAAGCCCTTTTCAGTTTTAAAATTCTAAATTACTTCAAGAAGCGCGATGTTCTTAGATTCTGAATAAGTTTGATATCTTTTTTGTCCCAATCATCAGCTTTTAGAGTATTCCAAGCTTCTTCTCCCATCGATTACCTACAGATTTACATAGAAGTATCAGCTTCTTAGCTCTTGCTTGGCCCACCAAACTTATGTAACTTGGTGTTTGACGAACACTGCTGTTTTATAAAGAGGTTGGAGAGTTCCCCTAATCCATATTATTTTAAACTTTTAAAAATCTGAAAAACTTTTTAATTTTTTTTTTAAATGTAAAGTGGTCTTTCTAGCCACTACAGAAAAGAAAGCTGTGTATGTTCTCTACTTCATTTGCCAAAAGAACTGCATAGGCTTTCTCATTCTGATGCTTGGGGACTGTGAGATTTGGTCTCTGGATCCTTGTTTTAAAGACAATGTGGGGTCTCCTTGCTTCCTGGTGTGGTTTCACTGACAGGTTCTGTGAGTACTTCTAGGTCACTGACCCAGCTCTGCAGTCTCTGGGGCTGCTGAAGGGGCCATTGGGGAAAGCAGGCACCTCCTGTTGAGTCCTGGCTGTGTTGCTCTGTCCCACAGGACTTCAAGAATTTCTTTCTTTTAAGTGGTAGCATATCAGTTATACAGAAATGCACTTTAGGAAACAGTCTTCAGGAGGGCGCAGATAAGTTCCTACAGTCTTAATAGATCATCCCCAACTCACCCTTCAAGTCCCACTTCAGTGTGATAAAGCTAAAAATTTAGCTCTGGCACCGATGCTCAGGGACAGAGTCAACATGCCAGAGGCTCTGCACATATGTACACGTTCTGTGATAACGTGTGGACTTCTGTATTGAGTGAGGCTGAATTCAGAGAGTTGACAGAGCTTATTAAAGTGGATAAAGTGAAAATTGTAGCTTATGATGGTAAAAATACTGGCTTTAATACTACAGAATGCATAGAGGAAAAATGGCTTTTTAGTGCCGTCTTCTGTCATTAAGCAGCACTTTTTGAAGTGCAGGAAAAAAGACTTTAAAAAACGTTATTCTAGAAATGCAGGAGTGATTACACTGTGCTGCACGGGTTGGAGGATGTCAGTAGAGAGAAGCTTATAATTCTGTGACCTCTTACATCATCTTCATTATGCAGCATGAAGAAACTTAACTTTTTATGACAAGTCAAAATTGTTGCCAAAGAACAGTATTTAATAAACTCATTCTAAAACTCAATGTGACTAATAATAGGTGGCACTGTTAAGCTAGCAATATAGAGATATTAGATAAGCATTTTATTAGCTTTAGATAAAGAGCACCATGTTCATTGTAGGGAAGTTGGAAAAATATATCATTTCAGTAAAGTCATGTCAGTTTTATCAGTTGTAAATTTTACAGTTAATAAAAACCATTAGCAAGAGGTTATAGCAAATTCTGGATAAGTTTTACTTAGAAAATCCATTTTCTAAAGTAATACAGAGCCAATGGTAACATTGGTATGAGAAACCTACTAAGAAATAAAACTCTGTTAGGAAAAAGTAGATAATCTTCAGACAGTTCCCAGCCAAAACAAAGCAACAAAATCAAACCACAAAACCCTGTTCCCAATAAGATAAAATAGTCCCATTTGACATTAAATCATTTCTTGAATTGGCTATATTGATCAAGATTCATACATTTAAAAATAACCTTACATCCTAATATGTGTTTGACTTTTAATTTAAAAATCTTATTAAATGTAAAATAAAAGGGCATGGTGGTGTGGAGACTCCTGAAGTCTTCGAGTTGAAACTTTCAGTGCTTGGATTCATTTTGGTGAATAGGAAGAGAGCAAGTTGTAGTGAGATTATATGTTTTCTTGATCCTTCTTATGGTTTTATTAGCTATCTCTTCTGTAATGTTCTGCTGCTGCCTTCTCTTTTGAAATACTGGCATACCTTGAAGATATGACGGGTTCAGTTCCAGACCACTGCAATAAAGTGAATATTGCAGTAAAGTGAGTCACATGAATTTTTGTTTGTTTGTTTCTCAGTGCATACAAAAGTTATGTTAACACTATATATATATCTATATATTCTTTTTCAGATTCTTTTCCCATATAGGTTGTTACAAAATATTGAGTAGAGTTCCCTGTGCTACATAGTAGATCCTTGTTGAGTATCTATTTTATATATAGTAGTATGTATGTGTTACTCCCAAATTCCTAATTTATCCCTCCCCTCAACGTTTTCCCTTTGGTAACCATAAGTTTGTTTTCTGTATCTGTGAGTCTGTTTTCTGTTTTGTAAATAAGTTCATTTGTATCATTTTTTTTAGATTCCACATATAAGTGATATCATATGATATTTGTCTTTGACTTCACTTAGTATGGTAATCTCTAGGTCCATCCATGTTGCTGCAGATGGCATCATTTTGTCCCTTTTTATGGCTGATTAGTATTCCATTGTATATATGTACCACATCTTCTTTATCCATTCATCTGTTGATGGACATTTAGATTGCTTTCATGCCTTGACTATTGTAAATATGCTGCAGTAAACACTAGGGTGCATGCATCTTTTCTAATTATGGTTTTCTCCAGATGTACGCCCAGGAGTGGGGTCGCTGGATCATATGGTAGCTCTATTTTTAGTTTTTTAAGGAAACTCCATACTGTTCCCCATAGTGGCTGTATCAATTTACATTCTCACTAACAGTGTAGGAGGGATCCCTTTTCTCCACACCCTCTCCAGTATTTATTGTTTGTAGACTTTATGATGATGGCCATTCTGACTGGTGTGAGGCGATACCTCATTGTAGTTTTGATTTGCATTTTTCTAATTAGTGATGTTGAGCATCTTTTAATGTGCCTTTTGGTCATCTGTGTGTCTTCTTTGGAGAAATGTCTATTTAGATTTTCTGCCCATTTTTTGATTGGTTTTTTTTGTGTGTTATTTTGCTATTGAGCTGTTTGTATATTTTGGAGATTAATCCCTTTTGGTTGCATTGTTTGCAAATATTTTTTCCCATTCTGTAGGTTGTCTTTTCATTTTTCTTTATGGTTTCCTTTGCTGTACAAAAGCTTTTAAGTTTAATTAGGTCCCATTTGTTTATTTTTATTTTTATTTCCATTACCCTGGGAGACGGATCCAAAAATATATTACTGTGATTTATATCAAAGAGTCCTGCCTATGTTTTCCTCTAGGAATTTTATAATATCTGGTCTTACATTTAGGTCTTTAATCCATCTTGAGTTTATTTTTGTGTATGGTGTTATAGAGTGTTCTAATTTCATTCTTTTACATGTAGCTGTCTGGTTATCCCAGCACCATTTATTGAAGAGAGTGTCTTTTCTCCATTGTATATTCTTGCCTCTTTTGTCGTAGATTAATTGACCATAGGTGCATGGGTTTATTTGTGGACTTTCTATCCTGTTTCATTGATGGATATTTTTCTTTATGTGCCAGTGTCATTCTATTTTGACTAATGTAGCTTTGTAGTATAGTCTGAAGCTAGAGAGCCTGATTCCTCTAGCTCCATTTTTCTCTCTCAAGATTGCTTTGGCTATTTGGGGTCTTTTGTGTCACCATACAAATTAAAAAAATTTTTTTCTGGCTCTGTGAAAAATGCCATTGGCAATTTGAGAGGGATTGCACCAAATCTGTAGATTTCCTTTTACTTATCCACAGTAATTTAAAATTCTTTCAAAGTTTGACTCAGTCCTCTCAAACTATGCTGCTGCTTTATCAACTAAGTTTATGTACTATTCTAAATCATTTGTTGTTATTTCAACAATCTTCATAGCATCTTCATTAGGAGTAGATTCCATTTTAAGAAACCACTTTCTTTGCTCATCCATAAGAAGTAAGTCTTCATACATTAAAATTTTACCTTGAGATTGCAGCAATTCAGCCACATCTTCAGGCTCCACTTTTAATTCTAGTTCTCTTGCTTGTTCCACCACATCTGCAGTTACTTCCTCCGCTGAAGTCTTGAACCCCTCAGAGTCGTCCATGAGAGTTGGAATCAACTTCTTCCAGATCCCTGTTAATGTTGATATTTTGACCTCTTCCCATGAATCACAAACGTTCTTAATTCACCATCTAGAATGGTGAATCCTTTCCCAAGGTTTTCAATGTACTTTGTCCAGATCCATCAGAGAAATCACTATCTATGGCAGCTAGAGCCTTATAAAATCTGTTTCTTAAGTCAAGATAACTCCTTGATCCACAGTCTACAGTATGGATGTTGTATTAGCAGTCATGAAAACATTGCTAATCTTGTTGTACATCTTGATCAGAGCTCTTGGGTGACAAGATGTCAGTAATAATTTGAAAGAAATCTTTTCTGAGCAGTTGGTCTCAACAGTGGGCTTAAAATATTCAGTAAACCATGTTGTCAACACATGTGCTTTCATCCAGGCTTTGTTGTTCCATTTATAGAGCACAGGTAGAGTGATGTAACATCTTTCTTAAGGACTAGGATTTTTTCAGAGTGGTCAATGAGCAGTGGCTTCAACTGAAAGTTGTCAGCTGCATTAGCCCCTAAAAAAGAGAGTCAGCCTGTCTTTTGAAGCTTTGAAGCCAGGCATTAACTTCTCCTCTCTAGCTATGAAAGTCCTAGATGGCATCTTCTTCCAATGCAAGGCTGTTTCATCAGCATGAAAATCTGTTGCTTAGTGTAACCACCTTCATGAATTATCTTAGCTAGATCTTCTGCATCATTTCCTGCAGCTTTTGCATCAGCACTTGCTGCTTCATGTGGCACTTTTATGTTATGGAAATGACCTCTTTCCTTAAACCTCATGGAACAACCTCTGCTAGCTTCCTCACATATTTCAGCCTTCATGGAATTGAAGAGAGTTAGGGCCTTTCTCTGGATTAGGCTTTGGCTTAAGGGAATGTTATGACTGGTTTGGTCTCCTATCCAGACCATTAAAACGTCCTCCATATTAGCAATAAGGCTGTCTCACTTTCTTATGATTCATGTTTTCAATGGAGTAGCACTTTTAATGTCCTTCAAGAACTTTTCTTTGCACCTGTAACTTGGCTAACTCTTTGGCACCAAGAGGCCTAGCTTTCATCCTGTCTCAGCTTTCAATATGCCTTCCTCACTAAGCTTAATCATTTCTAGCTTTTGATTTAAAATAAGAGATGTACAACTCTTCCTTTCACTTGAGCACTCAGAGCCCACTGTAGGGTTATTACTTCATTATTGCTGTGTCTTCAGGAATGGGGAGACTTGAGGAGAGGGAGAGAAATAGTGGAATGGCTGGTAGGTGGAGCAGTGAGAACACAGTTTATTGATTAAGTTTGCCATCTTACTTGGATGGGGTTTGTAGCGCCCCAAGTCAATTACAACAGTAATATCAAACATCACTGATCATAGATTATCATGACAAATATAATAATAATGAACATATTTGAAATGTTGGGAGAATTACCAAAATACGACAGAGACATGAACTGAGCAAATGTTGTTGGAAAAGTGGTGCCCATAGACTTGCTTAACACAGAGTTGCCACAAACCTTTGGTTTGTAAAACACACAATATCCATGAAACACAATAAAGCAAAGTTCAGTACAATGAGGTAAAGGGAGAAAATACTGTATCATTCATGTTGAACAACCCAGGCAGAAAGAAGCCATGAGAGAAACATTCTCCAAGGAGTAGCAGCTGCTGACCCGCATCGGCCCATTCTGGGATTCCTGACCTTGACTGTGACATCTGGGGTTGGCCCAGTCCAGCTATGCATACGTAACACCTGGAATGATATCTTTAATGTGGAACTTTTTGAAAATTAGCAAAAGAGGTGTTATGGTATGGTGAAGCCTTCAGCAAAGTGCGCTCCCAGACCATGCCCATCAGAATCATCTGGGGGATGCTTGAGATCCTGGACTCCACCACAATCCCACTGAATCTGAAACTCAGGGGGGTGTGGTCTGAGAGCCTGCAATTTTCACAAGATCCCCAGATAATCTGTACCAGCTTTTGAAAGTGTCTGCTCTTGTAGTTAGTTTCAATATCTCTGGGTTCAAATCCTGGTTCTGTCCCCCTTTATGTGACCTAGAAGACGTCTTTAAGCTCTCTGAGTCCATCTTTCCTTCTCCATGAATTAGGAATAATGCTGGTACCCGCTTCCTAGGGTCCTGTTGAGAAATGAGATAGGCTTTGAAGCGCTTACTGCAGTACCTGGTACCTATGAAACATTCATAAATTTGAAAAGCTATTCTTACCATTATTTTTAAAAGTTTTATAAAGGATGGCAGAATCTCCACTCTGATTAGAGAGCAACATAGAATGTTTGTTTATTGGAATGAATACTAACTATGTAGTAGATTCTGGTATTAAATTATAGCACCTCTTTACTAAGGGGGTTAAAGCAACGGTCACTTCTCTAGCTTTGCCTGCATTTTTCTTGTCCCAGATTTTGCTAACATTCTTTTGGCAGCTCTGTTTGGTTCTTGTTTCTCAAAGGCAAGGGTATAGCCCTCTTCTAAGGCCATTGCTCCTGAGTTTCTGCTTTTGAACCATTTCCAAGGGGAGTCTTCAGCAGATGATTTACAAAGAGGGCTTTGATGCTCTCTAGCTTGTCCTGCAAAACGCTGTCACTTTCCCTTAGTTGTTAACCCTGGTGGCCTTTGAGAGCAAGGCCCTGCAGCTGTCTCTGTCCAGTCACTCTCCTGTCCCAGCCTGCAGCCTCTCTTTGCTGTGCTCAGCTTTCTCTGCTGACCACAGCCTTTCTCGGATGGTTATGGGATCCCCATTTTCTGAGACTGGTGGGACAAATCACTTTCTTGTGGCCATTTGAACAGCAAAGGGATTCCTTGTTGCAAACAGGGTGACATTTTCTGGATAACGCCAGTAAATATCATACATACTCCCTTCTTCCCATAGATTATTTTCTTAACTGTTTATATTAGTTGATGTTTAGGGGTTGTTAATGGTGCAGAATCACTGATTCTAAAGGCTAGAAAGGTTCTTGAGTCATAATTTATTTGTCTCTTTTCCAGAAAATATTTTAGGACAACATCAAGTACAGTCTGGGTGACTTGAAAAGAATTGGCACTTATTTCTCACAGTTCTGGAGGCTGGGATGTTCCAGATCAGGGTACCAGCAGAAGACCTAGTGTCTGGTGAAAGCCCTCCACCTGGTTTGTAGATGACTGTTTTCTCATTCTCACCTGACAGAGAGGGGGTTGGGGGGAAAACCTTTCTCTCCTCTTTTTTTACAAAGGCACTCGTCCCGTTATGATCTAATTACCTCCCAAATGCCCCCTCCTCTAAATACCATCACATTGAGGATTTAGACTTCAACATATGAATTCTGGGGAGAAACAAACTTTCAGTCTATGGCATGTGCTGCAGCTACTGTGAGAGTTTATCAGAGACTTTCATTGTATAACTTGCAAAGCCAGGGCACTTCCAGTCTTGTAGTTTGGTTTGTGGTAAAAGAACAGGCGCTCAAGGCTCATGGTACAGATTGGAGTGAAAGGGCAGAACATGCCTCAAGTCCTGGACTCACTCAGTTGAGGGGGCGGTGCAGGTCCTTATGGTGCCACAGCGAGGGGAGCAAGAGGGCACCAGATGTCCTTGGCCAGAGACGCCAGGAGGCAAACAGCCTCTGAGAGAGTGGGAGGGAGTGCCTTCACTTTTGCCAGAGGATGGAGCTTCTGAGACTAAGTCCCACATAAGGCAGCTGTGCACACGGACAGACTCAGACCCAACAGAGATTGGTAGATCACAGTTCCAATCCAGGTACTGCTTTTGGCACTTTTTCTTCTATCACCTTGAGCTTCTCCAGGTTGTACCAGTCAGTAAGCCCCCTCCTCTGCATAACTGAGCGTCCTGGGAACCAGAATAATCCCAAGGTTCCTTGAGGAATTTACGATTGGAGCTGGGAGAGCTGGAAGGTCTGAAGGAGATTCCATGAGGCTGAGATTCCATGAACAGAGGCCTCTGTATTCCCTGGGAACTCTGTGCCACTTGGGACAGGGTGGCAGCATGGCAGAGTGGTAAGAACATTTGAATTTGGGGTTCAAAAAATCTGGAATCAATTCCAGGCTCCTCTGTGCATTTAGGAAGTACACAGTGCCCACAACTGGCGTTTATTAAATGTCTGTGTCAGTCACTGATCAGGTATTCACACCTGCAAGTATTAACTTACAAGTATTTCTAAATATTTAAGAGTATGCTATGAGGTTGATATTATTAACTTCATTTCACAGATGAAAAGGTTAGGCACAGAGGGGTTAAGTAACTTGCCTAAGGTCACACAGCAAAGACTGGAACCCAGGGAATGTGCCTTCAGCACCTTTGCTCTTAACCAGTAAGCTCGCCGATTTCTGTTTCCATATCTGTAAAGTGAGGTTACCAATAGCTTCCTTAGTGTTGTGAAGATGACATTTTCAATGAGATGACAACAGATGAAGCACCCTTCTTTGCCTGGGTCACCAAGTTAGCAGTGCTCAACCGCCAACAGCTGCAGTTCCCCTCTTCCTTTTTCATGTTATGCAGGACCACTCCCTGTTCTGGACAAAGCTGGAGCCTCTCATCTCGCCTACGTCCAGTCCTCCTTTCCTTCCCTGGGCTGCCTGCTGCCCTTCTGTTTGCTCTTGGAGCTGCAGCATCCCTCTCCTCGTTTCTATACTCGTCCATAACTCCTTACGGTTCTGAGTATGAGGCTTATTTTACACAACATCCGTGCAAGCAGTCTGCTTCCTGGCCGCGTCTCTAAGGCACCTTAATCTCCTGCATGGTGCTTCTCGGTATCACACTGTAGGGTGGATTACTGCTGGGAAGGGCATCTCTCTTTGTGTGGCTTCTTGCTGATTTCTCTTTCAGGGACCATCCCATTCCTGACCTTTTTCTGGTGCCCCTTTTCCACTTCTAGTGGCCTACCTGAAGTCTACCTTATTTTTGCCACTGCTCTGGCTGTACCCCAGCAGCCCCTGCAGTATCTGAGACTCCTTTAGAGAAGGCTCCCTAGCTCCCAACATCCGTAGCCAGGGTGTCTCGGTCACTGTCCTGGAGATGGCCCTTCCTGGTTAATTTCCACTGGCAACCAACTGCATTACCTGTGGTCCTGTGCCTTCTGGCTTCCAGATGGGCTCAGTCAGCGGGAGGCTCCGGTAACAGGTGGAGAGTGGTGCGCTAGCTGCCGCCCTCCCTCTGTGACAGGCCCTGCATCTCAAGGGGCTCCAGTGACATTATCTCCTCCTCTTCAGCCCCTGAGGTGCCAATGCCTGCTGGCCTCTGGGTGTCTCCCCACCCTTATTTGTTCCTTCAACCTTGCCCTCACCGTTATATGTAGTCCCTCATGAATATCTCATTTCAATGACATGGGATAAATTCTGTGCCCGTTTGGGACCCTACAGACATGCGTGACTAGAACCAGAAGGCCACTGGGCGGTCTCTTTTATCATGCTCACCTATACAAGCATAATTCTTACTCTACTGAGTGAAAAGATGAAAGTTATAAGAATAACACACTGTCTGCAAGTTGTTGGCTGTCTCTTTACTGTTAGAAGCAAAGATGATTCTTTATCAAGGCCTGATGGAGAGCACAATTCAGTAGAGAAAGTTCTGGTCAGTAGGGAGCGTTGCTTTGGATGACAAGCTTTTTTTCCTCTTTTTTTTCTTTTGTTATTAAAAAAATATTCTGACCATGTGACTTCGGGCAAATCATAAATCTCTTAATCTCAATTTTCTTGTTGAAAATTATGAAGCCACTGAATTTATGACGTCGACAGCTGCCTTTAGCTCTAGAAAGGTAAGTAGCAGGAGAAAGGCTGCTCCCTGGAACGCTGAGAACTGGCTGGGGATCTTGCCTTTCCTCTCTGAGCAACAGGTAGAGGCTGCCTGATGCGTTTCCCCATCTCCCCCTGATTTCAACCTCTGGTGTTTCTCCTTCATCTTTGAGCACCCCTGACTCGGATCTGATTTCTTTGCTGCACTTGTTTCCCCCTGGTTGATGAACCCAGTCTGGGCTGTGCACTGGCTTCCCCCACTGGGGAAGGAAGGACCAGTACCCTTTACTGAGACAACCACGCAGCAGCAATTGGGGTCTTGCTGGGAGAACTGACCTCTTTCAGGGATTGACTTCAGGGATAAATTCATGGTGCCCTTAGAAGAGAATAAAGGAGAAGGTTGTAGATTAAAAGCCCAAACCGCATTTCTCTTGGCTTTCCTTTTTCCAGCATGGATTTGGAGAAGGAAGGAAGGAAAGACGGAGGGAGGAAGGGGAATTACAGAGCGATTTCTCTGTGTCAGGAAGTGTGCTAAGAAACTAACGTGTAAATCCTTTATAACATATAAATCTCATCTAATCCTTGCAGGCACAGATGGTGAAACTGAGGCTAAGAGGAATATGGTACATTGCAAAAGGACGCATGGTTGATAAATATCTCACTTGTGTCCGTGCCAAAGGAGTAGGCCTATCTTTTTCAGTTTGATTGAATCATAAAGTTATTTCTCATCTTCCCAGGCTTTGCATGCAAAATGGTCCTTACTTCCCCACAAAGTTTAAGATAGATGGGGTATTTCATTTATGCTTGTCTATGGGCCTGCTTTGGTTCAAGTTTGCTTCCTCTTTTCTATTCTGAATTCTATTTCTGGTCTTTTGCCAACTGGAAGATCACTCAGGTATCTGCTAGTTTTACTTCCCTGCTTACTGGCTGTCTTTGTGCTTTTTCAGAAATTGCTATACTAAGGCAGAGACAAGGAATGAGAGAAACAATAGGAAAGGTTTCCCAGCAACGCAGGGTTGTATGGAAATGCCTCTTCGTGGCGGGAACCCAGAGGAGAAATGTCTCTGCCCTATGGGTCATGGCCAAAGCCACTCTGCCAGTAACCCAACACCTTTCCCACCTCCGATGGGCAGACCATGTTAGCTTTTTACTCGAGATAACATCGCTCACCTTGACAAAGTCAAATCTCTTATTTCCATTTTCTCTCAGCCCTCACATTCTTGTCTACACTCATAATATCATTGCTAGCTCCTTCATCCAGCGGTTGTTAAATAACTTTCTAACTGCTTTAATTTGAACAGTTGAACCAAACATTTGTAACCACTCCTCAGGGAAATTATGGGCCATTTGTAATAGAAAAAGAATTTTTTTCTTTTCTATCTCCAGTGCTAAAATGGAATCATCTCTTACTGAGCTGGGTGACAACTGTGCACTGGAAGAATTTGAGTTCACTATATACCAGGGGCAGGAATAACTCAAGTATGTTTACAAAATACCCTGTGGGTTATTTACCTTCAAGTGGTCTCATCTAAACATAATTACAGTAAACTCACACTTTCTGTATTTTGTGATGAAAACTGTTGATATTTCATGCAGAGCATGTTTGAAACAGTTGGCCTCAACAGGCCTTTCAAGTTCTTGTTTGTTTATATTTATTTTTCTGTTCCAAGAGGGACAGAAGAAAGAATGAAACTCACCTTCCCTCATTTGTAAAATTGAGAGAGGAATATGAAGAAATCACCAGAATAAGAGTCAGGCCATATACGTATTTTCTGTTCACTTGCTTGTTTTTGTCTCTTCCCTCTCACCTCCCCCCACCCCAGTCCTGCCAGTTACTAGCTCATGTGTCCTTCAGTGAGTTACTTAACCTCTCTGAACTTAGTTCTGTGATGGTTGTACGATCTCATTTTGTAAACAACTATACTTCAATTAAAATATATATATATATATATATATATATGTGTGTGTGTATATATATATATATATATATATATATATATATATATATATATATATATATATGACAGAAAAAAAAGGAACGATGCTCTCAACTGGAGGTCCATTTTGTCCCCCGGGGATGTTTGACAGCATCTAGAGGTATTTTTGGTTGTCACAACTGGTTGTGTGGGAGTGCTACTAGCGTCTAGTGGTAGAGGCCAGGGATGCTGCTAAACATCCTATTGATACAATGCACAGGACAGCCCCACAGCAAGGAACTATCCAGTACCAAATGTCAGTAGTGCCGAGGTTGGGAATCTCTGCTTTAGAGGTTGTGGTGGGGAGAAATGTTAGAGTTAAGTGCTTTTTTTGTAAAATGTTTAGAACACATATAAAGTGTTACTAGAGCTTCTTCCAGACGTGGGTGCTAATCCTGACCCAGGTTAGTATCCAACATGTCCTAAGCAGCATTTAAATTCAGGGACTCCATTTCTTTACTATTAAAATGCATGGGGCTTCATGATCTCCAAGATCCTTTCTGTCTCTGAGAACCTACATGGGAAAAGGATTATATGGTACATGGGCCCAAAGTTGACAAAATTGATAGTTGCTAATTCCAGCATTTTTTAGCCCTCATGCAGATCACTGACCTGAATCTTTTCTCTCCAGATGAACCTGAGATTTGCTAAGAGGCAGGAGACAAAGAATTCTCAACTTTGTTCCTCTAATAGGCAGAGAAAATTTATCTGTGGCCATGTTCCCTTTCGTACCATGTAGAATAATGTCAATGTTGAGCACTTACCTGGTGCCAGGCACTTGGATACCTACTGTGTGCCAGGTCCTATGCTTGTGCTCTAGCTACAAGGTCTCATTTCATCATGACAGCATGCCTGAACTGTGGGTATTATTGCTCCAGTTTTACAGATGAGAAAAATGAGACTCAGAGAGGCTAAGTAGCTTGTCTGAAGTCATACAGCTAATGAGTCATCAAATTGATAAAAAATACAAAACTTGAGTGTTTTCCATTTCTCTATCATTGTACTCAAGGTGCTCATTTAAATGAAATTGCAATGGAGGATTAAAGAACAGTAAAAAGAGTACCAAGAAAACAGATGAAAAGCCCTACCATTTTGTAAAGTTTCATGTTCTGCAGGCAGATGTGTACACTGGAAAAGAGACTCTTGCAGTAAATGTTGCCATCAGACGAAGCTGTCAGAGAACAGTGAAAGCTCAGATAAGTGGTTCTCTCTGCTTTCTTTCAAGTAATAAATAAAATAGCTGCTGTGGATAGGGTTAGGGTAGAGCTCCAGGTACTACTAGTGATAACATTATTGATAATAATTGAGAAAACAATGGTAACACTAAAGAACTGTTGGTTTTTTTCAAGGTTTTGCCAATTATTTTATTCTTTTAATCCATGACTTCATTATATTCTTATTTATTCTTTTTTAAATTGAAGTGTAGATATTATACAATATTATTTAAGTTACAGGTATACAATACAGTGAGTCACAATTTTTAAAGTTTATACTCCATTTATAGTTAGTATAAAATATTGGCTGTATTCCCCATGTTATACAATGTATCCTGTTGCTTATTTACTTTATGCCTAATGGTTTGTAACCTTTAATCCCTACTCCTATCTTGTCCCTCTCCTCTTCCCTCTCCCCACTGGTAACTGCTAGCTCTCTATATCTGTGAATCTGCTTCTTTTTTCTTGTATTTTTTTAGATTCCACATATAAATGATACTATATAGTATTTGTCTTCCTCTGCATGACTTATTTCACTTAGCATAATGCCCTCCAAGTCCATCCACGTTGCTACAAATGGCAAAATTTCACCTTTTTTGTGGCCGAGTAGTATTCCATTGCATATATGTGCTACATCTTCTTTATCCATTCTTCTGTTGGTGGACACTTAGGTTGCTTCTGTATCTTGGTAATTGTAAATAATGCTGCTTTTGACTTCATTATATTCTACTGAATAACAGTGATGAACACTGCCTGTAGGTTTCTGGATTCTGTCTTTAAACATGGCAGATAAGAATACAGATTTCAGATGATGATTGAATGGGGTTTGGGATATGTAGGAATGGCTTCTTCTCCTTTGAGGACAGCAGCTCATCTTCTCCATCAGTGGCTGCCCCTGGGCGCCTTTGAAAAGTTCTAATGCCCAGGCTATACCCAGGCCAATTAAATCAGTTTCTGGGAGGGACCCCATTAGTAATTCTTACCACTCCCCTGTGATCCCAACAGGTAGTCAAGACTGAGAGCCAGCGCTCTGTATTAGTGGCCTTTAAACTCCTGTGTGTATCAGAATAACCTGGAGAACTTGATAAAAACACAGGGGCCCACCCCTCCTCCTTCAGTGAGCTGGGGGCCTCCAGGTTCTTTGTATACTCCTAGGTGACTCGAGTAAATACCATAGTTGAGAATCACCACTTATTTCACTCCTTTTTAGAGTTTATTTTTAAAATGAGAAAGTGACCTTATTCCAAGATGAGGAATTGGCCTAGGTTAAAAACTGTATGCACATGGGTGTGTTGTGGGTCCACAAGACTCTTATTGGGCTGTGAGCCAGCCATCAGTCTACTCCCCATATCTTTTAGATGCCATCCTTGGCTTCTTCAGCTCTTTCTTTCTAGATCCTTCCTGACCATGGCCCCTAGTCCAATTTGGAAACACCCCTCTGTTCTAGTTTGAAAATACAGTAAATTTGTTGTTTGTAAATACAGTTTATCCATGATACATATTGATACTTGGTTCATAGGAGATATGACAGTTGCTTAGTTACGAACTTAAAGTAAGGCCACTGCCTATAGACATTTGTATTGGTCGGGGTTCTCCACAGAAACAAAGCCAATAAATGTATGTGTGTGTGTGTATATATATATATATGGATGGCATAAACTCATAGTTAATATATATTAAATATATATATATGTATTTGCTATGAGGAATTGGCTGGTGTGATTATGGAGGCTGAGATCTGTTGTCTGCAAGTGGGAGACCCAGGAAATCCAGTGATGTAATTCAGTCTGAGGGCAGGAGAAGATGAGATGTCCCAGCTCAACAGTGAGGCAGCAAAAAAGGGGCAAATTCCTCCTTCCTCTACTTTTTGTTCTATCTAGTGCTCAATGGATTGGATGATGCCCACCCACCCTGGAGAGGGCAATCTACTTTACTGAGTCCACCAATTGAAATGCCAGTTTCATTTGGAAACACCTTCACAGACACACCCAGAAATAATTTTTAATCAGGGTACCCCATGTCCAGTCAAGTTGACAAATAAAATTAACCATCACAGCACCTTACACCTAATTTTACTTCTGGTTGTTCCCACAGCATTTGATGCCTTCTGACCTGCCAATACCTCTAAAAGAGCCTCTGTTTTTGTTGCAAAAATTCCCACATTCTAGAAACACCTCCCCGACCTCCCAGGATTTGTATAGTAATGCACCTCATAGGGCTCTCTGAGAATAAAGATCTGAATCCCTAAAGCTCAAATTAAGTATATTATGGACATAATTCAGTCCGTAGCAGGTTGGCTGCCCATTCATAAACTTCTGGGTTGCTGGGAGAGGGGACTTTACTAGGCTCATTCCACACCATGTTTGGATCTTCTAAAATAGGGGTCCCCAACCCCTAGGCCGCACAGCAGGAGGTGGGCGGCGGGCGAGCAAGTGAAGCTTCATCTGCCGCTCCCCAGCGCTCACATTACCACCTGAACCATCCCCCCTACCCCCCGTCCATGGAAAAATTGTCTTTCATGAAACCAGTCCCTGGTGCCAAAAAGTTGGGGACAGCTGTTTAAACCCATAGTTCAGAATTTGCCTTTCCTCTGCTGAGAGCCCTGAACTGGTTTTCTGTCTCTCATAGGGTGAAAGCCAACTTTCTTACATAGTTTGCAAGGCCCTTCAACATCTGGCCCTTACAGCTCTTCCCCTGATTCACTGTGCTTCAGCCACCCTGGCTTCCTTCCTGCTTTTTTGAACACACAGCCATAATTCCGCCTCAGGGCCTTTGCACTGATTCCTCCCTTTGCCTGGAGCACTTTTCTTCCAGATACCCACATACCTTTTCCTCCTTTAAGTGTTTGCTCAAATATTACCTTTACACCTAGACCTAACCTGATAACCCTGTTTAAAATTACTACCTACCTCTCTGGTTGGCACTGATCACCCCACTTACCCTGCTTCATTTTCCTCCATAACACCAGAGTCTAGTAAACACATATTTACTTGTTCATTTTCTGTATTTCCTGTCCACCCCCCTTAGCATAATAAGCTCCATGGGGGCAGGAATTTTTGTCTGTTTGGTTCAAGGTTGTTTCCCCAAGGTCTAGATTCTAGATAGGGCATGGCATATGATAGGTATTAATAAATATCTGTTGACTGGAATGCTAATAATACATAAATTTTCTTGCTGAGACAGAAAGAGGAGGCCCTGGAGCTGTGGTAGACCTGGAATTGCCCTGTTAAATGGTCTTCACTCCCAGTTAAATGCTTTCTGTCTGGTTGTGCTCCATTTTGAAGTAACTGAAATAAGCCTCAGGTACAGAATCAACCTTACTGAAGTGTTTATTCTGGGTGTTTCAATCTCCCAAATGAACTGCATGTTCCCAAACATCTCCCCACTGACCTGCCAAATGCCCCAAATAGTCATTCAAGCATATTTGTCCAAGGGAAACTATCTTGCTGAGAAAACCAATAGTGAAAATGATAGACATTTGTTCTGTGTTCACCACTTGCCAAATACTGGACTCTGCACTAATATGTATTAGCTCATTTCATTTTTCTCATAACCTTATATGAGCAGGGACTATTATTATACCCATGATTTATTTGGTTGAGGGACTGAGTTTGAGTGTGTGGAGGCAGACTGGGGCTTGTTTGGGAGAAAAGCATCCAGGGGAAGGAATGGTAAGTTGAAGGTTTAGAGGGAAGAGGAGGCTGCAGTGTATTGGAGGTCCTAGAAGGCATCCAAATGGTGGGAGTGGTGAGTGCACGTTGAATGCACTCAGGCTGAAGATGGGGGACTCGTAGTTGTAAATACTTTAGGTCCATCACCTAGAAATTCTTTTTTTTTATTGGTTTCTGCTTTATAACAAAGTGAATCAGTTATACATAGACATCTGTTCCCATATCCCTTCCCTCTTGCGTCTCCCTCCCTCCCACCCTCCCTATCCCTCCCCTCTAGGTGGTCACAAAGCACCAACTGATCTCCCTGTGCTATGTGGCTGCTTCCCACTAGCTATCTACCTTATGTTTGATAGTGTATATATGTCCATGCCTCTCTCTCGCTTTGTCACAGCTTACCCTTACCCCTCCCCATATCCTCAAGTCCATTCTCAAGTAGGTCTATGTCTTTATTCCTGTTTTACCCCTAGGTTCTTCATGACTTTTTTTTCCTTAAATTCCATATATATGTGTTAGCATACGGTATTTGTCTTTCTCTTTCGGACTTACTTCACTCTGTATGACAGACTCTAGGTCTATCCACCTCATTACAAATAGCTCAATTTCGTTTCTTTTTATGGCTGAGTGATATTCCATTTGGTTACTATTGATATTTCACCAGTCTTTAGATTCTGAAGTGCATGAAATTCTTGTTATCATTATAGTTGTTCCGCCACGTTAGGGACTTGGTCAGTTGTTTTCACCTAAAGTGCTAGTGTTTTTCTGTGCACCTCTAAAAGCAGGGAAATGCAGCCTTTCTTGCTGCATTAAAACAATGTGTTCACCCTCCCCCTACGCTCATAACTTTGTTTTTGCTGATTATCAGAGACCTTTGTTTTATAAACCAAAGTTATATAATTCGTAGTTACTGTTCTGCTTGATTCTGCTCCCAAGTCTTAAAATGCAACCTGGTGTCACAGAAGTTTACATAATAACCTATTTATTAGGATTATTACATCACTCTAAGGTCAAGCAGGAAAGCTAAAGGGGATGGTTTTTACTTGATTGCAAATGTCTAAAACAGGGATCAGTTGGAAAAAAAAACTCCACGAAACCCAAGTCAGTTAAAAAAATACATACCATATATGTAAATAAAGTCTTTCTAGATTTTTGTTTACTTATAGCAAAGGTGTTTTTGCTGTATGAGATGTATTGATATTAAAGTTTACATATATTTTATTGTTATAAGTTAGCAATTTGTTTAAAAAAAAGGACAAAATATAAAATAGCACAGGACGAATACAAAAAGTTTACAAAGTTGCAACCATATTGCAAGTTGAAAACATAATTCATTGTTATACTCCAGAAGATATTATCAGGCTTCACAAAATTAACGTGATGGCAGAATTTTAATGTAAACTATTAGGAATTCAGTTCTCCAGATTCACTTATTCATTCATTTAACAAATACTGAATGTCAGTCATGTGCCAGGAGGTGTTATAGACACTGGAGATACAACAGTGAGCAAAATAGATTTTGCTGATGTTGAGTTTACATTGTAGTGGAGAGAAACAGGCAATAAACAAACCAGTAAATATAAATACAGATGAAGTGTCAGATGGCAATAATTTCTAAGAAAATGGCTGATGACAGAGTGATGTGAGTTGAGGTGGCTGTGGCTATGAAAGGTATATCTCAAAGGGCAAAAATCAGATTACCACCAAGTGGCTAATCACACAGCTGACAGAGTACCCTGTAGTGTCTGGTAGCTCATTACAAGTCTTGTGACTTCTGTTCTATTTTTATCTCAAACTCAGTGCTACCCTTGGCTATATGATATTTTCTGAGCTCCAATTTATTCATTTGTAAAAGGAGAGGGCTGTACGACTGGGTCTTTGAGACCCTCCCTGGATGTAATTTCTGACTCCAACTGAAATGGAATGAATGCTTAGCTGAGATGGGCACAGTGCTCAGAGCTCTGTGTCTGTAGTTGAGAAGGATGGTGGGAGGGGAGACTAAAATAGAACATGATAGTCATTTGGGCTGTTCATCAATACAGTATTCTTGTTCTCTTTCCTTAGGCTGAATCATGGTGCCCCAAAGGCACCAAGTCCTAATCCCTGGGACCTATAAATGTTACCTTATTTGGAGAAAGGGTCTTTGCAGATGTGATTAAAAGAGGGACCTTGAAATGGGTAGATTATCCTGGTGGGCCTAGATGCAATCACATGTATGCTTATTAGCGGGGTAGAGGGAGATTGGACACACACAGAGATGGTCATATGAAAACACAGCAGAGAGAGATTCGAAGTTGCTGGCTTTGAAGACTGAAGTGAGGTGGATACAAGCTAAGGAATGCTGGCAGCCACCAGGAGTTGGAAGAGGCAGGAAAGAATTCTCCTCTAGAGCCCCCCAGAGGGAACGTGGCCCTACCAACACCTTGGTTTCAGCGTAGTGATATGGATTTTGAGCTTCTGGCCTCTAGAACCATAAGAGAATACATCTGTGTTGCTTTAAGACATCAGGCTTGTGGTAATTGTTACAGCAGCCCCAGGAGACTAGTCCAGTAAGATTTCACTTCCCTTCCCTGTCCACTTGAACTTAGATGCAGCCATGTGGCTGCTCCAGCTGATGACACGCGAGTGGAGGTGATGTGTCTTTAAGGGCCAGTGTGCACTTTACCATGCTCTCTTTTCTGTCTGGTGATGAGCAAACAGGTTTGGAGATGGTCTGGGTCTCAGAGTGACCATGTTGAACACAGCTCCCGGTTGACGCCTGAAGGACATAAGAGTGATTGCAAAATTAACATTTGTTGTTGAACGCTCCTGAGCCTTGGGGGTTGTTCTGCTAGCCTCTCCTGACTGGTGGCAAGGAGACTGTTTGGATGCTATGAAGCATTCCTGGTAACACGCTCTTTGTTGTACTTTCTGCTATTCAGTGGTCCTCTGAACCCCTTCTGCAAGCATCCCACCAAGGCCAGGACAGTCTCATCCATGTCCTCCAGATCACTATTGTCCCATGTGAAGCTGATGCGTATTCCAAGTTTCTGTGGTTGAATAAGAGGAGAAATGCTGGGCTATGCAAGGGGAAACAGTTTCCTTTGCTGCAAGACTTCTCAGTGATTTCCACAGGCTAAGGTGCAGTGTGCCCCTCTAGGATGAGGGTTGGCATTGCTGTTGATGGAAAGTTGTGCACGCCCCCCCCCAAAGTTCAGATGGTGAAACCCTAATTCCCAGTGTTATGGCATTTGGAGGTGGGGCCTTTTGGAGGTAACTTGGTCATTAGGGTGAAATCCTTAAGCTCAGATTAGTACCCTTATAAGAAGAAAAGAGAGCTTGCTTCCTCTCTCTCTCTCTCTGAGGGCATAACAAGAAGAAATCCATCTATAAGCTAGGAAAAGTGTTCTTACCACAACCCCAACCATCCTGGCACTCTGATCCCAGACTTCCAGCCTCCAGAAATGTGAGAAATAAATTTCTGTTGCATAAGCCATGCAGGATATGGTATTTTTGTTATAGCAGCACAGGTAAGAGAGGTATAACCTGTTTTAAAACGCTTTTTGTAAGTATGTGGCACATCCGAGGTGAATCAGGCTATGACACTTCCCATGTCTGTCATTGACACAGCACACCCCTCACCCAATAACTCAGAGGCAACACAGGGTAGGAGAGTTTTACAACAGCTTCCTGTTCAGTAGGTAATGGTCTCTATTAAGTCATTAGAGAAGCAGTTTACTACATCTGACAAATGAGGGAGGCAGGCTTTAGACACGATGATGTGGACATTCACCTGACTGATCCTTATTCCCTTTATTCCCCGCATGCACCCCCTTGGGCCTCCTTAAAAGGCTGATTGTTTGAAGGATGCAGCCAAGGGCTTGAGGTTGTGAGACCTCCTCTCAGCTCTTACTTGTTTGATTTTGGATAGATTCCACCTCTCAATTCTCCAAGATATTTTTCCATCTCTTCAGTGTTTGAGATCCCAACCTAGAGCTCTTGGATCTCACAGGCACTAAAACAGGTCCCTGCTTTTTATTAGCTAAAGTACTTGGAAAGACTTAAAATGTTCTTTTAACATCCAAGACCACATTAATCTTTATGAGAATAAGAAAGGTTGCCAAAATGAAGAATCAGTATGACACTTTAAATGACCTGACTAGTGTAAAAAAGTAAGTAACAATAAAAAGTGACTTGGGAGGATTTGTTCAGGAAGGCAGAGTAGAAGGACATATGCTCACTCCCTCTTGCGAGAGCACTGGAATCACAACTAACTGCTGAACAGTCATCGACAGGAAGACACTGGAACTCACCAAAAAAGATACCCCACATCCAAAGACAAAGGAGAAGCTGCAGTGAGATGGTAGGAGGGGCGCAATCACAATAAAAGCAAATCCCATAACCACTGGGTGTGTGACTCACAAACTAGAGAACAATTATACCACAGAAGTCCACCCACTGGAGAGAAGGTTCCGAACCCCATGTCAGACTTCCCAACCTGCGGGTCCGGCAACGGGAGGAGGAACTCCCAGAGAAACAGACTCTGAAGACTAGCAGGACTTGATTGCACAACTTCTACAGGACTGGGGAAAACAGAGACTCCACCCTTGGAGGGCACACACAAAGTAGTGGTGGGGAAGGTGCAGTGACCCCGTAGGAGACTGAACCAGACCTACCTGCTAGTGCTGGAGGGTCTCCTGCAGAGGCGGGGGGTGGGGGTGGTGGCTGTGTCTCACGGTGAGGACAAGGGCACTGGCAGCAGAAGTTCTGGAAAGTACTCCTTGGCATGAGCCCTCCTGGAGTCTGCCATCAGCCCCACCAAAGAGCCTGTAGGCTCCAGTGCTGGGTCACCTCAGGCCAAACAACCAATACGGAGGGAACTCAGCCCCACCCATCAACAGACACGCAGATTAAAGTTTTACTGAGCTCTGCCCACCAGAGCAACACCCAGCTCTACCCACCACCAGTCCCCCTCCCATCAGGAAGCTTGCTTAAGCCTCTTGGATAGCCTCATCCACCAGAGGGCAGACAGCAGAAACAAGAAGAAATAAAATGCTGCAGGCTGTGGAACGATAACCACATTCACAGAAACACAGACAAAAAGGCAGAGGGCTATGTACTAGATGAAAGAACAAGATAAAACCCCAGAAAAACAATTAAATGAAGTGGAGATAGGCAACCTTCCAGAAAAAGAATTCAGAATAATGATAGTGAAGATGATCCAGGATCTTGGAAAAAGAATGGAGGAAAAGATCAAGAAGGTGCAAGAAATGTTTAACAAAGACATAGAAGAATTAAAGAATAAACACCTAAAAGAATTAACAAACAAACAGAGATGAACAATACAATAATTGAAAAGAAAAATACACTAGAAGGAATCAATAACAGAATAACAGAATAACTGAGGCAGAAGAACAGATAAGTGACCTGGAAGACAGAATGGTGGAATTCACTGCTATGGAACAGAATAAAGAAAAATGAATGAAAAGAAATGAAGACAGCCTAAGAGACCTCTGGGATAACACTAAATGCACCAACATTCACATTATAGGGGTCCCAGAAGGGGAAGAGAGAGAGAAAGGACCGAGAAAATAATTGAAGAGATAATAGCTGACAACTTCCCTAACATGGGAAAGAAAATAGCCACCCAAGTCCAGGAAGTGCAGAGAGTCCAAGGCAGGATAAACCCAAGGAGAAACATGCCAAGACACATAGTAGTCAAATTGACAAAAATTTAAAGACAAAGCAAAATTATTAAAAGCAACAAAGGAAAAAATGACAAATAACATACAAGGGAACTCCCATGAGGTTAACAACTGATTTATCAGCAGAAACTCTACAAGCCAGAAGGGAGTGGCATGATATATTTAAAGTGATGAAAGGGAAGAACCTACAGCCAAGATTACTCTACCCAGCAAGGGTCTTGTTCATATTTGACGGACAAATCAGAAGCTTTACAGACAAGCAAAAGCTAGGAGAATTCAGCAGCACCAAACCACCTCTACAACAAATGCTAAAAGAACTTCTTTAGGCAGGAAACACAAGAGAAGAAGAGGACCTACAAAAACAAACCCAAAACAATTAAGAAAATGGTAATAGGAACACACATATCGATAATTACCTTAAATGTGAATGGATTAAATGCTCCAACCAAAAGACACAGGCTCGCTGAATGGATTCAAAAACAAGACCCGTATATATGCTGTCTACAGGAGACCTACTTCAGACCTAGGGACACATACAGACTGAAAGTGAGGGGATGGAAAAAGTTATTCCATGCAAATGGGAATCAAAACAAAGCTGGAGTAGCAATACTCATATCAGATAAAATAGACTTTAAAATAAAGAATGTTACAAGAGACAAGGAAGGACACTACATAATGATCAAGGGATCAATCCAAGAAGAAGATATAACAATTATAAATATATATGCACCCAATGTAGGAGCACCTGAATACATAAGGCAAATGCTAACAGCTATAAAAGAGGAAATTGACAGTACCACAGTAATAGTGGGAGACTTTAACACCTCACTTACACCAATGGACAGATCATCCAGGCAGAAAATTAATAAGGAAACACAAGCTTTAAATGACACAATAGACCAGATAGATTTAATTGACATTTATAGGACATTCATTCTGAAAACAGCGGATAACACTTTCTTCTCAAGTGCACATGGCACATTCTACAGGATAGATCACATATTAGGTCAAAAATCAAGCCTCAGTAAATTTCGGAAAATTGGAATCATATCAAGCATCTTTTCTGACCATGATGCTATGAGATTAGAAATAAATAACAGGAAAAAGTGTAAAAAACACAAAATCATGGAAGCTAAACAATACATTACTAAATAACCAAGAGATCACTGAAGAAATCAAAGAGGAAATCAAAAAATACCTCGAGACAAATGACAATGAAAAGACGACAATCCAAAACCTATGGGATGCAGCAAAAGCAGTTCTAAGAAGGAAGTTTATAGCAATACAATCCTACCTCAAGAAACAAGAAAATCTTAAACAACTTAACCTTACACCTAAAGCAATTAGAGAAAGAAGAACAAAAAAATCCCCAAAGTTAGCAGAAGGAAAGGAATCATAAAGATCAGAGCAGAAATAAATGAAACAGAAACAAAGAAAACAATAGCAAAGATCAATAAAACTAAAAGCTGGTTCTTTGAGAAGGTAAACAAAATTGATAAACCTTTAGCCAGACTCATCAAGAAAAAGAGGGAGAGAACTCAAATCAATAAATTCAGAAATGAAAAAAGTTACAATAGACAGTGCAGAAACACAAAGCATCATAAAAGACTACTACAAGCAACTCTATACCAATAAAATGGACAACCTGGAAGAAATGGACCAATTCTTAGAAAGGTATAACCTTCCAAGACTGAACCAGGAAGAAATAGAAAATATGAACAGACCAATCACAAGTAATGAAATTGAAACTGTGATTAAAAATCTTCCAACAAACAAAAGTCCAGGACCAGATGGCTTCACAGGTGAATTCTATCAAACATTTAGAGAAGAGCTAACTCCCATCCTTCTCAAACTCTTCCAAAAAATTGCAGAGGAAGGAACACTCCCAAACTCATTCTATGAGGCCACCATCACCCTGATACCAAAATCAGACAAAGATACTACAAAAAAAGAAAATTACAGACCAATATCACTGATGAATATAGATGCAAAAATCCTCAAAATACTAGCAAACAGAATCCAACAACACATTAAAAGGATCATACACCATGATCAAGTGCAATTTACCCCAAGGATGCAAGGATTCTTCAGTATATGCAAATCAATCAATGTGTTACACCATATTAACAAATTGAAGAAGAAAAACCATATGATCATCTCAATAGATGCAGAAAAAGATTTTGAGAAAATTCAACACCCATTTATGATAAAAAAACTCTCCAGAAGATGGGCATAGAGGGAACCTACCTCAGCATAAGAAAGGCCATATATGACAAACCCACAGGAAACATCATTCTCAATGGTGAAAAACTGAAAGCATTTCCTCTAAGATCAGGAACAAGACAAGGATGTCCACTCTCACCACTATTATTCAACATAGTTTTGGAAGTCTTGGCCATGGCAATCAGAGAAGAAGAAGAAGTAAAAGGAATACAAACTGGAAAAGAAGAAGTAAAACTGTCACTGTTTGCAGATGACATGATACTATACATAGAGAATCCTAAAGATGCCACCAGAAAACTACTAGCACTAGTCAATGAATTTGGTAAAGTTGCAGGAGAAAAAATTAATGCACAGAAATCTCTTGCATTCCTATACACTAAAAATGAAAGATCAGAAAGAGAATTTAAGGAAACGATCCCATTCACCATTGCAATAAAAAGAATAAAATACCTAGGAGTAAACCTAGCTAAGTAGGTAAAAGACCTGTATTCAGAAAACTATAAGACACTGATGAAAGAAATCAAAGATGACACAAACAGATGGAGAGATATACTATGTTCTTGGATTGGAAGAATCAATATTGTGAAAATGACTGCACTACCCAAAGTCATCTATAGATTCAGTGCAATCCCTATTAAATTACCAATGGCATTTTTTTCCAGAACTAGAACAAAAAATCTTAAAATTTGTATGGAGACACAAAAGACCCCAAATAGCCAAAGCCATCTTGAGGGAAAAAAAAAGAGCTGGAGGAATCAGACTCCCTGACTTCAGACTATACTACAAAGCTACAGTAATCAAGACACTATGGTACTGGCACAGAAACAGAAATATAGATCAATGGAACAGGATAGAAAGCCCAGAGATAAACCCACACACCTATGGTCAACTAATCTATGACAAAGGAGACAAGGATGTACAATGGAGAAAAGACAGTGTCTTCAATAAGTGGTGCTGGGAAAACTGGACAGCTATATGTAAAAGAATGAAATTAGAACACTCCCTAACATCATGCACAAAAATAAACTCAAAATGGATTAAAGACCTAAATGTAAGACTGGACACTATAAAACTCTTAGAGGAAAACATAAGGAAGAACACTCTTTGACATAAATCACAGCAAGATCTTTTTTGACCCACCTCCTAGAGAAATAGAAATAAAAGCAAAAATAAACAAATAGGACCTAATGAAACTTGAAAGCTGTTGCACAGCAAAGGAAACTATAAACAAGATGAAAAGACAACCCTCAGAGTGGGAGAAAATATTTGTGAATGAATCAGCAGACAAAGGATTAATCTCCAAAATAAATAAACAGCTCATGCAACTCAATATTAAAAAAACAAAAAACCCAATCAAAAAATGGGCAGAGGACCTAAACAGACATTTCTCCAAAGAAGACATACAGATGGCCAAGAAGCACATGAAACGCTGCTCAACATCACTAATTATTAGAGAAATGCAAATCAGAACTACAATGAGGTATCACCTCACACTGGTTAGAATGGGCATCATCAGAAAATCTACAAACAACAAATGCTGGAGAGGGTATAGAGAAAAGGGAACCCTCTTGCACTGTTGGTGGAATGTAATTTGATGCAGCCACTGTGGAACACAGTATGGAATTTCCTTAAAAAACTAAAATTAGAATTACCATATGACTCAGCAACCCCACTACTGGGCATATACCCAGAGAAAACCATAATTCAAAGAGACACATGCACCCCAATGTTCACTGCAGCACTATTTACAATAGCCAGGTCATGGAAGCAACCTAAATGCCCATCGACAGATGAATGGATAAAGAAGATGAGGTACATATATACAATGGAATATTACTCAGCCATAAAAAGGAACGAAATTGGGTCATTTTTAGAGACGTGGATGGATCTAGAGACTGTCATACAGAGTGAAGTAAGTCAGAAAGAGAAAAACAAATATCGTATATCAACACATATATGTGGAACCTAGAAAAATGGTACAGATGAACCAGTTTGCAAGGCAGAAATAGAGACAGAGATGTAGAGAAGAAACATATGGACACCAAGGGGGGAAATCGGGGCAGAGGGGTGGTGGTGGTGGGATGAATTGGGAGATCGGGATTGACATATATACACTAATATGTATAAAATAGATAACTAATAAGAACCTGCTGTGTAAAAAATAAAATTCAAAAAAATAAATAATTGAAAAGTGATTTGACTGGTCCCACCCTTAGTAGAGCCTGGAAAAGAAATGGTTCCTCTGGTGTGGTTGAGTACCTGTGATAAATTGTAAAAACGGGCCCAATTCTTCACCACTCCCCACATCCACTCCCTTTTCTATGTAACTTTACAGAGTCCTTCCACACTGGCTGGGTATTTCTGGCTTACACTTTTGCTCTGACCTTAAATGTGTGGTTTGCTTTGTGAAAGTAGTGTAGCAGCCCTCTGGGGGTAAAAAAGAAGTCATGATTTGTAGTGCTGGCTGATTTTTAAATTTCAATCTATCAGTGATATAAAAGGTAACTCACAAGCTTTCTGAATATTTCACAGTTGGCTCTTGCAAGCTGGAGGAGCCAGCTCCAGCAAACTGTTGCTCTGGGCCTGTGTGATGTTAGCAAATATAATGGAAATAGAGGGTTAAAAAGCATTTGTGAGATTGGGCTTGCTCACTCTTGCTCCTTTGCCATTGCCAGGAGAATTGCCTGGATAGGCCCCTTGAAAGATGAGAGACATATGGAGTATGGAGCCCCAGTGCCCCAGCCGATAGCCAGCTGACTCCCAACTGACCTCAGACACACAAGTAAGTAACAAACTGTTACACGTCACTGAAGCTATGTGGTTGTTTGTTACACAGCGTTATTGTAGCAGGAGATAGCGGATACGGCACTTAAAATCAGCAACTTATGTAGGATAGAGATTTCCACACCCGTTCTTCCTTTCTGACTCCACCCTAATCAGGATGGGCGTCTTATAAGCATCAAAGAGTAATTACCTATCCTGTTCCACCTCTCTCACTGGAGGTAGAACCTCTGGTGGAGAAGAAAATTTTTCCTCCCTTAGAAATTCTTTTGAAAGTTCTTCTGCAAGGTTACTTTAGGTGGTGAGGCCTAGGGCCTGTCTTGGGTGTGCTCTTGCATGAGAGGCACTTCCAGAGAGCTAAGCTGGCCAGAGAGAGGCCTCTGGGGAAAGGAGAGGAGCAGTAAATTGCTTAGAGCTTTCTGTTATTACATTTTGAAGATAGAGTTCTTTAAAGAATGACCTGCAAACATTCCCTCTATTCCAGGTAGAGGGAGCAGCAGTTGCAAAAACCTTAAGGAGGTGTGTTTAAAACTGGCCTACACCCCATAGCAGGCAATGACAAACATTCAGTAGATTCTTTTGGTATGTGCTGCTCACCTAGGTTAGATAGAAGTACACACATAAGGTGTGCACTTGGTATGTGTGAGTCTTCACTCGTGATGGTTCAGGAAGGTGGGATGTTATGCACAGACATGGTCAGTGCCTTGCCCGTAGCCCTCAGACCGTAGGCACATTTCAGTGTGCTCCATCAAGTTCCTCCTGTTGGCCTCTGCATCCTTGTGCCTGAGGGCTTTTCTCCAGAACCTAGCAAGGCTATCCATCCATGCGCATGGCAGGCCACAGGAGCAGTCCTCAACCTACAACTCTTGGGAATCAGTCTATAAATACCCCTGTTCCCTTGCATACTGGGTTGGGATGGTTGTGAGGTTCCCATTTTGCATAATTTCTCAGAGTTTCCTTGAGAGATTAAGCTCCAGGGGCCCACAGTGCTAGCTGGCTTGATAACGTACTCCTTATTGGTTGCCTTCCTTTCCCCATATCCCATACTTCTATCCATATTCCCTGCACCCCTCAAGTAAATTACTTGTACTGAGATCTTTGTCTCAGGATCTGATTCTGGGTGAACTCAAACCAAGACTGTTAGAATAAAAGCAAACTCAGATTCTAACAAGTGGACAAACATTTGTCAAACAGGCAGAAGAAAGGTTTACAACCAGTTCTGTAGATCTACCCTTGGCACTCTAGCTAACACCTGGCATGCAAGACTTGCTCTGTGGCAGATGCAAAAATACTCTTAGAGCTGGACCAGGTCACGGGGCATCTAAGTGGAGGGACATAGGACAGCCAGACTAGGACCTTGAGTGCTGAACTGATGATGCTGACCATATCTCTGTACTTTATTTACGTCAGGGCAATGAAGCCTTAATGATATTTCTAACTAATTGCCTATATTGAAATTCTCTCGTTTTACCAATAATAATCAGATATCTCTTTTGGTAATTAACTCAGCCTTTGGATAACAATATTTTAAGTGCTACGTAACCACCAGTTAACATATTAATTCTTGATTAGGTTCTCTTATATTGTAGTTAACAAGCCCTGAGGTATTAAGATCTGATATAGGAAATTTAAATGCTAACTGCCTGTAGGGATGCAGTGTAGCAGTAGGAATGACCTTGTGTGTTCAGACAGTAGAATGAGGGGAGTGGGGCCAGTGTGTAGGGTGCGTTGTGAGGGAGATGGGAGCAGCCAGATCACACAGGGCCTTTATAAGGAAAGCCAGGAGTTTGAGTTTGGTTCAAAGTGTAATGACCAGCCATTTCAGCAGGAAGAGATGTGCTGAGCAAAGAATGGATTTTTAGAAGTAAGCCTGGGGAAGGATGAAAGCACGGGGCTCATTAGGAGGTGAGAGGTGGTCATGGTTTGGAATTGGGGGCAAGCTGGGGAGATGGAGAGAAGCAGGAAGATTGGGGATATACTTTGGTAATAGAAAAACACTAGTTGCTGGTTGATTGGCTATAGGGATGACACCAGGGCAAGTAAAAATGATTCTGAGGGTTTGGGCTGAGCAGCTGGGTAGATGAACCAAGTATGGAGGAAGAACAAGTTTGCACGGGAGAGCAGGGGAAAGCTTTATTTTGGCCATGTTATATTTAAGACATCTTTGAGACATCCATTCATTCATTCAACAATTACCTGTTGAGTGCCTGCCAAATGCCAAGTACTGCTTGTTTTTGGTGATTAAGATATATCATTAAACAAAAAAGACAGAGATCCTTGAATTATTGAATTACATTGAGTATGAAGGTGGACAAAGGAGGCTGGAATTTAACACTGTGGTCAAGGTAGGTAATACGAATTTAGGAGTCATTCCCAGGTAGATTGGCCAGGCATCCTCACAGGCACTGGGAATGCAATCCTGGGAAGGAGAGTTGTCATGGAATCTGTATTCCGTGGTATGGTGTCATCTGTATGTAGGCTCATTACCAAATTCATAACTTATCATCTCAGATGAAAACAGATTTATGCTTTAAAGGCTGGTGTCTTTATGGATACATACCAGCTCTGGATCAGACTGTCTGGATTCAAATACCAGCTTCACCTTTCTGAGTGATTTTAGGTAGATTTCTCAACTCTCTGAACCCTAATTTTCTCATTGAAAAATGGAGATAATACTGGGACTTATCTTTTAGAGTTACCTTAAGGATTAAATGAATTAGTACATGTAAAGCACTTAGAAGAGTTACGACAAATAAAAATTATTCAGTTAATGTTGATATTCCTTATTATAAATGTTGTTGCTAAGATTCAGCATCAGTAGATAAGACAAATTCCAAAATGACCTCTGTCTTTAAATCAAATGGGGGAAGGGGAAGAATTCATATTCTAATTTCGGAGACCACGTAAACTTTTTAACAAGGATGTGGATTTCACCAAAAATCTCAATCCATGTATGAGGAACTGGAGGAGGAAAGAAAAGTTTAAAAGTGCAGCTTATGGAGATAAAGAAAAGGAGAATAGACAGGCAGGTGGGCTGCAGGCTCTAAGCCTTCTTGGGTGATCTCTGTGTCTGATTGCATTCGCGTTCTCCCCTCATTCTCCCCCAGTGCTCCTGTGAATCTGCACACACACAGAAACAGCAACCAAATGCACAGTTTTGGATTAAATCTATTGTCGTGTCCTGTGTGGCATTATCTTGCCTTGTTTTGTCTGAATAAATGAAAGAGCATGGCTAGATGCTCCTTGAAAGACAGAAGAACTTCTGTTGGGGAAAGATTCTAATAGGCATTTTTGAAGATGCTTCTAAGTGAAGTCAGGATTTCTTTTTGTTTTGTTTTTATTGTTATACTTAAAATATAATATTGTATTAGTTTCATGTAGAAAACAAACTTACAGTTACCAAAGGGGAAAGAGAGGAGGGATAAATTGGGATATTGGGACTGGCATATACACATTACTATATATAAAATAGATAACTAATAAGGACCTACTGTATAGCACAGGGAACTCTACTCAATACTCTGTAATGGCCTATATGGGAATAGACTCTAAAAAAGAGTGGATATATGTATATGTGTAACTGATTCACTTTGCTGTGCACCTGAAACTAACACAACATTGTAAATCAACTATACTCCAATAAAAATTAATTTAAAATATTGTATAAGTTTCAGATGTACAACATAGTGATTCAGTATTTTTATACATAATGAAATAATCACCCCAGTAAGTCCAGTTATCATCTGTCACCATACAAAGTTGTTACAATAATATTAACTAAATTCCCTGTGTGTACATTATATCTCCTGATTTATTTATTGTGTAGCTGGAAGTTTGAATCTCTTAATTCTCTTAACCTATTTTGTCTGTTCCCCTAACCCCTACCTTTTTGTTCTCTATATCTATGACTCTGTTTTTGTTTTGTTGTGTTTGGTCATTTGTTTTTGCTTTTTAGATTCCACATACGAGTGAAATTATATGGTATTTGTTTTTCTCTGACTTATTTCACTTAGCATAATGCCCTCATGTTCCATCCATGTTATTGCAAATGCCAAGATTTCATTTCTAATGGCTAAATAATATTCCATTGTGTATATGTACCACATCTTCTTTATCCATTTATCTCCTGATGAAATTTAGGTTGCTTCCATATCTTGGCCACTGTAAATATGCTGCAATGAACAGGAGGGTGCATATGTCTTTTCAAAATAGTGTTTTTGCTTTCTTCAGATAAATACCAAGAAGTGGAATTGCTGGATCATATGATAGTTCTATTTTTAATTTTTTGAGTAACCTCCATACTGTTTTCCATAGTGGCTGCACCAATTTACATTCCCACCAACAGTGCAAGAGGTTTCCCTTTCCTCCATGTCCTCACCAACACTTGTTTCTTGTCTTTTTGATAATAGCCATTCTGACAGGTGTGAGGTGGTATCTCTTTGTGGTCTGGGATAATTTTGGTTTTTAAATCCAGTTGATTGAGGGAGTTCTGCTTCTCTGCCCTTCTTGAATCACATCCCCACCCTACCTCCCAAACTATTGCAAGGGAAGATGTGAGAGGTGAGATGGTAAGGTCTGTTCCTGAAAATAGTCCTTTCTGTTTGCTTAAAAAAACCACCATCACATCCATTTTTTTACTTCAACCCGAGATTACACAAAGTATACTCACCTTAAAAATGTACAGAGTGGCCCAGATATGCATTTTCTGTCTTATCCTTTTATCTTTCATTTATTGTTGTTATGAGGTCATGAAACCACAATGCTCTTGCTTCACTAGCGGATAAGTTAAACTCCTGCCGAGTTTAAACCCAAGAACAGAAAATTAAGTTCTCATCATATTTATGCTTATAAACTGGTTTTTGTCTCTGCATCAGTTATTTTTAAGAACTGAATGTTAAGTATGTGAACTGTGACATCAGATTATGAGATTGCTATTTCAAGAAGCATATTGAACTTGGACATGAAGATGTTACATTTTTTGGAAGTTGAATGCCCTTTCAGTAATACTATCATTGTTCAAAATGTTTTGGGATTCTTTTCTTGAATTTCTTTCTGGTCTGATTTACTAACCTTAGAAGTAAAGCCTCAATTTGGTAGACACTTTAGTTGACAGCCCCTTGTAACCCTCCCCATCAGAGTGTCAGATGTGTGAGTGAAGCAGAATTGGCATCCAGACAACCCCATATTACTCTGAATATCATGTAGTAACTTCCATGCATGCCATGTGTAACAGAAGAATCACCCAGCAGAGACTTGCCAGAATTCTTGACCTACAAAAGTGAGAAAGACAGTAAGATTCTTATTGATATAAATCACTAAGCTTTGAAGAAATTTATTATGCAGGAGTAGATAACTGGAACAGAATTCCTGAAAACAAACAATTGTTAGGAGTTCATTTTCTGTTATCTGATTTAAATACTGTGTATTATTAGAAGGGTATAATTAGTTGAATTTAAAGAAATGTAAATTTGTTGTGGTTGGCTTACTCTAAGTCAAGACCTGGGTGTAACTGATTCATTGTTTATATAACTTGGCAGTGAGTTTCAGAGAAACTTGCCTATGTAAAGCACCTGGCACATAGTAGGCAGTCAATTGCAAACATCCACATAAGCACTGCCTCGTACCAGAGATTGTTTTAGGTTCTAGGGATATGACAGTGAATAAAGTAGATAAAAACTCTGCCCTTATGGAGTATACATCCTTGGGTGGGATGTAGACACCATATAACAAATGAGTATATATTATTTTGCTTGGTAATAAATGCTACAGAGAAAAATGAAGCAGGGAATCCTGGGGCAGGATGGAGAGGACCGTTGTGATTTTAGACAGGGAAGCCCTCACTGTTAAGCTGATATGTGAGCAAAAATCTGAAGGAAGTGTGGGGGAAGAGCATTCCAGACAGAGGAAATAACTAGTTCAAAGGCCCTGAGACAGAAGTGTGCTCTGCTTGTTCCAGGAACAATACAGAGGCCATTGTGGTGGGAGTGGTGTGCAAGGTGGAGAGTCACACTGGTGTGTTTGGGCAGAGAGCAGGGACTGGGCCAGCCAGGGTCTTGCAATGAGTGCCATGGCTTCCACGTTGGGTGAAATGAGTGCCAGTGGAGGCATGGAATACAGGAATCACCTGATCTAGTTGTTATTTTCATTGCTTTCTATTATTAGAATTACATCTAGCAAATGACAGGGCCAGAATTAGGCTCTGGGTCTGTTTAGCCTCCAAGTCCATGCTTTGGCATTCTAATATGCTGTCCTGTTACCTGGCCTGTCCATCTTGACTTTACAGTGGAAGACAAAAAAAATCGGAAAAACCCTCCCACCCACAGCTCTTCAGTGTTTGCCATCCAGTGCCATTTCTCAGCCTCCTCTCATTCCCCCTATTCTCCAGTTTTAGCCTAGTTTGCAAGAAGAACTTAGAAATATTTACATCAACTTCCCACAAAGGCAAAGGAGGTACTCTCACAGAAGGTTTGAATTTGTTTTCTTTCGCCCCTTCTCTTTCTTGGGACTCATAAGACTATCTGGATGAAGAATATCTTATTTCTCAAAGGCAAAATCCTAATGATATTTGGCCCAAATAACCTTTCCTGCCCATGCAACTTTCACTGAGCTCATCATAGGGGGGGACACAATTTACATAAGAAGTGGATCTGTAAAAAATTTCCCCATAAATTCCTTCCAGCAGCATGCAAACCTTTTTAGTTCCACGGTGTGTGCTCATATAATGATCCTCCACCTGGCTCGGGACCTTTTTATGTGGGAACATTAAACTAATTTTGCTTGGAATGTGGGATGGTTTCTCAAGATGGCACACCTGATGCTGAAGCACAGATCACAAGGCTCCTTGGGAAGATGGATGGATCCCTGGAGGCTCTTTAGGCTTTCTGTTGCTCTCAGAACTTCTCTCAGAGCCCAGTGCACCTCTGACAAACTTCTGCTTCACATTTGGTATCCCTGTGACAGCCACCAAATGATTGGGTAGGGTCAAGAAGTCAACTGACTTCCTCATATGCTTCTGCCATCACTTTGTGCCTGGGTGGGGGTGGAGGCCAGCCAGGGTGCCTTGGGTCTCTGTAAGGGTGTGAGAGTAACAAGGATACTGATCCGAATAAAAGATGAGGTGGAATTCTTCACCAGGCTTGGGTTAAATGGCACATTCCATGAGTGGCTTTTGTCCGGTAGCAGCAAAAACACTGAGTAGTGTGATCTCTCCTCCATTGCTTATGACATGAGGATACGCTTTCCTTCTGGTAACAAGTTGATTCTTAGCAGTGCATAGAATGGTGCTACAGGAGGACCTAACAGGGGCTAATTCCTGGGGGGGTGCTGTGACTACAGATGATGCGCATTAAGTGATTTCATCTATCAGCTACCAAATGCCAGCCCTTACAGAAGCCAGGGATGCATCCAGGGGAAGCTTGGCATAAAGGGTTTGAGTTAATGGAAAGGATCTAAGGAAACATGCAAGTACTATGTTTGCAACTGGAAAAAAAGCTAAACCAGGACCTTCTGGTATTTGCTGCCTAAATGGTAACTCCTGTTGCGTTCTTAACTTTCAGGAACCTCAGCTGAATCTAAATCTGCTTATGCTTTGTGGAGTAACTCAGCTTAAAGCAAAGCCACATTATCCTGCTTGATATAGTGGGATGATTGCTGGGTTATGAGTGTAGTCAGAAAACCCTGACATGAAAGAGACTTTAAATGAACACATGAATAGAGCAATCAAAGGACCATCCAATCAGACCTAAGCAGATTAGAACTTCACGCAGCCTCAGACACAAAAATAGATCGAGTCCTCTTTGATGTATCAAAGTCAGTCATTTGAGATGCTCATGTATCCCTGACCCTCAAATGCTACTCTTGAGACTGACTTTAGCTGCATTTTTCACAGGCCTCGGGCAAATAGAGTCCATGGAATGGGACCCTGACTTTTAGTATTGCTGTAGTGTGTGTCTTCCTGTTGTTCATTTATAAATATTTCTATGTTTAGGTTTTGATCAAGCCTTTTACAATGATTATTATGATCGTTTTCTAGCTGGTGATTCTCAGCCTGAGGTGACTGTTAGGAGATATTTTTGGTTGTCCCAGCTGATGGTGGTGGGGGCGCTACTGACATCTAGTCGGTACGGGCTAGGGATATGGCTACACGTTCTATAATGCAGGGGGTACCCCGCCCCTTCCCAACAAAGAATTATTCACCCCAAATATTGAGAGTGCTGAGGTTGGAAAACCCAGACTTAGAGCAATGCTGTTGGAAATTTTTGTTTCAGAAAAAAAGGTCCCAAATTGCCACTGCCTTTGGCCAAGTCTACATCATGTCTTAAGTAGACTTTTTCAATAATTTCCAATTTTCAGTAATCTAATTACATCACATTTTTGCTTGAAATCTTTTAGTGGCTTCATGTCCCTTACAGTATATGGTCCAGATTCCTTAACATGGCAGACAGAGTGGGACTTCCCCTTAAACCTCCACACTCAATTGAACATCAAGATGAGTCAGTACTGCCTATGTTACATATCTCCGTCCATTTGCCATCACCCAGCTAGGTGAGGCTCTCATATCATGGTAAAGAACAAGGGCTTTGAAGTAGACAGATCTGGGGGTCCAGTCCTGGTTCCTCTATTTACTAGCTCTATGACTTGGGGAGATCTGTGTAACTTCTCTGAGTCTACGTTCTCCTGTCCATAAAGACAAGATATAGAACCCCACGTGGTTGTCTGGGATAACGCCTCCTGTGGCCTCATGCATGGCACATGAACATGGGGCACTATTTTATCTGCTCAGACACTAGTATATTCAAACCAAAACTATTGCAGTAATTTCTTGACTGGCCTTGCTGCCTCTTTCCTTAGGATAACCTAGAGAATGATGTGTATACTTTTTTCAGGGAGATGAATTGAGGGAAACTTAAAAGAATTCATTGGTCAAAGTTTTTGTTTTTCACTCAAAAAGAAAAAAATAGCTTTATTGAGTTTCAAAGGAAGATATATGGATTCTTCCAAGGTAGAGGAATTGATTTATGAAATTGAAGAATTTCAATGAGAAAACTGTGTTTTTTGAGCTACTGGCAAGTGAACAGCTAGATATGTTTGAGAGTAGTAACATGAAAGTGGCTTTCTATTCTTTCATCCTATGAAGTCTGTGTAATGAAATCACAGACTTTATTACCAAGCTAGGATAGCTCTGTGCGGCCCCCAGGCCCAAGTCGCTCACTGCTAATCTGGTCCCTCCATCACACGGCTGACTTGGATATCACCCTTAGAAACAAGTGAGGTTGTGCTCGGGCCCACCATTCACGAATCTCCGGTTTCTCAGTGTTGTGTCCAGTGCCTCCACCACTCAGCCCCATCCTCCTTTTCTTGTTTTCTCTCACTTTGTTCACTTACTGACCTGCTCCATCTATACTGAACCATTCTTCAAACACACCCTTTATTTTTCATACGTGGATGTGTCATGACTTCATGGTGTTGTTCCCTCTACTTAAGACATCTGCCAAACTCCCATCCCTACCTGTAAAAATCCTACCCTTCACTTCTATGAAGGCTTCCTTGAATCCCTTCAAGTCAAGACAGGATCACTCAGTTCTCTGTGTTCCCATTGCAGTTTTAGTTGTATTTTTGTTAAAGCACTTATTTAATTCTCTTAGGAATTATAAAGAGCACTTCATTCTTGCATCAGTGGTGCTCTATAACAGACCAGAACTGTGTCTTATTCTTCTCACCTGTTGTCCACATTTATGTCTTAGTGCTTTGAAAATGATACACATTCAACCAGTGCTCATTAGTCTTCTTTCCAACAAAAACAGAAAAAAAAATCATATATCTATTAACAAGTTATAACTGCCACAGGATTGTTAGGATCAAATGAACTAATGTCTATTAAGAACCTGTACACTATTTTTCAAAAGTATTTATTGCTATAATTATTGCACAACAGTAAACCCAGATACTCTTGTCACACAGATTTAAGTCCATTCTGTCCCCACCATTTCCTAGATGCCATATTTTAGGGGTTAAAAGCTTTTGGAGCAAGTTACATCACTCTCTTTGCCTTGTTTCCTTTTTTTTTTTTTTTTCATTTTATGGTCTTTATGATGAAGATTTAAGAAAATGAGATAGTGTCTGTAATTTTCTTGGTCTAGTACCTGGCACATTAGAAGTGCTCAGTGTTAAGTGTCATGACAATTAAAAGCATACAGATTATTGCTCAGTTTGGCAAATCATGACAGAATGTCAGAGAAACATATTACCTCTCTCCTGAATGCATTTCTCTAAAGAAAAGGTAACGTTGTGACAACAGATAAGCTGTTGGCTTACAATAGCCCCCATTATAGAATGGGACAGTTTTCTTTTGACCCCCACTACGGCCCTATATGCCCAGGGCTTTTCCTTTTGCTTAACATTGGAAAACCTACGCTGCTAGCTGGCTAAAGAGGGTCCAGTCTGCTAAGATAATAAAATGTTTCAGAATTTGGCCCACAGTATAGACAGATGCTGTCTAAGGTTGAGTGCAGAAACATGATCTCTCTTTTGGGCAATTTTTTTGGTTACATTTTTTTTCTTATTACAAAAGAAATATGTGTTCGTCTCTAGCTACCATGAAATTATCAGTTGCCACTTACTGTCTGTCCCACTAAATGTCTACTATAACTACTTTGAAGTTTTGGTTTTTCCAAAACTTTTAGATTTTATGATCTTTTTAGGGCATGAACTATTTCCAGCACTACTTTTTTTATCCTTCATAGGGAAGCCATTGATTAATGGGTTCCTGTAAATTTCTGAAATCATTTTAACAGTTAAAAATATTTTTCTATTATAGTTACATGTATGGGAATAGGTGGAGGTTCATAAATCCAGACACTCCTAGGCAGAGGCCAGGCAGATACTTCAAATGAGCTGGTGAGTCAGGCTGGAGCTGCACGAGGAGGGGGGGGTGTGCCCAAGGAGTGACACAACTAGCTACAGATGAGAGTTGTTATGTACAAATACAAGCTAGTGTTGCCATACCTTAGGAATCTTCAAGGAAAGGCAGAAACCAAGAATTTTGAGTCAAAGTTCCTGGTTCTTAAATGCTGACAACTACTTTATTTTTTTAATTTTTTTTATTTTTTGTGGTACGCGGGCCTCTCAGTGTTGTGGCCTCTCCCGTTGTGGAGCACAGGCTCCAGACGTGCAGGCTCAGCGGCCATGGCTCACAGGCCCAGCCGCGAACCATGTCCCCTGCATCAGCAGGCAGACTCTCAACCACTGCACCACCAGGGAAGCCCAACTACTTTACTTTTAAAATGCCATGAGGACTAAACAAATGTGTTGGTGGGCTACTCTGGACCTTCACTTTGTGACCTCTGGTGTGTGCGATTCTACACCTTAATTCTCAGTTTAGTAGGCAAATTAAAAATCTTGACCAGAGCAGAGGAGTGACTATTTCCTAATACAAAGCAAACAGAGGTTTCTCACCAAGCAATATTCTTAGACCATTAGAACTAAGGTAATACTCAGGAAGGATATTTAGTATAGTAGTAGGGCTGTCTCTGTTAACTTCTCAAACTCTTTAATATAGATAATTACAATAGGGAAGGGAGAGGAAGGGAATAAGCCAGATAATAGCCCTGTGTTGTTTTTTTTTTTTCCTTGAAAGTTCTTTTTTGAGCTGTTATGGCTTAAGAGCTGTCTTCTGTCTTTCAGTATCTGATCAGATTAATAGATGGTGGATCCATCCAGTGAACTAAAAATCAAATATTTGCTTCTGATCATTGGCAGCTGATGCTGCTAGCTGAAGCAAAGGGCATTTTTTCTCAAACCACTAATCATTTGTGAAATCCCTCTTCCCCTTAAACCTCCACACTCAATTTAACATCAGGATGAGTCAGTACTGCCTATGTTACATATCTCCGTCCATTTGCCATCAACCAGCTAGGTGATGCTCTCATATCATGGTAAAGAACAAGGGCTTTGAAGTAGATCTGGGGGTCCAGTCCTGGTTCCTCTATTTACTAGCTCTATGAAATCCCTCTCTATGAGGCTGGATTGGATTTTCACTCTGAGGCAGATCCTGCTGGTTGCTTAACCAATATCCATTTTCCCATTCTTCTTTTGCACTAGAAATAATCAGGGTTTTGGGTGGGGAGAATCACAACAATGTCCAGAAAATGAACAGCTTAACAAAAGACACACTCTACTTCTACTTCTCGCCCTAGAGTGGCCGTGTGAATTGCTTCTGGCTGAAGGGGAGTCAGAAGAACTTGCTGGATGAGGTTTCTAGAAAAGGCTTTTAGGAAGGGACAGATTCACTCGACGTGCACTCTTTGACTCTCAGCTTCTCTCTTCTTTCTGTCTGAAACATGTAAACAATACTGTTATACTATTTTTATCAATTTATTGTCTGGTGCACCTCTGATACTTTTTTTCTTACACTGTTTGGCTGTTATCTTTTGCTTTGCCTTTTCTCGTGGCCCTGATTTTGTAATATTATTTTGATAGGGAGCATAGAAAGTTTTCAGTCTTACTTATAGAATGGTTCATCACAATTTGATTATTATTATTGGTAAATAGTAACAATAAACACAGACGTCCATGATTTCATACAGAGATGCCCTCCTTCCTCATAGCACTGATTAAGATCGCATCAAACCCAGGAATTCGTTTCTGTTAGATTTAATTTCATATAATTACCATTAAAAAAAGAATGACAAAAAAATGATGTGTTTATGATGGCATCAGTGCATTTCTGACATTTGTTCCTGAAAGGAGAGAACTTCCATTTTGACTGTGTCAATAAGATCCTAATCCTCTAATCCTCTGCTTATAATTTTACACATTGGATGACTGGCAGAATATTCCACAGACCAGCATCTGGTGTGGACATTTTATAACATGGTCTCGTTCATTCTATAGTTCATCCAGTGCTGGGCTCCATAGGACACATTGTGATGTGACCTTTGTCCCTGCATCTCTGTATTATAGTGTTGGGTGAGTTCACATTTTGGGCTGTAGGAGAATTCCTGGCTGTTACTCCTATATCAGGATGGCTAGTGATAACTAGATACAAACGTGACTGTAAACCACATAAATATAACCCCTGAAGTCAAACAACATCTATGCTCATCTGTCCCTTTCATCAGATCCCCAAAATATCTGCGGCTACTTGGAAGCCACCCTTTCATTAGGGGAAGTGTAACAGAGAAGCAGCTAAAGTGGAAATAGACAGCAGCATTAAGAGATTACAGTTAACATTCTGTTTTTGAAAATTTACCAGGGCTTAGAACATGTGAACACAAAGGCAAGACCATGGATGGGACCTGTGCAAGTGAGCTTAAGCTTCATTTGCTTCTGGGTAAAATTGCCTCTGCTTAAACCTTGAACTGACTATAGACATGCTGCCTTTTAAGGGAAGCACTTTAATTAATATCAGTGGAGAAACAAATTGCTGTCCTGTTCTTTCTTAGAGATACCTGTGGGTAGAGTGTCAGGAAAAATATAAATTTCAAAGCATTTTTCAGTTTTATGCCACTCAGAGGTAGGTTTGGAAATGAGGATCTACATTTTAGCTAAGTGTGTGTGTGTGTGTGTGTGTGTGTGTGTGTGTGTGTATGCACACACACACATATGTACATACATACAGAAGGGATTGAATATAGAAAAAAATAAATTACTGTAGCATAATAAAGTAAAAAGAATTGAGTTTGAGGGAAAGAAGCATTTCTATTATCTATCACGGGGGACTAGACCTTCTAGACATAGAAGCTTAAAATAAAATCTTTCACTTATTCTTTCTCATGATTTTGTGGGTTGGCTGAGCTCAGCTAGGATGTTCTTCTGCTCTGTGTTATGTCAGTTGAGGCTGCAAAATCTAGAGGCTTGACTGTGCTAGTACATCCAAGGTGGTCATTCACATGGTTTTCAGTTAGTGCTGGGAGCTGGGCTGTTGGCATAGTGCCTTGGCCTTCCTTCATGTGGCTTGTCAACATTGTATGAACATTTTACACCATGGTTTCTGAGAGACTCTAGGAAGGAGTGCTAGAAAAAAAATGGAAATTGTAGACCTTTTAGGACTCAGCCTTAGAAAGTTACATAGCATCATTTCCAAAACATATGAATCAAAGCAAGTCACAATGCAACATAGATTCAAGGGGAGGAGAAACAGACTCCACTTTTTGATGTCATGAGTGGCAAAGAATTTATGGCCACCACAGGAGGTAAGGATATACAAAGTTTTGCATTCTTACTGAGTTGAGACTTTACATATGGATTATAAAAACAGAAAAAAGTAGAGATAGGAAGACAATGACTGACACATAGTAGGCGTTTAAAAATAGTTTGTTGACGTAAAATTTAGGAGCCAGGTTTTTTAGTAATGACTTTTAACGACTGTGATCTTACATTTTCCAAAATATTTATACTTTCAAATGCTCTGTTCTAGTCTCACATCATTCATCAAATTGAATCCTATGTTTTGGTTCAGAAAATTTGGTCACTGTACTTATAGATCATTCGTCTGTGGTCTTAACTTGGCTGACTCTCTGGCATTTGAGTTTCATGGGGTTATTTAGAGCCCTGTTGCCTTCTTTTCCACTTTTATTTCCTTAATAGACATTTTTGGGCAGAGGCAGGTGAGGGAGAGTCTAAGGTTGAGGTTTCCTGTAGACTGTAGGCTTGAAGGCATTCTTCCAGTCTGAGGCAATCTGTCAGAAGAGGCAAGCAATCGTACAGTGGGAGTAATAGCCCCAGCCATAGCACATGTTTGTATTTCTACTGGCAATTAAGAGGAGGGGAAACCAATTTTCCAAAAAAAAAAGTTTGGAAGATGGAAAGGGAATAAGGGGTTTGTTTGTCTACATGAAATATTAGTTTGAGTGTAAGAGGAAGCCCTGAGAACCATAAAGATGAGGTGGGAATAAAAACCCTTGATGCATGCACAACTCAGCTGGGATTAAAAGCCAAGGCCTTCCTAGAACCTGATATAACCATTCATGTTGTAATCTAAAGCCTTGTCAATGTATCACAGGTGCACACCACATGACCAGGTGGGGGAAAAGGAGGTGAAGCCATCGGGGAAGAAATGTGGCAGTTTCATCTTCATAATACATACATCCCAAGGTGCGAGTGTGCATCTGGTTTCTATTTCAGAACTTTTTACTAGTAGCTTTACCAAAAGTAGGGCAGACAATTCTGTGAGTTAGGGAGACCATATGTTAACAAGGGGCTAGGAGGGACATGGCATGGTAGTGATGCTGAGGGACCTAGGAGGGATGCTGGAAACCAAGAGGATGAAACGAAGGGATCTGGGAGGAGGTGTCCAGACTTTAGGTCGGGCCACCTGAACAGGCATATGTTGCTTGGCACTGCTAAACCTTCAGGGAGTCCGTAGAATTTTGAAGACATGGATTAAAAAAAATTGTTTCAAGGATGATTGCCTTTTGGATAGAGCTAAAATGCCTTTCTGATGCGGAACAGATGAAAAATCACTGAATTCTAGAGTTGGAAGGGATTTTAAAGTCAACTAGTGCAGCTCTTCATTGACAGGCAGGTCCCTGATGGCCTCATGTGTCCAACGGGTTACTGGACCTGCCCAAGGTTACAGAGTTCGTGTTCAAGGCAGTCTAGAGACCCCTATTCCTACTCTCTATGCAGGACTCTTTTCTTAAATGTATGCTGCTCTGTTGAGCACCAGCCATGTGAATGTGCTAAGACCCCTCTGGTCCCAGATTCCTGGGCCACTGTCCTGGTAATCAACTAGCATTTGTCCAGTAGCCTTCGTTGAAATTCACCTTTGGGAACATTTGTATTAGTCTTAGGTGAAGTGATGCCGTGGTTGTAGTGGTGCTGAAGGCCTCTCTCAGTGGTTTGGCAACATGGAGAATATACTGGTTTTCCTCTGGAAAGTCATTGTCTCCACTTTTATAAAGTGATGCCTGGACACTGCTCCCCTCCCCCCACCAATATAATCACTCTTCACCAGTGCATCCGTGGGGTTACCCCTGAGATCTTCATTTGGTTCTAATTTATTTATTTATTTGTGTATTCATGAAGGTTTTGTTGAAGACCTGCTTTAGACAGAGGACCATGATGGGTGCTGTAGGGGTGACATGTTAAATGAATTTGAGCCCTGAACTTAAGAAACAGACTGTTGAGTAGGGTTGAAAGTATAACAGTACTTTCAAAAAGTGTTTTAAGTGTTTAGCCAGAAGGGACGAGAGAAGTTTGGTTTTACAGCTGTGGGTTATGATGTGGGCCTTGGAAGATAAGTAAGATGTGGTTGTGCAGGAGGCAGGAGAAGCATCTAGATGGAGAAGGCTGTGTGAGTGAAGGCAGCACCTTCTCATCTCCAGAAACAGAGTCTCAGAGAAGAGGATGACTGTCCCTGCTGCTGCCGGCCCCCCAATAACAATTCTCCCAGCTCTTTCACTAAAATGAGAATAATTTTCCAAAGTTCCCTTTCCTCTTATTTTCCCCCATCTCTGGCATTTTGACTAGACATCAGTGAAGAAGAAACTAGGAAACAAATTAGCTTGCCTTTTTTTTTTTTTTAACACTTACCATCATATTATCAACTGAATCTTTAAGAGTGCCTTAAAAAAAAAAAAAAGGTACAACCAGTGCCTTCTAAATGTCAAAATAGATGTTTTCCCTGAAAGCATCTAATCTTGCAGTCTCTGAGGCTTTCCCATGCTCTGCTTGGTTTTATTCACCTTGAACCTTCCATTGCATGCTCTTGAGCATCTAGCAAACTCGACGACATAGGACTGCTTCTCTGACTGGAGAAGCACCTGGGAGCTACTTCTTTATGTGGCTCCAGTGGATTCAGAAAGGCTTACTTTGCTTGTCCTGGAAGGACACCCAAACGAAACCTTCCAGTGACATGTCAAGGAGTGGCGGCCCCGGATGTGTGCTTTTGGCAGTGTTGAGCTGACACGAGCATCTGTCAGGTCTGCCTTTTTATGACTCCCTCCAGACAGCTTGAAAAGAGATGAAAAGGTTTATTGGATCTGAGGAAGAAAGTGGTCAGGAAAGAGCGTGAGGAGGGTGAGGCTCTTGCCAAGCTCAGGTTCCCCTCTGATATCTCAGAACATGTGGTTTTTTTGCTAGCCAAGTAAGGCGTGTGGTTTGCATTCTCTCTCTGTCTGTCTCTGTCTTTATCTCTATCTCTCTCCCTCTCCCTCTCCGGGAGCTGTCTTTGTACTTCTTGGAATCTATTGCCTTTTATTTCTTTGTTTTTGGGGACTTGTAGTTAGCCTCTAAACCTTCCTATTGATATTTCAAATGGGGGCAGGCTTCTTAGCCCTGTGTTTTTGGAGTCCTTTCTGGAAGGTATAAGAAAGATCGAAAGGCTATTGTCATCTTTGTGCAAGCTCCCTACCCTCCTCTTAGAATTCTGTAAAGTTATTTGCTCTTCTTCTTCTTTAGCTGTTTGTGCTCTGTGGCCTCTTTTGATGATCCTCTTACTGAATTTTACCTAACTAACCCCTCAGTCCCAAACTGAAGTCTCAGCTTTATCCTAGGCTCCAGGAGCAACCTAGTCTTTGATTGGAGCAATTTTAGGAACACTGTTTAACTCACATTTCTCAAAATAAGGTCTTTTTGCTGCCACTTGAGATCTGACTCTGGGACTGTTCATTTGTTTGTTCATTCAGTAATAAGTATATATTGATTATATACTAGTCTGAGGCATTGTCTTAGTATCTGGGGACATGGTAGGAAAAAATTCAGACAAATTGTTTGCCCTCAAGGAAGACAGATGACAACTCACTAAGCAAGTAAACTGTGTAGAGCATATTAGATGGTAATCAGTTTTAAAGAAGATGAAGGCAAGGATTACTTCCAGAAAATAGAGAAAAAGTTGAAGAGTTACCCATAGGAGAGAATACTTAAGTAATTTAGAGAATTGGTGCAAAAAAATAGAGAATGGTGCAAATAGGATTTTCAGAAACAGAAATGGAAGAGAGGAAAATTTTTGAGAAATGATACAAAAAGTTTTTCCATAATGGAAGGAACATGAATTTCCATATTGCAAAATTTCACTTAGTCCCTAAAACCATGACTAGAACCAGGATACATTCTCATGACAGGGATGAAGAGGAAATTCTGAAATCTCCCAGAGAGCAAAATACAACTCACTCACAAAGAAACTAAGATGGCATTGTCCAGTAGCAACACTGGAATCAACCCAGAAGATAACAGAGGAAAGTCTTCAAAATTTGGAGAGAAAATGATTAAGATAGAATTTTATATCCAGAGAGACTCATAATTGAGTGTGAGGGTACAACAAAGACAGACATTTTCAGATAGGCAGGTTTGCAAGTAGTCTTCTTCCCATGCTTCTTAGAAGCCACTCGAGGAGGACATAGGATCCAGGAAGTAGACAACGCATCCTGGAAAAGTAGAGGGATTTCCAAGGTGACGAGAAGAAACCTCCCGGGACATCAACTCTGCAGCAGGACTGGAGAGTGACATTTCAGCCTGGAGCAAGAAGAGAGCGCAAGAAAAAAACATGTAATTAGTGAATTTACTTTATAGATTTGAGAATATGGAAAATTGTATTGAGAGGTTTTGACAGAGTGTAGGGGGGTCTGGTCATAAGTACCTAGAAAACTAAGCAAATCTTAGGACAAGCAGAAGGTTCTATGAGAAAGGAAATGTAATCATGCTTAATACTTGTCACAGCAGTGAACAATATTCAGGAATCACAATAATGAACAGTGTATTATATTGTGGGTTGTAGAGAAGGTTAGTGGAGGTATGAGGAATGGAATGTACATGAGCTAACCAATTCTCTACCATAGTGAGAAATCAATACATAGTGGTTAAAATGGAAACTGGCACTAAAGCACAGTTTTTAAAAATAGTTTCATATCAGAAGAACAGCTAAGGGAGCTGAAAGTGGTTGTTTTCTAGGAAAGAGGATGGTGGTGAGTCAAGGAGTAGTGAGTCAGGGGACTGTTGTTCTTTGTTATCTCCCTTTTAGTATCATTATCTCTATGACTGCTAAGTAAGCATCAACTTCATGAAAATTAAAAATATGAATGAATGAAACGGGACAAAGAGCAGAGGGTTTGCTGTATCTCTGTCTATCTTGGCATGTGAGTGGGGAGAAAGAAAGGAAATCTGCTTCCCAGAAGGTACCACTCAGTTTACCCAGGGTCAGTACAGCTGTTCATAGGAGTTTACTCTTTTTCCTTCGTTATGGCTGCTTGACCTCACCAGGTCAAACAATGATGTGTGTCCTCCTCTCTCTGAATCAAAGGCAATAAGTAATATACATCCCCACACGCACCAGAAGGTTTGCGGGATATTTTTACATGAGTAGCCTGGTAGCAAATATGATTTTTTATTCTAGGGAATTCAGATATTTGGCCTGGATTGTAACACATTCAAAAGTCCCTCTCAAACCATGCTCTTAGCATTTTAAAATATTATGACCTGGATGGGAAAAACAGAACTAATTGCTGGTATGGCAGTCAAGGGGAATTTATTTAGTCTTTGCTCTACTCTGACCTAACCCACATACTTGGGTCTCAATCCCCTGCACATGCTTATTGACTTTAAACAAAAAAAGGTATATGTCCATATTCAGGGGACCACAAGGTAGCCAGATGGTTAGATTCTTTGGGGGTAGTGATTCACTTCTCAACTGAGAGAGGAAAACTGCTGTAATGACATAGAGTGTGTATGGAAACCAGAGCCCTGTTAAACTCATAACCTGAGTGAACGTTCTTATCTCCTTATGCCCCTTTTAAATCAATATGCCCATTTTATGATTTTGTAAAAAATTCATGTGATATCACCGAGGAGAAGAAACTTGATACTTTTAACAGGTCTCTTCTTGGCGAGGTGTTATGCTTGGCTCCTACAAGTGGGCTCCACAATATATTTCTGGACACTTTGTACATATCTGATAAAGAGTGAAAAGCTGACATCTTTTGTAGACTGAAGTGTCATTATGCTTTTGGAAAACGTGTGTGTAATTGATAGGACAATGGGTGTCTGGATAGGTATACCATGTAGACTGATTCTTATTTCATCATAAATTGTAGTTCAAAGATGTGGTAAATGGGGCAGTGTTGTGATCTCCCATGTGTGGGTATGTAGAAGTGTGTGCACACTCATACACACATATATTTAAGGTAAGAGTAAATATATACACACATAAGGCAAAAACAAAGCCATGGTTAAGAAGAAAGGACATAACATTGCTGGAGTGAACCGAGGGCAGGAGCTTCAGGAATACAGCAAGGGGAGGGGTTTAGAAGAAGTTGGAAAATCTACGCTAAAAGACAAAAAGTGAAGCCTTTATGTGGAGCTGGAAGAGTTTTTGTTCAACTGCCTTCTGCTTATGAACAAGGAAATGACTGCCCAGGAAGAAGGAAGGGACATATTTAAGTCACACAGCTAGTTAGTGGCGGAGTTAAATCTAGACCACGACTTGACTAATCCTTGGTCCAGTGTGCTTTGCAATTGACTCTGTTGCTTGAGCAGTCAAGTAGGGAAAGGAGTCAGTGAACATGATCATAGATCCCTAACAGAGCGATTAGGTTAGGCTTCCCTATACCATCCTATGGGCATAGTTGACGTGGGAAAGGGTGAAAGAGTTAAGCATTGATCCAGCAGAAATGACCTGTTGTCCATCAGAATTCAGGCTTGGAGGCTAAACGATTCAGAGGTGACTAAAAGATAAAAAGAATTTCTTCTTGAACACATTGGTCTTATGTATTAATTCATACCAAGTGGGAGTTTGGGACACAATGGATCAATTGCAATTTTTCTTATCACTTTTTAGATCTCAGAAATGATCACAGCGTACAATAGATACTGCTTTCAAGAATGACCAGGAGTGTTAAGAGTGGCTGATGACAAAGCAGGGAGAAGGGGTTAGGAGAGGGCCTGGGGCTTGGGGCACAGTGGAGGGTGCACATGTGGAGAGGAGACAGGTACTCCTTGAGCAAAAGGGACTAGCATTTGTTGAGTGTGTTGTGTAAGTCACAGTCCCCACAGATAGTGTAAGGCACACTCAAACTAGGTAATTGAGAATTCAATAAAGGAACTTCGTAAAAGTGTGGCCAAGAATTAAGAAAAGCAGCACTGATGTTGCCACTGCTTGGACTTGGCTGCGGTGGAGCCCTTACCACCCTAGGCCAAAAGGAGCAAGTAGATGGAAATGGGAAGATGGTAGCTCCAGCTGTAGGAAAGGCAGGAGGTATGGGTGTAAGGATGTAGTCAAACTTTGTGATCTGGTAGCAAAGGAGCCAGAGGGGGAAAAATAAAACTAAACAAAACAGACCATCACTCACTCTTCTCCACTGCTCTGATCTCCTCCCTTTATCATCCCCACATGAAGCTGGAAGGTATTGCAGATCATTGACACAGTCTATATGGGTCAACCTCCCAGGGCACAGAGCAGGGCAGAGGAGGGCAAAAAGTGGATCTGTAGTGGTGAATGCAGGGTATCCAGGGCAGGGGTCTTGAGTGATTGCGACACAGTTTCTACAAACTGCATATTGATTTATTCTCTATACAGAGCTCTTCCTTGAGAAACCACTTTATTTTTTTTCCATGTCAGTAACTCATCCTAACATTACCAGTAACTTATGCTAACATTTTACTTTTGGAAAAAGTAAAACACCAACTCTAAGAGTACTTCTTAGCCTACTTCCATGATCCCTGCTTCTGTGTGGCACTGTCCCTTAACATAGTGAAATGACTTTCCCAGGCTTGTTTATAAATTCCAAAGCCTTATTTGACTTTATATGCTTTTAAAAAATTCAACTCTCTTCACTAAATGTGTAATGTATTGTTCACATGGCAAAGTCTACCCTGATGACTTAGTCTTTTCCCCTTTAGTCTTGACCTGTAATAACTACTATAGTTTCTGGGTATAAAGGAATGTGAGACTGTTTAGTTTTGAAAGTGCATGGAGTTCACTGAAGGCAGGAGAGCAAGCTTCTCCAATATAAGGGGAAATCCTGCCTCAGTATTTTAAGTTCATTAATATGTATCAGCTCACCTTGGGGTATTTAGACCTATTAATAGGTAATTGATATTATAAAACCCTAGTTAATAAATAAGAATGAAAAGTAATTTATATACACAAAGAAATACAACTGCCGAATGAATAGGAATGCTTATTTGGACATTAAATGGATTGTCGTAATTCTCTCTGGAAATTGCCCTTGGCCAAAGGGACCTGTCTTACACGAGGTTACATCCTTCCCTGAAGGAAGCCCACATCCGATGTCTGGTCCAAAGGTCTCTAGGAGCTTGGGCTCCGTGACTCATTTAAGGACATCTCTCAAGAGCGATTTCAGCTTCAGACCTTCGCATGAGGTCAGCTGAGGCCTCAGTGGCAAACGTGACCCCCTTTAGTCTCCCCACACCCAGTCCTGTTTCTCGTGCTCGTCACAGGTGTTGTTCCCAAGACAACTCACCAGTAAACTTCCTTCATGCAAATCTTCACATTAGAGTCTGTTTCAAGGAAAGCTGACCTATGACACTTGGTACCAGGAACAGTCCTAGGAAGCAGTTTCCAAAATGGGATTTTGAAACTAGATCACCTGCCAGCTTCCTGGCAATAAAGCCTCCTTCACTGGTGGTAGATGGAGTATTAATAACCCTGGCATGTCATTGCAAAGCAGTTGTTAAAATTTTCACTTGTATTGAACTCGAATGAGACATAGGTGGAAGGGAATGAACTGCTGGGTGCAATATTTCAAGTTTTTGAGAGGTTCATATAGTAGTTATCAGGACTATGGAATTGAATAGCTCTTGCTAGGGCCTGTTGAGGAACTGGAAAAAGACAATGATAGGCCAAGGGTGATTTTTTTTTTTTTTAAAGGGCTTCAAATGCTTGGCTATTTATTTATTTATTTATTTATTCATTCATTCATTCATTCATTCATTTATGGCTGTGTTCAGTCTTCATTTCTGTGCGAGGGCTTTCTCTAGTTGTGGCAAGCGGGGGCCACTCTTCATCACGGTGTGCAGGCCTCTCACTATCACGGCCTCTCTTGTTGTAGAGCACAGGCTCCAGATGCGCAGGCTCAGTAGTTGTGGCTCACGAGCCTAGTTGCTCCGTGGCATGTGGGATCTTCCCAGACCAGGGCTCGAACCCGTGTCCTCTGCATTAGCAGGCAGATTCTCAACCACTGTGCCACCAGGGAAGCCCCCAAGGGTGATTAATTACCAATTTAATCCTAAGTGTGAAAGAGAGAGAGCCCATGGCAGCTTATAGAAATATTCTCATCTCCTGAAGTTGGAGAACCAAAAACCCAGATGACCCATAACTTAATTCTCAATTCTAAGGGTAGCAGAGCACCAGGGAGAGCTAAAACCTCGACTCTGGCAAGTCTGCTTTACCAAGGTTAGGACACAGATTGAAAGAAAATGAGACCTTGAAATTTGGCATGGTGAAAATACACTAGAGCATTTTATACCCTCAAAATATTTTCTTTTCTCCCTGAACACTCTGGGCCTACAGTAGGCCCGTTCCTCCTTGTATAGTCTTGCATTCTCCCCTCTTTGAAGAAGATACAGAAGTATTTGTCTTGGATGACAATATGTAGCTCTCTCAGGATCTAGCTTCAACACCTTTCTGGATAGCAGGCCAACAATTAGGGTCATATTACAACATAACCTAGCAGGGAACCTAGCTCTTAGGTTTAAGGAGGAAAGGAACTATACCCCTAAGAAGCTGCAGGACTTAGTCAACTTATACCAGCAGGAACTAGGAAAATATGGATCCTTTAGGTACTGAATCAAGTGGTAAGGCGGAGATGCAGTTGAGTAAGGGATGTTTACTGATGTGGGAACATTCTCCTATGATGTAGGATTTAATGCCTGGAAAGGACCCAAGAATATGATCTAACATGCTGCTAGAATTGCTCTTAAAGCTTGGAGAAAGTGATGGTCCAAGTGAAGCAGAATTGCCAGAACTGTCGCAGATGGTGAATAGATCAAGACTTTCAGAGAAAGGGGCATGCTAGTCTGCAAAACCTGTCCACCAGCTCTATTCTGTTTGAGGGTTTAAAGAACACTCCACTTACCGAAAGGATAAGGAATGCACTGGTGAGAGGGGCCACGGTACTGTTGAGAGCCTCAGTGGTGGCTGCCCTCTGAAACCAGGGCTGATAGAAGGGGTGCTATAATAGAACTGGGCTACGATGCAATGGGATTGACTGGAGCCTGTTAATATTGGCCAGGTAGGGGCACTTGCCCATCAGAAGCCAGATGGGAGTGAGGATGGTAATGCACAGCAAGGTTGGAATGGCAGCTGGTCAGCCTGATCCACAGAGAGCTATGGAGATAGGTAACGAAATACAGTATTTTTAGGGGCAAGATAGATGGGCAGCCATTGATAGTATTACTTAATCGAAGGAATCAAGGATGATGATCCGGAGTCTGAGGGTAGCTGGTCTAATAGAAACTCACAATTCCTAGCTCTGCTTCAGGACCTGAGCCAGTCTTCAGACCTGAAACCCAGTGACTAAAGGAGAGGCTAAGTATTCAGCCTTCCAACACCACTGTAATTGTATACATTAATTGTATTCTCAGTCATTTCCCGAAGGGAATTATGGCCATTTACTTGGGAAACCATACACTGGGGAACGGGCATAAACCACATACCCTGTGGGCTGTTGGACACGCAGTCCAAGTTGATATTGATTTATAGGGTCCTGAAACATCATCACTGCCCTCCTATTAAAGTAGGAACAAATAGGGGCCAGGTTATAAATGAGGTACTGGCCAGGTTTGGCTTATAGTTGGCCCACTGGTCCAGGGGCCCATACGGTGGTCATTTCCCTGATCTCTGAATGTATAATTGGAGTGGACCCCTTTGGCAATTAGAAGAAATCCCCCAGTAGTTCCTTAGACTATGTGGTAAGAGCCTTCATAAAGAGGAAGACCAGGGCTTCCCTGGTGGCGCAGTGGTTGAGAGTCCGCTTGCCGATGCAGGGGACACGGGTTCGTGAAGATCCCACATCCCGCGGAGCGGCTGAGCCCGTGAGTCATAGCCGCTGAGCCTGTGCGTCCAGAGCCTGTGCTCCGCAACGGGAGAAACCACAACAGGGAGAGGCCCGCATACCGCAAAAAAAAAAAAAGAAGAAAAAAAAAAAAAAGAGGAAGACCAGTTGGAGGCCTCTGAATCTTCCCTATGACTGATGTTTAAGATAGTAAATAAAATAATAGTACATCCCACTAGAATTTGATTAATGCCACCCTTAGAGCCCTAAATAATACAGAGGTGGTGGTTACCATCATATTTCCATTTAATTCACACCCTGGCACATAGAAAAACCAAATGATCCTGGAAAATGATAGTGGACTTCTACACATTACAGTTTCCCCAACTGTAACTGCTATGTCAAATGTAGTAACCTTTACAGATTAATATGACCTCAGGTATGTGGGATGTACACATTGATTTGGCAAATAGTCTTCTTTCTATCCTTGTGAAGAAGGAAGACCAGATGCAGTTTGTGTTTATATGGAATGCTCAATAATTTCCATTTGTGGTCTTGCCCCAAGGCTATGCTTACTCCCCCACCCTCTATACAGTCTGACAGTTTGCTCTTCCACAATACAGTCCAAAGAAAACAGGAGCATTTGCAGATTTTGTAGAACATGACATTGGTCCACAATATTGATAACATCTTGTTATTTGGACCAAATAAGAAAACTATGGAAAATACATTGGAGGCCATGGTAAAACACATGTAGTCCAGAGAGTAGGAGAAAACATTCAGGGTCCTGCAACATCATTGAAATTTAAGGAGTCCTGTGGTCTGGTACATGCTAGGGCATCCACTTCAATAAAGGGAAAAAATATTGCATCTTGTTCCTGGCATCACTAAGAAGAGAACACAATATCTGGTAGGTCTCTTTGGGTTTTAGAAGCAGCATATTCCACATGTAGGAATACTTCTCCCACCCATTTACCAACTGACAAAGAAGGCTGCCAGCTTTAAGTGGGGTTCAGAGCAGGAAAGGGTTATGTAGCAAGTTGTGGTTACCTCTTAGATCATACAACCTAGTAGATCCTATAGTATTAGAGGTGATTGTTTGATGGGAAAGAGGCCATGTGGAGTTTATGAAAAGGCACAAGGGCTCTGGAGCAAGGCCATGCCATCTGCAGCAGAATATTATGTACTATTTAAAAAATGGCTCCTGTATTTACAGTAGCTAAGACATGGAAGCAACCTAAGTGTCCATTGATGGATGAATGGATAACGAAGATGTGGTACATGTATACAATAGAATAATACTCAGCTGTAAAAAAAAAGAATGAAATAAAGCCATTTGCAGCAACATGGACGGACCTAGAGATTATCATATTAAGTGAAGTAAGTCAGACAAAGACAAATATCATATGATATCACTAATATGTGGAATCTGAAAAAATGATACAAGTGAACTTAGACTCACAGACATAGAGAACACATTTATGGTTACCAAAGAGGAAATGAGGGAGAGGGATAAATTAGGGGTTTGGGATTAGCAGATATACACTACTGTATATAAAATAAACAACAAGGTCCTACTGTATAGCACAGGGAACTATATTCAATATCATGTAAAAACCTATAAGGAAAAGAATCTAAAAAAGAAGATGTATATTGAATCACTTTGCTGTACACCTGAAATTAAGACAATGTTGTAAATCAACTGTATTTCAATTTTAAAAAATGGCTCCTGGTGTACTACTGGGCCCTGGTAGAGATGGAGCACCTGAACACGGAGCATCAAGTGACTATTATGAGCTCAGTTCTGTCAGAACTACCTGGTTATCAAAGTCTGACAGGCCCAGCAGAAATCCATTGAAAGATGGAAGTGGTACATCTAGGGTTGAGCATGAACACGGCCAGAGGGTGCAAATAAGATGCTCAAGCACACTCCCAGACCACCATATCATCTACCACTATCCCAGTTTCTCTGCCTCAGCTTGTACATGCAAAGGGAGGGTACCTATATCCAGCGGACAAGAGAGGGAAAGTCTGAACTTGACTCATGGGTGGGTGCAAGATGAAAATGGTTTAGTGCTTCACTATAGCCCTACTCATGGGCAGCCCTGAAAGAAAGATCTAGGGGAAATCCTCCCAGTGGCCAGAGTTTTGGCAAGTGTATCTGGCATCCACATAGTGAGAAAGAGATGTGGCTCTAAGACTATATATACATGGATATGAGTAGTAGTGGATGGTTGGTGGTTTGCCAAGGGTTGGAGGAGGAGAAAGATTAGACCATTAGAGACAAGGAGATTTGGGAAGTAGCAGGCACGTGGATGGACTTTTGAGAGTGGGCATGAAGTTTGAAGGCCTTTATATCACTTGTTATTTACCACCAGAAAACCTCCTTCATTGAAGAGGCACTAGACAGGATGACTTGAACAGTTGATGTCAGCCAGAGTGTAGTTGGCCACTCCATTTTTGGGACAATGGGCTCATCAACAGAGTATCCTTGATGACAGGGACAGGAAGCTATGCATGGGCCCAAAAGCATGAGCTCCCACTCGGCAATGCTGATCTAGCTATTGCTGCTGTGAATGTCCAACCTCCCAACCTATCCAACTGGAGCTCCTGATATAGCACTGCCCTTCAAAACCAGCCAGTCACTGTGGACACCCCGTTCACTGTAAAAGGGAACAGCGGTTCATCTTGACTGGAAATGATATAAATTCCAGGTGTGGGTTTTCCTTTCCTGGTGGCAGAACAGTGCACCCCACACTATCTGATACCTTACAGAGTGTTTTATCCACTGAAACAGGACACCACAAAATAGTGCCTGTGACAACAGGGTCCTATCAAAGGAGGTGTGGCGGTGAGCATACGACCAAGGGTCCACGTGTCCTGTCGCATACCACACTATTCAGAACCATCAGCTTGCAAGGCAGGTGGAATAGCCTTTTGAAAATATAGCTGAGATGATAGTTTAGAGGTGATAACCTTCAGTGATGGAGTGCCGTACTACAGGTTGTGGTACACACGCAAAATTCATTTACATAGGATGTGTCCTTAATGGGTGAAATAATTGGGTCCAGGAACCCAGGGTTAGAAATAGAAGGAGCCCTGCTTATCATTACTCCCGGTGACCTACTTGGGGGAATTTATACTTTGTGCTTCTGCAACTGTAAGCTCTTTAGTTCTAGAGGTTCCCAGAGGCAGAACACTTCCATCAGGGGACACAGCAAGAATACTATTACATATTAAGCTCTCACCGCCACTGAGCCACTTTGGGCTCTGATTGTCAAGACATCGGGAGACAAGGAAATAAGTCATCATCTTAGCAGGAGTGTTGACCCTGATCATTACAGATAGGGCTGCTCTTATATAACAGGGGACAGGGAAGAGTGCCTTTGGTTCCCAGGTGATCTAATGGGGATGTTTCTTGGTTCTCTACTGTAAAATTTTGATAGTAAATGGGCACATGCTCAAGTACTGCAGTTACAGCCTCAGAAAGGCAAGAGGATCGTGGGCTTAGACCCCTTAGGGATGAGGGTCTGGGTCTCCACCTGGTAAACCACCAAGACCTACATAGGTGCTAGCAAAGGTTAAGAGGAGTCTAGATTGGGTAATAAAGAAGACATGGCTACCAAGTGTGTCCTGTGACCAGCAGCAAAGGCAGAAGTTCTAATTTGTCTTAATAACTGTCTCCTTAAAAAGACAACCTAAAGATACAAACTAGAAAGAATGTCATGAGAGTTGTTTCCAGATGGAATGAACTCACAATTCCGAAGCAAATGGTTTGGGTGGCAAGGAGTGCTGTCTTGTGGACCTGTGGTACACCCAGATCCTGCTTTAGGAACTAATAAAGCACCACAAGTGATGGCTGCTGACCACTGATAGCTGAGTCCCTTTTGGGGAAATGCCCTCAGCTGGATAAAGCTGCCTCACCCAAGCTCACACCCTCTCTCTGGGTGTATCCTGCATTCAATGACTGATCAAATCATGGGGACAAATATCTGGCCCCCTTTGTCTCAGTTTGGGACACCTGTGATGGGCCGTTCCAGCTTCATACCCCCTGTGGAATTGTGTGAGGCTGTTGTCACAGCACTGCAGCTCCACATCTCCTCTGCTCCCTCAAAGAAGTTAGCCCCCAATTAATTCCCTTCATGCAAATCTCCATCCCAAAGCCTATTTCCTGAGAAACCCAAACTGCAACAGATAAACGGGTTTTAAATTGTAAAACACAAGAGATATCTACTGTTCCTGGCCATTGTAGGTTAAGTTTTGTTAATTTCAATTTTTTAATAAAATGGCCTTCCCTGACATTGTCGTTGGATTTTAAGTGTACTGTACATGTATTCCAGTAGTCCTCTATCCCCTTATTGCATTAATTAGAGGCACAGAAATTCTCTGAATTCCCAGCTGCAGGAAAAGTGTCCACTGAGGAAGACATCATCTTCATGTGGATTTGCATTTTTCTATGGGTTTACTTAGTGGTCATGCCAGCTGCCATTTTCAGCTGCTTTGAGTTGGCCAGTGTTGTCATTGTCCTCTGGATGACATTAGAAAAAAATTTGATTCATCATTATGTGCCTATAGTATTGGCTAGGCATTTCCACACAGATTGTTTCATTTAGCTCTTGAAACAAGATTGTGGACTAGTATGATTTCTAATTAACAGATAAGGAAAATTGAAGCTCACTGAGGTCAAATATTTTCTATTTAACTAGCTAGAAAGTTTTAATAGTCCAGATTCAAAGTCAAATCCTGACTTCAAGTCTAGTATTCCCTTCTCCCTGTAATAAGATAGCCACTCATTGTGTGTAGACTTATAACTAGTGCCTGCACCAGGCCTGGGTGACTCTCTACATTAAACGATCACCTGTAATGAGCTAGGATCTCTTGAAAGCCTTTGAAACTCTCCACATCCCTTTTCTAGCTGATGTGGATCCACCCTAAGTCATGGATGTTGTTTTCTCCTTTATTGGCAAGCCCCTGAAGCGTGGTTGAGGAGTTGCATCACCGTCCTGGCTAAACTCTTCTGTCTTACATGAGACAGCCCAGTGAAGTGCTCATTTATAAGCAGCCTTAAATATGCAGTGAAGCTCAGCAAACTCTTTCACTCTCATTGATTTAGTTGTTTGTTTGTCTGTTTATTTTCTTCTACCATCAGTATTACCTGGAAAGTCACCCTGTTTAGTCACAATGTAGATTTGCAGTCCTTGGGAAATGGCTTATTGGTGAAGCCTGATACTGAAAAGTAATCTTGAGGATATGAGTACCAAAGAGCTGTTATTCTGTGTAATAACAAAGAAAAAATAAGGATCCCAAGAGAGAAAGTAGTTTGGCAACTGATGGACCACGGTCATTATCGACAGAGTGCTTAAATAAAAATACCTTCAAACACTGAAGAGTGGGTTTCTGTGTTTTAAATATAGATTCTTGCTTTTCAGATGGGACTCTTTCCAAATGACCTCCTGACTTAAGGGGGTAGACTTAAAGAACAATTGAAGGTAGTTTTGTGTCAAGGGGAAATGAAATGAGACTAGAGCTTTGGAAACTGCAGAATATGTCTTCTGGTGTTTTGTATTTGAAACAAAGAAACTTCAGGTATACATATGAGAATATGAAATAGCAAGTGTGTTGTATCCAGCTAATGTTTGGTGGCAAATTATCATCAGTGTCATTGGTTTGGTCTAGAAGGCTCAACAGGACTCCTAATGAAACTGGCCCCTTTGGAAGATAATGCAGGGCAAAAATTGTAGGCCAATCTCATGATGTTGAAAAGTCCATGTGGTAATTTACTTTAACAATCGATGAATTTTTTAAAGAAAGAAATCACTTTGCCATACAGCATGTTATCTATGTAAGTCAATTCATTTGTCTCATGGAATAAACTCAGGAAAACAGCTGGTGGACTGATCTCACCAGGATGGCAGATTCCTTGGCCATTCTTCAAAACACATTTAAAAAAAGAGAGAGTGATTTTTGCCATTTGCCCTGGAAGTGTGACTGTTTTATGTGGCTTCCAGGAGAAGAGATGATGGTGAAATAGCCCGCATTAATTCCACACATGAATTTTGGCTAGATGTTCCCAAAGGATTTGAAAATTCTGTACACATTGTTGCAATCTGATTTATTTAAATAGCGCCAAAAAGGTGAAAACCAAAGCCCTTTCCTTAGTTGCTACATTCATCACATTTCCACTTAAACATAACTATCTTAAAAAAGATTCCCCTCAGCCTGATTTTCCCCTTTTTCCTTATTTCTAGCTAGGATTTTTTTTTTTCTTTTGGGAAAGTTTCAGGTTTAAATAAATCATTTCTATAACCAGTTATTTAAACTGGTTAAACTGGTTAAACTAAAAATCTCTTTCAAATAAAGAGGTGCCTTTTGAGTGTTATTAAACATTAAAATATCATGAAAATGTGTATTAATTGATTCTTCAACTCGATATGTGTTGAGTGACTGCTCTGGCCTGGGCACTGTTCCAGGTCATGGATGACAACCTAAGATAAGAAAAGTGCCAGAAAAATTGTTAAACTACCCTGCACATCAGCTTCTGGCCTTTGAATGACTAGATCTGCTGCTGGAGGTGATAGGGGAAAATGAGTAGTGTTGATAAGCTATAACATTTTGATAAGTGTTCAGTTTAATTAAGATCTCACTTTGGAGGTGTATTTAATTTAATTAATTTATTTATTTAACATCTTTATTGGAGTATAATTGCTTTACAGTGGTGTGTTAGTTTCTGCTTTATAACAAAGTGAATCAGCTATACATATACATACATCCCCATATCTCCTCCCTCTTGCATCTCCCTCCCACCCCTCTAGGTGGTCACAGAGCATCGAGCTGATCTGCCTGTGCTATGTGGCTGCTTCCCACTAGCTATCGATTTTACATTTGGTAGTATATATATGTCCATGCCACTCTCTCACTTCATCCCAGCTTACCCTTCCCCCTACCCGTGTCCTCAAGTCCATTCTGTACATGTCTGCATCTTTATTCCTGTCCTGCCCCTAGGTTCTTCAGAACAATTTTTTTTTTAAGATTCCATATATATGTGTTAGCATATGGTATTTGTTTTTCTCTTTCTGACTTACTTCACTCTGTATGGCAGACTCTAGGTCCATCCATGGAGGTGTATTTTAAATGTTTAAATGGAGAACTCCACACTAAAAGCATCTTGAGTAATCTGAAAAAATGTACCTCCTCTCTGAGCAATTCCCTAAAAATAATTTCCTGTCTAAAAAAGTTTGTTAATTAAAAATGGTAAGTAGGTACTAAAAATACTAGTTTTGGTCATAAGCAACAGAAATCAATGACAGATAGCTTGAGGGACAAGGAGAGAGATTTATTAAAAGGAAATAGGGGTTTTCTCAGGAAATCCAAGGACAGGAATGTAGTTGGGCCTTAGGAATAAACTGAACGAAGGACTCACCATCAAGATCCTTCCTCCATCTGTCGCCTCTGCTCTTCTTCCTGTGTTGGTTTCATTTTTCTCCCTCTGCAGACTGTTTTTCCCTGCTTTTCCTGTCCAGGTGGTGGAAACCATGGCCACTGAAAAGCCCCTCTTTCATTCGATATAGACTCCCAAGCAGAATGATAAAGAATATCACTCATTGTAAGGATTCTCAGTTTTCTGACCCAGATTTGTTCACATGATCACCTTGGACCAATCGACCAAGACTGGATGGGTGTGTTCACACAAGGACTGGACTACCAGGGCTCCACCATGTGATGGTTAAAGGGTGGGGAAGATATGTTTCAGGAAAGCATGACTGGTGGGTCTTTGAAAGAAACTGTGCAGTCAACAAAGTAGTTGTCCACAAAAAGTAGAGCTACTTTTATCTACAGGTATTGCATATACATTAAAAAAAATTATTGTTTGAGAAAATTTGGTAATAAACTTGGGTTGGCAAACTACGACCCACAGAGCAAATCTGCCATGAGGCCTGTTTTTGTAATGGCCCCTGAACATTTTTAAATGATTGTTAAAAAAGAAGAAGATCATGCAACAGAAATTGTGTGTGGCTTATGGAGCTTTACAGAGAAAAGGGGCAGAGAAGCTGACCTCTGATCTTTAACATGGTAGGTGGGCAGGAAGCCTCTGCATCTCATCTGCTGGGTACTAATCCTAGCTCAGTCATCCTAGAGTGAGACCTGAGGCAAGTTACAGAACCTGTCTGCACCTCTGTTTCATCCTTTGTAGGTGAGAACAATAATAATAATCACAACTATGCCTATTTTATTAGAATTGTTATGCATAGTAAATGAGTAGATATCTGTAAGTCATTTAGAATAGTGCTTGATGTATGTTAAGAATGTAAGTTATTATTACGTCAAGTCACATATAATCCTAGTCATCTTTATATATATATACACACACACATATAAATGAATATATATGAATATATGTAAAATATATATATTAAAACACACATATACACTATGTATGAATAATTTCTTTTTGTGAATATAATTGTCCATGAGGTGTACTCTTGGAGAATATTGGCTTGGCCAAAAAGTTCGTTCGGCTGTAAGTAAAAAGAGAATTTTCATTTTCACCAAGAATTTTATTGAACAATGTATTCACTAACCGAACGAACTTTTTGGCCAACCCAATACTATTGAAAGGAACCCTGTAATGTGATGATTTGTGAAGAAAAGAGCTATTTTTAATAAAGAAATCCTCACCTTTCATATATTGACATATATAAGACTCTTAAGGAGACTTAAAGCAGGAGAAGTCATTTGGATGTAGATAAACTTAAAACCAATAGCTCATACCAAACCAAAGGATATGAATTTGACATTGTCCTCAGTGTTACTCCCTCCTTTAAAAGCAAAATTTACTTTCTAACACTAAATGGGGGCATTCGTATTACAGCAATACATATGTCTCAAAATTAAATTTAAAACATTTACAGAACTCCACAGATGTGACTTTGAACCTTCAGAGTTCTTATTCAACATAATTGTATGATACAAATACCTATGTATGGATTAAAGTCCATATGAATGTGATGATCTATTCTGTATGATTGCATTTTATCCAGAAACCATCTTAATCTCAATCTCTACCCTCTCCTGTTTTCTCTCTCCTCTCATATTAACATGTGTTTGTATACACACTGTGCACAAGGACTTAGAGCATGTAAAGAGAAAAATATATAGGCACAACCTATGTTTATCTGTAACCATATATTACATCACATAAAATCTACAAACAAAACCCATGTAGTATTTTTACCAGAAATAACATCTAGGGGTGAAAAAGTATATCTTACTGACTTTAAGGTACTTCATTTAACACATAGTATAAAGCCCCATTTGGAAAAGATCTTTCTGAAAATGGGGTTATCTCATCAATCAAGCGCTTCCTGTGTATGTATTGTAAATAATAAATGTATGCCACATGTGTGGCTGGAGGAATGCTGAAAAAAACTCTACTGGTGTGCGGAGGAAATACAGCTGAAATAACTTCTACCAATCCAGTTCATCCCACTCAGCAAAAATTGAGCAAGTCAAATTCATCAATATTGATTTCAGGTTTCATCAGCAGGAACTTTTTGAGCAAGACTCTTTCAGTTACATTTTCCATTTGACATTTCTCATTAGACTCAAAGTGTTCACTGTGTGTAAGTCTTGTCATGTAATTCAAGACTGAACTCATCAAGCAACCTTTCCAACCGAAAGAAATAGTAGACGCGTTTGCTTCTTGAAGAAGTAAATTTCTGTATTTAGACAGCTTCATATGTCAGCTTGGAATCCTTGCTTCCTCCTCATCCTGTTTTTTGGAGTAAATATTGTTATTTGTTTGTTTTTGTTGTTCATCAATCACAAAGAAAGGTACTGTGTGCCTGTAAGAGCAATATTGGAGATATCATGAAACACTAGTTCTGTGGAATCGCTCTGCTGGCTGTTTAGTGGAATATAATACACTAGTTAGGGCTCTGGAGTAAACCTCATTCTGGCCCCTTGACTCTAGAATTCTGATCCGTTTGTGCCTCTAAGTGACTCTTGTTTTTCCTGAGCTCTCCATGTCTGTAGATGAAGAATAAATCACAAAGTAGTTCTTACATGTTGAGATGAGTGTAGAGTGTCAGGTTCTATGTTATACTCATTCTTCTTTTACACCTTCATGTCTCCCATCTTCCTTCTAAGCAGTCCCCATAATTGTTTTATCCACAGAATAAGCGTTAGAAAAGAAGCAATGTGGTCAACTTAGAAACTTAACTCCTTAAAGAGGATGAATGTTTTAAATGCTTTAATGCAAAAGACAACTGTACTGTTCACAACCATTTACCCCTCTTCGTAAATAGACATAATGTACACTGATGCTGCCCCTTGATTGATCTGGGGGTAACTGTTTGATCCAAACTGGGCCAACTAGATTCTTGCTCCTGGAAATCTGAGACATGGACTGGAATAGTCAGGAGTCCAGGGCTCCTTGGGGCCAAGTTAGGAGTAAATTAGCTCATTAGAGAGAACTTCTGCATAGTTATGGAGACTCTAGGGATGTCTTGGTGTCTTTCTCAAGGCTTAGCTGTTCAACAATTCCTTTGGTTCTAGCAGTTACTGTTCTTTTGTTTAAATTAATCAGAATTGATTTCTGTTGCATGAAACCAAAACAGACACACATATCTTTTAGCAATTGGTTATATATACAAGATAATCAATTTAAGATTTATTTTAATGTATATGTGTTGGGAATGGGAAGGATGGAGTAATTGTTTAGGTAAATATTGATGAACTGAAAATGTTTGCATGGTAAAGTTGTAACATACTTAACTGGAACTGGATCAAGTATAGCTGTAGAACTCTACCAATGAAAATACTTCTAAGGTATAATTTGCTGAGATTTATGGTGATTTTCATGTAAACTGGAGAAACTTCAGCTTTGTAGCTCCTTGACATTCCTGGGTAATTCTGAATCAGTAACCCCCCACCCCCCTGTTGGGATGGCTTTTTGTGCTGTATGAAGGTGAACCCAGACTTAGAATCCTTCTGTGTAAGAAAGCAGGGGAGTGAGGGAAAAGGAAAAAAAAAATTAGGCTATAACTCATACAACCGTTGGTGAAACCTAGTGTTTTTTCAAGGAGTTTACTTTCCACAAGCAATTGTTCATTTCATTCATTTCCCTTGTGCTTATTTATGAGATGTGATTGTGTGAAATACTATTATAGTGAGGTCTGCATCTTATTCAACTGTGTCCCTAGCACCAAGAGATTCTTGGCACGTGGTGGGTATACACAATGAGTGTTTGTTGAACAAGTGAGCACAAATATATATATATAACACAAGTCATCTTACCTCAATTTGTATATTATTTAAGATCCTAAAAATTTTATGAAAACAGAGTTCTTATTGAATCAAATTTTATTATATTTAATGTCATGTGTTATTTCAAAGAGTTTCATTATGATTCCTTTTGTGATAGAAATAGTCATTTCCAATTTATTCTTCTGATAGTTTGTTATGTCTATCTTCATGTCATGTCACAGCTTTGCTTATGTCAAGGTACAGGGGTTAAATACTTCTCACTTTAAACAGTATAGCTTATCTAAATGTGATTCTAGCTGCCTAGGCCTCAGGTTTGCACTTATCAAAAATTAAAGCAGGGCTTCCCTGGTGGCACAGTGGCCGATGCAGGGGACACGGGTTCGTGCCCCGGTCCGGAAAGATCCCACATGCCACGGAGCGGCTGGGCCCGTGAGCCATGGCCGCGAAGCCTGTGCATCCGGAGCCTGTGCTCCGCAACGGGAGAGGCCACAACAGTGAGAGGCCCGTGTACGGCAAAAAAAAAAAAAGCAGGAAACTCAGAATAGCAGGAGTGGGGGAGGTAGAAGAGGGACCCACCCAGCAGGGGAGGGTCTTACAAGGGATTTATTGGTCAATTACCAATCCGTATCACAAGCCAGGTGGGAGGAACACCAGAGTTCCTTTTATATTTCATCTTGTATATTTGTTGACATGAAAGACAGCTTTCATAATACAAAAGTTTTAAAACTGAAAATGAGAAGAGTTTTAACATTAGATCATGGGCATTTTTGACATGTAAAATCTAACTGCTACACTTAATTGCATTTATCAGATTTGACGATTTGTTTTACTTAAATTGGATTCCTGTTTATTTCCTTTTCTTGCAGAATAAGAATGAATATCCTAATTGTGAAACCCATATTCCCCTTTGAATCCCTCACTAAAATGAGGGTACTTTTCAAATGTATACTACTTCAAGAAATATTTTTAATTTGATCACAGACCCTTAATAATAAGAGGCTAATTGAATTTAGTGGCTTATAAGTACCACTGGGTTGGTATTTTGAGAGGGCATTTTAATTACCACAGTATTCACTGAGGTTAAACATGGAAAGTTCTTTTTAGGAAAATGGAAATGTGACCTAGTTCCACAGAAACTTCAGAATGTACTATGTTTTCCTTCCCCCTGTAGGAACATGAGCTTTTGGAATCCTTTTACATGGAGATCATTTATTCCTTTTAAACATTTTTTAAAGCTTTTTGACTTCATGCCCGAAACCAATTAATGACCTCTTTCTGTGAAAGGATGAGACACACTGAGTGATGGAGCCACATGGCCTGCTGTGACCTAGAGATTGTTTTAATGACACATTGAGACTCAGTTTAGAGATGGACCTTGTTGCTTTTGAAGGATGGTGGGTAGAAGGTTCACTCGTACCTGGGCAAGTATTGGATCATCTTTCATACTCCTGCACAGAAAATTAAATTAAGATAAAAGAGCAACCTTTGCAAGGCTCTTTTTCATCATTTGCAAATTTAGTAATTGTATTAGTTTCCAGGGAATGCCATACAAAGTACCACAAACAGCAACGTAGCTTAATATGACAGAAATTTATCCTCTCACAGCTCTGGAGGCCAGAAGTCTGAAATCAAGGTGTGGGCAGTCTTGGTTCCTTCTGAGGACTCTGAGGGAGAATTTCTTCCATGCCTCTTTCCTCGCTTCTGGTTGTGGCCAGTAATCGCTGGCATTCCCTGGCTTGCAGCTGCATTACTCTGTCATCACATGACCTTCTCCCCCTGTGTCTTCACATTTTCTTCCATTAAGGACACCAGTCATAGTGGATTATGGGCTCATCCTACTCCAGTATGACTTCATCTTAACTAATTACATCTGGAACAGTCCTCTTCCCCCAAAAGGTCACATTCTGAGGTACTGAGGATTAGGACTTCAGCATATGTTTTGAAGGGACACAATTCAACCCATAACACTCATTATTTGAAATAACTTTTTAAAGACATGAGGTGCCTCTGTTTGATCTATGATGGCAAGGAAATTGTTTGATGAATACCCCGGAATCTGGTGTGGCTGTGTGGGGGGGGATATCTCTTCTCTGACCCACTTTAGAAGTTTCCCATAGAAAGTGTGGAGGCTACTGATGTATTACATGTATCTCCTTCAAGTTAAGTGTGTCTCACCATGAGCTTTCTGGACTCCTAGACATTGGCTTTGCACAGAACATTAGAGGACATCTAGTCCTGTGCTTTTCAAAGCAACGAGTCTCTTATCAAGCTAGATCTTAAATGGCGCTAAGCATTAAACAGGAAGGCTGAGCTACTTTTCTGAATGTGGTGGTGAAGATGGCAGGGCCCTTTTCACATTTACCCCTTCACCTCAAAACTCTGAAGCTACCTCCACAGTCCTTGCGTCAGAATCAGCTGAAAACTTGTTAGCAGTTTAGATTCCTGGGTCCCCCTTTCTTCCTGACCTACTGAGTCAAACTCAGAATTGGAGGATTATGAGTATGGCTTGTGAACACACTTCTTAGGTGATTCTTTATGCTCACCAAGGCTTAACAACCTTTTCCCTAAGAACTTCATGAAGCATAGTTTAAAAGTCTCTGATCTAGCCCAGCCCCTTGAAGACGAGGTGACAGAGGCAGATGGGCCAGCTGAAGCTAGAAGGCAGATGAGGCTGGGTAGGAACAGGGCTTGGGCTCCACCCCGTTTCTCTGGCTTCCAGCCTCTTTGCAAGTTCTGTACGAGAGATAGCTCTTTATTTTGTAGCAGAGTTGGGGAGAATGTCCACTTTTGAGCTCTTCCAGAACATTTCCCACACGTGACTTATCAACAAAAGGTATTTATTTCTTTATTTTAAGGGTGAAAAATAAATCCGTTACCCATGTTTTCACCTAAGAGAACACTGTAGTCCCCAGGGTCAGCCTTTAGGTAACTTGTAAAAATCAATCTCCAAAAGCTAATGGTTTCGATGGGGAGGTGAGGATTTTGGTTCTAAGCCTTTTCTTTTATCTAATGGCTCAGTAACAAGACTGAAATCATTTGGGACTGAAAGGAATTTCCGATGATGAAGGAACATCTTAATAAGACATGAGTGGGATAGTGCTGTAACCCTGAAATCTTGGCGCTTCCAGCCTCGTAAACCTGCCTAAGTTCCTGAAAGCAGCTTTTGTGCCTTGTCTGGCACCACGTGTGAGAGAGATCCCAGATTTCTCATGAACTCAAGTGGCTGGAGTGATGCATCCAATCGTGTGAGGTGACACACACCAGGCCTTGGAACTGCCCGTAAATGGAGGTCCCTCTTAGCATTCAGGACTGAACCTTGGGCAGGCAAAGTCAAAGAAACTCTTTTCTTTTTTCTCCAATTGGTTGGTTGGTAGAAGCATGCAGTGCAAGTTCAGAGTGGATTAGAGAAAGGGGAACTTGTTTCCATTAAGTATAGGTGTAACTTTAGTTTGTAATAAGAGGTAAAATAAGACAGGACCTTCAAACCTCATAATTTTCAACAGTTTGAGTCCCCCCTTCAAGTTCTACTTGGATGAGGGTACACTGGTTTAACCCTAGTCGATTAACGAATGTTTTCATGCTGTATTTGTTTTTCTGGCAAGTGTGTGGGTTACTAGCTCTTTTTGCATGCCTTGCTTTTAGGGAAGTGGCCCAATGGTTTCAAAGAATATGGGCCCATTCTTTTAAGATTCAACATCTTATCATGTCTTAGAAGCTACCCACATGTTTATTTCTAAAGAAGCTGTTGCTTTCATAGAGTCTGGGCATGTGCTGGAGGAAAGTTTCCTTTTTGTTTATCTCTCTGCGGGATACAGCTGCCACTGTGCTTTTGTGATAACAGTGCCACCTGGCATTCTTCCAGAGATTGATGCTCCACGAAGTGACCCATTTGTGACAAAGAGAGCAGAGCTGCTGCATGTCTCAGAATGCTCATGTCAGTGTGGTGGTGAGCGTGCCTTCTCTATGAGCAGACCTCCAATGGGAAGCAGCTCTGGCTACAAAATATGGGGGGCCCTTCTTCAAAAATCAGGAAAACATGGTCACTAAGGGAACGAACATTCCCTCTCTTCCATGGTCTTTCCCTCGATGTGTCATGCTCTTTTATATTTGCCATTTAAGGTCATTTTAAGTAAATAAAAATAAAAAATTTAAATCATTGGTATGAATTTTACCATTTATATTGTGCATTGCCAGTGTTAAATGTAAATTTAAGAGCATTTTACTTGTATGCGGAATCATTAAAATGACACACTGAGTATTTGGTAGCTCATGCATGCATATGTATTTTGTTCTTAACAGAACAGTGGAACTCCTGCATTATGGTAACTCAGTTATTTTGATTTCACTTCACGATTGACCCACATTATACCAACACTTTCCACCTTTGGCTTACTGAAGAGTAAGAATGAACTGAAAGGAACAAGAACTATGGCTTGTCCTATCTTTTCCTTTCTATGACATCGTTTTCAGCATAAATCGTTGGCCAACACAGGGAAGTAAAGTGGATAAGTAAAGCTGTGATAGCATTCTTTAGTAGTTCTTGTTTCCTAGAGTATCACTGCATTCTTTCTGTGTTTGAAGCAAATTCTGGTTAGAAGAGAAAGCATCACCTCTCTGGGCCATCAGTGATCCTGCTTATTCAGTTGTAGACATAACAGACTTACATTAAACTCATTTTGAGTGTCATTGAACTCCCGTGCATTATAGGTCCACCAGAATTCTGTGCCCATAGGGCAGTGCAAATACTGTCTGTGAATGGGACAGCAGACGTATTGCCCATACCTCTTCTGCTGACGTGCACGGTCCATTGTCCCATGGGACTTCACTTACAAAGCACAACTTCAGATATAAAATTAGTAAGAATTTCAAGATGGTGACAGTAGAGCATTAAACTAAGTGTGAGGCCCTCTGAGCACTAGGACTTATGTGACTACACAGGTCACACATCTAAGAAGCCAGCCAGGGAAGTTATAATCAGAGAGTATTTTTTAAGCATAAAATAAAGACCAAAGACTTTAGGAGAGCTTAAGTGACCCCTATGGGGAATTAAGACCAAGACATGTTGAAATGAGTGGTGGAGGGGTGGACTTTTCATTTGAAGTCATTGGTCGGCTTGACAAAATGATGCCATCTTGTTGTGCTGTCAGGAAGCATATGGCGTAATTGTCATTGTAGGAATACTTCCTAATTCCCCAAATCTCTCTATGAACCCCATGTTGCTGTTGACTGGAGGTACCTGGAAAGGAGCTGTTTTTGGTAGCTTTAAAAGTAAAGATTCTGTCCCCAAACTTCTGGCTGATTTTTTGGCTAAGAAGTTTCTAATGGACCCGTGAATAACCGTTGTTTTACCTTTTGAAAAGATAAATGAAGGATTTGTCCTGCTTCACTCTGGTAAGAGTATCTGTACCATCCTGACATTTTGAGACCATACACATGCCTTCCCTTATAGCAGTCTTTTGGGTCTTCTCCATCATCCAAAGCATCAACCAAACATCATCACTAATATTGTTCTTCAGAGATGCTATCAATAAATTACACATGGGAACTTTCCAAAAGAATCAAAAATTGATGTGAAATCATTTTTTCAAGCAAATGTTTAAAATTCAAATGAGAGCTAGATGAACAATCACCTGGGTAACTGAGTCCAATAAACTTTCCTTCTTAATCATTCTACTCATGTTGAATCATGTCATCTTTCCTGTTGAGGAAAGGTATTTCTTTTGACTTCTTGCAGTTTTTGTATCTTTGCCAACCTTAGTCATTGACGCCTCAGTCATTGAGAAGGTCTTCATTATACTTGCCCACAACATACACATGATGGGCTATTGTGCTTGAAGTCTTCTACTTCTTCCTGTACTTCCACTGTTTGTATTTTTCTTTTTATGAAATGTAGCAAAACTCTAATCTGTGAAAGGATACACTCAGATTTATAAGTGGAGAAGGTCCAGAACTTCCAAATGCAGGGAATTTCTTACGGAAATGTCACACATTTTTAAAGTGGAGGAAAGTGTTTTTTATTGATTTTATACTGTTTGCAGTAAATATATAGTTGTTCTTTTAAATAAAAGCAGTTTCATGCAACAACAACAAAAAAAGACCAAGACATGTCCTAGCACAAATGACATTTAGGTCTTAGCTCAGATGCCATCTGCTCAGAGAGGTTTTTTCCAATCACCTAATCTAAAGCAAGTTTCCCTTCGTTATTCTTTTTTTTTTTTTTTTTTTTTTGCGGTATGCGGGCCTCTCACTGTTGTGGCCTCTCCCATTGCGGAGCACAGGCTCCGGACACTCAGACTCAGCGGCCATGGCTCATGGGCCCAGCCGCTCCGTGGCATGTGGGCTCTTCCTGGACCAGGGCACGAACCCGTGTCCCCTGCATCGGCAGGCGGACGCTCAACCACTGCGCCACCAGGGAAGCCCCTCCCTTCATTATTCTTTATTACATAAGTAGTTCTCAAACTTGAGTGTACATCAGATTGCTTGGGCCTATCTCTCAAGTGTCTGATTCAGAAAGTCTTGAGTGAAGCCTGAGAGTTTGCTTTTCTAATGAGTTCCCAGATCGTGGTGGTACTGCTGATTCAGAGACCAAACTTTGAGAACCACTGCTGTATTTCTTCCCTTGCTTTATTTTTCTTACAGCATATATCTCAAATTGTATCTATATTTATTTACTTGTTTATTGTCTCTTTCTACCACAAGAAATTAAGTTCAATGAGAGTAGAAATTTATTCTATGTTCACTACTGTATCCCTAGGCTTGGAATATGCCAAATCGTAATAGGTATTAAATACATATTTGTTGAATTTATAAACGAATATATGACCAGGAAGTTCAGTGGATAAGAGGTTATATTAGATGGTAGTAATTGGTGTAGGGTTGGGCCACAGAAACACTTGTACCTGTGCTCAGATAGGAGGTATTCCTGGTCAACTTTGCTTCTAGGCAAATAAAATGCAAAGCTGCAGATCTAGGGGCAGGGAGCAGTAATCTTGAAACATGATTTAGGGAACCAACTGGATACTTTAAATGGTGGAAATGAGAGGGGCTTTGTAATTTCCTTTCAGGCTTGGGTATTTGGCCGTGGCTAAAACAGAATGATAGGCAAGGGTCCAATTTCTTGTCTGTAGGTGGATTCTAGAGTCTCAGGAACTCTGCAGGTGAGGGATCCCTGCATTGCTTTTGGTTGAACAAAAGCAAATATTCAAGCTAGATCATATATGGCAAATGCCTTAGACCTAATACCTGTGTGTTTATGAATTGAGGTGAGTGATATTCCATGATAACCCCTTGGAGAATGGCCATGGCTTTCCCCGATGCCCCCTTTGGAGGTTGGTACACTCTGACTCTGCAGGCCCAGGAAAAGCTGCAGACTCTCAGGGCTAGTAACTCATGATACCTCATGCTTAAACATATAATCATTGAGCTACTGAGCTGCTTCAGCTTTCCATCTTATAGCAGTTGTCCAGCATTTTGGTCAACTTGACCTGATCCTCTTTTCTCCCTACATTTTTTTTTCCCAAGAAATAGATTTTCATGTCATCTTAAAATACCCGTCTGTGTTGTCTTTCAAATAGCTTTGACAGAAACAGGTTCTGAGGAGAGAAGTTCCTTCGAAACTCCTAGAACAAAAATGTGGCAGTTATTTTATAAGGAGTCCAGTTAAAGGGAAGGAGGAAGAACCAAGACTCCACCACGGATACCTAGGAGTGTTTCTGTGGCAAGAGTGGGCGCAGAACGTGGCCATTTTCAGAGCAGGTCAAGGTGATGGGCAACCTGGGAAAGCTTGTTAGCATCTTGGGAAGAAGTCCACGTTGGTGGTTCTCAAACTCTGTCTGATGTGTGAGGCTCGCCTCTGCCCCCAACCTCCAGGGATTCTGATGCACTCTGTCTAGGGGGATGTATTAGTCAGTTTGGGCTTTGTAACAGAGGACCACAGACTGGGTGGATTAAATATCAGACATTTATTGTATCACAGTTCTGGAAGGCTACAAGACTGAGATCAAGGTGTCAGCAAGGTTGGCTTCTTCTGAGGCCTCTCTTCTTGGCTTGTAGATGGCTGTCTTCTTCCTATATCTTCCATGATCTTCCCTCTGTGCTTGTCTGTGTCCTAATCTTTTCTTATAGAGACACTGATGGTATTGGATTAGGGCCCACTTGACCTACTTTAACCTTAATTACCTCTTTAAAGACCCAGTCTCCAAATCTAGTCATATTCTGAGGCAGAGGGTTAGGACTTCAGCATGAGAATTTGGAGGGGACACAGCTGAGCCCGTAATGGGTGGAACCCAGGGAATCTGTATTGCCAGCAGTGTCTTCAGGTAATTTTGATATAGCCAGATTTACAGTCAGTGTTTTGTATCCACTGCAAACACCTGCTAGATCTGAAGCCCAGTGAGCACAATCCTCATTTTTCTCCTTTGCAAATGAGAGCTTCTCTGCCAAGCCAACTGATTTTCAACAGGATTGTAACAAATATGCTCCGGAAGGACTTGGCAACTCAATACCTTGCTGCCTGCAAATATAATCTGGATTCATCTGTAGCTGGACTTTGGAGTGTCAACTCAGAGACATTTCATTTCATGTCCAGTGAGTTACATTCTTAAAAGCAAAACAGGTTTGGTCTTGCAGAAACACATGAACCTGAAGACAGGTTATGAGTGAAGCTTAGTGTGCTGGAAAATGTATCAGATGTAGACCTAATTGCCTATAGTTTATTTTCTGTGTCTACCATTTGGTCTGTTCTCCAAGAATCCTCATTAGATCTTAAACCTCAGGATGTACCCCTGTCCTCTAAGGAGCAGTACAACACCAACAAGCATTTGCCTGAAAAGTCTATCTTCAGTATATATTTCCCTCAAATAAACCCTTCCTTTCTGCCAACTGTCAAAACTGTCTATATGAGTGCAAATAACTCATTTACAGGGGGAGCCACCTTCTCTGCATGTGTGTATTTTTGGGTGAGGTCAGTTAAGATTAGCCTCCCTTTGTTTGTCTGAAGAGAGTTTAACTCTAGGAACACACTCCACTTGCCATTTCTTGAGTTTATGAAGTGGTAAATCTGCTCCTAAGTGGAGATAATATTTTCATTAGAATTTTGTGGGGCAAGCGCAGTTTTTGAATCGTGCCTCCCATGTCTCAGAGTAGTAAAAATGATACATTTTCTTGACTGATCCTGCTGTATTAACAGTAGCAGCACCAGTACCACAACCTAAGTATATAACTCACTATTTGTGTGGGAGATTAAGGTTCAGCCATCCTCAGTTTTGATTTTGGACCAAATCAAGCCTTGACACAGAGGCTATACCATCTTTCTAGATGGTTTGGAAATGTGTGAGGTTTTTTTTTTTTTTTTTTTTTAACATCTTTGTTGGAGTATAATTGCTTTACAATGGTGTGTTAGTTTCTGCTTTAGAACAAAGTGAATCAGTTATACATATACATATGTCCCCATATCTCTTCCCTCTTGCGTCTCCCTCCCTCCCACCCTCCCTATCCCACCCTTCTAGGTGGTCACAAAGCACCGAGCTTATCTCCCTGTGCTAGCTATGCGGCTGCTTCCCACTAGCTATCGGTTTTACATTTGGTAGCTGGGACAAAGTGAGTGAGGTTTTTTTAGTGCTCACAATGTCTGGGGGCATTCCTGGAATTTAATGGTGGGAAGCAGAGAAGTGAGACATCCTACAATGTTTCGAACAGTTTCACACAATGAAGATGGATGCACCCAAAATGCTTTTAACAGCCTGTTGAGAGGCACTGATGTATATCAGGGGGTGAGCTTTACTAACAACAGAGGTGGAATGAAAATCGATGTGGTGCTTCCCTTTAGTTCCTCCAGTGGTGAAAACAGGCAAAATGGAAAGGCTGGCCTGGCTTGTTCTACCTAAATTGTTCAGGAGGGGAACCAGAACCGAACAAGAAGAAGATGTTGGCTGCACCTTCCAGAAGCAGGTCCTGCCTGGTCTGCATTTCCCACAGAACCTGCAAGCTCAAGGAATTTCTGGTCTGGGAGACAGATGAGGCCACCCAAGTATACATTAACCCCTCAAAGAGAAATGTAGTCCCATGAACGCAACTCAGAGGGCTAAGAAGTGTGGTGTTCGGGTTGGGGGCGGGGCAGGAGCAGAAGTTCCAGGGCTTCCCTGAAATGATAGCAGAGTTTGCATGATTCTGTTTACTAACGTGCATGGATGGAATATTGGAAAGCTATTCTTCCTTATATTTTGAACTTCATCTAGTATAGATTTGTATATTATATAGATTCGTATATGCTATCTATTTGATCTCCTATAGATAGTATTTTCCTCATGACTTCCTCAGCTCCTCAGCATTGTCCTCAAAGACTAGGTCCTCATCTTTGATTCCATTAAAAAAGGAATTTCTCCTGCAATGGGCACTTTTACCCTTAAAATAAAATCGTACATTTTTAGTTTAATTCCACACACTGTTACCTTTGACTAAAGAGTTAATGCGAGTAAACGTGTTTTTTAAAATTCATTTTGTTTCTGCTATAGTCATCGAAAATGATTGTTTAAAGCAACAGTTATCTTTGCAAGGATGTCGTAACTATTTGTTGATCATACAAGGACACTTCAAATAAATTTTGAAAAGAATCTTACCCGAAGGTGACTTAAAGTTGGAAATAAGATAACTTCTCCAGTAATAAAAAGTATATATTATTTCTACAATTTGAGACTTAAGAATATCTTATTTTGTAGGAGTGGCCGACAGTATGAAAACAACATTAATTGCTTACTATGGAAATAGTTATTTCAGTTTTAAACCTTATAATTAAGGAATGTCAAAAACCTAAATTTTGTTCCTTGAGTTTTAGGGATTTCTATTTTGTATGTGTAGGTGATTCCAAATGTTAATTTCTTTTCCTTTGTGAAGAAAAAGTATCTTATTGGATCCAAATCTTTCTTTTGACCTCAGAAGGAATGAATACACTCAACTGTTCAGTTTCACAAATATTTATCATGAACCTAGTTTGTTTAAACCAGTCTTCTAGGTGCATGGAAGATGCCAAGATTAATAACATTCTTATTCAGTTCCTGTTAGGGGATAGATATAAGAACTGACATGGCTGGAATCTAAGGCAGGCTGTCATCAGTGCTTCAATAGACATGTAGGGAAGAAATGATGCACTGCGGGGTGCACAGTTATTCAACAGATACGTATGGAGCATTTGCTAAGCCAGGGTCTCTCCTGAGTACTGGGAATACAGTGGCCAAAAAAACAGATGCTGTGCCTGCTTTCTTGTAGCTTATAAGTGAGGGAGGCCATTTGTGTCTAGAAGGGGCTAACTCTGGGGTGATGAGGGGCAGTAGCATTGCAAAGACGATGTTAGAATTTCTTGGGATTGCTAGGTAGGATTTCAACATGTAGAAATATCAAGGGAAAAAGCATTCCAGACAGAGAGAACAGAAGCTCAAAGAAGAGAATTTGGAAATGAAAAGTAAGTCCCAGACACTGGATCCAAGACACTGGAGCATAGGGTGAGTGTACAAAGATCCTTTGGAAATTTTTTCCATGTTGTGAAAGATTCCCAGTGAGCACATTTCACTTAACATTTCATGAATCACAAAGTGACATTCATCTCTTAATGACAGAAATATTTCCTATTAAATTTTGTAAGCCAGACATTTTTTTCTTCCTGTTCTGGGTAGTCATCAAAGTTTTGGTGAGTTTTAGTGAGGAGGATGCTATGATCATATCTGAGTTTGAAAAGAATAGCTGTGGTAGTAGGGCTGTTTAAAGAGATGTCAGTTATAAGCTATCCTGCCCTCTCTCAGTTCCCATTGAACAGGTCATGGGAGACATATCATTCACAGGCAGTTAAGCCACAGGCAATCAACTTAACAGTATAGCAAGAAAATATAAATGGGCCAAAGTCTTGCTTTTGTGAACTTGATCTATAAGATACAGACATTCGTTAGTTATGTAATTGATGGTGAAAGGAGGCCAAGAAGCTGAGTGAATTCAAAGCCTCACGTGAGCCAAAAAATGAGAAGCTGGTGAAAAAGAAGTCAGAGAGAGATTTGGATAGTGTGGATGAACAGAGAAGGGCAGAAACTGTGTGAGAGGATGCAGTGACATTGAGAGCAATTTAGATTCATGGTCATGAGAGTTAGAGGGGATGGTCAGGAAATCCGTGGAGGCAGACATCTGTAGTTTGATAACTGGATGGAATTGGGGGAGGGAAGATTATGGAAAGGGAAGAGCTTAATAGGACTCTGAGATATCAAGACAGTACTTAGGATGGTCATGATTCCATCCCCTGTGTTAGAACACAGGAGAAAGGGAATTTTGTAGAAGCAAAATGTGCTGAATTCTGTCTTGGACAAACTGGGTGGAGGTACTTGTGGAATAGTATGGAGAGATGCAGAGATGAATGACTCTGTGAATCTATAACTCAGAAGAGAAATGAGTGAAAGGGCAGGGAGCCAGCATTTTTGGGATGCCTATTATACGGCAGGCACTGTGCTAAATGCTTTACGAATGGGCCTTCATTTAGTTAACATTCTCTGGGCAGGCCATGTCATTCGTCAGGCATTTGTTCTCAAATTCATCCCCCCGACCCTTTGTTGCTCTGTTCTCCATTGAAGGAAGCTGTCCTTTGTAACAGCATTTCCACGACTTCTTCGGAAGTGGCTTCTGGCTAGTTTAGTCAGTGGGAGTCCTAGTGGGAGATTGGTGGACAGGAGAAAGGTATTTCTCTCCTTTTTCTTCCAGTTGCATCTCCAGTGTCAGTAGCTGCTGTATGTCTTTTGTGGGGTATTTTTCTCCCTAGATAGAAGAAGGAGAGGAAGAAAAACCATGGTAGATGTGCTAGATTTGGCTGCATATGTATATAAGAAAAGAAACTTGCCAAACAGTGATTCCCCCCACCGCCCCCCCTGCCATTATATAAAATGTAGGCAGTTCAGGTCTGTTATGGTGGTTTTGCAGTCTCTTTTGAGACCCAGTCATATATCTTTCTGCCTCGCCAACTCAAGCATCTGGCTTCTACTCTCAAGGTCTCCTCATGATCCAGAATGGCTGATGAAGCTCAGCCATCACATCTGTGTTCTTGAAAAGTGGAAGAGGGAAGTAGAGAAAAGGCTTTCCATTGGATGCCTTAGCTTGCCTCTCACTGGCTAGAACATAATCACATGAAGCTGAAGGGGAGGCTGAGAAATGTTGTTAGAGCCTGGCAGTAAAGTACTCTGCTACAAATCAGGACTCTGTTACTAAAAAGGAGGGTAGAATGGGCATTAGAGCCCCTGGAGATCTTGACCTCAGCTTTGAGATAAATATTATTGTCACTTTAAGGATGCGAAATGGTTCTAGACAGCTGAAGAAGGTCTCACAGGTGCTATGGAGCAGTGTTGATATTTCACCCCAAGCCTGTCTGACTCCCAAGTTCATAAGGTCAAGTGTAGGGCTGGAGAGGCAATGGAAAGTCCACCACATAGAGCTGGTGGTTAAAGCACGAGGGACAACGCGATTTCCCAGGAAGGACACAGAAATTAAAAAAGCAGAGGGGCCAAGGAGAGAAATAACAAGCGAAAGGGGCTGGAGGAGGCCTGGAGTCCAAGGTACAAGGCGAATAGCCATTTAGGGAAAATAGGATGGAAGAGTTGAAGAGGAAAGATGCCAGGGAACCAAGGTACAGAGCAACCAAGGGAGGAGAAGGCAGAGGCAGCCGTTCTGTAATGGAGGAATATTGGCCTTGGAGTCAGGGAGTTGTGGTTCAGATCTCAGTTCTGTCATTTTCTGATGACATTACCTCGGATACTTCTTCCGTGGCCTGAACTTCATCACACTCACTTCCTGGTAAGCAGAGACTATGCTCGGGCCACTGTTGGAGGACGTCAGGACAGTTTGTATATGGGCACAAGTCATATTGGTGGGGGGTGTTTCACAGGCTGTGTACCCTGAGTGAAAGCACTGCTTTCTAAACTCTTGCTCTTTTAATAGTTTCCACTACCTTGGGTGCGGCCTAGGAATATGAGTTGTAGTTTATGGTACATGTCTTAATTCTGGGTCACTATTTCGACTTCTGTTTACAAAACAAGTGTGGAATAGCCAAAGCCATGGAGAGGTCAAGCTGTTTCCTCCTGTGATCCACAGCAGCGTAGAGGAGCTCTCATCCAGCAGAATGTGACTAGTGACTAGTGTCTAGAAAGGGTCCCTGACTCTGGACAGCTTCAGCTGTCCCTCCACCTTCCTGCCCTGCTCTCTCCTTGGATGCCTCTGCCATTGGACTTGACTTGCAGGTCCTTTTCTAGGCCTTGGGAGAAGGTGTTGTTATTGCATTGGCCCTCTCTGTGATACTGTTCAGTGCTCTTCACATTTATAGCTTGCATAAATGTTGAATAATAATAAATAACTACAAGGGAGGAAGAATACTGTAGACTGGGGAGAGTGAAAGATGCTGAACTCATTATTTGAGGGCCAATCGTGGGCCTCTTGGCTATCTCCTTCAAAGAGATTTGTTTGCCAGCTGTGTTGAGAAATATACTTTCCATATGATGAGCCCAGAGAAGCAGCCAGTTTCCCTACAGTGCTCTTTCAGAGTAGCCCCAGGAGGGCCTGCAGAATCCTTAATGGTGTTTCAGAGAGGTTAACCCCTCACGCCTCCTTGGCAACTGGGTTAGAGGAAAGCCCTGGGGAGAATGGCTGTAGCAAGATGATGAAATTAGAGGAATGGGATGGAATCTTTTTATTTCATTTTATTTTCTGATTCCATGTGCAAATAGGGCAGCTTTCCAACCATTTTATGGATGCATCATCAACTGAGAAGGTCACTTGCTTTTCACTTCACAGTGATCTTGGCTCAAGGAGGGCATTTCTCATTTAATACGTAATCCAGTTTCAGTGTGTCAATCAGATGCTATCACCTCCATCTGAAGAACTGGTTTTTCTGTTTGGTGTTCATCAACCAGTTAAGAGAGACAACCGAATTCTTAAATTTAAGTGCAGTAAATATTGAGTGAGTATTTACAGAACCTGGGCAATTGGAGGAACTATAATTTTAAAAAAAAGCAATATGCAAACTAGTTGGACTCATGTTTTTATAGTTCTGACTGGCTGCAGCCCAGGCCAGCCAAGGGGGTGTTTAGTAAATAAGATTAAAGCCGTCTTTATAGCATGATCAATATCTGCATGTTGTGCTGAAAATGTTTTCATCATTTGTGAACAGATTGGTTTCATTTACTCAGAACGTCACATATACCCACCTTGGGTTGGGAATGCGGTTCTTCCTGAAACTAAATAAACAGGATTGAGCAATGCATCCCCTTGCCTTATTTCTTGATGGACCTTTGCGATAGCTCAGCTGTGGGTGAAGCACAGCAGGGGCAAGGAGGAAGTGGAAGGGGAACTGGACAGAAGTCAAGAGCAGGAGATAAAGGTGGATAAATGGTGGTTTTAAGAACAGAAGCTTGATGATGACTTTGGATATCAAGTCCCTGGAAACCCCAGGGTGGGTCTGGCTCCCCATTGGTAGTTGGTAGCAGCTGGCACCATGAGTGTACTAAGTGGGAGACTTTGTGCGGAGACCCAGAACTATTTGCACTCAAAGATTTGAGGATCAGATTTTGGGATTCTAGCTTTTTCCTAATGACAGTAAATGATACAGTATCAAAGCTTTTCTGACTTGTATGTCAACTACCCCTGCAAAATTTCGTCTCTTATCTTTTGGGTCCTTTTCTTTTTGTGGAAGACCCATGTCTAGAAGTACCCAAGGAAGATGTAGAAGGGACCCTCCCTGAACATTTTATCAGGGGACAAGCCGAACAAACAGTGAATGTTGGGCCCAGAAAAGAAAATGTGTATTCTTAGGCCTTAGCTGTCTTCAAATTTTTGAAGGAATATTACAGAGAAAAGAAAGAAAGCCATCTTTCAAAAAGACCCTTCCTGAACTTCTTAACCTACAAGAGGCTTCTCCTGCATACATGTCCTGGTTGGTTCCCTTCATATCACTTCTTAGAACTTTCGATTATTTTACTTATGTCTTTGCTTACCATTTGGGTCTGTTTCCCCTCCAGGAGGGCAGGGATCATGTTTGTGTAATTTACCTCTGTCTCCCTAGCCCTGGGTGTAGTATCAGGTGTGTAATTAACACTCAGTAAGTATGTGTGGAAAGAATAAGTAGGGCAGCTTAGGAGACCCAGCGTGGTAATGGTGTTCCTCAATGTACAGACTGATCCCACTGTGGGCCAGTGGGTTGGTTGCTGTCTGCCCCAGAGTTACTAACTGCTCCTCATTTCACTCGTATTCCAGTTGGTTGAAGTATAAATTCATATAGTAGGTTGCCTGGGGGAACAGGTATAAGAAAATATCAGTGGGTAGATGCAAATCTTCATTATAGGAAAAAAAAAACTATAAAAGTGTGTATCTTGATAGTAGTTTCTTTTTTAATAGAATCAATAAAGTAAAAAAGTTATCCCTTCCGGGGCTTCCCTGGTGGCGCAGTGGTTGGGGGTCTGCCTGCCGATGCAGGGGAAACGGGTTCGTGCCCCGGTCTGGGAGGATCCCACGTGCCGTGGAGCGGCTGGGCCCGTGAGCCATGGCCGCTGGGCCTGTGAGTCCGGAGCCTGTGCTCCGCAACGGGAGAGGCCACAGCAGTGAGAGGCCCACATACCGAAAAAAAAAAAAGAAAAGTTATCCCTTCTATCTCAACTCTTCACAAGAGTGGTAGTTCAACTTTACTTTCAGGCCTTAGTGGTAGACAGCAGAAGACTGTAACTCCAGCCTGGAATTAAACAGACTTTGTGCTTGAAATGGCTGGCTACTTGGTGAAATGCTGAATAGTCAATTATCCATCAATCAGCTTCCTTGGGTTAGTGAGACGAGGAGCTTTAACTTTATTTTGAAGCAAAACAAAAACAAACAAAACATAGTCCTGAGTAAAAGAATTCTCTCCTTCTAGCTATTTGTCTGCCTCAAATATATGATATGAAAAGATCTCTTTCAAACCAGACACTCAAAAAACTAGAGACTTTTTGGGGCCAGAATGGTGCCATCTGTCTCAAAGTGGCAATTTTGCAAGATTTCTTAAATCGGGTGGTGTCCAACTGTATCGGTGACAGATGAATTTTCATTAGTTCAAGCAGAGGCTCTGCCTTACCTTACACCATAGGATTAAAGGACAGCTTCTAATGTATATGCTGCCCCCAGTATGCATGTCAAGAGAGTTTACCAACGGCCTGAGTAGAACATAGGAAACAGAAGCTGTGTAGCATGTGAATATCTGATTAAACCCATCAAAGTTTATTCTAGATGCAGAAGTTACATAAGTTTTCTTCCAAAAGATGCCGGAAAACAAAATGCAGATTCTGCAAGAGAAAAAGCCATTCAACAGTCAGTGGAATGAAGCCCAGGGCCTGTGGTGGGAGTTTACATCACTGGTATAAAGTACTCTCATTGTTTTCATAGTCACAGAGCCTAAAAATATGGCCATAGTTTGAATCCAGGACAACATGCCTCAGAATACCCCACTGTTGACAGTTCTTCCAAAGTACCCCAATGGGAGTCATCTTCTTAAGTGATCAGTATTTTTTTTTAATATGATCTTATTATTACAGGAGAATAGGAACCCCCTCTCCAGACTCTTCCTATCCACTAAAGAGAATTTGCCATTGTCTGCTGGGTTTCCCAATCCTCTGTTGAATAGATTCTGGGTAATGGAGGAAGGGAAGAATTGAGGAGAATCAAGACTGGCCTGATTTGATTTTCATTAGAAAGTGCTGAAGGGAGAATGATTCCAAAAATGTGGAAAGGAGAAGAGCTGCTGAAGTCAGTGTGGCCAGGATTCGGGGGGGGTTTAGAGTGAAGTGGAGAGTCTTTGCGAAAAGTTCCCCCTGGTGTGAAATGAGATCAGGAGGTATGGAAAGAGTATTTTAAGGATTTGGTCATACATTATGAATGTATGATCCTTCTTTGATATTGTATCAAGATATTGCAATAAAGTACCATATAGCTCTGCAATTTTCTTTTGATTCTAGGCTGATTGATCTTTGAATGAAAACCTGTATCCAGACTGGGTCACATGGCAGCTAGACTTTTTAAGGGTTGCACTGTTATAAGCTTACAGGTAAATGTGCAGAGTGGTTCTATTTTGGACAAGATCTCGTGCATCATGGCAGGGAGAAGGCACAAAAATTCTCTTAATTAGGAAATAGTTGTTACTACTCAGAATTAGGATTCAAGACATTACTGTCACCATAACAGCCTAACATGGACATTTTCATTTTCTCAGAGTCATTGAGGGACCAGAACTCTCCCTCAATGAGGGAGTTGGTGTTGTTCTATTTAGGGATTTTTTTGTATTATAGCAATCAGTTTAAAAGTTAGAAATACACTTTATGCTGTAAGGGAAACTTTTTTTAAGCAGAATTTGATCATCTAATTAAGCAAAGTGACCTTAAAGTCATTATTATGACATCGTGGGCTAAACAAATGCTGTAGATGAGATTAGATTAAAAGTGGATGATAAGGAGGCCAAATTAGCTTCTTTATTAACAACTAGAACTTAGAGTCTACCAATTCCTTAGTAATTTCACTGGGGAAAGCAGGGGGAAGCTTTGGTGAAGACATTTGGGGAAGTTTTCCATTGCTTATGCCACTAGAATTTCTTTTGCCTATGGTGTTTTCAGAGCTTCATGGAATTTCCATTCTCTATGCTTTCAGGAAGTTACTGACATGATATCAGCGAGGATAAATTTCTCAAAAGCCTTAAGTAAATCTTAACAGGTGACCCTTGAACAACTCAGGCTGGAACTACGCAGGTCCACTTCACTTATACGTGGATATTTTTCAATGGTAAATACTACAGTACAATATGATCTGCTGCTGTCATTTGACTCTGTGTATGCAGAGGAACCACAGACAAGGAGGGTCAGCTAAAAGAGTGTTAAGTTATATGTGGATTAACCCCCCTGTTATTCAAGGGACTATGTATAAATTTGGAACTTCCAGTACCAAGTCCTTAGCTTACCTTGACAGTGCTTTGGAATTTTTTGCCACCCCCCAAAGTGGGAGGTACATTCAGCCTCTTGGAATTTGTTCTAAGATCAGTCCAAGTCCTTCTGGCCTTCCTGTGGCTTCCCAGTATCTACTGTCTTTTCCTTACATTCCCTTCCCCCACTGATGAATCCTTTAATGTCAACCATCCAGCAAAATGAGCATCACTTACCTTTTTTATCTTACATGCTTCATCTTACTGTGTAGGGTCTATGCCTAGCCTCAGAATATCAGATCTCATAATGTATTTGTTGTCTTCACTGGATGTCAGTAGTTAAAAAGCACTGAGGGGAAATTCATGTTAAATTTGCAAGACCAATAAAAAGGAAGATCATCTCAAAATGATTCGAAGTTCTTCCATTTCCATCTCAGGTCTTTGTTTTTTTTGCTTACTGCTCCACATTTATGAAACGAGGATTTGGCAGGCACTGTGGTTCCCAGGAAAGTTTCCTCATTCAGCTCAAATGAGTCTAGTGCATGTGTGTTAAGGAATCTAAATTGAATACCTTACCACTTCAAGCAAAGGAACAAACTTAAAAGAATAATATTTGCAATCTACTAAACATGCCCAGCAAAGTGGATTAATAGAGGAGACCAATCAGTAGGACTTTACAGGTTTGTTATTTGGCAACATGTCGTTCCATGTGCAATAACAGTCGTCTCTGGTTTATGCAAATTGCTAATGACAACATATCCACACTTAACAAGACTTCCTTCTGACTTTGATTATATTTTTAAATTCAACAAGATTAGAGATACTGCTCTGTTACCATTCACTTTTTAGCTCATTTTAATCATAAGAGCAAGCCTTTGCCTGTTAGTCCAGGCTAGGTTACAGACCTAAAAAAAAAAAAAATTCCAGCAATTACATCTCCAGATATGCCTTTTTATATTTTCTCTGGAGACCTATTAGTTTTATTTGAGTTCCTGAATATATATTTTATATATCAGCTTTCCTTTAATAATTTTCATCTCATTATCTTTCTGTGATGGGTTCTGAGTGATTTAATTAATTGTATCATCTAACTGACTAATTATATCTTTATGTCCAGTCTATTGTTTATCCCATCTACTGAGGTTTTAAAAAGATAGGTTCTAAGGCATCTATTCATGAATTTATTATCACAAGCATTGGTTTTATAACCTGTTGGTTTTGTTTTATAGACACAGTTTTCCTCTTAAATGTTTTAGAAACCTACAAAGTCATTTCAAGTTGCTTTATTATTTTTGGTTTCTTGGCTGCCAATTTTTTTTATTACCTGCTATCTTACCCAGTACTAGATTATTTTGGTGTACTCTGTAACTTTTATTTGAGAGTTATCTTGAGTGGGTATTTTATTTTTAGTTATCCTTATGCTCACCCCTCCCTTTAAGATTTCACTGATGTCTCAGACTGGCCCTCAGTGATATTAAGTAGGTGTAAAAGTCAAGATTTTATATGTACTAAGTCTTCCAGCTTCCTTGAATACTAAGTACAGTCACTAATAATTCTTCAAGATTTATTATAAGTTTTCCTATTTCATGTAACAAATATTCAAATGAGTCACTGCTGGTTCCATTCTTTCTTGGATTGGATTCCTACTTTGTCAGATGATTGTGAGGGTTCTCCCTGCAATTTCTACTACGTAGTTATACAAAAGAGCAATAGTGTATTAAGTGGGTGTGACTCCAGGGGTGTATGATACCATATGTACTCTCCTTTCTTCTGCATCTGTCACCAGCCTGCTCAAGTGTTATGGCAAATCATCAGTAGCAGCACGGCTCCATTTAAAAACTTGAATTAGGTGAAAGAAATTGATTCTATGCCATTTTAAGCTTTGTAAGATAACTCCATCAGTCCAGCTCAATGACCTAAAATGACTTAGAGAGTTACATGTGAAATACATATGAGATAGAGTGAGACCCTTTATATTGAGGGGTTTCAGGGAGGCTTATGAGGGTGCATTAAATTGTGATATGTGAACTTTATTGTTAGAACCTCCAGACTCTTTCCCACCTCTACCTCTATCCCCTCGTGAAGGGAGCACCCCTTTCTCCCCTCAATATACACCCCTGAGCCTCAGGGTCTGATTCACGCCTTGCATTCTGCCTTCTTTATAAGGTGGGCCTTATTCAAAACAAGTGCTGGGGGACATGGAGCCCTCTGTCGGCAAAGGTCTGAATCTCTGAACTTGATGTTCTGAGAACATAAACTCTCTCATATCTCTGTGTCTGTGCACATTGCCTTTCCTAAGACTTCACTGTCATCCACCATGTCCCCAAACCAGTCCAGCAGATACGTGCCTACTCATCTTCTCAGTGTGCACTCAAGCACTACCTTCTCCATGAAGTTTTCCCTGTTTCCACCAGGCAGAGGTAGGGGCTGTTCCCCTTATGGGCACCTGGTACACACTTCTCTCATTGTAATTGCCACTTCAGGTGTGTCTTTGCTGTCTGGTTGGGCACTCTGTAAGGACAGGGACCATGTTTCTTCATCTTTATGTCCCCAGGGCATACCACAGACATTAAAGTACTTGTTGAATAAATGACTGAACCATGGTATCTGGAGAAACAGCCAATGTGCCGCCATCAGGGCCGGAGACTAACTTTGGGACAAGAGTTGGGAAGGGAATCCCTAGCTCAATAGCTCCCCTTTGTTCAGTCACTGGCACCCAGCATCTCTGAATCGGGGCATAACAGAGCATGGCACAGTGAGCACAAGAGAGGGAGTTGCATACAGGTCACTGAAAAAAACAAAAAAAACAAAAAAAAAACAGCTGAAATTGTGTTTGATTTCACTGAAACCCAACTCTCCAGAAAGAAGTAGCTATTTCAATTCATTTGGTTAAATAGCCTCAGTGAGTCATACTTCTTAAATGCTTACCAGATATCTAAACATTCTAGTTTGTTAGCAGGAAGCATCTAATGATTAATAAAAGAGCTTTTCTCCCCTAAGTTGTGGGAGCCTTTGGGGTTAAAAAGCTCCAACTCTTTCGAGCTCCCCTCCTCCCTTCCCCCGCCAGTGTTGACAGTTAACTTGGTTGGGTTACATTCCAAAACACGGTGACAGCTGGGTACTCTTTAGCACAGGAGTTTCTACTGGTCTCTGTCCAAGGAGGATTATGAGTAAGCAAACTCTGGAATTGGTAGAGGGCTGATGAGTGCCCCGAGGCCCCATAGTCATAGTAATCCTCCGGGGATGGGGGCCAGGGCTGTGCTGTCCGGCCACGGTGCTGGGCGGACGTCCCATAGCCTAGGCTGGAAAGGACTCTGGAAGCACAGATGTGCTGACAGTCATCTTGGGCTCCCAGTGTCCCTCTGCACAGATACTCTGTCAGTTCAGCACTGCTGGGGAGGGAGAGTGGAGGTGGTCACACCTGTGGCTCATTGTGACTTTTGCTGGAGGAAACAAAGGAATATTGGCTTTCCTCCACAGTTGTAGATTTTTGGAGGCGCTATCACAATGTGGAAAGTAATTGTGTCTCCGTCTTCTCTCACTTACATCCTCATTTTGCTTTACTTATAATTTAGATATGATATTTATCAAAAATACTATTTCTGAGTTTTAAAAAACATTCTGAAATTTTCTCTTTATGGTATACATTTTTTAAAATGTGCCTGGTACATTAGAATGAATATGTTCCAGCTTGAAGGGGCCCTAGAGATCACGGAGTTTTTCACCTTCTTTGTGGATAGAGAAACAGGGCTAAAAAGTCAGGTGCCATGACTTCTAGAATATCATCTGACTGCAATATCATTCTAAAAGTGGGGTGTGAACTCAGATCTTTTTTCGTGGGCCCAAGGCCTCTCTTTAGTGCACAAGGAAACTTGACATATCTGTGTTCATAGAAAGTCTTAGGTCATAACCCCAGTGAAGCAGGACTCTGGAAAAAATATTTAAGTAAATTAGTTTGCACTATAAACAAATGGAAATCAATCTGGACCTAGGTTCTGAGTGTTCTAGAGTGCAACTTACTTTTAGTTTCTATTGATGGTCTTTGCAACAACAAATATATCTGTAAAATAGCTAGTCAACCTCAAGAAAAATATTACATGTGGAAATAAATTTTTTTTCTTCTACAATAGGAACAAGGAAAATTGAGATGATGACTGTACATCTCTGAATATTCCATATAGGAATATAGAATGATTTTGTGGCTGATAATTATGCTGTCTTATTTTCCATTAAGAGTTCTAAATTCTAAAAATGAAATAAAGTCATCAGCCTGGAACCTTTTCACAATATTTATCAAATTCATCTTTTTTTTTCTAATTCAGAAAAATGGATGGAGAGAAGTCCCAAAAGGCAAGCATCACTGGGGTTCACTCCCTCTGTACTTTGCACAGGGCTACACGTGAGCTGTTCAGTTAATGTTTGGATGTTTCCCAGTCTTCCGTCTTGCTTGAGTAAAGGGAGGAAGGGGCTGCAGCTGGACTGGCCAGGTCCTCAGCAGTCAGAATCCTCATTCAAAGAGAATAAGAGTTTGCCTTTGAAACCTAACCGCAAGCTAAACACAAAATGTTGTAGCTGTGTCTAAGAGATTGACATGGATGCCAATGCCCTGGAAAGCTGTCAATCTGAAATTCTCTTTGAAAGTCAGGTGACTTGCTTTACACTTTACACAGGCATGAACCACAGGGAGTCGGACACCCAGAGCTTTAAGGAGAAAGGCTTATGCTCTTTATAATTCTACATCTCTTTTCCACCTCTCTTTGTAATTCTGCATTGGTCAGCTGGGATGTGGAAGCTCTAAGAATCTAGGGCCATGCTGCAATGCTGTATATTCTGAGAATTCTCTGGGGAAAATTCATATTCTTGATTATGTCTTTGCTAAAAACACTGGCCAAGATAAAGTGATCCCAGAAACACATGGACTGCACTGAAAAATGTACACTTGCTCTTAAATATCTGTGATTATATACACATCCAGGAACTGAGTCTATGTAACTTACATTACTGGTATTGAAATCAATCATTATAATAAGAACCTCCTTTTTCATTAAAATCAAGGATGCCTATCATTGAACTCAGGGAAAATAACATTTATTATAAAAGTGAATGTCACATCCAAAGCCACAGTTGATATCAAGTTCCTTCCCCCCGACTCCTCCCCCCACCCCCCCACCAAGATCCTTTAAAGAAGAATGGAGGGAATACATTTCACAAGCACTGGGATTGCCCTTTCTAAAGCATGTATTTTAAAAAATTATTTTAGGGACAATAAAACAGGAAAAGGTGACATTGGAAATGAATTAGTGAAAAGACCACAGGCCTCACAAGTAAATGGACTTAGGTTAATGTGCTGTAGGTAATAAACTGGGTGACTTGGCACATGAGTTAGCTAACCTCTCTGAATCTCAGTCTTCTCATCTGTAAGTGGGACTAATAAAATTTTTATCACAGTGTTTTTTTTTTAATAAATTTATTTTATTTTATTTATTTATTTTCGGCTGCATTGGGTCTTCGTTGCTGTGCGCAGGCTTTCTCTAGTTGTGGTGAGCGCGGGCTACTCTTCGTTGCAGTGTGTGGACTTCTCGTTGTGGTGGCTTCTCTTGTTGTGGAGCACAGGCTGTAGGCACACGGGCTTCAGTAGTTGTGGCTTGCAGGCTCAGTAGTGGTGGCTCACGGGCTTTAGAGCACAGGCTCAGTAGTTGTGGCACACGGGCTTAGTTGCTCTGTGGCATGTGGGATCTTCCCGGACCAGGGCTCGAACCTGAGTCCCCTGCATTGGCAGGCGGATTCTTAACTACTGTGCCACCAGGGAAGTCCCCACAGTGTTGTTCTAAACATTCACTGATGCTCCATGTAAAGTGCCTGGCTCATAGTAGTAATTTAATAAGCGCTCATTTCTATCCTGTTAGCAACTTGGATATTGCTTTTGAATTATCTGCTGGATTTGCCCTGAAAGTGGTTTTTAAGTTTATCAGCTTTTGTTGGCTCAGTCAAAAGCACCAAGGGAATGACTTTGGCTGGGTCAAAGATCCGTTCCCAAGATGATGAAGGAACCAGCACCTTGTCAGCCTGTCCACAAAGTGTAGAAGGATGGGTGTTGCCCTAGGTTCTGATGCTCAAATGGACAAACACCAGTGCAGTGGTTTCCAACACCTGCCTGGTGTTGTATTATTTCTCATGTTCAGTATCATCATTTTGCAACAGCTGGAGATAAACTAACTTTTGAGAGTCTGTGGAAGGTCAACAAACTGGCACTCTGTTAACATTGGACAGAGATGAGGTTAGGTATGGGAGTCAAATGAAGAAACAGCTTCAGGGAGGACGTTCACAGTAGGGGCTCAGCTCACAGAGCACAGAGCTTGTGTAATGATGCCGTGGAGCTCTGTTTTAGTGCAGACTCAGGCACCAGATGTGCACAGCTGTGTGAGGGAAGCTAACCCTGCCAGAGCAAGAAAAGCCACACGCCGGTTGTTTTACTTCTGAGAGGGAAGGGGAAATAAATCTCTCTCAGTAGAGAAAAACAACATTGTTAACATTTATTATTTATCAACTTATCTTTTTCTGAATCAAGTCTAATTGGGCCATTTGTCTTTAACATGCCTTTCCTGATTTAAAAGTACAAGAGCAATTTTGCAAAAGATTTTTCAATTCAAGTGGCCTGTTTAAAACAGGCTCCATTTATTCAGTAATATGTGCTTTTAAAAAGGCTATGCTTTTCTTGAGGATTTCTTAATGTCATGTCATGAAAAGCAGTGAGCGGCTGATCCTGGCCACAGAAGTATTGCCTTTATAACCATATATTTTTTTCTCTTGTGAAGAAAGTTATTTTACGTAAACCACCACCAACAAATACCGTTGCTAATGGTCGTGTATACAGTGGGACTCTGGGGTAGTTAGTCCATTGAAACTGATCTGCTGTGACTTATTCCTTGCTGTAGGTAATGTCATGGTCTCTAACAAAAAAGCATTTAAAACTTTGTCATGTGTTATTGAGGAGTATTTATACTTGTGGGTTGTTCTTAAGAAAACCAGTGCTTTTGTCGCTGAGTTACAAGTGAAACACATTCTGCCAGGATTTAAATAGAAGAAAGATAATGCACAGAAACCTTGTTTTTCAAGTTTCCATCTATCAAGGGTTAAGTTACCTGGGAAAATTGACTAGAGCTAAAATATTGCTTAATTTCAATTCCTTTAAAACTGAGCTTTCCAGTGTGTCTCTACACATACAGAATGGTGTTAAAAATGCAAAACACATAAGAAGACTGTATATTATGTTTTGTGAAAATGTCTTAGTTTTTATAGTTCATTATAGTGACAATTCAAGGTGGAGATATGCTAGTACATTATGATCATACTAAAAGAAAGATTAGACTAGTAAGGGAATAAAATTAGCAGCAAAATCGCCTTTGCCTCCCTGCTCTCTTATTTGAGGGGGAAGACTGGAAAAGGTACTTGATTTACTCTACATGGGAAAAATACCTTTTCAGTTGCAAACTGACCTTTAAGTCTCAGCAACGTAAACACATCATATGATCCACAAGGACCTGAGTTCCTTCCCTGTGTAAATACTGCACGTGAGCATTAACGTCCAAGAGGTGGAGTGATAAAGGCAGACAGATTGCCCTGGAATACAGATATCATTCCCTGGGCCCATGATTCCAAGGCATAGAGACAACGTTGGCATGTGGGGCTTTTGCAATAGTGAAGGACCACTGCCACCTGTGGACAACAGTAAGCATCAGCGCCGACATGGAGAAGTGGAGAAGTACCAGTGATGAATGATGAGTGCAAGAACTGGGCCACCTTTTGACTCTCATGGTCTAAAAATTTCCCAACAGCCAGTGTTGCCATGGGTACATTTGTGGCCTGGGTGGGGCTTTTTTTTCCCACAAATCAATAACTATCCTTATAACCACACAAAGGATATGATTATCTTGTATTAATATAAAGCACAGAGCAGGCATCTTAAACTCAAAGGCCTTTAAGGGGCAGGTAAATAATGTAGTTGTAAATGGATAATAGCCATAGGGACAGGGAATTGGAGACCACATGCCCCATCAAGAGACACTCAATTTTATTAGATTTTTTGGGGGGAAGACTCCATTAAGCAGCACACATTTACAGCTCAGATTCAGCCTGCAGCCATCTAGCACTGGAGGTCAGTGGGTGGATTTACAAAATCCCAGGTGACATTTGTGCACCCGGGAACAGAAGTCTAAGAATACCTTGTTCCCTATAAAATATTTATTGAATGTTTCTTGTATTTCAGGCATCACTCCATATTGATAGACAAGTTAGGAAAATAGATATTAAACAAGTAATTACCCAAATGGAATTACAGTTACAGTAAATGCAATGAATGAAAAGTAGTATTCCCTTACTAGTCTAATCTTTCTTTTAGTGTGATCATAATGTACATGCATGAATACATACCATGTTTCATAAAACTTGCTTATGTCACATCACTATTTTATATTCTACTAAGAAAGATAAAACCCTGCCAGTTAAACTACAGCACTATACTTCCTTAATTATAAGAAATTAATACCCTATGCTTTTGATACATTTTATTTCATACTTACTTAAAGAGCTCATTTTAGATTAATTGCAGCATGGATATTTTTTATCATATCACTCTTGTACATACTATAAATTAAATAAGATATTACACTGAGAGTTGTACTCTTTTGGGTCACTTTCTGACTCAGAGTCATCAATGTCCATACTTTTCTATACAGTGTCATTCTCTGGTCATCAAGAGAGTTGGGGAGCAACATTTCTTAAAGATTGCCTCACTGTTGTCTAGAATTTTCTTCCCAGCAACTGACACTAGTTCTCAGAATTTTGATGCTGGTGCTTTCTTCATCTTACCAAAAGGTGTCAACAGAAGCTTTTCAGACATTGATGAGGACTTCTACTCTTTCCTCATATGGTCTTTCTTTCTTTCTTTCTTTCTTTATTTATTTATTTTACATCTTTATTGGAGTATAATTGCTTTACAATGGTGTGTTAGTTTCTGCTTTATAACAAAGTGAATCAGTTATACATATACATACGTTCCCATATCTCTTCCCTCTTGTGTCTCCCTCCCTCCCACCCTCCCTATCCCACCCCTCCAGGTGGTCACAAAGCACCGAGCTGATCTCCCTGTGCTATGCGGCTGCTTCCCACTAGCTATCTATTTTACGTTTGGTAGTGTATATATGTCCATGCCACTCTCTCGCTTTGTCACAGCTTACCCTTCCCCCTCCCAATATCCTCAAGTCCATTCTCAAGTAGGTCTGTGTCTTTATTCCCATCTTACCCCTAGGTTCTTCATGACATTTTTTTTTTCTTAAATTCCATATATATGTGTTAGCATACAGTATTTGTCTTTCTCTTTCTGACTTACTTCACTCTGTGTGACAGACTCTAGGTCTATCCACCTCATTACAAATAGCTCAATTTCATTTATTTTTATGGCTGAGTAATATTTCATTGTATATATGTGCCACATCTTCTTTATCCATTCATCCGATGATGGACACTTAGGTTGTTTCCATCTCTGGGCTATTGTAAGTAGAGCAGCAATGAACATTTTGGTACATGACTCTTTTTGAATTATGGTTTTCTCAGGGTATATGCCCAGTAGTGGGATTGCTGGGTTGTATGGTAGTTCTATTTGTAGTTTTTTAAGGAACCTCCATACCGTTCTCCATAGTGGCTGTACCAATTCACATTCCTACCAGCAGTGCAAGAGTGTTCCCTTTTTTCCACACCCTCTCCAGCATTTATTGTTTCTAGATTTTTTGATGATGGCCATTCTGACTGGTGTGAGATGATATCTCATTGTAGTTTTGATTTGCATTTCTCTAATGATTAATGATGTTGAGCATTCTTTCATGTGTTTGTTGGCAGTCTGTATATCTTCTTTGGAGAAATGACATTGACGAGGACTTCTACTCTTTCCTCATATGGTCTTTAAATGTTTTGTAGACTGAAACGGCAAGGGACTTCAGTGTGCCGTCATGTTGCCAGGGCTGACACCCACATTCACTCATGTGCTGGCGTGACAGCCGTGTCAGGTTGCCCATCTGACCTGCCCTGAGTTTGGAAGACCCCATTGTTAGAAAGTCACACCTAGCTCCAGAGATGTGAAATTATACAAATAATACAGGATCAGTGAAATGCAGTCAGTTAATGATCTGACCTGATCTTCAGGACCAGAGACTTTCTCTTGGAGAGGGTGACATTTAGTGTTAGACCTGAAAACTAAGAAGTTATCCAGAGGCTGAGATGGGAAAGTGTCATCCTTGTAGAGGCAGGGCAGAGTTTTGCAGCAGACTAGCTGGACAGCTCATCAGGCCACCAAACTACAGGAGTGCTACAGCATTTCCAGACTCGCTATGAAAGGCAGTCCCTGCTAACTCAGGTTTCTACTTGCGGCTTCTTCTCTTCCTGAAGAAATGCAAGGAGATCTCACTTTCACTGAAGCTGAGGGGATTGTTGAGTGCAAAACAGAACAAAATAAAATCAAACCATCACTGGTTTGTTTCTCAGTACTACAGGTATGTCTGAAACTGGCCATTGTGGTCATCTGAAATTCCACAACCACATCATGCATGGCGTAGAACAAGTGATAGTCTTTGCGATCTCCATGTGAAACCCTTTTAATATCCTGTTCCGCCCCCTAGGAAATAGTTTAATAATTGACAAAAGAAAACCAAAGAGAGACAAAAAAAAACTAGAGAACAAATGGAAGTATGGGGAGAGGAAGGCTGGAGGCTAGTCCAAAGCCATGCCTTGTAAATTCTCTGTGAAGGATTTTGGTCTTCATCCCCAGGGAGTGTGGGAGTTATTAAAGAGTTTTGAGCAGTGAAATAACATGATTGTATTTGCATCTTTACTCTGGCTGCTCTAAAGCAAATGGATTGTGGGGAATGAGTTATCTTCTCTCTGGGCAAGGTAGAGTTCTTCGTGCATGCAGCAATCTGGATTTCAAACATCAGTGAACCAGCTTTCAGGCATTTTCTCAAAAGGGATATGTAAATTATTAATCATTCACAGAATCATTTGGAAGTATTGCAGAGCTGAAATGAACAATTAACTGCAATAACAATAATAAATCTATAAGCAATCTGTTATTGGAGTCTTCAGTGGTTTTATTTCTTTACTATTTTTGTTTTGGATAAATGAATTCAATAAGAAGTGAACAAAATCAGGATTGGGGGCCAAAAGAAAATTTCCTGTGAAACTTTACTGTGAAACAGGGTGAGAAGAGATTCAGCTCAGCATACCATGTGAATAAACCCCTGGATAACACACAGTAAATTGAGTCTTACTACATAAAAATATGTTATGACACCGAGACACTAAACCGTTAATGGTAGTTTTGGTTTAGTTGGCGGTAACTACTTTTGTTGGAAAATGATCACTTTCATTTTAGGAACACTGAATGATGAGAGCTGGTGGCAAAAGTGGGCTTTGGCTCCTTAGTTAGTCCCCCTAAGAACTCCTGTACATAGCATTTGAGCTAGGTACTGTTGCTCTTCATCTCTTTTAATTCTTTCAAACACTTTTTGGGGTAAGAACATGATTCTCACTTTATGAGCTTTACCTGAGGTTTCCAATGAAATAATTTTAATAATAATGATGAAAGCTAATACTAACACAGTCTCCTTATTATAAACCAGGAACTTGTTTAATCTTCATAACAGCCACAGGAGAAGACACTGTTATGATCCAATTTTTACAGATCGGGAAACTAAAGTACAGAGAAGTTAAGTAACTTGCCCAAGGCCACAGAGCCTGTAGGGAGTGTGGCGCTGGAATTTGGTCTTAGGGAATCCAGCTATGGAGACTACATGCTTAACCACTGTACGCATCACCTGTTTAAAAGTAATGTTTTTGAAAAGTCAGTTCATGATACATACATATATGTACACACAATATTTTTCTTTTAAACATTTTCATAAACTCCTTTCAATGGATCACCCCAAAAGAAAAATATGGGAGATTTTTGAAACTGAATCCAACTTTACGGCACAAGATGAGTAAAGTTTAAAAGCAAGCAGATGTTTGCAAAGCATTTAAAACTCAAAATTGCTCTACACTAGACGTTATTTGGAACACAGACATAATTCTTTTCAAATATGATTTTTATCTAAATGGTGTCCCTTAAAACTTCATTTTAACACCCAAACGATTCCCAGCTGTTCGGGTAGATTGGCCCCTGCTGGGTCTGTTTCCCAACACTTCCCATATTCCACCATAAATATTCATGATGCAGTACTGCTGCTCCCCAAAGGGGGGCCAGGCTTCATTTTTATGAACTTCCCTCAACTGGGATTAGCATCTTTCACCTATTACCCAACTCCTGAATTATGGTTTTGTTCTGCTGTGCTCTCCATTTTCTTTATTTTTCCTGATATCTGAGAAGTCTGAAGAGACTGTGGAGTGTGAAAGAAACTTCTAATCCCAGGAAGTTGGCCCAAGTGGTATACAAAATCAAATTTTAAAATACAATATCTTATTCTAACTTTACACCCAGACCGCTGTGAAACCACTGTTTTCTTCCTTTGCCAGATTTCCTAGGCAACAGCAATGACTTTGTAATAGGTTTGTAAACTTAATTTGAGGGCTAGGGGTGGGTATCCTGGAGCCGCTATGTGGAGGGGATGCTATTTCCACAGATAACACATGCGTGGGTTACCAAAATGATGCTTCTTTTTCCCCATGTGATTTATGTTTGAATGTGTTTAGATCCCAGAAAATACTAGGATTAAATCTGCCTTTTTGGGGATTGAAAGGTGGCAGGAGAGGTGTGAATTTTCCCACCTCTGCAGCTCTCTTTCTCTCCCTCTCCCTCTCTCATTTGTAGAGTTTCTTAAATCAGGTCTACTCTTTGCATTTGTCATATTTCTAACCCACCCTTATGCATCCAAAGATTCTCTTGACCTCATCTAGACCCAAATCAGGAAACTATGACAACTTGCCTTGTCAGTGGGAAGAACGCTTGCTCTTTGACATTAAACTTGAGTTCCTATATCTGCTTAGCACTAACCAGTCAGATATACTTGGACACAATATTTAACTTCTTGAAACATCTATTTTTCCATTTGTAAAATAGGGGAAATATCAGTCACAAAGGCTTCTTATGAACCATAAATAAGGTTTGTAAACTGAGGGCTCGGCACAGGCCTAAATAAGGAATTTTAGCTTCCTCCCCTCTTCCTTTACGTGACACCAGCTACTCGCATGTCAGAGGAAGAAATGCATAGGGGAAGATTGATGGTGGCCCTTAGTGCACTGGGCACAGTGACACTTCCCACATTTTGTGGGTTTGCCACATCACACAATGGCAAGAGGTCAGCCTCTGAATGTCTTGGAAATGTCATCCAATTCTGCAAAGTTTTCTGCCATAGTATGAGTGGGTTGTGAGGAGAGGCAGACTAAGTTAACTGCCCTGTGTGGGTTGATTAACTACATAGTTAAGTAGGCAGTACCTTTAGCTGATCTTTCTGTAAATGGTACCCTTCTTGCTTTGAAACCCATTGGAGCCAACCACTTACCACAAACCATCCTTTTCAACCCTGATGAGACACTACTGCACATGAGGAGATGCTGGAAGAACAGTTACTCCAGGAGGATGGATTATTGAGTTCCTGGAAATGGGCTCCAGAAGGAGACATCTATTAACACACTGACTGTCCACGTCAGAAGAACTGGCTAGAACAGAGTCAGTGAACCAAAAATCTGGAGTCATTTAAGACATGAGATCTGCAGTCGGACGGCTGGGGGTTGAATTCTGCCTGTGTTGTACCCAAACACTGTGACACTGAGAAAATCCCTTAACCTTTCTAAACCAGGTTTCTAATCACAATAGGACCTGCCTCTTATGGTTGTGATAGCGATTGAGATATTCCAGGTAAAACATTCAGTACACAAAACACAGTGTTGGCACAATGCACCCAATTTATATTATCTGAAAAATTATTTTTGAAAGAACTAGTTGAGAGCAAACATTAGGCCCCATCTCGTATTGTTAGGCCTGGATACTTAATTGACAATGCTGGCAGGGCGTTGGGCAGATTGCAGCAAAGGTATTGAGTGTCCACTGAATATAGAGTACATTTTTAACAAAACTGAAGGCTACTTTATATTCATGCTCATATTTTAAGGGGTGATGCTTAGTGGGTTGCCCTGTGTGGGGAGATGAATTATGTGTGCATTTGGAAGGTGCAACAGTGCTTTCCAAGGTGTGCACATGGAAAGGTCATTTTTTGATGTGAAATAGAAATGACTATATGCAGAGCCTGGTGCCACTTACAATTTCATTTCTGAAATATAACTGTCTCCCACCAGGCAGAGATGTCTGCTATTTCAATCTCAAGCATCTTCAGATTTACCCTATTATTTTAAGCCATGCTTCAGTGTGTATTTGGAGCATTTCTTCAGCTTTTCTTGCTTCCAGTTACAACACTTTAGTCCCTCTTGGGCTGTCTCGTGGTCTCCTGTGTCACTGAGGAATCCAACCGGGAGAAGGGGGATAGTGAGCATTGTGTAGATGCATTCCAGTACCATCCGACTGATGAACATTTTGCATCAATTAATATTAGCTTAGCTGAGCAGCAATGATAATAAAATTCTTCAAGGAATGAGGCATAACATTGTAGTGCTTCTGACAGCTTGACAAAGTGGGGTCAGAGACTGATGAGGAGAAATATCACCATCACCTCCTTCCACGTTCTCACCTTATCTGTTTGCCTCAATACATAGGCATATAAAAGAATGTTATTTGGATAAGAGTCAGAAATGTTGGGTGAAGAGACTTGTATGGTGTCTGTCACCTATCTGATCCCGTGGACCGGCTTTGAACCTCTTTTGATAGAGGATGACTGTCAGAAATGCACTGAATTCATGGGGCACTCTGGATCCATTCTGGGCTATTTTGGCCTCAGGTCAGAAAGTGGAGCACAGCAAGGTGAGAGAGGCCAGTCTCGTCAACTCTGCTCTTAATCTAGCACAGTCCTGACTTGTGGAGAATTGGCAGCTCTTGGACTCCAAGAACCATTGCTCAAGATGGCACCATCAACATAGTATTGGGGTGGTTCCTTCAAGTAGCATCACTTGACATTGATAGGTTCAATGTGGATAGGAGAGAAAAATTGGAGGCCAAGAGTGACTGCAGCTTATAAAATGGTTCACTCTGGGGACTCTAGAAACTTTGAGGAAGTCTCAGTCCTTACCTGGTGTGTCTAACTGTTGGGGAACAGGAGCTGCTAAAACTATTGTAACTTAGGTGTTTGAATTCAATGTGATCTTAATTTTTATAAATAAAACCTTTGGAGGAAGGGATGTATTACTGTATCCACTTTTGGAGGATTCTTTCAGACTAAAATAGAAAAGCATTCTGGGTTATGTTTACAGAGGTAGTAGCCTGCAAGGAATTTCTTAAGTGCATCATTCATAAGTAAATTATTACAACAAAGTAGATTAAGTCAAACATTCACAGCTTTCTAGATAATATTATTCTGTTTGGTTTTATTTTTAAAAGACCTTTCAAGTGATGGTGAATCTCTACAATAACCTATAGTGAGATGGTGAGTGACCTGAAATACTATTGTTCCATGCTGCAGTGTCTTGGCTATTAAAAGAGCTGTTCGATATAAACATCTTTCTTGATCTGTTTCCACTTCTCAAAACATGCCCATGGTGTGAGGATAAAATGAGCTTACATGTACAGTGTCTAGCACAGTAGATTCTAAGTAATTGGTAGACTGCTACCTTTAAGTTATAAAGGGCTTTACTTACTATATCTGTAAAGACAGGATTTCAGGGGAGAAATTCTGTTTTAAGTTTGGAGCCTTACTGTTAGAAGATTTGGGTAGCAATGTCTGGGTGTAAAGGAAGCTCTGAATGTACAAGTTAGAAATGCGTCCTTTGAATTTGGCGGCCATAGTTTGGAGTACCAGTCTTCCCACAGACTCTTTCTCTGGAAACTGCTCCCACCAGTAACCTCTCCATTAGAAGTCTGGGAAGCCGTATTATACCACGATCTGTTCCCCTAATCACAGAAGATTGGATAAGAATGGTCATATGACTTGAGTTGGGCTAATCACACTGCACCCCTAGGGTTCTGAAATCAGGGCACTGAGCGAGATTAAGTGTCTTAGTTTGCTTTCCCCAGGCAAGGATTTGAGTGCAGCAGTTTATTTGAGAGGAGTTTTCAGGAAACATCTGTATGGGAGGGAAAAGAGAGATAGGAAAGGGAAATATGCCAGTAAAAGGTAACTGGTCAAACATGTGACCATTGGGGACTAGAGCTTAATCCAATTAGATAATTTAATGTCCGAGTTATCCCATGCTATGGGGCAAGGGAGCCAAGGCCTTTATCCATCAGTTGGTGTTGGCTGTTAGTTAATGGCTATTTCCAGGAGGTGCTAGTTCACAGGCACTGTCTGGGGGCACATCTGGCCCAAATAGCCAGAGGTAACACTGGGGTCAAGAGTTGTAGGTAGTGGCGGGAAACTGGGCTAGGTTTCGGGAGTCTTAGGTACGGAAGTCCTCAGGGCTGGGAGGATTTGAGAAGGGCACTGACAGAGCCTGATTACCAAGTCAGTTTGCTATCAGTAGACGAGTGATTTCAACAGAGGGGCTGAGGGCAAAGTTTTAGGTTTGTGTAAGCTGATGAATAAGAAGAGAAAGCTGTTTTTCTCTTTCTGACTTACTTCACTCTGTATGACAGACTCTAGGTCCCTCCACCTCACTACAAATAACTCAACTTCGTTTCTTTTTATGGCTGAATGTTATTCCATTGCATATATATAGCTGATTCACTTTGTTACACAGCAGAAACTAACACAACATTGTAAAGCAATTATACGCCAATAAAGATGTTTAAAAAACTAATATAGGAAGAGACCTTCAAGATGGCAAAGGAGTAAGACGTGGAGATCACCTTCCTCCCCACAAATACATCAGAAATACATCTACACGTGGAACAACTCCTACAGAACACCTACTGAATGCTGGCAGAAGACCTCAGACTTCCCAAAAGGCAAGAAGCTCCCCATGTACCTGGGTAGGGCAAAAGAAAAAAGAAAAAACAGAGACAAAAGAATACGGATGGGGCCTGCACCTCTGGGAGGGAGCTGTGAAGGAGGAAAAGTTTCCACACACTAGGAAGCCCCTTCACTGGCGGAGACGGGGGAGGTGGCTGGGGGGAAGCTTCGGAGCCACGGAGGAGAGTGCAGCAAAGGGGTGCAGAGGATCAGTGCCGACCAGCACTCATCAGCCTGAGAGGCTTGTCTGCTCACCCACTGGGTGGGGACTGGGAGCTGAGGATCGGGCTTCGGAGGTCGGATCCCAGGGAGAGGACTGGGGTTGGCTGCGTGAACACAGCCTGAAGGGGGCTAGTGTGCCACAGCTAGCCGGGAGGGAGTCTGGGAAAAAGTCTGGAAGTGCCTAAGCGGCAAGAGACCATTGTGTTGGGGTGCATGAAGAGAGGGGATTCAGAGCACAGCCTAAACAAACTCCAGAGATGGGCGTGAGCCGCGGCTATCAGCGCAGACACCAGAGACGGACATGAAACGCTGAAGCTGCTGCTGCAGCCACCAAGAAGCCTGTGTGCAAGCACAGGTCACTATCCACACCTCCCCTCCCAGGAAGGAAGTTGTCTTCCTGTCAAACAACTAGCAAGACAGGAACACAACCCACCCATTAGCAGAGAGGCTGCCTAAAATCATAATAAGGTCATACACACCCCAAAACACACCACGAGATGTGGTCCTGCCCACCAGAAAGACAAGATCCAGCCTCATCCACGAGGACACAGGCACCAGTCCCCTCCACCAAGAAACCTACACAACCCATGGAACCAACCTTAGCCACTGGGGGCAGACACCAAAAACAGTGGGAACTATGAACCTGCAGCCTGCGAAAAGGAGACCCCAAACACAGTAAGTTAAGCAAAATGAGAAGACAGAGAAACACAGAGCAGATGAAGGAGTGAGGTAAAAACCCACCCTACCAAACAAATGAAGAGGAAATACACAGTCAATCTGAAAAAGAATTCAGAGTAATGACAGTAAAGATATCCAAAATCATGGAAGTAGAATGGAGAAAATACAAGAAAAGTTTAACACGGACCTAGAAGAACTAAAGAGCAAACAAACAATGATGAACAACACAATAAATGAAATTAAACATTCTATAGAAGGATTCAAAAGCAGAATGACTGAGGCAGAAGAACAGATAAGTGACCTGGAAGATAAAATAGTGGAAATAACTACCACAGAACAGAATAAAGAAAAAAAAATGAAACGAATTGAGGAAAGTCTCAGAGACCTCTGGGACAACATTAAACACACCAACATTCGAATTATAGGGGTCCCAGAAGAAGAAGAGAAAAAGAAAGGGACTGAGAAAATATTTGAAGAGATTATACTTGAAAACTTCCCTAATATGGGAAAGGAGATAGTTAAATTCAGGAAGTGCAGAGAGTCCCATACAGGATAAATCCAAGGAGAAACACGCCAAGACACATAATAATCAAACTATCAAAAATTAAATAAAAAGAAAAAATATTAGAAACAGCAAGGGAAAAACAACAAATAACATACAAGGAAATCCCCATAAGGTTAACAGCTGATCTCTGCAAGCCAGAAGGGAGTGTCAGGACATATTTAAGTGATGAAAGGGAAAAACCTACAACCAACATTACTCTACCCAGCAAGGATCTCATTCAGATTCGATGGAGAAATTAGAAACTTTACAGACAAGCAAAAGCTAAGAGAATTCAGCACCACCAAACCACCTTTACAACAAACACTAAAGGAACTTCTCTAGGCAGAAAACACAAGAGAAGGAAAAGACCTACAATAACAAACCCAAAACAACTAAGAAAATTGTAATAGGAATATATATAATTATATTATATATATTCCTATTATTAATTTTATATATATATATATATATATAAAATTACCTTAAATGTAAATGGATTAAATGCACCAACCAAAAGACATAGACTGGCTGAATGGTTACAAAAAGAAGACCCATATATATATGCTGTCTACAAGAGACCCACTTCAGACCTAGGGAAACATACAGACTGAAAGTGAGGGGATGGAAAAAGATATTCCATGCAAATGGAAATCAAAAGAAAGCTGGAGTAGCAATTCTCATATCAGGCAAAACAGACTTTAAAATAAAGACTATTACAAGAGACAAAGAAGGACACTACATAATGATGAAGGGATCAATCCAAGAAGAAGATACAACAATTGTAAATATTTATGCACCCAACATAGGAGCACCTAAATACATAAGGGCAAATGCTAACAGCCATAAAAGATGAAATTGACAGCAACACAATCAGGGGACTTTAACACCCCACTTTCATCAATGGACAGATCATCCAAAATGAAAATACATAAGGAAACACAAGCTTTAAATGATACATTAAACAAGATGGACTTAATTGATAGTTATAGGACATTCCATCCAAAAACAACAGAATACACTTTCTTCTCAAGTGCTCATGGAACATTCTCCAGGATAGACCATATCTTGGGTCACAAATCAAGCCGAGGTAAATTTAAGAAAATTGAAAAGGTATCACGTATCTTTTCCGACCACAATGCTATGAGAATAGATATCAATTACAAAAAAAAATCTGTATAAAATACAAAAACATGGAGGCTAAACTATACACTACTAAATAAACAAGAGATACCTGAAGAAATCAAAGAGGAAATCAAAAAATACCTAGAAACAATTGACAATGAAAACATGACTACCCCAAGCCTATGGGATGCAGCAAAAACAGTTCTAAAAGGAAAGTTTATAGCAATACAATCCTACCTCAGGAAACAAGAAACATCTCCAATAAACAACCTAACCTTACACCTAAAGCAATTAGAGAAAGAAGAACAAAAAACCCCCAAAGTTAGCAGAAGGAAAGAAATGATAAAAATCAGATCAGAAATAAATGAAAAAGAAACGAAGGAAACAATAGCAAAGATCAATAAAACTAAAAGCTGGTTCTTTGAGAAGATAAACAAAATTGAGAAACCATTAGCCAGCCTCATCAAGAAAAAAAGGGAGAAGACTCAAATCAATAGAATTAGAAATGAAAAAGGAGAAGTAACAACTGACACTGCAGAAATACAAAGGATCATGAGAGATTACTACAAGCAACTATATACTAATAAAATGGACAATCTCAAAGAAATGGACAAATTCTTAGAATTAGAAATGCACAACCTTCCAAGACTGCACCAGGAAGCAATAGAAAATATGAACAGACCAATCAAAAGCACTGAAAGGGAAACTGATTAAAAATCTTCCAACAAACAAAAGCCCAGGACCAGATGGCTTCACAGGCAAATTCTATCAAACATTTAGAGAAGAACTAACACTTATCCTTCTCAAACTCTTCCAAAATATAGCAGAGGGAGGAACACTCCCAAACTCATTCTATGAAGCCACCATCACCCTGATATCAAAACCAGACAAAGATGTCAAAAAGAAAGAATACTACAGGCAACATCACTGATAAACATAGATGAAAAAATCCTCAAGAAAATACTAGCAAACAGAATCCAACAGCATATTTAAAGGATCATACACCATGATCAAGTGGGGTTTATTCCAGGAATGCAAGGATTCTTCAGTATATGCAAATCAATCAATGTGATACACCATATTATCAAATTGAAGGAGAAAAACCACATGATCATCTCAATAGATGCAGGAAAAGCTTTTGACAAAATTCATCACCCATTTATGATAAAAACTCTCCAGAAAGTAGGCATAGAGGGAACTTAACCTCAACATAATAAAGGCCATATATGACAAACCCACAGCCAACATCATTCTCAGTGGTGAAAAACTGAAACCATTTCCTCTATGATCAGGAACAAGACAAGGTTGTCCACTCTCATCACTATTATTCAACATAGTTTTGGAAGTTTTAGCCATAGCAATCAGAGAAGAAAAAGAAATAAAAGGAATCCAAATTGGAAAAGAAGAAGTAAAGCTGTCACTGTTTTCAGATGACATGATACTATACATAGAGAATCCTAAAGATGCTACCAGAAAACTACTAGAGCTAATCAATGAATTTGGTAAAGTAGCAGGATACAAAATTAATGCACAGCAATCTCTTGCATTCCTGTACAGTAACGATGAAAAATCTGAAAGAGAAATTAAGGGAACACTCCCACTTACCATTGCAACAAAAAGAATAAAATACCTAGGAATAAACCTACCTAAGGAGACAAAAGACCTGTGTTCAGAAAACTATAAGACACTATGAAAGAAATTAAAGATGACAGAAACAGATGGAGAGATATACCATGTTCTTGGATTAGAAGAATCAACATTGTGAAAATAACTATACTACCGAAAGCAATCTACAGATTCAATGCAATCCCTATCAAACTACCAATGGAATTTCTCACAGAACTATAACAAAAAATTTCACAATTTGTATAGAAACATAAAAGACCCCGAATAACCAAAGCAATCTTGAGAAAGAAAAGCCACGCTGGAGGAATCAGGCTCCCAGACTTCAGACTATACTGCAAAGCTACAGTAATCAAGACAGTATGGTACTGGCACAAAAACAGAAACATAGATCAATGGAATGGGATAGAAAGCCCAGAGATAAACCTACACGCATATGGTCACCTTATCTTTGATAAAGGAGGCACGAATATACAATGGTGAAAAGACAGCCTCTTCAGTAAGTGGTGCTGGGAAAACTGGGCAGCTACATGTAAAAGAATGAAATTAGAACACTCCCTAACACCATACACAAAAGTAAACTCCAAATGGATTAAAGACCTAAATATAAGGCCAGACACTATAAAACTCGTAGAGGAAAACATAGGCAGAACACTCTATGACGTAAATCACAGCAAGATCCTTTTTGACCCACCTCCTAGAGTAATGGAAATAAAAACAAAAATAAACAATGGGAACCTAATGAAGCTTAAAAGCTTTTGTACAGCAAAGGAGACCATAATAAGACGAAAAGGCAACCCTCAGAATGGGAGAAAATATTTGAAAATGAAGCAACTGACAAAGGATTAATCTCAATAATTTGCAAGCAGCTCATGCAGCTCAATATCAAAAAACGAAACAACCCAATCCAAAAATGCGCAGGAGACCTAAATAGACAGTCTCCAAAGAAGATATACACAGTACCAACAAACAGATGAAAGGATGCTCACCATCACCAATCATTGGAGAAATTCAAATCAAAACTACAGTGAGGTATCACCTCACACCAGTCAGAATGGCAATCATCAAAAAATCTACAAACAATAGAGTCTAGAGAGGGTGTGGAGAAAAGGGAACCCTCATACACTGTTGGTGGGAATGTAAATTGATACAGCCACTATGGAGAACAGTATGGAGGTTCCTTAAAAAACTAAAAATAGAACTACCATATGACCCAGCAATCCTGCTACTGGGCGTGTACCCTGAGAAAACCATAATTCAAAAAGAGTCATGTACCACAATGTTCATTGCAGCTATATTTACAATAGCCAGGACATGGAAGTAACCTAAATGTCCATCAACAGATGAGTGGATAAAGAATATGAGGCACATATATACAATGAAATATTACTCAGCCATAAAAAGAAATGAAGTTGAGTTATTTGTAATGAGGTGGTTGGGCCTTGAGTCTGTCATACAAAGTGAAGTAAGTCAGAAAGAGAAAAACAAATACCGTATGCTAACACATATATATGGAATCTAAAAAAAAAAAAAGAAGGTTCTGTAGAACCCAGGGGAAGGACTGGAATAAAGATGCAGACATAGAGAATGGACTTGATGACATGGGGACGGGGAAGGGTAAGCTGGGATGAAGTGAGAGGGTGGCATGGACATATATACACTACCAAATGTAAAATAGATAGCTTGTGGGAAGCAGCCACATAGCACAGGGAGATCAGCTCGGTGCTTTTTGACCACCTAGAGGGGTGGGATAGGGAGGGTGGGAAGGAGACAGAAAAGGGAGTAGATATGGGGATATATGTGTATGTATAGCTGATTAACTTTGTTATAAAGCAGAAATTAATACACCATTGTAAAGCAATTATACTGCAATAAAGATGTTTAAAAAAATAATAATATAGCACATGATCACACACACACAGAAAAAAAAGGAAGAGAAAGCTGATCTTCAGACAGAAGGAGAAGAATGTAGTAGCAGGTGTACAGAGACAAAGAATGGGGCGTGTGGTTCCTAAAATATGGGGAAGGTGAACTCTGTTAGTGAAGACACTCAGTTCACCTAAGACTTGACTATGTTTCATTTTTCTGTTTCCAGATTTTGCGAAAATAACTGACCCCTGTTCTTGCTCCTGCTTCTTTTAATTTTGCTAAACTGAGTGGCACCTGTTTGTAAGATGTAGCAGACTATATTTTCTAGAAATAACCCCAGGGGTATTTTCAGTCTCACGCACTCTTTGGAACTTTACCACTCCCCCATAAAAAGGCAAAGTCTATTTTCCTTCCCCTTGAGATGATGTGGGCCTTTGTGGCTGTCTTGGTGGATATACTATGGCAAAAGTGATGCTTCATGACTTTTGATACTAAGGCATAAAAGGTGTATCTTCCACCTGGCTCCCTTTCATCGTGTACTTGTCCTTAGAATCCAGCCACCATGTTGTAAGCAAGCCCTGGACATATGGAGAGGTCACTTACAAGTATTCTGGCTGATAGTTGCAACGAAAGTCCTACTCAGCAGCCAGTATCAATCCCCAGAGGGATGAATGACTGAGCCTGGAGATAATTCTTGTCCTCAGATTTCAAGTTGCCCACCCTGACACCATGTGGATCAGAGAGGACCCATTCTCACTGATTCCCATCCAAATTGCAGATTTGAGGACAAAATAAATCTCCTTGTTTTAAATCACTAAGTTTTAGGGTGACTTGTCACACTGCCTTGGTAAACTGCGACACAAGATAAGGTAACCTATGTGGATTTATTTAAGATCTTTCAAAGAGTTTAATGTAGTATAAATGGATGGTTAGGCAGTTACTGATTTGTTAACAGCTAAAGCTCCCTTTTCTCCTCCCAGCCCATCGACACTACTGGAGTCCTTTATGGAGAATTTGTCATGACTCTCACTGGTTGATAACACCAAAGCCAGATCAGCAAACTCTTATCCCCAACCCAGTGTATGTCATTACTACACAGCTATTGTATTCTGGAACAAGTCGGACTCAGGAAGCCTTGGAGCTTTTAATGTAGCTACCAGTCATTGTGCCTAAATTTGTTAGCAGCTGTGCTTTTCATGCCTCATCTCATTTAAATTTTGCCAAAATTCTGGGATATAGATAACATCTGTCATTTATAGATAAGGAACCAGAGATACAAGAACCTAAAATGACTTGCCCAAGATCACACAATAAGTGCCAGAATTTGGACTTGAATGTAGTTCTTTCTGATCCCACAGTCTGTATGCTTTCTTTTGTGCTACTTTCCTTAGCCTTGAGGCCTTTGAAGGACTTGGGGTTCATGGTTTGTTTTTATCCCATTTTAGCCATGTTCTTCACTACACAGATTTTTGAGTTGGTATGGTAACATAACCAACCATTATACCTTTGTTATGAGAAAGTAACTTTTGAGGTTAAAAATTTTTTGTAACATCATAAGTTGGGGTGCTTTGCTTATATATGGGTATGTGTATACACATACATATATAATTATGTATATATAATATATATTATATAAAAGTACATTATATAGTTATGTATGTAATATATATTACATACAAAATTATATGTTAAAAGTTTGTATATATACATTATGTATATAAATACATGTAACATATTTATGTATGTAATTATATATATAGAGAGAGAGAGACTGTGGTGGAAATTACTAATTTATTTGTGCTGTTCTACAGAAAACTAGACAGTGCCTCATTGATGTCTTGTAAGAACGAATGCCATTCTTCTAATCTATTCAAGATTTATTGATTGATTGCTTGATTTTAAAATCTTTTTCTTTTGAAATAATATCTAGATTTACAAAAGAGCTACAAAGATAGTACTGAGAGATCTAATATCCCTTTACATGGCTTCCCCTAAAGTTCACATCTTACACATGGAATTAACAGTGGTACAATGCCATTATCCAAACTACACACTGTGTTCAGCTTTTACCAGTTTTCCACTAATGTCCTTTTTTCCATTCCAGGATCTAATCCAGGATACCACATTGCATGTAGTCAGCATGCCTTCTTCGTCTTCTCCAGACTGTGACTGTTTCTCAGTCTTTTCCAGTTTTTCGTGACCTTGAGGCTTTTGAAGAGCATTTGACAGGTATTTTGAAGAATGTATTTCAACTGGGTTTGTCTGTTGTTTTCTCATGGTGAAGCTGGGGTTATGGGTTTTCTGGAAGAACACCACAGAGGTGAATACCTCAGTGCCCTTCTCGTTGCATCGTATCCAGAGTACATGATATCTACGTGAATTCTCACTGGCCGTGTTGGCCTTGATCTCTTGGTTGAGGTGGGGTCTGCCATGTTTCTTCACTCTAAAGATGCTTATTTTTACCTTTCCACACTCCGGTTAGAAGTGAGTTACTAAGTCCAGGCTGTATTCAAGGAGAAATGAATCACCTCTTGGAGGGAGGAGTATGACTGGTTGATTTTTTTATGTGGCCATGGGAAAGAATATTTTTCACTCCTGAAGTAGTCATAGGTCTACCTGTATTAGCAGCCTCTGGCTTATAGAAATACTTCTGGGCCCTCAAATCTTGAGTCATCTACATCTTTGAATTCTTCATCATGGGAAATATATCTCATAGAGGAATGCTCACTCTTATTTGCTACATGACTGAGAGCCACATTGTAAGTATTCTAAACATTCTCTCTTCACCCCATAACAAAGGGCTCCCTTTTGTCTCTCAAATCTCAAAGTATGTGATGTTTGAGGTAAAGCATACATAGCTTCACGTATTGTTTGTTCATGTGTATAGGACTTCTTACCACTGAAGGGAAGGGGTTATGTCTTTTTTATCTTTAAATTTTCTCTGGCACCCAGAAAGTAATAGTAATTATTATGAATATTATAAATCATAAAATTTATAAAATATGTTATATTTAATTTATATTTATACAAATATGTATTTATATACAAATATTTATATTTTTGAATATAAAATTAGAAAAGTTATAAATGTTATAAAATAATAATAATAATTCCCATTGATTAAATACTTCCTATGTGTCGTTGAACACCGTGATTGGTACCTTACAATCTTTATTTCTAATTTTTACAAAAATATCTATGAGGGAAGTACTCTAATTCTCATTTTACAGTAAAAGGAAGCTGATGTTTAGGGGGAGAAATTATCTTCCCCAAGATCACATGGCAAGTAGCAAGGCTGGGATTTGAATTTAGGGTGCTTTGATGGTCGACTGTGAGCCTGGTAAATGTTTTCAGACTGACTGATTAAAATTGAGTATGGAAAAAACAGGATATGAAGATTGGACTAGCAATAAGTATTTCAAAAAAATTACATGCAGTCACACATGATTGAAGAAGACAGGTATTAGGCTGTGCTTGCTTAAAGAGAAGCTGCCACTTCAACTCAGTCAAAAGAATCATCCTGACATTCAGGTTGACGTGTGCAAACAGCAGCTCCCTCCTGAATGCTGTGAGGCTGGGGTCCCGGCTGCCACTCCTTGATACTGTCTGGGGTGAGGTGTATTAGTTAATTGCATACCGTTCACGTGCCCCATAAAAAGTGATTCCCCTGTCTCCTAGGGAAACAAAATAAGTAAGAGAGTTCCTAAAATATCCACAGAGATCATAGAAGGGGAAAAACAGAAAGTCGCTATAGGATTAAAGTGGTGAACACTCTCATATAATAATCAAAAGATAATATTAGAGATGAAGCATAAATTAAACAGGTAAAAACAAACCTCTCTCTGTGTTTACATATGTGTGTGTGTGAGAGAGAGAGAGAATATGAGGAAGTATAAATATGAATCTCAGACCACAAACTCCCATAAGCTTCTGTACAGCAATATTGCATCTCTGTATTTTTTAGAAATCAGCTTAATTTTTATGTGTGTCCCTTTACTCCTGTGCTATGGGATACTTAACTGTGCTTATTACTTGAATTTCCCCCCATACTGAATCATGTTGAGATGTGCTGGGGATCTTGATATTGCCCTGGGAAGCTCTTGACATTGGCCTATCTGCCCATATCCCCACAGAAATATCCAGTGTACCATCCATAGCATCCCTGTGGGTAAGGATATATCTATTGATTCTGTGCCCTGTGTGTGATAAAGATATCATCACAAGCTCGACTGATTTCAAATCAAATGGGCAGTTCCATCCAACAAAAAGGGCTAGACCCCCCTAACAATTTTGTCCTACAGAAGTGGAAACGTTGGCTCTGACAGGAATAGGTGGACAGCTGTGGCTCAAGACCTCATGGCCTGGCTTGTCACCTGTGTGGTCTCAATGGGGCGGAAATTTCAGGGCATGAAACCTGCAAGCCATGCAAGATGTATGTCCCATTAGGCAAATGCGAGCTGCCATTCTGCAACTGACTTGAGGATTCCTCGGTGCTTCTTTTTTTTTTTTTTTAAACCTCCTCTTAGATTACTTGGTTTAGTATTTCAACCTCCATCCACTGAGAGACATCACGAACATCCTGCTGTCCCAGGTTGGCATGGTCTCCCCTGCAAGCCATTCAGAATGCTGTTGGAAGAAAAGTGTAATGGGCCATGCATGTTGACAGCTGCCTCTCAGAGCAGGGCTGGCCCTTAAGGTTCCCGAGTCGCTGCCGTTCCACACAAACCCAAATGCCAATGCTTCAGCTGAACACAGGCCTTTCCGTTTAGCCATGGTGAGGTGTGTGTAACTGAGCCTAAAGGACAAACACACAAAACTCTGCACCCACCCTCCCCCTTCCCTCTGTTCCTGTCTTAATTCTGTAATTTCAAAGTGAAAACAGAACTCCTACTCTGCTTTCTTTCTCCTAGAAATTCTAGGTCAAGGATTACTGTCTTTCACCCTTTCTTCCTCAATGTAAACAGCACCAACCAGTCTTTTCTTTTAAAGCACTGACTTGAGAGACAAACCAGTTCTCATTTCTACTTTCGGGCTGGTCGAGAAAGTGTTTTAAGACTTCAGGTTACACTCAGCAAGCCCGTGCCCGGTGGGTCGAAAGGGTACGCAGGGTTGGCCCTGTTTCTCAGCTCTGAGTTCATTGATTTGCTACAGCTTCTTTTGTTACTGCTGAGATGGAGGCAGGCAAGACTTGGATTAATAAAAGCATGAAATAAAATACACGTGTAAAATGCGGTAAATAACAAGGAAGGGTGTGGGGGGTGAGGAATGGAGGGCCGAAGAAGCTCGTTGTGTAAAAATTGAGGTTTCTGTGATCTGTACTGTGGTTTACTTGGGAAATCATGGCAGCGGCACCTCAAGAAATTTGCTGAGGACAGTTGACTGATGGATTTCAAATGAAAAGCCATGCATAAGAAATTAATTCCCAGGTGTGCATGACCATTGAATTTAGATTCCCCCCCCCCGCTAATGTATCCACAGGCACAGTTTTTATAATGTAATGAATGTACCGTTTGTGTCTCTCGCTCGTGGTAGGTGCTGTGCATTCTATGGGGCGTGGGGTAAAATGCTCACTCAGCACAGGCAAAGGCCTTCTTCAAGGATTTTGTCTTTATTGTAAGATATGTCTAAACCATTTGGAAAATGCCAAAGAACTTGACCATGTTCCATGGGAGTTAATAATTATTTTTGATGTAATACATATAATTAAAAATGTCAGTATACATGTTATTACTATCTTATCTAAAGTTTATGAGGAAACAACAAAACACTTCCCTGCTTCATAAACACAGATGCTGCATTCTAGTTGCTGTGGTTTGTGATTATCATTGTCATTGTAAAGCAGTTATGACATATCCGAGCTCCATCAGAAATTGTTTAGACACAGGCCAACTTCCTGACTTTGGTGCCGAGTACATGTATGATGTTGTACAAACCCTTTAACCTAGCTTATCTGTTAAACGAGTAAGTCCGTCTAGATGATTTTTACTTACATGTAAGTTGTAATGTAAGTTGTGATTCTGAGTCACAAAGACTTAGTGAGTGAGCACTGATCTGAAGCAAAATGCACAAAGTAAATTATTTATGTTGTATTGATGAGGCCAGCCGTGCAGTTATGAGTAGTAAGGGATAATCTTAAGACTTAAGCTATGACAGGGGAGGACAAAGGATTAGATTTTTCTAGTCCTATAAAAGTCATCTAGAGAATACTTACTTTAATTATATGCAACTTAGTTACTTTAAATGGCATCCTTAGACAATCCAAAGGTGAACTGAAATTCCTTCAGCAAGTACCAGAGCACAAAATCTTGCTGAATAGTGTGACAGGCCTTGCCCAAAGCTTCCTTATCAGATGTTCTCAGCAGTTTCATCTACTGTCTTCATATTCTCAACTGGCAAAAAAGGCTAACTCAATTTGTGTTTTTTAAACGATCAGAAGGCATCACAGTTATTCTAGAGTCACACTAGGTTGTACTCTTTACTTGTTTGCAAATGATTTTTTTCTTTATGATGTATTTTATGCCATGTCTTACACTTCTATTTTCTTATAATAAGAAGTAATGTAATATTCCGGGGAATTTAAGAGCAATGTCAAGCTCCCATAATTTTTTAGTCTCCTACAGCTTTCATTTTTGCATATTTGTTTCCAATCAGTCTCAACGTCTTTGTTACACACTTACAATCATTGTGTTTGAGTATAAATCGTTTTAGTCACCATAAGCGTCAGTAGTTTTTCATTTACCTGGATGTTCTTTAAGCTGAAGAGTATTTGATTAGGTTTGTGTATGTGCCCCAACTTTTTCCTTCCTTCTCATTTTTTGATATCCCCATTTATTTATTTATTTATTTGGGCCATGCCAAGAGGCTTACAGGATCTTAGATCCCCGACCAGGGATCGAGCGTGGATTCTGGCAGTGAAAGCACCGAGTCCTAACCATTGGACAGCCAGGGAATTCCCTTGATATCCCCTTTTAGAAGGGGTTAATTCTGCACAAATTTAAAAGAAAGGCTGGATGACTCTGTAGCCAAGCAAATGAATGGGATGAAAACTGACTCCAGAGGCTGGGCATCCAGTGGGGAAGGAAGCATGTATTCCCTGATCACTCTCAGAAGACAGAAAAGGGAGGACTTGCTCCATGTGGGATCAAGGGATTACCTCAGTCTGATCTGCAGCCACCATCTGCCCTATGCCTAAATTGTTATTTTGGTTTTCTTCCTTGATTAAATAGATTATCCACATGTCTTTCACTTTGAGCTCTGTTCATGAAGTTGGTACCTATGTCTGTATTTATGAAATAGATGGAATGCTGTTTGGCCAGTCCATTATTTGGTGAGAATGACTGCACTGTTAATTGAGTTACCCTGCCATGGTTGGGATTCAGACTGCCAAGGTTCTAGGATCAAGGCATTAGAGATTATCGAACACAGCCTCTAGCCCAAAGTAGCATCCACAATGCAAATATTTCCAGTTGACTGATTCAGCAGCTTTCGGTCTTCCAGGGGTGGGGTACCCACTGCCTATATACTGGTCTATTCTAAGGGTACAAACTCAACTACTATGGGAGCTGGTCAGGTAACAGATGAATAAAATAGGCCCAGAACAAGAAAATCAGATGTAGAAGTAGATCCAAACTATTTTTATGGTTACTGAGCTATGGTGTAAGGATGTAACATGATATAAATATGTAAACATTTTAATACATTTATTTATTTATTTATTTATTTATTTATTGGCTGTGTTGCGTCTTTGTTTCTGCGCGAGGGCTTTCTCTAGTTGCAGCGAGCAGGGGCCACTCTTCATCGCGGTGCGCGGGCCTCTCACTATCGCACCCTCTCTTGTTGCGGAGCACAGGCTCCAGATGCGCAGGCTCAGTAGTTGTGGCTCATGGGCCCCGTTGCTCCGCGGCATGTGGGATCTTCCCAGACCAGAGCTCAAACCCGTGTCCCCTGCACTAGCAGGCAGATTCTCAACCACTGCACCACCAGGGAAGCCCTATGTAAATATTTTAAATTCAAAATGGAAAAAAAACAGAAAAGTAGAAACAATGATTCTTTCAACACAGCATCCTTTGTCTGCATATTAAACCCATATGCCTGTTCTCATTTTTCTTGAAATGTGGCATTTTCAATCTGTCTTTTATTTTCCTACATTTGATATAGATGCAGGTTCAGAGAAATAATTCTCTAGTATAAGGAAAAAAATGGGTGAGCATGATGCTAAGTGGCAACTGATATTAAACCCCAAAGTCGGGAAGACGAGAGGCCTGTGGTGGGGTCTGTGGTGACCCAGAGGGCCCATGTTCCCTCCAAAGTGGGCAGCTACTACCCAGCTCCAGTCAACTGTTGACACTTGTTGACACATAGGAATGTGGGCCCTGTGTTACTAATCTTCCACTTTCTTAAGAACAGCTAGGAATCTGGATTTTTTGTAAAATCCTCTAACTCTTAATGTTTTCTATTTTAAAACACAGTTTGGGCCTAATAAAACATGTCTAGGGGCTAGATGACATTTGTGAGCTGTCATTTTGCCTTCTCTGGCCTATTCCAGGGACTGGCAAACTATAGCCTGCAGGCCAAGTCCAGTCCACCACTTTTTTGTAAATAAAGTTTTATTGGAACACAACCAGGCTCATTTGTTTATGTATTGTGTGTGGCTGCTTTTTTGCTACAGGGGCAGAGTTAAATAGTTAGTACAGAAATTGTATGGTCTGCAAAGACTAAAAAGCATACTCTCTGAACCTTTACAGAAGAAGTGTGTAAACCCCCACTCTTTTCCAATTTTGTTAAACTAAACTTTTAGAAAGCCCTTCCTATTTTGAATTGAAATCTGCCTTTCTGCAAGTTTCATCTATTGATCTTGTGTCTGTCCCTGACAACCCTTGGGCATTCATGAAAGACATTTGGAGCCTCTGGGATTATTTAGTCTTAAGACCATCCAGGGAAGGGTTGATCAACTTTCAGGTCCAAAACTGTCACCCAAATTAGACCTGATTTCTTGGATATGTGGTGTATTTTGGAATAATCCAAGATACCACATGTTCATCCAGAAAGTGGATGGAGCTTGTTAGCAAATTGCAGAACCAAAAAAAAAACCAAACAATGGAGAAGTGGTTAATAGGAGGAACACTAGAAGAATTGTCATCATGGTCTACATGAATGTAGCCATGAGAGGTTGACTGATGTCATGTCCCAATTAAGCCTAAATTCTGTTATTTCTCTTAGAATAACAGCTAAATTTGTTCCATGTCTCCTCACAAAGTTCTATCCAATCCAGCCTCTTCATCTCGACTCCTTTCTTTCCCCAACATTCGTATTGCTTTGGTCACCTTCCCCCATATTCAATTGCTCAGACATTCCAAGCTCTGTCCTATCTTAGGCTCTTAGCTCTTGCTATTTTTTCTGCCTGACACACTTGTCCCTATCCCTTCACAAGGTAGATTGTTCCTATCTTTTGGATTTTAGTTTAATGTTATTCCCTTAAAGACATCTTCCCTGACCACCCTCTTTTATATGGCACATCTCCTGCTAGAAATGACCTCTTGGCACACCTTTCCATTTATTAAGTTTTTTGTACTTATTTGTTATCATTGTGCTTATTTATCTGTATTCTAGTTTACTCTTAGAACAAGTGTGGTGAGCCCAGGACCTTTCCTGTCATATTTGTTGTTTTTCCTAGGATCTAGAAAATTGTAGGTGCTCAAAAATATTTGAGGAATGAGTGAATTGCACATCAGCAGTAGTTTAGCATTATATACATTATAGTCCTGATTATTTTGTTTGACAAATAAACTTGCAAAACCCTACTCTTCTTACTATATGATAATGCTTTGAATTAAATTATTCCTGCTGAGTAATAACTCAGTGTCTGTATTCCTGTATTTGATGAGGGCATTTTTTAGATGTTCTCATTAGTGGGAACCAGCAATCATGTACTAACATGTTGATTATTAATTAATCACTAAATTAATAATGTGAATATTTTCTATATGGTGCTTTGCCATATGCAAAACCTGTATCTCAAAAGCTCCTGCTTTGCAATTCTCCCATGAGAGGCAGATCAGAAGGGGCATCTGTGATTTTCCACCTTATTTTGTAGATGAGGAAACTGAAGCCCAAAGAGATTTCTCAAGATCACACAGCCAGTTAGTTGCAGACCTTGGAGGACCAGTGAGGTTGCTCTTTTCTTTAACTAACTGTGTTTCCTCTTTGTTGATGATTGGCTTATTTAGTAAGTTCTGGTGTCAGTAAGAACACCTCATGTCTTAATAATAGTACTTTTTTCTTTATAAAGCACCCTACATGCATGTTCTCCTAGATCTACAATAATGCCATAAGAAAATCTGAACAATTGCTATTACCCTATTTTTAAAATTTTAATATAAGGAATGATCAAGTGGAATTTTGGACAGCCCTAATGCCATGACCAAAGCCTCACGGGTAGAATGTGGTGTAAACAGAATGTGAATGTAGATGCTCTTTCTTACCCTTTGGTGTGGTACCTGCTTGTCCTTGTTCTTCTTCGAATGTGGGTGCTGGAATTTAATGCCGAGCGTAGTGAATAATAAAAATGCTAATACATACTACAGACCCTTATGATGATTTACTGAAATACTAGATGCTTTCAGATTTATAACAATGGCAAAAACTTTATATACTGCTTAATATATGTAGGCATGGTTCTAAGTCCATTACATTTATTAACTCATGTTCTTTTTTCAGAAGGCCTATGAGTTAGATGCTATCCTATCCGCATTTTACAGTTGGGGAAACTGAGGCACAGAGAGATTAACTATCTTGCCCAAAGCAGCATGGAGAGTGAACAGTAAAGCTGTGTAGCCTGGTTCCAGAATTTATCCCTTTAGTAACTGTGCCAGGTGGCTTCCTTTCTGGCCTAAAGAATATAAAACTGAAGTAATGGTCACACTGTGAAGGCTGAGCTGAAGCCCTGGAGAACTTGGCTCCATAGGAACCAGCAGAATTCTAAGATCCTGGGGCTACCTGTCTCGTCTCACCCATTGCTGTGTTGGCCCAGGGAGAGGGAACCTCTGCTACCTTCTGGGGGGAAGTGTTAAGGGAGGGGCTTTTCTCCACAGGCAACCGGATAATTGGCTCTTCTCTGTGGAGGAGGGATGTGTCTGGCTGCTGAAATGGTGAAAGTCTGTCCTACACTGGGCCACGATAACCACAGGTAACCAACTGTGTTGGCAAGGGTAAGATGTTCCATATTACAGTCCGAGGCCAAAGTCCTTGTTCGTAATAATCATTATGAATAATTTCCTAGAATATCCCCACCGCTTATCCACCTCACACCTGGTGCTTGTCATTACTGGTGGGAGAGGAATTTTGCCAAATATCTTTGCTTCTCATCAGAGTCAGTGGTGAGATAATGAGGAGAAGGGATTGAATGTAGTGATGCTGCAGGCAGGGAGGCCCCTTTGGAGGCCTTAGTGCTCACAGATGAGGGGAAGGAGGCCACGGCTCTCTGAAATAAGGCAGTTTTGTGGATATCACCAGGAAACAGAATGCAGAGCAGGAGCGGATTTCATTTACTGAGCAAATTATTTGTTGAACTGTACTACATGCCAGGCCTTGGGCCTTCAGCTTTGAACAACATAGACATCATTCTTGCTCATGCAGGGCTTACATTCTAGTGAAAAGAGATAGACAGCAGACAAGTGAATAGATAAATAGGGAGACGTGCTCTGAAGGAAAAACAAATTGACAGAGTGACCAGTGAGAGGCTGGAGAGGGGCTACTTCAATTTGGGTGGTCGGGGGGGCCCTGAAGAGGTGACATTTGAGTGATGAGGAGCGGTCTTCTGAGCTTCTCGAGAAGTGTTCTTGTAGAGGGAACTGCACCATGACCTGCTTCTCCCTTTTCCTCCCATCTTAGACGTGCGGTCAATTTCCCAAATGCCTCTTTCATCCTGGAGGGCGTGCTTGCTCTTGTCTCTCCTTGTTTGCCTGATTCCACCAGTGGAGAAAGCTCTAGCGTTAGCAGATGTCAGTGAAGACTATCAGGTGCCTCAGCCCCTCTCCCCTGCAAATCTCTTAGTCCAGCCAAAAAAAGAAACAAGGTTAGTTTGGCATGATGTGTTTCCGGGGAGCCTACAACTTCCTGTGCTAAGAGCTCAGAAGCCATCTGTTTAATAACCTCTGCTTGAATTTATGCAAGGGTTGATGTCATATGTCTTGGGATTGAGTCTCTGAAATTCACCAATCTCCCTCTTTTGAAAATCTGGACAACATTTGTAAATTTGCAGTCTTCTGGAACCACGCCTGCTTTCTACAGTTCCTCTAGGATTGCTTACCCTGGTTCTGTGACCACATCTGCATGTTCCTTTAGTACCCTGGGATCTGATATGCAGCGCAGGAAACCTCAACTCATTCATTGCAGCCATATCCTCTGTCTCTTCTCATCTATATTTGGCAATAAACCTCTCCTTTTAATCAGTTCATTGTATGCGGTTTTCTGATTAGAAAAGTAATATGTGTTGTAGTAGATTGTGAAATATATAAAAATGGAAAAAAATCCCTCATATTCTCAATACCTAGTGATGATTACTTTTAACATCTTGGGATATGTCTTTCCAGCCTTCCCTCGACTATTGCCCCCTACATGTATATGTGCACGCACACGCATATATGCATTCACACACATGCACATGTAAACATATGTGTGTTCATAAGTTTATATTTTAAAATTCGGGAAGCAATGCAAAATCTGCTTTGTAGTATGGTTTTTTTCACTTAAAAATATATTGTCAGTATTACCCTTTACAGTCTGAAAAGTCTGTGTTTTTATAACAGAAATGATGGAAGCAAAACAGAACTGAAGAGTTCCTTTCCTTGGAGGCATATAGCGTTATGTCCCTTGTTTCAAGTAGAGGTAATATGCCAGTTCTGCACTTTTTCACTTTCTGTGCTGACTATAACTAAGGTAGTTCGTTGGGTGGCCTCTTTTCTGGAGATACAGAGTGCAGAAGGAAGAGCACATTTTCCTGCCTCTTTTGGGACTTTCAAAACTCCTGGTCGTGGGCCTGTGTCTTTGTCTTGCATTTGGGGTTGTGTAACGCTTTAGTCAGTACATTTGTTCAAGTAACTTTCTCCAGGTAATTCGTATCATGCCAGTTAGCAGAGGCTTCTTTCGTGGGTCTCCTGGCAGTATCCAAGAGAAAAGACCAGCATTCCTTCCAAAAACTTATATTAAGACTTGCAATTTATAGAAATGGTGTGCAATGCACACAGCCAACAGTGAAAGTGGTGACATCTTATAGGTGCTGGAGATCTGTGGTCAGCTTCAGTCTACAAAACCCTTCAGTCCTTCTACAGCCCTCATTGTGCTCCTGAGCTCATGGGACAGGAGCTGGAGGGGATTAGGGGCTGTGTAAGTTTTCACGTTTAGCCTTCCAGCTTCCTAGCTCTTCTTGCAAGCTCTGACCTCTGAACACTCGAAGTTCAACATTGCATCAATATCACTACGCTCTACAGTGCATCCCTGTCCTGAATATCTGTCTCCCAAAGCACACTAAAATTTGGAAACATTTAGAGAAAATCCTCCATGCTTCATCTAAGCTAAATTCTCTTTTTAATGGGAGTCCATGGGCTCCTGATTCTGTGCACAACCTTCATTTCGCAGGACCCTTGTCAATATTATGGAATGGAGAACTGAATTCATTTAGTGGGATGGGAGATCCTCTCTGCATCTCCCTGAATAATTATTTCAGGTTTTCCAGAGGCTATTCTGATAGGCTGGCCCTCTGAAAACCTCTCTCTGTAGTATGCTCCTCCATTGCACCCTATTAGAGTTGGTTATGTATCCTTTTTCCTGTTTCTGTAACAGCATGTAGCAATCTGAGCTGAGTTCTTGTGAGTGGTTCTCTTATAGCTCACAACTAGATCCCAAGGTCCAGGAGAGCAGAGCCCTTGTCTGCTATTCAGGTTGTAGCCTCGAGGTCTAGCAGAACGCCTGGCATAAAGTAGGTGTTCAGGAAATATGTGTTCACTTATTTAATAAATATAACTTCAATTATAAATAGGGTAGTTGTGGAAGGCCTCATTTGAAAAGGTGACATATGGTCAAAGACTGGAAGGAAGTGAGGGATTAGCTTTGCCGCATCTGGGAGATATCCACAGGCAGAGAGCAGCTGGGGCAAAGGCCCAAGGAAGAGTGGGAACTTGTTGGCAAATTCAAGGAATGGTGAGGAGACCCATGGATATGCATAACTGAGAGGGAAAATATTATAAAATGAAATCCTATCGGTAAAAGTCAAAGGATGAAGTTGCCATCAAGTAAGATGGGAAGACCGCACATGGAGCAGGGTTGTGGGTGGGAGATCACAAATTTATCCAGGGCATGCTAAGTTCAAGATGGCTATTAGACATTCAAGTAGAGAGGTTGAGTAGACAGTTGGATATTGAAGTCAGAAGTTCAAAAGAATGGGCTGAGCTAACATTTGGGAGGTTTCAGTAAATAGATGGTTTAAAGCCCAGAGACATGATTTCAAGTGACTGTGTATCTATAAGGAAGTGGAAGGACCAGTGCTGTGGGCCTGGTTCACTGCAGTGGTAGGATACCTGGGAGAAGAGGAAAAACAGCAGAAGAAACTGAGAAGGAGTGATCACTGAGGCTGAAGGAAAATCAGGAGAGTGCAAAGCCTGGAAACCAAGGGGAGGAAAGACTGAAGGATGACATAAGTGCATTCCCTGTGATAGATTGTTTTTACTCCTTTTCTTGTGGGCAATGTTTTTCTCACTTCAGCTACTTTGTGATAATAGTTTTAGTGTCCTTCAACTTCTGATTATTTTTCTTTCTTATAGCCTTTATTATCATCATGGACCATGTATAAAGTGGGTATTGTTTGCTTCAACAGCTGATTAGCCTGGGCAGTAACTCCAGGACCACATTCCATTTGTGCCACATCCTCTGGTTTCTAGGGAAGTGAAACAATACTGTGAACATAAAAACCAGTCTGACTGATGCACCTTACACAGGGCATGGAGATAAATATAAAGAAACCTGAAAACATTATATCTCATATCATCTTTATTCAAGTCTCTTTGGGTGATATTAATTCATAGGTCAGATTAATTGTTTATTCTCAGGAACTGAGGGACAAAACCATCAATCAATAAACATAGGACTTTTATGTTTGTGAATAATATCAATTAAAATGATAGGAAACAACCCTTTCTATATAATGCACTATAATTAATATCACAAGATTTAATAGAAAATTACTAGAGCAGTAATTCAATTCAAAAGACACATTTGAGCAACTTTTTATATAAACCATTGTGGTAGATGTGAGGGTAATTCACAGAAATATAAGACATGATCTGACTGTGCTACTGGCAGAGATAAGCTACTATAACAGGGAAGTCCCCAAATACTGTGGCAGGAAGCAAACAGATACTCATTTCTTTCTCACGAACAATTCTGAGGTGAGTGGTCCAGGATGAGAAGGAAACTGGGCTCACAAAGTCATTCAGGGACCCAGGTTCTTTCCAACATTTTGTTCTACCTTCAGTAGAATGTCGTTCCCACTCACGTGGTTGAAGCTTGGATGTAGGCACATCCAGGATCCAGCTTATGGCCTGGGGAGAGAGAATGTGTGTAAGCCTGTACCACATATTTTAATGAGATCTAGAACCTGTAGAATCACCTTAACTCACTATCTGTTGTCAAAAACACAGTCGCATAGATTCACTGAGCTGCAAAGGAGACTGGGAAATCTAGCCTCTACAAGTACCCAGCTTCTACTTTCTAACTAGAGGGGAAGTGAAGACTGGATTTTGGTTGATAGCTATGTATCTCTACTATCATCCCTCAAAGTGCTTTTTATCTTGCAAAGGAGATAAGATGGCATGACTTCTACAGATAACCTTGATACTCAGCAGGCTGTGCAGGTCCCATGAAAGCTGCTGTGGAGTGACAGAGGAGAAACAAAAAAGCCTTCCTGGCTAGAGAGATAGTGGGGGCTTCAGGAAGGAGATGACAATTAGGCTTGGTAGGGTAGCAGTAGGCAAGAGTGCACAAGAGGCTCCAAAAGAATGCTCTTGAGAAAAGGTATGAAGTTGGAAGTATGAAGCTGGGGATGTTTAGAGAATAAGAAATTGTCCCATTGGGCTAGAGAGTAGATTGTTTAATAAAGCTAAAATGACTTCAGACCAAATCTTGGAGACCTTTAGAATATTTAGACCTTTAGAATATTTAGAATGTTTGGACCTTTTGTAGAAACAACAATAAGTCATGGAACTTCTTTGGTTCCATGGATTTTCACACTGTGTTCTGATGAGTCTTGGGGATTCTGCAGATGGGCCTTGGGGACCAAGGGAAGGAAGAGAACACTTGACCCTTGAACTTGCACTCCCACTTCAAAGAGCAGCAACTCTTTCGTCTGCTTATATATTAGGGATATACAGTGAGCAAGATTTCATTGAAAAAAAAAAAAAGACTTCTGTTTCCAAATAAAGGGTTTGAAAACTCTTGCTTTAAGATGCATGTTGAGAAAAGTTATATAATGATATTGTGCCAAAGGCAATATAATAGGAAGTGTGTGTGTGTGTTTGTGGGAAGGGTATGCTCTGGCTTCAAGGTTTTCAAAATTAAAAGTTTTAAAAATGCTATGCCGGTAAATTACATTCTTGCAGGCTATCTGTTTGTAACTTTTGACCTCAGGTCATATAAACATGGTACTTTTTCCAGTAAACCTCAGTAATTATTAACACCTCACGAAGAGGTCTCTGAAGTATGTGTGTGAAGAAAACAGTGATGGGAGGCCTCTACTCAGCACTGGGGGTCTGATGTCAGTTCCTGTTACATGTGTTTTTCATGAAAAGGATAATTTGAATACCTCTAAATCAAGTTACCCCACTTGACCCATTCCCCCCTCCCTCCCTTCCTTCCTTCCCTCTTTCATTTCTCCTCCTTCCCTCCCTCTCCCTCTCCCTCTCCATTTTTCTCTTTCCCTTCTTCCATTATTTGCCTTTGTCTGTCGTTCTGTTGTTCCTACAATTTATTTGTTTGCTTATTTATTTGTAGATATAATTGACATACAACACTGTATAAGTTTAAGGCATACAGCATAATGATTTGACTTAGATATATCATGAAATTGTTGACTAAACAATAAGTTTAGTAAACAGCCATCATCTCATATAAATACAAACTTGAAGAACTATTCAATAGATTAACTCTCTTAACAACTTTCATATATAACGTACAACAGTGTTAATTATATTAATCATGTTGTACACGATGACCCTAGTACTTATTTGTCTTACATCTGGAAGTTTGTACCTTTTGACTGCTTTCAATCAATTCCCCCTCCCCACTCCACCCTCTGGTAATCACATAGCTGATCTCTTTTTCTATACATTTGTTCATTTTTTGTTTGTTTGTTTTTGAAGTATAATTGACCTACAACACTATGTTAGTTCCTGTTGAATAACATAGTGATTTGGTATTTCTATACATTTCAAAATGATCACCACAATGCGTCTAGTTAAGATCTGTCACCATGCAAAGGTATCACATAGTGATTGACTATACTCTCCACGCTGTACATTTCATACTCGAGACTCATTTATTTTTACAACTAGAAGTTTGTACCTCTTAATCTCCCTCACCTATTTATTCGTACACTTTATTTCTTGCAGTTTTACTTAGGTATGGCTCTGCTTTCTCCTTTTAGAGTTTATTAAAGTAGGCCATGTCACTGTAAAACAAAAATATCAAAACATACAGTGGCACAATAAAATGGAAGTTTGTTACTTTTTTTTTTTTTTTTTTTTTTTTGCTCAAGTAACAGTCTTGCTGTGTAGCAGGTTAGCTCTCTTCCATGTGGTCATTCAGGGGCCCAGATTGATAGTGGCTCTACCATCTTCAACATATAGCTTCCAAGGGCACCTTGAGGTAGGGTGACCAACCATCTCAGTTTGCCTGGGACTGAAAGGCTTCCTGGGATGGGAGAGTTTCATTGCTAAAACTGGAAAACTCCTGGTGAAATGGAATGGTTAGCCACCCTACCTGGAGATAAATATACCAGTCAACTGGAAGGGAAGAGGATGGAGGATCAAACATAAGAGGTTTTTGTAGGTCAAGGCTGGTATCATTTCTGCTTACATCCTCATAGAGAAATCTTAGACTCATGATCATACTTAACGAAAAGGGATGTTGGGAATCGTAGTCTAGCTGTTGCTCAAAGCAAAGAAAGGATTTTGTAAGTCAGAAAGAGAAAAAAGAATACCATATGCTAACACATATATATGGAATCTAAAAAAAAAAAAAAAAGGTCATGAAGAAACTAGGGGCAAGACGGGAATAAAGACACAGACCTACTAGAGCATGGACTTGAGGATATGGGGAGGGGGAAGGGTAAGCTGTGACAAAGTGAGAGAGTGGCATGGACATATATACACTACCAAACGTAAAATAGATAGCTAGTGGGAAGCAGCCGCATAGCACAGGGAGATCAGCTAGGTGGTTTGTGACCACCTAGAGGGGTGGGATAGGGAGGGTGGGAGGGAGGGAGACGCAAGAGGAAAGAGATATGGGGACATATGTGTATGTATAACTGATTCACTTTGTTATAAAGCAGAAACTAACACACCATTGTAAAGCAGTTATACTCCGATAAAGATGTTAAAAAAAAAAGACCAATGTCCAAAATCTTAAAGCCACGTGACGTTCACGTAACTTTACACCAAAAATATACAGAGATCTCACAAAAACAGTTTCTTAAGAAACTTACCATGACCTTAAGATTCCTTTAAGGAATCTTGTGATTCCTTTAAGATTCTTGTGTAGAGTTTAGTATTCTTAGTGCTCGGTTTTAGCCCTGTAAGGCCACGCTTCTTTCTGACAATGAAAGTTACTACAGTCCCTACTCAAGATACAAAGCTAGGCTGAGTGTGAAAGGGACAATCGTCACTGACTTTTATTAATGACTTAGTTGCTTCATTCACCCAGAACCTTTACATTATTGTTTCTTAGACTCCTTCTAAGTGCGCTGGGATGGTGATGAACTGTTTGGAATTGGTTTGGTTTGATGTCTCCCTTATCTGAACTCCTTAGTATCTTTAAGATTCTGATACTTACCATATAGCGCATTCTAGATATTCTGACACTGAGCTAATTCTGTTGTTTTACTTTCCTTGTAAACATTGAATTGCAAGCTCGCCAACACCAATGTTTTTTCTTTACGTAAACCGAAAAGAATATACAGTCCTCCCTTGGTCTCCACAGGGGATTGGTTCCTTCCCCTGAAGGTACCAAAATCCCTGGATGCTCAAATTCCTTATATAAAATGGTGTAATACAATGAATACAATAGGCCCTCCATATCTGCAGGTTTCACATCTGTGGATTTAACTAACTGGATGGAAATTTCAATTGGTAGATACAGAGGGCCAACTGTATATACAGTAGCATCACAGCCTTTCAGATCAGAGATTTTATTCACCTTACCCTTTCATTTTAATTTTAGGAAACACTACAGAGATAGAGCAATGGGGTAATGAAAATGGGAAAAAGGGAGGTGTGAGAATTCTCCCAAAGTTTTGCTTGTCTTGTTATCAGTCTTAATGGAAAATGGTGAGATGAGTCAGTCTTTCTTATAGCCTCTTTCTTGAGTCTCTTCTTGGATGGTCCGGTAGAATCATAAAAATGAACATTTATAGAATGTTCTAGGAATTGTGTAGGGCTCTATGGGCTTTATTTCATTCAATCCTTATAACAGCCCTATAAATAAGGTAATGCTTGGCCCCATTTCACAGACATACGATTAAGTGTCTTGCCTGTATTCCCATAGGTAGTAAGTGTAGAGCTGGAGTTTGTCCCCAAGCAGTCTACTTTGAGAGCTCTTGATCTTTTAAGACTTTTTATATGGCTTTCAGTGTCTTGAGACTGTTATGATAACAACGGAAATAATAATTGCTTAGTAATTTACTGGTGGCATTTTAAAATCTGTTGTCTTATTTGAAATTCACAACTACCCTGTGAGCTACAACCTGTCCTTTTATAAATGATGAAGTAGATCCAGAGAAGCTAAGTAATTGACTAAGCTCACATAGTTTACTATTTAGTGTTTGGGACCAGAACTCAGAATTCCAGATGTGCATTCTTTTCCCCCAGTAGACCATATTAACTCAATAAATAATTGCTAAATGTAAGTGAAAGAATTAAATAGGAATAACTCTTACTAAGCTGGAGTTGGAGATTCCAGTTAAGCAGCTGGGGCATTCATCCCAATGTGATTATTCCAATTTATTTCAGAATACTGTGGTCCTCAGTGGAAACTGATTACAGAAATCGGGGTGGCAACTTCTGTAGATCAACTCTTTGTTAATATGGGAAAGTGCTCCATCTCTCAGATTATGGTTTCTGTTCGTTTCAAATAAAAATGCGTTGTATTCACACCAGACATCTTAGTGCAACCACATTTGAGTGGTTCTTAATGACAGAGACACATTTATGACCACTTGGAGGCTGAGTCATGAGGAATAATTACTCAGTGTTGTAGCAGATGTCATCATTCATTCTCTCACTTGAGGTGATGAGTCATAAATTGGGTTGGAATTTATAATTAAGGCAGAGTGGTATGTTACATATGAAAGTTGCCAGGAGAGTAAATCCTAAGAGTTCTCATCACAAGGAAAAATATTTTTTTTCTCTTTCTTTCACTTTGTATTTATATGAGATGATGGATGTTCACTAAACTTACTGTGGTCATCATTTCATGATGTATGTAAGTCAGATCATTGTGCTGTACACCTTAAACTTATTCAGTGCTGTATGGCAATTATATCTCAAAACTGGAAGAAAACAACTAAAGTAAGGTAGAATATATATGTGAGACCACCCACAACTCACAAATTCAGTGTCCAAAGAGGCAGGAGAATGTAAATAAGGATGCTTAACAAGACTTGCTATAATTGAACTTAGTGGGTTCAACACATATAGCATAACCTATGACCCCCCCTCCCCACTCCATCCCTCGTCCTCAAAATTATATAGGATTTTACTTGGTTTGGGGGATAGAAACAGAGGATAGATAGATAGATAGATATAGATAGATATAGCTATCAATATATAGATATGCATCACTCTGGGCATTTAATATGGAAATTTAGAATGAAAAAATCAGCTACAACATACTAAATGTTATTCCCCTTAGAGAAGACACAATCCTTCGGACAATTTTCAGGTATAAACTTTGCCAAGTATAGAGTAGTTGGGGCATAGTTGCACATATATGTTGGGAAATTACCTGGCTGACACTGCACAGCACAGCACCATTCTACACCTTTTGGTGTCCCAGGAGCATGAACATGCTCAAGCTGTAATTGGAGGCCCATGCAAATATGGGGTTGTGGCGCAAGTATTTCATGGGCAGCTCACAATGGTGCCAGGGGTGGGGAGAAGAAGAAGAAATGAAATTTCATGGTGGGGCTCAGACTGCTGGAAAAATCCCATTAACATGAGTGAAGAGTTTATTGAATTCAAACAAACAATTATCCAAGCTTTTATGGGCATTGTGAAGCTCTACAGAAGAAATAGCCTGCAATTGTAGGTGATGGGGAGGAGGAATGCATTCAGTTTCTGCACATCACCTGCAGACTGTCTTGGAGGGCCTGGATGGGAAACTACAAGCCTCTGGTAGGCCTGAAATTAGCATGACAGAAGGAAATTGTGTATAATGTCATTGCTGAAGATGCTCTGCAAAAGGATCCACCTCAAAGAGAATATAATATGCTAACATAACCCCTCCCATCCAGACATTTAAAACAGTACAACACAATCTCATACCTTTAATAAGACAATATGCAATGCCATAGCACCTCACTAGAACCCAGAAAATATGACATACTGGTCTTACTCTTGTCTCTGAAAATAGATTTAAAGGTTTCTTTAATGAGTTAACCTGAAGAGACTTTTTCCCCCACCCCATCTCAAGGGCCCCTGAGCTGCTGCCATTTACTCTTTTTATACAGATAGTCCCTACTTTACACTAACAGGTATACCTGGAAGTGAGGAGACATGGGGACAATTCAGGTAGGCTAATTATTTGGGGGTCCTTTAAATCTTTATATTTTTTAAACCCCTACTTAGAAAGAATATTGTCATAGTCTGGAGGAAGGGTGGGAAGGAGATTCGGACTACTTGAGCAGCACCCTATGCCTCCTTGATGGTCCAGAGTCATTCAGCTCTGGGCACATCTCCACACCCCACTCAGCAAAACAGCAGCTCTGCAGAAAACAGCCCCACCCTCCCTAGAAGGTAGTATAGTGTCCATCTGTGGTCACTCTAGCATGTCCCTGGAGTGTCATGTTCTCCCTCTTCCAAGCAGGTTATAAAAGGCTTTAAGCACATATAGTACTTTTCCTGAGTGGTACTCTGATAAATCTGAATGTTTATATCTAGTGCATTATTTAGCCAGTGATGGTTTAGTGTTCCTTATAGTCACAAGGCAATTTCCCAGCTGACCTGTTTCTTAAAGGGGCTTTGCCCTTAAATTCTATCTTATAGGCAGTATTTAAAATTTGCAGTTTCGAATGTCCTTTGCACTTTCTCATTTGACTCACAGATGCATGAGGATTGTTATTTCCAATTTACACGTGTAGAGAATGAGGCTCAGAGCTGCAGACTCCCAGGTGAGGTGGGAAGATGAAGAGGAATGAGGAAGGAAGCCTGCTGTGATCCTTTTAACCACTAGGGGGTCACCTTGCATATCTGGCAAAATGCTTTGTTCCATCTGCAAACACTGAAGAAATGTTCAGAGACCAGTAGAAACTGACAAATGAGGGTTTAAGGCAGAAGGAGGTGAGGCATGGGTGTATTTGGGGGGTTCGCTGAGTGCTGGGAGAAGAAAAAAATAAACCTGGTAAAAGGGTAGAACTTTTCAGGATATTTTCCTTGTCAGGACCCTCACTTAGATGGATTGCTTCAGAGACGACAGAAGGAGCCTGTGTTTGGTGCCTCCATGTTGGTGTAGATACAGAGCGTGAAAGGAACACCGAACAGAGCACAGGGAACTCCTCGCAAAATTAAGAAATGGAGACTGAGGACAGTCATGAGTAATAAGATCTTGCTGGAAAGACAAACCACTGTAACGATGTGACTGGAAGGACTGCTAGTCACACAGAGCCTCCTGGTCAGGAGTGATAGGTCCTGGATAGTGGCTTCTCTACGTTATTCCCATCCGTATGGTTGAACCTTGCTATTCTCTTCATGGACAGGACACAATCCCCAAAGCGCAGGGCTCGCTGCTTAGTGAGAAATGAAGATACCGTTTTCTGAATGAGCCCTCCAGATGACCTATGCAGGAGGAGTGAGCAATAGGCCCTCGGGGTTCTCAGGTGGTTTCAATCTGCATTATTTAAAAGTATCTGTTAGGCAGGCTGGTGAGTTCTCTGAGGGGAAGGAGAGCTTTGAGTTCTGAAATCCGAACAAATCACATGGCACCCAGCAGGTATTGTTATAATAACCATCCACCTGTATTTTCTGAAATAGTCCTAATTTCAAGTCTCTGTCCTGTTGTCTTTATTGGATTTCAGATGTTCCAGAAACACCATCATGTGGGGGATGACCTTAAAATAAGTAATATTTATAGAACACCCACCTACTATTCACCAGGTGTGCAACCAGGGCCTAATGACAGAGACTAGAGTTCCTGGTGTCCCTGAGCTTAGAGGCTAGAGGGGTAGGCAGGCCTGGAGACAAAGAATTACAAAAGAGTCTGGTGGGTCTAGGGTCGTGGGGCACACCCAGGCTCTGGGAGAACAGAGGAGGCTGGCCTAATGCAGGCTGGATGGTGAGAAGCCTTTCTAGAAAAAGGAGCTTCTAAGATGAGCCCTCCAGGGCCAGTGAATGATGGCCAGGTAGAGGGAGGTAAGAACCAGGGTAGCATGGGAAAAGTCTGAAGTCAGAGATCAGAGTGTGTTTGGGGTTATCAAAAAATTTTTGTTTGATTTTAGAAAAAAATATTTGTATGTGGAAGAGGGTTTACAAGGATGTGGGTGGTGAAAAATAAACTGGGGCAGGTGAGCCATGAAGGTAAGCTCAATGCTCAGTTTCATGTTTTACCAAATCTTTGTGATCAGTTGTGGAAGACGGATTAGAGCAAGTCAAGAGTAGACGCTCAGATGCAACCAGGAGGCTGGTATGGGAGTACAGGGGAGAATGGAAGAGAGCCTGACCTAAAGTGTTATTTGTTGGGTTGGGAAGGGAAGACATGCAAGAGCCCTACAGGACTCATGAGCCTTTCTTTGTCTCTTCCCTATCCCTTTGCTTTTCTTTCTCCCTCCACCTCTGAATCACGCTGAGATGAGGAACATAGAAAAAAGAGCAGGGGGGGTGGGGACACAAGTTTTTTTATTTTTTTAAATTTTTAAATTTTTATTCAAGTATAGCTGATTTACAATGTTGTGTTAGTTTCACGAGCACAGCCAAGTGATTCAGCTTTATATATATGAATATGTATATATATTTTTCAGATTCTTTTCCATTATAGGTTATTACAAGATACTGAGTATAGTTCCCTATGCTATACAGTAGGTCCTTACTGGTTATGTATTATGTATATAGTAGCACAAGTGTAGCTTTGGGCATGCCTAATGTGAGGAGCAACTGGGATTCTCAGGTAGAGATGTCCCATCTGTAGGGATCTGGGGGCTCAGGAGAGAGAGATCCAGCCTGCACTACATATATTTAGTTAGAAGTCATTGGCCTTGGGGTGGTAGTTAACATGGCAAGAGTAGATGGAGGAGCTTTCCAGGGAAAGATGGTAGAAGGAGAAGAGAACAGAGCCAATGACAGACCCCACGGGAGCACCACAGTCAAGGACTGGCCAGATGAAGGGGATGATACAGAGGAGACCAAGACAGAGAGACCAGAGACTCTGAAGCTAACTGATAGACCAAGAGAGGACAGAATTTCAGAAAGAAAGGTACTCAGGATTGTTAAGTACTTCAGAGAGATTAAAGGGCAAAGGGATTTAAGTAGCAGCCATTGGACTTATCAATTAGGAAGCCCTAGGAGACCAAGTGCCAATTGGCCAAAATGGTGCAAAACTGTGTCAGATGATGTATGGCAGTGTTCTGACACAGAAGCCCCCTCAGCACCCACATTCCAGATAGACTGGTTGCTTATCTGTCCCTCCAACAGGCCAAAAGCACCCTTACCTCTGGGTCTTTGCTGCTATCCACACCCCTGCCCAGATGTCCTTTCTCTCTTCTCTCCGATGAGCTTACTTTTGCTCCTTTCTCAAGGCTTGGCTCAATTTCGATTTTGAAAGTCTTCCCTAATCACTCTATCTTCCCTCCCCCCTCCTCCTCTGCCCACCCAGACTTTGTGTGCTCATTCCCCCTTCAAACCTTTAATAGATTAAAATAGATTTTAATATATTTGAGGATGGATGCAGACAAATTACATTTGTTGTAGACACCTCAAAATATCATGAAATCACAGAATATAAACACTGATGAGCACTTCTTGAAAATCAACTCCCTAGTGACATCTTGCCCAAAAAACGAACCAAAATGAAGAACTCAGGAATAGAAAAATACCTGCTAAATCTAAATATAAACTTAATATAAATCTGAGAGCTACAACTTGAGCAAATATAGCTGGAGAACAGAAAGAAAAAGAGTTAAACCCTGGTGAAGTAAGTGTTCTCTGTGGGGAGAGAAGGAGAGGTGAAAGGAAACAGAAACATATTAATCTAGTTGTAGTGGCAGAGATAGTAGTTCCTGAAATGTTTCTGTAAAGTTCAGAAAGAAATTATGAAAACCATTAAGAAGCAGAATTTTTAAAAATAGTCTTTCTCAATTTCAGACACTGTAGATGGGCACCTTCTCCTAATGCTTTTGAACTCATAAAACATATATGATTACAAAGGAAATGAATTACAGTGAAACACAGTTATAAAATTAATAAAAATTTTGATACAGAAATATGTTTATTAATGCATTAAAAACCAAATCTCATGATGAGTTTAATAATTACTATAATTTTGAAGCAGTGATAAGTATTAATGATATCGTGAAATATCTACAATAAATGTAATATGATATGAAAATACCTGTCACAGGTACTGTTAATACTATGATGGTTTGTAGTCAACATTCATAGTTGAAGGAAATGCTAAATTTCAATTAGACGTTGGCAAAAATGAAGACGCATTTTTTTCTCTCATTTCAGTTCACAGGCCAGCTGAATTCTATCTCTCCACAGATTTCCAGGGGTCCTTAGACCTTCATATTAAGAAACTCTCCTCTAATGCTAATACAACTCAGAATCTCATATTTTTTCTGTTCTTGAAGGAAGGACTTAAATAAGTAAATAGGTGAAATTATTTTCTCCTCTGTCCTTAAGTGGTGGTGAAATTAATCATGTTTTTTTGGGTCATACTCAATTGCTAATGATCCACTGGTAGAAAGCAGTGCTGGTTTTAAGCGTCCTTATCTTGGTATATTTTGATTATGAATAAAAGGGAAAAGGCTAGGAGAATTTTGTCTTCAGTTTGAATTGCCTTACATAGATGTGAGTATTGGAAATAAAAGAAGTAGCATTGCCTTGGACACAATGCGTTCTTTCTGGCTCCTTGGTGCTTATTAGCACTCTGTTGGTTGAACGGGAAATTCCCAGAAAGTTGGACTCATGGTGTCCATAATCCTTAGGGGAATTAAGCCAATTCAACACAGCAGAATTTGAAAGTAATACATCAATTAATAATTTGTCTAAGTGGAACGGTTGAAATCCGTCGAGTAGAGGCAGTCTCATAAGCTTTATTCTTACTCAAAGCCGGACTCTTACTGAAGTTGCAACATTAGAGATAAGAGAAGGAAAGGCAAGGTTGGTGGAAATCAGGTAGATTTTGGCCAAATGACTCCTTTTCAGGATGAGAGCATTTAGCATTTCCAGAATGGCAGACATTTATATTCTTTTAAAACTAGGATTCACTGCAGGATGTGGGATGAAAAGAATTTCACTGTTTGTCCAGTGCACCTAACCAGTTTTCCATCCACACATTTTTGAGGTTCACTTGAACTTGACTGTGTCCTCATACTTCCATGGCCACTCCAGCTTCCTGTTATTATTAGCCCATGAGTCTAAAAGGTATAATTTTCTTCCTTTTTTTCCCAGATGGCCTGCATATGCTGTTCACTCCTATACTCCATGTTGGGTTTGCTCTGTCAATCAAAGATAGACTGTTTTTCTTCATAAGGCAGCCTCCTTGGGTGGTCAGTTGTCCTCCAGGTTTCTATATAATACTAGAAGATGAGACATTACTCAATACATGCAGAATTATATGACCAACATTAATGGGAATGCGTCAGGGATGGTCTTTTATTTTCCTTTGGGTCCCTTAAAGTTTCCACTGAGAACACTTTAGTAAGTTCAGGAGTCAGGCAATAAATTCACAATTTTTTAATAACAGCTCCATTGGAACTCAGGCAGCAGGTACCACACAGTTCTAGACAAAGATTGTCACTGTCCAGGAATTTGTTTTCAAGTATTCATCTCCAACACAAGAATAAAAGATGCTACTATATGCCAGGCACTGTGCATTGTAATAGGCTTCTGCCAAAGCAATAATCAATTGCCTATAGTCAGTAAGATATACAGGCATACCTTGTTTTACTGTACTTCACTTTACTGTGCTTCATAGATATTGCATTTTTTTTTTTTTTTTTACAGTTAGAAGGTCTGTGGCAACCCTGTATTGATCAAGTCTATAGGCACAATTTTTTCAAAAGCTTTTGATCACTTCATGTTTCTGTGTCATATCTTGGTAATTCTTGCAATATTTCAAACATTTTCATTATTGTTACGTTTGTCATGGTGATTTGTGACCAGTGATCTTAGATTTTCTATTGTAATTGATTTGGGGTGCCATGAACTTCACCCATGTAACAATGCTAACTTAATTGATAAATGTTTTTTTTTATTCTGACTGCTCCACCTACCAGCCATTCCCCCATCTCTCTCCCTCTCCTTGGGCCTCCCCATTCCGTAAAACACAACCATACTGAGATTAGGCCAATTCATCCTACAATGGTCTTTAAGTTTTCAGGTCAGAGAACGAGTCACACATCTCTCACTTTAAATAAAAAGCCAGAAATGATTAAGCTTAGTGAGGAAGATGTGTCAAAAGTCAGGAGAGGCTGAAAGCTAGGCCCCTTACCCCAAACAGTTAACTAAGTTGTAAATGCAAAGCAAAAGTTCTTGAAGGAAATTAAATATAAACACAGAAATGATAAGAAAGGAAAACAACCTTATTGCTGATATGGAGAAAGATCTGGATAGAAAAGCAAACCAGCCACAACATTCCTGTAAGCCAAAGCTTAATCCAGAGATAGGCCCTAACTGTCTTCAATTTCTGAAGTCTGAGAGAGGTAAGGAAGCTACTGAAGAAAAGTTTGAAGCTGGCAGAGGTTGGTTCATGAGGTTTAAGGAAAGATGCCATCTCCATAACGTAGAAGTGCCAGGTGAAGCAGCAAGTGCTGATACAGAATCTGCAGCGAGTTATCCGGAAAAGCTAGCTAAGATAATTCTTGAGGGAGACTACAGTAAATAACAGATTTTCAATGTAGATGTAACAGCCCTTTATTGGAAAAAGATGCCATGTAGGACATTCATAGCTAAAGAGGTGAAGTCAATGCCTGGCTTCAAATCTTCGAAGGACAGCCTGACTCTCTTGTTAGGGTCTAATGCATCTGATGACTTGAAGTTGAAGCCATTGCTCATTTACCATTCTGAGAATCCTATGGCCCTTAAGAATTATGCTCAATCTATTCTGCTTATGCTCTGCAATGGAACAACAAAGCCTGGGTGACAGCACATCTGTTTACAACATGGCTTATCGAATATTTTAAGAGACCTACTGCTCAGAAAAAAAGATTCCTTTCAAAATATTACTGCTCATTGATGATGTACTCGGTCACCTAAGAGCTCTGATGGAGATATACAATGAGATTCATGTTGTTGTCATGCCTACTAACACAACACCCATTCTGCAACCCATAGATCAAGGAGTAATTTCAACTTGCAAGTCTTCTTATTTAAGAAATATATTTCTAAGGCTATAGCTGCTGTAGATGGTGATTCCTCTGATGAATTTGGGAAAAGTCAATTGAAAACCTTCTGGGAAGGGTACACCATTTCAGATGCCATTAACAACATTCGTGATTCACTGGGAAGAGGTAAAAATATCAACATTAATAGGAGTTTGGAAGAAGTTGATTTCAGTCTTCATGCATGACTTTGAGGGGTTCAAGACTTCAGTGAAGGAAGTAAATGCAGATGTGGTGGAAACAGCAAGAGAGCTAGAATTAGAAGCGGAGTCTGAGGATGTGACTGAATTGCTGCAATCTCGTGATAAAACTTTAACAAATGAAGAGTTGCTTCTTATGAATGAGCAAAGAAAGTGGCTTCTTTAGATGGAATCTACTCCTGGTGAAGATGCTATGAGGATTGTTGAAATGATGAGAACGGGTTTAGAATATTATGTAAACTTAATTGCTAATGTAGCAGCAGTGTTTGAGAGGATTCATTCCAATTTTTTAAAAAAAGTTCTACTGTAAGAAAATGCTATCAAACAGCATGCATGCTACAGAAGATCATTCATGAAAGGAAGAGTCAATCGATGAGGCAACCTTAATTGCTGTCTTATTTTAAGAAATCGCCACAGCCACCCCAGCCTTCAGCAGCCAGCCTCCTGATCAGCAGCCATCAACACTGAGGCAAGACTCTCCACAGCAAAAGGAGTATGACTCACTGAAGGCTCAGATGACGGTTAGCCTTTTTTAGCAATAGTAAGTATTTTAAAATTAAGGTCTGTACATTTTTTAGACAAAATGCTCTTGCACATATAATAGGCTACAGTATACTGTGAGCATAACTTTTATATGCATTGGGAAACCGAAAAACTCATGTGAATTCCTTTTTTGTGATATTCACTTTATTGCAGTGGTCTGGAACTAAAGCCACAATATCTCTGAGGTATGTCTGTAGTACATGTAGTAGTACTCAAGTTTAGGAGTAGCTAACAACTTTCTGCACTCATGAGAGATCAGTAGAAACTTGCTGAAAACAAATACAGATGTGGGAGGTCCTGAATTCAGGAGTACTTCACTTGACCCTCCCTTAAAGATATGTAAATTACCTATCTGTGTCTCCTGGTGGGTGAGCATACTCTATGAAGGCAGAAGTGCACTTAATTTTCATGAAATAAAACCAGAGATTAGGCCAGGTAATGAGAAAGTACAATTCCCTTGAGAAAGAGATAAGGGAAAGAAGTGGTGACTCCATAAAAAGCTGAGACTGGGAAGTATTACAGAATGTCCACGAATATCCTCACGCAAGGGATTGGTCCACTTTGCCTGGAGGCAAGGAGTGATATCTTCTGAGTTAGCAAACATAGTTTGATTGAAGCAGTACATATTTAAATTAAAATCCTGCCTAAGTTATATCAATTTCCCGCTCTCAGTCTTCCATGTTTCTGTGAAGGTATGTTTTAGGATGAGATTAACATTTAAATCAGTAGACTTTGAGTAAAGCAGATTGCTCTCTATAATGAGGGTGGGCCTCATCCAAACAGTTGAAAGCCTTAAGAAAAAGACTGACTTCCTCTGAGGAAGAGGACATTTTGCCAGCAGGCTGGCTTCAGACTCGAACTGCAGCATCAACTCTCCCCTGAGTCTTAAGCCTGTGAGCCTACCCTGCAGATTTTGAGGAGTTGTCTGTTCCTTGAAGTAACAGCCCCCCACCCCCACTCTACACCCCCCCAACACACACACCCCTTACTGGATGTGTTCCCTGTTTTTCTGGAGAGCCCTGACTACTAAGAGTCCTTATCAGAGTCTCTCTTAAAAGAAAAGTGTCCCCAACTCCAGGTACTCAGGATAGATGCCTTTGGAGGACTGGGATAACATTGGAGATTCTTATTGTATTTAAGGGCTAACACAGGAAGTGGCCTTGAACTAGGATGAACTAAGGCAGAGACTGTTAATTGGTAGAGGTCTTAGCACGAGCTGATGCTGTGTTCTGACTCCAGCTTTTGCCTAGGAGGTAGCTGAGCATGTAAATAGAGTTGGAGGAACGTAGTCTGGCTGTACCATCTACTACCCTATCTTACTGGCTTCTGTTTAAAACTGGTTTATGCCACCACACCCCCATCCCTAGTTCCCTGAAAACTTTGGTTCCTGGCCCTAAGTCTGTCATCCTTTTTCGTGTCTTCAGCATGTACAACAGATGACCCATCTCACACCCTGGACCCTCACTCCTTTACTTCTTCATTTCCAGCGACATGCTGTTTTCCACGGCGCTGCAGCCAAATTTCATCTTAGACCTTGTCATCACTAGTAGCTGCTCCAATTCCAAAGTCTGTTTCAAAATCCAGTTGCTCCATATACCACTTCCTATACTTCCAGCTTACTTGCTCTCATATTCTTCTGAGAAGTTCTTTGACCAGGGAGACCCACAAATTCCTTGATCCACTGCTTTCTCACCATCCATCAACACCTTCCTGTTTTGTCTGACCCCCTTCTTGTTGAGCTTATCATCACATGGTCCCTCACTAGGCTAACACTATAACAAATGCCTTCAACGAAGCTGAGGCAAAGCGCATGCACCTCATTCGTCACTTGAACCTGTGGTTCTTAAGGGACTAGGCCCCCACCATTTTGAAGGGCAGTATTTTCTTAGGAAATGTGATGAGGTGGCAAGCGCATTTAAACCCCTTAAGGGAATTGGAAACATTTTTCTCAGCAGGTAAAATAAAGTTATTTTTTCAAGTTTATCAGGTTGGGGCTACTTATAGATGATAAGGATTTAATCTTGACGTTCTGAATCCTAACAACTAAAGCAACTTCATATAGCCACCAGCTCTGAAAATCTTTCCCTTGCTCTGAATGTGCACAGATAGAGATTTTTTTAATGACACGTAGACAGCTTTGGGAGCTTTCTGGTTTCTTGTATCATACTGAGTAAGGAGACCCATCATCACAGCTACATTTTCTAGTTGCTGACTGTCTGGTTCCCAAATACTCTACTCTAATTTCAGGGAGTTGGTAGTTTGAAACAATCTACTCATGTAGGCAAGCCAATACCCACATATGACTATTTAAATTAAAATTAATTAAAGTGAAGTAAAATTTAAAATTTAGTTTCTCAGTTGGACTAGCCTCTTTCACATGCTCAATAGCTGCATATGGCTAGTGGCTACCATGTTGAGCAGTAGAAAAAACAGTTCCACGTTACAGAAAGTTTTATTGGGTCCTTTTGTCTTGGATCAGGGGTGGCAAATTACATCCCTGGGCCAATTCGGGTTCTTGGCTTGTTTTTGTACAACCTGCAAGCTAAGAATGGTTTTTACATTTTTTAAAGGATGGTAAAGGAAAACAAAGAAGAGTATGTGACAGAGACCACGTGTAGCCTACAAAGCCTAAAATATTTATTATCTGGCCTTTTACAGAAAAAAGATTGTCAACCTTGTCTTAGGTAATAAATGACTTAAATGTCTGTGTTTATGCAGATGGTCCCTGACTTGTGATGGTTCAACTTAGGGTTTTTGACTTTGCAATGGTACGAAAGTGATATGCATTCAGTAGAAACTGGCCTTCGAATTTTGATCTTTTCCTAGGCTAGCGATATGCAGTACGATACTCTCTTGTGATGCTGGGCAGCTGCAGTGAGCCACAGCTCCCAATTAACCAGGTGATCACAAGGGTAAACAATTGATACACTTTCACCACTCTTTTTATCTCTTTTAGCACTGCATTCAATAAATTTTCTGAGTTTGTCAACACTTTATTGTAAAATAGGCTTTGTGTCAGATGATTTTGCCCAACTGTAGGTTAATGTAAGTGTTCTAAACACATTTAAGGTAGGCTAGGCTAAGCTATGATGTTTGGTAGGTAAGGTGTATTAAATGCATTTTCAACTTATGATATTTTCAACTTATGATGGGTTTACTGGGACATAACCCGATTGTAAGACATAGAATATCTGTATAATGTATTGTGGAATGTGAGAGCTTGTGATCAAGAATCGTATTTTTCATTATACTGTTGTATAGGATCCAGTACATGGCTAATTGCCTATTGAGTACTCAATTAAATAAATATTATTGAAAGGCTATTAGATGCCAGTTGTTGGAGATTTTTAGATGAATAAGACATTCAGGAAATTCAAGGAATTCATGTTTTAGTAGAGTAGGTAGACCTGTAAAGTCCTAGCGGTATTACTAATTAAACTGTAAGTACTACTAATAATGGTATTAAACACAGTAGTGTTGGAGTGTAGAGAGTAGTGAATTCTGATTAGGGCTATGTGTGGCTGGGGAGTAAAGAAAGGCAGCATGTAAGTGGGACTTTGAAGATGAGTAGGAATCAAATAGGCAGAGAGACAGGGAAAGGCATTCCAGGCTATGGGAACATCAGGAGCATGTGTGGAGTGGTAAAAACACAAGGTGAATTTGAAGAAATGTGAAGTAGGCAAATGTGAGTTATTTAAGATGAGGTATAAGCAATATACCAGGAAACAAGTAGGAAGGGTTGATATTTGTTGAGAGATGGTGGCTTTTGCTCACTAGGCAGTGAATGAGCAGACTGTCATAGGTTCTCAGAAGAAAACCCTACTCTATTGAGTGCCTGAAGTAGGAAGTGCTATGTCCATTTTTACACCTATTGGGTTGGCTTCCATACTTTTCAGGTGTCATCAAGAGCTTTGAAGCTGATGGAATGGTGGATTCGGGGATATTATAGCAATGGGAAACCAACACATCACCACTAGTGATTTAGCTTAACTCAGAACTTTTCAGTTTCCTTGTTGCTTTGGACCAGCAAGTCTTGCTTGTTGGGGAGAGTGGATTGTGAAGGTGGTCACAACCAAACAGTTTGTCAGGTACAGCCATGAAAATGTGTATTTTGCTTGAGACTACAGAAAAAGACAATTGAAAGAAGAATTTTCTCTTTTGCATAGCTGTTGTAGAGTTCACTGTTGAAATCCTAGGAAACTAAGCAGGCTGATAGAATCAGTGTAAGGATTATAATACTATACAACAGCACGGGATTGCATCTATGAAGTTGTGCTTCTCCCAGCCCTATTTTCTGGAATTTTATGATCAGGAACGTTTGACAAAGGGCTTAGATGAATCCCCTGAAATTCTAGTATTTGGGTTCTGGGAGCAAAGCAAGCGGCCCGTGAACTTCTTAAATAGCACCCATGGTCAATCCGAAACTTCTGAGAAGGAGTATGAATCTCTGCCTTTGTCACATGATGACATTCAGTGTTTTATCATTAGCTGCCTTTGTTCAGCTTTTTCATTTTATTTAGGTCCCAAAATTCATTTAATCAAGGGACTGTCTTCTTTAGCCAGTGGCTAAAAAGGCCAAATATAGAATAGATTGTGCCAAGTTTAGAAGCTATTTAAAATTCATGGATATGAAGTTTCAACCTGAACCCAAACTTTTTGGTGTCTGAGTTAATTTATATTTGGCAAAGAATAATTTCCAGGTTTCAAAAAGGGAAAACTAAGCAAAAGAAACTTCTGTGGAAGTGTATTTTAAGGCTTCTTGGATACCATTACCTCTTAGGGAAAAAATACACTGATGTTTTAAAAGAAAACCAATCAGAAACACATGGATTAAACTGCCTTCAAAGGAAAGACAGCTTTAAACAATAAGAGGGAATAGGATTTTGGAAAAATCTGATGATGTTTTCAAGACCCAGAAGTTTGGAAGAAAGTGAATAAAATCCAAACAGACCCTTAAAATAGATGTCTTTGGGGCTTCCCTGGTGGCGCAGTGGTTGAGAGTCCGCCTGCCGATGCAGGGGACACGGGTTCGTGCCCCGGTCTGGGAAGATCCCACATGCCGCGGAGCGGCTGGGCCCGTGAGCCATGGCCACTGAGCCTGTGCTCCGGAGCCTGTGCTCCGCAAGGGGAGAGGCCACAACAGTGAGAGGCCCGCCTACCGCAAAAAAAAAAAAAAAAAAAAAAAAAAAAATAGATGTCTTTGTATCTGACCAAAATTAATAATCACTGACTTACCTCCTACTGCCTCTGCTTTATAGATGAGGAAATTGAGACAGTAGGCCCCCAAATCGTGCCACGTGGAGATCAAGACTTTATCCATGAGTTGGTGATGTCACTAACTCTTGGCTCGGAGTGTGAAAAGGGCAGACTGATGTAACAGTTCGCCTGTAAGTCCTAGACATAGTGATCTAGCATCATCATGAACTTCTCCAATCCTCTGGACAACTGTTCCTCAGAGAGGGGCAAGAGAATCACACTAGTCATCCATAAAACCTAAATTGTGGGCTGCACACTCACCAGAGATTATATAGTATGCTCTCTATATCTCTATGTAGTGCCATTGCATCATAAATGCATTTAATGTGTGCAAACTCAACTCTTTGTACTACTCCAGGTTTAAAGTGAAAAGGGAGAGAGGGAGACAAGGAATAAAAAATAAAAGTAATTGCAGGTTATTTCAGTTACCGTTCTATTCAGTGACCATGAGATGAGAGAGATATTCTTCCAGCCTTAGGTGACCTCTCTTCCCATGTAACTCTCTTAGTGAGAACATCTTGCTGCATTGAAAGTAGTTCTAGTTATTAAATATACAGATATGTGTTTTTGTATAAAATGGCCCATTAATACAAGCAACTACAGCTCAGCAAAAGAAATGGTGAATTATTTTCCAAAGTCAACTCTGATGGATTCACTGGAAAATTGTACATTTGCCTGCAGTGTGACCCCTTTCTAAGAAGTTTTCAAGAGAAAATTTGATATTATTCAAATTCTTTTTAAAAAAATATTTATTTAGTTATTTGGTTGCTCCGGGTCTTAGTTGCAGCAGGTGGGTTCCTTAGTTGCAGCTCGCCAGGCTCTTAGTTGCAGCATGCAGGCTCCTTAGTTGTGGCATGCGAACTCTTACTTGTGGCATGCATGTGGGATCTAGTTCCTTGACCAGGGATTGAACCAGGGCCCCCTGCACTGGGAGCATGGAGTCTTAACCACTGCACCACCAGGGAAGTCCCGATATTATTCAAATTCTTTTCTTATGCGCTGACTTTAGAACTTAGCCACAACACACAATGGAATACCACTATTATCTACCTACAGAAGCCCAGGAACTGAGTAAAAGGAAATTCAGAGGGATAGGAAATTATGTCTGTGGCATAGAATTATCAATTAATGGTAGTGTTCAATGGAAAACATTAAAGAGAAAAAGAAGGAGGGGCTGGTTATAAAATAAACATGGGCAAGGGTCATGCTTTGCAGAACCCTGGTTTTCTACACTAAAGGAAAGACTATTAGGTAGAGAAGAGAGTTGTCATGGCAGGAAATACGTGAAGGAGAGAGATTACAGAGCAATGACAGGTGGAGGGAGGTTGGGTACATGGGAAGGGTAAGTGAACTATGCCCAATAGGCTCAGTATGAAGGAATATCATGTTGGGTATACCCATGACTTCTAAGTATTTGACTTGCGATCAAAGAATGTGGTTACTGGTTCTAGTGGTAAATTACAGACCCTAAATCTACTGAAAGTCATTTATGAAAGTGAGCAGTAATTGGTGTAGAAAGAATGAAGAATTTAGTGTTGTATAAAAACCATATGAAACTTTCTTCACCTGCAAAATGGCTATAATAATAGTGCTTAGACCGTTGGCTTGTTAAAAGGCTTAAATGAGATATGACAAAGTACCCAGCACAATGATTGGCAAATGGCATGCAGAAAAACCTCATCTTTACTTGGGGGCATTCAGAAAATTTCTAAATGTAGATGTTTCTATTAGATCTTATATGACCTTGTAATAAAATTCCATCTTCCTGCATATGGAAAATAAGAGCTGCTGGATATAAAGATTTGGAATCAAATACACTTAAACTTGAGTCACTTCCACATCTATAGCTGCTTGGTATCCCAAAGTGATAACTGAGTTTACTTTCAGAGTTCTTGTGAGGATTAAATGAGGTAATAAATACATTGAAAGAACTTAACACATAGTTATAACTCAGAATCTTAGTTCCTTTCTCCTTTACCCTTTTTTATTTTTTAAGGTATCTCAAACAGCTTTAATACAATTAAAAAAATAATTTAGAATTACTTTTGCCTGTGAGATGAAGTTCTGAATTGTATTTTTGACCACATAATGATCTCATATATTCTAATTAGCAACATTTAAAAATAGTTTTTGGGGACTTCCCTGGCGGTCCAGTGGTTAAGACTTTGCCTTCCAATGCAGGGCATGCAGGTTCAATTCCTGGTTGGGGAGCTAAGATCCCATATGCCTCAGGGTCAAAAAACCAAACCATAAAATAGAAGCTGTATTGTAACAAATTCAATAAAGACTTTTAAAAAATGGTCCATATCAAAAAAAAAAAAGAAAGAAAAATCTTTAAAAAAAGAAAAATAGTTTTTGAATTTATAGCAGGATCTAAGCATCTGGCAATATTATTTCAAATATCCTCTGTCTTTTTACCTCTGGGATTCAGTTTGACTATTTTACACACACACACACACACGGATTCTAGGATTCATGGATAAAGAATTATTTTTCTTAGCTTTCTTGAGGTGTAATTTACCTATAATAAAATTCATCAATTTAAAGTATATAATTCAATGAGTTTTGACAAATGTAAAAAGTCATGTAACCATCCGTACTATGACGCTATGGAATATTTTCATCATTTCTGGTACCCGTTTTGCAGTCAATGCCCTTTTACCAACTCCTGGTCTCTGGCAGTCATTGATTATTTCCTTTCTTTTCCTTTCACTATGATTTTGCCTTTTCTAAAATTTTATGTTAATGGAATCTTACAGTATGCAGTCTTTTGTGTCTGGATATTTTTCAATTTAGCATTATGTTTTTGAGATTCATCCGTATTGTTGAAAGTATTGCTAGTTAATACTTTTTTATTGATAATCAGATAATCCCATTTTATTACTAAACCACAATTTGTTTATCCATTTGCAAGCTGATGGACATCTGGCTTTGTTCCAGTTTTGGGAAGTTGGGACTAAAATCTCTGCACATTTATATGCAGTGTGTGACCTTTGTGTGACCATATATTTACATTTTTCTTGAGTAAATACCTAGATGTGGAATTGCTAAGTCTTATGGTAAGTATATGCTTAAATTTATAAGAAACTGTCAAACTGCTTTCCAAAATACTTGTCCTGTTATTCGTTCTCATCAGCAGTGTGGAATACTTTCAGTTGCTCTGCCTCCCTGGCAACACCTGATATTGTCAATATCTTTCATTTTAGCCATATCTAATGGATGTGTGTTTTAGCTCATTGTTTTTTATTTGCCTTTCCCTAATGAGTAATGAGTTTCAGTATAATTTCATATGTTTATTTGCCACCCATATATTTTCTTTGGTATCCTTCTATCTATCTGGTTTGCCATTTCTTTTTCTTACCTATTAAAGAGTAAAGTTTTAAATTTTGAAGAAATACAATTCATTAACTTTTATGTTTCGTGCTTTTTGTGTCATACTTAAGAAATCTTTGCCTAACCCAAAGTTTCACATTTTTTAATGTTTTCTTCTAGAAGTTTTATAGTTTTAGCTCTTTTATTTAGGTCAATGATTCATTTTTCAGTCTTGTGTGAGATGAAGGTCACTGTTAATTTTTTAAATATTGAGGTACAATCATTCCAGTGCAGTTTGTTGGAAAAAAAATTTTTCCAGTTGACTTATTTTGGCACACTTGTCAAGCATCAATTGTCAATATATGTATGGATTTATTTCTGGACTTTCTGGTTCATTGATCTGTATGTCATTATGCCAATACCAAGTTGTCTTACTTCCTGTAGCTTTAGAGTAGGTACTGAAATCACATAGTGTGAGTCTCTCAATTTAGTTCTTCATTCTCAAAATTAGTTTGTCTATTCTGAATCCCTTGAGTTTATATATGAATTTTAGCATTAGCTTGCCAATTTTTATAAAGAAATCAGTTGAGATTTTGTTTATGAATGAATTGAATCTATAGGTCAATTTGGAGAAAACAGACATTCTGGAAATATAAAATCTTCTGATCATAAAAATGATATAGTTCTGCATTTGTTTAAGTCTTCTTTAATTTGTCTCAGCAATGTTCTGCAATTCTCAGTGAATATGACTTATGCATATTTTACTAAATATATTTCTATTTATTTCATGTTTGATGCTAATGCAAATGGTATTTTTAAAATTTAAAACTATGATCATCTGTGGCTAATGTATAGAAATATAATTGCCATTTATGTATTGACCTAGTATACTGTAATCTTGCTAAACTCACTTATTATTTCTAGGAGCCTTTTTGGAAATTCCTTAGGGTTTTTAACATGGATGAACATGTCCTCTGTGAACAAGGACAGTTTGAATTCTTCCTTTCCAGTACTTATTTCATTCATTCATTTATTTATTATTGTCTTGCTTTATTGCTCTGGCCATGATTTACAGCATAATGTTGAATGGAAATAATTAAAGCAGAATCCTTGCCTTGCTCTTCATCTAAGAATGAAAGCAGTCTTTACCCATTAAGTGTAATATTAACTGTAGGTTATCTGTAAGTGTCCTTTATCAGACTGAGAAAGCTCCCCTTTATTCCTAATTTGCTGGAAATTTTTATCATGAAAAAATGTTAAATGTTGTCAAATTTATTTTATGAATCTATGGGGCTGTATTTTCATTTTAAGACTCTTAACATGAGGAAATACATTGATGATTTCCAAATGTTTCCAAACCTACCTTGAATTACTGAGATGGGTTCAATTTGCTAAATATTTGTTAAAGATTTTTACATATATATTCATGAGGGATATTGTTCTGTTGTTTTCTTGTAATTTCTTTCCTTGATTTTGGTGTCAAGGCAATGCTGGTTTCATCAATGAGCTGGGAAGTGTTCCTTCCTACTGTATTTTCTAGAAGATTTTGAATATAATTTGCATCGTTTCTTAATGTTTTGAAGAATTTTCTAATAAAGCCATCTGTGCAAAGAGTTTTATTCTTAGGCAGTTTAAAAATTATCAATTCACTTTCTTTAAAGATAAAAGCCTTTTCAAATTACCTATGTGTTTTGCATTGAGCTTCGGTAGTTTGTATCTTTCAAGGAATTTGTCGATTTCATCAAGTTGTTGGACTTCTTTTCATAAAATTTCCTTATGGTATCCCCTTATTAAAATTTTAAGATATATAGGATCTGTAGTGATGTCCTTTCTCTTGTTCCTAATATTTGTAATTTGCATCTTCTCGCTGTTCTTCCTTATCAGCTTGCTAGAAGTTTATCCAGCTCATTTATCTTTAGAATTAGCTTTTTGATTCATTCGTGTTATCTACTTCATTTTGTTTTATGTTTCATTGATTTCTGCTCCTCTTTTTTAAAAATTTCATTCTTCCTGCTTACTTTGGATTTAATTTGCTCCACTTTATCTAGTTTCTTAATGTGAAAGTGTAAGTAACTGACTTGCGATATTTCTTCTTTTCTAATGTAGGCATTTGATGCTTTAAAATTTCTTATAAACACTGCATTAGCTGCATCCCACAAGTTTTTATATGTCGTGTGTGCATTTTTATGAAATTCAAATACTTTCCAGTTTCCTTTAAATTTCTTCATTGAGCCATGGTTTATTTTAAAATGTACCATTTAGGGCTTCCCTGGTGGCGCAGTGGTTGAGAGTCTGCCTGCCGATGCAGGGGACGCGGGTTCGTGCCCTGGTCTGGGAGGGTCCCACATGCCGCGGAGCGGCTAGGCCATTGCTGCTGAGCCTGCGTGTCCGGAGCCTGTGCTCCGCAATAGGAGAGGCCACAACAGTGAGAGGCCCGCGTGCTGCAAAAAAAAAAAAAAAAAAAAAAAGTACCATTTAATTTTCAAATATTTAAGGATTTTCTATGAACATTTCTATTATTGACTTTTAATTATATTTTGATAAGACAATATTGTCTATTTTGGTAAATGTTCTGTGTGCACTTGAAAATAATGTCTGTTACATATATTGTTCAATAAACATCAAGTAGATTGTGTTGTTCAAGTCTTCTGTATCCATACTGATTTTCTGTCTACTTCTTCTTTTTAATCAATTATTAAGTCAGAAGTGATGAGTTATCCAACTATAAACTTTTTTATTTGTCTCTTTTACCTTTAGGTTCTACTAGTTATTGGCTTACTATATTTTAAGATTGTGGTATTAAGTGCATACACTTTTAAGATTGTTATGTCCCCTTGTTAAATTGACATCTTTATCATTATGAAATGATCTTCTCTATTCCTGGTAATATTATTTGCTTTAAAATCTACTTTGATATTAATATAGCCTTGTCATCTTTCTTTTGATTTGTGGCTATATAGTATATCTCTTTCCATTCTTTCACTTTTGACATTTGTCTGTCTTTATATTAAAATGGGTTTAATGTAGACAGCTTAAAACTAGGTCTTTTTTATTTTATCAATCTGGGAATCTGTGCTTTTTGTAGAACACTTACTTTTAATGTGATTATCAACATGATTATGTTTAAATCTACCATCTTGCCACTATTATTTGTACCATCTTTTTTTGGTAGCTTTTCCCTCTTTTTTATGGATAAACTGAATATTTGTATAATTCCATCTCCTTTCTTGGCTTGTTATCTATATATTTTGGCATTGCTTTTTAGTAGTTACCTAGGGTTTATAATATTCATCCCATGCTTAACATATTATAAAATATGTATTTTGATTTCACAATTTCATATGAAAATTGCATTTCTATTTAACTTTCTCTTGGCAATATTACAGATATTATTTTTATCATTGATTGCATTTCTGCAAATGTTATAAATCTCATTATTAGTGTAGTTATTATTGCTCTGAGTAATCATTTATCTTTTCAGAAAATTAAAATAATGAGAAAAATGTCTTTTATAATTACCTGTGTATTTATTATTTCCTGAGCACTTCTTTCTTTTGTGTAGATCCAAATTTCCATCTGGTGTCCTTTACCTATGCCTGAGGACTTCCTTTAGTAATTCTAATAGTGCTGCTCTTCTTGCGGTGACTCATCTTGGTTATGTTAGAAAAGGTCTTCATTTTGTCTTTGATTTTGAAAGATTTTTCACTGGGTATAGGATTCCACATGGACAGTTATTTTTAAAGAGATCATTACATTCTCTTCTTACGTTCATTGCTACTAATGTGAACCCTCCTTTCAGTCTTATCTTTGTTTCTCTGGTGATATTAAAAATATCTCTTTATCATGTGTTTTAAAAAATGTGATTGTGATATGCCTTACTGATAATTTCTTCTTGTTTCTTCTGCTTGGGGTTTGTTGACTATTCTGGATCTGTGTGTTTATGATTTTCTTCACATTTGGGGAAAAAATGTCATTATTTTTTAAAGTATTTTTTCTTCCCCACTCTAACTTCCTTTGGAGGCTCCAATTAAACATACGTTAGGGTGTGTGATATTGGTCCACAAGCTTATGGATGTTCTGTCCATCACTTCAGTCTATTTAATCTCTATTTCACTGTGGATAGTTTCTATTGCTGTGTCTTCTGGTTCACCAGCTTTTTCTCCTACAATGTCTAATCTGATGTTATTTTTTCTATTCATATATTGCATTTTTCATCTATAAAATTAATTTGGGGCATTTTTGTATCTTTCATTACTCTGTTTTAATGCCCTTGTTTACCAGTTCTATGTCATTTCTGGGTCTATTTCTATTGCTTGTTCCTTTCTCCTGGTATGGGTCATATTTTTTAACCTCCTTGTATGATTCATAATTTTTGACTGGATGAAAAAATTCTGAATTTCACATTGTTGGGTGCTGGCTTTTTAAAAATTCTTTTCAATATTGTTGGGATTTGTTTTGGAATCCAGTTATTTAGAATCAGTTTGATTTTCTTGAAACTTGCTTTTTTTTTTTTTTTTTTTTGTGGTATGTGGGCCTCTCACTGTTGTGGCCTTTCCCGTTGCGGAGCACGGGCTCCGGACGCGCAGGCTCAGCGGCCATAGCTCACGGGCCCAGCCGCTCCGCGGCACGTGGGATCCTCCCAGACCAGGGCACGAACCCGCGTCCCCTGCATCGGCAGGCGGACTCTCAACCTCTGCGCCACCAGGGAAGCCCCGAAACTTGCTTTTTAACTTTGTCAAGGCAGGTCCAGAACAGCCTTTAGTTCAGGATAAATTTGGCTCTACCACTAAAGAAATACCCTGCTGAGGGACACATCTATGCTCTGTATGTTAGGAGATGTTTCCATTCAAGGTGATAGGAATAAGAACAAGATAACTGGTTTTCTATGGGCTCCAGAGTCTTCTGCTGCTTTTTTTTCAATGGTACTTGTGTGATATTCAGACAGAAAAAAAAATCATAATCTAATTGTGAACAAAAAAGCAGACAAACTCAAATTTAGGGACAATCCGTAAAATAATTGGCCTGTACTTTTAAAAGTGCTAAGGTTGTGAAATACAGAGAAAAACTGAGGAACTTTTTCTAGATTAAAATAAACCAAAGAAACAGGACAACAGAATGCAATGAATGATTCTATATTGGATATTGCACTGAGGGGAAAAAAGATCTAAAGGATATTATTGGAACAATTGCAAAATTTGAATATGATCTGTGGATTAGATAATAGTAATATAACAAAGTTAAATTACCTGATTTTGATAATTGTACTGTAGTTGAGTAGGTCAGTGTTCTCAGGAAATGCATGCTGAAGTATTTAGGGGTAGGGGTATGCAACTTTCTTTCGAAGTGTTTAAGACATTACACACATTCACCTGCACATGCACACAGACACACACACATAGCACAAGCAAGCAAATGATAAATTGAAGAAAATGTAAATAGTTGTTGAATCTGGGAAAAGGATATATAGGAATTATTTGTATCATCCTTGTAACTTTTCTGAAAACTGAAATTATGTGAAAAAAATTTACCAAAAGTGAATTGGCTCAAGCGCACAGGATTGAGTTTCTTTTTATTGCTAGGTGTACATTGGTTAGCCTCTTGGGAGAGTTGATGGGTTTAATCTAAACACAGAGGAAATGGAATGATTTATTATTCTTTCCTGATAGCTCCCCCTTTCTGAATCAAATGTGAGTTACAAACCAGAAGTTCTATGGTGCCAGGACTGACATGACAGTAGCTTATCTTTGTTGGCCAAGGCGACAGTCTGCTGCATGCCTACATGTCACTTCCCATTACCAATGGCATGAAACTGATACTGAAAAAGATGACATTAGAAATTTCAGCCCTTTCTTCCTAGAGTCATTCATCATGAGCTTTAGTAGCAAAATGTTCCCAGATTCTTAGTGTAGCCTCATGAAACCAGAACTGACTTCTTGCTAAATTCCAATATTAGTCACAGTTCTGTGGTCACAGTACTTTTTTAGATTTTTTTGTTTGTTTTTTGTTTGTTTAATAAAAAAACTTCTCATGACTGTAACAGTTTATTTTGGGTGGAGGCTTGGGGAGGAGGAAGAAGGGGGAAGGATTATTTGTCATCCTCCATTACAGGTGACCACAGAAGGCACTAGAGGGGAAGAAAATCTCTCAGAAATTGGTGGTAGTTGTCAAACTTGGTCAAGTAGGAACAATGTGGGCAGTGTCATAAGTGAATGAAACCTTTCAGAGAGGGTGTGTATGTGGGGGCAGGGGGGACTATATGAAAGGTAAAACAACCCACCATGAGTTGCTCACAGCTTCACTCACCTAGTCCTGGTTACAGATAGCCCCATAACCGCTTTTGTCTTTGCTTGTTAACAGAGAAGAATGCATCTGATCTCCATGTCTTGTCCACATGATTAATGGGGATGCTACTGCAGGGATAAATTCTGCTTCCTTCTGTGCATCTCTGGCATCAAGTAGCACCTGCTCAGTTACCAAGGAGTGTTATCTTACAATCAGTAAATAAAGTTAGGGTGAAGTGAGTAAGCGTCTTGGACTAATGGCGGTGTTTAACAAGGCAGGGAGCTGGGCTGCAAAAGGGACGCTTGATTTCTTTGATCAGCTTAAACATCGCCTTGGTTAGAATCACAGATTGTTACAACCTGCAGATCATTCCATGAACGTCATTATCCCTAACATATCAACTTTTTCCCCAGGAATACACTTACCAGTTCCAGATAAATTGGTAGAGTGAGTATTCGCAGAGCTGGTCCTAAATGAAAGTATGCTCTCATGCTCTGCTTTCATGTTCCACTTGTCCTTTTGGGGACTCTTGTCTCACTTATTCCCTCCCCTTAGAATTTGTCTTATTATAAGACATAACCTGAGATTTAAAATTGAGCTCTGGAAAGACTGATTTAAGATTGAAATTTTAAAGGGAAGTGGTCAAGTACTGAACAGGATGGTTTTCAATGATTTAAATAGTCTCTTGTCAATCTACAAACCTTCTAGAAGTATTATTACCCCTATTTTAGAGATGAGGAATTTGAGGTAGGTATCAGAAAGATAAACAATTTGCCTAAGGGCAAGAAGGTAATATATGGATGAAGTGGAACACAAGCTCGGTTCTGTATGATTCCAAGAGTTGCCACTGGTACCAGGTTGTGGAGATGCAAATCTCCCATCCTACCTCTCTCCTTCCCACAAAACACTGCCCCCAAATTCTGTCTTTCCTTTGTTCAACAAATGTATCTTGAATACTCTACATGCCAGGTACTAGGCCAGGTGTTGGGGATACTTCCTTAAAAATATTTATCACCAGTGATAATTGTATCCTCAAACTTTTCTATAACTCCTGATTTGGTTTCAATTCCCAAAGAGCCCGTCATAGTGACACAAGTGTGAGAAGATGAGCATTGCAGCAGGTTGCTGTCTCTAATCCTACATAGTACTTTGTACCTCAGCAAGTTTAATTAATTAAGTTTAAAAAACTTTGTCACATGCACCATGGAGTTTCAGACCTTCATGCATTTTGCTTATGTTTTGTATACTCTTTGTTCTTCCTGGGATACTATTTTCTGTACTTTGCCTTTTGGCATCCTTCAAAACTAAGTTTCTTATTGACTTTATTATAAGACTTACTTTATCTGAGAAAGAATTACTCCAGCTAATTCTGTTCTTTGAATGTACTTCTATTACTTCCCTTAACAAATTTAAACTCTTTACACACATGGTTCATGGCCTCTGATAAATAATGTCTGGGCTCAGTGGGGCTATTGACCTTGTCTCATTCATCCTTGCACCTCTAGCACTTAGCTCAGTGCCTAGCACAAAGTAGACTTTCAGTAAATGCTAAATGAAATGAGTGCTTAGTGGAAGTTCATGCTCTGCCATTAACTCAGAGCATGGTCTTAGGTGACTCATTCCTTTCTCAGGGAACTCAGTAAGTTATATAATTTATAATATTGCATTTGAGTGGATTATATACTTTATAATATTAATAGTTATTGAGTACATACCTTGATTGAGTACTTACTTTGTACAGCGTTAGGTGTTTTATATGCATCATCTCAATGGATCCTTACGTCAACCTCATGAGGTAGCCATCAATATCATTCTCATTTGACAGATAGGAAGCTGAGATCTAGGGATGAAAAGTGACTTGTGCAAAGTTGCACAAGATAGTGGAGTCTAGAACAGATCAGAAAAGAGTCTGTTGGACTCCAAGGCCTATGCTCTTAAGTATCTTGCTGAATTGTTTTCAGTTCTCTGGATTAGTAAATAAAGCACCCTGATGACAGTGCTTCTCCATTCTTTTCTTTCTGATGTAGGCAATGCTCAAGTCACTGTAGGTAATAATTTTGTTTGTTTGTCTACCATGAAAGCTGAAAAAGTGGAGTCTCTCTCTGGCTCATAATTATGAGTCATTAACAGGTTGTTCTGAAAATTGATTCTAAAGTGACCTTTTGGGGAAGGCTGAATTCCACTTCCAGGACTGGTCCATCTGCTAAGAGAATCATGAAATACTAGCACTACACAGGGAAGGCAAGCTGATCTGGGACCCCAAAGAAATAGGGCTCTGGGGTGGGGTTAGTGATAGGAAAAGGTGGAATTGAAGAGCGAGGGTAGAGGGCTCACAGCAAAATGTAACCAGTTTTAAATGCAAGGACTTTGAAACAAAAAGAATTCAACCCTAGAACATGATTATATTTAACCAGTGGAGATTTAACACCATGCCTCTGCATTCTAATCCAGGGAACAAACGTGGCTCAAGTTACAAATCTCACAGAAATGACTGTGGCAGCCCAGGACACAATACACCCAGGTGGGAGGCAACTATCACCAGAATACAGCCAAGCCAGTCAGCACCTAAATCATGGCCGTGGGTCTGTCTTGGGGGGATCTGTCCTGGTGGATCTGTCCTTGTGGGTCTGTCTTGGTGGGATCTGTCCCCATCAGCCACCTTAGGGGAGACAGAAGTCATGGATCAGAAGGAGGAACATGGTGTCACACAGATGCATTTTAGTAATGTATCAGTGGCATAGGGTTGTGTAATTCCCAGTTTAGGACGGAGGGGCAGCTGAGCTGTACAGGGTGGAGAGGTAGACAAGGAAGACCCCAAAATTCATGTGGGAATGAATGCAGAAGGCTGCTTTGTCTTCCAACTGCTGGCCAAGCACAAAATAACCCACACTGCCATGAAGGTCAAATACCAAACCAAAGGTCTAGTTAGAAGAACTGACTGACTCCTGGATGGTCTCCCTGCCTACTCCTTCCATTCTTTCTCTGATTCTCCCCAGGCATCCTAAGGCCATTCCAAAAACTCTTCCTTATTTGATTCTTGAAGGTCTGCTACTGGTGTTGTCGTTTGTCTTGAGTCAAAGTTTGCCTATAATTTTCTGGTTTACTAAGAACTTCACACATGCTCTTTCATGGCAATTCTGAGACATAGTTATTGTTTCCATTCCCATTTTACAGCAATCCTGAGACATAGTTATTGTTTCTATTCCCATTTTACATAAAAAGAAACTGAAGCTCAGAGAAGCTCAGTGATGTACCCAAGATCATGTGTGAAAAACCACCATTGTTGGAAAAGAATCATTTAATTCCAAATATTTGGCTTTTCTTTTCCCTTTTCTTTTTTTCTTGTGGCTAATATTGACTTTTAGAGTTCCTTCCAAGCAAAGTCTGTGCCATACTCTTTGCTGAACTGACCCTGCCCCACCTGCCTCTATCAAAGAGTATTAGCTATATCTCCAAGCCTCAAAGAATTTTCTGTGAAATTTAGCATGTGAGAGCTCTAAGTTCATAAACTGATGATAATTTCTCCTAAAAAGAACATTTTCATTAGGATGACCTTAAAGCTTCTTGTCCACATTGACATATATTTGAGATTAAAATGAGCAACAAAAATAATTTAAATTACATGATTTTGAAATATTAATTGACTAGATGAAAACAGTTCTATTAAAACAATTTTCAAATACAAAATTCTTTTTTTATAAATTTATTTATTTTTGGCTGCATTGGGTCTTCGTTGCTGTGTGTGGGCAGTGTACATTTGTGTGCCACTCAATTGATTTCCACAAGGTGAACACAACCTGCAACAAGCACCCAGATCAAGAAATACAATGTTTACTAACACCCTAGAAGTTTCCCTCATGTTCATTTCTAATCAGTATCCACATCCCAAGGTTAACCACTATCATGACTTTTAGCCACATAGATCAGTGTTGTATGTTTTATTTTTGCACTTTATATAAACATAACCATACAGGCTGCATTCCTTTGTGTCTGTCTTCCCTTGCTCAGCCTTGTATATATGAAATTTATCCATATTGCTATTCGTACTTGTAAAATACTTGTTCTCTTTGCTGTCTGGCATTTTATTGTATGACTATATCGTAATTTGTCTATCAACTGTTGATGAGTATTTGGTTAGTTTTCGTTTGGGGGTTAGTACCACTAGGGTACAATGATCATTCTAGTCCAAGTCTTTTGGTGAGGAGATGTACACATTCCTGTTGGGTGTACAGTTACAAGTGGGAGTGCTGGGTCCTATCTTATGAATGAATGTGTACAGATTTTACAGATATTGGTGAAAATTTTTACAAAATTATTGATTCTCCTACATGCCCCATTACAGCCAGGTTGGGAGAAGGAGAGGAAGATGACAACTATCTAGGTTAAGACAATCAGGTTCCCTCACGGGAGATTTGAACTTAGACCCTGTGGAAAGTCACTGGTGGGTTGCAGGGATTCTAGAAGCAGACATGAAGAGGCAATGAGCTAGGTTCATGGCAGAACACCAGCTTCAAAAGACAAGGTGCCAGGGCTGTCCAGACTTCAGAACTTTTCTCCCAGTTCCTCTCCTGACAACTACAGTGATGCTTCATTTCCCATCTCGACATCCAGGAGGTGGTATCTTTACAACAAAACCCAGCAGTTTAATTTACCTAGATTTCCTGCATTTTTATACTTTCGACTAATATATCCTTGGTGTTAAAACAGTTAAAACCCATTTGTTGGGTATTGGGCTTCTATATGGTCCCTAATCACATTTTTGTACTGGGAAATTTAAAAAGTAATTAGTCAATGTTCCTTTGATAAATGCTGTAACTGAGGTAAGTACAAAGAACACTACGTACAAAATAAGGAAGTGTCCAGGTCTATCAGGGTGAATTTACTCTGAGATTAATGATGCTTAAGAGTCAGGGTCTCTCATTTGCATAGAACCCATCCTAAGCTCTGGAGGGACACTACTCATCATGTTTCTGTAAGTGTTACACAGGTAGACTATTTCAACTGAAATTTAGCAAATGTTTATTTTATTTTATTTTTAAAGAGTCTCCCTCCCTGCAATTGTTTATCCATTGGGTTCTGCAACACCTGGATCTTCCCCATTCTGGGGAGTTTAGTAAAGTTCAGGGCTTCCCTGGTGGTGCAGTGGTTAAGAATCTGCTTGCCAATTCAGGGGACACGGGTTCAAGCCCTGGTCCGGGAAGATCCCACATGCTGCGGAGCAACTAAGCCCGTGCGCCACAACTACTGAGCCCGCGTGCCACAACTACTGAAGCCCGTGCTAGAACCCATGCCCCACAACAAGAGAAGCCGCCGCAATGAGAAGCCCCCGCAATGAGAAGCCCGTGCACTGCAACGAAGACCCAATGCAGCCAAAATAAATAAGTAAATAAGAGGGTTAACATAAATTATAAAAAGAAAAAAAAGTTCAGAGAGTAGGAGACCTTGAGTTGAGGCTTGAAGAATCAAGAGGGTTTTCTCAGGCGGGCAAGGGCAGATGGGTTAGGCCAGGCCTCAAAGGCAGTGTGTGTTAAGGCACGAGGTACGGCTGTGTGAAACAAATGTGATTGTTTGAAGACAGATAAAAGTTTGATGCTAGAGCTAAGTGAACAGTCGCAGGTTGTAGGTAACACGTAACTGATGAATAAGGAATCTGAGGAGGTGGCCAAGGACCAGTCAGGGAGACCCATATATGCCAGGATTAAGATCTTGTGTTTGTCGTGCGGGTGATGGGAGTAGGGGGAGAGTTAGCATGAAGGAGTGCTATAAGGCTTTTGTAGATGGAGCATTCTCCCGCAGAACATGCTCCCAGTTCTAAAAATGCTCAAAAAGATCAGGATTTTTTGGAGATTCTGTATCTATAACTTTGAGGAGAAGAGTACTTGGTAAAGGAGAGAGAAGGAAGCAACAATCTATATATTTGGAGAGAAAAACAATACAGTGGATGAGAATAAAACAAAATTGAAATAGTGTACAAGTGCAGATTTAAAATCATTGAAAGAAGTTTCCAAGATGTCAAGGAGAAAGAATAAGAAGGCCAATATATGTACCAGCTGCTATTTTTTTAAATTTAATTAATTTATTTTTTTACATCTTTATTGGAATATAATTGCTTTACAGCAGTGTGTTAGTTTCTGCTTTATAACAAAGTGAATCAGTTATACATATACATATGTTCCTATATCTCTTCCCTCTTGTGTCTCCCTCCCTCCCACCCCCTCTAGGTGGTCACAAAGCACCCAGCTGATCTCCCTGTGCTATGCGGCTGCTTCCCACTATCTATCTACCTTACGTTTGGTAGTGTATATATGTCCATGCCTCCCTCTCGCTTTGTCACAGCTTACCCTTCCCCCTCCCCATATCCTCAAATCCATTCTCTAGTAGGTCTGTGTCTTTATTCCTGTCTTACCCCTAGGTTCTTCATGACATTTTTTTTCTTAGATTCCATATATATGTGTTAGCATACGGTATTTGTCTTTCTCTTTCTGACTTACTTCACGCTGTATGACAGACTCTAGGTCTATCCACCTCATTACAAACAGCTCAATTTCGTTTCTTTTTATGGCTGAGTAATATTCCATTGTATATATGTGCCACATCTTCTTTATCCCTTCATCTGATGATGGACACTTAGGTTGTTTCCATCTCCGGGCTATTGTAAATAGAGCTGCAGTGAACATTTTGGTACATGACTCTTTTTGAATTATGGTTTTCTCAGAGTATATGCCCAGTAGTGGGATTGCTGGGTCATATGGTAGTTCTATTTGTAGTTTTTTAAGGAACCTCCATACTGTTCTCCATAGTGGCTGTACCAATTCACATTCCTACCAGCAGTGCAAGAGTGTTCCCTTTTTTCCACACCCTCTCCAACATTTATTGTTTCTAGATTTTTTGATGATGGCCATTCTGACTGGTGTGAGATGATATCTCATTGTAGTTTTGATTTGCATTTCTCTAATGATTAAAGATGTTGAGCATTCTTTCATGTGTTTGTTGGCAGTCTGTATATCTTCTGTGGAGAAATGTCTATTTAGGTCTTCTGCCCATTTTTGGATTGGGTTGTTTGTTTTTTTGTTATTGAGCTGCATGAGCTGCTTATAAATTTTGGAGATTAATCCTTTGTCAGTTGCTTCATTTGCAAATATTTTCTGAGGGTTGTCTTTTGGTCTTGTTTATGGTTTCCTTTGCTAAGGAAGCCAGCTGCTATTTAAAGCATCCATTGCCATAGTGGATCTCCACTGAGGAAAAGACAGGACACAGTCCAGCAGAAACAGCGAATGGTTGGAATTTCCCCAGCACCCTCCACATGTGCTTCTGTAAATGTACACACATTAAGAGCTGCTTAGTGTAGGTCAGGAGCATGAGCCCCGACGTGAAAAGAAGGGCCCCTTCCCAAATGCCCACATCATTATGAGCTATGACTCCCCAGCCACTGATATCACACTCTTTCACGAAATGCAACATAACCCATAGCCAGTCAGCTCTGCGATTTCAGACCTGGCTGTGCATGCCTGTAACCCAAGTGTCTTGGTGGCAGTTACCCTATCACCCCTGCTCCATAATTCTTATCTGGGCGTGAGAAACTTTTAAATTGCATTTGGAGCTAAGACTTCAGCAGCAGTAAGTTAAATCCTAGAAATAAGCGTGCAATAGTGTACGTGTATTTCCATGAAGCTGTTGTGTCAAGCAGACATCAGTTAGGTGATTGCCCCAAATGTGGCCACTAGTAGATTTCACACATTAAGGAGGAGCTGCTGCTTCCTATGTTTGATGAAGACATGGGCTGCTTGGGTGAATAAACATGGAACCATGACAGAGGACCATGACTTAAATCCCCCACATCGAGAAGAGTTCTCATTCTGGGTGCTCTGCTTAGCATGAGAAAACACGCATTCAATTTTGTTGCTAATGAAGCTCCTTCCGAACAGGCAACAGTTGCTCTCTGCTTCATGTATCTGGTATCACCTGACACCAGTGAGTCTGGGCAAAACGAACCCAACAAATAGGAAGGAATTACAGCCTTACTGTGTTTCCCTCCAGCTTCCCCTCCATAGTTTTACAGCATCAACCCTACATATTTACTCCATGTATTTTAGCAGCGATAAAAGAGATTGAGTCAGGAATAAGGTGTGATTCAACTGAAGTTTGCATTGGCTCAATGAATCAGACATTTCTTGGGCTTCTTGTAAGGCTATTATACAGCCACTGATTAAAGATCTCCTATCCCACTTGTCAGGGCAGGGAGGCCAACTTGCTGCTTAGAAGCTAGGGGATGTGGACTACATTTTTCTCTCCAGTGTCTTTCTTGGATCCTTTAATTCAATGCCAGTAATGGCTCCCCAAGCCCATGCTCTGACATACTTCCACCAGGACAAGAAAACCAAGGATGAAGCCAAGATATTAAATGTGATTAAGATTTTTATCCAAGGTTATGAGTGCAAGGTCAGATCAGAGGAGAGTGGAGTGAAAAGCATGTAAGTTACCATCTCACCAACCCAGTTGTTTAATAGATGAGGAAACTTAGGCCCAGAGAAGTCAGGCAGTGTGCTTAGAGTTACAAAATTATTTAATGAGAACCTCAGGATGTATACCCAAGTCATCCCATTCCTCACTCCATCCCCGGTTACTCTGCTACGCAGATGAACTTTATCCTTGAAAATGGCTGTCTTCATTTTCAGCAAAGCCCCACCATCCTCTTCATCATACCTCATTCTGCCTTCTTCTTTTAGGTGCTGTGTGCTACTACCTACTCTCTATCCTCTGTTCTGTTAAAGCTTGTCTGTCAAGAAATCTTGCTTTAGAGAAGTAGCTCAAGCCACACCCTTCCCAGGCATATTTACATGAAAATACTTATTCTAATGCAGGGTTTTGAACAAGGCACTCATTGCAGAGCCTTGACATCATGCCATAGACAGTCACCTCCTTGGCTTGTGTGTATAATGACAATATATGGAGCTGCCCGCTCACAGAGAGGACATTTGTGCAGGCAAATTTTCTTAAGAGGTGGACAATGGGAAGGAAATGTATATTTCTGGGAATCACGATCTCGAAGTCCTGAGGAAGAAGGATGCTCCTTCTGTTTCAAAACATTGCTGAATTACTCTCCAAGTGAGTTCTGAGGTCATCCAGTTCTGAAAATGTGTATTTCAGTCTTTCTTGGGATGCCCTTGTGCACAGACACCACTTCACTCATTCAGAGAGAAAAAGCATTCCCTGGTAACGAGCAGCCACTCCCACACACTTTATGGAACATATTGGAAAGAGGCAAATTGCCATTCATTCAATTTATTCCTCAGGTACTTAAGCCCTGACTCTGTATCAGGGCTCAATACCAAATGGAAGATTTCAAGTCCCAACTTGAATCAGTCAGGAAGTGGGATTCCTACTCAGGCCAGTGAAGCCATAGGTCCTAGGTACTTGAGGAAGTGATAGGTACAAGTTATGTAATTCTCAGGGACTGCGATTTCAGATAATCTTAAAGATAGTCTGGGGATTAGCAAGATCTAAATGGTAGAGATACCATAGTTCTGACAGAGATCACTCAGAAAGAAACATACAGATGACGGTTTGAGCTAAACCTGAAGACTGAGGATCATCAAAGATGTCATTCCTGCAACTGATTTTAGACACACAATTTATGTAGGCATACGTAAGGACATGTGGCTTATAATCAGCCTATTGTAGTCCAACAATAAAGGCTGGAAAGGCTCACAGAATGTTTTATGCTGAGACACGAATAACTTTAACATTAAAAGTTATAGTAACAATAATAGTTAAGATAGTTTTTTATATTTTATTGGAGCTGTGCCACACTTTGGTCCTGTCTCTACGCCCTTGAATGGATTTTCTCGTTTACAGCTGTAGTCAGAATCAGATAGAAAGTAACAGGAAGACAAGGGACAAAGTGGTTGAGGAATTGAGAGTGGAATTGGTGATCAGCATTTTCTGAAAAGAAGCCCTTTTTGGTTCAGGATGAGAATTTAAGTCTCCTCCAAGTTCAATGAACCTTCTGCCTGACATCCTGAACCACAGGGCACAGCCTTTGAGCCAAACTGTAAGATACTGTCTCTGCTAGAGTCAGTAGTACAGTGGGTCCCCACGTGAGGGGCTGGGACAGTCTACAGAATCAGGAATATCTGGGGTTAAATTATGCCGCTGTGTACATGCCAAAGAGTAAGTAATCTTCCCAGAGCAAATAAAATCTGTAACACAGGACAACTCCTCATCCCCAAATACTAACTAACATTATGACAGGACTCCAAGGTATCACTACTACATCAGTACTACATACCTAGTCAACACTAATTACTAATGAATTTTATTTGAAACATTAAAAATCTTCTTATGCGCTTCTTTTAAGGTACCCCCCTTTTAACAGTACATTCATCATCACTCACCACTTCCCCCCTTTCCCCAGATGTTAAGTAGAGCATAGTGTTGAGCACAAGGACCCCAGAAGCAGACTAGCGGCTTTCTAATTGCAGCTCCTCCACTTATCAGCTATGTGACCCCAGGCAGGTAAGTTACCTGACCTCTCTCTTCCTTCACCTGTAAAAGGGGCCTGAGGAATAGATAGTACAGTATAGTGCAGCCCATCATCTTCCTCGTTCCATCTTAGAGATGAAGAAACAGTTTAGGGAGGATGGCTATTAAAATTTAGTTAATTTATATAAAGATATTACTCAATACCAGGCACATAGTAAGTGCTCAAAAATGCTCATTGTTACCAAAACCAAAATCTTTTTCAAAATCTGAGTTTCCCTTTCCATTTCTTTTGAGACAGCAGTGGAAAAACCAGAGACAATGAATTCAGAGATTCGGTTTGCCACTGACTAGTTCATGACCTTGTTTGCTTACTCTCACCAACTGATTCACTTTCCTCGTTCATAAGATGTTCACATTAACAACATCTGCCACACAGTAGATACTCAATGAATATTAGCTTTCTTCTTCCCTCTCATTTGATTCATAAGTCTCATGAGACAAAGAGATAATCCACGTGAACTTATTATTGGGAAGAGACCCTCTTTTCTATATTCTCTAAGAAAGAGTGGGTAATAGTAAAGGCTTCTAGCTTTTACTAGAAGTACTCTAGCTTTTACTAGAAGTATAAGAAAAAGTATTTAATGAAGATAACATCTCCAAATCTCTGTTTTGCGCCTGATAGCAAGAGAGATGGGGGAGGAGCTGATGAGCAGTTAACTAAGGGTAACTAACATAGCCAGACCTGCATTTTTTAATTTGGGCCCAGAATTTAGAAGTCTACCACTGGTTGGTTGTCCTCTGTGTAAAACACCTGAGGTATCAGGAAGATATGGGAATGTACAAGAGATCAGAGACACAGTCCCTTTTTATAAAGGGTTCCTAATGCATTAGAAGTAATACAGTGCTGTGTAAACTCCCAATCAGATCAAAATACCAATGTGGCCAAGAGGAGAAAGAAAAGGAAGCTGTGACCTGGTGGAGAGGACCTGTGAAGTCTAGTCAGATGTCAAATGAGTCTCTACATTAAAATGATCAAAAGTATTATGACTTCTTAAAAAATTTAAAAAAAAAATTTTTAAGGGAACAGCAAAGAGTTAATTAGAAGACATATTATTTCCCCAAACTGTTAGACAATTATAATATTTGTTTATCGATATGTTGATGTAAATTGCATATGAAGCCAAGTACCATAACATTAAAAAAATTCAAATTGTATTTCTAATAAAAACAGTGGACAACCACAAGCATAGATAACCAACTAATTTTTATGATCTTTTTGGGGGAATGACTCAAAATCCAGGAACTTAATTCTTGCAGAAAATGTTACAACAGAGATGTGTGAGCTTCTTGGTCATTGATAAAGGATTCCCAGGATTGAACTGGAACTGAAGCTGCCTTCTTCTTCATTAAGTTGAGAGCTTGCTCCTCTGAATATCATTTTGAAGTGTCTGCACTGGAGGGTATATCTATGAAGAAATAACATAATTAGTAAATCCCAGGAGGATAGGGAGATATTAATTTTGCTCCAATGATGTAAGACCTCTCTGGGTAAAGGTTTATTGTTCTTGATACTCATTTGGTTTGGCTTTACTAAACTGCATGCCCAAAGAGCAGAAACCAAATCTTTCCTGCCTTCTATTCCATTATTATAAAATGCCTAGAACTGTACAGCATCCTGTGGGCACTTTATAAACATTTATTGGAACCTGAGGGATTGAATTACACGTAAAGCATTCTGCTTATCTTGTAAGAAATTATTCTGATCTAATAATAGCCCTTAGCCCAAGGTGTAACAGCTTTGCTAGCATGGCGTGGACTCCAGAAACTGGCAGCCCAAAGGATTAGGTGTAAATGAGATCAAGGTGATATCTGGAAATGGTGGCCATCTGGCTCAAAGAGAGACCTGTTATTGGGCTGTGGAAAGGTGATTGCTTCCCAACCTTCTGTTCTTACTATGCTTCTCCCAACTATTGGATTCCTATTGCAGCCTCCACACAGCAAGCATGCACACAGCTTCATGGAATCCTGGAATAAGCTTGACAGCTTTGGGCCATTTAGCCAAAAGAGCTGTGTGCTTAACTCAATGCTCCAGGTGTCCCATGGCCCATTTGCATTGGTTTCCAAGACTCAAGTTCTGTAATGGAATAATAGAGAAGTGTAGGAAAGGGTACATTCATCAAGGTTAGGCCATGAGAGGGGTATGGTTGAAAACTTTAAGAACTATGTACATGGAAAAAGTATTTACCCCTGCCAAGATGTCTTAATGACCCTTCTTCCAAAAAATCACCTTGCTCTTCACTTACTCTGAATCAGAGGTTTTAAACTCTATCAAGCTAAACACCTCTCTCTCTCTCTTTCTCTTTCTCTCTCTTTTTCATAATGTATATTTATAATACCCACTGTGGTATCCTGAAGTTGAAGTGAGTTAAATAACATATCTGCACCTATATTCATAAAAGTTAACGTAATGTCCTACTTAAATGTAAAATTAAAGAAAAATATATGAGAAATAATAATAAAAATATGTATTTGAACATGTGCATTCTTGGGGGCAAGTGAACTGTAAGATACAGTTCTTCCTTTATAAATAATCAATACAAAGCTACGAATGCAGACAGATCTAGGCATTTATTTTGGTTACTCAGATATCACAGGTGGTATTGTTAACAGTGATATGATTTTTCTGAAAAGGCAAGCACCTCTTGATAAATACTCAACAACATAAAACATAAAGATACTCTTCTCTTGATTTGCAAGGTAGCTAGCTGCATTCCTAGAAAATTCAGCATATATTAAAACCAAGCAAAAATACATTTTGTCTCTATTTAAAATAGAGTTAGGGGGCTTCCCTGGTGGCGCAGTGGTTGAGAGTCCGCCTGCCGATGCAGGGGACACAGGTTCATGCCCCGGTCTGGGAGGATCCCACATGCCGCGGAGCAGCTGGGCCCGTGAGCCATGGCCGCTGAGCCTGCGTGTCTGGAGCCTGTGCTCCACAACGGGAGAGGCTACAACAGTGAGAGGCCCGCGTACCACAAAAATAAATAAATAAATAAATAAAGTTAGGGTATCAGCTTGGCTAATTCTAATCAGATGTTTCATCTATATGGATATCTGGCAAGACATTTAGAAATTGTGAGAGATGTGAAAAATTCTTCATGGGAGGAGCTGTTCCATACATTGTACAGGAATTTGCATCTTTGACTGCATCCTCTCATGCCAGTAGTGGTCCCCACCCTGCAACCCCACAATCATTGTGAGAACCAAATGCTCTTTCCCAAATTTTCAGAATGACCTGGAAATTCAGTTTCCCCTGAAACTTTCTTTTGAAGGTAATTTTTTTTTCATAAAGAAACATGTTTCTGGTGCTGGTAATGGAAGTGAAAAGCAACTGAAGAGTTACTAGGAAATGATTGCTCCTAGTCAGAAGTAAGTTATATTAGTATACATAATTTTAGTCCTATATAGGGAAAATGATTTGTGTCTGAAGGTGCCATTTAAATATATTTTGACCATAGTTTATGAAGAAAGTTGTGTGATACATGAATTTGGGAATGTAAGGAAGCCTTAGGACATAATTTTTAGGAATATCAAGAGTCTCTTATACTATAAGTGATATATGCATCTTGTCTTGGGTCCCCAGACAGATGTGACTACCTGAGAATAGGGACTATCTTATTTCTCCATAGCTCCTAGCACAGATCCTTTTCCACATATATATTGCTTGTTAATATCCACAGTTTTCAGGTGTAAATATAGTTCACACAGTTAATGAGAAATAAGCGGTTAAACTGCAAAATGAACTGCAGCAGCTGGGGTGGTTATTGGTTTCTGCTCCAGGTTCTGTCTAAATGCCAATAGGGAAGTCACTTGCCCCACCAGAAGTAAGTAGGTTACAATGCCTCCCTCATTACTGTTGTATGAGCCACACTTAGAGGCAACTGGTAGAAAATGCTCAAAGAGAGAAAGGAAGTTTTAAGCCTTGTGATTGGAATGAGAAGCGATTTCCTAGGTAAAAGTTAGCTGTCACCAGGCATTTGGTAGATAATGCTTCAGGAAAGTGACCGCCTTTAAATACAGTAGATAGAGCTTCCTATTTAAAGAGAACTTGGAACCTTTGAAAATACAGAGAAAGAAAAATACTGTATGATATCACTTGTATATGGAATCTAAAAAAATAATACAAATGAATATATATGCAAAACGGAAGCAGACTCATAGATAATAGAAAACAAACTTGTGGTTAGTTACCAAAGGGGAGAGGGAAGGGAGGAGGGACAGATTAGGGGTATGGGCCTAACAGATACAAGCTACTATGTAGAAAATAAATAAGCCACAAGGATATATTGTATAGCACAGGGAATTATAGCTATTATTTTGTAATAATTTATAATGGAGTCTAATCTGCAAAAATACTGAATCACTATGCTGTACACTTGAAACTAATATATTATCATAAATCAATTATACTTCAGTTAAAGAAAATGAAAATAAATTTTACAAAAAGAAAATGAAGACTGGTAATCTGGGGCCTTGATGTTGGTAAGTAAGCATTATCATACAGACTACTTTGGGGACAGGGCAGCATAAGGATGACACAAAAGAGAAGAACCAGAACTGGTATGCAAGAGAGGTCCAGCAGGGGCATTATCCCAGCTGCAGCCTTCAGAGAATTCAGCTGGAGTTTGAGGGATGAGAGACTGGAAATACGTAATCAGAACTGATGCTCTGTGATGCAACGTAGGGCATAGTTGCACTGAGGTCAGTGAATGTCATTCTCATTTCATATAGAAAATTGAATACTTCCTGAGCTAAAACATCCCTCCAGGTATTGCTATAGAAAAGGAGCAAACCTGGTATACTTGGTCTGAATATTGTAGACAACATGCTGCTGCTCACGTTGGGCTAACCCGAGCAAAGTACATCCCTTTAGTAAACGCTGCTTAATAAAATTCATTTCTGTCTAGGTGGACTGTTTGTCACACCGATTTTAAAGGAAGCAGAAAAATCACAATTTTTTCTAAAATGATTCAATAGGTCAATACTAAGTGGTAAAGTTTTCTCTGAACCGTAAGCCTCACAGAAGAAGAGGCCATTAAAAGTAATTCTTACAATTCTCCTAACATATAATAAAACTAGTCCAATAGACTATACAATTAAGTATTTGTTGAGTATAATAAAAACAATAAAGGAGAGAAATAATTAAACTATGCTTTTGGACTCCATCATTCTAAAATTTTCAGGCACTCTAGATTATAAAGAGTTTGTCTCTAGGGTCCTCATAAGCATGTTTCTTGGCTGTTTTCACTTAATATAATGACATCATTTCAAAACTCAAAGTGGGAAAGCCAAACATTGTTTTGAATTTATAAACCACATAATCAAATTAACTCAAGGAAAAAACCCTATGTTATTGTTGAGGAAATTATTGTCCTAAAAGTCTCTTTAGTTGTTCTTCGTTCCATGATTTTCTGTATTTTCATTCTATTGCATAATTATCATGGCTACAGCTTTATTTCTTTCCTTTGGTAAAGGGGATAGAGTATGATGAAGTGTTAGTTTCCCATGTGGTACCATGTTTTTTAGACCTTTTCCATTGTAAATTGTGGCAAAGGCATTTTAAAGTCAGCGGTAGGCAAATACAAAACACCGTGTAATTTTAATAGATTTCAGCATTAAACAGGTACTGTTTGTTTAGTGATCTAGCCTTTGCAACCAAAGATGAAAGTAACCACGTATCAGAGGCAGTGTGCTCTTTTTAGCTTCTTTGAGGAAAAATAGTTATTTAAAAGCTATGAAAGATCCTATGTCTGGTTATTTCCTTTGGTATTTGGTTAGCTGTTCACAGGTTCCCCATACGGTGACAAGTGAGAGTGTCCCCAGGGCAGGGGCCATGTCATGTACAGCTTTAGACGCCCCCAACATCACAGCACAGAGTGCCAGGCACGGGAAACCTGTGTTGAATTCAATTCGATTGAAGGAGAGCAACAAGTCACTGACCTTTCAAAATACCTATGGCTCTAGGAATTTGTCTTCCATGTCTTTAGGAGACGTGCCCAAGATAGGTGATATTTCTGAAACCCAAAATTGCCTCTGGAATTTGGAACAGAGAGTCACTGGCTGGTTTATCACATTAGTACAATCTATTGACACAGGAATTTGGGGGACGTTGTGGGAAATGTATGGGTTCTGGAAGGATAGGCAACTTACTATACTCTGATGTTAGAGGCTCAGTGGAGTTTAGGCTGTAGATATGGTTGGCCTGCAGCCCTGTGGCTCTCTAAAGAAAGAAAACAGTGAACTTAGTGTAGTGAAAAATGCCAGAACATTAACATCTGTCTGAGATGGACACAAATTGTAGCACTTAGCTGTGTGACTCTAAAAAACAAAGATACTAACACACCATTGTAAAGCAATTATACTCCAATAAAAATAAATAAATAAAGAACAAAGATATAACATATATCAGTTAGGAATTTTGATGTTGTGCGTGAAAGAAGTCCAACTCAAATTGGCTTAAATATAAAGAAATTTATTGGCTCACATACCTTATAAGTCCTGGAGGTCGTCTAGAGGCTTAAATCATATATTTAGATGTAGTTTCTCTGAATCTGTGTTCTGCCTTTCTCTGTATGATGGATTCATCTTGAATTGGCTTTCTTCATGGTATAAAACTGGCTTCAGGAACCTCAAGCCTGATATCTTAATACTACCAAGTCCAGTGGCAAAAAGAAATTCCTCCTTCCCAGAGATCTGGACATGCATTTCCTTGAGTCTCATAGACTTTGACTGGAATACTTTCTCATCCTTGAACCCAACACTGTGCCCAAACACAATGAATTATGAGCCCCCCTCCCCCCAGTTCATATTTTTTAAGTCCTAACTCCTAGTACATTAGAATGTGACTGTATTTGGAGATACAGCCTTTAAAGTTGTAATTAAGGTAAAATGAGGTCATATGGTTGGGCCCTCATCCAATATGACTGGTATCTTTATAAGAAGAGGTTAGGATAGATACATGGGTGCACAGAGGAAAGACAACGTGAGAACACAGCAAGAAGGCTACCTGCAAGTTAAGGAGAGAGGCCTCAGGAGAAACTGAACTTGCTGACACCTTGATCTTGATCTTGACTTATAACCTCCAGAACTGTGGGGAAATACATTTCTCTGTGGTATTTTGTTATGGCATCCTAGCAAACTAAGGATACAGAATACACTAGTATGAGCCAATCAGGGCCTAGTCCTAGAAATGGGAGTGTGATCAACCTCTTTCAACTTTATGGTGGAGAATAAAAAAGAGCAATTTCCCAAAGGAGGTTCCAGTTTCTGTCTCTAGATGGAGGAGGAATGAATCCTGAGTAGTCAAATTCAGATGCTCCTTATTTATTAGGATGTAATATCATGTGGAGGATTAAATAAGGCAACCTACATAGCACAAGGTCTGGCTTTGTGGTAGATATTCAAACATCCATTGTCCTGTCCTTCCCTTCTTGCTTTCCCTTCTATTAGGGCTAATTTATCTCTGTAATTTCACTGAATTGGTTTTATAAGATACCACAACCTTCCAATTTCCCAGCCTAAGGATCCTGATTTTTCTTCATTTCTACATGCTCTTTTGGCCCCTCAAGGAAGGAAGTCTTACCTTTTATCAGGATTTGCTTCACCTGCTCCTCGTGTGTTAGAATTTTCTAGACAATGAAAATGGTATTTTTAAGGGGGTGCATCAAATCTATCTCTACCATAGGGGGGATTATCATACCATTGAATATCAGCTGAAACCTACAAGGATGACTTTTCAACTAGGACAAATGAAATAAGAAGCAAGTGAGAGCCTACGTTTAACAGGGGCTCATGAAGGGTGTGTGATTGTTCTGTAATTATCAATAAATAAGTGCCAACACCAAGAAAAAAAACTACCCTTCTGTTATTACACAAAGAAATGGGGTTGGAAAATATAGGATTGGGTTCAATAGATTCAAGTCCTGATTCTGCCACCAAAACTGAGTCGTCTCGGTTGAGAGTCTGCCTTGATCCTCAGTTTCTTCACCTGCTACTTGTCTTGCTGTGTATCCTAGATGGTTTCTGTTTGCCCCTCCAATCCATTCCTTACTCTCTATGCCCTGCTTTCTTCCTGGGAAGGCTGACCTACATGGGGAGCACCAGTAGGAGAGCAGAGGGAGGGCGGAGAGAATGTACATAGTCCGGCGGCTCCTCCTCTTCATCCTCAATCTAAGGTCACAAACCTGTCAGGCAGCCCTTCCTACAGAGCCCTCTCTGCCTCTGGGTTCCTGTGACTGCTTCCTCCTCTCCTTCCTTCATACCAAGCAGTAAGTGGGAAGAAAACCCGGTATTCTTAGCACTGGGGCACTGCACTATTTCTTGTGGTATCCCTATACCCAGCTTACACGCTTGCAAATAGTTTATTCACCTGTCCTTAAACTACTCATTTTCAGTGTGTCATCTCTATGCTGCGGAGACATTGACACACATGGTGATTGAGTACTATTTGTGTAATGTGTCACAATGTACAAAAGCTCTTCAAGATAATCTTATTATCTCATGCTATTTTACTTTTTAATATATGTGGTGATTAAATGCATGGGCTCTGGAGCTCCTAGAAACGTGACTTTGGGCAAGGTGCATAAACTCTCTGTGCCTCAAGTCCCTTTATCTGTAAATTGTAGGTGATAATAGCAATAACGTCTAGCCCACAGATTTATTGTGTTCTTTACGATAAAATGAGACGCACAATGAATATAAAACACTAAGCAAAATTCCCGGCTCATATTAAGTGCTCAAATGTGCCCTGTTGCTGGTACTATGTTTGTCTGTTCCTACTGCTTGTCTGCTGCCACAGGTTGGATTCTCTGGAAGCGGACCCTGAGCCAGAGTTTGGGTGCCAGATGTTTCATAGGGATCAATGCCTATGAAGGGAATGGGGAGAAAACAGGGCTGTACAGAGGAAGAAACTGACCTTCGAGGCAGGCCTGATAAAGCTTCAGTCCATCCGTTGGCAAGCTCTGGAGGGATTATTGCCCATCAGGTGCTCCACAATGAGCCATAATGGCACCCAGCCTTTATACCCCTCCCTTCCTCAGTCCCCCAATGTTGGCTGCGCAAGCAAGGGCACATGACCTCAGGTGACTCTTTGCAGCTGAAGGCAGTCCTGAAGGAGCTGGTGGCTCCCACAGCCAGACAGCCAGCCCACCCTTGAAGGGGAAGCTGAGCCGTACTGCTCTGAGTCTACATAGTGCCTGTTTAGATCCATTTCTCCATGGACATTCAGCGAGCTACTTCTCCAGGATTCCTGTGGCCTCCCCCTGCCGAGGGTGATTAGAAGAGGGGAGTGTGTGGGGTGAACTGTGGTCCGTGCTGCTGCAGTTGGCCTCAGAGGTACAATTGGTGCTCCTCTGTCTCCTTTACTATCCGGTCTAGGTTGCCCTCACCTCTTTCTCAATTTACCTGTTAATGTGATCCAACCATCATGCACAGGGGCCTGCACTGCTGGTCACTAGGTCACTTCACAGACTAGGGTTACTGTACTTGCCTATTTACAGTGACTTTGGGTAAGGAAGTACCAAGTGGATCACCTGGGTTCCATGTGTATTCCTCCCTGCCCACATGTGTAACAGCTGTACCTCCTCTTGCTGGGATGGTGACTCCACTTCTTGTCAGCTAGTTCCTGGACACAAGTCCCAAGTGTCCAGAAGGCAGCCATAGCTGATAATTTAATGGTACTCTGTCTCCTGGAGATAGAAGTATACCCTATTTGGGAAGCAGAATCTCTAACCATGCAGAGTCCTGAGTCGTGGGGATAGGCAGTACAAGTTCCCCTGGTGGGTGACTGAGAATGATGGCAAGTGGAGTCCCTACTGCATCCACCCCTGGGTTCCTAAACACATGTGTTCTTCCTGTTGGAGACACTATGATACAGTTTATTTCCTGCACCCTAAAGGGTGGCTCTCCATCACACATTATCGTTTGAGGGCTGGCACTCTATCTGAGCCTTTAGCAGGCCATTCTAATGCTCTATCAGGCATTCTGGGTGTTATGGTATATGACAGGACCAGTGGATCCCATGGGCATGGGCCCAGTCCTACACCTCCTTTGTTGTCAAGTGAGTCCCCTGGTCTGATGTGATATTTCTGGGATTCCATTCCAGTGGATCAAGCACTCTGTACTTAGATAGTGGTGTTGCCTTGGTCTCTATGAGCAGAAAAGGCAAACCTATACCTGGAATAAGTGTCTCTTCCGGTGAGAAAGAACCACTGGCCCTTCTAGGATGAAAGGGTCCAATGTGTACAACTTACTACCAAGTGGCTAGTTGATGTTCTAGAGGAATGGCGCCATATTAGGGGCTCAGTGTTGGTTTCTGTTGCTGGCACATTGGCTATTTAGTTGCAGCAATAGCTAAATTAGACTAAATAAGTGGGGTGCATGCTGTCAGCCCCATGCGTAGCTTCCACCTCTGCTATTTTGGCCATTTAGTTCATGTCCCATTGTGCCTACAGTTTAGTAGGGAATCGCAGAGACTGGCTGTTCTTAACTGGCTAAATAATTTTGTCTTATTGTGTTGACAAACACACATGAAACATCTTTCCCGTTCATGCCCACTGCACATGACTAAACCCCACCCTCCTTATCCCTTCCAGTCTTTCCCCATCCATATCCTTCGCCAGCTGTCCAGGCTTTTCAACACTACCTATAAGTCCATATGTATTCTCAACTTGGGTCTCTTTTCTTTCCAACAGAGAAAGTGAATGACCAAGTGTGATGCCCCAAGTTCTTCCCATTGGCAGGGTTTTCTCTCACTCCTGTCATTTAAGGCAACCCTTGAAGGCAGTGCAGCTGTACCCACATACAGAGCCAGCTCATCAGTAAACCAAACTCAGGCTTTTCCCTCCTCTTTCAGCTGGTCATAATGGATCTCTCACACAGACATAGGTGTGAGCTCAGAGAGCCATCCTGGTGCATGTCAGGGGGTACTTTTCAGAAATGTATGTTATTCCATTTCAGATGGCATAGCCTTGCTCCAGAACTCCAGGTACCTATGTGGTGAATCTCTCACATACTCCACATGACATCTTTTCCCAAAAATGATACCTGCAATACCACAGGGTCTGCCAATTTGTATGTTCCATTCCATGTCTGGGTTCTAGTTTTTACCAAGGAAGGCCCTGACCTTGGTTTAATCTATCTGCCTGTTGGACATTTAACCACATTTAAGGTTCAGCCTCTGATTGGGCCTAGTCCTTGACTTTCTTTGTTATTCCTCTGTATCCAGAGATCCTCTATCTTTCATGCTTGGTCTTCAGTTCCTTGTTACCCATGCTCAGATGTTCATTACCTTTCTGCAGCAAACTCCTGTTGCTTAGCAAAAATTATAAGTACCATTATCCTGAGAGTCCTTATATCCTCCACATCTCGAGTGCCTGATACATTGCACCCCCTAGTGTCTTCCTTTCATAGGTTCACCATCCCAGGTCACCTCCAGTGAAAGGTTAAGGTTGTGCCAGGAGCAGCCTGTCCACTAGTGATGGTGTTCTTCATTGCTGACTGAGAGGGACATGATCCAGCTCCAAACTCCCATCATAGCATTGCTTCCTCAGACCATTCTTGTAACAGCTCTTTGGATCCAGACCCTGAGCCAAGATGGAGGTTAAGACTAAGATATTTATTATGGCTCAATACCTGTGACAGAAAAGGAGCAGGAAGCAGGATTGGGCAGGGAAGAAGTTCAGTTGCAATGCAGGCCTGACAAACCTCAGTCAACCAGCAAGGAGTGGAAATTGCACACCAGAGTGTCCACATTAAGAGACCTTTATTCCCCTGCCATATTCAGTCATCTGGTAGGGGCTGCCTCGGGAAGGACATGACCTCGGGCAAGGTGGCTCTCTGCAGCCGAGGCAAGCCCTGCAGGAGCTGATAGATGGAAACTGTTTGTCACGACAGCTGGGCAGCAATTCCTTCCTTGAAGTGGGTGCTAGATAGCACAGCTCTAAGTCTACCACATATGTTATTATTTAAAGGGTTACCATCATGTGCAGTGGTATCAGGCAAAGGCCACTTCCTCACCAGTAGAGTAATATCATCAGCGTGAATCATCATAAAATCTTCCGGAGATGGATGGGATTGCCAACTTGAGACAGAACAGCTTGAATCACCATTTCTCCCAAAGTATCTTCCCATTGTCATCAGTTCCATGAGAAACTCTGAGAACAAGTGTGCTTAAGTCAAATCAGTTTGGGAACATGACATGCTACCTCCCTCTCTTAGAGGTTCATAAGAGCAATGGTATGTTTCAAGTTTTAAGAAGTTCTGCATTAAAGACATATGTTTATTTTTCTCAGTGTTGCCAGAATGTATTTGATTATAAACCACCGCTACCTCTTTGTTGGTAACATCTGTCAGCAACGCATGGAAACAAAATTTGTTGGAATACACTGAGGACAATACTGGGCCAGAGCACTCCCTGTGGTGGGCCATGGGAATCAAATCACCCCTATGTTGTGGTGAGAACTATCTTTACCCATCAAGCCTGACCCTGGAACTAACAGTAGGTCCTTAGAGGTGCAGAAGGTGTGAAACAGGAAAAAAGTACTTTTGGAAGAATGGGCACTGCTCCTTTAAGGGAAGAAATGATGTACTCAGGTAGAAAATTCCCAAGCACAGGAAGAGGAGAGTAAATATGGCTATCAGAGCTTGTGGAATAAGAGTCCTACTTTCAATAAGTGGGTACAGAGGCTAAGGTCCATTTTGTAGAGGGGCAGATGGCAAGAGAGTTCCACGGTCAGTGGCGGGACACATGGACAGACTCCCAGGCCAAATGGATGCCTTGGCTTCTGGCTGTTCCAGCTGTCGCTTTTGTTCTTTTCCTATAAACAAAGCTAGTATCAGTTTAGAGAAACATTGATATCAATAAGCACCATGAATGGAACATGTACTTGGAACCGTTTTCATATTACATCACTTTTGTAAATCATGGATGACACCTGTTTGCACAGTGCTTACTGATTAACCAACTTAAACAAATCATGTGTAGAGAATTAATTTGTGGATGAGGAGCAATATAAGATTGTAACATTTTCCCGTAAATAGCCCCTTTCATATTCATAGAATTTGGCGTCCCCAAACATCACAGTTTATAAACATCTAAATAAAGTAAGTAAAAGTATCTTTCAAAAGCATCAGGGAAGAACAGAAAAGTGGAATATTTTTTTTTAATTTTTTAAATGGAATACTTTAAAGAGTAAATAACATTCAAAAGATCATAAAATAAAACTGGGAAAGCAAAACACACCATTTTTGTCTTTCTGGCCAACATTTTCCCTCTTCCCCACAAGATTCACACGTGTGACTGTACAGGCTTTTTTTTTTTTTTTTTAATGTGCTTTACATTATCTTGGAAATGGATCAGAATTTTTATTGTATAAAATTATAGTAAGTGGGAAAACAGCGTGTTCTCCTTTTTTTTTTGTCTCATCTCTGTAATTACATTGACAACCAAGTGTTTCCTCTTTAGGAAGATGTGTTTGCTTGATAATTCTCAATGTTGACATGTAGAGACTCATATAAAAGTGACATGCATGCAATCTCTCCTTCCATAATAGAACTTCTATAGGTTCTGTATTTCCCAGTTCCTGTTGCATGGGTATGGGACCATGTAACTGAATTTTGATAATGGAATATGCTCAGAATCCATGTATGCCACTCCCAGGCCTAGTGCATGAAAGCCTCCCATGTGTTACTTCATCCTATCCTCTGCTACCTCCTGGAAGGAGGAGGAGAGGATCTTGTACCTCTTTAAGGTCCTCTACTAAGGCTGTATGGGGAGGTGGAGCTACATGGAAGGCCACACACTGACCAGGAACATGCACATTGCATTTTGCTTGATTAAGAAACAAACTTCCATTCTCTTAAGCTTCTGAAGTTTTAGAGTTTGTCATAGCAACCAGCATTTCTTATGTTAATTAATATAACGGGTAAGAACCATCATTGAGTCAATTGTTGTTGAAAAGACACATCAGGGCTTCCCTGGTGGCGCAGTGGTTGAGAGTCCGCCTGCTGATGCAGGGGACACGGGTTCGTGCCCCGCTGTGGGAAGATCTCACGTGCTGCGGAGCGGCTGGGCCCGTGAGCCGTGGCCACTGAGACTGCGTGTCCGGAGCCTGTGCTCTGCAACGGGAGAGGCCACAACAGTGAGAGGCCCGCGTACCGAAAAAAATACATCACAACTAAGGGAGGGAAGAGGGAGCTGAAAACAAAAAAAAAAAAACAAAAAATAGTTTTAATTTATTCTCTTCTCATTCCTTTTTGGTTAAAAAAAGATATCCTTTATCAGAGATAAAGGTTTTGTTCACGTATTTCTTTTTCCACTATAATATCACATCAAGCCCTAAATTTACAAATGCAGTTATCAAGGTTCACAGGGGAATTAATATTCAGTGTCACGCTAGTGAATGGTAGGTTTGGGTCTTGAACAAGTCATGTGACATATTTTGTCTATTTCATTATGACGTGAATTTGTTTAGATACTATTAAAGGATCCTGTGCCTTGTCTGCCGCAGAATGGGAGGTCAGGAAGGCTTCACTGGATATAGGTTTATATATAGGGTTTCACTTTATCAAATATTTAACTGCTAATACAATTTTGAAAGCCACTGGACTTCCAGCTCCATGCTTGTAGAATTCTAAAGAAGGTGGTGTATAGCACAGTGATGCTGCTGAAGGGACAGGCTGGCTTAGCACTTGGGTTATTAGGTTTTATCCAAAGCATTTTCAAGTTTGATAACTCCACTTCATTTGATGGCCTTCTGTTTTAGCTGTGCTCTTTTGAGATGTCACTCTCTACAATGCCCTGCATAGGAGAAAATTCCATTATGCAAAATACCTCCACTCCAAATGACATCACCCCATTGCTTCACCTTTCCTGCCCTCTTATATTCCACCCCCAGCCTTTTGCAAACATAATTCAAAATGAATACTGCCTCTTTCATCAAGACTGAATTTGAGGCTTTGCTTTAAATCACCTCGGCATATTCTCTAGGCCGAGGGTGAGGAAGGACAAAATGAGATGTGAATGTGCTGAAATGCTGGGTCCCTGATTCCTCCCCAGCTCCTGCCTGCTGACATCGCCAAGCTACCCAAATTGCCAGGAGCTCAAACTCCTGTTTCCTCCTCTTCGCTTCCTTCCATCATACTTCACCTTACCTTGTCAGATTTGAAACAGCCAAGAAACAAACATTGGCTTCTATATGGGTTGAAGTTTCTGGACCTACTTTGCACTGAGATCTAGAGCTGCCAGTGTCTGGTGTTTCTGAGGGCAAGGAGTTCTTTCATGAGGAGCAGTGTCTCCATAGACTGTCTGGCAGAGGGGTTCCCTGTGTTAGGGCATCTGCTTTGTGAAGTCAAGGGTGATGACCTCTTTAGATCTGCTTTGCTGTTATATGAAATTCTTAGCTTGGATCTGGAGGCCTGGGAATGGGCTTAATGTCATTTTCAGAATAAGAATAGAATGGAACATGAGTGTAACCTCTGTTTGATAGGAAGAATTGTTTCTGGAGCATCTTATTTACAGGGATTCTGAGTCAGGGCTCAGCAGAGAAAAATAACGTAATCGATTTTAACAATGGCCACCAGGGATACCATGGGGGGAGTAGTTGGTTTATGTGCTGTATATTTGTGCACACTGATCTAGTTCAAACCCTTCATAGCACAGATATTATAATCAAAGCTCAGGAAGCACTTACAGTGAAGAGAGACCAATTTTAGTTCAGAGATAGCAATGCCTGAATCCCATAGTTTTCTCTAACCCTGGATAAATTACTTGTGTTTCTGAGTTTTATTTTCTTTGTGTGTAATAATACAACTAATGATATCCTCCTAACATGCTGGTTGTGATAATTAGACAAAATTATGCATATGAAATTATCTATTATAGTTTATAATCCATGGTCTTTTAAAATAAATGCTTATTCCTTCCCTCTACAGAAAACAGATAAATTGAAATGTAACATATGACAGCATCTTTTCTTCTTTTCCCCATAAGATCAGTGCATCTCAATTAAGTTCTTAGGAATTGTCTCTTAACTGTTTCATCCCCATTTCTATCCTTAAGCTAACATGCATCTCACAACAAAACACTCTCATGTAGCAAATAACTTATTGAATGCCTTGATAATACCAAGCACAAATAAATGACAGATTATTTGTTTTCAAGGAGTTGTGTAACTAACATTAAAGATAATGTAGATAGAAAATGATATTGACTTTTCCAGCAATGAAGTTCTAGATAGATTTGCCTGGGAATGGGTCCATAATTTATTCTAAGGTAGGTTTCCAGAGATTTTCAAAGGATTTCAAATCTTCAATCTGGGTGTCTTGTTACAAGGAGGTTCCACATCAACTTAATTTTGGAGAGTATGAGCAGAAATGTGAAGAACTGGTATCTCTTTCACCCAAACCCAAACCCTAAATGATGGGGCTCTGAAGTCTGAGGAGAGTAGGACCAAAGAGTTGGCTCTGGTATTTGATTACTCTCTGCAGTTAAAAAAAATAAATACCTATAGTATCAGCTGTATCTGTACACATAAGTTAAGCCCTTCCTAAGTACCAAAATGTCTGACAAAAGGGATAAATTTGGCTTGGCTTATATAAGAATACTTCAGAAAAGTCATTTGGTGGTACTGACCTTTGTGTCATTTGGAACCAGAGATGTGAATAGCATCAGGACTACTTTCCCTAGCCATCTTTTGCTTTATTTTCCCCTGAAAGCTAACTTCTGCTCCATTCTCTCAAAGATGTATTGGTACCTCTCAAAGAGGTATCGGTGGTATTCAGAGGCCATAGGCAACTCTGAACTCCATTCTTGTGTCTTGCTAGCCAAGGAGAAACAATTTCTCTTCTTCCAGCTTGAGTTTAACAAATCTTGGTGAAGGCATCTGACTGTCATGACTTGAGTCACATGCCTATTCTTGAACTGTGCCCAAGACGGGCTCTTATTGAGTCATATGAGTGACTTTATGGCAGGGGCAGGGGAGAGGTAAGCAGCCTGCATGCTGCAACTGCCAGCACCTGCTAGAACCACTTGGGCTGGAGAAGCCTTTATTAGATATAGGAGTAGGAATGGGTGATGCTGTTATGGACAAGTAAAAAAAATAGGCATCTACTTCAGTGAGGACATCCAAATTCCATTTACAAGAGGGAATACAGTGAAGATTCTGTCCAGAGGGGACAGTCTACTGTCATTGATGGTGCCTTCTGGCTTATATTTGTTACTCTTACAGCAGAGTCTAAGGAGAGCAAAAATTATATCCCTGGACAAAAGGGCAAACAATAAAAGGAGAGAGTAAAGAAAAATGATTTGATTGGACATTAAAATTCATAATAGGCCATTGGCTCTTAAGAGAAATTCCAAGGATTTTCTAATTCTTGTCCATGTGATTTTTTTAGTCAGGTTGAATTCACATACATACAATTAAATATTATTATTATTATTTTTTACATCTTTATTGGAGTATAATTGCTTTATAATGGTGTGTTAGTTTCTGCTTTATAACAAAGTGAATCAGTTATACCAATTAAATATTATTAAGTGAAAAATTCAGTGGAATTCAGTAGAGTCACAGTGTTGTGAAACCACCACATCTATCTAGTTTGAAAACATTTTCGTCATCGCAAATGAAATTCGGTACCCATTAAGCAATTACTCCTTGTTCCCTCCAATCCCCAGCAAACACCAATTCACTTTCCGTCTCTATGTATTTACCTATTATGGATCTTTCATATAAATAAGATCATATAAAATAGATCCTTTGTGTCTGACTTCCTTCACTTGGCAAAATGTTTTCAAGGTTTTTTCATGTGTAGCGTGTATCAGTACTTCATTTCTTTTTATGGCTGGATAATATTCCAACGTATAAATGTACCACATTTAAAAAATCCATTCATTTGTTAATGGACATTTAGGTTTTGACTGTTGCGAATAGTGCTGCTATGAACAATTGTGCACAGATATCGTTAGAGCCCTATTTTCAATTTGTGGGGGCTATATACATAGGAGCGAAATTGCTGTGCCATGGGATAATTTCACGTTTAAATTTTGAGGAATTGACCAAATTGTTTTCCACAGTTGCTACAGCATCTTAATTTCCCACCAGAAAAGTACAAAAGTTCCAATTTTTCTATATCCTCACCAACATTTATTTTACATTTTTTTCATGCTACCCTTCCTAGTGCGTGTGAAGCGGTATCTCATTGTGGTTTTGAATTACATTTCCTGAATGACAGATGATGTTGAACATCTTTTCAAATTTTTTTTGCCATTTGTATATCTTCTTTGCAGAAATGTCTATTCAAATCCTGTGCCCAATTTTTAATTGTGTTGTCTTTTTGTTATTGATTGTAAGAGTTCTTTACATATTCTGGATACTGGTCCCTTATCAGAGACATGATTTGCAAATATATTCTCTCATTTTGTAGGTTATCTTTTTTCTTTCTTGATAATGTCCTTCCATGCACAAAATTTTTAATTTTGATGAAGTTCGATTTATCTTTTTTTTCTTTTGTTGCTTATGCTTTTGGTATCATATCTAAAAAACCATTGTCAAATCCAAGATCATGAAGATTTACCCTTATGCTTTCTTCTAAGAGTTTTATAGTTTTAGCTCTTATATTTAGTCCTTCATCCACTTTGAGTTAATTTTTATATATTATGGGAGGTAGGGTTTCAACTTCAGTCTCTTGTGTGGGAATCTGTTTGTTCCAGTCCCATTTGTTAGAGATAATTCTTTCTCCATTAAATGGTCTTGGCACCCTTGTTGAAAATCAACTGGCCATGAATGTATGGGTTTATCTATGGACTCTCAGTTCTATTCCAGATGTTCATATATTTTTGAAAATTTACTTTGAACGTAATAAAATTTCACCGTGGGTGTAACCAAGATGATTTTGAACTCACCAGGCTGAAACTTTTGGGTAGCTTTTCCAGTCAATGTGTGAGACCACCTTGCATCAGCCATCAATGGATGGTCAATATGGAGATTCTTTCAGGATTAGATTACTCTGCAGCAACATTTCATTTACTGTCAACATTCTGTCTTCAAACAAAATTCAGGCACAAACTTTCCATGCAAGTCCACATATGCCAAGTTTGAATGACTATTTTTAGATTCTCCTGAGCTAGTCAGTCTTAATAAGGGTCACGTGTCCCATTTTGCTTTCCTACTACCAATTTTCTTACACACACCCTTAATGGCTTGGAAATATCTTCTTTACCTTCTTTTCAGTGAGAAAGAAGCACTTGAAATGGATGTTATTTTTCTTACTCATCTTTAGGGAGATCTCATTTAAGTATAAGTCAACATGTTTGAGAGTCAACATGTTTTCTGGAAGGGGGGGTATGGAAGGGAAAATGCTTACAAAGTAGCTCTGCACTTGAGGCTTCCAAAAAATGCAGCCACAGCAAAAAAAAATTGGAAAGAAAAGTCATACTGTGGTTAGCAAACTTTTCAGATTCTTTTAGAACAGGTTATATGCCTGATTAGACTTGTGATTGAAGATGCTGCTGGAGAAAGGGGGCTCCATTTGATGTCAGGTGCGCATTGCTTTTGTTACACTACATAGTGGGTATTTTTTTGATGATGGCAAGAGACTCCGCTTCCTGGATTTGCCATGAAAACACTATTTCTTCAAAAATGTAGTCCTTGGCATAGCATCAAAGCACCTGCATTCTTTTTAAATGGAGCTGCTTCTTGGGAGTTCCTACTTAGTAACTCAAAGTGAACAAGGTGCGAAACTATATTGCATTTATCTACATGACAACCACAATCCACTCTGTTACTAAAGGAAGAAATCATGTTCCATTTTGAAAGGACAGGGTGGGTAGGAATAGAGTAAACTATCACCATCACACAAGGAACTCCTAATTTATATCTCTCAAGTCACTGTGGGTGGGAGGAAGGCAGGGACAGAAAAACAGATTCCAAATATCTGAGACTGAGCTGTTGAACTAAGAAGACTTTCATGATACCGTTGAACAAAATAAGAGCCTAAATATTAATTCCTCTCTGTGAGTACTGGGACTATTGATTTTCCTGCTGAGGTGAAGATGCTCGAAGGGGTTAGGCAGGTGCAAGTAGATCTGGACAAGCCATTTGAATAGGTCTCCTTTTCTAGCACATCTTGGCTATGATGTTAGAAATTAAGCCATTCATGTAAGTGGAACTAGATAGCTAGCTCTGTGGGGATTCTAGCTCTGTAGCCACACATTTGATGTCCACTGCATGCCCAAATGCTATTCCTCTTGGGTAAGTAAGGCTTTGATTACCTCTAAAATGAAGGTATGGACAGGTGAATACTTTTAAGTTATTACAGTAATTTGTGCATTAATGTGAATGAGCGTTTGAAGTTCAGTGTTCTGACATTTTGATGACTGGTTCTGATTTGGGGAACACTGTGAAGATTAGAGAGGGGCATGGGCACAGTCTAGTGAGGTCTGGGTTGGGGGCAACTTCTTCCTAAATCTTCCTCAGTTTACCTGGATCAGTGACTGATTTCCACTTGTGGCTAAAAGGCAGGAGTCCATTTTGGCCTATCAAAAGTTGGACATGTGTGAAGGAAAGATCGCTGAGCTTGGAACTGGGAGACCTCTCAGTTACCAGCGTGTGATTTTAGAGAAGTCATTTGATCTCTCCAAGCTTCTGTTTCCACAGCTGTAAAACATGGCTAATACTTCTCTCTCACACTGATGTGAGGACTAAATGAGCCAACACATATAAAGCACTATATAAATGTATTCCTCTTACTATCTGAGGTATTTAAAACATCAGAGGTGAAGTGTAAAATCTTGCAATCCACTCATTAACTCTGTCATTGCAGAGAAGAAGAAGGGATTAAATCTGGCAGGTACTAAGCTCCGAGTTTGATTTAAGTTCTTTCCTCCCACTCCCCTACTTGCAAAGTGTTTTCTTCTATTGTTGAGAGTCACTGGAGCTTGGGTCAATTACTTGTGTTGACACATAATTAGAGAAACTCATAAGCACCTGGCTCAGAGGTCTAGAAGCCCATCAGCAGCTCTAGGGCCTTCCAGGTTGTGTACAGTGTTGGGAAAACCTGTCTTTCTCTACCCTGGGCACAGACCTGCCTGGTAGGGGAACAGCCCTGGACACTATTAACTCTGCTTTTAAAGGTAAAAAAGGCTGAAACAGGGCTTCCCTGGTGGCTAGGTGATTAAGAGCCCGCCTGCCAATGCAGGGGACACGGATTCGAGCCCTGGTCCGGGAAGATCCCACATGCCACAGAGCAACTAAGCCTGTGCGCCACAACTACTGAGCCCACGCAGTGAGAAACCCGTGCACCACAGCCGGGAGTAGCCCCCGCTCTCCACAACTAGAGAAAGCCCGCAGGCAGCAATGAAGACCCAACGGAGCCTAAAGTAAATAAATAAATAAATAAGTTTATAAAAAGAAAAAAAAAAAGGCTGAAGCACAGTGACCTCAGCTTTTAAATGGGCTTATTGTTTTGCACAGGGGTACACGCTTTCTTACATTGTCTACTCACTCTGAGCATGTGACCTTACTTGTAGTGGTCAGTTGAGATTTACTTAATCCAAATACGTATTCATGGCTAATACTGATTTTTGTTCATTACATGGTAGTTAGAGAAAAATTTTGGAAAATGCATATATTTATCTTTGTATATTATGCAAGCGTTTTAAAAGTTAAAACTTTTTACTAGTAATACAAAATGGTTAATTTAGAAATGAACTCATACTATAGAGTCAAGATGGAAGACCATTCACTTATGATAGAATATGTATACCACATGTACATATATATATACACTCACACTATATATATATAATTACATGTATTTATACACATATACATATTTGTGTGTATGTATGTGCATATATATACATATATATATATGGATGTATATATATGCATATATCTTTTTCTTTTTTAAAGATTTTTTGATGTGGACCATGCTTAAAGTCTTACTGAATTTGTTACAGTATTGCTTCTGTTTTATGTTTTGGTTTTTTGGCCATGAGGCATGTGGGATCTTAGCTCCCTGACCGGGGATTGAACCCACACCCACTGCATTGGAAGGTGAAGTCCTAACCACTGGACTGCCAGGGAGGTCCCTATACATATATCTTTATACCCCCCAATATATTCACATAGTGGTATGCTAGTAAATGTTTAATAACTGGCTCTCAAACAAACAAGAAAGCCCAAATCTATAATGTTTGGCAATTTCTATGGTGTAAATACTCCTGCTATGGCCAATTTCAAGCTACTACAGTGACATCACTGAATGTGGAATTAGGACAAGATTGAACAGTCAGCTCATGTGAGCCAGTAGGGGGCTGGCTTTAGCACACCACTGGATGGATGTGCACACTGTACATCTCCTGAGTGGATACACATAACATACAGCAATCTATAAATGACACACATAGTGTGAGTTCGGTATTAAACATTGTAGTTCTGTTATTAATAGCCGACCTCTTCTTACTAGGGAGTTGCAGAGCTCTTTTAAGTACAGCCTGGAAGAATGATGTTTGGTCCATCCTATCTAGAGTTGCTGCATTTTCATCCACTTGATTCCTCCTCTCTAAGAGGCTTACAAAGGATCTTGTATAGATAGATCACTCATGGAAGAATTCAGCTGGGCAAAGCACCATTATTACAGATTGTCCAGGAGAGTTTCTGGTTTGTAGGTGACTCACCAGTAGCTCTAGGGGAACCACTGCTAAGAGTAGCACTCGGCAGGAATAACAAACAGCAGGATATTAGTTGTTAACACACACACACATATATGCTGTCTCTACCTGATTTTGGTGGAGCCTATGCTTGTTCTCTTCTCAAGCCTACAGCCAGGAGAAAAGGTTGCCCATGCGGTGTGACTTAAGGTTGCTGGGAAGCCCTTTTCTGCCCTCCTCCCTTCAAAAGAATCATCCACAAACTTGGAAGACGGGAACTTTTCCTCACTCTATTTTCTGCTCCACCATTAGGGATCCTTTTGTTCCCATTAATAACATTTTTCCTTTTAAAAAGCTCAGCCTACTTGGTAAGAGGGGGGCCACAGGACAGGAGAACAGAACACAGAAATGAAAGATAGGCAAAAATTCAAAGATAAACTTGGTTTTTGCACATTTGGGCCTAAGATAGCCTGCCAGATGGCAGTCTTATTTCCCTCATTTTCCTGGCCCCCTGCAGCTCATCTCCCCCTTACAGATCTGCCCCTAACTCATTCCTGGTCCATACTTTAGTTGATGCTAACTTGTAGACTTAGTCCCCAAACCTTGAATTAGTTGGAGGACCTTAATAACAGGTTATTATTAATTTATTAAATTCAACATTTTACATGTGCCTTGCCCTTGAAAAGCTCACAATTTCTTGGGAGAGACATTACTCTGCAACTTCATATTTTGTCCTAAGGGCTTGATGGAACCCAGAGAAAATATTACTCAGCAGTTATTAGTGAGCACCTTGGAATTAGACGGGCTTAGTTTCAAATACTGATTTTGATGTTTACTTGAGGTGAAACTTTGGGCAATTCGCTTAACTTCTCTGACATAAACTTCCCTAATAATGCCTATTACATAGATGTTTACACTGAAATGAATGTAACTTCCATAAGGGCAAGCATTTTATTTCGTTCACTACTATATCCCTACCAAGTAGAACAGTATCTGGCACATAATAGGTGGTCAATAAGCGAGGTAAAGTGCCTTGTAGAGTGTCTATAGGTACTTGATAAATGGTATTATTTAAATTATACCCTCATAGGAGATAAGCAGTAATTCTGCCTGTGGGATTAGAAAAAGGTTTATAGAGTTTTCATCTTGAATGAGACATAAGAGTTACCAGGAGGAAGAAGACCAGTGTGAGTTCCAGGGAGAGGAAATAGCATGGACCATTGCAGTCGTGAGTGATCTAACAATTCTAGGAAGAGTGAAATGCTGGACTTAATAGGAATGTAGTGGCCTAAAACAGATCACAGTCACCCATCAATTCTAATGATAATTTACCTCTTTCTGGGCTAACCACTGGATCCCGATTTTCGTACCCTAATAATAATGGTCATCGGTTACATAATGCTTACTGCATACAAAGCACATAACATATATTAACTCATTTAATCCTTATAAGAATCCTTTGAGATTGGTACTATTATTACCCATTTCAAGATGAGGAAAGTAAGTTAAAGGAGTTGACAGACTTATCCATGGCCCACAGCTAATAATTAGAAGAGGTAGAGTTCAAACCCAGACATTTGGTCTCCAGAAGCTTACTTTTAATGCTTCTGCAAAGTAGCTTCTAGGTCATAATCAGATTTTGTGGTCAACGCTAGTACTGCTCACCAAAATCTTCAGGCTCACAGGGAGAGGGATGGCCTTGTAACTCCCTTCAGACAACATAATGTGATCAGAAATGGTGCCCTTTACTTCTATGCTTCTCATGCTCTCCCCCAACCATAAGGAGAATCAGTTTAGCTACAGAATAGTGGAGCCTCTGTCAACCTAAACTGTTGAATTTCTGCCTGGAGGACAGTTGCCTTGGAAAGATGCCTAGGTCCATAAGAGTATACGAGAAAGAATTAAATTTTGTTGTAGTGTTTGGGATTGTTTGTTACTGCAACACAACCTAACCTCCCCTGACTGATATGACTCTTCATGCCCAGACCCCTACTCTGACTAAGTGGGACCTGTGCTTGAATTCCTGAGCTAACCCTTCCTTCCTAACCTTTGCCTCTACTCATTTATCTGGGCTCCCCTTTTTCCATTTTGGGGGGCTACTGTGCCTAACATCCCAGTTTATTTCTAGTGGTTCACACACTTACTTGCACTTGCCGATTGCATTTCCCAGGGAGCTGAGGTTTTGGCTTAGAACCCCTATTTGTAGATTAACCAGTAAGATATTTGCTTGGCTATGTTGCCTGACTTACCCACCCAATGCTGTGATGTACCCAGATAAAGCACTTTTTCTAGTATCTTTGTCCCTTGAAAACTGTATTGTGATATGTTTCTGGATATTGTGACATTTCCTTGGTGAGCCTTTCTGATTAAGCAGAATCATTAATTCTCAACCAGACCTGCCCCTTAGCCTTCACTCCTGTATTAGATCAGTGCTAGTGTCTGATTCTGGCTTATCCTGGTACTGTCTTTTATTTACAGACATGGATCTCTAATTGTCTTCTTAATAAAAGCCACTTTACATGTGTTCAGAATGCCCAAGCTAGAAATTCAGAAACTTCATGAGTATTGATAGAATAGGCTCAACTTGTAATCACACACTTCAGCATTCCTATTCTTTGGATGTTTTCAGTGTTCGTCCTATTCTGCTACTACCAAAGATGATAAAAATAAAATTAAAGTGAATGTTTAATATCTGAAACCTGGACAAGAGAGCAAAAGAGAAAGTTTGTATAGACAAGTGAAAAATCTTGTTTTAGTTACACACAATTGTGGTAGGCAGAATTCTAAGATGGCCTCTAAGAATCCTGCCCCTAGTAAGCAGGATTTACGAATACAGTGTAATATGACTCCCATGATTATGTTACATTTTATAGCAAAAGGGATTTTTTAGATGTAATTCAGTTTCCTAATTAGTTGACGTTCAGTTAACTGAAAGGGAGATAGATTTTCACGGGTGAGCCCCACATAATCAGGTAAGTCCTTCAAAGAGACAAGGACTCTTGATGGCCTAGAAATAAGCAAAAAAACATGTTGTAAACTGCCCATGGAAGGGGCTGTGTGGCTAGGACCTGAGACTGATTTCTAGCTGCCAGAAAGAAAATGGGACCTCAGTTGTATAGCCACGAGGAACTGAGTTCTACCTACTTGAATCAGCTTGGATGGCAGCTCTCAGCTCCAGATGAGACCCCAGCCTGACCAATCCCTTTATTTCAGCTTTGCATGGTCTTAAGCAGAGAACTCAGTCAGGTCATGCCTGGAAATCTGACCTACAGAAACTATGAGATAATAAATGTCTGTTGTCTTAAGCCACTAAATGTGTGGTAATTTATTATGAAGCAATAGGGAGCTAATGGAGTAATTAACTGCTCAAATGGGGAGCAAGAGACATCCTATTGGATACTAGTGTAAACATAAAAGAAAGATGAGGTTTGGTAAACAAAAGGTCATTATGAGTGCCTTTAAAAATTGATAAAAAATAAAGAAAACAGATCTTACTAGGTGGGAGAACAAGAGTCCCACTGACCTCCCCCAGAATAATTCATTGTCAAGTTACATTAACTTTTTTCATTTAAGAATTATTATATTACTGTTACCAGCTTTACTGAGATACACATTATACACAATAAACTGAACGTATTAAAAATGTATAGTTTGGTAAGTTTTGACATATGTGTGCATCTGTGAAGTCATCATGACAATAAAGAGTGTAAAAACACCTGTTACCCCCAAAAGTTCAATACAACTCTTCTGTAATCCCCTAGTAACCTTGCTCTCCACAGTAGGGAACACTGTGGCCAAATGGCAACCCAAATCAAGAATATTAAATTAGTTTTGGCTCTTATAATCTTCTCCTCACAGTGTACATTTTAAACTGGTCTGGATTGGCAATCTCAAATATGTCTCAGTCTGGAACCAGTGGAGGAATTGGAGGGTAATAAAAAGGGACAGGAAAAAAAAGCACCTTTATTCCTATTTACAAACAAATGACTGCTAGTGCCACAGTTATGCGTTTTGGCATCCAGATATAAGTCAGAGTTTCCCAATCACATTCATACAGTAACACAACCTATATCATGACTTAATCAGGAAAACAAGGCGTTTTCACCTTTTTCCAAGTCCATCCATGAATCCATTCATATTTCTTTCCTCCCAGCATTTTCCATACACATTGGTTAGGCTTTCTTCCTCTATTTCTCCTCCAGGTTATTTTTGGATCTACCCACCTTATAGGAATTAATAATGGAGAAGGACAACAGTGATCTCTTTTATTCTTGGCTTTCTGTTAGATCATTCTCTGAGGAAATACTTATTTTCAGAACTGGACATATTTTACTTCAGGAAGACAAAAGAAACCTAAAATAAATGTTTCTCAATGAAGTATATTAAATAGGCAGTATCCCCTTCATTTTTTTAGAGTTCCTGGAAATCAAAGGTTCAAAAAGAAAACAGTGAAAAAAATAAGAGTAATTAGCTTTTATGGTTCATATTTCTCCTATACGAAGGTTGAGGTCTTTAGAAATACCATCAGGTAGTTTTATCTTATGAACCACAATGTTTGTTCCTCAATATACAGGTATGAAATTTTGCAATCAAGTACCAGATAAACATTTTAAAGATAAGCTCATTCAAATATAAATTCCTTCTCACTTTTGATGAGGTGATATTTTTGAGACTGCCATTGTTTCCTGCTTTGTAGCATTTCACAATTCTTCAAATCACTTCACTTATATTCTCTCTTCTGATACTTTTAGTATCCCTGTGGGGCACATAGGGCAAGTGGTTTTATTCCCATTTAAAGACAGAGGAAAACTAAAGATTAGAGAGATTATCTGGCTTGCCAAGGACTGGTTGTGTTGAGACTAAAACCCAGCTCTTACAGGTCTTTCTCTCACCCAAGGCTGTTGGTGCTCATTTTCTCAATAGGCATAATTTTCATAAACTGTACCAAATAATGGGTCACAGGTGATGTGTGTTTGGTTACCTTATGGAACTTTCTTAATGAAGGAATTCCTTATAAAGCATTTCTCTGTATCAGACAAATCAAACTAGCATAGTTACCGAAAGACAAGTTTTGCTAAATCACTGTTCAAGAAAGACAGTCTTAAAATAGTGAAGGGTCAAAATTAAATGCATTTAGCTCCCTCCTCTGTAGGAAAAGACAAAAGCATTGCAGTTGTGCAAGTTCCTGCAGACAAAGCAGAGGACGGAAAAGGTCCTCCCCATTTGTATTTATTATGACAGATACTGTTTAATCTTCCACCTTAAGTTCAAGTTGCCAGATTTTTTCTTGTTAAAAAATCAGAGAAAAATGATGACATGAAAATGAGAGGTAAGGTCCTCTTAGAGTCCTCATTGTCTATAGAATAATTCTGAACAAATCTCTGCTCTGGACTCCACCTGTCAGCTCCTAAGTGAAGGGGAAAGACAGAAGAATGGCCCTGTAATTTCCATGTGAATAGGAAAACCATTTCCCAGATCCACTGCTCAGGGTAACACAAATGAAACTGTTAAAAGACAGATTCACCAGCAGAAAAAAAAAACAACAGGCAAACAGGAATATTTGTTTTCTTGGTCAGACAGTGCCAAGAGTGGAAAAGGAAAATATTTTTAAGGCTGAGAAAGACAAAACTACTGCACTAAAGCGGGTGACGTGACCCTAAGACAGCCCTTGGAGTCTCGTGCTCTCCTGGGCTCCAGGGACTCCAACGAGTGGTAGGATGACCTTGACTGATGGGAAAAGTGGGTGGAAGCGAAGAAGCTAACTAAGAGTGGGTATGTGGGCAAGGTAGAAGCTGAAGCCTTTTGAGCTATCACTTTAGCCTCCCAGAAAAGATGCAAACTTCCATCTGCCTTGGAACTGAAAAGGGATAAAGTGGCTTATTTTGAGTTACTTGTGGTTTTAGTCTCATTGACTTCTAAACACACCTTTCCCTTCTCCTTCTTCCTTCCAGCCTCCTTTCTCCCCTCCAGCCTATACACGTTACTAGTATGTCTCCATAGTTTCCCCAACTCATGCTCATCCCACGTCCTTTAATTCTCTCACACTAAGCACCTGCATGAGTCAAATGTCAGGAGAAAACCTGGAGCTGCTAAGAAGTCCCTCCTCCCCCTTCCTTGTTCATGCCGTGTTAAGTGGTCACCCATCACAGCCCAGTTCCAGGCGAGCTCTCTCACTGGTTTCCTCCCCACTCTTTGCTCTGAAGGAAAGACTCTCTCTAATGTTTTTCTAATCCCTCTGTCTTTCCTCTTTTCTCCTTCATTCTGTCCTGTTTATGTCCATCAGCTTAGTCTTTCTCTGATGCCCCTCTACTCAAATCACTCAAATCATTCTTTTGCTCAAAACTTCCCAGCAACTCCTTATTACAACCAAAGGAAAATCTAGACTTCTTAGTCTGGCCTTCAAGTATTTGTGGGGGGGGCTGTTCACTGTGGGCCAGGAGGATCCCTGCACATCCTTACTGAATATGCCAACCATAAGGTCTGACTATCCTTCGGCCCTGAGCTGTTTCTGTAGCTAGTCACATGGCAACTAAGTAGGTCAAGGTGACTGCAGCCTGATTGCATGGAAACTGGTTGCTCCCCGGAGGAAGGGGACTGGCTTGTTTATTGCCTGCTATAAAAGGTGCTGAGCCTTGAGCTGTGGGTTCCCCTGTGGCACTACAACCCACTATTCATGTAGCTGTTATTTGTGTTCATTGCAACACCCCTTTGGGACAGGAGTGATGCTTTGGGTTGTGAAGCTATGTAAGAATGAGGAGTGATACAGTGGGATTCAGTCCTCTGGGAGCATATGGTCAGTCTATTGGGAAGCATGACATAAATGCCACCAAGAGAGACATGGATTATAAATCATGCACAGAATCAAGAAAATATTCACACACAGAGAGGAAAAAGAGAATAGTCCTCTGCTTTTATGGGCCGCTGGGACAAAAACTTCAGTTTGGAACTTGGCATTCGGTCCTGAGATGGCAAGGAAGGTTTGTAACAGTTTTGAGTTTTTTAAATAAAAATAAAGTATAGTTATGATTGTGGTTACAGATGCACTCAGTGCTTCTCTTAGGCTGCGTGCTGTATGTGATTCACATTCTATAGTGAAAAAAAAACCTAGATTAAAGACAGTTTTAAAAAGGAGAAAGTGAAAATGATTAAAAGTGGGAAGATGGGTGTTTTGCATAGATGGTTTCTGAAAAGCATGTTTCATGTGATTTTTCCAAAGGATATGACTTTGAGGCTGTGTGTGTGTGTGTGAGTGTGTGAGTTTGTGTTCATGAGAGAGAGACAGAGACAGAGAGAAAAGAAAGAGACAGAGACAGAGAGACGTAGAGATAGAGACAGAGAGATAAAGAAAGACAGAGACAGAGCTCAGCAGAGAGAGAGAGCTAGAGAGAGATGGAACTAGTAAGCTCAAGAGTTTGTGTGTATTTAGTAGCCTGTCATGGGTGTCTTTGGACCCATTGCTATTCTTCCTCTATCTTTCTGTGTATCTTTCTTTTACTTTCTCCTAAATTGTCCAAGAGTGGTCCTGAGATGACACAGAAGCCCTGTGCTAATGCGCAGGAGAGTGGACTCACTGGCTGGCTTCTGCAGCACGTGGGGTAGAGCTCTGTTAGTCCCGACTTGCAGCTGGAGTGCTGACAGGGTATCAGTCATCGGGGGTGTCAACAATAAAGGAATTTTAAAAGCCTGTCTGTCTTGCCCTACCATCCAAATTCCTTAAGTGCCATGAGAAGCAAAATTCTGACAAGAATAGTTTTTTGTTTTCTTTTTTTTTTTTTCCTTTACTCAACCTGGGAATGGTGTGGCTTTGTTGAATCTATGAAAAGCAAGAAAGAAAAAGGAAAAAGAGGCAATGGAATCCTTGTCCTTTTCATATGTTTGGAGAACTCTTGTGGCTGCTAAGATGAGATTTATTCCAACGTGAAAATGGGTTAAGGAAGTGGGAAGAGGGGGAGGAGCACTTGGGAACAGAGGGGAGAGTATACATTTCATAAAATGCCAGTGTCTTGGCACGCCTGACTGGTCCTGAGTGAGAGGGCTCTTCCATTCTGGAGACAAAACAAATACGTGCTATTAGGGAAAGATAACAAGATCTATGCTCTTTGGAAAGGGTAAAAATCTACAACAGCTTGTCTTTTCCTTTTCTGGGGCTTTTCTTCTTCCAAAATCAGTTCTTGTATGTGTTTGTTTCTCTGTGTATTTTGGTGTTTTGATCTCCCCAGGTTTATTTTCCTCTTGGGGGGCGGGGGAAAGAAACTTAGGTCTGAAGTTAGGTGATTGGGTTCAAGTCACAAGTCATAGGTTCAAGTCACACTACATGTGTGAGCTTGGGCAAGTTCCTTAACTTCTCTGAGTCTCAACTTCTTCATCTAAAAAATGAGGAAAAGGAATAATAATCACTGCAAAGGAATCTGAGAAAGTTTATTGAGACAGTCAATAAAAATAGATTTTGCAGAGTACCTGGTACCTTGGAAGTGCTCAGTGACCGTCAGCCTTTTATGGCTGTTATCTTCCAGCCTCAGCTGCCTGCTTCTTCCTCTGCTTCCTACTCTAGACAGATGTCCTGAGAATGATAGTCATGAACCTATGGTCTGGTTAAGCAAGGGTTCAGGTAAGACTGAGTCCTATCAATATTCTTGGGTCTGCTTACTCAAATGCAGATTCTTAACATTGCATTCCGGTAAGAACAAACATTTCCAGACCACCTGCTTTTCCAACTACTTGCCACTGCTGGGGGTCTGGGGTGGGGTGGGATGAGGACAAGGTAGAGAAGGAGGAGACAAGTTCATATTCTGTTTTACAGCAGCAGTAAATGAAAGCATTCAGAAATTGTGAACTAAAATGAGAAGGCAGAGTCGCTGTGAATCATAAATATTGGTATTATAGGCAATAAAGTATGGGCACAAAAATGTAAAAATAAGTAAGCAAACTTAAGTGTGGGGAAGAAAAAAGAGGAAGAAAATTACATGAAAACATCAGCAGTGGTTATCTTCAGATGAAGAGATTGTGGATGTTATTTTTTCATTATTTCTATTATTATTATTATTCTTGTGTGTGTGTGTGTGTGTGGTACGCGGGCCTCTCACTGTTGTGGCCTCTCCCATTGCGGAGCACAGGCTCCGGACGTGCAGGCTCAGCGGCCATGGCTCACGGGCCCAGCCACTCCACAGCATGTGGGATCTTCCCGGACCGGGGCACAAACCCGCATCCCCTGCATCGGCAGGCGGACTCTCAACCACTGCGCCACCAGGGAAGCCCCATTTCTATTATGTTTTATACTTTCCAAATATATTGATAGATGGATTGGGGAGGGAGGGAGGATGTATATCTATATCTCTCTACCTATATCTATCTATGTATTATATCCCTATGTCTATTTACACCTATGTCTACATCATGGCACTTTAAGGCCAGTGGTAGGTATCTTATAGAGTAACATTTTGAGAAACTTAGTATTTAAAAGAACTGGAATGTATAATATTTTCACAGCACTTCAGCTTTCCTCATGCTTTATTTCAGAGTCACATGCCATCTCTCTTCCAAGGATAAAAGATGAATGTTTAGGGGCTCCAAAAATCTTGGTGTCAAGGGGAGCAGACCAGTAAGAAGCCACAGCTCTAGAGTAATAACACTAACATTTGTCAAACGCTTTGTGCCCTTTCATGTAACTTATTTTATCCTTAGACTAACTCTCTGAAGTAGGCAATGTGGCAAGATAATTTATTGATATTCATTTCAGTAAATGGACTTATGGGTTCATTCACTCATTTCCTCATTCATCCAACTAATATGTATTAAGTCCTACTATGTGCTGGGAATTTTGGCTAGCATAAAGGATAATGATGAGATAAACAGGACAGGCTTCTGGTTGGGGGAGACAAACAATAAACCAGTAGATAAGCACACGAGATAGTTTGAAATGCTGGTAGAAATAAGATACTAGAAAGACGTTTTAAAATAGGGTTGCCTGAGAAGACATTTTTGAGGAAGACATTTGTGCTGAGACTCAAAGTACAAAAAGGAGCCAGGGTGTGTGCTGAGTTGGAGCAGGAGTGCTTGAGAAAAGAGAATAGTAGGCATATAGTCCCCAAGGCAGGAAGAGGCTGGAGCTGTTCCAAGAGCAGAAATGATGCTACGATGGCTTGAGAAAAGTGAGATGGGCGGGGGAAAGGATGAAAGTTTTTCCCTCCACATTTCCAAACAAGTATCTAAGTCCTCAGTACCTCCCTTCCTATGGAAATCTTGTAAAAACTGCTGGAAAAATAAGACTTTGTTGGTCTTTTATAGAGAGTATGATAAGGTTGGAAAGCTGGACTGGTGAGAGGGAGGAAAAGTGTCTGTCCTTGGTTGTTAGATATACAGATATAGACAGATGATAGAGATAGATACATAGATACATAGATACATAGATAGATAGGGTTCCCAGAAACTGAGAAGTAATCAAAGGTTAGCAGTTTCAGAGGCTGGAAGGACACTTGTTTCTTGAATGTACCTTGGGGAGGTGACGTGACTTCCACTAGAAATAAATAAATGGCGACCTATGGAGGCCAAATGCAAGCCATAGGGAGTTCTAGCCTCCTCAAAGTTTCTGAGTCATGGCATGGAGAAATAACCTGGACCACTAGGGCTGAAGAGACCACTGGAGCTGAGCTAATAGGCACTCAGAAGTTACTAGTGTGAGCATGACCAGTGGGCCTCCTCAATCCTTTGGTACTGAGAAAGACCCCAGGAGCTTGGCCCAGCTCCCGAGGGCAGGTAGGAAATAATGACTAAAACTGACAATGTGTTGGGACAGGGTATGGGGGCAAAAATACATGATTTGTTGGTTTTTCTCTGTGTGCCCCACCCCTAGATCCACTCCCCCCTTGTCTTCCCTGTTCCACACCCTGGAAGGCCCACCACTATGATATCTATCACCACCTTTCTCTGGTCCTCCAACCTCTACTTAGATTCAGCCACCAGGAGACATGGGCAGATACAGGAGGGTGAGTGGAGCAGAAATCAGATACCTGTTGTCTTAGCTCTTTTCCTCTTGGCCACTGTTCTGGCAGTGGCAGTGTTCCTGAGGCTACCACTCCTGGTCATCAGCCCCTCTTTCCGGGCTCTGGTTTGCTCCCTGACCCTGCAAACATTTTTCTGCCCGCTGCCCATTTAGGTTTAGGAGAGGTCATAGCTTCTTGCTGTTGATAAACCCTGTGTCACTCTCCATTGTCTGTTTTCTTAACTGTGTGTACAGTCTGTAAATAGTCCTTTAATTAAATCCCTGAGGGTAGACTGTTGAGTTCTTGTTGGGACACCAACAGACTCAAGCTGATTAAAAGGAAAACACGATATTTCTTACAAACTCAAATTTGCACGTTAAGATTCATGCCTTCTCCTTTAGGATGGGAGTGACTCTTGCTCATTTTACCTTGATGGAGAAAGGTTTAGTAAGTTTATCCAAGTCACACAGCAGCTAGTGAGAGGCAGGACCAAGACTTGAACTCCATGGCTGGTGCTCTTACCTATACATCAAAGCAAAATCAAACATAAATCTCCTCATCCCACTACAAATTGAAGGTACTGGCTAATCAGCAATGTACCTTCTACTTTATTATTATAAGATCTATGGTCTTGGATGCAAAGATCCTTTCTAGTTCATCATTCCAAGGCTATATACCCTCAAGCTCTCTAAGTCTGGAAAGAGGAGGCAAGATTGGCTTCCAAAGAGCAAACATATTTGTTCCCACAAGACGAGCTCCCACCCCTTGGAGCCTTCCACGCCCTGCAATGTCAAGTAGCTGCCTGGTTTTCAGCAGGGTGGACATTGATGTTCATCGCCACCAAGTCAATGGTTGCTAGCAGGAGAAATGGGCTCTAGTCTTACGGACAGTAGTCAATGTGGCTTCTCCAGGTAAAGTTCCTTTTTCTTTTTTTAAATATATATATATATATATATATATATATATATATATATATATATTTATTCATTCATTCATTCAGGTTGTGCTGGGTCTTATTTGCAGCAGGCGGCTCCTTAGTGCAGCCTGCCGGCTCCCTAGTTGCGTTACATGGGCTCCTTAGTTGCGGCACGTGGGCTCCTTAGTTGTGCAGCAGGCTCCTTTAGTTGCAGCTCGTGGGCTCCTTAGTTGCAGCATGTAAACTCTTGGTTGCGGCATGCATGCGGGATCCAGTTCCCCGACCAGGGATCAAACCCGGGCCCCCTGCATTGGGAGCACGGAGCCTTAATCACTGTGCCACCAGGGAAGTCCCAAAGTTCCTTTTTCAGTACTCATCAGTTGTGTCCCAGACAAGCCTGCTGTTCCCTTTACTAGTTGACCTATTAAAGAAAAGATATGTGCAAAGACAGATATTTTGGGTTTTGTTTTTCCTTGAGACAAAGTAGTCCTAGTGATCCTAACCTGAACACCTGTTGGCCTGGGAGTTATGTGCACAGAATGTTAAAGGGGAAGTGACTGGGTTTTGCATTTTGTCTGGAAACAAGGCTACCATTTTCATCCCCACTGCCTTCCACTTGGCTCTGTCACTTTTGAAGGCCATGCCCTCTGCAGTCATTTAAGTTTGTGGATGCTGGTCTAAACCCAACCAAAGAGAGAATATTTCTTCCATTAAGAAATAGTCATCTTTGTTGTGCTAAGAACTGTCAGCTTTTTTTCCCCTGCTATTCTTGGTGCTGGCCTGCAAAAGGCCTAGAATTACTTTCCATTTTTATTTAAAGTTTTTATTCAAATATAACATACAGGTAGGAATGTAGAAAATGCTAAACGTACAGCCCAAATTTCACAGCATGAACACATCCCTTTAAGCACCTCTACAAGGAGTAGAACATTGTCTGTATCCTGGAAGCCCCCTTTGTAACCTCTGCCAGTCCCCAAATGTAACGATTCTGCTAGTATCTATCACCGTTGATAGATTCTGCCTGTTTTTTTGGTCATTATATAAACAGAATCATATTGTGTGACTTTTGTGTCTGGTTTCTTTCACTCAGTATTATATTTACAAGTCTTATCCACTTTTTTTAGCTTAAGCAAATTCACTCGCATTACTGTATAGTTTTCCCATTGCATGATTTTATCAAGACATATTCATTTTACTGTTGATGGACATTTGGGTTATTTCTAGTTTTTTTTGGTTTTTTTTTTTTTTTTTTTTTTTTTTGCCGTTACGAATAATGCTGCAATGAAGAGTTTGGACGAGTTTTAGAGCATGTGCATAGTTATTTCTGTTGGTACCTATGTGGGGATGGAATGGTTGGGTTGAATTTTATGTGTACGTTCAGCTTTATAGATACTACTAGTTTTCCAAGGAATTTATTTAACTCCCCCTTGACTAGCATATGAGAGTTACTGTTTCTCAAAATCTTAATCAATACTTGGTTATATTACTCTCTTTAGTTTTAACCATTCATTTGTGCACTTAATTTGAATTTTTCTGCTAAGGGAGTTAAACACCGTTTCCTATGTTTATTGGCCATTTGGGTATCCTCTTTGGTGAAGGGCGTGTTCAGTACTTTCCCTCTTTTTTGTCTACATTTTGTCTACATTGTCTACATTTTTCTTACTGATTTCTAAAAATTCTTTATTTATTTTGTATGAGTGTTTTATTAGTTACAGGTATAGTAAATATCTCCCTTGGAGGCTTGCCTTTTCACTCTCCAAAAGGATATCTTTTATGAACATTTTTTTTGGCCTGTGTTGTTTGTGTGTGTGTGTGTGTGTGTGTGTGTGTCCGTATTTTCACTCACCCTTATGGCAGATAGTTGGATGCTCAGGAAAAGAGAAGAATCTTCAAAAATTTGGTTATTTCTGCTAGCTAGAGTCTAAGATAATACAGCACAAGAAAAAGATAAGTAGGGAAGAGTGAGTGACCTGAGTCTATGAGTGAACAGGAGAGGGATTCGTCAAGAGAATGAGGATCGAGACTTTGTAACATTTTGTGTGTGGAAGGCCGCAATTTAAAGTTATGCCCCATCATTTAATGTGAAAAGTTAGAAATGTAAATAATCTTTAGTCCAAAGTGGCTTTTAAATCCTCTAATATATGAACATATTCAGTTGTTCTACTTATCTCTACTTTTATGTGTATTTTCATCCTTTTAGACCTTACTACATTTTTCCTGTTTTCAGCATATCCAGACAGAATGGATGTAATTATATTTGTAAAAACCCTCAAACAGAAAAGTCATACCATGGTAGACCTAGGAACAAGGCCATGGTCAGGAGTAAAATGAATGTGCAACAGTGCTAACACCAGCCATCAGTGAAGCAGGGTTGATGCAATTCTGTTTAAACACTATTGGGAAAATGACACAGACTGAGTTTTTGATGATAGTAAGAGACTTTTGCTAATTTTGTTTAAATGTTTTAGTTGAATATTTTTTAAAAGTAGAGTCCTTATCTTTAAAATTATATACCAAAATATTTACAGATGAATTTGTATTATGTCAGGGACTTGCTTCAGATTTATCCAGAGTACAACAGTATTGGACACAGTTGACAATTGTTGAAGTTGATGATGGGTATAGGGGTGTTCTTTTTATACTATCTTCTGTACTTTTCTAAGTGGAAAGTTAAAAATAGAATGGGGAAAAAGAGTGGGAAGAGAGGAATTATAGGTATTGAATCTCAACAACTTTAAGGAGTTTCGCTATAAAGGGAAGGAAAATATAAGGTATTATCTTATATAAGATCAAGAAATAGTACTAGGACCAAGAAAGAGATTTGGTGGGTTTTTTTCTGTTTGTTTATTTCTTTTTATCTTTTGTGTTAAAGCATTTTTGTAAGTTATTTGGGAATAATCTAGTAGGGAAAGAAAATTTGATATGCTAGAGGGAGAAAAGACAACTACATAATGTCTTTATAATAGCAAAAAGAGGAAGAGTAGCACAGGCAAAACTTTAGGACAGCAATGAACTTGAAGTGTTTGAAAGGCAGACAGAAGACCAGAGGGCCTGGAGAGAGGTGAATGAGAGGCGATTGGGTTGTTTCCTACCAACCAGATACTGTAGGACCTGATAGGCACTGTAAGAAATTTGGATTTCATTCCACTGGTAATGGGAAGCTATTGTAGGATTTTAAATAGGGGAGAGATATGATTGAAATTAAGCATTAAAATGATCTGGCATGCTATGTGGAAATAGACTTGTGTGTATGCAAGTGTGTTTTGAAGCATGAGATCAGCGTGGAGGCAGGAAGAGCAGTTTGGAAACAATTTCAGTATTCCAAATGAGAGATAATAGTGGTTTAGACTGAGATTGTGGAAGTGGAGTATTATGGATTAAATTATGTCCCCTTAAAGAAGATGCATTGAGGTTCTAATCCCTGGTACCATAGAATGTAGCTTTGTTTGGAAATTGGGTCATTGCAGACATTAGTTAATGTGAGGTCATAATGGAATAGAATGGACCCTAATCCAATATGACTTGTACCATTATAAGAAGACAGCCATGTGACTACAGAAACATACAGGGAGAAGGTCACGTAAAGATGAAGGATTAGAGTGATGCATCTACAAGCCAGTGAGTGCCAAAGATTGTGGTCAATCCTCCAGAAGCTAGGAAGAGGCAAAAAGTATTCCTTTACAGGTTTTATAGGGAGCATTGCTGTGATGACACTTTTATTTTGGACTTCTAGCCTCCAGAACTATAAAACAACACATGTTTATTGTTTTAAGCCACCCAGTTTATGGTGCTTTGTTGTGGCAGCCTTAAAAAACAAATATGGAGGTGGTGAAAATAACTATATGTTTTGAATAAAATGCATATATGTGATATTTTATTAATGTATATTATTAATTATATCATATGTTATTATAATTATTAATTTTATTAATATTATATTACAAGGGTATTATTTCATATTTTGATTAATGTACTTATTGAGAAAATCAAACTTTTATTGAAGAACATGGAAAAAGAACTGAGTACATGTTCATGTATGAAAAAGTTATATATCATAAAGAGGTTAGTGTTCCCCAATTTAATCTATACAATTTAATTTATGTAATTCCAAAATAAGTCACAACAGGATTTTTCCTGAACTTAACAAAATAATTCTAGAATTTATATGAAAAAGTAGAGTTCCAAGAATAATCATGGCAACTTCAGTGAGGAAGAACAAAAGTGGGACTTGCTCACTTATGTGAACAAGATATCAAGAGCATTTATAAAACTGTAGTAATTAGATTGATGCAGTCAGAAAAAAGTAGACAAATAAACAGATAATGAGCCAAGAAATGTACCCACATAAATATGGAAAGTTGGTATATTGTAGTAATACAATGATTAGTTAAACAAATCAGTAAGAGAAAGATTGACTTTTCAATAAGTGGTGCTAGGAAAATATGAAAAACATCAATATATGTGATTCTTAGCTGAAGCTTTAACAAAAAAATTAATTCCTAAAGGTGAAAAACATAACATTAAAACATTTAAGAGAAAATACAAAAGAATATATTTTGTTGCTTTGTGGCAGAGAAGGATTTTTAATCAAAATACGAAAACCAAAATCCAAAATAAAAAGTTTAATGAATTTGACTTCATTAACATGAAAATCTTCCATTAAAAGATGCCTTAATGTATCAGCTCATAGAAAATGAAGATTAGGTGATAAAAAATGAGTCAAAATGTAGTATCCAGGTTATCTAATAAAGTCCCATAAATCAATAAGAAAATGAAAGACAGTGCATTAGAAAAATGGGAAAAGGATATGCACAGGAAATCCTTAGATGAGGTAGCCCACATGGTCAATAAATACATTTAAAAATATATTCAATATCACTAGTAATTAGGAAAACTCAACTTACAACATCAAGATATTATTTTACCTAAATAAAAATGGCAAAATAAAAATATTTAAAATGCCAAATGTTGATAAAGTAAAACAGGAATTCTAAAACATGCCTGCTGTGAGGTTGGAGTGAAAATTGGCAGAACCACTAATGAAGATGAATTGGTAATATCTAGTAAAGTTCAAAATATGCATTCACTAATGACCCAGAGATTCTACTTACTGGAATACACCATACAGGGACCCTTGCACACATGCACAAGGAGACATGTATCAGAATGGTCAGTATTTGTAATAGCAAACAATTGGAATGAATCTAAACACCCACCAATAGAAGACTAGGTATAATGGCGTTCAGATGAAAAATAATATACAACCATTAATATGTATGTGACTTGATATTTACATCTCAACAGACAGCACTCAAATCATTATACTGAATAAAAAAAGTTTTAGAATATGAGCCAATGAATTTGAGGTCAGTTGTGTAAAATTTTAAGACACACCAACAGTACAATTTATTGATTTTAATCCATTGAAACAAGAACTGGCAATTCACATACTAACTTCAGAGTAGGGGTTTCTTCAAGGCAGGGAGAGAGGGGGATTAGATCGCAGAGATGTGTAAAGGGTCTTAAACTCTACAGTGCTTTGCTGAAGCAAATATTAGCATTTGTTAGTATGGGACATATGAGTATTTTATACTATTCTCTGTGTTTTTCTGTTTTGTCTACCTTGAACAGGCAAGTCTCAGAAGTGTAAATACACAGGTCAATATGCACATGAAAAGGTTTTCAACATTAGTTAGCACACCAAGAAATGCAACATCATACAGATACTTTCTAAATTTTTTGAATAAAGGGAAATATGCTATTGTACATCAACATTTAATTTGTGAATTCTTTTTGAGCCAAATGTCTACCTTTAGGAATTCATCCTTAGAAAATAATTGGGCAAGTAGGTAAAAATGCACATATGGTGATATTCCTCACAGAATATTTTTGTTATAGCCAAGATTAAAAACAATTTAAATGTCTCCCAATAGGTGAGTAAGTAATTCATGATGTATTTACCCAATGGAAATCTATGCTGTCATTAAAAATCCAGATCTGTTTTATTTTCATGAAAGGATATTTATGATACATTATAAGGAGAAAGAAAAATGATTATAGAAAAATACTTCAATGTATGACCCATTCATGTGTGTGTATACACACACACACACACACACACACACACACACACATACATATATATTTAAATATACCTTTTGGGATCATGTGCATAAAAATTTGGCTTTATTTTAAAGTATACAATGAGGTCATGAATGATTATTAATTTATTTGTAATTTCTTCAGTCTTGTTGAGGAGGGGAAAATTTGCTTCTACTTGTCTAGGTTCTTTTGGCTGACCTAATAATTAAATTAAATTGACAAGATAAAATAACAGGAGAAAAAATAAACAAAGTAATTTCATAAATGAAGGGACCAAGGAGGGCAGCTTTTCTGGCTTTTAGACAAAGAGTTTGAGAAGAATAGACAAGATGAAGAAGTTTGGGTTTGGGATAGTAAATTAGTAAAGAAGTAACAGGTTTGTTTACACTGTCTTTGCAGCTCTAAATTCCCTGCTTCTGGTGATAAGGATGTTTCTCTACTTCCTGGTACAGTGAAAGAACCTCTCACATGGGAGGTTTCTTTCCTGCTATCAGGGGGACAGAGGAGGTTCAGAGAGTCCTTGTACCAGCTGCTTCTTAAGTGACTTTAATTCAAAATAATCAGTATGCCGTAAGTGGCATATTTGAGGGTGGCAATCCTGAAACCCATTGGTCTCAACATCTTTTCAGATAAATATGCAAAATTTTTGTAGTAAAACTGTGAGATATTTTCATTTGAAACTAAGAGGACATGAGTAACTGAAGACAAGAAATATTTGAAGCCAGAGGGTAGGAATTTGAACAGTTTCTGAAGACAATTAAATCACCATAGGTAGAACTGCCTACCCCTCCTGTGCTCTCACGAATCACCTCTACCCTACCATACACACTACACCCAAACACACACACACACCTACTCAAACACAAAAGTGGGGAGAGAGAATGGAGGTTGAAAACAACAGCCATGACAGGGCTTCTTTGTGAATGGGCTCAAGGAAAAGATGTACTGTACATGCCAAGGGATTTCACTGAGCTCTTGATGGATGGGAGGGACAATGGAGGGAGGGACTTGGAAAGGATTTATGGGGACCAGGATTAAGAGAGCGTGTGAGAATGCCATCACTAAGTCAGCTGGAGGTAAGAGAAACATGTGGAACACTTCAGTGAGACATTAACTGATGCTTCTGCACAGGTGCAGCTGAATGAACCTAACACCTTATATCAGATGCTCTTCATGTTGTCCAGGATGTCTGGATAAACAAATAGAGGTGGTAATGCAGACAGGGAAGCTGGGCAGGAGAGGGAGACCATTTCTACATTCCTTACTCTCTAGGCTTAGAAATGTAGCTTGACTCCATGCCCAGAATTTGCCCACCTGTTTCCACCCACACTGTTAACCACAAACACTCCCCGTAAGGCCCTGGAGTCCAGGATTTAAGCCTTTCTGCTGCTTCTTCTCTCTGTCCCCTTTGGGTTGCTGAACATTAGACTGCTCTGTAATACATTGGGGTCTGACTCAACTTGTTAATATGGCTGTGGAGAAAAGCTCATTCTGCCCCTAAAATTATTAATCTCCAAGGGAATCCCCCTAATATAAAATGATATACTAGTTGTGGGGTTGGGGGGAGTGAGAGAAAACATTTATTAAGTGCCTATTACATGCCTGGTACTTTTGTATGCATTATTGCTGAGATCCTCAAAGCCGCCCTATAAAATATGCTTACCTTTCTGGTTTTAGAGGTGAGAAAGCTGAGTTGTAAAGGGATTCAAAGAATTTCTAGCTCGAGGTTTCAGTGAAAATTGTCAGTACTAGATTGAAAAAAATTTGTTCTTTCTGGATCAAATTCTAGAACCTCATTCATACTCCTCAGCGTTTTACAAACGGAATTTCTTATCATGCCAGTTAGTTACAACTAATATTTTTGTTCTAATGAAATATAGAGCTAACTAAAATAGAAAGCATCAGGGTGTACCCTGCATACTGAGGGGTTTTTTTTCTCATGAAGATTTAATGTGTGTGTACTGTGACACATGCAAATATATTTTTTACTGAGGGGTGCAGGCAAAGAGTTCAAAAGTTATGACACTAAACCCTACTGTATCCACCTACATTTTCATCATCCTCACTCCCAACTATAAGCTTCAGGGCCTCTAAACTGGCCATGAAGATAAGCATGGTCCTTTCTCATTTGAACAGAATCAAGACAGACCTAAAGGGAACCAGGAAGTTCGTTAAATTAAATATATATCGTAAGATGAAAGAGACTCGTGGCTTCCTTTTGAGTTTTTCCCTGAAACTTGTGTGGAGTTGAGGACCTATTAGTTCTCTGTTATTTTCACCATTATTAATGATGCATAGAGTACGGAATAAGCAAAGGGAAGTGAGCAGCCTAAGAAATGTGACAGGAGCCATTGCCCACTTGCAGGCTGCATGAAGTTTTGAGTTCTGAAAATTATTTGCAAGATTGAACTATTACATAGTACCTTCAGGGAAAATATATAGAAAAGAGACATGGATAAGGGAAAAATAGCATATAACAGATACAAAATGTGGTTTTAGGACCTTGTCCTTCTCATCACTTATGGTCACATTCCCTGATCATTTTTCATTATGAAGCATTTAGAATACTAAAATTCCAGGAAAATCAAGTCAACTGGGCAACCATCTCTCTTATAAATAATAACTTCCTTCACTTATACACAGAATATCACTATCTTATACTGGTGAGAGATATACAACTCTTCTCTTCCTCGTCTGGTTAAGAAACATCATTGAACACTTACTATTTTATTCAAGGCCCAGGGCGAGGGGCTTTGAGATACACAGAGACATCACAGAATAAGGTGGAAGAGAATTCAATTAAACAATCTAGTGAACTTAAAGAAAGACAATTAAGTGCTAGACAAGATCTGCCTAAATAAATGTCATGTGAGTAGATAAACCTAAGGAGAGTAATCATTGCTGATGGTGTATTTAAGTTATTTAACTTTGTACAATTTTTGAACAATTTAGAATTACTAAAAAGTTGTAAAATAGTACAGTTTCCATATACACTTCTCCCAGCATCCTCTGTTAACATATTGTATAATATTTGTCAAAACTAAGAAATTGACACGGGTATTGGCTATTAACTAAATTACATACTTTATTCAGATTTCATCAGTTTTTCTGTTACTGTCCTTGTTCTCTTCCATTATCCAATCTGGGACAGTGTATTACCTTAGAATGTGGTTAATTTTGATATTGTTTGTGAAAATAATGATTACTTTTCCAAGTCTATTTTGTAGTGGGCAGCAGGAATAATATAACAGGTGCTACCTGCTAGTATATTTTGCTGGATCACAGAAATCTCGATCAAAATGGAGCTTGTATATCATTCTACCAGTCAGCTAAAGAAGATGATTTTGAACATGGATGATGTAAAACCATGAACTTTTCACCTTCAACTTTGTTATGAGAAGTGTTTTTTAGACCTGTCCAAAATTATTTATAGAGAATTATTAAAATTTTATATATATATATATAATTATATACATATAATTACTAAAATTATTTATAGAGGTTTACTAAAATCATATATATAATTATAATATATATAATTGAAATTGGCCCAACAGCTGATCTAGTCCAACCCTCTCATTTACAACTATAGGAACTGAGACTTACAGAAATGTGACTTACCCGGTCACTTGATGAATTAGTAGCCAATTTGGAATCTATTTTTGGCTTTTTTCCTCCCTTTGGAGAGGCATGCGAATCATTGCTCAAGTCCTATAAAAAATAAAATGCAACTCTTTTGGGAGAACAGAAAGATGGTGAGAACAGTTGGGGAGAGAATTAAAGCACTAAGGTATCTTCTTTCCTCTCTCTCCCCAAACTTAATACCATTTTTATCAGACATTCTGTCCATTGTGAAGAAGCTTTGCCATCTCTGGCTGTGTGGCCTTCAGAGAATACTTATCCTCTTGGGTGGATAATTGCCTGTTCTCAGCTTTCTACCACATCATTTCAAAGAAGTTGGACTTCTCAAGTCTCTGGAATTCCTCAACAACTACTTCATATCTCTCTCCCTCTTTGGGAGTTGGTTGAGCACTCTTTTCCTTTTTTTCTATTATCTTTCTTTCTTCTCAAGTTTTGCTTTACCTATATTGAGTTTTAGTTAATATTTCCTTGTATTACTAAGAAAACTAAACTCTGGCCAGGTACTTTGGAAAGAATGTCTGTGGAAATCATGAAATGCTTCCGCTTAATCCACTATGATTAATTTTTCCATAAGTATTTTGAGTCTAGTAGGCTTGTTTTTATAGCAGTTACTGAAAAAGGATATCTGTCAGGCATACCATATATTTATTGTAGATACCGTTGTTAATGAATTGAAGTCAGCATATCACTTTTCAGTTTTAAAGTGGTAGGTATCAAATGAATAACCAGAAACAAAACTTGTCAGTTGTGTCTGGAAAGCCATTGTTCAACACACACTAAATAAAATAAAGTGCCTCACTTTCAAAGAGATGGGGGCTCAGTTTTTTTAAACCCATCACCTAGCCTTACCTCACACAGAAACAAAATAAACAGTCATATTCCTTCTTGTAGTATGCAGAGCTCTTGAATAAACAATGGCTTGATGTCCAATTAGCAATGTAAGAAATCATAATCCATTTTGGGGTGGACTATTTAGTTATGTCTAGATGCATAGGTGGGGAGAACATTTATTTTGAAGTCAGACAGAACTGGATTTAAATACAGGCTCTTCAGTTTATTATTTGTATGACAGTGCGCAAGTCCCTTATTCCTTTTGAAGATTCAGTTTCCTCATCTGCAAACACTTCTCATGACCAAGTTGAAGGTGAAAATTGAAAACACTGAATTGTCTATACCTTTCTAGCATTTTGCTGTACTCCACAAGCCATGAGTGAAATAAGCCAGTCACAAAAGGGCAAACGTTTATTATTCCACTCGTATGAGGTCCCTAGAGGAGTCAGATTCATAGGGACAGAAATTAAAATGGTGGGTGCCAGGGGCTGGGGGAGGGAAGAATAGAAGTTGTATTTTAATGAGTAAAGAGTTTTAGTGGTGCAAGATGAAAAGAGTTCTGAGGGTGAATGGTGGGGATGGTTGCACATTAATAGGATTGTACTTAAAGCCACTGAATTACACACTCGAAAATGGTTTAAAATGGTAAATATTATGTTATGTGTTTTTTATCACAATTTTTAAATATATATATTTTGTATACACACACACACACACATGAAAATCATGTCTCCCCAAGTTATCAAATGAATAAAACTCCTGCATTGCATATTTAATTGTAACCACAACTCAAGACTCTATTTTTAAAAAGTTTTATTGGAGTATAGTTGATTTAAAATGTTGTGTTAGTTTCAGGTGTACAGCAAAGTGATTCAGTTATACGTGTACATATATTATTCTTTTTCAGATTCTTTTCCCGTATAGGTTATTACAGAATAATGAGTAGAGCTCCCTGTGCTATAGAATAGGTCCTTGTTGGTTATCTATTTTATATATAGTAGTGTGTGTGGAGGTTGGGATTGACATACACACACTACTATATATAAGACTCATCTTGATCTAGTTAATTCTTCGACATCATGTATATCCAACAAGGTTGTAAATACCTTGAGGTCCTGAGCTACGCTATATGCTTCTTGAGTTTTGGTTTTCCTACAGCATCTCATGTTATGCCCCCTACACAGAGAGGGGTTAGTGAGATGAAGAGATAAACTGAACCAAATAGGTGGAACAGTCTTATAATGACAAAAGGGAACTTTTTTTTTAAAAAACATTAGGTGAATTTATGGGTTGATTACCCCTAACAATAGAGTAAATTGTGAAAGATTACATTTTATTCAGTTTAAAGGGAACTTTCAATAAGGAAATCCTCTAAGGAATGACGAGGGTGGGTAGGTAGAATAATAGCTCCGCAAAATGTCCCTGTCCTAATCCTTAGAACCTGTGGATATCTTACTTTAAATAGCAAAAGGGATTTTGCAAATATGAATCGGATATCTTATCTTAAATTATCTGGTTAAGTCCAGTCTAATCACATGAGCCCACTTAAGACTTACCACTCATAGAATTGTAGGGTAATATATTTGTGTTTTTTTAAGCTATGAAGTATGTTGTCACTTGGTATAACAGCAACAGAAAAATAATACTCTTCCCCTTGAAGGCTCTTAAACTTAAGGAAAGGAGAAGAGATAGAAGAAAGGTGACATAAGGGGCCAGACACGCTCATGAATATGTTTTTTTGTTTGTTTGTTTTGTTCATTTGTTTGTTTTAATTCTTGGAAATTCAACTAGGAGCTCAGTGCCCTAAAATGATAAGGAGGAATCTGCCAACAGCAGAACCCAAGAAGAGGTCAGTATCCTAATCATGAGGTCAAACTAATGGTCCATAGAGGAAAAGCCCCACTTTCATAGGGACCTTGGAAGCTAAAAGCCCTTGTTGAGCTGAGGTCTAGGAAAGAAGTAGGGTAAAATGTTACAAGCCTAGGAAGGATGGCTTGGCTTAGTCCCGGAACTATTATTTAAGAACTTTGTGAATTTGGGCAAGCCCCCAAACTGCTCTAAGCTTCAGTTTCCTCACCTGTCAAATGATAATATTAAACGTACTTTACCAGTTTGGGTGCCATGAAGCTTATGCGTACAAATCCTCAGCACAAGTCTGTGCACACATTATTAAATAACCACTAGCTATTTTTAGTTATTATTCTTATTGGAAAAGAATTGCAATTCCTGAACTCCAACAAACTAAAATAGGGTAGCCACAGGGGGTTAATTTTTTTATCAATCAAAAGATTTTACTATGTATCAGATACTGCATCAGGCACTGGAGATAGAGCAATGAATAAAACGGGCACAGTCCTGCCCTGTTTAGTGAGTTTACAGTCTCTCAAACAAGATTATTTTTTTTAAATGATAGGTTTATTTAATGTTTTCAGTCAGTAACAAGTGATGAAAATATAAACTCATTTACTACAAATGTATGTAGTTCATAGCATACATAATATTCTTAATGTATGATCTTCATAAAAATAGCCATACGTAAATATTTACTTAGGATTCTTATTATACTATTAAGAGAAGACAACAATGTCATTGAATAATGTCAGAAAGACAACAAGTTAATTATTACATTAATGGACAATTTTGGGGGGTGCTCTGTTCTGTCACTGTCATTTCTGTGGGTCCAAGTTCATTATTAAAAATAAATTGGTGGTAAAATTTCAACAGTTGTTAAATTAGTTGTTACAATTAGACATAAAAAAAATCTCAGTTCACCTAAGCAGCAAATGAGCTAAAATGGTTTGTATTGAGAGGGAAAAAATTAAAATTTACCCAAACAGTAGACGAAGAGTAAAAGTTATCATTTTTGAGTTCTGCAGTAGAAGGAAGTAGGGTTATCAGGACTAAACAAGAGAGTGTCAGGAAGCAAGAAATTCTACACCTACACTGTATAGGGCCAGTACCAACCCAAGCAAGGGCAAGGAACAGGATGATAGTTCCTTGAAGGCTGGTGACTTGTCATGAAGGTGGGGTTATTATAAGCATTGTTCAAAGATAGCCTTGACAAGTGATAGCAAACTTTGTTGCTTATATACTCCTTAAAAGACTTAATATTTTCCTATCAACTGAGTATAAAATAATATCTCATTGTGGCCTTCATTGGCATTTTCTTGATCACTAATGAGGTTGAACATGTTTTCATGAGTTTATTGGCCCTATGAGTTTCCTCTTCTCTAAGTTGCTTCATGCCTATTCATATCTTTAGTCTGTTTTTCTACTGGATTTTTTGAGTTCTTTTTGATTTGTAGAGAATTCTTTATATAATCGGGGAGGTTTTAACTTATAAGTTTAATTTCCTTTATAGTTGTAGGGTTATTCAAATGTAATGTTTCATTATTGAGTAAGATGTGGTAGTTTGTGTTTTTTGAGGAAGCAGTCCATTTCACCTACGTTGTCAAATTTATGTGTAGAGTTCAGATTGTTGTATGTGTATGTTGGAGTTTGTTCACAGTGTTACCTATTATCCTTTTGATGTATGCAGAGTTGTAGTGATATCCTGTTTCCTTCCAGATATTAGTAATTTATGTTTTATCTTTTTTCTATTGTTAGTCTTGCTAGAATGCCAATTTTGTTGAACCAACCCTTTGTCCTATTAATTTTTCTCTGTTGTTTTTCTCTCTTCAATTTCATTGACTTCTCCTCTCATCTTTGCCATTTGGTTTCTTTTGCTTGCTTTGAATTTTTTTTCTGTTCTTCTCCTAGGTTCTTGAGGTGGGAGCTTAGATTACTGACTTCAGACTTTTCCTTTTTTCTAATGTATACATTTAGTGCAATAAATTTCCCTCTCTACATTACTTTAGCTGTGTCCCCCAAATTTTAGTATGCTGTATTTTTATTTTCACTCAGTCCAATGTATTTTTTTTTAATTTCCCTTGAGATTTCCTCATGACTCTTGAATTCTTTAGAAGTATGTGGTTTTTTTTTGAATATTTGGAGATTTTCCTCTTATCTATTATTGATTTCAAGTAGATTCCATTATAGGCAGAGAACACATTTTGTATGATTTCAGTTCTTTAAAATTTTTGTTTTATGGCCCTGCATATGGTCTATCTTGGTATGTGTTCTGTGGGCACTTGAAAAGGTATATTTTGCTGTTATTATATGGAGTGTTATTTAAATGTCAATTATATCCTTTTGGTTGATGGTGTTGTTGAGTTCTACATCACTGCTGATTTTCTGTCTAGGCAAGTTTTAAGAGAGGGGTGTTGGTGCCCCAACAATAAATGTGGATTTGTCTATTTCTCCTTTAAATTCACTAAGTTTTGCTTCACATATTTTTCAGTAATGTTTTTTGGTCATACACACTGAGAATTGTTGAGTAACTCTTCTATCATTATATAAACTCCTCTGTCTCTGGTAATTTTCTTTGCTTTGATGTTAAAATAGCCACTCTTACTTTTCTTTGATTAATATTAGCATGATAATATCTTTTTTCCTTGCTTTTAATTTCAACTTGAATTATCTTAATCCGATTGATAGAAAATAATCAGTAGATGTCAACACCAAGATGGCAGAAATTTTAGAATTATCTGAAAAATAGTTTAAAGCAGCTATGGTAAAAATGCTTCAGTGAGCAATTAGAAACATCCTTGAAGTAAATGAAACAATAGAAAACCTCAGCAAAACAAATAGGTGATATTAAGGAGAAACAAATGAAAATTTTAGAACTGACAATTACAATAGCAGAAATAAGAAAATACTCAATGGATAGGTTCAATAGCAGACTGGAAGGGACAGAGGAAAGAATCAGTGAACTGGAAGGTAGAACAGTAGAAATTACCCAGAATGAAAAAGAGAGAAAATAAGCTGGAAAAAAAAAAAAAAAAAAACAGAACCTTAAGACCTGTGGGACTATAACAAAAGATCTAAAATTCATATCATCAGTTCTGGAAGGAGGAGAAAGATGATAAGCATGAGAAGTATTTGAAGAAAAAATGGCTGAAAACTTTGCAAATTTGGCAAGAGGCATAAACCTAGATTCAAGAAGTGAACCTCTAACAGAATCCAAAGAAATCCATACCAAGACACATAATTAACCTTCTGAAAACTAAATATAGAAAAAAATTTTAAAGCAGCCAGAGGAAAACAATACCTTATCTATAGAAGAAAAACAGTTAATATGACAGTGGACTTCTCCCGAGATACCATGAATGCCAGAAGGAAGTAGCACAATATTTTTCAAATGCTAAAAGAAAAGTAATATTAACCCAGAATCCTATACCCAGTGAAAATATCCTTCAAGAGGGAAGGAAAAAATCAAGACATTCTCACATGAAGGAAAACAAAGAAAATTTGTCCTCTGCAGACCTGCCATAAAAATAATTGGCTAAAGGAAGCAGGTGAGACTTTGTTAAAAACATTTTAAGACAAATGTATTAGTCACTGTCACCTGGGGCAAGGAATAACAGTGGAGCAAATAACAGACTAACTAAAAATCTTGGGAAGAAAGGCTGGAGAATGAGAGGCTTTGGAGAATAAAGCTTTAAAAAGCTTCTACATATTCCTAGGAACCTAGTAGGCCACGTATATACCCAAGTCTAGATACACATTTGAAAAAGACTTGAGAAAGACCTAAACCCTTATCTTTGGCTGAACTTTAGACCCTGTTCAAGTAGGATGTGAAGGCTAAATCAGGCTTCTGAGCTGCTTGTCTGGGTGTTGAAGGCATACCCCAACACACATACAGAGCCTGTCTGCAAAGACTGGGTGATGTGTGTGTGTGTGTGTGTGTGTGTGTGCGTGCACATATGTGTCTGTGTGTTCCATGTATTTGAAGAAAACTTGGTTGCATCACTAGCTGACCACCAAGCTAATGGAACAGAAGCATCAGTAGTCACAAATCACAAAGAATGAAAACTTTACAACATTAATTCAGAAAACTCATTAATCTAACAAACAACGTCATCTACAACAAGGAATAACAATAAACCCTGGGGAGAAGCATCTGATTTCCAGAGTTGCCTCATTATAATATTCAAAATGTCCAGCTTTCACCAAAAAATCACAAGGCATGCATGCAAAGAAATAAAAAAAATATAGTCCATTCATAAGATAATTAATGGAAAATATCCCTAAAGAGGCCCAGACATCGAACTTACTAAACAAAAATTTTCAATTGACTATTTTAAATATTCTTAAAAGGCTAAAGGAAACCATGAAAGCTATGTCTCACCAAATAGAGAATATCAATAAAGTGATAGAAATTAGAAAAACAGAACCAAATAGAAATTCTGAAGTTGAAAATACAATAGCTGAAATGAAAATTTTATTAAACGTATTATGTAGCAGACTGAGTAGTCAGAAGGAAGAATCAGTGAATTTGAAGATAGGATAATTAAAATTACCCAGTCTGAGTAGCAAAAAGAAAAAGGAATATAAATGGACAATGCCTAGGAGACCTGTGGGACACCATCAGTCATGCCTAGATAAGCATTATGGGAATCCCTGAAGGAGAAGTGAGAGAGAAAGGGAAAAAAAGGTGTATTTGAAAAATAATTGGGCAGACTTCCCAAATTTGATGAAACATAAATCTATACATGCAAGAAGCTCAACAAATTCCAGGTAGGCTAATACAAAGACATTCACACCAAGCCACATTGTAATCAAACTGCCAAAGTCCAAAGACAAAGAGAGAATCTCAAAAATGTCAAGAGAGAAGTGACTTATGTACAAGGGATACTCAGTAAGATTAATGGCTGATTTCTTATCAGAAACTGTGGAGGCCAGAAGGCAGGAGTATGACATATTCAAAGAGAAAAACTGTATCAGTCAATAAGTCTATATCCAGCAAAACTAGGATTCAAAAATAAAGGAGAAATTAAAATATTCCCAGATAAAAAGAAACTGAAAGTTCATCACTAGTAGACCTGTCCTACAAGAAATGCTAATGAGAGTGCTTGGGGCTGAAAGACACTAGTCAGTAACTCAGATTCAAACAAAGAAACTAAAACACTGGTAAAGTAACCATATGGATAAATATAAAGGTCAGTATCAAAAATTTTTGGTTTGTAGTTCTTCAACACATTTTTAGAGAAGACCCAGTAGGGTCATTACTACTCACTTTCAAAAATAAAAAGTATTATGAGAAAATACTATTAATAATCATATGCCAACAAGTTAGATAACCTAGACACACAAAATGTCAAAACTGACTCAAGAAGAAACAAAAAGTCTGAACAGACTTATAATAAGTGAAGAGATTGAATCAGTGACCAAAAAACTTCTCACAAAAAGGAGCCTAAGTTCAGTTGGCTCCACTGCTGAATTCCAAAAATATTTTAAGAATAATTAACATATATCATTCCCAAACTCCTCCAAAATAGAAGAGAAGGGAATACTTACTGACTCATCCTATGAGGCCAGCATTACCTTGATACCAAAACCAGGAAAAAAAAATCACAAAATATAAAAATTAAAGACCAATATCCATAATGAACACAAATGCAAAAATTCTCAACAAAATGCTAGCAAGTGGAATCCAATAACATATTAAAAAGATATACACCATGACTAGATAGGATATATCCCAGAAATTCAAGGATGCTTAAATATATGAAAATCAATCAATATAATACACCATATTAATAGAATAAAGAAAAAAAAACCTTCATGATCATCTCAGTTGATGCAGAAAAAGTGTTTGCCAAAGTGCAATAACTTTTTATGATAAAAACACTCAACAAAGTGGGAATAGACAGGAACTTCCTCAACCTAATAAAGAGCATTTATGAAAACACATAGCTAGCATCATATTTAATGAAAAATTGAAAGCTTTCTCCCTAATATCAAGGACAAGATTTGGATGTCCATTCTTACTACTTCTGTTCAGCATTCCATTGCAAGATCTAACCAGGGTAATTAGGCAAAGAAATGAAATAAAAGACACTTAGACTGAAAAGGAAGAAGTAAACTATCTCTAGTCACAGATAATATGATTTTATATAAAGAAAACCCTAAAGAATTCATAAAATATTATTAGAGATGATAAACAAGTTCAGCAAAGTTGCAGCATATAAGATCAATATACACAATCATATATATTTATCATCAAAAAGAATAAAACATTAGGAATAAATTTAACCAAGGAGGTACAAGACTTGTACATTGAAAAATAAAAAAAAAATTTAAAAAAGGAAGGCCTAAATGAATGGAAAGACCTCTGTGTTGTAGATTTGATTAATATTAATAATTCAATGTTTATATTAATGATTGATACTAATATTGTTGAGATGGAAATACTCCCCAAAGCAATATAAAATTCAGTGCAATCTCTATCAAAATTCCAACAGCCTTTTATGCAGTAATGAACAATTTGGATCTAAAAGTAAAATGAGGACTTCCCTGGTGGCACATGTGTTAATATAGACAAGTTGGAACCTGCAAATATTCCTGGTGAGAATGTGAAATGATGCAGTGACTGTGAAAAACAGTTTGTTATTTCCTTGAAAATTTAGAGTTACCATGTGACCCAGCAATTCCACTCCTAGGTATATACCTAGAAGAATTGAAAATATGTGTTCAGAGAAAATTTTAAATGAATGTTCATAGCAGTATTATCCATAGTAGCCAAAAGATGGGAACAGGTCAAATATCCATTAACTGATGAATGGCGAAAAATGTGGTATATCTATGCAATGGAATATTAATCAGCCATAAAAAGAATGAAGTACCAGTACAAGCCGCAACATAGATAAACTTTGAAAACATCATACTAAGTGAAAGAATCTAGCCACAAAGGACCACATATTGTTTGATTCCATTTATATGAAATGTCCAGCATAGACAAATCCATAGAGAGAGAATGTAGATTGGTGGTTGCCAGAGGAGTGGGTGGTAGAGAGGAACAAGGGTGACTGCTTAATGGGTATGGGGTTTCTTTGGGGGTAATGAAAATGTTCTGGAATTAGACTGTGGTGATCCCTGCACAACACTGTGAATGAACCAAAAGTCGCTCATTGTTTACTTTAAAATGGTTAAAATGCTGAATGTTATGGAATGTAAACTTTACATCAGTTAAATATGTGGAATCTAGAAAAATGATATAGATGATCTTATTTGCAAAGCAGAAATAGAGACACAGACATAGAGAACAAATGTATGGATACCAAGGGGGAGAGGGGTGGAGAAGGAGGAATTGGGAGACTGGGATTGACATATATACATTATTGATACTACGTATAAAATGGACAACTGATGGGAACATACTGTATAGCACAGGGAACTCTACCTAATGCACTGTGGTAACCTAAATGGGAGGGAAGTCCAAGAGGAAGGGGATATCTATATGTGTATGGCTGATTCATTTTGTTGTGCAGTGGAGGCTAACACAACATTGTCAAGAAACCATACTGCAATAAAAATTAATAAAATAAAATAAAAAATAAAAATACTTTGAATTTAGATGGAAAAAAATTTTTTTAATAAAAAGAAAGGAAGTATAAAAGAAATGGTTGCTCTAGTATTCACCATCTCAGGCAAGTGGAAAGGAAAAAAGCATGCAGGAGTGCATGGGAAAATTTGTGAACCCAGCCTAGAGCAGGCACAGGGTTTCAGTTTATACTCCATTAGCTAGAGCACGTTTATATGGCTGCATCTCACTCACTATAAGGTAGGCTGGGATATATGGTCTAGCTGTGTGCCCAGGAAAAATAGGAAATGGAGTTCTGCTGAGTAGCCAGCTGTCTTCTGTTCACTACAGCGGTAGAATCTTTGGGAAGGAGCTCAGGAATCTGCTAGTTAAGCAGACTTCCCAGATGATCTTCATGCCTGCCGATGTTTAATTGGCACCATTCTAGACACCCAGGATCCACAATTCTGTCTCTGCCATCCTGTTTCAGGTTTCCTTTAATAGGTAAGAAAGTAAGGCACAGGAAGAAGTAAGAAATATAAAATTTCCAAAGAAAGGAAATTTAAATCTAATAGAAACGTCAGAGGTCACAAGCTTGAACATGCTGGGTTTCTACACCAAACCAAGAATGTGAACGAAAAAATCAACAGTCTCTCACTGATTCACAAAATGGCATAAAAGAAGGAAGTAAAAGTGTAATAGCTAAGAATTAGCCCCCAAATAAACAATTATACTCTAAATTCATATTTCTTCTTTTAATGATATGAATAGACATTTTGATATGAACAAAACAATAATCATCATTTTTAATAAGAGTGGATTCTGGAGCATAAGCATAATCGAGCAGAAATACATGATATTTTGCTCCATGCGCTATGCGTCTATCCAAAGTCTACCTGTTAAAATACAGTTCATAAACTAGTCAATACTCCTTGTCTATTCTTAGGATTTCCTCGGTGCAAAGAACCTAAGTAGCAGTAAACTATTTTTGTGCAGAGTACATGGAAGACAATGACAGTCATACTACCAAAGCAAAGACCTAACCACTCACCCCTCTGGTAACAACAACTAAAGTAACAACAGAAAACAAAAGCAACCAAAGAATTTTTGTAGGCATCTAGATGGCTAAAAATAAAGATATGTCCCCTAATCCCACATGAGAAAGATTAGAATTGAACTCCCAAGGGCAGCTAGACATGAGTTAGCATGAAGTCTAGAGGGAAAAGAATTAATTGAAATCTGTAGAAGAGCTGTAGGAGCTAGCTTCCTGCAGCTCTCACTCTGTGTCCATAGACTACCTTAGGCAAGAACTTACCCCAGGGAGAGAAAAAACATGTAGCAAGAAGGAGAAAGAGAGGAAGAGAAGGAGAGAGAGAGCAGGGAGACAGAGAGAGAGAGACAGACAGACAGAGACAAAAAGAGAGAACCTATAGATTGAAAGAGATTTTTAAAATATATCATCGACTCACAGCTTATATACTTAACAGTTAAAGACTAAATGCTCTCTTCCTAAAATCAGGCATAAAACAAAGATGTCCACTCTTTCCACCTCTAGTCAACATTGTATTGGGTGTTCTAGTCAGGGTAACTAGGTAGGAAAAAGACATAAAAGACATTCAGATTGGAAAGGAAGAAGTAAAACTATCTTTATTTGCAGATGACATGATTTCTATGTAGAAAACTCTAAGAAGTTCCCACAAAAGCTGTTAGAACGAATAAGTGAGTTCAGCAAGGTTGCAGGATACAAGATCAATATACAAAAATCAATTGTATTTCTATACATTAGCAATAAACAATATGAAAATGAAATTATGAAACAATTCCATTTATAATATCAACAAAAAATATCATAGGAATGAATTTAACAAAATGAGTCCAAGATTTGTATACTGTATACTATGAAACATCATTGAAAGAATTTAACGAAGATTTACATAAATGGAAAGGCATTCCATATTCATGGATCAGAATCATAATATAGTTAAATGGCAATACTCCTCAAATTGATCTACAGACTCAATGCAATACCTATCAAAATCTCAGCTAGAATTTTTTGCACAAATTATCAAGCTGACCTAAAAATCTTGTGGAAATTCAAGGAACACTAAATAGCCAAAATGAGCTTGATAAAAAAGAAGATGACTCATACTTCCCAATTTAAAAACTTACTACAAGGCTGCCATAATCAACACAGGGTGGTAGTGACATAAGAATAGACTAATGGAATAGAACTGAGAGTCCAAAAATAAAACCCTCATGTTTATGGTCAATTGATTTTTGACAAAGGGTATCAAGACATATACATGGGGGAAAGAATATATATATATATATATACACACACACACACACACACACACACACATACATACATGTATACACACACATACATACATATACACACACACACATATATACACATGCATATATATATATATATATATATATATATATATAAACAAAATTCATCTACTTCTCTCCAAAGGAGTTTCTCTTCCCTTAGATGACAGGAAAATAAGTTGGCTGTAACGTTGCCCAACTGTTGGATTTTTCCTCCATTTATGTTTTTTCTTTTGTGGGAAGGTTTAGGAAAATCCTAACACAGAGGAGAAGAGCTGTGTAAAATATTAACCTAGGTCTTATCTATCCCTGCCCTGGGTTTGCCATCTTTGGGCCACAGAGACACAAACCAGCACAACTTGGCACTCTTACTTGTTTCACCCTTCTCATCACTGAACATTTTCAATTGCCTACTACTCTGTGTTAAGCGATGTGTGAAGGGCTAATATTTGCTGCTGAACTGGTGGGGAGGTGAGGAGAGACATTGTCCCTGTAATTAATGACATGTTAGGTAATGGGCACAATCTAAGAGGCATGGACACCAACGGCCTTAGAGCAACTGAGTCGGACATAATTCTGGAGGAGTTGACTTCCAAGCTGTGTCTTAAGTAGGAACTGATGACTCTGCCTCGGTCAGGTTCTCACTGTCCCTTAGCTATTTTGTTGGGAAGGCTTCCTAATAGGTCCTGTTCTTCTAGTAATCCTCCACACTCTTTCTGGGGAGTAAACATTACTGCTCTTGATTTAACAGACCTCTGGATCCTTATTGCCTAAAGATTAAAGAAAAAAAATAATCTTAGCATTTGTAATATCTTGGGCTGCCATAACATAATACCATAGACCAGATGACTTCAACAACAGAAATGTACTTTCTTACAGTTCTGGAGGCAGGAGGTGTGAAATCAAGGTGCCAGCATGGCCGACTTCTGGTGAGAGCTCTTGCTGTGTGCCCCCATGGCCTGCCCTCAGAGCATGCACACAGGAGGAGAGAGTGAGCCAGCCTTCTGGTATCTTGGTGTCCCTTCCTATAATGACACTAATCCTATGAGGTCAGAGCCCCAGTCTTATGACCTCTTTAACCTGACTTACTTTTTTAAAGTTCTCATCTCCAAAAATGTACCTACTGGGTGTTAGGGTTTCAAAGTATGAATTTGGGAGGGAGGGGTTCACAGCACGCAAGCTGCAAACTGCCAGGCCACGATCTCTTCAGCCTCCCACCAGCCCTTCTCATTCACGTAAACACCAGGCACAGCAGACTCGCTATGGTTTTCTAAAGGGCTCGCGTACTTAATGCCTCCGTACATTTGCACATACAGTTCCTTTTGTTTGGAGTGTCCTTGCCCTCTCTGCCATTCCTCTTCCACCTGATAAAATCCTGTTCACACTTCTGGGCAAATGTGAATATCACCTCTTCTAGAGTCTTCCCTGACTCTCCCTTCAGGGTCCCCAAGGCACTTTATGTACTTATCCATTAACTATGTGACCTGGGCAAGTTCCTTATTCTGCATACATCCCAGTTTCCTCTCCGTAGAATGGGAATAAAAATAACAAGATATTTTCCATCTCCTCGGGCTTTTGTGAGGATCAAACAGGTGAGAGCACATGGAGTACCTACAGCCCATGGAGAGTGCTGTTACTATTAATTAACACAATATGTTAATAATATGCTCCTCGAAGCAGGGACTTTGCATCCCTAGGACATAGCACCCAGCTATGTGCTCAATAAACATTGATTCACCCATCCACCTGGAAGGATCCTTCCAGATCATCCTCCAACTCTCTCATTTCACAGATGGATTCACTGCAGCCCAGAAAGAAGGAACGTGTCCAAGGACCCCAATTAACTGATGAGGGGGCCAGGTCTCTGACACCTGAAGAGTTCTCTCTGCTCTTTCTCGTGCAGCCTTGTGTGCTCACAAATTCAGGGACTCATTTTTCTCTTCCCTGGCAAAACTCTGTGAAACCTGCTGCAGTGATTAAGTGACAGCAAGAAAGAGCTGCTCTTTCTCTTGTCAAATATAAATAATGTTAGACTCTGCCTGGAGCAGGATTTCTGTGGGACGATGCTGCCAGGGCACCTGCTGCAACAGCAGGGGCTGCATGGAACCACCAGGAAGCCCATTCTGGGTGCCAAATCTCACCCCAGACCACCTCCCTTCTGTGGCCCCATAAATCACTACACCAGACTGGACTGACGTGTGGTTTTTGTGTGTGTCCCTGACAGTCATTCAACTGAGTTATTACCAATAGAACGTGAACATATGCATTTCACACATATGTACCGAGACTCTGGGATTTGTCTGGACTCATCAGAATCAGAGACGGAGACAGAGTTGTGACCCAAAGATGAGAATCTGGAGAGCTTCTGGAATACCTAATTTTCTTTACATTTTAATCTTCCCTATATTTTTAAGCAAGGGGCTCTTTTTATTTTGTTGTTTAATATTGAATGGACACTTCTGAAACATTTGATAGAAGGAGTCTCATGTAGTACAAAGAACCCTGATTTCTTAATGAAGTCTCTTTAGTTCCCACTCTAACTAACAGGCTATGTGGCCTCAGGCAAATAGCTTAACCTTTCTGATCATCAGTTTTCTCATCTGAGTAATAGAAGTCTTTGGTTTCTAAGATCTCTTCCAATGTTGATGTTTCAGGTGTCTAAATCCACCCCCTCATGCTTTTAAACAGCCCTCAGAAAATGTCTCTCCAACCTTTGTGATAATCCTATGTTTCTATGGCTGGCATTTGTGCCATCTCCCCCTGTGTCACACAGAAGGGGGAGGAAGGAAAACTCAAGATCGGTGTCTGTTCTCTAATAGGAGATTTCATGGTATAGGAGAAAGAAGCAGGTCAAAATTTAAATCTTATCTCTGCCAGCAATATTCTATGTGGCTGTAACTTAATTATAGAGTCAATACATAATGTTCTTAGCATGGTAAGTCATACTTACATTTATTAAGTTTAAGCATATATACATGTATACACATATATGTACACATATAGTATATATGCATATATTTTATATATATATTATATATATATATTATATATATAAAGCACCTAGCACAATCCCTGGCATATAGTAGGTGCTTACTAAATGCTAACTGCTCGTCCTTCTCCTCTTGCTGTTTTTGCCCCTCAGTAGGGATTCCAGGTGAATAGGTGGCAGCTGCCAGTCTGCACTGTTCTTGAAAGGATCTGGAGCTTCTAGTGCTTTCGTCTTGGGCTCCCCTGGTGACCTATCCCTTGAGTCAGCTTCCCTGGCTTGCAGACAGCTGATCTGAAATCAGACTTGGGACAGTTTCTCTGGCAAGCCTGTGTTTTGTAATCAAGGGATGCTCACTCCTGACATTATTTCGTGATTATTTCAAGTTGGACACAACAGACAGGCCAACTGAGTGGAAGGTGCTTTGGATGTGAAATATCCAAGGTGAGGTTTATCTAGAAATGCCAGGTCACCTCAGACCTTTTAATTCCCAAAAGGCAGGTACTGGGGGAAACTACTAGTTTGCAAATGTCTCTGTGGAACCTCCTCACTGTAGTGTATTGAGGCATTTACATAAGAAATGGGTCTTCTTCCCTTTCCTCTTTCTATTTCCTCATTTTTGATGCATTCTCCATCCTGCCCTATAGGCAATTCTGTTGGACTTCTGCTTCCAAGAAGCTTTTTGAAGCAGTTCTCACTCTGACCAAGCAGAATGCCCTTTATAGCCTTGGCCACAGGATTCCTTAGTCTCCTGGTGACATAGGATTACTTCCTGTACTGCTCGGAGGTCCTTTGCTCAATAACAAGCTCACAGCACTAGGATGCCTCAACCATCACCTTGCATTTAAGTTATCCAGCCTCATTCACAGAATCACAGGCGTCTGGGGAGGAGAGAGGGACAGGGGAGATTCTCCATCCTCAAATTCATGCAACCGCTTCTCTGGCAGGAGATAATCTATTTCACGAATTATTCATTTACCTGCTAACTTTGAGGGGCTGAGTAACGCACTGACAGACTCTACCTCACAATTTTATTGTGGCTCTCACACGATGTCCTGCCTCAGCACATAAGCATGGCTGTTTCACCAGAAAGTTATTTTATCCTTGACTGTTACAAGCTTTCAGTCAATTTCCCAAGGATATATTTAATTGAAAGAAGGATAATATAAAATAGATTGGAACTTCCTATCCTGAGGGCAGCTGGGAAAGGTACATTGCTTGCCAGAATGTTTTCTGGGAGGAATGTTTAAACTGAAATGTAAAATGAGTATAAAAATTACTCTCTTCCTCCTCTTCCCCCACCTCCTTGTTTCTACAGGTTTCTGGGAAGAGGAAAGAAGGTTTTATAATATACTAAATGTATTTGTCTCTCTCTTTAGTCATATTCAGACATAACAGTGTCTCAGTCCCTCCAGAAGTTGATTTATTGGCTTTTTTTAATGTATGACCACAGAATGTTTTATGTTTTTGACAGACATTTAAAATATCCTGTTATTTGTACTTATTACATGCGGTGCATGCTGTGCATACTTGATTCATTTGATGATCTCAAACCCTTAGTGAGTAGACCCTAAAGAAATCCAGTTTTCTCTATTGATGAATGGGTATCCGCCTCCTCTTTCAGAGCGGACTCTGAGGCCAGGAAAATGGCATGTGAAAGCCCTCCTTTCACAGCTGCCCCTGGCTCTCAGCCAGCAACTCATGCCCACTGTCCTCCTCCCAAAACACTGTGGCTTGGCAATTGCAAAACATCAGGACAGTCTTGACCAATAAACATCAAATCTTAGTAAATTATTTTAATTTACGTGTGTGTGTGTGTGTGTGTGTGTGTGTGTGTGTGTGTGTGTGTGTGTGTACAGAGCATTCTGGTGAGTGGACTAGCATTGGGACAACTGGCTGCCTGGGTAGGACTCACGTAGGGCAGTTCAAGTTGTGCCATAAAGGAATGGAGAAGGTGGAGTAGTTATGCACCTATTCTACCTGCCCTTTGGTTGAGGGTCTCCCTCCCGCAGAGCATGAAACCAGCACTTCCAGCCTGCCCTGTGGCTGCTTAGCACATTCACTCAAGCAGAGTTGCAGGTGCTCACAATAAGATGCCACCCTGAGGTCCTAGAAGGGTGAGTGCCAAATGGCCAAATACAGAGCACTAGAAACACCTGCTACATAATTCCATCTAGTGCTTTGGAAAAAGGAAGTTGGAATGGAAATGAGGAGTAGCTATGAGTTGTGAGGTGAGATAAATGCTCCAACAAAATGGACAGGGCTCCACACCCCACTGAATTTTCATGGCACAATGCTGTAGGAGTTAAAATATCACTTAAAAAAATTGAAGTATAATTGATTTATAATACTGTGTTGGTTTCAAGTGTACAACAAAGAGGTTCAGTTATACCTTTTTTTTCAGATTATTTTTCATTATAGATTATTACAAGATATTGAAAATAATTTCCTGTGTATACAGTAAATCCTTGTTGCTTATCTATTTTATGTATAGTAGTTTGTATCTGTTAATCCTATATTCCTAATTTGTTCCTCCCTCCCTCACTTTTCCCTTTGGTAACCATAAGTTTGTTTTCTATGTCTGTGAGTCTGTTTCTGTCTTGTATATGGATTCATTTGTATTATTTTTTAGATTCCATACATAAGTGATATCATACAATATTTGTCTTTTGCTACCTGACTTATTTCACTAAGTATAATATTCTCTAGGTCCATTCATGGTGCTGCAAATAACAATGTTTCCTTCTTTTTATGGCTGAATAATATTCCATATTCTCAAGCCAGTTGTCTGTTGATGGGCACTTGGGTAGTTACCATGTCTGGGCTATTATAAATAGTGCTGCTGTGAACATTGGGGTGCATGTATCTTTTCCAATTAGTTATTTCTGGAAAAATACCCAAGAGTGAGATTGCTGGATCATATGGTAGTTCTATTTTTAGTTTTTTAAGGAACCTCCATACTGTTCTCCACAGTGGCTGTATCAATTTACATTCCCACCAACAGTGCAAGAGGGTTCCCTTTTCTCCACACCCTCTCCAGCATTTATTGTTTGTAGACTTTTTGATGATAGCCACTCTGACTGGTGCGAGGTGATACCTCATTGTGGTTTTGATTTGCATTTCTCTAATAATTAGTGATGTGGAGCATCTTTTCATGTAACTCATGGCCATCTGTATGTCTTCTTTGGAGAAATGTCTATTCAGGTCTTCTTCCTATTTTATGATCGGGTTGTGTCTTTTTTTGGTATTGGGTTGTATGGGCTGTTTGTATATTTTGAATATTAAAGTCGTCAGTCACATTTTTTGCAAATATTTTGTCCCATTCCATAGGTTTTGTTTTTGTTTTGTTGATGGGTTCCTTTGCTGTACAAAAGCTTTTCAGTTTGATTAGGTTCTATTTGTTTATTTTTGCTTTTATTTCTTTTGCCTTGGGAGATTGATCTAGGGAAATATTGCTATGATTTATGTCTTAAACTACTTATAGGAGTTTTATGGTGTCATGTCTTATAGTTAGATCTTTAAACCATTTTAAATTTATTTTTGTATATGGTGTGTTTTCTAATTTCATTGATTTACATGTAACTTTCCATCTATTCCAACACCACTTTTCTCCATTGTGTATTCTTGCCTCCTTCATTGTAGATTAATTGAACATAGGTATGTAAGTTTATTTTTGGCTCTCTATTCTGTTTCATTGATCTATATGTCTGTTTTTGTGCCAGTACCATGCTGTTTTGATTACTATAGCTTTGTAGTATAGTCTGAATCTGGGAGGGTTATGGCTCCAGCTGTGTTCTTTTTTTTCTCAAGATTGCTTTAGCAATTCTGGATCTTTTATGGTTCCATATAAATTCTAGGATTATTTATTCTAGTTCTGTGAAAAGTATCATGAGTATTTTTATAGGAATTTCATTAAATCTGTAGATTTAATGTTTCGTGTAGTAATTTAATGCTTTGTGTAGTATGGCCATTGAAAAGGATCACACACAATGATCATGTTGGATTCATTCCAGGGTTGCAAGGATGGCTCAATATATGCAAATCAATCAATGTGATACACCACATTAACAAAAGGAAAGACAAAACCCACATGATCATCTCAATAGACACAGAAAAAGCATTTGACAAAATTCAATATCCATTCACAACAAAAACTCTCACCAAAGTGGGTATAGAGGGAACATGTATCAACATAGTAAAAACCATTTACTACAAACCCACAGCCAACATAATACTCAATGGTGAAAAGCTGAAAGCCTTCCCACTAAATTCAGGAATAAGACAAGGATGCCCACTCTGATCACTTCTATTTAACATAGTATTGTAAGTCTTAGTCACAGCAGTCAGACAAGAAAAAGAAATAAATGGTATCCAAATTGGAAGGGAAGAGGGAAAACTCACTGTTTGCATATGACATGATACTCTAATAGAGAACCCTAAAGTCTCCACACAAAAACCATTAGAACTAATTAATGAACTCAGCAAGGTAGCAGGATACAAGATTAATATACAGAAATCTTTGCATTTATTTACACTAATAATGAAATATCAGGAACAGAAAGTAAAAAAAAATCCCATTTAAAACTGCGTCACAAAAAGTACCTAAAAATAAACTTAACCAAGGAGATAAAAGACCTATACATTGAAAACTATAAAACATTGATAAAGGGCTTCCCTGGTGGCGCAGTGGTTGAGAGTCCACCTGCCGATGCAGGGGACGTGGGTTCATGCCCCGGTCTGGGAGGATCCCACATGCTGCGGAGTGGCTGGGTCCGTGAGCCATGGCCGCTGAGCCTGCGCGTCTGGAGCATGTGCTCCACAATGGGAGAGGCCACAGCAGTGAGAGGCCCGCATACCGAAAAAAAAAAAAAAAGAAATGGAATGATATCCCATGCTCTTGGATTGGAAGAGTTAATATTGTTAAAAATATCACTTCTAAATGCAGCTAAAATAAGAAGCATTTTCCTTTGTAAGTATTCTTACCCTTCTCTAGCTTTCCTATTTTCTCCCATTGCTTGATGGCTGGCACTATGCCCTACACATAACATGTACCGAGTAAGTTTTTTTCTACAACTCATCTTATTTCTCAGTACCGAGCTCTAACTTCCAAGTTCAGTCTGCAACATACAGTTCCAGCTTCCCTTTTCTCCCAGTATTTTATACAATCTGATCTAACTCCTAAACTCATGAATTAGGACTGCTGTGGTTCCAAGAGGTGACCTCCCTTAGCCAAGTTGAGTAGGTGAGCTGTCTTATTGTCCAATTCTCTTTCAACTCCAGCTTGTTACTTCTGGTTCTCATTTATTTAATTGCAGCAAGTATTCTGCCTTCTAAATCTTAATAATGTCCCATCAGTTATGTTCATCAGGTCCTAAGCATTTAGTTCTCCCCTGACTCTAAGGGTAACTTGTATCCAGTTCCATCCTCCATCCTGTGACCCCTCTTTCACTCTTAGGGGGCCAGCTGTTGGCCAGCACTGCCGCTCCATCCTTAATATTTACAAGGCTTCTGACACGGATCCATATTTTAGCTTAAATTTACAGGGTATGTCTTGTACTGGTGAGAAGAGTTCTATCTCCCCAAGTACTAAGAAGTGAAGCAGAATCTTTCCTTCTGAAAGAAACAATCCATCTTCTCACTTTTGCCTTATCTGTTAAACCAGACAAAAGCAGTACAAAATTGTGCTATATATCTCTAAATTCCCTATTGATTTAAACCATATATCCTATGATTTTTTTCACTGTAGTAAAAGTTTGTAGTCAGACTTCAGTCTATGGCAAAAAGAGTGGAAAACTTCAGTAAGAGGTCACAGTCCCACAACCACAAATTTCCCCAACCCCTTGGCTGGTTGGCTGGTGGCTAAATCAGTGGCACCAAAAGCAGACAAACAAACAAAACATAAAACAATTTACTTCTTTAGGGATGAGAGATTGTCTTTTCTGTTGTCACAGCCATCCCAGTTAAAGGCCGAGCGTTTTCCCTGCCAGAGGTGAGAGCTCCTATTAATAATGAATGAGAAAGAAAAGAGAGTTGAAAAGTAAGTGGACTGTATGAGATGCCCTTGTAGGTCTTCAGCTCTTACTAAAAACCATGAACTATGTGTGAAGGATCTTTTGTAATTCTAGGACTAATTAGTCATGTAAACATGAACATGAACTAATTAGTCATGTAAACATGATGAACAAACATCAACTGCAAAGTAGGGACGAATACTGCCCTACTCACCTAAAAAGGGTTTAGAGAGAACAAAATAATATCATATGGGGAAAATGCTATTTTGTAATCATAAAGAGTGATAATTATTGAGACTGATTCTTAAGGAGGAGCATAGGTTTTAAGATCATTCCTGCCATAACAACACTTGTTAAATGAGTTCTTCCTGAGTCTTCCAAAGGTATCAAATTTTAATTTTCTGTTGGGTAGGTAAGATCTGATTCCTTTGCACTATTAACTCTGCCCAGAAATTCTTAGCCTGTTGTTCTCAGCAAAGATTAGTGGAACGTCAGGACCTGGCTTTGGCAGAGTGAGATATGGACTTTCCTCCTCAATAGCCAGATGCTTAAGATTAGTTTATAGCTATAAACTAAACATCTCCTGAAATAGGAAATGCCTGTTTTTACCACTGAAAGATGTATTTCATACATTAGCAATGCCACAGTTGCCCCTAACATTTGCTGTAAGACTAAGGTGCTTACTTGGCCTTTATGAAACTGGGGAAGCATTTTGTTAACTTATACTGCATAATAAGAACTAAAGTCTTAGACATACTCGGGCATGCATTTTTCATTTGTCATAGTTAAGTCCACTCTACTTCAATCAAACAGTATGTTAACTGCAGTAAGTGCCTACCATGAGCCTTAGGATTCTGGGGAAACATTTTAGGATGGACTATTGTGGATGTTTTTGTTTGTTTGTTTGTTTTGTTTTGTTTTTGCAGTACGCGGGCCTCTCACTGTTGTGGCCTCTCCCGTTGCGGAGCACATGCTCTGGACACGCAGGCTCAGCGGCCATGGCTTACGGGCCCAGCCGCTCCGCGGCATGTGGGCTCTTCCCGTACCGGGGCACGAACCCATGTCCCCTGCATCGGCAGGCGGACTCTCAACCACTGGGCCACCAGGGAAGCCCTGTGGATGTATTTTTGATGAATAAGCAGGAATACTTCTCCCTTGCTGGCTTGAGATATGTGCTGAATTTGGGAGCCTGAAAACCCTTGGTCAGCTTAGCCAGGGACTGAGTTTACTTTCTGCCTCTGGGTGATCGCTTTTCTGTCCCTTGGTGAGGCCCAGAGAGATGAACATTTCTTTCTCTGAGGTAGAGGCAGTGTCACCCAGTACTGTTCAGGGTTTCCTCATTTTTATTAGGCATGGTCTCCTTTGGCCAAAAATATTTTTAACTTCATAAAATATACTAAGTTACAAAGGAAAACAATTATATTGAAATAGACTTTTATGTCAGAAGACTTCAGGTTAAGAACCTTTCTGAAGAATCCTTTCTGATAAAGAATAATGGTACAATAACAACAAAAAGAGATTCAAAATATTTATATTGAGCTTTATAGTGATTTTCCTTTGAAGAGCTTATAGAGTTATTAGAACTACACATTTGAACTATAATAGTATATCCTCAGTACAGACACAAAACTGCACCCAGCCCAAAGCTTGCTACAGTGGAGGGCTTCAACTCTAGCCTTCTCCCCGCTCTGCTGTCCTGTCCAAAGAAATGTACCAAGGCCTTCCTATATCTTGAGTACCTGACCATAGAGTAAGGCCCCAGGGGCTGAAGTCAGAGTTACTATTGTGAAAGTAGGGAATGAGAAGTGCCAGAGGTTGAGTATAAGACTAGGTGAAAACTAGAAAGGCTGGAGGGAATGGAACAGAGGGACACAGCTAAGATTAGACCCGAGGAGTCTAGCCACTCATCAGTTTGGCTGTAGAGCGAGGGTAGATGAAAAAATGAAGTAGAGTCCAAGGTTGTGTTAAGGGTCAATTTCTAATTTTGTTAGCTGTGTCATGGTATGTCTCTGATATAATTTAAAATGTTTAAGTCAAGAGATAATTAAATATTATATTTAGGTAATAGCAATAATATGTTACAGAACAGGAAACAGATATTTATGTTTTCTACATATTAATAAAATTTTTCATGTTTGTAAACAGACTCTAGTCATTAAAACCAAACGTAAAAATGTTCCATAATTTCAGTTGGCCAGTTAGGATAGTGGATTTATTTACACTTTCTTCCTGATGACTTAAAAAAATTTTGAGACAACAGATAAAATGTCATCCTCCTCCACATAGCTACTTAAGAATAGTATTAATTTTGTGTTCTGACCCCGCAACTTCCGTCATTAACCAATCTGCCCTGACCAACAGAGCCACCTAGTGGTCATTATAGGAAACTCTACAATCCAGAGTTCCTTTAACACGGCTTCCCAAATTACAGCCTGCAGGATCTCTCCGACAGCATGTTAAAGCACAGGTTGCTGCACCCCATTCTCAGAGATTCTGAGTCAGTATGTATAGAGTTGGGCCCAATAATTTGGATTTCTAACAAGTTCCCAGGCGATGCAGTAAGGCAGAGCTGCTGGTCTGGGGATCACATTTTGAGAACCACTGCTTTACCATAATGTTCTTTCTTTTAAGGGAGATATGTACAGGCTGTATTCTGTGGTTTTCAACAATCTCACTGACCAACGATCAGTTAATTTCACACTTCAGGTCCGTCTCTTTTTCATATGAACACACGCTTTCTCTTGTAAATGCATTTTTGTAACATGTCTCGTCCACCTTTCACCTAAGATGTCACAGAAAAACTTTTTTTTCTACTTTTCTTTTCCTCTCATTTTCTTTCTTTTTTTTCAGATGTAGTTAAAATTAAAAAAGGAAAAAAGAGCCTGACATGGTCTAAAAAGCAAAACTAGTTAACACATCTGATTAAGTAAATAACACTACAAGTTTTGAAATTTGCCAATTGCCATTATAGCCTGAAGCCTTAGAAAGTGTCAGATCACTTATACCTCCACTAAAGTTTCCACTGGCCTCCACATCTTCCTCTAATTAAAAATGTGCTCTCATCAAAAAATAATATTCAGAGTAGGGAAGGTTATTTTATATTTTTGTTGTTATTAACTATATTTTGTTGAAAGCATAGAATAGTGTTTAATACATAATGAGTTAAGGAGATTTTGAGGAGCCATAAGCATGATTTCTAATCATATTTCTTTGTGGAATGGGTCCTACCTTCCAAAAAAATCAACTTATGAATGAACTTCTGGAAATTACTTATTTATAAGTTTAGGGCCACCAACGCTCATAGAAGACTTTGACAATTAAGATATGTGCACCTATAGAAATCACAAAGAGAACTCTCTTTGTAATAAAAAACCCACAAGTGGCAGAGAAATATTAAGCAGATCTTGGTGCTTAATATTTTTACTCACAGCCCAAGGGGTTGTGAATCTGGGTTACCCCATAAACTTCAGAGTCGCCATGATGGTATTCTTAAAGACCTTATCTTTTTATTTTACCTCAGGAGCATTTTGAAAATAAAACCAAACCAACAGCTGTCCTCCCCACCACCCCCGCAAGTTGATTTCATCTTTTCAAAAAGAAAAAAACAAACACAGACTTCCTGAGACATTGATGCATGTGCAGGTCCCTCAGAGCCAGCATGGCAATCCATCAGTCACTTCCTCTTGCAATTGTGTCTCCCAGATGCTACCATGAGAAGCTTGAGTGTCCCTTCAGTGGGAGCTCTGGGTGGAGATGAAAGATGTGTGGAGGACACCCTGACCCACCTTTGTCAGTGTCCCCACAGCCAGAGTGACTTTAAAGGCCAAGTGAAAAAATACTGGGGGCTAATTTGTAAACAAAGGCTTTCTTTGAAGTTAGGCAGACAAGTGGATTCAAAACAATTGTATGTGTAAGCAAAACTGGGCATGCTTTTTTTTCTGGAAACAGCCAGGACTTTTGACACAGCAGAGCTGCAAGTGTGGGGCATTTATTTAGTAGGACCTTTGGGACCAACAGTCTTAGATCTCTGGACCTCAGAGAAAAGGAAAATCATTCAGTACACTGAGATGTCATTGCTTCCTATGTCTGTTTCAGGGTTTCTTTTTGAGAAAAGACAGTCCATGATTCTGCTCTGCATTAAACCCTGAGATCCAGCTTCCACAGCACAAGGCACGATCAGGTATGGGTTTATGGAAAATAGATATGTAAGGGCATAAAGGTATTGCAGACACTCTTGGCCCCAGAGACACAAGACATTGAAGGAAACTTGGGAGTGAATACCCCATTACCTTCCAGATATCTCCCTTCTGGACGTAGGATAAAGGGCTCCAAAGATCTTGGCTTCTTAGTCTCTGGTTGGGAGTGAGATTATTGGGAGACTATGTGACTGACGGAGACTCAGGACCTGGTGCTGGGCTGCCCCAGACCTTGGGCAGAATGTTCTCTCTGTAGGCTCCTATCGGGTAACTAAAGACTTGTCTCTGATGGACAGATGCTGCACTGAGTACCACAGAAGATGCCCATCACGTTGTAATCAATACAATTCATATTTAAATCATCCACCATTATCCCTGCTTGAAATTCAAAGCCAAAGTCATCAGTGGCAAAGATTGCATCATCTTGTCAGGAAGAACTTTCTTATAATGTATTAGACTCATTACACTTGTGTAGTAAATTCCCACCACTACCTAGTTTGAAACATCTTCTTCAAATCAGTTGTTTATGAGAAACAAAAAGTCCAAAATGACTTCCAAAATCCTGGGGAAACATGGGAACCTGGGAAGCATGACAAACTCTCCTGCCAATAGCAAGGGATTTTTCCAGTGTGGGTCTCTTTTTGCCTTCTTTCTTCTTTGCCTGCAAGGAAAGATTTCTACCATCTCTTGGTATTTTTGGTCACTGAGTTCTTCTTCTGCTAGCCAGCTCAAACATCCTTGCATTGATGCCAGAGAGCCCAGGCAGAATACCAGTGTGTCTGTCCAGCAGGCAGCACATCTGTATTTACCATGGTAGGAATGATATCAGCATGCGCAAAAAACAGCTGCTGTCTTCAGGTCGCCAGCACCCAAGAACAAAAATCAGTCCAACCTAGGGAGGGTGGGAGGGAGATGCAAGAGAGAGTGGATATGGGGATATACATATATGTATAGCTGATTCACTTTGTTATACAGCAGAAACTAACACACCATTGTAAAGCATTTATACTCCAATAAAGCTGTTAACAAAAAATTAAAATTAAAAAAAAGTCGAACCAACCTAGTATATTTTCCACTGTGTGTCCCAGAAGTTTGAAAAGAGCTCCTTAAATTGCTTTGTTTCCATTTTTATGGCCCCAGGGGGAAAATATCTATCAAATTTAGTATATGCATTTTACTTTGTGGCACTTTGAGATTCAACCATATCATCTGTAATGAAAACAGAGCAACCTTTAAAATAAATTTTAAGAAAACCAAAAAACCTCTCTGCCAGAGACATGGCCTGAACCAATGCCAAAGATTTCAAGCTGGTGAACCAGCAAAGGAGTCAGATAAATCAGAGTGAGTGTAACAGGTCTGATCTATTTCAGCTCAGATTAACCCCTTTACTGGGTCTTCAATGGCCAAAAGTCCTGGGTTACAGGAATAAAAATGTTTAATAGAGCAGAACCTCTGGGGAAAAAATAAACAAAGGGAAATTGCATAAAGAAAAGTGAGAAGTGTGACCATAGCTACACATGACCCAACTATGGTAAGGATTGAGAGAAGGGGAGGGAAGAATTCTGTGCCAATCTGAGAACCAGATTTATTTCACTTGTATATAATAATTCCAGGTCCCAGTGACAATTTACATTAGTTGACAACAGTTGCTTATAGGTCAGGTAACAATAGCATTGAATAACCTCATAATGAACAACTGCGAATTTCACATTGGTATTAATTGCATTTCATGCTCTTCGAAAGCCTCAGAAAGGCTCTGTGAAAAATATAGAACCAGGTTCTGTTTTTCTGATTCCTCCACGTCCCCCCTCCCAGGAGAAAGCCCTTTCCATGTCTTCAGAAGGAAGGTAGTGGGTGAGAAGATGACCATGCGTCATGAACCAAGTAGGTCTTTTTCTGGGCCAAAATCTGTGCATGTTTTCTAAGAATGGAAGATACCCATTCAAGCAACAAAGAGTTATATAAGTGATAGAGGAGCCCATTCCTGGGCTGACCAGGACAGGGACAGATTTTGTATAGGATGAGCAAGGGAATTAACATATAGGGGCCCCTTCTCTGTGTCAGTCATGATGTTTAGTTTAATCCTACAACTTAAGTATTATTACAGTGATTGGAACAGTCCAATCTGAATCCAGGCCTGTAGGCCTCAGGTGAGTAAGTATCCTAGGCTAGTGTTTCTCACACTTTCCCCCCCAGTTTTATTGAGATATTATTGACATATAACATTGCATATGTTTAAGGTGTGCAACATAATGATTTTATTTATATAAATATATATACACACATCTATATGAATGATTACCACAGTAAGTTTAGTTAACATCCATCACCTCACATAGTTAACAAGTTTTTCTTGTGATGAGAAGTTTCAAGTTCTTATGCTTTTTGGTTTTTAAAGATTTTTTGATGTGGACCATTTTTAAAGTCTTTATTGAATTTGTTACAACGTCGCTTCTGTTCTATGTTTTGGTCTTTTGGCCGCGAGTCATGTGGGATCTTAGCTCTGTGAACAGGGATCGAACCTGCACCCCCTGCACTGGAAGGCGAAGTCCTAACCACGGGACCAGCAGGGAAGTCCCAAGTTCTTATACTTTTAACATGCATATGAATTTACCTAGGATCTTGCCCATTGCCTATGCTGATTTAGCAGGTCTAGGGTGGGGCGCCAGATTCTGCATTTCTAATGAGCACCCAGGTGATGCCAGATGCTCTAGCTCCTCAGACCATACTCCCAGTGCTGAGTTACAAACCCCAGGTATTTTGACAGTTTGGGGACTTTACAACCTTGAACACTTTTGAAATTTTGAACTCTCTGGGACAAGAGATGAATTATGTCAGGTGGCACCCAGTGATGCTGAATGCATCCATGCAAAGGCAAGTTGGCCTAGTTTCTGACACCTTTTCTTTGTGACTCACTAGGGTTTCTCCAAAGAATTATTGGGCTTCAGCCACAAGCATTGTTTTCATTTCCACTGTAGACATTTTCAAATTTACTCATGGACACCCTGGAGAGAGCTATGACAAAGCTTTGGATATGTGTGAAACTCTGTGACCCTTCTTCAGTTCTGATATTCACAAAATATTACTTAGAGACAAGAAAATGTAAGTTTCAAATACCCACACACTTTCCCATTTGAAGACCCCATAATTATTTAAATATTTACTGAGAAGGCAAAAAGTATATAGCACCAGGCTAAGAACTTTAATTTTTACTACAGTGTGAAATATAGCACAGAATATTCTCACTTTACATAATTCCTCAGGTTCTGTGATAAGATCAAGAAGCTTTACATGAATTGTTATATATCAATATATAATATTAATACATGTATTTAATTTTTTATTTTTTTACTATGTCCATATGAATTTTTACTATCAAGATATGTATTAGAAAATGGTCCTATAACAAACTCATATGGTATTTGTCCTCAAACCATACGAACTATGTTTCCTTTAGAGGTGCCTCTATAGGACATCAAAGTGTTGGTCTCCATAAGGTCGATGAAAATTCATGACTTAGTAGGGAAGTTAGAGATAAATACATGGGTTTGAGATTTTTCACAAATAGTGATACTTGAAGTCATGGGATAGAAGAGATAATCCAGTGGGATCTTGACAAATGTCTCCTTCAGTCTCAAATCCCCATCTCTAACCCAGCTGAGATACCCCTTCTTTTATAAAGTTCCTACCCCTAGGTAGAACATTGAGTAAGATTATTAACTTTGAAAGGGATTTTAGAGTCATCTAATGTAAGTAGGGTGACCATATGATTTATCTTCCAAACTGGGACACTTTTGAAAGTGAAATGGAGAAGAACTAATAATTATGCTAGAACAACAGGTGTAAACTAGAACTGTGTAGGGGAAAGTGGGATGTGTGGACACCCTAAATATAACCCCACCTTCAAATGAGGATAAAAATCCACCCAATCCCATCCCAAATAGTTGTTCATTTGACCTCTTTGTTGAACACCTCTAAGGGAAGATGCTCATTCCTACACAGGGCACTTAATCCACTGTTAGATACTTTTAGTTAGGTTGGCTTAATTATTAGAATTTTCTTTCTACCATTGGCATGTTATTTGATTAACATTCCCTTAACTTCATGCTGCCTATTGGGGTCACCCGGAATAAGTGTGCTGCCTCTTCTTGGTATGACTGTGCAAAGGATTGAGTGGTTTCTCCATTAGGCTGAGCTCCTCAAGGTTGCTATTGTATCTCTCCCCCTTATGTTTCCCCAATTCCTTCTAACGGAGCGAATGCATCATGGACTGATGCCTGGTCCCTCTACCAACAATCTGGGTCTCGGGAGATGTCCTAGTCACTAAGAATATTGAAGGATACCTAGTCCAACCCCTCACCCACTGTACACATTTCCTCTAAGACACCCCTCCAGAAAGGTGTTGACTTTTTCTTTAAACTTTTCCAGCGAATGGGGAACTTATGCTTTCAGAGGTAGACTGTTTCATCTTTCTCCAACTCACGATTGAATGAAGAATGTTTTGTCAGAGCTCTTAAAAGTCTATTTCATTATACAGTCTACGGAGAGTCTTATCATAGGACAAAATTAATTCTAAGAATTTTAGAGTCAGTAATAATACTGCATAAATCCAGTTGTTTCTGGGAAACATGTAACATTGGTAATGAATCATCACTGCCTTTAATTCATTCAATAAATATTTGTTGACCATGCACTATTTTTTAGAGATTAATCATGTCACAGGATCCCAAGGAACTTGCAGTTTGGGGGAGAAAGAAGGTAAAATTGTAATAGCGTACCACTTACCACATACTATTTTATTTTTATTCTCTTGTAAATTCACACGTGGTGATAAAGAGAAGGGGAAACCAAACAATGTCAGCATGATAGGGAAGACTTCAAAGGAAGTGACAGGTGGATGGATGATCAGTATTTCCCTAGACAAAGAAGATGGAGAAAGCTGTTAAACAGAGTGCACAATATGTACTAAGAGATGACTCAAGAATCTCACATTAGATGACTCATTGGTTCTCAGAATTCATTCCACTCGATTCATGGATTAAGTGACTTGGCAATTTTTATATTCAAGAATGAGATTCTCAGATTCATTAATACTATATTTTTAAAGAATGGATGAAACTGACTTGGAAACTTTAAAATTCTTCAGTGGGAGGATTACTGGAAGTCTTGGTTCTTGTGTTTATTGTATAAAAGACATAGGTGATCTCAAGGCTCTTGTTACCTCCAGAATTCTGTTAGTGTCATGGGTGCAGCAGTAAAAAGATTCCTGCAGTGGGAGCCTGGGACCTCTCCTGTGTCCAGGCCTCACTATTAATTAGCCTTCACGACTGAGGAAGGTCTTTCTTCTCCCTGAGGATTTCCTTTTTTGTAAAGCTGGGAGCTGTTCTATGTAATTCTTAAGGTTCTTTGTGGATCTTGCATTTTATAATAACATCTTCTTTCTTTCCTTGAGTATGTTCTACATTCTTTGTGAGAGAACAATTTCCTTTCTTTTCTTGCATGTTGTCCAGTGGTCGTGTCTAGACTTGGGAACTGGCTTTGCCTGAGCTTGTGGGTAGCCAGTGGTTAATTCCATTGGCTGGAAGGAGCTGAGGATAAAGCGAAGCAGATTGGGGCTGGGAAAGGTAGAGACTGCTGTATGTCAGTGTGACAATCTGAATGGGAAACGAAAAACATATCAGAGCTATGGAGTGAAACAGCACTTCTCCACGAGCTTAGTATCTTGAGCTCTGGAAGAATAATTCCCTGGTTCTTAGAATTAACTCATAACTTCCTTCTTCCAGTATGACACAGGGCATCATAATTATTATTTTTAATCCTGAAATATTTTAAAAATACTCAGAAGTATAGAGAACTATATATAGACACCAGTGAACCTACCACCCAAACTTAATGAATATCTACATATATCTATATATTTGTTTCAAATGTTTTTCCTAAGACATATAATATTACTAATATTCTTATTCCTAAAATATAACTAAAGCCTCAGTGCTCCCCCTCCACTCCATACCCTCCCTTCCCAAGGGTAAAACTATCTTGAAGTTTGCAAGTATCATTCCTGTACATATTCTTTTTTTTTTTTAAACTGAGATTTTTTTTTATTAGTTTCTGCTTTATAACAAAGTGAATCAGTCATACATATACATCTGTTCCCACATCCCTTCCCTCATGCATCTCCCTCCCTCCCACCCTCCCCATCCCACCCCTCCAGGCAGTCACAAAGCACCCAGCTGATCTCCCTGTACTCTGCGGCTGCTTCCCACTATCTATCTACCTTACGTTTGGTAGTGTATATATGTCCATGACTCTCTTTCGCTTTGTCACAGCTTACCCTTCCCCCTCCCCATATCCTCAAGTCCATTCTCAAGTAGGTCTGTGTCTTTATTCCCATCTTACCCCTAGGTTCTTCATGACATTTTTTTTCTTAAATTCCATATATATGTGTCAGCATACAGTATTTGTCTTTCTCTTTCTGACTTACTTCACTCTGTATGACACACTCTAGGTCCATCCACCTCATTACAAATAGCTCAATTTCATTTCTTTTTATGGCTGAGTAATATTCCATTGTATATATGTGCCACATCTTCTTTACCCATTCATCTGATGATGGACACTTAGGTTGTTTCCATCTCCGGGCTATTGTAAATAGGGCTGCTATGAACATTTTGGTACATGTCTCTTTTTGAATTATGGTTTTCTCAGGGTATATGCCCAGTAGTGGGATTGCTGGGTCATATGGTAGTTCTATTTGTAGTTTTTTAAGGAACCTCCATACCGTTCTCCATAGTGGCTGTACCAATTCACATTCCCACCAGCAGTGCAAGAGGGTTCCCTTTTTTCCACACCCTCTCCAGCATTTATTGTTTCTAGATTTTTTGATGATGGCCATTCTGACTGGTGTGAGATGATATCTCATTGTAGTTTTGATTTGCATTTCTCTAATGAGTAAGATGTTGAGCATCCTTTCATGTGTTTGTTGGCAGTCTGTATATCTTCTGTGGAGAAATGTCTATTTAGGTCTTGTGCCCATTTTTGGATTGGGTTGTTTGTTTTTTTGTTATTGAGCTGCATGAGCTGCTTATAAATTTTGGAGATTAATCCTTTGTCAGTTGCTTCATTTGCAAATATTTTCTCCCATTCTGAGGGTTGTCTTTTGGTCTTGTTTATGGTTTCCTTTGCTGTGCAAAAGCTTTTAAGTTTCATTAGGTCCCATGTGTTTATTTTTGTTTTTATTTCCATTTCTCTAGGAGGTGGGTCAAAAAGGATCTTGCTGTGATTTATGTCATAGAGTGTTCTGCCTATGTTTTCCTCTAAGAGTTTGATAGTTTCTGGCCTTACATTTAGGTCTTTAATCCATTTTGAGCTTATTTTTGTGTATGGTGTTAGGGAGTGATCTAATCTCATACTTTTACATGTCCCTGTCCAGTTTTCCCAGTACCACTTATTGAAGAGACTGTCCTTTCTCCACTGTACATTCCTGCCTCCTTTATCAAAGATAAGGTGACCATATGTCCGTGGGTTTATCTCTGGGCTTTCTATCCTGTTCCATTGATCTATCTTTCTGTTTTTGTGCCAGTACCATACTGTCTTGATTACTGTAGCTTTGTAGTATAGTCTGAAGTCAGGGAGCCTGATTCCTCCAGCTCCATTTTTCGTTCTCAAGATTGCTTTGGCTATTCGGGGTCTTTTGTGTTTCCATACAAATTGTGAAATTTTTTGTTCTAGTTCTGTGAAAAATGCCAGTGGTAGTTTGATAGGGATTTTTTTACTTCTGCAACACATGTATATTTTCTTAAAAAATATATATGTGTAGTGTTACATTGTGCACTTAAAAATGTTACATAATCAGTGTCTTTCTCTATGAATCTGTTTGTGACTTATTTTTTTTTTCACCTGGCACTATTTTTTGATATTTGTCCATGTCAATACTTGTAAATCCAATTCTCTCAACATCACTCCCATATAGCATTCTACTGTACGAATAAGGCCTCTTCTTTTATTTATTCACTCCTCTATTGGAGGGTATTTTTATAGAAATATTCTGGGAAGGAGAATCCAGTGTTGATTGAAGGACTCTTTCTCTGTGCTTCTGTTATACCCTAAGTGTGGCAATTTCGTAGCATTTATCGTACTGTCTTTTCATCCTTGATTATGTTTCTTCCTGCACAGCAAAGACAGCTTCAATTCATTCATGCCGTCATTCATTCATTCAGGAAACGTTTAACATTAACAATTGTATTCCAAGGAGTTTGCTGTATATATTTTGAAAGGTGAAAACTGAACAGTTCTAGAATAGACAGATATAACCTAGAGTAGAACTTGTGAACTGCACTGGAGACGCATGGGCTAGATTGAGCACAAAGAGAAGTCTTGTTTGGTTTTTATTTATAATTAAGCTAACATTTCAAAATTGAGAAACCACATATAAATCAAAGGTTCTGGCTTCTCTTGAAAAACTGAAGAACTGCAACACAGCCTGTACACTTCTTTGTTGAAAACTGACTGAAGGGCTTCCCTGGTGGCGCAGTGGTTGAGAGTCCGCCTGCCGATGCAGGGGACACGGGTTCGTGCCCTAGTCCGGGAGGATCCCACATGCCGCGGAGCGGCTGGGCCCGTGAGCCATGGCCGCTGAGCCTGCGCGTCCGGAGCCTGTGCTCTGCAACGGGAGAGGCCACAACAGTGAGAGGCCTGCGTACAGCAAAAAAAAAACAAAAAACAAACAAACAAAAAAACTGACTGAGGCTGGTTGATGGCTGTGCCCTTTAGATGAGACATACTTTCTCTACTTGGACTGCTTCTCTCATTTATACTATTGGGTTGGCCAAAAAGTTTGTTCGGTTCGTGAATACATTGTTCAATAAAGTTCTTCGTGAACATGAAACATGTCTTTTTTTTTTTTTTTTTACTTAAAACCGAATGAACGTTTTGGCCAACCCAATATATGTTTGGGCCTCATGAATCTTCCAAGTCGGTCATGCTTCATGTAGAGGAATATGGGGGAGCTTGTCTGGGGGAGCTTGGGCTGACATCCTATCTACAGATGTGACAGGGCAAGCATTTCTGACAGAGGGGATATGTTCAGGGGCAGAGCAGAAGGTTAGAAGATGCAGCAGCCTAACCGGTAAGGCACAGAGAGAGGGTCCTTCAATCAACCCTGGAGTACTAGGTCCTGAACACTGTGGAGGACCCATGGTGTTCAGGAGTATTGATGATCTCTATTTACGACACAGATAAATGATGCTATGTTTAATCGCATGCAGCAGTTGTGTTTCTGTCTCTTTCTCCCTATGCTTCGCTCAGTTTTTGCTTTTTATAAAGTATTTGATTCGTTATACAATGTTAGTCTCTTCCTTATATATGTTGACAATTCAAAATGGCTTTATTTATCTGATGCAATATTTTTCCTCAAATTCTATCTTCTGCAATATTAATAATATCCATTTTCCCTTCTTCTCCTTTGCATTTACCTGATGGATTTTTGCTTATACCTTTTAAAAATGATTTTTAGTGTCATTTTGTTTTATATGTCTCTCATATATGACACATTTTTTTATTTGGGGGATTTATCTTTTCATAAAGATAAATACATAAAGAACGTAACAATTTTATATTTACCATCTTTGTGTTTTAGTAAGGAAATTTAAACAAATGATGTTTAACTTATATTGCATACCTTGTTTTACATTGTCTTATTTTGGTGCTCTCTCATTTTTTTTCATGCATTTTACTCTAATTATAGGATTATATTCTTTCATGTTTGGTTTAATTTTCTACGGTAGTGATCAGGGTACAAAATATTCGAATACTCAGTGTATTAGAGATTGATTTCACATTTACAAAATGCATAATTAAATGTGCATTTCTTTATCAAAGGAAATAAAAAAGAACAATATTTGGTCTGTCCAAGCCCAAAGAACAATTGGGCATGACTTCAGGGCCCCTGCCCTTCCTATGCCTCAACTTTCTGTCAATTTCATCAGAGGTCAAGGACACCTTTAATTATTATATTATATTATATTAATTATATAATTATATTAAGTATATTAAGACGTTACTAGTCTTCTGTTAAAACAAAGTTTGTTGTCACTTGACTCTGTTTAGTTAATTTTCCTGAACACTCTAAAACCTTTAACGGCAGTTTCCTCATTCCTCTGGTCACCACGGATGTATGAACAGGAGAGCGATCCGGAGGACGGGAGTTTACATAGCTTGGATGGTTTTCCCTATGTAGTGCTTACTTGGGTACCTGGTTTTTCTGGTTTTTATTCCCCTTGCAACTTAGAGTGAATCAAATAAGGATCCATGGTTGGAATGAGGAGCTGCTTAATAACTAATCTTAATGTTGTTTTAAAGAATTAATAATAGGAGGAGCCACCAAACATTAATGGCCAATGAAGAGGATGTGAGAAAATCATAGATAATAGTTTTAAGGTGTAGAGACTCAGTGATTTCCAAATTTACTCAACTATTAATTTTCAGAGATCTATTGACTAGGGGTATTTCCTTTTTGACAACTTACAGGAGACAGGATGGCTGGTGGCTAATGCTCTGGTGTAATGAAGACCAGGCTGTCAACTTTAACTTTGTCCTTTGCCAGCTACTCAATTTTAGATGTACCACATTATCAATCTGAGGCCTTAATCCTTATATCTGTAAATGGGGATAATAACACCCTCTGCACAGAATTAAATGAGGTAGCAAACATAAACTGCTAGGGCTGTGCCCAGTGTATCTTAAGTCTTCAATTTAAAAATATTACTTGGAGCTTTTAATATTTGCTACCTGAGTAATTCCCAAAGTTATCAAATTAACAGTTTCCAAATTTGCTCTAAATGTACTGTAGGTTAGAAAAATGTCTGAACCCCAATTCACAGAGTAGGCATTGAGAAGGGAGAACATTGACAAACTGATTTGTTTTTCGGTATATAAACCAAGATGTTGTCAAAGTCTCACACGCAGCCCTTCTCTAACTTGCGGACGCAGAAATTCTCAGCTCTGCTGTCTTACTTACCTGTATCTCTCTGACTTTTGATGACCTCTTTTGCAATGGGTAGTTCATTGTTTTCCTCTCTCTCTCTTCTACTTATACACTCATTGCTTGATAGTGTTTCCTTTTCCTTCATCCTCATGCTTTCCATCATACTGACCTATGGTTCACCTCTGAGCATTGCCTTTGCATTCATGGATCACCATTTATCAAGGTCTGCTCTGAATTATGTAGAAGTGCCCCTCTCTCTCATGTCTCATGGATGTGCATCCTGAGCTTTCTTATCCATCCTTTGTGGATACTTTTGCTCATTCTTATGGCTTCCAGTGATCTAGAACTCCCAGTTCCATACCTCCACCCAAGGTCTTGATCCTGTTCCAATTGTTTATTGGACCTCTCCACCTGTGGATCCTGCAGAAACCTCAGCTTCATCATGTCTCAAACTACGTGTCTCTCCAGCCCGTCCATCTTCTGCCTCTCATTCTATGCTCTCTGGCTCAGGTAGAGTACCAAGTTCCATGCAGGGACAGTAGTCTGAAGCCCTAAAGGTCATACTAGATTCCTCCTGCTTCCTCTCCAGGTCACAAAGCCCATTGAAGTCCAACTTAAAGTAGCACCAAGTCCATCATACTCTTCGCCTCCAGCACTGCTGACTTTATGCTGGCCCTTCCCATTTGTGTCTGGATTAATGCCAGAGCCCCGTTGCTTTCTAGTTCACTTCCTTCTGATATCTGTTCTCCTCATTCTAAGAGAATGATTGTTTTAAAATCTAATGTTGCTAATGTTACTTCCCCCACCTTTGAAATCCTATGTCTTCTCATAAACTTTGGGGTAAATCCCCAAACCCTAACCACGGCAAATAAAGCACTTTATCATCTGACTACTGCCTTCCTTTCCTTCCTTACCTCTCATCACCTTCTTGTGACCTCCTGGGGTTCCACTTATGCCAGAATATATGTACTTCTCTGAAGACTCCACACTTGTCCTTGTTACCTTACCTTTAAACATGTCCTTCTCTTTGTCTCGAATGCCCTCCCTTCTCTTTATCATCAGATCTCTTTATCATCTATAATTTCCTCTTATTCTTTAAGACCAAGCTCAGTTGTCACCTCTTCCAAAAACCTTTCCATGAACTCTTGTGTTCATTAATCATAAATTAGTTCTGACTAATAAATTGTGAAAAAAAGGACTTTGTTACTTACGAGCCCAAACTATTAAAAGCAATGTGCTGCTTCCATCCCTTTCTTTCTCTGCCATAGAATATTGGAGGCCACACATTAAAAATATGTAGTTTTCAGATATATGCCCAAAATATATCGGCCTTCACATGAGAGAAAAATAAACTAATAAAATAAAACCTCTTAGGTTTCAGGGTTGATTTGCTACTGCAGCAAAGCCAAGCTATCCTGAATAGGACAACCTCCCCCAAACTGAATGAAGGACAATTCCTTTTTGCCTCTTCAACATGTCTTCACTGGAATTGTTGACTTACTTCTCTTTCTTCTTTTCTGGATTATGAGATCATTAAGGGAAGAGATTCCTTTTTATCTCTGTGGCATCCACTCCAACACAGCGCTAGCAAATAATAGGAAGTCAAGAATTACTTGCTGAATTGCACTGCATCTTATCTGTCCTAAGCATTGGCACAGCAGCCACAATAATATCCATTTTTTGTAGGGGTTTAGAGTGTAAGGTGACTCTGCCTAAAGTCACTCAATCCACTAAATGTCAAACATGCTTCTGCTCAGCCTTTGTGGTTGGTGAGACTACTCAAGATGAATCTTGAGTTAGTTAAAGCTCTTCTTTTTCTCTCACTTTTATCAGTCAGGGTCCCACAGGAAAGAGATGGCATCTTTGGGAGGGAATTATAAATATTTTTTTAAATGAAAGAATGATTAATAGAGGTGTGAGAAGGGTTAAGGGAACCAACAAGGGGTGTTGAGGCTCCTGGGCACTAGCATCAGGGCAAGGGTGGAAATGGTGTTCCTGGAGTCTCTTTGAAAGCTGCAACTAAGAAAGAAGGTCTATAACGTAGTCATAGGAGGATACAGTGATTAGCATAATTGCAACAAACTTGGAAGGAGTACGAGTTATAAATACACCAACCTCTCTCTTATCCTTCCATGGGATCTTCTGTTAGTGCTTCCATGCTGGCCAAACCCAAGTGAAGCACAGGGGCAATGGAGCCCAAGTGATGCAGTCTCTGAGGTTAGACTCTCAGGGAAGATGGGGCAAATCATTTGAGGGGTAGAGTGAAGAATAATCAGCATGGATCTTCAAATCAGTATCTGATACTCAACTGAGACTTGGTGAAGGTTTTTCTTCCAAGTGGGTTTCTAGTGAAGAGTAGGAGGCAAGATAAAGAGTTTATTTTGACTCTAGCCTCTAAATCATCCTCCAGAGCCTAGCTGATATGTTATATCCTGTAGGAAGCCTTCCCTGAAGCCTCAGGATGGATAAATGCCCTTCTCTATGTTCACCTACCTTCCAGTGCCTGCCTCTTTCACAACACTTCCCAAATTAGGCTGAAATTATATCTCTTTCTGTGTCTGTCTTCCTTGCTAAAGTCTAAGCTCCTTGGGGGGTAGGGACTGCATCTTATGCTTCTTTGAAACTTTAGCTTCTGGAAAGTGTCTGGCATATAGGATTGCTCACTTTGACCCACAGATTTTTACACAAAAACATACACTTTACACCAAGTTCTAAGTCCTCAGTTGCAAGCTCTCTGTTGCATGTGACTCACAGAAAACTAAAAAACAATGGTTCATAACACATAATATAAAGTTGACATGGCCTATGCAATTGAATTTCCAGCCCATTGAGGGAAAAAGTAAAATTATCCAATTGCTTTATGTATTATATTAACCAGACATCTCAACCAGAACATTGAAGGAAGCAGTGTGGGGCAGGCTTAGTCTCTGCCATAGGGGCACTTATGGTCTATGATCACGCACCCCCCGCCCCAATACACAGTGGTGCACTGAGACTAAAGAGAGAACTGTGATATTTGTTTCAGGTTTGCTTAGATACACAGTGTCTTTCTATTTGAAAACAGTGTATTACAGTGCAAAAGCCCATAGACATTAGAATTAGACTATTTTGAGATTAAGAAGAAATCATACGGCACTACTTTATGAGCTTGGACTAGTTTCTCAACTGAGTCTCAGTTTCCTCATCTGTAATACCTACATATGGGATTGTTGTGAGGCCTAAAATGAGAAAGTTTTGTAAAGTATATGTTCAGTGTAGGAATTCACTTGCAATGAATTCCTTCCTTTCACTTTACATTACAACATCATGCTCAGAGACTGGAGATGAGAGACTGTATTCCATCCTACATACACTATACTGGACATGTCATCATGGAGCTGCCAGTGTAGGTCTATATGAATGGTACCAAAGGGAAAGGGTAAAATCTTATGGGAATGGTTAATCCAAACAAATATGAATTGCTTAAACTACAATAACTGGATCAGATCTAAATCTCCTCTTTGTTGGTGTGTAAACACTAGCTGAGTCTTTTTTTGGGGGGGGGTAGGAGTTTATTAATTAATTTATTTATTTTGCTGTGTTGGGTCTTCGTTTCTGTGCAAGGGCTTTCTCTAGTTGTGGCAAGTGGGGGCCACTCTTCATCTCAGTGCGTGGGCCACTCACTATCGTGGCCTCTCTTGTTGTGGAGCACAGGCTCCAGACATGCAGGCTCAGTAGTTGTGGCTCACGGGCTTAATTGCTCTGTGGTATGTGGGATCCTCCCAGACCAGGGCTCGAACCCATGTCCCCTGCATTAGCAGGCAGATTCTCAACCACTGCGCCACCAGGGAAGCCCCCTAGCTGAGTCTTTAAATCTGGCATAGTGGCAGGTGGGAGCACCTGTGTTCTCACCCAGACTTCTTTCGGTCTTTATTTCATTATAGTCCATCAGTGCCCTTCTTGAGGCTGTCCAAGATGCATTTTCAACTACTTTTCCCCCTTTACAACCCAACACTCACCACAACCACACAACACACAGTGAATAAAGCTAATGTGGATTGTAGGGACAAAATCTTCCAAAGAAAATGAGGGATATGGAGCAACTCTGTCTCCATTCCATGCTGTCAGTTCTGAGTGTCAGAGCACAGTCCTATAGTAGACAATGCCATCTTGTGGTTCTTGTGAAAATCATTCCTTAAAAAATTCAAGAAGGTCACTGTTTAAATCTCACTACTAATGCTCCTTCCTATCACATTTTTATAGATTAAGTCATGATCCACTGAGACTTCACCAAACAAAAACGTGAGCCAAATTATTGATAAAGCAGCAGGTCACTCTAATATGGGAAAATCCCACTACCCTATCTTTAGAGAACTTTAGTACAATTAGTACAATTATGCATTTGACAGAAATATAGAGGCAGTCTGGCTCTGTGGTTTGGTTTCCTTGGGAAGCAGTCACACATTTCTTTTTAAAATAACATAGCCTGGAATATTGATTCCCATGCTGAATACTGATTCCCATGCCACACTGTCATCCTGTGTGTCAGCACTTTGAGTATTGAATCCTGTATAGAAAGCTCTCATCCACACAAAGCTCTCTCTCATCCAAAAATGTTTTTCTAGGTTACAATCTGCACATAAAGGTTTCAGCAACAGCAGCTGTTTGGGCCACTTTTTGGTGTTATGTGAATGTTGTGGGTTTGGTTATATTTCCTTGGAACATAAAAATAGGAGGTTTTGGTGTGTTACCTTTGAAACCTCAGGGAAATCAAAACCAGAACTCATTTTGGATGCCTAAGTGATTAATCCATCATATTCTCTGAGTTGAAGTAGTGACTTGGTACACTGGAATATTTTCTGCAGCAATATTATATGTCTGGTCCATTCAGAAGTGACCAAAACAACATTAAAAAAAATCCCACAATAGCACACAGAGTACTCTTATGTATAATAAGCATACCAATTAAGGTTTCTTTTCTTGTTTATAGCCCAATTCCACTGGACTCTACTAAAAGCAAACTTCAATTGAAAATGTGGTTTTAAATTATTAATATTTAAATTTTAATATGTCATACACTGGTATTAAAACACTTTGATAACATCTATGGGACTAAACTGTCAGTGTTTTGGAAGGCAATTTAAATGTATCTCATAAAATTTATTGTTTCAGTCAATAGATACTTTTTGAGGGCCTACTAGTTCTCAAGGCACTCTATGAGGGGTTAGTACCCAGAATGGAGTAATAAGATATGATTCCTGAACTCAAGAAGTTCACAGTATAATGGAAGAACAAATAAACAAACAATAAATTACAAATTCATGTGCTTAGTTCTGTAATAGGAAAGTTAGGGGTTATACGGGCAAACATTGGAGCAATGCAGAAATCCAATCTAAGTCAGAAAGAGAAAAACAAATACCGTATGCTAACACATATATATGAAATCTAAAAAAAAAAAAAAATGGTCCTGAAGAAACGAGGAGCAGGGCATGAATAAAGATGCAGACGTAGAGAATGGACTTGAGGACACAGGGAGAGGGGAGGGTAAGCTGGGAGGAAGTGAGAGATGGCATGGACATATATACACTACGAAACGTAAGGTAGATAGCTAGTGGGAAGCAGCCGCATAGCACAGGGAGATCAGCTCGGTGCTGTGTGACCACCTAGAGGGGTGGGATAGGGATGGTGGGAGGGAGGGAGACGCAAGAGGGAAGAGATATGGGAACATATGTATATGTATAGCTGATTCACTTTGTTATACAGCAGAAACTAACACACCATTGTAAAGCAATTATACTCCAATGAAGATGTTAAAAAAAATCATAGGTTTGTAGATGAAAATGACAAAATAAAATATGAGTAAGAGTTGAGGTGAAAGGAATGAGAAATACTATTTCACCCAGAGAGAAGAGAATGTGCTTCCTTGCAGACTTTCACCAATGACAACACTTAAAATAACTATCTCACAATGGTGTAGTAACCTTAATAGCATTGCTATTGATCTCTCTTCTTTTAATATCCCCACCTTCAAACCCACTCTAGACACAAGAGCCTGTGACCCTTTAAAAAATGTAAACTACAGAACAACAGCTAAGAAAACTGTACCAAGAGATATACTCAGAAACACTATTAAAAAATTAAAATTCTAAAAATTGTTCAAGTAACCCACAGAAAGGCAAGAAAATAGAAACACCGGAATAAGAAACAGAGGAAACAAATTTAAAAAACTAATAAAATGGAAAACTTAGGCTCTAACATATGAACAATTAATTAAATGTAAATGGTCTAAATACACTAAAAGTCAGAGATTGGCAAAGTGGATAAACTCTTAGCTTTAAAATCAAAAGCATGGTATATAAAAAGAAAAATGTATAACTTTGAACTCAAAAAAATTAAAAACTTTGTTCTACTAAAGATCCAGTTAAGGAGGTAAAAAGATAAGGTATAGAGTGAAAGAAAATATTTTACAAACCACATATCTGACAAAGATTTTGTGCTAGGATATATAAAGAACTCTTCAAAACTCAACAGTTTAAAAAGCCCCAAACAAAACAATTGGAAAATGGGCAAAATACATAAACAGATAATTCACTGAAGAGGATATACAGATGGCCAATAAACACATGAAAACATGGTCAGTATCTCATTATTATCAATCATTTAGCTATTATGGAAATTCAAAGTAAGACAATGAGATATCATTACAACCTACAAAAATAGCTAAAATTTAAAAAAATAGCGACAACACCAAATACCTGCAAGGATTTGGAAAAACTGGATCACGCATACATAGCTGGTGGAAATGTAAAATGGTACAGCTACTCTACTAAAGGATTTGTCTGTTTCTTTTAAAACTAAACCTACAATTACTATATGACTCAGCAACTTCGCTCCTGGGCATTTATCCCAGAGAAATGAAAACTTAGATTTATATAAACACCTGCACATGAATGTTTACAGCAGCTTTATTTGTAACAGCCAAAGACCAGAAACGACTCAGATGTCCTTCAATGTGTAAATGTTCAACAAACGGTGGTACATTCATACTATATAATACTACTCAGCAATTAAAAAATGAACTATTGATACACATAACAACCTGGATGAATCTCCAGAAATTTACACTGAGTGTAACAAGCCAATCCTCAAAGATTACTCTATGATTCCATTCATAAATCATTCTTTAAATTACAAAATTATAGAAATAGAGAACAGTTTAGTGATGGCCATGGGAGAGGAATGGGGAAGGGAACAAGAGAAGGATGGGTGTGATTGTAAAAGGGCAACCAGATACAGATAACACACTACTATAGATGAAATAAACAACAAGAACCTACTGTATGGCACAGGAAACTATATATTCATTATCTTATAATTATAATGGAAAAGAATCAGAAAAAAATGTCTATCTATCTATCTACCTATCTATCTATTCATTTGAATCACTTTATTGGTCACCTGAAAATAGCACAACAACAACATTGTAAATCAACTATACTTCACTATTAAAAAAAGGGCAACCACAAAGGATACCATGGTGACTGAACTGCCCGGTATCTTGACAGTGTTGGTAGATACATGAACCTACATATGTGACAAAATTGCATAGAACTCGAGCCACAGTCTAGGAGAAAATATTTGCAAAAGACATACTGATAAAAGACTGTTATCCAAAATATACAAAAAATTGTTAAAACTCAACAATAAGAAAATGAATAACCTGATTTTTAAAATGTGCCAAAAAAGTATGTATCTATTAAAGAGATTGATTGAATCAATAATAATCTCCCCAAAATAGAAAGCACCAGCCCCGGAGAGGTTCACTGGTGATTCTACCAAATATTTAAGGAAGAAATTATACTAATTCTCTACAATCTCTTTCAGAGAATAGAAGCAGAAGGACTACTTCTTAGGGCAGCATTATTCTAATACCAAAACCAGACAAAGATATTACAAGAATACTGTGTATCTCCTGAACATAGGTACAAAAGTCACAAATTGGATCCAAAATGTATGGAAAGAATTATACACCACAACCAAGTAGGATTTACCCCAGGTATGTAAGGCTGCATCAACATTCAAAAATCAATTTATGTGATCTACCACATCAGCAAGCTAAAAAACAAAAATCACAAAATCATATTAATAGATGCGGAAAAAGCATTTGACAAATCCAACACCCACTCATGATTTAAAAACTCTCAGAAAACTAGTAACAGAGAGGGCAATTTCAGCTTGATAAAGAAATAACTACAAAAAACCTATAATTGACATACCTAATGGAAACTTGAAGCTTTCCCACTAAGATCAGGTACAAGGCAAGGATGTCCCCTCTCACCACTCCTTTTCAACATCATACTGGAAGTCCTTGCTAATTGAATAAAACAAGAAAAAAAAAAAGGTATACAAGTTGAGAATGGAGAAATAAAACTGTCTTTGTTCACAGATGACATGATTGTTCATATAGAAAACCTGAAAGAAGTGACAAAAAACTTCCTGGAACTAATAAGCAATTGTAGTAAGATTGTAGGGTACAAAGTTAATATACAAAAGTCAGTTGCTTTCCTGTATACCAGCAGTGAACAAGTGGGATCTAAGATATAAAAAAATAATAATACCATTTACATTAGCACCTGAAAAAAATGATGTACCGAAGTACTTAGGTATAAATATAATAAAATATGTACAAGATCTATGTGAGGAAAACTACAAAACCCTGATGAAAGAAATCAAAGAAGAACTAAATAAACGGAGAGATATTTCTATGTCCATGGATGGGAAGACTAAATATTATCAAAATGTCAGTTCTTCCCAACTTGATTTATAGATTCAATGAAATCTCAACAAAGTTATTCTGTGGATATTGGTAAACATATTCTAAAGTTTATCGGCAGTGGCAAAAGACCCTGAATAGCCAACACAATGTTGAAGGAAAAGAACAAATTTAGAGGACTGACACTAGTCAACTTTGAGTTACTATAAAGCTACAGTAATCAAGACAATGTGGTACTGGTGAAAGAATAGACAAATAGATCAGTGGATTAGAATAGAGAATCCAGAAATAGGCCCACATAACTGTAGTCAACTGAACTTTAACAAAGGAGAAAAAACAATACAATAAAGCAAAAATAATGTTTTCAGCAAATGGTGCTGGAACACCTGGATAGCCACATGTAAAAAAAAAAAAAAAGATCTTAGACGCATACCTTATACCCTTCACAAAAATTAAGTCAAAATGGATCACAGACCTAAATGTAAAATGCAAAACCATAAAACTTCTAGAAGGTAACATAGGACAGAACCTAAATGACTTTGAGTGTGGTGATGACTTTTTAGATACAACATGAAAGTCACAATCCATGAAAGAAATAATTGTAAGCTGGACTTCATTAAAATTAAAATCCTCTCTTCTGCAAAAGACAGCATCAAGAGAAAAAGAAGAGAACACACAGACGGGGAAAAATATTTGAAAAAGAAATGTCTGATAAAGAATTGCTATCCAAAATGTACAAAGAACTCTTAAGACACAATAATAATAATGAAGAAAAAATCAACCTCATTTAAAAAATAGTCCAAAGACCTTAACAGATATCTAATAAGATATACAGATGGCAGATAAGCATATGAAGAGCTGCTCCACATGATATGTCATCAGTGCAATGCAAATTAAAAGAACAATGAGGTACCACTATATACCTGTTAGAATGGTTGAAATCCAGAACACTGACAACACCAAATGCTGCTGAGGATGTGGAGCAACAGGAACTCTAATTCATTGCTGGTGGGCGTGCAAAATGTACAGCCACTTTGGAAAATGTTTCTTACAAAACTAAAGTTACTCTTATGATCTAGCAGTCATGTTCCTTGGTATTTCCCCAAAGGAGTTGAAAACTGTGCACAAAAAACCCCACAAAGAGATATTTATAGCAGCTTTATTCACAGTTTCCAAAACTTGGAAGCAACCAAGATGTCCCTTCAGCAGGTGAATGGATAAATAAACTGTGGTGTATCCAGACAATGGAATATTATTCAATGCTAAAAAGAAAAGAGCTATCAAACCATAAAAGGACACGGAGGGAACTTAAATGTATATTAGCAAGTGAAAAAAGCCGATCTGAAAAATGCTATATCCTGTGTGATTCCAACTCTGTAATATTCTAGAAAAGGTAGAGACAGTAAAAAGATCAGTGGCTGCCAGGAATTGGGGGAGGGATGAATAGGCAGAACACGGAGTATTTTTAGGGCAGTGAAATTACTTTGTATGATACTTTAATGATGTCAGTAGACATTTGTCAAAACCCATAGAATATACACCACCAAGAATGAACCCTAATATAATCTGTGGACTTTAGGTAATCATGATGTGTAAATGTAGGTGCATGGACTGTAACAAATGTACAGCTCTTGTGCACAACATTCATAATCCTAGAGTCTGTGTGTGTGTGGAGTCACGTTTATATGGTAACTTTCTATACTTTCTGCTCAATTTTTCTTTTTACTAAAACTGTTCTAAAAAACAAAGACATATAAAACTTGGGAAAATGGAATAAAATTGGTGGATTGTATCAGTATCCATATCCATCTGAGTAGTGATATTGGACTATTGTTCTTCAAGATATCACCATTGGGGGAAACCAGGTAAAGGGTACATGGGATCTGCCTGGTTTATTTCTTACAAGTGCTTGGGAATCTACAGTGATCTCAAAAATTTTTTTTAAAAGTTTAATTTAAAAAATGTAAACTAGATCCATTCTCCATCCTGCTTAAAAGCATACAAGTTCTGTTCTCCATAGAATAAAAGCAGAGCTTCTCTCTATATTGTATATGATCTTGTAAGATATATCCTTTGTCAGCCTTCCTCTCTCTCTCTCTCTCTCTCTCTCTCTCTCTCTCTCTCTCTCTCTCTCTCCTCTCTCTTTAGTAGCCTTCAGCCACAATGGCTTCCCTTCCATTCCTTGGATATGTCAGGATGCTTCTCTCTCCAAGGCTTTACATTGATACTTTACCTTCTGCCTGGACACTTCTCCAAGTCACTTGTATGACTGCCTCAGGCTTATCCATCAGTTCAAATGTCAGTATTTTATTTTATTTTTTGTTTTTCCTTGCTGTACGCGGGCCTCTCACTGCTGTGGCCTCTCCCGTTGCGGAGCACAGGCTCCGAACGCTCAGGTCCAGCGACCATGGCTCACGGGCCCAGCCGCTCCGCGGCATGTGGGATCCTCCCAGACCAGGGCACGAACCTGCGTCCCCTGCATCGGCAGGCGGACTCTCAACCACTGTGCCACCAGGGAAGCCCCCAAATGTCAGTATTTTAGAGGGTGTGTCCCTGATCATTCTATTTAAAATGGCCTGCCCAGGCACTATCATATTACCTTTATTATCTTATTTATGCTAATCATAATTAGAAACTCTCTTTAACTTTATTTGCCCTTCCTCCCCACCCCTGCACATGCCTACTTCTGCAGAATGCGTTTTCATGAGTGAAAAGATGTTTGTCTTTCTTCTTTTCTGCTGTGCCCCAGTGCCCAGCTCAGTACCTGATTCTTAGTAGGTGCTCAGTAAATATCTGCTAAATGAATGAATTTTTACTAAATGCATTCATGTCTCCAAGAAGATCCCATTAAAATAAGGGGGAAACTAACAGAAGGAAGAACTATAGCTTAGGGCCTTCACAAGTAGCTGTTTAAATTGCAGTTTCACTGACAACAAATAGTTTTAAAGTGAGGAAAACATATTGCTTGGTGGGAACCAAAATCAATTTCCCAGTTTTTCTGAACATATGTAGAGGTGAGTCTGAAAAGTAATTAATTCCAGGCTCTTGACTCCCTGTGTTCTGAGAGTGAGGTCATTGTACTATCAGGGCAAATAAGGCCTGTGTTCTCCCAAGATGAAGGTCCAAGGTTGAGAAGAATTACAAAGCATGCACTTTTGGTACAGGATAGTAGGATGTTTCATTTTAGTTCACTGTTACATCTATTATTTGCCTGCTGTTAGGCTGACAGTTCCTTCTTTTCACCAGGTTTGGTGCCTGAGATCTATGAAAGCATGAAAGAAAAAGAAAATGCCCAACTTTTCAGCAAAATGTGTTTATTTTCCACAGCAGACTTTGGCCTGACTTCATGTAAAACAGTCCAGAAGCAAAACTCAGAAGAACCAGGAAGACATTTGCCACACTCACCTCTCACACTACAAACTCTTGTGATGTGTGCTGTTGCAGACAGGCCCCTGGCTGGTCTAGGGATGGATTTTCCATTCCCTTCTGTCTCAGTCAGTTTGGGCTGCTCTAACAAGATACCACTAACTGGGTGGCTTACACAAGAGAAATTTATTTCTCATAGTTCTGCAGGCTGGGAAGTCCAGGGATCAAAGTGCTGGCTGATTTGGTTCCTGGGGAGAAACCTCTTCTTGGTTATGTCCTCATATGGTGGAGAGAGAGAGTGGAAGCAGACTCTTTCCTGTCTCTTCTTATAAAGGCACTAATCTCATTCATGATGGTTCCACCCTCATGACCTAATGATCTTCAAAAGGCCCATCTCCAGATACCATCACATTGGGGATTAGGGCTTCAACATACACATTTTAACACAAACACTGAGTCTGTAATACCTGCCAATCTCACCTCTCTCTTCTAACCCCAAAGTAAGGTTTACCGAAGTATAATTCCTCAATTCCCTGCTCTCTGCTGGGTCCTGAGAGTGTGAGAAATGGGTGGTGACAAGGTTTATTATTTTAGTTGGGGGGCCAGGAATGGCCTCTCCAAGCCAGTGACCCTAGAGCAGAGATGTGAAGAAGTGAGGGAAAGGGGCTATGAATTCCCCAGGGGAAGCGTGGTCCACACAGAAGGAAAAGGAGGTGCAAAGATCTGTGGAGGAGCATGCTTGGTGTGAATGACGACAGCAGGGAGGCCAGGGCGGCTAGAGCAGTCAGCTATGGGAGGGTGACAGGAGAGGAATCATGGGAGAAGGACCAGGGTCACTTCGTGTGGGCCTTGTGGCTACAGTAAGGACTTTGGTTTTTATTCACTATGTGACAAGAAGTCACTCAAGGATTTTGTCCAAGGGGATGCTATGATTTGATTTATATTTTGAAATGCTTTCTCTGGCTGCTCTGAGGAGACTATAGAGAGTCAGGAGTAGAAAAAAAGGGAGCAGTTAGGATGCTATTGCAGAAAATTACAGAGACAAGGATGCACGCTGTACAGGTGGTAAGAAATGATGGGATAGTTGAGACAACATGCAAGAAAAAGTTAAATAATTTGGAATGTAGGAATATAAATTGAGGCCAAAACTGTGCAGCAGTACATCAGCAATAGGAGCCCCTGGTTAAAAGGGACATACTTTCACTCTGAGGTGCAGGGGTCTGAGAAGAGCCTTCTTGGAGGTAAAGTAGGATACTGGCCACATCCATTTATTCCTTGTGAGGAACAAAGATACAGATACCCAAACAGAAGTCACCAGCCAAACTGTTTTGGGGTTGAAATAGATGGCTGAGGGTTGGATGTCAAGGACAAAAAGTAGATGTGTCTGATATACACCCTGTCCTGTCTCTAGTATTATGTCAATGGCTTATTTAACCCCATGATGAAGCATTTTTATGAAAACAATGTAAGTATACATATGTGTATAGATAAGTAAGATAGATCCTTTGTTTTCTTTTAGAGGAAAATTATTTTATAAGTCAACTACTACTATTTCTTGAATTATAGTAAGTTGTTTTTAAAAAACTCTTTCTTCCAATCCACTTCTCATCCTGTGGCCATTTCTCCATAGAGAATAGTGGGAATGCCCACTGACAGGTCAACTGGTTGTCTCTGTTAAATCATCAATGAGTCTCTTGATTTGGATGCATCAACTTTTTTGTCCTTAAACACTGCCGTGATGGGCTGTTTTTTACAATCCACCCCTCCCCACCTTCTCTCTCTCTCACACACACACACACACACCTTCACACTATACACTCCAGCTAATTTTCATTTGCAAGCAGTTGCTTGCACAAGTGTTGTTCACACTTGTTCACATCGATACCCAATAGAAGTCATGCTCTTCCTGTGAGACACTGTGATGTACTTGTGGGAGTCCAAACAAAACCCACCCTGGATCTTGAAGTAGTACCCAATCTAACATCTTAAATGAAGTCCTGGAAGAGAAAACAATTTTCTTCCAACAAGTTTGGTATTAGCAAAAACTGCTCACTCCTGGAGAAGGAGAAGTGCTAAGAAACTAGTATACCATTGACCTTGACAAGGCCTGACTTTTAAAACTGGGTTCAGTAGATTCTTCTGCAATAGAGACGGCAGCACAAAGAGAGGTCATCAAACTCCATCTTGTCATCTGTTTCATGCTGTATTCTTTTTTACTTTCAGAGTACAACTTAATAGCCATCTCTTGTAGGCAATCTTCCCCCATTATTGCCAGCCCGCTTAGAAACAGCAGTTTTCTTGAGCCCTGGCAGTGAAGTGCAATAATATTGCATTATATGGGTATATAATCTACAGTTTGTTAATGATGAAGGGGGCTTACCTACCTTATCTTCTCATCTTACCATTTTGTAGTATTCTCTGATGGAGGGCCCATGTTAAAATTTTAAAAATTAAATTTAAATACAAATATAAGTATATACTTATAAGTTTTATATATATATAAAACTTAGGATTCTCTAGGACTACATATGGGATATAGTATAGATGGAGCAATGGTCATTGACTCTGGCTGCCCATTAAGATTACCAAGGGAACTTTTAGAAAATGTCAGTGCCCAGACCCCATCTCCAGGGATTGGGACTTAATTCGTTGAGGGTGGAGCTCTGGTAGAGACAGTGTTAGTAAAGGTCTCCAAGTGCTTTCTATTTGCAGCCAGGGTTAAAACTACTTGGTTTGGGCAGGTCTGGAAGCATGTTATATCACTTCTACAAATTGTTTCCTCACCTTTAAAAAAAACAGGACTAACAATGACTACTTCCCTGGATTGTTATTGCTTGGATGGATCACATCTTCCCTGTTTCGAACCCTGTCAGCTTAGGCAACTGCTTAACCTCTCTAAGAACTAGATCTCTCTTTTGTAAAATGGGGATTTTTAGTAAGTGTCAATGCATACGTTTGTTGTGAGGATTAAATGAGAAAATGTGTGAGAAGTACTCAGTCTAGTGTTTGGAATATGAGTACAGCAAGCTTTAGCTAGTGTGTGTGCTGCCGGGCACAGTACCTGCCCCATGGTAGACCCTAAATCAGTGTTAATCCCTTCTTCTCTGTTCCTTCCATCTGTTACTATACTCTATCCTTATCTCTGTCATTATAAGCTGAGCCTTATATGTCTAATAACCAAATCTCTCTGAAGCAGACCATGATGTCTAAATCCAAATTTGAATTCTGTCCCTTATTTAATTATGGTGAAACTACGAGGATATGGTGTGTGTGCTTGTAAGATTAGGAGTATAGTTATAGATACAGTTAAGAAATTATTCTGCTTCTAACTTCTGAAGAGAAACCTTGAGGGGTCAGAACCTGCGACCTTGGGAGACTGAAGCTTTGGGCAATGTCAGGCACCTCAGCGAAATTAAAAAAACTTCTATAGGACCTGTTACTCTAAGTGTGGTCCTCAGACCAGCAGCATCAGTATCACCTGGGAACTTGATAGAAAAGCATAATCCCAGGCCCCACCCCAGAATTACAGAATCAGAATCTGCATTTTAACAAGATGCCCAGGTGATTCACATGCACATTCAAGTGTGAGAAGTACTCTTGTAAGATGATGAAATGATGGTTGACAACTTAAAGTACCCATGAAGCTAGATAACAGAGGTTTCCTCACTACCACTCCCATGGTCTTAGGCTCAGTTTGCCAAGTCAGTTGCTAGGACGGTATTGTGGCATTGTCTGGCCCAGCTCTGAGTCTGAAGCAGCTCTAAACCCATGCCATGCATCTGGCCCCATTACTGTGAATACCAAGAACCCTTGTCATATTCATGAGCTGTGCCTTGAATTCATCACCCTTTGCCCATCCCCAGATGTCCAGATGTGATCCTGACCTCCTTGCCTTCTGACTCATTGCCTCGCTCTGTAAAGTAGCTCTGTAAAAATCCTTGTGCTTCCTTCCAGGATCTGACAAATGGTGATGACCTTTTATTTCTGATCCTTGGCTTTTCCTCTCTGTCCCTTCTCATGTTTTCTTCTTCTCACTGTGGAAAACACCCTTACCCAGGCTCGCCCAGCAGCCGAGAGCTCTGGAACTCTCCTGGCCACTATGAAAGGAAATCTGGCCAAGGAGGCAGATTCCAGTGAGTCTTTGAAGGCGGCTTGGACCCTTCGGAGAGCCAACTGACCTTCATTCAGGCTCTTCAGCGATGCATGACTCTCTGTAGCAACTTTTTTTAGAGAAGGTGTAGTGTAGGAGAAGGAGCCTGTGAGCTGTTAGAGAGTACACCTAGCTTGGCAAAGAGAACACTGACGGTGGCTCACACCGTCTCCATCTTCTCTTTAGAAACTTCCATTTTGGAATGGCCTGCAAGTTCTGGCCTTTCTCCCTATCTCTGTTTTCATCTCAACCAAATTCGTTAACTGAAAGACACTCTCTGATTTGCAAACCACAGTCATGCTGGGAATGAAACTCAATAAAAGCTGCATCTGGCATGCAACTTGACAGATCATTCACTCAGCAATAGCTAAAGAGAACCCACCAAGCTGCCCTTGCTTGTTTTCCTGTAGATATGGTGTTTTGGTTTACTTAATGCATATTGTTTGGCATTTTAAATTATATATTTTTTATCCCTATCATTTCACAAGCAAAATTGACTTCCCTGATAATTACATTTTCTCCACAATAGCAATTTCACCACTTATTTTCATTTTACTACAAGATGCCTGTAGATTATTAAGCTGGTGTCAGCTCTCACCCACCCACGTACCTTCAAAGCAGTCTGGAAAAGGTGTCAGCATTTCTAAGGTGTGCCCAGATGATGTGTAGTTCCCACAATTTCACATTTGGGGGCATGTATCATTTATGCATGTAGGCTAGCTCAGTTCATGTTTGGGATTTATTTTAGAGGCTACTAAATTGAGGAAGCTCTGAATGCAAAGATATAGCTTTTAACTGGCTACGTTCTATTAATTGAATTTAAATATACTCTTACTGATATCATTTTGGGTTTTGAATAATATTTTATATTCCACAAAGTCCATTTCAGAAGAAATTTGACTAGAAAAAATAATAGTCTGTGAGACTGGCAAACTCAGGAAAAGATGGTCTGTGACCTCTGTACATTTAGAAGTTCAGCTGATGTGCTGGGTTCACTTGACCCATTCTGTCTGATGAATTAACTACTCTTGTCCTAATCATTCCTTCCCCCACTGCATTAACACTCACACTTTACCAATTGGACAGATCCTTCTACATCTAGCTCTGAATACAGTATTTTTCAAACTGCCAGTTTCAATCCTTTAGTGAGCCATGAAAACAATTTATACACTGAGTTTTATAAAACATTAAAAAAATTGAATAGATCAGAGTGCCTCACAGGCAGAAAGGATAAGTATTGTTTTGTGAAATATTTATTTTAGTGATATGCGTCTATATATAATTACATGGTAATGTAGACTATATTGCTTATTGTGGATTGTAGTAAAAGAGTTTGAAATGCACAAATGGACCTAATATTCATTGTCTCCTGAAACGATTCCATGATCTAGAGTTTGAGGATCTTCATTTCTTAAGAAGTCAGAGTCCTTAAGATGCTACTAAGCTAATGGCCATGGCGAGGACCAAGTATTGACTCTGGTTACCGTAGTTAAGTAATAGCACTGAGAATAATCTGATTATCAAAATCTGCAGTTCTCAAAGTAGAGCTCCTGGACCAACGGCATCAACATCATCTGGGAATATATTAGAAATGCAACTTCTGCCATCTATTGAGATGATCATATGGTTTTATTCTTCAATTTGTTAATATGGTTTATCACATTGATTGATTTGTGGATATTGAAAAATCCTTGCATCCCTGGGTTAAATCCCACTTGATCATGGTGTGTAATCCTTTTAAGGGATTGTTGGTTTTGGTTTGCTAATATTTTGTTGAGGATTTTTACATCTATGTTCATCATGATATTGGCCTGTAATTTTCTTTTTTTGTGTGATATCTTTCTCTGGCTTTGGTTTCAGGGTTATGCTGGCCTCATAGAATGAGTTTGGAAGTATTCCTTCCTTTGCAAATTTTTAGGATAGTTTCAGAAGGATGGGTGTTAACTCTTCTCTAAATGTTTGGTAGAACTCACCTGTGCAGCCATCTGTTTCTGGACTTCTGTTGGGAGTTTTTAAAATTACTGATTCAATTTCATTACTGGTAATTGGTCTGTTCATATTTTCTTTTTCTGCCTGGTTCAGTGTTAGGAGATTGTACGTTTCTAAGAATTTGTCCATTTCCTCTAGGTTGTCCATTTTATTGTCATATAGTTGTTCATAGTAGTCTCTTATGATCTTTCATATTTCTGTTGTGTCGGTTGTAACTTCTCCTTTTTCATTTCTCATTTTATTGATTTGGGACTTCTCCCTTTTTCTCTTGTTGAGTCAGACTAAAGGTTTATCTTTGTTTATCTTTTCAAAGAACCAGCTTTTAGTTTCATTGATCTTTTCTATTGTTTTTTAGTCTCTATTTTATTTATTTCTTCTCTGATCTTTATGATTCCTTTCCTTCCAACTTTGGATTTTGTTTGTTCTTCTTTCTCCAGTTACTTTAGGTGTAAAGTTAAGTTGTTTATTTGAGATTTTTCTTGTTTCCTGAGGTAAGCTTGTGTCACCCTAAACTTCTTTCTTAGAATTGTTTTTACTGCATCCCATAGGTTTTGGATCACCATGTTTTTGTTTTCATTTGTCTCTAGGTATTTTTTTAGCTTCTCTTTGATTTCTTCAGTGATTCATTGTTTGTTTAGTAGCATATTGTTTAGCCTTCACGTGTTTGTGTTTTTGCAGTTTTTTTCTTGTAGTTGATTTCTAGTCTCATAGCTTTCCAGTTGGAAAAGATGAATTTTGCCATTTGCAACAACATGGATGGACTTGGAGGGTATTATGCTAAGTGAAAAAAGAGAAAGACAAATACGTTATGATATCACTTATGTGGACTCTAAAACAATACAACAAACTAGTGAATATAACAAAAAAGAAACAGACTCACAGATATAGAGAACAAACTAATGGTTACTAGTGGGGAGAGGGAAGGGGGAAGGGGCAACGTAAGGGTAGGAGATTAAGAGGTACAAACTATTATGTATAAAATAAGCTACAAAGATATGTTGTACAACACAGAATATAGCCAATATTTTATAATAACTATAAATGGAATATAACTTAAAATTGTGACTATCTATATTGTATACCTGTAGTTTATATAATATTGTACATCAACTATACTTCAATCAAAAAAAAATGCAACTTCTCAGGTCCTACCCCAAGCCTACTGAATTAATCTTCTGGCAGTGGGCATATCAATCTGTGTTTTAACAACCCTCCAGGTGATACTGATGCATGCTAGAGTTTGGGAAACACTGGCCTATAGTTATATGCAACTCAAGTTTTTGAGTCTGGATTTTGCTTCTACTTGTTAATGCAGGACCTTATCCATCTGAAAATTCTACCCCAAGTATTTCTGCAGGTTGTCAGATTGATTTATCATGTGACATTCAACAATGTTTTCCCACTGTTGTATGAATTTATAAAGCTTTTTGGATTTTGTTTAGAAAACAAACTGTTTTCTTTAGAAAATGTTACTATTCATCAAATGGCTTTAATATAATTCTATATCCTGGTAATTCTTATGTGATTTTAAGTCTATTTATGTATACTTTTGAAAACCTAAACAGAAATATCTTATCTAATATTTCCATAAATCCTATAGGAGTTAAATGAGATAACTTACATAAAGTGATTTGTGTGTATGGTGAAAAGTAAACAGTTTCTCTCTGGTAAGATGAAGACTTTTGGCTATTAGTTTAAGAAGACACAGAATCCTCTGACATGAGTGTTCCAGTTTATGCAATATGAACCCTAGTATTTGGGAGATTAGACACATATTCTTACATGAGGTTTTCAATCTGGAGGGGCTAAAGAGAATTCTTTTGATGTCAATCCCAGTGTTTAAGTGATGCACAGAATTCCCTGAGGACCCAAAGAGAACACTAGGCCTTTGGGCTAGAGAATTCTATTATACCATGTGCACACCCACACATACTATACACACCCCCAACACACACACGCCACAAACCACCCTCCACATACTTTTCCCTGAACCACATCTCCCACATATCTCCCCTACCCCTCTTACCACACATGCACCACACAACATACCCCCTCTCATTCTTTCTCTCTCTCTCTCCACACACACACACACACACACACACACACACACACAAGCTCATGAACATCTTGCCTCCATGAATTGTCTTCCCTCTGCTTCTGAGCATGCTTCTACTCTCCATTACTCAGAGGGTGAAGAAGGAATGGTCTTTCATTTGTATAGGTGGGAAAATGTAAGGCATGGTAAAAAAAAAAAACAAAAAAACTGAAGAGACCAATCTCCACGAAAAAATACAAAAAGTTGTCAGAGAGCTGCTCAAAAAGGCTTCAAGCCCAGGCAGAGTTACAGTAGAGAGTTTTAAGCCTCCAAGGAATAAAATATTTCTATATAAATTATTCCAGAATATGGGAAAAGAGAAGACTTCCCAACTGACTTTACAATGTGAACATACCCTAGAAACCAAAGCCAGACAAAGAAATGGCAACAACAACAAAAACATACTAGTTGTAACTGTGATTATAGGTGTAAATCATATAAGCAATCTCCAAAATTAAATGTTAGCAAATAGCATTCATCAGTATATTAAAAAGGATAAATACAAGATAGTGTGATGCCTTAGCTGAAGAATATAAAAACAGTTCAACATAAAGAAATCTAAGAATATAACCCATAACATTAGTAAGCTAGAGGAGAAAAATGTATGATCATCTAGATAGATATGAAAAGTATTCTGATAAAAGTCAACATCCATTCATCCATTATTAATTACAAAACAATACCAAAAATGACAACAGTGCTTCAGGAAACTTCTATACTGTGTAAGATTATACAACTGAAACAATAGCAAGCACTAACAATAGACCCAAAAAAGTCAGAAGAATAACAAGAGTAGGTACTATGACCACTAGTTTTCAGCATTGTCTTTTATATTTTTCTATACATGTACATATCCTGAAATAATATATTGCTTTATTTTCCTATCTTTTAACATTATATAAATAGGATTATACTGTACAAATTCTTTGTGACTTGCTTTTCTTACTTAATATTGTACTTTTGAGACTCCTAGGTTGGTGAGTATAGCTATATAATGCATTCATTTTAACTTTTTAAGTATGCCATTGTGTGAAGATACTATAAATTTTTATTCTTCTGTAAATACACATATAGTTTGTTTTCATTTTTTTGCAGTTACATATAGTGCTGCTGTGAATATTTGTGTGTCTGTCTCTTTGTTCATGTGTGCAAGAATTTTTCTAGGGTTTATACAGGCATACATTTAACTTCATAAAATAATGGTGTTATTTTCCAACATGTTTGTTTATAATTAACTTTTGATAATTATGCTGTAAGAGTGAATGGAAGTTCTGCTCTAGTCCTTATCAAATTTGTTATTATATACTTAAAATTAAAATATTAGGGCTTCTCTGGTGGTGCAGTGGTTGAGAGTCCGCCTGCCGATGCAGGGGACATGGATTCGTGCCCTGGTCCGGGAGGATCCCACATGCCGTGGAGCGGCTGGGCCCGTGAGCCATGGCCGCTGGGCCTGCGCGTCCGGAGCCTGTGCTCCGCAACAGGAGAGGCCACAACAGTGAGAGGCCCTCATACCACACACACACACAAAAATATATATATATATTAGTTAATCTGTTAGGTATGCAATGCTACTGCATTATGGTTTTAATTTGTGTTTTCTAACTAAAGATGTAGTTGAGAATCTTTTCATATATCCTGTTCTCTGAAATGTTTGTTCATATCTCTTGCAAGTTTTCTATAGAGTGAATTGTTTCTTTTTCATTGCTTTGTCGAAGTTCTTTATGTATTTTGAGACAAATCCTTTGACAGTTAATGTGTTGTGAGTATTTCCTACCAGTGTGTGGCATGACTTTTCACTCTGATGGTGTCTTTTGATATCTAATTACTTTCCTAAACTCTCTTATTAATTTTAATAATGCCTGTAGATACTTTTGTGTTTCTGTCTAAAAAGTTATATTAACTTTGAATAATAAGAATTGTTTTTATTTTCAATCTTTATAGCTTCTGTTCCTTTATATGTTGTTTAGGATGTTCAGTATATTTTTGAATAGAAGTAGTGATGGTGAAAATTCTCATCTCGTTCCTGGTTTATATGGTTTTACTTTTTTTCTTATTTCATTTCCCCATTGGATATGATATCTGCTTTAAATTTTGTAGATATATTCAGGTTTTATTAGGTTAGGAAAATTATCTTCTTTTCCTGATTGTGAAATTTTATAAATGCTCCTTCTATATCTTTTGAGATAATTATGAGTTTTCTCTCCTTTACTATGTTAAATTGGCAGATTACCCCATTAATTTTCTAATGTTGCACCAGTCCTGCTTTTGTGTGAAAAAAAAATCCAAATAAGTAATATTTTGGAATCTATTTTGCTAATATTCATTATAGATTTTTACATATAGTTTGTGAGTTAAGTTGGCCATCCTTATCTTTTTAGTCTTCTCAGATTTTAGTATTAAGGTTTTACAAGCTGCCCTAAATTAGTTGGAAAGTGTTTTCTATTTTCTGAAGGAGGTTGTATAAGATTTTAACTATTTATTCTTAGACTGTAAATGGAATTTGTTTATAAAATGGTCCAATGCTGTTTTCTTTGTGGGAGGATTTTTAATTATTAAGTTAATTTATTTAGTGTTTATAGAACCATTCAGGTTTTCTAGTTCTTCTAATCAGTTATGGTAATTTGTATTTTTCTGGGAATTTGTACATTTCACCTTAGTTTTCTAATTATTTGGAATAAAATTGTTCATAAACTATTCTTATTTTAAATATCTGCTACATTTGTGTTTGTGAGACTTTATTATTCCTAATCTCATTATTTACACTTTTCTTTATTTGAATTGATCAATCTTGCCAAAGGGTTTCCCACTTCATTAATCTTTTCAAAGAGTCAACTCTTGATTTATCAATTTTCTCTAGATTCTCTTTTATTATATTTTTATTTTGTATTTTGTTATTTTTTCTCTTATATTTATTTTCTTCCTTCTATATATACTTTGGGTTGTTTCAGGGTTTTTCCCCCTAACTTTTCAAATTAATGAGCATTTCTCATTACATTTTAGACTTTCTTCTTTTTAGTATAAGCATTTAAGGCTATCGCATTTCCTCTAAATAACATTTACCTGCAGCCCATAAGTTTTGATATACTACAATTTCAGTTGTATTTTTTCCCATTGTGCTTTCTTTTTAAAACCATGTATTATTTAGTGTAGTTTTACGTTTCCAAATGTGTGGGTTTTTATCTTAGCCATTTTTGTTAATTTATATCAGAAGCTATGTTGATACTGTTATTAGGGGTCTATAAATTTTGTATGTTTTAATTTCCTGGTAAATTGAAAATCTACTGAAAATTCATTTGATCAGTATGTATTTACCTTCTTTAATTCTAATAGCACTATCTTCCTTGAAGACTATTATATATTATTAAAATAGCTAACCCACCTCTCTTTTCATTGGAACTTTGCCAGTATGTCATCTCCCATTCTTTTACAGTCAGGCTTACTGAGTCTTCCTGTTTTGGTTATGTGTCTTTTAAAGAGATTTCAACTTAATTTCATTGACCTTTAACTGGGTTTCATTTTTTACAATCTAACAGTCTTTGTTTTCGAACTGACAAGGTGAATACATTTACCTGATTCTGATTACTAAAATATATAAATTTATTTTAAAAAATTGTGGTAAAATACAGCATACAATTTATCATTTTAACTGATTTTTAAAGTATATATTTCAGTAGTTTAACTATATTCACATTGTTGTGCAACCTATCTCCAGAACTCTTTTCTTCTTAAAACTAAAGCTCTATACTCATTAAACAACTCTCCATTCCCCGCTCCCACCAACCCCTGGCCACCACCATTTTACTTTCGGTCTCCACAAATTTGGCTACTCTAAGTACCTTATTTAATTGGAATTATAGAGTATTTTTTCTTTTTATGACTGGATTATTTTGCTTAGCCTAATGACCTCATAGTTTATCCATGTTGTGTAGCTTGTGTCAGAATCTTCTTCTTCTTTAAGACTGAATAATATTCTATTGTATGTAGATACCACATTTTATTTATCCATTCGTCTGTTGATGAATACTAAAGTTGCTCCCATGTTTTGGCTGTTATGAATAATACTACTATGAACATGGGTATGAAGATGTTCCTTCAAGAATCAACCTGCTCTCTAGGGGCTTCCCTGGTGGTGCAGTGGTTGAGAGTCCGCCTGCCAATGCAGGGGACACGGGTTCGTGCCCCGGTCCGGGAAGGTCCCACATGCCGCGGAGCGGCTGGGCCCGTGGGCCATGGCTGCTGAGCCTGCGCGTCCGGAGCCTGTGCTCCACAACGGGAGAGGCCGCAGCGGTGAGAGGCCTGTGTACCGCAAAAAAAAAAAAAAAAAAAAAAAAAAAAAAAATAAGAATCAACCTGCTCTCAATCTGTTTGGTTATATGCCCAAATGTGGGATCGCTGGAACATATGGCAATTCTATTTTTAACCTTTTGGGGAACCATACAATTTTCCATAGTGACTGTAGCATTTTACATTCCAATCAATAGTGCATACGGGTTCCAATTTCTTAACATCTTCGCCAACACTTATTTTCTTTCTTTTGACAGTAGCCATCCTAATGGGTGAGAAATGATATCCCATTGTGGTTTTGATTTGCATATCCCTAGTGATAAGTGAAGTTGAGCATATTTTTTGTGCTTATTGGTCATTTGCCAATTTCTTTGGAAAAAAATGTCTGTTGATATTCTTCATCCATTTTTTCATATAGCTGTTTTGTTGTTCAGTTAGAAGTGTTCTTTATATATTCTTGATATTAATATTTTATCAAATACAATATGTGCAAATATTTTCACCCATTCCATAGGTTGTCTTTTCACTCTGCTGATTGTGTCTTTTGAAGTAAAAAAGTTTTTAATTTTGATATAGTCCATTTTTTTTTCTTTTGTTTCCTGTGCTTTGGTGTCATATACAAGAAATAAATCCAATGTTATAAAGATTTTCTCTTATGTTTTCTGCTAAGAGTTGTATAGATTTAGCTCTTACATTTAGGACTTTGATCCATTTTGAGCTAATTTTTACGTATGGTATGAGGTAAGGGACTAAATTCATTCTTTTACATGTGGGTATCTAGTTTTCACAGCACCAATTGTTGAAAAGACTGTCCTTTCCCCATTGAATGGTCTTGGCACCCGTGTTGAAAATCATTTGACCATATATGCAAGAGTTTTTTCCTGGGCTCTCTATTCTATTCCATTGGTCTGTATGTCTCTCTTTATGCAGTACAACACTGTTTTGATTACTGTAGCTTTGTAATACGTATTAAGATCTGGAAGTGTGAGACCTGCAACTTTGTCCTTCTTTTTCAAAGTGATTAGGCTATTTGGGGTCCCTTTAAATTCCATATGAATTTAAGATGGATTTTTCTATTTCTGCAAAAACACCATTGAGCTTTTGACAGGGATTACATTGAAGTTGTCGATCACTTTGGATGGTATTGACAACTTAATAATACTGAGTCATCCAGTCCATGTACATGTGATCTTTCCATTTGTGTCTTCTTTAATTTCTTTCAACATCCTTGTGTAGTTTTCAGGGTACAAATTTTTCCCCCCCCACAGTTAAATTTATTTGAAAGTGTTTTATTCTTTTTGCTGCTCTTACAAATAGAGTTTTAAATTTTTTCTTTTTAGGATTGTTCATTGCTAGTGTAAAGAAGTGCAACTAATTTTTATGTGTTCATTTTATATCCTGAAACTTTGCTGAATTTTTTATACCTCAAAAAGTTTTTTTTCTTTTGTTGAATCTTTAGGGTTTTCTACATGTAATATCATGTCATCTGTGAACAGAAATACTTTCCCATTGATATTTCCAATTTGTACGCCTTTTCTTTCTTTCTCTTGACTAATTGTTCTGACTAGGACTTCCAATACTATGTTGAATAAAAGTAATGAATATGAGCATCCTTGTCTTGTTTCAGGACTTAGAACATACTTTCAGTCTTTCATCATTGATTATATTAGCTGTGGACCTGTCATATATGGTCTTTATCATGTTTAGGTAGTTTCCTTCTATTCCTAGTTTAAGTGTTTTTAACATGAAAGAGTACTGAATTTTGTCAAATGTTTTTCTACATCAATTGAAATTATCATGTGGCTTTTTCTTCATCATTATGTTAATGTAGTATGTTACACTGATGGATTTTCATATGTTGAATCATTCTTGCATTTCAGGAATAAATCCCACTTGGTCATGGTGTATAATCCTTTTAATGTTTTCTTGAATTCTGTTTGTTGGTGTTTTGTTGAGGGTTTTTACATCAGTATTCATCAAGGATATTGGTCTGCAGGTTTCTTTTCTTGTAGTATCTTTGGATTTGATGTCAGAATAATACTGGCCTCATGGAATGAGTTTGGACATGTTGCCTCCTCTTTAGTTTTTTGGAAGAGTTTGAAGAGAATTGGTGTTAATTTTCCTTTAAATGTTTGAAGAATTCACCAGTGAAGCTATTTGGTCCTGGGCTTTTCTCTTTTGGGAGGTTTTATTTATGGTTCAATCTCCTTACTACTTATAGATCTGTTCAGATTTTCTATTTCTTGGTGATTCCATGTTGTTAGGTTGTGTATTTCTAGGACTTTATCCATTTTATCTAGGTTACTAATTTGTTGGCACATAATTGTTCATAGTATTCTCTTATAATATTTTTTCCAATTTATGTAAAATCAGTTGTCATGTTCCCTCTTTTCCTTTCTGATTTTAGTTATTTGAATCTTCTCTCTTTTTTCTTATTAGTGTGTCTAAAGTTTTGTCAGTTTTGTTGATCTTTTTTTTTTTTTTTTTTTTTTTTGTTGTACGTGGGCCTCTCACTGTTGTGGCCTCTTCCATTGTGGAGCACGGGCTCCGGACACACAGGCTCAGCGGCCATGGCTCACGGGCCCAGCTGCTCCGCTGCATGTGGGATCTTTCCGGACCGGGGCACGAACCTGTGTCCCCTGCATCGGCAGGCGGACTCTCAACCACTGCGCCACCAGGGAAGCCCTTGTTGATCTTTTTGAAGAAAAACTGATGTTTTTTTTTTTTATTTCCCTTATTGTTTTTCTGGTCTGCATTTTGTTGATCTCTGCATTTATATTTATTATTTTTTTCCTTCTGCTATCTTTGGGTTTAGTTTGTTCTTATTTTTCTAATTCCTTAAAGTATAAGATTAGGTTGTTGATTTCAGATCTTTCTTTTAATGTAAACATTTATAGCTACACATTTTCTTTTTAGCTTTCACTGCATTCTATAAATTTTAGAATGTTGTGTTTTTATTTTAATTTTTCTAAAGATATTTTCTCATTTCCCTTGTGATTTGTTACTGTTTTATTCGGACAATCTTTGTTTAAATTCTCCCATGTATTTACTGATTTCTTGTCATTCTTTCTGTATTTTAGATCTTTCTTCTGGGTTCATTTTCCTTCTCCTGAAGTTCATCCTTTAGTAATTCCTACAGTGATTAGATGTCAAACCCTCTCTATTTTAGTTGCTCTGAAAATATCTTCATTTCATTTCTTAAAAGATAGTTTAACCAGATATAAAATTTCAGATTTCAGCATTTTAAAGATATTATGCCACTACCTTTCTATTCCAATGTTGCTGTGGTAGACTGAACTGTGCCCCAACGATGTCTACATTCTAATCCCTGGAACCTATGAATATGTTACCTTACATTGTAAAAGGTACTCTACAGATGTGATTAAGTTGATTAAGTTAAGGATCTCAAGATGGGGAAATTATCCTAGATTATTCACGTGAGCCCAATGTAATCACAAGGGTCATATAAGGGACAGGAGGGTTAAAGTCAGCAGTAGGACGTACAACAACAGGAGCAGAACAGGAGCCACATGGTGGCAGCCTCTAGAAGCTGAAAGGGGCAAGAAACAGATTCTCCCCTGGTGTCTCCAGAGGGAACCAGCTTGGCTAACATCTTGATTTTAGCCCTGTAAGACTCAGTTTGGACTTCTGACCTCCAGAATTATAAGAAAATAAATGTGTGATAAATGTTTGGGGTTTCCTTTAGCCACTAAATCTGTGATAATTTGTTAAAGCAACAATAGGAAACTAAAGCAGTTACTTTTGAGAAATCTGCTGTCAGACTAGTTATAGCTCTATCATTGATAATTTGCTTTTTCTTTATAGCTGCTCAACTTTTAAAGTTTTCAATTTTTCTTTAATATTCTGAAAGTTTATCTTAATATCTAAGTGTGTATATCTTTTTATTTATCCTGCTTGAATTTCCTATCTGGAATCTTTGATCACTGCTGGGAAATTCTCATTTTTTGCCTCTCCTAGTGTCATCTCTCCTCCAATCTCTCTATTTTCTCCCCCAGGAACTCCTTTAATGTTTGTAGGTCTTTTTCACTTTTTCCTCCATGCCTCTTAATTTCTCTTTATATTTCACATCTATGTTTCTGTGTGCTGGATCCACTGTAATTTCTCACACCTCTTTTCCATATTCCCTGTTCAGCTATATTCAGTATTCTTATTCTATCCATTGACTTTTAAAAAAAAATTTATCAGAGTATAGTTGATTTACAATGGCATGTCAGTTTCAGGTGTACAGCAAAGTGATTCATTTATACATATACATACACATATATTCATTATTTTTTGGATTCTTTTCTCATATAGGTTATCACAGAATATTGAGTAGAGTTCCCTGTGCTATACAGTAGGTCCTTGTTGGTTATCTATCTTATACATAGTAGTGTGTGTATGTTCATCCAAAGCTCCTGATTTATCCCTCCCCACCACGTTTCCCCTTTGGTAACCTTAAGTTTGTTCTCAGTATCTATAAGTCTGTTTCTGTTTTATAAATAAGTTTATTTTTAACTTTATTTTTAAATTAGATTCCACGTATGAGTGATATCATATGATATTCATCTTTGTCTGGCTTACTTCACTTAGTATGATAATCTCTATGTCCATCTACCCATTGACTTTTCAATGAAAATTAATATATTTCACAGTTCTGAAAGTTCTATTTGGTCCTTTTTCAATTGTATGTGGTCAGTTTTGATAGTGTCATGTTCTTTCATCAAACATTCAACAGTCTGATTTATTTCTGTAAACATAAAACATATTGATTTTATATTGTGTTTGATCATTCCATTATCTACAGTTTTTACAGTTCTAATAATGTGCTTTGTAGTTTCTCCTGACTCTTGTTCATGGTTTTTTCCTTCCTTCATGTGTCTAGTGAGTTTGTTAGCTGCTGTGTCTTGTAGCTTTTATCTGGGAATATTCTTTAAGGCATTTGTACAGTATAATCCTTCAGAAAAAAAAAATGCTTCTGCTAGGCACTTGGAGAGTTATCAACCAGAAAATACTTTAAACTAAATTTGAGGTTAGGATTTTGTATGTTACATAGTTCATATCAGCTCAAGTTCCAAACCTCTGTTTTGTGGGTTTATGGTTCGTGACTTTTTAAAAAATTTTTTTAATTTTTATTTTTGGCTGCGTTGGGTCTTCGTTGCTGCATGCAGGCTTTCTCTGTTTGCGACGAGTGGGAGCTACTCTTCATTGCAGTGCACGGGCTTCTCATTGTGGTGGCTTCTCTTGTTGTGGAGCACGGGCTCTAGGCACGCGGGCTTCAGTAGTTGTGGCACACGGGCTCAGTAGTTGTGGCTCATGGGGTCTAGAGCACAGGCTCAGTAGTTGTGGTGCACAGGCTTAGTTGCTCCGTGGCATGTGGGATCTTCCTGGACCAAGGCTCAAACCCTTGTCGCCTGCATTGGCAGGTAGATTCTTAACCACTGAGCCACCAGGGAAGCCCATGGTTCGGGATTTTAATGGGAGACTTTCATTTTTCTTCTTTTACTCCTCTCTCTGCTCTATCCAAGGTCAAGCCAGAGACAGATCACCACTATCTCCTTCTGCATGATAGATTCTTTCTAGGTCACCTACTGAGCATGTCACACTTCTGATGATGTATGTGAGGGAATTCCGATCAGATCTCCCACACCTGCAGGCCCAGGGCTTTGCCTCTGTCCTGTCAATCCATTAAAAGCCAGAACCTAAGCCACCAGGAACTGGCAGATAACTTCAGGGCAAAACAGACTCTATTATTTGCTCATCAGTTGCTGGGTTTTCACTTCTTGTCATTTCTAGCCTATGAGATTCCTTTATTTTCCTGGCAACTCATGTATACATTAAGAAATATGTCATTAATATTGTATGCAGCATCTTTAGGTATGAGGTCTCTAAAAATCTAGTATGTCATGTTTTTGTAAAGCTCCTTGAATTAGCTACTTCTGTGTAACAAATTATCCCAACACTCAGTGTCTTCAAGCAACAGCTATTATCTCATAGGTTCTGCCGGTCAGGAATCTGTATGCAGCTTCTCTCTCACAAGGCTGCAGTCAGGTGTTGGCAGGTGCTTCACTCATTTCAAGGCTCAACTTGGGAAGGATCTGATTCTAAGTTCACTCATGGAACTGTTGGCAAGACTTACATCCTTGCCAGCTGGTGGTTGGAGACATTAGTTTCTTGTCAAATGGTTCTTTCCACAGGGCTACTCACAACATAACCACTTGCTTCTTCCAGAGTAAGGGCTCTGAGAGAGGGAAAGGGAGAGAACGTAAGAGAAGGTGAACAACATGGAAGGTACAGTCTTCTTGTACCCTAATCTCAGAAGGCACATCTCATGACTTTTGTCATCTTCTGTTCATGAGAAGTGAGTCACTATTTCCGGCCCATTCTCAAGGGGGAGGTGATGACACAAGTGTAATCATTTGGAACCATTTTAAAGGCTGCCTACCTCACTTCTATGTACCCAAACATAGTTAGTAAGCAAAATAGTGTATGTTGTATGATTCCTTTTTATTACATATAATGTTCAAATACATGTATATGTAGAGGAAAATATTAGCAAGCTATAGCTTGTACTGTTCTTAGGTACACTTGTACACACCTCTTCCGTCTGTGGCACTCTGCTAAGTGCAGCAAGCAGAGAGGTAAACAGGACATCTCTCTGTCCTTGAGAAGTTAATCTTAAGACCTCCAGGTACCCACCTCTCCTAACAGATAGTTTTGTAAATAGGTGCTGGCACAGAACATTTTTTATAATATCCACGCAGAAATGCTTGTATTTTTCCCTCATTGAAGAAGCCTGTTGTGCCGTTCACATAGTGATTTCCATAGCTGCATTTTAAATCTCGCCAGAGTCTTGAGTGGCTAGGTTCTCTAATTTCAAGAACTTCCTTTAATTTTGAACACTCTACAAAGTTAAAACATCTTCTTTGCACCAGTAATGGGAGAGGAGGATCTGTGGCACTCAACAGGTTATTGTAGCTTCATAGATGAAAATGCAAAATGCTCCTCATAGGAAAATGTAAAATGTGCCCTCACATCACTGTTCCTTGACTGCAGTAGGAGTCAGAAAATGGTAGTTAGAACCCCCTGCAGGGCGACCTTAGAAATTTGAATTAGAACCATTGAATTTAGTTATTGTTTTAATTTATATTTGATATTTACTTTTAATATCTGTGCCATTTTATGAGTATTAGTATGAAGTTCTATTTTCTTAGCCGTGTTGTGCAACATTCCTTGTCTACTTTTAGTTTTCCTTGTCTATGGTTAAAATGCCCTAGCTCTGTTTTAAGAAAAGCAAGTGCTGTGTGTCATTAAAAAGCAAACTTCTAAGAGAAAAAGAAAACCTCTGGCAGGGTTGAAATCATGCAGCCCATTTATAGAATTTGGTCTGAAATGTGATCATATTAACTTCTGTTAATGCATTTAGTTAAAACAGTAATCATCCTCGGTACATTTTATTTATACTCTGAACTTCCATTTTGAAATAATACTAGTACTAATACACCTCCTCTTCTAATAATAATAAATGTACTGATAGCTCTTTGTTTATATTAACTGCCACCCAAAGGGAGAAGTCAGTCAGTTGTTAGGGCAGCTGTGGCATAGGGATAAAGGAAGTGGAGTAGGATTCAGGTGACTTAGTGGGACTGACAAAGATTCTGTGCCCCAACCTACTAATTGTATGATTTTGAATAAGTCACTCAGCCCCCCGAACCTGTTTCTTACCTAGAAAATAGGGATAATAATGGTTATAAAGTTGTTGTGGGATCAAACAAGAAATTTACATAATGATACCAGCTCTTATTTATTGAAAATTTACTAGGTCTGGTGCTGTCCTAAGTTCTTTAGGTGAATTGTTTTATTTAATTGTCACAACGTTGCCTTTCTGTAAGTACTATTATTATCAGCATTATCCCCAGGTTACAGATGAGGAGACCAAGGCACAGAGTGGACTGGATAACTTGCTCAGAGTTGCACAGTTAATAACAAAGGCAAGATTCAAACTCAGACAGTTTGGTTTAGCGACGGGGCCACTGTGATATATTTTATTTCATGGGAAATCTCTGGTTGGGTTTTAGCTCTTAATGGTGCACAGTGAAAAAGAAGTTCTTATCATAGCTAGTTTCTGTAAAATGGGTTATTAAAAACTACCTTGCAAGCTATATAGCAAAGATAAATGAGACTTGTATAGGAACTTATATGACACAGACCAGCTTCTCAATATATGCACAGTATGTTTTGAATTCAATTCTTCACAGCACAGAGTGAAAGAGGAGGCAGGATAAGCTGGGTAAAGAGAAGAAATCGAAAGATGCATCATGAGGTGGCAGTGGTGGGGGGAACTTGGGGCCACTATGGGTTTCAGAGGAGGAGACTTGAAGACTTTGTTGAATGCAGCTCCATTCCAGGCCTTCAGCAACTGGAAGTCCGAATTCTAGCCATTCAGCAAAAATGTCTTCTCTGACATGGAATTGCCATTGTAAACGGGACTGCATAGTAGAAGAAAGCCTTGCACTAGTAGTGAAGGCAAAGGAAAATCCTTAAATATGTTTCGATGCTGCGAGGCAAGAGTCCAAGGAGGGAAGGTTGTTGAAGACACAAGAAGGGCTTTGGATTCAAACAGGCTTAGAGTCTGTCTCCAGCTCTACCGCTCACATCACATTTACACGCTCTGAGCTCTTGTTTATTCATCTGTCAATGGGTATAATAGTTGCTTCTACCTCTTAGGACTGTTGTGAAGATTAAAGGGAATATTGCATGCAAAACACTTAGCACTGTGGCTAACTAAGAACTGAATAAATATTAGCTCACATTATGATTATCATTACAGTGGATGGAATAAGGACTCTGTGTAATAAAAATAGCACCTCGTCTGTGTGCGATGGCACATAGCAGGTGCCCATTACCCACTTGTTATTATTAGCAATGTCATTGTTATTAGGACTGTAATTATCATTAACTAGTCACAGTATTTAGATTCTATTCCTCATTCAACCCTGTGACCTTAGAAAAGTCATTTCACCAGTTTGAGCCTTGCTTTCCCCATATGTGAGATGGAATAGTTGGACAAAATTAGTGGTTCCTGAACATGGACAGATAGATCTGTGCTAGGTCAGAACACAGTTTTCTCTGGACCATGTTGGAACTCTATAAAGCTACTAACTCTCCTTTACTCTGAGATCAAGTTCTTTCCTACATTTTTACTGTTATTCATTTATTTCATGAACTGATGATGGTAGATTGTAGCCTTTAAAAAAATTGGTATTTGGCAAAATACTATGTTGGAGACCATATGAATGTCTACCTCCTTTCTTTTAAAAAATACATTTTAATTCTACTACTCTTTGAAATAGAGAATTTGGGGAATTATCCCTGCCACAATGACCTCTAAAATACTTCCCAACACTATCCACTTAGAGCAGAGACCTTGGAGAAACTTGCTGATAGTGAAGTACAGAAATAGGTGATGGAGAAGAGATTCAGCCTGCGGTGTCAGGCCCATGGTAAGAGCCTCAGACGGAAACAAAAGAGGAGGAAAGCTCTGAGAAGGGGGCCAGAAACACGTGTTCTTCCTTTCAGTAAATGTTTAGAGATCACTATTGCCCAGGCACCATGCAAGGCCCTGGATTTGAAATGGTCAGTGTAATAGGTTGAATGGTGGCCCCCAAGAATATCGCCATGCCTGGAACTGAGAAAGTTCGTACCAAGGGTCGGGGGTTGCTACAATAAATACCTAAAATGCAGAAGGGGCTTTGCCTCTAGGTATAGGATGGAGGCTTTAGAAAAAGCCTATAATGCCACAGTGCCGTGAATGCACTGTTAGGGGTGATTCTCCTGAGGGCTTAGAGCTATAGAGAAAGCCTCAGTCTTCATAGGGAATTCCCAAATAATCCTGATAGAAAGCTGGTAAAAATATGAATGGTCAAGGACATTCTGATGATGTCTCAAATGGCAATGAGGAATGTGTTATAGGAAACTGAAGAAGAGGTGGCAAAGAGCTTGGCTGAACTGTATTCATGTCCTCGTGTTGTGTGGAAGATACCACTGTGAGCAATGAAATTGGCTATTTGGCTGAAGAAATTGCTAAGCAAAGTGTTAAAGGAGCACCCTGGCTTTTCATGAATCCTTAGAGTAAAAATGAGAGAAGGGTGAAATCATTTGAGGGTAGGTTTACCAAAAGGGAAACAGAAGTTGAAAAGTTGGAACATTCTCAGCCTATCCATATTGAAAAAAATAAGAAAACATGTTCAAGAGAGAATAAAGGTGTGACTAAACAGCTTTTTGACCCTATCTGTCAGCCATGTGAACAGAAGCCAGGGCCCCAGAGGAGGGGCCACAGCTGCGCAGTGCTGCCTTGCCTCGCCGCCGGCCTCCTCCTCACTTTCCAGTTCGCGCTCCTTGGTTGCATCAGCTCGTGCTCCCGTGGGCCCTGTGCAGTACTGGTGTGGTGGCCACCTCTTCCAAAGGCACAAGTGCTAACCCCTGTTGGCATCAGCGTGGTGCCCCCTCTGCAGGCACGTAGGGCACAAGAGCTGTGGAGGTGGTGCCAGGCAGAGAACCCACGATTAGAACAAGGCTGAGTGGAGCCATGGGAATGGGCTGTCCCAGGACCCCAGCCCAGGAGAGCTGCAGTACCGACCGTGGCCAGCAGAGCCTTTGGACGGGCCTCCCAAAGCCATAGAAGGTAGACTCCCCCCCGCCTCGCCACTGCTGTGGGCCTTAAGGTTTGGGGCTTAGTAGGTACCTGTTACCCCTTTCCTCTTCCCCGTCTCTCCCTTTCAGCCTGGGCAAATCTATGCTATGCCTATCCCACCGTCAGATCTTGGAAGTACATAGCTCGTTTGATTTCACAGGTTCACATCTAGAGAGAAATTTGCCTTGGAACGGATGAGTCTCACTCATGTCTGATTTAGATGGTACTTTAGATAGATGAGACTTTGGATTTAGACTTTTGAGTTGATGCTGGAATGAGTTCAGTCTTTGGGGGTTGTTGAGAGGGAATGAATATGTTCTACATGTGAAAAGGATATGAATATTGGGGGCCAGGGGTGGAATGCTGTGGTCTGAATGTGTCCCCCCAGAATTCTTATGTTGAAATCCTAATCCCCAAATATGATGGTATTAGGAGGTGTGACCTTTGAGAGATGCTTACATCATGAGGATAGAGCTTTCATGCATAGGATTAGTGTTTCTGTAAGAGACCCCACAGAGCTCCCTTACTCCTTCTAACATAGGAGGACACAGCAAGAAGGTGTGAGCTATGAACAAGGACAAGGGGCCTCACCAAAAGGCATCGATGCTGGTGCCTTGATTTTGGACTTCCCAGCCTCTAGAACTGTGTAAAATAAAGTTCTGTGGGTTATAAACTACCCAGTCTATGGTATTCTGTTACAGCAGCCCCAGCGGACTAAGACATGGGTCCAGAAGCATTTGTTCTTTCTTTCAACAAATATTTATGGATCACTTATGACAGCCCAGGTGTCATGCAAGGCACTGGATGTAAAAATGCTCAGGGTACTGTCTGGGGTGAATGGTGACATCCCCCCAAAAAATATGTATGTCCTAATGCCTGGAACCTATGAATATTATTTTATATGAAAAAAGACTAAATAAGTTAAAGAAAATGGTAATTAAGTAATTAAGGATGTTGAGATGAGACCATCCTGGCTTATCTGGGGTTGGGGGGGGGATGGTGGCTAAATCCAAGGACGAGGGTCCTTATGAGTGACAGAAGAGGAAACACAAGCACATGAAGAGGAGGAGGCAACGTGACCCCGGAAGCAGAGATTAGAGGAACACAGCCCCAAATCAAGGAACACTTGGAGCCGACAGAAGCTGGAATCGGCAGGGAACTGATTCTCCCCTCCTGGGACATCTGGAGGTCCGGGACTCAGCTCTGCCCACCCCTTGATTTCAAATGTCTGGCCTCCAGAGCTGTGAGAGAGTACATTTTTGTTTTTTTTAAGTCCCCAAGTTTGTGGTAATTGGTTATAACAGCCGCAAGAAACTTGAAATAGTCAATAACATGGATATCATACCTTGCCTTTACGGTGCTTAGAGAGAGAAAGAGAATTAAAGAGGCATTGCGCTAAAGAGGGACCACAGTGATGAGCAGTAGATTAGAAGAACACGGGCTCTCTGGGACTCCTGATATGCCAAGAACAAGCTACTTAGCTGAAGGATCTGGGAAGCTTCTGTACTGCAAGCTGAGCGGGAGCAGAGGATGCCCCCTATCTTCCCCCTCTTGCCCCTGTGCATTTAAAGCCTGGGGGTGGGGGGCACACTCTATATTCCTGAATCCCTGCTCCTCCAGCTGGAAGGTGTGCAGGTTGGCGCTGCCTGGTCTCTCGGCCTACACTCTGAATCTGCCATTCAGGATTGACGGAGCAGACCCCTGCCAGTAATACCAAGCCCTGGAAAGGCTGCCAAATGTGTGTGAGACAGCCCCCATAGGTCCCAGCAGCCTGGACCACCGCCGGTCAGAGGGCACGTCTGCCTTCTGCCAGTTCCAGCGCACGCTGATTGTGCGCCACTCTGTTAATTAGGACGTCCCTTGGCATTTATGAGACTGAGAAATCGACAGACTAAGAGCTAGTCCCAGCTTCAATTTCATGGAGTTCGTCAATTCAAACTCAGAAAAAGCCACTGGTATAAAGATAGATTCCATTAACTTTGGTGCGGGTACCTAGGTGGAGGGGCCTCATTGTACCGTTTCTACATTGTCCGGCACTGCAGTTTTTCTCCTTTTAAAGCATTCTTCTTACGGACATACGCAAGCGTTGACAAACTAGACAGGAAGCCTGGGGAATATGAATACTTGTAAATACCAAGTCAGACATTTTTTAAGAATGTCATTTATTCTAAAGTGTATAAGAATTACTTTAAAGCCATTAGTGTCTGGTTTCTCTAAAGGTAGAGACACATTTTAAAAACACACTTTTCCTATCAGACTTCAAAAATATCAAAGGCAGATTCTGTTTTCAACAATGAAGAAACAAAAAAATATTGCTTTTAACCTGAAAAACCGTAACATCTGCCTATAAGCTTTTCATCAGGATCTCAAACACCACATCTTGAGGTGTTCAGCTGTAGACTTATTCTGATTAAAAATTTCAAGGAAAAACTTGTGATGTTGACTTGAATACTGTACGTTCTATATTTAGGGCTAAGTCAAACCTTGAACAGCATTTACTGTTTGACTTTAGATTATTGCAGGTTTTGACATGTTTCTTTTATGTTCCTTTTGCCATCCTTGGAACCAGAATCAAAAAAGTGATCTTTTCTTCTTTATTTCTTCCACCCATCCTCGAATTGTGTGTCAAACATCTGTACACTGCAGTGCTCCCCATAAAGCACTGTGGAAGACATAAAACAAGGATAAAATATTAAATGAAGTGTCCAGTGTCAAAGCTTTTAAGCGAATCATGAAAATCTACCAGGCTTTAAGAGCAAACTTGTCTTTATAAATGAATAATTTAAAATAAGAAAGACAATCATCACCATGATCAAGTGGGATTTATCCCAGGGATGCAAGGATTCTTCAATATACGCAAAGCAATCAATGTGATACACCATATTAACAAATTGAAGAATAAAAACCATATGATCATCTCAATAGATGCAGGAAAAGCTTTTGACAAAATTCAACACCCATTTATGATAAAAACTCTCCAGAAAGTGGGCATAGAGGGAACCTACCTCAACATAATAAAGGCCATATATGACAAACCCACAACCAACATCGTTCTCAATGGTGAAAAACTGAAACCATTTCCACTAAGATCAGGAACAAGACAAGGTTTCCCACTCTCACAACTATTATTCAACATAGTTTTGGAAGTGCTAGACATGGCAATCAGAGAAGAAAAAGAAATAAAAGGAATACAAATTGTAAAAGAAGAAGTAAAACTGTCACTGTTTGCAGATGACATGATACTATACATAGAGAATCCTAAAGATGCCACCAGAAAACTACTAGAGCTGATCAATGAATTTGGTAAAGTTGTAGGATACAAAATAAATGCACAGAAATATCTTGCATTCCTACACACTAACAATGAAAGATCAGAAAGAGAAATTAAGGAAATAATCCCACTCACCATTGCAACAAAAAGAATAAAATACCTAGGAATAAACCTACCCAAGGAGGTAAAAGACCTGTACTCAGAAAACTATAAGACACTGATGAAAGAAATCAAAGATGACACAAACAGATGGAGAGATATACCATGTTCTTGGATTGGAAGAATCAATATTGTGAAAATGACTATACTACCCAAAGCAATCTACAGATTCAATGCAATCCCTATCAAATTACCAGTGACATTTTTACAGAACTAGAAGAAAAAATCTTAAAATTTGTATGGAGGCACAAAAGACCCTGAAAAGCCAAAGCAGTCATGACAGAAAAAAACGGAGCTGGAAGAATCAGATTCCCTAACTTCAGACTATACTACAAAGCTACAGTAATCAAGCCAATATGGTACTGGCACAAAACCAGAAATATAGATCAATGGAACAAGATAGAAAGCCCAGAGATAAACACACGCACCTATGGTCAACTAATCTATGACAAAGGAGACAAGGATGTACAATGGAGAAAAGACAGTCTCTTCAGTAAGTGGTGCTGGGAAAACTGTACAGCTACATGTAAAAGAATGAAATTAGAACACTCCCTAACACCATACACAAAAATAAACTCAAAATGGATTAGAGACCTAAATGTAAGACTGGACACTATAAAACTTCAGAGGAAAATATAGGAAGAACACTCTTTGACATAAATCACAGCAAGATCTTTTTTGATCCACCTCCTAGAGTAATGGAAATAAAAACAAAAATAAACAAATGGGACCTAATGAAACTTAAAAGCTTTTGCAAAGCAAAGGAAGCCATAAATAAGACAAAAAGACAACCTTCAGAATGGGAGAAAATATTTGCAAATGAATCAATGGACAAAGGATTAACCTCCAAAATATATAAACAGCTCATGCAGCTCAATATTAAAGAAACAACTCAATCAAAAAATGGGCAGAAAACCTAAATAGGCATTTCTCCAAGGAAGACATACAGATGGCCAAGAAGCACATGAAAAGTTGCTCAATATCACTAATTATTAGAGAAATGCAAATCAAAACTACAATGACATATCACCTCACACCAGTTAGAATGGGCATCATCAGAAAATCTACAAACAACAAATGCTGGAGAGGGTGTGGAGAAAAGGGAACCTCTTGCACTGTTGGTAGGAATGTAAATGGATACAGCCACTATGGAGAACAGTATGGAGGTTCCTTAAAAAACTAAAAATAGAATTAACAAATGACCCAGCAATCCCACTACTGGGCATATACCCAGAAAAAAACATAATTCAAAAATACACATGCACCCCAATGTTCACTGCAGCACTATTTACAAGAGCCAGGTCATGGAAGCAACCTAAATGCCCATCGACAGATGAATGGATAAAGAAGATGAGGTACATATATACAATGGAATATTACTCAGCCATAAAAAGGAACAAAATTGAGTCATTTGTTGAGATGTTGATGGATCTAGAGACTGTGATACAGAGTGAAGTAAGTCAGAAAAAGAAAAACAAATATTGTATATTAACACATATGTGGAACCTAGAAAAATGGTACAGATGAACTGGTTTCCAGGGCAGAAATAGAGACACAGATGTAGAGAACAAAATTATGGACATCAAGGGGCGAAAGCGGGGGTGGGGGTGTGTGTGATGAATTGGGAGATTGGGATTGACATATATACACTGATGTGTATAAAATGGATGACTAATAAGAACCTGCCTGCTGTATATAAAAAAATAAATAAAATAAAATTCAAAAAAAGGTAAAAATAAAATTCAAAACAAAGTTAAAAATAAAATAAAAGCAGTGCTTACTTGGAAAAAAAAAAGACAGACAATCATGGTAACTCCATTTGCATTTTATTTCCAGCAGTTTGCACAGAATTCCATCATCTCCTGGTGCTTCCCTTCCCATATATTTCAGAGAAAGTCGATAGCAGTTCTGGACCAACATCTTGCCCTATGAAGACTTACTGGGAACTACTTTTACCAGCTTTACAAGATTTTCTCTTTGCATGTTCTCAGAAATTACAATCTGTTGGCAATTGATTCTAATCGTGGATGGGAAAATGGATTTGGAGGGAAGAGAACACTTTCTGGAATGATATTTCTGCAGATTGTGGGAACTGGTCTGATCTGAAGTTTCAGACACTTGCCTGAAATGACATAACATCTCTCTCCCCACCCCTCTCTGTCTTTTCTTGTGAGAAGAATGTGAAGAAAGAAATTTCTCAGAAGACTCGCCGCCATCAATTTTATAGTTGAAATATAGGAAGGATTTTGATTCATGGCACCAAGAATGGGGAAAGGGAGAAAGCCATAGAGAGTGGACAGGAAGTGAACAAGAGAGAAAAGGAGAGAAAGAAAAACATTGCCCAGACACTGTGCATTCTCAGCCTCTTTCCCAATGACATATTTGCTCATTCATTTGAACATGTACCTGGAATTAATATTAGTTCCTGCAGACCAAGGGAAAGATCCCTGGATGGTTTCAGTCATTTATTTCACCTTTCCCATGGTTTCACTTGTAGAATAAATAGAAAATAACTTTCAGACCAAGCAATGTGTTGGAGGTGACAATTCTGTGATGTCTGTAAATCTAATCCTTCTACACCACTCTGAGAAACACTACTCTTGTCAGCAAGGAACCTTGAGATGATAACTGAAGGACACTTCCATCACTGTGTTGGTGTGCTGAAGCATTTGAAAATATGTGACATGCAACATGATCATGGAAATAAAGACAAATTATAATTACCTTAGTACAAGTTTGGTGGTCCCATATAAAAGAATACCTGAGGTTTAAATGATTCAATCCATGGGAAACACTTAGACTCTGGCACCTATAAGTGTTTCATAATATTAGCTTTCATTATTATTACCTAGGCTTGCTCTTCTGGCCGAAAATGCTCTTTTGCTTTAGAAACTGCATGTTTATAAGTATTAGAAGAAATTGGAAAAGCAAGTTGAATTTAAAAGGAATTTGAATGGTCAAATGGTCCCGGGAGACAAAAATGAGTTTTATCTTCCCCGTGTTAGAAATGGAAGTTTGCATATGCTCTAATCTTATTTCTAATCCATACTCAGAAAAATAAATATTAACTTAGAGGTATGGTGAGAAGGATTTAGGATCTGGAGTCAGACTGCCATGTTCTTTGTGACTGGAATAGTTATTTTAGGTGTAATCCTCAGTAGCATCATCTCTGTAATGGGAAAAATTGCCCTTGCAGTTTGGGGCAAGATAGCATGAAACCACATGTGAAAACTGGGTATGGTTTTAAGATGTATTCAGTTTTAATCTGTTATGATATAAGCATGTTGTCTTCTGAGGGATACAAAAAGAATTATTGAATCATCTAGGAAAGTAGCTATCAAGACCTTGACTTATCATTCTAGCTCTCTCTAGAATCATCAATAAGGTCTTTGATCCATTGGTTGACCTTTCCCTGAGATAAGGGTCTTCCCTCTATAGCTTCTCTCCTCTTGCCTCCTCCATGGAAGGCCCTGGGAATATAAACATGCACCGGATGGAATTCCTGCCCTGCTGGGTGCTAGAGAATCTGGTCCCATTCTGGAACATTCTGTTCTAGGAATGTGCAAAGAGACATTGGAAGATAAGGGAGGAAGTCGCTGAGGCTGCCTGGAGCAGTCCAGGAAGGCAGCAGGGAGGGGGTTCCACTGGAGCAGGACCACCAGGAATGAATAAAATTTCTCCCAGCTTTGAAGGTGTCTGCAGGGGAAGATCATTGCTGGCTAAAGGCATATGGATATCGCATAAATTTCAGACCCACACGCACCTATTTCTTAACAGTATTATGAGGCAAAAAAACATTTGTTTAGATGAAAAGTCATGTATCATAATTAATTAGACACTTCACTTCCAATACTAATGATAGTATTTATTGCTTGCTATATACCAGATTCTGTCCTATCTATTTTATATGTTTCAACTCACTTAAACCTCGTACAGTCTTGAGGACACAACAATTATTATGCCCATTTGACAGATGAGAAAACTGAAGCACAGAGATGTTAAGATACTTGCCAAAGATTACACATTTAGTAAGTAGAAAATTGGGCATTTGCTCCAAGACAGTCTGGCTCTGGATTCTAGGCTGGAATCCACTGCACTCTTACTGCTTCTATAGCAACAATCTGGAAGTTGAAATATCAAGACATTATTTCCGACTCTTTAAAATACTATTTACACTACAAACCAGTTGAGGTGACTTTCTAAAAACAGGACTTTGCAGTTTTGCAGTCATTGCCAAAGCATGTAAAATGTGAGTTTGGGGGATTTACTAAGAATTTGAAAATTGTTTTCAGATTTCTATGTAGAATTCCATGGGAATAGGAGAAGTAATTCTGGTTCATTATTGTCTTTGGCATTGCGTCCATCCGAAATAGGGAGGATGCTGAACTAACTCCTTCACCCTGACCTCAGTTAGCCATTTAATCAATCAATCAATCAGTGGTCCATGTCACAAAAGGCAATATGGTTGAATTTATAGTAAAAATTCACATTAATGAAATCAGAGGGAAGTTTATTTTGAAAATCAGAGGGAAATAATTTCCTCCATTCAGAGTGACCCATTGTTCTCTCTGGTGAGAGCTTTTGGGCTCTCTTCTCCCTTGAGAGCTGAAGCTTCTGGTTTGGCTGTTGTGACATTCAGGTTGTCATGCTAAAATTATAATAATTATTATTTTAATAATTATTATTATATGACTTCCTGGCTCTGGCTTTATGCTTGCTGCAGCCCGGGGGGAGGCGCTTACTGCCCTGAGCAGTGTTCAGCCGGCTGCTGCCTTTCTGCAGGTGCCCGGGACTGTGCACCCTGACATTCCAGCATCTGTGCATTCTCTGGGGAGTCACTTCTCTTCCTCTTTCCCTCATTCTCCCCCTTACCTTCCTTTCTTGTCCCCTCTCTTCCCTTTCACACATCCCACCTCACATGCTAATAGCCTTGATTTCGAATACCTGCTCAGACAGGCCCAGCCTCCCAAAAAGAAAACCCGCCATGGCCTTGGCGGCGTCTTAGGTGGCACTCTGAGCTGTGCCGGGGACACTCAGAATCTGCAGCAGCTCTTGTCTCTTGATGAGAGCCCGGAGCCAAGGCTTCCAGGAGGAGCTTGTCAGCTGTCAGTCAGGAGGCAGCCTGTCCCTCCCAGGCATTGCCCCTGCCACAGGGGGGTGACCAGACTGTAAAAATGAAATAGACTTCAGTGGGATGCCAGAAATTCATTTTCTCCCTCAGATGCTTTCATCTCACTCATTTCACTGTGTTTACAGGCCGACAGGTTTCCTGAGGGCAGCCATGATTTAGATTTACCGGTCCCCAGGCAGTCTGATTCTGAGGAAAAGTTATAACACCTGTGATGTATTACTGTCTCGGAGAGGAGCAAAGCATGTCAGGGGCTGTGGAGGCTGACTGCCCCAGTAACTGCAGGCTCTCTCTGCACTGCAGCACCGACAAAGGCAGGCTGGACTAAACGGCCTCAGCCTCTCTCATTTTCTGTCTGCACATAAGCACACAACACATCCAGGCTCTTAGAGACTTGGTGATGGTGATGGGGGAAGGGCTGTAACTTCAATGTGTCATTAAAAGAGTCTGCATAGCCATTCCCCAGACAGTGGACAGGACAGAGAGAGTTCAGATATTAGGCCCAGAAACGACTGGATTTGCAGGGGAAGAAACCATAAGACAATCTGGTTGGGATCCAGAAAGGGGATTGCTGTGAGCAAAAACAGAAGCTCCCTGCAAAGGCTTGTCTGTCTTGTTGATTCCTTTCACTTAAAATTTGGTGCATCTTTGCTAAGAAAAGTAGAACTGGCATTAGGTGAGTCCTGAGTGGGGCTGTCAAATGGGGGCATAGTAGGGGAGGACTAGGTGACTCTCCCCTACCCTGGTTGTTCTCAGATAGGAATTCAGCTCCCTTGAGGATCTGGATGTTGCCACTCAGCTGGGTACCCACTTAGGTAGCAGAACCACAAGAAAGTCACTTTCTGAAATGGAAAGGAGCTGATGGGCATTTGAAATGTTGAGCCAGGTTGGTTGTCCAGTTTGCCTCTAGCACCGGCTCTGGGATGTGGAGATCCACAGGCTTCATTGTCCTTCCTCACAGTGCCCTGTCCTTGAACTTGAAGATCCTGTTTGAGTTCAGTTCACTATTCCTCTGTGTCTGTGTTGCTCTGGCTTCCCTAAGGGTGGAAGATACATGGAGACGCTCATTTGCTTCTGCACCTCCTAGAGTGTGGGAGGGGCCCCTGAGCTGCAATGAGCTGTTCCTGGCAGCGTTTATGAGGACCAGGTGGCTAAAGGTGTATATACTTACATGTGGTTATTAATAATACAAATTTATGTACCACTGGGAGACTGTTACTCAGAACCCAAAGATCATCTCAAATCCTGAAAGAACATGATGAGCTCTAACGTTAATGTTTTTCTCGCTCCCTCAGCTGACGCTAATGTTTAGGCAGCGCCTACAGTTGTAAACTCCATACATAATGTTTAATTTGTTACTAGATTTATTGTTAGACATGATCTGGGATACTGAAAGAAAAAATTCAAGTTTTCTTCAAATTTTAACATTTCAGTCAAGGTTATTAGATGTGTTTAAGATGTGGAGCCATTGGGAAGGACTGACCAAAAGCTTGGGGACCTCAAAGGGAAATTTGATCTTAAGGAGAAGCCAAAGACTAAATGTCTGGGTGAGCAACGGAGAGGGTCTAGCACTCTAGTGGGCTCAGCAAAACCTGTTTCCTTTGCCTTCTGGAAACACATTTCCTGGCTTCCCTTGCAGTTAAGTAGAGCCGCATGATTATATTCTGGCCAAATTCCAGGTCTGGTCCCATGACCTGAACAGACTCTCTTTCCCCTTCCGCTGGATGGGTGCAGAGGAGAATGAGGTCCTAAAGCATGTGGAGTCTCACAGGACACAAGGAACCTGGTTCCTAAATGACAGCATGGAGCAGAGACCTCAATGTGCGCTTTTCCCCACCCCACCCCTTAACATATACTCACATTCCATCCCATGTTGGACTTTGACATGGGTAAGAAAGAAAGTCTTATCATGTCAAACAACTGAGATTTGGGGGTCTATATATTTTATATGATGAAATCACTGGTTTTTCATATGGTTAAAAACAGCACAGGATCTTCATCTCTTGAGAAACGTCAACCATCCCTTGTTGGTTGGTTGGTTGGTCATACCTCCCCCATCCCTTGTTGCTAATGGATTTTTTCTTTCTCTATCACCAATATTCTCTTTTATTGAGGAAGTTCGCCTTGCCAAAGAAGACAGGAAAGTTTGCCAATTTGGGTAAATACCCCAGAAGGACATGCCGATTTGAAAACAGTAACACAAAGAAAGTGTGGAAAATAAGATTATATTAGACAGGATTTTGCTTCCATTCCATCCAGTTTAGAACATTAATAATCTTAAGGAGAGCAGCTCCTCTTTTCTTATGTACTATAAATAAAGAAAGAAAGAAATTTAATATAATGACTTGAAAGATATTAGAGCATAATAATAATAGCTTACATTTGTAGTTGGCTTAATATGGGCCAATCATTGTGCTAAGCACTTTATGTGAGTTATGTCCTTAAGACAAAGAAACTGAGTCCTGGGAAGTCACGTAATTTGCTTAAGTTTACATAGCTAGGAAACAGCAAATCTAGGAATCCAGTAACCCAACACATCCTGACTCCAAAGTCCATGCTCTTAAATACCATACTTTCTCTAATAAAAGAACAAGAAATGTCAAGTCATCCTTAAGATGAGTGGTGCATTCTGACCATCTATAGTGAAAAAACAGATCCATATTTCTAGACCAAAAAATACACTTTAATTTGCTTTTCATAACAAAGGCCTTTGAAATGGCAGGTGCATTATGGCCACTCTGTTTAGGACTTCTCACTAGTAGGCTGCCTAAACAGTTCTGAATTCTCACTGTTGATTTTCCTTCCCCATGGACATGTTGCTTGGGATTTATGTGATTTTTCTGCACTACGTTCTAGTGTGGCCAGATCCACCTTACCTGACCCTGTTCTCCAAGGAGCACCCAAGCCTGCTTCCTGTGATGAGAGCAAACCTAGGGTGAAAAAGGCATTCAGAGAGAGAAGCTGGCCAAGTTCCTTAAAGATTCAGCTTTGATTTTCATTTTTCCACAAGACGTTACTGCCATGGTAGCACTCTAGCATGGCTTGGGACAGCTACAGCAGAATTTCTTGCTGTTCCTATATTAAGAATGTGTTCTCAGAAACAGCTGGTGTGTTACAAATGCAACTGAGTGCCTTAGGAAGTGAAATGATTGGAATCCCACTCCTAAGCACAGAGGCTGTCGATATTTGAGAGCTGGTAAATGGCAGGAAGGGGTGCGGTGGGGACCAGAAGGGGTTGAGTGGGAGAGAGCCAAGCTCCATGTGTCTGCTGGCTTTGTGAACCTGTCTTTCACCTAATCATGACCATGGAGAACTGTTGTGGGAAGTAGTTAGTTTATATTGGTAAATCAGTTCTCAGATCTTCACAGTAAGATGTTGGCTGAGGACAATGCTTTATGACAGTCTTCATGGACAATCATGAATGGCATATGGGTAGCTGTGAGCAGTCATTCTTCATTTCTTCTGAGATAAATGGCCAAATTAGGGAAGGAAGACTTTTTGTTTAATTAGATATTAGGAAAATGCCCCAATATTAAGGGACATATTAGCAGTTAAGGATTCATAAAGTTTTAAGAATAATCACAACTAACATTAATAGAATGATATATAGTGTGCAATTCAATTTTACATGTATTGTCCCAGTCGATCTTTCAGAAAAGTTAAGTGGGAGTGACAAATGTTACTGTTATCCCCATTTTAAAGATGGGGAAACTGAGATCAAAGAGGTTAAGCGACTTGCCCAGCCTACCTACCTAAGAAGTGATGTTGCATTCATTACCTCTCTGACCTCCCTCCTTGAATATCAACTTTTGGCTTCTAGGACAGTGTATCCCTGGTTCTTCATTTACCATCTTGATCATTCTTTTTCAGTTTTATTTCTTGGATTTTTTTTCTGTATTCCTTGAGGTACTGACATTCCAGATCTTCATTTGCCCTTTCCCTTTTCTCCCCCTTTTTTTTTTTTAGAAAGTAGTGTTTAGATTTCTAGCTCTTTTTTTAAACTTATTTATTTATTTATTTATTTATTTGGCTGTGTTGGGTCTCCGTTTCTGTGCGAGGGCTTTCTCCAGTTGCGGCGAGCGGGGGCCACTCCTCATCGCGGTGCGCAGGCCTCTCACTGTCGCGACCTCTCCCGTTGCGGAGCACAGGCTCCAGATGCGCAGGCTCAGTAGTTGTGGCTCACGGGCTTAGTTGCTCCGCGGCATGTGGGATCTTCCCAGATCAGGGCTCGAACCCGTGTCCCCTGCATTAGCAGGCAGATTCTTAACCACTGCGCCACCAGGGAAGCCCTCTCCCTGTTTTGATAAACTCTCATTAGGAAAACTCATCCACCCCCATTGGAAGGCAACCGAAGATCTGTTTGTTCAACATTCGCTTCAACCTCTTACTATTTTATCTTCCCATATAGTAAAAGCTGGAAAGCTAAAAATTACATTTCCCAGACTCCCTTGCAGCTAGGTTTCAGGGTACAGAATAAGTTCTGCCAGTTAGAAAACATGTAAGATATTTTAACATCTTTAATGAGATATGATTCACATGCCATACAATTCAGCCATTTGAAGTGTATAATTTGATGGCTTTTAGCACATTCACAGAGTTGTGCAACCACCACCATAATCAAGAAAATGTGTACTTTTTTTTTATAGTTTATTTATTTATTTTTGCTGTGTTGGGTCTTCGTTTCTGTGCGAGGGCTTTCTCTAGTTGTGGCAAGCGGGGACCACTCTTCATCGTGGTGCGCGGGCCTCTTACTATCGTGGCCTCTCTTGTCGCGGAGCACAGGCTCCAGATGTGCAGGCTCAGTAGTTGTGGCTCATGGACCTAGTTGCTCTGCGGCATGTGGGATCCTCCCAGACCAGGGCTCGAACCTGTGTCCCCTGCATTAGCAGGCAGATTCTCAACCACTGCGCCACCAGGGAAGCCCCGAAAATGTGTACTTTTCGAAAGGCAGAAGTGAGGCCAAAGCCATCTATTTGCTGCTTTTGATGATTAGTGCAGGTGAGCACAATCGTGGAGGCATTCAGTTTCTCTGCAGCAGTTTTGTAGTATCCAGTCATTGGCTTCCTATATGTCAAGAGGCAGTTGCAGCAGTGGCAGTAGTGGCTTCCTGATTACTTGATTGAGCTTCCTAATTATGACGGTGATTGTAGCTTTCCCAGCACATTATTTCTGCAGCCATCTTCTGGGCATTATTCCTGGAAATCTAATTTAGAGTCTGTTCCTCCGGGCTTTCCAATGATTTTATGAACACTTAATTCCCTGTATTAATTCCTTGCTGAAAAAGTAGCGAGAGTAATTTGTTTCTTACATATGGACCACTTTGAGCCGAATTTTTATATCTTTAACTTTCAACTTTTACTAATCTTCTCTACCTTTAGGGTACCTCCTGGTCAACCTTCCCAAAACAGAACTGATTATCCTCACTCACAAGCCAGATCATCCTGAGTCTCTTACCCCAATGAACGGCTCTATCCAACAGCTCAGTTACCAGGTCAGTAACCTTGGAGTCATCCTTAACTACCTTTCCTCCCAACTTCCCTCTCCTCCCCTACAATCAGTTAAATCAGTAATCAAATCCTACATCTGGAGGTTCTTTACCATCTCTGCTTAGACCTTCTTACTCTCTTGCTCAGATTGTTACAAAGAGTAACAGTCCTTACTCCTAACTGGACCCCTTCACACTCTCAGATCAGCCTACATGGAGACCATCCTCATCATGTCATGTTCTTTCTTAAAATCCTTCAGGAGCTCCTCTTGCCTAAAAAGTGAAATGTAAAATGTAATTCCTCCCCACAGTGTTCAAGGACCTTCATGACTGGCCTCTGCCTAGCTTTCTAGACTCATTTTCTGCTGTTTTTCCTTTTCTCACATTTTATACTTGAGTCATATTAAACTATACACTATGGCTTTTAACACACTTATTTTTGAGTATGCAGTTTCTCAACCTTAACTTTACTGTTGAATTCTTATTTATTCTTCAAAAATCCAACTTAGGTATCATCTCTTTCACCTTTGGGCAATAAAGTGAAAGCTTTACTGCCCAACTTCCCTAAATGCCCCATGCACAACTCACTGTAATCAACACTCACTCCTCTTGTCCTCCCTTCTACTTGGTATATCCTATATTGCCTGTATCTCATGTGTTGTGCTTGTCCACTAGTCTGGTACTGTGTCTTACTATCTGTGCACCCCAAGCACCTAGCACAGAGCCTGACACACAGCAGTTACTCAGAGTGTATTTGAAAAACTTAATTGAACTGGAACCCCTTCCCAGATCCAATCATCTTTCCACTAAATGTTTAGAATAAAAGGTGGCTAAATCAAATTTTGATATCAATATGGGCTCCAGTGTGTATAGGATTTGAGATACCATGGTATAATCAAGAAACCACTCTTCTCCAGAAATTTCATTTGTAGATATATACTCAAAATATTGAAAGTGGGTATCTGAACAGATATTTTACACCAGTGTTCATAACGGTATCATTCACAAAAGCCAAAAGGTGGAAACGACCCAGATGCCCATTGACAGATGAATAGATAAACAAAAATGCAGTACTTTCACATAATGGATCATTATTCAGCCTTGAAAAGGAAGAAAATTCTGATACCTGCTACAACATGGGTGAACCTTGAAGACACTTGCTAAGTGAAGTAAGCCAGGCACAAAAGGATAAATATTGTATGACTCCACTTATACAGGGTACCTAGAGTAATCAAATTCATAGAGACAGAAAGTAGAATAGTGGGTACCAGGGTCTGGGGGATAGGGGAATGGGAAGTTATTATTTAATGGATATACAATTTCAATTTGGGATGATGAAATGCTCTGGAGATGAACAGTGGTGATTATATTTCACTACAATGTAAATATTCTTAATGCCACTGAACTGAACACTTGAAATGAGTAATATGGTAAATTTTATGTTATGTATATTTTACCACAATAAAAAAAGAAAGCACGGTTCTGTTCAGGATACATGAGTTCTATTCTCACGTCTTCCATCACATAGCAATATAAAATTGAACTTGATACTCTACTTTCCTAGTGCTCAGTTTCCTCACCCGTATAATGAAACATCTGAAGTAAAGGCTTGACAGTCTCTTCTAGCTATAGAATGATCTTGTTACCTACTGGAAGATTTAGTTCTATTTGGTTAAGGGTCCATGTCAGTGACCAGGCTGCAGAAGATTCAACACACCTTGACCCTGGAGAACTTTCACAACTTTTCTCCTGCAGACTACTGGGGGACAGCTAAGCTTCAGCAGAATGCTCCTAGCGCTAATTGACTGGAATGTGATACTTCCTTTGTGTCCATGATATATCACCAATGGAACAGAATGTCTCTTCAGGATTTGATTAACCATTAATTCATTCAGCATTTATTAAGTATTTGCCATATTTCAGAGAGTCTACTAAGCGTCAGGGCTATAGATATCAGTAAGACATATGTGGTCCAGAGCATTCACAGTATAGTGGGAGACACCAACATATTAACAAATACTTAAAAGGATTTTGCATTAAAAAACCAAAGCAGATATTTACAAAGAACTATGGGATTTGTAAAGAATCACTTATTTTTGCCTATGAGGAGTAAAACATCACAGAGAAAGTTAATTCTGAACTAGTCTTGAATGAGAAGTTCATGAAGCAGGAGCTGAGTGAGAGAACTGGTTTTCCTCTGTCTTCATCTACCCCCTGTGTTCATGTTGCCCCAACATGGCAGCTGGAGTATGAGAAGAATTCAGGAAAGGTGGTCATATCCATGGCAGGATGGCTTCTATAAATAGCATTTTTTCTTAAAGTCGATATCTTCTGATGCATTCTTATAGACACACCCTCTCTTAATATCCTTTAAAGGCTCCTTTAGGCAAAGATAAAATATTATCAACAATCTGCTATTCTCTTAATAGCTTTGCCAATGTTTGCTGTTCCAATGTCAACAGTCATTATATAGCTTGCTTTCATTGTGGGATTAAACCTCTTTTATTCTTGCAGTAATCAGAAAAGCAATTGGAAAGTTAGTATGCTCTTTGGAATTCCATTGCAAAAGAATGAGGTTCTGCCAGATCCTGTCGTGGAAGAAGAAAACAGACGCAAGAGCTGGAAAAAAAAAGCTCCTGAAAGGGAAGTGCTGACAGGTTACACTAGTCACAAAACAGACATGTGGCACCCAAGGGTCACCAACTTGGAAGACGTGCCAAAGTTGGCCAGCAGGTCCCAGCATGCAGGGGCTGGAAGGGAACTAATTAATTAAAGAGTATCAGACGTGTTGTCAGAGTGCAGACAGCAGAAAATAAAATGGACTTCAAATAGCTTATCCAGTAGGGGAAGAGGAAGATCATGCTGAACTCATAAAAAATTTCTTCAGAAAAAAATAAGTTCTAACACATTTTGTTCCTATCATGGTTAGAAGATAAATTGCTCTTTCAGATTCTGACCAAAATAGAGGAACCAAAGCCTTCCTTTTAAAAAAAGAATGAAAAATTAACATTTATTGAGCACCTACCATGTGCCAAACACTGAGAGAAGCCTTCTGGGTGAATAAATTAACACTTGCATTTACATTGTATTCTATGTTGAGTTTTGTAGTGTTTCAGCCTAGGCACCATTTTGTTTATGTTACCTCATTTAATTCTTGTGACAGCTCATTGAAGGAGACGTTATTTTCACAGATGAAGAAGCAGGTAACAGACCTGGGTCTCAACTCTGCTTTCACAGTGCACTAGCTGTGTTACCTTTTTTTTTTTTAGTTTTTGTTGGAGTTGACTTACAATGTTGTGTTAGTTTCATGTGTACAGCAAAGTGGATCAGTTATGCATATACATATATTCACTCTTTTTTAGATTCTTTTCCCATATAGGCCATTACAGAGTATTGAATAGAGTTCCCTGTGCTATACAGTAGGTCCTTATTAGTTATCTATTTTATATATAGTAGTGTGTAGCTGTGTTACCTTTGAAAGTTACTACCTCACTGCATCTGGAAGTCCCCTCTCTTCCCAATATTCCATAGGGATGCCAGGCATCAGCCATTGCAGTAAGAATGGCTTCAATGGGAAAAACTAAGGAAACAGTCCATCTGCTTTGCTGGCCTAAGCAAAATGCTGACATGGTCAGGGCTTGCCTCAACCTTTCTTTTCCTCTCTTAAAAGGTTTACTCTTCAAGGCATGAGACTTTTCAAATTCTCCTCTCCCTCCTTTCAAAAACCTGTTCTCAAGTCCTACTTTCACATCAGGGTGTAAAATTCCCAAGAATCTTTTTTGGTGTCAACTCTTTCAAGAACATCTGTATTTTAACAGGGAACTAAGCATTGAGCTAAGATCCCTAAGCAGTCATTGGCATCTGTCTGGAAAACTTAGAATCTTACCTGGGAGAGTTCTCCTGCCAGGCAGCTTTAAGGGCACACTATTAGCATGGTGTCTCCATTTGTGGCTACTGCTGGAATACAGGCTTATGGATTCATATTGTCACCAGGGAAGGTTGCTGTAGTCCATTGTCACCACAGGCAAGTTTCTGAATCTGTCAGCAGATTTTCCTCTTCTGAACCTTTACATTTTGATGCTCTCTTGGGGCCTAAACATAAGGTTAAAAGCACTGCTCACGATGGAGAAAGATGAAAAGAGGAAGAGCAGGTGCTTCCATGCCCACTTAAATGAGACCACTTTCCCTGTTCATCATCATACGTTGTGTCTATGGTTTGTTGAGATTCCCAGCAGGAAGGAGAGAAACCATTACTAGGTTGTCCCCCCTACACAACTTTTCCTAATCAACTCACACTCAGTCCTTTCTTTTTGTTCATGACCCACTGCCAACTGATCTTACAATTGCAGAAATAAAAATAAATAAATAAAATAGTTGTCCCTTATAAGAATATTGGACGCGTCTGCTTTTAGCAAAAACAAGAAAAATATAGCTTCAGGAAGTTGTTAAAGAGGGTAAGGGAGTTGGTAGCTCATGGTATCTCCTCATGCCCTAAAATCACACTAGCAAGCAGTCAACTACTCCCTTAACCTTGAGGCTATTCTTGCTTAGATTTTCAATAATAATTTCTCCCTTAACCAGGGGGTACCGTTGCCACTTACTTAAATTATCTTCACAGGGATGATGCATGCCTGCCCTCGGGTTCCTATTTGCTATATTCTTCTTCAGGAGCTTGGAAATAGACGTTTTCATTTTGTTTCAGACCCCTCTCTTGAAAGTTTTGAGAGAGCTGGGAAAAGAGAGGGACAGAGTAATATCCATTGAGCATGTATTATGTAGTTGGCCTTTTGTATAAGTTCCTTTATTAAATCTCTCATAAAAATACTCTGTCGATCTTATGATTACCATTATACAGTTGGGTATACCAAGTCCCATACATTGTACTGAAGTTGCCCAAGGTCCCATAGTTGTGCAGGCCCAGTGATATGAGCCACTCTACCATACCGCCTCCCTGTACCATGGCCCCTGACAACCACAGTCACAGTTCTAAACTCTCTTTGTTATCTACCTAACATGAAGAAACTGCAAAGTTCTTAAGTTCCACCACAATCACCTTGGGTAGCAGATTTATTGCTTCTAACTCTGGAAACCATTGGAGATTCTCTCCCCAAGCTACAGTGCAGCTGAGGCCAGAGGGAAACACTGAAGAAGGTGTGCAGCAACACAGAATCACAGTACTGGAAGGGACCTGATGATCATCGTGTTCTCTTCCAGCTTTGGGATCAGGAGCCCCGAGGCCCAGAAAGAGACTTTGATGTGTACAGGGTCATATAAGGAATTAAGCTCAGTTTAGAATCCAGACCTTCCAAACCTAGTGCTTCAAAGCACATCCCTTTCATCACACAGTATTTCTTCACCCACCTGGCTCAACAATCTTCCACCTCTGAGCCTTAGGGTAGGGTCTGAATGTTGCCTGCAGGGATGTGCTGAGAAAGAACAATTCCATACACAACAATGTTTCAAGATATGAAGTCATTCAGATAAAACCCCTAGATATTCACAGGCCATTCAACCCCAGTGACAGAATACATCCAGTGCCGAGATCAGAGTTAACAGTGCAGTTCCTAGCACATGACACCTTGCTTGTTTTGATTTATCCATTGTCTAAAAGATGATCCAGAAGTTGGGCGCTACTTCTAAATCACCAGGTTTTTCATTGTAAGTGACAACCTTTGCATTTTATTAGCATGGTCTACTTTTTAATAAGCCTATAAGGCCAGTATATCATAACAATATCGTTAAAACATTCCTCTCTACTGGTTATAAATTGCCTTGATGGTGCTATGACGACATCTCCCAGAGCACCTTTGACAGAATGTCTTAAGATCCAGGCATGTCATTGTCACAGCAGGATGACATTGCAGCCCAGCCTGGATCCCCTCCTCATGGAAAAGGCATACGGTAGGGTAAGAAAAGGAGACAGACAACCATCCAGGGAGCCATTGATGGGTCTGTCACTGATAAGCTGTTAGACTTTAGAAAAGCCACTTAACCTCTCCGGGCCTCTTCTTTATCTATAAAATAAAACCTTTCCTTTTCTTAGGGTTGCTGTGAAGAACAAACAAGATAATGTATATGAAAGCATTTTGAAGAACCGGTTGGGTTGCCCAGAAAGCAGAGTCTGAGATAGATTTTAGCATTCAGGATGTTTATTGGAGAGTGCCCTTGGGATCACATGTCTGGAAGACGGGAGAAGGAAGCAGTATTGGACAGAGGAAGAAAACCAGTAGTTTATCAGGCCCAATAACAGCCTCAGCCACACCCATGAGAAGACCTAGAGCTAATATGACCTGTCAGCAGGGTCTCATCTTGTCTGAAATCTCCAGGCTTTATAGCTGGCATCAATTAGTCATTAAATGTCAGTTGCCTCAAGAAGTAGTATGAGCCTAGGCTTGGTGGCTCTCTGCAGCTGAGATGTGACAGATGAAGGCTGTCTGCTGATAGCATTCCTGGTAGCTAGGGTGAAAATTCTTTCCTTTTTATTTTAATATTCTTTTCCATTATGGTTTGTAATAGGATATTGAATATAGTTCCCTGTGCTATACTGTAGGACCTTGTTGTTTATCCATTCTGTATATAATAGCTTATCTCTGCTAACCCTAACCTCCCACTCCATCCCTCCCCCAACCCCCTCCCCCTTGGCAACCACCAGTCTGTTCTCTATGTCCATGATTCTGTTTCTGTTTCATAGGTAGGTTCCTTTGTGTCATATTTTAGATTCCACATATAAGTGATATCATATGGTATTTGTCTTTCTCTTTCTGACTTACTTCACTTAGTATAATAATCTCTAGTTGCATCCACGTTGCTGCAAGTGACATTATTTAGTTCTTTTTTATGGCTCAGTAGTATTCCATTGTATATATATGCCACATCTTCACTATCCATTCATCTGTTGATGGACATTTAGGTTATTTCCATGTCTTGGCTATTGTGAATAGTGATGCTATGAACATAGGGGTGATGTATCTTTTTGAATTACAGTTTTGTCCAGGTATATGCCAGTAGTGGGGTTGCTGGATCATATGGTAGTTCTATTTTTAGTTTTCTGAGGAAACTTCAAACTGTTTTCCGCAGTAGCTGCACCAACTTACATTCCCACCAACAGTGTAGGAGGGTTCCCTCTTCTCCACACCCTGTCCAGCATTTGTTATTTGTAGACTTTTTTTTTTTTTTTTTTTTTTTTTTTTTTTTTTTGCATTACGTGGGCGTCTCACCGCTGTGGCCTCTCCCGCTGCGGAGCACAGGCTCCGGACGCGCAGGCCCAGCAACCACGGCCCACGGGCCCAGCCGCTCCGCGGCACGTGGGATCCTCCCAGACCGGGGCACGAACCCGCGTCCCCTGCATCGGCAGGAGGACTCCCAACCACTGCGCCACCAGGGAAGCCCCTGTAGACTTTTTAATCATGCCCATTCTGACTGGTGTGAGGTGATACCTCATTGTAGTTTCGGTTTGCATTTCTCTAATAATTAGTGATGTGGAGCATCTTTTCATGTGCCTATTGGCCATCTGTATGTCTTTTTTGGAGGAATGTCTGTTTAGGTCTTCTGCCCATTTTTCGATTTGTTGTTGTTGTCGAGTTGTATGAGCTGTTTGTATGTTTTGGAAATTAAGCCCTTGTCGGTCGCATCATTTGCAAATATTTTCTCCCAGTCTGTAGGTTGTCTTTTCATTTTGTTTATGGTTTCCTTTGCTGTGCAAAAGCTTGTAAGTTTGACTAGGTCCCATTTGTTTATTTTTGTTTTATTTCTGTTGCCTTGGGAGACTGACCTAAGAAAACACTGGTACGATTTATATCAGAGAATGTTCTGCCTGTGTGAAAATTCTTTCTTTAAAGAAGGAATCTTGTTGGCACAACACAGTTTCCATCCCATATCCACTTCCTCATATACATTCAGGAATTAGCCCTTCCAAGATTCCAATGAGCATTTTTTTCCCTTGGGGGAAACTTGAAAAGGGAATGTAAGTGGGACAAAATATAATCCTTACTGCTGCAGCTGGTCTCGGGACCATAACAGATACTTTTCCTCCCCTCTCCCATTAAGCATTTCAGATTCACCTCACCTCTGCTGGTACTTCTGCTCATCTTGGTTGCTGATCTGGTGATCCAGACCCTTGAGCTTGATGAGTTTGGACACCTGATCCTCGTACCCTTCTCAGGCCAGGCTTGCTTTACTTGTCTTTTTACATTCATCGTTAGGTAATGGAATACCAAGAGATATCCAGAAAGACCTTCTGGGTGCCAGACATAGTTTTTCCTGCCCACATGGTGCCAAAGTAGCCCTCTGATGAGGGCCAGTTACCTCTGCAAAGATGGCGTCTCCTCTTCCTATCTGCTGGTCCTGAGACACAAGAATCCAAGAAACAGCAGATAACAGCCCTAACTTACAATTTAATTACTCTATCTGTGTTCCTTGGCTGAAATGCTCCTCCTTGGGTGACCAGGACCACTAAACTCACAGAGGACAAAGTTGTGAGGATGGAAAGCATAAATTTCCTAATTGGGCCATTGAGAGTGTTAGGCCATAGTAACTGGACCGCTTCTGCCTCTACACCTTGATTCACAGGCTCACATGTTCTAACAATTGGAGACAGAGCCCCTTACACAGATCTTTGGTTCAGAGTTTATACTGTGTCCTAGAGGTTGGCACACCATCCTTAAAATAAAGTATTGCTTCTGAGTAGGTATTTCAGCCATGACTTCTTCAAGCCATTCCAACATACTCTCATGCCAGCCGTGTCTGGGTGGTGAGATATGTTGTATGACCAGTGGATCTCACAGTCTACACTCTCTCATAGCCTTTGCTTTGTAGGGTCCCATAGGCTGATCCTAAGATATGTAGAACTCTATGGAACTCTATGGTGGTGAATCAGACACTCTATGGGTCCTTGGACAGTGCTTTTGCTGCTTTTCCTTGCGCAAGAAAGGCACAACTCATACCTGAAAAATATGCCTATTTTTATCAGAATGAATATGTGCCATTTTCTGGACTGAAAAGGTGTAGTGCAGTCAACTTGCCACCAAGTGGCCAATTGGATATTGGGAACTCAGCATTGGTCTCTGTTTCTGATAGACTGGATATTAAGTAGCAACAGTTTCTAGGTTACCTTTAGTGAGTGGGAGTCTGTGCTTTTGGGACATGAGCAATCTCCATCCCTGTGATGGTGGCCACTTTGTTCAACTGCCCGTAATGCTAAAACTAGGGTAGCCAATAACAGAGGCTGGCTGACATCAACTGGCCAAGTCATTTTGTCTGATTGGTATTTGCTCTCTCTGTTGCCACAGAATCTCCCTGGTGGGTATTAACATGCAATACACAGATGTTCACACACTGAATCTCCTCCCTTGTACATGTGTGTTCTACTGCCATCACTCCCTGCCCTGCAAATACCTTGTTGGTGATCTTCTAATCTTTCTCCTTCCAAGTCCATGACCAGCCACCCAAGTCATTCATCACTCTCTGTGAGTCTGTATATATTCAGATCTCAGGCCATTTATCTTTCCACGTTCTTCCTCTCCTTGCTTTGATATCCATTTCATATTTCCCTCACCTCAGCCGGCTCCTCAGCTGGCCTTGGTCGCTTCCCTGCTTTGGTGACCCAGACACTTAAGCATGAATGGTCTAAACACCTGATCTTGGAGCTCTTCTCAGGCCAGAGAAGAGTAGATGATCAGGTGCATTTCCAAAAGCTATGCCCATTAGGAATCATTTCACTTATAACTGTTTTTCAAGGCCAACCCTGGTAGAGGATGTAGTGTAACCATATATTTTCAGCTTTGACACACAGAATGAGCCAACCCATTCATCTGTATTGCATAGATTCTTTTCTCCTCGGTCAGTTGGTCATAAGGAACCTTTCCTCCCTACCCCATGCAACTGTGGGTGTGATCTGAGAGAGGAGTGCTGGTACAACAGTGGGAGAGGACATTGGAATCTGGGCTCCACGCAACTGGCTTGCTTTTCCCCTTTGTCCCCGTTTGTGATTTATTCTAGATATACCACTTTAATCTTGCAACGTATTGCTGCTGGGCCTGCTTGATCTTATGACTTAGTGAATCGGACAGGACCCAGTTCATGATAGGTCATTCTGGATGCTTGTTCACTTGATGTCCCATGGGCAAATGCTCTGTATCTATCAGATATCAATAGCCATGTCAAATGTGGTTTTTCGAAAAGTATGTGATTCTCCAGTGCAAATGATATGGCCTTGCTCCAGAAGCTCAGGGATCAATATTGTTATTCTCCCATTGGGGCTTACCATAAACTCCATAAGACATCTTTTCCTGTAAATGGTATCTCTAATGCCATAACATTTTCAGGGTATTTGCACTGCATGATGAACCTGATGTGCAAGTCCCTTTTCTACTTTGGGCTCTCTAATACCTGGCAGCCTTCTTTATATGGGCTGAAGCAACATTCCCAGGTATGGAATATGCTGCCTTCAAAACATGAAGAGGCCTAACAGGCACTGTGATTCATTCTTTGTGGTAGGAGAAATGTGATGAAATAATTTGATCTTTACTTTGGATGGGGTCTCCCAGCATGCCTCTAAGCACTTGGACCTCTCAAAATTTTACTCAGGTGGCAGGCTTGTTGATCTTTGTAAGATGTATCTAAATGCCAAAGTACACGCATCTTACCAAGGCCTCCACTGTGCTAGCTGCTTCTTGTTTATCTATACCAATAAACATGACGCTATCAAAGTACGGAATAATGCAATATTCTGTGGAATATCCAGATGGTTAGGATCTTTTCAAACTATATTATGACAGAGGACAGGAAAAGTTAACATAGCCCTGAGGCAAAAGTATGAATGTATATTGATGTTCATTCCATATGAATTCAAACTGTTGCTGGTTTCTTATTTAGTAGGGAAAGAAAAGAATGCACTTGTGAAATCAGTGGCTGTATACTATGTTCCTGGGGCCATATTAATCTGCCCTAGAAAAGATACCACATCTGGTTCAGCAGTTGCAATTGGAGATCCTATTTAGCTGTATTTGCAAAAGTCTCTTGCCATCCTTTAGAATGCATCTGTTTTGTTTGTTTCTTTGTTTTCAGGGACCAAAGTGGTAAATTAAATGAGGATATAATGGGTACCAACATTCCTGCATCCTTTAGATCTCATGGATGGTCTAATTTCTGGTATCCCGAGTATGCAATCTTTAAAATTTTATCTTCTCTAGGAGAAGGGAGCAGTTTTAGCCTTTGCACTAAAATAGCCCTTGCCCCACAAGTCAAAGGACCCACTCTGGGTGTTATGCTGACCATAAGCTATATGTATTCTAAATATATACTTGGAGAGTGATGAAAAGACTAAACTGGTAGGTTTGAGAAACCAATGGACCCACTGTGAGTTGAACTTTGGCCAGTATTCAATTTATTAAGTGGCCCCTCTAACAAAGGGAACATGTCGGTATTTTATGTCTCTAGCCACTCTAGCAGTTCTAAAAATGTTTGGATAAGAGACTCAGGACCAAGATGGTGTCATAGAGTTCCTGAATTTTCCTCCTGCTACGGACATACTGATGGTAGTGTTGCACATGGAACAGTTCCTTCTGAAATAAATCCAAAAACTAGCTGAGTGACTCCTACACATCTGGCTACTGAGAAAACACCCACATTGAAATTGATAGGAAAGGTGAGACACACTCTCAACATAAACCCTACTCCCTGACACAGCAGCATACAGTAAGGAGGGAATCCCAACTCCCAGCTTCTCCATGAGGAGGGAAGGGTTTGGATTGAACATCTAGGGTCCAAAATTTTAAGGTTCCCACCAACATAGAGACTCTAGCAAAATAAAAAACCAAGGGACTATATTCCAAATGAAAGAACAAGATAAATCTCCAGAAACTGATCTTAATGAAATAGAGATTAGTGGTTTACCACTAGAGAGTTCAAAATATCAGTCATAAAGTAGCTCACTGAGATCAGGGGAGCAATGCATGAACAAAGTGAGTATTTCAACAGAGGTAGAAAATATAAAAAGAACCAAATGGAAATGAAAAAGCTGAAGAATACAGTAATTGAACTGAAATTTTTAATAGAGGGGTACAACAGGAGGCTAGATCAAGTGGAAAAAAGGATCGGAGAACTCGAAGACGGCACTGAAATTTAACCAGTCAAAGGAGCATAAAGAAAAGAGAATGAAAAAGAGCGAAGGTAGCTTAAGGGACTTATGGGATACCATCAACAGGACCACCATAAGCATTATAGGGGTCCCAGAAGGAGAAGAGAGAGAGAAAGGGGCAGAAAGCTTATTCAAAGAAATAACACCTAAAAACTTCCCTAACTTAGGAAAGAAAGAGATGTCCAGATCCAGGAATCCCAATGAGTTCCAAATAAGATGATAAAGAGACATATACCATGATACAGTATAATTAAAGTTATATATAGTACAGTTAAGTTAAAGACAAAGAGAAAAAGTTTAAAGCAATAAGTGGAAAGCAACTTGTTATGTACAAGGAGACTTTCATAAGATTACAAGAGTTTTCATCAGAAACCTTGTAGGCCAGGAGGGAGTAGGAAGATATATGAATGAGAGATAAAGACTTTCCCAAAATATACAAGGAACTGAAACTAGAAGAAAACAAAATAAGACACAAAAAAATCTAATTAAAAATGGGCAAGAGACCTGAAGAGACATTATCCAAAGAAGAAATACAAATGGCCCAAAGGTACATGAAGTGGGGCTCAACCTCACTAATCATCAGAGAAATGCAAATCACAAACCACAGTGAGATATTACCTCACACCTGTTAGGATGTCTGTTACCAAAAAGACAAGAGATAAAAAATGCTGACAAGGATATGGAGAAAAGATAACCCTCGTGCACTGTTAGTGGGTATGTAAACGGGTACAGCCATTATGGAAAACAGTATGGGGATTCCTCAAGAAAAATTTTAAAAGAACTACCATATGATCCATAAATCCCACTATGACTGGGTATATATCCAAAGGAAATGAAATTGCTATCTTGAAGAGATACCTGTACTCTCATATTCATTGCAACATTATTCACAATAGCCAAGGTATGGAAACAACCTAAGTGTCCATTGACAGATGAATGGATAAAGAAAATGAATATGTATGTGTGTGTGTGTGTATGTACTGAGTATTTATTCAGCCTAAAAAAGAAGGAAATCCTTTCATTTGCAACAACATGGATGAAGCTGTAGAGCATTATGCTAAATGAAATAAGCCGGACAAAGAAAGACAAATACTGTATGGTATCACCTATATGTAGAATCTAAAACAAAACAAAACAAAGTTGAATTCACAGAAGCAGAGAATAGAGTGGTGGTTGTCTGGGACTGTAGAGTGGGGGAAACAGTAGGGAGAGGCTGGTAAAGGGGCACAAATTTTCAGTTATGAAATGAATAAGATTTGAGGATTTAGTGAATACTATGGTGATTATAGTTGAAGAAACTGTATTGTGTAATTGACTTTGCTAAGAGAGTAGAACTTAAGTGCTCTCACACACACAAAAAGGTGTATATGTGGGGTGATAGATGTGTTAATTAACTTAATGGTGGAAATCCTTTCACAATGTATATGTATATTGAATCACCACATACACTTTAAATATATTATAGTTTTATTTTTCAATTATACCTCAACAAAGCTGAAAAAAATTAATTAAGTAAAATATTTGGATATCTCCCTGCCTTCAGTGTTCAGTTTCCTGAGTAAATGACTGAGGTTTCTCTTGGGAAAGACTGAGACAATAATTAATATGTATCTTTGTCATCATGTAGCAGGGTCCTTACTCCTGGGGACTTAGCTATCTCTTCAATCAATGGATTCTAGATCCAAAAACTGGATCACGTCCAGAAATTGGGCAAAGGATTGTGATATTTTGTTGAGGTAACTGCTTTCAGACTTCTGATCATCCTTCCCAATTTCCTCTGGTGGGACAAGCTAAACAGTGCCCTGTTGGCTGCCCAGCAATTTTGCCCCTGGGGATGCTGCATTCTTTAAACCATCTCAATAACTTTCTGAAGGTCAGGCCCCCTTGATTACCATGCAGACCTTGCTGCTCATTAGAGTAATCACATTCACTTGTTTTTCATCTGCAAGCACTGCTACCTGGTTTCCATTGTTTTGAAGTGCCATCATCCCCACTGCTATCAGTGAGCCTAGTTCTGTAATGACTGTACCTACAAACAGCTCTGGTCTGTAGACAAGAGCACCACTGAACATTTTCGTGGTGCTGGTGCCCTTTCACAAGATCATTCTTTTTTTTTTTTTTTTGCGGTACGTGGGCCTCTCACTGTTGTGGTCTCTCCCGTTGTGGAGCACAGGCTCCGGACATGCAGGCTTAGCAGCCATGGCTCACGGGCCTAGCCACTCCACGGCATGTGGGATCTTCCTGGACCGGGGCACAAACCCGTGTCCCCTGCATCGGCAGGCGGACTCTCAACCACTGCGCCACTAGGGAAGCCCCACAAGATCATTCTTTATGGCCTTAACAATTCGTGCATCCTTCTGGCTTTCCCCTGGAACATGATTACCTGGTGGGTTTTCTGGCCTTACATAGTATATCCACTTCAGCATGCCCACTTCCCGAATTCTGTTATTCCCTTCCTTCATCAACTGCCATGAGAATTGTGATATTTGAACCTCATTCAGTGCAGACCGTCACTTTTTTCAGGTTTTTAGGAGTCATCCTTATAGCAAGTCCACATTATCTCCTGGGGTCTTTGCCAAGGTATCAAATCCTATTCTCAGGAGAGTACTCTCATTTTGATAAACTCTTCTTTATCCGATTTGATGTTCTTACCCTCTTGATCAAATATATCTCTTTTAACTCCCGCCATATGCAGAGGCTAGGTTTTACAGCTTCTTTAGGATATAGTCACTTTTATCCCTTATAAGGCCCAGAATGTCCCCAGCTAAGTTTTGCTGTGAGTTAACTCCACAGTCCAGAAGGGAAGGTAGAGGCAGGTCCTGGGAGAGGGGACATGCCATCTTGCAGGAGAGAGGCCTCTTCATGGTCTTCAAGCAAGGATGTAGTGTTAGCTCTTACTGGGGAGTAGTAGTCCACTTATTCAGACTCAGGAAGTTCAGGGAAGCCTAAGGATTCAAGGCTTTTGGGTTACCAACCCAGACATTTCCATCCCATATGTCAGGGTCCCAGATTTTGCCAGAGCCCTGTCCTTGAAATAGCAGAACTTCCTTGGCTCAGAATTTAACCTTCTTTGGAGAATGGTGGTATAGACAGAATATTTGTGTCCCCTCAAAATTCACATGTTGACACCTAATCTCCAGTGTGATGGTATTTGGAGGTGGACGTCTTTGGGAAGTTATTAGGTCCTGAGGATGAAACCCTCATAAATGGGATTAGTGCCCTTTTAAAAGAGGTCCCAGGGAGAGTTCCCTTGTCCCTTCTGCCATGTGAGGACACAAGAATAAGATAGCTGTCTTTAAACGAGGAAGTGGGCCTCACCAGGCTCAAAATATGCCTGTGCCTTGACCTTGGACTTCTCAGATCCCAAAATATGAGAAATAAGTGTTTGTTGTTTATAAACCACCCAGTCTATAGTATTTTTATTAAAACAGCCCCTACAGACTAAGACAGTTTGGCTTCTCTTATGATGAAACTCTAACCCTGGTCCTAAGCATTCTCTGCCCTTCCATTTCAGGAAATGAGTTGCCTTTCTGTACCATCTCTCATTTTCATAATTGGCTTTCAATTACCTGTTAATTGCTCTCAGACTTTTATTATCTTTTTCTAGAATGTCATTCAAGTGTAGCATTAACCATTAGAATCTATAGTACTTAGTTTCTTAGTTTCTCCCATATTTTTCAGAGGCCTGATATAGAGTACCAGTTGATGCACTCCTTTCTACCTGTATACCTGTATACCATATCAGCTCACCTTCAGGTGTCCATTTAACAATTGGACAGTCACCTTGTGCCAAAGACTCAGAACTTTACTGACTAACAGTAATTGGGTCTTCACTGACAGCCTGGCGATGAGTGTGTGATCCATCTCCAAAACCTCATCTTGCCATCTTCTTTCTCCAGCCAGTCCTGGAACTGATGGACCCATGCTGGATTCTCCAGGAAGCATCTCTGAGTGAAAGTTTAATGTACAAAGTACTTATTAGGGGTGCCTTCGGACTCATATCCCTGGAAGACAGGGGAAGAGAATATAATTAGGTAGAAAAACAAGTTGTGATGTTACCAAAGCTATAAGACACTCTGGAGCTAAAAAGACTTATTAGAGCTAAATCGAGTTTGAATGAAAGGCTGGGCTCTTACAACCACATCAATCTGTTATTGGATGTGGGTTGTTGCCCTAGCAAGGGACAGGATTTGGGGTGAGGAAGCTTTACAGCCGAAGCAGTCTCTGAAGGGGCTGATGGCTGGAGGCTTTCTGTTGATACCAGTCTCCACAGCTAGGGCAACAAATTTTTTAGTGAAGGCGGAGGGGTCCGGGGAGCACACCCCAGCATTCACCACAGAAAACATTATTACCCCTACTTCTCCCACATCTCTCATCTCACTTCCCAGGCTTATTACTAATTTATTCTCTCTTGCCACATTGAGTCTTTGCCATCTTGGTTTCTCATATATTAAATGGGAGTGACAGTCCCTCCCTTACCTACTTCCCATGATTGTTAAAGGGGTCAAAAGGGATAATGGATAAAGGAAAAGGCTTTGTGAACTCTAAACCACTTTACAAATACTAGGAAGTATTATCATTTCTAACTTTCAAGGTTATTTAACATCAAGAAATATTTGGTAAAAACAAATTTCTCCTGTTAATCTTCTGTTACAAAGCTGCCTACTTTCTTAGGTTGACCCGTGGGGTATTCTGCTCTTCATAATCATGCTAATCAAAGATACCAGATCTTTTTAAAGCTATTTTGAAGATCAGAAAACTGTCTTTAGATTTCCTATTATTACCAAACTGTCAGTAACAAAAATCTGATATTTGGTGATGAAGTTGAGGGACCAAATGTGGAGAGAAGGAAAGGATTATTATTTACTTAGTTATTTCTATTTGCTGAATACTAGGTATGGTGAGTTACATGTTGCTTTTATACATCAGCCACATGAAATTTGAAAGTGAGGTCTTCTAAGCTCCAGGTCAAACAGCAGGCTCTTTATTTCCATTTCGTGAATCTCTGCTGCCTCCTTTAAGAGACAAGAAGACCCACAAATACTGTCACACCGTTCCTAAGGTACAGAATCTGAAGTCAGTTCTCGCTTCCTTTCTTGGAAAAATGTAGTTACGTCTGCAGAGCATAAATCTGTAAAAACACAAAATTAATACATCATATCCATCTTCAAAGTATCCACATTTGGGAATTGGGAAACTACAGCAAGTATTTTTCCTGCAACAAATCAGAGGCTAAGCCAGATGCCAAAGCCCCAGAATGCACCTGTGTTTGGCTGTTCTATCTGGGGAGTAACCCGGCATGATCTACTGCACTGGCTCTTTCAAAGAGAAGCCTCAGAAGGGAGGAGAAGAATGTCTGAGGGTTTGTCTGGGGAAAAATAAAAGAAATAATTGTTCTAAGAAAAAGAGAAATTGGAATTTCACCGGCAGCCCAAGATGCACAGAAGCACTTTAAATTTCTGTGGCTGGTATCCTTCATCTGAAAATCACCAACTTGTTTAAAAATCCCTCATCTGGGGATTTGGCTGCTGCAAGCACACAGCCTGAAACTGAGTGTGTCTAGATACTCATATGTCCTCGCGGGGACCCTGGGGTACTCTGATGTGCTGTGACCTCAGTTCCTCTTGCCAGCATTCATATGGGAAACAGCAGAACAAGAAATTCAATTTCAACACAAGTTATCAGCTATCAATAAGGAGCCACGTGGAAGTGAGGTTTTGCTATCATGATTTCAATTAGACCCAGATGCATGGAAAAGGGAGGATTTTTGCCCCAGCCAAGGCCCTCTACTACACTGTACACTGTTCCCAGTTCTGGCTCTCTTAACACAGAGACAAAATAATCCTGCCTGGAAACAATGCAAGTGGTGGGGTACACAGAGCTGTGGGGTATGTATGTGTCTGTGGATAATGAGTCTAAAGTAGCCCTTCCAAACTGAGTTTGGTTTCATGTTTTTCTGTCTGTATCTACAATATTTAATTTTCCTCCTCTCTTATTTAACTGTGAAATTGTACTGTTTTCTGGTAAAGCATTTTGGCTTGGTGCAGGGATGAATGGCACTGTGGAAGGTAAAGCTAAGTTATACTGTAGTAACATAGTAAAACAGATCAGAGAGAGGCTTAGCCGCACCTGGCATGTTGGGTGGCCGTGGACTGGAAGTCAGGACCCAAGGGCTCCTCCTCATTCAACCACCACACCAGTGTGTGATGTTAGCTGAGCCATTGTCCCCCTTGGTTCCCTGTTTCTTCATTGGCAAGATGAACAGATTGCAGGTGGTCTGCAAGATCGCTTTCCACCATAGCAGATTCTGATTGGCATCATTTTGTAGATATTGTTTATTCAACTGCAAACTTTTGTCTCAATAATGATGACTGCTGATTTCTAGCCTGGTGACCAGGTGAACAGTGTAAGTATTTTCAGTTGCAGGTGATGGAAACCAAACTAACAGTGATTTCAGCCGTGATGAAATTGAAGCTGTGATAAAACATGACGTGAGGTGGTTTTGGAAGGTAAGGTTTGTTTTTTGAATCAACTTTATCATCATGATTCAAAGCATTATCTTCATATGTGAAGCTATGTTTTGGGTGGTATCTACCTGGTGGATTGATCCCTGTATGATTATGAAATTCCCCTCTTGTTTTTGCCTTATACGTGTATCTAGTTCTATATCTATCTTTGCCTTAGAGAATAATTGCTCTGATATTAGTAGTTACGGTGGCTTTTTTTTTCTTTTGCTAGAGTTTGTATGATATATCTTTTTATTCTAAATCTTTTTGGGTATTTATATTTAAGGCATATATGACTGGGTTTTGCAGCACATAACTGGGCTTTGGTATTATATCTACCTCGTATATTAATCTTTTACATAGAGTATTTAGTTAATTTAAATGCAATATAATTACTGATATATTTAAAATTTATCTTCCATCTTACTATTATTTTTTCCTTTTGATCCATCTGTTTTATGTTTCTGTTCCTCTCTTTCCTTGGTTCTTTTACAATAATCAAATATTTTAATATTCAAATTGGTTGGTTATATATTCTTTTATAATTCTTTTAGTGGTGACACTAGAGATTTAAATATTTATCATTGACTAATCATAATCAAAAACATTACCTCTTCTGCCTTTTGGTATTTAACATTTAGGACTTGCCCCTTCTGCCTTTTGTGTTATTGTTGTCATATATTTTAATTCTACATATATTTTAAACCCTCTGAGATATTACTCTCATTGTTTTATATGGTCGGTATTTATTTATATTTACCACATTGTATCTTTTCTGTTGTTCTTCATTCCTTCCTACAATTCCCGTTTCCTTCTGGGATCATTTTCCTTCTCCCTACAAAACTCATTTTACTATTTCTTTTTTTTTTTTTTTTTCATTTTACTATTTCTTTGTAGAGGAGATTTGCTGGCGGTGAATTATCCTACTTTATGTTTGTCTTAAACTGTCTGTGTTTCACTTTCAGTTTTGAAGGATAGAATTCTAGATTGTCAATATTTTCTTTCAGCGTTTTAGAGATGTCTTTGCCTTGTTTCCTGGCTTTCACTGTTTCGGTTGAGACGTAATCTTTAAGTTTTATCGTTGCTTTTTTGAAGGTAGTGTGTCTTGTTTCCTGACTGCTTCTATGATATTTCTCTTTATTTTATTTCTTTCTATGATGTAGGTGTGGTTTAGGTTTATACTTTTGTTGACCTGTCTTTCAGGTCACTAATCCTGTCTCCTCTTAGGCTTTGCTATGTCTCATCTAACCCATGTAATGGGTTAATTTCAGACTCTGTATATTTAGTTATGAAATTTCCATTTGTTTCTTTTTTTTTAGACTCTGTTCTCTGGTGAAATTGCGAGCCTTTTATCTATCTTCTGCATCTTTTCATGTTGTATATTTAATATATTAACCACAGTTATGTTAAGGTTCTTTTCAGCTAGCTATAATGTTTAAATTATCTGTGGTTTTATTTTTAGTGTGTGTGCATGCATGCAAGTGTGGGAGTTTTATTCCTGGTATTCAGTCATGTGGTTCTGTGTTTTGTTAGGCCAGGTGATCTTAGGTTGAATGCCAAGCATTGTGTATTATAATATATATAAGTTCCAAATCATTTTATCTTCCTCTAGAAGGGATTTACTCTTCCCATTGCCAGGCAGAAAGAGCAGTAACTGATCACTTACCTCAGTCTATTCAGGGACAGGACTGAATCAAGGTTAGTATCCCTAGTAAGTCCCAGTCTATCTCTAGCTCACCCTGGTTCCCCAAGATTTTCCACTAAGAGCCCAGTGTGTTCTTCAAGACCCCTCCTTTTTGTGGGCACTGAATTCCAGTATTTGTCTCATGAAACTCTTGAATGCTCTGCTCTGCTTCCCAGAAATGTTCTGCTTAGGTTTCCAGCCCTCCTTCCCACTCAGCCCTAGAATTCATCAAATGTCCTTAAAGGAAAACTAGCTACATGCTAATCCTATCCCAGTCTCAGCCAAAAACTCTGCCAGTTTCTCTATTCCTTAGCAGCAGTTGGTACAAATTCCAGAATCTAAACCTCTTGCCCAAGCCCACTATCACTAAATGCTCCCAGAGTAAAAATGGCTGTAGAATTCATCTCACCTCCCCGAGGAATTCACCTCCCCAGAATTTTAGCCCATTCAGTTCTCATAACCTCAACAGCTTTCCAGTGCTTTTAGCCAGATGATTGCTGTATTTTCTCTGCCATTTGTAGCTTCATCAGTAGGAACATTGGTCTGACACAAGTGATTCCAACCATTCAGAAGTGGAAGTTCTTCCAGGCCCTTTACATACTTCCCTATCAGTCTCAGGATGAGGACTCTTCACCTTTGTGCTTTTTGTCTCCTGGTTGCAACCTGAGACACTACTTATACCAGTGTCCTAGCACTCAAAAATGAGACGGATAGAAAAGACTCCTCCTTCTACTTTAAGAAAAATCATACTCAGAAACCTCCAAGCATGCTTTTTTGTATACATCAGATACAACAACTAGGTCACATGTTCACTTCTGGTTATGAGGGAGTCTAGAAAAGTATCTTGCAAAGGGAAGTGAAATTTCCATTATTGGTTTATACTCATTATGGCTTATTTTCTGGGACTGTGCAGTTTGCCACCCCATTCCAAATCAGTGTTCTATTATCAAGGTGTGGAATGGCCTTTAGATGGAAACTCACATCCTGTTTCACTATGGTTCAAAGAGGTGGGAATACAGGAAAAGGAATATAGTAGGTAGTCAGTGCCCTGCTCCTTGAATGAGTAAGTAATGAATTAATGACAAGATAGTCATTTTGCTCTGGTTGGGTGGAGAGCAAAAGGTAAGTTTGTGAAATTGGTCTTTCTATTTCCCTTCCTAACATGTCTACCTGTGTGTGCTACAAGCTTCAATAAGGGTAGAGATTGTGTCCTATCATCATTGTAGTTAATGTGTTGTCATGCAGAAGGCATTCAGCTGCCATTGTTGATTTGAAGAGAACTTTAAATAATGAAAAGGATTTGGATAGTTCTTGAGAAGAGTATAACTGTTAATTAATATCATGATGGTGTGTGTTTGTGTGTGTGTGTGTGTGTGTGTGTGTATGCTAAGAGTGAACAATTGTGAATGTAGGGTGTGTGAGGGCTGGACAGTAGGCAACAACCTTGCTATGATGGCAAGTCCATGTTAGTAACAAATGAGGAACTACCTGCCAGGGCTGAGCATTTAAGAGTTTTTATACAAATAAGGTATGGAATGAAAAGCATTTCACTTGGCAGAAAAGAAAACAAAAGAAATAAGAAAGAAACCAGCCCAAGGTCACAAGATCTAAGATAGAATCTATTAAATAGTCTAGACAGCAACCCCAACTCTCCAACCCTCCATTAAAATGAAATCCTTACAATGAATTTTAGGGAGTTTTGAAAGACATTCTTTGACCTAGACACCAGACAAGTTATACACAGCTGAGCACCACTTAATTGCATAATGAATGAATCAACTACTTTAAATCACTTTACAAAACCCCATACACTATCACATCTCCTTCCTTGTTACCAATACCTGTTAAATGCAATCCTCATAGAGAAATAATTCACTTCATTGTATTCAAAATGCCCAACTGGAGTCCTTTAAGTGTTGCAGTTCTCAATTATCTCACCCCAAATCCACTGTGAAGTGATAATTAGGGGCTAAAAGCTAAACCCATTACTGCAGAATTCTCTCCTGACAGCCATTTAATAGCTAATCAGGAGTTAAATCCCCAAATTATGCATTTCTCAGCAGCACACAGATCACAATAAATTTTAAAAGTTTTAAGTTATCAACTTGTCTCACAACTTTGCCCCAGCGCACCAAAAGTAAAGGAATTAACAGTTTAGAGGATTAGAATTCCTTGACAATTTATTCCATTTCTCTATGTAGAATGTTTGTTTCGGTTAATGATGACTCAAATCCAAATTCTGACCACAGCACCATATCATAAGACCTGCCTTTGCCCAGTGGAAGATACCATATCTTATCAGTATAAACATATTTGTGTTGCCTGATTTGTATATACAGGAAACCTGCAACCAAATGGATGGTGGTCAAGAAGCCAGTATGTGCACTAATGACATATAGGAGCAACATATATGGCTTTACTAACTTTGAACCCCTTGAGCTTTCACAGATATATGACACATGCTCTTGCTACAGAGGTACAAGTTGTCCTACTGTTATCCTAATAACTACAAAGTAAAGTCTGTGGTTAGAGACACTGGACTTCACTCTGACAAGACCACGTATACTACATCCAGTCCACAGTGACCACCTAGGCAGCGGAGAAGGACAATACATATTCACATGGTGATTAATGGACCATCACAGGCCCCCTCCTAGCTGCTAAGGTACTGTTGCCTTCTACCCCTACCTCAATAAAATGGAGGGGAGGTGAGTTAATAGGAAGGTTTTAAACAAAAATTTAGATATATCAGATAGTTTATATACAAGAGAATTTTTCATTGGGTTGAACAATTTTAAAATAAATATAAGTAATCTACAAATTACTATGATACCTATAATAGGTACCCTGATAGATAATGTATTAATAGATATTATGATATGCTGTGAGTATTTTCCACATTATTACATTAAAGCCAGTGGAGTGAGTGTAACACATTTATTTCACTCTAGGTCTATGGTTTTCAACCAAGGGAGATTTTGCTCCCCAGAGGACATTTGGCAACATTTTGTTTGTCACAGTCAAAGGACAACCTTTGAAGGAAGGATGCGCCTGGTGTCTAGTGAGTAGAGGCCAAGGATTCTTGGCCTCTGCTCACTAAATATCCAAAATGCACAGGACGGCTTCCCACCAACAAAGAAATATTTGGCCAGTAACACCAATAGTACCAAAGTTGCAAAACACTATTCTGTGTCCTAGACCCCTGTAGCGTTGACACTCTATATACTTGAGGTGTATTCTCCGAGGCTGTGGGGACAGGTATGGGGATGACGGAGCACAGAAACAGTGTGCTGTAGATCTTCTGAGTCTCCATCCTGTTGCCCATCTTTTACAAATATATGTAATTCTATCTAGCTCCATCATCTTGTTCTCCCACTTTTTCAGGGCTTTATTAATTGTCTTCATTACTTACCAATATGCCCCCTCATTGCCTAGGAGCATTGTCAGTTTAATTACACATTTACACATTCATTTAACATATACTTTGCAAGTGCCTATTGTATGCTATGTATGGTCCCTTACTTCATGGATCTTAATTGGATATTAGTGGTCAATATCAAGAAAGATGTGATAAAGGTAAAAGTTAAGAAGACAGATGTATATACCGGGTCACATGTATTTGAAGTCTTATTAGAAATCATTTTATTTGGACTGAAATTTTCTTGGGGGAATAAACAGGGAGGGTTACATTAAAGAATAAAATTGGACGGTGACCTATTTAAAAGGAATGGTTTTAGAACTGGGACTGTTCAACCTATAGAAGGCAAAGCCAAAGTATAGTGTCATAAAGTTATAAAAGCCCCAATAATTTTCTTCTTTTAAAAAATTTCTCTTCTAATCAAAACAGTACGTGTGCTCAGTTTTGATGTGAAATATTAATTATCAATATATACCAATTCCCTGCCCACTATCCTTTGTGTCTTGACATCTGATCTCCAAAGCATTGACTTTTGCTTATTTTACCTGTTTCTTTTGATATTTAGTGTGATATTTCTAAATAACACTCTTATGTTATTCCTTGTTTTTTCCTTTAAACGCTAGCAGGAGGAGCCTTATACTAGAGAGCGCCCCACATGTCACAGAGACACAAAAATAATCTATTATAAGACACTCAGGGGCTTCCCTGGTGGCGCAGTGGTTGAGAGTCCGCCTGCCGATGCAGGGGACACGGGTTCGTGCCCCGGTTTGGGAAGATCCCACATGCCGCGGAGCGGCTGGGCCCATGAGCTATGGCCACTGAACCTGCGCGTCCGGAGCCTGTGCTCCACAACGGGAGAGGCCACAACAGTGAGAGGCCCGCGTACCGCAAAAAAAACAAAAAACAAAAAACACTCAGACACCTCTATTACTCAGGACCTGTTGCTCAGGACTCACACAGCACAAACTACTGTCCTAAATGTTGGCTCTTGTGACCCATACTACTCAGGCCCTAGGGAAGCACTTTTCTCCATTTCTTTCCCTGTGTCCTAAAATAAAAAAACCTGACATTTGGTGGTTGTGATGCTGTGGATAAACAGAAATTATTTCATAGCGTGTCAGTGATTTGAGTGGCAAAAGCTTTTAGGAGAGAGAGAGTGAACAAATTAATTAACATGTCAAATCCTTCCTCTCAGGAAGGATTTGAATGAATCTTCTTTGAATAAAGATTCATCTCCCAGGAATTTCTAATGTCCATTTTCTAGTTTCTAATTCATACACCATGAGTAATTACAAATTTGCACAATATTTACAACAACTGCACTTGGCAACTGAGGAACATTTTACATCATTAAATAATTTATGTTCCTCTTTATCAAATTTAGGAAGCTTTTTAAATTAGTAGACTTTATTTTTTAGAGCAGCTTTAGATTTACAGAAAAATTGAGCAGATCATACGGAGAATTCCATATAAGCCTCTCTCCCTTACACAATTTCTCATATTATTAACATCTTATCTTAGTGTGGTTTATTTGTTATAATTAATGAACCAATATTGATCTATTATTAACTAAAGTCCATAATTTACATTGTTTCACTTTTTGTGTTGTACAGTTCTATGAGTTTAAAAAGTGCATAATGTCATATATTCATCATTACAGTATCAAACAAAATAGTTTCACTGCCCTAAAAATCTCCTGTGCTTCACCTATTTATCCCTCCAACTACCCTCAAATCCCTGGCAACCACTGATCCTTTTATTGTCTCTAGAGTTTTACCTTTTCCACAGTGTCTCATAGTTGGAACCATACAATATGTAGCCTTTCCACACTGCCTTCTTTAACTTAGCAACGTGCATTTAACTCTCCTCCATATCTTTTTGTGGATTGATAGCTCATTTTTAAAATTGCTGAATAATATTCTGCTGTACAGATGTCCTAGAGTTTGTTTATCGATTTGCCTACTGAGGTTATCTTTGTTGCTTCCAGTTTTGGGTATTTATGAATGAAACTGCTATAAACATTTATGTGTAGGTATTATATTTTCAGACATTATTTTTTAAAATATTTCTCTGCCTTATATTCCATTGCTCTCTATTTAGAATTCTAATTACATGCATGCTGGACAGCTTTTTACTTCCCCACAGTTCTCTAATGCCTTGTTCATTTTTCTTCAATTTTTTTATCTTCTCTGTTCTTCAGATTGGATCATTTTATTGATGTATCTTCAAGTTCTTTGATACTTTTTAAAATCACAGATCTGCTGTTGATAACATTTCACTCACCATAGTGAATTTTTAATTTCAGTTGTACTTTTTGGCTCCAGAATTTCTACTTGGTTCTTTTTTATATTTTCCATTTCTCTCTTGATATTTCCTATCTTTGCACTCATTAATGCTATATTTTCTTTTAATCCTTTGAGCATATTTTCTTTTCATATTTTGACATATTTATACTACTTATACATTTATAATCTTTAAGGACTTTTCAGCTAAATACAATGCCTAGGTACACTTGATATATGTTTCTTTTGATTACTTTTTTTCATTGACTGTATCACTCTTTCCTGTTTCTTTGCATTTCTAGGAATTTTTGGTTGAAAACTGGATATTATGCTGTAGTGACTCCGGATTCTGAATGGTTCTTCTGAAATTTATTGGTTTTGTTTGTTTGTGTGTTTTTGCTCTAACATACAGTTATCTTGTCTGAATTGAAACCACAAAATCTGACTTCTCAGGTTGTTCAACACCTTACTTTGTTCAGCTTCCAGCTGCTGCTTTTTAAATATGGACCTCTGGGTATCTCCCTTGTGCCTGCATAACTGAGTAGTCAGTTGAGAATTTGAGCAAATTTATACTAAGATTACAGAGTCCATTCTCTCCATGGTCCCTTTGCTCTGTGGTTCCAAATAAATTTCCAGTTACTTCTTCAGCTCCAGGTTCTTCCTCTGACATCTTAAGTCAGTAAGTCTTCCACTTTTTGCCACTTGAACTATATGTGGTAGGTAGTACACTCAGCCAAAAGTGTATAAAATTCACAAATCTCACTAGGAGCCATAGAGTTTTTCAAGTGTAGACTATCCTCTAGTTTCTGCCTGCCTTTTTGATGAGCCTCCTGGCTCTCTTGTGTGCATGTGTAGTTTAGCAGTCAGCCAGGCATTTGGGCAGTGTTTATACTCAGATTTTAGATATCATCCTTTCTGATCCTCTCTCTCTTACAAAAATTGTCCCCTTACATTTCCAGCTGCTCTGATAATCTGAGCTCTGTTGTTTGCCACCTTGAGCTGACAAGGCTGCAATTTTCTTTCACCAGACCTGGGGTGGGAGTTTGGGATATAATTAGGTATAAAAGCCGCATAATCACAATTCTCACCCAAAGCAGCAACACTCTATCAAGAATATACTCCCCTCCAGTCTCTGCCTGCCAGTGGTCATTTCCCAGTGATTTCAGGTGATAACTTTATTTATAATTTTATCCAGTTTCAAAAATTGTTTGCTGGAGGTCAACTTCTTCATGACAACATCACTGTATATCCTGCATGTGTTACATTAAGTTTTAATCTTTTATAGAATTCAAAAGACAAAAGCATTAAAAATGATATATCTATGTTAACAAGCACATACTACATATAGAGAGATGTAATTTGTGACATCAGTAACATAAATGGAGAGGGAGTGGAGAAGTAAAAGAGTAGAGGTATTTTGTGTGTGATTGAAATTAAGTTGTTAGCTTAAAATAGATTGTTATAACTTTAAGCTGTTTTGTGTAATTCCCATGGTAACCACAAATAAAACATCTACAGAATATACACAAAAAGAAATGAAAAAATAATCAAAGCATGTCACTATAAAACTCAACTAGATGCAAAAAAGTTAGTAAGAGAGGAAATGAGAGACAAAAATCTATAAGACATGCAAAAAACAATGAAAAAATGGTAATATTAAGTCCTTCCCTATCAGTTATTACTTTAAATGTAAATGGATTTAACTCCCTAATTCAAAAGATACAGATGGGCTGAATGGATAAAAATTAAAAAAAAACAAAAAACAAAACAGGATCCAACAACTTGCTCACTTTAGAGCTAAGGACACACATGGGTTAAAAGTGAAAAGGTCAAAACAGATATTCTGTGCAAACAATAACCAAAAGAAAGAAGGGGTAGTTATACTAATATCAGACAAAATAGACTTTAAGTTAAAACTGGTACCAGAAGTAAAAAAAAATGACATTATAGAATGACACAAGGGTAAACTTAGAAAGAAGATTTTACAATAATAAATATACATATGCACCAAGCTTCAGAGCTCCTAAATATATAAAGCAAACACTGACAAAACTGAAGGGAGAACTAGACAGTTCTACAATAATAGTAAGAGACTTCGGTACTCAATTTCCATAAAGAATAGAACATCCAGAGAGAAGATCAATAAGAATATAGAGGACATCAACAACAATGTAGACCATTTGGTTCCTAATAGACATATACAGAATACTCTAACCCCCCAAAATAAGAATACACATTTTTCTCAAGTACACATGGAACATTCTCTAGCATAGACGATATGTAAGGTAGAAAACAAGTCTTAATGAAATTTTAAGATTGCAATCATACAAAGTATCTTTTCTGATCACAATGGAATGAAACTAGTAATTAAAGCAGAAGCAAACTAGAAAATCTGTAGATATGTGGAAATTAAGCAGTATACACTTAAACAACCAATGGATCAAAGAAGTCACAAGGGAAATTATAAATTTTCTTGAGACAAATGAAAATGAAAACACAACATACCAAAACTTGTGGGATGAAGAGAATACAGTGTTAAAAGGGAAATTTGCAGCTATAAATGTTTACATTACAAAAGAAGAAAGATCTTGAATCAGCAACCTAACTTTATTCCTTAAGGAACTAGAAAAAAAAGAACAAACTAAATCCAAATGAACAATCCTAAAAGGGAATTAAGAACACAATTCCTCTTATGATAGCATTAAAAAATAATTATGAATAAACTTATCCATGTAGCAAGACTTGTACACTAAAGACTATAAAACATTGCTGAGAAAAATTAAAGAAGACACAAATGACTGGAAAGAGATCTCATATTCATGAGTCAGAATCCTTAATATTGTTAAGATGGCAATACTACCAAAGTGATCTACAGATTCCATGCAATCACTTTCAAAATCCTAAGAGCAATTTTTTGCAGAAATAGAAAAATCTATCTTAAAATTCATGTGGAATTTCAAGGGGGCTCTGAATAGCCAAAGAATCTTTAAAAAAAAAGAAACAAAGTTGGAAGCCTCACATTTCCAGATCTTAAAACTTTTTAAAAAGCTACAGTAATTAAAACAGTGTTGTACTGCATGAAAACAGACATATAAAGCAATGGAATAGCATTGGAAGCCCGGAACAAAAACCAAATTTGCATTTGCGGGCAAGTGATTTTGACAAGGGTGCCAAGGCCATTCAATGAAAAAGAACATTCTTTCAACAAATGGTATGGGAGAAACTGAAATCCACATGCAAAAGAATGAAGTTTGTCCCTTTCCTTACACCGTATGCAAAAGTTACCTCAAAATGGATCAAAAACCTAAACATAAGAGCAAAAACTATAAAACTCTTAGAAGAAAACATAGGGTAAAATCTTCATGACATTAGATTTTTCAGTGATTGCTTGGATATGACACCAAAAACATAGGTAACAAAAGAAAAAATAGATAAATTGGACGCTATCAAAGTTGAAAACTTCTGTGCATCAGAGCACTCAATCAGCAGAGTGAAAAAGCAATCCATGGAATAGAAGAAAATATTTGCAAATCATATTTCTGATTAATATCCAGAATATATAAAGAACTTTTACAACTTAACAACTCCTACAACAACACCCCCCCCCAAAAAAACCTAATTAAAAATGGGCACATAGGGAGGGAGAGAGATGCAAGAGGGAAGGGATATGGGAACAGATGTATATGTATAACTGATTCACTTTGTTATAAAGCAGAAACTAACACACCATTGTGAAGCAATTATACTCCAATAAAGTTGTAAAAAAATGGGCACATGGGCTTCACTGGTGGCACAGTGGTTGAGAGTCCGCCTGCCGATGCAGGGGACACGGGTTCGTTCCCCGGTCCAGGAAGATTCCACATGCCTCAGAGCGGCCGGGCCCGTGAGCCATGGCCACTGAGCCTGCGCGTCCGGAGCCTGTGCTCTGCAACAGGAGAGGCCACAACAGTGAGAGACCCGCGTACCGCAAAAAAAAAAAAAAAAAAGGGCAAATGACTTGAATAGACATTTTTTCCAAAGAAGATATACAATTGGCCAACAAGCATAGAGAAAGATACTCAACATCGCTAATCATTAGGGTAATGCAAATCAAAACCACAAGATATCACTTCACACTCATTGGCGCGACTATCGTAAAAACAGAAAGTAAGTTTTGGTGAGGATGTGGAGAAATTGGAATCTATGTGCACTGTTAGTGGGAATGTAAAGAGTGCAGCCATAATAGAAAACTGTGTGGTGGTTCCTCAAAATATTAAAATGGAATTGCCATATGATCCATCAATGGTACTTCTGAATTTATATCGAAGAATTGAAAGCAGAGTCTCAGAGAGATATTTGTACACCATGTTCATAGCAACATTACTCGAAATAGCAAAAGGTGAAAGCAACAAAATGTCCGTCAACTGACGAATAGGAAAACAGAATGTGCTATATACAAGGAAAGGAATATTAGCCTTAGAAAGGAAGAAAATTTTGACACATGCCACAGTTTTTAAGACACTTTGCTAAGTGAAATAAGCCAGTCACAAAAAGGCACATACGGTGTTGTTCCTTTTATATCAGTATCTAGAGTAGTCAAATTCATAGAAACAGAAAGTAGAAAGGTTGTTGCCAGAGGCTGGTGGAGAGGGGCAAATGGGAAATGAACGCTTAATGGGTTTAGTGTTTCAGTTTTACAAGATAAAAATGTTCTGGAGATTGGTTGAACAATAATGTGAGTATATACTACTGCACTGTACCTTTAAAAATAGTTGTGATGGTAAATTTTATGTTGTGTGTATTTACCACAATTTAAAAACAAGATAAATTTTCTCTTAAACGTGACTCTTGTTTGTTTTTGAGATATTCCTTTTACATCCATAGACTAGTCTCTCTTTAGCCTTGTTCTATAGCTCTTGTCAACTCTCCTTTACCATTATTAGGATTTAACTTTGGTCTTTTGTTAGATCCTCTGGTTTCTGTATCCTGTGGCTTTCCATCTTTTAGTTCACTGCACTCTTTGGTCCAACACCTTCTCCAGTAGCTCCTGGGAAGGGGTGCATTAGATGTAATATTTCTGAGACTTAGCATATCTGAAAACCTTAGGATATCTGAAAATCTTTTTTCAGTCCTCATACTTGATCTTGATCAATCATTTGTCTGATTATGGAAATCTTTTTTGGAAGCTGGAATTTAGGAAATGTTACATTTTTATTTTTTTCAGTACAGTGGTTGAAAAGTCCACTGCCATTCTAATTGCTTATTTCTCCAGTGAGATTTAAAGAAATTTTCCCTTGTTCTCAGTATGCTGGCCCCCATTATTGAAATTTCAATCTTCTATCTTTTTAAGTGTCCATTGTGATGTTCATTCAGTGTGCCCTTTGATTCTGGGATCTCATATTCTTCAATTCTAGAAAAAATTCCTTATTTGTTTCTGTAATCAATTTATTTTCTTCATTTCCTATATTTTCACTTTCTGGGAATTTTACGATTCACACATTACACTAATCCTCTTGTTTTCTTATATTTTCTCTTCTCTTCACTATCTCTTTGACTTTTCCCCTCTGATTTCTGAGAGATTCCCTCAAGTTTATATTCTAAACTTCTATTGGAATTTTTTCCCTTCTGCTACATATTTTATGATAAAATTCTAAAATTTATTTTTTAAATTTTTGTTGATTTCTCCTTTTGTGCCTTCCTTATTCCATCTTCTTTTAACAATCAAAAGTAGTAATTACATTTTTTTACTTGTATTTTTCTCATATTGTCTGTTTCCTTCAAGTTTTTTCTGTTATATTTACCTATTTTGTTTTCTCTCTTTTATGTCAGATGCTTTCCTCAGATGACTAGTGATCTTTTTTTTTTTTTTTTTTGCGGTACGCAGGCATCTCACTGTTGTGGTCTCTCCCGTTGCGGAGCACAGGCTCCGGACGCACAGGCTCAGTGGCCATGGCTCACGGGCCCAGCCACTCTGCGACCTGTGGGATCTTCCCGGACCAGGGCATGAACCCGCGTCCCCTGCATCGGCAGGTGGACATTCAACCACTGCGCCACCAGGGAAGCCCGACTAGTGATCTTTGACTGGCCATTCATATTCAAGAGTAAGGCACTAAATACCTGACTGGAAGCTCTGTCTTCATATGTGGACATACGGATTGATGAGCTTAGCTTTAGAGTTATCAGGCAAGAACCTTGCTGTTTTTTGTTGGGTGACCACTGAAAGTTAGGATCTCTTACTCCAGTCCATTTCTCTAGAAAAGTATCCTGTATTTTCCTGCTCGGCTGCCAGTGCAGTGGGGAGTAAAGAAGGGAAGAGGGCTAGTGGTATCAAGTTTTGTTTAATACTCCTTTTTTAACTTCTTGCCTTACTCCTACATTTTGCTATGCCAGTCATTTACAAATCAAGAATCCCCTGGGTTCCAACCCATTCAAAGCCTTAATCTGGAGCCTTCTTCAGGGGTTGCGTGGGGCAGTTCCCTAGCTTTGTGGGTTGGAAAGAAGATCTTGGGGGCGGAATTGATTCTTATGTAGACTTTAAATTAATCTTTCTATTTTCAAGCCCATTCACATTTCCACACCAGGGAAACATTTCATAGTTCCCTGGTATTTCCACTTCCTGGGTCTTTCCAGATTCTTCAGTGCAGTTGCTGGCTTCTGGGTCTCCATCACTACAGTTGTAGTTTTCAGCTCTCTTCGATTTCTAATTCAGCTATTCAGAGTTAATTAGAGTATACTTTGTACTTAAATAGAGTATACTTTAAGTGAGAAACTTGTTCAAGAAAAATGACAAGCTTTTTAAAATTTTCTACTATGGATAAAACAAGGGTCAAATAATTAAATAGTACCTATATCAATGCTGGGCACATAGTAGGTCCTTAAAAATTCTGAGTGAATGAATGAATATAAAAATTTCTTAGAAATTTGCTAATTACTGGAATGCTTTTTGTTACTGCAAAATTAAAGGATCCCTTTCATTGGCCTAAATCACTAACATTTATCAAGTCTGGTTTTTTTTTAGTTGAATGTCATCTTAAATTAAAAAGATTTGGTTTTTTTGTTTGTTTGTTTGTTTTTGTCTGAGAAGAGAATTAACCTGATGATCTCTGACTGGCCCTGCCAATTATAACATTTGATCATTTCTGTGGTTTTAGAACACTACTAGTTGTTTGGTTTTATATTTTATAGCCAGTCCCTAAGCACATAGCAAGTCAACAAAGTAATTTAGATCTTCACGACCTTCACCTAGATCAATGCCTTGAGCTTTTGCAGATTGGGATTTTGTTGACCTTCTATGTTTAGAGTCATATAAAACAAAACAAAATCATTCTTGATCAAGTGATGTGTGTTTTTTAAAGGGCTGGCTGTGTTTTCAGGTATTAGAATATATAGCCATTCTCTAAGAGTCATACCCATCAGCTGTCACCAAGTTCTCTAGTGCAGATGCCTCACCCACCCTAAAAATGGCAAAAAAAAAATTTGTTGGGTGAAGTGGTATGAAATCAAGAAAGTTTTCACCGTTAGTAAAATCTATAAAGTTTTGGTCTTAAAGAATATTTTTTAAACAAGCCTCCAATGGACTCAGTTGTTTTGTTATTATTGTTGTAAAATTTACTTGCTCTTCTGGTAGAACCAGTCAATATTAGCTAGTTCATAATACTTCCAAAGTATTTACAGAATGCAGTGATTTATTATTGAGTTAGGTAGCTTACTTTTCTCCATAAGGAAAAGATGGAAGAAACAAGATTGACCAAGTAAATGTTAATATTCAGAATATGATTTAGAATGCAGGGCTCAGATTGGTTTTCCCATTACACTGAAGGATTACAGAAATGTACAGAAACACTGTTGGTTCATCATTACTAATACGCACATGCCAGGACACATGGGCATGTAGAAAGATTGAAAAGCAACTGCCTTAGCTATAGATTCCAGGGAGTTTAGAGGCTTAAATCACAGAGACTTGACAACAGGCAAATGGAGTTTCTGAGGCCAAACAGTTATTTGGAACCCAAGGTATTTGAGAATGCTAGTTACTAAGAAAAATTATTTTTCTTAAGATTGCCATGGAAAAGCAACTTCTACAAATGTAGTTATCCCAGTGCTAGCTTTCCATATTTTGAGCTCTGGGCCTTTTTTATTTGAAATAGGCATTTTGACCAACATGGTTTTACATTTCACCCAGCCCTGTGACAGGATGGGGAAAATTTGCGATGGAGATTCTTGGAGAAAATAATATTTCAAATTGGTTATAAGACAGGCTGGATTCAGCTTTGAACAGGATCCTATCACATTTATCCAAGGATTGGGGCAACTTGTACTTATCTTCTTAGTGGGAAAAGGCAACTTGACCCTATCTCAAGTTTCTTTACTCTTAAGTGAGGAAAGAAGAGATTTTGATTGATCATGTAATAAACATTGAAATTTGAGGATGCAGTCAATGAAAAGAAGCTTCCTCCATATGAATAAACACACAGACACAATGCGTAGATTTTGTTGGTCAAGTATAAGATTGTAAGACTGGAGAAGGCAGCAGCTACATGATTTATTTGGTGCTTCTAGTACTACTGTTTAGTGTTTTCATGTCCTATCACTGCAATTAGATTGCAAGCCCCTTAAAATTAGGGACCAGATATCTGCTTCTTTGTTTCCTCCAATGAAAGTAGCATAGTATCTTACATTCTAATGTGAAATATCTTGACATAGGGAAGAAAATCTTTGGCTTAAAGGAAAGGGCATCTGAGGCAAGCTACTTCAACTTTTGTAAAATCAGAGGATTAGACTAAAGAAAGAAGAACAGGTGAGAGAAATAAGCATGTGATAGGGCAAAAAATCCATAGGTTCCTATTGTATCATATTCAAGTTTGAATTAAAAATTGTTTTGGCTGTCTATTTTTTATTTACAAAACTTGTTTTGTCGCAAGATTTCAAGCTCTCCTACCTAGTTCCATTGGTCTTTTTCCTTACCTTTTTTCTGGGTTTCATTCATTCTCTTCATTTTTCAAAATACCTCTTCATTGCCTAGGTACTTTGTTAGTGTGAGTACATATTTACGTATCTTTAACAAATAACGTTTAAGTGCCTACTCTGTATTATGTATAGCCCCTGACTTTATGCATCTAAATTAGACATTAGTGGTAAATACCGAGAAAGATGTGATAAAGATAAAAATTAAAACGTACATATAATATATATTTGAGGGTCCTGGTGGGAAGTATTTTAGATTGAGATTTTCTTAGGGAATGTACAAGGAAGTATCAATCACATCGAAGAATAAAAATTGGAAAGTGACTGATTCAAAAGGAAAGGTTTTAGAACTGTAATTATTTGATTTACAGAGGGGAAGTCTAATGCATAATTCATAAAAGCCCCAATGATTCTCTTTCATATATTTTTTTTCTCTTAAAGCGATATGTGTACTTAGTTTAAAAAGGCAAATAATAATTACTGTAAAACAGCAGTTCCCTGCCCAACCTCCCAGGTATCAGGTCTTGATACCTGATCACCAAAAGAATCCACTTTTGTTTATTTTCCCCATTTCTTTTGATATTTAGTAGCATGTCATGTTCAAGTCTAGATTAAAAACTATTTTTTTAATTCGTGAAACATGCTCTCAACCACATTGCAAGCTCCTGGGGTACAGGAATCTTAGGTGGTGACTTCTCTCTCATGGTGTTTATAGTACCATGCCAGGCACAAACAAGATAGCTATTGTTTGCTACTGATCAAATTTGGCAACCTTTCCTGGGGCTTCTCAGAATTCATAAGTGTCAGTGAGTATCAGTGGCCTCTCTAAACAGCTGGGGATATTTAATTTTAGAAGGCAGGATGATGGAGTGGAAGGTACAGGAAAGATTTGGAATTGAAAGAAGACCTTGGTTTGAGCTCTGTGTCATCTTGGGAAGTTGTTTTTACCTTGCTGGGCTTTAGTTCCCATCTGTAAAATAGGATTATCAGCTTCTGCTTTCCTTCAGATGCTAAAGGGAATCAAAGGAGATTTACATATGCACCTAAAATGCTCCATAAATTAAGTTGTCATTCTTATACTATCTAAAAGTGTGTCCTGTGATGATGGAAATGTTGTATATCTGTGCCATCCAATATGGTAGCCACTAACCACTAGCTACATGTGGATATTGGGCATGTGAAATATGACTTGTGTGACTGTGGAACTGAATTTTAATTGTATATACTTTTAATTAATTTCAATTTCAGTAGCCAATTTAGACAGTGCAAGTCTAGTCTAACTTCCTGATTTTTCCAGTCAGGTAATTGAAGCTCAGAGAGGTTATATTGCTATGTCAAGGTCACATGACTGGTATCTGGAAGAAGTAGAAACAGAACTCATAAGTGATTTTTTTAAATGTAGTAAGTTTATAGTTATTGTTGAATGATCAGCATAACCTTTCCATTTACATTAAATTATGTTTCATTATAATCAAGGAAGAGTCATTTGTGAAAATTAGGGTGGGGAAATCAAGCAGAGAGCAAGTTCCTTTGTACTGATATTAAATGTTTCCACTTAGATTGAATGGGGCTTAGTGACTGGATATAGTATAAATATGGGGCAGATAAAATTTTAGGGACACATGGATTGAATTATAATTTAGTTGAGAACTTTTTTGTCTTTTATTTTCTGAAGATAACTGAGAGGTAAAAGGGCTCTTAGACTCCATTAAAATTCTCTAATTGTAAATGGGGGCACTTTGCTCCCAAGGAGAGTTAAGACTAGTTAACCTCTATATTCCTGCTATTGAACTCCTATTTCATTGCCACTTTCACAGATGGAATTTCTTTTTCAAGATAACATTTGTTGTGCCATTTTATTATAAAAGCAAGTATTTCATTGCAGATAATTTAGAATTTTTTTTTTTACAACAGAGAAAGATATATTTCCACTGCCTCCAGATAAACACTTGGTAGATTTTTTTCCCTATTCTTTTACATAAAAGGTATTTTATTTAAGTATAGTTGAGATTATTCTGTTTGGTAATTTGAGGGTTTTTTTCACTTAACAAGAACATTTTCTCAGGGTCAGATTTAATTTTAAATTCTAGAACTGATTTACTGAGCCATGGGGACATTGAACAGGTCACTTGACTTTTCTATGCCTTGGTGCCCACAGCTTCCTAATACTAATAATAACAGCTACTTCATAGGGTTTTTGTAAGGATTAAATGAAAATGTATAAGTTAAGTTTCTGGCACTATTAGTTTTCTTTTTTATCTAATGTTTATATTTTAGCCAAAGTGATTTGACTGCCCTGAGCAGGATTTGTCAGTTACTCAGAAAGGTAAACCAGGGGTCATATCAACTAGACAGCTGCACATTGCCTAAAACCAAAATGTGAGTCCAGATAGGGGCCTCCAGAGGTGTTACATGAGCCACAGATGAAGGAAGAGTAGAGAAAGGCAAAGCAAGTGGGCCAGCACTAAGAAAAGGGAAAAGATCAGCTTCTAATCCTTTTCTCTAGTACCATGTCTCTACCACATCATTATGCAACTCTGAATCTTCAATTTCTGGAATGAACTAGGAGTCCCATCTCTATCACTCATTATATGGAGAGTTATGTGCAAGTCTCATTCTCTCCAGTTACGTTACATCATCTGAAAAAGGAGGGTTTTGTTAAAGGATCTTATGGGATATTTTGACATATAACAACACCTTATGTCCTGTGATTCCAGTTGCCTTGCTAGCTCCCACCTGGGACTTCTTGCAACTACCCTGGGTCCCCTCTCTTCACCTCCAATTTAAGATTCTTCCTAGAATCTGCCTAGAGTCACTCAAAATGATGGTGGCAAGGAGAGGGGATTAACTGTCTCATTCTGACCATCTCCAAGGAATACACAAAATATGACAAATACACACAAAAAATCTATATCACTTCTGCAAGGAAAAAAAAAGCCAGCTCATGTTTCTTCATTGCTTGCTATCTACCAGGCATGGTCTTCTCAAAAATCATATCAGGAGGTAGAATTATTATTGTCCCCATTTTATAGATAAGAAAACTTAGCCACTTTACTAAGGTGATGCAAGTAATGATTTACATTATTCCGCTTTGAATTAAACAGTCTACTCCAGAGTTTATACTCTTAATGATGAGAATACAACAACTTCTCTATAAATGATCAACACAAAAGAAGTCACTTGGAAAAAAATGGCTGGAATCCTGCAATGAACATGATGGCTGGTAGTTTTGGAAGAAATAAAGTCTTTCACTAACATGTGCTTTTGCCCCCGCCTCATGATTAGTTATATTATATAACCAGTGACTACCCACAGGGTACAATGCAAGTATCCAATACATGATGGATGAATGAACGGTTAACTAAAGGAATAAATGAAAAAAGAAGATGCAGATAATTTGCCTCTCCTACCTCAGTCAGAAACAGAAAATTTGAGATATTATTCTGCACGTTCAGCATGAGAATAAAACTTCCATTCTACTGAATCTGTATGGAAATGCAAACAGGTGTTAGAAAGCTAGTGTTACATTTCCACAAAATCCATTTAAATAAACATGTCTCAGCTTGCCATAGTTCTTTGAACGTGGAATGTAACATGACAACTGTCAAAAAGCATAGAGGGAATTTCACCGGGAGCTCAACGAAAAGCAATTTGCATGGGGGCTCTACCTATTAGCAACTTTTCTTGCAAAGGGGATGATTTGGTGATCATAAGCCAGATTTTAAACCAGGCACAAACCAAGGAATCATAGAGATTGGGGTCCCTCAACTATCCAGGAATCTACTAAATGGTCACATTGATTTACCAAAAGAACCTCTGGTAAGGCCCTGCTTTATTCAAATTTTCATCTCTAAGAAGGTAGTTTGTTAGCAATGAAGGGTATGACTCTTCCATTTGAAAAGAACATTGGTGATGCAAAAGAGTCAGATTACTGTAAGAATTATCCCTCTTGTCTTCAAAGTTTATGATTTTAAAAATGGAATTCTAAGACTTTTAAATATGTCTCCTGCTTTTAGGAAAACAAATATGAAAAATTAAACAGATGGGCTTGAATCCATGAGGGAGGACTCTCCCTCTAATGTAGCACTTCTTATCTACCTCCATCAACTGCGTTTGTGCTGGCCTCCCCAGTGAGATATTGTGAGTTCCTGGGGAGCAGACATTAGTCCATTCCATCTTCTGTCTCTCAGTACCTAACACTCAGTTTTTCATACAGCAGGAACTCAAAAAAGGTTGGATTAATTTAAGTCAGCTCCAGAAGACTTAACATGTAAAACCTATTTATGAATGTTCCTCATGACTTGAAAATCAAGAAGCTACAACTTAAATCCATGTGCCTACAGAATGAGCCCTCTAATTAACTCAAAAAAGTAGACACCAAATATGGACAAAGAGGCAGAGAAAGAAAGACTAATAAAATATTAAATATGACCATCCTAATTGCAACAACACCTTTTGCCATATTGCTCCTGTGGAGGCTACCAGCTATGACTACATTCGGTCATAGAGGAATAGGTTGAAGTACATAAGTTGGTTGGTATTGGGGAGCCATGCCATTTGGCAAGAATGGTTGACTTAACATCCATGACCCCAGATATATGATGGAAAAATGAGTAGGTGATTTGCTAGGTCCAGTCAAACAACTGGTCTCCCTGTTCCTGCCACTATCTGTAAGGTGGCCTTTGAAAACCTGGAGTGACATAGAAAAAGCAGATTAATCTGTCTCAAACTGGGCAGTTTCTCAACCTTAGTGTATACTTGGCCACAAGTGTGGTTTGTGATCCTGACTCTCCCCCATGGCACCCGTTAAACAAGGTGAACCTCAAGCTTCTCAACACATGAGCATGACACCACAGAACTCAGTTCTTGCTGTTGTGTTTCTTTGGACACTTTCACCTTAGTAAACTTTCTTGGATCCCCATTCACTTAGTCTCATAGCTATGATAAAAAGTGTGGAGAAAGATGCCACCAGGGGACCTGGTATATGTGAGATAGGAAAGATGAATCAGGAATGCTGAAAAAGATGTCTCCATGAATTGTCCTGATTCTTTCCTTAGATACCACAGTTCCAGACCCATTCCCTAACTACTGACACTGAGAATTCTCCAACAAAACTAGAAGAGAATGCTGTCTTACTATGTACCTCTTTCAATTTTTATAATCAAACTCTGGACTTAACTACATTATTTTCTCATGTATCCTTAGCTATTTATCCCAGTTTCAGAGGACAATATCTTCCTCATTTCCAAAACTAATTTCTTCACCTAAAGATCTCCTCCCTTCCAGCCTCTTTAAGGACCTGTATTATCAGTTATCTCCACTCTTGAGTCTGACATATCTCCCTCTCTACTGACTTTTTCCTATGAGTAAGTGAACTGCTCAAGTCTTTCACACCTTTAGAAGCAAACCAACCAGCTTCCACTAACGTATAGAACTCTTTATAACTACAACTGTAACTTTTACTTATATAGGTACAATGGTCTAAATGCACCGGCTCCATTATGGACTTGCTAGTCTTTCCTCAATCTGTGATGCTAGGATCTTTAGGATTAAGTTTAGGGAAGTGTCCAATTCCATATATTAATTAACATTAAATTTCACTCAAGTAGCAAGTATTTTCTCTTCCAAGGCTAGGGGTTTTGGCAAGCCACAAGACAGGGAGGAGGGACATGGTCCTTCCTTCTTCTCTTTTTTTTGTACTTTATGAATTCCCCTCTTCTCCCTCATCTCGTATCATCATTCTAACACCATCAGAGCTAAAACAAGAGAAGGAAGAGAACAAGGGCGGAATATTTTTAGTTGGTGGTTAGCCAGCTAAGACTGCTTTATGCTCTCTGTCCTGACAAACGTTTAAAATTGACACTTTCTCTCTTGGATATTTTTGAGATTCTTAACAGGCCCTACTGGAAACGTCAGTTGCACTTTCCAGGTGATGTATCTTCCTTTTGTCTCCTCCCATCCCTTGGTTTTTTTAGGCAGCCACACCACACTCAGATGTTCTCTTTCGATAATAATTTTTAAAATTTATTTTCTTTATTTTTTTGGCTGAGTCAGGTCTTAGTTGCATATGCGAGATCTTCGTTGAGGCACGTGAGATTTTTCATTGCGGTGCGTGGGCTCTTCATTGTGGCACACGGGCTTCTCTCTAGTAGTGGCACGTAGGCTCCAGGGTACGTGGGCTCTGTAGTTGTGGCGTGCGGGTTCCAGAGCGCATGGGCTCTGTAGTTTGAGGCACGCGGGCTCTCTAGTTGAGGCGTACGAGCTCAGTACTTGTGGTGCACGGGCTTAGTTGTCCCATGGCATGTGGGATCTTAGTTCCCTGACCAGGGATCGGACCGGCGTCCCCTGAATTGGAAGGCGGATTCTTTACCACTGGCTCGCCAGGGAAGTCCCAGATGTTCTCCTTTGAAGGTTCAATTGTCCCTTCAATTGACCCACTTGGGCAGGATTTCACACAGCTGCAGAACAGTTTTATTTCTTCCACATGACCCCCATGTGCTCCAGGGAAAATCCTCATGCTTCGTATTCCCAAAGTCTCTGGAATGTGGGCCAAGCCCCATGCCATAGCATAGGGGATGTTATGGTGAAAGGTATTGCTTTAAATAAACCTCCTATTTTTTGAATATCTTGTTCATCATTTAAACTGTGAATAATAGACTGGGAACACATAAATAATATGGCTTTGAAAAAGGCCTTCACAACATGGCATTGCCTTCTGACCTCTTTAAACTCATCTTTCATGTGTATCCTATGCTCCAATCATAAGTACTTCCCAAATTGCAGAATATTCAGGCCTCTCGTCTTTATTTATGTGTACTTCCTGCCCTTACATCCTTTCTTCATCTGGTTAATGCCTACACATACCTTCAAACCCATCTCCCCTAATATCGTCAGCATGACCACCTCCACTCTCATCTATGCCCCGGAGCACCCAGCTTTAATTTTTCAGTCCTATTTCATATGTTGTGGAATTTGTTGTACCATAAAGTTTGGTGGTTACCGTGGAATCAGACCTGGTTCTTACTCTGACTGTGCCACCTGCTAGTATGTTACCCTGAGCTATTTACGTAACCTCCTAAAGCTTCATTTCCTCATCTTATTATCTGAAAAAAAAAAAAAAAATGAATGAGGGACCTCCCTGGTGGTCCAGGAGTTAAGACTTTGCCTTCCAATGCAGGGTTTGATCTCTGGTCAGGGAGCTAAGATCCCACATGCCTTGTGGCCAAAAATCCAAAGCATAAAACAGAAGCAATATTGTAACAAATTCACTAAAGACTTTAAAAATGGTCCACATCAAAAAAAAAAAAAATCTAAAAACAAAACAAAACAAAAAAACTTAATGCCTACATATCTCATCAGGTTGTTAGGAGGGTTAAATGAAATAATGTATGTAAAGCATTTAAAACAGTGCTTAGAACATTTATAAGTGATATATTTAAGCTTTCATTAAATGTTACTTGATATTAATCATAGCATGTATGGGCTTCTCATGGTACCAAACTCAATAAAGAAGCAAAGAAGTATACATTTCCCCTTAAATTCTCAAATCATTCATAACATTGAATTTTCTTCCATTAAAGAATTAAACCTTTACAAGGAGGGCTTGGAAGCTCTCCTAAATCAAAGTAGAACAGGACACAGTCATTCCCCAGTGCCAAGGGGCTGCTTCCTGGCTGAGGTCCATGCCTTCCTCTTACTCCACGTTAAACCAGCCATGAGCACCTGAAGGGCAACTATGCCATGGGCAAGAGGCAACCCCCCTTCCAGGCCTAGAACTTTCTCCTCTTAGAGGAGAAAATGGCAAATAAATAAATAAAATCTGTATAAATTTAAATAATTGGAAGGCAACTTGACTGAAAAAGACACTTTTCTTTTTCACCACAAATGTCACCATCTGGACTTTTCCTTTTTTAATTTCTTTGGGACCTGACAAGTCACTGGGCTGATATAATCACACCCAGTCAAAAATGACAGACACATCTCGGCAAGTTAGGATGGGCAGAGTTCCAGCGTGTCCAGGGGGGACCCAGAAACCAGTGGGAGAGTGGTTTCAACAGCCCCCCCACCAGCTCTCCTTCCCCAGAACACAAGAGCTCCTGAGGTGTGATCAGCTTAAAATACACAGCACACTCACACACATACACACATTTGTGGATGTGTGCATGCTTACCAGATATCATTCAATTAACCTGCTAGTTAACTCATTTTCCAGTAAAAAAAAAACAAAAAAAAAAACTGAATGGCAGGAAAGGCCAGTCAGCAGACTATGCTGCTATTAATAAATTACATGTGGCCACCCTGTTTCTGTACTTCATTTCTCTCAAACAGTCCTTTATCCGGCAAGGCAGGAATATTCTTAAGGGTACCAGCAAAGTGAATCCAGTTTTCTTTGTTGGTCAACTCAGAAGCTTCATGTGGCCATAGGTCCACAGACAAACTCATAACTGTCACATGTAAATATTCCTACCCACAAAATCACCTGATTTAATATTTTATTTTTGCTATTTCTGTGTTATTCTGGTTATGGTTGTCTGGAAAAACAGTGCCTTCCCTGTAGATCTTGTGGACAGTATTTTTTTCAAAACAGGAAAATTGCAAATTTTCTTCTATGGCAATTTACAATGCTTCAGTCTTTAGGAATATTTGCCTATTGCTTGTTTTATTTGCATGAGACTTAATGTGTATATATGTACACATACATATACATACACCTATACATAAACACACATGTTCATTTGCCAAATTTTTGCAGTGCTCTATGTACCTGCATTATGCTAATGTTACAAGGGCAAGGTTTACTAAGACATTGCCTTTCTAACTTGAATGTGCCTATGAATCACCTTAGGAGATTGTCTAAATACAGATTCTCATCCAGTAGTCTGCATTTCTGTGTTGCCACTCCGTGGGCCACACTATGAGTAGCAAAGAGGCAGGGAAATTAGACATAGTTTTACATGAGAAATTTGTGAGTCCTTCTGGGCACTTCCCTCAGCTTATACCCACGCCCAATCATTAATCAGAATAATCACTCCTTAAATACCTCCCAAGTTCACCTTCCCTCTCCATCCTCACTGCCACTAGCCTGGTCCATCTGCATCATAATCACTTGTCCCCCAGACTGCAGGAGTCACCTCCCAATGGCTTTCTCATCTCCACTCTTGTCTCTCTCTCCAACCGTATTTAACACTGCAGACAGAGGGATATATTTAACATGCACCTCAGGTCTTGGGCCTCTCTAGCTTAAAATTCTTAGGTAGCTTCCTGTTGTTCTTAGGATAACAACCAAAATTCTCGGTATGTGATGTAAAGCCCAGGATGATCCAGCTCTCTTCTGTCTCTGTAGCCTTGTTATCATCCACCAGGCTCCCCCTCCATCACCATACTTCCTCCACTCTGTCCTTCTTTTGGCTTCCAGTATGTAAGATGCCTTCCTGACTTAGGGACTTCAGACCTGACATTTATAGCTCCTGCCCAAAACATTTTCTCATTCTCTCCCTCACTGCTCACCGACTCACTTCCCATTAGCTACTCCCAAACCTCTGCCTCAGTTCACCCTTCAGGTCTCAGCTGAGATTTAAGCTATCCATGTAGGTTTCCATTCCCTGTTAGATGCTATCAAAGCACTCTGTATTTTGCTTTCAGGGCACTTAGTAATGAATCATTTACATAGCTGTTTGCTTAGTGTAAGCTCCATTAGGGAGGAGGCCAGGTCTGCCTCATCCATCATTGAACCACCGGCACATGGCTCTGGATGTCATATACAGACGGCTCTTGGTGTATATTGCCAGTAATGATGGAAAAAGAAACTGAGCTGGTGACAAGGACTGTTCCAGTGGTTTATAAAGCTACAGCGAGAGCCAATAGTCAGAGTTTCCTGTGGCTGGGGACAGGTGGGAGTGGGAGGTCAGATGTTGTGAATCACAGTGGACCTGGGTCTGGGTAGGGTATTGGAGAACGAGCAGGTACTCACCAGGCAGACGTGAAAGAGGGAGCATTCCAGACAGCAGGAGGAGAGGTGGGCAGCAAGTAAGTGTTGAGGGTCCTTTATGCCACGGGAAATACTTTCATCTTTAGCCTATAGGTGAAGAGGGGATGGGGGACTGAGTGGTTTTAAATCTGGAGAAGATGTAATTAATTGTGTCATAATTAAATCTGTGCTGCAGAGACAACTCTGTGAAAGCTTTACAAAAGATGGGGACGGTAAAGAATTGAGACAGATAAGATGGGTAAGAAATTCTGATACCAGTCTGGGTAAGAAACAAAGCAAGAATAAATGTCATTATAGAAAGCAATGTTTTCCCCAACCTTCACTGTGGCTGGGGTCTAAGCATGTGATGTGACCTGGACTCAACCAATCAACTACCTGCTCCCCCCTCCCCCGCCAGACTTTGAATTGAGAGCTAATGACCCAAAGAAGCAGGAACAGTCGAGAAGCAGTTTGTTCATTCATTCATTCATTCAAAAAACATATATTTAACATTTACTCTGTGCCACTTTTCAAGATACTAGACATATAGCAGAGAACAAGGCAGACAGAAATCCCCACCCCCATGGAGCTTACATTCTATAGGGGAAGAAAATAAGCAAGTAAATGAGTGAACTGTATGGTTTGCCTGATACTGATAACTGATATTAAAAGAAAAATGAAAGCAAGTATCATGGAATAGAGCATGCTGGAGGAAGGGCAGATATGGAAGGTACAATTTTAAGGCTGTGATTGTTGAAGACCTCACTGAAAGGGTAACGTTTGAGCAAAGACCTAAAGCAGGTGGGAAAAAAACCAGGTGGATATCTGAAGGGAATGTTCCAAGCAGAGGAAACATTAGATGGTGATTATAGCAGCAGTATCCAAGGGCACCAGCAATTCTGGTGCCAGTGGCCATGTCCTGCCCTGATGGCAGCAAGCCACAGCAAGTGGCAGCTTCAGCAGTGGTGTCCTCACCAGATGGTTCTATGATGTGATGTGGGCTCTCATTCCAGCTACTGCCTGGTCTCCCTTTTTCCTGCCAGTTTTATGAACTTGGTTCTCCAGCCTTCCTAGTGACTCTGGGTGCTCTAAAATCCTTGCAGTAAATTCCTATTCTTTTGTCAGCCAGAAGTGGTTAACTAAGAACTGTAACTGCTATAAACAGTGAGTTCCTGATCCCCAGGGAACTGATGTCTCTGAAGTTAAGAGAAAATCTCTGTCCCTTCTCTTACCTATAGCTCTTGTTCGAGGTGGCATATGAGATTTTTAACTTCTATGACATGCTGCCAGCTGCCTTGCCCAGAAGAAATGGCATTGAAGTACGTTCCTAAGGACAAGTGGATAGAATCACAGACTTGAGATAAAAATGAGAGCACAAAAGGCTTCCTTTGGAAAGGATCCTTTTGTGTTAGAAAAAAGAAGGACAAAAGAAACCCGGTTAAGACACCTGGGTAAAATGTCACAGCTCCAGAGTTGAGATAATGGAACAGAATCAAACTACCACGACGGTGAGACAAAAAAAGGGGCTGCCAAGGATGAGGTGTCTGTGTCCATTAGGGAATGTGTATTTTCTCAGTTCTGAGTTGCATTATTTTTTCACATTTTAATAGCAGTGAAATTGGTATGTGTCTGACTGCCAATTGTACACATAATGTAGTGTTGCCCCCCTCTACCTCTGAAAATCTATGATTAAATTATGGTGCACCCTACAATAGATGGCACTGGAGAATCTGCAAAATAGGAACAGGTTGCATCTTAGCCCAGGAAGCTATCTGTGGCTTACATTCCTTTCCCAGTTAGTACATATACAGTTTAGCTCCAGAACTTAGTGAAGGGATATGGGAAATGCCAGTGATGATGTACAACAAGCTCATTTCTGAGCATTTAGACTCCCTAGGTACATGAGGGTGGCTTTGTTTCTGAGGCTCACTGCTGGGGGAAGGCAGCTAACAACAGTGTAGGGGGCAACACCACAGAAACAGCTGCTACTAAATAGATACCAAGAAGCTTAGCCATCTCCTCTCCTGAGTTAGAGAGAGGGCATCTAGTCCAAAGGCATAAAAAAAAAAAACTCAGTGGAGGAGGAAAATCACAATATGAAGATCATGAGGCACAAACCTGCCACTCTGAAGGGCTCCGGATAAAGTATACAATTAAGATGTTACAGCGCCACTTCCCAGCCCAGTAGGTAGTTAGGCCCACAAGAGCACTGAGCACATCCTAGCAAGCAGAGACATGGACCTCATTCTGTCAGTGGTTTCACCTGAGCGGAACTTCATCTTTCTTCATCTGATATCTCTGATCCAACACTTCCCATTTCTGCCGGGCTTGTTCACTTTCTTAATAACGGTCATACTCGAACATCCAGGAACTACAAACAAAACTACAAACCCACCATCTGGGTGTCATTGGACCAGCCATGTCACTTTAGATTTCTCATTTGTCAAATGTAATCATTGCTAGCTGTTCTTCCAGGCTACAGTGCTATGTTTACTCTTTTTATTCATGGGCTCTTATCTGACCTGGAAGGAACTAAGAGGCTTCTTACCGAGGCTGCAGTGTGCTGGTGCTGGCTATTGTCAGCTTTCCCCATCTTGGCCACCAACAGGAGAGGATGAAATCAGTGACATCCGTTTACTGTCTGTATTTTCTGCATAACAGACAACTACAAGGCTTCAGGGCACACAGTATCCAGCATTTATTTAGCTTACATCTAGGGTTTGGTGTGTGTTGGCTGATTCTACCTGGGCCTGGCTGGGGTAGCCCAACTGAAATGACTCTGCCTCACATGCCTCTCATCCTCCTCCTTGGCCAGAAGGCTCACCGGGGCATGTTTTTCTTCTGGAACTTGTAGAGCACTGGAGAACAAGCCCAATTGTGCAAGTACTTGTCAAGCCTTCAATTACATTCCACCCTCTAACATTCAGTTGGCAAAAATGAGCCACAAGCGTACCTCAAAGTCAAGGTGTAGGGAAGCATCCTCTGCCCATGGAGGTGGAAAATGAAGGAGGGTAACCTCTACTTCATTCCTAAGTAATGATTGGTCCCAGCGTGTGATCACCAGAGAGTTGTCAGGTTCTGGTTTTCACCTGGTTCCAACCTAGTGGTCTGCCCTGACCTTGGCTTCTGGTTTCAATTCCAGTCACTAAAACAGATATTTATTTATTCAGTATCATGAGGGGCAGAGAAGGTGAACTCACATTTTCTGAGTTCTTAATGTGGGTCAGACCCTGGGTTACATCCTGGGCACTTGTTATTACAGGCAGTCATCTCTATCCAGGTGAGTTAAGTAGTTATCCTTCGCTTTAGTGAAGAAACTTGTACTCACAGCGGGTTAGTACCATGCAGGTACTCTTTTAGTTGTCTTAAGAGGGTACAAAGACGAAGAAGTAGACTAGTCCACCCACCCTTACAGAGCTTACTGCTCTCTGAATTACTGATTGTCCACTTTAAGTAAAAGTCCTGATTTCATATATTCTTAAGCATCCAAGCCTTAGTTGCCAGAACTCTCTATCTCTCTAACTTATTACCCACCATAGTCCTGATATGACTCTTAAAGGACTAAAAAACAGCTGATATATAGCAGACTGCCCATCATAATGACTTAGTTATCATATTTATTCCTTATCCAAACTGGAACTAAGAGACTTCTTACTGAGGATAAAGTGTGCTGATACCTTCTGTCTGTTTCCTGGCTATGATCAACTTTCTCCACCTAAGAAGCCAATATGAGAGAGTAGGATTAATGGCATCTATCTACTGCCTATATTAGTTTGTTGCATAACAACCACAAAGTCTCAGAGGCTCAGAACAATCAGCATTTATGCTTATGTGTTGGCGTTAGACATTGAATCCAGACCAACCTAACTGTGCATATTGGTTGGCCTCAATTTTCTCATCAGAGAAGTGAAACTAGTAGCACCTATCTTGCAGTGCTTGTGTGAAGATTAGCTGGGATACACTAAGTAAAGTTACCTAATACAGAGCCTGGCACAGTATTTATAGGTTTCCTTCTCTCTTTACATCTGAGGAAATTTGACCATCAGGAGCTACATCTGAAGCTCTAAAGCACCAGATTTTAGAGCCACCCTGTGTCAGACTTTTCAGGACAAAAGAAATAATGCAACAATTTGACATGATGCTTCGTGGAGGCTTCATTTGAGTAAAAAATATATACATATATACGTGACACCCATACAATGAAGGCTTGATTTGTGTGCGTGGGTTAGAAAAGAGAGAGTGCATTGGGGGAAATGGAACAGAGCTAATAAGTTCCCATCTGTGATTTGACCACTCTCCGCCCGACTAGCTGCATATTCATGTCAATTTCCTCCCAGTTACCTAGGGCAAGAAATGAAGAGGAAAGATCTTTAATCATTTTTTTATTCTAATTGAAACATTTTCCTTGCAAGTGGAGAAAGAACAGGTGCCTAACGAGCTCGCATGATGATACAAGGTAGTACATATCACCACAGATATAATTAAACTGGAAGATCAATGAAAATTTCCTTTCTGGACTACTGCCAGGTCTGCCCAGACTGGGATCCAGCTAGCTCTATTTATGCACAGCGATATCCAGAAGTGTGTACTCACACAGGTGTGCCACACAATATTGTATCGTGATAACTCAAACAGCCACAGACTTGCACATCGAGGATGACTTATTTAGGAAAACACAGCTATTTCTGTGTACAGTTAATGATCGTGGACTGCAAGCATCATCTGTCAGGAAGGCAGACAATTGCTGCATCTTATCAAGTCTCACTTTCCCTTTTCCTTTATTACGTTTTTCATTTTTGGTCTATAAAATACAATCACATAAGTAAGCACTGGCCCAGAGGATCAAGATCTGAAAGAAAGGAAGGAAGGGGGAAAAAATAAAGGGAAAGAAGGAGAGAGGAAGGGAATCATCAAGGGAATGAAGCATTGCAAATGTGTGGCCTCTCCTTTGGAGTTCCAGAAAATTAGATTGAGTTTATACCAAGATGTCTAACCTCTCTGGCTCTCAGGACCCTCAGAGTCTGTGGGCCTGTAAATAAGCCCATGCCCATCTTGAGAGTCCAGGGTTCTTCTGATAAAGGGAGCAAGGGAAGAACTTAGGAGGGTGGGTTGGGCTTTGAGATTGGCAGTGATGCAAATTTTGCAGGCCTGGTAGAATTTTCACAGCCTCGTACTTTTTTTAATTTCCTTGCAGAAATGGAAAAAAATAAAATAAAAACAACCTGAGAATTCTATTCAGTTGTTTTGTAGCGATATTGTAATTGAAAAAGAATCACTCCTTGAGTTAAATACTCTTTTAGTCAGCTCGGGCTGCTGTACCAAAATGTCATAGATGGGTGGCTTAAATAACAGACATTTATTTCTCACAGTCTGGAAGCTAGGAAGTCTGAGATCATGGTCCTGGCAGTTTTGTTGTCCTTTGAGAAGCCTCTTCTGTCTTGCAGATGGCTGTCTTCTTGCTGTATCCTTACATGACAAAAAGAGGCAGATCTGATGTCTCTTCCTCTTCTTAAAAGGGCACTAATCCCATCATGACAGGCTCCACCCTCATGACCAATGACCTCATCTAAACCTAATTACCTCCCAAAGGCCCTACCTCCAGACACTATCACATTAGAGGTTAGGGCTTCAACATGTGAATTTTGAGGGGACATATTCAGTCCATAACAGATACTGAACCAAACACATTTGTGGTTGGTTCCACAAAGCAGAAGTGAGTCTGATCCCTAAAGCTCACAGGAAGAGCGATGTTTTGCTTGTATTTCATTTAAGAGGAGACAATGGAGACTGTAGTCCCAATATTCCCCACTCATATTTTACAAAAGAAAAGAATATAGGAGAGTTACAAAAGAATATAAATTCTCTTGTTAGAAATTTCCTTAAAGATAACTTTGGACCAACATATCTGTTCTCATCAGGATAGACTAATTGTGCTAGCAATTTCAAAATCTCAGTGGCTCAACAAAATAAGGATTTGTTCTCATCCAAAGTCTGATCTGTATGTGCCCAGTTGGCAAGTCTCCTTTATACAGTGAACTTAGGGATCCAAGTTCCTTCCAGTGTGAGGCTTCACCATCTCAGAGTCTTCAGAATACTTTGTAGAAGGTGGGAGATCACACATGGGACATTTTATGGCCATGACCAAAAGTGGCCCACGTTCCATTGGCCAGAACTCAGTCACATGGTGTCATCTAGATGCAAGGCGGGGGCGGGAGGCAGAGCACTGGTGCTGTAATCTTCCAGTAAAGATGCAAGAGGAACCCAGAGCATTATTTCTGCTACACCCTCTGTTTTCCAGATGAGGAAAGTGAGGCTCAGTGAGCTGTCTGATGTGTTCAGAATGAATCCATGGCATAAGTGGGACTAGAACTCTTGTCTCCTCACTCCATCTTTTTTTCCTTTATTTCCCATTGTCTCTTAGGCTCTTTGAAGAAGTACAGCAGGACTTAGGGTTTCTGAAGGACAATCCCTAGCCACAAAGAAGATTCTCTCCTTAGAATCCAATGTCAACCTTCTATATACTTACCAGAGAATATGCTTAGAGAGAATTTAAAAATTGATTGACTTAATTTGAGTTTTTTTCAGATGATTTCTTAAATGGTTCTTTGACTTCTGCAAAAGATGACACATTCACCAAGAATGAGGGCAGTATGATATTCTCTTTGATCTTTTGTAATAGCTAATAGTATAGGGAATGTGGTCATTGCTTAATAAATATTTGTTTCTGAGCATGGTCATATTGAGTCTTAAAAAGGCATCTATGGAAAAACAGTAAGAGAAAGACCAATATCTTTCTGATAAAAGGGTAGGCAGTGATTCTGTGTAGTCATCAAATACTTAGGAGGATCTAACATATGTCAAGCATAGTTCTGAGAGCTCGGGATATGGTGGAGAGGGAAACAGATAGTTTTTGCTGGAATCTCAGCTGATACCTGTAGCTTGAACTCAAGTTTCTTTAATGGCTGACTCTGTCTAATACAAGGCATGTTTACTGCTTCTAGTTTACCTTCTTCTGTTATCTGTAAAAGAGGAATACCAGCTGTTATCTAATACCTCTCTGGGCTATTAGACAAATGGTAATAGAGCAAGCGGAGATCCAAAATGATCGAAAATAAAAGACCCAGTAATAAATTTTTACTGGAGGCAAGTTAATGAGACGTGTATGTGGAGGGCAACCTGACTGGTTCCAATAGATCATTAAGGACTCATCTTCGGATTGCTGCTTCTGGAAATGAGGTGGCAATGATGGAAAATGCAGAGCAGCACCAGAGAAAGGGTTTAAGACAACCCTATACATATGAAATGAGTTCAACAAGATTTATGGCATTACAATAAACCACTAACAATTTATGACTATGAGATCAATATGACGGATTCCAAAAAGTGCAGTTCACTGGCCACTATGACCTCATCTCTGAGAGTCCCCTCAACTCTCGACAAATGTCTACACCTTTAGGCCCTACTATTTTTTTTTCTTTGTGAAGAATTATTTTTCTATTTATTTGTGTGTAGGAAGTCTCAAGATTCTCCAACTTTTTCATTCAAAGAATGAAGAACACTCAACTGGCTCCTTCCTCAATAAAGAAGTCCCAAGCTACACAGAAGTGATCATTAACTTGACTCCTACCTTTTATTTCTTTTAAGAATTATCATGTCAAAGACTTTCTCACTAAGGCTTTTAACCCATTCTCATTGTAAGCACCCGGCTTCCCTGATACCTCTCTTGTTTTGGCTTATGGCTTTTGCGTTTTCTAGACAGCAAGCACCTTAAGAGCAGCAACTGTATCTTACTGAGCTCTTCATCTCACGTGCTTTTCCCAGAGACCACGTCATGGTACACACTCAGTAAATGTTTGAGAATGAGTGATTGCGGTTTTCCAGTTTGAGGATGAGAGCCGTGTCTTGGCATATGTACATTTTTGTGTCCAGCACCACTTTGAAGAAGTGAAGGTCGTGCTCCTGATTAGGAGCCAGGACACTTTTTCTATAAGGGGCCAAATAGTGACTATTTTAGGGTTCGTAGGTCATACAGTCTTTGTGGAAACTGCCACTGTAGTACAAAAACAGCCACAGACAATATGTAAAAAAGTGATCACAGCTGTATTCCAAAAGAACTTTCTTTATGGACACTGAAATTTGAATTTCATATAATTTTCATATTTTAAACAATGTTGCTGTTCTTTTAATTTTTTTCAACTATTTAAAAATATAAATACCATCCTTGGCTCATAGGACATACAAAATCAGGTGGCAGGTCATGTGGCCCGGGAGCCACAGTTTGTGGACTCTCACAACAGATCGTGGGGTTACTGGTGCCAGTTTTGGTGGTGGGACTTACTAATGAGTTGAAGCAGCTTTTTGGAATCTTCAACTCCATTTCCTTAGCCAAGTCACAAGTGCTTTAGTTGGTCCAGTTCCTAAGAGGTGAATTACTGTCTTATCTGCCTTCTGTCTTCAAGGACACTTTAATGAATTAATGTTATAGAATTCTTGGGCAAGATACACCACCTTAGGACTAGAGAGTTATGATTAAAATATTAAAATGGAAGAATAAAATATAATTCATGATTTATGGTGAATCATCTTAGATACTTCTAAGAATCAATAACCCATATCATCATTCTCATTTATTCCTGTGACATTCATTCATTTCACAAAGCAAGAATTCCTGATAATATGAAATATATGCCAGACCATATGCATGGGTCAAGCAGAATATGCATCCAAAATTCTGGTACTGTTGTGAGACATGCATGAGAAACAAATACATCTGCTTCTATACTTTAAAAATTAATGTTTAGATTTTTAATATATTGTTGATGTTTACTATAAAATACATCCCTTTGATGATGATTTTGCTACACAAAAATATACACAGAAAAATACAGTCAGTAGTTTGATGTAAGCAAATACAAGTAACAATAATATTTTTTAAGTCAATTAGAACACAGCACTTTACTGCAAGAATTCGACCCGTAGTTTTCCACACACCTGTTGGTCGAATATAAGAGGGAACCAGACCCTGTCATGTAGCTGCTGCCATTTCAGAGAAAATGACTGAAAGAAGATTGATTTACAAGTAAAATGCATATACCAGTTCTTATGCAAACCTGCTTCTGCCCCCAAATTTTAGTGACTAAAAGTCTAGATTTTGGAACCAGACAGTTCTGGGTTCAAATCCTTGGCTTTATCACCCATTAACTGTGACCTCAAGCAATTTACTTAAGCTCTCTCAGCTTCAAATTTCTTCACTGAAAAAATGGAAGCATTAATAATGACTGTGGGTACAAGTGAGATAATGCACATAAAGGACACGTTGCAGTTCCCGCACATTGATAGTTAAGCATTCGTTAAATAGGTATTCTTATTATTAATAAATTTATCATTAGAAAAAATAGAGCCCTTTGTTCAGGGAGTTAAACTTTGTAGAGGTGTAATGTAATTTCAAATATAAGGCAGTGTTGAAATTCTGAGAGATACTTTCCCTTGCCTGGGCTCAGGAGATGGTACTGATGTGAATGTCTTTGTTTTGGCTCTGTGTAAACACCAGAGCCATCAGCTTTAGTTTTCTTGTTGGCTGTTTTCTTGTTGCACTAGGGGCAGTGGGGATATTCCCTGGAATTTCCACTGTATTTGTGCAACTTCCCTTTACCTAATATTTTGGAATTTCATTTTTCTTTTTCTTATTCTCGTCTGATTTCCTTTCTGTTTAGTGTATGGGTTCATTATAATTTATCAAGATCTTACTTATCTAAAGCCTCTGATTTCGAATTCTTTTTTTTTTGCGGTACGCGGGCCTCTCACTGTTGTGGCCTCTCCCGTTGCGGAGCACAGGCTCCGGACGCGCAGGCTCAGCGGCCATGGCTCACGGGCCCAGCTGCTCTGCGGCATGTGGGATCTTCCCGGACCGGGGCACGAACCCGTGTCCCCTGCATCGGCAGGCGGACTCTCAACCACTGCGCCACCAGGGAAGCCCTCCAATTCTTTTTAATCAAGATGTTGTTCATCTACCTAACTTAAGTAAACCAGTGGAAGGACAGTTTCAAATCCTTGTCCCATAGACAGTGTCGAGATACACAAAACCCAGGATACCTAAAGGCCATGTCAGAGAGATGGGAAGGCTCATTTATAGCCTGGTATGCACTCCAGGCCACAGAGTGTGACAGAAAGGGTATAGATAAGGAATCAGAGTGCCTGGCTTTGGAGGTCCTCTCAGCCAACCCAGACCATGGGCATCTCTGCAATTTCTCTAAATTCAGGGGTATTGGTCAATAAAATGGGAATGATTAGGGTACTTACCTCATGTAGTTTAATGTAAATAACATAGTGGATATAATACTTTATAAACGAAATCACCATGCATACTGCTACAGGGTTATTATTATAATTATCATTGTTTACCTCATGTGTGCATGTATCACAAGGATTCCATTTTGGGAACAAATAATTTGTGGTGGTAAGAGTCAAGAGTCTGACACCAACCAGGTGTGTAACTTGTGACAAATCATTCATTTATTTAAGTACTAATTTCCATATCTGCAGAATAAATTAGATACTTGTCAATTCCCCTTCCAGGCATAAAAGATTGGGGTTTCATGAGTACAGGAAATAGGTATGGATAGGCAGGGTGGCCAGAGTCTTAGAGAGCAGGAGAAGTGAGTATGTGATGCTGTAGTCAATGGGGCCACCAAAAGAGTGGGAGCCACGGGGAAAGGGACCCCAAAGGAGATTCACTGGGTAACAGAACACATTGGGCTCAAGGGAATGTTACTTCACAGAGAGCCCATATAGTTCCAAAACTGGCAAGACTTTGAATTAAACCCAGAGCAACTGGAGGGAAGATTGTTCACCATTGCCTTGTCTAAAGTGAAGAGGACTGACCCAGGTAACCTCAACATAAGTAAGAAGGGAGAGATGCAGAGAAGGTTCAGAAATTACAGCCTCTGAATGGGCTTCTTGGCTCCTGTCTCCTTCTCTAGTCCATCCCCCATATTACCACCAGAGGGACCCTAAACTCATATATGGTCTTCCCCCTGTCCAGATTTAAAATCTCTGATTTGTTTCAAGAAAAGATGCTCAATGTCACTGATCATCAGGAAATGCAAACCAAAAGTACAATGAGATCTTACCTCATATCTGTTAGGATAGCTATTATCAAAAAACAAAAGAAAACAAGTGTTGGCAAGGATGTGGAGAAAAATAGTCCTTTTACGCTATTGATGGGAATGGAAAATGGTGTGGCTACTGTGGAAAACAACATGCAGCGTCTCATTTTCCACACGGTGAAATCTAAACTCCCTTGCTTATAGGATCCTTTATTATAAGCAGGATCTACTCTAACTCCTCAGCCTCACGTGCAGTTTCTCTTGCCCAAGAGCAAACCACTCCGAACTTATCATCTTTTCTTCATAGCTCAGTGCCTTTGCACGTGCTGTTCCTCTGCCAGGAATATCCTCTCTGCTTGGAGAATTCTTTCTTTTCCTTTCAGGCCTGGTTCAAATACTACCTTCATTACCATGTATTGTGGCAACTGTAACAAAGTTATTTTTTTAAGAAGGCGTTTACGTATCTGCTTTTCTACTGGCATATGAACTTGTGGAGATGAGCCCATGTTTAACTGTGCTAGTAGATGCTTCATTAATTAATATTTTGTAGAGCTTACTAATGGTTAACAAAATGACCTAAAGAATGGAGGCATCAGGAGAGAACAGATAAAAGAATAGGGCTCTTGAGAATATAAACAGACAAAACCTAACAAGGAACAGATTTAGATTCAATGAAATCATAAACAAGGTACATTTTCCCAATTAAACAATTTATTCAATAATTACTTAGTAAATGTCTCTTATGCACCAGGTACCAAGGATATAAGAGTGAACGAGGCTGACTTATCAAGTCCTGTCAACTAAAATGCTGGTATTCCTAGAGTGTGGTGAGCAAGGGGGAAAGTGGCACAGTAAGAAGCAGAAGAGCAGACAGGGGACACATCACCCAAGGCTTTGCAAGTTAGGGTGAGAACTTCACTTTTATTACAAGTGCAATGCTTTATTATAAGTGCTTTGCTGTAAAAGTTTTCATCAGGGGAATTAAACCATCTGATTGACGTTTTGAGGAGGTCACACTGGCTGTTCTGCAGAGAGTGGACAGTGTGTAAGTGGGGATACCAGTTAGGAGGCTGTGCATGAACCAGGTGAGAAATGATATCGGCCTAGCGACCAGAATCATCTGGAGGGCTGTTAAACACAGGCTCCTGGTCTGCACCCCTAGAACTTCTGATTCTGTAGATCCAGTAGTGATGCAGGTAGGGTCAGAAATTTGCATTTCTAACAAGTTCCCTGTGATGCTGATGCTGCCCTATGGAGACCACACTCTGAAAACCAGTGACTTCTCCTATAGAGTAGAGGTGGTAATGAAGTTGGGACAAAGCATACTGATTTGCAATATAATTTGGAGATAAGATTAGGAAGACATGCTCATGTGCCAATACTAGAAAATATTAGGACAAGGAGTATCCCTATGAAACTTGAATAAGGGAAATACTAGGAAAAGGAATTTTGATCATATGAAACTTAAATGAGGTTTAAAACAAAGCAGCAAACAAAAGGAACACCTTTCATACAATAGGCAATAGAAGTATAGACATCATTTATACCCCCTTCCCTGCCACACACACACACGCGCACACACACACACACACACACACACAGAAACAGGTAAAAGCAAATGGTTTCCCAAAGTGTTTGAAGAAATCGTGTATTATAGGACCAAGGCAACTCCTAAAGGTTTACAGTCTGTGAGTAGTTAAGACTGAACAAGGGAAGGTATCTGTGCTTTTTCATTGTCAGACTCTTGGGGTATCAGATGAAAAAGGGGAGCAGGGTATACAGGCCTTGGGTGTGACCTAGTGTAATTCCTTTCAGGGTTCTCAGAAAACCAGCTACTCCCCCACCCGATTTAGTTCTTCTGCTCAGGCATCCCATGGTGTGTCTCTCTGTCTCCTAGCATGGACTCCTCAGCTTGGCAGCTCTCTCCTTGCACATGAGCTTGAGTAGTGCAGTTAAAAAACAAGCAAAAGCCCTACATGCCAGTGCTTCAGGGACTCTGCCCAGATTCTGTCAGTCTCCTGCTTCATCTTGGTATATCCAATTCCTGCCCTATTAGCTACTTTATTTCTGCCTCTTTGCTCAGCTCTGTTATAAGCTGAACTGTGTCCCCCAAGAACTCATATACTGAAGTTGTAACTGCCCCCTGTCCTAGCCGCAATGCCTCAGAATGTGGCCTTATTTGAAAATAATGAGATCATTGCAGATGCAATCAGTTGAATTAAGATGAAGTCATTAGGGTGGGTCCTAATCTAATATGACCGGTATCCTTATGAAAAAGGGAAATTTAGACACAGAGCCGTGCATACAGGGAGAACAGCATGTGAAGATGATGGCAGAGATTGGGGTCAAGCTTCTATGTCAAAGATAGCTAGCAAACCACCAAAAGCTAGGCAGGAGGCACGAAACAGATTCTTCCTCACAGCTCTCAGAAGGAACCAATCCTACCAACACCTTGATTTTAGACTTCTAGACTCCAGAACTATGAGACAATAGGTCTCTGTTATTAAGCCTCTCAGTGTGTGGTACTTGGTTATAGCAGCCCTAGCAAACTAATACAAGCCTCTTGCGATTATTTCTTCATTGTACAGTGCACTTAGCTCTTAACTCTGCCTTCTTTGTCTCTCAGATCTGCTTCTCTTCTGTGCTCTGTAGCCAGTGTAGTATAAACCAAGTCTCCTGGGACCCCAATCAGGGCACAATGTCCTGGATCCCCTCCTTTCCAGATATGGGATTCTGACACTCTTCCTCATTGGACATCTGCCTCTTTAAGAATCTGTTCCATGTTTTGTTATTCATCTTTGTGTCCTACCAGTGATCAGAGTGCCTAAAACATAGCTGGGGTGTTTGTTGAATGAATAACAAAACTAATGAGCTAGTCATTCTTTATCTACATTTCCCTTTGGTGAATGGGAAAACTCAAGGGCTTTTGACCTTCAGGCTGTTGTCTTTTCATCAATACAATGAGTGCTTTATTTGGGAAGCATCTGTTTTTGGATCACATTACTCAGTAACTGTGTATTCTTAATGAAGATGATCAGTGCAGATCAAGCTGACATCAACACTAAAGATATGGAGGATTGCTTTGGTGTGCAAATGGAAATGGTTTGGTGCCAGGGGATAATGAATACATGAGAATTAGGACTGTGTTATTAAACTGAGAGGATGAAGCTTGTCATTAGTTCCCACTGCTTCTTGGAGTTATTGTTAATAGCTATTTGAGTGAGGAGATGGGAACATGTGGAGAAGAGGAAGTGAAGAAACAAATGTGTAGATAACGTCTGCTCATTGAGATATGTGGAATTTGGAATTGATCATCCTGCAGTTTTCGCTGAAAGGCTAGTGATTTTGAACTGATCTGTTTCCCCAAACTCATCAGAGGTGCAAGCAGCTGACAACTCTGCAGATTCCTCCTGGTGTCTGCACCAGACTTTGATTTCCAATGAAATACAAAGTTCACATTTCACATTTGGCTGCCAGACTCCAAAGAATGATGATCTTTGTTTATCCAGGGAGGGATTGTTCCTGGAAAGGATGTTGGTAAAATTATCATTCAAACAAAAATATTTTGAGAGAGAAAGAGGCACTGTTAATATTTAAGCAGGGACAGTAGGCGTAATTTGGGTTACTTCTGGATAAATGAGAGAGTACCACTTCTCTACTGATGGACCACCCAAAGCCCTATTAAAATGCAACCAAATTCCACTGGAGTTGATTCATTTAGCATTAAGTAAATGCCCATAATCATTAAGCATTAACTCCTGCCAGGGACTGCTATCATCTCTTTAGAACTTCATACACAACAAGAAAGTTTCCCAGTGAAAATCCAACATAATAATATAGTCTATGTTTTTTTAGGAAATGCTCCGAATTTTCAAAATTACTTTTTTTAAACTTTGGTAATATGCATTTATTTATTTTTTTATTGAAGTATAGTTGATTTACAACATTATATTAGTTTCAGGTGTACAACACCTGAAAGTAAGTAATTCAATATTTTCATAGATTATACTCCATTTAAAGTTATTACAAAATAATGGCTACATTTCTCTGTGTTGTACAATATATCCTTGCTGCTTATTTATTTTATACATTATATTTCATATCTCTTAATCCCATACCCCTATCTTGCTCATTCCCCCTTCCCTCTCACCCCTAGTAACCACTAGTTTGTTCTCTATATTTGTGAGTCTGTTTCTGTTTTGTTATGTACATTCACTTGTTTTATTTTGAGATCCCACATATAAGTGATAATATAAAGTATTTTGTCTTTCTCTCTCTGACATATTTCACTAAGAATAACAACCTCTAGGTACAACCACATTGCAAATGGCAGAATTTCATTCTTTTTTTATGGCTGAGTAATATTCCATATATACCACATCTTCTTTATCCATTCATCTGTTGATGGACACTTATGTTGCTTCCATATCTTGGCTATTGTAAATAATGCTGCTATGGATATTGGAGTACACATATCTTTTAGAATTAGTGTTTTCAGTTTCTTTGGATATATACCCAGGAGTAGAATTGCTGGGTCATATGGTAGTTCTATTTTTAATGTTTTGAGGAACCTCCATACTGTTTTCCATAGTGGCTGCACCAGTTTACATTTCCATGCATGGTGTGCAAGAGTTCCCTTTTCTCCACATCCTCCCCAACATTTGTTATTTTTAGACTTTTTGATGTTAGCCATTCTGACAGGTATGAGGTTATATCTCACTATGGTTTTGATTTTCCTTTCTCAGATTATTAGTGATGTTGAGCAACTTTTCACATGCCTGTTGGCCATCTGTATGTCTTCTTTGGAGAAATGTCTATTCAGGTCTTATTTTTTAACTGTTTTTTTTTTTTTTTTTTTTTTTAGTATTGAAATGTATGAGCTGCTTATGTATTTTAAATATTAACCCCTTATCAGTCATATAATTTGCAAATATTTTCTCCCATTCAGGTTATCTTTTCTCTTCGTTGATACTTTTAAGTTAAATTAGGTCCCATTTGTTTATTTTTGCTTTTATTTCTTTTGACTTAGGAGACAGATTCAAAAAACTGTTGCTATGATTTATGTTAAAGAGTGTTCTGCCTATGTTCTCTTCTAGGAGTTTTGTAATTTCAGGTCTTAAATTTAGGTCTTTGATCCATTTTGAGTTTATTTTTGTATGTGTGTGATGAAATTTTCTAATTTCATTTCTTTACATGTAGCTGTCCAGTTTTCCCAGCACCACTTATTGAGGAGACTATCTTTTCTTTGTTGTGTATTCTGCCTTTCTTGGTTGTAGATTAATTGACCATAGGGGTGTGGGTTTGGTTTCTGGGCTTTCTATCCGGTTCCGTTGATCTATATTTCTGTTTTTGTGCCAGTACCATACTGTTTTGATAACTATAGCTTTGTACTATAGTCTGAGGTCAGGGAACCTGATTCCTCTAGTTCTGTTCTCCTTTCTCAAGATTGTTTTAGCTATTCAGGGTCTTTTGCATTTCCATACACATTTTAAAAGTTATTGTTCTAGTTCTGTGGAAAATGCCTTTGGTAATTTGATAGGGATTGCAATGAGTCTGTGTATTGCCTTGAGTAGTATGCTCATTTTAACAATATTGATTCTTCCAATCCAGGAACACACTATATCTTTCCATCTGTTTGTATCATCTTCAATTTCTTTCATCAGCATCTTACAGTTTTCAGAGTACAGGTCTTTTGCCTCCTTAGGTAGATTTATTCGTAGGTATTTTATTCTTTTTGATGCTATGGTAAATGGTATCATTTCCTTAATTTCACTTTCTGATATTTTGTTGTTAGTGTGTAGAAATGGAACAAATTTCTGTATATTAATTCTGTATCCAGCAAGTTTACAAATTCATCGATGAGCTCTAGTAGTTTTCTGGTAGCATCTTTAGGATTTTCTACGTATAGAAACACGTCATCTGCAAACAGTGACAGTCTTACTTCTTTTCCAATTTGGATTCCTTTTATTTCTTTTCCTTCTCTGATTGCATGGCTAAGACTTCCAAAACTATGTTGAATAAAAGTGTCAAAGAGTGGGCATCCTTGTCTTGTTCCTGATCTTAGAGGAAATGCTTTTAGCTTTTCAACATTGAGTGTGATGTTAGCTGTTGGTTTGTCATATATGGTCTTTATTATGTTGAGGTACGTTCCCTCTATGCCTACTTTCTGAAGAGTTTTTGTCATAAATGGATGTTGAATTTTATCAAAGCTTTTTCTGCATCTATTGAGATGATCATATGGTTGTTTTGGGGGGTTTTTGGGGGGGTTTTTTGTTTTTTGTTTTTTTGCAGTACACAGGCCTCTCCTGCTGCAGAGCACAGGCTCTGGAGGCACAGGCTCAGCGGCCATGGCTCACGGGCCCAACCACTCCACAGCATGTGGGATCTTCCCGGACCAGGGCATGAACCCGTGTCCCCTGCATCGGCAGGCGGACACTCAACCACTGCACCACCAGGGAAGCCCAATCATATGGTTTTTAATTCTTCAGTCTGTTAATGTGGTGTATCACATTGATTGATTTGCAGATACGGAAAAATCCTTGCATCCATAGATAAATCCCACTTGATCATGATGTGTGATCCTTTTAATGTATTGTTGGATTCAGTTTGCTAGTATTTTGTTGAGGATTTTTGTGTCTATGTTCAGTGATATTGGCCTGTAATTTTCTTGTTTTATAGTATCTTTGTCTGATTTTGGTATTGGAGTGATGGTGGTCTCATAAAATGAGTTTGGAAGTGTTCCTTCCTCCACAATTTTTTGGAATAGTTTCAGAGGGATAGGTGTTAATTCTTCTCTAAATGTTTGGTAGAATTTATCTGTGAAGCTATCTGGTCCTGGACTTTTGCTTTTCAGGAGTTTTTAAATTACTGATTCAATTTCAGTACTGATAATTGGTCTGTTCATATTTTCTATTTCTTCCTGGTTCAGTCTTGGGTGATTGTGCCTTTCTAAGAATTTGTCCATTTCTTCTAGGTTGTCCATTTTATTGGCGTGTAGTTGCTTATAGTAGTCTCTTATGATTCTTTGTATTTCTATGGTGTTCAGCTAGTGCTTTGAATTCTTTATCTGGTCAATTGTTTGTCTCATTAGTTGTTTTTTCAGGTATTTTCTCTTGTTCTTTAAATTAAGACAAAATCTTATGTCTTCTCATTTTGCTTAACTTTAACTGTCTCTATGAATTTTAAGTAAAACAGTTACCTATTTCAGTCTTCAAGTGGTGCCCTTGTGTGGGAGCATCCTGATATAGTCAGCATGTGCCCAGTGGCTTTAGTGGGAGAGATGGTTCTGACATGAACACGACTCATGTCTTTCCCCAGGGTGTGCTGGCAGCTCTCACCTTGGTAGGAGATGGAGGGGCTAGGGCCAGAGTCAGGTGAAAGCCAGGCCTTCCCCTCTTCTCAGTGGCTGTCACTGCCCTATCACATGCAGGGTTGGGGCTCAAGTTGCTGAAACAGAAGCCCTGATGTTCCACTCTGAGATGACTGTGTTCCCTTTAAGTGTGTGCTCTCCCCCTTCCTAGCACTGGCACCCTTGCCCCAGAGGGGAACAGTGCTGGAGAAAAAGGGGCTGATGTGGGCACTCGGCGAGTGTCAGGGCATGGGCTTTGGCTGTCTGCCCAGGGTCAGAGATCTGGACTGCTTCTGATGCACTGTCTGTGTAAGCACCAGTAATGGCTGCCCCCACCCTGTTCACATGCTGCTTGAAGTTCGAGCCTCATTTGTCCCTCACAGCTGGGCTGTCCCGTTGGTCTCTGCCACCCTCAGCCTCGTATGGAGCTGCATCATAGGGCAGGGCAGGCCTGTGTGGGCTCTTGGTGTGTGTTAGGATGCAGACTGTGGCATTCTCGCTCCAGAGAGGTGGGGTTGCCTCTGATAAGCTGCCTGTGTAAGTGCCAATATTGGCTATACCCACCCTGCTCAGACACCACTTCACCACTTTGGGTCTAAGCCACATCTGTGTCTTACAGCCAAGCTCCCAAGTGGAGCTGGAGCATTTGCTTGGCTCAGGCTGGGGTGCACACAGTGGTGGTGGTTGTAGAAAACTGACCATCCACTTGTGCAGTTTTCATTCCACCCTCTCCACTCTGCTTCAGGAGCAAGCAAGAGTGCACATGCTCCTCACAAGTGGACTCTAGGCTTCCCACAACACTCCTGTTAGTCCCACCAGCCCTCCAACCAGCCAAGAGGGCTGATTTCCCCTGTTTTCGACCACAGAGCTGGGGCACCCAGTATGTGGCTCGGACCACTCACTCCTCATGGAAGATCTCCAATGGTGTAATCTCCCTTTTCCTCTGAGTCCCCTCACAGGGGCACAGGTCCTGACCTGATTGCTTCTGTACCCTTCCTGCCCGATTCTGTGTGGATCTTTCTTTCAGCCTTGTTTGTACGGGGTCTTTTTGCCAGTCTCTTTAGTTTTCAGTGAGAATCGTTCCACGTGTAGATATATTCTTGATGTGTTCATGAGGAGACGTGAATTCCACGTCCTCCTATTCTACCATCTTGATAAACAAACCTTCAAAATTACTTTTAATTTCTTTAAATTAAAAAACAAAATTTAAAGCTTATACGCCATCCCCCAATCACTCACTATGAATAATTATAAAAGATAGTACAGAGGGAGAAGACAATAGCCAAGCAGTTAATAAAATTAGACTACTCATTAACAGATATCCAACATGCAACTGCAAAAGAGTAGACTATCACCAGTAGTCACATGAAGTTCATGGAATGGTGAAATGATGCAGCACTAGCATTTTGAATAAAACACCTTGAGTTGAATCCCAGCTTGGCCTTCCCTAGGTGTGTGATGGTGGTAAAGTCATTTCACCTCTATGAACCACAATTTCTCCATCTGTAGACTGGAACTAATTTGTACAGAATTTTTGTGGGGAATTGAATAAAATAATGCATATAATGTGTACAATATAGGGCTTGATACATAAATGCTCTATTAATAGTAGCTGCTGCTATTAAATCACAAATACTCTGTTTTTACTAGCAACCATTTATACAAACTCTGATTATTTTAAAACAGTATTCTTATAGAATTGTTCTGGTAACTTTATGAACATTTATTATGTCCCCCTGCCCAGAGTTGGAGTTTGTTCCTTTGTTTGTGAGACACTAAATGATTATGACTGAAAAATCAGAAATTCTTATAAAGTTCAAAGATAAATCAAAAATACTTATCATGAAATATGCCTTGTTTCCTGTGATGTATCTTTTGGCCTGAACATAGTAAAATTAAACTATTTCTGGAAAATATAATAGAGCAAAGACTTCTTGGATTTAGTTCAAAGAAAAATCAAGAAATGACTTTTCCAAATGACCATTACAGACATAAAAGTGCTTATGTATGGTATGCTCATCTCCAAAGCACACCATACATGAAGGAAAAAAGTCTTGAGCTGTTGGTTTCTGTGACCTGAAGTCTTCCTCATGAGTCTTTACCATGAAGCTCCCTAATGTTCAATAATATTATGAAAGCCTGCACACTATTGCCTGTGAATGGCTAAGTTGGAGTTCCCCCCTGTAGGTAAAGGGCAATAGGTAATGACATAGTAACTAAGAGAGAATTTTGGCAGAACCAAAGAGGAGAGCAGTGAGTAGAGAGGGAGAAGATACTGCAGGGTTGCCCATAGTAGAAGTGGCCTGTGATGAGGCATGTGACCGCACTTGTAACAGGGAAAGGGAAAATGGAGAGGACCACTCTTGAGTATCTCTGAGGGTGTGCAGGTGTTACAAGACCACCAATATCCTTTAGAAAGACCCACACATCAGTAGAGACCAAAAGGGAGCTCACAGAAACTTAGAAAATCTGAATTGGTAGCTTCATATTGTAACAATGGAATAAACCAGGGTTTATATAAATGTATCGGGATTGGCCCACAAAACTCAAAGTTTTCTTTGTTTTTCTAAATCAAACAAAATCAGGCTCTGGGCGTCACACACCAAGATTAGCAAAATGTCCAGTATCAGTCACTTTTTAGGAGCTGGGGTTGTACTGGAGCCTTAAGGACCACACTTTCCATGTAACTAGAACAAGTCAGAGGTCCTTAGTCACGTGGAAGGTGCTCTTTGTGCTCCTTGTTCAGACCTGTGTGTTCCTTTTGTGGGTGGTGACTCTGCATCTCCTTCAGGACCATGTGGCACAACCATGGGACAAACACCATCAACAACTAGGAATACCTGCTTTGGACCTTTAGGAATAGAGTTTCATTGTACTTGAGCCATCACATATTCTTAAATTTGTCTTGTTGCCACTGTTAAAATAGCTTAGTCTAACCTAACTAACACAAACTTTCTTACATTACTGTGTGGTTCAAGTTCTGTCCTATATGACAAATATTTCCAGGAGAAAAAGTGGGGAATCTGGTAATGCATCTATATTCCATAAAGCTAATCACTAGGTAAAAGTTGTTAAAAATAATTCCAGGTGTATTACCAGAGCCACAAAACATAGATGGTGAAACCTAGAGGGTGATTATAATAAAGAATATAGATTCAGGATTAAGTGTTCAGAAGCCAGCAGATCCACAGAACTCTTTTCAGGATTAACAAGTAGAGTGGACAGGTAGCCCTTTGTAGATCTCCTTAGAAAGCCATGAACAAAGATAAGATATTTACCGTGTACTTTGAACATTTGAAGAAGCAAAGACTGAGATTTTTCTGCAAACAGAAATAAATAAGTGCTCTGATAGCAAGAGGTGACCTATCCCAGTGGAGATATTATGTGATGAAATATGAGCTATATTTCATCAACAGAACCTGGAAGAAGGATCCAGATGGAACCAGAGCAGAGATTATTGCACAGAACAGATCAGCAAATAATGCTTTTGTTGATTTCTTAATAAAAAGAAACCAGAACTTGGATTAGAATCCCACTGTCTATTTAAAGGGTTTTATATAGATTTTTACCTAAACAAAATATAATAAAATGTGTATAGTCCACATTCCATAGTTTGGCCACAGTAACTTACAGTCCATACTTCTCTCATTCCCATAAAGTCCCAAGTTCATTAAGTCACCTAGATATTGTTGCATGTGGATTTCGGACCGGCAATATGCTACTTAGCATTTTAATGAAGACCCTAGTGCCCTAAAATTAAGCATATTCTCCTGATAAAATGTTATATTAACTAAATATTTCACTTTCCAAACATCCTAAAGTTTACAGTGTCGTTTAACTATTAATTCAGGTGTGAAATTCTAATATTTCAGTAGTTGGACAAGCAAGATTTAAAAAATAACAGAGAGGGGACCTTCAAGATGGCAGAAGACTAAGACGTGGAGATCACCTTCCTCCCCACAGATACATCAGAAATACCTCTACATGTGGAACAACTCCTATAGCACACCTACTGAACACTGGCAGAAGACCTCAGACCTCCCAAAAGGCAAGAAACTCCCCACGTACCTGGGTAGGGCAAAAGAAAAAAGGAAAAACAGAGACAAAAGAATAGGGACGGGACGTTCACCTCTGGGAGGGAGCTGTGAAGGAGGAAAAGTTTTGACACACTAGAAGCCCCTTCACTGGTGGAGACGGGAGGTGGGCGGAATTACAACAAATGCTAAAAGAACTTCTTTAGGCAGGAAACACAAGAGAAAGAAAAGACCTACAATAATAAAACCAAAATAATTAAGAAAATGGTAATAGGCACATACATATCAATAACTACCTTAAATGTAAATGGATTAAATGCTCCAACCAAAAGACGTAGACTGGCTGAATGGATACAAAAAGAAAGACCTGTATATATGCTGTCTATCTACAAGAGACCCACTTCAGGCCTAAGGCCACATACAGACTGAAAGTGAGGGGATGGAAAAAGTTATTCCAAGCAAATGGAACTCAAAAGAAATCTGGAGTAGCAATTCCCATATCAGACAAAATAGACTTTAAAATAAGGACTATTACAAGAGACCAAAAAGGACACTACATAATGATCAAGGGATCAATCCATGAAGAAGATATAACAATTGTAGATATTTATGCATCCAACATAGGAGCACCTCAATACATAAGGCAAATGCTAACAGCCATAAAAGGGAAAATCAACAGTAACACAATCATAGTAGGGGAATTTAACACCCCACTTTCACCAATGGAGAGGTCATCCAAAATGAAAATAAATAAGGAAACACAAACTTTAAATGATACATTAAACAACATGGACTTAATTGATGTTTATAGGACATTCCATCCAAAAACAACAGAATACACTCTCTTCTCAAGTGCCCATGGAACATTCTCCAGGATAGATCATATCGTGGGTCACAAATAAAGCCTTGGTAAATTTAAGAAAATTGAAATCATATCAAATATCTTTTCTGACCACAACACTATGAGACTAGATATCAATTACACGAAAAAATCTGTAAAAAATACAAACACATGGAAGCTAAACAATACATTACTAAATAACCAAGAGATCACTGAAGAAATCAAAGAGGAAATCATAAATACCTAGAAACAAATGACAATGAAAACACGAGGACCCAAAACCTATGGGATGCAGCAAAAGCAGTTCTAAGAGGGAAGTTTATAGCAATACAGTCCTACCTCAGGAAACAAGAAACATCTCAAATAAACAACCTAACCTTACAGTTAAAGCAATTTGAGAGAGAAGAACAAGAAAAACCCCAAAGTTAGCAGAAGGAAAGAAATCATAAAGATCAGATCAGAAATAAATGAAAAAGAAATGATGGAAACAATAGCAAAGATCAATAAAACAAAAAGCTGGTTCTTTGAGAAGATAAACGAAATTGATAAACCATTAGCCAGACTCATCAAGAAAAAAAGAGAGAAGACTCAAATCAATAGAATTAGAAATAAAAAAGGAGAAGTAACAACTGACACTGCAGAAATACAAAGGATCATGAGATATTATTACAAGCAACTATATGCCAATAAAATGGACAACCTGGAAGAAATGGACAAATTCTTAGAAAAGCACAACATACTGAGATGGAACCAGGAAGAAATAGAAAATATAAACAGACCAATCACAAGCATTGAAATTGAAACTGTGATTAAAAATCTTCGAACAAAGGCCCAGGACCAGATGGCTTCACAGGCAAATTCTATCACATTTAGAGAAGAGCTAACACCTACCTTTCTCAAACTCTTCCAAAATATAGCAGAGTGAGGAACACTCCCCAAACTCATTCTACAAAGCCACCATCACCCTGATACCAAAACCAGACAAAGATATCACAAAGAAAGAAAACTACAGGCCAATATCACTGATGAACATAGATGCAAAAATCCTCAACAAAATACTAGCAAACAGAATCCAACAGCACATTAAAAGGATCATACATCCTGATCAAGTGGAGTTTATCCCAGGAAAGAAAGGATTCTTCAATATGTGCAAATCAGTCACTGTGATAAACCATATTAACAAATTGAAGGAGAAAAACCATATGATCATCTCAAAGATGCAGAAAAAGCTTTTAACAAAATTCAGCACGCATTTATGATAAAAACCCTCCAGAAAGTAGGCATAGAGGGAACTTATCTCAATATAATAAAGGCCATATATGACAGCCCCACAGCCAACATCGTTCTCAATGGTGAAAAACTGAAACCATTTCCACTAAGATCAGGAAAAAGACACGGTTGCCCATTCTCACAACTGTTATTCAACATAGTTTTGGAAGTTTTAGCCACAGCAGTCAGAGAAGAAAAAGAAATAAAAGGAATCCAAATCAGAAACGAAGAAGTAAAGTTCTAACTGTTTGCAGATGACATGACACTATACATCGAGAACCCTAAAGATGCTACCAGAAAACTACTAGAGCTAATCAATGGATTTGGTAAAGTAGCAGGATGCAAAATTAATGCACAGAAATCTCTTACATTCGTATACACTAATGATGAAAAATCTGAAAGAGAAATTAAGGAAACACTCCCATTTACCATTGCAACAAAAAGAATAAAATACCTAGGAATAAACCTACCTAAGGAGACAAAAGACCTGTATGCAGAAAACTATAAGACACTGATGAAAGAAATTAAAGATGATACAAACAGATGGAGAGATATACCATGTTCTTGGATTGGAAGAACCAACATTGTGAAAATGACTATACTACCCAAAGCAATCTACAGGTTCAGTGCAATCCCTATGAAACCACCAGTGGCATTTTCCAGAGAACCAGGTCAAAAAATTTCACAATTTGTATGGAAACACAAAAGACCCCAAATAGCCAAAGCAATCTTGAGAAAGAAAAACAGAGCTGGAGGAATCAGACTCCTGGACTTCAGACTATACTACATAGCTACAGTAATCAAGACAGTATATGACTGGCACAAAAACATAAATATAGATCAATGCAACAGGATAGAAAGCCCAGAGATAAACCCACACACATATGGTCACCTTATCTTTGATAAAGGAGGCAAGAATATACAATGGAGAAAAGACAGCCTTTTCAATAAGTGGGGCTGGGAAAACTGGACAGCTACATGTAAAAGAATGAAATTAGAACACTCCCTAACACCATACACAAAAGTAAACTCAAAATGGATTAAACACCTAAATGTAAGGCCAGACACTATCAAACTCTTAGAGGAAAACATAGGCAGAACACTCTATGACATAAACCACAGCAAAATCCTTTTTGACCCACCTCCTAGAGTAAAATGAAAATAAAAACAAAAATAACCAAATGGGACCTCATGAAACATAAAAGCTTTTGCACAGCAAAGGAAACCATAAACAAGTCGAAAAGACAACCCTTAGAATGGGAGAAAATATTTGCAAATGAAGCAACTGACAAAGGATTAATCTCCAAAATTTACAAGTAGCTCATGCAGCTCAATATCAAAAAAGCAAACAACCCAATCCAAAAACGGGCAGAAGACCTAAATAGACACTTCTCCAAAGATATACAGATTGCCAACAAACACACGAAAGGATGCTCAACATCGCTAATCATTAGAGAAATGCAAATCAAAACTACAGTGAGGTATCACCTCACACCAATCAGAATGGCCATCATCAAAAAATCTACAAACAATAAACGCTGGAGAGGGTGTGGAGAAAAGGGAACCCTCTTGCACTGTCGGTGGGAATGTAAATTGATACAGCTGCTATGGAGAACAGTATGGAGGTTCCTTAAAAAACTAAAATAGAACTACCATATGACCCAGCAATCCCACTACTGGGCATATACTCAGAGAAAACCATAATTCAAAAAGACACATGCACCCCAATGTTCACTGCAACACTATTTACAATAGCCAGGACATGGAAGCAACCTAAGTGTCCATCAACAGATGAATGGATAAAGAAGATGTGGCACATATATACAATGGAATATTACTCAGCCATGAAAAGAAATGAAGCTGAGTTATTTGTAGTGAGGTAGATGGACCTAGAGCCTGTCATACAGAATGAAGTAACTCAGAAAGAGAAAAACATATACTGTATGCTAACACATATATATGAATCTAAAAAAAAAAAGAAAAAAAGGTTTTGAAGAACCTAGGGACAGAACAGGAATAAAGATGCAGATGTAGAGAATGGAGTTGAGGACACTGGGAGGGGTAAGGGTAAGCTGGGACGAAGTGAGAGTGGCATGGACATGTATCCACTACCAAATGTAAAAGAGATAGCTAGTGGGAAGGAGCCGCATAGCACAGGGAGATCAGCTTGGTTCTTTGCGTCCACCTAGAGGGGTGGGATAGGGAGGGTCGGAGGGAGACACAAGAGGGAGGAGATATGGGGATGTATGTATATGTATAGCTGATTCACTTTGTTGTACAGCAGGAACTAACACACCATTGTAAAGCAATTATACTCCAATAAAGATGTTAAAAAAATAACAGACTTTTAAGAATTTGGCCCCCAATATCCATTGTTATTGATACTCAAGGTACACTTGAAATTCATAATCATTTCCCTGTAACAGCAATCAAGTTATTTTGTTTGCAAACACTGTGAATGATAGAACTGGATAAAAGAAGGAAATAATTTATTTTCCATCATTATATTATCCAGCACTGAATCACTGGGGCCTGATTTGTGGAAAGGCACATTGTAGGAACACAGTAATTATTTGTTGAATAAGTGATAGAAAGAATTAGTGAATGGGGTAGGGAGAAAAATTCAGACTTAAAGGAATGTGGGTCTTAATTGTAGCACTCATACTGAGTCTATCATACAAACAGCAGAACAAGGGAATGTCTAATGTCTCCAGGGGCTAAATTCTGGGACATAAGAACATGTCATTACACAGACCTCTTATAAACTCTGCCCAGCCTGAGGCTGCTCTGGCTGGCTGGAGCCCTCACTGCATTTTTTTATATTGTTGTTTTTTATTTAAGCCGCTAGGTTAGTTCCTGGGTTAATAGTATTAATGACATTCTGAGTCTTGATTTTTCTCCATTTTTAATCAGAAATGGAGACATGTCTTTTTAATAGTTTTAATCATTTCTAATTTTAGGAGTGTTTATGAAATCAGTCTGAATTTTAAATGGAGCTACAGGTATCAAAACTGGGTGATTTTTTTAAAATTTTAGAAATACACTAGTTTTCAGTAGAACACCAAATGTGTGTAAGATTTGCACACCCTTGTACAATTTCCATTCATTTACCCTCACAAAAATGAGATAGATTGAATGTCTTATTCTATTAACCTTTTATAAGGAGACTTTGCTTCTTAGCTGTCAGTGGAATTTAAAGTATTGTTAACTCACAAATCAACAGTGTGATTATAAAGCTTCTTGAAGCCAATCACCGGAATGGATTAAGTAACTAGCAAGATTACATGGTGTTTCTAGCCTAATGTGGCACAATTCAGATTTCAGTAATTGGTGTCCAGTGAAGAAAAGTATCTGTCAAATCAATAAACTTACTCTTGTACATTGATTACTGAGCCTAGCTGTTAAAAGTCATTGATTACCTCGAGGACAGCTATTAAAATTAGAGGACAAGAAGCTGACTAGGATGTTTTACTCTAATAAAAAGTAGCTCTGCTAAAGTAAATAGTTGTTTCTCAGCAATAAGTCGATACCTGGAAGAGCACATCAGTCATTTCCCAAAGCAGATCCCCTCGGCCATGCTGACCTGCTCAGCCTGTGTATGTTTCTTCCAATTCCATTTTGCTGGGTTTGGTGGCAAAAGACAGAATGGAGGAGGGAATATTTTGACATCTTACTGCAATATTGTGCTAGATTTGGGGTATTGGCACTCTCAGCATCAATGCCCAACCCCTTCTGTGTTGCCTGCTGTTTTAGAAGCCACCACATGGCCTCCCTCCATGACAGCTGTTACTCCACAGTCCAAGAACTAAATGAGAAGGTTGTACAAGTTACCACTTCTGTGTATTTAAGGTATACAAGCACAGATCAATGAGATGACTACTGGGTGGTTTCATAGACTTAATGGACAAACTGTGACCTGGAGCTCCACCAGGAATGCATTAACCTGGCCTGTGTGCACCTGAAGTAACGGGGGTGTTAAGATGATGCTTTGAGTTTCTGGGTATCACTGTCAATTTGGATTCTATGTCCAACAGTCCTCTGGATGTTGATGCATTCATTCCCTTCTCCCTAGTTCATAGTTATCCAAGCAAATGGCCATCAGTCCCTTTGGAGAAGGACTGGGAAATTGCTGCCTTTCACACTTGCCAGCTATTGCAGTGTCCTTCTTCTAGGGGACCCAGTCTCTTCTTCAGTAGGGGGCTTCCTGGTGAGAAAGGGGACTCAGGTTTGGAGACCAGACAGCGGATCATAGCTTTTAATTGGAGTGATTCCCATCAGCTTCTTGATCATCCATCCCTGATTTCTTTTACTGCTACAAATTGGCCCAGCTCCCAAAGCCCGCTTCTCTCACCAGCTGTTGTGGGTTAGGTTCCCTAGGAAGCAGATTCTAAAATGCAGTTTGGGTGTTTACTTGGGAATGCACTGGGGATCAGTATCTGAGAAAGGGAATGGAAGGACTCAGGAGTGGGATGAGGGAGAAGGTGAGGGGCAATAGAGGCTCTCAGAGGACCCCACAGAATCCCACAGGGGATTCTAGAGAGCCAGAACTCTGTTGTCTTTCAGTTGGGCTGAGACAGCCAAGCCGTTATGATTCCTGAAAGTCACTGGATGTGGGCTACTCCTGGAAGGGAGTGTGACTTTGAGTGTGGTGGGTCTCTGCAGCTGAGGGCATTCCCTGAAGGAGCAGAAAGCTGAAGGTCATCTGCACACAACAAGCAGTGACAAGTCGTTCATGAGAGGGATCTGAGCAGCACACCCCGTGTCCACCACAGTAACCATTATCACTTGAATCAGGACCCTTTTTGTGAACGAGTGGGGACACTCCTAGTAATGCTGCAGTAACAACAGGCATAAACCAGGACTGTCTGTCTCAGGCAGACATCTAGTCACTCTGGCTGTGATAACACCTGATGACACCCCAAACAGACATTGACGGATTACAGCAGCACCCCGTGATGTGCTGGTGTGGAAAAGTGTTCATTCCTCCATTGCTCTTTGAACTTCTACTTATCGACTATTGGAAGGGATCAGTTCTTTGAGGGATATTAACAAGGATACAATACAACACCTCCTCTCCGTGAGTTTGCTGACTGTACGAAACACTATAATGAAGATTTTCTCAAGGCAAAACTATGTGTTTTTGTGTAAAGCCCTTAACGATAAGTCAGTGCCATTAAATTAAATATTCTCAGGCTTATTTCTCTAAATCATGACCTAGCAATGTAGAATTTTTTTGTATCTCAAAAAAGTCCTTTACCCTGTACCATCAATTATTAAGAGGTGTTTGATACAAGGATGGCTTAAGGAGTCTTGATCATAAGAGAAATGGAGGGTGAAAAATGAAAGAGAATGTGAGAGATATTGAAGGATTGAGAATGTTCCACTGGGACCTTCATCTGTCCTTTCCTTCCTACCCCATTGGCACATAACCCTAGCCCCTAATTATTCTTCCCCATCCCATCTTGATAAAATTCACCTTGTCCAAACAATTGAGGCTAATGTACAAGAACATCCCCCCCTTCCCAGAACCATCCCTAACCAACTACTCAAAAAACTAGCTGAACTTTAGCACATCTGTCTTGCTAAAGTCCTATAAAATAATCTCCCCTTTTCCTCCAGATTAAAGGGCCCCTTCAGAACCTCTCCTGACCAACGTTTAAGAATAAAGGTTTATACTAATGGTTCTCTGGTTGATTTTCTTCTACTAGAAGAGAGATATTAGAGAGAAGTAAGGAAAATTTGGGTATCATGAGAAAGTTACTGCTTCTGTGACTGTCAAGATTAATAGGTGAGCGGGACTAAACGGACAAATTGAAGGCTTAAGGCCACAAATATGGTAGCCTGGACTTGGGATATACTTTCTTCCTCTGAGAAGCATCAAAGAAATAATCTGTAAATCATAAGGAATATAGTCCTTGTGGAATAGGAGTATAGTGGTCTCATTTGTGTAGCCCTTGGCATTCACAAATGAGAATTCATTTGAGAGTTACAGCAAGATCCTGAAATAGATGAGAATAGATATTAATAATATCAACATTTGATAAATAAAGAAACTGAGGCTTAGGAATACTATATGAATTGCCCTAAGGTAGTCAACAGTCAGTGAAGTGTCAGAACAAACAGTTTTCTCTCGTGACTGCTGGAAACTGATCTTGCCCTGAACTGAGAGAATCATAGTGGGGAAACAATAAAGCCATCTAGACTCTGGGAAGGCACCTTTTTTTTTTTTTTGTCATTGCTTTATCTTAGCACTAGCAGAGTGTCTGGCACTTAATAGGTGCTCAATAAATATTAACTGAATGGAAAGGTTAAAGAACTGAGAGTTCTATGAGATCTACTACACGAGCTCCTGTACATGGCAGTGGTGGTGAGAGAAGTTGTGTTGAAGAGAAAGTAGACAGAATTCTTAAGGGAACTAGGTGGAGAGGGAGAGTGCTAGCAAGGGCCTGGAACTGAGTGGCAGAATACACCCATGCAGAAACAAGGAATTTCTAGGTAAGGCTAATTTATGAAGCACAACTGGACTCTGTTTGCATTTATTCTAACTATTACTTTTAATAATCTAGGCTTTGTTGGGTTTAGGATAACTAGCTAATGATTTTAGGTGGACAGATATAAGAATAAAGACAATTCATCAGAAAGCAGCCCCGTGTCTTTGTCTTCTCCACCCATGTATAGGGGCCACTGGGACTTTGAACCAAATGACAAAAGCTATTGGGTTTTTTTTTGAATTTTATTTTATTCTTTATACAGCAGGCTCTTATTAGTTATCCATTTTATACATATTAGTGTATATATGTCAATCCCAATCTCCCAGTTTATCACACCACCACCACCACCCCTGCTTTCCCCCCTTGGCATCCATATGTTTGTTCTCTACATCTGTGTCTCTATTTTCTGCCCTGGTTCATCTGTACCATTTTTCTAGGTTCCATATATATGCGTTAATACACGATATTTGTTTTTCTCTTTCTGACTTACTTCACTCTGCATGACAGTCTCTAGATCCATCCACGTCTCTACAAATGACCCAATTTTGTACCTTTTTATGGCTGAGTAATATTCCATTGTGTATATGTACCACATCTTCTTTATCCATTCATCTGTTGATGGGCATTTAGGTTGCTTCCATGACCTGGCTATTGTATATAGTGCTGCAATGAATATTGGGGTGCATGTGTCTTTTTGAATTATGGTTTCTCTGGGTATATGCCCAGTAGTGGGATTGCTGGATCATATGGTAATTCTATTTTTAGTTTTTTAAGGAACCTCCATACTGTTCCCCATAGTGGCTGTATCAATTTACATTCTCACCAACCAACAGTGCAAGAGGGTTCCCTTTTCTCCACACCCTCTCCAGCATTTGTTGTTTGTAGATTTACTGATGATGCCCATTCTAACTGGTGTGAGGTGATACATCATTGTAGTTTTGATTTGCATTTCTCTAGTGATTAGTGATGTTGAGCATCTTTTCATTTGCTTCTTGGCCATCTGTATGTTTTCTTTGGAGAAATGTCTATTTAGGTCTTCTGCCCATTTTTTGATTGGGTTGTTTGTTTGTTTAATATTGAGCTGCATGAGCTGTTTATATATTTTGGAGATTAATCCCTTGTCAGTTGATTCGTTTGCAAATATTTTCTCCCATTCTGAGGGTTGTCTTTTTGTCTTGTTTGTAGTTTCCTTTGCTTTGCAAAAGCTTTTAAGTTTCAGTAGGTCCCATCTGTTTGTTTTTGTTTTTATTTCCATTACTCTAGGAGGTGGATCAAAAAAGATCTTGCTGTGATTTACATCAAAGAGTGTTCTTCCTATGTTTTCCGCTAACAGTTCTTTAGAGTCCGGTCTGCCATTTAGGCTGTAATCCATTTTGAGTTTATTTTTGTGTATGGTGTTAGGGAGTGTTCGAATTTCATTCTTTTACATCTAGCTGTCCAGTTTTCCCAGCACCACTTATTGAAGAGACTGTCTTTTCTCCATTGTATATCCTTGCCTCCTTTGTCATAGATTAGTTGACCATAGGTGCGTGCGTTTATCTCTGGCCTTTCTATCCATTCCATTGATCTATATTTATGTTTTTGGGCCAGTGCCATATTGTCTTGATTACTGTAGCTTTGTGGTATAGTCTGAAGTCAGGGAGTCTGATTCCTCCAGCTCCATTTTTTTCCCTCAGGACTGCTTTGGCTATTCGGGGTCTTTTGTATCACCATACAGATTTTAAGAGTTTTTCTTCTAGTTCTGTAAAAAATACCGCTAGTAAATTGATAGGGATTGCACTGAATCTGTAGATTGCTTTGGGTAGTATAGTCATTTTCACAATGTTGATTCTTCCAATCCAAGATCATGGTATATATCTCCATGTTTTGGTATCATCTTTCATTTCTTTCATCAGTGTCTTATAGTTTTCTGCATACAGGTCATTTGTCTCATTAGGTAGGTTTATTCCTAGGTATTTTATTCTTTTTGTTTCAGTGGTAAGTGGAAGTGTTTCCTTAATTTCTCTTTCAGATTTTTCATCATTAGTGTATAGGAATGCAAGAGATTTCTGTGCATTGATTTTGTATCCTGCAGCTTTACCAAATTCATTGATTAGCTCTAGTAGTTTTCTGGTGGCATCTTTAGGATTCTGTATGTATAGTATCATGTTGTCTGCAAATAGTGACAGTTTTACTTCTTCTTTTCCAATTTGTATTCCTTTTATTTCTTTTTCTTCTCTGATTGACATGGCAAGGACTTCCAGAACTATGTTGAATAATAGTGGTGAGAATGGACATCCTTGTGTTGTTCCTGATCTTAGAGGAAATGCTTTCAGTTTTTCACCATTGAGAATGATGTTTGCTTTGGGTTTGTTGTATATGGCCTTTATTATGTTGAGGTAGGTTCCCTCTATGCCCACTTTCTGGAGAGCTTTTATCATAAATGGGTATTGAATTTTGTCAAAAGCTTTTTCTGCATCTATTGAGATGATCATATGGTTTTTATTCTTCAATTTGTTAATATGGTATATCACATTGATTGATTTGCATATATTGAAGAATCCTTGCATCCCTGGGATAAATCCCACTTGATCATGGTGTATGATCCTTTTAATGTGTTGTTGGATTCTGTTTGCTAGTATTTTGTTGAGGACTTTTGCATCTAAATTCATCAGTGATATTGGTCTGTAATTTCCTTTTTTTGCAGTATCTTTGTCTGGTTTTGGTATCAGAGTGATGGTGGCCTCATAGAATGAGTTTGGGAGTGTTTCTTCCTCTGCAGTTTTTTGGAAGAGTTTGAGAAGGATGGGTGTTAGCTCTTCTCTAAATGTTTGAGAGAATTCACCTGTGAAGCCATCTGGTCCTGGACTTTTGTTTGTTGGAAGATTTTTAATCAGTTTCAATTTCATTACTTGTGATTGGTCTGTTCATATTTTCTATTTCTTCCTGGTTCAGTCTTGGAAGGTTATACCTTTCTAAGAATTTGTCCATTTCTTCCAGGTTGTCCATTTTATTGGCATAGAGTTTCTTGTAGTAGTCTCTTAGGATGCTTTGTATTTCTGTGATGTTTGTTGTAACTTCTCTTTCATTTCTAATTTTATTGATTTGAGTCCTCTCCCTCTTTTTGTTGATGATTTTGGCTAAAGGTTTATAAATTTTGTTTATCTTCTCAAAGAATCAGCTTTTAGTTTTATTGATCTTTGCTATTGTTTTCTTTGTTTCTATTTCATTTATTTCTGCTCTGATCTTTATGATTTCTTTCCCTCTACTAACTTTGGGTTTTGTTTGTTCTTCTTTCTCTAGTTCCTTTAGGTGTAAGGTTAGATTGTTTCTTTGAGATATTTCTTGTTTCTTGAGGTAGGCTTGTGTAAACTTGCTATAAACTTCCCTCTTAGAACTGCTTTTGCTGCATCCCATAGGTTTTGGATTGTCATGTTTTCATTGTAATTTGTCTCTAGGTATTTTTTTATTTCCACTTTGAGTATTTCAGTGATCTCTTGGTTGTTTAGTAATGTATTGTTTAGCCTCCATGTGTTTTTGTTTTTTATGTTTTTTTCCCTGTAACTGATTTCTAATCTCATAGTGTTGTAGTAGGAAAGATGCTTGATATGATTTCAATTTTGTTAAATTTACTGAGGCTTGATTTGTGACCCCAGATGTGATCTATCCTGTAGAATGTTCCATGTACACTTGAGAAGAACCTGTAATCTGCTGTTTTTGGATGGAGTGTCCTGTAAATATCAGTTAAGTCTATCTGGTCTGCTGTGTCATTTAATACTTGTGTCTCCTTATGAATTTTCTGTTTGGATGAACTGTTGATTGGTGTAAGTGAGGTGTTAAAGTGCCCCACTATTATTGTGTTACTGTCGATTTCCTCTTTTATAGCTTTTAGCAGTTGCCTTATGTACTGAGGTGCTCCTATGTTGTGTGCATATATATTTATAATTGTTATATCTTCCTCTTGGATTGATCCCTTGATCATTATGTAGTGTCCTTCCTTGTCTCTTGTAACATTATTTTAAAGTCTATTTTATCTGATATGAGAATTGCTACTCCAGCTTTCTTTTGATTTCCATTTGCATGGAATATCTTTTTCCATCCCCTCACTTTCAGTCTGTATGTGTCCCTAGGTCTGAAGTGGGTCTCTTGTAGACAGCTTATATATAGGTCTTGTCTTTATATCCATTCTGTGAGCCTGTGTCTTTTGGTTGGAGCATTTAATCCATTCACGTTTAAGGTAATTATTGATAAGTATGTTCCTATTACCATTTTCTTAATTGTTATGGGTTTGTTTTTGTAGGTCCTTTTCTTCTCTTGTGTTTCCCACTTAGAGAAGTTCCTTTAGCATTTGTTGTAGAGCTGGTTTGGTGGTGCTGAATTCTCTTAGCTTTTGCTTGTCTGTAAAGCTTGACAAAAGCTATTGTACATACCTAGAGTAAATGCGAGTTGATGAAAGTGGAAAGGAGGATAAGTTACAACTAAGATGAATGTTCCATATACTTTAAACCACTGCTTTTTATACTCAGGACTTTAATCCAGGTGGTATTTATTTTTGTGTATGGTGTAAGAGAGAGAGATAATTTAATTTTTTTCATATGGACAGCTATTATTGCATAGGTAGCTATTATTGACTGGATGATCTTTTCCAATTGGTCTCAATTGCCCATTGATCTCAATTGCCACTAATCTCATTTATTATGGGTTCGTATATAAGTGGATCTCTTTGTGTTTTCTCTATTATATTTCTAATTTCTATGAAATGTATTACAAAATCCAAATTCTGCAAACAAATGTGCATGTATATATTATAAGAATAGTATAGCAAATATCATACAGCTTTATTTCTGTAGCTCTGTTTTACTTTCTTATCCTAATCAACTCTTTACAAAACGTTTTACCACTCCACATTTATTTGAATCATAGCCTGGTAAGGCTGGAGATCTTTTAGTCTAACTCATCCCTTCATCAGTAAGGGAATGGAAATATACTGCTGTTAAAATGAATTGACTTTTACGTGTATCAACATGGATATTTATAAAAACAAGTTAGAGTGGAAAAGCTGAGGGGCAAAGGATATGTAAGGTATAATATGATTTACATTTCCTTTAAACAGCACTGTGTACAACATTTTATGAATGATATTTAATACTAATTTTGCATACACATATAAATTACAAGGGTATACTTATATGTCCTGAAGGACAGACACCAATTTCAGAATAGTGGAAACTTCTGGGAAGGGAAGGAGGTAGAGAGGGAGTAAAATTTGAGGAGAATATAACATTAAGCATTGTATCAGTTATCTAGTGATGTGTAACAAGCCACCTCAAAACTTAGTGGCTTGAAAACAGCAAATTATAGCTCATGATTATGTGGATTAACTATTGGGACTGCAACCGGCTAGGTATTTCTTCTGGTCTTAGCTGGGCTCACTCATACATTTGTAGTCAACTGGCAGGTCACTTGGGGGCTGGTTGATGCTGGGGAGATGGGAGTGACTGGGGCTCATGTCTCTCATCACCCAGCCCCAGTCCCAGTCATATAGTAATGGCAGGACTTCTTTTCAGTCTAGGCTCAGAACTGGTACACATTGACCAAATCTAGGCTCAGAACTGGTACACATTGACCAAATCAAGTCACAAAATCACATTCTATTGGCTAAATCAAGTCATAAGTCCAGTCAGGTTCAAGGAGTACAGAAAAAGGAAGTGCAAAGCTTCCTTGGAAGCTTTGGAGGGGGCATGCCTACAGGGAAGAGTGGAAAATTGGATCCCTATGTATTTTCATAATTGACCACTGCCACATCTATAGCTTTATTTTTTTAATTAAAAAAAGAATTGTCAAAATCCTAAAATTCCGAGAGGTAGATATATGGGCACCTGTTATTTTTGTACCTTTCTGCATGTTTGAAATAGTTTGTAATTGATCATTTTAATAACATTGAAAACATGATTATATGGTCATCTTTTGACACCAGAAGTATTTCCTGGAATTCCATCAAATCAATGCCAATGACAGTTACACACCTAAGATTCTCATCACCTGGGTCTTTTAACACTGTATAGATAAAATTTGCAGCTTGCTGGGGACCTAGCTGAATTTTCATTTAAATAGCAACATTCAGTCTTCTGATTTGTTCCTGTTGTTCTAATTACTTACCTGGAGAAACTGTTTCCTCATTTCCTAACCCATCCTACCACAGGCCTCTTCTGTGTTGGGTTAGACCCTGGCTAAGGAAAACATCTGTAGACTGCAGGATAATGATAGCAGAAATTATTGCATGGCTCTCTGTGAAGTTTTGTGCATGTGTCCACTGATAAGCCTATTGCTACAAAAGGAGTGAAACAAAATGTTTAATAGATATGAAAGATATTGCTGTCACTTTGCCATTTTCTATGGAGAGGTTTATCCACATCGGAATTCTAATATCGGGGTAGAATCCTCCAATGTATTTCTCAGCTTTCCTTTCCTGCTGTTAGGTTGTGTGTAAGGATAGCATAGGCTGATTCTAATAGCAGCCTAAGAAAACATAATTAAAGATGCGAACATGGTGTCGACCAGACATCCCAAATGCCAACACATATTATGTTGGGTAGTCTTCTATTTTGGATTATCCCTTTGTTTCTCTGGGTAATTGAGAGTTTTCTGTATCCACAATTAACTCCATCATCTATGTGTAGCTAAGCCCTTTTAATTTTTTATTCAACCTACAATGGAACCTGCTCTACCCAAGAATTAGGCTTTTTCCCTGCCACCTTTTCAGACCTCTGGGTCTCCTCATTCAGCCACTTGTGACAATCTGTCCTAGAAAATTGGAAAACGGTTCAGTTTAATTGGTTCTAAAATGGAGGATGCAGTGCCTGTGCTGAGTTTGAGGATGAAACTAACATTTTACAAAGCCCAGCCCAGCAGCAGCTGCCCTTTGGGATTTGGGAGGTAGAACAGCAAGTCACTCTGGAATTTAGAGCTTTATTACAAAGAAGTGCTAACTCTTCTGGTTCTGCTTATAAATGGAATAAAGGGGGAATCTGGCTCACCCATGAACTCTTTCACCTTGTACATGCTCAATATCCTTACGAAATGCAATATCTTACGATCCTTTAAATAACAAATGACCTTATTCCCTTTTATGGGGTCATTAAGGCCTCTAACGGTCCAGGTATAAATCCCAGCTACTACTGCACATCTTAATTTACTATTCATATGTGACTCTCTCTTTGGTTCTCAATTACTATACAACAGCAACTGGCTCATCAAATTATCCCCATCAGAATGTGTCTGTTAAAGATATTGCAGTTTACATCTTAGGGCCCTAATTAAAGTCACTATACTTGATAAACCTTGAACAACTAGTAATTGGAAACCAACAATTAGTACCAGCCACCTCAGTTGAGATCAGCTCTACTGCTGGCTACATGACTAAGCAAAAGGAAATTAGTACACCAGAGATGGCCCACATGCCAAATATGTGTTAACGTCCACTCCTGGGTTTCAGCCAAAGTAATGAAAAGAACTTGGCATTAAAATATTATTAGCTAAAAGTCTTTATATAGATATCTGTGCCATGGAATAGATCAGTCTGATATCCCTGTGGCTTTTCAGCCTTTATCATGCTCATTACTGTTTTCATCATCCTATCTCTGGGTATCTGTGGAGATGGTGCTGTAAGACCACCTCTTTGAGTTTCTTTTCTTCTCAAAAGCCTACAGCTTGCTTTCTTTCTTAACAAAGCATAGGTCACGTTGTCCTACTGTATTCTGCATATACTCCCCCTCTTCGTGCCCCTTATTGTCTACATCTTCAGGGTATCTGCGGCTCAAGGCATGGCAGGAAGCACATGGATTGATATGGTGAGTCTAAGAGAAGTTTGAAGGACTGCAGGCATTGTGCCATATCTTCCAATTAGCCGCCATACTGTTCTGAGACCACACATTTTGGATGGCAACTGGGAAGAGTATATTCTAGTTCCCTGTCCTAGAGACTTGCTGATGGGCCTTTTACAGCTGGAAATGTGTTAACTGCTGTCCTTTGCGAAGGGCAGCAGGAGAGAAAATCTCCTTAGAATGACCTTCTGTTTTGTTGGTCAGCATTGCTCCCCCACTCTCTTGTTCCCGTTCCATTGAATAGCTAATGGAATGGGATATTGCTTGAAGGAGCTTCAGCAGACTTGATGAAGCATCCAAATGCCTCCTCTATAATCTGCTTACCTCATGTTTTTCCAGGAGTTCTTGGCAATGGGAGAAGTGTGATGTTTTAGCAGTCTTTCCTGAAAACATTGCTTCACTTACCATGGCAGATACAGCTTAAGATGGTTTTGTAATCTTTTTTTTTTTTGCGGTCCGCGGGCCTCTCACTGCTGTGGCCTCTCCCGTTGTGGAGAACAGGCTCCGGACGCACAGGCTCAGCGGCCATGGCTTACGGGCCCAGGCGCTCCGCGGCACGCGGGATCCTCCCAGACCGGGGCACGAACCCGTGTCTCCTGCATCGGCAGGCAGACTCTCAACCACTGCGCCACCAGGGAAGCCCGGTTTTGTAATCTTTATCATCCTTTTTTTCACCCTTTGCCAGAGAACCAACATGGCCATTCCAAAGTCTTCCAAGAAACTGATCACACAAATGAATGATAGGTAGTGGCATCTTGTGTTCTTTCATAAAGTGAACAAGTATGGCTTAGGAAGTTCTGTAGTTTTATTGCAAAATAAATACTTGTTCTCAGCACTTTCACTGCTCTGAAACTTGAGCAAATAAAGTTTTACAAAAGCAACTGGGTCCAGATTCATTCCATGGCAGGCTCTGAGATCTGCTTCAAGCTAGTCCTTATGTAGCACTTAGGTATATACCAACTAAGCCTCCCACTCTTCCCTACCATGGTGGACCAAACCAGAAGAGAGTTGAGTCAAATATTATCCAATATCAAGTTACTGCAAACCAATGATAAGATAGTCTCTTTGTATAGGGTAGGTCCTTACCCCCTGGGCTATCCTCAAGATTGAATAACTTCAAAAGGCATCGCCAGTGGACACTAACTGCAATACTGCTTAACTGATTTTGTGTAGTTTGTCCATATGGTGAATCTAATCAGTGCTCCTTTGAAGTACTTAAAATTAGCTCTAAACTCGAAATCAAAATTATTCTGTAATTTCCTGTCAAACAAAAGTTTAAATCTATAAATGGATATTGGCCAATGCTCAAGATAGCCAATGGCTTTTCCATAGGCACTTTAATTGGCCAAGAACAACAACCCTCTTGAAGACCATCAAGTGGAGATATAGAACCCTCTCCCCTCGCTACTCCACAGCTTTTTTGGCATCCTTCTAGCTGTTCCCTTTTCTAGAAGTTATCCTATGACATTAATAAAGGGAAGGTTCTCCACTGGTTTCAAACCAGTTCACTTTAAGAAACTTCATGATAACAGTAAATATTACCTGGCACTCTGTAGACTTTTTCTTGAAGCCATCAAGAGAGAAAAGAATGAAACTCTGATCATGCAGGTAGTATAACAAGTAAAGGAGACAGTTTACTGAGAGCGTGCTAAGAAAAGAAGCATCAAGAAGGGGAAGATGCCATAGAAAACAGAGGGATCAATAGGAACCTAACCTTTAAATACTGTATCATATTAAATGGGGCCTATAGAGGGCTGTCTGCCAGTCAGCTCATAGAATCTTTGAGCCTCGAGTTTATAGAGCTTAGAGTTCATTTAGTCTAAGACTTTTGTCTAACATGTTAACCCTTCTTGGATTGGTCATTTAGCCTCTGCTTGCATATCTACAGGGACAAGGGATTCACCTCTTCCAGTTGCAGCATGTTCTGTTGTCGAACAGCTCTGCTTGCTTATGTCAAATCTACGTCTGCTCCTCAGCACTGTTCTTCCATTGGTCTTGGTCTTCTCTCTAGGGGCATTCAGAAAAAACTCTATTTTTTGTCACTCAGAGGCAGTTTACTCATCATTTCAGCTCTATTCCCAACCTTCTATTACCCTCGTAACAATTTTTATCCTTATTTTAGAAAATAAAGAGAAAAATATCATCAGTAAACTTCAACCAGGTATAACCAGTATGTTAATATTTTAGTACCTATCTTCCAGTTTTTATATCTTTATGTAATACTCTTTATAGAAAAATTAAAGTTAGAGTTATATTTTGTTTAAAACCAGCTATTTTCAGATAATAAGTTATCAAAAACATGTTTTGTCATATATTTTCTTCTACAGCATTATTTTTAATGGTTGCATCATATTTTTTGGTATTGTTAGACCATATTTTATTTACTTCATTCCTGCTCCAAGCATTTAAATGTCTTCTGATATAAAAATACTACCATTAGTATTTATTAATATATATATGATTATCTATTGGCTGCTTATTCTGTGCTAGCAATTGTACTAGGTGCTGGGTAACAGAGGGTAAAACAATTCCAAAATGATCCCTGCTCTCAAGGAGCTTATAGTCCTATAGCTTAATTTATAGTCATCTTATTGCCTTAGGTAATAGGTAATTTTACTTCCCTAGAAGTAAGTAGCTGGACCAGAAAAAATGCATATTATACATTGGATCATTCTTTGGCTATGAAGTAGCCATCCAGGAAAATACCCTCTATTTTTTTTTTTTTTTTTTTTTTTTTTTTTTTTGCTGTACACGGGCCTCTCACTGCTGTGGCCTCTCCCGTTGCGGAGCACAGGCTCCAGACACACAGGCTCCGTGGCCATGGCCCGCGGGCCCAGCCGCTCCGCGGCACGTGGGATCTTCCGGGATCGGGGCACGAACCCGTGTCCCCTGCATCGGCAGGCGGACTCTCAACCACTGCGCCACCAGGGAAGCCCTACCCTCTATTTTTGAACCTGTTTCCTTATACACTTACCAGCACTGAATTTTTATCATTTTGTTAATTCTTCCAAATTTAGGTTGATTATTAAATCATTGTCGCTTTAACTGGAATTTCTTTAATTTCTGCTGATTTACTGTTAAAACAAGCCATTTTCATCAGATTGGAGTATTCATCATAAAATACTTTTACTAGGATAAACAAAAAAATAAAGTATCCTTTCATAAACTAACAAGTTCAATCAAAGGTAGAAAATACCTATAACCTCATTTCATCTTTTCCTTGAACTTAAGTCACATTGTTTGCTTGTTTCTTCAAGTAACTGGTTTCTGTTTCAGCAAGTGTTACAAGGTGTTCAAAACTGAGTGTTTTCTTTCACACCTGATTTCTTCCACCAAAAAGCCTTTGACCCCATGAAAACAGGTTTTAATAGGGTTAATTTAGTTTTTCATCTTGTCACAGTGACTTAACTCCCAGTTACCTTGTGGCAGTATGTATTTGTCTCAACCTACACATTATTATTATTATTATTTTTTTTTTTTTGCGTTACACGGGCCTCTCACTGCTGTGGCCTCTCCCCCTGCGGAGCACAGGCTCCGGACGCACAGGCTCAGAGGCCATGGCTCACGGGCCCAGCCGCTCTGCGGCATGTGGGATCCTCCCAGACCGGGGCACGAACCCGTGTCCCCTGCATCGGCAGGCGGACTCTCAACCACTGCGCCACCAGGGAAGCCCCCCTACACATTATTTTAATGTAGCTGTGTTTAATTGCACGTGGAGAGAGTGTGTTCAGTTTTGTTTAACAGGGTAGCATCTGGTCTGTTCAACAGCCACCATCATGAAGCAGAGAGTTGCGGGTTGGTCTCAGAGCGTGAGAATAGAGAGTCTGAAATGGGAGTCTGAGCCTCAGTTACACTGGCAGGTTCTTTTTTGGGGTCTTGCTGTGACCTTTCCCAGGTCTGCTGCTCTTAGTGAGGTGGAATCACATAAAGGTAGCTAGACACTGCTTTGTCCCACTGCTCCATGGGTGTGTGACCTGCCCAAAAAATCAGCCTGTCTTGCCTGCTGGCCCTCAGACATGGTAGATGCCCCAAACTGTGGGCAGAACTCAGAGTAAGGAAGACCCAGGCACCCTAGTGCAGTGGTAGTTTCTGCTTAGTCTTGAAGGAATTAGACAGACATATTTGGTCCATCTTAGATGCTGCTTTTCCATGAAGCTTCTTCTGGTCCTTTCTAATTAGTGTAATAGACCCCACCTCTGAAGCTGCAAGGTAATAATATTAGCAAACACATCTATAATGTTTATTATGCTAGGCACTCTTCCTCCAACTCATTTAATCCTCACAACAACTCTGTGGGAATAGTATTATCTCCATTTTGTGAGTGAAGAATAACAGAGAGGTTAAGTAACTTGTCCAAAGTTACACAGCTGATAAGTAGGAAAGCCAGATTTCCAATGCAGACAATCAAGCCCTAGAATCCACTGTGCTCTAGTTTTTAATCTTTCCTTTTGAGGATATACTCTGACACCAACTATTTGCCCTGGAAAGGACAATTTAAGTTCTCTCTTTTCATGGTAGGGAAGCCATGCCCAGAGTGATTTGCCCAAAGTCACACTGTCAGAGATAAAAATGAAATTAAACCCAAATGTCCTGGCTACTCCATTACATTGCTCAAAGAGTGCATCCCATATCATAGTTAGGATATCTTAACTGGTATCTGGTATCATAAATGTTATACTCATCCTAACCACTTTACTGTATTGTAAACATCTACAGCATGGCATAATGCATTGTTTATAAATGTTACTCTTTTATATTTCAGCTTCTCTATCTGTACTATTATTATTATAATGTTTGGTTTAATTTTAACCTGCTTTGGTCTCATCCTAAGAAATAATATCACTGAAACTATGTCTTGCAGTGCTGGTTTTATTTATTTTTCTAGCCCATGTTAAGCTAAATAACTGCTTTTTCTAGATTTGCTTGTATGCTTACTAAAATAGGGGGCCCACTGCCAAAAGAAATAGCACCACAATCAGGAAATACTAGGTAGTGGAAAAAACAAAAAACAGTGGGGTCACGTGCTAGCTTTGTCACTCACGACCTTTTGGGCTAATCACCAGAGCTCTGTTTGCTCTTTTGTAAAATGGGTCAAAATATCCTTGTCCTTTTTATCTTCTCGGCTGGATGGGATGATTATATGAGGAAAGAACTGGTTCTTTATAAACTCTAGAGCACAATCATCATTGTCATCACCATTATTACATGTACCTTTGTATTCCCTGTAACACCAACATGAACATCTGTGGGTAATAAATACTCAAGAAATGCTTATTGAACGAACAGAAATGTTTTCTAAGTCTGTGTAACTCCCAACATGCACTGGAAATTCAGATAGGTAAAAAGAAGGTTAAATCTCACTTGCTATCTTGCATCTGCCCTTTAGAAGGCATTTCCTGGTACACTGCATCACAACTTGATTCTGACTCTTCACAGCTCCTGTACCTTCACTGTTTCCCATAAGAAATCCAGTCACTCTCAGCATTTCTTGAGTTGTTAACTTTTCTGAAGAATTGAGAGATGTATGGAATGGTATCAAATCCCAATCCACATAGCTGCTGTCCATGCCCTGGTTTTCATTTCCTTTAACATTCATTTTCTCTCTCTCTCTCTCTCTCTCTCTCTCTCTCTCTCTCTCTCTCTCTCACACACACACACACACACACACACACACACACTGTTTTTCATTCTCTTTGTCTCATTCATATTCATACTCTCATAAATATATATTTCTCTCTCTCTCCCTTTCTGTCTCTCCATCCCTCTTTCTAGTGCGGGTCTTCTCATCCACTCTTACACTTGGAAGTCCCAAACAGTTATTATTGCAATGTTCTGACTGTAACTAAAGCAATAAAAATAATAATGGCAGCAGCCTCCCCCTCCCACATACATTCATCCTTTGTTCCTATGGCACTCCTATAAGACAGACAAGGCAAGTACAAGGCAAGTCTCCATTTTATAGGTGAGGAAACAGAATCTATAACACATCCCAGGTCAGTTATGCTATTCTCATAGAAAGTCAACATTTGAAACTTAGACTCCTTATTCTGAGTTCAGTGTTCCTTCTACGTTGACAATAAGTTCTCAAGTCATCTCCCCTATGAAGCTAGGGTATTTAGAGTAATTGGAGCAAATGAGATCACCTTAGGAAAGAGTTTAGGTGTGTAAGAAAAGGAAGGGATCCAAAGCGGATGCCTGAGAAATGCTGGCATTTAGAAGAGAATCCTGCACTGGATGCTGAAATAGAGTAGCCTGAAAAGTAAGAGAAAAACCAGAAGAGGGTGTTGAAATAGGAACCAACAGAAGAGAATATTCCAAAATAAGAAGTGTGGTCAAGTGGGTTTATTCACTGTGAAAGATCCATTTGGAAGATATCAGAGCAGAGTCCATTGGACATAACAAAATGGGGAGCACTGATGATCTGGGAAGAACAGTTTCGTTGGAGTAATTGAGGAGGAAGCCGACTAGAGATGGCTTGAAGGATGAATAGGAGGTGAAGACTGGAGAATACCATGTGTAGACTACTTGGGGAAAAGAAAAACAGAAAAACAGTGTGGTAGTTAGAGGGGCATGCTAGTTCAGGAGAGGGGATTTTCTTTGAGATCAGATTTGCTAGAGCAAGTTTGAATGCTGATGATATTAATATAATTGAGAAGGAGATGGTATATGCAAACAGAGAGGTTAACTGAAGGCTTTTTCATTTATTTTCAATAGCTTTTTACTAATCCCTTCCCTCTCTGTCTTTTTCTCTCTTCTCTCTCTCCCTTCCTTCCTTCCTTCCCTCCCTCCTTCCCTCTCTCTCTTTTTCCTTTTTTCTTTCTTTCTTTCCTTTCCTTTCTTTCTTTCTCTTTCTCTCTTTCCTCTCTTTCTCTCTTTCTTTCTCTCCACACACACACACACACACACACACACACGCACACACCCCATATCTCCTTGAAGGCCTAGCATGCAAGATTGCAATCCAAAAAAGCCAGCTCAGTTCAAAACTTAATCTCTCTCTCTCTCTCTCTCTCTCTCTCTCTCTCTCTCTCTCTCTCTCACACACACACACACACACACGCACACACAGCTTACCCTTGTCAAATTATGTTTCTTTGTCCTCAGAACTTTTTTGCTTCCTCAGATCATAAAGTCCTCAGGCCAACAAATTTAGACCAAAATAGGAGTGATAATTCTATTTAGACCATTTCTCAAAAGGTATTCACATTTTTAAAGAGATACAATGGACATGTAATCACCCTGTGTATTAGTTTTCTATTGCTTCTTAACAAATTACCACAAATTTAGCAGCTTAAAACAACATCCATTTATTCTCTCACAGTTTCTGTAGGTCGATAGTCCAGCATGGCTCAGCCGGATTCTCTGCTTAGAGTGTCATAAGGCCAAAATCAAGGTGGTGGCCTGCTGTCCTCTCGTATGGAGGCTCTGGGAAGGAATGTGCTCCAAACTCATTCAGGATGTTGCAGAGTTCGGTTCTTGCAGTTGTAGAACTGAGGTCTCCATTTCCTTGCTGCCTGTCACCCAGGGGCTCCTCTCAGCTTCTAGAGGCCATGAGCATTCCTTGGCACATGGTCCCCTCCATCTTCAAAGCCAGGGACAACATGTTGAAACTCCTCATGGTTAGAATCTCTGAATTCCTTTTCTGCTACCAGCTTACCAGCCAGAGAAAACACTGCTCAGGCCGGGGCCACCCACTTAATTTCCATATCTTAAGGTTAACTGATTTAGGACTTTAATTTGATCTGCAAAAGTTCTTCACAGCAGTATCTAGACTAGTGTTCAATTGACCAGGGCACAGAATTCTTGGGACCATCTACCACACCTTGAACTAAAGAATTTTCTGAATTCTTCAAGAAACTTCTCCACCATACCTCTGGCCACCTGCAGTGGACACTGTTTCATCCACAGCTCCCCAGGCAGTCAAGTATTATACCATGTGACACTGGGGCCATAGCTTATTGGAGTAAGGATAGCCTCTGACCCATGGAGACTCAGCCCCTTATACATTTCACTTCCTAGTCCTGGTCTCTCAAAAAATCACTTGTATTTTCTGCCCCTGAGTTAAGTAAAATAAGTTAGTTTCTCTTTTGTTGAAGGCACTTTGAGAAGAAGCTCATTACTTGCAATGATAAGAGATGTGGTTAAGAGACTAGGGAGCTTACTAGTGACACCCTTACTTCCAACCATTCATTTCAAGGACATTTAGCATCTTCTATGTCCAGCACCATCCTAAGCAAGCACTAGGATAGAAGGAGGGAAAACAGTGTCTCCACTTCTTACGGAAAGCTACCACCCTAAAGTTGCAGGGAACCATCATTGTGTTTTTGCGAGTGTGGAAGATTGATTCGAATGATAGCCCCCCATCATGCCCTTCCTGTATCCATGCTCTCAGGCTCTGTTATTTCTGTGGAGTCGGAGAGGCCACACTTGGCTGACATTTGGCTCAACCATGTGACTTGTCAGTAGGATGCCAGCAGACTTAACATAAGCAGAGGCTTGAAAAAGCAGCAGCACATTTTGCTTCCTCTCTTAGAACCCGACAACCATGGTGACTATAAGCCCGGGCAGCCTTCAGAAGGAAGAGAGACCATGCGGGGCAGAGCAGAGCCCATCTAGCCCTGCCCATCCTGGACCAGCCAGACCCCTGCCAACCCGACAAGTCAACCCAACACGATACAGGAACAAGCCCCACCCAGATCCACAGATCACCCAACTATTTGGAGAGAGGGGAAGATAAGTTGCCTATGATTTTTGGCCTTATTCATTTGAGCGATTTCAACAGTAAAGAGGCCTTGACTGCTTCAAGTATAGCCCAGCTCTCCCTCTGTTCACATTTTAACAATTCTGCCAGCTTCTTCTGGCATCAGCATCAGGTCTTTTTATTAAGTAATAGAAAGGTGATTAAGACAGAAACATGATTATGTGGGTTATGCACCCACAGAGGAAGAAAAGCAGAGATTGCCAGCTGCAAACATCTGCAATAAAAGAAATCTTGGGACCAAAAGCAGTTTCTGCTGTTGCCTCCTCCCCCTCTTTCAAAAAACACCAGTCTTATAGGGCAGTAAATCAGTGGTAAGTTACTAGCTGTATCGTATGTGCTGTCCATCTCGTGAGATATTAAACCAGGGTCACTTTTGCTCACATTCTATGCCTGTCACCAAGTGTCCAATAAAAATTCTGTTCTCTGAGGGCATGTCAGGAAAGAGCAGGGCATAGACTTGCCCAACCCTCCCTCACCAGTCCAGGAGAGCCCCAGGCAAGGCTGTCCCTCTGGCCTGACCCCAAGGCTGAGCCATCAGAGTTCCTCAACGATCGGTGGCCACTGGCAATCATACAGAGCTCAGGGAAACCAGTGTAAAAGTAAAGAAGTGTCTGTGACACATTCAAGTCCCTCCATCTCCAAGGTGGTCTAGGGAATTTCTGGGGTAGACCTCACCTGGGTAGTGGGGGAGGACCAACAGGGGGTTAGAAGTCAGGAAACGCAGAATTAAATCTTCCTTTTGTCATTTAATTGTGTGTCCTTGAACAAAATTCCTAACTTCCTGGACATATCTTTTGTATCACCTTCCATAAAATAAGGGTCATGATGGCTCATAATTCAACTTACTTTTTTACGTTGGATAATGCCTAGGAAAAGGGGCTTGAAATGATAAGAAACACTGCAACTAGACACTCATTCTTTTTTTGTTATTGTTACAGTTTTAATGAGGTGTAAGTGACATATAGCACTGAATAAGGTGTGCAGTATAATGATTTGACTTAGATACATCATGAAATGATTATCACAAATTCAGTGAACATCTGTCATCTCGTATAGATAAAAAATTAAATAGAAAAAAATTTGTCTTATGATTAAAACTCCTAATATTTACTCTTAACAACTTTCATGTATAACATACAGCTGTGTTAATTATGTTTATCATGTACATTACATACCTAATAATTATTTATCTTATACCTGGAAATTTGTACCTTTTAACTGCCTTCATCCAATTCCCTCTCCAGCCACCCACCCCACTCTGGTAACCACAAATCTGATCTCTTTTTCTGAGTTTTTTTGTTTGTTCTTTTTGAAGCATAATTGACCTACAGCACTATGTTAGTTCCCGTTACACAGCATAGTGATTTGGTATTTCTATACATTTAAAAATGATCACCACAGTAAGTCTAGTTACAATATGTCACCATACAAAGATATTATATGGTTGTTGACTATATTCCCCACACTGTATATTTCATACCTGTGACTCATTTTTTTTGCAACTGGGAGTTTGTATCTCATAATCTCCCTCACCTATTTCTCTCCTCCCTCCATCTACCTGTGCTCTGGCAACCACATGTTTGTTCTCTGTATCTATAACTCTGTTTCTGTTTTGTTATGTTTGTTCATTTGTTTTGTTTTTTAGATTCCCCATATAAATGAAATAATACAGTATTTGTATTTCTCTGTCTGACTTATTTCACTTAGCATGATACCCTCTAGGTCTATCCATATAGTCATAAATGGCAAGATTTCATTCTTTTTTATGGCTAAGTAGTATTCCATTGTGTGTGTGTGTGTACACATTTTCTTTATCCATTCATCTATCAAGGGACACTTAGGTTGCTTCCATGTCTTGTTCTCCCTGCCTGAGGAGACAGATCCAAAAAAATAGTATTATGGCCAAAGTCGCAAAGCTACTGCCTATGTTTTCTTCTAGAAGTTTTATGGTTTCAGGGCTTACATTTAAGTCTCTAATACATTTTTAATTTATTTTTGTGCACGCTGTTAAAGAGTAGTCCAGTGTGACTCTTTTGCGTGTAGCTGTCTAGTTTTCCCAGTAGCACTTATTGAAATGACTGTCTTTTCTCCACTGTATATTCTTGCCTTTTTGTTGTAGATTAATTGGCCATATAGTGTGTGATCATTTCTGGACTCTCTATTTGGTTCCATTGATCAATGTCTCTTTTGTGCTAATACCATACTGTTTTGATGACTGTAGCTTTACAGTATAGTTTGAAATCAAGAATGTTGATACCTCCAGCTTTGTTCTTCTTTCTTAAGGTTGCATTGGCTGTATGGGGTCTTTTGTATTTCCATACAAATATTAGAATTATTTTTTCTTGTTCTGCAAAAAATGCCATTGGTATTTTGGTAGGGATTGAATTATATCTGTAGATAGCCTTGGGTAGTATGGTCGTTTTAAAAATGTTAGTTATTCCAGTTTATGGACACAGTATAACTTTCCATCTGTGTTTTCTTCAATTTCTTTCATAAGTGTATTATATTTTTCCATATACAGGTCTTTTACCTCCTTAGTTATATTTATTCCTGGGTATTTTATTCTTTTTGAGGCAATTGTAAATGGGATTGTTTTCTTTATTTCTCTTTCTGACAATTTGTTGCTAATGTACAGAAATGCAACAGAGTTCTGTTATTAATTTTGTATCCTACAAATTTACCAAATTCTTTGATAAGCTCTAGTACTTTTTTGGTGGTCTGTTTAGGATTTTCTGTGTATAGCATCACGTCATCTGCAAACTGTGACAGGTTTAGTTCTTCCTTTCCAATTTGGATTCCTTTTATTTCTTTTTCTTATCTGTTTGCTGTGGCTAGGGCTTCCAATACTATGTTAAATAAAAGTGGCAAGAGTTGTCATCCCTGTCTTATTTATGATGTCAGAGGAAATGCTTTCAACTTTTCACTGTTGAGTATATTAACTGTGGACTTGTCATATATGCCCTTTATTATGTTGAGGAATGTTCCCTGTATACCCACTTTCTAGAGAGGTTTTATCATATATGAGCGTTTAATTTTGTCAAAAGTTTTTGAGATGATCATATGGTTTTTAATTCTCAATTTGTTAATATGGTGTATCACATTGATTGATTTGAGGATATTGAACCATCCTTGCATACCTGGGATAAATCTTACTTGGTCATACTGTATGATCCTTTCAAAGTATTGTTGAATTCAGTTTGCTAACATTTTGTTGAGGATTTTTGCATCTATGTTTATCAGTGATGTTGGCCTCTAATTTTTTTTCTACTTTTTTTTTGGCTGCCCCATGTGGCTTGGGGGATCTTAGTTCCCTGACCAGGGATCAAACCCGCACCCTTGGCCTGAGGCATCCCAGTACTGGTGCAGAGAGGCTGGTGGATGGTGCTAGATACTGGGGCTAATAAGCTACAGGGAGGATTCCAAATTGACGCTTGCCAATACCAGTGTCCTCATGGTAGAACAAGCTACCAAAAATGGCTGCTGCCTGTGTCTGTGTCCCCAGGGTGAGCTCCAGTTGTCTCCCGCCTCTCTAGGATGCTCTCCGAGATCAGCAGGTGGGTCCGACCCAGGCTCCTTTCAAATTACAGCTTCTGCCCTGGGTCTCAGAGCATGTGAGAGTACAATCTTTATTTCCCACAGCCCTCTGGCTCTCCTAAAAGTAAGCCTCACTGGCCTTCAAAGCCAAATGTTCTGGGAGCTCATCTTCCTGGTGCAGGACTCCTGGGCTGGGGAGCCCGATATGGGGCTCTGACCATTCCTCTGCAGTTATAATTATCCTCCCATTTGTGGATTACCTACCTGGGGGTATGGGACTTGACTGTACAACATCTCCATCCCTCTTACCCATCTTTTGTGGTTCCTTCTTGATAGCTTTAGTTGTAGAATATCTTTTCTGCTAGTCTTCTGGCTTTTCTCATCAGCAGTTGCTCTGTAAATAGTTGTAATTTTGGTGTATCTGTGGGAGGAGGTAAGCTCTGGGTCTTCCTACTCCACCATCTTAGCCATTCCCTTAGACTCTCATTCTTGTTAAGTAATATGGACCATGGGCACTAGAGTCAGACTACCTGGATTCAGGTCTTTGCCTCTTAATAACTGCTTGACCTCAAGCAATTTACTTAACTTTCCTCATCCGTAAAACAGGGTTAATAAAAATTCCTGTAAAATTTGAGGATTAAATAGGTTGTGTGTAAAGCCGTCAGAAAAAGCATATGGAATATTAGCACAAAATTAATATTAATGCATTATTATTTTGTTGTTATTTTAAGTACTGTTAATCTCTACTTGTATCTGTGGCATTTCTATTTATGCTTTGTTGCAGAGATTACTAAGAGTAAAATAGAAAAATATTTGAATTCATATTTCAGGTCCTTAGCTTCTGAATCCTATAGCCTAGAAAGCTATTTAACTTACCTGTGTTTCTTTACCTGCCCAGTGATGGTGTGGACAGGACTGAGCGAGATAAACTAGTAAAGTGCCTGGAAGACAGTCAGAACTTATTCAATATTAGTTACTTTCCCCACTCCCTTTTTTTTTTGACTGTGGTAAAAAAATACATAACATAAAATTTACTGTCTTAACTATTTTATGTGTACAGTTCAGTAGTAGTGTGAAGTATATTCTCATTGTTTTGAAACTGATTTCCAGAACTTTTTCATGTGGCATATCTGAAACTCGTTAAACAACTCCCCTTTCCCCCATTCTCCAAGTCCTTGGCAACCTGCATTCTATTTTCTTTTCCCATGAATTTGACTACTGCAGATACTACAGCATATCAGTGGAATCACACAGTATTTGTCTTTTTGTGACTAACTTATTTCACTTAGCATAATGTCCTCAAAGTCTATCCATATTGTAGCATGTGACAGGATTCCCTTCATTTTTAAGGTTAAATAATATTCCATTGTGTGTATATACTACATTTTGTTTATCTATTCATCCATCAGTGGACATTTTGGTTGCTTCCACCTCTTGGCTACCGTGAATAGTACTGCTATAAATGTGGGTGTATAGTCCCTTTTATCTCTTGTGCTGATGCAAATAATCAAATAACAAGCATATATACTTTGTTTTCATTTTTGCCTCTTCATAGTTAATGCAAATTATAATTGAATAACAATAGTTTTATGAGTGCTATATTTTTCTTAAGTTGATTTCTTAATATAGACTTCAAACTTAACAGAATCAAAAGATAGAAAGAAAAAGAGAAAGAATACTCATTCTGCATTTATCTGTTAACTCAGAGTCTTACTATGAGCTCACTTAACTTACTATGTGCTTTTTATTGAGAAAAGAAGAAAAACAGACTTTCTGTAAATGAGATATAATCTACATTTCAGTTTACATAGTTACTAGAGATGAATAACGGTCAACAACCATCCTATCAGAAATACAGCCCAATTCTGACTTCTCGTTTAATATCTGTTTATACTCCCCCTTAAAACTTCTGCCCCTTGTACAGTGCCTACCACATCATAGGCACTTACCAAATACTCTTAATAAACCTGGAGTGAATGAAGTTTTTGTAAGGAAGTAAATCATTCCAACAGGGAACTATTAAATCTCAGGGTGGAAAAGAGAAATGTTTTATTTTGGAAAATTAGGAGGGGAAAGCATTACTTTTTCAAGGAAAAAGAGCAGAGTCCTGAAGGGCTAGTTCAGCAGTGCTTTCCTATATCAAAGGTGAGAAGCTGGTTTTTAAAAATCTTTCTTCAGTTAAGCACTTTTCCATCAAAGAGCTAAACGTACATGAGGGATATTTTTTGAATTCATGTGACTTATGCAATCCATACATATTTTATAAGATACCAACCTTTAATACTTAGAAGTACAAGATTCTTTATTTTTCAACTATGGCTTCTTGTCTGAAAGATTCCACACCAATAATCAATTTATCTCCATATTACAAATGCCTCTACCTGGTTGAGATCACAGACTAGAAACACAAATTCCTTTGGAAAATTCAATACCACAAATAGCAACAGCTAGATTAGTTGACATGCAGTCTGAGGCATATTGCCTTAGTAATGTTCCTTGGGCATGTCAAGGGTAAAAGGTAGAAGAGACCAGGAAAGGAGGTTGCAGAAGAGAATCTCTATCATCGTTCTCCCTGCCCTGTCCACTCTCTGCCTCTTGAACTCAAGGGCTGAGGCTGTAGAAAGTGGGCAGAGGGTGGAGGCAACCTTCCCTGGACATTGACATAAAAAAATCATAACTGTAATTATAGTACATTGCCATAGGATAAATACAGACATATTCCAGATGTATTTCTCATCATATATCTAGATGTTGTATTGAATAAATGGCTAGATTATCTCCATCTCACTGTAATGTAAATCTACAATTAAAGAATTTGTCCAAGATTACCGTAGCTGGTAAGTGACATCACTCAAGTTCAAGTTCATGTCTCCTGATCCCAAATGCAAGAAGTTTAGATTTATAATAGGTAGATGGTTGGATGGGTGGATGGATGGTATGGATGGATACATATTACATTCATACATATACATCTATACTACTGAGACTTTATAAGAAAGAAAAAGAGCCAAATCCCTGATCACATTTTACCAAATATACAGTCCTACTTTTTAAGACATCTGACTCCGCTGCCCCAATTATTTTTCTTTTTAAAAATGAGTGCCAGATTGCCTAATCTGACAAACTTAAACATTAAATGCTCTTCCATTAGCCATCTGCAGGTTGCCTAGTCTGTGACTGGTCCATCACACAGTCTTGCCCTTTCTATGCCAAGGTCATCAACATATAGTATGTAACGAGGCATCCAGTACCCAGCCTGACAATCTGACATCATCTTGTGCCTCCATGGAGGGGAAAAAAAAAAGCAACCAACCAACCCCCTAGAAAGGCATTTGCTAACTGCCCACTGGCAATTGTTGAGTGATAACACATGCAGTTCTCCACATGTTTATGCAGAGTCTCAGATTTATCTGACAGTTTTACACCCTCAGGCATGATACACAATAATTAAAATTAAAAATGTTTTGACAGCCTAAACAAATGGCTATATAAATTAGAAAGCTGTAAAAAGTCATGGTAGCCAGAAATAAAGATATATAGATAAATCATAAAATTATAAACAAGGAGAATGTTTTAATACAGGCATGTTTTACCAAGACACTTAAAAATACAGGCTAACTTTTGCCTGAAGGAAGATGGTGGTGAAAAGGAATTTTGGGAACTAGCGAAACCATTCTTTCCTGCTTAGCAAATCTTTTCTCTACCCTTCTCTGGTAACTAAAGAAAAGAAGAAATTTGTTGAGGCTTTCCAACTTCCTCTAAATCTATAATCAGCTGTAGATTATCCAAATTTTAAAAAGCACCTAAATCAGTTGCCTAGAATCTTTACTATTAACCTTCCCAAATGTGTAAAATGATGTGGGCTATATAAAGTTTGGCTTGCTTTCACATTTCTCGAATGTATGGCACAAAACGTGTGTTTATGAAATGAGCCAAATATATGATCTGCATGTGAATATAATTCACTTCAACTAGATGTGCATGAATGTTAAAGTATCATCTTTCACTTAAATCTATCAGGTTGATGAAAGAAGATATCATCATATCACCTGGCCTCAATAATTTTCCATTTCTCCCAACTAAGCCTGCTCACCACTTCCCTAATGCATTTAAGTACTAGGCCATTTCAAAAGAGGGAACAAAATAATTGGAAGTAATCAATGGGATTTTCTGTACCTAGAATGGCTAGATTGCCTGAAACCAACCATATCATGTGGATAGTCTTTGTGATAAATTTTCAGAGCAGTCCTTTATTTGTCAGAGTTCCTGAAGATTTATTGCCACTTCATTATCATATCTCATGTATCCATGGATTAAGAAAGGCGAACTGAGGAAACACCAATGCTTTTTATGGTAATCATCCTAGACCTTCCTGCTTTGTCCTGAACTCTTGCTTTCGATCCTTTGTCCTCTTGGCTCCATTTCTTATTCTTTATCCCACTACTGCCTCTCTTCACTTGCTATTGCTATTTGGTCTTCCCAGTTTAATGTTCTTCATGTGCTCCCTGCAAACAAAGGACCTGGTTCAAATCTGCTCTGCTGGGTCATCCCACTGTGAATCACCTTTTGGGGACATACAACCTGATCTCTTTGGACTAAACCCCCATTCCACACTGATGCCTCGATAGTGCTGCCCCACCTCCAGAAGGCGGAAAGAGAATTTTTCCCCTATTTTGATATATAAATACATGATCTTAAAATAACCATGTGTACAATAATCCATGATTGGAAATCTTTACATTTTAGAGTTTCTCAGATGTTTCTGATAAACAGTTTTGGGAATCGTGGCAGTTTGTTTGCTTTGTTTTAGCAGCAAAACTCTTTCATCTAGTGAAATCTTTAAAAACAACAATAATGACAAAAACAAAAAGCACCTAATTAATAAAAAGACAATTCCTGCTAAAACAGGGACAGTACAAAATGAATGAAATCATTTCCCGATAGAGCAAAGCCTGAGCCAATGGTAGCAAAATCGAGTGCCTACTTATATTTAAATGAATGGAGAGATCAAGTCTAAGGCAACAGAGTCATGGGGACAGGGCTGTGTTACAAGATCTTTTCATTTCTTAAAGAAAGTAAAAACCTGAGACTTAAAAAAAAAAATCTCCCAAATGTAAATGTTGACAATTGGATTTTAAAAACCATTGTCCCTCCTCCACAAAACAAAACCATGTCAGCAGGCCAGAAATGATCCCACAGCCCTCAGTTTGCAACCTGTAATTTAGGCTTCTGTATTAGTTTGCTATTGCTATGAAACAAATTACCCCAGAATTCAGCAGCTTAAAATAACAAACATTTATCTCACACAGTTTCTGGAGTCCACAAATCCAGAGTTGGCTTAGCTGGATAGTTCTGTATCAAGGTTTCTTACAGGTTACATGCAGTCAAGCTGTCTGTTGGGACTGCAGTCACCTCAGAGCTTGACTGGGGTTTACTCACTTACATGACTGTTGGCTGGAGGCCTCCATTATTCTCCATATGGGCCTCGCCTTTGGCCATCTGAGCATCCTCACCACATAGCAGTTGGCTTCCCTTAGAGAGAGTGAGCTAAAACAGAGAGCGAGGCAGAAGCCACAATGCCCTTCATGACTTAGTCTCAGGTCATCTATCATCAGCTCCGCCTAATTCTGTCAGTCACACAGACCAGCCTTGGTATGATGTGGAATTGGACTTCACAAAGGTGTAATAGCCTGAGTTCGGAGTCATTGGGGGCCATCTTGGAGACTGGCTGTTACAGCTTTAGAAACATCAAAATGGGCCAGATATTGGCTGTTCAGTTTACTCAGGTTTATACCATAAATCTGGTGCCCTTTCTCCTAGCTCCTTACCTTCATCGTTTATTCCTCTTTTCCATCCTCCCTCATCACCAACTTGACTCACAGGAAAACCCTGCTTTTCTGCTCAAAATTGTCTTCAGACTGAGATTTATCAGATAGTTCCTGCACTCCTGGCCCTCTAGTGCTGATGAATTGAACTTCCTTTGTATTTAACTATTGGTTCCACCAGCTGGCAATTTGTAGTACCATATGCCAGGGGTCTGGGAGGCAGAGAATAGAAATTAGCATTGGGAGTCTGCAGGTAACTGTGACTCAGATTCCAACACTCTATTCAGCAAACATTTATAGTGAACAGAGTATGTGCCAGAGTCTGTGCTGGTATTGGGGGATTTAGAGATAAATCTGATACATTGGAGAAATCAGGAATCAGAGGTCTAGGGGGTTAAATAGAGGGTTGGGGAACCAGCCAGGAAGTGTAGTAATGGATAGGGAACCATCAAAAGGGTCTTAGAGATGCCTGGGAATGTGTGTACAAAGTGGCAAAAAGACAAGAATGTAGAAATTGGAGAGTTGAGACATAGTACAATTACTAAAGAATTAGTCCTGATTGCCCAACAGTTGCTTTTTCCAGGAGTTGGTGTCAAGTTGGAAGAGTCCCTGAATCCAAGTGAGAAGAGGGATAAGATAGCAGCTGTCTGAGGGAAAGGCCACTGTGACTGCCTACAGTTGAGTTTAGATGATGGTTGACAACAGGTGGTGATTTTGGCTTGGTTCCCTCATCTGTAAAATAGAAATAATAGTAACATAAAATACTATCTAATATAAAATCAAATAAATACAAATATATAAATAAACAAATAAATATATATAGAAATATAAAGTCTCACAGGTTTATTTTGAAAATGTTTAATTCATTTGGTATATGCAAGGCACTTAGAGCAGTCCCTGGTACATAATAAGCACCATATAAGTGATAGCTACCATCCTTCAGTAATAACAGCCTCGTTTCCTAAATCTAGGGGGAGAATATTTACAAACCTAGGTAGCTTAGATCAAGTGTCTACTCAAGATAATTGATACGAAAACATTGGGACAGTGTACTGAGAGGAAAGAAAGATGAAGTCAGGCAAAATACTGGATAATACTGGGTTGGACAAAAAATTTGTTCATTTTTTTCCATAAGATGGCTCTAGTAGCCCTTAGTTGTCATTAACTTTATTCAAAACAATTTTGTTAGATTGTATTTTAACAGTGGTCATATCAGTGTGCATTTTTAAAAACTTATCAAAATTGGTGAATTTGGGGATAGCTATTTTAATATTGAAGGTGGAAGAGAAAAAGCAACATTTTGGGCATATTATGCTTTATTATTTCAAGAAAGGTAAAAATGCAACTGAAACGCAAAAAAAAAAAAAAAGATTTGTGCAGTGTATGGAGAAGGTGCTGTGACTAATCAAACATGTCAAAAGTGGTTTGCGAAGTTTCATGCTGGAGATTTCTCCCTGGATGATGCTCCATAATCGGGTAGACCAGTTGAAGTTGATAGTGATTAAATTGAGACATTACTTGAGAACAATCAGTGTTATACCACGCGGGAGATAGCCGACATACTCAAAATATCCAAATGAAGAGCTGAAAATCATTTGCACCAGCTTGGTTATGTTAATCGCTTTGATGTTTGAGTTCCACATAAGTTAAACGAATAAATATCTTCTTGACCTTATTTCCGCATGCGATTCTCTACTTAAACATAACGAAAATGTTCTGTTTTTAAAACAAATTGTGGTGGGTGATGAAAACTGGACACTGTACAATAATGTGGAATGGAAGAGATAGTGGGGCAAGCTAAATGAACCACTACCAACCATGTCAAATGCCACTCTTTATCCAAAGAAGATGATGTTGTGTATATGGTGGGATTGAAAGGGAGTCCTCTATTATGAGCTCCTTCCAGAAAACCAAACGATTAATTCCAACAAGTATTGCTCCCAATTAGACCAACTGAAAGCAGCACTTGACGAAAAGCATCCAGAATTAGTCAACAGAAAACGCATAATCTTCCATTAGGATAACGCAAGACCGCATGTTTCTTTGATGGCCAGGCAAAAACTGTTACAGCTTGGCTAGGAAGTTCTTATTCGTGTGCCACATACACCAGACATTGCACCTTCGGATTTCCATTTATTTTGGTCTGTACAAAATTCTCTTAATGGAAAAAATTTTAATTCCCTGGAAGGTTGTAAAAGGCACTTGGAACAGTTCTGTGCTCAAAAAGATAAAAAGTTTTAGGAAGATGGAATTATGAAGTTACCTGAAATATGGCAGAAGGTAGTGGAACAGAAGGGTGAATACGTTGTTCAATAAAGTTCTTGTGAAAATGAAAAATGTGTCTTATTTTTACTTAAATATTGAAGGAACTTTTCGGCCAACCCAATACCAACAACTAAGAGACAGAATCAGAAAATGCATATTTATTAAATTTTAAATGTGTTTGATGGGAAAAGAAACTCCCTTAAATGGATTACACATCTCTTTAGTTTTTTAAGTAAAGTATTCTCAATATGGTATATGTTTTTCTTGATTTTACAGGTTATACTTATTATTACTAGGGTGTAATATCACAATAGGTTTGGGTTTTTTTTATTATATGAAGTGTTGTATCCTATACTAAATTATCTCAAACTTCTAAACTTTTAAAGTTCTTATATTTACTATTATGTAATAGAGTCAGTAAAACTACACTGCTAATGGCTTTTACTTATTAGTGCTATCAGAATCCCAAATTCAGATAGACTCTCCCTTCTTTCCAATTGCTGCTTCTCTTTGTTCCCCGGGAATCAATGACTGAGATTATTAGGATTATCTGCCAAAAATAAGGTAGATTCTAAGTAAGAACGTGAGAAGTCTTCCTATGAATAAAATATATTTGGTCTTTATTATATCTATTTAGATTGATCAGGAGTCTTTCTTGCCTCTAAATGACTATATCACTGAGGATTTCAAACTTAAAGAGAGGCTTACACAATAATAGGAATTGCGGTAGGAATGGCTGGGGGAGTACAAATCGGGAATATTTCTTTGGGGAAAATCAGGAAGTGTAAGAATCACAGGGAAGCTGCCAACAATGATCCCAACTGCTTGCAACACTAATATGTAGTTCTTATGACTCAGGAAGCCAACAGAAGCCAGTTCTAGTGCTTTTAGCTGTCTACAGCACTTCAAGGGTGATTCTCAGAAGACTCACTGGAATTCATGGAAAACCCCATGAATTCTTGATTTCAGGAGAATCCCCAGAAGCCAAGGGAAGCTGCTGTAGATCATCTTGGTTGTCTACATATACCTGCTGCCAGAATAATGACTTCTTCTCTCCCACTTTCAAATCTTCTATCCAAGACAGTATCCTAAAACCATGCAATGAAAGGGATTCTGTAAAATGCAGATCCAGACTTCTACTCTACAAGTGTAGAAGGGATCAGGGGTGATGCCTAGTCGGCAATAGGGAGTTTGACACAGTCCACCCCTTTATTAACTTAACAGTTATGCACATCTCTTTACCCATATTTGAAATTTCAAATAACACCATCATGCTTATGGCTAATATATATAACTATACCTTGAATAATCAAAGATGCGCTCACTTTGTCCCCCAAGATGGAAAACAGAAATTTTATTAGTTTATAAGTTTTTTACTATTTTTTGAGTAATTCTTATTCCTTTCCTCAGCGAGTAGTCTTTTAATATTCTGTAACTTAAAAAGAAGACATTACTAAATAACATGTAAAATACGTATATAAGAAAGCTAGGAACAAACTGTGTATATCTACTATGGTCATCATTTCTGAAACTGGTCATGAGGCCATGTTGGTTATTTTTTTTCTTCCATGATTTATTCTATATTCCGTTTATTTCAGCTAAAATCACAGCTACTCTGATCCAAACCTTCATTTCCAGGGCTATTAGTGGTCCTCCCAGTATTGCATTGCCATAGTCTCCCAATAACTTTTACTCTACATAAGTTCTAAGTGTTTCACAAGAGAATATCCTACTTTCAGATGTACTCCTTCATGTCCCACTATATAACATTATGAAACTACCCCCATTTCTATAGCAAAACCGATATCTCCATTCAGTACCATAATGCCTCTTTGCCCAAAGCATTAGGCATTATGGCATTATAGCTAGCAGCAAAAGAAGCTCCAAAGTGCCAGGTGATAACCTCAACTTCCAGTTAACTGCGTTCATTGTTGTGCCCCCATCGAAGCACTCCTCCCTTGGGAACTAATATCTTTAAACCAGAGACTTCAAAGTCACAAAAGCAAGAAGCAAAAAGTCTTGGAGTAGGCTATTAAGGGTTAATAGAGAAAGAAGCCAATTTTACCCCTTCATTCCCCAGATTGTAAGTTCTAGCTATAGGAAAACAGCCCCATTATTGATTTCTGGCTCAGAAAATATATGGTGCCATATTGGTTTTTCCCAGATCCATAACAGCTAGCACCATCCCTGGGTCTTCAGTAGGCTGTTCCACTCTTCTATTAGGCAAATCCCTTTGGGGTTATAAGAGAGATAAGATCAATGAATATTGTGGTCGTGCATCTATTCTTTTGTTGTAAAGTGAGCTTCTTTGATAGAAGCAATGTTGAGTGTGATGCCTTGATGGTGAAAAAGATAGTCAGAATATCCACATATGATGTTGTGGGTAGAATCACTGCAGATTACAGGGAGGATAAGCAAATAATATATAGAGTAAGTATCAATTACAGTGACTAAAAATTTCAGACTTCATGATGGAAGGAGCCTTCCAATGTGATTACTTGCCACCAAGGGGTTGACCTGTATTCCCAAGGAATGATGCCATACTGAGCACTCAATGTTGTCTCTACTCTTGGTGTGTTGGGCACTCAACAGTAACTGTCATCTGTGTTGTTAAATCTATAGGTAATTTTAACACATCCTTCCTGCAGAGTCCACTTTGTTCATAAACCCATGACTAGAGAAAGAGGCTGACTGAGATCCACCAAACAGATATTCTTGTCCACCTGATCAATAAGAGACTCCTTTTCAGGGAAACCTTTTTTAAAGAATTCACATGGATACAAATATTCTCATATCCTGCACCTATTCTGAGATAGCTCCAGCCATGTACTTCTTCCTCTGTCTTCCTTATCATTTGCTCTTCAAATTTACTTCCTTTGAACATCTGGCCAAACCATTAACTGTTGCCCACAAATTGACATAAACTTTACCTCTGCATATGTATCTTTCCAGGTAAAGGTAACAACTAGATGCATCACTAATAGTTCTGATGGGAGTATTCCCTTCCCAAATGTCTTTCAGAGTCATTTCAGAGTATCCTGCAGTGGTCTAAGTTGGCGTTGTGGTGGCATTCTTTGTGGGATTTTTAGCCTTTAAAATAGGCCTAAAGTCATTCTTTCTTATAATTAGTAGCATGAACTTTCCATGGGGTTGAGGGAGAAGTGGCTATGTATCAATCATAGTTACCATGACAGTCAGCTGCACATGAATTTACTTGGTCCTTAACAACCTGCTAGAATCCAGTCTCATACGTCGCCCTTCCATTTGATGATGAAGTGTTGTCAAACATGACCGAATTTATGTCTTCATGGCACACACAACACCTTATCCATGAGCTATAACTCAAGTAGCATGGTCACTTGGTGTTCTAGGGTCAGTTGTTCAGTCTCCACTATGGCCCAGTAACAAGCAGGCATTGTGTTTTCAAAATGAGAATATTTCTCTGCAAAACAGGGCATGTCTTTCTCTCCACATTTTAGAGTTGCACTCTGTCATTCTCTCATTGGGGTTGCCACAGGTACCATATCAAAACCATAAGAATTACAGATAATTAGGTTACAATTGTATCTAGTGAGTCATATGGTTAAAATGGGAAATCAGCTTGACCTGCAGCCTGGACCTGCTGTGAAATCTCTTCTTGCTCTGGGCTCTAGTCACAACTGGCACCACTGGTAACCAGGGTGGAATAACATGTTCCTATGCTGTCTATCTGGATCCCAAAATGCAGCCATCTTCACCAGTTATTGTGACTCTTTATTAGTAGCAGAAGGTACAAGATATATCAACTTGTCTTCCTCTTTAAATAGGATCCCATGCTTCCTAGATTGCTGGACTCCTAAATATCACACTGGAATAGCAGGTCCCTGAATTTCCCTAGGGTTTATTCCCACCCTCTAACATGCATATATTTAATAAATTCACCTTGAGTACTTTCTACTTCCATGTCCACTCAGCATTGCCATCAACATAGTGGACCAGTATGGTACCCTATGAGATGGTGGTATGATCAAGTTCCTTTTAGATAAGATGAGTTCTTTTCTAACTTCTAATGTGCTCCAAATCATCTGGAGCTCTTGTTAAAATGCATATTTTGATTTGGTAGGTCTGGAGTGGGACCTGAGATTCTGCATTCCTAACAATCTGCCAGGTGATGGTAATCACACTTTGAGTAAAAAGAGACTAGTTTCAATAAGAGAGTCAGAAAGTTGACATACCCCTGAGTAAAGTCACTGGTGGTATAATGCTCTCTCTTCCAAATGAAAGCAAACTACTGCTGGTGGTCCTGTTGACTGAGAGAAAAAAAGAAGATGCCAAGTCAATATCTGCATAGCAGTTTGCAAGGTTTATGTGGACATGCCCCAATAAAGAGACTGCAGTTGTAACAGTAAATGCAAATGGAGCCACCACTTGATTAAGTCTGTGAAAATACACTTTCATTCTCCAAGAGCAGTCTATCTTCTGCACAAGTTAAATTAGGAGATAAAAGAGAATTAACAGAAATCAGTATATTTCATCTTCCGAACCTCTGATGGTGGAACTAATCTCTACATTTTCCCTAGGAAAGCAGTAATATTTATGATTTGCTATTTTGATAGAAAATGTATTCCAGGTGGTTTCACTGGCCCTTTCTACCATAATAGCCCCCAATGCATTGATGAAGGAGTAACCAGAGTATCAAATGTGTGTATTGGGCCAGTTGCCAAGTATATCTGTCCCTTGCTTGCATCTAAGAACTAGAGAAATAACTACAGAGTGGGGCTGTAGACTCATTGGTCTTACTGTAAATGGACTCAGACTTAAACTTCATTTATCAACTGAACTTCTTAAGCCCCTACTCTGACTGATATATCAGGTCCACAAAGATTAGTGTTTGTATTCGTTTTTAAGAGGTATACTGTAATCTCTGAAAAGTCTCAGTAGTTCTCTTTTCCCAATACACAGTCACTCTGATAAATAACCACTTTGGGGAAATGCTTGGAGGGAGAAATGTAGATCATACTTGTGGCAGTCTTGCAGGGTCCTTCTTCTAGGAGCCTGTGCCTAGCCTTCATTCAAGAAACTCTGTGTCTGTACTGGTTTGGGAACTGAATGAAGAGCTGTGCCTTTCTCCTTTGATGTCTGAAGTCAGATCTCCATTCACTAGGACTAGAGGGTGTTTCCTTTTTTCCCCACTTCTGTGGATTAAGTGCATCTTGATAAGGCTGTTCACCAACTTCAGTCATAGGGACATCATGACCACTGCCAAAGATTTCTACTGGCTAAATCAAACCATCCTGAATGGGGTTATAGACCTGACACCTAATACAATAATAACACTGATCTTATCATAGGCACTTCAGCCTTGCCACTTAATCATCTCCCACTTCTGGAGGCCATCATCCTCTAATGAAATCAAGGAACCTTTTTCAGTGGCTGTATCTTTCACCCTCATTCCCAGATTACAGAGAAAAGCCACAACAAATCCTTTCAGGGCTGCTGGTGCTACCCTTATCAAGTCATTTCTGAATACCTTAGAGAAAAGTGTGCTCTCTTAGCCCTCCTAGGAACCTACTGTACATGGGGCTGTGTGCAGGAATTGATATGATAAATCAAATTTATCATTCTTACCTTCATAAACTTCTAAATTCCTTCCTCTGCATCCTACCAAGGAAGTTCTAACAATTCAAACATCACAGAAAGTAGGACAGTGTTGAGTCTTATTGTCATTCAGATAACCATGTAAATTATTAAATACTAGCTTATTGAGATGACACATGGAATGCAAAATCTGTGCTAAGTGCACCCATATTGATACAGTTTACACTTCTCTCTCCCTTGTGTTAAAACTTATTTCCCTACACATTCTCTAGGTTCTGCTGATATCAATAGGCAAAAATCTTCTTTCAGTGAAATGCTACCTCTTCCAGATCAGGTGTTATAACTGTCTTCTGGAATCTGTAGAAATTTGTTTCAGATTATGAATCTGGAAGCAAAAAAGGTGGTAGAGGCTACTTTTAAGAAGAATTGATATCCCCTTGCAAGGTAGTTTTTTCAGATGAGTTTCTTCACGTGGCTTTAGGCAAGGGAAGTCTAGCATTCCTCCTAGTGACCTATTAATGAGATCAACAATCACAAATGCATTCATGGAAAGAGAAGTTCCATTCAATCAGCACTGTTTATCCTGTGCCCTCAGGCATACATGCCTTAGTTTTGTACAAAACTGATATTAAAGGTTTACCTGTGCTGTAACTAAAATTTATAAACTTTGAAAAGAGTTAAATATTTAAATGCTAAACTTCCATTTAGTACTAGGCGTCATCACTTATGCCATTGTATTCTCTATTAACATGTTAATTATCTAATAATTGTATAACCTAAAGCAAAGAGAAAACAGTACTAATTGTTTAGATAGGTTTATTTTGCTCATAGATTTATTTTGTTTATAGTTTCCTTCTATTATTTCCGAAATTTATATTTAAATGTTATGTATTATACTTTCTGAGAAATAACTCTAAAAATTGTATAATATCTTCTTTCCCACCCTGCTAACAGTCCAGCCCCCGATTCAATGGCCTTCAACTGAAAGCTAGTGAAAAACCTGGTCTCCTACTAGATTTACATAGAGGGGCTCAAACTTGATATGTTTTGATGATTAGTGAATAAATTCTTTGTTTTATTTTGGAATATTCCAACAATGCATTTTAACTATTGTGTTAAGAAATAGTAAAGAATAGTAAATATTAGTAAATATACTATTCTTATAAATATACTATTCTTAAATAGTAAATATACTATTCTTAATATGTTAAGAACAGTAAATTATATTTGAATATATATGAACACATGTGGTCATACTATGGATGAGGATTCTTTCTGGGGAGGTACCAAAAATTATCATTTAAACTACCATTTAAATTATTTTAAGATTAACTTCCAAACAGAACAACATTAAAATGCATAATTCTCACCTGCATAATGTTGCTCTGGAAATCACTGTCTCCATTTAAGAGCTGCTTCTATTTAGCAAAGATAAAAATGTGCTAGTGTTTAATTCTCTAGACAGGCCTCATTGAATGTATATGCATGTCCCAAATAAAGAGGCAACTTCACTGAAGCCAGTTTTTCCGCTTGTATAAAGTTTATAATGTGATGCTAATTCTCTTGACATTAATGCATGTTTATTTATAAGCAACCAAAAATGATTGAAAATAAAAAGTGTCAAGTAATAAATTATGTGAAACAGATATATTGAAAAAGTGAAATGATATAAAACCACATACAAAAAATAATCACAGGGCTTCCCTGGTGGCGCAGTGGTTGAGAGTCCGCCTGCCGATGCAGGGGACACGGGTTCGTGCCCCGGTCTGGGAAGATCCCACATGCCGCGGAGCGGCTAGGCCCGTGAGCCATGGCTGCTGGGCCTGCGCGTCCAGAGCCTGTGCTCCGCAACGGGAGAGGCCACAGCAGTGAGAAGCCCACGTAATGCAAAAAAAAAAAAAAAAAAAAAAAAAAAAAAAAAAAAAAAAAAAAAAAAATAATCACAGCTTTTTTCTTCTAAATGGATGTCTGATTGCTTTTATATGCCCCCTGAAGGTTTTCCTTCAGCCTCGAAGGATAAATTACACAAAAAGGGTAAGTTTTCATTAATCTGCAGGCTGACATTTTTATAATAAAAAGAAAAAAATGTTTAAATGATACTAAGGGTTGGTCAGAGTGACAAAAACCAGTAGACTAGAAAGGGAAGGTTGGTGTGCCATCCTTAATTTGTGTAAGCTCAGATCAGGAAATTTAAAAACTATATTTTGCTAGTGAAAAGTGGCTCATAAAAAATAGTCAGCCCTTCTGGATGAGTTTAGTCTTTCTTAAAATCATATATACTGAGTTGATTAATTGACTGCTTGATATATCAATAACCCCTATGCATACACTTCAACCTGGGATCCAGAGATTTGGGGAAGGGCATTAGCCTGCATGCAGATTTAACTCTTTGTAGACATCAGTCATGTCTCAATGATTGATCAAAGGCTAGAGAAATCAATGCCTAAATCATCAAGAGTGTGAAAATGCATGTGTGATAGCGGATCAGGTATTTGGGACACAGCTTATGACCATGAGTCCTAGCTATCTAAGAAAATACTAGCAATCAGAAAAGACAGTTCACGTCTCTAACCACCTCGCCTCCCATCTGCTTGTGTCTGTGTCTATATTACGTGCCTCCTATAAGGATGAACCCTGTACATATTTACTGAGACCCACCCCTCCACTGAGAATGGTCCCATCAAATACATTGCTCCAGAACTGCCCGTCTCTTCTGTATCTTTATTTCACCCTCCCTGTGAGATCATTTGCTTGACTCTAAAACATCCTGTAATAGCTGCATCTTTCTGAAACCCTCTCTTGACCCGAAGTTCCCCCAAGATTCTGACCATTTCTCTGCTCCCCTTTATAACAACGCTTCTCAGAGTTACCTCTATTCGGCGTCTTTACTTCTTCATCTTCCATTTTCTCTTGAACCCCCTTCCATCAAGTCTTTGTCCCCATCACTCTCAGACAAACAACTCTTGTCAACACAACCCCAGGCCTCTTTGCTGCCAAACCCAACAGGATGTTCTTAGACCTCCTGGTACTGCATCTCCTCATCACGGCACACCTGGCTACTCCCTTCTACAGGAGGGCCTTTCTTTAGTTGACCATCAAGGCACCGTTCTCTCTGGTTCTTCTCTTGTCTGATGGACCATTCCTTCTCAGACTTCCTAGCTGGTTTCTCCTCATCTCCCCATCCTGCAACTTTGGAATACCCTGCAGCTTACCCCTGAGGCTCCTTATTTATTTAGACTCGCTCTTCTGGTGATACAATTTCATTGTCATGACTGCTGAGTGCTCCCAGATTTAACTCTCTGCCCCAGGCCTCTCCTCCGACCCCCAGACTGACATATTCACTGCCTCCTTAACCTCTCAACTTGCATGTCCACTTGTCATTTCAAACTCAACCTGTCCAAAGCCAAACTCCTGACTTTTCTACTGAAGGCCTTCTGCTGCCTTCCCCTTCTCCATGAGCTCAACTCCATCCTTCCAGTATCTTAGGACAAAAGTTTTTGAATTATCCTTGATTTCTTTCTTTCTCTCACACCCCCATCTCCAAACCATCATCAAATTCTGTCAACTCTAACTTCAACATATTTCAGACTCCAATCACTTCTCACCTGCTCACGACTACTGTCTGGTCAAAGTTACCATCATTTCCTGGACTACTGCAGGAGCCTCCTAATGGGTCTCCCTGCTCCCCCCATTCCCTGTTATTTCTTCTCTTTAATTCTCCACACAGCAGCCAGTGTGATCCTTACAAACAGTGAGTCAGGTCATAGGACTCATTTGCATGGAACTCTTCAATGGCTACTATCTTAGAAGCAAACTTTATGATGAGGGTTCTTGATCAGATGATTTATTAAAGAAGTGCTATGAGAGGGGAACATCAAGGGAGAAGGGAGAGCAGGACATGGGAGAGGAGGAAGACACACAGAGAATGTGGTTTCAGGCTGTGCCCAACCTCAGCCTGACCTGTCAGGGGAGACCTGGAGTATAAATTTACCTGAGAGTTGTCCCTACAAACCTAAGAAACTGGACCTTCATACTCCCCTACTGGTCACTTATTTGTTTATGGCCACTCTTCCTGTGGCTCCTCAAGTAAACCAAGCTCCTTCTCTATTCATTTTCCCTCTGGTGAGATATTTATACCCAGGTATCACCATGATCTGCTCCCTTATTGCCCCCTAGTCTCTGCTCCAATGTAACCTGTCACTGAGGCCTCCCCTGGCCACCCTGACTAAAAGAACAACTCTGTTCCCCACTCTGGCTGTCTTTATGCCCTTTAACTTATTTTATATTTTTCTTAGCACTTAGTATCTCTTGATATAAGAAATAGATCATGTTGGCCTCCCGCACTGCAGGCAGGGGCTCTGTTTTATTCACTTTAATACCTAAGAGCCTAGCACAGTGCCTGGTATATAGCAAGCCCTCAATAAGTAACAAATGAGGACTTCCGGGTAAGATGGCGGAAGAGTAAGACGCGGAGATCACCTTCCTCCTCACGGATACACCAGAAACACAGCTACACGTGGAACAACTCCTACAGAACACCTACTGAACGCTGGCAGAAGACCCCAGACCTCCCAAAAGGCAAGAAACTCCCCACATACCTGGGTAGGGCAAAGCGGAGAGATTCCCGCACAGAGGATCGGTGCCGAGCGGCACTCACCAGCCCGAGAGGCTTGTCTGCTCGCCCGCCGGGGCGGGCGGCGCTGGAAGCTGAAGCTCGGGCTTCGGTCAGAGCGCAGGGAGAGGACTGGGGCTGGCGGCGAGAACTCAGCCTGAAGGGGGCTAATGTGCCACAGCTAGCCGGGAGGGAGTCCGGGAAAACTCTGGAGCTGCCGAAGAGGCAAGAGACTTGTTCTTCCCTCTTGGTTTCCTGCTGCGCGAGGAGAGGGGATTAAGAGCGCTGCTTAAAGGGGCTCCACAGACGGGCGCGAGTCGCGACTGAAAGCGCGGAGCCCAGTGACGGGCGTGGGACGCTGGGGCTGCTGCTGCCGCCGCCAAGAAGCCCGTGTGCGAGCGCAGGTCACTGTCCACACCGCCCTTCCGGGAGCCTGAGCAGCCCGCCACTGCCGGGGTCCCGGGATCCAGGGGCGGCTTCCCTGGGAGAACGCACGGCGCGCCTCGGGCTGGTGCAACGTCACGCCGACCTCTGCCGCTGCAGGCTCGCCCCGCACTCCGTGCCCCTCCCTCCCGCCCGGCCTGAGTGAGCCAGAGTTCCCGAAGAGGCTGCTCCTTTAACCCTTTCCTGTCTGAGCGAAGAACAGACGCCCTCCGGCGACCTACACGCAGAGGCGGGGCCAAATCCAAAGCTGAGACCCGGGAGCTGTGAGAACAAAGAAGAGAAAGGGAAACCTCTCCCAGCAGCCTCAGAAGCAGCGGATTAAAGCTCCACAATCAACTTGATGTACCCTGCATCTGTGGAATACATGAATAGACAACAAATCATCCCAAATTGAGGAGCCAGGAGTCAGTACTGTGCCTCTGAGGTGGGAGAGCCAACTTCAGGACACTGGTCCACAAGAGACCTCCCAGCTCCACATAATATCAAACGGCGAAAATCTTCCAGAGATCTCCATCTCAACACCAGCACCCAGCTTCACTCAACGACCAGCAAGCTACAGTGCTGGACACCCTATGCCAAACAACTAGCAAGACAGGAACACAACGCCACCCATTAGCAGAGAGGTGGCCTAAAATCATAAAAAGTCTGCAGACACCCCAAAACACACCACCAGACGTGGACCTGCCCACCAGAAAGACAAGATCCAGCCTCATCCACCAGAACACAGGCACTAGTCCCCTCGACCAGGAAACCTACACAACCCACTAAACCAACCTTAGCCACTGGGGACAGACACCAAAAACAACAGGAACTACGAACCTGCAGCCGGCAAAAAGGAGACCCCAAACACAGTAACATAAGCAAAATGAGAAGACAGAAAAACACACAGCAGGAGAAGGAGCAAGATAAAAACCCACCAGACCTAACAAATGAAGAGGTAATAGGCAGTCTATCTGAAAAAGAATTCAGAATAATGATAGTAAAGATGATCCAAAATCTTGGAAATAGAATAGACAAAATGCAAGAAACAGTTAACAAGGACCTAGTAGAACTAAAGATGAATCAAGCATCGATTAAAAACACAATAAATGAAATGAAAAATACTCTAGATGGGATCAATAGCAGAATAACTGAGGCAGAAGAACGGATAAGTGAGGTGGAAGATAAAATAGTGGAAATAACTAATGCAGAGCAAAATAAAGAGAAAAGAATGAAAAGAACAGAGGACAATATCAGAGACCTCTGGGACAACATTAAACGCACCAACATTCGAATTATAGGGGTTCCAGAAGAAGAAGAGAAAAAGAAAGGGACTGAGAAAATATTTGAAGAGATTATAGTTGAAAACTTCCCTAATATGGGAAAGGAAATAGTTAATCAAGTCCAAGAAGCACAGAGAGTCCCATACAGAATAAATCCAAGGAGAAATACGCCAAGACACATATTAATCAAACTGTCAAAAATTAAACACAAAGAAATCATATTAAAAGCAGCAAGGCAAAAACAACAAATAACACACAAGGGAATCCCCATCAGGATAACAGCTGATCTCTCAGCAGAAACTCTACAAGCCAGAAGGGAGTGGCAGGACATAATTAAAGTGATGAAGGAGAGAAACCTGCAACCAAGATTACTCTACCCAGCAAGGATCTCATTCAGATTTGATGGAGAAATTAAAACGTTTACAGACAAGCAAAAGCTGAGAGAGTTCAGCACCACCAAACCAGCTTTACAACAAATGCTAAAGGAACTTCTCTAGGCAAGAAACACAACAGAAGGAAAAGACCTACAATAACGAACCCAAAACAATTAAGAAAATGGGAATAGGAACATACATATCGATAATTACCTTAAATGTAAATGGACTAAACGCTCCCACCAAAAGACACAGATTGGCTGAATGGATACAAAAACAAGACCCATATATATGCTGTCTACAAGAGACCCACTTCAGACCTAGAGACACATACAGACTGAAAGTAAGGGGATGGAAAAAGATATTCCATGCAAATGGAAACCAAAAGAAAGCTGGAGTAGCAATTCTCATATCAGACAAAATAGACTTTAAAATAAAGACTACTAGAAGAGACAAAGAAGGACACTACATAATGATCAAGGGATCGATCCAAGAAGAAGATATAACAATTGTAAATATTTATGCACCCAACATAGGAGCACCTCAATACATAAGGCAAACACTAACAGCCATAAAAGGAGAAATCGACAGTAACACAATCATAGTAGGGGACTTTAACACCCCACTTTCACCAATGGACAGATCATCCAAAATGAAAATAAATAAGGAAACACAAGCTTTAAATGATACATTAAACAAGATGGACTTAATTGATATTTATAGGACATTCCATCCAAAAACAACAGAATACACATTTTTCTCAAGTGCTCATGGAACATTCTCCAGGATAGATCATATCTTGGGTCACAAATCAAGCCTTGGTAAATTTAAGAAAATTGAAATTGTATCAAGTATCTTTTCCGACCACAATGCTATGAGACTAGATATCAATTACAGGAAAAGAGCTATAAAAAATACAAACACATGGAGGCTAAACAATACATTACTTAATAACGAAGTGATCACTGAAGAAATCAAAGAGGAAATAAAAAAATACCTAGAAACAAATGACAATGGAGACACGACGACCCAAAACCTATGGGATGCAGCAAAAGCAGTTCTAAGAGGGAAGTTTATAGCAATACAATCCCACCTTAAGAAACAGGAAATATCTCGACTAAACAACCTAACCTTGCACCTAAAGCAATTAGAGAAAGAAGAACAAAAACATCCCAAAGTTAGCAGAAGGAAAGAAATCATAAAAATCAGATCAGAAATAAATGAAAAAGAAATGAAGGAAACAATAGCAAAGATCAATAAAACTAAAAGCTGGTTCTTTGAGAAGATAAACAAAATTGATAAACCATTAGCCAGACTCATCAAGAAAAAAAGGGAGAAGACTCAAATCAATAGAATTAGAAATGAAAAAGGAGAAGTAACAACTGACACTGCAGAAATACAAAAGATCGTGAGAGATTACTATAAGCAACTCTATGCCAATAAAATGGACAACCTGGAAGAAATGGACAAATTCTTAGAAATGCACAACCTGCCAAGACTGAATCAGGAAGAAATAGAACATATGAACAGACCAATCACAAGCACTGAAATTGAAACTGTGATAAAAAATCTTCCAACAAACAAAAGCCCAGGACCAGATGGCTTCACAGGCGAATTCTATCAAGCATTTAGAGAAGAGCTAACGCCTATCCTTCTCAAACTCTTCCAAAATATAGCAGAGGGAGGAACACTCCCAAACTCATTCTACGAGGCCACCATCACCTTGATACCAAAACCAGACAAGGATGTCACAAAGAAAACTACAGGCCAATATCACTGATGAACATAGATGCAAAAATCCTCAACAAAATACTAGCAAACAGAATCCAACAGCACATTAAAAGGATCATACACCATGATCAAGTGGGGTTTATCCCAGGAATGCAAGGATTCTTCAATATACGCAAATCAATCAATGTGATACACCATATTAACAAATTGAAGGAGAAAAACCATATGATCATCTCAATAGATGCAGAGAAAGCTTTCGACAAAATTCAACACCCATTCATGATAAAAACCCTGCAGAAAGTAGGCATAGAGGGAACTTTCCTCAACATAATAAAGGCCATATATGACAAACCCACAGCCAGCATCGTCCTCAATGGTGAAAAACTGAAACCATTTCCACTAAGATCAGGAACAAGACAAGGTTGCCCGCTCTCACCACTCTTATTCAACATAGTTTTGGAAGTTTTAGCCACAGCAATCAGAGAAGAAAAGCAAATAAAAGGAATCCAAATTGGAAAAGAAGAAGTAAAGCTGTCACTGTTTGCAGATGACATGATACTATACATAGAGAATCCTAAAGATGCTACCAGAAAACTACTAGAGCTAATCAATGAATTTGGTAAAGTTGCAGGATACAAAATTAATGCACAGAAATCTCTGGCATTCCTATATACTAATGATGAAAAATCTGAAAGTGAAATCAAGGAAACACTCCCATTTACCATTGCAACAAAAAGAATAAAATATCTAGGAATAAACCTACCTAAGGAGACAAAAGACCTGTATGCAGAAAATTATAAGACACTGATGAAAGAAATTAAAGATGATACAAATAGATGGAGAGATGTACCATGTTCTTGGATTGGAAGAATCAACATTGTGAAAATGACTCTACTACCCAAAGCAATCTACAGATTCAATGCAATCCCTATCAAAATACCACTGGCATTTTTCACAGAACTAGAACAAAAAATTTCACAATTTGTATGGAAACACAAAAGACCCCGAATAGCCAAAGCAATCTTGAGAACGAAAAATGGAGCTGGAGGAATCAGGCTCCCTGACTTCAGACTATACTACAAAGCTGCAGTAATCAAGACAGTATGGTACTGGCACAGAAACAGAAAGATAGATCAATGGAACAGGATAGAAAGCCCAGAGATAAACCCACGGACATATGGTCACCTTATCTTTGATAAAGGAGGCAGGAATGTACAGTGGAGAAAGGACAGTCTCTTCAATAAGTGGTGTTGGGAAAACTGGACAGGGACATGTAAAAGTATGAGATTCGATCACTCCCTAACACCATACACAAAAATAAGCTCAAAATGGATTAAAGACCTAAATGTAAGGCCAGACACTATCAAACTCTTAGAGGACAACATAGGCAGAACACTCTATGACATAAATCACAGCAAGATCCTTTTTGACCCACCTCCTAGAGAAATGGAAATAAAGACAAAAATAAACACATGGGACCTAATGAAACTTAAAAGCTTTTGCACAGCAAAGGAAACCATAAACAAGACCAAAAGACAACCCTCAGAATGGGAGAAAATATTTGCAAATGAAGCAACTGACAAAGGATTAATCTCCAAAATTTATAAGCAGCTCATGCAGCTCAATAACAAAAAAACAAACAACCCAATCCAAAAATGGGCAGAAGACCTAAATAGACATTTCTCCACAGAAGATATACAGACTGCCAACAAACACATGAAAGGATGCTCAACATCTTTACTAATTAGAGAAATGCAAATCAAAACTACAATGAGATATCATCTCACACCAGTCAGAATGGCCATCATCAAAAAATCTAGAAACAATAAATGCTGGAGAGGGTGTGGAAAAAAGGGAACACTCTTGCACTGCTGGTGGGAATGTGAATTGGTACAGCCACTATGGAGAACGGTATGGAGGTTCCTTAAAAAACTACAAATAGAACTACCATATGACCCTGCAATCCCACTACTGGGCATATACCCTGAGAAAACCATAATTCAAAAAGAGACATGTACCAAAATGTTCATAGCAGCCCTATTTACAATAGCCCGGAGATGGAAACAACCTAAGTGTCCATCATCGGATGAATGGGTAAAGAAGATGTGGCACATACATACAATGGAATATTACTCAGCCATAAAAAGAAATGAAATTGAACTATTTGTAATGAGGTGGATGGACCTAGAGTCTGTCATACAGAGTGAAGTAAGTCAGAAAGAGAAAGACAAATACTGTATGCTGACACATATATATGGAATTTAAGAAAAAAAAAGGTCATGAAGAACATAGGGGTAAGACAGGAATAAAGACACAGACCTACTAGAGAATGGACTTGAGGATATGGGGAGGGGGAAGGGTAAGCTGTGACAAAGTGAAAGAGCGGCATGGACATATATACACTACCAAACGTAAGGTAGATAGCTAGTGGGAAGCAGCCGCATAGCACAGGGAGATCAGCTCGGTGCTTTGTGACCGCCTGGAGGGGTGGGATAGGGAGGGTGGGAGGGAGACGCAAAAGGGAGGGGATATGGGAACATATGTATACATATAACTGATTAAATTTGTGATTAAAAAAAAAAAAAAAATAAGTAACAAATGAGGGAAAGTGATGACATCACAAAGCATCATGGGGAAGATTAGTCTTTGGGACAACGTGGACCCTCTCCCTTAGGATAGGAAGGCAGATTTAGCTACTTTGCTTATATCAAGTCCTCTACCTAAAATATTAGGAAGCATCTTTTTTCCACCTAAGTTATTAAAAAGAAACACACAGTGTCTGCACCACTGTTAATTTCTAGCTCACACTGCAGGTTGGTGAATAGTTCCCCTTGGCCCTTTGCAGTTTGGGGCAGGAACCTTTCAGCGTTACCATACATGCAGTTCTTCTGGTGACTAGAGATCTCACCACTGTATGAAACAAAGAAAGGGCACTCAGAACTTACATGGACAAGGTGTCCTGAACACCAAGAATGAACTGCTTCCAGGTTTGACATCTATCCCACTCTCTTTCTTAAAACCTCCAAGATTCTGAAATCAATTACTAGAGACTGGGATGACACAGCAGAGTGAAACTTTTTCTCATTAAAGACTTCCCATTCCGGGCTTCCCTGGTGGCGCAGTCGTTGACAGTCCACCAGCCGATGCAGGGGACACAGGTTCGAGCCCCAGTCCAGGAAGATCCCACATGCTGCAGAGCGGCTGGGCCCGTGAGCCATGGCCGCTGAGCCTGCGCGTCCGGAGCCTGTGCTCCACAATGGGAGAGGCCAGAGCAGTGAGAGGCCCGCGTACCGCAAAAAAAAAAAAAAAAAAAAAGATTCCCCATTCCACTAGCCATGACTCTTCCCAGAATCTTTTCATTTAGACATTTCCAAATGTTAAAGAAAACCTAATAGGAGAAAGTAAAATTATAGTTATTTTTATTTACAGATAATTTTAAAAGTACAGTTTAAAGTTGGAGGAATGCTAAAACAAACTGTAACAAAACTTTCCTTCTGAATAATTAACATTAATAAGTTATCTTTGAAAGTCAAAGGGAGGACAAAGGGAGCGCAGGTCCACAAAGCAAGGATCACCCGCCCACAGGGATTCTGAGAGCTCCAGCTGCAAGCTCATCTGTGCACTCACATCCAATAGATACAGTAAGAAGCACATTCACAGAGCCTTTGGGGGAAACTGCATCATGCTTTCATATCTTCCTGTATTTAAATATTGAATGAGTATTCCCACATACAGCATTCCCTATAAATTGGCTCCTTTCTTCCTAGAAGTTCTGGATTCCCTAAAATGGCATACCTAATTAAAAGAAGAAATGGCATACTGGAGAAAATTGGAATGACTAATTGAAATACCAGAGCAAAAGCATGACATTGCCATTCTTCTGATATTTGGTTTGTAGAGCCCCAATACTAGTGTTTCATTAAAAAGAGCGAGATGATGCCGTATTTTTTACTCTCGGCACATGGTATCATTCTAGACAGAGGGCTTGGTACCTGTCTGATGTCCCTCTATGCTTCAGGCTTGAGTCTGACCAGGTAGAATGACTATGGGAAAAGGTTCTGGTTAAAATAAACTGAAGCAGCCACTAAGAAAATTGACCTGTCTATGAGGAAAAGAGGAGGGTAGGGACTAAGGAGCAAGTCTAGCCCTGGGATAAAATATGTATTAGTTTGCTAGGTCTGCCATAATGAAGGACCACAAATGGCTTAAACCACAGAGATTTATTGTCTCACAGTTTTGGAGGCTAGACAGCCAAAATCAAGGTATTAGCAGGGTTGATTGCTTCTAAGGATGTGAAGGAAAACCTGTTCCGTGCTTCTCTCCTATCTTCTGGTTTTGCTGGAAATCTTTGCGATTCATCGGCTTGTGTCAACAAAACTCCAGTCTTCACATGGTGTTCTCCCTGTATCTCTGTCTCTGTGTCCAAATTTCCTGTTTTTATAATGAAACCATCATATTGAACTATGACCCAACCGTATGACCTCATCTTACTTGACCATCTTGCAAATAAGGTCACATTCATAGATACTTGATAACTCCCACATGTTTTAGAGGAACGTGATTCAAGCCATAATGAAGGAGGGCCTAATGCTCTGTGGGAGAGAGAGGGAATTGGACCTGAGAGACAATTTTGTTCTGTTCCCCTCTTCCTTAATCCCCTTATGACATCCTCATCCAGGTATCTATAAAATTATGGGAGGAAGGGGTAGGGCCCACACTCCATTCTAAAACTCCTTCAGGCTCTGTAGTTCAGCTGAGCTTCTAACTGACTCTGGAAGAAATGTAAATGACTACTAAACATAATGTACTCAACCCCACAGGAAACCTAGGAAATGGAAATTGAAGCAATAAGATATACTGAAAGGAATATAAACAGGGGAGCAACATAGCCAGACTGATTTCTTTTTTTGTTTGTTTGTTTTTAAAATTTTTTTATTGAAGTATAGTCAAAGTACAATATTATATATGTTACAGGTGTACAATATTGTGTTCACAGTTTTTAAAGGTTATACACCATTTATAGTTATTATAAAATATTGGCTATATTCCCCATATTGCCCAACATATCCTTGTAACTTATTTTATACATAATATTAATAGTTTGTACCTCTTAATCACATACCACTATGTTGTACCTCCCCTTTTTCCTCTCCATGAACACTGGTAACCACTAGTTTGTTCTCTGTATCAGTGAGTCTGCTGCTTTTTGCTATATTCACTAGTTTGTTGTATTTTTTAGATTCCACATGTGATATTATACAGTATTATGTCTTTCTCTGTCTGACTTATTTCACTCAGCATAGCATCCTCCAAGTCCATCCATGTTGTTGCAAATGACAATATTTCATTTTTAATGGCTGAGTAGTATTCTTGTGTGTGTGTGTGTATGTGTGTGTATACCACATCTTCTTTATCCATTCATCTGTTGATGGACACTTAGGTTGCTTCCATATATTGGCAGTTGTAAATAATGCTGCTGTGAACATTGGGGTGCATGTATCTTTTTGAATTAGTGTTTTTGTTTTTTTCAGATATATACCCAGGAGTGGAATTTAATATATTTCGTTATAGACAGATACCAAGACTTAAATAGGTTAGATTTATGATTTATAGTAGAAAAGAATTAATTACACCCACAAAATTATCAGTACATAAAAATAATTTGGAATTACATAACACTGAGACTCTAGCAATCCTAACTGTGATTACATGCCTAATTGGGGGAAACCAAAGAAAAAGGCCATCTCAGTGATTTCTAGGGACACCTATATGGAGCCAGAATAAATGAGTGTTTAGAATTAAGCCCTCTGAAAAGAGGTTAAGTTTAAAAGTCAAAATAGTTTAAATAATTTCTTCTGAAAGGAATGATCTGGATCACCTCTTTTACACCAGTAAGAAATATGCAGCAGGTGACTCACCCAGTCTGACCAGTGAAGATGCTATGGATGAAGCATCTTTGTTTTGTACCTGGCCTTTGGAGGTAACAGATCTCATCCCTTATCTCAGTCCCACTCTCTACTTGCTCTGAGCCTTGGCCAGGTCGCCTTGCCTCTCTGAGCCTCAGTTTGCTCATCTCTAAAACAGACCAGTGGGTGCACAGCTTCTAGAGGCCTGGTGAGGATGAAATGAGGTGATGCATGTACAGTCGTAAAGCACTAGGACCTTGCCCAGCATATTGTGAGAACTTGATAGACAGTGAGTATCAGTTTTAAAAGCCTACGAGAGTGGCTCCTTCAGTTTCTTCAACTCTAAGAGAGAAAAACCCTGTGATGTATAACTTCTAAATCGACACGTCCTTGTACACTGCCTTTCGTGCCAATAATGAAAGGACACGCTTGTTTTCAAATGCCAAAAGTCCCACAAAAGAAATAACTGGAAATTACATACATCACCTCAGCACCCCTCCCTTCCAAAAGAGAGAACAGCTTTTCATTTATAACCACTGGACATCTTAATCCATAAGAATCCTCATCATATTACAGATTGAAGTCGTGTGAACAAAGCCTATTATAAATCAATACCACAGTGCATCTTTCCTTGTTGTCCCAATAGATTATCTTGCTGTGTATTTCTTTTTCCAGTTCAAAGCTTACAAGAAGCTGACAAAAGAAACTGGCCCATATAGTTCAACTTACTTTAGTGAGAAACAGCATGTTCACTGGATAAATATAAAAATGAGACCCAGACTTCCCAAGGCTCAGGATTTCCATGCTAGTTGAAGTGTCAGAAAATATGTATCAAAATAAAGATTTTTTCACAAATGTGCAAGTCTTCACAACACCCATAGGGATGGGCAGTATCCAAAATTAAGGTGGTGCAAGGGCAAAAAATTTTTAAATAAATGTGAGGAAGCAGGCATCAGTGTTTTCTGTTATATGCATTTAAAGCCAGTGTGCTATCTCCCTTTTCTGTGTTGCATCTGCTCTGATTCTTCAGTTTGGTTTCAAATATATAACTACTTTCTGACTCCTACCAGTTCATTAATTTTTGACAGAAGGCTATCAAGAAGTCAAAACTCTGTATTAGGCTAATGTGGTTTACATTAGAGTACAACACATTTCTTCCCCTCAAAGAGGGCTTGGTTTATTGCCTCAGTATTAAGAATATGCTTTTTATTCTTATTTTTAAAATTTATTTTATTGAAGTATGTTGTTTTACAATGTTGTATTAATTTCTGCTGTACAACAAAGTGATTCAGTTATTCATACACATATATATATTCTTCTTCATATTATTTTCCATTATGGTTTATTACAGGATATTGAATGTAGTTCCCTGTGCTATACAGTAGGACCTTGTTCTTCATCCATTCTATATAATAGTTTGCATCTGCTAATCCCAAACACCTAATTTATCCCTCTGCGATCCCCTTGCCCCTTTGGTAACCCTAAGTCTGTTTTCTATGTCTGTATGTTTCTGTTTCATAGATAAGTTCATTTGTGTCATGTTTTTAGATTCCATATGGTATTTGTAAGTGATATCATATGGTATTTGTCTTTCTCCTTCTGACTTACTTCACTGAGTATGATAATCTCTAGGTCCATCCATGCTGCTTCAAATGGCAGTATTTCATTCTTTTTTATGGCTGAGTAGTATTCCAATGTGTGTGTGTGTATGTGTGTATGTGTGTGTATATGTGTATGTATATATATATATATATATATATATACACATACACATATACATATATACATACATACCACATCTTCTTTATCCATTCATCTGTTGATGGACATTTAGGTTGTTTCCATGTCTTGGCTATTGTGAATAGTGTTGCTGTGAACGTAGGGGTGCATGTATCTTTTTGAATTAGAGTTTTGTCTGGATATATGCCCAGGAGTGGGATTGCTGGATCATATGGCAACTCTATTTTTAGGAACCTGCATACTGTTTTCCATAGTGGCTGCACCAATTTACAAGGAATATTCTTTTTGCGGTATTGTTGGATTGGCTGAATTACTAGAATGGCTTGGTTTTCCAAAGAATAGTTTCCTTTGCCTGAAGAACAATCAGTACTGATACGTTCTAGGCACCATGGGTAATACAAAAGCAGTAAGAACAATCCTTGCCCTTTGGGTACCAACAATTTAAGTAGGATGGAGTGTTCAGAGACTGCAAAGACAACAGGCAGTGCATGGTAAGAGCTATACATATGCTGTGGACACAGGGAAGTACTCTGACTGAGCCATGAGGCAGGCTTCAAACGTCTGGCTTCAGGGTGTTAAACGTTTAGGCTTGAGGAGGAGTGTCCTGAGCCACACTGTGGAGATGGACATGACGTAGATACAGATGGAAGGAGCGGACAAGTAGCCTGCTTTGGGTTGTTTAGCAGACACCATCCATATTCTGCCCCATATGCCCTTGGCCCTTCTGCGTTCACCCACACCTGTGGGAGACAGTTTCTTTATACACAGACAAATCCCCACTTCAGCTTCCTGTTCTCTCTGCTTCTCTGCCTGAGAGGAGGGTGGGCAAACAGGCAGCAGGTTCAACCTAAAAATGTAAAAGTGTGTGTGTCTGGTGGGGGACCTAACACCCCCAGAGTAAGCCTCAGCCCAGAGGAGATGGAAATGGTGAGTAAATGCCCCACCCCTGTCCTCTGACGTGGTGATTCTGAACCATCCTCTTCACTTTCCCAGGAGATTCCAGAGGGATTGAGCCATAAGCCCGTTGGTAACTCCGTGTTTATTGACTTTTCTCTCTTCTCTCCTTTGTGCTTCACAAACTAGCTTCACCCAAGTCCTTGTCCCAGTGTCTGTTTGGGGTTATATTAAGGCAGAGTCAGATGGGATGAAGGATGATGTTCCATGATGTGGTTCCTGCAAATGACAGCAGGAAAGTTTCTGCTGCTTCTCAGAAACTTACGGCACTTCAGCCGTAACCACTTGCTTGTCATTTGCCAAATGTGCATGCTTGCTCACACCACAGGTCCTTTACTGGTTCTCTGCCCACCAGGAAAAATAGTCCGCGTGCCCATTCCACCTCTAGTCTGCCTAAAGAAGTTGCTATTTATCCCTCCAGATTCAGTCCAGGCATAGACTTCTCTGTGCAAACCCTCCTCCACCCCACTTTGCCAGTTCCTCTCAGGGCTGGGCACGCCTGTCTCTTCATACCCGTGCCCTGTCATAGCATTTAGCATATGATTTGGAGACAGCTGGTCTGCCTGTCTGCGACTTAACTGTGAACTCCTTAAGGGCAGGTTGGGACTTCCTTCTTTTCTCTGAATTCCTAGGACCTAACCATGGGTCTGGTAAATAAACAAATGCTCAACACATGTTTTTTTTAAATAACAGTGTCCTAGAGGTGGCAGCCCCTAGTGACTCCTGGTTTTATGATTTCCTAGTGAGAATCTGTGCAGCTGGATTTTATTTTCAGAGGTCTTTGCCCTTATTCTCAACCTAAACTTCTTAAGACTGGGAACTACAGAATTTGGTTAACCTCCTGAACATGAGAGAAATCTACTAATGTACTGAAGCCAGAGCAATACTACTGTGCCCACACTCCACTATGGCAGAAATTCAGAAAAAGCCTACTTGTATATTTTCACTCTCATTGTGATAGCAGATCTTCTGGGAACTATATTTTCCTTTTTACAACATATTTTTCCATGATAGCCTTGTTCTCAAAATTTCCAGCTTTTTTTGTTCATATTTTAATGCCATTCACTTCTTTTTCTCATCTCATCAGTTTGATTCTTGTAGATTTTTCCTCATCTTGCCTGTCTCCAGAGTCAGAGCTTTTGTTTGAGTCAAGTTCCTGAATTTATTTCCCACTTGCTGCCTACATAGACTAAAAGCTCCACCAAAGGATGAAGCCTCAAATGTTAAAGTCCAAGATCCATCCACCAGCCTTTGGCTGGCTTACATTAGATCCACTCTCTTGTTTTTGCTGACCTGTCCTGGTGTCCCACCTTTCTTTTGGAATCTTTCTTTTGCTTTCCTTCCCCCTTTCTCTTTTTTTTCTCTCTGCCCTTACATGTAGGGGACCCAGTGCTGCATCCTCAGTCTCTGCTTTGCTCCTTATTACCCCAGCAGCACCTATACCCTTTCAGTGCTTTCATTGCCCCTGCCCACCAGTTAAGTCCCTTTTTTGTCTCTAGCCCTAAGCTTTTCAACAAAATTTGAGTTCTTCCATCCACCTTCCTCTTGAGTGTCTGCACTCTGTGTTCTGTGAATGACTTCAGCTCATATTAAGAATTAAACCCATCTTCTTTCTTTTCCAGCTTCTACTTTTTGCAGGCTTCTTGATCACAACCATCGTATTCATCTATGATTCTTTCCCCTCTGTTTCCCCTCATAGCCAGTCAGATACAAAGTCACAAAGAACTTATCTCCAAAAGATCTACCATATCCAAATAAACTGCTCTATTCTTACTACCGCTGCCATCTTTAAAGGCTTCCCTGAACCTTATTTGGAATCACCGCAATAGCTTTCTGATTCATCTTTCCATTTGAATCTCTCCTTCATCAATCTACTCTCTTTATGCCATTAGGTGAATTTATTAGTGTCATCATTCAGCATTACACATCAGCGAGAACCCTTGAGTGGAAGTGTAGAAACCTCAACACCGACCAGCTGGATACTAATCTTCTTTACCCTCCAGAACCTCACTGCGCCATCTTTAAAATGTGAAAAATGGGCTAAATGATTTCTACATCTCTGTCTTGCCCTACAGTTTTTTTCAATACCTTTATTGAGATATAATTTACATACTTCATAAAGTTTACTTGTTTAAAGCATATAATTCAATATTTTGAATGTATTCACAGAATTGTGCAACTTTTATCATCTAATTCTAGAATATTTTTATCGACCCTAAAAGCGAACTATTAGCAGTCGCTCCTCATCTTCCCCAACCCCACTCTCCAGCCATAGGCAACTGCTAATATATTTTCGGTCTCTATAGATGTGCCTGCTTTGGACATTTTATATAAACGTGATCAAACAACATGTGGACTTTTTTGTCAGTCTCCTTTCACTTAACATAATGTTTGCAAGGTTTATCCCTGCTGTAGCGTGTATCAGTACTTCATTTTTGTGGCTGAATCATATTAAATTTATGGATATACCACATTTTATTTATCCATTCATCCATTGATGGACATTTGTATTTCCACTTTTTGGCAATTAGGAGTAATGCTGCTATGACAGCTCTAAAATTTTAGACATTATTCTTATCATCATACCAAGAGAGAAGTGGAACAATATTCCATTTTCATTACTCTTTACAAATAAACTGTAAAAAACTATTTTTACACAAGGATGGGGGACTCTCAAAGGAAAAGTCTATTGACAAACGTCTGAGAAGGTCTCTCACCCCACCACCAAAAAAAAAAAAAAAAAAAAAAAAGAACTTGAAGAAGTTTCTGTTACTGCTTTCAACTGTGTAGCCATGTCTATTAAAAGCCACTTGTAAATAGCTAACTTCAGCTCTGGCATGCCATAGATTAGCCATATTTGTTTTCCAGGGAAGATTATAAATAGAGGGGGAAGGGGGGAGTGAAACAGAATGTATTTTGCAAATGAGCCCAGATGGAAAACTAACAGATGGCCATGCACTGTATTTTGTGTGTTCAGACCTACATTTAAATTAAAATTTTTCATAATTATGATTAACGTCTGTAGCAGCACTAGTTTTCCTGTGATGGCATCATATATCATATATAGGAGGTATTGAATAGAACATTTTCATGAAAAGGTTGCAGACTCTATACAAATTTTGGTACTTGCCTGCCCTTCACTTAAGAAGGAAACAAAACAAAACCTCACTCAGCAACGACAGCAAGTGCTGAGAAAACTTCAATGCAAGTGGACTTTCTATAATAAGCCCGTCTGCCGCCATCTGGCTTTTCCTCCCATGTTAAAACTCAAAGCCAGTCATTCTGTGCAGAGGGGGAAATAATGGGCTCTTATTTGCATGGCTATATTTTTTTTTAGATTCTAATGTGAAGAGTTTTCTTTGGGATCACACACGTTTTTTGATTCTCATCGATATAAGCATTATTTATTTTCTAATGGTAGATGTCTCATCTTATATGTTATCCAGTCTCATCTGCTAACACCCTTTACCCCTTCCCGTTGGTAACTCTGTGTCTTCTTATTTTCCCAGCCTTCTTAGAGGTCGGCAGTGTTGAGCAGGGTCCATGAAATGTCTTTCCATCCAGAATCAGGAGTTGGGAGTCTGCACAATGAAAGTGTGAAGCCTGACTTGCTCTTTCTAGAACCTTTGGTAGGCTGGGTGGACGTTGTGCTAACTCAGATTCTAGATGTATAAAATGGGGGGATCTCACTTCTCTTCAGAAGGTGTCTGATCTACTCTTCCCATTTTTGCTCTGCCACAGTGCTGTGCCCTGGGGTGTAGCCAGGCTGCCTCCCATTTGGGTGGCTCCTTATTCTTGCCTCCTGATCCTCTGACATACTCTTCCCCTCGTTTTGGATTTTTGCCTCCATCACAGCCTCACAACTGTGCTCAGTTTTGACTTACAACACTGTCTCAAAGTTGGCATTTTTGCCTTGGGCAGGATTCTTCCTCCTCCAACATAATTTTTCTTTCCTGGTATGAGAGGTATCAGTCACAGTTCTGCTGTTTGGCTCCAACACAACACGGTCCTCAAGGTGACCCCTCCGAGGCCCTCTACTGGCCAGGGTCCCCTCTAGGGGGAAAGACCTTGGTGAGGAGCTCCAGCTGGACAGAACAGCTCATGTGTTGCCCTAGGATGACACTGACCACAGCAGGTCTACGCATAGGAGGGGATTTTTCTTTACTGATATCCTACAGCTGCTGCATTTTGATGAAGGCAGCAAATAATATTGACAAACATTCCGAATTTATATGGTGGTAATAAGACCCAAGGTTTACTGTTGGGACACTAGTTTATTCATATTAACAACATCCATTGAATCTGGAAAGTGGAATTGAAGAAACTTTGATTTATGCTTTCTGGTTTTGCATTGCAAATTTTACCCTCTAAATACACTAGAGAGAATTGAGTGCAAGGTAAAGATGGGAGTGTAGACAACACAACTGCTTTAGGATATTTCACTTACAATTTGGAAAAGTTAAGCTAACGTTCTGAAAAAAACTCATCTGTCCCTTTTCAGGTTCTCAAGAACCTGAAAAGGATAAATGAGAGGGACTAAACGGCAGCTGCCCGTTTATAAGTCAAACCAGCAGCTTTGTTCTATGAATATTTTAAAATATCCAATGTGCCTATTCATTGGAGAATGAGCATATATTTGATGCCAAAAAAGAAGTCTCGGAAGAGCTGCTGAGCACTTAACAACATCACTAATTACTTGTGTAATGTTTGGCAAACAGTCAAAACCAGAATTTTTTTCTAGGAAACATATTTTTACACATTTGTCCTACCTACAAAAATAACCAGTTGAGATGCATATATTTTCACTTGCACATGTTTGCATTGCTGAGGCATAAACCAGTCCTCCCTTAGAAGGTTCGTTTCAAAGTTATTAGCTAATTCATAAGCCCAGCAAACCTGGGAGCCCACAAGCATATGCTTTGCCTTGAAACACCAGCTTGGTAATCAAACGAGGAGCAATCTAATATGAGCTTTCAAGGCAGGTGAATATGACCATAAATCATGGTTCTGCACATAGGTTTGTATTTTCTATTCTTAATTACATCTGTGCAAATCTCCATTTGGTTATCGTTGCCTAATACAGCGTGTGGGCTATTTGCATTCCCAGAGGCACGTTTCCATGGTTTGCACTTCTCCCAGAAAACAAAAATTGGCTCAACAATTAATTTGAATATTAAGTACAAAAAGAGATACAGAAGTGAATGCTCTTCAATTCAGCAAATACTTGTGGGACACCTGTGCAAAGTGCTGATAGGTAGACACAGGAAATCCATTTCACCTAAACTCACTGAAGCTCTATTTCCTCACCTATAAAATGGGAGTAATGGAGGAGAAAAAAAAAAGTATTCCTTTGAAGTGCTATATAAATACGAGTAAGAGGTAGTAAATTGCAGTCCAATACTTTTTGTTTTGTTTTGTCAACATCACTTAATTACAGTATTTTTCGGTGGACTTCGTGAATGTGATGGGAACAAACATAGAAGGCAGTTGCTTTTACATTCAAGTTACCTATTATTTTTTTACTTTTATCCATCTTATATTATCTGAGAAAGGATTTATGATAGCCAATGCCAGTCAAAAGTATGTGTGATGTACAAGCAATATGACCTAGGGGTACGTTTTTTATTTGGGAGATGCTACCGGTTTTGTGATAACAGAAGGAAAGCAGGGGGCTGCCTAGCTCTACATAAGTTTAAGGAAAGGTAAAAAAAGACTTTCAGATTGCTTCTTGGTGACTCAGTGGGTTTCCACAGATAGACAAGAAAGCAAGGAACAGCAACAGATGATTCACATGGTATTGAAAATGACATGTCTAAGTGTATCCTCTCTGGAACTGTATCTGCCTGTAAAATGGAAATCTACATGTCTTACCTATCCCACAGTGTCCTTATGAAGATCCAAACCCATGCTGTGTGTGAAAGCTCTTTATAAATGCCGACCAGCCAGGTCTTCATTATTTTCCTCTTAATCTGAGTTTAGGAGATGAGAAAGCAGGCATTAAAGAGCATTAATAGATAGCCTTCCTCAAAGGAATAGGAATAAATGAGTAAGCCAAAAGAAACCTTGGGTTCCACCTAACTTTGGCATTTACATCCTAATTATCCATGATGTTGGCTCCTCGTGGCCATCTGAGAAGTGAGGGTGATGTATAAGGGCAAGAATAAAGCTGGATCCTGCCCGTCAGGGACAGAATGAGAAAGCAAAAGTAAGTTGTCAGTTCAGCCCTCCAGTTCTTCCTCTAACATAAAGATGCTGGGTCAGATGCTCGCTGAGAGCTCTTCTAACTCTGATAGTCCCTAAGTCAGAGAATAAATGAGTGCTCGTATATGTGTGTGGAGGTGAGTGATGACGTCAGTGATATCATGGGGACCTTCTCTTCACAATCATGAGGGGTGAGCATCAGAAGATTCTCCTAACACAAGGCAGTTGGGAGCCATGCTTTAGGGCCTAAGGGTGACCTTCTCAGGTGGTCACTAAGGGTTAGAGAAGCTTGTTCTGAAAAGCCAGGTCTTTGGTAGGCCCAGCTCATTGGCTAAGAACCTGCCATTCATTCGTCCCTTATCAGTGTCACTAGTTTCCTTCACATGCACTACAAAAGTGTGATTTCCCCAGGTTACCCCAGCCACTGCAGTGGCAGAAAATCATATTTGCAACGGCCTTTAAAGGGTGTTTCAGATTAGAAGTGGACCGCAATTTATGGCTTCAGAAGCCACAGGCAATTGACCTTCTCCATTTAAGAATCTCTCTTGAGAAGACCCAGAAAATGCCTCTATATCCTTTTTCTTTTTCCTGTGCTTCTCTCATCTGTCCATATTCTTTCCTTTACTCATACACTCATTAGCTTATTAAGTAATTCCTTCATTAGTGTTCTTTCTAAAGAGCCGTTTGCTGTTGAAACCTTGGTCAGTTTAGTAATTGCTGATTGACTGGAGACCTGGGTCATTTTTGGAAAATGGCCTCCCAAAGTGGCTTTCTCTTGCCAGAATATAAAGTCATAATTAGAAATGTAAGTTCTGAATTGAGCTGAAGGGGAAGATGTGGGCAAGAAAACTATTACTTTGAAGAACGAAGAGATTAAGTAATTTGCCCAGGGTCCCTAAGTGGCAGGGTTGGAATTCAAACCCCAGTCTTCCTGATGCCATATCCTGTATTTTTCCAGGAACCCCACACCATCAATAGGGATGAAAATTATCCAGAAAATCAGCCACTCACTAAAAGCTTCCTTCCTGCCTGCAGAGTTTCCAAAAGGCACCACATCCTTGTGCTTTTTAATCCTGGGGACGCTCTTCATGACTGAATCATTGCAGCAGTAACTGAGTCTTAGGTCCTAACCTGCTGGCCTCAGCACCTTTATAAGCCTGCATTCTACAATCATTGCACTACATGGCCCTGATTTAACATTTTTCTACATTTTATATTCAGGATAAGTTGATTTCCTGGGAAATCATGATAGAGACGCTTCATCACAATATACTGAGTTTGATGCACTTAGTACTTGGGGTTTGTAGCATCGGATGTGCATGTCCTAAGAGCTTCCCTCTCTATTGTCTGAAGGCCTTACTGCTTGGGTGGTGTTGGCAGTGGCAGCAGAAACCTTCACAGCAGAGCACAGGAGATGCTTCCATTAATATCAAGTAGCAGAGCTGGAGATACCTGCCAGTAGCCCACTGTGTAATCAGAGTTGTGGGTCATGCAGAGAAACTTCTATTTCTTGAGAATTAAATGGCCAAGTATCTAGTTGTAGTCTGGCATTCACTAAAATAGGTTCTATGTGATAGGGCTTTTTAATTGATCTCTGGTGTTTGGGGGACTGCCCTTTTCCATTTTATTTTGCCAGAGGTTGCTTTATAGAGGGAGTATAAATCCCAAGTAACTGACACAAGTGTGTGAGAACTATCTCATCTCTTTCTATTCTGGAAACTAACGGATCAGTTTCAGCTCTCATGTGCTGGGCTTGTGCGAAATAATTTCAGTTAGCGTTGTGTCAGGTTTTGGAGGCTCATGTGTTGCTGAACCTTTGCAGAAGAGAAGTGGGATGTCATTATGTATCATGTCCTTGGTTGGTCCTAGTTGTGGTCAAGCCACTCAAACTAGATCCATGTGGCCCGTTCAGGATGACAGCTCTCTGTAGCTTCCTGGCGGTGTTTGCCCCTAAGTTTCTTGAGTAAGTATCTCCTCTGCTTCATTCACCTCTGAACTTTGCTTGCCAAGGCCTTGCAGTCTCCATGCTAGTCCTGCCAGGAAGCAGGTCTGTGATGGTTACTCTTATGTGTCAACTTCACTGGGACAGGGGCTACCCAGACATCTGGTCAAACATTATTCTCAGTATGTAAGCCAGGGTGTTTCTGGATGGGATTAGCATTTGAATCAGTAGACTGAGTAAAGCAGATTGTCCCTCATCATGTAGGTGGGCCTCATCCAGTCTATTGAAGGCCTGAATAAAACAAAAAACCTGACCCTCTTGGGAGTAAGGGGAACTCCTCCTGCCGGACTGCCTTTCAAGTTGGGACAGAGCATTTTGTTTTGTTTTGTTTTTCTTTTTTAAAAATTGAATTATAGTTGACTTACGATATTATATTAGTTTCAGGCATATGACATAGTAATTCAGTATTTTTAGATAACACTTTATACAAAGTTATTATAAAACATTGACTATATTCCCCATGCTGTACATTACACCCGTGTAACTTATTTATTTTATACTTAGTAGTTTGTACCTCTTAATCCCCTCCACTAATTTTGCCCCTCCTCCAACCCCTCCCCTCTGGTAACCACTAGTTTGTTCTCTGTATCTGTGAGTCTGTCTCTGTTTTGTTATATTTGTTCATTTGTTTTATTTTTTAGATTCCACATGTAAGTGAACTAATACAGTATTTGTCTTTCTGTCTGGCTTTTCTCTAAGAATAATACCCTCCAGGTTCATCCATGTTGCCACAAATGGTAAAATTTCATTCTTTTTTTATGGCTGAATAAAAGTCTATTGTGTATATATACCACACTTTACCCATTCATCTGTTGATAGACACTTAAGTTGCCTACAGATTTTGGCTATTGTAAATAATTCTGCAGTGAACATTGGGGTGCATATGTCTTTTTGAATTAGTGTTTTTCTTTTTTTCGGATATAGACCCAGGAGTGGAATTGCTGGATCATATAGTAGCTCTGTTTTTAATTTTTTGAGGAGCCTCCATACTGTTTCAACAGTGGCTGCACCAATTTACATTCCCACCAACAGTACATGAAGATTTTCCCCTTTTTCTCCATATTCTTACAATAGGACACATAGGTTTTTTTCATGCCTTTAGACGTAAACTGACACATCAGCTCTTCTGGGTCTTCAGCTTGCAGATCTTGAGACTTGTCAGCTTCCATAATTGCATGAGCCAATTCCTTATAATAAATCAATCTCTCTCTCTCTCCTATTGGTTCTGTTTCTCTGAAAATCCTAATACAAAGGCATAGCTCTTCTCTGCTGCTGCCGTTCACAGATCTCTCTCCTCATTCTCCTCTTCTCTTGCCAAGGCTTCCATTCCTACTTCTGTCAAACTTCTGGCCAAGATAACTGAGTATGTACAAGTATCTCCTTGTATTAGTGTCCTAGGGCTACTGTAATAAAGTAACACACTGAGTGTCTTAGAACAACAGAAATGTACTTCCTCACAGTTATGGAAGCTAGAGGTCTGAAATCAGTTGTCAGCAGGGCCAGGCTCTCTCTGAAGGACCTAGGGAAAGATAGTTAATTGCCTCTTGCAGATTCTGGTGGATGCTGGCAACCTTTGGTGTTCCTTGGCCTGCAGCTGCATTAGGAATTTCTGCCTTTGTCTTTACGTGGCTGTCTTCCCTCTCTATGTGTCTCTAATTTCTCTTTTTATAAGATGTCCAAAGACATCAGTCTTTGGAGTAGGGACCAGCTGAATCTTGTATGACCTCATCTTAACTAAATACATCTGCAAAGAACCTTGTAGACTATTTCTATTCCCTATGAGAATTATCTCTTATACATGTACACACACACACACACACACACACACACACACACAGAAAACACACCCTGCCCTTGAGATAATATTCATAGAGCCAGCTGTGATACATGCTTGAACATAGAGTAGGAAGAATATAAAATAAAGAGAAATGATAGATGATAATTTCTCAAAATATGTTTCTGATTCATTGGTAAGAAGTGTCTACTATTAGAAAACATTACACAGTATAACACTTATTTTGACATGCTCAGAATTGACTCCTGCCACAGCTAGATCCCTTAGGATGCAAAGGAGTCATACAACGCTCCCTTTGATGCTAGAGGCATATGTCAAGGTTCCAGGGCAATGTGGGAGTAGTATGAAAAGTTACCTCATCAGCTGCATGGTCAGCCTTCCTGTGGCCATATCTGGTTGCTTCTAGCCTCTCCTGTAGTCCCGCATTCAATCTGCTGTGGCTATGGTAGCAGAGTTGGTTTTACTAACCAGGAATGTTAGGTGAAAAGATTGGCATTCCTCAAGAGGTGACAAGTACTTGGCTGCCAACTAACACTTTTGGGGAGGCTCCACTCAGCCTGTCCAATTCACTTCCATTTTCCATTCACAACTCACGGTTTGTGTTCTCCAGTCAAAACTAAAGTTCAGTATGATTTTTGGAGTCATCTGGATGTTTTATGGGGTTGAGAGTCATACGCTCAAGATAAACTCACCTCTGGGAGTTCCCTGGTGGTCTAGTGGTTAGGACTCAGTGTTTTCACTAACATAGCCCAGGTTCAGTCCCTGGTGGGGGAACTGAAATCCCATAAACTGTGGCTGGCAAAAAAAAAAAAAATTATGAAAGATAAGCTCACCTCTCTGGTGCAGGTTCATCAGTGAAGATGACTGAGTACCTCTCCCATCTCCAAACTCTCCTTCTCCTAGCATTCTTTTGGGGTTGAGCCCTTATAAAAGACAAATATACATATCAGTCCCAAACTCCTTAACTATCCCTCTCCCCACTGCTATATTTAAAATAGATAACCAACAAGGACCTACTGTATAGCACAGGGAACTCTGCTCAATATTATGTAACAACCTAAATGGGAAAAGAATTTGAAAAAGAATAGATACATGTATATGTATAACTGAATCACCTTGCTGTACACCTGAAACTAGCACATCATTGTTAATCACCTACACTCCAATATAAAATAAAAAGTAAAAGACAAATATAAATCTAAATACAAACAGAATAACTCAGTCCTCAGCAGCCAGAAAATATAAATAATTAATGTCACTGTAACAGTTACACTCCAAGTTCCAGTGCTATTCTTATCTGCTTGCTCATATAGGATCACTCTTCAAAGACCGCCTCTCCCCCAAGTATTTCAGGGAATCCACATAAGATTATATCAGACCCTGCAGCAAACACCTCATCTGACTCACCTCATATCCTGTAGACAACATTTTACTCCAGTCATTAATGTAAGAACCACCTTTACAAGTGTAACCTGAGAGCATGTAGCCTCAGCTGCACCAGGAATCTCTTGTTTTCTGTCAGGGACTTCTCCCGTTCTGAGTATTGTCTAAGGGAAAGGTACTCCCACGTGTATAAAACCTGGGCCAGTGGGGGGTGAGAGTCATGCATAAATGTTTCCATCTTCCATGATCCCTCAAATGGGTAATTCTGAGGAGAATTCTACATGGCATTTCAGAGACTTCCAGTAGGATGGATCGCCAATTACCCAAGTGGAGATCAATTCAGTAATATATTTTTGTACTGGTGTTTCCACCCTCCCTATTCAATCTTTCCAGCCCCCAACTCCTGTTCCCTGGGATTACCGTACACAAGCCCTTGACTTGAGCTCTACTTTCTGGGGGAAACACATATGCTAAAGACATTGCTTCTTTGCGACAAATACAGAGTAATATCGACCATATCCTTTCTCTTTAGCTCAACTTCAGCTAGTCAAAATACGCATGCTACTCATGAACCTCCCTGAAGGAATCTCCCTGTTGCCTCTGTTAATAGTATCCCTGTGTTAAGCTACTTCCTCGAAATGTTCTAAACCAGGAGAACTGAGGAGAACCATCTCCTCCCTAACTCTGAGCTACACTTTGTCACTGCATCCTCTAACAAGACAACTTGGTCAAGAATGTTAAAAAGCCTCTGGTGAAAATAGCTTCTCCATCTTTTGGTGTCATTTCTTTCTAAACACAGAAAGCAGCCCAGACCAAGAGGACACACACAGAAAAGCTACATGTCAAATATTTCCTCTAGTCTCTCGATCATTATCCTACCTCTCACCGCCCCCCTCTTACAAAAACAAGCATACCAAGTACTTCACTTCTCCTTTAGTCAAAGCAAAAATTTGCGTGTTACCAATACATACAAACAACTGTATGTTGGACTAAGAGGATGGTGGGGAAGAAGGTCGTTTGTGATTCTGCCCTGAATCAGCCAAATTCTGACTCTGGTGTGCTATATTCATGAATTTTTTATTTTTTATTTATTTTTTTAAAGTTTTATACAATTTTGTAAGGTTACTTTCCATTTACAGTTATTACAAAACATTAGCTATATTCCCCATGTTGTACAATACATCCTTGAGCCTGACTTACACACAGTACTTTGGACCTTCCACTCCCACAACCCTATATTGCCCCTCTGCACCCCTCCCCATTGGTAACCACTAGTTTGTTCTCTATATCTGTGATATAGAGAACTCTGCTTCTTTTTTGTTATATTCACTAGTTTATTGTATTTTTCAGATTCCATATATAAGTGATATCATACATGGTTTATCTTTCTCTGTCTGACTTACTTCACTTAGCATAATACCCTCCAAGTTTCTTCCATATCTTGGCAATTGTAAATAATTCTGCTATGAACAGTGGGGTGCATGTATCATTTCAAATTAGTGGTTTTGTTTTGTTTGTTTGTTTTTCCAGATATATACCCAGGAGTGGAATTGCTGGGTCATATGTTAGTTCTCTTTTTAGTTTTTTGAGAAACCTCCATACTGTTTTCCATAGTGGCTACACCAACTTACATTCCCACCAACAATGTATGAGGGTTTTCTTCTCTCCACATTCTCGCCAACATTTGTTAATTGTGTTCTTTTTGATGATAGCCATTCTGTTGGGTGTGAGGTGCTATCTCACTGTGGTTTTGATTTGCATTTCCCTGATGATTTGAGATGTTGAGCATGTTTTCATGTGCCTGTTGACCATCTGCATTTCCTCTTTGGAAAAATGTCTATTCAGTTCTTCCACCCATTTTTTAATTGAGTTGTTCATTTTTTTGATGTTGAGTTGTGTGAGCGATTTATATACGTTGAATATTAATCCCTTATCAGTCACATCATTTGCAAATATTTTCTCCCATTCAGTAGGTTGTCTTTTTGTTTTATCAATGGTTTCCTTTGCTGTGCAAATGCTTTTAAGTTTAACTAGGCCCCATTTGTTTATTTTTGCTTTTATTTCCTTTACTTTAGGAGATGGACCCAAAAAAATACTGCTGTGTTTTATGTCAAGGAGTATTGTGCCTATGTTTTTTTCAAGGAGGTTTATGGTATCTGGTCTTACATTTAGGTCTTTAATCCATTTTGAGTTTATTTTTGTATATGGTGTTAGGGAGGGTTCTAATTTCATTTTTTTACATGTAGCTGTCCAGTTTTTCCAGCACCACTTATTGAAGAGACTGTCTTTTCTCCATCATATATTCTTGCCTCCTTTGTCAGAGATTAATTGACCATAAATGCATGAGTTTATTTCTGGGCTTTCTATCCTGGTGCATTGATCTATGTGTCTGTTTTGTGTGTGAATTTTTACTTTCTATTTTTATCAAAATTTTACTTGTATACATATAAAAGCCAATTCTTCAAGTTAGTTACCAAAAGTAAAAGTTTCTTCCCTCCCCCACCATTTGCCTTTTTTAAAGATAATCTTTAAAATTTCTACTCATTTAACCCTTTCACAGCTTATGTCCATATGTCTAAAAAGTGTATCAATAATTGTTAATTTTTAAAAGATATTATGTCTTTCTTTCTGATTTAGGAATATGAAGAGTTTTCACTTCAACTCTAGCACTAAAACACTTATACTTTTTCCTTCCCCATCCTCCCAATAAAGTTATATCATAATTTATTTGTGTCAGTACTCAGTGTTTACTTTACTATGACCGTGCAAATGCTATTCAGAGCTAAGAAACTATGATAGGAGTTTTTTCCCTGCAATACTTTTTCCTTTGCCTGGAATTAATAATTTTTCTGCTTTTTAATTTGTATAGTTTTGAGTATATTTATCACTAATTCAGCCCCAAACTTTCTGCCAACTATTTAAATATGCTGTCAACCAATTTGCACACAAAGCATTCCAACAGTTTCATCTTCTTGGAGAATTCTCTCCTGGAGACTTCTGACATGCTCCCGCTGGACTAGTTGCCAATCAACTACTTGACAGCCCTTTTATGGAAATCTCCTTTCACCATCATCAGACAACTTTACCTTTCATCTGTATCAACTCTTCCGTTTCCTGTACTCCATGCTTTTCACTGCTTGATTTGCTCTCATATTGATGGAGGTCATTTTCTAAGAGCTTCCTGAGAAGTCATTCATGGGAGATAAATTACTTAAGATTGTGCATGTCTGAAAATATTTTTATTCTATCCCAATACTTGATTAATGTTTAGCTGGGTATAGAATTTTAGGTTGGAAGTCATTTTCCTTTAGAATTTTGAAGGTGTTTCTCATTTTCTTCTATTTTCCTATGCTAGTCTTAACAAATTTAAAACCATATTGATTACTAATCTTTTATGTGAGCCCTAATTTGTTTTCTTACCTGGAAGATTTTAGGGCCTGTTCTTTGTCTACAGTGTTTTTAAATTTCACTATTACTTTGCTATGAGTCTGTTTTTATTCACTATTCTAGATAGTCAGTGAGTCCCTTTAATCTGGAAAGCCATGTTCTAATCCTGAAAATTTTGCTCAGATAGTATCATTACTCTTTCCTCTGTGTTTTCTGTTTTCTCTTCTGGCACTGTAACTTACTAAACCTCCTGTTCTGTCCTCTATTTTTATTTTTTTTTTACTTCATCTACCAAGGTTTTTTTTTTTATTGTATCATTTTTTCAGGCTTTCAATTGAGTTTTTCATTTCTGCTATAATTTTTTATTGCTTGCTAAAAACTAGTGTTATTCTCTGAATATTTCTTTTTATATATCATTCTGTTCTCTTTTTGTGGTTGCAATATTTTCTATCTCTGAGGTTACTAAGGAAAATAATATTTAAATTTTTTCCTCATTTCAGTGTCTCTTTACTCCAAGTTGCCTTTTTCTATTTTGTTGGTGTCAACCTTTCTTGTTAGAAGCTTTCCTCTGAATTTTTGTAATTTTTTGATTGTCTCCTTACATTGAGAATGGAAGAGTACAAACTCAATGGGATTGGAGAAACTTAGGTAGGGTTTTTGGACTGTGACCTGCTTGGGCCATTGTATGCAGGAATTCTTAATGTCACATCATTCCTCTTGTATCCTTCTTTAGATCCTCTGGAGAAAACACTTTCCACATCCTACCTGGAGGATAAAAAGTCTGGTGCAAGAATTCTGGAACCCTAGTAGGGAAGATAGCTGGGAGTCTCAGCATCTTGTAAGTATATGTTCACTTAATTTCCTTTTTTCATCATGAAACAACTGTTGAGAATGTGGAGAAGCAAGCCTTCATACATTCTTACGGGATGTAATTGCCAAAACTTGGAAGCACCTAAGATATCCTTCAATAGGTGACTTGATAAACAAATTGTGGTACATCCGTTCAATGGAATATTATTTAGCAATAAAAACAAATGAGCAATCAAGCCATGAAAAACCATAATGAGCCTAAAATACAGATTACTAATTGGAAGAAGCCAGTCTGAAAAGTCTATATATTTTATGATTCCAATTATATGACATTACGGAAATGGACAGCAAAATGATCAGTGGTTGTCAGGAGTTTGGGGACAAGAGAGGAGAGACGAGTGGGTGAAGCACAAGGGATTTTTAGGCAGTGAACCTATTCTGCATGCTACTATAATGCCAGATACCTGACACCATGCATTTGTCAAAACCCACAGAACTTTACAGCAAAAAGTAAACTTTAATCTATGTACCTTTTAAAAAATCAATTAAGAGGTCAGAGATCTCAAGAAGGAAAGCAGACTGTGACAAGCAAATCTAACTGTATTACAAATGTAAGAAACAACCTCACTGAAAGGAATGGGGGGAAGCTGCTGACCTAAGTAACTTTGAAATGAGTAAAGTCTGGGGGACTAAAGCAAAAGGAAATGTATATAAGCACTGCACTCTAGTTAATAAAGTTGTTTCCCATGGGGATAGGGCTTAACAAATCTGATATATATGTATACATGCTATACGTGTATACTGGAATTGAAAAATTAAGTAATTGTATGGCAAATGGTGTGACCCAGGATTTTTACTGTTAGAGTAGGAATCTACAGTTAAGCAAGGGAAGGAGGCTAAAATGGTCCATGTGGTAATGAATTAGAGTTTGAGACATTATTATGTACTCATGTATAATGTAATGTAGATACAGATAACATATGAAAATATTTATGGATATAAGTTTATTACTTGGGTTAATATATATACATATAGTCCTTGCTCTGTCAGTTGAGAGACCCTACGAGCAAGAGTACCCAGTAACAACAATTAAACCTAGCACCTATATCTTGGTTTCTAATATAATTCTCCAATGAATGGAACAAGGGATCCTTGGAGAAATGGTTGATTTTGGACCTAGAGTAGGAAAGACACACAAGATGAGCCTGGAACACATTAGATTGGCAGAAAGGAAGAACTTTAAAACTTTTTAAAACTTTTTCATTGTTTTTATATTTGTTATGGTGATCTATGATCAGTGATCTTTGATATTACTATTGCAAAAAGTTGACTCACTAAAAACTCAGATGATGGTTAGCATTTTTAAATTAAGGTACCACACTGGTTTTTTAGACATAATACTATTGCACACTTAATAGACTACAGTATAGTGTAAAGTTCACTTTTTTTGTGTGTGTGTTACGCGGGCCTCTCACTGTTGTGGCCTCTCCCATTGTGGAGGACAGGCTCTGGACGCGCAGGCTCAGTGGCCATGGCTCACGGGCCCAGCCGCTCCACGGCATGTGGGGTCGTCCCGGACCGGGGCACAAACCCGTGTCCCCTGCATCGGCAGGCGGACTCTCAACCACTGTGCCACCAGGGAAGCCCCTAAAGTTCACTTTTATATGCACTGGGAAACCAAAAAATTCACATGACCCCCTTTATTGAGATATTCACTTTATTGTGGTCATCTGGAACTGAACACTCAGTATGTCCGAGGTCTGCCTGTACTAGAAGGCAAGCTAATTCTGCAAACACTTTTAAACTTCTCTTTGGGTCAAGTACACTAAACATAACGTTGACCAAAGAATGGCTAAGCTCAAAGTCAAGGGGTATAGAAGTATACTCCACTTCTACTGAGAGTGACTACAAAGTCACAATATACTGGACATAGATATGGGGAAAGGTGAAGAACTGGAAAAAAGGAAAAGAAGGTGAAGGACCAAGAACAGGATATTGAGAAATGTCTACATTTAGGGAGCAGTAGACTAAAATAATTCAGTGAAGAAAACTAAAAGTTTACTAGTGTTAAGTCAGGGCAAATTCCCACCAATAACTATGTTCTAGATTATTGTGTCACAAAGTTTGGACATCTATCAAGTGATCTACGAGTGGTATGTTAGTGAAAAAAATGAAGAAAACAATTTTATTCACACATTTTTTACAAATTTGAAACATAAGGTAAATCATGATTTTTCCATAAAATCCTATTGTGGTTTTAAATGTCATTATTTTCTTAACAGGTGGCATTCATCTTGGCTAGAGAAATATTTTCCTGTCCATTTTCTTTATTTTTTTAATAAACTTTATTAAAATATAATTTGTTTAAAAAATTCACTAATTTTAAATGTGAAGTTTGAGTAGTTTTGACAATTGTGTATAGTTATGTAGCCACTAACATTATCAAGATATTGAACATTTGCATCACCCCAAATAGTTCCCTTGTACTCCTTTGCAGTCAATTCCCTTTCTGCTCTCCTAGGATCTGACAACAACTGATTGACTCTCTATCACTATGGCTTTACATTTTCTAGAACTTTATATAAATGGAGTCATGTAGGGTTTTTGGCCTTGATCAATAATAATAGCATAATTATTTTGTGATTCATCCATAGTCACATGCATCAGTAATTTGTTCCTTTTCATTGCTGAGTAGCATTCCATTTTATGGATGTACTGTAATGTGTTTATTCATTTACCAGTTTATGGACATTAGGATTGTTTTCATTTTGAGGCTATTACTAATAGAGCTTCTATGTGACCTAGCTCTGAAGTTCATGCTCTTAACCTTTATGGTGATGTCTCCTCAATGGAGTTTCTGTGAACATTCAGGTACACATCTTCATGTGGACGGATATTTTTATTTCTCTTTGGTAAATATCTGCGAGTGTTTTTGCTGGGCTACGTGGGTATATGCTTACTTTGTTAGAAAATGCCCACTGTTTTCCACATTGGCTCTATTATTTTGCGTTCCTATCAGCCATAAGAGTTCCAGTTGTTCCATACACTCACTAAGACATTTTTTGTCCATTATTTAAATTTTAGCCATAATAGCAGGTATGTAGAGTTCTCTCGTTATGATTAATGAAGTTCAACATAATTTTATGTGTTTTTTTCTATTTGAAGTATCTTCTTTGATGAAGTTTCTGTTCAAATATATTGCCCATTTTTAAATTGGTTTTTTCTCTTCTTTCTATTGAGGAATAAATGTTCTTTATAGAATTTGGATACAAGTTTTTAATCAGATATAGGTTTTGCATATATTTTCCCCCAGTCTGTGACTTGCCTTTTAATTTTCTTAACAGTATCTCTCAGATAATAAAAGGTTTTCATTTTTGATAAAATCTAATTTGTCTATTTTTTATTTTTACTTTTTATAAATTTTATAGCAATTTTGTAAATTTTAAAGGATTCTTTGTTTAATTAAAGGTCTCAAAGATTTTCTTACATGTTTTATCTTGAAATTTTATAGTTTTATCTCTTACATATAAATCTATTATCTTTTTCAAGTTAATGTTTGTATATGTTGTGAGGTAAGGTTTGAGATTCATTTTTTTAAAAATATGGGCATTCAATTGCAGTGCCATTGAAAATAATGCCCTTTTTCCTTGGTATCTCTATCAGAAAAGTTGACCTTATATGGGTGAGTACCTTTCTGGACTCTATGCTGTTACAGTGTTCTGTACATTGATCCTATGCCAATACTGTGCTTCCTTGATTACTGTAGCTTTGTAATAAGTCGTGGAATCAAGTACTTTAAGTTTTCCAACTTGGTTCTTTGCCTCATTTGTTTTGTCTACTCCAGATCCTTTGCATTTATATAAATGTTAGGATAAGTTTGTCAATTACTACAAAAAAATCCTACTGAGATTTTGATTGGAATTTCATTGAATGGATAGATCATCTTAGGGAGAATTAAAATCTTAACAACATTAGTCTCCCACTTTTCTATATATAAATTTATTTATTTATTTATTTATGGCTGTGTTGGGTCTTCATTGCTGCCTGCCAGCTTTCTCTAGTTGTGGTGAGCGGGGGCTATTCTTGGTTGCAGTGCGTGGGCTTCTTATTGTGGTAGCTTTTCTTGTTGTAGAGCACAGGCTCTAGGCACGTGGGCTTCAGTAGTTTTGGCATGTCAGCTCAGTAGTTGCGGCTCGCAGGCTCTAGAGCACAGGCTCAATAGTTGTGGTGCATGGGCTTTGTTGCTCCGCAGCATGCAGGACCTTCCTGGACCAGGGCTCGAACCCATGTCCCCTGCATTGGCAGGTGGATTCTTAACCAGTGCGCCACCAGGGAAGTCCCTAGTCTCCCACTTGATAAACATAGTATATCTTTCCACTTATTTAGGTCTCCCTTAAATTCTCTAAGCAGTGTCTTGTAGTTTTCAATGTACAAGTTTTGCATGTATTTTGTTATATTGATTCCTATTTTATTTTAAAAATATTATTGTAAATGTATTTTACTAGTTTTCATTCCCAATTTTTCATTTTTAATATATAGAAATACAATTGAATTTTCTATATTGACCTTATATTCTGTGTGAAATATATCTGTTGCAAAATTTACTTATTAGTTCTAGTAGCTTATTACAGAATCCTTAAAGTTTTCTAGGCAGACCTTCATGCTGTCTTTGAGTTAACAGTTTTACTTCTTCTTTCCCAAATTGTATGTCTTTTGTTTCTTTTTCTTGCCTTATTGAACTAGCTGAAACCTCTATTCTAATGAATAAAAGTGATGAGAGCATATAGCCTTGGGTTGTTTCCATCTTTGGGGATGGCATTTTAGTCCTTCTTCATTAAGTATAATTTTAGCATATAAGTTTTTGTAGCTTCCTTTTATCATTTGATATAATTACCTTGTATTCCTAGTTTTTATCATTCTGGGTGTTGAATTTTGGTAAGTGTATTTCCTGGATCTATTAAGATGGTCATATGTTTCTTCTGTTTCACTTTATTAATATGATGGATTACATTGATTGTCATGTAACTGTTATATCAAAATTGCATTTCTGGTATAAAGTCCACTTGCTTATGATGTATTATCTGTTTATATGTTGCTCAATTTGATTTGCTAAAATTTTATTAAGAATTTATTAAAATTCTGTTAAGGATTTTATATCTATGCTCATGAGAGATACTGGTCTTTAGTTTTATTTTCTTGTAAGTCTTTGTCTAATTTTGGTATCAGAGTAATTATGGCATCACAAAATGTTAGGAAGTTTTTGCTCCTTGTCTCTGTTTTGGAAAAATTTGTGTAGAATTGGTATTTCTTTATGAAACATTTGGTATAATTCATCACTGAAAGTATCTGCACCTAGAGTTTTTGTGGGATAATTTTTACCTACAAATTCAATTTCTTTACTGATTTAAAGGGCTAATTGGGTTCTTATGTCTTCTCAAGTGTACTGTGGTAGTTTTGGTCTTTTGAAGATCTTTTCATCTATGTTGTTGAACTTATTGCCTAAAATTGTCCATAATTTTCTCTTGTCATCTTTTTTATATCAGTTGGTTTTGTAGTTATGTTTCCTCTTCTGTTTATGATATGGATTATTTGTATGTTTTTTAATCAATCTGATTACAGATTTTTTATTTTATTAATATTTTCAACAACACTTGGCAGGCAAATATGTATTATTTGTCTTTTTATTTGTATATGTAAAATTACAAATTTGTGTTACTATTACATTGCATTACATATTTTTTTACAAAATGGCATAGTGACTTAAAAATAGTTCATATAGTCTTAAAAGTATTGCTGGAAATTTTAATGCAAATATTATCATTGAGGAAAAATTATAAAGTTAAGTAGTTAAAAGAGTGTGCAAATATAGAGGATGAATTTGAATATGCTACAGTGAATCCGTATGTATCATGATTTTGTTAAGGCAGTTAAAAATGAAGAGCAAATAGTAAATATAATGATTTTTATTTGAAAATTGGTTTTCAGTAGACTAGAGATCCATTTTCTCAGTCTTTTAATTCATTGATACAGTGTTTTCCAATAGTGGCATAAAATCATCAGAATTTCAGCAGAGCACAGTGATCATAAAATAATTGTGTTTTTCTAGTACACATGCAAATTTATACCTTTCCAGTTAGAAATGATGAATTTTGCTACTAAAGAAAGATGAGATAAAACATATTCTAAATTGTACCAAGTTAAAAATAGCTATAATTCAAGTTACTGCAGAGAAAAAACAAAACAAGTTGTAAAGTTAATGATGATAGTGTGTACGGAAGGGAAACAAAGTATATTAATTATCTATTGCTATATCGTAAATTAACAGAAAACCCAGAAGCTTAAAGCAACTTAAATTTATTATCTCATAATTCCTGTAGGTCAGAACCTTAAAAAAACTTAAATTTATTATCTCATAATTCCTGTAGGTAAGAAGTTTAGGAGTGGCTTGCCTGGGTAGTTCTAGCCCAGGGTCTCTAAAGAAGTTGTAGTCAAGGTGTCAACCATGTTAACCAGGACTGTAGTCATCAGAAGGCTTGACTGGGGCTGGGGAATCTGCTTCCAAGACAGCTCACTCACATGACTTTTGGCAGGGAGCCTCACTTCTTTTATGATTATTGGATGAACTCAGGTCCTTGACATGTGGCCTCTCCATGCAGCTATTTGAGTGTTCTCACAAAATGGCAGCTAGATTTCCCTAGAGCAAGTGATCCAAGAGAGAGCAAAGAGGAAGCCTCACTGCTCTTTATGATGTAGTCTCAGAAGCCTGACAAAATTTCTGCCATATTCTCTTTATTAGACGTGAGCTACTAAGTCCAGTTCACATCAAGGGGAGGGGAATTAAAATTAACCTCTGAAGGGAGGAATGTCAAAAAATTGGTGGGCATATTTTAAAACCATGATACAAAACAAGCTATTGATAAAATTCATCTAGAATATAACTTCTTGGGATTTCAGTATCATACTGTTTTAAAAGCAACTAATATCATGTGTGCTGTTAACTGACATTTTGCTTTAAAGTTTGACCAAACCACATTTGGCATACAAATAATAATATGTGAGAAATAAGTGCTGGATGACTTGTTTTCTCATCAGTGAAAATTTGTGCCACAGAAGTTTTTTGTTTGTTTAGTGAATGATCACTTTCTGTACTGTGGTATAGGTTGTCTTGAAATAAGTACTGAATGTTATACCAGTTATGTGTATAGAAAGGAAGGGCATCACTACACAAAGAAAAACGTTTGCACCTATTCACAGATCACTTTATTCACAGAATACAGGTGATGGTCAACTACATTATTTGTAATATTCTTTCAGTTTTGAGGGAAATAGTGACATTTTAAATACAAATAAATTGCAGCTATTGATTGTAGGTCTTTTCAGCTTTTATGGCAAAGAAAACGGCAGCCATGTAAAATGTTGTTTTTCCAATACACAAGAACACTTGATGTTAGAGGAAGTGGTGCTTGCATAAATTTTTATTAAATGATGAATGAGATTAAAACATTTTAATTAAGTTGACATTTCTGTCCACAGTCGTTTCTCTAAGTGCCTTTCTCAAATACCAATCCAGAATGAAAGCACAGTGGTTAAGATTTAAGGTTCTGGAGTCGGATTTTCTGGGTTCAAAACCCAGCTGGACCACTCACAAGCTACGTTATTTTAGACAAGTCACTCGATCTCTCTATGACATAATTTAATTATCAGTAAATAAGGTTTGTAATACTACCTACTTCAAATAATTATACTAAGGTTTACAAGGAATAATCCATATAAAATGCTTATGCTGCTTGACACATAGTTATCATGCAATAAATATTAGATGTTTTAATAATTGCTGTTATATCCTGAACATATTTCTTCAGGAATGAAATAGCATGAATTTCAGTCTACATATAAAATTTCTGAGGAAGTCATAATTGTGGTGAAAATAGCTCAGTCACCATGATTTTGACCCTTTACCAACACTTAATGATTTCCTTTAATCATCTGTGAAGAAACCTATAACCTATTACTGAATATATTTTAAACCCATATATACAAGCTTCCATGGAATATGAAGAGTTACTTAGCTGAGCCAAATGCAGCCATACAGTGGATTAGGAATCCTTCATTCCTCTCTCCCAATATAAATCACTCAGCTTTCCAGTTTTGCAGTAGGGTGTGCTCATAACTTAAAGTAGAAAGCAGTGCTGTAATTAGTCTTTAGTGAGGAATCTATGCCTAATTTCTGGTCTGTGTTCAAGTCTGATGTTCATAACTCTGTATGAAAACCATAAACTATGAACTAGAGTTTTCAACCTTAGCAGTAACAGAGAATAAGGGAAAAGATGGCTGGATAAGGCAACTGACCTGTAAATTCAGCTGTTTGTCCTTTAGCTGGCTGTAGATATTTTGATTCAACAGTATTTTTCCTCTCTCAAGCATGAAATAACAACTATTTTTAATATTAAAAATATTAAGCTTTTAGCTTAAATAGTGATAAATCTGTTGTTTAAATTCTTCTAAAATTGGTGCTTTCTTTGTTCATGAAACACCCTAATGGGCATTGGTCACAAAAGCCAAGACTGTGAGTAATCTTGCTGCAGCCAGAGAGATACTAGAGACAGTGTACCCACAAGAGTCATAAGACAAAACAGATAATACAAGTGATAGAAATTTGGAGGAAGGAGAGAATACTTCAAGGGGAGGAAGTCAGTCACTAAGAGATTTACAGAGGAGGTAGGATCTGGATAGGACCTTAAAGGAGGGATGAAACGTTTAGATATATAAATGAGAGACACCTTTTCAGGTAAGAACAACAATGCCAATGTTAGCGTGACAGTAAGAAGCCTTCAGACATGTTAAAGAGACAGTCACTAGAATAGTTTGACTAGAACAAAGGAGTAAGGGATAAAAGAGATCTTAATTTCACAGTATGAGGTCCATCAAATGCTTGGCACCAACTCAGTCCAACTCAAATGTTTAAGACATCCACTTACAAACTATATTTAGAAAGGATATGAAGAAGTAAGAGAGTGGGAGAGAGAAAGTAATTGTAAAAGGCATTAAGAGGGAGAAGGCTTATTTCTTTGCCTCATTTCTGTATTTCTGTTCAGTGTTCTCTCTCACCAAGGCACACATTTCTCCCCTTCCGAAAAAGAATCCACACAGGATGTCATTCTCTGTCAAAAAGAGGAACCGGGCTTCCCTGGTGGCGCAGTGGTTGAGAGTCCGCCTGCCGATGCAGGGGACACGGGTTCGTGCCCCGGTCTGGGGAGATCCCACATGCCGCAGAGCGGCTAGGCCCGTGAGCCATGGCCACTGAGCCTGTGCTCCGGAGCCTGTGCTCCGCAAGGGGAGAGGCCACAACAGTGAGAGGCCCGCCTACTGCAAAAAAAAAAAAGAGGAACCTTTCTTTGTATGATAAAAGTGGTGTGAGGGAATCATTAGTTAAATTGTCATGGTGTTGTTTTTTGCTATGAAATGACAGATTTAGCAGGCTTCACTCTTTGTATTTATGACTGTGATGGGGGAGACAACCGAAGTAGACATATACCTCCATGACTCTGAGTACAGTTCAAAAGTCATTTCAGCAGTTTGAGTTAACAGAATGCAATGCTATTCAAGAAATGTAAATAAGGGCTTTATTCAGTCATCTTCTCTATTAAAAGTTTTATCTGTTACTTAATTTTGTGGGTACAGGGAATACCTATTCCAATATGAAAAACAATTCCTCAAGCAGGTGCTCTGTCTTCTTCCTTTGTCTTTCATTGCCCAACTACATGGCTTTATTTCTCTGTAAAGGAAAAGATGTGGCCTTACTGTTTTATTGCTCCAGGGAACTTCATTTTTTTCATTTTTGATAGGTTAGCAACCATTAAAAGCAATGATTAACAGCCTTCCACACTCCCCATCCACCAGAACATGGAATTTGGGCAATGCTATAAATGCTTATACTCTGCATCCTTCCCCTGTTTTTAGAAGAAAAAAATATTCTTAAGAAAAATGTAGACTCAGATGAAAATCACTATTCCCCAAGTGGTGTGCCATTTTGGGTAGAGGGATGTGATATGTCATGGGACACACATGGCACATGTATGTAATAGTGTGGAGTAAAGAGGAGCTGGATGGTTAAGGTGTTGAGCCAGGGCAGCGTGGATGAGATAGAGACAGTTCTTTCAGATTAGCTGCTTAAAGATACCTTAAAAATATCAGGGTGCTGGACGATAGGAGAGAGCAGGGATTTTAATAAGAATTGCTGTGACTTCCATATCATGATGGCTTACTCTGCTGACTCATTTGCCTCCCCTTTCTCCTGGTACTCCATGTAAATTATAATGATGGCTTTCCTTTTCAGACAAACCAATAGAGTAGAATGAATAAGGGACCATGATCAGACCACATATTTCAACAAATTTCTCAACTCCAAAAAGCAAATGGAGGGCTTCCCTGGTGGCACAGTGGTTAAGAATCCACCTGCCATTGCAGGGGACACGGGTTCAAGCCCCGGTCTGGGAAGATCCCACGTGCCGCAGAGCAACTAAGCCTGTGCGCCACAACTACTGAGCCTCGCTCTAGAGCCTGCAAGCCACAACTACTGAGACCACGTGCCACAACTACTGACACCCGTGTGCCTAGAGCCCGTGCTCTGCAACAAGAGAAGCCACCACAATGAGAAATCCGCGCACCACAGCGAAGAGTAGCCCCTGCTCACCGCAGTTAGAGGAAGCCTGCGCGCAGCAACAAACCCAATGCAGCCAAAAATAAATAAGTAAATTTATTTAAAAAAAAAAAAGCAAATGGAAAAATGGCCATGACTGAAAAAAGTAGAGAAAGTTCAACTTTAAACTCAAGTTAGAGTCTTGAGGGGCACAACATAGGAAGAAACTTTTCTTCTCAGAAGAACTTCCGTGAAACTGCAGACCTGGCAATAGCAAATATGGCAAAGTAAGATTTAAGTGGGACTGAAAACTGTGTGCTTATGTCAGGATCTGAATACAAGACATGCCCTCCCCCTCCCCATAGGCAGAGCCAGCAGCCAACTAAGTATTTGACCTTACAAAAAATCAACAAAACCGTAGAAGTCTCCCTTCTGAAGAAATTGAACAGATTGTAAACCATCTCGAGAAGAATTAAGAGTAGTAGTGTAGATGCTAGAATTCCAAATAAAGACTTCTTTTAGGCTTCTGGTGGACCCCAGCCCCACACCTCCCATACCTTCCATAATGTCTGGCTCCCTGCTCTTCACACTCTAGCTGTGCTGTCAGTCTACAAGCCCCACTCCTACATGAATAGAGCTTGCTGTCAGCATTCTTACATTCATAATATAAACTGACAACCAAGAGCTCCCAGGCATCTCATCAAAACTTGCAGCATGAATGAAAAGACCAAATTAAACAAAAATAAAAATTGACTGAGAGGAAACAGAGATAAGGTAGGAAAGAAAAGAGAACTTTACCTCTATTTTATTGAGAGATTTGAGAAAATATTACATCCATAAACCAGAACAGGGGGCATTGAAAAAAGAAAAAGGAACACCAGAAAATAAGAAATAATTATCAAAAAATAAAGAACATATATATATAATTAGCAATTCCACTCCTGGGTATATATCCAAAAAAAGGTAAAACAATAATTCAAAAAGGTACATGCACCCTAGTGTTCATAGCAGCATTATTTACAATTGCCAAGATATGGAAGCAACCTAAGCATCCACCAACAGATGAATGGAGAAAATGTAGTATACATATACAATGGAATACTACTCAGCCACAAAAAAGAATGAAATTTTGCCATTTGCAACAAAATGGATGGACTTGGAGGGTATTATGCTAAGTCAAATAAGTCAGACAGAGAATGACAAATACTATATGGTATCAACTTATACGTGGAATCTAAAAAATAAAACAAACTAGTGAGTATAACAAAAAAGAAACAAACACAGATATAGAGAAGAAACTTGTGGTTACCAGTGAGGGGAGGGAAGGGAGGAGGGACAAGATAGGGGGAGGAGGTTAAGAGGTACAAACTACTATATATAAAATAAATAAGCTACAAGGATATATTGTACAATACAGGAACTATAGCCAATATTTTATAATAACTATAAATGGAATATAACCTTTAAAATTTTTGAATCACTATATTATACACCTGAATATAATATTGTACATATATAATATATATCTATAATATTGTAATTATATATATAATTATCAAAAAACAGATTCAAAGGAGAGAGTGGAATATAAAGGAAAAATACTCTCCCAGAACATATTATAAAGAGAGAAAGAGAAGAATTAAAGAGGAGATACAGAATCTGATTAAAAGAATTTTCAGAAAGAAAGAGAGCCAAGAAAGTGAAGTATACCTACAAAGAAACAGTAGGATAAAAATGTTCAGACCTAAGAGAGACACATGAACCTTCCAACTGAAATACCTACCCTACATTTATATTTCCTCTTCTCTCCTCTTCTCTTTTTCCCTGTTCCCCACTCTCTCTTTCTCCCTCCACTAAATAGGTGATGTAAGTTAAATCCTCACTTATCATAAGAGGAAGTTCATAAAATATCTGAAGTGGAAAAATAGTAGAATTGAAACCAGTGAAATTTTTCTCTTGGGAAAGAGATGTTGACTAGATAGCGGAGGGATGGTAGGCAAGTGTTTTGGGTTTTGTTTTTGTTTTTTCTGTTATAAGCTATCTATGTTATTTCATTTTTTAAAATCAAGCATATGTTTTACTCTGATTTTTAAAGATGTAACAAATATTTAAATAAAATATTTAAATAAAATTTAAATACATCTGCTAAGACAAACAGTTGATTAAAATTGTAAAGTGGGAAAAGAAAACTCAATAACCTCCAACCCCTTGTTCTCCAACCTATTCCCCAAACTTTTGGTGGTCCCTTTTTTCATCCCTTCCTTCTCCATTCAGGCCCCCAGGGTCTCCCCGTCTGCAGTCTGATCTCAAGACAAGGTTCAGGGTTTAGTTAACAAACTTTAGTCTTTGCAAAGTGATCTAAGCCTTAAATTCAAGTTCTTAGGTGCAGAAAGAGCGAGTTCTCTTTGCTGACGTCTTTAACATCACCTGGGTCCTGTATGTTAAGGGCAGCCCTGATGACATACTTAGTCAACAGAGAAACAAGCAGGGAGATGGCAGTTAACGTTACTGAATCACCTGTTTGGTGACAGAGTTTCTTGTTCTGCTGATCCATTGTTATGCTTAGGAGGTCCATGAATTTCCTCAAATTGAACCCTAATTAATTCATTTGTTTTATACATCTATGTGGGTTCTCCCCTTCCCCAGGAGAAAGTCTAGAATTTTATGAAAATCTCAAAGGATTCGTTGACTAGAAAATGTACAAGCACTATTGACAGGCATGCCCTCATTTAATCCTTTCCATAACCTTCAAGGTAATGGAAGAAGACAAATAACATTTGAGCATGTATTATGTTTATATATTTATCATTTAATTTTTCCAGTACTCCCATGAGTTCAATGTTATTATTCCAATTTTAACAAGGTCAAAAGAGCAGGGGATCAAGTTAGTACTCCAACTTATGTCTATTTGGGAGACCCATGCTTTTTCTAGTATGTACATACTTATCTGTTTATTTAGTTATTAGATAATTAATTTTTTCCACTTGGGGAGAAAATGGAGTAAGTTTTGTGGGGAAGTACTATGTTTGGCCATAATGATCTGCATAGCAAGAAAGGTGACCATTATACTGTTCCGAGTTCTCCCTGAGTTTAAAGTGCTCTGATGTGGGCACTCAGAAATCTCCAGCATGTTGACATATGCACACTACTATATATGAAATAGATAATTAATAAGAACGTGCTGTATAGCACAGGAACTCTACTCAGTACTCTATAATGGCCCTTCTGGGAAAAGAATCTAAAAAAAAAAGAGTGGATATATATATATGTATAATTGATTCACTTTTCTATACACCTGAAACTAACACAACATTGTAAATCAACTATACTCCAATAAAAATTTAAAACAAACAAACAAACAAAAAAGAAATCTCCAGGACTTCCCTGGTGGCACAGTGGTTAAGAATCTACCTGCCAGTGCAGGGGACATGGGTTCGAGACCGGGTCCAGGAAAATCCCACATGCCGTGGATCAACTAAGCCCATGCACCACAACTTCTGACGCCCGCGCTTCTAGAGCCTGTGCTCCACAACAAAGGGAAGCCACCACAATGAGAAGCCCCCGCACAGCAACAAAGAGTAGCCCCAGCTCTCCGCAACTAGAGAAAGCCCACAGGAAGCAACAAAGACCCAACACGGCCAAAAATAAATAAATAAATGTATTTAAATAAAAAAGAAGAAAAGAAAAGAAATCTCCCAGCATGAACAGGCACCTGAGAGACAGGCAGACCAGTAGTTCATGGGCTACTAGCACTGCTTGCTTTCTGTGTATAATAACATAAATGTTCACACTCTGTAAAACTAGAGAAAGAAACAAGAAAGGGAAAAAGCTGTGACACACTGAAGACACATTTCATTTTTTTAAAAAAAACCTAGACTCAAGACTGCTATCTTCAGCATTGAACACAATTAAAATTGAGTTGCCAAAAACAGAAATGAAGTTGCCAAATGGACCTGAAATCTCAATGGTGCTCCCTTAGCAAACACAGCAGCAGCTGCCCCAAATCCATTGCTGGGCATCTGCTTTGTATTCAGGATATATAGTCCCTCAACTGCACTATCTTAGGTAGTTTTTCTTAACACTCTTGTTCTTTAAGAAATATTGGAAGTAGTTAAAAAGTAAGAAAATCACTCTTAAAACCCCTATAATATTTGCTTAAAAAATACACAAGAAAAACCTTTTCAATTGATTAATTTCCTAATTTACAACTATTAACCCCATGGGTTCTTCCTTCTCTTGGCAAACTAAATGAATTCGTAGTCATGGCAGGAATATTAAAAAATATATATATATATATATATATATATCAGGTTCTCAGATTAGGTTTATTTCAGAGGTACACAAACTTTTTGTCAATTTGGATGAGACTATGGAAATTAAACTGTCAGTTGGCTGGTAAATCAACCTCACAGTACCTGTAAACTTAAGTTACTGATGAGTTTAAAAATGATCTTGTCTAGCTTGTCAGGCCAAGGATGCATCTTTTCTACAATTTCTTAGAGATGATTCCTCTTGCTTTTTTAAATTGGAATATATTGGACATATAACATTGAGTAAATTTAAGGTGTACAACTTGTTGATTTGATACATTTATATATTGTAATATGACTGCCATTGTAGCAATAATTAGCACCACTACCATGTCACATAATTATCATTTCTTTTTTAGTGGTTGGAATCATTAAGAACTAGTCTCTTGGCAAGTCTGATGATTATAATACAATATTGTTGCCTATATTCACTATACTGTGCATTAGATCTCTAGGACTTACATATTATTCATTGCAAGTCTGTGTTCTTAAACAACATCTGTCCTTCTCCCTTTCCCCTCACTGCCCCAGTTTCCTGGTAACCACCATTTTACTTTCTGTTTTTATGAGTTTGGTTTTTTTAGATCCACATATAAGTAATATCATACATTATTTGTCCCTCTGTGTCTGGCTTATCTCACTTAGCATACTGCCCTCAAGATCTACCCATGTTGTTGCAAATGGCAGGATGTCCTTAGTTTCTTATAGCCAAATAATATTCCAGTGTGTGTGTGTGTGTGTGTGTGTGTGTTTGTATCTCACATCCATTCATCCATTGGTGGGCACTTAGGTTGTTTCCATATCTTGGCTATTGAGAGTAATGCTGCAATAAACATAAACATAGGTGTGCATACATCTCTTCAGTATCTTATTTTCATTTCCTTTGGGTATCTGCCCAGGAGTGGAATCGTTGGATCATATGGGAGTATTATTTTTAATATTTTAAGGAAAGTCCATATTGTTTTCCATAGTGGCTGAACCAGTTTACATTCCAACCAGTGGTGTACAAGGATCAATAGTCCAGATCCTTGCTAACAGTTATCTTTTTTCTTCTTGATGATAGCCATTCTAACAATTGTGAGGTGATATCTCATTCTCATTTTGATTTCCCTGATGATTAGTGATGTTGAGCATTTGTTCATGTACCTGTTGGCTGTTAGGATGTCTTCTTTGGAAAAATGTCTATTTAGTTCTTCTGCCCATATTTTAATCAACTGTCTTTTTGTTATTGAGTTGTATGAGTTCTTTATATATTTTGAATATTAACCCCTTATCCAATATAGGGATTTCAAAAATGTTCTCCCATTCTATACGTTGCCTTTTCATTTTGTTGATTGCTCTTTTGCTGTGCTTTTGAAGTTTGATTTAATCCTATGCATTGATTTTTGCTTTTGTTTTTTGTGCTTTTGATGTCATATCCAGAAAAAACATTGTCAAGACCAATGTCAAGGAGCTTCTTGCCTATGTTTTCTTCTAGGAGTTTTATAATATCAGGTCTTATGTTTAAGTGTTTGATCAATGTTACGTTAATTTTTGTGAGTGGTATAAGATAGGAGTTCAATTTTGTTGTTCTGTATGTGTTTATCTGGTTTTCCCAGCACTATTTGTTGAAGAAGCTGTCCTTTCCCCGTTGGATGTTCTAGGCTTCCTTATCAAATGTTAGTTGACAATACATTTAGGGGTTTTTATCTGGGTTCTCCATTCTGTTCCATTAGTCTGTGTCTATTTTTATGCAAGTACCATATTGTTTTGATTACTATAGCGTCAAAGTATAGCTTTAAATCAGGAAGTGTGATTTCTAGCTTTGTTCTTCTTTCTCACGATTGCTTTGGCTATTCAGGGTCTTTTGTGGTTCCATACAAATTTTTTTTTTTTTTTTTTTTTGTGGTATGCGGGCCTCTCACTGTTGTGGCCTCTCCCGTTGCGGAGCACAGGCTCCGGATGCGCAGGCTCAGCGGCCATGGCTCACGGGCCTAGCCGCTCCGCGGCATGTGGGATCTTCCCGGACCGGGGCACGAGCCCGTGTCCCCTGCGTCAGCAGGTGGACTCTCAACCACTGCGCCACCAGAGAAGCCCTCCATACAAATTTTAGGATTGTTTTTTCTTTTCCTGTGAAGAATGCCATTGGAATTTAGATAGGGATTATGTTGAATCTGTAGATGGCTTGGGGTAATATGGACAGTTTAACAACATTAATTCTTCTGATTCATGAGTATGAGATGTCTTTCCATTTGTGTCTTCTTCAATTTCTTTCAACAGAGTCTTATAGTTTTTGTTGTACAGAACTTTCACTTCCTTGATTAAATTTATTCCTAGGTATTTTATTGTTTTTGATGCTCTTGTGAATGGGATAGTTTTCTTTATTTCTTTTTCAGATATTTCAGACTATTAGTGTATAGAAATGCAACTGATTTCTGTATGTTGATTTCATATCCTGCAACTTTACTGAACTCATTGATTAGTTCCAACAGCTTTTTGGTTGAATCTTTGAAATTTACTATATACAAAATCATATCATTTACAAATAACTACAGTTTTATTTCTTCCTTTCTGATTTAGATGTCTTTTATTTCTTTGTGTTGTTTAATTTCTTTAGCTAGGACTTTCAGTACTATATTGAATAAGAGTGGTGGGAGTGGGCATCCTTGTCTTGTCCCTGATCTTAGAGGGAAAACTTTCAATTTTTCACCATTGAATATAATGTTAGCTGTGGGTTTGTCATATATGGCCTTTTTTATGCTAAAGTATGTCACTTCTATACCTAATCTGTTGAGTGACTTTATAGTGGGTGTGCTTTCATTAATGAGGGTACAGTGGTAACTTTGGTGACATTAGCAGTAATCACCAGAGACGGAAAATTATAGACATGTTATGGAAGCCTAAAGAACTAGAGCTAGTTCTCAAAGACACATGTAATACCCCCTGGAGACTCCTAGAAACATTTGGGCAAGGGTGACTTGGAGTCCCCACACATCAGGTTGGGATGTATCCATAGACAGCTCTTTGGAACCATTTTTAACCCTCAGGCTGGGGTAACCTAGGGTATATACATAGAGGCTCAGTTGCTGGGAAGTACCTGCCAGCCTTCAACTTACACCATTGTAGTCATATGAAAACCCTTCAAATATTTGTAGACAATTAGGAGACCTTTCCTAAATATGAGATTCTACAATCTATACCTACCCTTCGTCTCAGTAACTTCACCATTTTCTTGTCTGCCATGGGTCCCATACATCAGATATGTCCTGTACATCAGAATCACCTGGGACACTTTATAAATACAAAATACATATTCTGGGTCCCTTCTCTGGATATTCTGATTTAGTAGGTCTAGGATGGGAGCCATAAATCTCTACTTCTAAACAGATGATTCTTATGTCACTGATCAAACCCTGGCATTGTTATTGACAGTTTTACCTTATTGGTCTCTCTACTTCGAAAATATGAAACTAGTGAATGATGTGGTATTCCACAAAGGTAACTGTATTTCATATATAGACTCACTTGTTAGAGTCCAACACAATTGTATATCATTTCTTTACCCAGATTCTATCAGTGCAGACTTGAATTGCATTAGCTTTTATCAGTCTCTGATGATTCATTATGACTTTGTAATCATCATTACTATGTAATAAATTAAAATTCATATGTTGTTTTTGCATAAACAACTTTTGGTCTATTCATTCTGTACTTGTACAGTTTATATTTTGAACCTAAAAGGAAAAGTTTCCATTTCCCTTTGAAATTTTATCTTGATTTGATTCACAAAGGTCTTTTAGAATCGTCAGGAGTTTAAGTAATATACATGCTCTCCTTCCCAGTTTTGTATTATATGCGAACTATAGAAGCATGCTTTCTATGGCTTCATATAAATTGCTAATAGGAATTTTGTATAGGTTAGGACCAAGAGCACAGAATTCGAGAAAGGCTTGCATGAAGGCACTGTATCTGTCTCCTATTGGTGCTGTAACAAATTACCAGAAACTTAGTGACTTAATGCAAAACAAATTTATTATCTTATAATTCTGGAGGCCAGAAGTCTAAAATAGGTCTCACTGAGGCTAAAATCAAGGTGTTGGCAGGGCCACGTTCCTTCTGGAGGATCGGAGAGAATCAATTTTCTTGCCTTTCCAGCTTCTAGAGGCTGCCTGCTGTCCTTGGCTTCTGGCCCATGCATTCCTTGGCTTTTTGCTTCAAAGCAAATAATACTGGTCAAGTAATCACTCAGGTTCTGACTCTTCTGCTCCCTTCTTCCCCAGGTAAAGAACCTTGTGATTATGTCTAGTGCTGGATAATCCTGCATAATTCTTAAAGTCAACTGATTAGCTGCCTTAATTCTCCCTTGCTCTGTAACATAACATATCCACGGGTTCTGGGGATTAGGTTGAGGATGTCTTTGGTATTGTGCCCACTATAGGCATCAATAATAAGAATTCCCTGAAGGTATTAGATTTTTCAGATTGCAAAGCCTATTTCCATCTACTGTATTGACTTATTTCATGCTCACTCTTCCCTGTGTGCTGTAAAAGGCAGCTGTTATTAGACCCATTTTAGAGATGAAGAATACAAAGCTCTAAGAATATGAAAGCTCCCTTAAGGTAAAAGTCACTAAGTGGTGGGGTTGGGACCAGAGTCCAGGTATTTTATTCCTGGCCCAGTGATTTTTATAATCGTTTAACCAGGTATGAATCCACCTAATGTCTTATCATCTAATATTTCCCCATATTTGTCACAAGAACATCATGAAAGACATTGTCATATACACATTTCTCTATGTCACTGCTCTAATCAACAGGCTAAGTAACTTACCAGAAAAGGAAATAAAGTTTAATTTTTCAACATAAAGCACTCATCATACCTCCTAAGAACAGCTGCTTCTCTTTTCCTTTTATTTATTGATTTTTTTTTTTTGAAGACCATGAAGACAACTTAAAGTCCAGCCTCAGATAGTATTACAGGTTGATGACCATCTTACTGGCCTGAAGACTCTGCAATACACCTTTTATGCATTTGGATATTCTCTTCAGAATTCCTCAAGCCTGCTGGAAGCTGAAGCTTCCTTCCATTGTTTGAAGGAACAGAGACTGAAACAGTAACCCTTTCAGGAGGCTGAAAATCATCAAGGTTCTAATCTATTGTCTATCTCTAGAGAGGCTGTCTGTCCCTCCTTTTGTTTCTTCTCTGTGTCACTGTTTTTCACTTGCCCAATTGTTGACACCAGTTTGATTTCGTTCTGCCTCTTCAAAAACTTCCCTTTCTTGGCTTCCTTCCTGTATTATTTCTTTCCAACCTATCCCAGAAACCTTCAGCCTGTTTAATGAGCGCCTCCATGGAGACACATACTTAAAGTGCATTTCTTTTCTCATCAAGCAGAGACCAGATTGCATTCACAGCGAGCAAAATTGTGTGCTCAAGAGCCCCGATAGGAAGATGCAAACAGCTGCAGCAGTCACAGCAGCATTATTGTTCTTATGTATTTAGGACACGGGGCTAGGTAGGTTGCATCAACCCCATTTCATTTTCCACTGCAGCCACTCCTTTCAAATTCCTTCATTTCCATCACAAGTCTGGTTAAGAGTCTCCCTCTGGGAATCTGCATTTTGTGTTTCCCTTTTTTGTCTTCTTCTTTCCCCTGATGCCCCTCCCTTAGGGCATCTCCCAAGGTCCTGCCCTCTTTTCTTTTATCCTGTCCCTCTCTGGGATCTCATCTCTTCTCATGATTTCTCCTTTGATCTGGACCTAAACATCTGACTCCCTAAAACTTTCCAGTATTGACTGAATCTTAGCATACCTAAGATGGAAATCTTCAGCAGCCCTAGATGGTTTGTTCTCATGAATTCAGTCTCTTATAATTTTGTCAGAGCTACCCATATAATACCTTTGTTTCCCCTCTCTCCTCCCTACCTATAATAATTTCTCCCTCAGTATTACAGCTATTAGTTTCTCCCCTACCTCCATAGTATCTGCTGCATTTGATCATTTCCCCTGCTGTCATCCTGGCTCAAAAACGTATTATATGCTGCATGATTGCAATAATCTAACTCAGTGATTCTCAACCCTGGTTGCACATTAGAATCACCTGGGGGGAGCTTTAAAAAAAAAAGCTCTTAGGTCTGGTTCTAACTTCAAAGATTCTGATTAAATTGGGCTGGGGTGGGACCCCTACATGATTTTTTTTTTTTCTTAACTCCCCAGGCAATTCTAATATGCAGCTAGGATTGAGAACCATCCGTTAACCTTCCATTTCTCCCCATATTTAATCCATTTTGCATACTAGATTATGATTCTAAAGGGTTCTTTCTTTATATATACCCACTCTAAAACTTTAAATACACTAACACCTATGTGATAATTTTTGAACTGTTTAGTTTAACTTCTGCTGCCACATAATCTGACCCCACATAATCCACTCAATTAGCATGAATCCATAATCAACTAATACTTCATCTCCTGACCCTGCCTTGTCATTTTTTGCCTTCATACATTGTTTTTTTTTTTTATACAACAGCTTTCTTTTATTAATTAATTTATTTATTTTTGCTGTGTTGGGTCTTCATTTCTGTGCGAGGGCTTTCTCTAGTTGCGGCAAGCGGAGGCCACTCTTCATCGCGGTGCGCAGGCCTCTCACTGTCGTGTCCTCTCTTGTTGCGGAGCACAGGCTCCAGACGTGCAGGCTCAGTAGTTGTGGCTCACGGGCCTAGTTGCTCCGCGGCATGTGGGATCCTCCCAGACCAGGGCTCGAACCCGTGTCCCCTGCATTGGCAGGCAGATTCTCAACCACTGAGCCACCAGGGAAGCCCTGCCTTCATACATTATTGATACTCTTTCCTTGCATTCATTTCTGCCTACTGAGAATATGTTTAACATTTCTATATTTCCAACCCAAAGTCTTTCTCTATTTTGCCACCTGATCACATTTTCCCCTAAAATCCAAATCATTTCTCATTTACAGTCTTTGGGCACTTTTCACTATAGCCTAGTGGTTGAAAGATTAGGCCTTTGCAGTGGATAGAACAGCTTCAAATCCCAGTTTCTCTGCTTCCTACAATGTGACTTTGGGGTGTCATGGAATCTCCATGAGTTTTGTTTCTACATCTGTTAAATGAGATTACCCATCTCTTAGAGCTGTCTGAGGATTAGGTTAAATGAAATAATATATGGAAAATGTCTCACACATAGAAGTGCCAGATAAATGTTAGCTATTTATTACTTTTTATTATTATTATCCTTGTTTGTGTACATGTGCCATCACCCCAAATAGATAATAAGACATTGGAATAAAAGACAGAATCTTACAAAACCTCTGATACTCATAGTATCTAATATTGTTCCTTGAACATAGTAAGTGTTCAACATGATTGTTTAATAAGAATTTATAAATAATTCTAAATATATCAAATGCAATTTAAGTAACCATGACCTCTAGCCTGGCTGTAGTGCTCTTTGGTGGCAGATGGACTGTATATAAATTTCTGATTTTTAGCTTATCTTTTATAGCACAGCTTTATAAAGCGATATAAAAACACCTTTTTCAGCACTTTAAAGGGTTTACAATTCCCTGGATGTAGTCCTACTATCACTCTTTCCAGGTCCCTAAATACCCTGAGATTCTGCCAAATATATGTGGTCCATCTTCCCCAAAATGAATGGGCATCTAATCCTACCAAAGATGGACCAGCAACATGAAGTGGAATTAATTCTTTTGAGGCCAATTTCCTGGTGTTTATTTATTCTTTTCCAGGAAAGCATTGGCAAGTGGGGCATTTCTTATTTGAATACATCTGTGATTAAACTGTGCAAACATATTTCCAACCAGATTATATAAAGAATGCTCAGAGTTTGGCTTCGGTCACTGCAGAAATCAGCATACCAGCTACTTACTTCACGAGGCTTTAGGTCAGAGAGTCTAGTTTAAGATATTTCTCTCTTCCAGCTTATTCTTTTAGGATTTTCTCTCCTTTTCTTATGCTGCTTTCTCCTAATCCATATCAGAAGAGCTAATTCTGAAAGGCTAATCCAGAATCAATTTGCCTTTTAATACAATGAACATTATATCAACTGACAGGAAAATTTTGCCAAATGCCAAGAGTAATCAAACCTAAAACCACACACACACACACACACACACACACACACCCTGTAATGGACTGAATTGTGCACCCGCTAAGTTCATATGTTAAAAGGCTAACCCCAGTGTAACTATATTTGGAAATAGGGTTTTTAAGGAGGTAACTAAGGTTAAGTAAGGGTGGGGCCCTACTTCAGTAGGACTGGTATCCTTATAAGAAGAGGATGAGACTCCAGGGATGTCTCTCACACAGAGAGAAAAGGCATGTGAGAACACAGCAAGAAAGTAGCCGCCTAGAAACCAGGAAGAGAGAACTCAGTAGAAACCAACCTAACAGCACTTTGATCTTGAACTTCTAGCATCTAAAAATGTGAGAAATTAATTTCTGTTTTAAAATCACCCAATCTGTGGACGTTTGGAATGGCACCCCTAACAGACAAATATATACACTCACACTCACATTGATACACGCACGTAACAAAAGCAAAATTTTCAAAACTTTATTTTCTGGGAGGAAGATGCCAGTTTTCACCTCCCCCAGCCTTCTAGTCAGCCACTACTATTGGCCAGTCCCAGTCTCCTTGACTCTCTGCCTGTGACCCTAAAACTTTATCTGCTACAGTAAACTTTAACAATCCTATACATATGGTTTTCCTATTAAACCTAGAGTACACTGAGGACATGGCCATCCATAACTCTGGGGAAAGTTCTTCTGAATTGCTGTGTTTTTCAAGACGACTCATTGTTAACCCAGACCTTTGAGGGATTTTTGAATTTCAAAACCTTTCTAAATATGCTATATACTTCCATGCCATCTTAACATTAGGTAAAATGTGTTTCCATCTCCTGTTTACTCAGGATCATTTCTGTGAAATGCTGCTAATGAAGCTATAGATACATACAGAGGTGGATGTTGAGGTTTTAATAACAAACACTCACTTATATGTCAGTGGCTGCTTTAATCCGCTTACATATATTCACCCATTTAATCCTCAAAACCACAGGTCTGAAGTAGATACTACTATGGTCCTCATTGTACAGACCAGGAAATGAAATCCCAGAAGGGTCCTAAGGGGTAGTAAGGGGGAGAAGCTGAGCTTTTAAAATGAGGCCGCGATGGCTCTAGAGCCCATGCACTCAGCCATGATTGCTTTTACTGCCTTTACGGAAGACCGAGATGTGAAACCCAGCAGGGGAGAAACACCAGCCATAACCCTAAAGTCTACTTTCTTGACAAATTCTTTGATGTCAGCTAATGTTTAGATAGTTGACTCCTTTTCATAAATGTCACGCAAAGCTTATGCAGGTGCAGCAGCTTCTGGGCAGTGTAGTGGAGCTGGGTTCTGCATAAGACACGAGTGACTCAGAAGTTGGAGCACTGCTGTCCCCGCTGGAGTTCATGGTACCGGGACTCTCACTGTCTTCTCAATTTTTGTGTGGATCCTTCTACCTGTCAGGACAATTCAGATCATTAGCTGTCATTGCAGCATCCTGAATATGCCAGGTCACATTTGTAGGTGTGCTACAGAGTGGACAGCTCAGAACTTTTAAAAAAGTCATACTGCTTAGCACTCAGATCTTGGTTTCTCATGTCATTCTTCTGTAAAAGGAACCAGTGTTCTTCAGAGAAATGACTGAGTCTAAGACTGGGAAAGTAAATATACAGGATGAGCCTGAAGCCTCTTGTAGTGCCAGAAAGTAAGAAAGTGTTCAAAACAAATAAACAAACAAACAAACCCACAGTGAGGGCGGGATATCAGAGAGACACAGGAGCCAACTAAAGGAGCTCCCAGTGGCCAAAGCTGGAATCATCTGAGCAACAAAATAAATAAATAGTATCCGATTATAATCCAAAGTATAAAATAAATATCTATGAGTCCATACTCATGTAAATAAATGACTGAATAAATGGGAGAGAAGACACAAATTTCCTATACAGAAGAATTCCAAATAAATTATGAAGCTAGTTTATCTTAAAGGAGAGGGGGCATAACTCCCCACTCTGTAAGTGTGGATTGTGCTTAGTCACTTTCTTCTAAAGAGTACCGTATTGAAAGAATAACTTCACAAGGGAGAAACTAGACAAACACAACCTCTGCCAGATGATCAAGGTCCACATTGATGGTGATAAGTCATATTGATATAATATACCATAGATATAATGTGATGAAACTGGCCTCTGTGGTCCTCCGGCCAAAAACACATTACCTCATTACCCCATTCTGATCAGGAGAAAAACATCAGACACATCCCAGTTGAGGGATATTCTACAAAGTACCTAACCAGTACTCCTCAGGACTGTCAAGGTCATCCATAAAAGGAAACTCTGAGAAACTAAGACGACATGATGATTAAGTGTAATGTGGTACTGGGGATGGGATTCTGAAACAGAAAAAGGACGTTATATAAAAACTAAGGGAATCTGAATTAAGTATGTACTTTAGGTAATAATAATGTATTGATACTGGTTCAATGACAAAGGTACTTCCTAACATAAGATGTTAATAATAGAGAAGACTAGATGTGAGGTATATGGGAATTCTTGTGCTATCTTCATAATAGTTCTGTAAATCTAGAATTATTCCAAAGTTGTTTATCTTTTTTTAAGTCACTTTGCAGGACATCTGTTGCCCAGGCGAAGCTGCCCAGAGATGCAGTCACATGATCACCCATGCTCTAGACAGCAGCTCCTTGGGTTCAGATGTAACCAGCCTATTTCCCCTCCTCTCCTTTGCCCTCCTCCCAGATGCCTGGGGTATCTGTATGTTCCCCCACCTCAAAGTTTCTTGGACACTTGGTGCATACTCTGTGTTTTTCTAGTTATAATGTCTTCAATTTTAATGATGTGATTAGATACTTAGGTAAAAGGAATACCTTATAAGTCCTATTTCTCACCAATGCCTCCCCACAGGTTCTTATTGGTGGCTCTGATATTGCAGCATCGTCACTTCCACTCAAACAAGCTTCAGCTCAAACTGTTTACTAAAATTCTATCTAGCTGTCTATTGTCCTGTTTCAGTCTGAAATGCCAGGACCAACCTTTAAAACAAAATCAGATCAGAATACTAGGCCCTTTCGAAAGGCCTTGGGTCATGGAAGTGAGTGTCCATGTGACTTTTCTTTTTGTCTCTGAGAACCACTCATGTAATGGACAGAGTTCTAATTCGACATTAAGAGGTGCTGGCCCTCAGTTTCCCATGACACAGAATCCACACACATACAGAAAACTGACAGCTTATGATTATTGTCTTTTCTCAGTTTTAACGCCACTCAGGGAAAATTGATTTATCTTGATCCCGTCCAACTCAGCAGCATGACACACAGAAGGGTCCTCACAAGTTGTGAACTGGATCACAGATAACATGATTACCAAAAAAAAAGCTTGTTTATGATTTACTTATCAAATAGAAAAGTAGTGTAGATTCAAGTTCACCCTGATGTAATCCAGTACTATGCCCGTCACAGTGGAGGGGAGACAAAGTGTATTCGCAAGCGGCTTTACTATTAGCAAGTCAAGACACTTTGATAATTCAGGGGAATTTTATAAAAATTCTTGCCTTCAAGTTTGAGTCCTATCTTCTGATTTATGGAAAGTCCGTAATGCAGTGGGGTTTGTCCTCACCCTCCTACTCAGTAGGCATAGATGCTGCACTCTGGGCATTTGGGGCTTCCCCACAGCTGCCCCTTTCACCATCACTGTAGGAAAAAACCCTCACCTTGGATATCTCTGTCTTCTCTGCGGATCAGATGCCCACAAGGCAGTCAGACTTGTGTATTCCTCCTCTCTCCTCTTGAATCAGCGTGGATCATCAATCCTGTCCTTGTACACATTTACATTTTTACATTCGACAGGTGTGTGCGTGAGAGGGTGTGCAGGGGGCGGGGGGAGAGAGAGAGGTGGAGGCTGGCTGGATGGCACACTGGCTGTTTGTGTAGAGCAGACATTTTCCAAGCCCAAGCTGGGCCTCCTCTGTGTTAGGCTTAGAGAGTCTCTGAGACTTCCTAGCCTGGAGCTGCTTTACCAAACACTGCCTTTTGTTGTTCCTGGCTATAGTGACTATATAGTGGCTATAGCAGGGAACCTTCCTGCCACATGGACATGAACACTCCTCTTCCCTGCATTCTAACATGCTTTTTGAGAAGGTGAGAGGGAAGTGACAGGACCGCAGCAATCTTGCCTCACGCCCAGCATAACCATCAGAGCAGGTCTTAGCTGGGAACGTCACTGTGTGTATCGCACAGAGAAAAGTTTAGGAGTTCACGTTCCAGGCCCCCATACTGAGACACAAATATTCTTCCTTCTACACCAAGCAGAACCAGCCTGTGCATTGAAGAGCTCCTTCCCGTACTGCGATGGAGATCCCTCGTCCCTCTGCACCACGCACCTCTTTCATGTTTCCGCATCACGGACTTTTTTCTTCTCCACCCACAGACAGCCTGTGGGCTCTGCACTGCCTTTGTCACCAGATATGATTTCTGTGATGCCTCTACCCTGACTGCAGCTGTTCCCTTGCAGAAGTTCTTCTTCTTTCGGGGTCCCCTTGTCTCATCGCATTTTCTGCATCTCCTGGTCTTCGCAGACACCACCCTCTGTTCAGTGCTGCTTAATCCTGTGTGATTAACTGACCCAGTGCAGCATGGTTAGGTCTCCGTCTCTTTTGGCTTTGTTTGTTTTATGCTGGATGTTGAAGGGTTGATTTTCTTTACCACCCAAAACTTTTTCCTTCCTGCTGCTTCTATGGATGAAGCAATTCCAAAAGCTTTAGGGGTACATTATTACCTCCCTTTCCAGATCTGCTTTTCTGTCTAAAATTTCAAAAGTACTAACATTTTTAGTTCAGGTATTGAAAGTTGGTTTTATAGTGCTGTCTAAGCCAGGAACCTTTACGTTTTCATTGGCCGCTGACATTATACCCTAGATGAGCGTATCATACTAGCCTGGGCAAAGAGCAGGATACAGAGAAAATAAGACACAGGACAGGTAAGATTTTTAAGGGAAAAGGGATAGTTGTCAGCACTTAAAAATATTAAAATAAAAATACATCTAAAAATATTATTAGTTAAATGAACAAAATAAATAGAGTGTAGGAAGTGCTTTAGAGTCACCTGCAATGGACCAAGAATTATAATGTCTCCTTCAGAATAGTCTGCCGGGTATAACATAGTCACAAGGCTTCTTTGCTTTATAGTGACTGCAAATCCAACTGCAAAGACATACAACTGCAAGTACCGTTGGTCTAAGAACAAGTCACGTTTTGGTACCATTGGCTAATGATCACATACCTTGATGGCAAACAAGATCATATCAGTAGATGAATTTGAGATTTTAGATTAATCGTGTGTTTACTTAGCTATCTGTCTTTGTGTCTCCCAGCTTTCATTTTTCTTGCCATCATGGACTTGAGAAATGACCCCTGAGGTCCCTTCACATTTTAAGTTGTTGTGATTCTAGGAAACATTTTATCAAGGCTGCTCACAAGTTACAAAGATCATTTTTTACTCACCAAACGGGAGCATGATCTGATCTGAGTTTAACCTCTACTCTCTGCCCAGATCAGCCCTCTGTAGACTTGCTGGAGAGTCATGAATGGACAAAGGGAAGCCATCAGGTGGGAGGGAGAAGGGACACACCAGATATCTATCAAGAGAGAAATTAGCTCCAACGAAATATTTGCAGGGTCTGAGGAAAGAGTAGACTAAAACGGCAAAGCCCAACCCCACTTTTCTTCCTACTTCTCCCCCATCCACTTCTGCTCTGCTGTGAACAGCCTTTTGCATGTGTGTGTGGACACCTTAAGCTGCACTTCCAAGCTCTACCATCATTTCCTCTACCTGTCCCTCTCCTGGGTTACCCCTCATGCCTAGGGTTGTGCGTGCTGAAAGCATTGTCTATCCTAAGGAAGAGGGACCTGGTGGAGAAGGCCTAGCAAAAGTACTAGAATCTAGACAAAGAATTGCAAAGTCCCAATTACCAGGAGTGGGATCTGAAAGGAGAGGCTAGGGAGAGGTGTTTCTTCTTTGCCCCTGTTCTCCTAGGGAGCAGTACCACTGGTGGAGGGCTGGAGAAGGGACCTCCATAACACAGGGCCCAGGGCAGCCAACCTTCTTGCCCAGGTCTTAGGCTGAGTCGTCTATAATCCCACTTGTAACAGGAAAGTAGAAATGTAGTTGTTCAAATATTATCCTGGCTATGCCATGCATTAAGAAATACAGCAACGATGGCAAACATGTGCTAAAACACAACCTAAAGAAACCTAATGGCAGATAATATAGAATTTTTTACCCTAAAGCAAAAGAATGGTGGGCTGGATTAGCCAGAGTAAATAGGTATCATCAAACCATTGTAGGTTGGTTTGGGGATATGTGTAGATGACTTTATGGTGTTACATTTGATTGTAGCTCTGAGTGTAGAATCACCTTACTTGAAATTAAATCGCATAGCCAATCGACAAAAATCTCACGCTGAAGCAACAGGGCGATAGGCCAAGGCTCCATATTGTGCCCTTCAGCTTAAATGTCTTGTGGCTTCCAGCTCTATTTCTGGGAAAGAACAGGCTAGGTTATCTCTAAATTCCTTTCTAATGTTATGATTCTCCGATTCAAGGAACATTTATGTAGCATTTGCTATTTGTGCCATGCCAGGTCATTTCACATATCCTCTGTCAATTTCACCTTTTCTGGGAAATATCATTAGCCCTGCTTAAAGGTGAGGCAGTGAAGACTCAGAAACGTAAAAGGACTTAGTATAGAGCTCAGAGCTATGTATGCACAGAGGCGATTCTTGAACACAGACCCTTCCTTTATCTCCAGGTCTGGAGGCCCTACAGCTACAGCATGGTGTCATCCCAAGTCCCCTTTGATGTCACAGCCTAGGGCAGAGCAAGCTCTTGGAGAATAAGGACTTAGTTCATGAATGTACCACCAGTTACTAGAACATTATCAGCACTCAAAGAACACGACTACTTGAATAAACCAACAATTGTAGAGTTGCTGGTACCCATCCACCTACAAAATTAATGGAATATTTTGACGTGAACACTTTCTTTCTAAATTCACCCTTATTTTATACAACATTCTGGGCAACAGTCAACACAGATCCTGGCTTTGTGCTATGCGTTTCTCTGCTGCCTTGAGGATCTATCTTTTCAGTTAATATTTTTTAAAGGATGTTTTCTCCCAGCGTTCTCCCATCAATATCCATTTGATACTGCTTTCGCCAATCTTTTTCTGACTTAACAGTATCAGGCGTTAACACGTCTATCTGGTAGACAAAACACTGTTAGTCTAAAAAATTTATAGCTTCTCTGCTACGCCATAGATCCAGATTTTATCAACACCATCAGCTGCTCTTCTATTTGTTTTATACTTACTTTAATTTCCTTCCTAGGCTCATAGCTTTGGAAGGCTCCTTCAAGATAAGTTTAAAACATTAATGGATTTAAAGAAATAATAAAAAAAGATAAAGAAATGATATCAAGTTAATAATAATACACATGGTTCTTAGATCTGGCAAAAATCATGAAGAGAATGACTGAAATTTGGAAAGTACCTTGTAAATCCAACCGCATCATTTTATGGCCAAGGTACAGGGAGGTGAAATGAGTTGCCTAAGGCCCCAGGGTTAATTAGTAGAAAAATGAGGACTAGACCCTAAGCCTCCAGGTTCCAGGTAATTTGTTCACGTCAATAATGCCCCACTTTTAGATTCTGAGCATCATTAACCTGCTCTTATGTGATTCATACCATGAATAAATTTTTATCCACTACTGACAAATGCGTAATATTCTAACTTTCATAATTGAAGTTTCAAAGACAGAAAAGCCCTCTGGTTCCCTCAGAGGAAAAAGCACTCTCAGGTATAATTACAATTTGTGTTTATAATGTGCCTTTCACTAGGGGACCTGAATGAACTCTAGAAAATTGATCTGATGGCTGGTATTATCCTTGTTTTATACATTGAGAAACAATGACCCAGACAGGTTCAGTGAATTGTCTAGGGTCGGCTGGAATGTCAATCACTGAGAAAGAGACAGAATTAAATCTCCAATCCCCACCTCCCCTCTGTGGCTTTGCCTTTCCCGTTCAGCCCCTAGCCACTTGCCAGATTTTGAATGACAGGGATTGCCATGAAGTGGGATTCTAGTCCAAGACTCTACTTTGAACCTTTCCAAAGGGCATGTGGGTAAGCGTCCCATCTTGGGGCTTCCTATTTTAATAGCCTTGCTTGGTTTTTATTACCTGAGTGTATAACTGGGCTTAAATCTGTCACTTATTGTTCACTTTGGTTTTAAATTTATTTTCATACTCCTGGAGTTCTTTGTCCTGCCTCTTCCTACACAGATGGGGAAATAGCTACCACTACAAAGTCAGACAGGACACACACTGAGATGTTGACACTCTTACCTGCTCAGAATTCCTAACTGAAACACTTGACTAGCTACTGACCAAAAGAAACCAATAAATAAATTCATTGTTGAGTCATTTATCTCCTACTTTCGCACAGTGGGTCATACAGAAGGTTTGGCCTTCGGTTGGCCACAGGAGGTTGACTCCTATTGATCTGATGTCCTGCAAATGCCCTCTAGTGGTTGAAGGCCCACATGGGCTCCACTCTCCCTCCTGTGAAACACCAAAGACTGAATAAATAGAAGACCTGTTCTTTGAAAACTTGCATCTGAAGGATCCCAGGTGCATACTAAAGAACTTAACCATCCCTTTTGTTCCTCTGGGCAATTGAGCAATCTTCTCAACAGCAAATACAGGGCATGTATTCACTGCTCTGTAGCCTTCAGAAGAACTACTTTTGCGCACCCACGCTATGCCACATACTGTTATGAGTCCACTGTCTATATAATCTCTAAATTAGTTTCCTAGGATTGCATAACAAAGTACCACAAACTCAGTAGCTTAAGAACAGCAGAAATTTCATCTCTAGCAGCTGTGGAGGCTAGAAGTCCACAGTCAAGGTGTTGGCAGGGCCATGCTCTCTCTGAAGGCTCAGGGGAAGATCCTTCCTTGCCTCTTCCAGTTTTTGGTGGCAGCATAATGCCAATCTCTGCCTCTATCTTCCCATAGCTGTCCTCCCTCTGTGTCTGTGTCTGTGTCTTCACATGATCTTCTCTCTTCGTGTGTCTGTGTCCAGATGTCCTTCTTCTACGAGAATACCAGTCCTATTGGATTAAGGTCCACCCTAATGACCTCGTCTTATCTTGATTACATCTACACAGACCCTGTTTCACATTCACAGGTACTGGTAGTTGGGACTTTAACATGTCTTGGGGGATACAATTCAACTCATAACAATCCTTTGAGGTAGGGACTGTTGTCCCCATTTCAGATGGAGAAATCAAGGTTTGGAAAAGTTAACCCTGTGACCCAAGGTCAAACAGCCAACAAGTGGTGGTGCTGTTGGATCCAAAGACCAGCTCTATTCCTTTGCCCTTTGCAACTAAGAACAGAAGGACACTGACAGCTCTCAGGGGCCTGGTGCTTAGGGGTGCTATTCTTACATTTAATGAGCAACTGATAAAGGAAATCACAAGGGCTATAAAAACATTCACATGAGGCAGAGTTACAGGTGAAATGCTAAGTGCTAGCATTCCTTGAGTCCTTACCAAGCGCCAGGCACCATCCTCAGCCCTTTACATGTACTAAGTCCTTTAGCTTCCACAGTGCCACTGACAGAGGTACTCTTGTACCCATTTTATAAATGAGGAAACCGAGGCAGAGTGGTTATGTAAACTGCCCCAAGTCATATCGCTGAGCTGCAGAGCCAGGATTCCAACCCAGGAAGTCTGATAGCAGAGTCTGCCTGGATTGGAGTTTCCCAACATTCTCTTTTTCCAGTCCTCTAAAATCATTGTTCTACATTATTCCTTTTGTCTCCTGTTTTAAAATGTAAGCTTAAAATATAACCTAGGGGAGAGCAGATACCTAATACTATTGTGTGCCCTTCACAACTTTGGACACATTCCTGGTCATATCTATAGCTTCTCAAAGACCCTGAGCTCTGGGATACAACCTGGGGCCATCTCAGCAGTGCCGTTAAAATGAATTAAGCTGAATCCTGGGGCCTCAGCTGAGTGCCCTTCCCACTTTGCAAACCATCAGTGAAACTTTCTACAGGCCTTAGAAATGCATGCAAACCCAAGAGTGGAATGAAGTCAAAGAGCAGTGCCCCTTGATGATCTGGTCAAACTTGACGGTTGGAACCAATCTGCCACCAGCAAGTGCTTTCTCTTCAGGGAAATCCTCAAGGGAGATACAGCTGCTCTGCTCCAAGGGCTGTGTCTGGAGGGCAGGAATCAGCCCTTATTGAATACCACCGCTTGTGTATAGCTGTGAATCCTAGATCTATCATTACAACTAACTCTTACGAGGGGCCTGAAACTCATTTGAAAAGAGTGCCAAAAGAGGTGAGATGCTGCAGATATATCCCTTGCATCCTCCCTGCAAAAATTCTAAATAATCTAACAAGAAATTCTGCCGGTTCCATTTCGGAGGTCTTAGAAACCACACTGTTCGAGTCTTCCACTGGGCCGCCTCGGGCCTTGGAAAACAGCCAGCTTCTCTCTAGGCTAGAGTGTGCATGAGACTTCAACCCTGGGTGTCCGTGGAAGAAGAGAATGCCCTGCTCAGTGCTATATGTGGATGTGTAAATTACAGCAGATGATGCACTTAGCAATTATGTTCTTTGCATACATAAGCAGGAACAACAGCTCCCAAACTGCCAATATCCTTCTCAGTTCTCACAGAATGGCTATGTGTCACATGGTCACGCAGCAGGGGGCCTGGAAATGAGGTGAAGGAATGGCACAGTATGAAGTTTCAATTTTGGAGAAGCACCCCTCCTGCAGTAGCGAACAAACAAACAAGGAAAGCCTCAGAAGACACGATGGCCTGGCAGCACTGCACGCCCCAACCCTCCTGAGTGTGGAGATGGTACTTGGAGGAGACTGGAGGAATGGAGAATAGGGCCAGTGGCTCTGGAGCTCCAGAGCCTGGTGCAGCTGTGTGACTATCTGGAGGAGACAGGGAATGTTGCTAACTTGTTGGGAACTGATTGGGAGGCTTTAATGAAACAGCTGAAGCTACATTGCAAATTTCAAATGCCTGGATGGGACAGGCAAGTAGCATAAAGGAGAAGAGTGAGTCTGATGGGGACTCTGGTGATCTCTACAGAATGCATGTGCCCCCTCCAAAGGGTAGCTCTACTGAATCTCAAGCAATTGTTGCCAGGCAGGAAGAGCTGACTCTTCTAATTCTTCAGGAAATACTGCAAATCCTTGTGTGGGGAGAGGTAGGTGTGTGTGACAGAGACCTGTCTCAATTTGTAACTGTTGGCAGTCAACTTAAATTATTTAAAATATTGTCTAGATTTGTATTAGCTATCTATACTGAGTAACAAACAGCCCCCAAATTAGTTGTTTACAACCACCATTTTATGCTGCTCATGACACGTGGTTCAGGAACTTGAGAAGAGCTCCACTGAGTGATTCACTTCTGATCCATGTGGTGTCAGCTGAGGCAGCTGGGGCTATGGGTCCATGTCCCAAATGATGGATTCTTACCCCCCCATATCTAGTGCCTCTCTATCTGTTCTCCTTGGTTTTCTCTGTCTCTCTCTCTCTTTGAATGGTGTCTTATCCTTCAGGGCTTCTCCATGTGCTTGGCCTTCTCACAGTATGGTGGCCTCAAGAAGTTACGCATTTATATGGCAACCGGCTTCCAAGAGGCAGAAAATAGAAACTGCCAGACCAGTTAAGAACCATGCTTGGACTTCCACAGCATCACTATCATCCTTTGCTGTTTGTCAAAGTAGGCACAGTACCTACTTAGTCTTACGGAAGCAGAGGCAGAGAAATGGACTCCATCTCTTTTTTTGTTTTTTTAACTTTATTTATTTATTTATCTGGTTGCGCTGGGTCTTAGTTGCGGCAGGCAGGCTCCTTAGTTGTGGCTCGCTGACTTAGTTGTGGCGTGCGAACTCTTAGTTGCAGCATGAATGTGGGATCTAGTCCCCTGACCAGGGATCAAACCTGGGCCCTCTGCATTGGGAGCACAGAGTCTTATCCATTGCGCCACCAGAGAAGTCCCCTGGACTCCATCTCTTGAAAGGAGGTGGCAAAGTCATACCGCACGAGAGCATGTGAGATAAGAGAAGTGGTTTCATGCATCTTTTGAAAACACATTCTGCCTCAAGATCAAGACACATGTGAAGTGAATGTGGCCTGAAGCCCACCAGTCTGTAGTCTTTCAGATAAAGAGAACTTACTGGGGCACTATGCGATCATGACTAAGAGTGAGTATTCTGCAGCCGAACTGCCTGGATTAAAATCCTAGCCCTGTCACTTACTATCTGAGCCATCTTGGGAAGTTCGGTTAACTTCTCAGGATCTGAGTTTCTTTGTCTCTGGTAACAATAGTACCGTACCTATCTCAGGGAGATTTTGTTAGACTAAAGGAGTTAATATTTGTCAAGTGATTAGCACAGAACCTCACACAGAATAAGTGCTCAGTAAGTAATAGTGTATTTGCAAATTTGCTAGGGCTGCCATAACAAAGTACGACGAACTAGGTGGCTCAAACAAGAGATACGTATTGCCTCACAGTTCTGGAGGCTAGAAGTCCAAGATCAAGGTGTCAGCAAGGTTGGTTTCTTCTGAGGGCTGTGAGGGAAGGTTCTGTTCCAAGCCTCTCCCTTTGGCTTATCAATGTCTGTTTCTTCCTTTTGTCTCTCCACACCATCTATCCTCTATGTGTGTCTGTCTCTGTGTCCAAATTTCCCATTTTTATTAAGACATTAGTCATATTGGATTAGGGCCCACCCTAATTACTTTATTTCAACTTGATTACCTCTGGAAAGATCCTGTCACCGAATAAGGTCACATTCTGAGGTACTGGGAGTTAGGACTCCAACATACCCTTTTTTTTTTTTTTTTTTGCAGTATGTGGGCCTCTCACTGTTGTGGCCTCTCCCGTTGCGGAGCACAGGCTCCGGACGCACAGGCTCAGCGGCCATGGCTCACGGGCCCAGCCGCTCCGCGGCATGTGGGATCTTCCCAGACCGGGGCATGAACCTGTGTCCCCTGCTTCGGCAGGCGGACTCTCAACCACTGCGCCACCAGGGAAGCCCCAACATATCCTTTTTTGAGGGACACAATTCAACCTGTAGCAGACAGGGTGGCTGTGGGTCATTCATGCAATTGATGTTTCTAGTATGGCTATCAGACATACACAGCACAATCCTAATGCGCTAAAGAGATGCTAAAATGTATATAATAAAAGATTATCTTTTGTTCTCACGGAGTTTGGAGAGACAGCACCTAGAAGACATTTACCAGTATTAGGAATGTATAAATAATCAAATGCCATGTGAATGATACAGTGGGAATGCTGGTGAAACCTGGAGGAGAGAGGGAGCCTGTATCTGATGCCCTGGCTGAGATCTATCACACGGGTACAAGTAGGCTCAAGCAGAATGCTTCTGGTGCCTGCTCTTCTCGACCACACCTGGCTGTTTGCCCCTCGGGCTCTACCATGGGCCTTGCTTGACTTGGCCTGAACTCAGGCTCAGCACTGGGACAACTCTCAGAGCCTTCTTACAAACTGCAGTTACTGGGCCCACAGTCTGACCCAGACAATTAAGTCTCTACACCTAATTACACATCTCCTCGATGTGAGCCTCGACCCTGTTCCCAGCCATTTGTGAACAGTGTAGAAATGGGAGTGCTCAGGCAAGACTGTGCAGATGAGACGGAATTCTACGTGAACACTAAAGATTGTAGAAGATTCCCTCAGAAACAGAGGATGGGAAAGAGGGCCCCAGTTGGAGGGGGTGGTCCGTATGCAGGAGACACGGGGAAATGTATTTAGCTGACTGAGAGGAAGGCTTTGTTTGGGAGCAGAGTGAGGGGTCAGTTGGGAAGGGCCTGCCTGACTCCTAGAGGGTGAAATCTGATCTTACCCTCCTTTGAGGTCTCTACACTAATTCTCTGCCTCAGTGTCCTCCCCACTCCACCCCCTCCCCACATACACCCCACAACAGCAACCAGGGAGACGTACTTTGCGTATGATCGATCTTATTAACAAGAGCCATCACTGAAGCTCAAGCCAAGTGATGATGCCATTTGAGAATAACTACTCTGCACGTGACTCACCACGTACCTCTGGGTGATTGGGAAGGGGCTTCCAGAAACATAGGAAGAGCATCCCCTGTTCTTCTTTTAGATGTTGTGATGTCTAGGTAACAGAATGCCAAAATTAGACTTCCCCATCTCTTTTGCAACTGACACGCCAGTCTGATATAGAACAGAATGAAAGTGAGCTGAATGCTGCTCTTTCTCTAGTGCCATGGCTTGTCATTCATGAAAGCATCGACTGTCAGTCTCTAGGGAACACCTTGCCTGCTATTGTCTCTGAACGTAAAATGAGAATAGCATGGCAGAGTGGTTATGAGCGCAGACCCCAAACCAGACTGCCAAATTCCAGGTCCACTTCACTTCTTGCCAATGGTGGGACCCTCTGTGCCTCTGTTTCCACATCTGTAAAGTGGAGACAACGATTATATGTACCTGGTGAATTAACAGATGGAAGTCTCTAACAGCGTGGAAGCACATAAGAAGCACCATGTAAATAGTAGCTCTCATTAACATTGGCTGCAGGAATGTGCAAACTACATACCACTTAGTGCAAGTCTGAAAATCTCAAGAATCTGAGAACCTTGTAGGGAGAGGAGCCTCTGACCATGCAGGAAACCAGGACTAAGAATGCATGGTAATCAACTTCTCACTTAACTTTCTCAAAGGAATCCACTTTGGGAGGCCATAAAGATGGAATGGTATCTGCCCTGCTCTCCATGAAAGAACAGAATCTAGGACTTGTCAGTGGGACAACCAAGATAAGGACCCTAACTTTAAGCTTCTGGGGTAAATCAGTGAGCAGTCAGCTTCTCCAGTCATCACATCTCCTTTTTCCTTCCCTCTGCCTCTGAGCCCACCCGGACCTCTTCTCAAAAAAAGAAAACAAGTAAACTCATAAGGGCTCATAGCAAATAGGCTCAAGGAATGCAGCTGTTTCACTTTCAACGCCTGAGCATTACCTTCACCCTTACACACAGCACAGATCTATAGATATAAAATATTTGCTATAGGGCTTCCCTGGTGGCTCAGTGGTTGAGAGTCTACCTGCCGATGCAGGGGACACGGGTTCGTGCCCCGGTCTGGGAAGATCCCACATGCCGCGGAGCGGCTGGGCCCGTGAGCCATGGCTGCTGAGCCTGTGCGTCCGGAGCCTGTGCTCCACAACGGGAGAGGCCACAACAGTGAGAGGCCCGCGTACCGCAAAAAAAAAAAAATTTGCTATAGATATAAAATATATACAAATATCTCTGCATATATTCTATTTACACATATAAAAGTATACTACCACATGTGCAGACACATGTACACCATGTTGGGTGTGTTCCTTAACACCTCTGTTATTTGTCCAGACTGCATCTCTTACCCTCCTAAATGGTGCTTAAAAAAGGAACAACAACAAACTATAGTTAATTCTGCAGAGAGCTTAACATAGTCTAGAATTACTGTTCACCTAGATCTTAAATCAAGCTCTGGAAAAAAGATGTTGAGATAATGTACACCATATTCAAAACATGCAAATAGAAGCCCATGAAAAATAAAACTTTATTTTTCAAATCCTGAGAAGAGGGTGGGAGTACTTTAGAAACTATTTTCTTAGGAGCAAAGGAAATCAGAGCTCGACAGGGCAGCACAATGGGCTGGTTTGAGGAAAAGGGCATAGTTTTAACCTCCTATCCCATGTGTTTGGCCCTTTGCATCACATTTCTTTTCAGCACCACTGCAGACCTGAGAAAAATATCTTGGCTTAAGTTGCATGTGAAAATGAATTTGTAGGTCTCAACCTGGCTCTTGTGACTGAGTGTAGTGCTGCATAATTTCACAGGGTTGGGGCCTGATTGACAGCGAGAAACAGCCTGCAGGATCTCACAGGTCAGAACAGAAAAGGGGCTTGGCACAAGGACCCCAGAGCATGCTGGGTAGCAACCTGCACTCGACAGAGTTCTTCCTTCATATAAAACAGCAAGAGTCAAATAAGCTCATCTGAGAGGCCTTGAGTAGTCCATAGAAATAAGGTAAAGAGTACACTCCAGCAGGTCAAAGTGAGGTCTTTCAGGCTGACCAAACTCAAGCAGAGGGAGAATCCCCCAGGGAGGAAAGGCCCACAGAGAGATGGACCTTCACCTGCTGTCTCTTCACATGCAGGAAACCATGAGCTTTCTGATGCCCCAAAGATTCTTTCACCACCAGCCCATCTTCATTCTGATTTGAGCCATCCGTGCAGCCCCATCCATACTTCCCCTAACCCTGCCATTCTCCTCCAAAAGCCTAGTGATTTTTAGGGTAGATTGAATTTATTGGCAGGCATCCTTGACTCTGAGCTTTCCAAAGTCATTACCATTTGACAGATACTGCATGCCCAATTAGCAGATGCCTTTGGGTACCTGTCCCTTCAATTAGGTCATACATCATCATTCTCTACCATGACCATGTGCTCTGGGAGGTAGCCATACCCCTAGCTCAAGAGTAAACACTGACTAGTCTGAGCCACTCTTGTTATTACTATTTTCGTGGCCAGCTCTTTGTTTGGGGGAGGATGTGGCACCCAGTCCTGAGCAGTAGGACGTGAGAGGAAGTCTTCTGGGAATGACTAACTGGAAAGGGGTTCCCAGACAGACACACATGAATGAAGAGTGTCTCTCATTCTTCTGTTGGATGTTGTCATGTGTATGTAACATGGATGTTAAGATAAGACAACCCTGCCTCATTTGTGACCAAGACACCTGTAGAATAAAGACCACATATGCACTGAAGGTGCTCTGAAGACCTTTCATGCAGCACTTCCAAAGAACCTATGAAAAACCAGCTCTACAATGATTGGGCTAAGAGTGTGAAGGAAAAGGAGTATTTTGGAAACAATATTTCTTTAAAGAGAGTTGTTTCCATGCTGCATTCCCCTGCCCTCCAGAGGAAACAGGGAAAGTTATCAACTGCTTGGCTTATACCTGGAGAGGCTGGGCTTCCTCCACCACCCCTGCATTTGGGAGTAGCCATGGAGTCAGCTTTGCCTCTTGCCTCGAGAGGACATGAGAAGGACTAACAGCCAGGAGCAGACTGGTACTTTGAGACTGGCCTGTACTTGCACAATTTGTCATGGTGAAAGATACATGATTCTTAAGACCTGGCCATGGGTCGTGCAGAGGAGAGGCAACAGCACCTCAACATAGGGCCACATTGGGGCTTCCCTGGTGGCACAGTCATTAAGAATCTGCCTGCCAATGCAGGGGACATGGGTTTGAGCCCTGGTCCGGGAAGATCTCACATGCCGCAGAGCAACTAAGCCTGCATGCCACAACTACTGAGCCCACGTGCCACAACTACTGAAGCCCATGATCCTAGAGCCCGTGCTCCACATCAAAGGAAGCCACCGCAATGAGAAGCCCACGCACCTCAATGAAGAGTAGTCCCCGCTCGCCACAACTAGAGAAAGCCCACATGCAGCAACAAAGACCCAATGCAGCCAAAAATAAATAAATAGATAAATAATGAATTTAAAAAACAAAATAAAGTTTCTGTTTTAAAAAAAATGAACATGATGCCATTATCACATCTAAAAAAGGAAAAAAGGGCCACATTTAGGGGATGGTGACCCCAAAAACAACAACCCAGAGGTGAACCTTAGTCTACTGGGGGTTGAGGAAGAATTCGTGACTGATTATCCATAAGAGAGAGGCAACCACCCAAGGAAACGGCAGGAGGATTGATGGGAATGTCCTATGAGCCCACAAAAGTATCACAGGCGAGTTAGGTTTAAATAACCCTAAGAAATAAATACAAATTATAGATACATAATTAAACAGATAAATAGATGTAAGACCTTTTCTGAGCCTCTGCTACTCCTTTGTAACCTATTCCCCTGATTAGCAAGTAGGCAGGATGGTAAACACACCTCTTTCCCAGTAGTGAACCAAGAGAGGGGCAGTGGGAACAGCCAACAGGAGCAGGCAGATAGGGGATGCATTGTCCTTGGAGAATTTTAGAACAATAATAACACTGACTAAAAGTTAGTCTGCTTTCCATTATCACCAAGCATCCACAATTCTCAACAATGCTACGGGGCAGACCATGGTCACCACACCCCCCTCCTTGATACCCCACCTTCCTTATAGGGCTCTTGTTATATGAGACAATAAGTTTCCCTCATTGTTTAAGCCATTTGGAGTGTTCTTCTTGTTACTTGAAATCAAAGACGCTGAGCTAGCCATGGGACAAAGTAAGGTATTTTCCATCAAGAAGTTTAGAATTTAATTAAGTGAGGTATGGACAGACAGAAGTGTTTTCTGGGGTGAATGTCACACTTAAGTACTGATACCAGGCAATTGTATGGACAGGAAACACATGTAGAGCTGTTAACCCTGCAAAATAGAAGATTGTTGGAGAAGGGCAAGAAAAGTTTCTTCCCATTTATAAGCACATTGTAGTTGTTTTACCTGGATGTCTCAGTGTAGAAAATAAAACACAATTTCCAACTGTGGAAATTACTTAGTGTGGACTTGAGGCCACATTAAGTAACTCAGCAAACGAGGCAAATGCACGGGACATCTTGTCTGTCACCACACAACTGCTTTTTACTTCATTCTCCTTGTCCCTCTCCCAACACCTCACCAATTCTGTTTACCGTCAAGTAAGTTGACAATCATTGAACAAACTCCTATGGAGAAACTAGTAGACTCCTCTAACTGCGCTAAACACTGGGTCAGATATCTAGATAAAATGGTTTTTCAGACGCTTCTGCAGAAGAGGAAATTGAGCTTCAAAATTGCTAAGTGGGATTCAAAGCAAGTTTGGTCCAACTTGAAAGTTCATGATCTTTCCACTTGGCTACTCAGCTTCTAAGAAACATAGAAATATCTGACTTGGTCTCTCCTTCTATGAGCTCATAGCCAAAAACCTATGCAATCTGGGGAAAAAAATGGAGACAAGAAAGAGAAATGTACAAGTGATAGGTATTGCTTAGCCCTGCTAGAAGTTAAAGAAACTAGATACCACAAGGAGAAGGTAAGCATAGGTGATAATAGAAAAACATATGTTTTGTCCCTGGGCAGATGCTTCTGGATTTCAGCTCTTATGGCCTAATTCATTATTAGAGCTTAATTTTAGCAAATAATATATAAATGTCATTGATTCTCTTATGGATCCCTTTTCAAAGGGCCATTTACAAAAGCCCTGCAAGCAGAAACCTCCCTTGGGGTTCTAATTCTTTTTTCTCCAATGTTGTTTTTATTTTGATTGGAACAAATTCTTTTTTTTTTTTCGGTACGTGGGCCTCTCACTGTTGTGGCCTCTCCCGTTGCGGAGCACAGGCTCCGGACGCACAGGCCCAGCGGCCATGGCTCACGGGCCCAGCCGCTCCGCGGCATGTGGGATCTTCCCAGACCGGGGCACGAACCCATTTCGCCTGCATCGGCAGGCGGACTCTCAACCACTGCGCCACCAGGGAAGCCCTGGAACAAATTCTTATGAAAAAATTTGTTAAGCAGTAGAGAAGATGAGCTACTCAAGCAAGTGGCTTTCCTGGTGTCTCCCAATGTATTCCTAAGTGTATCCCATCTATTCCTTTATCCTAGGAGAGCAAATATATTAAACAATATAGTGAACCGTTCTGGTATTTTTCTAGAGAGAGTAGATGCGTGAAATGCGAGTGGTATAACTGTTTACATTTATTTTATATCTACTTTTAGGCTGATTTCAGAATGTGAATCACCCAGGATTCTTAACGGTCCTCATGTTCTTGCCTGAGAGCATTTGTACTAAGAGAAAAACATAGTTGGGATTTGAATTGACTATCATATGTTTAGAAATAAAGATCTGTTAGGAAGATAGAAGAAGCCATTTCTTCTAAACTCTTCTAAGCTCATTATCTAAGCTCTTCTCTTATTCTTTTCTGTGTTTCTATCATATATATGTTCAAGAGTTGTCTGTACTTAGTACAGTCTTTACCCATTCTACTGAAAAGACAGATCTGTATTGACCTTCACTGTCCTTCACAGAATCAAAGAATCTCAGAGCTTGGAAGGATCATAGGAAATCTCCCAGATTCCAAATAAATACCTAGGTATCTTCTCCAAATACCTCCAGTCTTTGCTTGAAAACTTTCAGTGACTAAGGTAGCGTTTTGCGGTGGAAGGACAGAATTACCTTAGTAATGAGAACTAACAAAATTTTTTTAGTGTTGTTTGCTTTTGTGCTTTAGTAATTGGGCCCACTCTGCCACTTTATCTAAAAGTGATGGACTTTTAGATAAAGATCATGTATTCTTATAAATCTTCTTTTCCCCTAGATAAACATATCCATTTCCCAGTATCCTTTTGGGGAAACTGTTTTCTCCCTCTGCCATGATTCTGTCCTGGACCCTAAAATAGGAATTCTTGCTCTTCTAGAAGTATTAAGAAGAATTGTTTCACTTGTTCCCCGTCCTCACCATCTTCTCCCCAAAGGATTGAAGAGAACCTTATCTAATAGGGGAGACGGATACAAGTCCTGAACTTGGGAGGCTGAGCCCCTGGTTGACCATCTTTTTGCAGACCTGCTAGAGAGACATGGTGTTCACCCCATTCCTGCTTCCACGTGATAAGAAGACGTGGGTCAGAGCCCAATGCTGCCTTATAGAGGCATGGCTGGAGGACTTTGTCTGTCCTTGCTCCCTGTGTTTAGCAGGTGCAGGGAGGTCCACAGATGCTCCTGGACGTGGACTGGTTCAGTGTCTATTCCATCAGTTCAGTCCTTGCAAACTTAGCTCCCAGCATCTGATGCTGCAGGTCCAACCCATCTCCATGAATGCAGTTTTGCCAACAATAAAAATGATGGTTTGAGCTCCTCTGTGTGTATTTTTCAGTTGCTTCCAAACTTGAAAGGAGAAAGGATGCAATTCACTTACAGAGGAAAAAAAACCCAACATATTCCTTTATACTGCATATATCATGGTTTTTAGTCTTTTGAACATTCTCCAGTTTGTCAAAGTCTTATCCTAGTATGATTCCTAGAACTGAACAGAATATAATCAAGTGTGGACTCACAGCATAGAAAGTTCTCTGTGACTTAGACACTGAAGCTTGGTAAATAATTGAGCCATAGACACCTTAACTACACAGAGCCTGAATATTTTATACAGGTAGCGTATTTTACTTGACTAGAGTCTCCCCCAGAAAACTGAGAAAATTGCTTCTCTAGAAACCCAATGAGTTACCCCCAGCCTCCCCTCTACCCCATCACCTTCAAATGGGCCCCCTTTCAATCACAAAAGCCAGGCATCAGCAGGCGTTTTGGTTCCCCGATGTAGAGACCTGCACACAGGAGGGCCATGAGTAAGATCATCTGCTAATAAAAAACTATGCAAGGGAAGGAGCAGACCCTGACGTTCTCTTACCTCCATTTCTCAGAGGCTGGGCCTAGAGTTCTTCCCAGGTCCAGATGATTGGAGGAAAGGAGTTTCATTTAGTTTTCAAACTGCAGGGAACTGGTGCTTCGAGGACGGTTTTGGGGCTCACTGTACCAAAGGCAGGCATCTATTTTCAGGAAGCTGGTCCTTTCAGTTACTTGCTTGATTAAAACATATTTTGTGGAATCCCTCAGCCAGAGAATGGATTCCCTTAACGAGACAAAAAAAAAAAAAAAAAAAGTGTGTGTGAGGTCAAAGGGAAGAAATGGCTCCCTGTGATCAAGGAAAACTCCTAGGGACTTGCCCTGGTGATGCAGTGGTTAAGGATCCGCCTGCCAATGCAGGGGACATGGGTTTGAGCCCTGGTCCAGGAAGATCCCACATGCTGCGGAGCAAATAAGCCCATGCACCACACTACTGAGCCTGCACTATAGAGCCCGCGTGCCGCAACTGCTGAAGCCCATGTGCCACAACTACTGAGCCTGCGCTCTAGAGCCCGCAAACCACACTACTGAAGCCCGCACACCTACAGCCCGTGCTCCTCAACAACAGAAGCCACCGCAATGAGAAGGCCACACACCGCAATGAAGAGTAGCCCCCGCTCGTCGCAACTAGAGAAAGCCCGTGCGCAGCAACGAAGACCCAACACAGCCGAAAATAAATAAATAAATAACATTATGTATTTATTTATTTAAAAATAAATAAATAAAAGGGAAAACTCCTAAAATCCCCAAGCTGTAGGTGGAGAGCCCTCATGGGCAGAGGGGTCTCTCACCTAACTTAGAGGTTCCTTCCTACGTTGCCCCTGCTCCTGGGAAGTCTTTCCCATTGGGCTTCCCTGCTGCCACTGCAGTCAGCTCAAGAGCGTGCCCCCTTTACAACGTGGTCCTAGTTTGATCTCCTACCAAAGCAGAGCCCAGGCCAAGGACTTGGGTGCAGTTGGTTTATTGGGGAAGTGATCCGAGGGAGAGTATGTGAGGGATGGGGGCGGTGAGAAGAGCCAACAAAGAGTGTGTTAACGAGTGAGTTACCTCTAAGGACACCTTAGGCTCAACCCTACAGAATACCCTCTAGAGAACTGGGAAACACACCTCTGAATTCACCCACCAGTCTCAGGAGGCTGGGACATTTATCCACTGACTCCCATCCCCCATTGACGCAGGGCTACCCCCTTGAGGAGGTACATTTCCTGACCATCCAGGTTGTACCTAGTTGGGTGGAACGAGCTCCCTTGATGTTAGAGAAAGGCCTCAGTGGAGAGAAAGGAAGATGCAGGAGGCTGTCAGCATGCTAGACACCGTCTGCTCCAGTAGCAGGTCTAGAGGATACAGGTGGAGCATCCATGCTGTCTGCTGTAACACCCCAGGAGCCCACGTGTAGGGCTTTTCATTAGTCCTTCTTAGCTTTTCATTAGCCCAGATGAAAGGGGCTACTATTTAAAAACCTAACCCTTCCAAATACTAAGATTTAATAAGAAAGAAAGGAAATATAAAAACAGATAATACAAAGAAACATACCAGATGAGGTCTTGAAATATAGGCAGCTGATCCCTGGTAACTGTGTGCTATCTCCACAGATGGCACATTTCTACAGAGCCTTGACAAATGGCTCACTGCCCTCCAAGCACCAGGGTCTGTCCCTGCAGTAAACACACCCTGCCTCCTGCCACCTGGAAATGTTCTCTCAGGTTCTTGGCAGCTGTATTGTCTAGGTCAAAAGGACCATAGCAGTTTTCTTCCTTGGTTGGTTTTCTTGTCAGAGAATAAGTTGTGCATAGTTTTCCTACAACAGTTTATAAGAGTGTATGTCATTAGCACCATGGTCTCCAGCACTGGACCCCCTGAGTTTGAATCCTGGCTCTTGACATGTTGTGTGACCTTGGGTGAGTTGCTTAATTGCAAATTTCAGTTTCTTCATCTATAAAACAGAGATAATGAGGGCCCAATCCATAAGCTTGTGAGGATTTAATAAGTTAATATGAGACAATGACTAGCACATAAAAGCACTGTATAAATATTGATGATATTATTATTAGATTAGATATTACATACAGGGAATTAGCATAATGTAGTGACCTTCCATCTCAGAGCCACTCTATAAAGCGACAACTATTCACTAGCCACATCTGCAACAAAAGTTAGTACTACATACATAGTAATAAGAAGAGCTTTCTAATGGCAAGATCATTACCTAAGCTGGGGTGAGTTGCTAGGGCTCCATCTCCTTCTTTAACATGTGTGAATTGGGCCAAGTCTAGCAGAATCTTTTCTGGCCTTTTCTAACACCCTTAAATTGGAAAGTAGACACTTGCCAGACACAGGACTCTACTTGCCATAGACAGAAATATTCATCCTTGAACATAGCTGTATCCTCCTTGGCTCCAGGTAGCCCAAACTAGAACCTTTCTTTGAAGCTTCTCAAGGAGAGTGCTAGGAGGTCATTATTATACACTTTTCTGGTTAGACTACATCTTCCTTTTCCATCCTGTCCATTTTATGGACGTTTGTGCGCACCTGCCTTAGAAAAAAGGGAAACACAATCAACTTCAGTGGTTTGGCTACTTGCTATAGCAAATGTCTGAATGGAACAGTTTCTGGATGGCTAAAGAGCTTCATCTTTTTCTGTGTCCCTTACTACAGACAACTGAATAATTTATCTTCGGCTCAGAAGCCATCCCTTATCTTCCTTTCTCTCTAAACTTCTATTTCTAGGAAATTACCACAAAGGCCTAAGGTTACAAGGAGTTGCTTCAGGTTGACGGTGAGATCCCAAGCCTTGGGTCATTCTATGTAGGCGCCACCAAAGGGAGCATAAGTTTGCATTGACCTAAGTCTACCCTCCTCTGTCCTACCTCCTCTTAATTGCAAAACTCAAATCACTCTACCTCCTTTGGTACAGAACAACTTGACCTCTACCACCCCCTGGTGGATCATGAGAGTATGCCGGGTGAGTCACTTCTGAAATCACCATGTGGGCCCTAAAGACTTACAGAATCAAGGGTCACCTCTCACAAGCCTTCCACATTCTCATTCAATGTACTGATTATCTAGAGCTGAAAAATAATTTACCCCCAAAGGGTGCTAGTATTTTTTTGCCCTAACTAACTTATTTTCCTATTATTCAAACATGGCATTCTTTCTTGTAATTGCTTGGTTACTTGTCTCTCTCCCCAAACAGACTATAAACAGCAGAAACCCAATAGTGCTAAGTGATTTTCTTGAGGCCACATAATCAGGAAAGAACCCCAATATAGAAATCAGGCTTCTCTATTCATGGTCCACCGTGCTGTTCATTAGCAGCACTGTTTTGTGTTCTGAAATAGTTCTTTCTCAGAGGAAGCACTGAGAGAGTGGTACACCAGGGCTCAGAAGACAAGAGATTCTGCTCACAGCTCAGTCACTACCTCACCAAGAGCCCTGAACAAGGATGGCAGTTTCTTCAGATGATGGCTTAGGTCCCTGTCCAACTCTAAATGTCTAGGATTCTACTTGAAAGGATCATGCATCAACAGTTCAGAGAGAGAGAGAGAAGAGATCCATCCATTCGTTCCACATATATACATTCATTTAACAGATATTCAGCATCTACTATGTACCTGACCAGATGCCGGGTACGCAGGGAAACAAAAACTACAACCCCCCTGCCCACTGATAACTTATGCTTTGATCTTAGTGTATTCACTGGCCAACATGTCTTACTGATGATGTTGGGTAAACAGAGTGATGGGTCCATCATCAGCATACTGTTTTGTGAAGAATTCCCTCATGGTTGTGTGTGTGCCTGTGTGCGTGTGTCTGTGCCTGTGTGAGTTGGAGTAGGTGGGAGAGGGAATGCTGGTGAAAATTGCCACATTCAAAATTACCATGTCTCAAATTCCTGAAACAAACAAAAACCAAATCCACAACAAGACAGACTGGGTATGTGCAGCACAGGTGTCCCCTTCCTGTTAATGTGCAGTTTCCAAAATCAAGCCATTGCTGCTCTTTCCTGCCTAGATGCCAACAGGAGTGCCCAATTAGTGCCAATTTGTTTCCTATAACACAGACACCTGTCACCAAAAAGCTTGACAAAAATAACCAACTTAGTCACTGTGGATCCAAACTGGGCTCAAACTAATCACCTAGAGGTAAATAGGAAGCCTTCAAATCCCATTGCAAATCCTCCAAGGGCCCCAGTCCCTCTGCCCATGAACAAATTTATGGTGTATTTCTGACTGATGGCAAGACACCAACTGGCAATTGATTCTTTTTTTTCTTTAAATGCAAGTTATCAGCCTTTCCTTCCAGTCAGCTGCAGGCTCCCCCCTGGCAGTTCAAGACTCATAGTGATAATGGATTATCTTTTCTTTTAATAGCAAGCCACCTTCTGCTGAAATGGAATGAAAGTTACAGGAGAATGAGAACAGATTTCACCAAGAAGTCCTTTAACACTCTTTAGGAAACACCTCTAGTTCAAGCATTTAAAAAAAAATAACCTTTAAAAACTAACCAGGTTTCTGCTGTGTGGCTGAGCCAACCACCAGGGCTGTGCTGGTTACATCTGAATTAGCCCTGCTTGACAATCACTTTCAAACTCTGTTCCACCTCATGCCAGTGGATCTGCTCCCTGGGTGTGCAGTTGTATGGGGCAGATGCCTTCGAAGGAGCTATCGAACCCAGATTAAGAACGCGTAACATATAATAAGCAAATGAGCAGGCAAGACGTTTTTCCAAATTCATGCAGGCAGGAGAATCAGCATGTCCCGCTCTTCGAAAGAGGGTCCATCTAGCCCACTGCCTTATGGGGAGCAGAAATATCTGGAATCTGAATCTGCTGCAGGAGGGGTTTCTATTCTCCTCACAATGCTGTGTGCTGAATGGCAGATTTCATCACCTTCCTTGTAAGGCACTTCTCCTTATGAGAAACCAAACACAGAGCCTGGCTTCTAACTGGAGTATTAATAATGAAAATGGATTATGTGCATGCTGTTTGCTAAGCAATTATCCAAAGGCAGGGATTGAGTCCAGATTTTTTGCCTCACTGCCTGAGTGGCAGGCCATGAATAGATAGACAGGTATTTACATGCAGTGTCTCTGACCTGGAGAAAATGTCAGGAGCTTGAGAGACTACAGAGCGAGCTGTAGATGCATATTCTTTTGAAACATGGCCGGGTTTTGCAGTCTATTCTTGGAAAAGGCAAAGAAAAGGCGGAAAGAGTTTGGATTTGCTGTCGCTGTTTAAAGATATCCTCCTGGGTCAAAATGAGACCATTTTACTTTGCCCACCTTAAGTTTTTCATTAACTGGAAGTGACTCTGGCTCTTACCTTCTCAAGGAGATGAAATGAGTTTTATATAGTCCACAGTGAGTGGTGCTCTCCCTGGATGTTTTATAAAACCGAGATCTGATCTGCTTAACCTAGGTACTTTTTAATAAGAGGAGGCATTTCTCAGATGCCTTGGATCTAAATTTTCTTCTCCTCCTCTTTCACTTGCTGTGCTCCTGCAAGGTGCTAACTTACTTCCTCTTTCTGAGGCCCACTTGCTATTTCAGAGCTGTGCTTCCAGGCTGCAAGGAGCCCTGTGCTAGTGCATGCAGTACTTTGGGATCCTTCCGAGCAAACCACTGCCAACATCTATGTCATCATCTCCAGTCTCCCCTGACCCACCGTCTTCCTCCTTTATGATGAACGTGCATGTTGAGATGCAGATTGAAAGATGGCAGTGACAGTTCATGTGGACAAGGACCAGAGAGTGTAGTCTTAGAAGACAGAGGGGAATAACAGAGGCAGCACATTCCTGCGGTGGGGTGGAGTCACTCAACTCCTAACAACAGTTTTACAGTAAATTACAATTGCCTGGGGAATGCCTTCGCATCCATGGTACATCTATATGATGGAACACTACTCAGCAATATAAGGGAATAAACTACGGATATACACAGCAACATTAAAGAATCTCTAATTCATTATTTTAAGCGAAGAAAGTCAAACACATAAGGTACGTGCTGTATGATCCCATACAGGAAAACTCTAGGCACCAAAACCAAATCGAGTTTCCAGGGCTAGGAGTAGAGGGAGAGGTTGACCTAACAACTTGACTAGCCATCCCAGTTTGCTTGGGTCTGTCCCAGTTTTAGCCCAGAAAGTCTTCATCCCTGGTAACCACTCAGTCCCAGGCAAATCAGAACAGTTGGTCACCCTGGATCTTGACAAAGAGGCATGAGGGAAATTGGGGGAGGTGGAAATGCAGCTTTTAAAACTTCCAGAACTATGCACTTACAGGTAAATTTTACTCTGTGTAAATTATACCTTAATAAAAGGCTGGAAAGAATCTCCTAGTCTCTCCCCTGTCCCTCCACTAGACAGTGAGCTCTCTACACACAGGCGCTTTGTGTCTCCCATGCCATTGCTCCCAGCCCCCAGCACCTAGCATTGCGTCTGCTGTGGTATAATTTTTTTTTTTTTTTTTTTTTTGCGGTAGGCGGGCCTCCACTGTTGTGGCCTCTCCCATTGCAGACCACAGGCTCCGGACGCACAGGCTCAGCGGCCATGGCTCACGGGCCCAGCCGCTCCGTGGCATGTGGGATCCTCCTGGACCGGGGCACGAACCCGTGTCCCCTGCATCGGCAGGCAGACTCTCAACCACTGCGCCACCAGGGAAGCCCCTGCTGTGGTATAATTTGATAAAAGAATGTGTCCTGCTCGTTCTTCTCAGATGCTACCTGTCATATCACCACGAATAGATTCTTTAAATAATCCAATAGTCTCTAAACATGGCATTTTCTCCATAGAAATACTCAGAGTTAAAGTTTTCACTATTTCCTTTGGGTGGTGAATTAATAGCCAGGCTCTCAATATGAGACAGATCTATTAAGCAGGGCTTTCTAAATACACTAAGCATAACAAATTCCTGGGGTGCTTGTTAAAAATATATATATATATATAAGTTCCTAGAACCCTATCCAGACCCACCAAATCTGAAATTCTAGGAAGATGGCCTGGAAATTTGTGTATTTCACAAGTATCTCAGATAATTCTTATGATTAAGCATGGAAAGCAGAAAGACAGAAAACCTGGCATTGTGCAACCTCAGTACCAGCCTTCAGGTCTGGTCACATCCTGTTCCCTGGATCCCATGTGATCCTCCTACCGGAGTCTTTCTGTTAATGAATCACTTGCTCATTCATTCCATTTGAGAAATATTCATTGAGCACCTACTCTGTGCTAGGGCTACAGCAGTGAAAACAAGACAAACAAATAAACAAGACACATTCAGTCACTGATGGATGATGTGAAGGAAATACAACAGCGTGACATGACAGTGCCTGGACCATGTGCTACCTACATAGAACAGTCAGGAAGGATGTGGTCTTCGTTGATGTCTGGCTCTAAACCTCAGGCAGTTTTCTTGCGGGGAGCATAGTTGGAAAGCCACAGACATATGTTCCAGTCTCAGCCTTGTCATAAGCAGCTGCCACAGACAACCTCAGTATCCTCATCTGTAAAATGAAGGGGTCGATCTAGCTGTTGCTCTCTAAGGATGCTTCTAGGCCTGACAGTCTATGTTTCTGGAGTTTATTGTTGTAATCAAATGAAGCTAATCTGATACATATTTAATGATATATGTAATTGTTATTGTGCTGCATGATCATTAGCTATCAGTTGTAAGCAGTTCACATAAGTGACTATAATTAGTATTTTCTTAAACACAAGCCAACCGAAGTTTTTGGTTTTTCTCTCTTCTCACTTTGTTACTCTGTAATTAGTCTCAGGGTCCTCTGTTCTTCCATACTATGTATCATTCCATAAGAATCCATGTCCTTTTCTCTCACATACCCACATAGTGATACTGACACTTTAAAATATCAGGGTGTAGTTTATTCTCTCTTGAGATAATATTTCAATCCTGGGAGTGCTGTATTACTGCTTTCCTTTCCATCATCAAGGAGCTTTTCAGATAATGCCTGCTCTTGGCTCTTTCATCTGCTGTCTTGGGTGCTAGAAGGACTAGGGACCGGAAGAAACCACAGAAAATTTAGACCATCGGAATTTTTTGGAAGGGATAGGAAAACCAACAGGGGAGACAGTACATGAAGATGGACCCAAATCTTCATCTTCTGAGATTCTGGGAGTATCAGGGAAAGTGTATGAGTTTGCTTGGGCTGCCCCAACAAAATATCACAGACTGGGTGGTTTAAACAACAGAAATGTATTTTCTCACAGTTCTGGAGGTAGAGGTCCAAGATCAAGGTGTTGGCAGGTTTGGTTTCTTCTGAGGCCCCTCTCAGCTTGCACGTGGCACCACCTTTTCTCTGTGTCCTCATGTGGTCTTTCCTCTATGCGTGCATGTTTCTGGTGTTTCTCTCTTTCTTTGTACAAATTCCTCTTCTTATAAGGACACCAGTCAGCTTGACTGAGGGCCTACTCTAGAGACCTCATTTTAACTTAACTTTTTAAATACGTTTTTTCCAAATATTGTGACATTCTCAGGTACCCGGGGTTAGGGCATCAGTATATGAATCGGTAGTTGGGCGGGGGGACACAATTCAGCAATAACAGAAGGGAAACTGTGAGGAAAAACTAACTCTTCAAATATACAAAAACTAGGGATGCAGTCTTTCTGCCAGGTCTGGCAATTAACAGAACTTCCTTTCTAAGACTCCTCAACTGCAAAGGCCATGTCACCAGCTGATGACTAGAGCCTAATTCACCTTGCACAAAATCTCCCTTTCCACAAGCAAGAATGAAAGTCTTAAAGGATCAAAAAAATAATACCAATGAGTTTATATACAAAACAGACTCACAGACACAGAAAACAAACTTACACTTACCAAAGGGGAAAGGGGAGGAGGAGGAATAAATTCGGAGCTTGGGATTAACAGATACAAACTACTATACATAAAATAGAGAAGCAACAGGCTCTACTGTATAACACAGGGAATATATTCAATATCTTATAATAACCTATAATGGAAAATAATCTTAAAAATATATATGTGTGTGTGTATATATATATACAATACACATAAATATACATAAAACTGAATCACTTTGCTATATGCCTGAAACTCACATAATATTGTAAATCAACTATACTTCAATTTTAAAAATTAAAAAATTAAAAATAAAATAAAGATCCCAATTTAAAAACAGATGTAAATACTTGGGAAAGCGAGCCCTCTGGGTGAGAAAGAATCCCTGGCAGCTTGTGAATGTCCTTCCCTGTTTTCATAAAGAGAGAGCAGGAGGATGAGGGTGAACGTAACTGACTCTGCAGTTGGCTGCACCGCCCCATCTGTCTTCTGTGCTGACCAGCTAGTGGCTAGGTGGACAGGATGGTGTGCAGTGGCCCCAGAAGACCCAGGGACTCATGCTTCTCCTGCACTCTCTGCCTTTGCATCAGGACCCCTGCCTTCCCAGAGGCAGTGTGGTTCTAAGTGTGAGATCTGAAAACAGAAACTCTAGAATGAGACAAGCTTGCTGGCAAAGCCTTTAAAACAAGGCAGCAATGGAAGAAAGCCCCCAGACCTCCCAAGATAAATTTCAAAGGGCCAAGAGCAGCAACCTACACTCTTAACAGGCCACATGCACCTTCCTTACTCGGCCTGGCCCTTCATACAACATGATAGGCGTGAGAGCACTTTGTCATGAACAGAAATAGAAATATAGAGCAAAGCAGATCCAGGGACAGAATTGGAAAAGTATGAATATGTAATGCTGGAAAAGGATTTTACTTTAATTTGGTGTTTTAATATTACAGGCTTTTTTTCCCCTCTTCTTCTTTTCTTTGAATCCCTGATCTAAAAACAGGAGACCTGGGTTTCAATCTTCCTGCTCTATTGCCATGTCAAAGAACTGGTCATGTAACCTCTGTGAGCATGGTTTCTGATCCTTAGCTTAAAGGAATTGGAAAGCACATTCCCTGAGATCCCGCTAGGATATTTTCTTCAGCAAATGTATGTTGACAAAACAAGAACTGATCCAAATAATTAACAGGGCGAAGCTTAGTTACTGTTGCACATTTTTGGTTAGATGTCTGTTAACTTATACGTACTAAAGTCTCATATTCTGATGAAACTCGTGATTACTCGTCTATGAAATGGGGATAATATTTGTCTCGCTAGGTTTTCTGAGGATGAAATTAAATAAAGGATGTAAATGAGACAATGGCTGCTGCACAGCAGAGGCTGAGTAGGTGTTAGTTCTTTTCTTATTAACCCTGGTAATCCCCTTGGTGCCTGGCTTGGTTGATGTGCAGTAAATATTTGACAGGTTGTGAAAGTAGCCTGGAGGCACCACTCTGGTAATAACCTAATGCAAATACAGACCAAGGGGACTAAGATGTGCCAATAAGGTAGCAATGAAGTTGTCTTCCCTCTCCACTACAACACAAGATATATATGTATATGTTTGCCTAAGCACAGGTACTCAGGACTGACATGAACTTAAACTCCAGCTCTCATGTTTGAATATATTTTTGGTAGGACCTGGTGAACCACAGTGATACAGGATGACCTGGGAAACGCTGAGACCTAGAAAAGACAGTCCAGGTGATTATCAGTAATATTGGAAGTCCAGCTGTGTTCAAAGGGGCAGGTAGCAAGGTATGATCAGCAACAGCATGATCATTATTGAGTCCTTGAGTACTTTATAAGTTATTCATTTTATCATCACAACTCTTCAAAGTGGTATTGATATTCCCACTTTTCTGATAAAGGACTCGTTGCTATAAGAGGTTAAGTATCTTGTTCAAGGTCATAGAGTTAGTGAATGGTAGATCCTAGATTTGAATGTTAGACTCCTTTTCTCCAAAGTCCTTGTATGCTCTACTTCAGTGCTGGACAATCCAGGAGCAGGCAGTCTTTAGAACTGAAGACTCGCATTAGGGATATTGCTCATGTGGTACTGGGTGATCAAGGCACTAATCTAGCATCAAGACCAAATTGTAGAGTTGGATGAGGACCAGGCGAAAAACAAGTAGTGTCCCCTGACAGATTACTAAGGCAGGATCTCAGACCCCCAAGAACAAGGTAGCATTCCCACCTCCACAACAGGGCAAAGAAAGAATCTAGGGACAAGAAAGGACTTTATTGTAAGAGTTAAGATAAAAAGTCTGAGGCAAATAGCAGCCTGGATGAGTCAATGATCCAATGTATCAGGCAAAAGCTCCTCATATTCTGACAGTGACATCTCCTAGAATCTAGCATGGGGCTGTATCAACAAAAGGATGAGAGAAGTAGGAGGAGGTAAAAGGTTCCCTACTAAGAAGAGAGAAATATTCTGAAAGAATCCAGTTCTGGTTCACTAGAAGTTTTGGTGATCAGACCTGGTGTGTCTTCAAAGGATTTGAGAGATGAGCTTTGATGCCATTCATTGTGCCTTAATAATCCCAAGAAATAAGAGCTATGTTTCATTCTTTGCATTAAAGAGGACTTTCCAAAGAGCTTCAGAAAATGCTCTGCTTCTTGGTATAACACATAAGTTAAACTGAACCTTCTTAATGCCCATCTTAACATAATGTCCTACAAAAACTGACATTCAAATAAGCACTGAAAAGTAATTTAAATATTTACTGAAATCTCTCGAAAGCACCAAAGAAGTGTATTAAACTTTAGAATATATTAAACTTTATATTAAACCTTATGGCACAAAGATCCTGAAGATCTTCTTCAACTCTCTTTCTCCTCAAAGTCCTACTCATTACTAGCACTCATAACCAGCACCAGGAGAACTGCTGGCTATCGTTTAATCACCTGGCTTTACTCTGTTCCATTTTGCTTTCAAAGTGTCTCCCTCCACTGCCACCAAATAAACACACTCATTCATTCAATCAACTGAACATCTAGTAAAGTCTTGATTTTGCACAGTTCCCAGTGAAGTGAGAGATTTATAAGGCATAAGCCCTGCTATCAAAGAACCTAGAAGTAAATAGGAATGGTAGAACACACCCCCAAATTACTACAGTAAAATGTATTAAGTGATTGGTCCATAAAATGTGGATTAAGATCCAGGATATTCTGGAAGATTAACTAAAACCAACCACACAGTCTAGTTACCGCTTATTCCTACTTCTATCCCCAAGATACACATGCAATCGTCTTGTTCCTTTTCTCTTCATACGTTCTAAACATATTTCTCCAGTGATATCATCTTAAAGGAAAATGAAGTTAGATCAAAATGGACTTTAAGTCCAGACTTGAAGGAAAAGAATGCACTAAAAGAGAAAACTAAGAATGTTTGCAAAAGAAAAGACCATCTGACTGATAGCCTTGTGAGAATAACCAAGGACCCTTAGGAATTTTATGTTATCAGTAGATCTCTCTGATCTTGTCTCTACAATGACCATCACCAAGATAATTTCTAAAAAATAATATGATCATGTCTCATTTAAAATGTCTCACTGCTTTTGAGATTTCTCCTTGTCCTTTGATTATGTCCAAATGTCTTAACATGGCTCAGAAGTTCATTTTTTAGACTCCCTCCTATCTCTCTAGCCACATATCGTATCACTCATCATTGCCAGCATATTCTCTGCTTCAGTCCTACTTAATCATTTGCAGAAATGGGTAACTTCTATATCCTGAGCTCACCCCATGCATGTCTTTATCACGTTGCACTGTAATTGCCTTTTTCTAAGATATTCACCTCCCAGATAATAAGCGCCATGCAGACATGGGCTAGTTCTACCGTATTCATCATTGTATCCCTCAGAGCCTATCTAAGTGCCAAGAAAGTAGTAAATATTTCATGAACATTGCTTGAATGAATAACTAAAAACATAAGGGCATCACTGCTTGTCTTGAGTTGAGTTCCTTGGAAATGTATTCTGAGATGAAGTTTTTCATGCAGGAGGTTTATTGGGGAGTAGCTGAAGTAGGGCTTTACAGGAGATGTTGAACTGCAGTGTGGATCCAATAAGGAGCTCTGAAGCTGAAACAGTCCTTCACAGTTTTCCCTACTAAAGGCACAAGGACCAGATCTTTGTACCCGTGGATCTACTATTTCTCAAAAGCTAAGCTGCCTTCAAGGAGGAAGTGTCACCTTGGGTGATTCATCTCACTTTGGACAAGGGCAATTCCTGGAAAAAGGACTCAGTTGTGAGTCCTCAGCATTAACGCTCCCAGCAGCAGAAAGAATGAGAGCTGTGGTCTTAGAGAGGAATGAAAACAGTGAAACACTGCAGTGTCTGCTACATTTCCCTTTAACCCACAGCACAAGGCACGTGTGACTCAATTCGCTAAACTCTGGAAGTGTCCCTCTGCCCTGAAACCCATCTAATAACAACCTCCACTGCTCAACTACAGGTGAAGTGAGCAACAGTACTGCCACCATCACATTCATCTATCCATTCAGTGTGTATTTGTAGAGCACCTGCTACATGCTGGGCATTATTCTAAGTATAGAGAATTCAGCAGTACATAAACCAGACAAAAAGACCCTGCCTTCACTGAGCTTTCATTCTAGAGAGAGACAATTAGAAAAGTAAAAAATGGAGCAGAGGTTGATAAATGCTATGAAAAATGTAAAACAGAGATGGAAAATAGGGAATGCCAACATTTGGGGGAGGGTGGGTATTTTTTTTTAATTTTTCTTTATTTTTTATTTTTTTTTTTGCTTTATAACAAATTTAATCGGTTATACATATACATATGTTCCCATATCCCCTCCCTTTTGCGTCTCCCTCCCACCCTCCCTATCCCACCCCTCCAGGCGGTCACAAAGCACCGAGCTGATCTCCCTGTGCTATGCGGCTGCTTCCCACTATCTATCTACCTTACGTTTGGTAAGGGTGGGTATTTTAATAGTGAACAGAGTAATCAGGGAAGGCATCACTAAGAAGGTGACATTTGAGCAAAGCCATTTAGATATTGGAGAAAAGCCTTTGCAGGTAGAGTAACAGGTGCAAAGACCCTGGAGTGAGAGCAAGCCTAGATGTTAGAAAATAACCGGAAACCAAATATACCTGGAAAAGAGTGGAGAAGTAGACCCTAGTGGGAAATGAGGTCAAAGAGAAATGGGGGGAGAAGGCATATTATAGGTCATCGTAATGACTTTGTCCTGTACTCTCCACAAGCTCCAAAGTTGATGGTCAACAATGACTTTTGCATACTAGCATCAGTTCCAAGAGTAGTAAGATTTTTGTCAAAAAAGAGTCACCCCAGCCAAAGGGAAGGGGTGGATATCCAAGTTGATTTGTCAGTTGGCTTCATCATTTAGAATTTTAACACAAGCTATAGCAATGTAATTTCTTAGGTTCCCTGATAAACAACTAGACCCAAAAGAGCCAACAAATCTAGCTCCATTGTTTCTTCACGGGACCCACTACCTTTAGAAATATAAGCCTATTTCATCAGTGCACTTAGGATACCCTATGTCCCTTGAGAAACAACTGGTTTTGGTTTATGATGAGCCAGAACGCGTGCGCACACTACGCCGTGCGTTCTGCCCTTCATCAGCTCAGGCTTTTGTTCATCAAAATAATAGCAAGTCGTGGCATAAAGCCATTCTCTGAGAAATAATTCATTACAAACAAATCATCCAAATGCCAGTTCTTCTGCCCAGCATGACCTTCAACAGGATAGACCCCGGAAGACTCACCTGTAGCATTCAGTGGCGGTAACACAACATTAACTCCAACAACGCTTATTGCCTCGCCAGGCTGTCACTCTCTTTGACTAATCCTTTTTACACCATTACTTTCTGAAGCTGACCTTTAATCCTTGTAATCAGAACGCAAACAGTTCAACAGCTCAAGGAGCTTTCTTTTAGGCTGTGGTGATGAGCCGGGTAACACCTCCCAAAACACCCCCACCTTTTCAGGTAAAGCTAGAAGAGAAAGTTTGACCAAGGCCTTTGTATAGATCTGGGGCAGCCAGTCTATGGAAAAATTAATCAACTATAGAAAAAAAAAGAAGCTCCTTGCAGGTATGAATTCCCATCCACAGAAACAGGACGTGTGATGATTATCCATTTCTTTATTTTCTTAAACCCACATAGCATGGCAAGAAATTTAGTCCAGTCAGTATTGGAATTCACCCCAGGATTAGGCTGAGGTCTTAAGGACTCACCAAAGGCCAAGATATCAAGATGGGTCCACGCTAGGTACCACCCAGATGCCTCTTGTGCCAGCGTGCATTCCGCTGAAGCTCCTGGTCTCAGCTGCTACACTTACGTGATGTCTCAGAGTTTTTTTGCCGAGGGTGGGAACGCCAGTGCCCCGGTCCTAGCCTTTCAAAGCACATCACATGGCTACCTCCTCAGAGGCCTAGTAGAGCTGGCTCTAGGCTTGGCCACAAAGAGGGCATGAGTTCTGGACTCCTCCCATGTCACTCCCACTGTTGCCTCTGACTCAGTCTGACCTCTGACCTCAGCAAAGTTTGACCTCTCTCCTTCCAATTATCCTCAAATTATACCTCTCTCCTCTAGCTACTCTAAGAGCATTTGACATCTCTCCAACATGTTTTACTTTTAAAAAATAAATGACAGGGAAGAAGAAGTCCTGCAAGAATCTTCTACTCTTGGTAGAAAACTCTGTGTGCAGGTTGGGTTGAGAGTAGGGGAAGAAGAACACAAATCAACATCTCAGAACATTACCCTGCCACAGGTTGATTATTTTATCTAGAACATTTGATTCCTTAAAGGAAAGACTAGAGTGGGTGTCTGAGCTGTGGACATATGGAAGTGGAAAAGAAAAACTGGATATAGAACCTGCCTCCTAAATGTAATGTTAGAAATTGCCTTAGCCTGGGTTTTCCAGAAAGCAGAGCCCAAACAAAGGCTTGTGAAGACAGCTACTAAAAAGGGCACTCCCAGGAAGCTAGAGTGCTGGGCAAAGGGACTGGCGCGGGGCAGAGGGAGGGCCAGGAGGAGCCACTACTGAGCTGCCCACCTGTGTGTGACTGACTGTTCAGTCTCGCTGGATCATCCCCAAAGAGACCAGATAAATTTCATCTTGGCACCATCCATCTTGGAGGGGAGAAAAGGAAAAAGGTATCCACCACTTCCCACAGACTAAAACTCACCCCATGAGGTGTAAGTCCTCCACAGTGCCAGCTGTGCATGCCTGGGTGACAAGCACAGGACTGCAGGGTCCATGCCTGGACATCAGTGGAGAAGCCCTGGGGCTGGAGTCAAGAGACTCTCGGGTGACACCTGTATGGAGTTTGTTGGAACCCACAAACTCTGGTCACCTCATTGATATCTGGAACCTGAAACAGAGGCTAAGACCATCTGAGGGAGTGCTGAAAGTGTGAGATATAGTAATATATGACGGTGTGCTATCGAAACTGTGAGTTTTAACAAACATATGAGGATAGCTTTATAAAATACATACTTTTTAAATATATTATAAACACAATATATAGTATGCATAAATAATATATAAATAATATAATGTAGAAATATATAAAATTATATATTCAGAGTAAATCCAAAAATATAAATATAGTATATAATGATATGCAATATATAAACAATATATTTATTATATATTACTTTCTAAATCTAAATTAGCATTGTCTATATCAAAGTTGTCATTTTTTTATTTATTCATTCATTCATTTGGATTTTTTTTTTTATTGAAGTATAGTTGATTTACAATGTTGTGTTAGTTTCAAGTGTACAGCAAAGTGATTCAGTCGCATATGTATGTGTATATATATATATATATACATATAAATGTGTCTGTGTGTATATATTCTTTTTCAAATTCTTTTCCATTATAGTTTATTACAAGATATTGAATATAGTTCCCTGTGCTATACAGTAGGTCCTTGTTGATTATCTACTTTATATACAGTAGTCTGTATTTGCTAATCCCAAACTCCTAATTTATTCCTCCCCCACCCCCTTTTCCCTTTGGAAACCATAAGTTTGTTTTCTATGTCTGTTAGTCTGTTTTGTAAATAAGTTCGTTTGTATCATTTTTTTAGATTCCACATATAAGTGATAGCACATGATATTTGTCTTTCTCTGTCTGCCTTACTTCATTTAGTATGATAACCTTTAGGTCCATCATTCATTCATTTCTATTTGTTGGGTTTCCACTCTAGCAGTGAACAAAACAAGTAAAGCTCTTGTTCAAGGATGATACTGTTAGAAAAAGTATTTGTGAAACTTCTAAAATTAGCTCAAAGGTCAGCATTGAATTCTTTTAATATCTTTAATCATTTAAAATCTTGCTTTTTGTGTATCTATTTGACTTCTTGTGAATTGCCAGGAGCAAAAATATTCAGATCAAGAAATGGTGGGAAGTCAACTTGAGTTGTAAAGATATTAGTCAAAACAGAGACACCAATATAAAAAAATGTGATGGGTTCCTTGTAGGATTTGGAAGTAGACTCATCTAGAAAATGCAAAAATTACTAAATGGAGTATGTGCATTTTTAAAAGTAGTGTTTGCTTATATTTTCTGAGACTTAACCTCTTTTTAATGTGAGAAGCACTACTCTGGAAGAGAGGGCAGGGTAAGTGCTAAGTTTCTTTCTTTGTAATCTTCCCTCTTATTCTAGGACGTATCAGGAAGCTATGACAATCCTAAGAATGCTGACATTTTTCTCACTTAAGAATGATGATAGAAATAAAAGAGATTTCTTCTCCTTTCTCAAAAAGTATACAAGCAACTTTATACTCTTCTTCTAAAATGGAGAATAGCTTGAATTGGAAACTCCAGATGACAGGTTATTACCTTTGCCAAAACAAATTTTAACAGAGATAATCTGCCAGAAACCCCCAAAATACTCTAAAATTTGAAGTGGAATATAATAACAGCTTTAAAAATTATATCCAGGGTATTTTATGCTCACCAGTCATTCTCTTGGTCTTTTCCACCATATCAATATGTACTTTGAACAGTATATTTGAGGATCTTTAAAATTATATGCTCTCATTCTACAAATGAGGAAATGAGGGCCCAGAATCTTAGTTCCATAAGAAGATGAAGATGAAGTTGCTCCATTAATTAGACTGTGGATAGTCTATAAGGCAAGGGTTTAACTCCTGGTCCAGGGATTTTTCTTATATACAGTTTCTTACCGGAGGGAACATTAAAATAACTTAAACATATTTTGTCTATTTCCATACAAAGCCAATTCAATTTCCTAGAGCAATTCAGCTCTTTCTAAAGTTTGCTTATGCCCATTATTTCATTTCTTAGGCAAACAAACAAACAAAATCCTTTTAACCAGTCTCTGTAGATAACAACTTACTGATCACAAATTTTTACTCAGGCATACCATTAGGGACCTCACCTCCAACCCTTACACTACCCACCACCCTAACAGATTCCCAAAACACAGAGTATTCAAATCAGAACTATTATGCCAAATATGGTTTTCTCCATTTCATTCCATATCTAGATATATTAATATTTTATATTAAAACTAGAATATACTCTTTTGAATCTTTGTTTGCCCACTTATTCAACAAATGTTAAGGCCTTACTTAATGTGTCAGGCTCTGTGGTAAATATGATAAGCATTTCTCCAAGTGACAAAATGCAGTTCTGCAATACTGCTTCAAATGGCTGCATGATATAATACTGCATGATATTCTATTATTTCATTTTACCAAAGTTTACTTAACAAGTTCCCCATTATTGAAGCATAATGATGCTGATAATCTACCACTCCATGTCTTCCTGAACTCATGGCATCTCTGAGAATTCTTGTCTTCTAGGTCAAAATGCTCCAGCCCTTCTTTTCTTATATCCATTAACTTAATTTGATCGAATCTTGAGGAAGGGTATGAAGCAGCAATGAGCCCTCACCTTTATCTAAGTGAGGAAGCAGAAGCGTTCATTATTTCTTCAGTTAGTCATTCAACCAGAATTCATCAAGTCCCTTCGTCAGGTCAGGTACTGTGATGGAGCAAGCAATAGAGAGAGAAATAAAGCACTTTACTACAGAGTATCACAATCAGAAGACAACCTTTGCTGAAGTTAGACAGTTATTCTCCAGGTGAACCAGAGCAAAGACTAAGCTAACTTTACCAATGTCTAGTCTAGAATGTAACTCTAATTTGTGTGTTTTACTCTGCACAGCTCTTTTGTTCAGTTTTAGGATTTGTATTAGTTTTCCACTGCTGCATAACAAATTACCCTAAAACTTAGCAGCTTAAAGCATCAAACATTTAACATCTCACGTTTTCTGTGGGTCAGGTATTTAGGAGAAACTTAGCTGACATTTCAAGCTCAGAGTCTCTACAGCTAGGGCTACGTCATCCAAAGGATTGCTGGGACTGGAAATCCCACTTCCATGAGGGCTCACTCACATGTCTGTTGGCAGGAGGTCTCATTTTCTTTCTGGTTGTTGACAGGAACCTCCATTCCTTGCCACATGGACCTCTGCAGAGGGCTGCTTGAGTGTTCTCATGTCATAGTATCTGTCTTCCTTTAGAGCAAGTAATCCAAGAGAGAGCAAGGTGGAATCCACAGGGTTTTTTTATGACCTAGTCTTGGAACTACCATCACTTCTGCAATATGTTATTGGTCACAGACCAACCCTGATACAGTATAAGGATGATACAAGGGTGTGAACTCTAGGACAGAGGGATCATTGGGGACTATCTTAAATGCTTAGAGGCTCTAGCAATTTAAAAATCCCATGAGTCCAAAAATTCAGGAAAATGCTAAGAATATTATATTTGTTTTAGTAGCATATTTCATATGAAGATCACAGAATGGATACAAACTGTCCATAGCTTCATGAGAGATAATAGGAAGAAAATCGATAAAACAAGAGAGAAACTTTGAGATAATTTTTCTAGTTTTCTAATTTGACCTGTATTTCAGGGCACCTGATGAGATGAAAATAAAAAAAGAAATTAAACCAGCCACTTCTCTAAATAGGGCCAGAGACAGACTGTCACTTTAAGAAAGATTTTCCTTATTACAGAAAAAGATTGCTGAGAGGCCCACCTTGCTTCATAAATGGTAAAGCATGTAGGTACCCAGAGTCCCAGAGAAAATGTGTAACAGGACCTCTTATTTTGTGTGGGTGTCTTCAAAGACCATCTATCCCAATCTCTTCTGCTTTGCAGAGATTGGGCAGGGTTATATTCATATTGCCCAGAGATTCCAGGGGACATCTGCTAAGAAAAAGATATTAAAACTCTAACCCCATTACCCAAAAGTGAAGGAAACCTGTCTAGAGAGACCAAGTGATTCTGACAAACACTCAAAAGTAGGAAGGGCAATGAAACTCCAGAACTGCAGTAACTATGAGGGCAGACACTGGTACTGGATGGGTGAGAAGCTGTGTGGGAGTTGCGTCTCTGTGCCTGTGAGCTGGCAGCATTGCATGTTACCTGTTCTCTGCCCTCCAGGGAACAGTCTCTTACCTTGGGAAGATGAATGGGAGTAAATCAGCAGTGTTGAGAATGCTGAGTGGTCCTTTGAGTAATGTAACCCTGGGGAATGAGACTGTCTCCTGTGGAGGAGCACTGTGGGGGGCTGGCCACATGGTGCCTGAGAATTGAGGCAGAGAACAGAGATCAGAGATGTCAAGGGGCTGACTCTAAATTAGTTTGAAGCTCTAGATCCAGTCATGCCTGAAGACCAGAACGTATCAGTATGAATGAGATGATGGAGCGTCTAATCTGTTTGAGTTAGTTTTCTTTCTTGTTTTTTCTTTCTGTGAACTCAGGTCCACAAAATTGGATTAATCATGGTCATTGGTTCATGACAACAGTTAATTCAAGCATAATCCTCTTTCAATTATTTTAATAGTATAATGAATACTCATAACTCTTCACCCCAAACAGGAATTATAACCTAATGTCAGTGTTAGGGGTTGAATTGTATCCTCCTATAATTCATATTTTGAAGTCCTAACCCCCAGTTCCTCAGAATGTGACCCTATTTGGAAATAGGATCATTCCAGATATAATTAGTAAAGATGAGGTCATTAGGGTGGGCTCTAATCCAAAATGACTGGGGTCCATTTAAAAAGGGGAAATCTGGATCCAGAGTCAAATACACATAGAGGGAAGACACTCATCTACAAGCCAAGGAGAGAAGACTGGATAGATCCTTTTCTCATAGTGCTCATAAGTACTAACATTGATTTTGGATTTCTGAGTCAGATACACATAGAGGGAAGACACTCATCTACAAGCCAAGGAGAGAAGACTGGATAGATCCTTTTCTCATAGTGCTCATAAGTACTAACATTGATTTTGGATTTCTAGCCTCTAGAACCATGAGACAATAAATTTCTGTTGTCTAAGCCACCTAGTTTGTGGTACTTTATGAAGGCAGCTATAGCAAAGTGATACAATCAGTAACTTGTATTTACTAATGGAGCTGCTCTCCATTCCATCCTCCTGCCTTCCCTTTATAATTAACATGTTCTGAACTGTGTGTGTGTGTGTGTGTGTGTGTACATACATAATTGAGCCACTGAACTAGAGCCAGCAGCTGGCTACCCCAAGAATTCACATTATGCAAGAAAAATAAACATTTATATATTTAAGTCACTCTTAGGGTTTCTGTTACTTGTGGCCAAAATCATTACTGATTAATATGGAGATGAACTGGATTTCCTGGTAAAGTGCACGTAAAAGGGTCTGAGAATTGCATTTGGAACTCCACCTATAGAGGAGAAAAGATTTAAATATTCAGATTGCTAAGTACAGAGTTAAATGTCTCAACTACTTATACATAGATAAACTGAGGCTCAAGGAAGGACAGTGATATATCCATGGTTCTGTATCTGGGAGGGACTAGCCTTGGGTAAAGGACTAATACATGCACATTTTTTTAGATCAAAACTGAGGCTGGTAATGGTAAATACAGACTTCTCCCAATTCCCAGCTCTATAACTTCAATGGTGTTATTCCCGCCTCAGCTTTCAATTCACTAGACTTAGTTTTATCTCAGTCTGCCTTCCACTTCGCCAAAAGCATCTCCCACAACCAAAAGTTATAGATCACCTTCTTTACTCTTTCCTGTCATGAAGCAATAGTGACATTCTTGGACGAGAACTCTGTGAAACAGCTGTTTCAATTAAGTGCGTCTCAGGTATTTGAAGAAAATTATAACTGCTGATGACGGCTAGATGCTATGTATGAGATCTGACTCCCTGTACTATCCTTTTCTTTTCCTTTTATATTACAAATATCGTTCACCCCACAAGCAAGCTTACACTATTCTGGTGTGTGTGTTCTTGGAAAATAATCTGCTGAGAAAGATGACCAAGAAATGGCACTGGATAAAAAAATGATCTAATCACTAAAGGGATAAATCTGGAATGCTCAGCTTTGTTAATGGGAGGCAAAAAGTATCATCCCTCTCTGCCTAGACCATACCTGCACGTTTTTCTAATTAAGTTCCCATTCAGTGGCCTCAACAAAGCTGCATTCTGTTGTCTCTTAACTCAGTCTCCAAAGTGCTGGAGAAGACTTTATGCTACTAAATTGCCACAGCAAAAGTGATGGAAATCATTAATAGTTCTGATAATGCAAGCATTAAGGTTTGGATTACTGCTTTGGGATATTGTTTCTAATGAAACAATGGTTTGCTAAGCTGCAACTATTCAGTATAACACAAAGAACAAATTTTTACACGTGGACACTTGCTGGTACCTGCACCGGGAGTGGAGTTGGCAATATGTTATGCCTCAAAAGTCTACACTAATGGGTTAGAGTCAATATATGCAAATATACCTTAAAAAGGGAATGGTTCCAAGCCAGTAAGACTGAACTATTAGGAGGATAAATATATTAACAAATCCTTAGAAATTATGTCAGTCAAGAGAGGGGATGGTCTGAAATGGAAGCATAAACCCAAAGAATAACAATAAGTGTTGAACTGCCTAACCTAATTTGACCAGGGGAGAGGAGTCTTAACCAGTGGGCCTTCAATATTAGGATTTCACTGCAAATGCCTGAATAGAGATGAAAACATCAAGCTAATTTACCCTATGCCGTTTATGTTAACTACCTTCCCTTTGTCTGATTTGATCCTCAACAGCCAATTTCTAATTTTTTAAATTGAACTATCATTAATTTACAATACTGTGTTAATTTCTGCTCTACAGCAAAATGATTCAGTTATATAAATACATGCATTCTTTTTTTATATTCTTTTCCATTATGGTTTATCACAGGATATTGAATAGAGTTCCCTGTGCTATACAGTAGGACCTTGTTGTTTATCCGTTCTATATATACTAGCTTGCACCTGCTAATCCCAAACTCACACTCCATCCCTCCCCCACCCCCCCTCCCCTTTGGCAACCACATGTGTGTTCTCTATGTCTGTGCGTCCTCAACGGCCAACTTCTTGATAATATGGCTGCCCATAGAGATCTTCAAACAGGGGGAAAATATGCCAACAAAAATACTATAGTCCACAAGACAGGATATTTCCAAATATAAGTTAATAAATAAGGATTCTAATTTTCTGGGTTTGTATACTGATATCTGCTAGTGTAGTTAGGGTGAGTCTTCCCCCTGAAAATGCACCTACTTTCGGTGGAAGGAAACCCAGTTTTATAGACCTGTGAGGCTGAAGTCTGTGGCAGACTCAACATGGTAACGTCACCCTATACGGCATCTCCACGTGGCTATGCGCACCCCTCGTCGGCTGGCTTTTAAGTCGAGGGTGAACCAAATTCATGGAGGTGAATCCTGGGGCTCTTATATTTCCTGCTCAAGTCTTGCAGGACTAACATTCCTGTATCAGAATGATACATGTGCAAATGTTATGATTAGGCTAGAGCTTGAATGAACATCTGTTTCACCCTCCTGCCTTCAGTTAAGCCATCAACAGGTTTTCACCCAGTAGGCACCAAAAAGGAAGATGTCCATCAAGAATTCCCTGAAGGCAAATGCCATTTTTTCCTTTCAATTCCAAGTGGCCAGATCAGAAGAGTTCTATGAAAGTACAAAAGACAGCAGCTTGAGGGTCTTTCGCTGAAGGCACCTACTCCACCCTTAATTGTCGAATGCAGATAAGGACTGGTAAACATTTGAAAATGGGTTCTTTACTGTTCTGTGCACTGAGGGATGGGAAAGAGCAAAGAAGGAGGCAAGGTGGCGCAGAGATAGGACTATGGTCTAGGAGTTCAAACACCTGAGCTTGAGTTTTGGCTCAATGGCTCCAGCAGGGCACGACTTCCATCCTGTCTTTTCACCTTACTCCCCTCCATTGTTGAAGCACAGCACAGAACTATATGAGATTGGAAGTCCCCTCCAGGGCTAACAAGAGAGGAAGATGCTGCCTAGAGAGAGCATTTGACTTTGGACCCTACTGCAACATAATTCCTCAAACTTCTCAGGATGTTTGCAAGTGAGTCGGGAGATGGTCGAGCATCTGATTGAACCAGACCTCCCTAATTCATACCCCAGCCATTCCTTCATGCCAAAGTAAGGTTTCCACTCACATTTGTGGGAGGGAAGGTGATGACTAATTTGTATCATTTGGAGACTGCAGATGTTGTCACCTGATACTTGCCTTAAGCTGAGGGAGTCTCACCTCTAGCTAAAGATGTCTGCAGGGTTGTCATTCTCAGATGTTGCTATTTCTGCTGGTCACCCACTAAGGATGCAGAGACTTCAACTGATGCACGATCACTAAACAGCACAGATCTATTGATGCTGATGGCAGCTGGGTAAGGACCTGAAGCAATGGCAAAGGTGCTGTGAAAGGGACAGCAAGTTGAGACATATAGTGAATGTGGGAGGTTAGGATGGACCAAGAAGCTTCAACAGGGATCTTGAGCAGAGATTCCTCACTGACAGAACCTAGGGAGTAAAGTACCTACTCCCCAAGTCGCTGCTACAGGGTTTATCAGCAAAGTTAATAGCAACATTTTCTATAGCAATCACGTTATAAGAAACACGCCAGCACCAAACAGCAGATATGACATCCGAGAAGGTTTGTCGGCAGAGAAATACCTACCATTTACTAATTTGTCTTGCTCTGAGCAAATGAAAAATTAAGCCAAGTTCAGGGATCAGCTAATCTTTCAGCAAAGCCATACCTTAGGCATTCATTTTCCTCTCAGCACTTAGAAAATAAAAGACGGTATTGAAAAGGAGGCCTTGCATGAGACGTGCATGACCCTGAGATACAATGAACTTGACTGAAGCAAATGTTGCCCTGGATTTGCAGAACAACATCACATGTATAGATGCACAAACATATGTGCATGTACATAAAAAGGATAACACATGCTTAAAGAAAAAGCCATTCCCCAGTACAGAAAGAAATAATTTCTCAACAGAAAAAGCAGACACCACGATGACAAGAGTCCCTTGCAGAGACAAAGCTGCTATACTTATTCGTGTAAGGATTGGACAATAAGTACAACTACCTACTATATTTTAAGTCAAAAATGACTAAGATGATTGGAAATTGGAGTTTTTTGGGATGATGTAAGCACACATTCAAGGGGCCATCTGGTCAGTGGATGCTTTCTGGTCCAAGCTGACTGTACCTAAGTTAATGGCAAGTCCTTTTATAGATTTTGCTACTGTTTCATGTTATATCAAATAAGGGCCCCTGATGACAAGAGCATAGTATTATGAAATGGGATATAATGACAACCTACAGATTGAAGGGGGGTGGCTTTCATTTTGGAAGGGATGGTTACTACCCACCAGATTCAAAGTGGATGTGGCAGATGGAAGAAAAGGGAATAGGTTCCTTGCCTGTGGGGTTCAATGAATGGACAGAGCTGCCTTGCCAACGAGCTGAATGGCTCCAGATAACTTGGCAGGCCTCTGCCAGAATAATCACTAAGAGGGCATGAAAAAAATAGTAGAGTGAAGATTTTAATTTGGGGGGGAAATTTTGTATCTAATGAATCTGAAAAAATAATAAGTGATTAAGCTGTGGATATCAGCCCTTTTTAGTATTTTATATATGCATCACTTTTTAATAAAATATACAATTAAACATTATCAGTGCTTCCTATGCAGGCATTTTAGGGAAGAAAATGTTTCCTTCTGTCACCCTGAACTTCAGGAAAGAAAGCTCCACTCAGGAAACTTTGGTTTTTTGTTAGTTTACTTTTAATTTTATTTTATTTTGGAATTGGAGTATAGTTGATTTACAATATCATGTTAGTTTCAGGTGTATAGCACAGTGATTCAGGTGTACCACACAGGAATATTTATATATATATATATGTATATAAAAATATATATATAAATATATATATATGTATTCCTTTTCAGATTCTTTTCCCTTATAGGTTATTACAAAATATTGAGTATAGTTCCCTGTGCTATACAGTAGGTCCTTGTGGTTATCTGTCTTATATATAGCAGTGTGTATCTGCTAATCCCAACCTCCTAATTTATCCCTCCCCCCATTTTAATATGCCGTGTCAATGTATAGACTTGCTCTTTTTAAAGTACATACGTGGGCTTTGCCTATCTCTAATTACATGGTATGAATTATTAGTGATCCTTATTTAGATTTTTTCTAATTTAACAAATGACAACTCTGGAACTTAGTACTCTCAGAGGTCTATCATAAATATCTCCTGCATTGACTATACTCTTTTTGTCATGATTAAAACTCAGTATTTTGGATGGCTGTCTCTAAGTATGATCCTCAGCTAGAAAAAAGATGTAGGAATGTAAAGACACTTTCAGAAGTCTCTTTCTCGGAGGGATGCATTCCATTCTTCAAAGATACCTAGTATTTTATAGCTTGAGACTGTAAATTACCTAATCCAACTCCTTCATTCTATAGATGAAGATGTCTCAGTTATGAGACATATAAACAGTAATGTCATGAGGCTACCCTCCTTCCCTGATACAGTGTTCTTTAAAATAATGTCTTGTTTCACAGTCATACCTGATCATTAAAAGAGTATAGAAGAGTTACTAATAAACAACAATATAACTCCCATTTTGACCCAGCCCAACCCCAATTATGCTACATAGAAGATCATTTTCCAAAATACTTAACTCTAAATATCATACTAGTAACTGGATTCCTTGATTCCTTGACTTTAGGAATTATTCATTGACTTCTTATTAAGAAAAATAAGGATTTAGCTCACTTCAACTACCCTTTTTATACTTCAAAATTTTATAGTATTTTTACTATTATTCTACTAGTATTTTGTAGCATTAAATGATATACTAGGACATCTCATATCTTATTTCATCAATGTTCTACAGTTTTTCTTGACCCTCTACGTATAAAATGAGAATGTCCCTGCCCAAATCTCTATCCTTCCAAACACTAATTTCTGTTCTCAGATCCTTACATTTATATTATGTTCTATAACCATAATTATATATGTCTTTCATGTTTTTAGTGGAGTTTTAGAGAGGAAATGAACAAACAATGTTGTTTATTATTTGCTCACATAGAGCCAGGTATATTCTAGGATTACATTTCCTTTCTATGTGAGTCTAAGGAAATGCTCACTGTACCACACAAAGAAGAATGATCCTAGAATCTAGGTCAAATGAAATCTCTTATACCACATCAAAATCTCAAAATCATGTTACATTTTAGTTTGCTTTATATTTTCATCATGACTTTCCTATTAGACTTTTGTTTTTTCTGGAGTTAGTAATCATATTTTCTTTTTCAGAGAAGAAATACATTGTTTCTTTATATATTCCTTAAACTTTCATTTCTAATGCTTAGAAATGACTCCATTCATTTTCTTGAAGGTACTCAGAGCTTGTTGACTTCCTATATAAAACAGATCGATTGCTTTCAGGGCCTATTAAAATGTCTTTCAGACTATGATTTCATTTCATTGGACTCTATCATTCAGTTCCCAGGCCAAAAAATCCAGAAACCACTCTAGATAATTAAATCAGGGAGGAATGAATTTCCTCTTGAGGTAATTCATTACTAAAGTATTGGAAGGACAGAAGGAGTAGGAGGAAGAAGGTGGTATTACCCAGAGACAGTAACTGCAGTAAACACCACCACCCTTGCAGAAACACCCGAGCCCACACTTCCCTCTACCACTGAGGAGAAGCCCATAGCCTCCAATACCTTGATGCTCGAGGAACATATGCTCTGCAGATGCTGTTGGAAGTTCTACCAACATGGCTGGTGCCGTTGTGTTAAAGCTACTGAAGCCACTGCCAGAATCACAAGGTCTTTTACCTTCCCCCTATCTTCTAATTGCATTCAAAATTCTCCCACAGGATAAAATAAATTAGAACCCAGCTAACGACGGAGTCTCAGAAAGGTAGTTTTCAGGCTCTTGGGCCCAGAAATACACAGGAGAGTACAGAAAATCAGTGTGTAGCTGAGAGCCAACAAACAATATCTGGAGCAGACTTTGGATTAGTTTAGGCTTACATCTTCATGTTTTGGTGTAAAAACTTCTAATTTCTCAATGAATTCCTCAGAAAGTATGCCTGAAAGGCAAATATTCTGAGTCTCTGCGTGTCAGAAAATGCTTGGATTTTGTCTTCACATTTGATTGATAGTTTGGTTAAGTACAAAATTCTAGGTTCAAAATTGTTTTCATTTAAAATTGGTAGGCATTGCTCCATTGTCTTCTAGAATCATGTACACCTCTTGAGAAGTATGAGTCTAGTTCTTATTGCAGGGTGTTTGTTTTTTTACCATTTTTCTCTTGGAACAAAACAATTCCGCAAAACCAATTCTTCCTCAAACTATGTTTTAAGTGTATTCAGTTCTCTCCCCTGAGAGATCTGCCGTCACCCTGGAACAGACCCACTAAATCACTCAACTGGATTATTGCAATAGCTTCCTAACTGCTGTTTCCATTCTTGGACCCACTTCCCAATAATATATTATCCAGAGTTATCCTTTTAAAATATAAATCAGTTAATGTCATCCTTCTAATTAGAATAATTCAATGGTTTCCTGTATCAATTAGCTTTTGCTGCATAACAAATTACCCCGGAAGTCAGTGGCCTGAAACAACAAATATTCGGATTTCTCTTGCAGTTTTGTGTGTCAGTGAGAAGTATTTCTGGCCTGGTTGAGTTTGTTTGAAGCTGGATGGTCAAAAATGATCTCACTCAGATGTCTGGCTGTAGGTAAACTAGGTGGTCTAGAGGGGGAGGGGTGGCACCTAAGTTGAGTTAGCTCACCATCGCTCCATGTGGCACTGCATCTTCTAGTGGGCTTCTAGCTTACCATCTTCACAGGGCAGTCTCAGGGTTCCCTAGGCATCTGAAGGGAGCAACCATCAGTGTACAAATGCTCTTCAGGTTTTTGCTGGCATCACAGTTACTAATACCCCATCACCTAAAGCAAATCACCTGACCAAAGTTTCACAATCATTGTGGTCCATGTAGATCCATGAAATCATGTGGAAGTCAAACGCAGTAAAATGTCATTCTATCAATGCATGGATACTTCCTTTACTAGAGATTTTTCCCAGGTAACTCTAATCTTCATTACTTCAATCACCCATCACTGCTGTGCCAAAGGCTGAAGATATACATACGGCTAAGACATAGTCTCTGGTTTTAGGAGGCCCCTGGAGTGAGGCAGCCACACACAAGCAGTCTGTGATTAAGATAATTAAAGAACCTACCTGAATTGAAAAAGACAAATGAACAAACTGAAAGAGTCACCATATCACATTTGATGAAAAATGGCAAACACACTTAGACAAACGCTGGCAAAAATTTTGAATTTTAACCATAAATGGAAGAAAAACCCTTTAAGTATAAGGAAAATTAACAAAAAGAATCATCAAAGGAGAAAGATACCAGGTTGACCTAAAATTTCTCTGAAATGTTATATGCAATAATTCATGGGAGCAGTATCTACGGTTTTGGAAAGTTGTGACCTAAGAATTTTTCCCAAATAGTCTGTCTTTAAAGAGAAAAAGTCCTCAGATTTAAAAGGGCCTTCCTTTAAAAAAAAATACTTCAGTATGCATGCTGCTTAATGGAGAAATGAAGTCATATTAGGAATTCTAGAATGGAGAATTCAAGTTATAAAAAGACTTGAAGGTCATACCTTTCTGTTTAGCCTATAAACTCAAGATCCATTTAAATTATATTGATATATTGTCAGGTGGATACTACAGCCTGGGGCAAGGATGTGGCCTGTATTCTGCTGTTCTTTATTTCTACTTCCACTCTTTTCTTAAGGAAGAAGAAATTTTTTTTTTGGAATTTAATCTTTATTTACAGGACACTGCAAGATATGAAATTCCACATAGAAATAAGAAACCCATTGAGAGGAGAAGCTTCATACAGTATGTACAGTTTGGAACTGTTCAAGTATAGTTTCTTTGTAAAAAGTGCTACAATAACAAACCACGTGTAAAGAGTTCTTAGTAGAGAAACAGTAAGACAAACTTCTACCAGACATAGTACACAACAAACAACTTTATGCCTCAGATGTACAATCGAAAAGTTGAAGGTCCCAGCAGTGCCATCCTGAACTTGGAATGTATACCCTTCAGAGGTAGTTTCTGGCACAACATTTTTTTTTTTTTTTTTTTTTTTTTTTTTTTTTGCGTTATGTGGGCCTCTCACTGTTGTGGCCTCTCCCGTTGCGGAGCACAGGCTCCGGACGCGCAGGCTCAATGGCCATGGCTCACGGGCCCAGCCGCTCCACGGCATGTGGGATCTTCCCGGACCGGGGCACGAACCCGTGTCCCCTGCATCGGCAGGTGGACTCTCAACCACTGCGCCACCAGGGAAGCCCTGGCACAACATTTTGATCTTCCTCTTCCTCCACAGAGAAACACTTCTCAATCAAGTTTAATGAAGCTTTGTACACAGACTCATTTTCATGGTTTTGCAGTGCTTCAGTTTTGTCCAAACCTCCACATTCTTCAATCATTATACTAAGTTTCTCAGTTTCACCTAGTTTCTCAGCAGCCTGAAAGATATTTGAGATGGCATTCAGAATAACCAGAATAATTCTAGTGTCTTTTGCAGTTAGGAGGTTCATCAACAGTTCTATTATGCCACGATGAACAAGGTATACGATCTGCTCAATTGTTCCGCCACTTGTGTAGTTGGTCACAGCCCATACAGCTTCCTTTTGTGTCTTAAAGTCGGCCTTAGAGAGAACGCCAACAAGGAATGGGACTAATCCATGATTTACAACTTGCTGTATCTGGTCCTGGTGGCCAGCCGTGATGTTTTGACATTGTCCACGTAGCTCCCTTCTGAATGTTAGTTTTGGAGTTTGTTAGCAGGCTGGGAAAGATGGCAAGTGCTCCTGCATCTATTACAACCTGAGTCTGTTCATCTGTCCCAGTGACAATATTCCCTATGGCTCTTAGCGCGGGAGTCACAATCGGCAATTCAGTAGCTCCTAAAAGCTTCACCAGTTGAGGTACAACCCCCGTTTTCATAACCATTTCAATCCGTTCATTTGGACCATCAGTAAGGTAGGAAATAGCCCAGCAGGTATCAGCTAAAACTTCTGGATCATCGTGATGCAGGAGACGAACTAAAGTAGGAAGAACTTGCTCAACAGCGTCTAAGGGGGGTGGGGCAGGATTCTTGTTGCGACAAAGATTTGAAAGTGTCCAGGTAAGATTACGTCAGTAACCACATGCTAAAGATGACAAATCAGGAACCGCCAAAAGTGCCAACAGCAGGTCAACTGCACCATACTTGATAACCAAGTCTCGGAAAACCGAGCCATCACCTGCAATGTTTCCTAGAGCCCATACAGCTTGTTCACTGATGTGAGTGTGGGGAGATGCCAACAGAGAAACGAATGCTGGGATAGCACCTCCATCTGCCACAGCCTTGGTCTGTTCTGATGTCCCAGAAGCAATGTAAGTGAGGGCCCAAGCAGATTCAAACTGAATGGGACTACAATCATTTCTGCCCAAGAAGGACGCAAATTTTGGAATCAAACCAGCCCGGATTGTGCTGTCTATAGGGAGCTGTTTTTCCCTGGAAAGCAGTTTCCTAGCAGCTTTTGTAGCTTGGAGCTGGCTTTCCAAATTGTTGCTATTTGTACCTTTGACAATGTCATCAACAGACCAATTTACAGTGCCCTGGTTGTTACGGTTTTCCTGCAGTGGAGAAGCAGCAGCATCTGGAAAAGAGCTGACATTTCTCCTTTTCAGCATCCGGTCATCCTTCTTAGATTTCCTGAGCTCCACATTAACTTCTATTCGGTGCCGCCTCATTTCTGTACTGTCTTTCCCCTTGTTCTTGAATCTGTTAAGGTGGGCGGCTAGTGAATTAGCAGTCTCATTGGTGGACATGGTTATGAAAGAAAGGGAGAAAGCTACACAGCCGGCTCAAGCTTCCACAGGAGGCGGCGCGGGGTGCACAGGCTGTGGATCGACTGCGCTCAAGACGTCCATCACGGTCAGCCCGAGGATGGTGTGGTAAGGAAGAAGAAATATTTTCATTAGCCATATTCTTCCTTCCACCCTTCAAAGGGCATATCTTAGCATCTTTGATGTATGTTTAAAACAACTGGTACAACCCATCTAAAATGGTTAAGTTATTTACATAGTTTAGACACTGCCAGGATGATTAATGAACAACTTTTTCCCTGTTGTACTAAAGCAGAATTGTGCTCATTCATTCATTCATCCATTCATTCATATGTCAGTTTACTCAACAGATAGTTATTTAGTGCCTCTTTTTGCCTGTCACTGTGTTACTCGCTGAGCATGAAATGGTGAAAATAACAGACAATTCTTTGCTTCATAGCATGTATGAATATCAGTAAGATATGAAAAATCTCTTCAAGTTCATTTTTATTGCTAATGATTTTAATCAACTATGGAGTTTACATTTTTAAAACATATGTTGAATAATCTGAGCAATTAGAGATCCAGATTGGGAAATACTTTCTATCACCAGAACTCTCTTCATAATAGTTCCACCTAAGACGTGTGAATGTTTTTATGCAAAAATAAATGCATAGAAAAACATGTCAGTAAGAACACACACTAAGATAGTAAAAGTGGTTAACTCTGGGGAGTGGAAAAACAGAGTTTTTATTTCCTTTTACTTTCTGACTTCACCAAATCATCTATATTCAAGCATATATTATCTTTATAGTAGTATGTCAGTAGAGATAAATTTAGTCCCTGGTACAGGAAAAAGTAAAATCAGTGGCTGTCACAAAAAAAGTTATTTCTTACTCTTATCACAGTCCAGTAAGGTTGTTCCTGATGGGGTACATTTTTTTCAAGTGTGATTCAGAGACCCAGACTCTCTTCATTTTGTGGCTCTGCCATCTTCAACAAGTGAATCCCAAGTTGTTCCTAGGAGATGTACCCATTCCTGCATTCCAGAAAGAGAAAAGATGACCCCCTGGGAGGATTGTATAGGCCATGCCTGGAAGTCATATACCTCAGTTTTTCCTACATCCGCATTGGTCAGATCTCTGTCACTTAGCCACATCTAGATTCAAGGGAAGCTGAGAAATGTAGTCTAGTTGTGTACCCAGTATGAAGGAAAACAAGTGATGGTGAACACATCGAAGTCTTGGCCACAGTCAGCTCTTCCATTTGACTCTCATTCTCACACAAAGAACACACTTGTTCCTCCCCACCAACAACTTTGAGAAACAACTCAAAAGTCCCAACCAGCCGCTGTACCCATTTCAAAGCTCTGCGTCTCCAGAATATGCACAGTCCATGCCATCCGTCTCGATGTGACTCCTTGTGGTCCAGCAGTCTTTGAATTAAAAAGACAAATCATTTTCTCCTTCATCTCATCCCAACACAACCACTCAATGGTGGGACAGGGAGAGGATGAAAACTGTCAGTACTCCCATGGAGACAATGGAGGAATGGGAACAAATACCACCGATTCTGCTTTCTGGGAGCAACTCTCTTACACATTGCTCCTGGCTTCTGGTTCTGCCTTCCGAGAATTCTTTATTGTCCATTTTCAAAGTCGCTATTGAGGAAAAAAACGGTCCTTCAGGGCTGTACAGTTTTCACTGCACACTTCAAGCTGGTATAAATGTGGATGCCTGAAGGTTGTTTTAAGCCTCACATAGTTAAAGGGATTTTCAGTCCAGGTTTGTGGTTTCCTTGGCAATCACCGTACCCTAAGACACATAGTCAGCTTCTGATCTATTTGCTTCCATTCAGTTTCATGTACCAGTAACCACATCCAAAGTTCTCTCCTAATCATGATTTTCAGACCTGATTTATTTCTTTGCTTTATCACCACCCCCCTCTTCCTCTCTGATTGCAGTGATGACTTTCTTAAAGCTGTCTAGAATTATGGTACAGGTGAGAAGGCCAAGCCCTCAATCTGATCTTTGCCACAGGGCTGAGTTTTATTGGGCCTTTGTTGCATAAATCCTTTTCCATGCTTATCTCTTAGTATTTGGAGCAACAGCTTAGTACCAGAAGCAACAGCTTTTCCAACCTTTGGTGTCCCAAATGTCTGGACTCTCTAACCCCTTTTATCCTGTGTGAAAACTGGTCAATTCCATTCTGAAGTTATCTCCTTTTTTATTGTAGTAAAGATATTCACAACAAAATTTACCATCTTATCCATTTGTAAATGTACCATTCAGTGGCATTAACTTCATTTACATTGTTGTACAAACATCATTGTCATCCATCCACAGAACTCTTTTAATCTTCCCCAGCTAAAGCTCTGTACCTATTAAACACTAACTCCCCATTCTCCCTTGGCCCAGCCCTTGACAACCACCATTTACTTTCTGTCTCTATGAATTTGACAACTTTAGGTATCTCATCTATGTGGAATCCTTTTTTACATATTTGGTCTTTTTGTAACTGGCTTATTTCACTTAGCATAATGTCTTCAAGGTCCATCCATGTTGTAGCATGTACCAGAATTTCCTTCCTTTTTAAGGCTGAATAATATTCCACTGTGTATATATATATACCATATTTTGTTTATCCATTCACCCATGGTTATCTTTTTTTTGGTAATAATTGGCTAAAAGTGGAAAATAAAAGCCAACATATTCCATTACACTGATTTCTGACAACCATTTCCCTTCAAGCTACAGTCTCAGTAACATATAGTGTGTTCTTCCAAGTCATCACAGACAACAGTTTTACCAAGTGTTTTGTCACTGCATAATATGTCTTTTTTGTCCAGCCTCCAATATCAGTTTCCTCACTGCTCTTCCCTGACCTCTATATCAATGCCCATGTTTTAAATGTTATTATGACAGCATCCTGCTTAATGATACTACTTACATTATTTCTTACAATAATTCTAGGAGTTATAATAGATAAACATGGAACAATCAATGTCTGCCTTCATTTGGGTTCTTTCAAAAGCAGAAGGCATCAAGGACCAGAGTCCTGGTAGTTTATTTGGAAAGTGATCCCAGGAGACAAAAATGAAGGAATAAGGAGAGACAGGGAAGAAGGAAAGCACACTATGAAATGTGTTATCAAGGCCACTGCTGTGGGCTCAGTTCTGCAGGAATTGTGTACTGAATGCCTCCTACAACTGTCTTTCTGAAGGGTGGAAACTGGAGCATTTATTGACCCACTCCTCTCTGCATTGTTTGAGGGTTGCTCCTGGGGATGTTAATACTCTTGCTTATCCATGATGCATTTGCTTGCATGCAGGCCAAGTAGATTCCTGCAGGGGCAGAGAAGTCCCCTGGACAAAATGTAGAAAGATGCTCAGTGTATATTTGAGGTGGGATACAATCAACACAAAGCCTGTCCGAGTTTGTATAGGACTCTTTACCTCAGCAGCAGTAGAAATCACAGGTGGGCCGAGGAGATGCAAGACTGTGGCATATGGTAGCAGAAGTGTCTGCTACAGTGACATAGCAACATACGAGTTTAGGCTCACTAACGTCTCAGTGCATGTGTCTCCAGTAGCCCTCCTCTAAACAGCAAGACCCAGGCATCTGCCATATTGTAGCTCTACCATCTTCAACAGATGATAGCCAAGGTCACCATGGTTATCTTTTTATTTAAATGGACAAGAAGGGAAAGGAGGCTGAAGGATTGCCCATAGGAAGTTTTTATGATTTAGATCTGGAAGGGGCATCTATCACATCCATCTATAACCTCTTGACCAGAAGTCAGTCACATGGCTACACCTACCTGCAAGGCAGGCTGGGAAACATAGGCTATTTTTTGTTCCAGAGGGACTAGGAAATAGATTTTGGTAAACACATAGAAGCCTCTATAATAGAAAGTAAGATTGTATTTTTTTTTAAATCTAAGGCAATATATGTTAAACATGTTAAACCTAATTTGACCTTTGACCTAGAAATTGCAGTTCTAGACGTCCTTCTCTCATGGATATTCTCCACTAGGTCCTCCAGATCTATTCTCCACCCTTCTTCCTTTCTGCATCATGGGCTCCCTAGTGTTCTGACTTCTACTTGGATTCAGCCAATGGAAATCTCCAGTAGGAGATCAGAGAATGGGAGGAGAGAAAAGTGGGAGCGTATAGTTCCCTGGCAAGGCCACATGTTAGGAGTGGCTGAATTCCTCTAGTGCAGGCCACAGCTCATCTTGGGAGGCCATCTCCTACAACTCCAGCCACGTCCACAGCTTCAGCTCCACTTCTGTCTCTCAGTTCCAGTTACTGCTCCCTCTTTTTGCCCCTTTGGACCTGGGGTGGTGACAGCTCCCACCTGTTCACCAGCTCTTGATGTTTTAATGCTGCTCACACTTTGTTAAATAGTCCTCAGTTGCCCCATTTAAATGTGCCTTCTTTTTCCTTTCTGAACCCCAACTAATACATCATCCTAGAAAAATAATCAGAATTGCAAGTAAGGAACATACAAAGATGTTCAGCACAGCAATATTTAGAATAGCAAAAGCTCTGAAACTGAGTGTCTAATAATTAGGAATAGTTAAATACATTATAATGAATGTATGATAGAAAAAATATATATCTATATATACTAACATGTGAGTTTTCAGTGTCTTTTTCTGTCTCCTACTTCAAAAACCCTGCCTGAATCCCAGGAAAATTCTGCTAAAGTCTTTCCTTCCTGTTCTCCCTCCCCAGTCCTCGAATATTTTTCACCAGAATGAATTACTGAGTTGAGGGTGGGAGCCCTACATCTAAAGTTGTGGAGGAAATAGCTTGATTTACATTGAAAGAAAGGAAGGAGAAAAAATATTATACCAGTGAGGGGACTATATGGGACCAAAAGTGGGGACAGAAGATATGAGGAGATGAATGGGCAAAGAAGAACTTTGCCATGTGTGTTTCTTTTTGTAAACACTCTTCCAAAGAAACCTACAATAAATATCTTTGTTATTTACAATACTCCCTGAAACTCCTGATATGAGATCCCTGTTTCTTTCCCATTTATTGATTTCTCACTGTGTGCCCCTGTGCAAAGTGAGTTCCCTGTCTTATTTCATGTGTTTGAGGCATCTCCGTATTCAAGATGAGGACACTGAAGCTCAGAAAGCTTAGCTGGGTTTTTTATGCCATCCCTATGTGTTCAGGAATTTCTGTCCCTGTGATAAAATACTATATAGAAATTGTGTTCTAAGAATTCTAAAAATCTGAAAACTGTAGTTTTATCTTTCTAAAATATGTTTTATTTTCTGCTTGTAGAAATAAACTATCTAAAAATCTGAAAACCTTTGTAGAGGGAGAAAAAGAGTAAAGAATGAAAGGAAACAGTCAATAATCATAGCATTCATAAATTTCATTCAACAAATGTTTATTGGACTGAGGAAACAGCAGTGAACAAAACAAAATCCCTGCATCTAGAGAACCAACACTCTAGTGGGAGAGAGATAGACAATAACACAAAAAGTAACAGGAAATAACATGACAGAATGCTATGAGGAGGGGTAAAGCATGGAGAGAGTAAGTGAAGAGAGCTATTTTAGACGGGGTATCCAGGAAAGTGTCTCTGTGAAGTAAGATTTAAACAGGGACCTAAGGAGGCCACATGTGAGAGATGAATGTGATAAGGAGGTAGGCCATGCGACCATCTGGGGGAAGAACAGTTCAGCAAAGAAAACAGTAAGCACGTGACCCTGGAGCAAGAGCACTTGAGACATGTGGCAAATGGAAGGATTTCCTGCTTTTTTAAGGCTTAATTATATATATATATATATATATATATATATATATATATATATATATATGCAGATAGATACATACATACATAGATATGAGTATCAAATGCTATTATTGCAAAACTTTAGCCACTTATTGATTATTCACTTTTCTAAAAGACACAAATACAAGAATAAAATAAACACACCCAGTATATATCACATTTTGTCTATTCATTTACATATATGATTGCTTCCATATCTCAGCTACTGTGAATAATGCTACAATAAACAAGAGAGTGCAGATATCTCTTTGAGATAGTGATTTTACTTCCCTTGGATATATACCTAGAAGTGGGATTGCTGGATCATATGGTAGTTCTACTTTTAATTTTTTGAGGAACCTCCATACTGTTTTGCATAGTGGCTGCACCAATTTACATTTCCACCAACAGTGCACAAGGGTTCCCTTTTCTCTACATCCTCACCAACAATTATTATCTCATTATGATCTTGATTTGTGTTTCCCTGATAATTAGTGATGTTGAGCATCTTTTCATATACTGTTAGCCATGTGTATGTCCTCTTTGAAAAAATGTCTATACAAGTCCTTTGCCCATTTTTTTAATCTAGTTATTTGGGTTATTTGTTTTTTGTGTTTTTTTGCTATTGAGTTCTATGAATTTCTTATATATTTGGGATATTAACCCCTTATCAGATATTTGCAACAACATGGATGTTTGAACCTGGAGGACATTACGCTAAGTGAAATAAGCCACAGAAAGACAAATATCTATGATCTTACTTATATGTGAAATCTAAAACAAAGTCATAGTAACAGAGAGTAGAATGGTAGTTGCCAGAGGCTGGGGGGAATGGGTGAAAAGGAGAGATATTGACCAGAGGGCATAAACTTTTAGTTACAAGGTGGATCAGTTCTGGAGATCTAATATAGAGCATGGTGACTACGGTTAATAATAATATATTGTATACTTGAAATTTGCTAAGACGGTAGATCTCAGGTGTTCTCAGCACACACACACACACGTATGGTCTATGGGAGGTGATGTATATGTTAATTAGTTTGATTTGGTAAGCATTTCACAATGTATATGTATATCAAAAAATCACATTGTATACCTTAAATATATACAATTTCTAATTGTCAAAAAAAAAACCCAACAAAACAAAGCAAGAGTATGCAGGACAGACTTGATAATTATCAAGAGGCCAGGCTTGCTAGAGCTCAGTGAATGAGGGAAAGAGCAACACAATGTGATCAGAGGGACAGCAGGGGCGTCATATTGGCCTAGGAGGCCACTGTAGGAACCTTAGATTATATTCCAATGGAATGGGATGCCATTGGATGGTTTTGGACAGGGGATTGATTGATATGATTCACATTTTAAATGGTTCACTCTGGCTACTCTGTGGAGAGTATTGATAAACTCTTGGTTACCACTCCTGGGTATTTTTGGTTTTCTTTATTTTTCTGTTTTAATAATAAGCATATCTCAGCTTTACAGGCAAAAAAAAAATAAAGCATAGTTTATAAAGACAAAAGGCAATTATATTAGTTATACATAGCTGCATAACAAATTACCACAAGGCTCAGCAACTGAGAACCACAAATGTTTATTATCTCACAGTTTCTATGGGTCAAGAATCCTGGAGTAGCTCAGGTGAATGGCTCTGGCTCATGCCTCTGGCTCATGCCTCTGGCTCAGTGTATCACAGGATGCAGTCACGTGGATGGTCAGGGATGCAGTCACCTCAGGCCCACCTGGGGGGAGATCTGCCTCCAAGCTCTCTCACATGGATATTGCCCAGCCTCCCATTCTCTCTGGCTCTTGACCAGAGACATCAGTTCTTCACTAAAAGGGCTGCTTTCTTTCTCCAGAGTGAAAGTATCCAAGAGGGAGAGAGGATGAGAGAGTTCGTAAGACAGAAGCCATAGTCTTTTTATGACCTAATCTCATAAGTTACATCCCATCACTTCTGCCATGGTCTAGTCTTTAAGAGTCACTATATCCTGCCCATATTCAAGGGGAGGAATTACCCAAGGGCATGAATACTGGGAGATGGGTGATACGGAGACCATCGTGGAGGTTCTGTCACAATAACCACTTTCTCAAAGCTCCTTATTTAAAGAAGCAGAAACCCATCTGAATGTCAGCCTGGACTCTACTGCTAACCTTGAAACCTCCACAGGGTAGTTGTGATGATGCTTCTGTAAGGGCTTTGAAAACTGCCCAGCACAGGAAAATGGAAGGGATTATTTTGCTTTTCTCATTGGTATCCATTCCAGATTTGGCCTATATTCTTCTTCATCCCCTGTATTAATGATTTCATCGTGGGTTATGCATTTTGTTTCTAGAGTGAAAATCTTCCAGTCTGAACAGAGAAATGACAATAGGGAGGAAGAAAGCAGAGTGTTAACTCCTCCAGGTTCAGGATGAGCTTCCTATTTAACTGTATACCTCCCAGTAACAGAAGCTCTGACAACCCAATTCCCAAAGACCTGCGTATCCCTCAGAGATGAGGCCCGCAGAAGCGGGGGAGGTCAAAAGAAAGCAGGATGTTAGATACATTTGCCTTTGATATTTGTCTTATCTCGTTCCATAGTTATCCAAATTTGACTGTAAACTTTTCGAAGGCAGAGACGTTATTAGTCTCTAAACTCTATATTCAAGCTTTAACATTAAATAATTCCCTAAGGAAAATCCTCCTCTACTGAAGGCAACTCAGTTTTAAAAAGCAGCGGTGACAAAATCAACCTTCAAATTCAACCTTGCCTAAATTGTGTCATGCTACTCCATGAAAAAAAAAAATTCCTCAGAACACAGCTTCTGTTTCAAGATACAAAGATCTGACTCCGGGCAATTTTCTAACGTCTTCGTGCTTGCCTTTTTCACCCCTGGATTCCCCTTCCCTTTCTGGGCCCCACTCCCATCCCAAGTGACTACTCCTTCATTTTCAGCCTCTTCTTCAATTACTACTAATTTACTCTTATACCTATTTTCATCATATTTCTCTGAGACATATTCATTCATACTCAGGTGCTAATTTAGTCTAGTATTTGCACAGACCCCATCTCTCCTCTCATCTAATTACAGTATGGAAGGCTTTTTTACCAATTAGAGTAATTCTTACACAGCCAGCAGGTGGCCATAGGGAGTGTGAAGAGAACAAGCGCCTCAAATCACAGGAGATCTACTTGTTTGAGCCAAAAATTAAGCAAGATTTAGTCTCTTTAGGGCAAATGGATTAGGAGAGAGGTGTCAAAATGGACTGCCCGTTATCCAAATCTCTTGTGAATACATTAGCATTAATTAATACATACATGAATATGTTTTACATTAATTTGTGTTGTTGAAATATATGTGGGCCAACCATCTGCCTGAGGGCATGTGGGAAGCGTTCCCAGAATTCTCTCAGTAGCCATGAACTGGAGTGTTCACCCCTATGTTCTCTGTCCATGTTTGGACAAGAGATGTTTCAGCTCTTCAAACAATTAGGTGAAGACTTGTTTATAGGGAAGAAAGCTAAGGCAGGAAAATAATGGCATCAGCAGCTGTTCTATTTAAGTCAGAGGCGACTGCTGTATGCTGAATGTTTGGTGGCTACTCCAGGCTTGGCATGTACAGCTATGACCTTAATTGGCGAAGCTAGAAGGAGAAGAAGCTACAGCTTATTGATTGATTATGTAGGCTCAGATGTTTGACACACATTATTTCATTGAGTCCTCCACACCGGCCCTGAATTAGACCAGTTCTACTGAGGGGAAAAGCAAGGCCCAGAGACCTTAGTATGTCCAAAGTCATAGAAACAGGATTAGTGTTCAGATATGTCTCACTCCAGGCATTGCTCTTGGAGAATGCCTGTCAGCTCTGACATGAAGAGACCCTGAGGTTGCAAAGGCCATGTCCTCAGAAGTCATTTCCTAGAGGCAGAGGCTGGGGAGAAGAAAGAAAGGAAGGGGCCAGAAGGGGGAGGCTAGTGGAAAAGCAGAAGATAGGAAATAAAGAACAGAGGGGGAAAAGAAATGAGCTTCAGGAAAGGAATAGGGAAAAGAAGTGACCACAGAATAGGGGTGAAATCAACTGCTTTTCAAGACAGAAACAATAAAAATTTTACAACATTTCTTAAGAATCCTATTGCTGAACAAGAGAAAATTCAGTTGTTATTTTCTATCAAAAAAGTAATGACTACAGATGGGGAAATAAGGAACTGATGTTGTTAAATGTCTCCTATCAGGGCCTCTGCTAACCCATGGATTTGGGGAAAGTTAGAAAAAGACATCCTCTCTTGCTGGAGGTAGCTCCATAGGCACAGAGCTTGGTGAATTGATTCTGTCTTCAGCGCCCCCTCGTTCTCTTATCTGGGGAACAACCTGCAGAAATGTGCAGGATGGCTCTACCTGCTGTGTACTAGGGCCTTGACATACACTATCACATTATTGTATGCAACAATTATTTCCATATTGTGGATCAGGAATCCGAGGCCCAGAGGAATTAATATCACACCATACAAACCAGATGCACACGCATGTGCACCCACATGCACACAAACACACACACACACCCAGTATCCCAAAGTCACCCAGAGAGTGAATTCACTAAAGTAGTGTAATTGCAAGTGATTTGAAAACTCAGTAAATAATCAGGTAATGTATTAGCTGACTTAACTAAAAAACCCTGAAATTGTGTGAGCTTCAGGTTAGGATTGATTAGGGGATGGATTGATTTTCCTGCAATCATCTCACGTACATCCTCCTCTGTGCACCAGCTTCATCATCACAGCCCAGCAGTTGCAAAAAGCCCTCCTGTAACCATGATGCCGACAGCATATCTTCTAGTAGTTCCCACAGCATAAGAAGAAACCCTGTTTTCCAGGAGCTCCTAGCAAATATATCCTCCATTCTAATTGGTCCATATTGGATGATGAGTTTATTGTTAAACCTATAATTGTGGACAGGGGCAAGATTATGCTGGTAACATAAGCCTGATCTATAGACCTAATCTGTAGAACCTGACTGAGCATCAGTTTCTCCAAAAGGTATAACCACTAAGAAATTAGATATCAGTATGAAAATCAAAGTCATTACCAAAAGAAGAAATGGGTACTTGGAAGGGCACCCATCTGTCCACCACAGTAAGTGTGGTAGATCATATGTTATTACTTAATTATTTTTACCCCTTCCCTATCTCCATGGGAGAAGCCTACTTTCTGATCCCCATTGAACCTGGGCTTAAGCATGTGACTATCCTTCCTTGCCTTTGATTTCGAGTTTGGTCACATGACTTGCTTTGACCAATGGAATGTTAGCAGATATGACCCAAGCACAGTTGGATCTCTCCTCTTGCACTCTGCCATCACCATACGAACATAAACCTGGTAGAGGTAGTCCCCTGGTCCAAGAGGAGGACAGACACGTGGAGCAGACCTGGACGTAATCTGCAGCTTGGAGGCCAACCCAGGGAGGAGGCCCAGGCAAGGTCAGCCGACCCCCAGCTGATCTGGGCCTCTGGGCAAGAAAGAATAGTTGCGTTAAGCTGCTGAATCTCAGTGTTTTCCTATGCGGCATTGTGGTGGCAGGGATCGACCGAGAGAGCAACTGAGTCAAACCTGGTGATGCTCTTTCCTCACGCGACAGCACAGAGCATAGCTCCATCCGTGTTTTCTCTTCTTGGCTGCAGTCGAGCCTGGGTCTCAGCTGAAAATGAAGGCTGCAGCTTTATTCTCTATTTTCAGTCTCACAAAAACATCTGAGAGAGCCAACGACTGCTTTTGAAGGTCCTTCTAGAGGGCTAGCTAGCTACCACACCACGTTAGCTGGTCAGTTTCATAAGGCAGAACCATGCAGCAGCCATCACTTCCAAACCCTGCCAAGCGAAACCTTGCAATATTGAGATGGCTGCACCTCAAACTGTCATGTGATTTCTGTATCAGAGGAATTTTAGAAACAGATGGTGAGCACAGACGAAGTGATGGTTGTATTGCGTACGGGGCAAAGGGGAATGAGTGAGCAAGGGGTTGAGAATCCAGCAAATTCTGGAGGAACACTGGGAGAGAAGAGAATTGCTGGGAGCGTGTCTTCTGTCTGCAAACCACAGGTTGTAGGAAGTCGGGAAAGAAAAGCGCCTGGCAGGCAGTGGCAGGAGGATGAGCTTGGTGAAAAGAGATGTTTTGCTTCTAAAGCAAGAGGATTCGAAGTTTAAGCAGTTTTTTAAAAATCACACCAGAAAAATAGGCAGCAAAATTAATCAGTTCACCTGAACTTGACCTTTAGGCTGGTGGATTGATTTGTTGTTTGAGGACATAGGCAGCATCAGAAGAGTAGAAGATAGAACGAATGTACAGGAACCAGATTCAGATAAATAACCCCGTCTACCCCACATCCAGCACGCCACAAGCGCCCTGCTCCCCAGAAACCCCCTTGCATTTCGACGGGTGGGGGGTGATTTCTGTGGACGTCTCAGATGGCTGATCTCCTAATTCTATCATGAAATGTATTTCCCCTGGAGCTGGCATTTATTGCTGAATCCTGGCACGGCTCCTGAAATGTTGCATCTGCACCACTAAACTGAGGTTACTTGTAGTTCATTAATATGCAAGAGGGGCTGTGAAATCATCCCTGATTCTGACAGGAGTTCTTACATGCCTTTCTGGAATGAAGTGGTCTGGCACCAAGACTTTCCTTGTCTTCTTTTAATCAGCTCCATCTTGTCACTACATAAAGAGTTAAAAAAAAAAAAAAAAAAAAAAAAAGCTTTCTGAAAATCCCAAGGAGGATGCAGGGCATCTTTCTCTTTTCTTTCCTTTCTCATGTTTTTTTGTCATCCTCGAACACATCAAAGTAAGAAGTGACATGCAGTGCCCCGGAGCTCTTAGCAACATGCTTTTAGGTTTGGAAAATTTCATTTTCTACCTTATGATGATTACATGAGGAAAGATGAAATGCTAGCTTTGAGGTTTATTTGAGAAAGAGATGTAATAAATGTTGTGGCTTCCCACTGAATGGAACAAATCCATTCTGGTCATGGGGGGAATATTAAAAATTACATATATGTGTGCGTGTACACAGCCTATGTGACTTCAGTGGCATTTGTGGTCCTAGATGCTGAGACAGGAGACCTTGCATGGCTTCTTTCAGAAAATGCTGAATAAAGTTTTTCATTTGATCCAGCTCTGAATACATTTGATTCCAAACAAAAATGAGTTCCCACCCTGTCTGAGCTACAGCAATTGCCTTTAAACCAGTCCCCACCAACACACACACACACACACACACACACACACACACACACACACACACACACACACATGACCATAGAATACATACAGATTAACAGAGTTTACAGATTCCCCTTAGCTGAAACCTGCAAGTGTGCCAGCCTGTTGAAGAATTAATCCAATGTCTCTTTTCCAGAAAGTTCGTTTTTTCAAACACTGGAGCAGGGCAGAGGACATTCGTGTTTTTTTCTGGCTATCATGATTTTTTTTGTCAGTGTGTTTTTGTTTTTGCCTGTGGAACTTCTCTATTAGCTGAGAGCTGAATAGAAAATGATAAGCTCATCTTGCCCAAGAAATAGAGCCAGCAAGGCAGGGAAATATCCTCATGGTTTCAGCCCTATGCTCCTTAGTAGGAAATGATGCTAGAAAGAAATCAAGTATTCACTGAGTAAACCATTTTCCCACACAGAGAAACATGCAGTCTCGGGCTCTATTCAAAGCTCTCACATCACACATGCCGCTCTTTGTTCAGCCCACAGCTGGACCACACAGGTTGTAAGATGCAGGATTTGCACAAGCTTCACCCATCAGCTCTGGCAGGCCACCCTCCATACAGAGTCGATCATCAACCACCCTCAGGGTCAGTTCTTCAGCCTCTCTTGATCACAGTAATCATTTGGGTTTGGAGCAGAACTATGAAATTTTTGCTCTGGCTGCAGAAAGAGGAGAGATCCTGATCCTTTTTCGTAAATAACCTAAACCCTGGCTATTCAATGACGATTCAAATCTCTGTTTACTCTCCTTCTTACGGAAACAAGAAAGCACTTTGATGGAATGCTTACTATGTGCTCTCAGATGGGTCCCCTGTCCTTATTCTGATCAGCTCTATATTTAAAGGGAGATGACAACTTGTAAATATTTTTAAATATTTAATGTTTTAAAGTTTGTGTTACTCCCCACACTGCCTCTGAGGCAGATACTATGATTATTCCTACTTTACAAAGGAGGAAAATACACTTCCTCCTGAGTCTACACAGTTACCCTAAGGGCACACATGGATGGAGGGAGCTGAGATTCAAATCCAGTGCCTGCGATTCCAGAGCCTGTGCCATCGACTACCTTGCTATACTGCCTCCTGCTGGTGGGAGGTTCGTGGGGCCCCCGTGGTCTTCTGTCCCCTTCTTGAGCACGGGTACTGCAATTTCTGTTTACAAATTCATTTCCTTCGTAGGTTTTGAGCCCCTGGTATTTCCTTAAGCAGTTACTCTCCAGTGTCAAAAGTGCTCAGTACATGTTTGTTGAGTGACTTAAAAAATAAACTAATAGGCACAGTATATCAGAGAATTTAATGAAGGGTGAGTGGAGAATAAGATTCAGGGGAGAAAAAGAATTAAGCACTAGTATGAGAACAAGAGACGAGAAGAGGCAGGGAGTTAGACTCTAATGAGGGAAAGGAAAAAGATTTGATGCTGATGTGATGCATTCTTCATGGATTTTGCCACCATTGTTGGGAAGGTCACTGTAAAGGGGGTAAGCAGGGAGAGGTACACCCAGTTGGAATGTTTGTTGATCTTGGTTTAGAAGAAAGGGCCATGGAATGGGCTACAGTTCTGTGTTTACTTTTCTCTAGCTGAGCAAGTAAGGAGTAAATTGGGGCAAGTTATTTACCTTCTTTGGGCTTCCATTTCTTAGTTGGTATCGTGGGAAAATGGGATTAAAGCATTCCTCTACCACTGCAGAAAAGCAGGGGTGTATAATTATATTCCCAAGTGGTTGCAAGCATTTTACAAACACGGAAATATGAATAACAGTTATTATTATCAATAATAAAAAATAATGCATCACTGAGTGCTTTTTATGAACCATTTTATATACATATTCCTGTCCATTTTTATGAAGGCAGAGATTGTGGCTCAAGAAATTGCATAATGTGCTCAAGCTCATGTAGCTGGTAAGTTGCTGAGCTGGGATTTGAATTCAGGCCAGTCTATCTCTGAAGTCCACAGGAAGACACTTCAGGGACCCGATACTGCTAGATTCCTCCTTAGCACATGTCCCTCAAAGGAACCTGCCATCATTTTGACTCAGAAAACCCTAATGGCTGCCGCTCTCCTTCATGTGGCCCTGGCCTGCCCAGTGCTGACAATCCCCAGAGAGAAGCCCCTCAGGTGTCCCTTTGGACCTCCCCAGCAGCAGCCGTGCCTGCTGGTGACTTAGACCAGTAGCAGACTGAGGCAGGAGGAGCAAACTGTTCCCTAGAGACCAACCCTTCCTGCCTCTCTCCCCCATAGACCTTGAAGCCAAATCCCTTAGTTAATTCACGGGAAACGTCATGTGACTCCACTGTCTCCAAGGCTGTCACTTGCCCATTCACTCCCTTCTTATTGGCAAAAAATTCTTCTGTCTGGGTGCCATCGAGTCTTTTTCCTTCAGTGTCTCCATCTACTCCATTCCAAATTTAAAATTTGCTTCCATTATTGTATCAAAACAGTCAATAGAAATTCGATACACAACATAGGAGCTTTTAAGTGAATCATCCTTTGGCTTTGATCATTACATTTAAATAAACTCTCTAAAGACTACTAAAGGACCATAGTCCTTTAAAAATAGTTAAATCGTCTGCACTTGTATGCATATCTATGTATATGAATTTATAAATGCCATGTGTATGCATGTATATATACCTGCATGGTAAGGTAAGTGCCAATATCTACATGCAAATATATAGCTTAATCACACACACACACACACACACACACACACACACACACACACAGATTTATCTTGTTTTTTGAGGGATGGAACCTGGGCCAATCATTTGCTTGTTTGCTCTCAGATGAATTCCCTGCCCTTGTTATGCCCTACTATGTTTTTAAAGGGGATAATAACCTGTAAGTATTTTAAAATATTTATTTATTTTTTAAATATTAAGCTATTCATTTGTGCCACACACACCTATATTGTTGCAGATGTTGAGCCTAGAACAACAACCAAAGAAAACCACTGTGGGTCTAGCCTTGGGATATGAGGTTTAAAGGCGTTTAACCATATTAACTACATCTACAGCTAGCCCTGTTAAATTTACTTTTAAAGTCAACATTACTTAAGTTTCTACCTACTAGACAAGCTTGAGAAAGGTAAATAATATGCAGAACCAAAGGGAACCTGTATTATACAGCGTCCAATCGGGCAAATAGAACCCACGCCAGTGGAGGGTTCATTCAATAGAGGGTGTTTAATATGACAGAAGGTGTTTAAAAAGGCAAAGGAGCAAAGAGTGAGGCAACTGGAAATTGGGAACTGTAAGAAGCCACCCTCATCCCGGGGGTTGGATGGACAAAGATGGGAGCCCACAAGTGGTGGCTGCTCATAGGCAGCTGGGACCAACAGGAAGAGTGACCTGGTGGTTGCTGGAGCTCCGGAGGGGACACAGCAGTGGCCAAGGATGCTGCCAGAAGCAGAGAAAGAAAAGGGAGAAATACCCTCGCTTCTCCTCTCCTCACATCCTCCAGTCTCCAGCCAGACTCTACTACTGAACAAACCTAAACAAAGTCAGAGAAGCTCGAGGGACATATTTTACAAGGGTCAGCACTCTGAAATACAGAGCAAGGCCAACAAATTGATGTGATGTAGCCAAGAGCAAATGGAAAATGACTGGTCCTGATTTCATTGTTCAAAAACTAATTAAGACCTTTCTTAATAATTGAGATCTATATCTAGATGTTGATACCGATGTATGCATTGCATCAGCGTACAGTCTATCCATATTTAGGTGGCTGTCCGAGTGACTTTCAGTGTCTTTCTCAGGAGGAAGCATATTGAAGTCAGGACTCAGCAAGCTTGTGGCTGGCTTTGACTGATGAAATATGAGCAGAAGTAACACGTGCTGCCTCTGAGCAGAAGCTGTAAGAGCCATCCTGCAGCTCCACCATGTTTTCTTTCCCTCTGCCACAGACCTGTGATGCCCCAGACTAGGTAAGGGGACCATATCATTTATTATCCAAGTTGGGACACTGTATTTATTATACTTTTTTCCAACCCACAGTTGAACCCCCATTGCTTTAAATGTAGAGGTGCTCCACCTGAAAAGTTGTCTGGAGTTTGAAGGAAAACATTATGCATATTCCTTAAAAATACAGCTAACATACTGTTTAAAAATAAGTTTATTCTGTGCTTCCCAACTTTTCAGATATCAGATAGTCATAGGCAAGTAGAGGGAGAGCCGTCAACTGTGTGTTAACTGCAAAATGATTAAGGCCTCAAAACATAGACTCCCCAAGTTCACACAATTAATCCTAACTTTGAGATGAGTAAACATTAACGGTTCTTGGGAATTTCCTAGAAGTGATCTTAAAAATTAAGAAGAACAGCTCTGGTCATGTCACTCCCTTGCTTATAAACCTCCCCTGTCTCCCTTCTGTACGCAAGCTTCCCAGAAGATAAAAACCAGACTCCTTGGCTTGGCATAAAATCTAACCCCAATTTATCTGCCCAGCTCTGTTTCTGCCTAACACACCATATATTCCAGAAACTTAGCTTCTCAGTATCCAGTTATCATTGCTCAACTTCAAGCCTTTTACATCCTATTCCCTCTATGCCTAGGGTTTCCTCTCCACCCCGATTTCTCCATCCCTCTTTTGGTAAAATCCTGTTCACCTTTCAAGTCCAGGCTCAAATGTCCTGTCTTCTGTGAAGGCTTCTTAAATGGACACTCCCCATGCTGCCCTCTTCAGCCCTTATCATTGTAATTCCCTCCTCCGCTTGACCATAGCTCCCCTGGGACTACGTCCTCTTCATCTTTATCTGCCAAGCATCTATTGTGGAGCCTAGCGTATTCCAGGTCCTCTCTAAACATCTGTTGAATAAATGAGTAAATGAATAAATGAAGAATCCCCTATTTATCTTCACATGCTGCTCAGAAATTATGAGATTCCATGGAATCTTTTTTATTTATTTATTTATTTATGGTTGCATCGGGTCTTTGTTGCTGCGCGTGGGCTTTCTCTAGTTGCAGCGAGCGGGGGCTACTCTTTGTTGCAGTGCATGGGCTTCTCATTGCGGTGGCTTCTCTTGTTGTAGAGCACGGGCTCTAGGTGCACGGGCTTCAGTAGTTGTGGCACACAGGCTCAATAGTTGTGGCTCGTGGGCTCTAGAGCACAGGGCTCAGTAGCTGTGGCGCACGGGCTTAGTTGCTCTGCAGCATGTGGGATCTTCCCGGACCAGGGCTCAAAACCGTGTCCCCTGCATTAGCAGGCGGATTCTTAACCACTGTGCCACCAGGCAAGTCCCTCCCTAGAATCTTTTAAGAATTCCAGACACCCAGTGTTAAATTCCAGGTATTTACCTATGCTAATTACAGATACAACACTTTATGATGCTATACAGAGCTGGGTTTGGTCTGTTTCATTTAGAATGCTTAGAGTCATTTAAATTTGGAGCTGGAAAGAATCAGAGATAAGCCAGTCCCCTTCAGAGAAAGATGAGATGTGTTGGGCAGAAAGAAGTTAAGTTAAAAAACCATGGAGTTAGCAGTTCCACAGCTAACCCAGTATACTTTTTATTTTGCTATACTTGACTGAGTTTGGGGGAAGGTTGGTCATGTGAATAGTCACAAAAGAGGAAATATAAAGAGAAAATAAAATGTATGGAAAATTAATCATACTTGATAATAATCAAATAAAGCAAATCAAGTATCATTAGTATCATTTTACACCTACTAAATTTTTTTTAAATGATACAGTCCAAGGCTGCAATGAAATTAGATTCTTATATACTTCTAAAGGCATCATAAATTGGTACAACTTTTTTGGAATGTAATAAGGAAATACAGAACAAGAGTCATAATGTTGACACTGTTTTGACTCTATCTAAAATACCAGGAATTTATTCTATGAAATATTTTAGCAACACTGAAAAACTGTAAGTACTTAGTGCAATACTGCCTGGTGAGAACAACCTCAGTATCCAATAGGATGGGATGGGTGTATTAAGCTATGGAAAATTTTGCTGTCATTAAACATTATAATTATGCAGCTTACATATACACATGGAAAATATATAATATAAATTGACATAGTAGAAATCAAAATAGTATGTGCATTAGAATAGGAATTTTGTAAAATATTCTTACAGAAGAGCAGTGGAAGGCAATTTTTACAGGAGTTGTGATAGGGTAGGATTATGGTTTTTCTATTTTTATCAACATTTTTTAATGTTGCTATTACATATTTTTTTTCTAATAAGAAGCAGGTGGAAAGTAAATACGCTCACCAGTGGGAAATGGGAGAATACAAAGGGACTCAGTGAAGCAGGTGAATCATATGTGTTTTTGCCCCAAGCATCCCTTACCTGCTGTGGTGGGAATGGAAAGGGAAGTCAAGAAGTGTTTCCTCTGTAGGAAATCTGTTCAATTTGCAGGAAATAGAGGATAAGGGGAAGAAATCTCACTCGATTTTGCTAAGGAGAGAGAATATGGTTTGATCAATGCTGCCTTAATATCTAAGCAAGAGCACTGATTCTTGGACCTCTGCTGTCTGCTCATCCAGTCAACCATTTCTCAAGACACTGCTAAGTGCCAGGCACTGATCTTTCGAAACTTTACAAATTTATTTCAGTGAATCCCCATTCCAATTCAGCAATGTGCTTCCCACCGTGTTTTCTGTATGTCACGAGACCAGATTCTGGGACACAAGACCTGCCTACGAAACCCCTTTCTGTTGAGTCAAACCATAGGCCAGACCAATACGTTGAAGTACATATAAGTAAGTGTTCTTGTTACCCAGAAGCACACTGGAAAGGAGCTCAAATCACTTGTCTGCCTGCCACAGGCCAAGCACTCTATCAGGCTCTTGACATATGTTATCTCATTAAATCACAACATGAAATGGGTATATAGCACAGCCCCTATTCAACTCTGAAACTCAAAGAGAAGGTCGCAAGGTGTTCCTCAGTGAAGCCCGAAGCCATAAGAGGCCTCAGGACATCCCTGCATTTGAACTTCCTTGTTCTTATTTTCAAAGGAGGGGCTAATGGCGTGCGGGGCAGAGCGCTGCCTGTGTAGGACTCCCTGACAGGAGGCAGAATGTGCCACATGCCCTGGCCCTGGTCGATCAAGGCTAGAAGCATCACTCCCCAATATTGTGACAACCAAAACTGTCCCACACTTCCAACCCCTCTCTGGGGTGGGAGGGGGTCACCTCCACTTCAGAAATATTAAGCAATTGATATGCATTCCACCTTATATGTTTATCAAGCGCCTTTTCCATGCCAGGCACTCTGCTGGCAGAGAGGCATTTAGTGGGGAAGAATGACATTTATAAATTTATTTATTTTAGTTTTGGCTGCATTGGGTCTCTGTCGCTGCATGTGGGCTTTTCTCTGGTTGCTGCGAGCAGTGGCTTCTCTCGTTGTGGAGCACAGGCTCTAGGTGCACAGGCTTCAGTAGTTGTGGCACGCGGGATCAATAGTTGTGGCTCATGGGCTCTAGAGCACAGGGCTCAGTAGTTGTGGCACATGGGCTTTGCTGCTCCACGGCATGCGGGATCTTCCTGGGCCAGGGATCGAACCCGTGTCCCCTGCGTTGGCGGGCAGATTCTTAGCCACTGCACCACCAGGGAAGCCCGGGAAGAATGACATTTAAAGTGGTGCCATAAAACGTGACAAATGCAACAACAGACCAATGTGCTGTGAGCACAGAGAGGAAAATGCATCTAACTGCCTCAAGCACCCAGGCCAAGCTTAGTGACGTGTCACCATGAAGTGACTCCAAGGAGAGTTCCAGGTTTGCTGTTCAAAGACCCCCATTCCTAGGCTCCATCTGAATCTTAATTATTGTTTCACTTCAGGCTCCTTGTTTATTTCCACAAAGAATTCATTTCTTCCTATGAAAAATGGAAACCATAATAAGGTCTGTCCTACCTACCTCTCAGAGTCGATTCAGGAGAAAGCACTGCGGTGCTCTGTGCACATTAGTAATATAGCAGGGATTCGAATTTGAACCTAATTTGTCTTCTCAGCTGGGAATCAGGCATGTCTGGAAATGTCAAATGACTTGGTGGGGCAGGCAGCCTACTGGCATCTATTTTTTAAGGAGTTGGTTTCCCTGAATTTTCATCTGAGCCCTGTGGCGAGACAGGTTGTTTGCAAAGGTTGAAGAGACTGTTGTCACAAGGGGCTCTGTGAGACACCAGGGCTCACGTGGGTACTCAGGTACCCAGATAACAAAGTGAGGCCCGGAGCTGGGAGCTGGGGGGGTGGAGGTGGGGCAGGACACCCTCTCTCCATCTCTGCCCCAAACCCAGCACGTCCTTTGCTCCACGAGGGCTGCTGAGTCCCCACTTCGGCCTTGGCCCTGACTACAGATGCCAGGACCCTTGCTTGCACCAGTAACAGTGAGGAGATGCCTACTTTTGGATGCTTTCACAGGCAGGAAACATCAACCAGGAGGGCCTGGAGCAAAAGGTAACCAGGCAATTGGCGACTGGTAAACACAGATGAGATAACCCCCGCAAACCCACAAAATACTCACCGAGGTCCGACACTGAATGAGGACATTAACCAATGAAATCTGATTTATTGTTGTTCATGTGACCTCATTGGCACCCACAGGCTAGGACAACTTGGCTTACGGTTATTTACCACAGTAATAATGTATGTCTCCCTGGCAATAGAAGAGGTGATGTCTGTCCAAAGGCCAGCTCCCAGCATGCACTGCCTGCCTCGCCAGGCCCCAGGTACTGTGGGAGGAAGGTATTGAGGTGGAAGCCCACTGCCATGACCACCTGGGTTTGGGATTGCTCTTCCTCTCAGTGAATGGGGTAGAGAAGAAAGCAACTTTCCCAAGACCACCTCATTCTTAGTAAAGGTGAAATGACTATGAGGTGTTTATTGAAAGTGGTGGTGCCTGGAAATTAGTACTTGACTCTTGATTTCATAAAGTTTTATGAACCCAGTGACTTCTGGACAGCTCATAATGTTAATGGGCACGAGGGTAGAAGTTCACCTCCTGGGGCTTTCCCAGGTATTATAAGAGCTAATAGTTGGTAGATTGGTCTCAGGCTGATTAGGTGATTGGAACAGTTCCCCTTTTCCTACCGTGAACTTGCTTTTCCTACCGTGAACTTGCTTTTCCTACCGTGGTAGTCTGTATTTTCCCAAGATGGCTCCAACAACATCTCCCACCCACATGCCCTTCTTACAGTGTGGCTTGACATTTCTCCCATGGAGTGGCAGGGTCTCTGTCCCCTCCCCTTGAGTCTGGGTGAACCTTTGTCACTGTCTTAAGTAGAGAGTACGGTAGAAGTGGAGCTATGTGACCTCTGAGGTTAGAGCATCAAAGCGCCATGCACTGCCGCCCAGCTTTCTTGGAACGCCACTCCTGGAGCCCAGCCCCTCTGTTCTGAAGAATCCCAACCAGGCTGTGGAGAGAACCAAGGCTCCCAGCCTCCAGTCGAGCTGAGCCTCCAGACAATGGCCAGCGCTGACTAGCCAGCCATGTGAGTGAGGAACCCTGAAAGCGGATCCTTCAGATTTTGTTGCCATCCTTTCTTCATGTTGGTAACATACTATTGTTAGCTCCACCCGGGCTGCTCATGATAAGCTCCACCTTTGGTCTGAGCTATTTTGTTTTATTATAAAATGGGTTTATTTGATTTCTAAATCCTACTGGTGTTTGCTTTAGAATTTATCTCATCACCAAAGATTCAGTTTGGTTAATTAAGCCCAGCCCTTCTTGAGGGAAAATTGCAGAACTTGAGAATTACAAGACATTACTTCAATGCCCGTGTTCTGAACACCCTTTTAAAATTATCAAAGACCCGAAGAGTTGGACTTTTCTCTAAAAGTGCCACACCCTAGGACTAGAAAATGACCCCTTAAGTTGACCTGATGTGTTATATTGGGGGAGATAGAAGGGGGGGATTTTTTTATTTATCATCCACATCCCCTTCCCTTTCCACCACATTTAATGTGATCCTCAGAAAGCTATGTCCCTGTCTTGCTCTTATTTAAAACAGAGACTCCTCTCATCAATTTCCCCAATTTTAAGTTTGTGAAGTAGGACAAAAAAAAAAGTAAGGTCTGCTATTACACTAATTTCACTTATTCTCGCCTCATTTCAAAACCACGTTATTCTTCCTGCTGCATTTCTACCAGCTATTTTCTTTGGCAACCTATGGGTTTCATGCAGAGAGAGGACAATGGGCAAGTTAAGTGAGAGAGATGATTTACAAGGTTTTTTTCCTTTTTCTCTAATTTATAGGAAAATTGTCCTTGCATGGATGACAGGCTACAGCCCACATCACTGAGGGTGTCATCATTATGGGGAGGGGGAAGGAATAAATAGAATAATATTTTATATTAGTAATACCAAATATATTTGATGGTAATAGTTCACTTATACCTTGGATATTAGTAAAAATGCCTTTTTTTAAAACTGAAAGAATATTTGCCTTTACTTCCGACAGTACTTCACTTCTTTTGTAAGTGTTAATTTTTATCTGTTTCAGCTAGGGTTATGTTCTACTGCATAAAATAGAGAACCAAAATAAAAGAGGTTTGAAACCACAATCCTATCCTTTCATGTAAAAGGCAGCCAGAACTGAGCAGTCCAGGGCTGGTAGAACAGCACTACAAAGATATCAGGACTCAAGACTTCTTCTATTTCTGCTTTATCATTCCTAGCACATAGTTTCCATCCTCAAGCTGCAGGTGCACCAGCATCTTGTCTGGGATCCCAGAAATCAAAGGAGGAAAAGGGAAAGGAAAACCCATACAGCACCCAGCTGAGTCACCTCCCTTTAAGAGGCATCCTTGGCAATTTCATACAGTAGTCTGCTTGCATCTCAATGGCCAGAATGTAATCACATGATCACCTGTAGCTTCAAAGGAAGCTGGGAAAACATTAGCACCACAGCATGCAGCGGTCTCTCCCTTCTCCAAGCTCCTCTAATGCTTTTGTCTACTCTACAGGATCTAATACCCAACTATAGCCTTCTTCTATTTTTCTGGTTCCAGGAGCAAGCAGAGTTCTCTACTAGAATTGTAGGCTCCTTGCGGTAATTACCACATCTCTTTTACTGCACCCTTTACAGTTCCTGGTATGAGGCTCCGACATATTGCTACACCCCAAAATTGTACACGTTCTATTTCTCATTAAAGGAGGAGAATGGATTTTGGATTGGTAACCAGCAGTCTGATACAATATCATCAATACATGATACCTCATGCATCATATATATTACATTTCAATTTTATACAGTTGAATAACTATTTTTGGATTGCCTCCTCTGTTCCAGCTCCAAATCAAGTACTATGAAGAGTGTGGTAAAAGTATGTCACATGGTAATTAATTCCCTTCAAGGAGCTTACCATTTTATAAAGCACTCTGCTTGCTCATGAAACGCAGAAGAGTAGAAGAGAGCTGTCATCATGTCTTATAGTATACAGTGTAGATAATATGCACTGGAGGAAATTGGAGAAGGGAGGAACTTCTGAAATCTGTGATGCTAATGTTTTCCTGAAGAAGATAGAACCTGCCATGGGAATTGAAAAATATGGTGGACACACCTGATGTCAACTTGGCTGGACCCCAAGGTTAGACACTGTTCTGGGTTTGTCTGTGGGACGGGTTCTACCAATTCAGCATTTGAATCAGTAGACCGAGTAAAGGAGATTGCCCTCCCCAGTGTGGGCAGGCCTCATCCAATCCTTGGAAGGCCTGGATAGAACAAAAAGGCCAAATAAGAGAGAATTCTCTCTCTCTGCCTGTCTTCAAGCTGGAACATCAGGCCTCTCCTACCCTTCGGACTCAGACTCAGACTGGAACTTACACTGTTGGCTCTCCTGGCTCTTAGAACCCCTGGACTTGGATTGGAACTATTCCATCAGCTCTTCTGAGTCTCCAGCTTGCTGACTGTAGATCTTGAAAATTCTCAGTCTTCATAATTGCATTCCTCAAAGAATCCTGACTATTACAACAATTATGCAACAAAACTTTTAGTACACTTAGCATCTTCTAAGCCTTAAGCATAGTGATAAGCACAGGAATACAGAACTGAAAGATACATCCCTGTTCCTGAATTAACTTATGGACCAGTCGTGGGAGAGAGGAGAGAAGACAGCCCATGATGATACCATGTGAAAATGCTATGATGCAGGGATGCACAGAGTGCTGTGGGAACACAGGGAGGGACCCTTAACTCAGCTGAAGGGGAGGGGGTCTTTCTTTAGGGGACAGGAAATGTGTGTCTCAGAAGACTTCCCAAAGGAAGGGTGGAGGCATGTGGGGTATGTAGGGTAGACTTGAAGTAACGTGTTTTCGAGTTTGTTTGTTTTGTTGGAGAGACTTGCATGTTTTTAAAGACTGGGAAGAAAGTGCTGATAGAGAAAGAGAGACATTGAAAGTATTAGAAGGAGGGACAGTGGGTGAAAGAGAAGGCAGGAGGAGAAGAGATTCAGAGCTCGTGGGAAGAGCTGAGCCCTCATTCAGAATGAGAAATGATGAGGCACACAGAGCTCAGAGCTGAAGGGGCCCCTCCAGCTTCCTCTGGTTTAGCAATCATAGATTCCCAGTGTGGAAAAAGAGGCACAGAATCTGGGATATGGGGGGAAAAAACTCATCTAGGGGATAAAGACTGTGGATGTGTCATCAGAGTCACAGGCACCTGATCATGACCTCTGGAAACTCTCCCAGTAGTAGGACCCAGCAGAGGCCCACAGGGACCCACATTGCCTCTGTTTCCTCTATTCTTGCCCATTATGTCTCCCTTTCCCCTCTCTGCTTGGTTTCTGACTGTCTCCTCTCTCCTCTCTTATACACAATTCACTCACTTTTTTACAGACTCACAAACCCAGTGAGTTTCCTTTTATCATCCAGTTGTTGTGGTTTGTCAACCATTTGTCACCACTGACCTGAGTGGTATAATCCATTCTGGGCCCCTGGATGCTGAAGCCAACCACCTGGGGTCCTCAGCCCCCAACCACCACTGCAAGTCCATGGATGCTGGTGCCTTCTGAAGTCCCAAAGCAGATGTGAGGGTTCCTACTCACTCTTGAACCCATCCCATGCAGCTTCTCTTCCCAGGTGCTTCTGCATGTCCAGGGCAACTGGGAAGGTAAGAAGGGTCACAGAGGAATTCAAAATATTCAGTTGATATGTAGTTTCAGTTTGAGGTGGTTTGATTTGTGTGATTTGAAATAAATGCAGTAAGAGCACCATTTATTTCCAACTCTCCAGTAAGATTATTAACTTTTTCTTCCAAAGATAAACTTGATTACATTACTTATTTATACTATGTACATTGCATCAGAGGTAAAAAAAGAAATGCATCAGGGTTAAAAAAATCTTATACAGTTTTTTAAATGAGTGTTTTCTTATCTGCTGCTAATAACAGATTAGAGTATTAAAACGGAAGAATTTTAAACAGGCAACTCAGCGTCAGGTCTTAGTACTGCTTGTTTACTTTTACACATTTTGCTAAACTTGACAGACAATCTAGAAATATCACCTCTGCTCACTTTCAATTCCTCATTTTTATCCCAGTGCTGTACTTTTGTGTTGCGGTCTATGACATATCAGGAGAGGCAGCATCGTATAGGAGAAAAAAATGGGAGCTTTGGAGCTGCATATATTTAAGTTTACAAGTCTAGTGTGCCTTTTACTAATTTACAGATTTCAGTTGTTTTAATTTGTATATTCAATGACAAATTTACTGGGTGCTCACTATGAACCAGGCACTGTGCTATGTGACCACAGTTAATCTGGACAACAGTCCGATGAAATAGGTATTACTATTTTCTCCATTTTACAGATGGGCAAGGTGAGACTTAGATTAGCTAAATTAAGGGTATTCACCAAATAAGCTAGAAGTCAAACCTACGTGTCTGACTCTAAGACAGCCCTCTTAGCCATGGTCCCACACTGCCTGGCATGTAGATCAGCTCCAGGCCTAGCAATATCAATAGCACCTGCACAGTAGGTGTCATCTCTAAAGGAAGATGAAGAAATAGAGGTTAGAGAAAATCCCACATCCTCAGAAGGCAAGACCATTCAGCTTTATAGTCCTTCAGCCTTTTCCCTGTCCTGGCCGTACCTCCTTTCTTGCAGGAAGGCATGAAACATTGGCCCCATCATTTCTCTGAAGGATGCAGCCCTCTGTCATTGGGATGGTAAGAGGGACCATGATGTTCAATTTAATTCATGCCTTCCTTATCCCTAAAGGATTTAAAGTAGACTTATCAATTCGTATGGCATGTTTCCCTGTTCCTTTATCTTTCACAAAGTGTTGGCATATATTATCTCATTCAGATCTCCCAAAAACCCTGACGAAAATGAGGTTCAGAGATTCTAAGCTGTAGGATCAAGTCAACAGGGTAATTATTAGTAGCACGAGGGGAATTTGACCACAACCCCCCCACGTCTATGTTAGTTACAATTCTTAGCTATGATGGTTTCTCCCTGAGTGTTTAAATGAAACATGAATACAATAAGGAGTGCTTAATTATGTGATCATGACACCTCCTGTCTTGGAAGCCTCTTAGGGAAACCCACCACTGATGAGGTCTAGCACGAAAGATGCAGGCATTGCCACCTATCTATCCCCAGCCTAAACTTTCTGCATCCTTCACCACTGCCCTAGCCACACTGTTACTGAACCAAGCTTGGGTCCACTTGCCCTAGTGCAGTAAAGCCAATCTACTGACACTCAGTAGTGGTGAAGGAAAATGCAGTGTTTATTGCAGGGCACCAAGCAAGGAGTCCAGGTAGCTAGTGCTTAAAGGGCCCAAACTCCCTGAAGGCCTTCAGGGAAAGGTTTTTAAAGACAGGATGAGGGAGGGGGGTTATGGGGTGTGTGATCAGGTCATGGACATTCTTCTGATAGGTTGGTGATGAGGAAATCAGGAGCCAACATCATCAACCTTCTGGTTCCAACCAGTCTGGGGTCCACATGCTTGTGATCAGCATATGGTTAACTTCTTCCACCTGGTGGGGGTTTTAATAACTGCAAAACAGCTCAAAGGACATGGCTCAGAGTGTTATCTATAGCCCTTGAGGAGGAACTAAAAGTCCTTGACTCTGTTAATGGCTAAACTATTATTATTTTGTCTTGCTTGACTGTTTTCCTTTCTTTCTGCATTTTCTCACTTCTCTGATTAAATTTACTCTTTGTAACTCAGGGAAGGCCTAGGAAGCTAAAGTTTTTCTACAGGCAAGAAGCAGGCGGAGGACATTTAGCAGGGGTGGGAGGCATCCTGTTCTGAGAAGGCCCCATAGGGTCCTACTCGGTTAGGACACTGCCTCTACTCAAGTGATGTCAGAGCAGCTGCTGTTGCAGAATACAATGTCCCTTCATCTATCCAGGTTTGCTCTGCTGTTGCTTCTTCAAGGAACCACTCTTGTCCCCTGCCCATTCTCTGCCTAGAACACACAAACTACTCTTTCAAAGCCCCACACAGTTATTACCCTCTCTAGAAAACTGCTCCCAAATTCCTATCCCACCAGAAATGATTGTGTACCACTTTGCAAATGCTCCACCATAATTATTTGCTTACACATCTTTCTTCCTACTAGAATGAGAGTTTCAAGACCAGTAACCTCCCATTCATTTTAATGCCCACCACCCAACTAAATGTACCCGGCACACAGAGGTACCTACAAATGGGTTTAGAAGGTTTTGTTATTGCTTTTTAGCTAACTGTATTTGAGTTTCTGCTCTGTGCCAGGACATTTATCGGAATGCTTTGCCTATAATAACACATTCAGTCCTCACAACAACCCATGAGGTGGGTTCTATCATTTTCCTTACCCTACAAATGAGGAAACTGTAAACCTATACCTAAAAGGAGAGAGATTGGGGAACCTCACTAGTAAGAGCCTGATTTCCCAGTTTCACCAAAAGCAAAAACTGCTATCATTCTCTTCCTCTACAGAAAGAGCATGGCTGCACGATCACATCCCCACGATCTCTTTACAAAGGTCTTTGAAAGAACACAGTCTGCTTGTATCATATCTTCACCACAGCTTGTGATGGCAATTGTTTTTCTTTACCACCCCTTCAAAGGCCATGTATAAATCTTATAAAACCTATAATTAGACATAGAAGCCCTAGTTGCCTTTCTTTTTTTCCTGGTTTTGCTGAAGGTAGTATTTCAGGTGGGAAAAAAGGAATTGGAAAATGAATCCCCTCCAGCATCCTTAGGGAGGTGGGTAAGTAGGGAACCCCAGGGAATTTCCTTGAGGTGCCTCCTAATGTGAGCAGAAGGATGGGGACCATTTTCTCTTTCTTAAAGTGACACGATGAAGATTATATCTTTGGATTGAACAATGTTCCCCTGCCAAGCAGAATTGGAGGGTGATTTAGGATGAATTTTCTTTCCTCTTCCAAGTCCATGAGAGCACCTTATTGCATTCTCTATCAAAGTCAATAAATATATCTGGTATTATCTGTGGAAAAAAACAAAGCTGAGCCTCCCTCAAGGAGCTTCAAATCTGCTGGACAGAGCCATCTAATCCACAGACTGCGATACAGTATTTACTTAAATTGTGGCTCAAATAGGGATAGGAGCAAAGTGTTGGAATCGGTCACAGAGAGGAGACATTTTTGTGGACAAATGGAAAGTGCTGCATGGTTGGGGAATCCTTTCACTATTCCATGACTGAAAAGGAATTGAGCTCACTGGTGTCATTCATTCTCATAACTTCTTAGCAGGCAGTTTAGAGTCTGGCAGAATCACACCATTTCACAGAGGAATGCAATATTGAAGGATATAGAAATGGAGAAGGGAGGAATAGAGGGCATAATAATGATATACAGCATTAAATAAATGCCTACAAAATATCAGATGTTTCACATATATTATTTAATTTAATCAGTAGGAACCCTGCCTGGCCCATTGCACCATTGAAGAAACTAAGGCTCAACAATGTTAAGCCATCTGCCCAAGTCACAGAGTTCCCAGTTGCCAGAGCCAGGATTCGAAGCTAGGTCTATCTCTTCTGGCTTTGGTTTTTTTTCTATTTCACTATGCTGCCTTTAAAAAAATCATATAAAAGGCAAATAAATGATTGATGTTGTTCTTCCTCAAGGGCATGAAAGGAATGTACAAACAGCACAGTCATTTTCTGTAGTAAAATCTTTTAATTATGACCCAAATCACAGCACTGCCGTGCTAAGCTGAATGTGAGCTCACCTGAAGTCAAAGCACTTCACAGCAAGTTCAGTGGCAACAATTCAGCTCTTTTTCTATTAACAAATAGAGAACCCTGGGAAGGAACGTTTTATCCAACTTAGACCAAAATCTTATAGAGTGAGACATTTACAAGGATGCCCGCAGGAGGGGAAAGAAAAGGGAAAGGTAGAGTTTGCAACTTACTATCTTTAAAATTTCACTTGGGAAGCTACTGTTATTAGGTTTTAGAATACAGTACACCCGTTTTGAGGACTGTTTTAGGGAATATTTGCAGGGAGTATAAAAGCCTGAATGAACAGGTTAGCAGGATTGTGTGGCTAGGACCATCTGTCCAGCTTGATGGGTTCAGAACCAAGTCTACAGCCCAAAGGAAGATTCCATGTTTCATGCGATACTCATGATTCACCAATGGTTGCTTTTCATAAGTAATGAGATAACTCATCTCATTTGTTTCCCAAGGTAGGCGATGGATTCTGTCATTACTTTCAATGATGTATTTACCCTCCATCATTTTTAATCTTTGAGCATTGTGAATGTCTACAAAGCACTTTAGAATCATCTGACCCCGATGATTCTAAAAGTGCAGAATATCCTAAGCTTTTCTTCTTTTAAAAGGCTCTGAATCAGGCAATGGCATCACAGAACTTTAGTTTATTACCTTGTTATTCTTTTGTATTACCTTTTTAATCTTTTGTATAAGATGCATGTATATAAAATATATGTGATAAACACACACAAGATAGGAAAATTCTAAAAAAATACCACTGGAATTGAGCAAAGACTTCCTCATCCACCTGTGCTCCTCAGTAGGTGACAGAGGAGAATATGCTTGAAGATTCCAAGTGAAAGAATCTTCCAGCACACAGAAGAGGCAGACACAAGGATGATGAAAAAGAGGGATGTCCTGGAAGAAAGTATCCTTCCAGGAGATCCAATAAAACACTGCATTTAAATTAAGTTCAGGGCTTCCCTGGTGGCGCAGTGGTTGAGGGTCCACCTGCCGAAGCAGGGGACACGGGTTCGTGCCCCGGTCCAGGAAGATCCCACATGCCGCGGATCGGCTGGGCCCGTGAGCCATGGCCGCTGAGCCTGCGCGTCCGGAGCTTGTGCTCCTCAACGGGAGAGGCCACAACAGTGAGAGGCCCGTGTACCGCAAAAAAAAAAAATTAAGTTCAATATTCATACTAAGTCACTCATGACAACAATATATCCCATCTTGAACTAATTTCTCTGTGACAAGATGACAGCCAACTTCATCACCTGTAGGGGCAAGAAAGTTTCACCAGGATTGTGGAATTCATTGATTCATTTCTTCAGCATTTCCTGAGAACCTACTCTCGTTACTCTTTGCTCATCCTATCCTTCCAGTTCTGAGTGACGAAAACAGAGGATTGAGCAAAGGGTAAAAACAATTTAGTCCCCAACCTTCATAGTTAATTTGTTAATTATGCATATTTATCACCAATATGAGTATAGCTTCTGCCTCTCTCTGGAACAGATCACTTCTTCACTCAAAAAATTTTGTAAGTGCACCTTCGGGCCCGAAACAGTAAGTATATCCCATAAGTCTAAAAAGAAATACAGGCATGCTAAGTCATTTTCATCAAAATCCCAATATATAACTGAAGGAAATTTGGCTTCCGGTGTTGTCTCATTAAGGCAAATGAAAGAAATGGTGACTTACCATAACAAGGTAAATATCAGAATATAGATGCTAAAATTTTAATGAAAATCATTAGAGTTTGCACCATAGGAAATTTAGTGGATATATTCTGAGTATCGGGCTCATGCTTTAGAGGCATGTTGAGGCTAATTAATTTTGTTCATTTCAAAAAGGAAGAGGCTAGAGAACAGGGTCCCAGTGACCAACGGGGTTCTTCCAAGTGTGAAAGACATGAGAAAAATGCAAAGATAACCTGGTAGTTTTCAGGGAGCATTGCCATGTTTCGTTACTATAATTTCATCTCAGCAAAGGGCATACTCAGCATCCAGTGAGTATTTATTTAATCCCTCAGTAAAAATGGAAGCAAATGGCTCTGCTGAGGAGGTCTCAGGAGCAGAAGATCTGACCGGGTTGACCGCACAGTTGTGCCCCTGAAATCTGGGACAAGATAAATACCAGAGGTTTGAGGTCAGCTCTCTAATGGAGAGACAGGTATGTATTAGGAATATTCACAATAGTCTTTGAAGCAAGATGGTCTGGCTGTTTGCCTATTGCCCCCAGGTTTTAATCTGCAGTTCCATGTCCCTCCTGCCTGGAGCTGGAGGACAAGTAGGCAAAGGGCAAAAAGGGCCAAAGGGCAAAAGCAGACAGACCCTCCTGTCTCCTGCGTAAGGAGACTACCAAGCTCAGAATACTACAGCGTTTTGAGTTTAGGAGTCAGGTGGGCCGAGATCTTTTGGACAGGTGACTCTTAATGTGCAGTCATAACCATGACATTTTCTTGGCAGCCGCTGGTCGGTACCAGCGCCCCTGAGCAACCACAGACTGGGAGAGTAATATGGGTATTTCCATGAAGCTGAGTGCTGACACTCATCATTTTCATAATGACTGTATTTCTCATCTCCTCCATTTCCATGGGCCAGCCATAAAGTGTGTAGTGTAGCACAACTACCTGTATGTGCTTCTACTTACTCAAGTTTACAGCTTCTGTACAATACTGATTAATCCTCCCTTCTCCATGACACTGAGGCAGTAACATTCTAATGCCATCTTTATTATTGTTCAGCAGATACCATACTACTGCCTACAGAAATAGTGTAGATCATGGAACTAGTGTTTGAGGTCCATAAAATGCAAGGTTATGAATATTTCATTACTATACATTTTATTTCCCTGTCTATTCTGCATCTCCCAAAATGTTGTTTATTTATTGGCTCACTGTTCACCAGGAATACTTAATTCTTTTTTTTTTTTTTTTAGCAGTATGCGGGCCTCTCACTGTTGTGGCCTCTCCCGTTGCGGACCACAGGCTCCAGACACGCAGGCTCAGCGGCCATGGCTCACGGGCCCAGCCGCTCCGCAGCATGTGGGATCTTCCCAGACTGGGGCGTGAATCCGTGTCCCCTGCATCGGCAGGCGGACTCTCAACCACTCTGCCACCAGGGAAGCCCCTTAATTCTTTTTTTTTTTTTTTTTTTTTTTTTTGCATTACGTGGGCTTCTCACTGCTGTGGCCTCTCCCGTTGCGGAGCACAGGCTCCGGACGCGCAGGCCCAGCAGCCATGGCTCACGGGCCCAGCCGCTCCACAGCATGTGGGATCCTCCCAGACCGGGGCACGAACCCGTGTCCCCTGCATCGGCAGGCGGACTCTCAACCACTGCGCCACCAGGGAAGCCCCTTAATTCTTAATATAAGGTATGGACTGGATCACCAACCCCAGCCATGTGGTCTGAGCTACATTTGAAAGTAATGATAGATGGTTTTTGTTTTTGCTTTCCTTTTTACATCTTTTTCCAACACACAAATACTTGACTGTCAGATGACCTCACTAACAGGAGTTTCAACTGCTTCGTCATAATTGCATTGATTTGCAAGCCCCACAAATTGACTCGCACACATATCTCCTGTGAACTATGGCTACGTATTTAAATTTTTCTCAACGCCCCATTGTATCCATCTTTGGCTGAAGTAAGCAGTTAGACTTGGGCTGCAGCTCTTGGCAGTGAAAGACACATTGTCCAAGTGCAATTAGCATCATTCCCTGTGCTGGTACAAATGATTTGTATGAATCAGCTGGTCCTGCAAGAGACGCAACCATTATCACCTGCTTCTGAATTTTCCTTTAACTACAAAATTCATATTAGTAAATAGCCAGAGGGATTCAGTCTTAGCAAAATCAGAGCCTGAATGCCATGCATTAAGGTGCTAACTTCTCTCCCACTATAGGGCATAGAAGATATTAATACAACTCTTTGGTACAGGCTGCAAAATATATAAAATATCATAATTATATCTGCAATTCAGCAATGAAACAATTTTCCCCCTTTCTTCACTGTCATCAGCATAATAGCAGCCTATGGGATTTGTATTTTCTGGCTGTGATCCCTTTTATGGGCTGTAGGGAAAAAAAATACAAGCAGGTTAGTTTCACAGCTCTGAGAAGGCCTCATGACAGAAATATTGCTTTTAATGTTATTGTCTCTTTCTAGCTTGTAATCCACTCTCTTTGGGTGGAGAGGCTTCTGTGCTGATGTAGCATCACTTCTGTTTTTCTGATAAACCTCTATGTTCCCTCCTTGCTTCCCCCTCCCATCTGGATGGGGAAATAATTAACCAGCTTTCAGGATCATGCTATGTTATCTATAGGGAGGGGGTTAGTCAGAGGAGAATGAAGTCAGAAGGAGGCATGTCTCCCAGGTTTCTCTTGGAGACATAAAAGAACATAAGAAAGATGCATTCTGAGTGAATATTCACATCCCATTTATTTTGCCAGCCAAGACAAATATCACAGCTCATATCTAACATTTGAAAACATTTTTTAAAATACACTAGAGAAACTTTAATCCATCCAAGTAAAATGATGGATTAATAAGTCAAGGACAGAATAATAGAAGGAAAATATATTATAGAGAATGATGCCCGTGTCAATCTGAAAGGGGCAGAAAAAAAGCTGAAATAGAAACAGGGAAAAAAGTGTACCATAGCAACCTTAAATAAAAAACCCTCCTGTAGTTATGCTAAATGTTAATTAATGTTACCCAAGACCCCTATGGTACTATTACTTCAGAAACAGGTATCTTCAAACCATCTGAGATTCTTTTTGTTATAACCTACACTGTGAGCATCATGGATTGAACACTAGGATAAATATTCCCTCTATAATTATTGGTAATAATATTCTGTGCACATTTATGTCCCCCATCATCATCTGTGATGAGGCTAATCCAGTACTTTCTGCATGAACTGTTATAATACCCAAAGCAGCAGGATGGAATATTATCAAGCTTGGGTTTACCGATGGAAAACATAATGTAATGGAGTTCATTTCTAGAAAGTAGGCTAGGGATGGAATTTGTTAGAATCAGCCATACAGACAGACACCTGGACCACTCCGAGGTGACTCACTGAAGTGACCATTTCTCAGAACAGTATCCTGTCAGTCCCAGAAAGCCATCCTCAATACAGTTCCTCAGGACTCAGAAAATATTCTGTAGTCGTGATGCATTCTTTAATAAGAGGTGAGGTGATCTGAATTCTGTTGTCATCTCAGCCACAGACACTTGTGTAGTTGTGTTCTGCTGGCCATTCTGTGACTCCATTTCATAAATGGTAAAAGGTGGAATAGAACCTTTCTATATTAAGGGAAACCCTCTAGGAATGAAGAGGATTTTTAAATCTGCAAGTTGCCTAGAGATCCCTGGAGACAAATAGTTTCTCTAATGTATTTTTTTTTTTTAAAGTGAGCACACCAATAGTTTCACAAGCAACAAATCATTATTTAGATAGAATTGTTCAAGATTTCCTATAAAAGGAATTAACTGAAGGGAAAGCCTGGAAGTCACTAAAAAGGGCTCAGTTGTAAAATAGAAAAACTGTCATCCATGTTGGACCCTTCTTGAACTCTAAGGTTATAATGAGGAGACCATAGTTGTGCCCACATTTAAGGGGAAAAAAATGTAGCATCTGAAAATTCAAATTTACAAACCAGATCAATTAATGGGTGATTATTCACACTATAAAAGGATTTATTGCTTTACAAATGGATTCCCTGCAGGGTTCCATTTTAATAACTGAGCTCTCTCTCTGTGTTAGGACTCACTGCCAATTAAAAGTCAATCAGAAGCAAAGATAAAGCGCCTCTGAAATTAAAATGTATGTCAATGGGAAATCATCAGTAGAGTTATAAAAATTCGCATTATATACAACTTTGCAAGGACACGGAATTTTTTTCATAAGCCTTTATTGATCACCTAGTACAAACTCAGCTGGTCCCAAAGAGTCACTGCCAGGAGATCTCAAAAAGTGGAATGAATGATCCCTGTCTTGGGAATTTCTACAATGTGATTGCAGTAGTGTGAAGAGGTTCCATCAGCATTTCTGAGGGGAGGGGACAATGCTTTCTTGTGGAAGTAGATCCTGCACATTGTCAATTCCCTTTCACTAACTGCCAAGGAGGCATCTCTGTCACTGCATAACCACAAAATGCCCTTACACATTCCCAACATCTTTTGTACCACCTACCTGCACACCTCTTTGGAGAACCTTTGTGATGCTCAGAAGTTCTGCTTGAATCCTAGGATGTTAGTGCTAGAGGACATCTTAGAGGCCAGGTTCAACTCTTTTGTTTAGGTGAGGGAGATATTGAGGCAAAATGAAATGAAGTAGCAAGTCTTCCAATGGCCACTCCAAGAATCTTTCTATCAAATAAATCTCTTTGGAGAAAGTGAGGACATTGGATGTCTACTATCTAAACTCAACTCTTTTCTACACCAAATTCTTTCCATATTTCCCCATGTTTTCCCTTTCTATCTCTGTCCTTTTCTCTCATTTTCAGGAAAGGAGTCCTCTTACTCTCAGTCAGGTTCAGCTTCCATCTGTTTCCTGGAACCTCTCTTCCCAACGGCTTGGCTTCTTCCATTGGTAGGATTTTAGACCAGGAAGGGTGATAAGTGGAAATCTAGCCCAATGATTCTAATGGCTTTGTGGACAAAGTTCTCTAACAAAGTCAGGAAAGTCCTCTGCTGGGGACTTAAAGAGGGGAGAGGGTTTGGAGCGGCTGTGATGGGTTCGATAGGGTGTAAACAACACGATGAATCCGAGAGATTCTTTTTTATTGTGCTTGGTTCTGTTAAGGTCCAGCTGATGAGATTACACAAAATGTTTACTGACCTAATCAGCATGTTTTCGTTATTTTCTGCAGCAGCTTGCAGCAGTCTGAGGATGTGAGAAGACAAAGCCCTCTTGGAAGTCATTCATAATGGATGAATGAAACAGTATAAGGAGAATGAGGGATTTGGATTTGATAGCAAACATATCATTGAAATGGCTGGCTGCAAGGTCCATCCCAGAGAAGCAAGGTGATTCAACCGGTGATCTAGATTCCGCACTCTGGAAAGCTTCAAGGAGCCAGAAGGCATTTGACATGCTGACTCTGGTGGTGAGAGAATGGAAGAAATGGAGGTGGTGTTTCCGAGGGAAAAGGTCAGAATTTCAGATCTCAAACGTGCAACAGTTTTGCGTAGTTTTGTTGTCTCTGGTATGGGCAGCTGGTGTGGTTGAGGCCTGAGGCTGAGTCTGAACCAAGTTATTAACAGAAATGTTAAAACCTCTAAAAAGGGTATGGAAAGAGAGAATGAGACAGGTGCTGAAGTCATTTTGTAAAGTAAATGGAAGTGAATTTGAAAAGAATGACTCAAATTTCCATTAAAATGCCTCTGGGACAAAAGATTACAAGAAGATATGCAACAGTTCTCAACTCCCTTCATATTAGTAGAATGCATTTGGGAAACCTATAATAAGGCTTCATTTACTCACTGAATTTATATTGATGTCGTTATTCAATCAATAGGTAGGTATTTTGGATACAGTGTTCATAGTATAAACAACGGGAATATCAACCCTGTGTCAGACACTGTACTAAGCACTGCTTTGCAATTGGGAATAAACAAGTACCTGCCTTAAGGTATTTACAGCCCAGTGAAGGAGGAAAAAGATTCAATCTCAGCGGACTGTATAGTAAGTACTAACGGTGTATGCTCACAGAATGAATGCCTGCTTCAGTCTGTAGAATCAAGGAAGGGTTTCTGGATGAGGCAACATCTAAGCTGGGACTTGAAAGATAATATGAGTCAAAGAAGTGACAGGTGATGCTGATAGGTGCTAGCAAAGGAAACGACAAGAGCAAAGGCTCAGGCACAGAAAGGAGCAGCTTTCAGAAGCAGCTGAGCTGAGCAGCATACAGAAAGAGTTAAAGGTATGGAGGTGATGGGAAGTTAGGCTGGGAGGAAAGCAATAGCAGGCAGCACATGCACAAGGACCTCTTATCACTCTAAGGAGTTGTTATTTTATCCTGAAAGCATAGGAAGCAATGAAGAAATTTTTATACTGGAGGAAGGATGTGAGCAGATCTGCATTGTTAGAAAGCTCCTTCTTGTTGCCATTTAGAGAGTGTATTAGCCTGAAGAGGTGGGCATGGACCTATGAAGTCCGGTCATACTAAGTCATTATACCAGTGAGGGAGAGAGAAGACTGGAAGGTAACACCCAAGACTTCTGGCTTGTGCAAGAGAAAGGCAGTGACCCAAATCTTGCATGTTTGAGCAGTCGGTTTAGGCAAAGGGAATAGGAAGATAATAGCCCCATCTTAAGCATATTGAGTTAGAGATGCTAGTGGGCTATGCAAGGGAGCATGGTCAATTGGCAGATGTGAAGTCAGATCCCGTGAGAGACCTGGGCCTGCAGATGGGGATGTAGTTCCTTCGTGTAACTGAAGCCTTGAGACGGGGAAATCCATGAGAGACAATGAGGAGGGGGGTGGCAGGAAGCCTGAGGAACTCCACGTGTCACAAAACGATTGCTGAAATTCAGGTATAAGATTATGCTGGTCTCGCAGTCTAAAAGATCATAGCCGTGGGAGCGAAAGGATATAGGTAGGTTTCTGGAAATGATATAGAGGTGATTCCAAACTTAACGTTTGTGAGGCCCCAGGATGTCTTTCATTACAACAAATGCTTGGTTGACCCAAATGCCTTAGAAAGTCATCTTGTTGTGTGTTCTTTTTAGGGAATGATGAAGCCAGTTCAGGTATCCCAAAACAGAAGACACTGCTAGTTACTAGCAGAATTCACTGCTAGTGACTCTAACTGCCACTAGTCAAGGGAATTTTCTGCAACATGTAGTCACGTAGGGCCTGAGGTTAAATTCTTGAAGTGTAAGCAAGTCTTGAAGGTCCAAGCTGTAATCAGATGGATAGTTTTATAGCAAAGACAAAATATTCATTGACACTCCAATATCTCAGTCTAATTCAGTAACTGGCTCTTCCTACTTGTCCTCTATTTGGCTGAATATCTGGTTCACTCAGTCTTTTCAACAGCCCTAGGGGAGAGCCTATGCATTCCAGAAAACCAGGAGATATTCTCTCAATCTGGGGGTAAAGGCACCATACACATAGCTTCCTAAAGTCCGGGTTGCTGCATCTCTCTTTCCCGGGTTCCACCCTGTACCACCCTGTACCCTGTACCTAAGGGAACCTTAGCAGTTCTCCTTTTTTGGAAGTATTTTCTCAGTCTGGAGAAATGGCAGGTTCCCATTCTCCAGTCACTCCTAAGTAGCCTGACTCTGGTAGATAACGTGTCTCTGGGACTCCCTGTCCCTACCTGAACTAACCCACCTTGGTGTTCTGCCTCCAGGCCCTATGCAACTAGCTTTCTTTATTCTCTAACTCTCTAACTTTCAACTGCTAACTCACTCGAAGCTCCCCAAGACACGTATAAATTTTAAGATCAGCATTTTTAAAACTTTACCTCTTCATTCAATAGCAACTTGGGCTAAGAGAGCTCTCAGTTTTCTCATCCATAAAATGGGAATAATAATAAGCTTACCACAGTACCTGACACATGGTTATGGCTCAGTAAATCTTAGCTATCATTCTTATCATTACTAGGGTTGAAGTCCCAACTCCCATATTCTGTGTAATAAAAAGTAAGGTACCTTCTCACTGAGCCTCAGTGTTCTCATTTGACAAATGGGGATTATAATGCCTGCCTATCTCCTAAAGTTAAGAGGCTCCGATGGGAGACCGTAAACAAAATTGCCTTGCATGTTACAGGAATCTACGGAAATATTACGTTTTTGACATTTTCTTTTAAGGTAGTACCTTGCTTAGGTGTTATCACCAGAAAAACAACAATAATTGTGTTGAATCCTAGCTCAGGCTATAGAAGATGTGAGAAATAGGAAATCTGACTTAGAATTTTGTCACACAGTTGCCTTTGATAACATATGTGAAGGAGACTCAAAGATTCTCTGACTTTTATTTGAGGTTGAATTCTCGGAAAGCTGCATACCTGAACCATGAATACTTAGTTCCCAGTAAAATGTCTTCTCTGAATTATTTAATAATACAAGGCTATTACAGTTAAGAATTAATCTAAGAAATGGCCATGTGAAGCATGTTCTGCCTCATTTATGAAGTTCCCATTGAAAACATTTGTCCATTCTTCTGCTCAGCATTAATAAGGATCTACACAATAAATACCAGCAAAAACTTAATACTAGGACTGAATTCAGTGCCTCTTTACGTACATTTATGATTCTACCTATGATACAGGGAGCACTATGTATCCCAATTTTTAGCCTGGTTTATTAAAGGGATTGCACATGGTCTGGAACTGGCCAGCTGATGAGGATTTAGGCTAATTGGGGACAAGCTGATCATTTTTCCCTCTTAGAGAATGTCTCCTTCGTTACTTAGCACAGCACTCTTGTCCTCTGCTTACTCATGATTTCTACTTATAAGTTACCTGGCCCAGGTGTTGCCTCATGACCTCTTTTTAACTTCACCTCTCATCACTAACTGGACGAATTCTTTCTTTCCTGCAGTTCAAATCCCTGAGGGAAGGGATGTGATTGCCTCAGCCGAGCACTTGCACATCTGTTTGGGAAGAGCCCTTCGTGGCAGGCCCAACTCGTCTGCTGGCAAACTGGAGACAGGCCACCTGGAACAGGGGACCATTCTCAGTCCAACCAGGACAGGGCAGAGCTGCTGATTCAGAACATGCTGTCCAGACAACTTCCCTGACTGAGGTTTGCACTTTTATCTTTTGTTTTATTTTGTTTGTTTGTTTATTTTTTCCTGGTACATAGGAATGTCAACGTCTAAGCCTTCTTTGAGATAAATATTTTTTGAAAATTAATTGATATATTGACTTAGAAACCTTTTTGAGCAGGCACTAAATCAACATTGCAACTCATTTCTCTTTCTAAAAAATGAAAGGAAAACCTAGTTAACTGAGAGGTTTCTTAAAGGATTCTAATTAATTGAGATTTTATTAACAAAAGGCCACTCTGGCACATTCCACAAATGATGGAGTACCTCTATTTGCCAGTGTTAGTGGTACAAAGTGGCACGGTACATTGTCTGTGCCCTTCCTGTTTCTAAAGTCGGGTCTTACAAGTCCTGAGCGATCGGGTATACGTGGTGGTGTGCCGAAGTCATCTAGGACCAGTTCTCAAGAGTTGGTTGCTAAACTTTCAAGCATTTTGTGAGCTGCTTGTTAAACACAGCCCTTGTTCAAATTCCGTTAAATCAACTCATAATTAAATCACTTATATTAAAAGCATAGGTAGTTAATATTCAAAACTCATCACTTTCTTATTAGTTTATTACATTATCTCTTACCTCTGCTTTTGAGGTTTGTGATGCCCCTTGTACCTGTGAGGTTAAAAGACTGTATAATTGCATCCTCCTGCAAATCTCTTTCAGCTCCATGTGCAGAGACATCATGCTGGCAGCTTGAAATCCCAGATGATGGGAATATTTACACCATGGAAATAGACACACACACACACACACACACACACACACACTACAAATCTGCCCTTCCCCACCATGCCTCCTTCCTGGAGAGCCAGTTGTTAAACATTTTCCACCACATCACTGGGTATCTGTTTTACACATTGAAAGGAAAACTTTTATATGTGCTCAAATTGGCAGCAATCTTGGAGTCGGATAAAGAATACTTTTAAAAAACGTTGGGAACCATTGCTCTAACCCTGTCACCTATCTATCAATCCATTAAACGCTTTCTCCAATAACACAAGCACTGAAGCCTTTCTAGATCACCTCTCTCATTTAACAGCCCTTCTATAACGTAGAAAATCTCAGAATGCTTTATTTTTTTGAAGGGTGTGGTTAAAGTTCTCTGAAGCTTAGACACAGAAACCCACACATATGCACCTGTACAAAATGTCCAAGTGAGAACCATGGTACATTCACCACTATCAATAAATGATAATAGAGTTTAAGTTTCTTGAAACAATTACAACTTACGTTTAAATTCAGATGTTTTACTGTCTCATCCACTATACATATTCTGGAATACAAATGAAGTATACTAACGTTTTACTCCACATTTTTGATTCATGATGACCTCATTAACCGTCAAGTAAATTAATCCTAATTATAACCTTTTGAGACATTACTACATTAATAGGATGTGGAAGAGGCTTACTGATGGAATATTTCGTTAATATATTTTGCCACTTAAGAAATTGCCAAAGTGGTTTAATGTTTCAAATTCTCTTACAAAACAACTGAACAGAGTGATGGCAAAAGAAAAAAAATATATATATATATATATACACACACACATACACATATATGACCTAATCACTATTGGAAAATATATGTACTTGGGACTCAGGGAGGGGGGAGGTTTGTGAGTATGGCAAACAGGCAAGGTGGGCCTGCCGTAAGTTGATTTGTGTGATGAGCTAAGGAGCTTCCTAGGCAGACCTCATCCGAATGGAACAGAGAACCAAACACAAGCTCAGTCAGGAACAGAGCCAGGGAGGGGTGATTATGAATACATCAGAGCATCTGTCACTTGGATTAGCTCCTGGCCTAGTCCTCTACCCTATGTCTGAGTCCTGAGGCGAGTTGGGATAATATAAGTGAAAATGATAGGGCTGCTCAGGAAATCCATTCTAAGATGTTAGAGCACATGTGTTATTGCTTTGGGGACCCTCTAGTGTAACAGAAGTCTAAGAAAAAGAAAAACACCAGTTCCCCCGCATTTCACAAGGGGATTCTGTACAGCTGTGGCATCTCATGGGTACTTGAGCATTGGTGGAGGAGGAACCATGGAGGTGGTAGCCTGCCAAAGCAGCGGTAGTTGGGCCCATCAGAGGCCACGGTCCCCCTGGTAAGGCAATTGGTCTGGGCAGAAATGTATCCATATCTAGTGGAAGAGGTAGTGGTAGAGATCAGACGTGGTCCACACACCAAGTGCAGGACCTAGAGAGTCGTATCAGAAGAACAAAAACAAAGGTGAAGCATGGTAACTAACTTGACTGACTTCTGAATTCATTGGATATACTACCTAAGATTCTGAAAACTTTGGGGGCAAGGGAAGAACTTGCTAGAATTTTGCCTTAGTGGGTGGTGACGAGCTTATCAAAAAGAGTTGCATCTTTTCCTGTCTTGTTAGAAGATTCCTGATGCAGATATAACTCGCACCAAGCCAAGAGCACTTTCTCATCAAGCTGCTAGGCGGTTGATGCCGTGGAGGTGCATATCAATGTTCATGGATTGTGCTGGTCATTGGGTTACTTCCTCAAAGAAAAGTCATTGTGGGGGCTTCCCTGGTGGTGCGGTGGTTGGGAGTCCGCCTGCCGATGCAGGGGACACGGGTTCGTGCCCCGGTCCGGGAGGATCCCACATACCGCAGAGCAGCTAGGCCCGTGAGCCATGGCCGCTGAGCCTGCGTGTCCGGAGCCTGTGCTCCGCAACGGGAAAGGCCGCAACAGTGAGAAGCCCGCGTACCGCAAAAAAAACCCAAAAAAACAAAAAAAGGCATCGTGATCATTTCAATAGAGTTTCTGAAGGGCATGTGGAAATGCTCCCCATTCTAGTTGTGGGACCACAAGAGTGCCCACTTCTTGGGCTGAGGTGCCAGCATGAAGATCTCTTGCATTGGAGAATTCGGATACCATCTTGGGTACTTGAAGTAGGAGCCACCCCGGCTCCTTGGATGATAAGCTCTTTTAAGACACATGGGGATGGTCTGTGTCATCTCTGGGAATTAGCGAGAACTGTTGGGAGAACAAAGACAATGGAAACTCTAGGCCAACTCCCAGATGATACAATTAGGATGCAGAAATAAACCACACCTACCAACACCTGTCAGGGCAGCACAGCGTCTTTGTGCAAATTACAAAAAACGGCAGCCTCTCTGAGTAGCTGATTGGCAAGGAGACACACCTTTTTCGGGCTGACAGCCCCTCACCAGGACACAGCTTGCCAGGCAGGGACCAGCTGCCCACCCCTCCATGCATTTGTGCATTGCACAAAATGCACCACCCTATGGCCCAGCCCACCAGGACCTGACACACTGTGAGGGGGAGTTCATGGAATGTACCTCGTGTTAAGTACCAGGAATAAATCTGGAAGGATGTGTTTTTGGAGGTCTGAGCCAGAGGCTTCGCTTGAACTGAAGCATAAAGAATGTGTGGCTGGGGCTTCCCTGGTGGCGCAGTGGTTGAGACTCTGCCTGCCGATGCAGGGGACACGGGTTCGTGCCCCAATCCGGGAGGATCCCGCGTGCCGCGGAGCGGCTGGGCCCGTGAGCCATGGCTGCTGGGCCTGCATGTCCGGAGCCTGTGCTCCGCAGCGGGAGAGGCCACAGCAGTGAGAGGCCCGCGTACCACAAAAATAAATAAATAAAATTAAAAAAAAAAAAAAAAAAAAAAAAAAAGAATGTGTGGCTGGAGCAATAGCCTGGGGAATTAGCCCTTCCATCTGGCCCGACAGTATATGCATATCACTGTTTTGCAGCCCCAAACAGCTGCCAGTCGTAAAGGACACAAAAGGCCCAGAAAATAACTTTTTAGAACCAGAAAATGTCATATCCGTGACTGAAAAACATTATTGCAGGCCCAGAAAAGATCCTGAAATTGATGGAGGTCATCTCCTCACAGGAGAGGCTAAAAGATCCTCAGGTATCCTGGCTGCCATAAGCTGCTCCAGGGATCTAAGCAAAGGGCAAGCTCGTGCATTGCTGGGTTCCACCGTGAGAGCGACCCTGGCAGTTGAACCCAGAGGAGAAGGAGACTTCGACAGAGATAACATGGATACACAGGGAGGGGCGGAGGGTAGCAAACTGAGACAAAGTTATGTCTACTACTGGGGCTCTGGCATGTCTGGCATATGGGGAAATTGGAAAGAATGGGCTTATGAAACTCATATTTGAATGACTCCAAAGATAGAGATGAATATAGGGGAACAGGGAGCTGGACACCAAGCATCTACAGTTAGGGGAGAGGAATAGTTCTGAGAGCAGAGTGCTGTTCCCCATTGCATTTGCTCTCCTGGCTAGAACCCCATGCACAGGTGTAGGAGTCTGAAGCTGTTAGTAGGGGGACCGGAAACTGGTGGCATTGTCAGTAGGACTTGAAAGGACTGTCACTGAACTGTAAGACAGTGGTCACAAGTAGCCGTGTTTGTGAGCCCCTAACCAGGGCAGTGTCACAAAAGGGGGCATTCCTCCCTACTTTGTAGAAATCCCTGGCATTTAAGGCATTCCAGAGGGTTGTGGACGTGCAGGTCTTTGGTGCCTTTTGAAGGTGCTGGTGCTGTCCCAAGGCAGTGAAGGAGCCATACCCAGCAGAGGTGACCTCAGGCCTAGGGGCTCAGTAGGGCCAGCAGATGGGGCAGTACCCATAGAAGCAGCCACGACTGTAGGAGAAGGTGATCACAGAGCCTCATGGTAAGAGACGGGTTTATTTGTGAGCATATGTGACCTTGGACCTCCAGAGATGACTGCACAGGAAGGTGGAGACTTCGTAAAAGCCTGGCATCCAGCATTCACAGGCCACAGCAAGAGCCAGCAAAACCCAGGGGATAATAGATCTTACTTCTGAGAAAACACATGTATTCTCTGACAATTGGGAGAAGAGGCAAAACCTATTATATCCATCATCAGAAATGGTTTCCAGTATCTAAAAACGGTTTATTACCTTTTTGAGCTCAAACTCTAAAATCCAAAAATACGCAGACCGCTTAAATAAAGATGCATCATTCCCGTCATGAACAGGCCTCACTCCTCACTGGCCTTATTTGTCCCCTGAACATGCCAAGCCTGCTCTACCTGAGGGTTTTTGCATTTGCTGTTTCCTCTCTCTGGAAAGTTCTCCCTCAAGGCTTTGCAAAGTTGGCTTCTTCTTGTCATTCAGATCTCAGCTTAAATTCCTCTTCCTCAGAGAGGCTTTCTCTCCACCCATAGACACAATCTCACGTTACGTAGTTTTATGTTTTTTGTTTTTGGGTTTTTTTTTACATCTTTATTAGAGTATAATAGCTTTACAATGGTGTGTTAGTTTCTGCTTTATAACAAAATGAATCAGTTATACATATACATATGTTCCCATATCTCTTCCCTGACACTTATCATTAGCTGAAATTATCTTGTTTGGTTTTTGTTTTTTTTTTAGTTACTTGTCTATTGCCTGTCTCTCTCCAACAAAATGTAGGTACCCCAAAGTTCAAGACATTTGTCTGTCTTATTCCCAGGTGCATTCCCTAGCATATAGTAAGTACTGCTTAAGAATTGTTGAATCAATTAATTTTAAACATTCATTGGCAATTTCTCTGCAATGGTGTGGGGGGGGAATTACTCACTACAGGTCAACATGAAAAACAGTATCTCTAGACTCTTTATCTTACTCATTTTCTAGGTAAATGAGAACCAGGAAAACTTCTGCTTCAAACTTAGTATATAATTTGCTTATATGCGTTGACAGATCATTTTCAAATTCATGCCTCTAACATCTTTGTACACTAACACTTTCCACACATCAATACTTGCTAGAGCATCAGATGTCTCTACTGTTTGGAATTTGCCAGTGCTAACCCAGTGCTGTTAAAATGACACATCACGGGCTTCCCTGGTGGCGCAGTGGTTGAGAGTCCGCCTGCTGATTCAGGGGACACGGGTTTGTGCCCCGGTCTGGGAGGATCCCACATGCCGCGGAGCAGCTGGGCCCGTGAGCCATGGGCGCTGAGCCTGCGCGTCCGGAGCCTGTGCTCCGCAACGGGAGAGACCGCAACAGTGAGAGGCCCGCGTACCGCAAAAAAAAAAAATGACACATCACTAATGAGAATTTGTGATCTATCAGCAGTGCGTAGGATAACCTTCTACTCTATAAGAACACTAAAGCCGTCTGTATACTTTGAGGAAACTCTGATCATCAGAACTGTGCCTGCTTTAAAGATATTTGTAACAGGAGACTCCGTTTCAGGCAGAATTCAAGTTCCTGTCTTGTGTTTTAGCAACTTTGTATACCCACTGGGATTGCTGTCTAATATTTTCCAAGTCCTTTTAGGTGGCTAGTTTGACACCAGATGAGCTTCTAAGACACGCTGCTGAATCATCTTCATTGGAAAATTTTAAGAATAGAATAGGTAACTGCCTACATTAGATTAGCTGTCACAACACTTAGAAGCTGGGGATAGAAACCAATGCAGCCCCTGAGATTTGTCCCAGCAAGGTGATTTTTCTACCTTTGGATAATAATTGGTCCTCCAAAACTGTCAAGTTTTGCTATTAACAAACGAAATAATCTTGAGGGGAAAAAGAGTATATTAACCAATATTGGGGGTTGTCTATACATATTTTTTTTCCACTAAGCATATAGCAGAGGGATATCTTGAAGAGATATTTAAGACCAAAAAGACCACTGACTTTTGGGGACATTCCCTGATGTGTTTGGCACTTTTTAAATTTTTGCTTTTTTTCCTTTTTTATGTAAATCATCCCCTAGTAACTAGCATGGGGTATTTCTGAAATTCATTTACTGCCATTTTGTTGTATTGTCCAACAGATTGTTTCTAGTACCTTCTGATGTGTGGCAGCTGTGTTTTAACAGTTCCAAGTGTACCATATGAAAGTAATCAAAGACATTAACACACTAGTGTCTGCAGCTCTAGAGGTATTTCCTGAACGTGGTACTGCTGGGCCGTGCAAAGTTGTACGTAAATTACTTTTTTTTTTTTAGCATGCCAATGTGTTCTCTTAATATATGTAGAACAATCACATGTTTGTGTTTGTATCCCTGTCTTTGTGGCATAGCTATCGACAACGGGCAAGCATACTAAAATCTGTATTCAAGTGCCATTTTTACAGAGCATAGAATATATAACACATTAATCTGTGCAAAGTGATCTCTCAGATTCCCAAAGGAGGAAACAGTTAAAGTTTAGTGTTTTCTCTGATATAGTGTACCCTGGGTAGATTGGTAATGGCTAAGTACATAGCATCCTAGTGTAAGCAGTTATTGGGAAATGTTTCACATACAGTATTTTATTATAGTCAGATTCCACTGTACTTAAAGTAAATATCCCTGGATCCCCTCCAAAGCTGAAAGAGTGGAGTTGGGCTACAGAATCTGGTCATTCAGCAATTGTATATTATAATGAATGAGGGGAGGGATTTGAAAAAAGTGTTGCTTTGTTTATCATAAAAGGTGAGGAGAGGTAGAATAACCTGAAGAAAGTATACTTTCAAAGTACTGTTTGTCAATAAAGCAATCAGTTGCACAATCCTGAAAGAAGATATCGGCATTTCACGTATATTACATAAGCAAGGGATCTGAGGATGAAGCTTAAAAATTAAGGCTCAGGCTTCCCTGGTGGCGCAGTGGTTGAGAGTCCGCCTGCCGATGCAGGGGACACAGGTTCGTGTCCCGGTCCGGGAAGATCCCACATGCCGCGGAGCGGCTGGGCCCGTGAGCCATGGCTGCTGAGCCTGCGCGTCTGGAGCCTGTGCTCCGCAACGGGAGAGGCCACAACAGTGAGAGGCCCGCATACAGGAAAAAAAAAAAAAAAATTAAGGCTCCAAATGTGGCACATGCTGTCATAAGTCATATTCTAAGATTTAAGTCTAGCTTTTCACATATCCAATGTCAGCACACTTTTGCAATCTTTATCAAGAAATGTAAACTCTTTTATCATGTGACTATGTTTTCCAGTATTTCAATGGACAGAAATATTACAGATATGGATACAGATACAGATTTCCAGAGAACATCCCACCTCTTATTTTAGTGTACCAAGTTCACTGTCCTGGCTAGATGAAGTAATCTTTCCAAACATGCTTTAAATAAGGGGTTCTAGGACTCTGCATCCAAGAGCCTGCATTTACTTGGCATTCCATTTCTCCCTAGTGACCACTCGTAACAGAGTCTCAGTGTGTCTGGCCCATGTAGGACTTTCACTCTTAATTAAAACAGTGATACCAAAAGCTTTTAATGATTCCCCAAATGCTATTATAAGGCACAGGGTAAATGTTAGAGCTGGGGCCCATCCTGGGGAACGACTAAAGTTTGTAACTAACATTTTCCGCACTGCTTCATCCACTGCCTTCCTTTGGCCTCCCACTGGACCTTGCTAGGCACTGGGCCACATCTAACCTTAACTCCTTGCTGAAGGAATCTCTTTGGAACATCAAACACCAGAAGAGTACATTTTTCAATCAGAAAAAGAAAATGGTTTAAACTTTCAATTCTATCTCTCCATTTTCTGGCTTTCTCCTGGATCCAACTGTCTTACTTCTTTACCTAGGTAAATATGGAGAAACTATGAAAGAAAGTGTCCTCTGCCTGACAACACCTTGAAAGCTTACACATTATCAATCTTCAGTGGAGTCTGCATTTAATGAGCACTTACCGCCAGCAAATGGCAATACTGAAGATTTCTTTTTCATCTAGACTGAATCCCTATCCTTAGAGGTGTGCATGAATGTGGTCTCCCAGAGAGATGGAGATGAATCTCTTGATAGACAAATAGATGTTGCTTTGAGAGAGAAGAGTTAAGGATTGTCCTACAATACAGAACCCTTGCTGCGTATGTCTCTCATTTCTGAGCCTTCACTTTGCCTGTTCTTCTCAAACAAAGAAAATCAGAAACAGTTCCTGAAAAGTTGCCATTTGGATCAGCTACTTTAATGTACTCCACAAGCTCTTTTCAGGATACTTAGAATGTGCAAGGTACACGTGCTGTGCAGGAGAGAGGCACAAAATGAAAAAATCAAGCGCCCTTTCCTCCAAGAGCTTACTAGCCAGTGGGAGGGCTGGGTGTGTAAAGGAATGGACTGAGCTGGCAGAAAAGCTCAGCAAAAGCCCTGAGGTGGACCACGTACAAGGTGGGAACTTTGCAGCACGCTTGAAAACGATGGAGTTGCTTGATTTGGCTGAAGATTAATCTCCATGGAAGAATAATGGGACAAGAGATGGAAGAGGGGCTAGGAATAGGAATAAGGCTGACAAGAAAGCCTAGATCCAGATGATGGGAATTTGAATGCCAGGCTAAGGTTCGACGTTGCACCTGAAGCAATAGAGGGCCACTGGAGACTTTGGAAGAACAGTGACCAATGTGATCAAATATCTGTCTTTCCTGTTAACTGCTGAGGTGGTCTTCAACTGAAAAACTCAGAAATTATTCAGGATAAGCTTTAACAGCATCACCAACATCACCCAAATTTTGTGAGAACACAGTGCTTTTAAAACTAACAGAGTTATGGGGCTTCCCTGGTGGCACAGTGGTTGAGAGTCCGCCTGCCGATGCAGGGGACACGGGTTCGTGCCCCGGTCCGGGAAGATCCCACATGCCGCGGAGCGGCTGGGCCCGTGAGCCATGGCCGCTGGGCCTGCGTGTCCGGAGCCTGTGCTCCACAATGGGAGAGGCCACAACAGTGAGAGGCCCGCGTAGCGCAAAAACAAACAAACAAACAAAAAAAAACAGTTACAACAGAAGAATAGATATATCTGTATATATCTATACATGTATATTGAATCACTTTGCTGTACACCTGACACTAACACAACATTGTAAATTAACTATACTTAAATTTTAAAAATTGTTTAAAAGAATTATGACAGAGAAGGCAGAAATCACATTGTAAGCCTGTATTTTCCACCTCTAGATGCTGTGTGTTAGAGTAATGGCTGATCTTAGCACAATCACAGAAGAGAAAAGGTTTGTCTTGGTGTGTCCCCTACCCAATCCACCTCCATCCCTCCTCCAGCCCCTGCATCTCCATGTATTCATCTTCCATCTCAAGTGCAACAGGAAGAAGGGAACTAGCTGTCCACCCTCACCTAACCTAATGCTTTAACAGAAGTAAGGGGCAGGGTACTATATGAAATTAGTGTTTGAAGTGGAAGACTCCTTTTGGGTGTGATTCATGAGGGTCAGATTTAAATTTTCTTGCCCTTTCCTCTCCCACCAAAGCAAACTCCATCTGATTTTTTATCCTTGAAATTCCTAGGCACCAAAGCTCTTCTGGTGTGCTATGGTTGGACTTAAAATCAAAAACAGTGTAGAGAAAAACCTTGAGCAAATTTATATTAAAATGTAAATAACCAATAGTGTAGAAATCTGTCAGGTTCTCAGTAGGGAATAGATGGCGTGCTCAAATTAGGATCATTTCATGAAATTTAATGAAGAGACTATTTACAGAGTTGTGGGGAAGCCACAAGGGTTAGTGCAGCACTCTGGGATGATGAAAGCACAGCTGTTATCAGACCTAGATCCAAGAAAGGAGGGTAGGGAGTGCTTCCTGGGACCCAAAATGAGAGTCATACATTGAGGGCTGTCATGAGGGGAGCTCAGAGCTTTAGACAAGGGACATCATTGGCCCAAGGTGACTCTGCAGAGAGAAAGGGGAATAAATACCCTGATCTCACTTTTTCCCCTCCCTTCAGTCTGTTTCCAGGGCTCCCCATTGGCTGGTCTCAACCAGAGCTGGAGGGCAGGGGAGTCCATTGATAAAGTTCTTGTAAATCAGCTTTCCCGTGCAGAGTTGGGTAGAAAGTGCAGACTACATTTGGATGGGTGAATCGTGTACCGAGCATGAAGAGGGAGGGAGAAAGAGAAAGTAAAAGCAACAAGCTTGCGGTGAGGGTGGGAAATGTTGAAGAAAGAAAGGCTGAAACTTATCTTTCCAGAGGATTGACTTTGTTCTTGCACACGCACACACACACACACATCATTTTCAAAACTCAGTAAACAGTGTTGGGACTTCCTTGTTTCTTCTAAAGTCGAAGGAAGACATTTTCAGTGACCCCTCATTCCACAAGATGGACACCCTTCTTTCTGTGAGGAAAACAAGTTCATTCAAATCCAGACACTAATGAGATCATAGTGTGGACCCAATTCACTGTGAGGTGCATAGACGGTCTTATTTTTATTAGCCAGTTGGGAGTATACATGAAGAACAGCAGATAGAACAAAATATTTCTTCTCTCTTCCTGTAAGACAGCCTTTCAGGGCATACACAGCCAGCCTCAGATGGAAACCCACGAGCTCGAGTTCCTGGAGTCTCTCCAAAATTCCTCTTCTCTCCTCTACCCCTTAGTCCTTCCCCCAAGCAAGGACCTACTTCTCTAAATCAAAGTTTTAGAGATCCTCATTCTTGGTTCTGTCCTGGGGAGGTGTTTTGAAATTTTTGTTCTATACCTCTTTAATTTTCCTGAGGAGTAAGATAAGATTCTGATGCCTGAAGTCTCTACAAGAGAAAACTTTCTCTTGCTAACAATGAACATAACCTTGAGACATTATTATTCTAAAAGAACCTCTTCCCTCCTGCAGACCTCTCCTTCCTCACCTGTACTCACATCCCCAACCCTTCCCCCAAAGGAGTAAAAGAGGCAAAAGGAATCTGAAACCTTGTTTTGTCACATTAACTTTAGGGGATTTTTTTTTCTGATTGTAGTTGGACAATGGATTCCTTGGTTGATTTGACTGATTTCATAAAATATGTTCATTTTTCTTATATATGACTAAATTATCTTTTTATTCCTAAACATTTTTTGGTTATCTATAGCTGCAAAGGACTATGAAAAATGTGGTGGCTTGAAACAATAATGTGTTAACTTCCACAATTTTATGGGTTGTCTGGGTACCTCCTGCTCGAGATGTCTCAGGCAGTCATCCGAAGCCTCCAGTGGATTGACTCTCCAAGATGGAGCTCTCACATGGCTGGACATTGATGCTGGCTGTTGGTTGAGAGATGAGCTGGGGACTTGGACTAGAACACCTGTCCACAGCCTCTCTTATGTGGCTTTCATTTCTCACAGCATGACAGCTAGTTCCTGAGAGAGAGTATCTCAGAGTGAGCCTTCCAAGAGACCCAAGCAGAGGCTGCCAACTTCTTATACCCTAGTGTCAGAAGTCCCAGCATGGCACTTCCACTTCAAACCTGTCCCCATATTCAAGCGGAAAAGAATTAGACTGTGTCACCCACTTGATGTGAGGAGCGTCACGCAACTACAAAGAGGGAAGGAATTGATAATGGCCACTTTGGGAAACCAAAATTTCATCTCTTCTTTTGTGTTTTCCTAATGAAATTATCATCATTCATTTGTGCCATCATTACTCAGCAGTATGCTTAATATAGTGGAAAGAGCACTGAATTCAGAGTGAGAAGGCCAAGCCAACAGTCTCAACCAGGGGCAGAACCAAGCCAAAGCAGCAGCAGGGCTCTGAGGTACCTCTGCATCCACGTCTAGCTCTTGGACTCTGGGGCATTTCCATGCCTTCTAATCCTGCTCCAGATGGGTGCAGAGTTAAAAAGAAATAATCTGCAGTTGTTTCATCTCCATTTTAGATTCTCCTACCCAACTAATAGATTAGGGGAGGGGAACTGAGCCAGCAAGTTTACCTCAAGAATTCAGGAGCAAATGGAGTAGGCCCAAACAAAAATGACCCCTCTTCAGCCACGGGAGCTGAAAGATAAGTGGGTCTCTCCTCTTTCGATGGCAGATTGGTTCCCCTGCTTGCCACAGGGCAACCTTTGGAGGGTATGAACAGATGAATTTGTACTAATCCCAACTCTTTCACATACTACCTGTGTGATCATGGGCTAAGCACTTTCCAATTTTCTCATTGTAAAATGAGCAGAATAGCATCTCCTCCAGAGGTGCTAGAGGATCAAGATAAATAGTGTATGAAAATTTTGTGAACAGTAAAGCCTTAGGTACAGGTAAAGTACCACTAACAGACTTGCCTAAATCAACTAAGGCAAACTTCTTCTGTAAAGGGCCAGATCATAAATATTTTCAGCTTAGTGGACTTCAGGGTCTCTGTCGCAACTATTCAACTCGACAGTTTTAATGAGTGTGAAACCAGTCTTAGAGGGACCTAGAGATTATCATACTAAGTGAAATAAGTCAGACAGACAAAGACAAATATCATATGATATCTCATGTATGTGGAATTTAGAAAAATGATATAAATGAACTTATTTACAAAACAGAAACAGATGCACAGACATAGAAAACAAACTTATGGTTACCAAAGGGGAAAGGTGGGGGGGAGGGATAAATTAGGAGGTTGGGATTAACATGTACACACTGTATATAAAATAATCAGCAAGGACCTCCTGTATAGCACAGGGAACTCTACTCAGTATTTTGTAATAATCTATATGGGGAAAGAATTTGAAAAGGAATAGATATATGTATAACTGAATCACTTTGCTGTACACTTGAAGCTAACATAACACTGTTAATCAACTATACTCCAATATAAAATAGAATTTTTTAAAAAAGGAAGCCAAAAAAAAAAAATGGTAACAAATGGGTGTGGCCAGATTTGACCCTCAGGCCAAAGTTTGCCAACCTCTGGTCTAATGTACGGTTTCACCTGGGAAAAGAATGGGAGAAAATTTGGGCCAAGTAAACTTTTAATAATATGTTTATACTTTAAGCTATGGTTCAGATACTAGACAAGGTGAATTACAAATGTAAAGAAATGGGAAAATACCATTTGATACTAGCCGTTGATACCTGATTTCCTCCTAGAAAGAGAAGAGTAAGAGAAAATACCCTGACCAGTGCCCAGAAATAAAAAGTGAGAATGTGGGACCTTGGGGGTGAGATCTGGTGAGATCTGGTGTGTCTGGGAAGGGAGGAATAATATTCCATTTTTTCCAGACAGGAATTGACAGTGGGAGTCTGCATGATTCTCAGTGTAGCCTGACCCTGTGAATGCCCAAATCCTCAGCAGGGTTATTTAATTCATGAAATGTTAAGAGTGAATGATTTGGGTTTTATTTTTCTTTTTGTTGTTTTAGAAACCAGTGAAGAGCCTGGGCCCTCATACCTGATTCATTTGGAGCAGACCCTCAATAATGTTGGATCTTGGAGCATAGAGGCAAAGAAAATCATAAAAGGGTGAGTTCTAGAAATATCTAGAAATCACAAGGAGCCCTCTGGGCTGTCACAAACCATGGAAATGGGGTGCAGAAGCATTTAACCGGTGTCCGGGGGGCAGGGGCCCCAGCTGGAGTCTCTGGCAGAAACATTGAGCATATCATGATGTCAGTAACAATGATTACGGCAGTCTTATAAAACATACAACACTTTCTAATAAAATCATAATTAAAGTTTTTGAAAGGTCACTAACCACCCCATTCCATTGATTATGAAGATTTTTTTTTTTTAAAGAAGAGATGTAAGTGACTGGCAATTTTACATGGCTTTAAATGAAGGTTTATCCAAATTTTACCTTTCTGGGATGAAACTGTTTTCTTAGGTGATCAGTTCTTTTTGTGAAAAGCTTTCTCATAGATCATATTCTCTGAAACCAGATTTCCAAACAGCCCAGTGCCAATTTTGGTTTTTTAAAAAATTAGAAGTTAGCAATTAACACTGAGCACTTGAAGAAAGAATGTTCATAATAATAAAAGATTCCAGATAACCCTCCATAGAATAGTGACACGTAAATGTGTGTGTTCACGTCTCTGAGAATAAATGGTGCTAAAAGTGTCATGGCCAGCTCTGTGCTCACATATTCTGGCATATACTTGGCATATTATATTTAGTTTTTGGCTGAGAGATTGGAGTGAGCCACTGCTAATTGTGACTGAAGAAAGCATTTCACAATGTCTTTATTGTATAAGAAAGGCACTGATAGAAGAGAAAGACTTCTTACTAGGACATGGGTGATCGGAATTTAAGTGTGAATTCTGCTACTTCTTACCTCTGTATCCAAAGTTCCCACTATGACTTCACTGGTGGCACAGTGGTTAAGAATCCGCCTGCCAATGCAGGGGACACGGGTTCAAGCCCTTGTCCGGGAAGATCCCACATGCCGCAGAGCGACTAAGTCCGTGTGCCACAACTACTGAGCCTGCGCTCTAGAGCCCGCAAGCCACAACTACTGAAGCCCGCACACCTAGAGGCCCGTGCTCCACAACAAGAGAAGCCACCGCAATGACAAGCCTGCGCACCACAACCAAGAGTAGCCCCTGCTCGCCACACTAGAGAAAGCCCGCGTGCAGCACTGACGACCCAATGCAGCCAAAAATAAATAAATAAATAAATTTATTTTTTAAAAAAAACCTCCCACTAGATTTCTAAATTCTTACTTTTTAAAAAATGTTTTATTTCTTTTTAAAAATATTTTATTTATTTATTTGGTTGCACCAGGTCTTAGTTGCAGCAGGCAGGCTCCTTAGTTGTGGCTCATGGGTTCTTTAGTTGCGGCTTGCCGGCTCCTTAATTGTGGCTCACAGTCTCCTTAGCTGCAGCACATGGACTCCTTAGCTGTGGCATGCGAACTTTTAGTCGCAGCATACATGTGGGATCTAGTTCCCTGACCAGGGACAGAACCCAGGCCTCCTGCGTTGGGAACAGGGAGTCTTAACCACTGTGCCACCAGGGAAGTCCCCCAGTAGATTTCAAAGATCCTCAATTTCATCGTCCGCAAGATGGTAATTGTACCGATCCTTCATATATCACCTAGTTGCTGTGAGAATTAAATGAGAAAAGGTAGGTAAATACAGCTTTGCAAATTGATGTAAAAATATAAGTTCTTTTAAACTGCTGTTTGGAATGATGTTGTAACTAATCGTTAGGTATTTTAAATATATATTTTCAGGTTTCACTTAGTAGGATTCAAGCATGAATCTACTTAGAATGTATTTCAGTATATCACTAATATATATTCAGCATGATATTGTCTTTCCCTCCAATTCCTTTCCCCAACGTTACCAAAGTCTGCAAACTGATAATGAATAGAATGAAAACAAATAGCAAGTTGTGCATTGTGTGGTCAACACTACTGGTTGCCTCCCCAAGAGCCGTCTTCTCCTTTCCCTGTCAACAGAGCCCAAGTTTTATTCATATATCTGTATATAGATGCACATCTTTAGCCCACATTTCAAGGATAAATATTAAGCTTTCAAAGCCAATCATAGTAACCCCATTCCTTTTCCAGTGACTAATTAAGAGATGGGCATGTAGCTCAATTAGGATTGTTGAATGCATAATAATGAACACTTACTGAGCACTTATTGCACACCAGGCACTTTTCCAAGTACTTTATATATATTAATACTATTTCCAACAACAACCCTATGAGGTAGGTTTTGTGAGTAACTTTTGCAGCTCAGAAAACTGAGAGCTAGAGAGGCTAAAAGTACTTGCCTAAGGAAGTAGGAAATAAGAACTAGAATACAAACCCAGGCCATGTAGCTCATTGTCCACATTCTTTGCTATTATGTGATGCTGAGGTGGAAGTCTCCTGAGGGCTTTTGAAAAAGGTATCCTCAATAACAACAAAAAAATATTAAACAGGGTATGTGCTGTTTCATTCTGCTAGACATGTAATGATTGCATGTGATGCCCAGAGTACTGGTAGCTATCTTGTGATGATGAGGGGGGCTAAGCTGATACACTAAGGATACAAGAATAAAAAGATGGAAAAATCCGGGGTTTTGATACTGTGTTGAAGCACTGATTTTACAAACTCTGAAACTTGCCTACTTGAGAACTTCCTATTAGATGAAATAATATATTTTCATCTTTGTTGAAACAGTTTTGAACTAGAATCATCTATTGCTTGCAGCTAAGCATATCCCAGCTGAATTTACACAGACATGCTGTTAGATATGGTATGTCCAACCAAAGTGATTGGCTTCCCTTTGAAGTAGCAGTTTACTATCACTAGAAATATGTTAAGGATGCTGAAAGGGAATTACAACTTTGGGAGAGTAGTTTAGACAAATTGATCCAAGATGTCTTCCAATTCTAGGTTACAGATTTCAGTGAAATTATGGTTTTCCCTATCAAGTAGGATCAGTAAGATGGAAAGTGTTAAAATACAATTGAACAACTTTCTTGATAAAATGTAGATATTTAGAAGATAAAAGATAAATAAAGAAGAAAAGATAAATTAGTAGAAATGTAGGCAGATCCTATGGTTCAGTTAAGGAAATACAATAAAAAATAACTTGGAGATTCAGAATAAGCCCAACTTAATTTGAGGACTTGCTTCCTCAGTTCCATCCTTAAAAATCAAGTAAACAAAATTCTTAACTCTACATCAGCTACCTACACACTTCTCTTTTCCCTTTGCCTCTGGCTTCTAGAAGAACACAAGGCCTCTTTCCTAATTTCTTCCAAAATCCTTGTTACTTGGCTTCTACTGCAACTGAATTGAAAGTCTGCAAACAGTGGTCGCTAATAATTTCTTATCTTGCAAATCCTAAGCATGTTTTCAGCCCTTGACTCATCCAACTTCTTTGTGGCGTTTGGCCTCAACTTTCACTTCTTGCTCCACCTTTCATAATCTCTCTGAATAACCTCACTGTCTCCCATTTACACGTGCCCAGTTCTATTTCACCAGCCCAGAGTTTTCTCCTAACCTGGAGACTTCCTATTTACAACTGTCTCCTGGAAAGCTTCTGTATACTCCTGAAAAACAGGAATCATCTTGGTTCCTCTGTCTCACTCAGCCTCCACATTTCTTACATCTCTTGTCAATTCAAACACCAAACCATGTTCTTCATTTGTCCCTGATCCATTTCCATTGCCCAACTCCAGATCTTCATTTCTCATCTAGGCTTCCAAATGGCCTGCCCTCAAATTCTTTGTGGACCACCAGTGTAATAAATCTGAAGCACAGGTCTGATGATATTTTTTCAGTTTTAATGATTCCTCATTTGGTTTGGTTTCCCCAGAATAACACCCATTTTTCTTAAGGTATTGCTGCAACTGGCCCATCCTACTTGCCAGCCTCAGCTCCAGCTATTCCCTCCATGTACCCTCTGGATTACTTATATGAAACGGCCTGCTTTTCCATCTCTGTGCTATGCACTCATGCTGTTTCTTTAAGTGAATTGTTTCCATCTACCATTCCTTGGCCTGGGAAACTTATCATATCTCAAGGTATAGCTCAGATTGTGCCTCTTCCCTTTATCTTACCCACCACCAGGCAGACTTTTAGGTCCCTATCTGTTTCTATAAACATACCAATACCCAAGCATGCTTGGGGAAAGCAGGAGCTACCTGGATAATGCAATGTATCATCACACCAAGTTCCATGGAAGTGCCCAGGCCTGAGGACCTAACTGCAGCTTAGCTAACGTGTCCTTTTCTGGACATCTTTTGATTTGAGACCAGAGAGAGATGGCACTAAATCTCTCTGCCATTCAGGTAGGGGGAAAATGATTATTCTACAAAGAAACAAACTCATCCCAGCCTCATACTGCTGTAAAGGGCAGCATCAGTGGAGCAACTATTTAAAGATTCTTTATAAGAAAAGTTGAGACCCAATAATTTTATACCTTAACATGTTTTTTAATGTGTATATAAAAATCTCAACACTCTATGACATAAATCACAGCAAGATCCTTTTTGACCCACCTCCTAGAGAAATGGAAATAAAGACAAAAATAAACACATGGGACCTAATGAAACTTAAAAGCTTTTGCACAGCAAAGGAAACCATAAACAAGACCAAAAGACAACCCTCAGAATGGGAGAAAATATTTGCAAATGAAGCAACTGACAAAGGATTAATCTCCAAAATTTATAAGCAGCTCATGCAGCTCAATAACAAAAAAACAAACAACCCAATCCAAAAATGGGCAGAAGACCTAAATAGACATTTCTCCACAGAAGATATACAGACTGCCAACAAACACATGAAAGGATGCTCAACATCTTTACTCATTAGAGAAATGCAAATCAAAACTACAATGAGATATCATCTCACACCAGTCAGAATGGCCATCATCAAAAAATCTAGAAACAATAAATGCTGGAGAGGGTGTGGAAAAAAGGGAACACTCTTGCACTGCTGGTGGGAATGTGAATTGGTACAGCCACTATGGAGAACGGTATGGAGGTTCCTTAAAAAACTACAAATAGAACTACCATATGACCCTGCAATCCCACTACTGGGCATATACCCTGAGAAAACCATAATTCAAAAAGAGACATGTACCAAAATGTTCATAGCAGCCCTATTTACAATAGCCCGGAGATGGAAACAACCTAAGTGTCCATCATCGGATGAATGGGTAAAGAAGATGTGGCACATACATACAATGGAATATTACTCAGCCATAAAAAGAAATGAAATTGAACTATTTGTAATGAGGTGGATGGACCTAGAGTCTGTCATACAGAGTGAAGTAAGTCAGAAAGAGAAAGACAAATACTGTATGCTGACACATATATATGGAATTTAAGAAAAAAAAAAGGTCATGAAGAACATAGGGGTAAGACAGGAATAAAGACACAGACCTACTAGAGAATGGACTTGAGGATATGGGGAGGGGGAAGGGTAAAAAAAAAAAAAAATAAAAATAAAAAAAAAATAAAAAAAATAAAAATCTCAGAAATCTGAGGGCTAAAATTAAAATGCCACCCATATGTTTGTCCTGAAAAATTCAAGAGAAGAAGCAAAACTAGAACTCAGGACTCGAAAAGTTGAGTCATTAAGAACCAATGTGATCCAGAATTATTGTTTTTTTAATAAAATTGAACACAAATATGAAGCTAACTTGATAGAGAAGATAAAATAATGACTTATTAACATTGATGTAGATATAAAACCACAGAAGACAAAACAAAACAGAAGACAAAGTTATTCACATTAATATTTTGATTAAGCATTATATGCAGTTCTAGCCAATGCAGTTAGGTAAGAAAAATAAATGAAGTATGAATGAGAAATTTATTATGGCAATCTTAAGATGTCATTATTTATGTGAAAAGCTCAAAAAAATCTTTTGAAAGTAATAAAGCTTAGTAAGCTTATTATATATGAAATAAATGTATATGTTAAGTATACAAACTCCAGGAGTTTTTCCTATGTATCAGAAATCACTGATTCCCTGTAATAGGGAAATAAACTGTAGTAGTTATAATGCTTGGATATACAAGTTGAAGAAAAGATAGTTCCTAACTAGAGGGTATTTTTCCCAAAAGCAAAGGTAATACTAGGCATGCAAAAGTAAGAGTCTCCAAATCATTAATAACAATAAGCAAAAAATACATATAATAGCTAAGAAAAAATCTGCTCAAAAAGGAAACTATTTCCAGAAAACTGTAAACTTCTACTGAAGAGCATAATGACTATAATAAATGGAGAAACATAACAACAGAAAGACTTAACATTAGAGAAATGGCAATACCTCCTCAAATAATCCTTAAACTTAATGAAATTCAATCGTTCTCAATACATTTTTTCTTGAAACTTAATGATGATCTCAGGCTCACATAAAATCAAAACAAAACAACAAACAAAATATTTTGAGAGATCAGAATAATGAGGGGTGGCTTTGCATTAAGATATCAAAATGTGTTACAAATCTATAATAATCAAAATAATATGACACTGATGTTATCTTCTAACTCTGATTATTTTTTTCCTCTCCTTCTATTCCTCCATAATCCTGAACTGCTCAAAAGCATTCTTTTCTGTGAAACTTTCTTGGACCAGCCAATTTGGAAGTCACTTCCTGTAACATGTCTGCCCTTCTTTTTGGTCATTGATCTCTTATTCTTGGCTATATAGCAAAATTTGTACATACCTTTTCTCCCACAAAGTTTAAGTTCCTATGTTTTTATCATCTTTGTCCTAATATGTTTATACCTACAAGATGCGAACGGTAGTTTTCAATATCATCAATGGCAGAGGGCAATGTGAGATTTAATAAAACAATGATGCCAGGCCTTCAAGGTTAGATCTGAGGACAACCAGTAGCAGCAGCACCTAGGAATTTAGAACTGCAGAACTGCAGGCCCCATCCCAGATATACAGAATCTGAAGCTGCATTTTAACATGATCCAAAGGTGATTTATGTGCACATTAAATTTTGAGAATCACTGCCCTAAAGAATTTCATGGAATAAAAATATTTCATAACTCTCCTAAAGCAGTCAAACATAGTTGGATATCTTCCTGTGCTACAAACGAATAGAATTATTCAAATCTTACATTTCCTTGATAGGCAAAAATTTAGTGACACCAAAAAGTGCACGAAAGAAATGTGGGTTCAGAAGATGGGATAAAACTATGATAACAGCAGAGTCAGAGGGCATGTATATGGTCATTGTGAAGAGAGCAGTTCATAATTTGGAAATGATTTGATACCTGATTACTTCTCCCATAGGGCTTTCTAATTTCTCTTTCTAACTCTGATCTCCCTACTAAGATATTTCTTTATTATCACCTGCCTCATCTACATTTTAACCTGGGCTACCTTAATCTCACCTCCAACTAATTATCTTCTTAACAAAACTGATTCTCCCTTGTGAGGTTCCCCCCACCTCCAACTCCTGTCAACCTAAGCCACAGCCCTCGGATCATCCACTAGAAGGCAAGTCCCCTAGCAGTACAGTGTATAGCTATCTGGTTCACTTGTTATATCTCCAGAGAACAGAACAGAAGCAAGTGTACAGCAAGCTTTTGACAACTGAGCAGTCAGCAAGTGAATCTTAAGCAAAACAAATTGGACAACCTTTATTATTCCAGGTCCTTCCACCTGGAATAATATCTGAAATGATTTACAGTCAGTCACCACATCTCCTTGGAACAGTGCTTACTTTATCTTGTAAGTTCCTTTTCGTCTATTTTCATTATATCACTACCATCAGCATTACCACCGCCTGGACGATCATAGTGAAATCTGAAAAACTCTCCCTGTCTCCTTCCTCTGGTTCTCTAATCTATCTAGAAGTAACTTTTTTTTTTCAGTCTACTCTTACCAAAAGTATTAAATCCAAACCCTTTACCCTGGCATTGAATTTTTGAAGAGTCCAAACCCAAGCTTCTTCTGATCTTGTTTCATGACTTATCAAAAGAAACCTTCCTTTTAGCCAAGATGATCTACTCATGCCTCTTTACTATGCATCCCCTGCTAGGATCTATTTTCCCAAAATAAAATGTCTTGCCCTGTCATATCTACCTATCAAAACCTGCCCATTCGGGGCTTCCCTGGTGGCGCAGTGGGTGAGAGTCCGCCTGCCGATGCAGGGGACACGGGTTCGTGCCCCGGTCCGGGAAGATCCCACATGCCGCGGAGCGCCTGGGCCCGTGAGCCATGGCCGCTGAGCCTGCGCGTCCGGAGCCTGTGCTCCGCAACGGGAGAGGCCACGACAGTGAGAGGCCCGCGTACCGCAAAAAAAAAAAAAAAAAAAAAAGGAAAAAAAAAAAAAAACCTGCCCATTCCTCAAGACATAGTTCATCCCACTCTCAGTGCAGCCAGTTTCCTGACCACGCTAATCGACAGGATTCATCATTGATTCATTCTGGGGGGTATCAATGATCTCTCCTCTGAAGTGTCATGATGTGTATTATCTGTAATGCCCATCACTTACTATGTGTGTTCCTTTGTATATCTGTCTGCATATATGTTGCACATATGGGTAAATAAAGAGGTCAAGTTAGGGTAGCCTGAAATTAAATCCTGCCTTTACCATGTAAGTAACATTAGGGAATGTTCTTCCCCTCTCTGGGCCCCAGTGTCTTTATCTGTAAGAGTACCTACTTTACAGGGTGAAGATATTAAAATAAATCAAATACTTTAAAATCCTCATAGCAAGGTGTCTGGAACATAAAGAGTACTCACCAATATTAGTATCTCTTCCCCAGAATCCCTTCCTTACAGTTGGTGCTAACTTATATTCTTATGTATTTCAGTACATCAAAATACTTATTTATTCACTGGTGAATTGATAAAGGTCAGTCTTAGATATCAATACAGACTTTCCACTGGAGGATTTTAGGGGCAAAATTTTTCACTCCTTTTGGACCATAGAGTAGATACTCTTCTGTAAAAGAAAGGTATTGGGAATATGTGAAAGAGAAGGAGAATGTGATTAGAGTCCTATCTTAGATTACTTACTCTATCTTTGATAATGTATCTTGTAAGGGAGTTTGGTTTTGTCATTACAGCTATACTGAGAAATGGAGTATGCTGTAAAGAAACTTCCCTGTGTAGCCATGGACAAGTGCTCAACCTCTCTAAGCCTCTCTCTTCATTTAACACTGAGATTAGACCTGATGACCCCTATTGTCCTTTGGATACTATGAGGATATAGTTGCTTTGCTGTGGAATACTGAGATTGCATTATCTCCTTTATCTTTCATCTGTGTAGCACCACTAAAAGAAACACCCTTCATTTAAGTAACAAATTATTACAAGATTTATTTCAGATTATAGAAGAACAATTCTACCAATTGTAAGATATTAGGTTGTAATTCAATTATTATTAAACCCCTAAATTTCCACATTCTGTAAAAGAACGATGCCTTATATTTTACCAGTAAGTGATAACGATACTTAGTCTGACTTTATTTTGGGAAAAGGCAAATTATTATGTACAGGTTGTGCAACTTACTCAAAATTAACTATTGGCTTAGAGGCCAAAATAAACACAGCCCATGGATTTCCTAATTTCTATTTCTTAATTTTACTAAACAATACACATGCCCTTTGAGTCTGAATTAGAATTGTTTTAATATGACAATTGTCAAGTGTGGCAGGGTTCAAGTAGGATACTACCACTTTTTATTCAGCAGTACAAAAAATATTTGCTATTTTTTTATAGCATGCCCTGACATGACAGGTGATACTGTGCTTAAAACTCACACACACACATATTTTCCAGCCAATCAACAACCATGCTCTAGGTGATACGAGATATGAGGGCATGTCTACACTTGCCTTTGCATAGATCTGCTGGTATGTGGGGGAGGGGAGTAATCCATTGATATTTATTTCCCATCAACCTTATTTCATTGTTCTCTTTAAGAGTCTGTTGAAGGCCAGCGTAAGGCCACCCTGTAGCTGTGGGAACCCATTTGACAACCCGTTGGGTGGGAGCTGCAGACAGTCTCCTGTCCCAACCCAAGTCCCCAGGCTTCAGTAGGGAACTGCTGAACAAGCCGCATGGGATGTGTGGACCTTCAGAGAGTCTGTAACCCCCAAGTTCACTAGCACTGGATTCAGGAGCTGGGCATCCCATTTACCCCGAAACCTTGGTCACTGTCTTTTCAGCAGTGGCTGGATCTTCCTTCCCCATCTCATCTATCTCTCAATAGAAGTGTTCAGGTATGAACTCTCCAAGCTTCACACAGGAGCTTGGGGGACATATGGTCTGCTCACACAGGACTGCCTGGGCCAGCATCCCCTGCATCAGACCCACAGGTAGCCCCCTTAGTATTGCACAAGGTGACAGGGTCCATGTGACACAGGAACACTGTGGGGCACCTGTGCCACAGAGCCACGGGGCACGTAAGATGCCCCTGTGAGAGTCTAAGGGTCTGACCTGGGATTGCTATCCCCCAAAACAGAGGCTCTCAGCAAGGTGCTTGGAGCTGGCCACACAAGGTTCTAGGTGTTGGTGGTTATCAATGGGCAAGCCTCCTCCGGCAATAGCCAGCCTCAGAAAAGCACGTCGGCTGGTCCCCCCAGGAATGAGGCTTGACATCAGCTGGGTTTTCAATGGCAACAAAGGCCCCAAGTTGCCATCAGAAACATCTCCCAGCTATCCTTTCTCTCTGCAGAGGTATGAGGTTTCCTTTGATAGGTACACTGTTCCACCTAAAAGTCAAGGCTGGTACTGCCTGAGTGGGTTCTGCAGCAGAGAATTTGAGGGTCCTCTTCTCCTTCATCTGCAGGACACAGGGCCCTGGACACTGGGAAAGTTTTCCTTTAAGTTTAGTCAGGAAACAAGGACCTCGCCATGTGAACCCTGCTGGGCAGTGTGGAAAGGCTTCTGTTCATTTTCACTCACTTTACTTGGACCATGCTCTCAGCAGGCTTGGGTGAAACCTGAGGTTGTGGACCAGACAGACCTATTAGGGTTGGACCATGTGCCCTCAGCCTCAATGACAGAAGCTGGTTACAGAGGCTAGAAGCACCCGCACGTTCATGAGACCCTTGCCTGTCAGGGTGTATATGTATCTTAGAACCAACCAGGATAATTCTTTTTTTTTTTTTTTTTTGAGGTACATGGGCCTCTCACTGTTGTGGCCTCTCCCGTTGCAGAGCACAGGCTCCGGATGCATAGGCTCAGCGGCCACAGCTCACGGGCCCAGCCACTCCGCGGCATGTGGGATCTTCCCGGGCTGGGGCATGAACCCGTGTCCCCTGCATTGGCAGGCAGACTCTCAACCACTGCGCCACCAGGGAAGCCCCAGGATAATTGTTGCATGGATAAAAATACTGTCTCTGTCCCTAGAGATTCCTGGATCAGAATGCAGGACGGGGCGGTGGCAGGGGGGCAGTGCGGGTGCAGTCCTTTCTTCATTCCCCTCTGCAATGAAGGGTCAGATCATCAGTATGCTTAAGGAAACAGAGACTTGGCCAATTTCTCTCTCCTATCGTGTGCTGGGCACAGGGGCAAATGATGAAAGAGGGATAGGGCAGACTTCAGCATCATCACAGATGCTGGCCCACCAGTGGTCAGCCTTGTCTCTCCCTCATCGCCCCCTTCCTTCTGCCGAAGTTAGCAAGCTGGGTGAGTAGGACCCAGGGTTGTGCGTGACCCTTCCTTGGGCTGGACACTGTCACCTGGCCAGATAAGTGAACAGGCTAGGAAATCCAGCTGGGCTTGGTTGTACTTTGCCCGCATCTGTTACAACGTATGGTGCCTTCACTTGAAGTGACTGACGGAGCTATATATATATATATTTTTTTTTTTTTTTTGAGGTATGCGGGCCTCTCAGTGTCGTGGCCTCTCCCATTGCGGAGCACAGGCTCCGGACGCGCAGGCTCAGCGGCCATGGCTCATGAGCCCAGCCGCTCCGCGGCATGTGGGATCTTCCCGGACTGGGGCACGAACCCGTGTCCCCTGCATCGGCAGGCAGACCCTCAACCGCTGCGCCACTAGGGAAGCCCAGAGCTATATTTAATGTTACAGTTTGTTTGCCTGATGCCCTGACCCAAATTCCGCACAGAGTGTCATGTGCTAATGCAAAAAGACATTGGCAAACAGTCTCAACTTCGTTACAATTCAGGAATTTCATAAGAGGAACACTTTCAAATTGCATTTGAATGCCACCGTTCCCGGGATGACAGAACTGGATGGAAACATTTGGAGACATACAAATAGGCTTAATAGACTCCATCCTTTTGTTCAGGAAGAAATGGGGGCATAAAGATGAAATGACCCCCCATGACTCACACGGCCACTTAGAACAAGGACTAGGGCTAGAACCCTCGGCCCCTGCCTTCCAGCCCAGGGCTCTTCCAGCCCAAGCTGTTTCCACATCTTCAGTTTTACTTCAGCTTCAAAATCTGGCCCCTCAGAACCTTTCCTGGAATTGGACTTCTGAGCCTAAAAAGGTTTAATGCACACTTTTGGGAAGGGAGAGCCACAAGCCCTCTAAGTGATTTTGATCCAGTTTGCCAATATTTACACTGTAGGATAATCTGCATAAACTTCATCAATAATGTAAATTCCTCCAAAGTGAGTTAACCATGAGCGACGTGGTCTTTGGAAAAATCCATGTTACGCCATCACCCTGGCAAAGTTAACAACGCCACGGAGGACCGGTGGTAACCACTGATTGCAGTCACCGCTCTTGACCATTTTAAGTGTGACTATTTTTAAAATACTGTATGCCTCATTAAGCTGCGCTCTGAAAATGAGAAATTTGCTTTAACTGCATTGTTTTGAATTGCTGAGAGAAGAATCTATCAACCACAAGGTGCCCTGCTGCTGAACTCAGCCAAAAAGCTGTTAATAACTCCAGCAGATGTTTCAGCTTTTTAGGCCAATAGACTCCCTCCTTCCCTGCCCTCCCCTTTCCAGAATCCGATGCCAGTATGACTGAACTCCAGTGTTTGTGGTTGCCGCCCCTGCGGCTGCCGCTGGGGCCAGTGGTCCCGCTGCTGCTGAGGAATGATTCTTTCAACAGCCAGTGGCAACACAACCTCAGCCCTTTAAGGTCAGAATATTATTGCTTTTACTGTCACAAGTCTAAATCTTCAGTGGGGGAAAGGAAGGTAAGGGCACAGAATCAGTATTTCTGGTTGGTTGTCTGTCTTCATGGCCAGTCATCTTGTTTTGCTTGTCGTGGTTTCTCCCAGCACTAAAAGTCCATTTCTCAGACTAATCAGAGTGTTGGGCTTGCTAGGCGGAGGGTCATTCATACACTAGGGTCCCTCTTGGTCCTTGAGAGAGGATGTTGGGTTAGCAACTTTACGAAGGGGGCCTCTGCGTGAAGCTCAGTTTTGTGGGGCTGTTTGGCTGATACGTGAGGCTCAGAATGCCTTGACCCTAGCAGTTCTGCAATATTAGAAGTGTGTATTATAAATATAGCTGCATCCCTGTGAGATAGGTAGAATATGAGGGCATACAGAGCCACCGCAGGCCCATATGGGGATTTGTCAACATCTCTGGACTGGGATAAACCTGACATCTTAACCTGAAATTAAACATAGGTTCCAAGGCTTTTGAAATGAGAAGAAATTAGAAAAAAAGAGGAGAGGGGAGACCATAACCCCTCTCCCCACACTTCCACCCCTGCCTCTTACTTATTTGAGAGAGAATGCTTTAAGGTATCCCAGTGGCATCAGGGTGACCAAGAAAACACAGGTGCACCACATTTATGGAATATCACATTGGCTAGGAACACATCTGAACTGCATCTCTCTACGTATTATCACGCAGAGAATTGCCATTTCAAAGGGGGAAAGAATTGAGAGGCAGAATTAAGTTCATAAATATTTTGTCTCCTTATTTTGATGCAACACAAAGGCAGAATATCCAAGACTCTGTGGACCTCTATTGTCGGCTTCAACATTTGCCAGCTGTGGTAATTCAACCTCAAAATCTCTGCTCTATGCTGTACTGGCTATAAAAAGTAAGTACTTTTTCTCTGGTGCCACTGTCACCATACTGTTTACATTGTCTCAGCACTGTGTATTTCCCTTTCTCAGGAAAAGCTCAGGAATATGATGCAAGTCTTAAAAAAAAATAGATTCCATTGTGACTTGGTTCACATCCTCTTCAGTACACATGCAGAGCGCTCATTAATGTTAATGGAATTTGCATGTATGTACTGAAGGGAAAATATAGTTGCCCATGCCTATGTATTCTTTATTTTCCCATCAGACCAAGCACAACACTGTACATTTGGGAGTCCAATGGCATCTATATCTTTTAATTCTGAAACATAAGTAACTCAGATTAAAAATTATTCATTCTGAAATGTGGTGTTCCCACCAGCAAATGGGTTGGGCATTTCTGCTTAGATAACTATGATTCCAAGAAGCCAGTACCAGATGATGACTCTTTAGTAAAATAAACAGCCAGTGTTGTTATAATAAAATAGGCTAAAAGAAAAACACAAAAACTCCCTACTGAATCGGTAGAGAATGTATTCTCGTTATTTTTTTAAATTCCATATTAATCTTCCCATATGCATCTCCAGAGGAGTGAAAACACAAGATGAGAAAAAGAGAATTGAAAATAATCATTGTTGAGTTTAGATTCCAGATCGGCCAGCAGTGAATATTTGTAATAGGTATTACTAAACTATATGGAGATGTCTGAGACCCATTTAAATCCAGACCATATACTTCATTAGGTCTTGAACTTTACCTGGAATCTTCCACTGCAGGAGATGATTTCCAAGCTATTTTGTTCTTGATTATTTCCAGTCCAAGTAAAAGGGACAATAAAAAAAAGATGCCTCTATACTATTTCCATGATGGATGTTCATGACCAAAATAACTTCACCATCTGATGTGTTTCACAGTTTTAAGTTAAAACAGACCTAGTATAATATGCTCATACATCTGGCTCAGGTGCTGCATTTGCCATATGTTTGTGAAATAATCCAAGGAAATGTTACAATTGCACGTTCCCCTTGGGACCTGAATAAAATGTGCCCACAAAGAGTTACCTAATTATTCATTCTTGCCAGCAACATCCTTTCCTAATAATAAGGGGTGCTTAAAATGAGACAATAGAGCTTTCAATCTTGAAAGATGTCAGTGCCACTTATTGTTTCAAAAACAGAAAGTCTTTTGCATTTTTTTAAATAAGAAAAAGATCCTTGGCCTTTAAAGCAAATAAAATACTCTGCAGGTGGTATATTTCGTATTCTTATGGGAGCAAACTCTGAAGTGCCATCAAGGCCAGTGCTCCCCGAAAGTCATTGGCTGAAAGCCCATGTAGCCACAATGGAAATTAGTGACCCAAAGGTTGATGGTCCCTAAGAAATGGCTGCTCAGGTAATACTACATGTTCATGGAGAACTTTATAATTGGCAAATTGCTTTCATATATGTTACCACATTTAATTTTTACAACGACCTTGTAAAGCAGGTAAAAAGGCATACCTTATTTGGTCTTGCCAGTTGTAGTACTGATTCTTCATAGCACTAATTAGCCAGAAAGGTTAGCATCTTTTTAAAACTTAAAAAAAAAATTTTAGGGCTTCCCTGGTGGTGCAGTGGTTGAGAGTCCGCCTGCCGATGCAGGGGACACGGGTTCGTGCCCCGGTCCGGGAGGATCCCACATGCCGCGGAACGGCTGGGCCCGTGAGCCATGGCCACTGGGCCTGCGCGTCCGGAGCATATGCTCCACAGCGGGAGAGGTCACAACAGTGAGAGGCCCCTGTACCGCAAAAAAAAAAAAAAAAATTTTAGTCTCAACCCATGAGCACTAGTTGCCATAACGCACAATTCTCACTTTGAGCCATTGACAACCTGCTTTCTTTCCTCTTTTCCTGCTGCTTACATCCTTTTATCCCATGACTCTCTCTCTCTCTCTCTTTTTTTTTATGATTCTCTTTTGATTCAAAAGGAATAATTTTCTTTTCTTTCAAGGGTTAAAAAGAAAGGAAATTAGTTTAATGATTAAAATACAGGCTGGCCATGAAAATATAAATTTTAATGTAGGCCAGAACAAAGGTCAAATAAATAAATCATGCTCTAGGCCTAGCTTAATCCACCATTAAATCAATTTAAAAGAATGTGGCAAAGATGAAGATATCAGCCAATAATCCTCTAATTGTGTTAATTGTATATTGATTAAAGTGACAAACTATGTGAGAGCTGTGTTTCCATAGGATTAAGCTAAAAGACCCTACATAGCCAGATTAGGTTAGAGGTTCTTTTTTCCTGAAATATAAACCTCAGAGTCAAATAGGTTACAAAGGATGAGAGACGGGGAGGAGATCGGCCTCCGGTTTCCCATTTTGTAAATGGGTGTCAGTGCCCAGACATCTGCATTCAGCGTGCGGGTTCAAAACAACAGTGTTTGTTTGTTTAAGTACAGTTGACTTACAATGTTATGTTAGTTTCAGGTATACAACATGATAATTTGATAATTTTATAGATTATACTCCATTTAAGGTTATTATAAAATATTGGCTATATTCCCTGTGCTGTACATTACATCCTTGCATCTTATTTATTTTATACCTAGTAGTCTGTACCTTTTAATCCCCCACCCCTATCTTGTCCTTCCCCTCACCCCTCTCCCTACTGGTTACTTGTTGGCTCTCTGTAACTATGAGTCTGTTTCTGTTTTGTTACAGTCAGGGTATGGAAGCAACCTAAATGTCCATTAACAGATGAATGGATAAAGAAGATACGGTAAATATATGCAATGGAACATTACTCAGTCAGGGAAAAAAAAGAATAAAATTTGCCAGTTGCAACAACATGGATGGACCTGGAGGCTATGCTTATGCTTATTTCACTTATTCTTAGTGAAATAAGCGATACAGAGAAAGACAAATACTGTTTGTTTTCACTTATATGTGTAATCTAAAAAAGAAAACAAATAAATATAACAAAATCTTAACAATTTTTGATTGCTCAATATATAATATTTTCTGTATATATATTCCCCATGAGAGGAAGAGACAATTATTATACGGAAGTGACTGACTATTGGTCTCTTATTGGGGGTGAGAGAAATGAAAAAGAAAGTTCATAGAAGAAGTGTGACAAATCACCTTGAAAAACAATACTCCACAAAATATTCCTTGTTCATATACGCTGAGGCCAGGGGGAGAAGACTGTAATAGTTTAAAGAGGCCCATGTATCCTTGGTCTTGTCATATGATGAATCTCAGATGAGGGTCTGAAGAGTCCATGAGAGCTGAGGGATCTATTATCAGAAATACTGAAACCTATCTTCTTCTTTTTTTAATTGAAGTATAGTTGATTTACAGTGTTATGCCAATCTCTGTTGTACAGCAAAGTGACTCAGTTTTATACATATAGACATTCTTTTAAATATTCTTTTCCATTATGGTTTATCCCCAGAGTTTGGATATAGTTCCCTGTGCTATACAGTAGGACCTGTTGTTTATTCATTCTAAATGTAATAGTTTGCATCTACCAACCCCAAATTCCCAGTCCCTCCCTCTCCCTCCCTCCCTCCCTCTTGGCAACCACAAATCTGATCTCTATGTCTGTGAGTCTGTTTCTGTTTTGTAGATAGGTTCATTTGTGCCATATCTTAGATTCCACATATAAGTGATATCATATGGTATTTGTCTTTCTCTTTCTGACTGACTTCACTTAGTATGATAATCTGTAGTTGTATCCATGTTGCTGCAAATGGCATTATTTTGTTCTTTTTTATGGCTAAGTAGTATTCTATTGTATATATATACATCTTCTTTATCCATTCATCTGTCCATGGACATTTAGGTTGTATCCATTGAAACCCATCTTCTTGAAGGAGAGTGTCTCAGCAGCGCATATGCACAGGCCTCATCCAATCCCTTTCCCAACACCTACTTCAGCTAATTCATTGAAGTAGTTAGACCCTCCTGGTCAAGGATATTCACAACCATGATCTAGAGATCTGAAAAATGTATACGTGTTCTAGTAGTGTTTGGCAAACACATTCTTATTATAGCATAAATTGTGGTCAGAATGCATTCCAGTCTGTCTCAAGTTGTATGTGTAATGAAGTGGGTATTCCTAATTTTAATTTTGGCAGGGCATGCTTTGAGATTCCACAGGCAAATTTTTTCCCATTCTTTGAATGATATACCTTTCAAAAATATATACATTTCCTTCATTCACTAAATGTTTATTGAGCACCTACTAGTATACTACATGCTATGCATACAAAGTTGAGAAAACAAGGTCCTGCTCTCAAGGCATTTAAACAAATGAAGAATCAGACTTGCAAACAAGCAAATACAATGAGATTTGCTAAACTGGGTGATCCACAAAGTTGAATGGCAGATTAAGATAATGCATTTAAATCTGTCCTGGAAAACCTCCCAGAGGAAGAAGAAACATGAATAAGTATTTTCCGGGTAGACAGACGATTTTAAAGTATATGTTGTGAGTCATGAGAGGCCGATGATCAATTGTAAGCAAGGGAGTAACATAATCAAATGTTTGTATTTGAACTCTGGGGCTACGACAGAAGGGGGATTGAAAATGGGAATTTCTGGAAACTGAGCAAATGTCAAGAGTTGTATTGCGGTGGTTAAGGGAGTTGATGGACCTACTCAAATAGACTGGTGGTCCCATTAGTGATGAGAGATACGCAAAGAGAAGAATAAATAAAATACATTGTTTGGAATGTGAGAAGGAAGTCAAAGGCTTCCAGACTGTAGGCTTGGGAAACTGGAGAAAGGGTCTATAATTCATTAATATACAACATATAGGGCAGAGTGCAGGTTTTGTGGAGTGACTAGGGATGAGCATGAAAGCAGAGAGGACGTTTAGTTCAGTTTAGTTCTGGGCGTACTGAGTTTGCAGTGCCTGTGGAATGTCCAGGTGGAATGATTTTGAAAACAGTTTGGAGACATGGGACTAGGGCTCAGAATCAACTGTGGTAGGGACAAGATCCTCCCAAAAGTGACTAAAGTGAGAAAAGAAAATACTTATTTTTAAGAAGGGGTGGAGAAGTAGAAACCAATCAAGGCACCAAAACAAAGGAGTCAGCAGTGCAGAGGTAAATGAGGAGAGAGAGAGAGAGAGAGATGTCATGGGAGGCAAAGCCAGAACTTCCAAGAACATGAGAATAGTCCGCAGGACAAGCCATGTAAGATGAGAACTAACCATGCTTATTCCATTGGGCGAGTAAGTGCACAGGACAGTCTCAGTGCAGGGATATGGGGGAGAGCCAGGTTAGAGTGGACCAAAGATACAGAGTGCTGTGAATTCAGAGAGAATAAATCTAGGTTGCACTTTGTAAAAGAATAGCCATCAAAGAGAGAAGCATGAGGATGCTTTAACAAATGGCCATTAAATGTTTTTTTTTATTTGTTTGTTTTCTAAATGAGAGGGATGACCATATTTTTATGCTAAAGGGAACAACCAATAGAGCATTGAAGGTAAGAAAAAGACATTATCAATAAAGCAAATTTCCTAGGAAGGCAGGGTGGAATAATATCCACTGCACCAGTGGATGGAGTTGCCTTTGAAAAGAAAACTGTTTTTTTGCTAGAGATGAGGACAAGGAAGGGATGGATGCAGATGCAGGTAGGCTCATGGGAAAATGGGTGGAAAAATGAAAAAATGCCACTCTTGGTAGCTGCTAGTCCCTAGCTTAGAAACAAGGTCATCCCAAAGAGAGACGATTGAAAGCTTTGAAGAGTGGTGAAGGTTTCGAATCGCAGCCCAGGGAAACGGGAGAAGCACATGTAATAGGACTGCTGAGAAACATTGCGGGAACAACCGAGATTAGTTTTACTCCAGATTTATGGCCTCTGTTCTGTATGGTTGTGATTTTTCTTCTTCCTCCAGCAGAGCAGTGCTCAAGAAATGTTTACAGCTGAGGAGGCTCCGAGGGGTTTGCCTGAAGGACATGAAGTCCATCCATCTCTCCAGGTGGTTTGGAATTATACCTCAAGATAAAGGTAAACCATCCAAATTAAATAGTTGAACCGTATTACTCTGGCCCCTCTTATTTGCTTTTACTGAATTGCATTTTGACTTCGGGCCTCAGCTTCCTTGGGGGGACTCAATGACAAACAGCCATAGGCCTATCTGCGTTGTTAGCACCCCAGGGGATGCTGAGAAAGAGCAGCCTCAAACCCATTCATGTTCCACTCAGGAGGACACAAAGAGTCATTTCCTCTAAACCCAGATGCCAGGAGACAGTTGGGTTTTCACGAGTAACAACAATGTGTTCACTTGGTATAAAGCTAGGAATGGTCAAGAGCCTGGTCTTTACATCAGAATGCTTGGGTTCACGTCTAGAATCCATCATCTATTAGCTGGTTGACCTTGAGCCTTTTAACTTCTCTGTGCCTCAATTTCCTCATCTGTAAAATAACGAAATATTCATACCTACTTCATAAGGCTGCAGTGAGAATGAAGTGAAACAGTCAATGTAAAAGTGTTTAACACTGTGTCTGGCAAATCATAAAAGTACTCACTTCGTATTAGCCAGCTTTGTTGTTGTTATGATTATTATCTTCCAACTGCTCTTTTTTGGTTTTGGTTCTGTGTTTTGTCTTCATTCTCAGTGTGGCATGCATTTGCATGTATTAATTTACCTCGGGTCTCCACTTAATATTATTTTTTCCCTTTTTTTCTTTACCCATACTTCACTTATTTCTTCTCTGATATCCACCTGTCACAGTTTTAGAATGAGGCAGAACATAAGAAAGTGAATTCAAGGAGGTCTTACACCAGTCAATAACTATAATTCTATCTGTTTTGGTCCATGTTTTAGGAAAAGTTGCAAAGATGAGAAAAGGGACTTGGAACTTTCTTATCCCACATTTGCATTCAGAAATGCAAGTTTTCTTGGAGTCCATTTCACCTGATATTTACTTTTTTAGAACCATTCTTGATCGGCCCCTACAGGGACTTCACCCTAATTCAATATTAGCTCAAATACTTCTCATTATAAATAAACAACATATTATTTTATTTGCAGAGGGGGCGGATTACTGTAGTTTGAGAAGCGGTTACAGTTTTGGAGAGGATGAGGGCTGGACTTGGGAGTCAAAGGAACTGACTTTGGATACAGCTCTGCTACTTACTAGCTCTTTTTGCCATTGGAACTCTGGCCTTGGTTCTTTCATCTGCTAAGTAGAGTTTACAGTATTGGTCTCACAGTGTGGTTGTGAGAAATTAAAAAGGTGCTCAACAAAAATTAGTTGATTCTGTATCTAGCACAAGAAGTGACATTCAAATAGCCATTCAAACTTGTACCTGAAAAATTGGACCAAAGAATTCAATAATTCTTCTTAAATATGTTTAAAGGTAACCTGAATGTATTTTTCTTACTGAACATAAGCATTTGAAATACGTATACTAGCCTTTTAGGAATATTTAGTCATAAGTCAAAACAGAAAGCTTTACTTATCTTTTAAGAATATTTAAGAAATTTCATCTTGGTGTCAGAATATCAATTTAGCCTATAATGTCATCAGGGAAACGTAGAAACTATCCCAGATTTAATTCTCTGCTTTCGGCTAAATGTAATCTGTGAAACCCCCGATGTACAAATAAGTCTACTTTATCTCCTGCCTGCTAATAGATTTGGTTTTGTTTTTGTTTTATTTTTCTTAGTGTTCTTGTTGCTGTTTTTGTTGTTGCATGGACCAGTAAGTACTTGCAGATGAAAAATAGCTTTTGTTTTGTTTTCACTCAGGAGATATGGGTGTGGGATGCCTTATCCCAGGTGTTGATATCAAAAGGATAGCAAAAGGGTTTAGGCTGGTTCTTTAAGGAAATACGAGGACCCAGGTCCTTGTCCCCCTTCCCTCTTTCAGGCCAAAAGCTGAAAACCAGAGGGCGTGTGTTGGTGGGCTACTACCACCATTACAGACCATCCCTGAGAAAGCAGTGTCAGAAGCACAAAAAGAGCCCAAGTACAATGGTTAGTCTTCAAAGGGCCTCATTTATTATATTGCTCAGAGCCCCACAGAGTTGCTCCAAGCTCATAACCGCCACTGATTTCAAAGGGAGCTCTGAACTTGCATACGCTCTGCAAGGCACAGTGCGGGATGAGAAACAGGCTGAGTGGCTTGAAGCCATGTTCAGACATTTTTTAATGTTCGTAAATGTCTTTGGCACCATCACTTTCACACAGAAACCCACTTACCTCCTGCCGCAAAGTGTGAAATAAAGCCATTTTCAAGCCTGGGTAGGGGATAGTCTGGAAATTGGGCTAAATCTTAAAACTGCATGAAGATTGAAAATAGGATTCACAAGCTGGAGCTCAGCTCTCACTAACCCACTTCCAAGCTCAGATCACCATGACACTGTGCTCTGTTAGATACTGTCAGTGCCACCTTTGAAGGGTTAAGGCAGTAAAACGTGGTCATCTCAGTAGCTCCCAATCTAAAGGCCCCAACTGTAAGGCATCCCAGAATAGCTGGTCCATAGGATTGGAGAGAAGCATTCTTTCAATTGGGCCTTTACTGGGACCCAACGAGCACAGCCCTAGGGAACCTCAGGTTAGGGACTGGCATTTCCTGCCACATCTCTCTGCCTCAGGAGATGCTGTAAGTCCCCCCTTGGTCCAGAAGGTTTGTGAAAGACAGATTAGGATCCATCAAAGTTATTCTCCTGATTACCTGCAGAACAACTAGCTGCCTTACCCAATTCTGTTTCTGTGGCTTCCTAGTCACCAAGACTAGGAGAAAGAGGTCCCTGAGTGACTCAGAAATTACTTTCTATACTCCAGGAAGCTCTGATACAGGTAATTCTCCAGGAAACCTCTGGATGGCTCCATGAGGACCCTGTTTTTGGAAGGATACAGAAAAAAGGTGTCCTTTTTTTTCATTATTTTTTTTAATTAATTTATTTATTTAGGGCTGTGTTGGGTCTTTGTTTCTGTGCGAGGGCTTTCTCTAGTTGTGGCAAGCAGGGGCCACTCTTCATCGCGGTGCACGGGCCTCTCACTATCGCAGCCTCTCTTGTTGCAGAACACAGGATCCAGACACGCAGGCTCAGTAGTTGTGGCTCAGGGGCCTAGTTGCTCTGCGGCATGTGGGATCTTCCCAGACCAGGGCTCGAACCCATGTCCCCTGCATTAGCAGGCAGATTCTCAACCACTGCACCACCAGGGAAGCCCCAAGGTGTCCTTTTATGTTCACTGTTCAATAAATATTCCTTAAATCTTGGACAGTGTATTATTTTGGGTGCCATCTTTAGTAAGAAAGAGAAAGTTATTTATTTGGAAGAAAAGGAGTTAAATAATGAGACATTAGATGTGGTTCTTAGAAATCTAGAGATGTCCTCTATAAGTTTAAAATGGCAGTCTCTTCTCTAAAGTTCATCAGGAAAAGAATTTGTCTACTCACATCCTCACTATTTTGTCATTCCTTCAACCAGTACTTGCTGCACACCTGCTCCATGCAGACGTAATTCCATTTGCTGGAATTCAGTAGTGAACAAAGCAGACAAAAGTCCCCTCAGTTAGCTTGTGTCTGAGTGGTGAACACATAGGATAACAAAATAAGTAAGAAAACCTTCAAGCTCATGTTCTGTACACACTGCATGCTGTTCACTTACACATAAGATCTGTGGTCTTAGATGAGATGTAAAAGTAATGTTGTTTGACCAAAAAAAAATCTGTCGAAGGCAGACAGCAGAAGCAAGAAGAACTACAATTCTGAAGCCTGTGGAACAAAAACCACATTCACAGAAAGATACACAAAATGAAAAGGCAGAGGACTTTGTACCAGATGAAGGAACAAGATAAAACCCCAGAAAAACAACTAAATGAAATGGAGATAGGCAACCTTCCAGAAAAAGAATTCAGAATAACGATAGTGAAGATGACTCAGGACCTCAGAAAAAGAATGGAAGTCAAAGATTGAGAAGAAGCAAGAAATGTTTAACAAAGACCTAGAAGAATTAAAGAACAAACAAACAGAGATGAACAATACAATAACTGAAATGAAAACTACACTAGAAGGAATCAATAGCAGAATAACTGAGGCAGAAGAATAGATAAGTGACCTGGAAAATAGAATGGTGGAATTCACTGCCATGGAACAGAATAAAGAAAAAACAATGAAAAGAAATGAAGACAGCCTAAGAGACCTCTGGGACAACATTAAATGCACCAATATTCGCATTATAGGGGTCCCAGAAGGAGAAGAGAGAGAGAAAGGACCCGAGAAAATATTTGAAGAGATTATAGTCAAAAACTTCCCTAACGTGGGAAAGGAAATAGCCACCCAAGTCCAGGAAACACAGAGAGTCCCAGGCAGGATAAACCCAAGGAGAAATATGCCAAGACACATAGTAATCAAATTGACAAAAATTAAAGACAAAGAAAAATTATGGAAAGCAACAAGGGAAAAACAACAAATAACATACAAGGGAACTCCCATAAGGTTAACAGCTGATTTCTCAGCAGAAACTCTACAAGCCAGAATGGGGTGACATGATATATTTAAAGTGATGAAAGGGAAGAACCTACAACCAAGATTACTCTACCCGGCAAGGATCTCATTCAGATTCGACAGAGAAATCAAAAGTTTTACAGACAAGCAAAAGCTAAGAGAATTCAGCACCACCAAACCAGCTTTACAGCAAATGCTAAAGGAACTTCTCTAAGTGGGAAACACAAGACAAGAAAAGGACCTACAAAAACAAACCCATAACAATCAAGAAAATGGTAATAGGAACATACATATCAATAATTACCTTAAACGTGAATGGATTAAATGCTCCAACCAAAAGACACAGGGCCGCTGAATGTATACAAAAGCAAGACCCATATATATGCTGTCTACAAGACACCCATTTCAAACATAGGGACACATACAGACTGAAAGTAAAGGAATGGAAAAAGATATTCCATGCAAATGGAAATCAAAAAAAGGCTGGAGTAGCAATACTCATATCAGATAAAATAGACTTTAAAATAAAGAATGTTACAAGAGACAAGGAAGGACACTACATAATGATCAAGGGATCAGTCCAAGAAGAAGATATAACTATTATAAATATTTATGCACCCAACATAGGAACACCTCAATACATAAGGCAACTGCTAACAGCTATAACAGAGGAAATTGACAGTAACACAGTAACAGTGGGGGACTTTAACATCTCACTTACACCAATGGACAGATCATCCAGGCAGAAAATTAATAAGGAAACACAAGCTTTAAATGACACAGTAGACCAGATAGATGTACTTGATATTTATAGGACATTCCATCCAAAACCAGCACATTACACTTTCTTCTCAAGTGCACATGGAACATTCTCCAGGATAGATCACATCTGGGGTCACAAATCAACCCTCGGTAAATTTAAGAAAATTGAAATCATATCAAGCATCTTTTCTGACCACAACGCTATGAGATTAGAAATCAATTACAGAGAAAAAAACATAAAAGACACAAACACATGGAGGCTAAACAATACATTACTAAATAACCAAGAGATCACTGAAGAAATCAAAGAGGAAATCAAAAAATACCTAGAGACAAATGACAACAAAAACACGACTATCCAAAACCTGTGGGATGCAGCAGAAGCAGTTCTAAGAGGGAAGTTTATAGTAATACAATCCTACCTCAAGAAACAAGAAAAATCTCAAATAAACAATCTAACCTTACACCTAAAGGAGCTAGAGAAATAAGAACAAACAAAACCCAAAGTTAGTAGAAGGAAAGGAATCATAAAGATCAGAGCAGAAATAAATGAAATAGAAACAAAGAAAACAATAGCAAAGATCAATATAACTAAAAGCTGGTTCTTTGAGAAGATAAACAAAATTGATAAACCTTTAGCCTGACTCATCAAGAAAAAGAGGGAGAGGACTAATATCAATAAAATTAGAAATGAAAAAGGGGAAGTTACAATGGACAGCACAGAAATATAAAGCATCATAAGAGACTACCACAAGCAACTCTATGCCACTAAAATGGATAACCTGGAAGAAATGGGCAAATTCTTAGAAAGGTATAACGTTCCCAGACTGAACCAGGAAGAAATAGAAAGTATGAACAGACCAATCACAAGTAATGAAATTGGAACTGTGATTTAAAATCCTCCAACAAAAAAAAGTCCAGGACCAGATGGCTTCACAGGTGAATTCTATCAAACATTTAAAGAAGAGCTAACACCCATCCTTCTCAATCTCTTCCAAAACATTGCAGAGGAAGGAACACTCCCAAACTCATTCTATGTGGCCACCATCACCCTGATACCAAAACCAGACAAAGATACTACAAAAAAAGAAAATTACAGACCAATATCACTGAAGAATATAGATGCAAAAAATCCTCAACAAAATACTAGCAAACATAATCCAACAACACATGAAAAGGATCATACACCATGATCAAGTGAGATTTATCCCAGGGATGCAAGGATTCTTCAATATAGGCAAATCAATCAATGTGACATACCATATTAACAAATTGAAGAATAAAAACCATATGATCATCTCAATAGATGCAGAAAAAGATTTTGACAAAATTCAACACCTATTTATGATTAAAAACTCTCCAGAAAGTGGACATAGAGGGAACCTACCTCAACATAATAAGGGCCATATATGACAAAGCCACAGCAAACATCATTCCCAATGGTGAAAAACTGAAAGCATTTCCTCTAAGATCAGGAAAAAGACAAGGATGCACACTCTTGCCACTATTATTCAACATAGCTTTGGAAGTCCTAGCCATGGCAATCAGAGAAGGAAAAGAAATAAAAGGAATACAAATTAGAAAAGAAGAAGTAAAACTGTCACTGTTTGCAGATGACATGATATTATACATAGAGAATCCTAAAGATGCTACCAGAAAACTACTAGAGCTAATCAATGAATATGGTAAAGTTGCAGGATACAAAATTAATGCACAGAATTCTCTTGCATTCCTATACACTAACAACAAAAATCAGAAAGAAAAATTAAGGAAACAATCCCATTTACCATTGTAACAAAAAGAATAAAATACCTAGGAATAAACCTACGTAAGGAGGTAAAAGACCTGTACTCAGAAAACTATAAGACACTGATGAAAGAAATCAAAGATGACACAAACAGATGGAGAGATAAACCATGTTCTTGGATTGGAAGAATCAATATTGTGAACATGACTATACTACCCAAAGCAATCTACAGATTCAATACAATCCCTATCAAATTACCAGTGGCATTTTTTACAGAACTAAAACAAAAAATCTTAAAATTTATATGGAAACACGAAAGGCCCCGAATAACCAAAACAGTCTTGCAGGAAAAAAATAGAGCTGGAGGAATCAGATTCCCTGACTTCAGATTATACTACAAAGCTACAATAATCAAGACAATATGGTACTGGCACAAAAACAGAAATATAGATCAATGGAACAGGATAGAAAGCCCAGAGATAAACCCACACACCTATGGTCAACTAATCTATGACAAAGGAGGCAAGGATATACAATGGAGAAAAGACAGTCTCTTCAATAAGTGGTGCTGGGAAAACTGGACAGCTACATGTAAAAGAATGAAATTAGAACACTCTCTGACACCATACACAAAAATAAACTCAAAATGGATTAGAGACCTAAATGTAAGACTGGACACTATAAAACTCTTAGAGGAAAATATAGGAAGAACACTCTTTGACATAAATCACAGCAAGATCTTTTTGATCCATCTCCTAGAGTAATGGAAATAAAAACAAAAATAAACAAATGGGACCTAATGAAACTTAAAAGCTTTTGCAAAGCAAAGGAGACTACAAACAAGACGAAAAGACAACCCTGAGAATGGGAGAAAATATTTGCAAATGGATCAATGGACAAAGGATTTATCTCCAAAATATATAAACAGCTCATGCAGCTTAATATTAAAAAAACAGACAACCCAATCCAAAAATGGGCAGAAGACCTAAATAGACATTTCTCCAAAGAAGACATACAGATGGCCAAGAAGCACATGAAAAGCTGCTCAACATCACTAATTACTAGAGAAATGCAAATCAAAACTACAATGAGGTATCACCTCACACCAGTTAGAATGGGCGTCATCAGAAAATCTACAAACAACAAATCCTGGAGAGGGTGTGGAGAAAAGGGAACCCTGTTGAACTGTTGGTGGGAATGTAAATTGATACAGCCACTATGGAGAACAGTATGGAGGTTCCTTAAAAAACTAAAAATAGAATTACCATATGACCCAGCAATCCCAGTCCTAGGCATATAACCTGAGAAAGCCACAATTCAAAAAGACACATGCACCCCAGTGTTCATTGCACCACTATTTACAATAGCCAGGTCATGGAAGCAGCCTAAATGCCCATCGACAGATGAATGGATAAAGAAGATGAGGTACATATATACAATGGAATATTGCTCAGCCATAAAAAGGAACGAAATTGGGAGATTTGTAGAGACGTGGATGGATCTAGAGACTGTGATACAGAGTGAAGTAAGTCAGAAAGAGAAAAACAAATATCGTATATTAATGCATATATGTGGAATCTAGAAAAATGGTACAGATGAATCAGTTTGCAGGGCAGAAATAGAGACACAGATGTAGAGAACAAACGTAAGGACACCAAGGGGGAAAGTGGAAGGGGGGGTGGTGGGGGGGTGGGGGGGATGAAGTGGGAGATCGGGATTGACATATGTACACTAATATGTATAAAACAGAGAACTAATAAGAACCTGCTGTATAGTGGTTAAGAATCTGACTGCCCATGCAAGGCACTTGGGTTCGAGCCCTGGCCTGGGAAGATCCCACATGCCGCGGAGCAACTAAGCCCGTGCGCTACAACTACTGAGCCTGAGCTCTAGAGCCCGCAAGCCACAACTACTGAGCCCACGTGCCACAACTACTAAAACCTGCGCGCCTAGAGCCCGTGCTCCACAACGAGAAGCCACGAGAATGAGAAGCCCACGCACCGCAACAAAGAGTAGCCCCCACTCGCCACAACTAAAGAAAGCTTGTGCACAGCAACGAAGACCCATCACAGCCAAAAATAAATAAATAAATAAATACATTTATTTAAAAAAAAAAGAACCTGCTGTATAAAAAAATTTTAAAAATTCTCTGTTTTTGTCTCTCCTCCAGAGGCCTATGAGTAGATACAGCTATATAGACAGATGAAGCATCACAAGTAGTTTCTAGAAATTTATCAAGTCACATCTATCCACAGTAACATCCCTAAATGTCTCTATCATCAATGTAAACACATTTGACTAATCTGTCTTCACTTACTGCTATCCCTAAATACTTGATGCAAAATGCCAGCCGGCTGCTTCCGTTCTTTCTATCACAAAAGGAGACAACCACTTCTACCCCTAAAACACAATGTACTTCTAGATTTTCTCCCTTCATCTCTCCTTTTCTTCCTTTAGGACCTATGTTGTACCAGGCATGGCTCATTCCCATGTGTCCTTAATCACACTAAAAAAATTAATTCTGAATATAGGTGCTGCTAGAAACACTGAAAAAAACAACGTAGAATGGAAAGATGTGAAAGTCAGATTTCTCAGTAGAGTATATGAATAATGCTGCTGCTAATGGCACCACCTTCCACCTGCTGTACCCAAGGGTTTACATGTCCTTTTACGGGTATAACATGTCATACAGTCCTCTAAAACCCTTGCTTCTCCAAGTGTGGTCCACAGCCCAGGAGCAGCAGCATCTCCCAGAAGTTGCTAGAAATGTAGAATCCCATGCTCTGCCCCCAGCCTACTGAATCAGACTATGCATTTTACCAAGACCCCCGGGTGTTTTTTACACACTTGGAAGTTTGAGGAGCTCTACTCTAAATAGTCCTGTGAGGAAATAGAAAATACCATTGCCTATTTTTACAGATAAAATAAATCAAAGAAAACTGGGAGTTAGAGATGTTTGATTAGTTAGTAGGTAACCAAATGTGGAGTCAAGGAGCAGTGTTATTTCCATTACATTACACCCCCTCTTGGAAGGAACTGTCACATACCTCTTTTTGGGTCTGCCATCACCCAGCCCAGCATTTCGTAGCAGCACTGCACAATAATTACAGCCTGATATTGTCCCCTGGTGGTAAGTAGGCGAATGCTAATCTCCTGCTTGATTATATATTCCTTATGTAGAATGGTCTTGGTGCCTCTCATCTGAGAGGTCTAAGGTTAATGACATGAAAGAAGTTTCATATTTAGAAATTTCTCCAATTTTCTCCAGTTCCTTACCCAAGAAGAACATGTTTGCTGGATAACAATTTTTGAGGTTTCTCTTTCAAATTTCCTTTCCTCAGCTGGCTTGCGTTTCATCTGATCATCTTGGAGGAAAAGGGAAAGGCAGCTATTACATAACAAACACTTCCTGGTGTACCCAGCTCAGTGCCCTGTATGTGTTATCTCAAGATTCTCAGAGAGACCCAAGGATTGACTATATTGCCCTATTTTACAGATGTGGAAGTTGAGACTCAAAGGTGATGCATGCGGCAATCCTGGGAATCAAGCTAGAATCTGTCCTACATGCTGACCTCTTCCTAAAAATGTCTTGCCTGAATTAGCATGGAAGGCAACCTAAGGTAGGGGAAGGGACTCTCAATCTTTTGAGACTCTCAATTTTACCTTCAATCTTTTGTCACTGTTGATGATATGGCAGGTACACATTTCCTAAAAGACAAAAGTCGTTTCCAAATTCCTCCTGGTTTTAAGGGTGAAGTTAAGTAACTGGGATGAAATCAAAACAGAGAGGAACCAACTAGAGGGATACAAGCTAAATATGCAGAACTTCCCCCAAAGGACTCAAAAATCAGCACAATAGTGTTGCTGGGTTACATACTTGAAAACATCCTTATCAACACCATACAAATAGGCTAAAATCCAGACATCTGATCTAAGCAAGGCCCTCTAAATGAGTTAGTTTTAAATTCTTCATGCTTAACAGAGAAGCAGGGAGATGTCACCATACTCTTTAAGAGAAGAATGAATAGATTTCTCAAACTGGTAGGGCTGAGACAGGCATCTCCCTGGTTCTCTAATACACGAATTTCCCCACCTGCAGCCCTGGCCACTCTGTCCCAGCTCAGACACGTTGGATTGAAATATCCTCATCTATTACTCTCTGAGAATCTGCAGACAACCTGTGTGGGGATCTCTCTACTGGTCTTAAAGAATTCAATAGGATATTATTGTAACTCCTCGGATTTTAATATACACTACCACTGTTTAGCTGGCGTAGCATTTAAGGATGCAAACTTTCCAATCTCTCCTAGAATCATGACACTACAAGAGGGACTATCGTAATTAGGAATAAAACTGTGCAGTTCTCATTAACCAGAAAAGCACTTTCTAAACCTAGGGAGGCCCTACTTTTATTCCAAGAAAAGTCAGGAAAATGGTGCTGCAAGAGCCCAATAAAGATCTGGGGTCGGGCTTCCCTGGTGGCGCAGTGGTTGAGAGTCCGCCTGTCGATGCAGGGGACACGGGTTCGTGCCCCGGTCTGGGAAGATCCCACATGCCGCGGAGCGGCTGGGCCCGTGAGCCATGGCCGCTGAGCCTGCACGTCCGGAGCCTGTGCTCCGCAGCGGGAGAGGCCACAACAGTGAGAGGCCCGCGTACCGCTAAAAAAAAAAAAAAAAAAAAAAAGATTTGGGGTCAACTTGTGCTTGCTGGAATTGACTGGGATTACACGAAATGACTTTAAGAAGCAAAGAACAACAAATGCTTCTAGCAGAAGCAGTCTGAGTGGGGAAAAGCCTGAAGAATCATGTTAAGCTCAATTTTGTTTAAAGTTTCATTATGATTTAAGTCTTGATTGCCCAAATTCATTCAGCCTTACTGCATTGTGATGGAGCCTGTGCTTATTAGCCAAGGACATTATAGTAGCTGGTAGTAGGGCTGCTGCTCTCCTGGTTACAACATGTGACCAACAGAAGGCTTTCTGAATTGAGGCTGGGAGTGATATCTCCCTAGTGACTCAAAATAGCTAAGGCATGTATATAAAACCAGGCATAGGTAGTCTCAGAGATGATTGCAGGCTTTACTTTAGTTCTTTAATCTCCGCATCCATTTCTGGCCTGCCAGAACTGTCTACGCTGGGGCCTCACTGCAGCATTAGTCACAGGAAGAGCCAAGTGTGTTGTAAGCCTGTGCCTTTTGATACGTAAGGAGATTTGGTCACTCAAATCACCAAAGAACCGTGTTATAAGGGGTTCAACTGTGAGGCAGTCCCACGCACAGGAAGAAGACAAGAACATTCTGAAGGAATTTGATTTATTTATGTTTTTCTGCATAGATGCTTGTGATGTTTCTGCTTCCTGGAAAATCAACATCGATTGCAGATAGCAGGCCGTCTAGCTCTTATTCTCTCTTTTAGCTGAAATTCTTATCACCCATGTTTCAAAAGCTAATTAAGCTGTGGTGCAGTTATAACAAAAGGACCCTGGACAGGATCTGGGCTCAAGTTCCTGCTTTGTCACTAAGCAGCTCTGTGGCTCTAGGCAAATCAGCTCTCCACTGGGACGCCCTTGCTTTGTCTTGCAATAGTAATAGCTGTATTTATGAAACACTTTCTCTGAAGTAGGGGTTATACCACGTACTTTAACTGGATGATCTCATTTAAACTTCACAAAACCCCCATGCGTAGGTTCTAGTGTTACCTCCATTTTGCAGGTAAGGAAACTGAAGCATGGAAAGGCTGAATAGCTTGTCCAAAGTGACACAAGTTAAATGTGAAAGTAGCAGGATTTGATTGAGTTTCCTGAGCCTGTGCTCTTAACCTCTCAGCTACCTGCTTCTCTCATGGCCTCACTACCCCAGGCCAGGGAGGTGTTCTTGCTCTAGAAATTCCTGACTGTATTTAGAGATGATTTGGCTCCACTCATATCGCTCATCTATGCTCCTGTGTGTTGTTTACTTTTTACAGTTTAAACATTTTTTGATTTTTTAATCAAAATCCCCAACCTGGTGAAATGTCTAAATGAGTCAGTGAAAAGACCACTTCCTCTAGGATGATGAGTGATTTTCTGCCCTTTGTAAATTAGTCTCTTTATAAGTGAAGATAATAATGCCTCGCTTATAAGGTTGTTGTGAGTCTCCAAGCAAAATGGCTAGAGGTGGAAAGCAGTGTATCAATAGAATTTGTTTACTAGTATATTTAAATACCAGCTCTTTTGGGGAAGACTTTCTTATACAATGTATTCTCTGTAGCATGGAACACTGTGCCCTCAGAGTTGGGAGATGTTAAAGTGGAGGTCTTGGTCGTTACTTTGATTGTGGTTTTCAACTAAAAACCAGATTCTTTTTTTTTTATTTAAAAAAAAATTTTTTTATTTTCAATTTTATCTTTTGTTAGGTTGCATGCTTACTTTTGAAACATTTTTTAATGGAAGTATAGTTGATTTACAATGTTGTGTTAGTTTCAGGTGTAAAGCAAAGTGATTCAGTGTTTTATATATATATATATATATATATATATATATATATATATATATACACTTTTTTCAGATTCTTTTCCATCATAAATTATTATAAGATACTGAATATAGTTCCCTGTGCTATGCAGTAGGACCTTGATGTTTATTTTACGTATCGTGGTTTGTATCTGCTAATCCCAAACTCCTAATTTATCCCTTCCCCACCCTTTCCCCTTTAGTAACCATAAGTTTGTTTACGTCTGTGAGTCTGATTCTGTTTTGTAAATAAATTCATTTGTATCATTTTTTTTTTAGATTCCACATATAAGTGATATTTGTCTTTCTCTATCTGACTTACTTAGTATGATAATCTTTTGGTCCCTCGTGTTGCTACAAATGGCACTATTTCATTCCTTAAAAAAAGAAATCTTAAATGCATTCTTATTTAACTTAGCACCATAAATTGGTGTAATAGGAAGAACAGTTTAATGGTGATAGTGAGGCAAAGAGAACTAACACTTATTGAGTACCTAAATTTGTCCTAGGTGTTATCTCAGTGAATTCCTATCATTGCTCTATTGAGAAAGGTGTGAGAAACTGAAATGTTAGGTAGCTTCCATAGGACACATGGCTTTTCATTGAGAGCAAGGATTGAAATAGAGGTTTATCGGTCTCCAGATACCAGGATTTTCACCATGTCATGCTGAAGAGGAATTTTCTTTAAGCTTTTTGTGCTTAAAAGTCTATCTTTGTATATACTGTTCATGTATCATTATATTAAAGTACCCATCTTAGTAGTCAACATTTTCATAATAAATTTGTGGTGACAGACCATTATAGCATAAATCCAAGAATCATAAAAGTACACATTGGAAAAGACCTTAAAATCATAAAGGTCAACCACCAATCCATTGCTTTTCCAGCTTCTGCTTAAATACCTCCTACTATGTGGAACTCACTGTTTCCAGAAAGTATTGCCACTAGGCTATCCCCTCAGGCATCTCAAACTTAAGATGTTCACAACTTAATTCACAAAGTAGTTTCATAGTTTTGTTTACAGTTATTGGGGAGCTGGGTCTACCAGAGGAGAGTGAGCCCTAAGGGAGCATTATCCCATCAATAATTAGCTACAGATTACATTACATCCATTCAGTTTTTCACTACACAGGCCAAAGAAAACTGTCAGTGAAAATTGTTACCCTATCTCCTTGGGATTTTCCAGGATCATCTTGTCAGAGTTGAGTGCTTCATCTGCATAGGAGACAATTGTATCAGTCAAGGTTTCCAGTGAGAAGCTGACGGTACATGCAGATGGAACCTGGGGCCTGTTAATGGAGGGACCCTTACAAAGGTATGGGCAGGGCTCAGGGGAATCAACAGGGTCTAGTGAAGCATCCCGGGTCAGCAGTAGTAGAGGACCATTAGTACATGTAGACCTGAGAGCAGATCTCAGAACCCAGGAAAGTAGCCACAGAAGATGACGCCTCCCATTGCACCCTCACCCTTCACCCCCCCCACACACACACGCACCCAAAATAACTGTGGCCCGAGGTGGAGGCATGCAGCCAATCAGATGTTCAACAAGGGAATGGACACCCCGACCTCACTATCCCTCACCCCCAGAATCCCTGCTGATGGCTGAGTTCCCTCTGGTATCAGTTGGAAGACAGAAGACAAGTGAGCTTACTAATACAGTCCAGGAACATCATCCTCCTTTGGGGCACAGAGCAAGGCACAGAAGAGTAGAGAATGGATCTGAGGCAGATGGAGAATTCCAGCGTGACAGTGCTCCATGCAACCCCATGTGTTCTTTGAGCCTTGTTTTTCCTTCTTACTCCCCTCTTGCTTATCCCCAGCGTGTGCTCCCATTTCCATCTACTAAATCAGTAACAGGATGGACAGCTAGCTTCAAAATAGTCTAAGGAGGGAAATAATAATGCTATAGCTCTACTAGATTTTGCCATGGGAAGAGATTAGAGTTTGTCTCTTAGATGGCACCAACTAATTCTAAAAGAAATTGTGCGACCTTTCTTCTATATTTTTGTGTCATAATTAGAACACCAAACCTGCTAAGAAGTGTACATAAATACACACACACACACACACACACACATACTTAGAGGCTATTTAATCTTCACATATCTAATGAACTTTTTTATTTTTCTCTGATTTCCTTCTAAGACTTTATCTAATTGTTCTTTTTTCTAAAATTTTATTTATTTATTTATTTATTTTCTTTTTGGCTGCGTTGGGTCTTTGTTGCTGTGCGTGGGCTTCTTGTTGTGGTGGCTTCTCTTGTTGCGGAGCATGGGCTCTAGGCGCTCGGGCTTCAGTAGTTGTGGCACGTGGGCTTCAGTAGTTGTGGCTCGCGGGCTCTAGAGCACAGGCTCAGTAGTTGTGGCGCACAGGCTTAGTTGCTCTGCGGCATGTGGGATCTTCCCAGACCAGGGCTTGAACCCCTGCCCCCTGCATCAGCAGGCAGATTCCTAACCACGGCACCACCAGGGAAGCCCCTATCTAATCGTTCTTTGTTAAAGCCTTTATTAAGCTTTAAACACTGGTAATGCAAGTCCTAAGCTCTGAATTACTAGTCTAATTGCTTTCTCCCTAACTCCAATATGTTCAAAGTCTTGCCTTTTGGGACTTACATCTTAACTAAAGTTTTCTGAGACTAAAGTTTTTCTGAGCAAAGGGTCTCAGAACCAGATCTTCCAGTGGGATCTGCTTATGTCCTTGAAGATAAGAGGTCTGATGAATTGAATTCATTTCAGACGAGCCAAGTCCACTGGGAGAAAAAAAGGAAATCCTTCATTTTGTTGCAAAACACTCGAGATGCAGTTGACACAATTTGAATGAAAAGTTCAAGGAAATCTTTTGCATCCCTGTCACTCGGATGGTGCTGTAATAGTCTCTTCATAGGTGTTTTGAGCCTGAGGTAGGATTTTTCAGACATATAAATCACATACTAGTCTACCCCACCTTGCACATACAACACATCTGACAGTGGAACACTGATCAAGACCAGCACACCTTGGTGAGAAAGGTGACATGTTCTTATGCAGTATGAGCAGAATAAGGACAACATTTTTTCTCATAAGGTAGCTGGGGGCTTCGCTGGTGGCACAGCGGTTGAGAGTCCGCCTGCCGATGCAGGGGACACGGGTTCGTGCCCCAGTCCGGGAAGATCCCACATGCCGCGGAGCGGCTGGGCCCGTGAGCCATGGCTGCTGAGCCTGCACGTCTGGAGCCTGTGCTCCGCAACGGGAGAGGCTACAACAGTGAGGCCCACGTACCACAAAAAAAAAAAAAGAAGAAAAAAATAGAGGTAGCTGGGACACCAGCACATTCACCAGTGAGGGCTTCAGAGTTCCATAATTCCTTCATGTGTGTGTATTTTTACTCTTAATGTTAGTAGTATGGCAGGTGTGCTGAGAAATAAGCCTTTTTAATTTATGTACTCATTTATTCAACTATTTATTAAGACCCTTTGCGGCAAGTAGAGCAAAAAGGACATGAAACAGCAGGTAAGGTTGTGACCCCTCTTCTTAAAGAACTTATAGTTTAGTTGGGTGACAATATCACATCAAAATGGGGGGTAAATTTTGAAAGCAAAATGTTGTCAGAGACCCCACTCCTGTGGCATCTTTTCATTTGTTTCATGCCACGGCCCTTAAACTGGCAAGCATCCGTGAGACAGTATGGGAGAAGACGCTGGGGTTGTGTATGTGCCACGGGTCATGACTGATTATCAATTGATCTGATCTCAGAAACAGGCTCACATCCATGAGCTTGCGCGTCTGGAGCCTGTGCTCCGCAACGGGAGAGGCCACGACAGTGAGAGGCCCGCATACCGCAAAAAAAAAAAAAAAAAAAACAAAACAAAACACCCCCTTGCACCTACACCTTTCCATGGATTCTGCCATAGTGACCTCCTCTGGTACGCCACATACAGCTTCTGCTTCACGCTTTAGTGCCTCCACGCCTTAGTGCATGGTGTCATTGGGCCTGAGCCAGTCTTCCCCTTTCCCTTCCTAACTCCACCCCTGTTCTGTAGGGCTAGCTCTGCTTTTCTGTATCTGTCTCCAAACTGCAAGCCCCATCATCTCGTCCCTGGACAATCACAGTAGCTTCCTAACTAGTCTCCACTCCACATCTGTTCTTCCCGCCTCCGGTCCATTCTTGACTGCCAGGATGGAGGTAACCATACCCCATACCCTCTCTGCCCCCTTCCTATCACGCTTAGGATAAAGAACATAATCTTTATCAGGGCCTGTATAGGAAGCCCTCCCAGACCCTGCTTGTCTCTCCAGTCTCACCTCCCACTTAGGCAGCTTATTCCAACCACAGCAACCTTCTTTCATGCCCTTTAACGCCCTGTTTCCTCCTGCCGTTGCCATAGGTTTTGCACATGCTGGTCTCTCTCTCTCTCTCTCTCTCTCTCTCTCTTTTGGCCACACCGCACCGCTTGCGGGATGTTAGCTCCCTGACCAGGGATTGAACCCAGGCCCTCAGCAGTGAAAGCACTGAGTCCTAACCTAACTCCCCATGCTGGTCTCTCTTGCTCCCCTTTCCTACTCATTCCACAGATCCCAGCTTAAGGGTTACTTTCAGAAGGAGGCCTTCCCTCATCTCTGGTCTAGGTCAAGTTTTTATTCTGCACTTTCATAGAAGACTGTTCCTTTTCTTTGTAGCGCCTACCTCAGTCAGCAGGGGTTTATAATTTATATCTGCCTTTGCCCCAAGTGCAAGTTCCAGGAGGGATGGATGGGCTCTGTTGTTGTCCATCATTGAACACCCAGCCTAGTATAGGAGCAGGCACAAAGGGGACACTCACACACTTTGAATCAATCAGTCAGTCCTCCAAGGCTCTCTGCCTTCGTGTGGAAAGCCCTACCACTGGTATCACTGTCATCACCTGGTCCCCTAGCAGCCTGTGTATGTGTTAGAGCCCACACCTTCGTTCTGTATTACTTTACTTGACAGTCCCTTGAGGACCTCAAAGGCCAGAAAGTGAAGCCGTATCTTAATCAACCCTACATCTACTACACCCAACACGTGGGTAGTGAATAACACATTCATCAATAAGTTTTTCTGAATTGAGATAAAATTCACATAACGTGGAAGGTACCATTTTAACCATTTTAAAGTGTATAATTCAGTGGTATTTATTACATTCGCCATGCTGTGCAGTCATCATCACTACCTAGTTTCAGAGCATTTCATCACCCCCAAAGGAAACCCCATATCCATTAAGCAGTCACTCCCCACTCTCCCCTGTCCCCAGCCCCTGGAAATCATGAATCTGCCTTCTGTCTCTATAGATTTTCCTATACTGGACAGTTCAAATAAATGGAATGACATCGTATGTGGCCTTTTGTGTTTGGCCTCTTTCACTTAGCATATGTTTTCAAGGTTTATCCATGTGATAACATGGATCAGTACTTCATTTTTATGGCTGAATAATATCCCTTGGTGTAGATAGATCACATTTTCTTTATCCATTCATCTGTTGATAGACATTTGGATTGCTTCTACCTTTTCACTATTGTGAATAGTGCTGCTACAAACTTTCATGTACAAGTTTCTATTTGAATACCTGCTTTCAATTCTTTTGTGTATATACTTAGGAGTGTAATTGCTGGGTCATATAACTGTATGTTCAGCATATTGAAGAACTACCAAATGGTTTTCCACAGAGTTTGCACCATTCTACATTCCTATCAGCAACGTATGAGGGTTCCAATTATTTTTCCACATCCTCATTTTCTGTTTTGTTTTTGATTATTGTGTTTTTATTATTATTTTCTGTTATTTAAATTTTTAAAATTACTATTATAGCCATCCTGGTCAGTGTGAAGTGGTATCTCAGTGTGACTTTGATTTGCATTTCCCTAATGGCTAATGATGTTGAGTATCTTTTCATGTCCTTGTTGGTCACATATATCTTCCTTGGAGAAATGTCTATTCAAGGCCTTTGCTCGTTTTTTGATTGGGTCGTTTGTCTTTTTGTTGTTGGGTTGTAAGAGTTCTTTATGTATCCAGGATACTAGACCTTATCAGATATATGATTTGCAGGTATTTTCTCCTATTCTTCAACTGTCTTTTTACTTTCTTGATAGTGCCTTTGAAGTACAAAGTTTTAAGTCTTGATGAGTTTCAGTTTGTCTATTTCTTGGTTTTGTTTCTTATGCTTTTCATGTCATATCTAAGAAATCACTGCCAAATTCAAAGTCATAAAATAATTTAGCCCTGTGCTTTATTTCCCTACAGTTCTTTTGCATTCTAAAATTCTGTAATTCCAAATATTATCAATCACCACCTCACCTACTGGATGCAAAGAACTGCTGGGATTTCAGGGGCAACTAGATATTACAGACCCAATTATTAGAATGGACTTTAAGTTTAAAGGCATTATTTTAGTGTTCGGGTTGGGTCCCAAATCTAAGCTTCAGGAGTGCCAGGATGGAACTTATTTATAATTAGACTGACAGATTTAAAATAAAAGTCTTTAAATATATAAACCAAGGTAACTTAAAGGACCTCTAAATAAAATACTTAAAGCAAAATTTCAAGTGCATGAAGGCTATTAATATGCTTTTAGAAAAGCTGGGGAAAAAATCTGACAAACGCCAAGCAGTGCCTGGATTAAAGAACACAATGTTATTTGTGTAGGGGGAAATGTTAACAAATGCTACAAACAGTTGTGAACTGGATACAGGGAAAGCCATCCCAGATAATAGGAAAAGGAAAAACTTAGTTTCTAGTTGAACCCAAAGAAATATAAGATGAAAACTTGCCCTATACACAGTAAATGCTCAGTAAAGAGTTTGTTGGATGTGAAATGAAGTTTCTAGAAGAACAAATGAATACCCTGCCCAGAATAAGTGCTGAACAATGTGTTTGTTGAACACAAAATCAAAATCCAGGAAAAAAAAAGTGAATGTGATGGGACCAATATAAATGTAAAGTCATTAAGAAATGAAATTTCAACATAGATTACTGATAAGGAAGAAGTAAGTAACTACATTTCAGAGAGTAGCATTTCTGAAAAGAAACAAAAGGAAAGGAAAGGAAGAGGGAGGGAAGGAAGGAAGGAAGGGAGGGAGGAAACTTACAAGCCTATAGACACAGAATAGGGGCCAAAAGTATTCAATGGAAAACAATTATTCACATCACAGAGATATAGCCATTTACTACAGGTGGAAGAAAACCCAGTAATCATGTGCTAATAGCCTAGGATTAAGCTTATTGAAATATGTCAATTTAGAGTAAACATACCGTTTCCTCTCCTTTCTTGTCCTCTCCTTTCCTCTTCTCTCCACAGCTTTCCTATTTCCCTTTTGTATACTAAAGAATCTTTTAGCAGTAGTAAGAAAGGAGACAAAGATTGTAAGTAAGGATACGAATGTGGGAGTAGTATTGTTCATAACCAGTAGAGCTAACGGTTGTTCATACACACTCCAGTTTTCTATTTGTTTAATTAATGCAGAGAGGTCAAATAGAAACCCTTAAAAATGTTCTATATTATGATTGTTGTGGTGGTTTCAATACTGTAGAGGTTTGTCAAAACTCATTGAATTTTACACTTAAGTGTACGTTACATCTTAATAAAGCTGACAAGAAGGAAACGGAAATGTCAGCCATAAGTAGGTTAATTGTAGTTCAGGGAGAAATGGGCTACTGACTTCAAGCTGGAGAGAGGGATTTACCAAGCTTGGAGGTCCTGCAAGATAGCTTTCACTGTGAAAAACGTGGAGAGAAAGAGAGACCTATTAACAAGGATGCTGCAGAGTTTAAGCAGATTCTGCAGTCTCTGGTCTCATCCTGGAAACAAAGTCCTATATTTTAGAGCAAAAATGAGATTAATAGCAACAACCGGAATTCAAGGGATTTTGAAAATTATGAACATGGGATCAAGGTGGTGTATGACAGAAATTATTCTTAGTTTTTTGTTTAATAGCATACATGCTTTTAATGAAGATAGGATGACTACTATCAAAAACTTAAAACCCCAGAAACTAACAAGTGCTAGTAAGGATGTGGAGAAGTTGGAATCCTTGTGCACTGCTAGTGGGAAGGTAAAATGGTGTACAAAGAAAAGCATACTGTTATGGAAAACAGTATTGTGGTTCCTAAAATAAATTAAAATTAGAATCACCATATGATCCAGCAATTCCACTGCTAATCCAGAAGAGTTGAAATCAGGAACTGGAACAGACATTTGCACACCAATTTTCATAGAATTATTTGGAAGCCCAAAAGCAGAAGCAACCCAAGTGTCCATCAATGGATGAACAAATAAACAAAATGTGGTATGTACATACAATGGAATATCATTCAGCTTTGAAAAGGAAGGAAATCCTGTTAAATGATTCAGCATGGATGAATCTTGAGGATATTATGCTAAGTGAAATCAGCCATTCATCAAAGACAAATATTGTATGATTCCACCTGATAAGAGCAGTCCCCTTCAAAGCGACCAAAAGTAGAAGGGCAGTTGCCAGAGCCAGGGCAGGGAAAGAGGAGAAAGGGTAGGAAAAAGATGGGGAGAGACTTCCATTTTCTCAAAATAGGGAGAGTTCAAGCAGCCATTCGCATGGGATTGTAGCCTCAGTGTTTCGTGGTCTCCTGTGTTCCTCCGACAGCAAAAGGAGGCTCTTCATAATCTGAAAATCCCCTAACGGTTGAAGAGGACTTTAGGTGTGGCATTCAGGAAAGAAGTAACAAAATAATAGCAACAGGAGCAAAGGAACAACGGAGAAAATAACTGAAAAGGGAATAAAATTTGCAAAAGTAAAATTAGAAACCATTTCCTGAGTGGGAGAAGAAAATGAAGAATTCAGAATTTGTAAAAGAGAGGGGTGACAGGGATTTCCCTGGTGGTCCAGTGGTAAGGACTTTGTGCTTCCACTGCAAGTGACATGGGTTCGATCCCTGGTCAGGGAAATAAGATCCCGCATAGCACAGCCAAAAAAAAAACAAAAAACAAAAAAAACGAGGAGTGACAGAACAGCTGAGCAAGAAAGGAAAACATTCTAGAGAAAAATGCTGGGACCTGGGGTTACAGCTGAGGAACTGAGTAGTTGGCTAGTCAATTTTTGGTTTAAAGATGGAAAAACACCCTGTTTTCTATAGGTAGCAAATATTTATTGCCTGAGTAGTAGTTCTGATGGAACACCCTGAAAATTACAATATTTGTAAGCAGATATTTTATAAGTAGAAGTCATGGGAGTACTGATAGAAATAAAAAAGCAGAAAGTCTTACCATTCAGAGTCATATATTTTGGGATTCTTTTTAATAAAAAATTCTTATTTGTTTTGTGTCAGGAAGAACACCAGGGAATAAAATTATTTTGAAAAGAGGCTAGGTGAAGTACAATTCATATCCCCCCCAAAAATGGGCAATAAGTAATTGTATCTGAATAAACTTTCATATCTAGTTGTTTGAGTAGTTACTTAAGCCTTTCTTAAAATGATTATTATTCAGGGGAAATTATTCAGCTGGGATTATCCTTACTTTTTATAACACTTTTCTTTCCTGGTATGTGGCTTTTAGCCAGTCCTCTGATTCTTAGAATGCTCCAAAAAAAAAAAAAGATGAATTAAGGAAAAGGAAAGAAATTCAAATAAGTCAATGGGGCTGCTTGGCAGTAGTGAACATAAAACATGTGATTAGGAAGAGGACGAAATGAACTAAAATCATGGCAACTGCTTTTTTCAATAGTACTTGCTATTTCTATCCTCCATTTCCATGGAAGAAGGCAAACTAAAATGGTATGATAAAAATAGCTAATATAAAAAAAATAGCTAATATTCATCAAACTAAGCATATGATATACCAGGGCCAGTGTTAAGTGCTTTTATGTATTAACTCATAATCTTCACAACAACCCTGTAAGGAAGGTACCCTGAAAGAGTCCATTGTTGAATTTTCAGGAACCTTGTGAGCCTATTAGCAGCTTGAAATCATCCATTGTGGGAATATTTATACCTTGGAAATCGACATATATTACAAATCAGGGCTTTTGAGGGGAGAGTGAGTTTTTCAACATTTTCTAGAGTACTACTGCTATTGTCCTTCTTTCACAGCTGGGAAAACTGGGCCCAAAAAAAGGTAAATTTTCCATAGTCATGCAACTAGTAGTTGCACCACTTGGGAGCCCAAACTTTAACCATCGTACCAAACTGCTTATGATAGGACTAAAATGCATAGGCTGGATTTACAAAGCCTAGGGCTCTAATTTGGAATCTTCTATGATCTACTGTTTAAGCCATCTTGAGTCTCAAGACAGTTTCTAATAGAGATGTTACAATCTAAGAATGTTTCACATTTATCTCGGCTGTATTGTAAATGAAACAGATTATGTGAAAATGCAAAATAGTCCTTGATTATCCCCTCCCTCCCTCCCTTCCTTCCTCCCTCCCTCCCTCCCTCCTTTCTTCCTTCCAAAGTTTATGTCTTTGCAATTGGAGTAGAACTTTTGTAAATCTCTTAGGACTTTTGGCAGCATTTAAGGAGGACCACAGTGCATTTTCTCACTAATGCTCCTGTACTGCTTTCCTCATTATCTTAGAAAGCAGAACAGCTGTGCTGACAGTGGGTCTCATCATCATCATTAATAAATATTTATTGAGTATGCCCTTTGTGCTGAGCTCTGAGGACACAGAGAGGTAGAAGATATGGTCCTAGAGCTTGTCCAACAGGTGGCTCAAGTAACAAGTACAAATAGTTAAAAAGAGAGAAGAGAGTAACCACAGTGGGTGGGTCAGCTGGAGAACCCTTTTGCGGGGAGGAAATAGCACCTGGGCTAAAGGAAGCGTCAAAGGGAACATGGGTATTATAGGCAGGAAGAATGGTTTGAAGGAAGGCACTGGGAAAATTACATTTCCGTGTGGAATAATAAGTGGTACCATTTGGCCTAAGGAAAGGTTCTATAATAGATGATGAGGCTGGAAAGGATGGATTAATCCTTAAACATGGATTCCCTGTTTAAGGAAGGGCCTTTGAGCTTGACTAAGGAGCCTGGACTTCATTTTTTGAACAATGAGGAATCACCCAAGGTTCTTAAGCATACAAAAGATGGGTAAAGTAGTGCCATGAATAAGATTAAAGTTAGCCACGTGTGTAGAATGAACTGGTGGAGAAAATTACTGGAAACAGAGATAACAGTAAAACAATAATCTATTGCGAAAGCTTTTTCAACAAGAAAAATCCTATGGAATAATTCGAATTGTAAGCAAGATACTACTAGAATTACAGACTGTGATTACAAGGGTACAAAAACATATACAATAGGAAAGACTAGGAAGACTGGCAACTTAATTCTAAGAGATTGGGTCCAGCTGGTGGAATTCTGGGTTTTTTTTCTTTAATCAAAATTTTGCTAATGTGATCATAGTTTGTCATTACAAAAGCTGCACTAAATTTAAAAAATTGAAAGAAAAAGAGGTGCTTGAAGAGGATAGTAATTTTAGATGAAATGATGACTTATGCTTTAGACTTAGTAAGAGAAAGGGAAACCACTCTGATGGCTTTGGGGCAGCTGGAGATACGGGATAGAAATTTGGGGGAGCGGTCAACACTTGACACTGTTTTGTGAGCCATAGATGCTTCTGCCTACATCTCTAGCAACAGCTGTCTCTTCACCAGGGCCCTAACTGAGAGCCATGATGGTTTCAGATTTTATAAGAACACCCTGGTCTCTGGGCTCTTTTAATTCTGCCTCATCCCTTGTCTCCCCCAGTTTAGGGGTAATAGTGACTTCTTACTGTTGCTACTCTCAATTCATTATTTGACTTCTCAGCTTTTCCATTACCTGTGTACCAATTTCCTGAATTAAATTCCTCGGTTTTCCTAGTTGGACCCTGACTGATACAATTCACTATGTACCTAAGTATGTGTATATTGGGTCATGATATATAATACATTTCATACTAAGAGTAGTTGTTAAAACAGTTGGAAAGCCACAGTCTAGGAAAATAAATTTGACAGCATGCCAGGTTGTGCCAGGCTTATTTCTACAGTTGGGTTTTGATGGCTATTACTGATCTCAAGAACATGAACTAGGAGACTTTTTTTTTCTTTTAAAAAGGGAAACAATGTAGTATAGTAGAAGGTACCCTGACTGGGAGTGAGGAGACCAAGATTCTAATCTTTGTGGGTGGCCATGAGCAGGCCATTCAGTCATGTGTTCTAGTATATTATGCTTACTTTGTGCATGGAACCAGAGGTTCTGAGATTGGTATGTATTTTTTAAACTAGGGACTACTGTAAGAAGTTATAGTGTTAGCATCCGAAGTCAGACATTGGTATATAGTTTGTGACAGCTCATGTGACCAGTGATATTAGTGTTTGTAGACTTTTTGAAAGATTAGTCATTATTTATCAAATGATTGACATTAATGAATTATTGATTAATTAATATTTAATTAATATTAAATAATGGTTAATTATTAATGATTATCTAGATTATTATTATCATTAAATTATGTTCTCACTATTTATTTTCCTCAGTTGATGAGTAATTATTATGTTAGTATTAGAAATAGTAGCTCAGCCTTCTGGTCTCAAGTTCTTAGGAAAATAATCAGCATTGATAGGGGCTATGGACCTGCAGAATATCAGGTAATGGTGGTTACAGTCATTATTGTCAGTAAATAAATCACAGCATAAAATGAGGTGTCACTTAAAGGCAAAAGCCCCTGACAGATAGATATATTTTTTAAGTAGTTCGACAAAATATAGGAAAAGTGTGAAGTGTCAACTTCTTTAACAGTCAGACATATCCCCAAACCCTAAGTCCTAAGTATTAAACAGACAAAAAATGTTGTATGTTATGATGTTTTTTTATCAGCAAATCCCTTATTTTCTCCCATATTTAAGGAAAGTCTATTACCAAAAGGCCACTAATAGTCTTCAAAATAGTAACATTCCAGCAGACATCACAATGTCTCTGATAAGATAAGCAAATGAATATACATGACCCCAGACCAAATGCGAGTGTTCCCTTTATGTCCAACCCTCATTGAAGTCACTGACTGTTCATCTGAGTTTATCTGAAAGGCAGATAAAAGCTTCCTGCCCAGCATTAAACCTTGCCCCATGCAAAATCCAGATGCTTACAACCCTTTCACTAAACTCTTTATACTTGTTTTATATATTCATCACTTTCTGGCTGGTAATATCATTGAAAACTAAAATAAAACCATATTGTGTGGGATCTATTTTATCCCTACCTGTGGAGAGATCAACTTTTTTTTCCCCCTCAAAGCAGATTATTTATCTCAAATTCTTTAAAGAGTCATCTAAGGTAATTTTAGTCATTATTTCTGTTTTTATACGTTCCTGGCTTATTTTCTACTCCTGTCTTGAATTTATATAGAACTTCAAATATAGGAAAGTGACTGAAACAAGAAAACAGAAGATTGTGCTTCTGTGTACTGAACTTGAAGTAAGAATCTGGTGGGTGACGTAATGCAGGTCAAGCTGGAAAACGGTTGCACACAAATAAAAGGCAGTGAATGGTAACTGAAAAGATAAGGCCTGTAGCAGCTGAAGGTGGTCTAAAAGTAAAAGGCTGCAATAAAATCTAATAAAACAGCATGTGAGATGGATACAGCATATTCTGCTACCGTGGCATTTGGTTGAGGGGCTTGGAGATGAGATACAGTGTCACATTGGTACACAAGCACATTATCACTCAGAGAAACACAGTACCCATCAAAGGGAAGTAAGGACAGTGGCCTGCGAAACAAAAGTTAAAATATTTGAACAATTTATCACAATAACAAAATTTTAGACCATGATTTCATGTTCTGATTCCTAATGTACAACTGCCCAGAGATGTGTCAAAGCCTCAAAGACATGTGGATGACAACATTTATAAAATCCTTTCTTGTCGAGTCAACAATATATAATGGAGTATTATTGAGAAAATCCTTCAGAATGAAATTATCCTGCCTTTGGGCAGTTAGGATGCATTTGAATTATGTAGAGAAATATTGAGTTCTATAAAGTTTTTTTAAGGACAGACATGTTTGAACATATGAAATGTACACACTTAGTTTTATAAAAGTTATGAGAAAGATTAATTTCTTACCAGAAAAGTATTCTAGGTCATTGATGCTGCTGACACCTCTGTATCAGTAATTCTTACCCCCTTTGAGAAAAATCCCTTTGAGAATCTGATGAAATGTATGGACTCTCTCCGTAGAAAGTGCACATTACCTCCTGCCTCATAATGGGTTAGAACTTTGCATTTATGACAAGTTATTGGGCAGTTTTTACATGAGCAATGTAGATCTAAGTCTGGAGTTTTATCAAGTTGGGTTAAAAATTCTGACTTCATCATTTAGTCATCTCCAAGTTGTCTGATCACATTCTTCTTGCAGTTAAAAAAGGGGGGGAAAAACAATAGATAGAGCGGGAGTTATGTATATTTATTCATAATACACGTGTTCAGTATTAATATATCAAGTGCATTAAAAAACACACAAAATAGAAGCTATAAAAGAATGAGAGTGAAATGATAGAAAACATTTAACTATCTTGCTAATCATGATTCTGTCATAGAGTCACTAGCTAATATCTCAAGGCAAAATACATGCTTAGGTCAGAATTCATCATTATTGATGGTTAACATATATCTAAATTTCAAGTACTCTTGTATAACTGTGAATGTTTTGACCTATTTCTTGTCAGATGTACCTAGACCGTCACTGTTTTCACTTCTCAGTGTGGCTGGCAAAGAGCTCTTAGAGGTTAAAGTGGCAGATTTGATTCTGATTTGATCCTTGCATTATCGGATTTATCTCAGTCTTCAATTTCTTTGAAGGAATCTTTTTTTTTTTTTTTTTTTTTGCGGTACTTGGGCCTCTCACTGTTGTGGCCTCTCCCATTGCAGAGCACAGGTTCCGGACGTGCAGGCTCAGCGGCCATGGCTCACGGGCCCAGCCGCTGCGCGCGGCATGTGGGATCTTCCCGGACCGGGGCACGAACCCGTGTCCCCTGCATCAGCAGGCGGACTCTCAACCACTGCGCCACCAGGGAAGCCCTCTTTGAAGGAATCTTTTAAAGCCACTTGTTTTTCAAATATGAGGGTTGACTGGTTAAAACCAAATAACATAATCTGTGGAAACTGTAAACTTCAGGCAATGTCAAGGCCTTGAAAGCGAAAGAACCAGAGGGGGGCGCCACCGTTACCCTCTGCCTGTGGCCCTTCTCTTCTGTTAAGTATCCTCAGATACAATATTTGGTATGTGACCAGTTTACTTGGGACCATGTAAAGGTGCTAGGGTAAATGAGTATAATAAACATTTACAAAGCTCTTTTTTTCTTTTTTGGACATTACATTTTCTTTTTTTTTTTTTTTTTTTTTGCGGTATGTGGGCCTCTCACTGTTGTGGCCTCTCCCGTTGTGGAGCACAGGCTCCGGACGCACAGGCTCAGCGGCCATGGCTCACGGGCCCAGCCGCTCCGCGGCATGCGGGATCCTCCCGGACCGGGGCACGAACCCGTGTCCCCTGCATCGGCAGGCGGACTCTCAACCACTGCGCCACCAGGGAAGCCCTTACATTTTCTTTTAATCATTAAAGGAAAAAGATCATTAAAAGAAATCATTAAAGGAAAAAGAAATAAAATGTCTAACGTTTCTTCGCAAATCACAATGAATCACCTTGCTCACTCCACTTGGGAGAGGCCTGCCTTAGGCAAATTACTTACTGCCTCTCAGTTTCTTCATCTGTAAAATAGGGATAATACCACATATCTCATAGATTTAAATGGATTAAATGGCATATGTAAAAGTATCTATACCAGCAGATACTAGCGTATGATTTAAGGAGAAATAAAAGGGAGCTGCTATTATGATTATTACTACTCTATTTCACAGTTGCCACGTATGTACTCATGTGATTCCTAGCCTAATTTAAAAACCAAACAAAACCTCCTCTCAATGCTCTTTATATGATAGCAAGAGCTGTAGCTTCTCCTTACCTCCCACCTACCCCCTCACCCCCAAAACAAAACAAAACAAAACAAAACAAACACCAAAAACATATCAGCCTTTTCAGCTTAGAAAAATAAAGATTCTGAACTCTTGGGGCTTCCCTGGTGGCGCAGTGGTTGGGAGTCCGCCTGCCGATGCAGGGGACACGGGTTCGTGCCCCGGTCCAGGAAGATCCCACATGCCGCGGAGCGGCTGGGCCCGTGAGCCATGGCCGCTGGGCCTCCGCGTCCGGAGCCTGTGCTCTGCAACGGGAGAGGCCACAACAGTGAGAGGCCCACGTACCGCAAAAAAAAAAAAAGAAAGAAAAAGATTCTGAACACTTAGTAATCTTGTTCAGTAGCATAATTACCAATAGCTAAGAACTTAGCTAATCACCTGCTAAATTCTAGATGTTAGATCATTTTAATATATATCTCTCATTCTTTCATTCAACAACAAATAATTTTTTTACACAACATACAATGTTCTAGGCATCTGGCTAATTGCTGAGGTTTCAAAGATGAACTGAACTTGCTCGACACCCTCCAGGCACTAACCATCTAGCGGAGGATACCAAACAAATAATTGCATCAAAGTAACAAGTGCTATTTGGTACACACCGGTTGCTAAAGGAGCAGAGGGGGTCTAGTGGTCTCCTTTGCCTGGGGAGGGCAGAGAGGGCAAGGAGGACCACTGGAAGGTACCTGGGCTATAAGCTGAGTTTTGGAGGATGTGGGTTGGGAACTTGCATTTCACTGAGAGGGAAGTAATGTATCCAGTATGGCCCTTTAGGAGCCAGCAGGTAAACCAGGTTTCCTGAGCTCAAGCATTTGGATCCATAAGACCCATAAGGCTGGCAGAGAGCTCTCCATGCACAGCCTTGGCTGATATGCTAAGAGGTCTGAAATTTATCATAGAATGGATTGGGAACAGACAGAGGCTTTTAACCTAGAGAATGATATGATTCCAAAGAGAAGTGGGGTGGTGTTTTGGAGGACTGGTTGTGGAGAAACTAAATTTATTGACTGATGATTAGAAAAAAGGAGAGAGGGGAGTGTTTATTTCAGTAATAAATCGACTGGCTAATTCTAAACTCTTCACTAAATTAAATGTCGGTTGATTCACTTTGTCAAAGTTTAGTTCTCATTACCGTAGATCAAGTCCTCATTCCTTAAATGGTCTTACTTGCTCCTGTTTGAAGCTAGGCCACATTTCAGCCAGCACGAACGGTTTGCCGAATGAAACTAGAAGTCTCCCGGCTTTGTGCATGGAATTTGGGGTGGGGGGGTATTGTAGCTAGATGTCAATTTTCAAACCCCAAATCTACTCTATACAAGACATCAACCACGGCCGACTTACATAACAAGTGAACGCGGCCATACAGACATGAAAAAATGACTTCTCTCCCTTAATGCCAAACTAGAAAGAGAAAAGCAAGTTCAGAGAACACATTATGACTCATCAAAGTCCAAAAGGAAAAGCTTCATGTGAACCTAGCATCCTGTGCAGCTTCCTGGAGTCCTTCTAGACTCCAGCCCTATTTGCTTTTGTGTGATTTTCTGCAAAACAAAAGAATCCTATTATTTATTTTCCTCCTTAATAGCTATTGTTAAATTTTGCTTTCCTTCGGAGATGAAACTCACACTATATGTTCTACAATCTTCTTTTTGTACTGAGTGAATGGCACTGCCTTTTCATTTCTCCTGAACGTAGGCTTTATTTTATAAAATTCCTACTTGCTGTGGTGCAAGCTACAAACAAGACGATTCTTCAGAGGAAAGACCTGAAGGGAGAAGGTGGTGCTTTCTTAGACCAGTGTGAAGGGAAAGGGAGATGTAATATCTATATTTAATCTCTGCTCCCAGTGAAGGATTTTATTTTTCCATACCCACAGTTGTGCATATAATGCATGGATACCAATCCAAGTACTGCATCAAAATTTTGTATGAACTGAAGAATATACACATGTAACAAAGGGAGTGTTTTCTTCTTTACTTTCCATCTGACAAAATGCCAGAAGGAATGGCTAGTCTCTTCCTCTAGTGTCTCACTAAGATGATCGTCCTCTTTTTGAAATTTGTTATGGCAGGTGAAGGTGGAATCTTAAAGGGATAAAGGGCACTTATTCACAAGGGAATAAAGATGAAGTCATCAGTTTCTGAAAATTGGCATGTGAGGTTGGCATGCAGGGAAACAGATTAACCCCGCCCCCCCGCCCAAATTAAAACCTTATATTACCTAAAGTATTAAGCATCACCATTAGTTAAAGCCCTTTTATAGACAACTAGGTTATCTGGCTATATTATTAGTTGTAATTTATTAGGCAGTTGGAAGTTATACTTTTTACTACATTACTCATTTTGTTTAAGATTTCTCACCTAATTAATAGTTATACTGACATATCCTCAGGCAGAAAAACAAGTTATTACAATAGATTCTTCAGGGCATACTATATTCTACTTCTTTTAGATGTGTAATCTTTTGTTGTCTTGAGGCTCACTTTGGGATAGACAGAAAATTATGAAGCTCAGGTTAACAAGCAAGTAGCAAAGCCTTAGAAAACCGCAGGGTGCATGACCCTTGACACTCCCAGCCACCTGAAAATGGTGCCCTTGCAGACTCTTCTTCCACCAGCAATGGACCAGCAACATAAACAATTCTTGCCACTTAATGACCACATGCAGCACGTTGCAGCAGTGTTCTTTCCACAGCTTCTTGTCTTCAGTGTATCCACTGCATAGTTTTTTTAAGCGTCCTAGAACTGTATTTCAGACCCAGTTGCTCAAATAGAGGCAATTTTGCAACAGTAAAATGGTGTTAAAATAGGATTTTACTCTAGGGGGGAAAACTCCTCAACCAAATAGTCACAGTGCACTTTGCATGACTAATTTAAGCCATTACATTACAAAATAAGGGATAAATCATACTTTTCATAACACTACCATATAGGAACAGTTTTAATTTTAAGAGTCAAGCACCTACACTCATCTGAGGCTAAAATAATAGGCCCCTGATTTAAAATCTCCTAACATTCTTTCACACTTCGTAAAACTAAAAATACAACTGTCTCTGCAAACACTGACCTATTCGTCCAGTACTGTATTTCAAGGAAAATGGGAACAAGAGGTCTCAAAACCGCCAAGTGCCAGCAGTTGGCTGTTTGTAGCCTTAACTGGTCTTAAATGTGGGGTGGAGGCGAAGAGACTTCGGACAGGAGAGAAAAAGAGATTTATTACCCTTCTTAAATCAAAAGTAGATTCCATGCTTCAACTGCCCCCTGACCCTCCCTCCCCGCCCCCACGAGGTTGTTTTCCCCTATTTTTTGTATATATTTTACACGAAGATGACAGGTGAGGTAAGGTTAAAGTGCCGTGTCTAGTCCACAAGGGGTTAGGGCGGGTTTATTTATTTATAAGGCGTTCAGCCTCCCAGCTGTTTTTCCCTCACTGGCATTTGGAAGCTTGCAGTTCTTTAGAAAAGAGACAGATTTGGCAGGAATGTTCTTTGTGCCCGCCTTCTTTTTTACGGGGGGAGAAAGGGAGATTTATAATTACAGCCTTGGGGGGTGGGGCGGGGTAGGGGAGAAAAAGTTTCGGGCAGCACATCGATGCCTGTTTTTTCTCATGGTCAACGCTGTGCCACAAACAGCTTTGGTGCCACTCGGAGCCCTCCCCTCGTCCCCTCCCTTTCCCTCTGCAGGCTCGCTCTGGCAGGCGGAGGCGCAGTTAAATTCCAGCATCTTCTTCACATAACCCCAAACTACTACGCGCTATTACTACGGCTGCCCTCCCTTTCGCTTTGCCTCCTCCGCTTCCCAGCCTCCCGAGAGGAGCCCGGCAGCGGCCCTGGAAGACCGCCGGGAAGGGATAACGGGCGCCCAACTCCATCAGGTCTCCGGGCTTTCTGCGTCCTGCGCAGTTTCTCTGTTCCACGCACAAACACGGCCAGAGAGCCGGCGCCTTGCAGACACACACGGATCCACGCATACAGTAGAGCTGTCTCGATCCACATTCTTGCACACCGCCCCCTCCTCCCCTCCGAGCTTCGGGAGTCGCCGAGCGGGGCGAGTGACAGGCACGTCCCGCCAACCCGCGCCCAGGCGGGCAGGGAAGAGCGGCGCACGGGGCCAACTGCGGCGCGCCTTCCGGCGCCGGTGGAGGCGGTTAGGGTGGGACGCGGGGCGGAGCCGGAGTTTAGGAAGAGGAGGGGATGGCTGTCATCAATGAAGTCATATTCATAATCTAGTCCTCTCTCCCTCTGTTTCTGTACTCTGGGTGACTCACAGAGGGAAGAGATTCAGCCAGCACACTCCTCGCGAGCAAGGTAAATATAACTTACAACTCCTTTCTCCTCTTTCCCCTCCCTCCGGCCTCCGGGCTGCAGCCGCGGCACAAACCCCTCCGGCACCGCGCCGCTTTCGCCGGGGATTATTCATTATTATCCTAATTATTATTTATTGTGCATGCACGGAGACCAAAACAAACAGGCGGGCCAATCGCTACAACAAAAAAAGCCCGCCTCCTCCCTGCGGGCCTCAGGTGGAATGCTCTAACAGCAGCTCCCGCGAGGCGGTGGGAGAAACCGGAAAGTTTCAGCCGAACCTTGCTGTTCTAATAATAGTAATAAAGACTACTTCAAGGAGGCAAGGGGAGGAACATCCCAACAAACCACAGCCTTGACCCTAGGTAGGCACTCAGCGATGCGCTGCCAACTCCAGGTTTCAACACACACACTCGGTAAGGTTGCAATCCCCCCATTCCCATAAAAGCTAGGGTGGTGGGGGGTTGGCAGGAGGACCGGGAAGGAGGATGGAAACGCTACAGTTCTTTCAGAGCAGTCTTCCCCGGAAGAGTTGGAAGGCGAGCGGGAGAGGAGGGCGAGGAGCCCGGGCTGGCGGCGGGGCGCCAACGAACGCGGCTGCCACCCGCTTCCCTGGGACTTGTTTAAAGGGCTCCGGCTGCGGAGACGCAAGCCGATCGCGGCGGGAGAAGCCGAAGCTGGCGCGCCGAAGCGGCGGCAGCCGACGCCGCGGGGCCGGTGCGTGCGGCGTCGGAGGTGTCACCTCCACTTCGCGCGTTCCTTGGGCCGGGATGGGGGCGCTGACCGGTAGGCAGGCCTTTAGGCAAAGGGGCTCCGGGGGGGGGGGGTGCTGCTGCGCCCGGGGCACTGCGGACGTCCCTGCCCATGGTACCTGACGGCCGCGCGGGCTCGGGTGTTGAAGTTCGGGGTGTCCGGCCCGGGCCGCACTGCTGGGAGGGAGGGAGGAGGTCCCGAAGAAGGAGGTCGGAGGTGCCTGCCGGGCTCAGTTACCCTGCCCTCCCCCTTCCCGGGTTTGTTTTCTTTTGCTTTGCGTCTTCCCCTAGCTCGAGCTGCGGAAACCGCGGGCGTGGGTCGCCCGCGATCATCCGGGTGCTAGGGGAGCCACCGTGGCTGCGGGCCGGGGAGGCCATGATCCGGATAATCCTCTCTGCCTGACTGTCACAAACAGGACCCGCGCGCACCCGGGCAGCGGCCGTGGCGTTCGCCGGAGAAGGGGAAGGGCTGCGGGGGGCCGGGGGGGAATGGGGAGGCTGGCGAAGGCTGGAGGCGGGGTGACCGGGAGGGAGACTCCCCCCAACGATGACACGCACCTCTTCCTTCTCACTCCTTGCTTTCGAGTTTGCTTTATTCCCATCCCAACCTGGTTTACTCCTTCCTCTGCTTCCCCCCTCCATCTAGCCGTCTTCCCTTCCCCCGTTTGTTTTGCAAAACACGGCCATGCCATCTGCAAAGGTGTCGCGATGCACTTCCCCAAATAACCAGTCCGGCGCGCCAGCCCCTAGTCGCCCTCCGTTTGCGGGCGCACACCGAGGCCTCGCAGCCTGGGCGCAGTTGCACCGCGCGGGGCGGGGCGCGGCGCAGCGGTGCGGCTCCGGGGGGACACCCGCTCCCGCGTCCCGGCGCTCGGCCGGTTTCCGGTACACGCGGGGAAATCGCCTCCCGCCAGTGTCTGCGCGCTCGCCCCCGCCTCCGCCGCCTGGATTGCATTATTATTTTTATCCGGGTTGCAGTTTGCAGCGGATCCTGGTGAGCAAGGGGCTGGCCGGACTGCTGGGGGGTTGGAGGTGGGGGGTGGGGCGGGGCGGAGGGAAGTTGGACGTGGATCAGGCAGAAAAAAAAAAGTTTGGCTGGGAGGCTAAGTAGGGAGGGAGGGTGGGAGGGGGCGGCGAGCTCCCGCAGCTCGCGTCTCGGCGCCCTCGGGGCCGGCGCTAGTGTGGCTGCGCGGGAGTGTGAGTGCGTGAGTGCGCGCCGGGGCCGGTGCGTCGCGAGCAGCGGCGCGGGCAGCCGGTCCTGCCCGCGCCCTGCCCGGGAGCCGGGGGAGGACAAGGCGAGATTTGGTGGCGGGGGCTGGGGTGGGGTGGGGGGGTGGCGTGTGCGTGTGGCTGGCTGTGAGTGTGAGTGTGCGCGCGCGAGCGGCAGAGAATCAGGAAGTCATAGCAGCGAAGCGCACACAGACATGTTTGATCGCCGTGACATGACGCGCGCGAGGGAGGAAGCGGCAGCGGCGGCCGGGGCCGGGCTGCGGACTCTGGCGCCGGCCTAGGGCTCGGGCGGGGAAGACTCGCTCCGGGCCGCCGGCCGCGCTGCCACTGCAGGCTCGGCGAGCCCCGCGCCTGTTTTTGTTCCGTGTCCCCCAGGTAAGGATTCTGCGCCGCCGCCGCCCGCCCTGTGCAGAGCTTTCCAGCTCTTTCCCTGCCGGCCCCCTCCGGTCTCCCGGCTCGCCGCGCCTGCAAAGTCAGGCAGGCGGGGAAGCCGGCTCCCGACCCTCCGGTCGATCGCGTGGAAAACTTTACAGCGGGAGGCACCGCGAGGGGAAGAAGAAGGCCTTGCTGGCTGCTGTCCCTTGTCAATTCTTCTCAGGGTCTGGGGAGTGGAGTCGTTGCGCCGTGGGGCCATTGCACATGCAAACTTAGGGCCTAAACGTGCCTCCAACTCTCGCAGTATTTACTCCAACAATAAAATAAATATTCAGAGTCGTCCACTTGGTCCTGCCAGGCGTTTGGATTTTTTAAGAGCAGGAGACAGGCTGGGGAGTCGAGGGAAGTGGGGCTGTTGTGCCGAATCCATTCCTTCTTTAATGTCTGCAGCGGGTGTTATGTAACTTTAGTAGCACATGGGTGCAAAGCCCATACTGGGCTTCCCCCCTCCTTTGTTTATATAACTTTTTGGAGAGTTTTGCAAGGTTGTCCCTTTTCTTTCTTTCTTTCTTTTCTCCTCCTTAACCTGACAGAGGTTGGTGCTTTTGAAAAAGCAAAGCGACCCGGGTCGGTATTTTATGGAGAGGTGTCATCCTTATCTCCTGGTTATTAGGTAGGCTGTGTTCCTAACTATGTGTGATGTTAGAGCATAAGGAAGACATTAAGGATACACGTTGGTCTACCGCACTGAGTGGTTATTTTTAACGTCTATTCATTACCAATAGCAGAGTTCAAATTTAAACTTCCATTTCAAAGGACTTTTTAATTTACACCTGGCTGTTGGAAGAGAATGCTTGTAGGAACAGAAAGATTGTTGCTTGAGTACTGAGTGGAAGAAAATTCCTGTCTAACCATGTAAGTAAGACTCAGAAACCTCTGAGAGCTGTACTGAAATAAAAGCCATGTCCTGTGTTATATGTGCGTGTAGACTTATATGCACATTCAAATGTTTCCGTGATATTTTCCACCAGTTTTTTTTGGGACCACTACCCCAGTCTTGTTTGCCTACACTAGACTTGCTAGGCTTCTAGCCTACTTCTAGCTCACTGGTGAAGTGTTAAGAGGTGTGGCAGGTTTGAAAAGTTGGTGCATTGTTATGCAAATAGAACACACTTTCTCTTTTAGGAATCTAATTGCCCTTTTATTCTCCTGGACTTTTTTTTTTTAAGCTCCCTGACAACTGGAATGTTTGCTGCTGGAAAGAGGGGATTTGGAGATGCCTATTAGGTACAAAAGATATTTATGGATGTGACCTGAAATAAAAAACCAAACCTCTAGACAGCCGCCCCTCTACCTTGTTGGGGGCATTAAAGAGAGAAGCCATATTGTTGAAGAACACTGTAAAATAAATCAGGAGTTTGGGGTATCAGAACCCTTGAAGAATTGTCAGAGGTGAGGGGGTGCTTCCTTACATGCAGCTTTTCTCTCCTGAGTGACATCAGTTACATCCCAGCTCGGGGACTGGCTGCACTGTGGGGTTTCACAGAAAATATTCACCGCCAGAGTGTGTTCAAAGCAGCCTTAGATCTTTTCTTTTGTTCGTTTTTTTAAAGTGGTTTTTGAGCATTTCTCGTCAAGTTTCTTAAAAAGTGCTTTGACCAACACCTGAGGCTTGGAATTGACCAAAAAAAAAAAAAAAAAGTGTCTCTGCACTTGTCATATGGTTAATGTTTGGATTCTGTTTAAAATATTTCTGACACTATAACCAGAAAGTACCACTTTGGCGGAGAAATAATTATTGAAACCTTTTTTCTTTGATTAAGTTTAAGATAAGTTATTTTACAGGCGAGCATGAAAGCACATACCATGCACTTCTAGGAGATCATCGTGATACCCCTTATATTCCGGTAATATTTTGACATTTCAGTTTGAGGGCTTATTATGTATTGGAACAAGACCATAGAAGAGAAGACTTTCATATATTATAAAGGTGGTACCATCCTCTAGTGTTTTCATGTTGGCTTTTTTTCCCCTTTAGCAGTCTTCCTTTGTAAACAAGGCCTTTGTCAAACTCTCCTAGGTCAGCAGCTTTTCGATACTCCAGAGAAATACTAAGTCACTATTTATGACATATTGACATGGTGCCATGAGAACAACTGAACTGTCACAAATATAATGCTAAGGAGTGTTTCCCAGCACTAGCATATTGAGGCTGGGTTGATCAGACCTGATTTAGCCACCAGAAGTTTTGATTCACACTGTTTCTGGTCAAGATGATTTTAAGGGAAGTCATGGACAATTTGTTGCTGACCATGAGTGGCCTTAGAAAACTCTACGTGAATGAGCCACATTTTTCTTCTGCAGTATTTCTGGTGAATGGATGAGAAAATTTCCCTGATGTGAAAAGCCGTTTTGGGGAGCTGCTTCTGATTTTTTTTTTTTTTTGGTCACTTTTTTCTATAAAAGAATGATCATCTCAATTGCTCCTTTTTCTTACATGTGTCCTGTAGTTTGTTTTTGAACAATAGAGGATGCTGAATTTTCTGTCATCTTTGGAAGCATTTGTTTATGGAACTTTAATCTCTAGCCAGTTAATAAAGTCATGGATCATTCTATAAGTAGTTGGGAATAGAAAATACAGGTGGTGGTAGGTTATTTGGTAGAGTATTTAGGAAGCCCTGGGCTGTTTATTTTTTCTACATAGAAAGTCATGACTATATTTTCCAGGGAATATAGGACTCTAAAACTTAGTTCTGCCAGAGTCATTATGAAACATAGCATATTTATTTGCCTAAGATATTTATCACCAAGTTAAATGGGATCCTGCAACCTGGGTTTGGAAAACTTCACAACTTTATTACTGTTTATTATTACTTTTTCCCCTCATATTAATATAGCACTTTTTTTGAAAGTGTTTTAGATATATTAGAGATTTTAAAGATACAGTCAAAGATACTTGAATAATTATACTTTAGCAAAACATATAACACAGCTGATGAAATTCAGGAGCTAAATAGTTGAATCTTTTGAATGTTGGATATAAACTTTATTTAATTTTAATTATGAGAGAATAAGTAAGTAATTCACTCATTTAGAATGCTGCTTTAGATATGAAATACAGGATTTTTGACTGAAATATTTACATAAGTGGTGCCTTTCTGGACTTCATGATACATTATTATGTAACTGAAGCCGACTATGAATTGTAATGTTTTATTAGATATAAGGCTTTCAGAACATTCAGTTACCATCAGGGAATATGCCTGTATAATTTTATACTTTTGAAAAGATGACAGAATTCTATGTAATTTTAGGTGGTGTATAAGCATCAGTCTTCGTTTTTTTTTTTTTTGAATTTTATTTTATTTATATTTTTATACAGCAGGTTCTTATTAGTCATCCATTTTATACACATCAGTGTATACATGTCAATCCCAATCTCCCAATTCATCAAACCACCACTACCCCCCACCGCTTTCCCCCCTTGGTGTCCATATGTTTGTTCTCTACATCTATGTCTCAATTTCTGCCCTGCAAACCGGTTCATCTGTACCATTTTTCTAGGTTCCACATATATTAAGCATCAGTCTTCTGCCAATATATCATCTACCTCTCTGCAAGCACTGATATTTTAGAAACTTTTTAGAAACTGACCTAATTGAAATATGGGCTGACCCTTTTGTAAATTGATGAATGGATTTCATAGAAATTGAAATAAATTTCAAGTTTAAAACCCATTAAATATAACTCCCCCCCCTTTTTGTTTGTTTGTTTGTTTAAACTGAATTCAAAATTGTAGAATTAAAGTTACTTAAAAACAGCAAAAAAATCTTTGACCAAAAAGCATTGGGGTATGTTATCTTACAGGTTAGCAGAAGTCCAAGGGAAGTTCTCTATCAGTTTGTGTTAGGATTGTGTTTTCTTGTTTAGAATGACTGTATTTCTTTACCTGCTTGAGGTTGTATTGTCCAGTTTTTACCATCCTACTGGGAGTTAAGTCATTGAACTTGGAAATTGAATGTTGGTGAGGAAAGCTGGGCATGTAATAGCTTTGCAAATATTTGCAACTCTTTTGCCGTTTGCTGTTGTGCTGGATTCTTAACATGCACTAAAATGCTATTAAGCAAAGTCTATAAATCCATAAAAAAATGAATGATCTGCAGTCGAGAATTTATGTCTTATAAAGAACATGCCTGAACACGTATGAATAGCAAATTGTACACCTCACAGACCACTTGATACAGGGAGAGATCAGGATGGGCTCTCTTGAGTGCATGGGGTAGATAAAGTCTTCGAGATGGAGGACGATTGTGGCCAGAGGAGGGCAGGGGTGGGGTGGTGGGTGCTGATCGTATAAGATCAGGAGAAAGTCCTGAGATCACAGGGCCCGAGCCTAAAGAAACTGTGAGAAGACCAATGGACCAATTTTGACCTGGTTGCCCAGGGCAAGAGGTTCCAGTTGGGAAGAATTTTCAAAAGATAAAAGTTGGAGAAGGTAGAAAGACTTGATTTCCAGGCTAAAGCATGAATGTTTTATCCAACGTGTGTTGGAGGTTTCTCTCAGAAGTTTGGAGCAAGGGAATTCATGAACAAAAAGTATGTTAGATTAGTCTAGCAGATTGTGAATTCAAGTCCAGGGTGGGAATTGAAGCCTTTAGAAGGATCCTCGCGATAACATACATTTTTATACGATAGCTCACAAGGTGTTTTCATATGTAATACTTTATTTGCTTCATATCAAAATTGAGGTAGCTGACTACTATTATGCCTGTTTTGTAAAAGAGAACTTGAAATTCAGAGGTCAAATAAACTACGTGGTGATTTATTTTTTAATGGCAGATTAACACTGTAAATGGCCATTATTCATTTTAATTGCAGTGAACTTGAAGGGTTCATGCTTGAATTTTTGTTGCTGCTGTGAAAGTCGGAGAAAGTGGGGCATCTCACCGGTCTGCTGGGGTTCATTCAGCATATAATGGTCAAGTTTTACTGCTAAGTCAACGTGTGCCATCTCAGCCAGAAAAAGTTCTTACAGTATGTATTTCAGACTCTTACATGTTTAGTGTATAAATAAAATTATCTTAGCAGACAGAGACGAAAGTGGCCATCATTGATTCTTATCAGCATTCCAAATGAGGTTGCCTTGCAAAGGGGCCTAACAGAACCTAGGAAGGATGGGTGTATGTGTAAATACACACGAATTAATTTCAGGGTGTCACGCTTTGCTACTAGTTTTTGTTGGTTTGTCTGTTTTGGTTTTGACCAGTCACCTAGCAGTTTGGCTTCAACTGAATTTAAGAAGTGATAGTTGTCCGTGATTACCTTTGTAACTACCAGTGGACATGGATTTTGGGTTAGAGGGATGCTCTGCCGGAGTGCTTTTTTGTTGAGGAGCTTCTAGTACTTTGGGTTTTCTCGTAAACACCCTGCTTAAAAGAATTTTTCCTTTGTGGAAACATTGACTGTCCTTACCAAAGAGGTCATGGAATTGCATCACAGGTAGACTCTTCTGAGAAGGCAGCTCATGGTATGTCTAGGGTGATAATGTCAAGAGCCAGGTTCCTGTTAAGGCAGTGCCTGGGGCTCACGGGGCTGTAATTGGCCCCTGAAGTTTGTTTTCTCTATTGTCCTGCACTGATCTGCCTTGGAGCCCCTGCCAGGTCTGACTCTGGGCAGGGACGGTCCCAAGGCTTTTTATTCCAAGTGAGGGCAGCAGCTTGCATCCTAATGCCTTTCCTTGACTCAGTGATGCGGAGTTCTCAGAAGCCCAGCAAACACAGCACACTTTTCATCCAACCACTTTTTAAAACAACCTCGACTTTGAATGGTAAACTGCCAGGAATGACAACGAGAAAGATGTTTTCCATGCTTTTCTCGAGTTTCAGGCCAGCCACGTAGAATGTTCACTCTAAGTACAGTGTGGTTTTTATCTGTGGCACAAATCATTTCGCGCACTGTTTAAAGTTGCACGTCTCAGACCAAGAAGCATGAGGGCTTTGGGTATATTTCACCACCTATCCAGACAACCTTGGCCTCTGAAAAAGAAACTTCTGGTAGATTTATTTCTTTTATCTTCCTTGCTGTTCTTACCTACTCTCTACTCCCCCATCAAGAACAGCAGCCCTTGTGTTCCAGTTCTAGAGATGTTGCCACTTCTTGTGGGGGGAATTCCCAACTCATTTATAGAGAAAGCTATAGAGAAAACCTTCAGGGTCACGGCAGACAGTCTGAATCAGCAAACAGACATAAAAAGAACTCTTATCTTAACTATCTCCTGAACCTTAATCGTTCTCCATAACAGCCAGAAAACTTTAAAACAACAGTTATTCTTAGGGATGTGAACTGGGCCTAACTTTTATTTCTCATATTCCACCTTCGACCTGTACCCCAAAGTCTTTCTGTAAATGCAGAAGAGATAAAAGTCTGCTGGAGATCCGAGATCACCCCCACGCTTCCTTATTACGTTTTGTGCAGATTTATTTAAGAGGTGTTGTCTAGTGCAGGTGGTTGTGCTTCCCCCCAAACTCTTTCTGTGACTGGAAAACCAAAGTTGCTAGGAAACATTTATTTATTATCTATTTTTCCTGCAAGGCCTAGCAGAAATGCCCCCTTCTCCAGGAAGCCTCCCTTAATTCCCTTTTCTTGCCTCCGCCCTCCAAGCTCTAAGTCCTCTCTCCTGCCCGTGTCTACAGTGGACACTCTAGCTATATGCCTTCTGGTCTTGCAGGAACTTGCATGTTCTTTTTTTTTTTTCTCACTGCTATTTATGGATAAGTCCTGTTTCCCTGTCAGACTTGCAGAGCCCTGGGTAAGCCCTCTGGTCATTTTTGTACATCCTCCATGCCTTGTGCCCAGGGGAGAGCCAGGACAGTTGGGAACAGATGCGTAAAGCAGGTCCTCTGGATCTTTGATTAAACATCGCCGACCTCTTAAGCTCATAACATTGTCTCTGCCTCATATTCTCTCGAGGGCTTTTCTTCACTTCTCTGTCCCTTCGTACATTCACACAGGATCACAGCCAAATCCCAATCCTCGCGACATCTCCCATTGTTTCCGTCTTTGCTTCTGCATCCTCCGCTTCGCACTCCTGTGCATCATTGCTCAGCCGGAGTGACAGCTCTCCACACTGGTGGACGGCCTGGCTTGCCTGATGGTGCCGTGACTCGGTATTGGGCCGGGAGTCAAGAGATAAAAAGCTCTACTCACAGATGTGACTTTGGGCGAGCTCTGTGGTCCCTTCCTGCCCTCCTCTTTTAAATGGGGACGTGACCAAATGTGTCCTCAAGTCAAGCCCCTGAAATGATTCTGAAGCACATGGGGTTGTGTTGAAGTATTACCGCAAGTGTGGGGATCTTTCAGCTGATTGGAGCGAGACAGGACGGTAGACGTTCTGTCCTGGTTGTCATGGTTGGACTGGTGACCCTTAAAATTCCATGAAGTTGAACTCCTTTTAATATGCAGATGGGTGTGCTGGGGCTTTCTGCAAAGGGGAGAGGAAGGGAATTCGGGCTGAGGGAGGATGTCTACAGTGGTTGGAGTTGTGGGAAGCTCCAACGACTTTTATTTTTAAAAAGCGCACACTCCCCGGTTGTAAAGGCAGGGTCAGGACAAAAAAAGACAGGGTGTACTGCTGAAAAATTCTTGGCTAAGAACACAGCGGCCTGGCCCTCAGGGAGTGCTGGTGTGAGGTGGAGGGAAGCGTTGAGGGGAGGAGAGGGGCCTGGCAGTGCCGGGGTACGGGGAGGGCTGTGTGCTTAACCTCCTTACACACAGACACGTTTTCTTCCTTATATTGGCCATGTAATTATGGAACAGGCCGTTCTTTTTGGTGACAATGTAAAACTTCCCCACCCCGCCCCGCCCCCCAACACAAAATAAAAATAGATTTTGAGTGTTATCTTGCGGAGAGACCTGGCACTCCTGCCCTCTCAAGGTTACTGGAGCCATCGCCTCTCCCCCATCCGCCCTGTGCCTGTCCCCACTGTCCCCACCCCATCTGTATCACTTAATTGGTGCCTGGAAGAAAAAAGAAAGGGGTTTGGATTCCTAGGGAGACTGGGAGGGTGGGTGAGAGGAAGCTGAGTTGGCCAATACTGGACTTTCACCCTTAACCACAGGGACTTAATAATGACCTGCACCTCTGCTTGAGACTCGCACCTCTTTGTAATTTACACCCCCGAACTGCTTTACACTGTGGGAAAGTTTAATTGTGTCTTGGAGCTGCACCGTGAAGTTGCCACCAGAAATGAAGAGGAAGGAATAGGAGGCCAGGACTGTGGCCTCGTCTCTGAGAGGTGCTCCTCTTTGATACGCTTGGGTGATGGTGCCGTGGCGTGAATCCTGGGACAGCCCGGGTCCTGCCCTGGAGGTTCACTGATGAGCACGCCCACACATTAGGTTGGAGGAATCGGGAGATGCTGCAAGTCCTGGATAGGCAGAGGCAGGGAGCCTTGAGATGCTTCGATTCCAAGCCCAGAGGAAGCTGAGAAACCCCAGAAAAAATACACGCTTTGCCCGGGAACCCCGGGGTTGGTGGCAGCCTTGAGGTGGGTAGAACCCAAAGTCTCTGGGCTCCCAGTCAGAAGCCAGAGGGTCCCATTCAAGTTGTGCGGTAGTCCAGATCCCTTAGCTGTGCGGGATGGGGCAAGTTTGCTCCTTTGTTAAACTGTGCTGTTTCTCTGAGCTGGCTTCTTGTTTGTTCATCTCTGCTGTTTCACGGACACATTCATTAAGTGCATGCTCCTAAAGGGTCTCTTCTTTCGAAAAAGTTTCCTATATAACACATTCCTATATTAACATTCCTCTTTATGGCCATATTCTTCCATTTCCTGTCTCATATGTTTTCCCCCTAAGAAGTTTTTAGTAGTTTCCTATAAGAAAAAACGATGAGCGTTTCTGTGGGACTGCATACAATTAATTACAACATTCTACGAGACTCCCAGATGAAAGTCATTATATGCACAGAAAGTCGTTGGTATTTTGGGATAATAGATATTAAAATATAAAACATGAAAAGTAGGACTACCAGGCAGACTGAGCATTTGTATCTTCATTGTTCAAACTTGTGGTATCTTGCCATCATAGCCATTGAAGCCAATTTCAAGGTAAATCATAACAGGAAGTAAGCAATTTCCTTTTATTCACTAAAAAATAAAGGGGTTTATTAGTTTGCTGATATACATGAAAGAACATTTTAACTTGTAGTACCCCTGAATTGACGTCAGCGTCCTAAATTTAAAATGCTGACTGAACATGGGTGGGTGTGTGTATATGTGAGGGGTGGAATGCAAAAAAAAAAAAAAAAAAAAAAGGTTACTTCCGCCTGCTTTGTTAATCACAAAGAATAAATAATAACATTTGGCCCTCTAGTGAATTCAGGCTATAACTTACTGTCCAAGCTTCCCTGTTGTTTTAGAAATCACTTGAACTGTGTTCTCTTAGTTCCATCTTGTATCAGCAAAGCAGTTTGAGTGATCCCTTGCTTCTAATCATTCCAAAGCAGCCTTTCATCCCTTCCTGTTTTAGCCCTAATTCATTTTTCAGATTGGCCAAATTCTTGCCTCCACTTTTCAGATTTCTTTGTTTGAACATACCTCAAATCCTGATTGCTCTCTTAATTTTTTTATTTTTTAATAATTGACTCTATTAATAGTTTGCCCTTGCAACTTTGTCTACACTTCATTCAGATCTTTTCTGAGCACTTACTCCATGCTGGTTGGAGGTGCTGGGGATACAGGAGCGAAGAAGAGCAAGACCTCACCCTCATGGCCCTCACATTCTAGAGATTCCTCGAGAGGTGACGGTAGTTAGCTAAGAATGGAAGTAACGTGGGTTTTTTGCTTTTTTCATTTAATTTTCCCTCTAACCTCTCATTTCACTATGGAAAGAGCCCTGCTGTGGGTGACCGGGCCCCTAGGGTCTAATTTCTTCCCTGCCACTAATCAGTGGGTAAGCAGGTCCACTTAGGATTCTGTGAGATCGGCATCAGAAGAGGTTTTGTGTGTACAGGTGTGTGCCCCCAGATGACATAATATATCACCATGACTACTCTGGGATCATTCATCTCCATCAAAATTCAGAAAACAGCTTATTTACTCATTTTGGTTGATATCCAAGATTCATTCGTACCCACCCCATGAGGCAGTTCCCCGGTGGGGTTGCCAAGAAGTCTTGGCACATGGGTGATGGAATACCGCTTTGCTGGAGAACCGGAATTTTCATACCACGTCTCTGGTGGGCCCCGATCCAGGAGTCATGGTTGATGTCTCTTGTGAGTCTTGGACCCCAGAGAGGCCTGGGATGAATCCCTGCCCTCCACTGTCCACGTGGTCTTTAATTAATTACCTGGTGGTAGGACCACATCTTAACCTGCCCTTCTGTTCGTTTCTGCTGGAGTGGAGGTGGCAGGGCCAGGGAGTAATGCTCAGTAAGAGAGGCTGCTTGTTGTGCCAGGCACAGAGCTATGGTTTTACACGTACCATCGCATTTTAGTCTCTGTGCGTCATTGCATATGCGGCTGTGTGAACCCATATTTGTCTGACTGCCATTAACCTCTTCTTTTCCCGTGATTGGCAATTCCCTCTCATCCTCAACTTATGAAATTGTACTTTCTCCCCCTTTTAACTCTCTAGAATTCTGTGAAGTTTGAATGCTGATTGACTTATGCAAGTGGGTCTTGGTTGGGTATTTCTTTGGGAGGTTTATATTTTAATGGCTTTGGGGGGTTAACAACTTGTAAGGTGCCCAAGTAATGGAGAGCATCTGTTGACTTCAGTAATAAATTTTAAGCTTGTTTAGAATTCTCCTTATGTCTTAAATTTGAGTTTCTCCAGTGAGCCTCTTTTTGGATCTCAGATGATTTATATCTTTCCGGGGAATCATTTTAAATAAGTGGTCTTCATAAAGACTAGGGCAGATGGATATATATCACACTCTCTCAAACATCCGGGCTAGACAGGGCAGTTCTGTTTGATGTTTGTTACAGAAATGGCACCATCTAATACTAACAACTGTTTTATTCTGATCTTAACATCATGTTTAAAACATTCCTTTCTCTTCTTTCCAACTCAGTATCACTGTACTGACTGGCAGAGCCAGAAGTAGATGTCCACGCCCACAGACCCTGGTGCGATGCCCCACCCAGGGCCTTCGCCAGGGCCGGGACCCTCTCCTGGACCAATTCTTGGGCCCAGTCCAGGACCTGGACCATCCCCAGGTTCCGTCCACAGTATGATGGGGCCAAGTCCTGGGCCTCCAAGTGTCTCACACCCTATGCCGTCGATGGGGTCTGCTGACTTCCCGCAGGAAGGCATGCATCAAATGCATAAGGTAAGAGTTCATTCTCCCATCCAGTCTTGTCTTCTGAGTCATGGATGGCTAGTAATCACTGATAACCCCCCTCTCTTTTTTCTACTATTGTTTACAAGAGAATCAAGCTAGGTCTTTCTCTTATCTTGTACATTATTGAAAACATACATTCTAAGGCTCTTTTATTGTTACAGATGTTGCACCAGTCAGGAAGATCTGATCTTGGCTTTTTAAAAAGTGTTAGCTACAATATGCAGCTCTCTCTCCCTCTCTCTCTTTTTTTATTTTTATTTTTATTTTTGAGCCACGCCATGTGGCATGTGGAACTTCCCTGACCAGAGATCAAACCCATGCCCTCTGCATTATTGGAAGCATGGTGTCTTAACCACTGGACCACCAGGGAAGTCCTACAATATGCAGTTCTGACAGATCCTATGAATTGTGGGTTGCGGGTATTTTGGCTTGGCAAATAAGTATATTAGTGAATAAGTCTTGCTTTTTTTCCAACTATGTATGTTAAGTACCATATATCATCCATGAATGAACGTATTGAAAATTATTCTTCCCTAAAAAGATCCCGTAGGTCCCAAAGAGTAAAAGGAAAATGAGTCCTTTCCTAAAGGATTTTTTCAAAAAAGGTTTGATTGGAATAAAGTAGTTTTTAGGGAATTCCTAAAAATGCACTTTGCTCTCTGTCTGTAAAGTGGCTTTATTCTGGTTTTGGAAGAGGGCTCTGATTTTGCAGAGCTCATGGCCAGTTGTTTGTTTCTGGACGAAGGTTATAATAATCTTCCATTTATGAGATTCGGGTTGTTGCTGTTGGGATAAGCATAACAGTATGACGTGGGCATTATGCCTTTGCAGGAGATGCAAAGAAGAGAGAATGGCCTTTTGAGAAAGCAAGCAAGATCCTCTGTGACAATTTGCTTTGAGAGGTAGCGGTAGCCAAAGAAAATCTATGGGACCATTGTGTATTACCTGAAGGTTAGGCCTGAAGAGATGTGTAGAGGTTTTACATCTTTTCCGGGTGACATCACAGGTGGACAGGGTGGTGGAGATGCCTCCTGATGTTAAGCAGGCAAGCTGTGGGAGATACTGGTTTGAAACAGAAAGGTTACCGCAGAAAAGAGCAAGTCTTCCCTTTAATTGTGTAGGACTGGAGGTCAGTTTGGTTGTTTTTGTTTTTGTTTTTTTAAATTTTTGGCTGCATCGGGTCTTCGTTGCTGCACACGGGCTTTCTCTGGTTGCGGTGAGCGGGGGCTACTCTTCGTTGCGATGCGCGGGCTTCTCGTTGCAGCGGCTTCTCTTGTGGAGCATGGGCTCTAGGTGCGTGGGCTTCAGTAGCTGTGGCACATGGGCTCAGTAGCTGTGGCTCGCGGGCTCTAGGCACAGGCTCAGTAGTTGTAGCGCACGGGCTTAGTTGCTCCGCGGCATGTGGGATCTTCCCAGACCAGGGCTCGAACTGTGTCCCCTGCATTGGCAGGCGGATTCTTAACCACTGCACCACCAGGGAAGTCCCTGGAGGTCAGTTTTAAGGTAAGGCATTGCAGCCCAGAAGGGAAGATTCATGTTTTGCAAGTTATATTATTTGATGATTTTCAAATCAGAAAATTAATATATGCTTATTTTGAAAAGTAAAACCATATTGACATAAATAAAAGAAGTGGTTCACCCCCGGTAACAGCTTATTATATATGCTTTTTACACCTTACTTTTCTCCATCTTCAGTAAAAATACCATCTAAGCACAGGTATGCATATTCAGGTATGATTTAAAATTTTTTCCTTTTACCATAATAGCATCATATCATCACTGTTAATTACTCTGAAACAACATCTTTTTCATTTAACAACATATCATGGATAGCCCTATAATATCCCCAAGTTCTCTCCCTGCTTTTCTGATTTCTTTTAAACACATTTTTAGCTTGTCAGGTATGTAAAGAAATAAAGTTGCTTGTGTTCCATATCACATTCTTTAGGAGACATATTGAACATATAGACATATCGAAGTCACTCAATCATCTTGTGTTCATTTTAATTTGGGAAGTATATTATAGACCGGATCTGTCACTTGTTAACCTTAGTCCAGGCGGGTTAAATAATTTCAGAAGGGTTTAAGGATGTTTCACCTCCAAAATGAAAGATTTGAAGGAAAATATTTAGCTCACCTCTATTATTATTTAAGCATTTAAAAGTTAAAGGTATGCATGAGTGTATTGGCTTAATGTTATGTTTTTGCCCTGGGTTGTTTTTATGTATAAGTGTATCTTCTGATCCCTTCTGTTTCGTTATCTAGCATCTCTGTCACATTTTCTCCTATTCTCTGCCCCCATCAATGCTCTTTTTTGTTTTGTTTTGCTCTCATTCTGCAAGTTTTGCATTTTCTCATCCTGCTTTTCCTCAGCCCGCAGTCCCTCAGATAATTCCCTGGGTGAGGACATGGTGAAGTGCCTGGAGTTCACACCTGCTGACCAGATGCCTTCACTTTCTGAGAATCTTTTTATAGGCAGCTTTATTCCTTGTCTTTCTCCTCCGTCTCCCTCTGAGCTTCAGCTTTTTGCTTTTCAACATTACTGGAAATAAATAAACAAGTGGCCTAAATACATCTGCTGTGTTGCTTTGATTTCCTCTCTATTATTACTATTTAACAGACTCAGAGACACTCTTTATACCACATTCTTCCCATTTTTCTTCTGAACATCCTCTTTATGGTAAATTTCTCCTCTTTTCAAGTGCATGCTTTTGACTCTGCAGAAATTAACTTTCCTTTCTCCAAAACTGCAAACACTCATACTTTCTTGCTTGAAGTCATTTGGTTTCTATAAACTCCTGGAAATATTCCTTTCAGGCTGCTTTGAAAATTGCTATTCCAGTTTGGGGAGGAATAGACTTTTCCTTTCTCAAACACATGCTCCATTGCCCAATTCTGGATTGGATTAGTGTCAATTCAATGGCTATTTATTGTGTGTCTGTTGTGTACAAGGCCTCAAGTCCTGTTTCCAGCCCCTGTGTTCTTTATTTTTTTCCAAACTCTGCCTTTAACCTTTTTCTGTCTTCCTCCCTCTGTAGTATAGCTTCATCTGTTTCATCCTCTTTCCCGTTCAGTATTTACCCCCATTCACCGCTGTACCCTGTCTGTTCCTCTTTTCTCAACTGCCTTGGAACTTTCTGATTTCAACTTTTAAACTTTCCATGGTTCCTTCCCCTCTGATGAAAAAAAGTTACCAAAAAATAGATCATCACAGACGTTTCAAAGAGTCTTCCTTCCTTCATTCAGACTTTGGACTAGCTTCAACCTACGGCAGGTTTCAGGACTTACGTAAGAGGGTATGGAAGAATAGTTTATATTTGTCTACCTTGTGAACAGAACTTCATTTTTATTTGCAGGTTTTGGCATGACCAAAAAAATTTCAACTGTTTAAAGCCTTAACTTTTGACTTCACAGGTAGTTTTGCTGATCCTATTGGTGTAGTCTTTTTTATTTTATTTTTTGTCCCATCTATGAAATCTATGTAAATAGTAATATATGTAAAATAAATGTCAAAATATATGACTATCATATGGGTAATAGATGATTGTGCCACAATGTTGAAGACTTTTTAGGAAGGGGTCTTAAAACACCGGATAGAAATATTATGCCTTAAAGAGACATCTGACTGATATTCTGTAAATGTTTCAGCCCATTGATGGTATGCACGACAAGGGGGTTGTGGAAGATATCCATTGTGGATCCATGAAGGGCACCGCGATGCGACCTCCTCACCCAGGAATGGGCCCTCCCCAGAGTCCGATGGACCAACACAGCCAAGGTTTGTGTCTGCTACATACCTGATTTTGGCTCTATCCCACAGTCTTTCATCTTTCCTATTGGTTATTTTAATTATGACTTCCAGAGGACATGTTGAAGGAGGGTGGAATCCAGCTGGCTTCTTTTCCCTGTAGAAATCTCCCCTTATCCCCACCAGCACAACTTTATGGTTGATGTGGGCAATTCTCTTTGCAAAATCCTAGTAGTTTTACTGGCCACCATGTGTCCAAGCACTCTGCAAAGTGCTTTGTGTACTCCATGCAGAATCTTTACCCTGATCTTGTGAGATAAATTATATTACCCCAGTTTTATAGATGGAGAGGCTAAAGCTCAGAGAATTTACTTTGTTTTCTTAAGTTTGCACATCCGGTAAGTGACAGGGCCAGAAGGAGGCTCCAGGTCTGCCTCCCAACAACAGCATAGATGTGAAGGTAAGATGAGCCACCCGTGTCCCTTGAATTGTACACTCCTACTTTGTAAGGTGGCTTTTTCTGGCCGTGGAATAACCTGTCATTGCTGGTGGTTGGCTCTCTTAGTCTCTTAGGGCTGCCGTAACAAATTACCACAAGCTGGGTAGCTTAAAACAATAGAAATGTATTCTCTCAAAGTTCTGGCGGCCAGAAGTCTGAAATCAAGGTATTAGCAGGGCTGTGGTCTCTCTGAAGTTTTTAAGGAAGAATCCTTCTTTGCCTCTTTCTAGCTTCTGGTGGTTGCCAGCAATATTTGACATTCCTTGGCTTGTAGATCTGTCATTCCAATCTCTGTCTTGCTCTCCACATGACATTTTGCCTGTGTGTCTGTCCAGAGTTCCCTCTTCCTATAAGGACATCAGTCATTGGATTAGAGTCTACCCTAATCCAGTGTGACCTCATCTTCACTTGATTACATCTGCAGAGATCCTATTTCCAAATAAGGTCACATTCACAGGTACCAGGGGTTAGGGTTTCAACATTTCTTTGTAGAGGACACAGTTCAACCCACAATAATGGCCAAATCAATATATGGTAGATTTCTCTTCTCCTGGGTGCCTTTTCTCCTCATTATTGAAGGCATATTAAAGATATCTCAGGGGCTTCCCTGGTAGTGCAGTGGTTAAGAATCCGCCTGGCCAATGCAGGGGACACGGGTTCGAGCTCTGGTCCTAGAGGATCCCACATGCCGCGGAGCAACTAAGCCCGTGAGCCACAACTACTGAGCCCGTGAGCCACAACTACTGAGCCCGCGAGCCACGACTAATGAGCCCACACGCCATGAGCCCGTGCTCCACACCAAGAGAAGCCACTGCAATGAGAAGCCCGTGTACCGCAATGAAGGGTAGCTCCTGCTCGCCACAACTAGACAAAGCCCGCGAGCAGCAACGGAGACCCAATGCAGCCAAATAAATAAATAAATAGATAGATAGATAAATAAATAAATAAAGATACCTCGAAGTCTTTTGGATGCAATGTAACCTCTTTTCAGAATCATTATATGGACATTTCAACATGCCAAGGGCATGATTAGTCCAGCACTAATTAATGTGTTGATATTTTAATTCCAAGTTTATGCTTTATGTGTTGTTGTATATACTTTTTTGTAATTTAATGTATGTGAGTTTTTTTCTCCATCCATGATCAGACATCCATCAACCCAAGGGAAGATTTTTGACTGTGAGGGTTTAGAGAAATGTATTTGCTTTTAAATACATATATATATATTTATATAAAAGCAAGTCATGGAGGCATAGGAGTGCATCTTTACTAATATTCGGACAGTTTTGTTTTTTTTTTCTTTTTTTTTTTGCGGTACGCGGGCCTCTCACTGTTGTGGCCTCTCCCATTGCGGAACACAGGCTCCGGACGCACAGGCTCAGCGGCCATGGCTCACGGGCCCAGCCGCTCCGCGGCATGTGGGATCTTCCCAGGCCGGGGCATGAACCCGTGTCCCGTGCATCAGCAGGCGGACTCTCAACCACTGCGCCACCAGGGAAGCCCACCTATCATTTAAATTCTAAAGAGCCAGGTGTGTTCATAGAGCTAATGTAGATCTCATTTTAATACCTGGGAGGTATAGATGAGTTATATTCAGTGATTCTCAGAGCTAGTGGTGTCTCTGTCTGCTCCCGGCTTTGCAGTACCTCTAGTAGTGGGGCCCTAGGAAGACTCCAAAGGAAAACACTTGAAATGCGTGAATTATAAGTGAGCATTTTTACTTTTATGTATCTTAAAATTTCTTTCATAGCTCAGTTCCTTTCTTCAACTTCTAGAATGATGATTTTTCCTGGAATCTCCAATACTTGGCACAATGTCTAGCACATAATTGGAAATTTAGTAAATTTTGTTCAAGTAGGTAGAGAAGTGAATTTATGTATTCAAAAGTCAATACTTTTTAATAGATCTTAATTTTTATATAATTTCTGTAAGTTATAATTACTTTGGAATGCAGAAGTCTGCATTAAGTTAAATGGAATCAGAACTAGCACGGAATATTTTTTGCTATAATAGTAAAGTGCCTTGTAAGCTGGGGAATTAGTTATTTAAAATATGTCTTTGAATAAAGTAGTATTGGTATAATGCAGTCTTATTCTATATAATTATGTAAAAAGAATTCAGACTCCATAATAGCATATATCTTTAAAAACCCCATCGTAGGAAACTATTTATAAACACACAGGTACAGAGAGGTGTGGTATTGATCGGAAAACTGCCAGCTTTAACTACCTAGCAACATATTAGGTTATTTTAAGGTATTGGTTGAGAAGCAAAATCATTTCCTTCAATAAATACTGAATTGTGTACCTTATGGTCCCAATGCTAACGTTTATTTTTAGTCCATTGGCTAGAAAAAGCCTTTAAAGGCAAGTATATAATATTTAATGTTTGTATGTGTGTGTGTGAAGAGAAAATTCATATAAAATTGGCACTTAAAAATTCAAGTTTATTAAAAGGAGAGAGGTGATTGCCTCTCTCTGAGGCAAGGTGAAACTAGGGAGATAATGGCCCTTGAAGATGAGGGAAGGAAAACTGCCATTTTTGACTACTTTTTTTTTAAATGAGCAAATCAAACCAGATTTCAAAAAAGAGCAGATTCTGCATCAACACAGTCATCCTACAGACAAAGGTATTTCACTCTCAGGCAATTTCTTCACTGTTATCTCAACTAAAGATAATTATGAAAATACGTTATGTTGTATCATTTAGATTCTGATTTTCCTGAAGTTTTATGGAATGCAAGTCATGTCATTAAAAAAAAGAAATCTCTCTCTCTTTAGCTGAAACACTGTCACATTTTTAATGTCATACTGTGATAGAATGATTCTATTAACATCCCCTATAAATTCTAGGCAACAAATTTTCCCACCCCCAGTTTCTTCTTCTTTCCACATTTGAGGGAGAATTTTGTTGTATTGATTAATTCTGGAAAATGGTTTTTATTCCACTCTTAGTTTCTTAGCAAATGTGAGGTAAAATGAATTATTTTACTTAATGTAACTGTCTCATCTTCGTAACTTTGCCTTGCCAGGAGTTCGTAGCTGAAAAGAGCGATTTGATGAACAGCGTTACACAGTTGCATTTAGATTGGATCTTCTCATGTTCTGGTCTGTTGTATTAGGCATCCTGTGATTTATCATGGGTAAACTATAATTGATGATGCCCTCAGGAAGGAGGATGGACCAGAAGGCAGGAGACATGACCCATTTTAACACCTGGTTGTATCCCTTCTACCATGAAAATGTCAGTAACTATAGTAGGAAGTTTTTCCTCCAGTGGTAGATGCAGGGTTGGTCAAAAAGGTGTTAGGAAGGTGCTTTCCTAATGAACAAACTACCATTTTGCACCAGCATTACAAATAGGAGGTGAATGTTAGCCTCATTAAGAAGGAAGAATGTTAATGAGGAAGTTAAGTCTATGTTATCGATATTCTCTAAATGTTTATTGTTATAAATAACAACATCCTGGGATTTAAATTTCTGCTTGTCTTGCAGGCTGATTTCAGGGGCATTTTCTTGGCTAACTTTTATGACCAACTAGAATCCTAATGGCTGCGTGATTTTTGTGCTCCCTTATAGAGTAGGGATTTGGGGAATGAGTTAGCAGTTTTTCCATTCCTCTTCAGGGCAGGATTACTCTGAATGGAGTTCTACAACTCACCAATTGATAGAACAAAACCTACTCTTGTCTTAGAGGATCAGGCTAAATTTGTTTTCCTCTCCAAATGGCAATTTGAGGTAAAAGTAACTGTATCCTTTATTTTCTCTAGTCTCGTGGATGATGATGATGAGTCCCCAGGCAATGTGGGTCAGATATTCCTGGGCCGCTGTGATTCCACATAGATGCATAGAGCTGTCTTGGCTCACATGTGACAAGGGTTCAAACACGCAGCAGATGCCTAATAAACTCCTATGTGATGACCTTTGAAATAAGTGTGATGCAGGTGCATTTATTAAAGGCAAAGACCTTTAATATTTTACTTGGGTCTTAGGACACCTTTGAGTTGATGAATTAGCACTCAGTTTGAATTGAAGATAACCTTTTGGATTACAGTAGGCCACTCTGTCCTCTCTTGGATTTCCCTTCAGCAATGCTCAGTCGTGTGTTTTTCTAGGGATTCTTTGTCCAGGCTGTACAGTTCATCTCTTGAAATAAGTTCCTTGAAATTTTTGTGCATTTTGATTTTTCTTTCTTAAGTAAAGTATTCTTAAATTTCCCATTTAGATCTCTTGTAACCGAAGCAGATTACTCTCATTTTTATATTGTATTGTAAATGGTTCTAGAAGATTTTTGAAATGTTCAAGCCTTTAATTTATTTTTATAAAACCAAATTAATATTAGACCATGGAAAGAGCATACGCCTTGGAATCAAACAAACCTTGGTTTGAATCTTGGAGCTACCAAGATCTGATTGTGTGACCTGGGGTAACTCGCTAACTCGCTTGAGACTCCCTTTCCTCACTTTAAAAAATGAGGTGACAGTACATATCTTCTGGGGATGTGGTGAGGACTATAGGAAACATGTATACTCCACTCACTTCCCTCTAATTCTTCTTACCATTTCTGTGCTCCCACCAGCCTTATATCCACTGGCCAGGCTACCATCTCACCTTCAGTCTACTTGAGTCCACCTTACTCACACATGGCAAAGTCCCTGGGGACTAATGATCCCCAGAGTCATAACCAATGACCAGTGATGGAGTGTAAATACCCCAGCTCCTTCCCTGGGATAATTTGGAGGCATAATTTTAGTTATGTGCCTTTTATCCCAGAACTTGTGCATGAGATTAATCTTCAGGTACCCACTACAGCAACTGGCTTAATCATGCACCCATTACTGGCTACCATCCCTTCCACGTAGCACCTTTCCACAACCCTGCCAATGCCCCTGTGCCTTCCAGATAAATCAGCTCCACTCAATCCTTCCATCAGTCTCTGTTTCCAGGGAGAACTCAGCTAAAATAGTATGTACAATGCCTTGCTTAGTGCCTACAACAGTGGAGGCCCTCAATCATGGCAAATTATTCATAAAGTGCATTATAATAAACCAAGTAATATCCCCATGAGAGACTCATTCCCCACTGCGACAGAGCAGACACCTTCAGGTTCTGTTCTTCAGGTCGGACTACTTTTAACGTATAATACTGTCCCCTGGTGCCCTTCCTTTAGGTGTATGACAGCCACTACCAGTTTACTTTCTAGGACACATATGGCTGTCCATCACTTGAGATGTGGTTAGTCCCAGTGGAGACAGCGTCGTAACTGAATAGGAAGAAAAGAACGTAAAATCTCTCTTTAATAATTGTTATACTTTGAAATGATAATATTTAGGGTATGTCAATTTAAATTATATATTATTAAAATTACTTTTGCCTGTTTCTTTAAATTATATATACATTTGATATATATAAGTTTAAGTTATATAAAAGCCCATAATTATTAAGTTACCTATGCTTTCGATGTCTGTCCATCAGTGCTGTTCTAGAAAATTATCAAAACGTTCGGGAATGCTTCTCCTTCAGGGTCGCGGGGGGCAGCCTGTGACCTCTCCTCTTGTGTTTCATTCTAGGCTACATGTCGCCGCACCCGTCTCCTCTGGGAGCCCCCGAGCACGTCTCCAGCCCTATATCGGGAAGTGGCCCAACCGCACCGCAGATGCCACCAAGCCAGCCGGGGACCCTCATCCCAGGCGACCCGCAGGCGATGAGCCAGCCCAACAGGGGGCCCTCGCCTTTCAGTCCCGTCCAGCTGCATCAGCTGCGAGCTCAGATTTTAGCTTACAAAATGCTGGCCCGGGGCCAGCCCCTCCCGGAAACGCTGCAGCTCGCGGTCCAGGGGAAAAGGACGTTGCCGGGCATGCAGCAGCAGCAGCAGGCGGTGCCTCAGCCCCAGCCGCCACCACAGCCGCAGCCGCCACCACCGCCGCAGCAGCAGGCCCTTGTCAACTACAGCAGGCCATCTGGTAGGTTCATAGGTAACCAAATGAATAACGTGATGGTCCAACTCGGACGAGAGGGACTGCTAACTGCACAGAAGTGCTGGGCTGGTGGTATCAGCCCAGGGCTGACGTAGCCTTCTGTTGCACCTCCCTGGCTCCCTTGTCTCTGCTTCACTTAGTTGGCCACGCTTCTTGGTCTCCTCTGCCTACGTCCTAGAGCAGTGCTTCTTGAACTTTGCAGACTCTGGCACAAGCTGTGGCTCTAAGCAAAAAGCCCCGTGATTTCGCACTCTCTTTCAAGCGGTGCGAGGTTTGTCGGAAGCCCGTCTACACACACCCCAGGTTAGGAACCCCTACACCCCGTGCGTTCCGTTGCCAACACGCACGTCTCGAATCTGCTCTCCTTGGGCTATTTCGTGTCTGTTTATTTATTTATTTATTTACGTCTATCCCTTTTTGTGAAAAGCATCTGGGGAGGCTTCCAAAGAAGCATACCTGCGGTGAAGGAATTACCAAGTAGAAAATCAGAGACAAAGGGAAGTAGAAATCAAGGTTAGGGAGGTTGGCAATGTGGGGGCCTACAGGAGTTCTCATGGCTGCTGCATTTGAGCTTCCAAGGTGACTCGAGTTTCCTGGCAGTCAGGAAAGGAGACAGGGTCAGGTGCCTGATATTCACCACTCGGAAGGAAGTTGCTTACCAGTTTCTCAGTGGACACAGAGTCTTTTCTAGCATGAGAGTATAAAGTAGCTTTCCCAGGTGGGAGCTTTTTTTTTAAATTATTGTTATTATTATTGTAAGGAGCACTGCATGGTAGAGGCATTGGTAACATTTGTTCATAACAAAGAGAGTAACAGAATCCACATGGCCTATTTCCCATGTGCCCTGGCATCAGATCTGAAGCTATGACATTATATAATGGGTTGAGATGAGGTAGTCCTTTGTATGACCTTCTGGTGGTCTGGCTTGATCCCACTGATAGAATTCAGAGCTCCAAGGGGCTCTAGGATGATCTTCCATGAATGTTGTTTTCTCTGGGAAGGTTTTGGTTAGCAACTAGATAAGCACAGAGTTTATGGTTCTATTCTACAACAGCTTTGCATTCCAGAGAATTTGAATCTTAGGGAATTTGAATTCCAGGGTGCTTCCTTGTCATTGACACCCTTTCCTGTGAATGGTTCCCTCTCATTTGGGCAGGCCCTGACAGCTGATCATTGCAACTAGTTTGGGATATTGGTCTTCTTCTTAGGTTTTGGGACTTAGACAAAGGGAAAGAGTTCAGATTATTTTTTTATTATTATTATTCTACCTTCTGAGTTTGTAAATGTTTCTTTTCTGGTAGAGGAAGCTCTTAGGAGTTGCCTACTAGAAGGATAAACTCATCTTGTTAATTGTAGATGGAGCCTTAGGCATGGTTTTTTAAAGAGCAAGAAGGTATCGCAGCATCCCTAGGTTTCGGTGTGTTAACCACAGTGCTCTGGTAGGTGGAGGATCCCATGGGACCCAAAATCAGAGATGGAAAATGTTGTACAGGAAAACCATGCATGAAATGGTAGTTTGAACACTCAAGTGTGTTCAGAGGCTTTAAAACTGCAAAAACTAGCTCTCAGGAATGCAGCCAGAGAGAAGCAAAAATGTATGTATGTCTACGCACGTGTGTAGCTTGTGCTTACTGAGTGCCTGCTAGCTTACCTTGTACTCCACGCTCAGTAATAAGTACCTGGCACGTGTGGCCCATCTGGGGTATGGAGAGTCAGGATTCAACGCCTGCAGTCTGACTGGAGAGCCCATGGCCTTACCCCCTTCCCCATCCTGGCTCCTTCATGATCAGTAGGCTCATGACAAGGGAAAGGCTCTTTCCCAAGCTCTGTGTACCAAGTGCGGGCATTTCACTCCTGTGCATAGGAAGGAAAAGGATCTCTGCTCCTTCCGGAGAGCCTTTTTCTTCATACTCTAGACACGGTGTCAGCAACATTGGTGACCTTGATATCCTGCATCTCAGTATATGAGGAGCATTAACTAAAGGAGTTCCCAGTAGAGGCTGAATGGTCACAGTCAGATTGTTGGTAGTTTAAGGTGGAAGGAGCGAAATCTGTGCCTCCCAAAAGGTAATTGTGAGGGACTGTGTCACACAGGCACACTTCCCCGTGCATCGCAGCTTGTCCTGGGGTATCCCCTCGTCATGGACCTCAGCAAGCCTTGTTATTTTTAAAACTGACCTACGGGGCTTCCCTGGTGGTGCAGTGGTTGGGAGTCCGCCTGCCGATGCAGGGGACGCGGGTTCGTGCCCCGGTCTGGGAGGATCCCGCATGCCGCGAAGCGGCTGGGCCCGTGAGCCATGGCCGCTGAGCCTGCGCGTCCGGAGCCTGTGCTCCGCAGCGGGAGAGGCCACAACAGTGAGAGGCCCGCGTACAGCAAAAAAAAAAAAAAATGACCTACGCACAATAGGAAAAGTTTCCAGGGTATTGTTCAAGAAAGCAGCAAGCTAAGTGATTCGTTTGAGAAACCCTTTCAGCCAAAGTCACCATAGTGAGATCAGATGACGTAGTAAAACTTAAAGGATGGATTTTCAGTTATCCGGACACTTGTATATAACCAATACTTCACATCCTAACCAACACAATCCTGGGTGCATTTTCTGGATCATTTCCAGAGAAGAGGGCTCCATTTTTTTTTTTTTTTTTACCCAGTGTGTACATCTTCCCTCGCCAGGGTCCTGTCATTAGGGGGAACTTGTTTTTTGTTACTCACTGCTCTTGTCTTTTGTATTTCTAGCAGTCAGGCTTCATTAGAAATGAAAATATTTGGGCAGATAGTGCCAGAGTGGGCAAAGAGGCTATGGATAAAGGAGGAAAGAGGATACTTTCTTCAAATAGAGCAGACTCATTCCTGCCACTGGGAGGGGGAGGTTACATTGCTGATCTTGTCCCCAAATCTCAGATTTCACAGGGAGATGATGACCTTACTTGACAAAGACACTTTTTTTTTTTGCATTGGTATTTCGGACAAGTTCAAGTAAGACCCAAAAAAAAAGGTTTTTTAAGTTAATATTACTTGTATTAATTGTTTATCACCCTCCTTTTCTTAAATAAATGCCTCTGCTAATATTTCAGGAAAAAATCAATTTAAGTATGTCAGCTTCTCTGGTGGTAGCTGTGATTCCATTTTTCTTTTGTCCCATTTGCCAGTGTCATTCATGTGTGAAGAGAATCTTTTTGGCTGGGGTGATCTTCCTCAAACCTACTCCAAAGTTATCATTCACCAAAAGTGCCACCACCAGAGAATTACAGTTTGACTGGCGGAAGTGTGCACTGAACAAATAAATAACTCTGGTCCTTGCCTGCTATGGGCTCCACTCAAATCAAACCCAGCGTTTTTCTTTTAATTTTGATTCATTTTTCTTTTTAGAGACTAAAGCAAAATTCAAAATAGGAACTGAAAAGTTTTGGGGTTTTTTTGCAGTGGGTAGGGAAGCCTTCATGGTAGAAAGTGAGAGATTTATTGCTAATTTTTTTCAGTGCTTGTCCCTCTCCTACTTCCCCCTCTCCTTTTTTTAGTTATCTAAAATTTCTTCGTATGCTTCATTTTTTTTTTTTTTTTTTTTTTTGCTGTACGCGGGCCTCTCACTGCTGTGGCCTCTCCCGTTGCGGAGCACAGGCTCCGGACACACAGGCTCCGCGGCCATGGCTCGCGGGCCCAGCCGCTCCGCGGCATGTGGGATCTTCCGGGATCGGGGCACGAACCCGTGTCCCCTGCATCGGCAGGCGGACTCTCAACCACTGCGCCACCAGGGAAGCCCCCGTATGCTTCATTTAAGCATCATTATTACATTTATTTTTTTCAACCTCTGGAAACCATTTAAATCCTTGTCTAAGGCACAGACTGTTATTTGCATGAACATCCTTCTGTGCAGAAGGTAAAGTGGGAACTCTGTACAGAAATTCTGTACATGTGAGACTTAGGTAATTTAATAAGTTTGTTTACCTGTTTCTTAAATTCAGGCATCTAATAAAGATCCCTCCCCCCAACACTTAGCTGCAGTGGGACACCCCTCAGGAGAGTCAGGGCGTATACCTACCTTGACTTCTAAAGTGAGGGCTGATGGGAAAACAGACACATTTTGTACCTCTGACAATTAAGCCTAACTTGTTTATATTGGCGAGGGAATAGGAGATAAGCTAAAGAATGTAATTTGTCCTCCATCTGAAGATATCAGGGCGTGAGTTCTTATCATTCTGCAGACCATGAGTGTCTGTTGTCGAGATGCTTTCTGTTGATACAGAGAAAATCCATTCAGGCAACTCGACTCCCTGAAGGACAGGCAGAACACCGCATGGTTAGGTAGTTGTGTTCTGGGCACGTCTAATTGCAGCAAGCTGCATTCAGTCCCCTAGCCTCTGTAAAGAGAAGTTTTTATATAATCTGTTGGAGGGAGGATAAAATAGACCCAGGCAGTAAATGAACTTGCAGTTTTTAGTTAGGAAGGAGTTTGCTTGTGACTGATGGGGGATTAGCAGGAAGCACATGGCAAGCCGACTTATCTGAGTGTTTGTGCTGAGTTGTATTAAACTGTGGAAACATTTTGAAGTTTGCTCTAGAAGAGTGCACTTCCAAATCTGCCGGCTAATACAGCACCAAATTTCCTTGAAAGCCTTTCTTTTGCTGTGGAGCTTTTCTGAAAAGCTGAGTGATTAAACTAGGCTTCTTTACCTTGGTGTCCTTGGTGGCAGTAAAAATGACCAGAGCTGAGGGTTGGGCACAGAGCCACACTGTCTCACTGAATCCTCACTACCACCCTGTGAGGTGAGTACTGTACTGTTATTATCCCCATTCTACTGACGAGGAGACTGAGGCACCAGGGGCTGAGTAACTTACTGAGGCTCACACAACCCGGAGGTGAAACTTACCAGTTATTTTGGAAAGAGACAAGGTGCACTTTGTATCTTTTGGAGTTGTAGTCCTTTTGGAATTGGAGATTTGAATATCCAAGTCCACGTTTGGGTCTCTCTGGCTTCTCAATTTTAAGGGTCCTTCAACCACATAAGGATGTCTCTGTATTAATGGATTAAAGAAGCCTAGCTATGTGTATGCATCAGATCTAGTTCACAGTGATGGGCCGAAAATGGCTAGATTTGGAACCAGGGATATCAGACATGCTCTGGATACGTGCCTTTGATCGTATGGTTTTAAAAATAATGACTTGAGGGCTTCCCTGGTGGCGCAGTGGTTGAAAGTCCGCCTGCCAATGCAGGGGACACGGGTTCGCACCCCGGTCCGGGAAGATCCCACGTGCCGCGGAGCGGCTGGGCCCGTGAGCCATGGCCGCTGGGCCTGTGCATCCAGAGCCTGTGCTCCGCAACGGGAGAGGCCACAACAGTGAGAGGCCCGCGTACCACAAAAAAAAAAAAAAAAAAATGACGTGAATATACCTTGAGGAGTTGGCATACACTTCTGCATAAGTATTTATAAGCCATAATGCTAAAGAAGAAAATGCCCAGAGTAAGTGAAATGTGTACACTATTGCACTGGTATGGCTTTTATTGATGACTTATTTAAACTTTGAAAGGAGGAAAAACGCTTTGAGAACTGAATTTAGGGTAATTAGTATGATATTAATCTTATCAGTAAGACCCGGGTTTTCTTTTTATTAAAGGGCTTCAGTGTATTAAATCTATTATTTGGTATGCTCATACAAATTCTTCAAATATTTTTAACTCCCAGCTTCTTGAGCTTATTAGGGAAATTCATAGAATCACAGAGAATTAAAGTAATTGTTAGAAATCTCTATCTCCTCTCTTTTGGCTCAAGCAACCCAGATTAAAAATATCTAGCCTGTTTTAAAGGCCTCGAGGGAAAATATAATAAAAAATGTCTCTCCATATCTCATTCCAATGCTTAACAACCTTAAGATTTAATGTTTAGAAATTGGTTTCTTACATATGGATGAAAGAAACTAAATCTGAAATATTATGAAAAGCTATGCATTATGTAAAAGACCTCCCATTCAGAAAAAAAATCAGAAGGTACTTAGCTGAAAAGAATCTCTTTATTATAATAGTATATCTACAGGGCCTAAAACAAAAAAAACAGAAATTCATTTTTCCCTCCAGAACTTTTCATCAGTCCTAGAACAAGGGCTACAGATTACCTCAAGAAGTCTTAACTAGCCCTAGGTCTTTGGGAAAGTTTTACCTAATTTCAGAAGGAAGTGAACAAAAGACCAACAACACTACACACACACATGCACACAGACACATATACTCACACTCACACACACTGTAGTTTCCTAAGCACTTTCTTCTAACTCTTCCGATTCCTCCTGTCAGAATGTTTGCTATCCTTGCATTGTCATTTAAGCCCACTTCTAACTGGTGTTTGCTGGAAATTGAATAAATGTGTCTACTTTTTCATAATGTATGTCTTTGTATGGTGAATTATTAAGTCGCTCTGAAGTATAGAGATGATTAGTTTTGTTACCGTTTAATAATTTTAATATTTCTCCGGAAAGATATAGAAAACACTTGGAAGAATGCCCATGAGAGGTTTTAACATCTGCTTACTGAGATCTTTTTTTTTTTAATTTACTAACCCCTCTGGTAGCATCACTAATTTTATTTATAACTTTGAAGTAAGTAAAAATTCACCTAAGAGGAAAGATGGAACACTTCTTATTTTAGGTCCAGACCTAGCAATCAATTTAAACTCCTGAAGTTTAATGTGGGAAATTGCTTTAAATTAACTTAAGTGCATTTTGATAAGCTTAATGATTACGTATCCCTTTATTCTGATAACATGAGAAAAATGCTCTCTTGAATCTTAATATTTGCTAAGTTTTCTTACGTGGAATGAGCAGATTCTTTTTTCCCCCTTCACTGAATGTTTTCAGAAATATTTTCTAATATGTAGTAAAAAATTAAAGTTCCCTAGATGTACTGATGAAGCCTGAAATACAGTTTATAGGTCATTTAGGGAAAATGCGTGCCCCTTTTAGTTCACGTCAGAGGACTGGCGAGCTGCTGCCTGTACTTGTAAAGCATGGGTTCTAACAGCAGGGCTCTTCCACACTGGGATGGAGGGGGCTTGTGGTGTAGTTTGTGAAACGTGATTTTGGGACCACACCCAAATTGCATCCGACTGGTGGGTGACTCCCTTGCTTTTTCAGAACCCTGAATGCACCTGGAATTATTTTTAAAAACCCGCTGTAGACCTACACTAAAAGCTGGCTGTCCCTTCCTTAGTCAGTTTATTACCTAAGAGTCATTTTTGGGCCATTTCCCTTTGGGATAGATACCAGCTTCTTTTTCCTTTCTTTTTCCCCTTTCCTTTCCCCTCCCGCCTTCCTCATTTTCCTCCCTTCCCTCCTGCTTTCTTCTCATGAGACCTTTACTTGTCCCCATCGCCGGGCTCCCAGGGGGCAGCGGGCAGGCCGGGTATGGGCACGGGGTGCCTTTCCTCCCGAGCTGCCCATGTCGCTCTTGTCCCGCAGGCCCGGGGCCGGAGCTGAGCGGCCCGAGCCCCCCGCAGAAGCTGCCGGTGCCCGCGCCCAGCGGCCGGCCCTCGCCCGCACCCCCTGCAGCAGCGCCGCCGCCCGCGGCCGCCGTGCCCGGGCCCTCAGTGCCACAGCCAACCCCGGGGCAGCCCTCGCCCATCCTGCAGCTGCAGCAGAAGCAGAGCCGGATCAGCCCCATCCAGAAACCGCAGGGCCTGGACCCCGTGGAGATTCTGCAGGAGCGGGAGTACAGGTAATGCACCTGCCCCGGGGGTAAGATGCTGTGTTCTGGCAGGTACCACCCAGCCTAGGGGGTCCGGTGTCTCCTGGTGTTGCGGTCATTCTTTTCTGTGGGACCAGGGAAAGGCCTAAGGGAAATTGCAGAGGCCAAGACTCAGGCTTGAGAATGATTTTAGAACAAAGTCTCAAGAGAAGAGTTTCTTTGCCACTGGGGTAGGGGTGAGGACCCTCTTCTGGGGGTTCTAGGTTCCCAGGACTGTGCTTTTCACTCATTCAGTCAGAAAACTTTTATGCACCCCTATGACATGCCAAGATCAAAAGTCCAGCCCGGAGTTCCTAAAGATCCAAGAAGGCCGTCAGCCCACACTTAGATTATGCAGTTTCCTTCTGGTTTGTCAGTCTGTCCTTGAATGGTGACTGTAAGTGGCTTAGATGTTGAGTGTTCTGTTGGCCTAACCTTCAGGTTAATGACACATCTAGTGATACTAAAGCGGTACTTCAGTAGCATGATATCATGTCTTCTTTGATTGAGTTCATGCATTTGTTGGTCTGTGGCTTGGGCTAGCTTTTGGGCTAGGCCCTATGTAAGTGTCTTCACATGGGGTCCTTATTTAAACTCTTACTCCAAAAGCTTCATTTTCACCTGATTTGGCACATTTATCTAAATCAGGGATTGGCAAACCTTTTCTGTAAAGGGCCCTAGAGTTTCTGTCATAACTACTCAGCTCTGCCCTGATGGTGTGAAAGCAGCCGTGTTGGCTGTGTTCCAGTAAAACTTGATTTATGAGAACAGGCTATGGGCAGGGTTTGGCTCACAGGCTGTAGTTAGCAGATCCTTGATGTACATGGTTAATGTCAACCAGAAAGAGAGTCCAGTAAGTACTGAGTCAAGATAAGATGAAACGAAGATCACGGTTTTGGGAGTTAGCCAGAAAGCATGCTCTGCCACTAACTAGCTGTGTTGCCTTCCTCAAGTTACATCGTTTTTCTGTGACTCAGTTTCCTCCTGTGTTAAAAGAGGGTATTATAGTATCTTTTGTAGGGAGAAGATAAAATGATACAAGGACTTTCTATACATATTAGCTATTATTATTATCTCCCAAGTATGATTTAAGGTAAAAGACAATTAGGGTTTAAAAATTATAGGGAACGTTAGTAAATAATGTCTAGGAGCCCTTTAAAAACATTACCTTACTCTTTATTGGAAAACACGTGACTTATCTGTTATTATATTAAAATACTAAGTTACCAGCTTTAAGAGTTATTTTGAAAGAAATCACAGTAACTTGCCATTAAATGTGTGTACCTTTTTGGATGAAGAGTATAACTTTATTCTCACTGCTATTACTAATCCTCAATTAAGAGCTTTTATGTTTCTGTTTTCAGCTTTTCACGTATCCCTAGAGAGCTAGATACCCATCATCAATTGATATTTCAGTGTTGATAGGCAGATTCTGTTGGGTGAATAATCGCAGTGTGGTATAAAAGTCAAATACTAGCACTGTGTACTCATCTGGGGCAGAAAAACTGTATTCATATGCAGTCCTTTATGTTGCTATTGAATAAAAAAGTCAAAAGTCCTTTTTTTTTTTAAGACAGTAAATGAGATAGAGGGGTATCGTTTGGTTACTCTGAAATTCTGACTTCCTAAGAGCTAATTTTTTTTCCCACCCTGCAGGTACAGAGCTACCAGTCCCTTTGTTAAATCAAGTGAACTACCCTCATAACACAGACACTATACCTAGAAATACATCCGGATTTTTTCCCCCTTATTCATCCTATGTTGTGTGTGTGTGTGTGTGTGTGTGTGTGTGCGCGCGTGTACATGCTTACTGACTCCTAAACCTTTTTTCATTTTTACCAGAATTGTATTTGCAGGCCTTTCTTGTAATGAGCTCATTTTAGCACTTTTTTTGAAAATGATCTTAATGGATGGTCTCCCAAAGTATTCAGTATTAATTGGTACTATTTAGCCTATTCCAGTGTGTGGAAAGCTTTTGTCCTCCACACCTGTGTCAATTAAAAAAAAAGTATCTATCAGTATCTTTTAAATTATAAGCATTGCAGAAGGTGGTGGAATGGCTATTTTTCATTTTATTATTATTACTTGATAAATGTCTCCTCTTTTGTTAAGCTGCCTGGCTTTTGAAATGATTGATTTGGCAAGCCTGGGTTCAAAAAGTTGGTGGGTCTTTTGGCCTGAAGTTTCCCGTGGCCATCTTGAGAAGAAGCTAAGGTTTACACTGGCAGGGTTTTGTAGGGGCATCTTTTGTCTTCTTCAGTTATAGAGCAGTAGCTGGCTTCTGCCTATATGAAGATAAATTGTCCAGCTGCAGAGATTAGTTATATTTATCCCTTAAAAAGGGTTAGATTAAGTCCCTTAGGCACTTGTAAAAGACAGCTAAAAACCTCTTTTCCTACTGCCCCTCTTTGAGGGAACGGCTTACTTCCATTTAGCACTGATAGGAAGAGTCCAGTGTATCTTTGTCTCCTGATTGAGGATTTGAGCAAGGCCTTTAAAAAAGTCTCTTTTATAATTTCATAAACTTGGTTTGAGCAAAAATCACCTGTCAGAAATTCTTTAACAGATGTTCGTTTCTTTGACTGTTGTAATATCACTTACCTTGTCTATGAAAATTGAAAGTAAATTGTCAGAATCTTAATTTTTTTTACTTTTAAGTCACTTGGCTGCTTTTTCTTGTTCCTCATAAAATCAGAATTTTGACAAATTGATCTTCTTTTTTCAGTAATAGCATAAATAAGTTTCTGCATATGAACACTTTGCCTCAGATCTATACAAGTTCTTCAGTTAAAAACATTTTGTTCTCATTTAAATTGGATCCTTTCTTTTAGACCATCTTTTTCTCATGATGGAACTGTACTGCTTTTCTCTGTAGTAAGTGTCAGTGACTTTTTTTTTTTTTTTTTTTTTTTGGTGTTTTGGCATGCTTTTTTGGCCCTGTCAATGTGCCTAACTTCAGTTCTTCCATCTAGGATCAGAGGGTTGGTCAGAAGTGCTCCACGAATTATCATGTTAGCATGTAAATTACACAGATGTTTGCATGAGAAAGAAATATATTTCACCTTGAAAGGAGTTTATATCAGAAGAGCATCTTTGAATTATGTGAGCCCTCTTTGGTATCAAGTCAGAATTTAGTATGAAAACAGTAGTATAGCCTCCTTGCCTCAGGAAGCCAGCATAGTCCCTTACCGTGTTTTTTGTCCTGCCCTGGTCTCCATTACAGCCCTGAGAATTCCTTCTTAGAAATCACCAAGAGCCACTTCATCAGCAGAGTTGCCAAAAGTCAGTCTCCCTCTCTCGCTTTTTTAAAAAGTGTCACTCAGCTCCTGGAAGGAACAAAATGTACCAGTGTCATTTTCTGTTCAAATAACTCTCCTACAGGAATCATAAACTTCTCCTCTGGACCTGAACAAATATCTGTCGCCTTTAATGGAACTCTTTTTCTTGTCAGAACAGTAAGCCCTCTTGATTTACTGTTCAATCTGTATGAAAAACCTGAGCGACCTAATTCTGCTTCAATTTTCTGTACCCGTGAGGACCCTAAATGAGTCTCCCGCAGTTATGCAGTATTACATCTGTTGTTGTTTCGGGAAGTTTAGAATCCTGAATCTCCTTATCGGGCTACCTGCTGAATCCCACTGATGGGAAGATGAAATTGTCTGGAGAGGCACATTATTTAAAACGAAGATTTCTATTAACCACCACACACACACAGATAACATTCTCTACGTAAAAAGAAGCCCCTCCTGTACCTTTGCTACTCCCCACACACACGCACCGTGTGCTGAATCGAATGCATACAATTTTACTTTGAAATCTACCCTTCCTATTCTCCTATAGTTTGCACGTTTGCACTTTGAACTTCTTGCCTCCCTTTCATAAAAGAAAGATTCTTTTGTGCTGGGGAATCTGAAATTCACTGACAAATTACTAGGCCCTTTGGGGAAGCAGTCATTTCAGGAAGAAGTGCACCCCTCCCAACCCCTCACCCCCTCCCATGCCCAAGTCAGCCAAGGCTCCATCTACCCCACTCCGCACCTCCCCCCCTCCCTACTTCTCGTCTCCGCTCTCCAACTCCCCCCCTCCTGGTTCAGTGTGATTTAGTCTCTACACGGTCAGCCCGGTTGTCCTAAGATTATTTATTTAGGCCTAGTTCCATAGTCCTTTAGATGATTAAGGAAAAAGCAGCCATTTTTCTAATGTAGCACCTGACCCACTTTGTCAAACAGAGTAAAACACAATACCAAGGGATAGTTTGAGTTCTGGGATAGTCAAATGAAAAGGGTCTGCAATAAATCTAGAACCAAGGAAGCAGAATAACCATCTCACCCTGCTGTAGTATCTAAATTTCCTTTAGTATGGCCTTAACGCTACACAAGTAAAATTATTTTGGTTTAGTTTTTTTCCCTTTAAATTATGTATTTGAGAAGAATCTGTAATAGATTTTTCTCTTAATATCCTAATTGTTAAGATCCATCACCTGTTGCTGTATTTGGGAATTTTTGGTTATGTGCGTATTTTAAGAAATTGAATTGGATAAAGAAAGTAAAGATTTGTTTCATACAAAGAAAAATTTTAAACTGCGATGAGAATCCCATGAGTATCAATAGTAAAAGGAATGTGGAAAAAAGTTGGGAGAGTCTGAACAATTTGATCAAGAGAATAAATTGATGAAAGTTTATTGTTGTTGCTTGCACTAACACATTTTTAGTCTGTTGCATGGTTAAACCATTTAAAAGTACTATTGTTTGTGTTGGTATGCATAGTTGAAATAACACACAATAACAATAATATTAGTAATAACACATTATGACGATAAATCATTTAGTAAATCAGAATTCATAACATGTATATACCAAATAAAAGAGGAATCTATCAGAATATTATTGTCAATGAAGTCAATGAAAAATGATGCATTACCCTAACTATCATTTTTAAAGTTTTGAAAAAGATGATATTTTATTTCTCTACCAAAGCAAACTACTCTTAAGTTTTTTAAAACGCCCTCATTTTGATATTTGGGCTATATGAACTATTAAGATATTTTGCAGCATCTAAATTGCAGACGGTTTTACTTTTTCATATCAACAGACAGCATCATAAAGGTTGAAAAAAGCATAATATTAATTTTTAACAGAATCTTTATCAATTTTTATAGTTGAGTTCCAAGGGAGTTTGCAGTTAGGAAGTATATTTTAATTATCTGCAGTATCGTTGCAGTGGTGTTTGTGTCAGGCCAGTGAGGGTTCCAGCCTCGGCTCTCTCCTTTACTGGCTCTATGAAGTCCACATGTTTCTTAATATGTCTGAACTTCAGTTTTCTCTTCAATAAAATGGTGCATTTACCTTGTAGAGGTGTGTGTGTGTGTGTGTGTGTGTGTGTGTGTGTGTGTGTGTGAGAGAGAGAGAGAGAGAGAGACAATTAAATTGTGCTTTAAATGCACCTAACTTAGTGTAGTTACTATTAGTTTAGTTTAACTTACTACCTTTTACTGTTCTTTCTTCGTCGAAATCTATTCCAAGACAGTTTTGCCCCAAATTCGGGGGAGGTCATTCTAAAAATAGATTTAGATGGCATGTAATTATTTGTAAGAGTAGGATCCAGGTGAACCCTAAAACCAGTTTCTATGACTAACAGTAATAGTATCCCAAATGAATAAAGTAGCAAGTCTTTTATTTTCTATTCTGCCTCTATTGTGAGGAAGTACCTATAGTTCTATTTTTTGATGATGCCCAGAATGAGACTCCCTGACAGTCCTTTTCTGGAAACTTTTAGTTTTTAAAAGCTGTTTACTATTTACTGCTGCTCCAAAGCTGATTTTAAAAAATGCCTAATTTGCCTTTTCTTTTCTCAAGCAAGCACTGCTTGCAGAGGAAATGATTGTGGCCAGTAGCACACTCTCTCTCTCTCTGAATGTTTTGGGTTGGCTGGTTTCTGTGACCTCAGCACCTAAAACTGCTCTTGTTCACTCAGCTTTACTGGCTGTCATCGTCAGCATCTTGGCAAGGAGGGTAAATGGCCCCGTTGCCTTAGGACAGAACTAGAAGTTAGAAAGAGAACTCCGTTGTCTCAGCTCTGCACTCTGGCTGGCCAGGCGTTCGGGAGCAAGTCAAATTTTCCCGTCTCATTTTCCCTCTCTCTTTGGAGGGAGCCATGGGGCTTGACTTTCCTCCTAGATGTATTCTGAGCCTTCCTTCCTGGCTGTTAGAGAGAGGCTGTGAAGAAGGCCAAAGTGTTAAGTAATATAGCACCTGTCTCCATTAATGCAAAGGTAGCTTTTCTCTGTTTAACATCAGATAATCTAGTTGGGTATCAGAAATCGGCCGTCAGTATCTGGAAGGTGAACTTAAACCTAAGGTTGTTGTCTATCATTTAAGACCAGACTGTAATGTATATTTCCACCTTCCCCCTCCCCCATTTTATTATCTCCATTAGACTTCAGGCTCGCATAGCCCATAGGATACAGGAACTGGAAAATCTCCCTGGCTCTTTGCCACCAGATTTACGAACCAAAGCAACGGTGGAACTGAAAGCACTCCGGTTACTCAATTTCCAGCGTCAGGTAATACCTTTTCCCCAGCACATCTGAGGTGCAGGAAATAAATATAATTGTTCCAGAGTGTGATCTGTGTGTTTCCTTAAGTCGTTCAATATTGTTATAAAGATATAAACTTAGTAAAAGACTGTATCTTTTCGACCAGCAGCACAGAGCTAAAAGTAATGAAGACTAACTGCTTATTATTCTAGTTTTCTCTTCTGTACATCAGAGACATTTTTTTCTTCCATATTATGGTTTCCAAAGTCAGAGTTACGGCATTTTGTTACTGTAGATGAAACCTTGAGAATAGATGGGATAGCTCATGTTTGCCTTTATGGTTTCAAAGAAAAACAGGAAGGTGATAGATCAGAGCTTCTTTGTAAAGAGAAATGTAAAATCCTAGCCGTGACCATGAAAATCATTTTAACAAATACGAAAGCCACTCAACTAAATTAATAGCTCATTGTTTATAGAAATACATAAAACTGGTGTGTAACTGTTGATTATTCGTCAACACGTACTTTTGGAGCATTTCATCACATCAGACCCCCATATTTGACTTATCAGTGAATTAGTATCTATTGTTCTTGCTATGGTCTTAGTAGTCACTGATTAAGAAAGGCTAGCATAGCAATCTCTTTTATAATTGCTAAATCAGTAGGAGACTAGTGGAATGAAGGAGAGCTAATTTTTACTTTGGCGAGTTTTGCCTTCTGGACCCCAAAGCTTCAGGTCTCCTGGTCGTCACACAGCGGCATTTAGCCAAAGGGGAAAAGGAATGCTTCCTCGCCAGTCAGACGGGCTTGTTTGGTGAAGGTCTCGGGGCATGCAGAATGAATAATTAATGACTGAAAGTAGTTTGGAAGTACTGAATTACATGACTTGGTCTATTGGAGGATGTGAGTAAAATCACAAGGCCAACCCTCTTGCTATTGTCATATGAACTTGGAAATACGTTTTGCCTTGTTGGTTATAATATCACAAGAGGGGCATCGTGGTGGCTGGCGGCTACTTGACCGTAGGTTTGTGAGAGTAGATTAGAGCTTAAATTAAAAACAAAAAAAGAAAGGAAAGAGAAAAAAAAGAAAAAACTTTCTTTGCTCCATTTGCTTCTTTCTTACAGTTAACTTCATAAAATGCCTTGATAAGCTGTTTAATAAAATTTTGTTAAATGAGTATTTTCAGGAATAAGATTAGATTCAAATTAGCTTCACTATGCTGGATTCTGATTGGTTTCTGATTTTTGCTTCATATTATTGAAAAATCTGTTATCTGTGAAGTTTTCCAATAAAATTAGTTGTAATAGATGCTGATTTCAGATTCAGTCGAATTGCTATTTCAGTGCATGTTTCCACCCCCCAGCTTTTACCACCACATAACATACAATATGAATGAAATACTGTATTTCTGATCTAAAAGAAGTCCATAATACAGTAAAAAAAAAAATTAAGTATCTTGCAAAGAATATCATTATTAGGAGTGGGAGGAAGCCCAAACTAGTATTTCCTGTCTTTTACATGAGATGATGAATTAGCACTGTTTGCATATCTGCAGCTACTTCACATGAGCAGGAAGTAATTCTTCTATTCTTTTTTGCCCAGCATTGTTCACGTTAATCCTTAAGCGCAAAGAGAAAGTTAGCATGGCACTTAAAATGAAGTAAAAAAATGTAAAAAGCTTATTAACTAATTAATATCATTAGGATAATTAAATAGAGTGAATCAATTTATTTAAAAGCCAAGACATCCTCTACTCACTTATTTATTTTCTTTACTGTTAACAGTGCCATACTTGCTTCCTCTCTGAATTTTTTGGAAAGAAAACTTAGAGCATCTTTGAAAATACCATACACATTCAGCATGATGTAGTCCCTTTGTTTACTAAAAGGCCAGCTGTGATGGAGAAACTCAGGGAGTCACCATTCGGCTCCACTAAATGGAGGGCAGGGGACGACGGGGGTCTGGCCTCCGTCTGGGGAGGTGTTCTAACTGCTCCCCTCTTGACAGCTGAGACAGGAGGTAGTGGCCTGCATGCGACGGGACACGACCCTGGAGACGGCCCTCAACTCCAAAGCATACAAACGGAGCAAGCGCCAGACCCTGAGGGAAGCCCGCATGACGGAGAAGCTGGAGAAGCAGCAGAAGATCGAGCAGGAGAGGAAGCGTCGGCAGAAGCACCAGGTACTTGGGCCTGGGCTCTGGGTGCCCCGCCGTTGACAGAGATGCTAACCAAGAAACTGGGCGGAGTCAGAACCACTGAAAAATGGACAACTGCGGGCAGTGGGGACATCACAGAAAGGATCCTGGGAGCTTACGTAGTCCAACCACACCATTTCATAGATGAGGAAACCTAGGCCCAGCCAGAGTGGTAGGTGACCTCCGCAAGGACACGCGAACGGTCAGTACAGGATAAGGGGGTGGGGGGGACCCTGCTTCCTGAATTCCAATCAGGTGTCATATTCATAACCCCATGGGATGCTGCTGACTGGGTAGGCACAGGCGGGTTTCCTAGAACAAAGTCCTGGGGAAGAGGGAACTTGGAAAGAAGAGGGCAAACAGTTATTTTTATCACAGATATAAATATAGTATCCTGGGCTTTTCAAGGGCCCAGTTGAACGTTTCACAGGGGCAGATATTTTAAAACATTCCTTTCTAGGGATTTGGAAATATTTTGATGTAGGATTTTATCTCGTGTTGTAATCCTGTGAATTTTATTTGTTTTTCTATGCTTAATTTAGTGCCTTGATTAAGTCTTGTTTTGAAAAGTGTTGGACTTAAGTGTAAATAAGGTTCTAAGTTTCCCCTTCTTTATTTAAAAAGTGGATACAAAAGATGTATGGCAATTTTAGCTTCCTATAAAACTTTTTTTGAGGGACAATTCTAAGGTATTTAAGTGAGAGCAGAAGAAACACTACTTTTGTAACACGCTTCTCAGTGGAAACACCCATCTCCTTGAGGTTTATCTGGGAGTGATTTGCTTTAAATTTTATCATCACTGTTTTGTAGGTCTCTCTCAACCTTTGATCTTTCCATTTTCATGTGGCCACACCCTCCAGGCCGGGGAGGCTTCTCTTCCACCGGCTGGCACCAAAACAAACTTTGAGAGGTCATCTTTCCCACCACCACATAGCCCACACCTCAGCTATGGAGACACACCAGGGCACCTGTCCCAAAATAGGTTCTAGTCCCCCATGGCTGTTCAATACACAGAGTTTCCCTGGACTATGATGAAACCTCAAATGACGTTGGGAACTGAATTTTAAGCCTTCTCTTCTCCCCGCTTTGGATCCCTTAGGAATACCTGAACAGTATTTTGCAACACGCAAAAGATTTTAAGGAGTACCATCGGTCTGTGGCCGGGAAGATCCAGAAGCTTTCCAAAGCAGTGGCCACTTGGCACGCCAACACTGAAAGGGAGCAGAAGAAGGAGACCGAGCGGATCGAAAAGGAGAGAATGCGGAGATTGATGGTAAGGGGCCTGCCTACAGGAACCCAGGAACATGCTCCCCTCACAGCCATCTGCGCGGAGAATGTTAAACATGCTGTGGTAGAAGGAGAGAGTAAAAGCTGCTTATCAAATATACTAATCCATTCCTTTGAACTTCACAGGGATGGAGTAAAAATATCGTCCCTTTCCTAGACAGTGCAGTGCCACAAATCTAGGGCTACCCCTGTGAGTATAGTGTTTCCATGTCCTAGTGTGGCACTGTTATTCAGATGATAGCTTTTTTTTTTTTTTTTTTGCACTGCGCGGGCCTCTCACTGTTATGGCATCTCCCGCTGCGGAGCACAGGCTCCGGACGTGCAGGCCCAGCGGCCATGGCTCACGGGCCCAGCCGCTGCGCAGCATGTGGGATCTTCCCGGACCGGGGCACGAACCCGTGTCCCCTGCATCGGCAGGCGGACTCTCAACCACTGCGCCACCAGGGAAGCCCCAGATGATAGCTTTTTACATAAAGGCAGGTACTATATTTTGCAGGAGTTTTGATCACCAGACCTGGAAGGATGGAAACGGCAGTTCTTTTTAAAGCATTGCCTCTTTGAGACTAATGACACAAGTTGTTTTGAATGAATATCTCATGAAGTTGTGTCTTGGAATCTAAGAAATTCTCTTTTTTTGAAGCTGCTGGTGCTTCAAAATTCTGGCAGAAATTTTTCTCTAACAGTTTAAAAAGTGGTTTTTAGGTTAATTTTGAAATGTTGCTTTTTTGATTATAGCCGTGTTATTGTCAAAGGCTATTCATGGGTCATTTCCACTGTTACTTTTTAATGGATATATAAACACAGAAGGAATTGGTTTATATCACTGGCCTGCGTATTTGAGTTTATTGGCCATTTATTTTTGGAATCGGACCTCAGAGCACACCGTGGATTTTAGAAAAGCGTGTGTAACGTATATTGATAGCAGACCTGCAAATTCTATCTGGGATGTAATGCCTGGGTATTGGATGAAGATAAAATCATTAGCCTCAACCCATAATTATGTCCCTGGAAAATTCCAAATGACATGGTCTTCCTGGCTGGTATTACGGTCTGCGTTTTTTTGTCATTAATTTTTTTGGATTTCGGAGAGTGAACACCATATTTTAAAAGGCTCTGTGTCCGGGGTCTACTAAATCTTACCACCTTCTCCTGCCTCCCTCTCGTTTTTTGGGAGGGAGGGGACCAAGAGATGGCTAACTAGCTGGGGAGACCATTTTATAGTATTTGAGCAGGGAGCAGTCAAATTTGTCTGATTCAGCTGAAGTGAAACTATATTAGAACTTCAGTAACAGATTGGCTTGACACTAATGATTAGGCATTTGCAAATCATTAATTTTCGCAATTAAATGATGGAATATACAGATAACAGAGACACTGAAGTTTTTTTTTATCATGCTTTCTTCAAGTGAGATCAACCATAACCAAAAGCAATTACAGTTATAATAGCATTTGAGGTTCATGCTCATCCATGGGGCAAGACAGCAGCCAGACGGAGTGATGAGGCTGCTGTTACTCGGGCAAATGCTGGAGGGACACCCCTGGACTGAAAAACCTAAGCTTCTCTGTAAGGAGCTGCCTCTTAAAGATTTTGCAGTGTGTTCCTTTTATCCTGCATCATGTGAGGAAGATATTTTTGAGATGTCCTTTTATTGGGATGTATAAAAAGATTTCTCTGGAAATGACCCAGAGTGCACCAGTTTTCATTCCATTTAACCTCCTAATATTGCTTAACAGGAGGTAGAAGTGGGAAGTACTGTGTCTGTTTTATGGCTCAGCCCTGTCAGGCTTCAGGTGGTAATGACTTGTCTCCAGTCATCTGGGCTCATGATGCAGTGCTGACCTGTGACCAAAATCCCTCCCAATCAACCACATTTTTTATAAGTTCATTTATTTATTTATTTTTGGCTGCATTGGGTCTTCGTGGCTGAGCGCGGGCTTTCTCTAGTTGCAGTGAGCGGGGGCTACTCTTCGTTGCGGTGCCCGGGCTTCTCATTGCGGTGGCTTCTCTTGTTGTGGAGCACGGGCTCTAGGCCCGCAGGCCTCAGTAGTTGAGGCACACGGGCTTAGTTGCTCCGCGGCATGTGGGATCTTCCCAGACCAGGGCTCGAACCAGTGTCCCCTGCGGTGGCAGGTGGATTCTTAACCACTGCGCCACCAGGGAAGTCCTTGTAATGCTTTTAAGTATAAGAAGTTATTTGAAAAAAAAAAAAAAAATAGAAGTTATTTGTTCAAAGCGTAATTCAGTTCCTTGCCTCTAGAAGTACTTATTGAAATATTTATGAATGAAAAGCAATTATGTCTGGAATTTGCTTCAGGACAATCCAGTTTGGGATTGCAGGGAGGAGGTGGGGGAAGGGCTGCAGCGAAACAAACGGGAGTCATGGGGAGTTAATTTTTATTGCTTGGTGTTGGTTATATGAGAGATTATACTACCTTCTCTACTTTTGATTATATTTGACACTTTCCAAAATACAAAGTTAAGAATAAGTTTCAGATGGTGAATCCTCAAATTTTAACACTTTTTGCGCAGTTAAACACAAAAGAATGAAAAGTTGGATCAGAGTGCTTGATCACACCACATAAATAGTTATGTGTGTTGACCTTGCCGTGAACTCTGGTGTCCCGGGACGTAGGCATCGTACCTCCGTGTGTTCCCCAGTCCCAGACAGCGTGCGAGAACTCGGGCGGCTGGAATCATTCAGTTTGCTGCGCGGACCACCGAAGTTCAGACCATCAAGGGGAGGGAAAAAGTTGTCATCTGCAAACTTTTATTATGTTCTGATCACGCTCTTCTTTCCTTAATAGGCTGAAGATGAAGAGGGCTATAGAAAACTGATCGATCAAAAGAAAGATAGACGTTTAGCGTACCTTTTGCAGCAGACCGATGAGTATGTGGCCAACTTGACTAACCTGGTGTGGGAGCACAAGCAAGCCCAGGCGGCCAAAGAGAAGAAGAAAAGGAGGAGGAAGAGGAAGGTGAGCACCTGAGTGGCTGTGGCTGAGCTGGGGAACGTGTGGTCGCCGACCAGTTTTAGGCACGTCTTGCCCTTTAATGAATACTTCCTTCTACACTAATGGGAGACTTAGATGATTATATTGCAAACGTTGCTGATATACATGGGTTGATGTACTAGGTGTACTAGGCAACATTTTGGAGATGGCGGCACGAGGGACAGGATGTATATTTGGTTCGTATTTCCGCTGTTTCACACAGCATTCAGAAACTAAGTACACACGGTCGGTAGAAAAAGGAAAACCATGGACACAAAGAAATGTTTGCTCAAGTGCCATGCCAGCGAGGCAGGGGACTGCTGAGTTAAGAAACTGGAGTGAAAATGAAGGCGAAAATGCTGTGTTCAGATTGAAAGGAGCCAGAGGAAGATGGCAGAGATAGCTTTGGGATACTTTTAGAACATATTTCAGCCTGTTTCTTTGGACAGACAGCGATGCCAAGATTGTTGGCTCAGTTCAGCTGCCCCGGTTTTACACTAAGGTAAATGTGCAAGTCAGGGTTTTAGGTCATTACAGAAAACAGTAGATAGTCTTATGTAAAATAATCCAATTTATCATGAGAAACGAAGGGTAAGATTTAGAATCTCTACTCTGCAGATACTATATCTCAATTCAAGGGTAACCTGCTTCCCTTTGAAGACCTGTAAATATAGAGCCTCTTTGAAGCTTAAGTAGTCTGCTAATATAGTTCTCGGTGGATATTTTGTTTTCACGGTCAATTCTGATTGGCTGAGGTATAAACATCAACAGGAAGTCTTCGTTAGAATTGTGAAGATTGAGGATTGGTAGCATTTAATCATTTCTTTTCTGCACTGAATAATTGAACAAAATGTTTTTCAAAAAAATAATTAATTTCATGGCTCCTGAATTCTCATACCTGTTTCAAAATTAAGGAGGAGGAATAAGTGATTGAAAAGGCGCCTTCTGCACCTGATTTCTTTAGTATAAGATAGCTTCCCTTAATTGTGAAGGTGAACAAGGGATGAGTCAGGGCTTGCATTTCGACATTTCTTTGGTGAGGAATACCTCATTTTCTTGTCAAGGTCGTGTTATAGACTTTGCAAAATTCCAGCTCCCAATTTCTGACTTAAAGTTGGCACACGGCAAGCAGATAACAATTGTCATATTCCATAGGTGGACCCCATGAAATGGCCATTTTAGTTTTTCCTGATCCTGAGACATATTTTGCAGAGACTGTCACAAAAAGGTCACTGTTAGTGTTTTTAGTACTACCGTTTGTAGTCTGTGTTTCTTTGTGATTAAAAGCTAATGGCTCAGACATGAGCTTCTGGCTTTTAATTAATGGACTGCTGCAATAGTATTAGATTGTTATATCATCATAGGCAAAGAAAGATACATAATTGAGTTGTAATGATTATGCCTTTGTTTTTATGTTAATCTGTACAGAGCAGGAACCTGTCAGTATTTTTCATGATGCTGCCAACACTGCATCATCTGTAGGTTGACTCTCTACCTCCAAACTCCTGCTTTCAGGTTTGCTAATAGCACTTATTCTTTCTGTTTCATGTATTTGCTCTGCAAATATTAACTGAACACTTACTATGATCTAGGCAGGATGCTAGATGCTGGGGGAGAGAGAGTGCAAGTGGTGAGGAAAAGCACTCTTGCCCTCTTAATTAATTAGAGAGAGAGACAGACATTAATCAAATGTGCACCCAGGTATATAATTATAAACTGTAATGAATGCTGTGAAGGAAGGCGGGGAGTAAAACTGGGGCCTGGTTTCCTGGCAAACGAATAACAGGTACCCAAGCGACTCCAGTCTGCCTGGTGGCTGTCTCTGGGCATCTTCCGCTGATGAGCTCACATGATGGAATGTGCAGAATTATTAGTTTATTAGCAGCCCTCTCCCTCTTCCCTGGCGTGCTCTCAGGATGCCTCGCATCTGAGCTCCCCCTGCCCTCAGCAGGACCAAGGAGATCAGGCCATATTTCCTTCCTGGGCCATCTTGCTGGGAGACCTTGGATAAAGAAAGGACAAAAAGAAACTGGGCTCTTTCCTAGACCTTCCTGAAAACTGTCTCACAGGGTTTTAAGACTTAGTTCAGAGTGAGTTACCCAATTTTAGATGTACCTTAATTCAAGTGCAAAGAAAATGGATGCTTTCAAAAGCTGATTATTTGACACTCTGGATTACCTGGAGTTCTTCTTCCCTCCATTAGAGTGAATGATTGAGAATTGTTTGTTCCAGCTTCTCTGTCAGGGAGGGAACCTGCATGTGGACACTTAAAAATTCTGTGCTGTCCGTTTCAGCATTTCCCATAGAAGTGAATATCATGCTGTACCTTTCTGCAGGTTTTGTTTTGCTTTTTTTTCTAATTAAGTAAGGCATTCCTAAATCTTTGTTTTGAGAAAGCTTCTTTACTCAGTGAACTAATACCATTGAACTGGTGACAACACTTGTAGGACAAGATACAAGGAACTTCAGGAACTGTGCCGTCAAAGATAAGTATGGTGGACCTTGCAGTTTAATTGGAAAAGGGCTACTTTTTACTCAGTGTTAAACTAGTGTATCATTTTTTTAAGGAATTGCCGTGGTGTAACAGAGAAGGCCTTTTTCTTTCTTGGGGAGTTGATCAGGTTTACTTGGTGTTAGTGAATAATAGAGTGGGTTTCCTTTAACCTCTCAGGACCTTGCTTAGTTTTTCTCCTCTCACCATTAGAGCCGCTTCTATGAAGTATACATTTATAAATCATTCTGAAACTTCTCGATCTCTACCTGGCCTTCCATTAATGTCCTTGAAGTGGAAGAAAAAGAAATAAGCTCTATGTATCTACTTAAGTGTTAGAGGAGGAATAATTTTTCAAGTATTGAAATATCTGATTAGGTGACAGCAGTCTCTGCAGTGTGACAAGGTGAATACACTGTTATGGCTACTTAGCATGACCTGGAGGTCTCCATCCTCTGCCATGCGAGTTCTCTTATATCTACTGGGGGACTCCAGGTTGAAATGGCATTGTATACAAATAGGATTGAACATGCTAACTTACGAAATTGGACTACTGTCTAAAGCACATCGGTACACAATCTCTTAAATTCATAACTGCATAAGAAAACATAGAACACTAATTTGCTGTTATTCCCTTGTAGGATATTTCATTAAGAGATCTATTACCCAGTGCTTCAGTCTCTTGATCTGTAAGAAGGTGATAGGAACAGGACCTACAGCCTAGATTTGTTGTGAGGATCACATAGGAAAGTTTATCTAAAGCACTTAGAACGCTCCCTGGGACATAGTAAGTGCTCAGTAAATATTAGTTATTTTCTCAATCAATTCTGTGGTATAGATGTAGGATCATGATTGTTGAAATGTGGTTATAGGTTTTTCTGAAAATAAAATCTTCTTTTTCCCCTTACTGTATGTTCTCTGTGGTGTTGAGAAAATAAATGGCCACCATTTTTTTCTAGGTGAGGATCAATTAGATATTATCAGGTAGAATGTCTTTTAGGACAACGACAGGCTCCTTGGCTGTGGAGGCCTGCAGTGGGAAATGAGGATTTCTTATTTTTGGCAGACTCTGCTTCCCTCTTCCTCCTCAGATCCTACAAAGAGAATTTTCTAATTATTTGGCCTGTAATATCCAAACAATAAGGTATTTCTTACAGAGATTTAGGGTATGTCTTTCCTTAAGCTGTGGTTAGGAGCCCATGCTAGCCCCCTAACCCACACACCTACTGCTGAAAAGTCTGGTCATTTAAGAGGTTCAGCTTCCCCAGCTATTGACTTCAGGCAAAAAATAAAGTATAAAGTATTTAATCCCCTTCCCCCAAATCTTTCACTGGGGTGTATACCAACAGAACTACACCCTTGGTATTTATTGTGACATTTCTTGGAAACCCATGATGCTAATGAGAACATAGAGAATCCATGGGGGAGTGCTGTGTCAAATGTCTTTTTCATCATCGTCTTTCTTTCTGAAACTTATTCTATTCTCTTTTTGTCTCATCAAGCACTGTTATTCGTGAATCTGTGACGTTTTGGAGGGGGGACCTTTCTGGCATAGTGTATTGATCAATATAGTGATAGGAAATATGTTTTTCTTTTTCTTTTAGATCGCCAGCAATTAGAGAAAAGCCCCTTGGTATAATTTTCAGTGAAAAGAGCATCAAATGCAAAGTAGTAATGTTACTGAGGCATTTATTTTAAATTTGAGTTACTCTCCAGTCCTTCTCAATTCTTTTATCTCTTTTCCCCAAAGATGATTAGCGTATTGCAGTTTTCCTCCACAAGGAGATTTTTGTAGGTGAAAGAAAGGTTCTAAGGCAATTCTGGGCATTTGAGTGTAGTGACTATTGTAAAGGTAGGTGAACACAATGCCATGATGGTTAGATTTATTTGATAAGTTCAGTGTCAAAATGGGTGAAACCAGAAATTTGGATCAAAGTCCAGCTTAACTGGATTGACCAGTTACTTGAGTCAAAATGTTGGAATTGGTTTTCTCTGCAAGGCACAACTTAAGTAATGTGCAATTGCCTGTTAATTTGATATTCTTGGGTATTTTTTTATTGCCTGATCACCTATCTTAATGCTCACAGGTCCTCTTAAGTGACAGTAAAAATAACCCAAGTGGTTTCTGAAAATCTTAGGTTTCCCTCAAAGCAGAGTGAGTCTTTAAGATGCCAACATATTTGAATGAAGTTTCAGCATATTATAACAACACCTGCTGGGGGATAAACTGTGTTCACTTTATCATATAGATTGTAAAATATTTGGTACAAAGCTGTTTTCTTTACAGAGTGAGGCTGTTTGTGTCCTATGTTGTGGTATTCTGCATAAAGTACCCCAGTGAGGCCCATTTTCTTGAATTCAGCTTGCACAGGGTTTTCATGTTTGGGGGTTCCTTTTCCTCCTCACCGTGTTGTTGATTATTTTATACAGCCTCTGCAAGGAAAGTGGATAGCTGTGCACATAGCTTTGTTCGTGAACATTCCAAAAGGAAGGATATGAATTGACATTGGCCTTAACCGGGAAGCCAAATTGTCTTTCGTTAGCAGTAATTTGCTTCACATCCGATTCCATAATTACATTCCTCCCTCCCGCCACGAGGGTAATTAGTTCTCAACTTTTTGTGGATAGGAAGAAGCCAGTACAGAGTTCCTTATTCCTGATTAGTGGATGAACTGCAGTTGGTTTTGTTTTTTTGTGTTTGTTTTAATCAGTGGAAATAAGCTCAGGCATCAGCCGGCAACATTGATAGGATGTGTTTGCAGTCACGTGCTACAGATTCACTGTATATGAAACTCTCTCAGGCAGCCGTGGCCACATCAGCTGCAGGCCATCCCACCAGGTGCTCAGAGTCTGTCCCAGGCTACTCCAATATCGTAGTACCGGTCACAGCCTGTTTGCAGTTGATCTTGAGCAGCACACAAAGGGAATTTTGGCAGGGGAAGAGAATTGAGGGCTAAGCACTAGTTTGATGTGAGAATATGGATTTCTGAAAGCATACCAACCAGAGATTGTCCCCAAACTGGAGAAATTCAAAGCATGATGGGAGAACTTGACACTTCTTGCTGTAGAGTAGACTGCCATCTGGCTTTCACCTCCTAGAATAACATAGCCGAACTGGGTTTAAGTACAGGGCACGCAACGGAAGTCTCATAGAGCACCAGTTCAGTGAGGAACGTGTGTGTGTGCTCTTAACTCTTTTATGACTTGCACATATATTGTCACCTAATTAAAATAATGTTAATTGATTGCATGTATGCTAAGTGGAAAGTGTTGTTCTTGGTGCATTCATTCATTCGTCCTTCAAATATTTATTTAGTGCCTTTTAAGTGCCAGGACCCCTTGTAGATTTGGGAATACATGAGTGAACAAAACAGACAGAAATCCCTGACTTCGTAACCTTATGAAGCAGTTTTCAGACAGTGCTATAGTCAGTTTTATATAGACATAAAAGAATAGCCCTCGGACTATCATTGATTCTTTTACATTGTGGAAATTGACACTCTCAGTGGATATTACATGTAACATTGGATTGTACATATTGAAATAGTGATCCAGTCCTGCAGCAGCCCTATGAGGTAGGGACCACTACTGTCCCTATTTTACAGAAGAGGGAACCAAGACACAGAGACTTGCTCGAGATCACACTGCTAAGTACTCTTGCACTTAGTGACAGAGCTGGCATTCAAACGCAGTTCATCTAATTCCAGAGCCAACTTTCTTAAGTCTGATAGTACATTGCTTCTCAAATTTGATACCAGATAGAAATTTAAAAATTAGTTTAGAGGAGTTTAAGTAATGGAAAGGCCTGATTATGAGGCAGTTTTTAGATAGCACCCTATCTAGTCTACAGCATATTCACAGAAGAGTATTCTTTAGAATAGTTTTGATTCTGTTATTTATGGTCCTTCAAGCTTTTTAATGTACTATTCATTGAAACAGTGATCCAGTTCCACTAGCTAGATATTGGAAATTGGCTTATTCATGGTCTCATCTGATTTTCTTTGTTGGCCAAATTTGTAGCTAATTTCTGATTTGTATGGAAAGAATGGTGGGATTAATTGACTTTCTCCCATTAATTAAAAGAGTTGCCTGAATATAGTGCCTGAGAATTCCAAAAATGAGATCTTCAGGGAGGCTGGTAGCAGGGATGGTCCCTTTTCTGAGCCTTTCTGCCATTGTTCCCTGGATCCCTAGCCCAGACATAGGGATGCCTTTCCATGATGGTCATTTCTTTTGAGCTTGTAAATATTTTCAGTTTGGGGTGGCATAAATAGAAAATTAAATTCTTGGGAAATCATAACCAAGGAGAGCATTTCATTTCCTACTCTTTGGTAGAAGTGCTACATTTTTTTATGCCTTGTGCTTTGGCATACTTATATACGTGTATTTTTTGCAAGAAAATTATCAAACAACTTTAAAATTTCAGACATTTACGGGAACTGCCCTTCCTCAGTATGGACAAAAGGCTGGATTTTCACCACTAAACATTTTCTGTAAAAGCTGTTTTGTCAAGAGACAACTGAGTTGTTTTCATGGGAAGCAAAAATGTATTACACAGTCAATGCCTTAAGTAAACAAAGTGGAGTTAATATTGATTCTGTATCATTATGTATATTTTTAATTAACTAAAGAGCCCAGGGGAGGAAAGCTCATTTTCTTAAATGTCTTGATAAAGGAAATGACTAAAGTTTGTTTGTTTTTCTTCTAATGACACCACACAGAATAACTTTAAAATAAGGATTCTGTAAAGGTGATGTTAAGGATTTCACTTGTCGAAGAGGTCGTTATAAATGTGAGAAATTTTAGACTATTTTGTCTTGCAGATGAGGCTCTCTCTGTCTCTCTCGGGTATGTACAAAATGTGACATAATCCTAGCTTTTCATTTAGGCTGCCTTTGAGGCACATAAAGGTTAATGGGCTAAGATATTGGAATATTTAAGAAATGGAAGATGACAGAATTTTTCATGAGATCACAGTATCTGCATCAAATTTCCCCATATACCCACTGTGGAAATACTGTATATTATGAAAGCCAATTAGGTAGAATGATAAAAATTCAGAGAACTCACAGAATTTTGTATGATTTTGTATTTTTATAACCCAGGAACGGTTCAGAATTCATTCTTGAGGGGACATTTTTAGAAAACTTGCTAAGAGAATGGGAAAATTGAGCTGATTACGTCAGGATTTGTCTTCATAGTGCCAGACACAAGGACATTTGGGATTCTGACCTCTGTCCCGATGCTGCCACATCTTAAGCTGTTGGGGTCCGGGAAGACACAGTCCACCCATCTCTAGTGGGCCAGGCCTGAGTCACACCTGGCTTTCACTGCCTCCCTGCAAGTTGCCAATAAAGTACACAGTTTGTGTTGTCTCAGAGAGTGAAGAGAAACACAAAGAAAAGGCATTAATTCCTAAGCTTTGTTGGATGATGATAAGCAGTAATGAATTACTGTTTTATACCACCAGGTAGCCATGAGGTCCTTCCTGTACCCACTTTCTTGGTTTACACGTAACATTTGACATTGTTTTGCAGAAGGCTGAAGAGAATGCGGAGGGGGAGGAGTCTGCCCTGGGACCAGATGGAGAGGTAAGGGATTTTGCATCCATCTCTGCTGTGTTCTGTTGAATGATACCCTGCCATACCTTGCTGCACCATTCTCTGTGTATACTGCTTTTATTTTGTACTCTGCTATTCATTTTTTTAAACATCTTTATTGGAGTATAATTGCTTTACAATGGTGTATTAGTTTCTGTTTTACAACAAAGTGAATCAGCTATACATATACATAATATCCCCATATCTCCTCCCTCTTGCATCTCCCTCCCACCCTCCCTATCCCACCCCTCTAGGTGGTCACAAAGCACAGAGCTGATCTCCCTGTGCTATGTGGCTGCTTCCCACTAGCTATCTATTTTACATTTGGTAGTGTATATATGTCCATGCCACTCTCTCACTTCGTCCCAGCTTACCCTTCCCCGTGTCCTCAGGTCCATTCTCTACGTCTGCGTCTTTATTCCTGTCCTGCCCCTAGGTTCTTCAGAACCTTTTTTTTTTATTCCATATATATCTGTTAGCATACGGTATTTATCTCTTTTTTTTAACATCTTTATTGGAGTATAATTGCTTTACTATAGTGTGTTAGTTTCTGCTTTATAACAAAGTGAATCAGTTATACATATACATATGTTCCCATGTATCTTCCCTCTTCATCCCCCTCCCTCCCACCCTCCCTATCCCACCCCTCTAGGTGGTCACAAAGCACCGAGCTGATCTCCCTGTGCTATGCGGCTGCTTCCCACTAGCTATCTATTTTATGTTTGGTAGCGTATATATGTCCATGCCACTCTCTCACTTTGTCCCAGCTTACCCTTCCCCCTCCCCATATCCTCAAGTCCATTCTCGAGTAGGTCTGTGTCTTGCCCCTAGGTTCTTCATGACCATTTTTTTTTCTTAGATTGCATATATATGTGTTAGCATACGGTATTTCTTTATCTCTTTCTGATGACTTCACTCTGTATGACAGATTCTAGGTCCATCCACCTCACTACAAATAACTCAATTTCATTTCTTTTTATGGCTGAGTAATATTCCATTGTATATATGTGCCACATCTTCTTTATCCATTCATCTGTTGATGGACACTTAGGTTGCTTCCATGTCCTGGCTATTGTAAATAGAGCTGCAGTGAACATTGTGGTACGTGACTCTTTTTGAATTATGGTTCTCTCAGGGTATATGCCCAGTAGTGGGATTGCTGGGTCATATGGTAGTTCTATTTTTAGTTTTTTAAGGAACGTCCATAGTGTTCTCCATAGTGGCTGTATCAATTTACATTTCCACCAACAGTGCAAGAGGGTTCCCTTTTCTCCACACCCTCTCCAGCATTTATCGTTTGTAGATTTTTTGATGATGACCATTCTGACCGGTGTGAGGTGATACCTCATTGTAGTTTTGATTTACATTTCTCTAATGATGAGTGATGTTAAGCATTCTTTCATGTGTTTGTTGGCCATCTGTCTGTCTTCTTTGGAGACATGTCTGTTTAGGTCTTCTGCCCATTTTTGGATTAGGTTGTTTGTTTTTTTGATATTGAGTTGCATGAGCTGCTTGTAAATTTTGGAGATTAATCCTTTGTCAGTTGCTTCATTTGCAACTATTTTCTCCCATTCTGAGGGTTGTCTTTTGGTCTTGTTTATGGTTTCCTTAGCTGTGCAAAAGCTTTTCAGTTTCATTAGGTCCATTTGTTTATTTTTGGCTTTATTTCCATTTCTCTAGGAGGTGGGTCGAAAAGGATCTTGCTGTGATTTATGTCATAGAGTGTTCTGCCTATGTTTTCCTCTAAGAGTTTGATACTGTCTGACCTTACATTTCGGTCTTTAATCCATTTTGAGTTTATTTTTGTGTATGGTGTTAGGGAGCATTCTAATTTCATTCTTTTATATGTAGCTGTCCAGTTTTCCCAGCACCACTTATTGAAGAGGCTGTCTTTTCTCCGTTGTATATTCTTGCCTCCTTTATCAAAAATAAGGTGACCACATGTGCATGGGTTTATCTCTGGGCTTTCTATCCTGTTCCATTGACTATATTTCTGTTTTTGTGCCAGTACCATACTGTCTTGATTACTGTAGCTTTGTAGTATAGTCTGAAGTCAGGGAGCCTGATTCCTCCAGCTCTGTTTTTCTTTCTCAAGATTGCTTTGGCTATTCGGGGTCTTTTGTGTTTCCATACAAATTGTGAAATTTTTTGTTCTAGTTCTGTGAAAAATGCCATTGGTAGTTTGGTAGGGATTGCATTGAATCTGTAGATTGCTTTGGGAAGTATAGTCATTTTCACAATGTTGATTCTTCCAATCCAGGAATGTGGTACATCTCTCCATCTGTTTGTATCATCTTTAATTTCTTTCATCAGTGTCTGATAGTTTTCTGCATACAGGTCTTTTGTCTCCTTAGGTAGGTTTATTCCTAAGTATTTTATTCTTTTTGTTGCAGTGGTGAGTGGGAGTGTTTCCTTAATTTCTCTTTCAGATTTTTCATCATTAATGTATAGGAATGCAAAAGATTTCTGTGCATTAATTTTGTATCCTGCTACTTTAGCAAATTCATTGATTAGCTCTAGTAGTTTTCTGGTAGCATCTTTAGGATTCTGTATGTATAGTATCATGTTATGTGCAAACAGTGACAACTTTACCTCTTCTTTTCCTATTTGGATTCCTTTCATTTCTTTTTCTTCTCTGATTGCTGTGGCTAAAACTTCTAAAACTATGTTGAGTAATAGTGGTGAGAGTGGACAACCTTGTCTTGTTCCTGATCTTAGGGGAAATGGTTTCAGTTGCTCACCAATGAGAACGATGTTGGCTGTGGGTTTGTCATATATGGCCTTTATTATGTTGAGGAAAGTTCCCTCTATGCCTACTTTCAGGAGGTTTTTTTATCATAAATGGGTGTTGAATTTTGTCAAAAGCTTTTTCTGCATCTATTGAGATGATCATATGGTTTCTCTCTGCTATTCGTTTTTAAGTAAAAATAGTAGTACATTAGCATGGTAGAAAATTAGAATAGTATGAAAGGGTACACTGAAAAGTAATCTTCCATCTCAGACTGGCAATCAGCTGATACTAAGTTTCTTATGTACCACTCCAGAAATTGTCTGTGCACATATAAGCATGTGTTTATGAATATACAGAATGTGTAAAAATCTTAAGTGATTCTATAATTACATTTTCCCCGTCGATGATACAGAAGCAGAAAATATGACCCAGTTTCCTTCATTTACTTTGAAATTTCATAACTCTGTAAGCCAAACAACTTGCGTATTTGGTAGCTTATTTTTTGCCATTTTCTGTAGGCTTACCCTATAGCTTCTCTTTGTAGATTCATCGGCGTATTTCTAAATTATATTTCCTAGTATTTCCAATATTCTGAATCACGAGAATGCAATGATTGATTTATTGGATGTTTTTTTCTCTGAAAGCTCAAAAGTTCTCTGCCAGTGATTCACACGAGCAGGCATCCCCCCCGGAGCGGGATGGGAAGGGCGTTTGTTTCAAACTTCCTTCTCCTTTCACAGATTCTGATTAATCTGCCTGGAGGATTGGGGTGGGTGGAGGGTTGCCTCTTCCCCTTCTGGAATCGCAGTGCACACGAGAAGTATTATGAATGTGAACAGCCTGGTGGCAGGAAAAAGGTTGAAACCACTATTCTGTGCAGAAATCTCTTGAAAAATAAATGTTACTTAACCACTATAATTCATCACAAGGAAAGAAGAGATCAGGATAAATGTCTAACGTGTAAGAAACACTCAGTGGGCTGTTATGGGGGAAGAATACTATATATTAGAGCACTTAGAAACAACGCTAATTTGTAAAAACCCACCCTTACTTAAGCATGCCTCACATCAGTCTGTAACTAACAAGCACACAGGGAGAGATTTAACGTGTTAGTGTGATAGCTCTCTTATCTCATGTTATCTCCTGGGAAATAAGCTCCTGATCTTGGGCCTGTGACATACACTTTTTTTTTTAAATCTTAACACATGTGTTTTCTGTTTGCTGAAGTGGGCAAAGTAGATGTCTTACCTGGTTTGTTTTGAAATAATGTTCTGATTACATTCTGCTGTGCTCATTCAGTGTTTTTGCCAAAGTTCTAATTCCAGCTACAGTGATTTCCAGTTTTCTTTGAGGCATGACACAAACAATAAAACAAGCTGTATTATAATAGTTCAAGATAATGGGATATGATTTTTCCAAGGGAGATGGTAGTGAATGGTAGATTTCCTACTTTATCACGTGAGCATGTAGATGACCTTCTACGTTAATAAGGAAGAAGCATTGTCTTGACATGCAACGTAACGGTGTTCACAACCATTGCTTCAGCACACATAAAAGGAAAAAATGTCTGGAGTAAGCATTCTTTTTTTTAAGGTTGTTTTTGTGGATAATTGCTAATATATTGTTTCTTATTCTGACAGTGCTTTGTTAAGGGAGAAGGGGGAAAGAACCAATATTTTGGAGGAAGGAGGTGGTCATTTCCTATAAGATATTAGAAGATAACCTACAGTATACTGCTTTTCCTATCATTTTAATTTAACTCCAAATGAGAATAATTTAGAAAAAATTCTTTGGAATTAATGGGTTGCCTAAACGTCTCACCTGGGGGCCTGCTCCTAGAAGTACAGTCACCCTGTAATCAGTAACATTCATTTGCATAGGATTACTCCATTTTTAGGCCTTTTGAAACCATTCTCTGAAGTAGGTTAAGCACAGCCTCTGCAGTCTCACTTATTCTCTTAATTTTCTGAGCAAGCCATATTTCATTGAGAGTCTAATAATGAACTTCAGCTCAGACTTGGTCAATTTGCCAGATTTCCAATGAGCAGAGCCTTTTGCTTTATCACAGGTCCCCATGGTTGGGCTTGGTACCTGGTGGTTTGGTTTTGGATAAATGACGTTGTTTCTGCAGAAGCCAAACCAGCCATAACGAGATGATACAAGTTACAGTACCTTTTCCTTTTTTCCATTATTCTCTCTGAAACCATGACTTCGCAGTAGTCCTTATCTGGAGGGGATTATTTGGGGGTTGGGGGTTCTTAGCTGCAAATGACAAAAATCAACTCTGCCTGATTTAAGTAAGAAGGGAACATATTAATAGGATATCGGGTGAGTCATCGGAACTCTGGAAGCCTGGAGAAGCTGACTGAGGACTGCACGGTTATTTCAGTGATGTGTTACCGTAGTGTACCCTACAGCTGCTTAGTGAGGACATGGCCGGCCTCGGGAGTGGGCACAGCCAATACCACTGCACTGGCACTGCTGCCACTGTTGTCTGCCCTCCTACCAGTGTGGCTGTTGGCCCCCGCTTCCTTCTAGGTCCTAATTCAGAGCCTTGGTGAATGCACCCAGCTGGTGGAGCTTAGGTCTTGTGCCAGTTCCTTTGCTGCAAGGGAGGCCGGTGTTTTCAGTTTCTTTGGTAGGAGGTGACCTCCCACTTCCCACCAGGACTCATCAGGTGATGAAATTTCTAATCACGGGAAAGGGTTTCAAATGCTGGGCAGCCAAAAGGCCGAGAAACATCCAGCACAGAATTGGGAGAACGTCTTAACACGAAGCGGTGTTATGTCTTTTCTCCTTTCTAGCCCATAGATGAGAGCAGCCAGATGAGTGACCTCCCTGTCAAAGTGACTCACACAGAAACCGGCAAGGTCCTGTTTGGCCCAGAAGCACCCAAAGCAAGTCAGCTGGATGCCTGGTTGGAAATGAATCCTGGGTATGGCACTAAAGCAGAATTATTGGTGTTCTTTGACTCTTTTAGGTTTCCGTGGTCCTTGTAGAATCTGGGAACTAAAATAGCATGACCTTTGCTGAACTGCTTAAAGTTATTACCTGCATTTGTACATAGAATGTGCCATATATTTGTGTATAAACACACACACACGCACACACACAGTTTTATGATTTAAAAAGCTAAGCCTCCTCTTCCTCCCCACTCCTTTTCTTGTAGTTATGAAGTTGCCCCTAGATCGGACAGTGAAGAGAGTGATTCTGATTATGAGGAGGAGGTACGTATATCTCTGTTTGGAGTTCATCAGCTGGAAAGTTCACGGGGAAGCATCTGTGTCCTTCTATCTCTTCGTCCTCCAGTTTTGGCCATCGGGTGACAGCTGGGGCTGAGGGTTTGACAGAGCTTTGCTGGTGCATGCCTAGTAGCACAGTGACTTCTCGGGGGCTCCTGGAGAATGTGGAAGCTTGGTGAATTCTAAATTTATTTGAAACCAAGAAGAGAGAAGCTAGCATTAAATTGGAGATGGTAGAAAGGTCTTCTGAGGAAAATTGGAGATGGATTACTTTGGGAAAGGCAATTCCATGCTTCTAAGTCATTTACGCTGAGGGTTAACAGCCTAAAAATGTCTGAAGTTCTTTAGTCCTTGGGCCTGTTTGAAGCTGTAAGTCTGGAAACTTAGACCAAAAGGGCAACATGCACTTGGTTTAATGGGTTTATTGATCCTCTTGGGTTTTTTCTTTAAATGTGATTCTTGCTTGAATTCTTTGGATATACTTGTTAGCCACATTTCTCAGTCTTTTGGAAGGAATACTCAATATATCCAGAACCTAAAATGGTAATCTTGGGTACTTTTAATAGAAATTAAGGAATAATAAAGGTATCTTTCAGATCAACTTTAAAATCCTTAACAATTACAAATAGAAGGATTAAAAGATGTTTATCTCCTTTATTAGAGCATTGTTAGCGTATAGTCATTAAATCTGGTGTTTACCAGTGTAGGGGAATCTTGGTTCAAAGACTGCCATGGCCGGCGCAGAGCAGCCTTACCCGTAGCAGCTCACCAGAATTTTAAGACCGTTGTTATTTTCTTCTGTTTTGTGGACCTGTGTTTTCTAAATTAATCTACCATGGACACTTACTGCTTTTGCAAAGAGGAAAGATAATAGAAGTAACTTTTTTTTTTTTTTTTTTAGAAAAAAAGTATGCTGTTAACAAGCAAATACTTTTGGAGGCATGCTTTTTTTTTCTTTTTTTTTTTTTTTAATAGGCTACTCTTTCTCTGACTTACTTGAAACTTAAAAAATCAATTTTTAAAATGTCTCTTGTTTACTCGGATGAATGGGCCCATAAATGATCCGTTGGAAGAATCTTCTCATTGAGTCTGAGAGCCAGGGAGGGACAGAGATGAGGTAAAGAAGGCTGCTCAACCCACAGGTGCCCTCCTGAGACTGGCAACTGCAGACAGCTCCAGAGAGCTGGGACTAGAGTGAACTCTGACCTGGGGGTCCGGAGACCAGGTCCCCATCTCACAACGAGTCATGCCCCCTCTCGGTGCTCACCTGGATGTGAAAGAGCTGTGCCAGCTCCTCAGTTTACCCCTTGTGGCTCAGTGATCTGTGGTCATAGGTTTGATTTTCAACATTACTATCATGTCAGTTTGTATTGTTTCATTCAAGCCTGATGGAAAAGCATGGTTCTCTTTAAGCCTCGTTTTAAAGGAAATTCTCCTGGATTATCTGGAAAGATTCAGCCTTCAACACCAGTGGGTAGTAGTGGGCATTATGAATATTTAGTGAAGCTTTTCAACAGGCCAGCAGAACGGAGTACACAGTGGAGAGGTGGGGAGGTGATGAATCCTTTGCCATGTTATTGACAGTTTTAATCTAAATAGCCAGAACTGTGGGCTGTGAAGTGGCCACAGAAAGCACACACAGAAGGCCATGTGCTTACAAGCTCCAGTCTCTCCACTGTGAAGACATGTGGGACCATCCAAGGCCCGCTGGCATCATCAGAGAAAAGGACAATACTAAGATCCCTTCAGTTGGCTTTGGAGAGAAGGGTATAGAAGGTCACTAAGTTAGCCAGAGCAGATACGGTCTACAGGACTCTCTGATGACCAAATAATGATAAATATCCATCTTTCCGGCATGATTTTTACATATTTATTCTTGGGAGCAAGGATTCCAGGGGATCCTCAGAGGGTTCCTTGTGTTCTTTCATTCAGTGGTGTAAACAGCGATGGAGAGGTAGGTATTGCCTGGTGCAAGTAAGGGTTAAGTTTACGTCCCCCCTCAGTTGCGTGCACCTCACTTGTGAAGTAGAATACTCTTCACTCTCTTCTCAGAAATCGCCAAGCCTAGGGATTCCCTCGTTAAAACGGAATCACCCCCATATCTTCGTTCCTTCCCCAGGATGAAGAGGAAGAGTCCAGTAGGCAGGAAACTGAAGAGAAAATACTTCTGGATCCAAACAGCGAAGAGGTTTCCGAGAAGGACGCTAAGCAGATCATCGAGTATGTGTCTCTCAGAGTTTTGTCTCTTGCAGATGCATTTCGTGAGGGTTGCGCTTTATGGATTTTCTTTTAGAGAAGTTTGTCTAAGGAAGGAAGCCGACCTCACGCCCGTGCTCCACCCGAAACGCCGCCGTCAGAGGCCACCAGACTGTCCCACTGCTCAGCTCCCCCCTTGCGCCCTCCCCCACTTCATGACTTCCTCGCTCCTGGGCTCTTGGTGTGTCACGCGCTTCCATCCCACGTGGAACCTGCCCCTCCAGCTGGCTGCCTTTCCCGCCTTCCTTAATGGCGCCAACACCCGCCCAGAACCCCAAGTGAGAAACGCCCTCGTTGCAGTAGCTGCTCAGCTACTGACTCCCCTACCCAGCTCTTTTCTTTTTTTTAATTAATTTATTTATTTTTGACTGTGCTGGGTCTTCGTTTCTGTGCGAGGGCTTTCTCTAGTTGCGGCGAGCGGGGGCCGCTCTTCATCGCGGTGCGCGGGCCTCTCACTGTCACGGCCTCTCTTGTTGCGGCGCACAGCCTCCAGACACGCAGGCTCAGTAGTTGTGGCTCACGGGCCTAGTTGCTCCGCGACATGTGGGATCTTTCCAGACCAGGGCTCGAACCCATGTCCCCTGCATTGGCAGGCGGACTCTCAACCACTGCGCCACCAGGGAAGCCCTACCCAGCTCTTTGGCTGTGTAGCTCTAGTGCTGCAAGAAAACTGTGGCAAAACACTATGCAAAATAGAACATTTTTAAGTGATGAGATTTTTTTAAAAAAAGCAGAAATAGACATTCTAATATTTTCTCCTTTTATTCCAGGGCTGTGTGCCCACTTCAGGAACCTTTCTTTTATTCATCTGCCCCAGTTTCTTCACTGAAGATTTTCCAGACCCCCCTCAGTGGCCCCTCACTGCCTGTAGAATAACTAAGTAGTCAGTTAACAAGGCATAGAAAATGGAAGACGACCTCTCCTCTTTCCTGTCTCTTTACTGTCACCTTTGGCCCCCCTGTCACCTGTCTTCCAAGTTTTAGGCAGTGTTCTGTGGGTAGGATTTATCTTTGTACTTCAAGGGCCTAGGACAGCTTCACTGGCAAAGCGTGAACCTGCAAGTGTACGATTCATGCTCATAGCAGTCACTTGAGGTCGAGCGGGCCTGCGTTCAGATCCTGATGCCACCACCTTTCATGTGACCTGGGCAAATTCGTGAACCTCTCTCGACCTGAAGTTCTCCGCAGGCATGAAGTGGGGATGGTAACAACAACATCTACCCTGCTTGCTTTTCACGAGGATTACAGATAATATGTTTTAGCTGCCAGGCATGAAGTAGGTGATGAATAAAGCTCTACTTCCTGCAGCTGTTTTCGGCTCTCCATTCATGCACCAACTTAGCTCTGTGTGTGACTCTCCACTTTCTCTGGCCCAGGACAGCCAAGCAAGACGTGGACGATGAGTACAGCATGCAGTACAGTGCCAGGGGTTCCCAGTCCTACTACACGGTGGCCCACGCTATCTCGGAGAGGGTGGAGAAGCAGTCAGCCCTCCTCATCAATGGGACCCTGAAGCATTATCAGGTAACTGGCATGGTGTGTGTTTTCTTGGCAGGTCTCAGTCTGTTACCTAATTTTGATTAGAGTACGTTGTGCGCATGCCCATTGCTGCAGAGAGTTGACCATGGCAAACATTTGGGGTCGCATTGCTTCTAATATGGCGATTCTCTCCACTGTGCCCGTAATTCTTGTTTTAGAGTGTTCCATTTTACCATCTTCTGTAGAGCGTACCCATTTTCTCTTCTCTGGCTTTGGGATGGATTGTGTTTTCAGAAATCCTGGGTTAACTTTTGGAACCCCTTTACCATGGATCTCTTCAGAATGGAAAACCCAGCCACATTCTATGAGTGTAGGGAACATCTGTGCCTCTTTTTTGAAGTCAGTGAAGTATGTATTTCTTCAAAAATGTCAGTGGTGTCTGTAGTTTAACACTATGGATTCAGCTACCTAGGAGTCGCTATCTACTACATTTACGTGCTTTTTTTTTTAAGACACAATAGAGTGGTGAGCATCCCTGCTTTGATGAAAACTACGCTGTAAGCATAACGTGTGTCATTTGACCTGTCTGGAATGAGGTCAGCTCCTGTCTTTTACCTCCTTCTACTTCACAGTGTTTCCCAAAGTGTATTCCTTGGAACATTTCTCCCATGAGATAGACCTCCAAAAGAAAGGGAAAAATAGGTTCTGTGGTTAAATAAATATGGGAAATACTCTCAGCTAGAACTTGGATTATGGTATAATTTACTATTCCAAACTTGTATACTTATGAGAACGAACAGTGGCCCTTATTACTGATCATAGGTGTTACCCAGGACTTCCCGAGCCAACCAGACATCTGGGCACTCTAGCAATGACCCTTCTTGGTAATCCATGGTGTACGTCAACACACGCATGGGCTCTGCAAAAATAAATGTGTAAACTATAACTGTGTATCAGCATCCTGCAGTGAAATATCTTTACCTTTGTATTTCCCAAATCTCTCTGACTACCAAACTTTCTTTTCATATATCATATACCTGTTCACATCCTGTGAAATTAGGGACCTTTGGAATATACTTTAGGAAGTATATGCTTTAGGCCAACAGTTCTCAAACTCTTTGAACTTGGATCCACTAAACTCCTAAAACGTGACACTATGTTGGCTGCCATTGTATCAGGGTGAAGGATACAGAGGCTACTACTACAGTACTGCCTTGATTTGTGTTAAAGTGCCAGCAGTTTACACCCACTACTGCTTTTGCATCATCCGTGCAAATGTCAACACAATATAAAAAGCACATAATACCTTAGTGTTAATAAGAAAATCATTTTGACCTTGTGGATCACCTGAAAAGGTGATCAGGAGTCCCTGGAGCACACTTTGAGAACCATTGCTCTGGCTGTAGTAAGGTCATGTTTTCTCCAAAGACCATGCTACTTTCATGAAGTTAAAAGTTGTTTTCATCTGATTTGGCCTACCTGACATAGATGTTAACTTGTAGTTGGTTCTAATGAACTCTTGTATGTCTGTATATGGCAGGTGCATCGTTAGATTATTCGTGAATACCTTTTAGCGCTACACTGATTTCCTCCTGCCATCCAGCACCTTTGAAAGCATTCTTTACCACTGTCTTCTCAAACCTACCTCCTCCTACTTCCATATGTGAATTGTATGGCCTTCTTCCTCTACTGGGCTGCTGTAGGTTTCCTGAACATACCTTACTCTGCCCGCCTCCGGGTTTTTGCTTCACTGAGTTTCTTCTTCCTGGTCTCTGACCATCCATATCTACCTGATGAAATCTTTTTTATTTCTCACAGACCAACTGAAATTGTGGCTCAAAGCCTTCCCGGATCACTCTATCCACGAGTAAGCTTTCTATCGTCTTGCTCCTTGACAAGTTTTTGTATTGAAAATAGTTACTTAACCTTGACATAGCTGAGGCCTTCCTGCTGCTTCCTGGAAAGCCACGTAAGCTTGGCTCAGTACCCAACCCCTCCAATTCCATGGTCTAGGAAAGTCCAAATCATGTCCCACTATTTTTGTGAATTTCTAGTCCCCTCTGCTGCCAGTGTCTGCTTCTGTTTTATCTGGGATTAAGACAGATGCAAAATTCAGCCCCTTTGCCGATTTTCATTAAAAAAAAAAAAAAAATCCACTACCACTGAGTGTCCAAATGTTTCTGGCACTTAGTTGACTATTCCTAAAGGTCTGGTGCTCTCGGGATCATGTTGCAGGTGTGCATCTCCTCCCACCCACCACTAAGAGTTCCTGGCATTCCCCTTTTGCCCCTATGTCTTTTGTGCATCCCCGTGGGACCTCTTTCTGTTCCACTCATTTCTTGGTGTTGCTGCTCTTTTGCAAAAACCTTTAGGATGATTCGGAGTCTTGTGTGGTATGAGGCACCCTAAGTGGCTTATCCAAGTATTTCTTCAAACCATTGCAGTACTCTTCCCAAGAAAAATTCTGGCCCATACAATTTTATATGTACGACATTGGCACTGCCAACCACATCTTGGTGCGTGAATGGCTTATCGGCTCCTCTTTGACCGCAAGCTTCTGAAGGGAGGCATGCATATTACATACCTAGGTTTCCATCTGCTATAGCTCCTTGCGTGGTCCATTTAACAAATATTGAAAGTAAAAGAATCACTTGCTTTGTTTTTACATAAACCAAATTAAAATTAACATTTCCCTAAGCATAACTTCATTAGCAAGCTAAATTGACTTTAGCAATTATATACATATAGATAAATAGATAGATAGATAGTAAACATATGTATGTGTATATATATATATATATATATATATATATATATATAGAGAGAGAGAGAGAGAGAGAGAGAGAGAGAGAGAGAGAGAGAGAGAGATGATCCTATCACTTAAACCAGAATCTGTGATATGGTGGTGGAAGGGAATTAGTGGTTGGAGAGAGAAGTTGAACAATGTTGTATTTTCACCCAGACTTTCTTGTGTTTAACATGGAAATCCAAAGCTGTGTCTCTGGTGCTGTGCTTTTGTACTTTAAAAATATGTTGAACATGTTTCCAGGCAGTCAGCTGCCCTTGGGGAGCCCTTACATTGCAAAGTTTCCATGTGATGCCTGGGAGCTTTCTCCACCAGGAAGTGCCCTCCTGTGGGCCCAGCAGGTGCCCCTGGCTCCCTGGTCACTCTGCTTCCTCGCTTGAGGGGATCCCACCCCGGGGGGCCGGGAGGCTCTCCAACACCGAGAAGCCTGTTTCTAATGACCTGTGATCTTCGTGCCAAACCTGCCTTCTGGTTTGTTTTTCTTTAATCCTCATGGTGGCTTTTTGTCCTTGGAGTGGTTGGAATGGATTTTCGTTTGGGTTTTCTTCATTTATAATAATTCTAGAGTGTCATGTACTGTGAAATGCTAAGTAGGGATGAACAGCAAAGCTGCTTAAAGTACCCCCAGTATGCTCCAGCCCATCATTTCTAAATCTGATTAGCACTCAGCACCTGCCAAGCTCCAGGGGTGATTACAGGCTCATATATGAAATTCTCTTTGTGTTGGTGCTTCCCCTACTTTCCTACTGTGGGAAATCCAACGTACAGCACCAAGGAGTTAAGAAGTCGCAGCCTCACTTGCGTTGTATTAGTATTAATTACCTGTGCAGATCTTGGATAATTGAAGCAATTACTCTTCATTTCAGCTCCAGGGCCTGGAATGGATGGTTTCTCTGTATAATAACAATTTGAACGGAATCTTAGCTGATGAAATGGGGCTGGGAAAGACCATACAGACCATTGCACTCATCACGTACCTGATGGAGCACAAAAGACTCAATGGCCCCTATCTGATCATTGTTCCCCTTTCGTAAGTAAAGCCATTTATTCTGCAGTTATCTTTCTTTATGTTGGAGCTTGCCCTATTCATAGTTTGTCCTGGTTTTTCCCTTAAGGCAGAATTGTAGCCTGTAGTGGGATTATCAAGAGCATATAATCCAGATTTAGGTTTTCTTTTCCCACCCCACTTCTCACCCTTTGATTGGCTACATAAGCACAGGATGAAGTGATTTTTTTTCAGCCCTTAGCATTGTGGTCTACACAGCCTGCACACTGTGCAGTGGGTCTCATTCTTCATCACGCCTAAAGTGGCTCATGAGGCTGAAAGGTTTTGACTTTTTTTAAGATTTCTTTGATTTTTTTCTTTTTCCATTTCCAAAAGGTTATATATATTCAAAAATTATATATTCTTAAATCTTCCTTTAGTGTCCCTCTTAAAGCAGAATCTAAATCAAAATCATAACTATGAATTTTGCATTAAACCGCCCTCAGTACTCGCAGTTAATCTGCAGTGACTTTGTCGCTTTGTAAGGATGGGTCTTCACTGTTCTCCGTTAAATTCCCAGCGCCTCGCCCACTGCATGGCTCCTTGTGGGTCTTTAGCGGATACCCCTGAGGGAAGGGATACCTGTTCAAAACCGCCCTCCTTGGATGGGAGTGTGTCTCTGACTGGGGGTGGGAGGTTGCAGTTCTGTTCACTGAGATCCTTTTCTAGATCTCAGTGCTAATTACAGACTTGGGCCTTGAGAAAAAATATTCTGTTTTAGTATTTCCTTCAAATTTTGTTTAAATGAGAGTTATTTGCAGACCTTTTTAATCCATATTATTTGAATCCATGGAACTTAGACACCCTTTCCGTATTATCTACATCTTGAACATATATTTTGGTTTTTATCTATGTTTTGCATGTTCTGACTCATATATTACACTGATGCTTTCAGGGATTTTGCCTTTGAAGGCATTTAATATTTCTCCCCTGCCCCCTCTTGACAGATTTATTTAGTATTTTCATGTGCTTTTGTCATTTCTTTTTCCTGACTCAGCTTTTCTCTGAACTTTATATGGCTGTTTCTAGAGTCCCCAAATCACTCTGGTAATTGCTGTTTTTCAGTATTAAAATTAAGATGTTTTTTGCCCTCTATGTTCATGCATTCTTTAATTTTTTTTCTCTTATGAGATTTCGTGTGAACCCACCAACAAACTTGTCATGCTTTGTGGCAGCTTATTTCTAACTTATCTCTTATTTCTACACCTTTAAAATGAATATGCAGTTGAGAAATTTTATATTCTCTAGCCCTTTTCAAGGTGAGGCCTAAAAGTGAGTAAGAACATTTTTTTAATCACAGAGTTTTATACAAATGTCTCTCTGTATTTTGTTTTCTTTTGTTCTGTAGGACTCTATCTAACTGGACGTATGAATTTGACAAATGGGCTCCTTCCGTGGTGAAAATTTCTTACAAGGTTTGGAATCCTGTATTTATTTTCTGCTTTTCCACATTTATATATAGACCCTATTTTCTTCATTCCCTATGCACATCTGTGAACTGTATCTGGTTGTAAAGTTTTGTCATGTACATCATGTACTAAACAGTGAGAGAGTTAATCATCCCAAGAAGATTACTGTAATAAACCATAATTACTTTCAGATAGTGAAATGCAGAAAAAAATTGTTAATTATCATATTGCGAGGTTTCTGATGAGAGTAATACAAATGACAGATATCACACATCCTGCGTGCTGCTGCCATGCCCACTGTTCCTGCAAAGTTAGGCAATTACCTGGGCGCCCAGGCGCCTGCTGGATGCTCCTGTAGAAATGGAGCCTTTCAGCGGAGCAGCGGGTTCTCTGCTACCTTGGGGTCACCACAATTTCCTTTTCTTTCCCCCACCCCTTCCCTCGGTCTGCAGTGGGAAAGCTTCTCCATAAAGGTCTGAAAAGTGTCCAGACGTGTGAGCAATTTTGCCAAGCACTTTCTTCCTGGATAATGGATCTGTATATGATAATTGCATGTATGTGCAGTCCTTTGTCACGTGCCTGGGCTCCATTAAGCTATGGGTAGTGAGAGACAACGCACGCCTCCTTCCATTGGGTAATATACATCTGTATTTTCTTCCCATTCAGGGCACCCCTGCCATGCGTCGCTCCCTCGTCCCCCAGTTACGGAGTGGCAAATTCAATGTCCTCCTGACTACTTATGAGTACATTATAAAAGACAAGCACATTCTTGCAAAGGTATGTTTAAAAAAATTCTCTTATTTCTGAGAGGCATGGACATATATATACTACCAAACGTAAAATAGCTAGTTAGTGGGAAGCAGCCGCAGAGCACAGGGAGATCAGCTCGGTGCTTTGTGACCTCCTGAAGGGGTGGGATGGGGAGGGTGGGAGGGAGGGAGACGCAGGAGGGAAGGGATGTGGGAACAGATGTATATGTATGACTGATTCACTTTGTTATAAAGCAGAAACTAATAAAAAAAAAAAATAAATAATAAAAATAAATTTAAAAAAAAAATTCTCTTATTTCTAATTATGGACCATCACAACTGGAGTGTAAAGTATTCCCCAAATTATACTCACTAGTATAATTTGCTCGTTAGATGGCTGGTCTCTCTCTCTTTTTCAGTCAGATATACTTTGATCATGCGTTTTTCATTTTATGTATGCTGGGGGTTTTTGTGTTTTATTTTGGTTGTTGTTGTATGTCACTGATCCTGGGACTCTTACCTACCCTATTCTATCATAGTTTATGGGCTTACATCTCTTAAAAGAATTCACATGGGGGCTTCCCTGGTGGCGCAGCGGTTGAGGGTCCGCCTGCCGATGCAGGGGACACGGATTCGTGCCTCGGTCCGGGAAGATCCCACATGCCGCTGAGTGGCTGGGTGGGCCCGTGAGCCATGGCCGCTGAGCCTGCGCGTCCGGAGCCTGTGCTCTGCAACGGGAGAGGCCACAGCAGTGGGAGGCCCGCGTACTGCAAAAAAAAAAAAAAAAAGAATTCACCTGGGCTCCTTCAACTCTTTTTTTCTCTCCAACAGCCCTGAACGTCGTGCTTATGGAAGAAATAATTGTTTTTGTTGCCCTGGGATATTGTCAGCAGCGTAACTTCATTTCTCTTGTGTCTTTGTCTCTGCAGAGATGAGTAGGCATTTCTCCATATGGTCTTCTCCATATGAGCGTTTATCCAAGCTGCAGTTTTTGTGCTATTCCTGTTTTATGTTTTTCCTGGTGAAATAATGAGCTATCATTGTTTGAATTACTCTGGGCTCTTTCTGTGACTATTTATTTGGAGCTGGGAAAGAATCGTTTTCTACCTGTGACCTACATGTCTGCTAATTTGTATGTCCTAAGTTGTCCTTTAGCCAAAAAAATAGAATTTTTTTTTCCATTTATATCATCTTGTCTCCTAATATATTCATGTAGAATGATGGGAGTAGTTTCTGTCATAGAGGAAGCATGAAAACTTAATTTTTTTTGCTTTAGTAATTTCTTTTACCCTGTGGTGTTTTGAAAGCACTATAATCTGAAACTAAGTTATGGCCAGAATTGAACAGAATCACTATTTCTGGGGTCTGTTCTATCTCTGCATTAAACCTTTGCTCTGGGAACAGAGAGTTCCGTTCATGGCATCCTAGGAAATAACATAAAGGAAATGGGCTCCCAGGGGAGGTTTGTTTAATCATTGAGATGGCACCAGCCACAATGCTGTGTTCCTCTTCCTCATCCTCCAAGATGAATTTGGCAGTGTCAGGAATGACGTGTTTTCCATATAACTGTGGGAATGTGTTTGTACATTTGAGATCCTTTAAAGAAAAGTCATATCATGTCTTCTGCATATGTATTTCAAAATTCATCAGAGACACCTGGTAACGAGGTGTATTGCTTTTGTTTGTCACTGGAGAAATGAAACTCTAGAAAGGGGTAGTAATTTTTTTCTGAGTGGAAGACCTAATTAGTAGTAGACCCGATAGCAAAATCATAGGCCTCTGATTCCTTGTTTATTATTTCATAAGCTAAATTAGGCAGGGAAGTAGATTTAGAATATTGATTTAATACATTTTTATCTCCTGGCCTCTTTTCACGCTATTGGTAACTTTGGGACATTGATCGTACAACTTTAATCATTCTTAAGCAATTTTCTTAGAGGTAGCAGAGGAAGGACAAAAATAAAAAAACTCTGGGAGTTTCTTTTACCCGAACATCCCAGCCTGACTGATGATTTTATTCCTTTACTGGTGCTTCTAATGAGGAAGGCAAGGACTTTATAGAACGCTTTGCCGTCTCCCTCCTCTCTAAGAGCTTTGCAGCGGGATCCAGGGACATCTGAGCACCAGATGCTTTTCTTGGCCATTGCCACTGTTTTGTGGGGAATGGATAGGCTTAGTGGGATATTCCTCATTGTTCTCACTTTGAGAAACAATGACCTTGGAGAGGGCTGAAGGGTCAACTGTGAGAGGGGAAGGGGACTGTGTGTAGACTTAGGAAGGAAGATCGTGTCATATGGTCACATTTTTTATTTTTGAAGTGATAGTTATGCTGGTAGAATATATTGTGTTTAATTCTGAAGTTTTGGCATAAACAGAGGAATGCTATTTTAGCACTGCCCTCTCTGCCAGTAAGTCTATCCTTTCATTTTAGACATCTTGAAATCGGGGTCCTAGACCTGGCAGGTAAGGAGTATGTATGAACTAAGAGAGTCCGGGTTGCCAGATCTTCTAACGTTTTAAAAGAAGCTGGATGTCCAGATTTTTATGTGAAATGTTCCAACTTTTAAATGTTAGCAAGGAAGTTCAAATTAAAAAAAAATTAAAAAAAAAAAAAAAACATGAGCCAAACTCTGAAGGTAGTAGTCAGCCCAAGGCAATAGAAAAAGGGCATGAAGCCAGAGTACTTCCTCTGCAGGTGCCTGCTGACGCCATCTTGGAGAAATCAGTCATTAACCTCTGCTTCAATTGAGGAGCTATATTCTGTACTTACTATGAGCAGAGGTAACAGAGCCATTAAATCTGGCATAGCTGTCATGACATAACATTAATAGAAGGAGTATTGGATGGGGAGACACAGGAGCTAATCCTGGCCCAATCATTTCATTCTGGGCCCAAGTTTCTGTCTTTGTGAAAGGGTAATTTGGAATCACATTCTGTTATTCCATTCCATTACTACATAGTACACGATGATCTGTCAGGTATGGGAAATAGACTGTTAAGATTCTTTTATGCTAAGGAATCTCATGTCATAGCTTTTACCAAGCATGAGTTCTTTGGTTTTCCACATCACCAGTTGCCTCTTGGAAGCAGTTGTGTTTTCCCTTGTTCACCGCATGTTGGTCCTTCCTCTTGTGTTATAGATTCGGTGGAAATATATGATAGTGGACGAAGGCCACCGAATGAAGAATCACCACTGCAAGCTGACTCAGGTCCTGAACACTCACTACGTGGCCCCCAGAAGGATCCTCTTGACCGGGACCCCCCTGCAGAATAAGCTCCCGGAACTCTGGGCCCTCCTCAACTTCCTCCTTCCCACAATTTTTAAGAGCTGCAGCACATTTGAGCAATGGTTTAATGCTCCGTTTGCCATGACTGGAGAAAGGGTACTGGCCTAACTTTTATTTTTCCCACTGCATGACAATGAAATGAAATGAAAAGACCTAAAGCTGAGAACACTAGAGCCACAGAAAACCCATAGGGTGGTTTACAGTGTTGTAAAGTATCAGGAAGCCAATCAGTGGATGTATATGTTCTCACTCCAGGGATATTTTTCCATCCAAAGAAAATGGATCTAATAATGGATGTAAGATCTAGGATCTAGGGTGTCCTAATCCCATTGTCTTTTGCCAGTGTGTTAACCAGGCCAACAGAGGGTGTTCATGGCTGGTGGAATGCTTAACTGCCACAGGCCACAAGGAGGATAAATGCAGAGATATTTGTTCAATCTATTGAACCACAACTCAACCAACCGAATATAAACCTTAAAAAGAAATATTTCCTTGTCATAAACTTGGGCTTCCCTTTAAACCATTTCCACATTAAGAGTTTGTATGTAAAACCGAACTGGTTTATACTAATTTTCTTTACACATTGTTTTCAGGTTTTAGTGTAAGCCTCAGTCTTGTGTGTATATAAATACTACTCAAACCCTGGAGTAGCCATTTTCAAATTTATTATCATTCCTTCCACTATAGGAATGAAAAGCCACTTAAAATGCTTTAGGGAAATTTATGTTGGAACTATTTGGCCCTTTAATTTTGAGATGTTACAGGTACATTATAACCTTTTGTTAGGAATTCATTGGCTTGCCCATTGGGAGAAGGTAACGTCAATCAGCTCTGCCCCCTAGAGGTGAATAGAGGAAGGTGAAAGAGAAAGCGAAGGATTTATATATAAACAGGACTGAACTTGAACAAGATCAGAGCAGAGCAAAGGAGGATGCAGGTAGAGGGGCTTAGAAACCCACCGACGTAATCGGGATCCACTCTTGTTCTTCTTTTCAGGTTCAGGCCCTGTTCCCTTGGTATGTTTCTGCATCTGAGACAATCAAAGTTAAGAGCCTAACTTAATGCTTCAGTTTGAAGGAAGAACACATTAACTATTGCCCTTTTACTCGTGTTCTACCTCAGCCTTTAGTCAGCCTTTACTGCAATCATATCCCATAAAATTCTGAGCTGTTAACACTCCTGATCTAAAACTGATGGCTCTGGGCCGTTTTCTACAAAACTCAGCATTCAGACCAAGATACCCATTCAGAGGCTGTTCTGTTACCACCTGGTAGGAAGGTGGGAACAGCATTCTGAGGTGTACATGATGGATATAAACCTAGACTTAATGCACATAAAATTTCAATCATATATTGAAACCAATAATAAATGGAACAAAGAGTCATTGCATGAAAGATCTTTTTTTTTAAAAAAAAAATAGATCAAATTCATCTAAGTTTCTCTTATAGGTGGACTTAAATGAAGAAGAAACTATATTGATCATCAGGCGTCTGCATAAGGTGTTGAGACCATTTTTACTGAGGAGACTGAAGAAAGAAGTTGAATCCCAGCTTCCAGAAAAAGTATGTTGCAAATTCAGAAGTTGTGGTTTCTTCCTCTGCCAATATATTTGGAGTACCTGCCCCTGAAATTGTGTTTCGGAAACAGCAGGCTTGTATTTTAGTTCCAGGTAGCTGGGAAATATCTTAAAGGATTTTTTTTGTTAGATGGAAGCTAGGGGATTTAGTGTAGAGAGAAGGGAAATTTTAGCATTTCATCTTGGTTTCCAGAAGTTTGGGGGCAGATTTAAAAAAATAACCAAATTCATTGAGTCTCATTACATTTTAGCTTTAACTTACATTCACTTAACATTACATGAATTAACATTCTGTTTTAACTTTAGATTTTTTCTTTTTACTAACCTCGTCGAGTTTGCTCTTGCGGGCGCCGTAGAAATGTTCTGCTTTGAGCCAACTAAGCCTTTGAGTTTGGGGCTTGTATCATTATCAAGGGACCTGGTAAGCATTTGCCAGGTTTCCCAGTAATGTGTTTAATATTGGATGCTTGGGATGTCACGGTTCTGATAGTAAGTGAAAAATAGGGTTCCTGCAAATTACAGATGCATCATCTAATTTAAGTTCCTGTGAGCATTTTAAGAAATATTTTTCAGATTACTTTTTGGACACTGATTTTTCAGTGCTTTAGAATGTCTTTTAAGCCCTTAGCTCCACATTTTTGGGTTGGATTTGGGTATTGGTTTAATATGTTTTTGATCATGTTTTGGAACCGCACACACTGGAGTTCTACGTTTCATTCTCTTAAAGATAGATTGTTTGGCAGTGTGCACTGTTTGTTGCATGAGATAGCTTGATGTGAGTTTTCTCTTTAGGGGAGCCAGTTGTGAAATGTGTGTTTTGCATCATTGTGTTTTTCTGTGTAATGACTCTATTTTTTGAACAGATTGGTTCATCCTGCTCAGTTTTAAGTGGGATTGGCAAGATAGTATCCAAAGTTGATCACTTTGCTAAGAGAGAATTTTGATCCCTAAGGCCCTATTCATTAGCAGTTGGAAAAAAATTAAATATTAACATGGTTCTTATACCATGCTTATCCCAGCAAAAACCTAAATATCTAAGTATTTTATTTTGGTGAATGCATCTTGGGGATTGAATGCTGTTGATATTTCTTTGACTTCGTGTGGTCTTGGCATCTTTGGGTAACCCCCTTTCTATTCAGTATGGACTTTAGTTACAGAATAAGCTGGGGAATGGGTACAGTGGTCATGTGGCTGCCTTGAATGTTACTGAGATCCTGCAAGTTATAGAGATGGAATGTTAAAGATTTTAATTTGTCCCATACTTCCTTTTGTTTCTTTAGAAGAGCTATAAAATAAAAGGCAATTAACTGAAGTTCTTCATTTATTCATTCCCTAAAACTTCTTAATCTTGTTACTCATTACTCTGTATTAGCCAGTCCTGAATGGCTAATATAGACAGATATTTAAAAAACACATTACAAGTTGAAAGTATGCCCTGTTTTAAGAAAATCCATTGTATTAAAATCCAAACTTTTGCAGCATAAGGATTATGGGGTGATTGGTTATATCACAGAGGGATTCTTTGCTTTACTAAAATATTTATTTCACAGCTCTTTTCACAAGAAAACTTCCTGAGTATTGATAAATTTTAAAAAACTAAGATTAGATTTTCAAGCTCATGTTTCGACATAAAGTACACACATACTGTTTAATATCCAGATTTTTATATTGGAGGTATGTTAAACACCCTGTGTGTGATATACAGGCATACCTCATTTTATTGCACTTTGCTTCATTGCCCTTCATAGATACCATGTTTTTTTCCCCCAAATTGAAGGTTTGTGGCAACCCTGCGTTGAGCAAGTCTGTCAACACCATTTTTCGGTATATGCTAATTTCATGTCTCTGTGTCACGTTTTGGTAATTCTCACAATATTTCAAGCCTTTTCATGATTGTTTTATGTGTTATGGTGATCTGTGATCAGTGATCTTTGATGTACCGTTGCAAAATGATTATGACTCACTGAAGGCTCAGATGATAGTTAGCATTTTTTAGCAATAAAGTATTTTTGATTAAGGTATGTCCAATTTTTTTAGATAGTGCTTTGCACACTTAATAGACTATAGTATGGTGTAAACATAACTTATATGTGCTAGGAAACCAAAAAATTCTTGTGACTAGCTTTATTACCATATTCCCTTTCTTTTGCTGGTCTGGAACTGAACCCGCACTGTCTCCGAGGTATGACTGAATTATCTGTGGATAAGCTACCTTTACCTGGAGGCAACTTGGTGGACTGGAAGTCATGGGCTCTGCCCGTCAGAGTGGACCTGGGTCCCCACTGCATTCTCCGTCTCATACTAGCTATGTGAGCTTGGGCAAGTCTCTTAACCCAGTGGGTGTCAGTGTTCTCATCAATGAACTGGAAAATAGACAATACCTGCTTCACAGAAGAGGATTGAATGGATGCAGTACTCATAACACTATGCCTGGCACGTGGTAAGGGCTCAACTGGTGACAACTGCTACCACCAGAGTCCTTACTTTCTACTCACACTGCCATTTCTGTTGCTGACTTCTGGTTCTGCTTCCCTATTCACTTCAAGTTCTTTCTCACTGTTCTCTGGTCCTGGCACTTTCTGTGTTCCTGCCCCATCTCTGTCCCCATAACCTTTTCATGGTGAGTAGGGGAACTAATGACTTGGCATGTGTATGTAGCTGTTATTGGTGTGGTTTGGCCAGTTTTCACTCTTTGCTCTTTCTACCTTGTTAGGATTTTTTTAATCTGGGGAAAATTGGCCATTTAAGTGTCATCCTTGGGGGTAAGGAGCTTTCTTCTGCCACCATCTGCTTGTAGCCACAAACAACATATATGTCTTTCTCAGGCTGTATAAGGAATCTAGAAAGGAATTGTGGCTGATGGCAGGAAAAGGCTAAATATTTTATAGAAGTGATGCTCAAATGTTTTCATGAAAAAGAATCAGGGAAGTGGATTTCCATTTTATTTTTTAATTTATGTATAATAAAATTCACTCTTTTTGGTGTATAGTTCTGAGTTTTGACAAATACACAGCTATGTTAACTCTACCCACAGTCAAAATACAGAACAATTCTGTCTCCCAGTGCCCCCGACCAAAAATTTCCTAGTGCTCTCACTTTTTAGACAAACTCTCCCTCTACCCTTAGCCTCATGCAACCACTAATTTGTTCTCCATCCCTGTAGTTTTGCCTGTTCCAGAATGTTGTATGAAAGGAATCAGACAATGTGTCTCATCAGACCTTTTGCATCTGGTTTTTCATTTAGTGTAATGAATTTGAGATACATCCAAGGTGTTGGATGTATCATTAATTGGTTCATTTTTATTGTTGAATAATATTCTGTTATATTGATGCACCAGAGTTTGTTTATCCATTTAACCGAAGGAAATTTGGGTTGTTTCTAGTTTTTGATGGTTATGAATAAGTCTGCTATGAACATTTGTGTATAGGTTTTTGTGTGAACATAGGTTTTCATTTCATTTTAGTAAATATCTAGGCGTGGGCTTGCTTGGTCATATGGTAAGTGTACACATAACTTTATAAGAAACTTCCGAATGGTTTTCTGTGGAGTCTGAACCATTTTGTAGTCCCACCAGCAATGTATGAGCATTCCAGTTCCTCCACATTCTCCTCAATACTTGATATTTTCAGTTTTTAACACTGTTGGCTGTTTCAATAATTGTGTGCTGATATCTTGTGACTCGTCTTCATGTGCTCATTTGGCATTCATGTGTCTTCTTTGATGAAGTGGTGCTTAAGTCTTTTGCCTATTTTTTTCCCAATTATTTCTTTTCTTATTGTTGAGTTTTCAGATAGAAAAACTCTTAAAAATACAAAGTACCAGCCCTAGCCCCAGTAATTCTGTTTCGTATAGTGGGAGTGACCTCAGGAGTCTGTATTTCCTCAGATGAAACCAAAGCAGGCATATAAGGGCCACAGTTTGATAAATGCAGTTCTACTTCACAGAAAAATTAGTTTTAATGAATGAGTATTTAATAAAAATTAGTTTTAATCAACGAGTATTTAATGACTTAATGAGTCTAATGAAACACCTAATGAGCAAGAGAATATACTGTCTCCAGGCCCCTCCCAACACTACCACCAAGCTGCTGGCATAAGATCCATTCCTTATACTCACGGAAGAAGGGCAATTCATGGAAAAGGGATTACATAAAACCTAACTTAAGCTAAAGAAAAATTGATTTTTCGATTTAGCTCCCATTTGAGGTTGTCTGTGCTGACTTTCCCCTTTGTATAATCAAGAACCAGCTGTACTTGCTATTGGCTGTATGTGTGTGTGTGTGTGTGTGTGTCTGGGTCTAAATATGCTAAAATATGTGTACAATGTCTGAGATTAACTAGAGGTTGACCTACCTAAAATCGACCCTGATTTTGATATAATCTGTATAAAACCACAAAAAAGCATTGTTTAGATGGGCAGCTATATATATATATATATATATATATATATATATATATATATATATATATATATATTCATTATATAAAAATTTAGAATGCTTGATGTAATTAATCATCACTTTGTTCCTCTCTTGCCATAGACTCTAAAACCTGTGACTTTCATAAATTTAATCTTGGAAATCTCAGTTCACAAAGTGGTAATATATCACACACAGTAGTCTGGATTTATTGATCTAATAATACCTCCTTTTGGAAGGGAAGTGATAAGTGAGGAATAGTGTTTAGGGAGAAACTATGGATAAAGGTTGAAAACTTTTACAGGGTTATATGGGAGGAGAGTCTGGGCCAATATAACCACCCAATTTAGCTCCCTGAAGGGACCAATTTGATCATTACTAACATGAGGAGTCTTAGGAGATAACTGTCATGTCCCTGAGGCTGACACTCCAATTTTACATATAATTTGAAAATAATAGTCCCAGTGGCTCTCATAAGCCTAACTTGTTGGGAGAATCATCCCTGTTAAAGAGTCATAGATTTTATTTCCTGCAACACCAGCATATTTTGAGGAACTTTCAAATTCATGCTCTAATCAGGGACCATCGTGTTTTTTGGAGGTGACCCAGACCCAACAGAGTTTGAGATGGCGTGATGATTATAGAGACTTTCCTCGCCTTGCCACTGTCAGGCTGCATGTCTACTTTAGAATTCTTCAGTCTGCCCTTTTCTCAATGCATAGCTCTGATGGCTTGCTCTGTGCACTGCACTGCCCTCGGGCGGGGCTGGAAGGTGCAGGAGCTGTACCAGAAATTGGAGGCATGGTGTGAGATGTCACTGAACAATGGCATGACAATGAAAGGCAGCATCATCCACGCCATCAGGAGGAAGGATCCAGGCATTCAAGTGCTTTAGGACAGGGGTCCCCAGAGCACACGGGGGGTGCGTGTGAGTATGTGGGGGGGTGCTTACTAGTAATCCATTGAGGTGTGGGAAGAAGATTTTAGAGCTTCCATTTATATTACTTTTTCTCTTAAAAATAAAAAAAAAATTGGGCTTCCCTGGTGGCGCAGTGGTTGAGAGTCTGCCTGCCGATGCAGGGGATGTGGGTTCGTGCCCGGGCCCGGGAAGATCCCACATGCCACAGAGCGGCTGGGCCCATGAGCCATGGCCGCTGCGCCTGCACGTCTGGAGCCTGTGCTCCGCGGCGGGAGAGGCCACAACAGTGAGAGGCCCGCGTACCGCAAAAAAAAAAAAAAAATTAAGCTTTATTAATTTAACATACAGATGGACACTGGTACCCATGTGGTATGTATGCACATCAGAAAGTCAAGATACCTTGCTTAGACTGTATCGGTTATCCCAGGCGGGAGTGTGATGGGGAGCACCTCCACCTGGAGCATCAGATATCCGCTCACGCTCACAGCCCGGTTCCTGCGCCTTCTGCCTACTGGGAGCATTGCGGGTTTCCGTGTATCCAGATAAAAGGAATTTAGGATGATCTCATTTTAACTAAACTGACACCCCTGGCCCTCAGAATGAATGAAGGGCTTTAAAAGATTCTGCAAAGGATTGCAGGTTGAAAACAAGATGGATAACGTAAGCACAGATGGACGGTAGGAAAAGGGCAGACCTGCCACCTCTCCTGTTCCTAGTGTGGGTTTTCACCGGCCCCATTATAACCCAAAATTCAGATGTCATCAAACTGGCCTCTTGAAATATAGATATAAATCAACTGCCTTTAACACTCACCCCTGTCCTAAAGGTAACTTGTGTTTTGAGACATTAATGTCCACGCATGCATATAATTCGTAGTTAAATATATGGGCATGTATTGGGAAGAGGCGCTTTAGCGTGTCTTCCTGGTAAGGAACTGCCGTCAAAAAAGTTTAATGACCACTTCTTTGCGGGAAATGAAAAGGAAGATTGACTTTGGCTGATAGATATGATTGGGGAAGATCTTCCAAAGAGCCCTTGGGGAGAGTAAAATTTGGAAAGGAAGCCCTAAGACTAAGGACCCTCACCCCAGGCCTGGGGGAAAGTACAAAGACAAACAAAATAGCTTGGGCTTGTTTGGGAGATTACAGGGAGCAAACATAAAATATAGTCGTGAAACTTAGGATGGTGATTTTTTTTTTTTTTTTTTGCGGCACGAGAGCCTCTCACTGTTGTGGCCTCTCCCGTTGCGGAGCACAGGCTCCAGACGCGCAGGCTCAGCGGCCATGGCTCACGGGCCCAGCTGCTCCACGGCATGTGGGATCCTCCCGGACCGGGGCACGAACCCGTGTCCCCTGCATCGGCAGGCGGACTCTCAACCACTGCGCCACCAGGGAAGCCCTAGGATGGTGATTTTGATGATGTGTATCAAACTAGCTTCTGGTACCCCCTAATGGTGCTTGGGAGGAGGGTTGCGGGAAACATCGCCTTCCTACAGCAGCCATCAGGTTCTAGGGTTGAGCTCGCTTCTCTGCTGACTTGGCCCCTCTGGGGGTGTTTGACATCCCTGTCTGCATGGCATCATTGTGCATGCCCCCTGCTTCCCAAACTCCCTCCCCTCCAGCTCTTAGCCGCAGCTAACTGACGGGAAGGAGGTTGAGGGTCCAGTCCCTCATTCTGGTTCTTCCGTCTCCTAACGCACTTACAAGCAAGCCTCGGCCCTCCTTTCCACATTCAGGAAAGTGTGCACAAGCTGGCTGGCAGAGAGACCCAGGTGAAGAGGAACATCAGGGCACAACTGGGAAACCTAAAAGTCTCCGTGGTCATCCTTAGCATAGAGCTTAAGGAAGTCGAGTCTGGTTCGATCCTAACTGCACCATTAAATAGCTGTATCGTTTCAACCCAGTCACTTAACCTTTCTGATGCTCAGGTTCCTTATCTATAAAACTCAAACACCACTAAATGTAACTCTCCTACAGCTCTTGTGTAGTGAAATGGGAGAAGGCACATAAATAAAGCATTTTCGCACGGCGCCTGGTCCATAGAAAGAACTCAATAATGCTAGCCCTTGGTGTCATTTTTATCATTATGCTTGTTAAAAGTCTGAAGTTGTTTAACATTTCTCTACACCGTGATCAAGTATCCTGGAGAGTTAACAGCTCTTGAAAAAGTCGAAGTGCTTTAAAAACATGCAGGATCAAGTCTGTGGAACACAAAGCCTGTACTAATAGTGCATCCTTATTTACTAAGCTTGGAGATGTTTTTTCCACCCTGGCCAAGAAAGTCATTAAAAACTAAAACAAGTTTATGGCAGGTCACTTGCTTTTCTTAACTTTTCTGCAGAAGAATCCACCTTTCTCTAATCTGATTTGGTGCATCAAAACCAGTAGCAAAAGGCTATTAATTGCGGTTCTGGCTGGCCTGACAGCTTCCTTCTAAAGCAACAATCGAATGAATATTCACCTTCTCTTCATCTGTGACCTCTTAGCCCTGGCCCTCAGAGCTGAAAATAACCTGATCATTTTTAATCAGTTTGTTAAACATTAGACAGCTTGCTGATTTGCTTTTAATCACATTCTGCAGATTTCTAGGCATTAATCTGATGTTTATTATGAAAATTTCACATTTGTATTCTGGGGATTTTTTCTAATAAAGAAAAACAATAATAGGAAATAACCAAGGCAGATTGTGTGCATTAGGAGTGTGCGAGAAGTATTGCAGGTGTGTATGAAACCACCAGCACATGAATTCCCTTTCACTGTTTTAAATTGGATTTTTCTGTTATTTCAAAATGGAAGCGCATGCGGCCTTGCCTCTAAAGAATATGGTCCTAAAGTTGCATCCAATTGTGGATTAATTTCTCTCCTTTGCTTGTTATCCTCACTAGGGTAGTATCCTTTCATCCTTCAAAGCAGAGGGTAATTACATATAGTCAACCTAGGGCTCTTATGAATCTCCTTTTCAGATCAGTATTGGGGGTAGCCACCTAGGACCATTTAAAAATGTTTTCCAAACAAAATGAGAGGTTATTGGCCAAGCACTGTTTTTCCTAAAACTGTTCTGTTCATAGGAAAGGAGGTATAGGTGGGAAGCAGAGGAAATACTATTAAAAAAAAGAAAAGAAAATACTCTGTGTGGAACATCTTTGAATTTGAACAGTTTGCCAGCCTCTCTGTCTCTCTCTCTCTCTCTCTCAAATATGGAACAAGTCAAGAAATTTCCAAAAACATGACCCTAGTGTCAATGGTCAATGACATACAGCCTTTTGAAGGTCCCTACAGTATAATGGTACCTTTAGTAGTGACGACTGTGGTCCTCTCCATCACTACCACCACACCACCCCACCTCCTCCATGAATCCAAGAGTGGGGGAAGAGAGATACCTTTGTGGTTCCAGGAGTGCCACCAACAGCCATGTCTCAACAATCTTCTTAGAACAGGCACCTTCTCTCTCCTGCTCTACTTACTGTTCTTTTTTCCCCAGGTTGAATATGTGATCAAGTGTGACATGTCAGCTCTGCAGAAGATTCTGTATCGCCATATGCAAGCCAAAGGGATCCTCCTCACAGACGGTTCGGAGAAAGATAAGAAGGTACGTTGGGGAAGATGTTACAACTCAAGGTGCTGTCATGTATCGTCTTGGGGCTGTGACACTGGATACTCCTAGGAAACATCCCTGCTAATGCTGATTTGTCGAAGCAAATTACTGGGCTTTTTTTGGAGCTATTGTTGCTGCCAAAGAAAATCTCTTAGCCTCTTACCTGCAAACTGCATAGGAGCAGTCAGAAACGAACACCATCTTGGTGTTCATATCACCAAAATAGTTAGCTATGCTCATGTCAGTTCTGCACGGAATATATCTGCCTAAGGGTGTGGTGGCATTATAGAAGGTTTCACAATCCAGTTTCATTTCCTGGGCATCTGTTCCATGCTTCTAAGGAATAGACAGCTGTGAATCCTAGTGAATAGACAGTTATTTCTCAAAGCCATCCACGGGGCATAATTCCCTCCTCTAGGATAAGTTAGTCACAAGGAAGATGTTATATCTAATTCAGAAACAACTATGTAATAGTAACAGGAACTTTGGACCACAAGCGGTGTAGGTTACCGAGAAGACCTATGGCCCTTTGCTGTTTCTATAGAAGCCTATTTTTTTTTTTTTTTTTTGTGGTACGCGGGCCTCTCACTGCCATGGCCTCTCCCGTTGCGGAGCACAGGCTCCGGACGCACAGGCTCAGCGGCCATGGCTCACGGGCCCAGCCGCTCCGCGGCATGTGGGATCTTCCCAGACCAGGGCACGAACCCGTGTCCCCTGCATCGGCAGGCGGACTCTCAACCACTGTGCCACCAGGGAAGCCCAAGCCTATTTTTTTTTTAATGGGAAATACCTGATCAATTAATAACTTCTATTTTCACTCTTCTCTACTCTTTTCTTAGGGGAAAGGAGGCGCTAAGACACTTATGAACACTATCATGCAGTTGAGAAAAATCTGCAATCACCCATATATGTTTCAGCACATTGAGGTAAGTCTACGTTCTCTGTCGTGACCCTGATCCTTCCTATGCTATTCCTACTAATACTACACAGACAATTTTTTTAATAAAAAATAAAAGAGGGTTAAAACGCCTGGAAATTGAAACAACACGGTCTGATAGCTTGAAGAGCAGAATTAACAAACATGAATTTTCTGGTTATGGATTCTCATTGGCACCAGACCCGTGAGCATCTGGAATTTTATAACCAGGAGTTTCAAGTAGTGAGAAAATGCTGTAAGCTATGGCTCATTACGTGGGTTTGGGTAGGTGCTGTGAATTGCCTTGTTCTAATGGGAGCTCCGAAATGGAAGATAATGATAAATACCTCCAGCTTCCTCAGAAGGATTCTGTGAAAAAATATTAAAATAATGTATTTATACTCATTGAACAGAAAGATGTTCTCTGTAAAAGTCACTGACTTTTTAGTCTGTTACTTAGATTTGTATTTTTTCCTTTCTGGCCTCTTGCATGACAGTGTAGATACAGGCTTTTATCCTGAGGCTCTGGTCTCTAGGAAGCTATTTTTAGGGGAGAGGACATATTCTGCCCTGTTCGCTACATGTGAATGAGTTTCCTAAATTGACAATTTCACCCCAGTAGGAGCCATTGACTTGAGCAGGAAGGAAAAGGAGCCACAATTGTAGCCTCCACTTTTCAATGTGGCCGCAGATGAATATGGTCCTGGCGGCAATTATTTGCCAGGGCACTGCTTACTTTCCACTACAGATGAGCAGGAGGCATGGGGCAAGTCACTGCAGGCTCCGTGTCGGCACCAGCTTATTAACAAATAAATAAATAGAAGGTTCTAGGAATTTAACTTTCAGGAGCATATTCCTGGAAATGAGACTGAAATATTCTTGACTTTGAAGATTATTTTTTTCTTCCTTGTTTTTGGTAATCGCGCTTGTTAGGCGGCAGTATATATTGCACCTCTGTCCCTGTCCTGGAGTCCTATCCCACCTGTGGTGGGAAGTTAGAAAAACTCCTGACACTGTTGTTGCCTTAGGGACAGGCAACCCTTCCTTTATAGAGTAAAAAGCCCTCGATATAAGTAAAATGACAACAGCAACAACAGTAAAAGGAAGGAAGGAAGGAAGAAAAGAAAGAAAGAAGAAAGGGAGGGAGGGAGGGAGGGGGAAGGCCCCATCAACAAGCCTATTTAGACGCATAGTAGGAGAATCCACTGTGTGGTAATAAGTCTGTACCCCAGGTCACTTTTAACTGTGACTTGGTGTAAGTCACTCATAGCTACTTGACTTGTCATCAGATGGTAACAGATTATAGGACTGGCAGGAGGATAAACTTTAAAAAAAATAGCATATGAAGTGTCTGGTAAACCACTAATGTGATAAATGGGCTGTAAGGTATCCATGAGTTAGTCACCATCTTATTTTTCCTAAAAATAATTTTAAGATATTTACTGTGTAAAAGTATAGAGGAGTTTGAGGACTTAGAAATTATGAAAATTAGATGTCAATCTGAACTTCATTTTGGTTATCGTACCAAAATGAACCTTTGAGACACACTGGGCCATGTCAGGAAGGGAGAGGATGTCAAGCTTCTGTCTGGAGCACCTGGGGAGGGGAGCGGGGGGCACTCAAAGAAGCTAAGTCTAAGTAACATGTCCTCCTTTGCCTGCACATTGACATGTTAAGTAGCAGTCAGTAGAAAGACAGACTTTGATTTGCAATTTTTTTAATGTAAAAAACTTTCAGTGGGCTTCCCTGGTGGCGCAGTGGTTGAGAGTCCGCCTGCCGACGCAGGGGACGCGGGTTCGTGCCCCAGTCCGGGAAGATCCCACGTGCCGCGGAGCGGCTGGGCCCGTGGGCCATGGCCGCTGAGCCTGCGCATCTGGAGCCTGTGCTCCGCAACGGGAGAGGCCACAACGGTGAGAGGCCCGCGTACTGCAAAAAAAAAAAAAAAAACAACTTTCAGGAGCCCATTCCTGGAAATGAGACCCACAGTTATTTACAAAGGTATCACAGTTGTGAACCAGAGATGGTGTGTGCATTTTGCTTTTGTCTTCATTTTGTTTGCTTACACACCCTTTGCTCATACTACTTCATACTAGAAACCTGGTCTCTGGATTGGGCTCACTGCCTCCCTGGGGATCTTCAAACCAGAGAAATGAAAGCAGTGTTTGTAAAATGCTGCTGTTACCTGACTTTATCACCATCTATCAACACATACCATCTGAGAGACGGATGAGGCTTAAATCTCTAGTCAGGAGTGGCACCTGTAGAGACAAAAGGGTAGGCTTGGAGTCAGGGTAGGGTTTTTAGCTGAGGTCCATTGGCGTTAACTTTGCCGGCAGGGCAGCATCCAGAGGGGCTGGGCCTACCATAAATGATTATGTATGGGAGCAAAGCCCAAAGGGAAGATCTGGTCCCCTTGGAGGAAAGCTTCAGTGAGCTGGGAAGGAAGGGGAGCAGAGAAGGGAGACAGCTGGTGGTTGATGTGAAGGTGTGACGTGCTCTCCTCCCCACAGATGGTCTCCCTTCCCACAAAGAAGGAATGCAAAAATCACATGGAGAGCAGCAACTTATTTCTTCCACGGAGTCAGTGAGGAGGGAATTCTGTAATTAAGTTCTGTGTTTTAAAAGTGGAAGCCGGTCACCTGAGGGGTGGTATACGTTTAGAGCCTTATTTATAATACAGAAAAACACAGTATGGAAGGGATGTTAGGATTCCACCAAACTAAGGTTTACAGTATGTAGTACATAAATAATCATTACTTTTACTGTTAAATATTTCCAACAGTGTATTTATGTGTATATATTAATCTTGATTTGCTTGTAGGAAGCTCTTCCTCTAGTCTAGACTCTAAGCTCCTTGGGGTAGCTACTTCATTTTTTTCCAGATTCCCAGTACCTGCCTACCACAGCCCTGGGCCAGTCAACACTTAATCACTGTTTGATGAGTGAACTAGCCCTGTCATCTCAGTATGAGAGTCTAGAGACTTGCAGACTTACGGGATATATTTCTGGCAGAACTATAGTCTGAATTCCAAGACTTTGGGTTTCTGGTTCATTGTATAATGAGTGTTTTCTTACTTATTCATTATTTTATTTAACTGCTCTAGAAATAGATAGGATGACCTCACTAATAGGATAATCATTAAGTTAATAATTACAGATCCGTTTTTTAGAATCATTTTCTTCTCTCTCTTTTAAAGGAATCCTTTGCTGAACACCTGGGCTATTCAAATGGGGTCATCAATGGGTAAATCTTAATTTTTTTTTCTTCCAAAACATAGTTTGTTGGTCCTCCCTAACTTTTCTCTCTGAAGTGTTTCCTATCACACAAATACATACTGCCAGCCTCCTCAGCCCTCCTCTCTCCTCAGCAGAGGGTACAGAAGTTGTTAACCAAAATGATATCAGCATTCCCTTTTACTTTACTGGCATGAATTACTACATGCCTTGAGCAAGTGGCTATTCAAAGGACATAGATCTCCTTTAATAGACTTAACAGTGCCCTAGTGTTCTTAAAACGTTGTCAGAGCTTCAAAGGGTTCTTATAACCAATAGTGTAGCTTGAGCTCAAAGCAAATTTACCATATGAAGTCTCAAGTCGATATTTAACATGAACGTGTATGAGAGGAAAATGTCTCATCTGCTATGCGTATATACACCTTGACAGTAATTTGTTAGCCTATGGTCTGTATAAGAAATAATTTTTCATTCGCAGTGGACATTGAAGAGATGCATGCCTGCAACACAACAAAACAGAATGTTGCATTAATAGAAAGTCTCTGTTTTGCTTGTGTGGTACCAGGGAAATTTTTATTATTAGGATAAAGGGGTCAATTCTTGGATCCCAAGTGCAGTCTGTGTTGCTGGACTAAGATCCAGGAATTGGAAGCCATCCAAACCAATGCCACCAGGCTCTCCTTTATCTTTCCTTTTCTCCTTTTCTCCTTTTCTCCTTTTCTCCTTTTCTCTTGGTCCTTTGTTCACTCCTGGTGCCATCAGGTTGGCCAGGGTTGCATATTGAAAACATGGCCTCAGGGGGTGTTTGGAGGACAGTCTCAGAGTAGGGGATGGATGTTGGGAAGACTTACACTTGAAAATGTCTGTTCTACGTGTCATAAAATCAACTACCAATGATACGTTTCAGTATTATAGACTAGACTGCACATGCACTGGGGAGTTTTCCCACCAACATCACCCCTACAACTAAGTTTTAATAATATGACACATCCCTGTTGATAAAGAGGAGAGTGGTTTCTTGTGGAGGAGAAAAACTCTACTTTAACTCACTAACATTCTTCTCTATCTGACAGCACTCTATCATCGTATTTTTAATGTGAATTTCTATGTAAGCCAGGATTGTGTCCCCTCCCCAATCCATTCTTCACAGTGTACATGGTGATCTTTTAAAAAGATGTCTTATCTCGTCACCCCCCTGTTTAAAACCCATCATTGGCTTTCTGTTGCACTTAAAACTAAAACTAATAGAGCCCTACAGAATCTGTCCCGCCTCCCACCCTCTTCATCTCTGCTCTCATCTCCCAGCATCCCCCTCTGCCCCCCGACTTAAGCTTAAGCCACACACACCATTTTGTCAATTCTTTAGACTCACCAGGCTCTTTTACTCCTCAGGGCCTTTGCACATACTCTTTCCGCTTCCGGGAATCTCCTCCTCTCCACTCCTAAGCCCACCTTTTTCACCTGGCTGCCTTTTGCTCTTTATTTCAGGTTTTAGCTAAACTGTTAGCTCTTTAGCGGGTCACCTTTGATGCTCTAAACCAGTGGCTGCCAAATTCTTTTCTGCAAAGGGCCAAATCTCAAATGTTTGCACCTTTGCTGGCCAAAATGTCTCTGTTGCACTTGCTCAGCTTTGCCATGGTAGCTTGAAAGCACTCCATAGGCAAACAGAAATGAGTGAGCCTGGCTGTGTTCCAATAAAACTTTATTTACAAAAACAGACAGCAGTCCAGGGGCTGATGTTTGTCCAAGCACTGCTCTAATGTAAAGAAGATATCACCTGTTGCTATGAGTGCTCATAGCAACTTGCTATTTTTCTTTTTAGGACTTATCAGAAGTTGTTAATTACCCATTTGGAAGGCAGGGATCCTATTTTGCTTATACACATGCCCAGCAGTATGCTTGGCACATAGTAGGTGCTCACTAAGTATTTCAGTGAATCTTAAGTGCCCTAAATTAGTAATTTTATGTACTTAATAAGTAGGGATTTAAGGAAATGACAACATATACATATATGCATGTGTAGGAAAGACAGAGGGAGAGAGAATTGAGAGAGTCAAAGTATTAGGTTTCCTTTTCTTTCTAGAAACTGTCATCATACCTAGAGTATATAATATACTTTTTATGGGTTTTCTAGAAATATATTTTATTTTTTCCATGCAGTAGTCTCAGTTGCTTTGGAGTGGATACTCATTCCCTCATTCATTCATCCATTCATTCATTCTGTAGTTATTTATTAAATGTTTACTATGCACAAGGCACTATATGAAAAGCAAAGCTCTACTGGATCCTTCAAGAAGACAGCAGTAATACTGTCTTCTTGTTTTGCATTTTTGGGTTCAGGGCTGAGCTGTATCGGGCCTCAGGAAAGTTTGAGCTACTTGATCGTATTCTGCCAAAATTGAGAGCGACTAATCACCGCGTGCTGCTTTTCTGCCAGATGACGTCTCTCATGACCATCATGGAGGATTACTTTGCTTTTCGGAACTTCCTTTACCTGCGCCTTGATGGTAAGTGTGTAAGGAATGAGGCTCTGAAGCCACACAACCCAGAGTGCAGGGATAATGAGCACTCAGATCTAATTCCCATCTCAGCCAAAAGGAGGGGTAAAATTCTTGAAGAATTAACTAGCAGGGTGGGGTGCAGCTTCTCTAGACAGCAGTCTTTATATCCTCCAGCTTAAAATAAGCTGAAATTATTTGTGCTGCTGTTTATCCCACATCCAAACCAATGCAAATGGACTTAGAATCACTTATAAGTACCACAATTAAAATAAACCAAACTAAACTAAAATTTAAACACTCTCCTTGTCTGTTACCTGTGCACCATACAGAATATTTTGATAAGCCTTTAGCTTTCTCTGTGAAGGCATATTTTAAGGGGATAAAGGCTATGACTCCTTTCTTCAGTGACACTGTTGTAGTTCATTTAAGATTATATCTATCGTTAAAGCTTCTCTCTTTTTCTAAATAGAACATATCTACATGCTACGTTAAGAGATAGGGCTTCACTGTTTCCTGGATTTTACAAACTATGTAGAATATTGGCCTGATTTTAAGAGTGAAATTTAAATACCACGTCCTTAAAAAATTAGTCAGAAAATATGAATGGAAGAAAGTACGAATTTAGTGATACTTCCTAAATTGCTATATGATTTGGGTGGCAGCTCTAGCATTTCAGAGATTAAAGATATCAAAATTTTCATACTATGGCAGGGAGTAACATTTTCAAAGAGTAGTAAGTAGGGATAGGAGCTGATTTACAGCCAGGCTGGTGTTGAATTCCTGCATGGTGTTACTAATACCAACTTTTATCCAATGCAATATTCAAGTTATCGTCAAATGGGAAATTTAAAGTTTATGTTCCATTAAAAGGTGTTGTTTTATTTTCAGTCCAACATTTTCTCCCCCTTTTGTCATGAATTAGATATAACTGGATATTTACCAACCTTGGACCTGCCATATGTTCTCTTACTTGAGGTTTTTTTTTTTTGGTTTTTTTTTGGTTTTTTTGTTTTTTTGCGGCACACGGGGGTCTCACTGCTGTGGCCTCTCCCGTTGCGGAGCACAGGCTCTGGACACGCAGGCTCAGCGGCCATGGCTTACGGGCCTAGCCACTCCGTGGCATGTGGGATCTTCCCGGACCTGGGCACGAACCCGCGTCCCCTGCCTTGGCAGGTGGACTCTCAACCACTGCGCCACCAGGGAAGCCCTCTTACTTAAGTTTTTAAGTGATTTCTCTATATGGTGTACCTCTTAGGGCCTTTTTAACTTTTAAATTAATTATACCTCTGACAGACTTGATTTTTTTTAAGTCTTTTTGCCTCTCCTCCTTAAAGTCACTGAAAACAGAGGAATGGTTAAGTCAATGTTAATTCTAAATTCATGACACAGTTACATCAACCACAGTCTGTCTTTTGGCAAATCTGCCTTGTGTCTCATCTTCTGACCTGATGCATTGGTTCCTCCCTCTCTGTGAGGGGTAAGTTCAGCCTTCCGTCAGCATTCTTCCTTTGAAAGGCAAGCCCTCCTTCACTGCTTGAGTGAGGGGGGCAGCAGCCAGCTCTATTTCCCTGGATGTACAGCCCCCCACAGGTGTCCTGTAGAACTGTTGTTTACTACTCCGTGGCATTTCGTTTGGAATCTCAGCTCTCTTGGGACTGTGACCTTGGAATGTTCGAGTCTGGGAAACTGGCAAGAAGTGATTTCCTTGAAACAAATCCCTCTAATGTGTTCTTGCCAGCTTGAGAGAGTGTCTATTTTTATTTAATTTTTAAAAATGTTTTGGCTGCGTTGAGTCTCCGTTGCTGTGCGCGGGCTTCCTGTAGTTGCGGTGAGCGGGGACTACTCTTCGTTGCGGCGCACGGGCTTCTCATTGCGGTGGCTTCTCTTGTTGCCGAGCTCGGACTCTAGGCGCCTGGGCTTCAGTAGTTGTGGTTCGTGGGCTCTAGAGCACAGGCTCAGTAGTTGTGGCACACGGGCTTAGTTGCTCCGAGGCATGTGGGATCTTCCCGGAGCAGGGCTCGACCCCGTGTCCCCTGCATTGGCAGGCGGATTCTTAACCACTGTGCCACCAGGGAAGTCCCGAGAGAGTATCTTTAATATTCTGTTGGTTGCTGTCCTTATTGTTATTAATCATAATAGTCATAAAAGCTAATGTTTATGGAAGACCTACTACATGTGGGATGCCAGGCTAAGCACTTCATATGCATTATTAATTTAATTTTCTCAACAAACAAGCTTCTGTTATCCCCTTCTTACCAGGTACGAATATGATCCCATTTAACCGATGCGAAAACAGAGGTTTAGAGAGATGAGTTAACTTGCCATAGGTTACACATGAAGCAAATGGTGAAATCAAGTTCTAACTTAGATGTCTCTGATTCAAAATTCGTTTAGAATCAGTTTTAGCAAATCCAGCAAGATTTATTCCATCTCTGAAAATGTTGCTTTCCTAGAGACATTTGAAGACTGATTTTGAACTGAATTCAAAAACTGTAAGTTGGTTGATTGAAAATGACCAGGCCAGGGCCTCCCTGGTGGCGCAGTGGTTGAGAGTCCGCCTGCCGATGCAGGGGATACGGGTTCGTGCCCCGGTCTGGGAGGATCCCATGTGCCGCGGAGCGGCTGGGCCCGTGAGCCATGGCTGCTGAGCCTGCGCATCCGGAGCCTGTGCTCCGCAACGGGAGAGGCCACAACAGTGAGAGGCCCGCATACCACAAAAAAAAAAAAAAAAAAAAAAAAAAAAAAAAAAAAAAAAAAAAAAAGAAAATGACCAGGCCATTTCAAGAGAATGTGCTACTCACTGATCCTACCATCAAAGGCCTTACCGTTAGGTTGGAGGAGGCAAGTAAGCAAGTTCCATTAAGTGTTACAGATGTCATTGAGAAGGCTGCATGGGCTTCTACCTGGAAGAAACAGCAGCCATTTGTTCTGAGGTTGGAGAGAATTGATGGCAAACAGTCGACATACACATGGATAAATTGGTACACACACTGCCAGCTGTACCACCCTCTAACTACACCCCCTTAACCCAGTTGTTAAAATGACTTCAGATTTTCATTGCTGAATTTGATGTCCCAGATTTTTGACCTCAGGGGAAAAAAAATTTGATGACAGTTAAGTAGATTTTTTTTCTGCAGAGATTATGGTTGCATGAATAGATTTAACTACGATTCCATTATAGTCTTTGTTTTCACTGGAAATGATTTTTGAGTGAGAGCAAGTGATGAAGTTACATCCCAGAAGACAACATTTTCCAAAAGCAGCTGAAACTAAGTTAAAGTGAGTAATCATGAAAGCCAGGCAGTGTGTTCCTTCTGGCAAAATCTGCAGTTTTCATCACAGTTGCCCTTATTATTAATTGTATGCTTGGTTATGTTCTACATTAAAGCCTATAAGAACGTGGACTTGATACACTTTAAATCCTGTACCCACCTACAAACAGCATTTCTTTGTCTGGGGCTAAACCCTGACACGGTAGTTTGACTCTCCTTGAGCAGTGTCCCAACGATTGCTGATGAACAGCAGAGATCTTGGCTTGGAGAACCTTTGACTAATGGAAATGGTAACCCAGCAAACGCTGAAACTTGTAATAAGAAATGCCATAGCTTTGCATGAAAAGTGATGCAATCCTATTTTTTTCCTGGCTTTATAATTTGTCAAGTTCCAAGCTACGTATACAATTTTAATACACACCAGATAATATGGTCCATCTGTTTGCTTGAGGTGTCTGGCGTAGGGCCTAAAAATTCTTTTGACCAGATAATTTTGATATCCCTTTTGTTTTTCAGTGCTTTGTTTTTCATTTAGGGTTATTTCATCCCAAGTAGGCATATGCACTAATTAGTTTTATTTATATCTTAATGCATGTAATTGTTAACTGATTATTTTTCAGTTCAGTGGATCAAAAGTGAACTTCTACCCTCATAGTATATAGATGCTCAGTTTCTGTACCCTGATATCAGAAAATAGATACAGTTGGTCCCTCATCCCTCAGTATCCAAGGTGGGGACTTGGTTCCAGGAACCCCACAAATACCAGAATCTGCAGATGCTCAAGCCCCTAATATAAAACAGTGTAGTGGAACTTCTCCGGCGGTCCCGTAATTAAGGCTCTGCCTTCCAATGCAGGGGGCGCAGGTTTGATCCCTGGTCGGGGAACTAAGATTCCACATGCCATGCAGTATGGCCAAAAATTAAAAAAACAAACAAACAAACAAGCAAAAAAACCAGTGTAGTATTTGCATATAATCAATCTATGCACATCCTCCCATATACTTGTTTTTTTGTTTGTTTTTTTTTTTTGCGGTACGCAGGCCTCTCACTGCTGCGGCCTCTCCCGTTGCGGAGCACAGGCTCTGGATGCGCAGGCCCAGTGGCCATGGCTCATGGGCCCAGCCGCTCCGCGGCATGTGGGATCTTCCCGGACCGGGGCACGGACCCGTGTCCCCTGCATCGGCAGGCAGACTCCCAACCACTGCGCCACCAGGGAAGCCCCCTTCCCATATACTTTAAATCATCTCTAGATTACTTATGATACCTAATACAATGTAAAGGCTATGTAAATAGTTGCTGGTGCTTGGCAAATTCAAATTATGCTTTTTTGGAACTTTCTGGAATTCTTAATTTGGAATTTGGAGTACTTTTGATTCAAATTTTTTTAATTTGGAATACTTTTGATCCACTGTTGGTTGAATCCCTGGATGATGCACAATCCATAGGTACAAAGGGACGACTATACCATTATCTCTGGGAACTCCTTCTTTCCCCATTTTGGAAGTGTTTGCTTTTTTTTGTTTGTTTCTTTGGCTTTTCCTTCACTTTAAGGCAGAGGGTAAATATGTGAACCAGTCATCTATGTGAGTAATTTTTTAAAAAAATCATTGCACCTGGGCACATGATGTAGCAAAATGGTTTCATGATAGACCAGATGCGTCTTCCATTAGCATCATGAACAGAGATAGTTCATCGTGATCTCAGAAAGCCAATTCTGAAAATAAGAGAAAAAAGGGCACCATGTGTTTGAAACCTCATTTAACAAAACACATTTCATGTTCCTCCCCCCAAATCTAAATTCTTACAATTCATCATTGCAGGATTTGACCAGGTTGCAAAACTTGAAATCTGATTTGGAAAGTAGAATGAGCTCTAAAGAACATTGCTTCATTGAATGGGGACTCCCAAAGCCCCTTGTTTCTAATCCCCGTTTGCTGTATTCAGGAATGTTCTTTTTCCCTCCTCAGGAGGGTACTTACTATTTTTATTAATATGAAAAACAGATCTCCCCATGTTTGGGAACTTGAACCTCCACAGTAACTCGATTCCATTAGCTGGAGTCACTTAGGTGTTTTAATCCTCTGAAATAAATTGCCAGTATATTTTCATCGTTAAAAAAAGAACGCCATGTAGAAATAATATTTGTACAGCAGGTGGTTAGGGACTATCATGTAACATACATATACATGTCCCAACAGCCTAAGACCTTTTTCAGAACTCTGCAGCTACACTTTTCTGGTGAAATATATTCAGATGGAATATGGTAGGTTTTTTTTCCTTTCCACAATGCAGTTCCTGAAATGGCCAGGTAAATACATTACAAATACATTGTATGTGATTGAGGGGCTGATTTGGGATGCAAGTCTGGGTACTTGGTACCCTAAAAGTGAGTACCATTCTCTGGGGTTCCATACTCTCTGCTTATTCACTATTTTGGAGACTCATCAGACACCATGGGGTGAGCCATTGCCAGGTGTATTACATGCTGCTTTGTATGGTTATAGTTTATAACTCAGCAGAGCAGAATGTCAACATGAGAAACCAACTGAGAGATTCCTTTTTTTTTTTTTTTTTTGAGTTATTTTGGCTTCAAGTCTTGCTAACAAGGATAAAAATATTCCATTCACATTTTATGTTTTTACCAGCCAGATCATGCTCAGTAGCCATCTGAATGGTAAAATATAGTAGAAATAGATTTACTTTTGTTTCTGTTCTCTTGGGCATGAACAAGTCCTCACTCTAAAGCCTATTGGCAAAGTAGTTTCAAGCCATTATAATCAATCTTTTAGGCACGTGTGTGTGTGTGTGTGTGTGTGTGTGTGTGTGTGTGTTAAATTATTTGGTGTTCTCAAGCATAAAAATAAATTCAGAGGGGGCTTCCCTGGTGGCGCGGTGGTTGAGGGTCCGCCTGCCGATGCAGGGGACACGGGATCGTGCCCTGGTCCGGGAGGATCCCACATGCCGCGGAGCGGCTGGGCCCGTGAGCCGTGGCCGCTGAGCCTGCGCGTCCGGAGCCTGTGCTCCGCAGCGGGAGAGGCCACAACAGTGAGATGCCCGCATACCACAAAAAAAAAAAAAAAAAAAAATTCAGAAAATGTTTCCACCAAGTTTTAGGTTAACATAAGAATGTTATAGGATATGTAAGTTTCAGAGATGCCCAGTCAGAATGTTTAAACTCTTTTCAACATTTTGGAACAATGAGTAGTAGACAGAGTATTCCTTCTTAATTAGAGAAAAGTCTCTTACTATCTCTTTTTTTTTTTTTTTTAATTGCAAGATGTTCAAAGTTCCTTTCAAAAGGGCAAAAACCTTAGGGGATTTCCTCACCAATACTAAGAGGAGTCTGAGTCTATTTCTCAAGGAAGTAGGCCTTTTTGTCTAGCTCTGTGACATTTTCAGACAGGAGTTAATTGTCAAATTTATTTTTCTTATCCCCTCAGGCACCACCAAGTCTGAAGATCGTGCTGCTTTGCTGAAGAAATTCAACGAACCTGGGTCCCAGTATTTCATTTTCTTGCTGAGCACAAGAGCTGGAGGCCTGGGCTTAAATCTCCAGGCAGCTGATACCGTGGTCATCTTTGACAGCGACTGGAATCCTCATCAGGTGTGCATGTCTCTGACTTGGGTGCCCAGGCCTTCCTTCTGGAGGGGAACTGAAAGACTAGCAGTTCCCTCCCTCATATACATTTATGGGGCAGAGCACATTTCTAAACGAGTGGACCATTTCCTCAAAGGGAAAATAGCCCAGCGCATTATTATGGCTGTTTTCTTATCTCCCTTGGAACATAGATATTGAGATCTCTTACACACGCCTTTGGTGTACCTTTGAAGAGTTCAAGTTTGGGGGACAAAGACTCAAGTTTCTGCCTAGTTTTAAACCATCCCCCCACCCCCCTACCCCATCTCTCGGGCTTGCCGCTGAGCAAAGCATATTTGGTTAAGGATAAATCAAAAATGTTCCAAGATAAAAACAACAAAAAACAGCTAACATTTATTAGATCCTCACTCTATGCCAGCCTCTTTTTTTTTTTTTTTTGCGGTACGCGGGCCTCTCACTGCTGTGGCCTCTCCCGTTGCAGAGCACAGGCTCCGGACGCACAGGCTCAGCGGCCATGGCTCACGGGCCCAGCCGCTCCGCGGCATATGGGATCCTCCCGGACCGGGGCACGAACCCGTGTCCCCTGCATCAGCAGGCGGACTCCCAACCACTGCGCCACCAGGGAAGCCCCATACCTTATATATTTTTATGTCCCGCATTGCATTCCACAGCCCAGGTAGAATTCATATTCCTATGAGAGACCTGCAGTTTTCCTTTTGCCATGGTGATTCAGTATCTGTTCAGCAAACATTTACTGAGGGGTTGTTATGCCACAGGCCTTGAGCTAGGCTGGATATCTAGGGGAGGAATGTGTGATTCCCCTCCTCCCGGGATGCTCAGTGTGGTTGGATGTTTAGATGACCCTCCTTGCTGCTGCCTAAATCTTCATTGAGAAACAGTAACCTGTGTATAGGTGAATGGTGAGTTCACTAGATTTTATCTTCTGAGGTAAACATTTCTGTGGTGTCTCAGTTGTTCACCTTCATTGGTACAGTGCTAATGCTAAGAGACCAAGGAAACCGCTGCTTCTGGAAATGCTAGTTTACCATGAGAAAGGATGCTGGGACATCTATGCGTCTCTCTCTGTCTCTCTCTGCTTCCCTGTCTCTGTCTGTCTCTCTTTCTCTCATACACATACACTTTCATGACCAGTAGGTGAAAGCAGAACTCTAGAATCAAAGTTAATTACATGCATACCCAACAGTTCACTTTTCACTGCATGTTACCTAAAATTTAGGCAATAAAACTCTGAACCCTACATTTCCTCTGGTCTAATTTAGCATAAATTCCTCACACTGGGCCATATATTTCTGCAGGTATATACATATCTGCCATAGGTGGATTCACTTCCACCTGATATGGTCAACTAGACTGACCAGATTTTTTCATGCCTGTCACTTAAACATGGCCATTAGTTTAGGCAAAATTTTTTTTCATTTTTGGAAATAAGTGATCTTAGACTGATAAAGATGAACACTGATTTTTCATTTAAAAGGTAGGAGAACTAACTTTTATTAAGCGACGACTCTACCAGATACCATGAGGCACTTTGCGTACCTCATTTCAGGTAATCCTCAAAGTATTTTACACATAAGGAAACCCGTCAGTATTAACTTGCCCAGAAACACAGCCAGGATTCACAGCCATGTCTGTCTGGGTTTGGGTTTGAATCCTGGCTTTGGGCTCTTTCTACCCTGTACTCCTGCATAAATGTTGCCCCCAAGTAAAAGTTGTAGAGTTCTTTTTACCATCTTGGCTTCAGCATGCATTGAAAATTTCTTTTTCTGTAATTATTCTTTATTATGTTGAATCAAAATTAACACACATTGATGAAATAGGGTTTATTTGACATAGGTTGACAGATTGAAGATACAAGCCTTAAAGTTGCTAACTGGAGGTCGCTGCTAAAGTCAAAGATAGAACATGTGAATGTAGAATTAGCACTAAAACCCCTCAGGATTATCAGGACGCTCATTCCCAAACTGCTGTGAGAAACATGGGTTGGCACTTTATTTTATTCATTTTAACCCATGAAGCTGGGGCTGTGTTGTTATCACAGAATGGTCAACCACACAGTTACTTTGGAGGCCCTTTTCTCAGGCTGTGTCCTTGTCTTCAGCTATAATCACACCTAAATCAGTATGATGGGCTTTCAGACCACTGAGACCTCAGAATTGGTGAATAATCCATTCAGTGATGACAATGCTTCTTTCTTTGTCGTAATACCTCCCCCCCATTTTTGGCTTAGGGGCCCACAGTCTTACCTTGCGTAAACTTCTTCAGCCTAGAAATTGTCATTTTTGCTATTTTTCAAATAGATAGATCATCTTACATTAAGGTTTTTTTGTTTTGTTTTTTGGGTTTGCTTGTTTGCTTATTTTGGCCGTGTCGGGTCTTAGTTGCGGCCCGCGGGATCCTTTGTTGAGGCATGCGAGATCTTTCGTTGTGGCCCACGGGCTTCTCTCTAGTTGTGGCGTGCGGGTTTTCTCCCTCTAGTTGTGGCACGTGGGGTCCAGAGCACGCGGGCTCTGTAGTTTGCAGCACGCAGGCTCTCTCGTTGAGGCGCACGAACTCAGTAGTTGTGGTGTGCAGGCTTAGTTGCCCTGCGGCACGTGGGATCTTATTTCCCCAACCAGGGATTGAACCCGCGTCCCCTGCATTGGAAGGCAGATTCTTTACCACTGGACCACCAGAGAAGTCCCTAGATAGATCATCTTAAACATACCAAAAAAACACCACTGCTGCCACCACCACCAAAAAAAAAACCCCCAAAAAACTAATTGCTGTAAGCACCCAAGGGTTCAAGAACTTGTTACCCTGTTGGTAGATGGTCCATGCCCTCTACTTCCTCACCTAGCATATTCTGCCGCCACCTGTACCTTAGTGTTTTGTGGGTTATCAGCATCTTCTAGGACAGGGGTCAGCAAACTGCCACCCAGGGCTGAGTCTGGCCCGCAACCTGAGTTTGGACCACTTACAAGCAAAGAATGGTTCTCACATTTAAAAGTATAAAAATGTAAATTGAAAAAGAAAGAAAAACGATTATCAGCCTCTTGGTGAGAACAGTTGCTCATTGTTTGCTCTTGGCCAAGATAGCCTGGACTATTTACCACTGGGCCCATTCTGGAAGCAGTGTGTGACCCCTTTTCTAGGAAATAATCAGGAGGTTGATGACACAGAACTTGCCAGCGTGGCTGCTGCTCAGCCATTCTGGGGAAGATGTGTGGAGAGAGATGACTGAGCTCAGGGCTCGAACAGAAAATGAAGTTTAGGGTTTCCACGCGGCCCCCGCCCCCCCCCCTTTGGATTTTAATGATCCACCTCACTTTCTCCTCTTTGGAAAATAATCTAATTTGGGTGAGTCCCAGCTGTATTCATGGTTCAGCTCTCCCATATTGATAGTCACTTCTTCAAATATCTTCTGAGGAAAACCTTTTGCCTAATTAGTCATTTAATTGTAAAGGTCCCTGCAGCAAAGACAGATCTCCTGGGCAGACTTCGGCCTGTTGTCTCCTTTTGCTGTCTAGGTGACCAAGAAACTCATCTGGTCAAGATGATGGGCTTACAGCTGTAGCAAGGTATCAGCTCTGTGCAAAAGAGGGTGCCAGGGATGCAGGATGCAGGGGACAGACCTTTGCCCTAAAGATGTACACGGGTCTAATGGGGGACACATGGAAACAGCTAATTAGCATTGGAGAGATCATCACCTGGACCAGAATGAACAAAAGTGATGTACCAAGAAGTTTTTATGGCATAGTCTTAAGATTAGGTAACTCTGCTTCATAGCTTTATGACGGTTTTTATTTAAAGATTTCATTAAAACCTTATTTTTTTATTATAAGAGTAATATACATTCAAAGCAGAAAAAAATTGCCAAACCACATGAAAGTAAACTGAAGAAAATTTAATAACACCTATAATCTTAATACCTGAAGATATAAACATTATTAGCTTCTTGGTATTTGTGCTTCCTGCCTTTTCTTGGTATAGATAAATTTATGCACATAAGATCATAATGTACATACTCATATATAACTTGTAGTTTTCACTTATTATAGCCTTATGATGTATCATTAAGTTTTCTAAATGAGAGTATAATTTTTAATGTACTATGTTGTATATACATAGAGTAAAAAACTGTAATTTATTTAACCAATCTGTTATTGTTGAATGTTTACTTAATTCTGCTTTTTTAAAAAACCATTATAAATGATATATAATGCTGAGAGGTGCATCCTTACTGTAAGTCTTTGTGCATATCCATGATTATTCCCATAGGATACCTTCCCAAGAAGCGAAATTTCTGAGTCAGGGGCCATACCCAGTTTCAACACTTTTGATACATAGTGCTAAATTTCTATCCCCCCAAAGTTGTCCAGTTTACTACTCTGCTAGCAATCCTTTTCATTCCCCAAATGAAAGATTGAGTCTTTGATGGAATTAGATCCCAGGAAATTTGCTACATGGGTAATCATTGTATGAACAGTGTGTGTTTATGTGTATAATGTATGTGTGTATAATTCAGCAATGTCTTAAAAATCATCTTTAACACCTTCCTTTAACCTTGCACCTTAGGGTTAGTTTTAGCTAATATCCAAGTCATAATTCTGACACCAAATTTATTTTTATTTATTTAATTTTTTTTTTAGTTAGGGACAAATCTGATGGTGAACCTAGGGGCAGATTAAACACACACACACACACACACACACACACACACACACACACACACACACAAACACATCTTGAGACCTGGATTTCAAAACCTGAGATGTATTTCATTTGGCTAATTTGAACCCAGTTGCCCTCAACTAGGAATGACCTTGAATTTTTCCGAAGAAGGTAGCTTGTGTATTTTGAAAATGTAAGCAGACTCTTGCATTAGTAAAGGCGGGTTAAATAACGCTTCCATAGTTCCCTCTTGGGTGGGTGACCTGTCTGCTAGGCTAATCCAGGCACAGTGGCCCTCAAACACGTGGTTTTCTCAAACAGGACCTGCAAGCACAGGACCGCGCTCACCGCATCGGCCAGCAGAACGAGGTCCGCGTGCTGAGACTCTGCACCGTGAACAGCGTGGAGGAAAAGATCCTCGCAGCCGCAAAGTACAAGCTGAATGTGGATCAGAAAGTGATTCAGGCAGGCATGTTTGATCAGAAGTCTTCAAGCCACGAGCGGAGGGCATTCCTGCAAGCCATACTGGAGCACGAAGAGGAAAATGAGGTATCCCAGAAAGCGAAGTCTGTGAAATCAGTGATCTTGTGTCTTGCAAAGATTGAGAAGAACCTCTTTGTTCTTTAAAGAATTTCTTGGGGTGGCGTGAATTAAAATGAATGAATTAGCTGCTTTGTTACACCGCAAGCACAAAAAGCCTGTGAAACATCCAAACGAGTGTCTAAAAAGCAGTTGCTAGAGGGACCTGAAGGCTTGGCCATCCAATGCTTCCCTGGTTTCTGCCGGGAGGTGCAGCCTGCATGGTTGATTGTACTGTAAGTGCTGCCCTCTGTAGGGCAGATGCAGAACCGCAGAGAGGCCACTTGCAGGAACAAAATTGCTAGATGAGACAACCAAAGCTGGAAGGGTCACTCCTTGCCTTTTCTTTCTCCATCCTTCAGAGCCCTTTGTCTCTATTGCCTTTTTATCAGGGATCACAGCACTTCAGTATGTTTGTAGGATAAGCCCTCACAGCTGTCTTTAGCTCTTTGAGTCATACTTTTACTGGAAAAGAGTGACCTTAACCTCCACTCCAAATGCTCCTGTAAGAGCTGACCAACGGCTGAGAAAATCATTGGCTAAAAAGCAAAATCTCTTTTTACTTGCCAACATTGTTCGAAGAATGCATTGATTATGTTTCTCTCAGGGGATCTTTGGGTAGCTGTATTTTTTTAGATTGCCAGTCTTAGTAATTCTATACTAAATTTTCATCCCCAGATGGATTTGAAATAGATTAAAAGACATAGTTCTTATGTAGTCTAGAAACTGTACAAAATACCAGTGCCAGTCCTTACCATAAAATTGGCTTGGGATGGACAAATTTGGTTTGGTGTGCCCATGTTCATAAGTGGAAGAATGGGTTTATCTTATCTAGTCATGTGGAATACTATTTTCATTGCATGTATTAGATATACAGTTGACCCTTAAACAACACAGTTTGAACTGTGTGGGTCCACTTTCATGTGGATGCTTTTCTATAATAAGTACTACAGCACTACATGGGTCCAGAGTTGGTTGAGTCCATGGGTGCAGAGGAACTGTGGAATTGGACAGCCGATTTACGATTTACATGTAAGATATACATGGATTAACCCCAGATGTTCAAGTGTCAACTGTAGTTTGATTTTGCCTCAAGTAGGATGTTTTTGAAATCTTCTATAAATTAGAAACCAAATTCTTTCAAAAATCTCATGTAGTTTTTTTTTCTGAAATAAGTGGAAATGTGAAGTAGTTCTTGATATTTAAAGTAATCCTGAAATGAATCTTTTTGCAAATTGAAAAGCACTTTTCTGTTACACCTCTTCACTTGTCAGCCTTATATGTTTGATTAGTTATTAGATTTCACTAAAATGATGAAAAATGCATATGCACATACATTCACGCATATTTTTTAAATTTTGATCTCAAATAATTTACCACGTCTGATTCTGGAAGTTGAATATTTGATACAGATATGATTCTCAAAATTGAAATATTTGATACAAATTTAGAATCAGATTTTCAGGTGATTTTTTTGTTGGTTTACACACATGGAAATTTTAAAAATAAAATACTAGGGTGAGTGATATATACTGTCACAAAGCAGGGTGGGCAGAGCTGATACTCAGCCAGGAGTCTCCACGATGTTTTTGTTTATTTTGTTTTGTGTAGGCCTTGTGAAGATAGTCCCCAACCTGGTTTAGGTGGAGTGTAGGGTTGCCTGGAGCTTTCCAACCTTCCTAAGCCTCAGGGAGATGTTGATCCCTCCCAGGCCTTAGGGCCCTTGCAGGACATTTGGTCCTGTCCAAAGCATCCATAAGACATTTGGTCCAGACCAAAGGGTCCTCGATATTTGATCCTGTCCAAAACCACTTGTCAGGGACCAAATATACTCATGGATGTTTTGGATGGGACCAAATTTCAAGAACCTTTTGGCGTGAACCAAATGTCTTATGGACATTTTGGACAGGACTGAATGTCTGCTAACCTTGCGGGCCACCAGGTGGGGCCTGCAGTGCAGTCCAGCGCCGGTTGCTTCTAGCTGTGAGCTGCCTGGCTGGGGTTCCACACCCCTTCCAGGCTATCCGTGTGTCAGACAAATGTTATCATTTTCTGGATGGCATGTGTCCTGATGTGAAAATGTTCGGGGTCACTGATAGCCTGCAGTCAAGGGCTCTGGTCCTGAATATCAGCGGCAGCCATCACCATGGTTGACAGACCATGGAGCACTCGGGCACAAGGAATCCAGGAAGATTTATTGCCCACTTGTTCTCTGTGAAGGCCAAGCCACTGTAGACAGGCTTCTTGCCAGTTTACAAGAGCATCTTTTCATCTTGGGCTTGGGGGAAGTCCAGCCCCACACTGTATAGGTGATGAGGGGATAACGTGGCCCTAGGACTAGGGTGGGTAAAAGCAGGACATCTTTTCACCAGTGGATACATTAACCGAATTCTTTGTACCTTGAAGTCTCAGCCCACCCCGAGCTAGTCTATTTCTTTGTCAGATGAAATGTAATAATGTGTTTAGACAAATTGCCTTCCATCTAGAGATGAACTAGCATAGAAAGTTTTTCACAGGTAATTATTATCTTGAGTCATCAGTTTTTACTTTATTGAATTGCATTAATTTCTGACACGGTGTGCAAGACATTATCTTGAGAACAGACAGAGTCATCTCATTTAAGCTGCTAGGCCATTTGTACTCTTTCTAGAACAGGTTGCCTTGTTTTGAACGTATGATTTGGGAAATTGGATGTTTGAAGTTCTGGGTTTCCCTTTCGTCCCTCTGCTGATACATTGAAACTCCCCATTTGATTTTTAACAAGCTCACTCAACATATGATAAAAATAATTTTGGGCGGCAAGTTCTGTAGTATCTGCCCAACTTTTAGAATCTTTTTTTTAAAGTGTGAAAATCATAGCATAACATTTCTAAAAAATTTGAGAACTGTTGGTTTCTGAGGAATTTTCAGAGCCATAAGGTGCCTTGGTCTAACATACTGTCAGATGAAAATGTGAGGCCTTAGGTAGTTGCTTTCTCTACCTCACTTAAATTATTTTCATTAAGAAGAGTTTTGTGGCGGTTTTGTTATGGCTACCCTTTGAGTTGTCATGACCACAGCTGTAACATTAGCGTAACAGTGCCCACTGAAATACATATTAAACATATTTTAAAGGCTATGTATTTGACACACACACACACATATATATATGATTTTTATGGTCTTGCTCTGTGCCTTGTCACTAAGTTTCATATAGTCATGTCCTTTGTAAAGCTTTGAAAATAAGCATTTATGTTGGGGATAAGGTTAACAGAATTAAAAGAATTAATATTAGGCCCTTTCTCATGGGGATTTCCTTATTTAAATCCTACATCTTCTCTGTGAAGGAAAATGTCACGCCTAGTTTACAGATGAGGTCATTGAGGTGAGGAGACATTAAGTAACTTGTTCTAAAAGGGAATCAAGATACACCCCTGCCCCGAGAGAACCAGTATGTCTTAAGAGAGTGTACCACCTTTCCTCCCTAAACAGATTTTGCTCTGGGAAGATGGTTTGAATCACTTGCAAAATAATAATGGCAAGTACTATACCCAGTGACCCTTCTGTTTTCTTTCTGGCTTGAGAAATGGGGTCCCACTGGTCTGGAGGACTGATTCACTTTACTTATCAGTACCTCAGCCCAGTTGTCCAGCCTCTCTCCAGAAGCCTGTTAAATTGTTCTGTTCTGGTCTTAACCCCAGGAAGAAGATGAAGTACCCGACGATGAGACTCTGAACCAAATGATCGCTCGACGAGAGGAGGAATTTGATCTTTTTATGGTAACGTTACAGAAAATCATGGAAACAAATGCCTCATTCCTCTCCCTCCTTTTCTGTTGAACACAAGATGTCTGGGGCCTGTGTGCCCTGGCCAAATTTCATTTGTGAAGCCTGGGCCTTTCCTTCAGTTCAGAGCCTGCAAATTGCCTGGCTTTAGCCTGCAGACATATTTTGTTTGGCCCATGCCATGTCTTTTTTAAAAAATTTCGAATCTGTTGCCAACGCAAAAAGAATCCTGATTTCTGGCTTCTCGTGAAAACTGAACATGGGCAGTAATACCAGGCCCACATCTCTCTATGGAAGCGTTTGGCTAGGGCTTCGCAGCAGCTGCCTCCTCAGGACAGGCCATGTGGTCTACAGCCTACCACACACACCGCCCCCACCCCCCCCACTTCCAGCTCATTTCTGATCCTGGCCAGCATCCTTCAGGAAACCTGCCCTGCTCCTCCAGGTAGAGTTCACAGCTATTCCCTAGCTGTCTCCTTAGGGATCAAAACAAATATGCTCCCTGGGGGCGCGGCAGGGGGGCGGAGAGCAACTAAAATGACATAGTCCTGCCTTTGTTATTGTTGAAGAGAGCCTGCTTAAGCAACCTTCCAGATGTGCATCAAGCTGTAGACTTCGCTGAAAGATCAAAACTGGTTGCATTTCACTGGTACAAAGCAGATGCAAAAGAACCTTTACATTTTTTTTTTACATCTTTATTGCAGTATAATTGCTTTACAATGGTGTGTTAGTTTCTGCTGTAACAAAGCGAATCAGCTATACATATACCTATATCCCCATATCCCCTCCCTCTTGCGTCTCCCTCCCACCCTCCCTATCCCACCCCTCCAGGTGGTCACAAAGCACCGAGCTGTTCTCCCTGTGCTATGCGGCTGCTTCCCACTAGCTATCTACCTTACGTTTGGTAGTGTATATATGTCCATGCCTCTCTTTCGCTTTGTCACAGCTTACCCTTCCCCCTCCCCATATCCTCAAGTCCATTCTCAAGTAGGTCTGTGTCTTTATTCCTGTTTTACCCCTAGGTACTTCATGACATTTTTTTTCTTCTTAAATTCCATATATATGTGTTAGCATATGGTATTTGTCTTTCTCTTTCTGACTTACTTCACTCTGTATGACAGACTCTAGGTCTATCCACCTCATTACAAATAGCTCAATTTCGTTTCTTTTTATGGCTGAGTAATATTCCATTGTATGTATGTGCCACATCTTCTTTATCCATTCATCCGATGATGAACACTTAGCTTGTTTCCATCTCTGGGCTATTGTAAATAGGACTGCAGTGCACATTTTGGTACATGACTCTTTTTGAATTATGGTTTTCTCAGAGTATATTCCTAGTAGTGGGATTGCTGGGTCATATGGTAGTTCTATTTGTAGTTTTTTAAGGAACCTCCATACCGTTCTCCATACTGGCTGTACCAATTCACATTCCCACCAGCAGTGCAAGAGTGTTCCCTTTTTTCCACACCCTCTCCAGCATTTATTGTTTCTAGATTTTTTGATGATGGCCATTCTGACTGGTGTGAGATGATATCTTATTGTACTTTTGATTTGCATTTCTCTAATGATTAAAGATGTTGAGCATTCTTTCATGTGTTTGTTGGCAGTCTGTATATCTTCTGTGGAGAAATGTCTATTTAGGTCTTCTACCCATTTTTGGATTGGGTTGTTTGTTTTTTTGTTATTGAGCTGCATGAGCTGCTTATAAATTTTGGAGATTAATCCTTTGTCAGTTGCTTCATTTGCAAATATTTTCTCCCATTCTGAGGGTTGTCTTTTGGTCTTGTTTATGGTTTCCTTTGCTGTGCAAAAGCTTTTAAGTTTCATTAGGTCCCATGTGTTTATTTTTGTCTTTATTTCCATTTCTCTAGGAGGTGGGTCAAAAAGGATCTTGCTGTGATTTATGTCATAGAGTGTTCTGCCTATGTTTTCCTCTAAGAGTTTGATAGTTTCTGGCCTTACATTTAGGTCTTTAATCCATTTTGAGCTTATTTTTGTGTATGGTGTTAGGGAGTGATCTAATCTCATACTTTTACATGTCCCTGTCCAGTTTTCCCAGCACCACTTATTGAAGAGGCTGTCCTTTCTCCACTGTACATTCCTGCCTCCTTTATCAAAGATAAGGTGACCATATGTGCATGGGTTTATCTCTGGGCTTTCTATCCTGTTCCATTGATCTATCTTTCTGTTTTTGTGCCAGTACCATACTGTCTTGATTACTGTAGCTTTGTAGTATAGTCTGAAGTCAGGGAGCCTGATTCCTCCAGCTCCATTTTTCGTTCTCAAGATTGCTTTGGCTATTCGGGGTCTTTTGTGTTTCCATACAAATTGTGAAATTTTTTGTTCTAGTTCTGTGAAAAATGCCAGTGGTATTTTGATAGGGATTGCATTGAATCTGTAGATTGCTTTGGGTAGTAGAGTCATTTTCACAATGTTGATTCTTCCAATCCAAGAACATGGTATATCTCTCCATCTATTTGTATCATCTTTAATTTCTTTCATCAGTGTCTTATAGTTTTCTGCATACAGGTCTTTTGTCTCCTTAGGTAGGTTTATTCCTAGATATTTTATTCTTTTTGTTGCAGTGGTAAATGGGAGTGTTTTCTTGATTTCACTTTCAGATTTTTCATCATTAGTGTATAGGAATGCCAGAGATTTCTGTGCATTAATTTTGTATCCTGCTACTTTACCAAATTCATTGATTAGCTCTAGTAGTTTTCTGGTAGCATCTTTAGGATTCTCTATGTATAGTATCATGTCATCTGCAAACAGTGACAGCTTTACTTCTTCTTTTCCGATTTGGATTCCTTTTATTTCCTTTTCTTCTTTGATTGCTGTGGCTAAAACTTGCAAAACTATGTTGAATAAGAGTGGTGAGAGCGGGCAACCTTGTCTTGTTCCTGATCTTAGTGGAAATGGTTTCAGTTTTTCACCATTGAGGACAATGTTGGCTGTGGGTTTGTCATATATGGCCTTTATTATGTTGAGGAAAGTTCCCTCTATGCCTACTTCCTGCAGGGTTTTTATCATAGATGGGTGCTGAATTTTGTCGAAAGCTTTCTCTGCATCTATTGAGATGACCATATGGTTTTTCTCCTTCAATTTGTTAATATGGTGTATCACATTGATTGATTTGCTTATATTGAAGAATCCTTGCATTCCTGGAAGAAACCCCACTTGATCATGGTGTATGATCCTTCTAATGTGCTGTTGGATTCTGTTTGCTAGTATTTTGTTGGAGATTTTTGCATTTATGTTCATCAGTGATATTGGCCTGTAGTTTTCTTTCTTTGTGACATCCTTGTCTGGTTTTGGTATCAAGGTGATGGTGGCCTCGTAGAATGAGTTTGGGAGTGTTCCTCCCTCTGCTATATTTTGGAAGAGTTTGAGAAGGATAGGTGTTAGCTCTTCTCTAAATGTTTGATAGAATTCGCCTGTGAAGCCATCTGGTCCTGGGCTTTTGTTTGTTGGAAGATTTTTTATCACAGTTTCAATTTCAGTGCTTGTGATTGGTCTGTTCATATTTTCTATTTCTTCCTGATTCAGTCTTGGCAGGTTGTGCATTTCTAAGAATTTGTCCATTTCTTCCAGGTTGTCCATTTTATTGGCATAGAGTTGCTTGTAGTAATCTCTCATGATGTTTTGTATTTCTGCAGTGTCAGTTGTTACTTCTCCTTTTTCATTTCTAATTCTATTGATTTGAGTCTTCTCCCTTTTTTTCTTGATAAGTCTGGCTAATGGTTTATCAATTTTGTTTATCTTCTCAAAGAACCAGCTTTTAGTTTTATTGATCTTTGCTATCGTTTCCTTCATTTCTTTTTCATTTATTCCTGATCTGATTTTTATGATTTCTTTCCTTCTGCTAACTTTGGGGTGTTTTTGTTCTTCTTTCTCTAATTGCTTTAGGTGCAAGGTTAGGTTGTTTATTCGAGATGTTTCCTGTTTCTTAAGGTGGGATTGTATTGCTATAAACTTCCCTCTTAGAACTGCTTTTGCTGCATCCCATAGGTTTTGGGTCATCGTGTCTCTATTGTCATTTGTTTCTAGGTATTTTTTGATTTCCTCTTTGATTTCTTCAGTGATCACTTCGTTATTAAGTACTGTATTGTTTAGCCTCCATGTGTTTGTATTTTTTACAGATCTTTTCCTGTAATTGATATCTAGTCTCATAGCATTGTGGTCGGAAAAGATACTTGATACAATTTCAATTCTCTTAAATTTACCAAGGCTTGATTTGTGACCCAAGATATGATCTATCCTGGAGAATGTTCCATGAGCACTTGAGAAAAATGTGTATTCTGTTGTTTTTGGATGGAATGTCCTATAAGTATCAATTAAGTCCATCTTGTTTAATGTAGCATTTAAAGCTTGTGTTTCCTTATTTATTTTCATTTTGGATGATCTGTCCATTGGTGAAAGTGGGGTGTTCAAGTCCCCTACTATGAATGTGTTACTGTCGATTTCCCCTTTTATGGCTGTTAGTATTTGCCTTATGTATTGAGGTGCTCCTATGTTGGGTGCATAAATATTTACAATTGTTATATCTTCTTCTTGGATTGATCCCTTGATCATTATGTAGTGTCCCTCTTTGTCTCTTCTAGTAGTCTTTATTTTAAAGTCTATTTTGTCTGATATGAGAATTGCTACTCCAGCTTTCTTTTGGTTTCCGTTTGCATGGAGTATCTTTTTCCATCCCCTTACTTTCAGTCTGTATGTGTCTCTAGGTCTGAAGTGGGTCTCTTGTAGACAGCATATATATGGGTCTTATTTTTGTATCCATTCAGCCAATCTGTGTCTTTTGGTGGGAGCATTTAGTCCATTTACATTTAAGGTAAGTATCGATATGTATGTTCCTATTCCCATTTTCTTAATTGTTTTGGGTTCGTTATTATAGGTCTTTTCCTTCTGTTGTGTTTCTTGCCTAGAGAAGTTCCTTTAGCATTTGTTGTAAAGCTGGTTTGGTGGTGCTGAACTCTCTCAGCTTTTGCTTGTCTGTAAAAGTTTTAATTTCTCCATCAAATCTGAATGAGATCCTTGCTGGGTAGAGTAATCTTGGTTGCAGGTTTCTCTCCTTCATCACTTTAAATATGTCCTGCCAGTCCCTTCTGGCTTGCAGAGTTTCTGCTGAAAGATCAGCTGTCAACCTTATGGGGATTCCCTTGTGTGTTATTTGTTGTTTTTCCCTTGCTGCTTTTAATATGTTTTCTTTGTATTTAATTTTCCACAGTTTGATTAATATGTGTCTTGGTGTATTTCTCCTTGGATTTATGCTGTATGGGACTCTCTGTGCCTCCTGGACTTGATTAACTATTTCCTTTCCCATATTAGGGAAGTTTTCAACTATCATCTCTTCAAATAATTTCTCAGTCCCTTTCTTTTTCTCTGCTTCTTCTGGAACCCCTGTAATTCGAATGTTGGTGCATTTAATGTTGTCCCAGAGGTCTCTGAGACTGTCCTCAGTTCTTTTCATTCTTTTTTCTTTCTTCTGCTCTGCAGTAGTTATTTCCACTATTTTATCTTCCACATCACTTATCCGTTCTTCTGCCTCAGTTATTCTGCTATTGATCCCATCTAGAGTATTTTTAATTTCATTTATTGTGTTTCTAATCATTGCTTGATTCATCTTTAGTTCTTCTAGGTCTTTTTTAACTGTTTCTTGCATCTTGTCTATTCTTTTTCCAAGATTTTGGATCATGTTTACTGTCATTATTCTGAATTCTTTTTCAGGTAGACTGCCTATTTCCTCTTCATTTGTTAGGTCTGGTGGGTTTTTATCTTGCTCCTTCTCCTGCTGTGTGTTTTTCTGTCTTCTCATTTTGCTTATCTTACTGTGTTTGGGGTCTCCTTTTTGCAGGCTGCAGGTTCGTAGTTCCCCTTGTTTTTGGTGTCTGTCCCCAGTGGCTTAAGGTTGGTTCAGTGGGTTGTGTAGGCTTCCTGGTGGAGGGGACTAGTGCCTGTGTTCTGGTGGATGTGGCTGGATCTGGTCTTTCTTGTGGGCAGGTCCATGTCTGGTGGTGTGTTTTGGGGTGTCTGTGGACTTTTTATGATTTTAGGCAGCCTCTCTGCTAATGGGCGGGGTTGTGTTCCTGTCTTGCTAGTTGTTTGGCATAGGGTGTCCAGCACTGTAGCTTGCTGGTCGTTGAGTGAAGTTGGGTGCTGGTGTTGAGATGGAGATCTCTGGAAGATTTTCGCCGTTTGATATTATGTGGAGGTGGGGGGTCTCTTGTGGACCAGTGTCCTGAAGTTGGCTCTCCCACCTCAGAGGCACAGCACTGACTCCTGGCTGCAGCACCAAGAACCTTTCATCCACACGTCTCCTCAATTTGGGATGATTCGTTGTCTATTCATGTCTTCCACAGATGCAGGGTACATCAAGTTGGTTGTGGAGCTTTAATCCGCTGCTTCTGAGGCTGCTGGGAGAGATTTCCCTTTCTCTTCTTTGTTCTTACAGTTCCCGGGTCTCAGCTTTGGATTTGGCCCCACCTCTGCGTGTAGGTCGCCGGAGGGCGTCTGTTCTTCGCTCAGACAGGACAGGGTTAAAGGAGCAGCCGCTTCAGAGACTGGCTCACTCAGGCCGGGGTGGAGGGAGGGGCACGGAGTGCGGGGCGAGCCTGCGGCGGCAGAGGGCGTCGTGACGTTGCACCAGCCCGAGGCGCGCTGTGCGTTCTCCCAGGGAAGCCGTCTCTGGATCCTGGGACCCCGGCAGTGGCGGGCTGCACAGGCTCCCGGGAGGGGAGCTGTGGAGAGTGACCCGTGCTCGCACACAGGCTTCTTGGTGGCGGCAGCAGCAGCCCCAGCGTCCCACGCCCGTCTCTGGGGTCCGCGCTTTCAGCCGCGGCTCGCGCCCGTCTCCGGAGGTCCTTTAAGCGGCGCTCTTAATCCCCTCTCCTCGCGCACCAGGAAACAAAGAGGGAAGAAAAAGTCTCTTGCCTCTTCGGCAGGTCCAGACTTTTTCCCGGACTCCCTTCCGGCTAGCTGTGGCGCATTAGCCCCTTCAGGCTGTGTTCCCGCCGCCATCCCCAGTCCTCTCACTGCGCTTCAACCGAAGCCCGAGCCTCAGCTCCCAGCCCCGCCCACCCCAGCGGCCGAGCAGACAAGCCTCTTGGCCTGGTGAGTGTTGGTCGGCACCGATCCTCTGTGCGGGAATCTCTCCGCTTTGCCCTCCGCACCCCTGTTGCTGTGCTCTCCTCCGCGACTCGGAAGCTTTCCCCCCTCCACCACCCGCAGTCTCCGCCCGCGAAGGGGCTTCTAGTGTGTGAAAACATTTCCTCCTTCACGGCTCCCTCCCACTGGTGCAGGTCCCGTCCCTATTCTTTTGTCTCTGTTTATTCTTTTTCCTTTTGCCCTACCCAGGTACGTGGGGAGTTTCTTGCCTTTTGGGAGGTCTGAGGTTTTCTGCCAGCGTTCAGTGGGTGTTCTGTAGGAGTTGTTCCACGTGTAGCTGTATTTCTGGTGTATCTGTGGGGAGGAAGGTGATCTCCGCGTCTTACTCTTCCGCCATCTTCCCCGGAAGTCTCCAAACCTTGACATTTGACCGTTGAACATCCATGGTTCCTACCTTGACGTTCCAAGATACGTAGTCATCTGCAATTTTGCTGAAACCCCAATTTGATTATGTGTGTGGCCTGCCGCAAGGTCAGTAGGGAAGGGAGCAACCCCCTTGGCTGGTGAGGGAGGCCCTCAGAAGTCACATTTGACTATGTTCTTAAGGCATTTGCTATAGCTATTTATTTATCTCTGTATGCGCAGCACTCAGAACAGTTTCTGGTACGTAGTTGTTGCTTAATAAATATTTATTGAACGAATGGTGGCATTTGCAAAATTTCGGGCCTTGTGAGGATGTCAGCATAGCTCAGGATGTATAAAGTTGCAAGGCTCCCCCCAGTACCTTTAGTCATTTTGATCTTTCGAACATTTAGCCTGACCGTGGAGTGAGTAAATAAATGTGAACTGTAACTCTGGTGGTCGAATGCTGCGGAGCCCCCAAATCAGAGGTCCCAAATTTGAAGCCCCCAGGTCTCAGACAGGTGATTTGCACGAGCGAAGCAAGTGGACAGGGGTGAGTGGATGGTGGTGAACGGTGAATGGGAGTTGCTTTGTCTCGGGCGGGGGGGACAGAGCTGCAAGCCCCATGTAGCCAGAAATGCCAAATTTTCAAGAGAAGCTAGAAAGTGAGGTTTTTATATTCAGTCTCCGGATTTCAAAATGTTTGCAACTAAATTCAGTTTTTTATTAGTATTTAACACTTCAAGCCAAATAAAATACGACTTTGGGCCAAATAGGACCCACAGGGTTTGCATTTTCCACCTCTTTAGCCTAGGCAGTCTGAGAAGGGAACCCCAGCTGCATGGAGGCTGACGTTATTTTTTGTGGTTTTGTGACTTTTGGGAACGATGATTGTGCTCACACACAGTGATTCAAGATAAAGGACATTTAATTCTTTCTCTGGAAACTTTTAGGTAGCCATGGGAATAAGTCCTACCCTGGGATGTGCACTTTTTTCCCCTCCTAAATGAACCATCCTACCCAGCTAAGGCCATTTTGAAGAGAAATGACAGAAAAACGACTTTACCAGCATGTTCAACATAGGGTGTTCATAAAACCTAAATTTCTTAACTCATACCGCCGTCACCACCTTTATAGATTATTCTCTGTTTGGGGAGATTAGAGATACATGTAGGAAATAGACATCTTTTCTCTCTTTGAGGAACTTATTAAAATGTAGATTACTAGGGAACACCGAGACAAGAGGCCCTCAGCTTCCTTGGCTGATCACTGATTGGCAAGAATTCAGCACTGCTGTAGCCTCAGATACTCTTGAGGCCCTTGGAAGGGATAAGCTGTCTGCCATTATACAAATTAGATTAGGCCCAGAGATGGAGATTTCCATCAGCAGTCCTGAAATAAGAGAAAAAGAGTACTTCTCCTTTCTGCCTTTCCGACTGGGTATTTGTAGAAATTGAAAGCCTCAGGGAAAAAAATTGGATGTCTGGCCAAGGCACAGCCTTCTTTTAATTTGGGAATATCAGGCTTGGAACAGGTGAAGCTGGTTAGGGAATACTTCTCCGTAGGCGTTTTGATTTTGTGAGTGTTGTGCTTGTTTCTTAAAGGTTGGCTTCTCATTTCTGGATAATACAGATTTTCAGTTCACTTTGGTTTGGTTTGCTTTGTGTCGGTTGTTTAAAATCTTCTAATCAGCCGGCTGCCTTTGGCCAATTCACTATTCATTAGCACCTCCACCAGGGGGCAGGAAATCAAATTGAATCCTTGCCAGTTCACTCAGATTAAAAACTGTAGTGAGAAACCAGAATGGAATGTGAGCTAGATTTGGAGTTTGAATATTTAAACTCTTTATCCACTGTTATAAAAACAAAAAGTTAGCTCCCTATATAAAATTAATACAGACATATTATTTGATTTTATATCATAGGCACTGTAGTTAAATAACACACATTAAGCAGATAGTCTCTTTAAAATAAAACCTTTCTTTCGAACATTTTTCTTGTTTTCTCCTTTTAAAAAATGTGACTTCAGGGCTTCCCTGGTGGCACAGTGGTTGAGGGTCTGCCTGCCAATGCGGGGGACACGGGTTCGTGCCCCGGTCCGGGAGGATCCCACATGCCGCGGAGCGGCTGGGCCCGTGAGCCATGGCCGCTGAGCCTGCGCGTCCGGAGCCTGTGCTCCACAATGGGAGAGGCCACAACAGTGAGAGGCCCGCGTACCGCAAAAAAAAAAAAAAAAAAAAAGACTTCAGAAAGTTATCTCTTATACTGATTACCTATGAATTCTACCTAAAAGAGATCTTTGACAGGTCAAGATACATACCTGAAACATTCTGCTAACGTACAAACGTGAAGCTTTCAAGCTGCCCTGCTCCCTACAAAGGCAACAAGTACTTTTAAAAGTAATTGTACTTGTTAGCATAAGGTTATTGGGTCTTAAGACAAACATATTCATGTAGTATCTGAATAATTAATTAGGCTTAGTTGAATATCAACTTCAAATTTTGTACTGGTCTTCTGCAAGCAGCAATCTCTGGGAAGAGATACAGTCATGAGAACTTTAAGCTTATTAAAAATTGCATCAAAAAAAATTTGGGGGTCTTTTCTAAAAGAAAAAACAAAAAGCAAGTGCAATTTATTTTCTTTTATATTAGAAGAGATTTATTTTCTCAATTGTGGACTAATGCATGGCATAAGTTATTTTACAAGTGCTCGGTATAGGAAATGGTAATCGTATAACTAAAAATTGAAGTGGCCATATTTTGTCATCTCTGTGTAGTGCCGTAACAAAAAAATGATTTTTCTTGATAGCTATCTAATAACTATTAGGAGATTACCTTGAGAAGTCCCTCTTTAGATTGTGCTGTTAACAAGGCATCCTCTGTGAGCTAATTACAACGGTTTTGTGGATCCCATTTCTGAATCCAGAGCATTAGAAGACAAGATTAAGAGCAGCCTCTCCAGCTAACTATAGCATATGACAGAACAGAGCGGCCACATTTATCTACCAATAGGACTCCACCATGCTCCAAGCCTACCCCATCTTGGGAATACAATGATTTCCAAAAATGTTGAAGCATAGTTTAAGTAACTTTGAACTTTAAATAGATTCTAGAGGTCGAATTTGGATTTAAATAGAAATTTCATTTACATTTTGTTACCACTCTCAGCTCTTAAGAAAAAATTAATGTTGAATCCCTGTTTCAGTACGGTAGAACTGAAGGAAGAAAGAGGGAAAAGGTAAATCATTTGATGGTTAATGGTCTATTCGCTTGTAGAAATGGTCTAGCCAGTGATATATACATACAACTAATGTATATAACAATTCAGTGGAGGTTTTATTTGTTTTTCTTTAACCATCAAATTGTTTAGTTATAGGTTAAAGGCAAATACGTGGCACTTAATTTATTTACTAGCGCACTGGATTTTAAAAAAAGAAAGCAGGAGGTGGGGAAATAGGCACTTTGACGGCTGTTGAAAGGAAGCCATTTCACTTATATCAGTTGAGATGAGATTACCTTTGAGGTCTGTCACTCTGTGGCATGATACTTTCATAAGAGCTAAGCTTTTTGAAAGCTAAAGAATTGAGGGACATTCCTCTCCCAGAGCCCAGGGTGCACTAAAAATTCAGTGCATTCATGGCCAACTGATTAATAAACCAGTTATGTGCCCACATGTCTTGAGTCCAACCGAGGGTGGCTATTTTATAGTGACAATGGGTGGCTGATTTTTTTTTCCTGGCTCTTTAATTAAAAGCATGAACCCTATTGAGGTAAAGGAAATTTTCTTTTTTTTTTTTTGCGGTACATAGGCCTCTATGTTGTGGCCTCTCCTGTTGCGGAGCACAGGCTCCAGACGTGCAGGCGCAGCGGCCATGGCTCACGGGTCCAGCCGCTCCACGGCATGTGGGATCTTCCCAGACCGGGGCACGAACCCGTGTCCCCTGCATCGGCAGGCGGACTCTCAACCACTGCGCCACCAGGGAAGCCCAGGAAATTTTCTTAATGAACTTTCTCTTTTATATGCTTGAAGAATACTACGCCAATGCAGCAATGAATTGTATCACCAGGGCTCATTTTTTTTAACTCATTTTTTTTCATTGCGGTACAGTTGATTTACAGTGTTCTATCAATTTCTGCTGTAATCATTTTTATTTTTATTGATTGATTGATTGATTGATTGATTTTTGCTGTACGCAGGCCTCTCACTGTTGTGGCCTCTCCCATTGAGGAGCACAGGCTCCGGACGCGCAGTCTCAGTGGCCATGGCTCATGGGCCCAGCTGCTTCGCGGCATGTGGGATCTTCCCGAACCGGGGCACGAACCCGTGTCCCCTGCATCAGCAGGCGGACTCTCAACCACTGCGCCACCAGGGAAGCCCTGCTGTAATCATTTTTAAAATACATCCCCAATTTGAATTTTCTCACTATTACTTAAGGGGAAGCTTTTGCACGCACATAGACTAAGAAAAGGAATTTTTTAAAGAGTATTTTTTTAAGTGCATAAGTAAATTTCAAAGATGGGTACAGGGGAAGGGAAGAGATTTGGGCCTTAGGGATGAGCTAGAACAAGTCAGCCAGGATACAGAGGCTCCATGGGAGAAGCTGAAGGGACCCTGCAGCCATAGGAGGTGACTTGTGAAGACTTATGTGCTGCGAGTCTACACTGTACCGAATCCTCTTTCCCTTTGGTGACACTTCTGTTCATCCCTCCAGCGCATGGACATGGACCGGCGGAGGGAGGATGCCCGGAACCCAAAACGCAAGCCCCGCTTGATGGAGGAAGATGAGCTGCCCTCCTGGATTATTAAAGATGACGCCGAGGTGGAACGGCTGACGTGTGAAGAAGAGGAGGAGAAGATCTTCGGGAGGGGGTCTCGCCAGCGCCGGGATGTGGACTACAGCGACGCCCTCACAGAGAAGCAGTGGCTGAGGGTAGGTGTGGCTTTCTCAAATTCTTGCTACGTGGAGTGTTGTTGGCTCAGAGAAATCAGGGGCCTGAGGCTGGAACTCTTTGAGAGGGACCAGTTGCCCATAGAAGGGGAAGGGCCTCTTGAACATAGATAAAGTCATTCTGCTCTTGCAGTGGAGTCATTCTGCATTTCAAGGCAGGGCCTTGGAGGATAATGAAGAATTGTTTTGCCAGAGCAGAATTGGCCTTTGGAAACACAGGGTTATGAGAGCTATGAGACCCACTAATGTTTTATGACCGATTGCCTTGCCATGCCTCACTCTCTCGGAGTTAGAATCAAAATGTGGAAGAGGGCCTTAGAGGACTTTTGAATTGCCCCCCCTCATTTCATGGTCTGTAATCGGAGTTTCACTTTTGCAAGTCTCGCAGAGAGAGCGTTCAGGACAGCGGCCTCTTCTACCTGCGTTATTTCCTAGACCCGAAGAACATTAACGCTGGAAGGTGCCCTTGTACTCTCTTGGTTTTACAGACGAAGCAGTCGAGGCCCCAAGAGGTTAGGTGATTCCGCAGGACCACACAGCTGGCTAGAAATAACAGAATCGGTGAGCGCTGATGCATTTGGGGGCTCGATGTCAGCTCAATCTGATCTGACCATCGCCAGCGCAGACTAGGGCCTGGGACTCGGATTACTGACACTTGGAAACAGTATTCTGTAGTTTGGGGGTTTTGTTTTTTGTTTTCTCTTCTTTGGAAAATGTCAGTTTCTCATTTTGACTGAGGAGTGTTATCTCCTACTGTTCGAGCACAGAAATATCAAAATGCTCCTAGGAGCCACGTGTGTGAGTGCTGAGGCCAGTGTGAATCTTCCCTTTGAAGGTTTAGCCGTAATCTCCGTTATTGGGAGCAGACTTAGTACCAGGATAGACAGAACAATCAGGGATGTGCGCTCCAGGCAGCGCCGGTAAATGCGTGCTGGAAATAATAAGCGTGGTTGGGTGAAAACCAAACAAAATAGAAGCTGTTTTTGTGAGTTGTTCATTTTATTGAAAGGGAATATAGTTCGCAAGCTTTGTAAAACATGGATTTTAGGACCTGGGCTGTAAGTAGGTAGGTGGGTCAAAAAGCGATGGGGGAAGTATTCTGAGATTGGATATCAAAGGTGGACAGGTCTTGGCACCATTTGAGATGTGACTTACTCAGGATGTTGTATGATGAGAGAGGCATGACCTAAATTTCGAAAAGATTGAAGCCTGTGGTATCCTGAAAAGAAAGAGACTAGGAAAGCATTGCTCATACTTATGGTTGAGCAATGGAATATGAAATGTAACTTTTGTGTGACTTTTACTGTCGCATCCAAATATTCCAGTGGCCTCAGAACATGGTTTTATGGATTTCTTTTGTTTCACTGTTGTGAGGTTGTAGTTGTATAGTTAACATCCATTCTGTAATGGGAAGAGATTTACTTTAATATTCATTTATGAGCTTGGGAAAATTCTTTTCCCTTTCTCTTTTATGTAAGCAGTAATTTGAATACCTGGAATATTGTAGGAGATGAGACAACAACCTAGGCCAACATTCTAAAGTCAGTCTTTATATAAGTATAATCTCCAGACACTACAAGCAAAATAATCTCATTTATTGGGCAAGAAGGTAGCTGAATTTATCATTTTTTCAATAATCAGTGGCAAATGCTCTTCAAAAAACAACGTTTTGAATCTTAGGAAGTTTTCAAGATTAGAATACTTCATTTTTTCTCTTCTTCATTCAGTTTATATCACTGATGATTAGCACCATGCTAACACACAGTAGAAACTCAGTGAATGCTTGTGAAGATTAAATGATAACCTTATAAGAGGAAAGTGGAAAGTTTCTACTTTACCAGTCATGTTAGGATAGTATCTGTGTATCTAGTAGACTTCCTTTCTTTTCTATGTAGTGTTTCTTCACTGGATTCACATCCTTTTGTCCATAACATGCACATCAAAATGGAAAACTAGTTTGTTTTACAAAACTACACCATGAAATTGATGTTCATAGTTTTCACCTTAAGGTGCCTTGCAAGATACCAGGTCACCCAAGAAGGACGAAACTGTTCTCAGTACAGCTTTACTGTAATACAGCTTTTTGTAATCCAATCTTCCGGAAAATGTGCATCCATATTTGGTATGAGCTGGTAACTTGCTATTAACCAGGCCATGCAATTAATGCAGAATGCCTCCTGGCCTAAGCATTCAAAATAGATGCTTGCAGTCGTTTGCTTTCTTGTTCACCAGCAGAAATCCTGTTTAATACTAGCCTGTTAAGCTTTTTGTGGTAATAAAATTTTATTCAAGGGTTTCTCATGGGCCTGGATGTGCAGAGATAGTCTCCACCGGCCGATGACTGAACACAGTGGGCGAACCTAGGCAATGCAGCCTTGAAAGGGAAGTTGGCCCGGACTCTTCTGTGAGAAATGCTGTAGCAGGGCTGCAGTCTCTCTCCTTTCTCCTGGCAGTGTTGTACCAAGCTGGCTTGGTAGAGGCATCGCAGACCCATAGAACCCCAGAGCTGGAGGCAGCTGAATGGAACAGCTCCCCACCCCGTGCTTAGATCACATTCTCTGCAGCACCCCTGCCAAGAGGCTGGCCATCAGTAGAGGAGACACTCTGCATTTTGTCTGCATTTTGACCCCTCCATGGTCAGCCCCAGCTGTTAGTTCTTCCTCCCTGTGAATGAATCCTCTTTCCTGGTAGCTGCTTCTCGCTGGTCCTGATCCTGTTCCCTGGGGTGAACAGAACAATATTTTGTCTGTCTTTAGCGTCACCTCCCACTGGATAAAACGTTCGAGGACTCATTTGCAGTTCGAATGAAGTCCCCTCCCCTCCTCTTTCTTTGGAACTCACCTCATCCTTCAGGGCCCAACTCAAATGCTCCCACTTCTGTGATGCCTTCACAAGTAAATACTAATTGCGTTTTCCCCGGGCTCTTGAATTTCTTGGCCTGTTCTTCTGTCACGGCTCAAATCCAACTTCCTAGCATTCTTGGTAGTTGCCGACATACTTGCTTTCCTGATGCGTTGATACGCTGGATCTTGTTAGGACTTCTGTGTGCAAATAGTCAGTGCCCATCGACTGCCAGATTGAAATAGCCCTGGATTGATGTATAAGAGTATAGCCTCGGATAATGTTCACTTCTGCAACAGATGGACCTAAACACGCCCTATTCGTGGGCCTGTCCAAAAAAGTAGAATTCTGTTTCGCACATAGAAGTCCAAGGTGGGTGTTTCTGGTTGGCGGGGGCAACTGTTCTCCACGTGGCCATTCAGGGATCCAGGCTGAAGAGTCTCTGTCCAGCTTAGTCATCCCTGTGCCTGTGAGCTGGAAGTGGGGAGCACAGCATGGAGTGGTGCGTGTTGAGTTCTAAGGACCAGGCCTGCCTGGATCTCTGTCACTTCCGCTCGCATCCCATTGGCTAGAACTCAGGCATGTGGCCACATTAGCTATAAGGGGGAGTGAGAGATGTGGTCTGTCTGTGGGCCCAGGAAGGTAAGATTTTGGTGATGAGACTGCAGTCTCTGCCTCAGAACACTTAGCTTGAATTGAAGTGCTATGGCCACTTTCTGTGAAAATTTTATTATGGTTTCATCACAAACAGGTTTTATTATATAATCATAGTATGCTAAAAATTCCCACAGTGTCCTTTAGACAATCAGTTTAGTTGGAAGATTTTAAAAAATTGTTCTGTATTCATGTTATTTTAAATGAAGAGGATCACAATTTCAAACACAGCTCAGTTTGTTTGTTTGTTTAAGGTTTTTAAAAATTGTTTTGAAATCCCAGTTTCCATTGAGGAAACCTAAATTTCTTTGGTGTTCGCCAGTCTCAAGTGAACTTCGTCTTTTTTTTTTTTTTTTTTTTTTTTTTTTTTGCGGTACGTGGGCCTCTCACTGTTGTGGCCTCTCCCATTACGGAGCACAGGCTCCGGACACGCAGGCTCAGCGGCCATGGCTCACGGGCCCAGCCGCTCCACAGCATGTGGGATCTTCCCGGACCAGGGCACGAACCCGTGTCCCCTGCATCGGCAGGTGGACTCTCAACCACTGCGCCACCAGGGAAGCCCTGAACTTCATCTTTTGGGAATAGTCAGTTCAACATCCATGCCCTGTATGCGCTTCTTCTCTCCTCTCCTCGGAGCTCCTTCCCATCTTCCTCCCCAAGGTGGCATCTGGATAGAGGGAGAAGCTAGGGTTTCATCATGGCATTGGGGCAGGCATCCTGTCCTGTGGATCTCTGATGGGCTCAATGCAGGACTACTGGTCTGTTCTGTCCCTGGAGGTATTGACGTGCAGCTGGTCCCACCTTATTCTTTTGGCGTCTTTGATGACATGTGCTGTTAAGGTCTGGGGTCCCGGCCCGAGTCTCTAGTGGTCAGCTTTCCTGCAGTCTGAAGTCCCATGAAGACTATCAGCCTCTCCGGTCTTGTAGTGCTCTCAGCTCTTTTGTGCCCTCATTGGGAATCTTCAAACTCTTGGTTGCTTTCTACCCACTGTGCTAGAACAGGCAAGAGAGTTCAGCCCCTTTTTGCAAAAATCGCTGCCTCACCAGCAGGGGGTTGTCAAGCCTGAAGCCTCTAGAATCTGATGGTTGGATGGGTCAGGGAGCTCTTTAAAACAAGCAATACAGAAACATCTTACTTTTGCAAGTTCTGTCAAAGTATCTGACCATATGAATGCACAGTGAGGGACCCTCCCAGAGCCTCGGGAGGGGCTTGTAAAGTGAGAGTCCTAAAGCTCATGTTTCATTAATGCCTTCATAGTAAATGTGCCTCTGGATATTTTTAGAGCCTCATACCTCTTGCTCCCTGCACCAACCCCCCCAAATATACCAGACTTGGAGCCTGAAGGGTGAGTATTCATTTCAGCCCCAGCTAGGTGTACTGCAATTCAGTCCTGGCATGAACTACCCAGAGTTAGACCCCACAAGTTAAAGGGCTCAGTTTCCCCAACAAGACTGGGCTCACTTCCGATGCCAGCCACACTTCGGGCGTCCCTGCACCACCTGCACTGCTGACTGACGGGCTCTAAATTCAGGGGTTCTCATGACCCTCTCAGGTTCAGGAATTCGCTACAGTGAATCACAAGGTCAGGAAAGCACTGCTGGTGGTTACAGTTTTATTATGAAAGATACAAATCAGGAGGACCAGCCAAATGAAGAGGGACATAGGATGATCTCTGGGAGGGGACACAGTTTCCCTGCCATCTCCTCATGGAATTGGGGGGCATCCAGCCCCCGGGCACATCAGTGTGCTCACCAACCAGGAAGCTCCACTGAGCAGAGTTATTACTGGGGTCTCATCTGCATGGGAGGGGCTGGCTCAATGGCTGACAGATACTGCAGGTAGCAATATCCTCAGGGCTGATCTCTCACTGCTCTCCCTCTCAACTCCTTTTCTCCCAGGGCAGAAGGCTCTCTATCTCGCCTTCCTGTCTTATAACAACTTCCCATACACACGTGGCCCAGCCATGGTGCTCTTCACTGTGGCTTCTAGAGCAGTTCTGGGGATCCCTGTCCACCTGGCTTACCTCCTGATTCCAAGGAGCCTTTGGAATTGAGGGAACTCCTCTCCATCAAGGAAGCCTGATTTAGACTGCTGTCTGATGGTAGACTCGCAAATCCTCTTTTGGAAGTCAGTGTTGTCATTTTGTCTTTTTGGGGTCGTCTTTGTTTACCACTTTATCTTCATCCTCCTCAAGGCAATAGGTGACTCCCCTGAACAGGGAATGGTCCCTTTAGAAAGTGTGGAAGAGAATACTAATGTGGTTTTAAAAGTATTATGTCCATTACCATTTTATAGCTTTCCCATGGGGTACCCAAGGTGGTAACAGTGCTCTGTTACGTATTGTGTGTGTGTGTGTGCGCGCGCGCATTTGCACATAACCAGTAATTGGCTCATGTTGATAATTTCTTGGAAAAACATCTTTATTTATGTGTGAGGGCAAGCATTAGTAGAGCTAAATTGGCAGGCATCTGATGAGCCCAAGGGGTCAGGTGTTTTTGGTTTAACTTCAGCCAGGTGTGCACGGGCTGTGATGTTGCTAGTATTGTAGTCATGATTGGGGCAGGAGCTCTGGAAAACTGGGGCGTCTGTAAGGCTAAACAGTGGGAGGGTGAATTCCGGAATGCCTGGTTTTTCTGTTCTTCCTGTCCTTGGTCCTTCTGCCAACTTCAGAATCCTTCCCTTCCTAAACATTTAGTGACATCCCAGCATTTAATTGCCAAGTGATTGATTCGTGCCCTTCAGCACTTGAAGATAATTGGAATGCAATCTAAATTATGTGCTCTGTACAATATTTAACTGCCAGCCTGACGGAGGGAACCAACTTTGGAATATGCTTTTGTTTCAAAGTCGATCTGATGTCTCAGAACTGTAATTTGGAAAGGTTCTTGTTTGCTGGTGTCTCTCACCGCGGTCCTTATGTATGAGTGTGAGGATGCTTCTTTTCGTATACTTTATAAGCCCCTGGTGATGGTATAAGCTCTGTTTCTACAGTGCCCTGTACTGTTCGGTCCCAAACCATGTTATGTAAATGATGGGGGTAAGACTCACTTCCTCAGATCTTTAAATCTCATGATAGACACAGCTAGTTTTAGAAGCCCCAGAATTTCCAGAGGGACCTTGAGGAAAGGCAGCACAGAACATCATTTTTCCCTTCAACCAGTCTGTCACCAGATAAGAGCCTGAGTTTTCCACAATCTCGGTGCCTGAATGACATCTCCATAGTTAGGTCTAACTGACCCCTAAACGGATTTTTGGGGTTTCCCCTTCCCACAGCTCAAAGTGGAGAGAACAGAGTAAGAGACTCCTGAACCATATAATAATAGAGGGAATCAGTAAAGTAACATGTAACAGGAGTAACACGCAGGAGTTTACCTGTGTGTCTTGAAAAGCTACCTAACACCAGGTTGGAAATACAGGATGAGGTCCCGTAGTCAGCTTTCCACTACCACCAGCCTGTGCTAAAACCTACGCAGGGAAAAAGGCAGAGAAATCCAAGGAAAGGTAGTCACAAAGAACTGGAAAAAGTACCGAGAAAGTTTAAAGAAGTTAGGATTTCAAACAAAATATTTGAAATTCTGTTGAAATGCACAATGAGAAATAACAAAATATTTCCTCATCTATACGAAGAGGATTTTTCTCTCTCTAGAAATCTTTGAAACGGGATAATGTCTCCTCTGTTTGGGCTGGATTAAGTACGATATGATCCAGCCTGAAACCAGACAGGGGCTGGAATCTCCTAGCCGTAATCACAGCTGAGAGCATCAGTGATTCTTCGAGATGTCCTTTTCTCCCAAAAGACCTCACTTTACACGGGCAAGGGTTTGGGGGATCCTTTATCTAAAGTATAATGTGCATAATACCTTTAGTATTTTGCTTTGTCACTTTATATCATCTTTCCTTGCTTTTTGTTAAAAGACATAAAAATTCATTTTCTTCTTCTTTTACCAAATGGCATTTTTTAGCTTTTCACCCTGAGTCATCAGACTTACTGGGGCAAAATGGCTAGCAAGCTGCATTTCCGTTTTTATACACAAGGGAGAGCTAAGGCCCTAGAAAATGGATTTGGGTTTTGCCAAATTCAAGGTCCTTCAGCACTTCAGGAAGGAAGTATTGAACTAATTAACGATGGTCAGAGTTGTGAATTGTCTGGGGGAAAAACATTTGATGGTAGTAGAAGAATTTTGATAACTTTCTATAATTTTTATTTTATTCTTAAGTCCATTGGCTAGATTGTTTTCACAGCGATTGGACCTGATATGTTCCTTTTGGTCAAAATTCAGTAGGGTCAGTTGAATAGAAGAAAGTATCCTCAGAGGGCCAACTAAAATACTAAATATATTAAAGGCGAGAAGGGAGAGAGACCTGTTTCAATTGATTTTTAAAACAGTGATGCCTGGAAATTCTAGTCTCAAATTTTTAACCATTTGAAATTGGGGTTCAGCTCTGAAATCTAACTCAGACATTTAAAGTAACCATGGATCTGGCTTACAGATTCTAAGGAGCCCAAATAAGTTCACGTTATCTTTAACCACTGCATAGAAATAGATGGTTTTAGAAATATATGTGGCTGCTTTTCTGAATCAAGATTTGTTTTCTGTTCTGTTCTTTTTTACTTTTTTTTTTTTTTTTTGCTGTACGCGGGCCTCTCACTGTTGTGGCCTCTCCCGTTGCGGAGCACAGGCTCCGGACGCGCAGGCTCAGCAGCCATGGCTCATGGTCCCAGCCGCTCCACGGCATGTGGGATCCTCCCGGACCGGGGCATGAACCCATGTTCCCTGCATCGGCAGGTGGACTCTCAACCACTGTGCCACCAGAGAAGCCCTTTTTTTTTTAAATCAATAAAGCTATTAAATCTTTTTTTTTAATTTATTTATTTTTGACAAATAAAAGGTGTATGTACATAAGGTGTATCATGTGATGTTATGATATAGGTCTACATTGTGAAATGACTTCATTCTCCCAGTGAGGCTTGGGGAAGGTACAGTTTTTTAAAGAAGTTAGAGACAGGGCAGGGGACTTTACCGTTACTGTGCTCATGTCTGGGTGGGTGTCAGAACTATGTCTTTGATGTCTACCTCTCAAGGGAGTTTAGGATTGTGGATAAGAGATTAAAACCTTAGAATCTGATGAACCAGGGTTCAAATCCCAGCTCCACCTATTTTGCCCTGTGACCTTGGGTACCTAGTGTAACCTCTCGTAGCTTCCTTGTAGAATGGGGGAAATACTAGCTCATTCCTCGTAGAATTTTCTGAAGTTTAAATGTGTAACACAGAACTGGGTATATAAAGATTACCAAAAAAATAGCTAGTAAGGGAAAAGTGTTATTTCAGAGAAAAACCTAGGTGATAAGAAAAGAAGAAATAAAACAGTTCTGTTGTGTGTCTCAAATGCAAGGTTTGGGGCAACAGAAGAAAAGTAAAAGGGGTGGAGAAAGAGGCCCCCATCCTCATTCATAAGTGGGATTAAGGAGGGTGACACGTTTCTTTGCTGAGTATGTTATGGGACATGCCCACAGGCTTATTCACCTCAAGCCCTCCAACCTGTACTCACTCAGCTATAAACTCTTTGCATTCTGGTTTTCTACTCCTCCGTGGCTGCAGGAAGAGCACAGGGCTAGCGGTCATAAAGCTGGTATGTGGGTCCCTGCCCTGCTGCCAGCTAGGTGTGTGATCTTGGTCAGGCCTCTTGATCCGGGGTGGAGTTGCATTCTCTTTAACGTGCTGGGTCTCCTCCACCTACCTAAAGACAACCTCTGAAATCACATGAAGCTGGTTTCTTTTTCCTTCTTACTGTGCTTTTAGTAATGATCATCCCCTGCTTTCTGATCAGTGGGTCCATTGATGGAGGCTGTTAAAAAGCACATTCCAGTCAACGCCCATTTATTGAACATTGCGGTGCATGCATGGGGAGAGTGGTGTTAGTTGTCAAACTCGTGTTCCTCACCGTGGCTGGCCTGCCTTATTAGTGCGATTAAGAGCCAGATTTGAGAAATGCTATTAGAGATAACATTGCACACTTAGCCACCTTAAAGAGCTTGTCAAGAGCAGGTCTCTAGGTGTACGCAGATGGGAGTTAATAGAGATTAAAAGATTGTGAGATGAACTAACTTTGGTAGGGCTTTTAACTGTTCAGGAATCAGCAGAGTTTAAACAACATGCATCCTCCTTCATGTTAGACTTTTAGTGTCATGTCTCCAGGGATGTTATTGACGAGTTTCCCTCCTCCCACCCTCAGACTCTGGAGGACGGAAGGGCTGCTGCTCTTTGGCACATGGTGTGGCCTCCAAACACGGTCGGCAATGGCGTTCCATCTCCTGGCTATTTCTGGGAGACCCGAGCCTCCCTAACAGCCACACCTGTACTCCTCGGGCTTTCTCGCCACCCTGCTTGGCCTCCAGTGGAGGAGAAATACGGCATAGTGTATCCCCCATCCACCTTGACAAAAGAAAAAGGGATTGGGGGATTTAGGTACCAAAACGATGAGTTGAATGAAGCATGTGACATTTGCAGATTGCTGGTGTTTTAGAGAATAACTTTCCTCTTTGTTCAGGACAGTTCAGGTGGCTATTCAGAGAGGTCAGAGGGCACTTTCCAAAGCACATAGCATCTCTGATGACCCCCTACCCCCAGCGCCGCTCCCCACATCAACCCCTCCGGCAGCCTCCCTCAAATATAATTGAATCCAAGCACTTTAACAGGGTCTCCAAGGCCATGGCCATCTGGCCTCTGCCTGGCCCTCGAATCTCATCTTCTCTTGCTCTCTGGGTGGCTGCCGCACTGGGCTGTCTTTCTGATCCTGTGCACTTCCAGGAAGGCTCCTTCCCAGATTGTCCATGGTTGTCTCCTTGTCCTAATGGTCGCTTTCCAGACAGACCCTCCCTGACTACCCTAGCTGAAAGAGCCAGGCCCTGCCGGTAAGTGTCACATAACCTATGTTAATTTCTTTATCGCCCTCGCCACCATCTAAAGGTTATCTCATTGGCTTCTTCCATCGGTACTAAGCTCCAGGAAAGCCAGGGACCTCTCCTGTCTAGTCCACTGCCATATCCCAGCACTGGGACAGTACCTCATGCATAGTAAGCACTCCATAAATAGTTGTGAATAAGTGAATGTACCAGCCAGAGACGAGGGCTAGGAGAGAAGGTTTGGTTACACTCCATGTCCTTTTGGTTACGTCAGTAGAATCCTGTGTTGTTGTTGTTTACCAGTGTGGATCAAGGTAGAAATTACTGGCATTCTTTCCCATTAGATTCACAATCTGTGTCTTCATGTAAAGATTTCCTACCTAAAAGAATGCTAAAGGCATGCAGTTTTGACATAAGTGCTCTTGAGGTTTTCAAGAGTTTGAAGGCTCTGTTCTAATTTCAGAACACACTGATGAAGATTGTTTAAATACGCATAAAAAATACAACCATTGCTTCAACCCAGCTATTCCTTGGAAATTCTCCTAGATTTTACAACAGCTGTCTTCCAGCTTAAACCCTCATTTCTTTTTCAACAAAAACCAGATTAATATATCTAATCTAACTCAAAATGAAAAGGCGAAAAAGAAAGTACTAAATTAATTGGGTTTTCATTTCTATTTTTGTACAAGAGAGCCTCCAACGGAGAATGCTGATTTTAAGTATAAGACCATGTACCTTTTATGTGGCTTCCTTTCTTATTTTCTATTAAAGAATGTTGAACTGTCGGAATCATGAGAAATTGTAGACAGGACCATGAAACTTTGCTGCAGGCAAAGCTGGATTCTTGTTCTGCCACTCCTACTGAAATCCAATATTTAAGGTCTCTATGGTCGTAGTCCATCGTAAAAAGTATATTCCTAATGCACGACACCGTTTTTTAAAAATATCTTTCCCTTGGGCCTTGTAGAATATTTTCCAAAGATTATTTAAAATGATATCCTCAAAACTTCAGCTTTACCGAGGCTGCCAGTAGTTCTGTTCTCTTCCATAGTTTGCCTCTCCTAACTTAGTGGAATGCCAGGCCTCAGGGCATCAGGATATCAGGGCTCTGGTTCCAGATGTATTATTGTTTGGTTGTGTGACATCTTGGATAAGTCAGTTCACCTCCCTGGGCCTGTTTTCTTGTCAATACATTGGAGTCATGAAGTAAGAGATGGGGGTGAGGAAGAGAGCACAGCCCGTCTCTCCTGCCTGCCCTTCTTTCCTTTGGCTTTGTCTTTGATGGCCCTAGAAAGGACTATGTGGGTTTGCCCTGGTCTGGATCCAACTGACACTCGACCGCCAGGAACTAAAACTCAGAGGGGTGTGGGTGAGATTTTTCTCCTTGTTCTTAGCCAGGCTTTCTCTCAAAAATGCAGCCTGACAAGGGGTTCTGTAGCATGTTGGTGGACTCAGTACCTGATCTAGTGTACAGGACTAACTGGTTGTTGGTAACGTTTGGATAGTTGAGCTGAGTCCTGTGTGCTGACAGTATATGATGGACAGGATACCAGCGTGGTCGAGCCAGTGAAGGGAATACCTACCTGCCAGCGGGGGCTGCTTTCTCTACTCAGGTAGCTGGGGGCTTCAGCAATTCTGTACAGACCAAGACCAAGAATTTTCTAGTTCTTTGCCATCAGTAAGAAACTACCCACCTTGCCATTTTTTTTTTAATCCCTTGTACCAAGCAGAGTACAAAACAGCTGCTAAAAATGGATCTGTTTTGTTCATTGAAACATATCAACTCTCCTCGCCCAAGTATCAAGACCAAATCTGTTTGCATTTACTTTAATTAAAAAAAAATACACTAATGTCATGGGACATTATTGGAAGGTCTGGGAAGGATATTGTGGCGTCTAACAGATTACATTGTTAACATTCCACGGGAATCCCTGGCATGAACATGTGTTTTTGCAAAAGAATTAACAAACCCAGTTTAGGGGTTTTATTTGCCACCATTTTATCGTGTTACATAAATCTAATGAATGACTGTTTATTAGTAGTTTTATGAATTGTATCTTTCTGCGTTTTTATAGTCAGCACCCAGAACACCTGGAGCTTAATATTTTTTAAGAAAAGTAAAGTTTAAAATAAAGTTTATTTGAAGGGATTTTCTCCATCATAAAAGCATAATGAGAAATATGGAAGATGGAGGGAAAGAAAACAGAATCACCTGTGGTCTCATTGACCTTCACACCTAGGTTGGAAAAGGAGCCAAGTAAAATCACAGACAGGGATTACTTTGGTGCCCTTACGTTCAGGATTATTTTTAACCTGTTATGAGGCTTGGCTCTTCTGTAGAGTTTCAATAAATCCCAAGCCATGATGACCATCAGGCCCCAGCCTGTTGTTGGTAGCATTTGCATGTCCTTCCATTCAGTCTTAAGAACACCCTGTTTTCCTGGGCACCCACTGCCAAGGGACTGACTTTTTTTGTAGGACCATTAAAGCACATGTGGGGGCTTGCCTTCCCACACTAGAATAGCGATTTTTGCTTCTTCTCATAAACAGGGCTTTTATGTCTCCACTTCAAGTTTCACAGGCTGTTTTCCCCTCTCTTTTAAAGACAGCTTTCCGATTCCACCAAAAAACTGTGAGAACTCAGTAATAAATGAATTCAGTAAAGTGACAGGGTACCAAAAAAACAGTATGCAAAAGTCAGTTGTGTTTCTATATACCAACAACAAATTATCAGAGAGAAAAATTAAGAAAACAGTCCCCCTTAGAATTGTATCAAAAATGATAAAATACATAGGAATAAATTTAACCAAAGAGGTAAAAGACCTGTACACTGAAAACTGTGTCACTGGTGAAATAAATTGAAGAAGACACAAAGAAATGGAAATTTCTATTTCATGCTCATGGATTGGAAGAGTTAGTCATGTTAAAATGTCCATATTACCGAAAGCAATATATAGATTCAGTGCAATCCTTATTAATTCCAATGACTTTTTTTTTTTTTTGAGTTTTTGTGGTATTATATTTAGTTATCTTGGCTGGTTTAATCACATTGTTGTTGTTGTTTATTTTTTGGTTGTGCCACACGACATGTGGGATCTTAGTTCCCCGACCAGGGATTGAACCTGCACCCCCAGCATTGGAAGCGTGGAGTCGTAACCACTGGACTGCCAGGGAAGTCCCCCAATGACATTTTTCACAGAAATAGAACAAACGATCCTAAAATATTTATGGAACCATAAAAGACCCTGAATAGCCAAAGTAATCTTGAGAAAGAAGAACAAATCTGGAGGCATCACTCTCCCTAATTTCAAACTGTATCACAAAGCTGTAGTAATCAAAATGTTATGGTATTGGCATAAAAACAGATACACAGATCAGTGAAACAGAATAAAGAGCCCAGAAGTAAACCCATGTATATATGGCCAATTAATTTATGACTATGGAGGCAAGAATATACAATGGAGAAAGGAAGGTCTCTTCAATAAATGGTGTTGTGAAAACTGGACAGCAGAAGGATAAAACAAGACCACCGTCTTATACCATACACAAAAAATTAACTCCAAATGGATCAAAGACTTGAATGTAAGATCTGAAACAATAAAACTCCTAGAAAAAACCGTAGGCAGTAAGCTACCTGACATCAGTATCGGTGATGAATTTTGTATCTGACTCCAAAAGAAAAGTCAGTAAAAACAAAAATAAACAAGTGGGACTACATCGAACTAAGAAGCTTCTGCACAACAAAGGAAACCATCAACAGAATGAAAAGACGACCTACTAAATAGGAGAAAATATTTGCAAATTATATACCCAACAGGGGGTCAATATCCAAAATATATAAAGAACTTATAAAAATAGCAAAAAAAAAATCTGATTAAGAAATGGGCAGACGATCTGAATAGACATTTTTCCAAAAAAGACATACAGATTGCCAACAGGCATATGAAAAGATGTCTCATCATAAAGGAAATGCAAATCAAAACCACAGTGACATCACTTCTACCTGTTAGAATGGCTATTCTCAAAAAGACAAGAAATAACAAGTGTTGGTAAGGATTTGGAGAAGAGGGGACCTTCCTGCTGGTGGGAACGTTAACTGGTGCAGCCACTATGGAAAACAGTATGGAGGTTCCTCAGGAAATTCAAAATAAAACTACCATATGACCTAGCCACTCCACTTCTGGGTATTTATCCAAAGGAAGCAAAATCACTACCTTGAAAAGATAATATGCACCCCCATGTTCACTGCAGCATTACTTACAATAGACAAGATACGGGAACAACCCAAGTGTCCATCAGTGGATGAATGGATAAAGAAAATGTGGTGTGTATATGCAATGGAATTCTACTCAGCTGTAAAAAAGAACAAAGAAATCTTGCCATTTTCAGCAACATGGATGGACCTTGAGGAGATTACGCTAAGTGAAAGAAGTCATACAGAGAAAGACATACCATATGATTTCATTTATATGTGGAAATTAAAAACAAAACAAATGAACAAACGAGAACAGAATGATGTTTGCCAGAGGGGAGGAAGGTTAGGGAGTAGGTGAAAATGGGTGAAGGGAGTCAAGAGGTACAAACTTCCAGTTATAAAATAACTAAGTCATGGGGATGGAATATACAGCACGGTGACTTATAGTCAGTAATACTGTAGAGCACACTCGAAAGTTGCCAAGAGAGTAAACCCTAAAAGTTCACATTGTGTGGTGATGGATGGTAATGGGACTTATTGGCGGTGATCCTTTTGCAAGGTATAAAGATGCTGGATCATCATGTTGTACACCTGAAACCTATATAATGTTATATGTCAACTGTACCTCAATAAAAAAAATTTTTAAGAAGTAAAGATAACTTTTCACCTCTCTCCTGTTACACAGTTGGTGTTTTGTTTTGTTTTGTTTTGTTTTTACTGTCATTAAGTCAGTTCACATCACACCATACCCCTCCCTAGGACTGAGTTCTTAATCCAAGTTTATTCCCATAGAATTTTCAGGACTTTTCTTGAGCCAAATCAGACCCTTTCTCTCTCAGCTCCTGTACATCCTCTCCCTTCTCTGTACCAGACAGTGCTAGGCTGAGTGCTGTAAATACACATCGCACCTTAATACCCTTACAGACTTGGACTGGGTATTATTTCTCCCATTTTACAGATGAGGCACTAAGCCTCATAGGCCTGGAAGATGGTTTTGGGATTTAGCATTTAGTTTGTTTTTAAATATTGAATGTTGAATGTATTGCCTTTTAGATTTTGAAAACGCACATCAGGGCAAGTCTGTGGGAGTATGGGGCTTGGTAAAAGACAAATCACATCCCAGTTCACAGCCCCTTTTACCCACTCAATGTACCTCCTCCTGGCCTGCTATTTCGGCCGCTGCTTGAAAAGGTGCAGGAGCTCAAGTCAGATCAGCAACAGGTGAATCTCTTGATGACCCTGGGAGGGCCCGCTGCTGGAGAATGTTGAGACAGCCTCCGGGACGGGAGGTAAGACGCACCTCGTGAAGGCTGTTAGCCCCACCACTCCTCGAGAAAAGGCCTCCTTTGTGGGCTTCCTTCTACCCAGCAGCGGGCTCGGGGCTTTTGGGGACTCAGGTCAGTTTCTCTACCCTTCTTGTTGCCTTTTTCTAGGGGGCCCAGGGCCCCTCCCTTTCTCTTTACCTGTTCACTTGAGTTGCCCACACAGCTCTGCCTCTGAGCTAAGTGAGCTGTGTTGATCTTCGTGGCTTGTCCCGCTTAGAGGGTCCTTTCTGCCAGTGGGGTTGGATATCTTATTTAAACCATTTAACACCCAAAGCTGGATCAAGGCAGAAGATTGTATAATTACCAGTTAAAATAGAGGCAGTTTAAAGAGGTGAGCTGCAGCAGGGCAAACAAAACGCAAAAATCTTCATTTTGCCCCATTTATCTGGCTTAGTTTAATTCGCTGTATAATCCTGTAGCCTTTCCCTGAACGGTGATCTTTTAAGCCAGACCTTAGAATGTACTTCCCTGGTAAACCCTGTCATTTTGAGAAGGAAAAAGAGTAAACAGTAAAGACTTAATTTTATTTCAGCAAGATTTTGGGGTCCCACTGGTAAGCAAGGCATCAATCTAAATGCCTTGGGAGGCTATTTTTATTTAAATGACTTTTTAAAAAAATTCCAAAAGAGATTTCAGACCGATAGGAGATTCAGACATATTTTAAGACAAAGCCAAAACTCATACCAAGCAGATTTAAATAAATAGTGAATAAAAGTACCTGTAATATACTGTGAAATTACAGGGGAAAGAGATCAAGTACAGTATTATGAATGAAATGGCATTTTAGCCGTTTCTGAAAAGAGATGAGCAAGATTTGGATAGGAATGAGGGGTCCGGAGGGTCAGGGTGCCAGGCTAAGGGAGCCGCAAAGAGACATGGAAATGTGACTCACGCTACTGTGCCCCTGTGTTGGGAGCTGAGAGTTTTTTGTTTGCGGTACGCGGGCCTCTCACCGCTGCGGCCTCTCCCGTTGCGGAGCACAGGCTCCGGACACGCAGGCTCAGCGGCCATGGCTCACGGGCCCAGCCGCTCCGCGGCATGTGGGATCTTCCTGGACCGGGGCACGAACCCGTGTCCCCTGCCTCGGCAGGCGGACTCTCAACCACTGCGCCACCAGGGAAGCCCGGGAGCTGAGAGTTTTTATAGAGACTGGAGTGGAAAAGAAAAACTAGGGTGGAGGCTCTGCATGACCAAAGAATCTGGGCTTTATTGTCTTCCACAGAAAGAATGGCAAGCCTGAACATTTCTGAAATCTGAGAATGAGTGATGTGTCCCTCCATTTAAATGGAGAACAGATAACCATTTGCATTATAAAGGATGAATTTAAAGGGCCCAAGGGAGAGGATGAGGAAGATCTCTTAAGGGAGGCCATTATACAATATTTGACCCTGTGAAGGGAAAACGAGACCAAGGGCAAGGAGATGACTGTTGATCAACTATTTTAGAGGTAACTGCGGTGACTGACAGGACGTGGCCTATAAGAAGGGAAACTGATGATTTTAAAGATTTTAAATAGAAATTCAGGATAATTGGGGGTGGGGGTAGGGAATGCTGCTGCTCTTCAATGAAATAGAAGGATCCAGAAATGAAACACTCGTTCTGTTGGAAGAAAAGTGATGGATTTAATTTGGCACTTTGGGTAGGATATTGGAAATCCTGGCTGGCTACTCCAAAGAGAAGGCCAGGCTAGAGAGAGAATTTTTGAAACTGAGTGCCTTGAGGTCCCACTTGAAGCCAGGGGCAGTTTGGATCTCCACGGAAGATTCTACGTCCCGAATACGGGATTGGCCTCCTCACAGGTACCGGCCATCAATAGTGAGGGGCTGCTCAGAGAGCACCCGGCACATGGAGAATTGTGAGTCTGTGTCCAGCCTGCTCGGCAGAAGGCACCCCCGTCTAGGAGCCTTCACGGGGTGTGTCTCAGAGCCCCTCTAGGAGAGCGGTTTGGAAGTTCCCCAGCAGCAAGTCCTCCCAGGCTCGTTAAGAGACATCTCACCTGTTGCTGATGAGGACATCAGACCTATTAGTGATGCCTGCTGTGTACTCAGAAGGGGCGACTGACCACAGCTGACTGCCTATTTACAATCAGTGAGAATGAAAAAAAAAAAAAAGAGGGCCTGAGGAAAACTTGGGGAACCTTTACTTAAGGGAAGGAAAATGTGGTGAAAAAAGGTAGGAAATCCCAAGACCAGAGCGTTTAAAGGAAAAAGAGATTTTAAATAAGGAGCAATGGAAGAGAAATAAAATAGGCTTTAGAGGAGATTAATGGATATGGGATACAGGAAACTTTGGGCAACTTTTGAAAAATATCAGTGTCCTGGTTGCCAAAGGAATTTTACTGTGTGGTCAGGAAGGAGAGTCGTCAGTATCGACGACTGTAGAAGTTGATAGTAAAGGGAAGGTGAGAAGTGGGATGAGGACTAGAGAGGGATGTAGGGAAGATAGGGTTTGATGCTAGAGTTGATAACTTTGTATTTGAGGGTTAACAGAGAAACATCTAGAACAAATAACACTTGAACTCAATCGTAGTATTCACTAAGCTGGTAGATATCTAGGAGCAGTTTTCCCAGGGAACCCTGTCTAAACGCTGAGTTTGTGTTCGACTGTATTTATACTCCCTAAATTTTCCTTCCCAGTACTGTAGGGGAACTGAGAAAAATAAGGCATAGTCTCTAAGGGGGAAAAAAAAAAAGACCTTTCACAGCTGGAGAAGATCTGAGTAGAGAGTGGATCACTGAAGCAGGGACCACAATCATGAATACGAGGGTTTGGGAAAGACACTCCAGGTGCGGAGCGTGAGAAATCACAAAGACGGGAAGAAGCGTAGCATGCTCTGGGGAGGGACCGGGCTTGTGATCCTTGTTCTGCGTGTGTTCCCATACCAGGAAAGAAGGCAGGTCAGCAGGGGGAAGATCAGGGCCTGGTGATCCCAAGGCTCTAGGCATGAGACTTGAATTGATTCACTGAGGAAAACTTAAGAACGCCAATAGGGCGGTCACGTGATGTAAGGGGTATTTAAGATCTGACCAATGGGGTGTAGCCCATAACGACATAGGAAGTACTCAGAACGGAGCTGTGGCGTCTCAGTGCAGGGGAGAAAAGGACTGGATGACCAGAAAAAGAACAAGCAAGCTAATAGGACATTCCTTGTGACCCGTATTCCAAAAAGGAAAAAAAACAGCAGAAGCTGCCTTGACTGAAATAATCAGAACCAGTAGTCGGCCTGTCAGTGAAAATATTGGTTAAGGTGAGAAAATGACACGTCACTTGTATGTAGATGAAAACTTTAATGAAAAACGTAAGGTATATCTGTTTGCCACATTTTTTATGTAAGGCTGGGGTTTCCTCTGAGCCTGCTTACTAGAATACGGTGGTCTATCTTGCATAAGTGCCACACATTATGTATCACTTAGGATTTCCAGTATTGCTGTTTTTAAGAGTGAGAATCTTTTTTTTTTTTTTTTTGGTGGTACGCGGACCTCTCACTGTTGTGGCCTCTCCCATTGCGGAGCACAGGCTCCGGACGCGCAGGCTCAGCGGCCATGGCTCACGGGCCCAGCCGCTCCGCGGCATGTGGGATCTTCCCGGAGCGGGGCACGAACCCGTGTCCCCTGTATCGGCAGGCGGACTCTCAACCACTGCGCCACCAGGGAAGCCCAAGAGTGAGAATCTTTAAAAAAAGAACTTTTAGCTTTATTGCAGTATAAATGACAAAGCTGTAAGATGTCAGTTATACGTTGTGCTGATTAGATACATGTTTGCATTGTGGAAGGATGCCCCTCGTTTAGTTAATTAACCCATCCTTCACCTGAGGGAGAATCCGAGTACTAACAAAGCAAACTGAGGGCAGGCTCTTCCCAAATTATAGGAGTCTAGTCCTTGCCACATTCCGCAGTATTTTGATTTGTTTTTAAGCAACTGGTCTTTTATATCTTCGATTGTACTCACTGTTTATAGAAATAAGAACCCTATTTCTTTTCACAACTATATTTAATTTTATGTAACATCTAATTGAATTATGTAGTTCCAATAACAAGCATAACTGGCATCAAGATGCTGGGCAACACAGTTGGGTGTTGGTACAGAGGCAGGTGGAGAGAGCAGAGGTCCATGCTGTGGGTAGAGTCTTGAGTGGAGGTCCATTGAGGGGGCCTTCTGGCTTCCCTCAGATTTTCTTTTTTGTTGTTGTTGCTGTTTTTTTGCGGTACGCGGGCCTCTCACCGCCGCGGCCTCTGCCGCCGCGGAGCGCTCCGGACGCGCAGGCTCAGTGGCCATGGTTCACGGGCCCAGCCGCTCCGCGGCACGTGGGATCCTCCGGGACCGGGGCACGTATCCCCTGCATCGGCAGGCGGACTCCCAACCACTGCGCCACCTGGGAAGCCCAGATTTTCTTTTTTTTAAATTGTAGTTATATATAATTATACAATTATTTATTTATTTTTGACTGCATTGGGTCTTCGTTGCTGCGTGCCGGCTTTCTCTAGTTGCAGCGAGCGGGGGCTGCTCTTCATTGCGGTGCGCGGGCTTCTCATTGCGGTGGCTTCTCTGTTGCAGAGCACGGGCTATAGGCGCATGGTCTTCAGTAGCTGTGGCTCGCGGGCTCTAGAGCGCAAGCTCAGTAGTTGTGGCGCACGGGCTTAGTTGCTCCACGGCATGTGGGATCTTCCCGGACCAGGGCTCGAACCCCTGTCCCCTGCATTAGCAGGCAGATTCTTAACCACTGTGCCACCAGGGAAGTCCCTTCCCTCAGATTTACTCAGGTGTGCACCCTGTAAAATTTCTCTAGATGCTTTATTTCTGGAATGCATTTTAGGACATGTCTTTTACATAGGAATGCCACTGCGCATTAGAACCCGTCCCTGTGTTTGTCTGCCCCATGCAAATTGCTGACCATGTGTTTGTTGTCGGGATCTCTGATTGTGCCCATGTTGATTTCAGCTGGGGATTCCCAGCAAACTGCTAGTCCTGGCTTAGGATACCACAAAGGTATGGAAACAGCGCAAGGCCAGAATAGTGCTAAGTGTGCTTACTAGTAAACCCTGGTCATATTTACCTCTGTACTTGTTTGTTTGTGCTTTAAAACTAGAGATTCATTTTCAAGTTTATTGCATTGCAAATTGTGTTTGCAACATATGTATATTGCTTAGCTAACTGGGTCTCAAAATTCTGTTTTAGCTTTATTTTTAGCTTTATTGACTTGGCATTAAACAAAGCAGGACAGTCATATTTGACAAATAGCCTTGTGTATACTTAGAAGTACCATACAGATACAACGTGAGCAAATCTAAATCTGAAATTATTGTACATCTCCCAGTTGGCTTCTCAACTTTAACTGGAACCAGACATTCCTCTACTGACACTCTCATAATGTGTGTGTGTGTGCATGTGTATGTGTGTGTACATATCTGTATATGTGTTCATATGCATGTATCTATATAGCCTAACCAGATACTTATGTGTGTTGTGTTTATGGAATTGTGGCCTCTTTGGGACCAGCTACTCTTTCTCCTTCACACAGTATACTCTTTGCATATCCTGTTTGTTTCCTGTTATCCTTTTTTGTTTCCTGTTTGTTCATGGTTTATAGTAATAACATCTCAGGCCTACATGCTACCTCATGACCTTCATTCAGCTTCAACTCTCACACCAATGTGGAATGCTCTTCCACATTTGTAGTTCAAATTCCTAAGGGAAATGAACTAACTCAGCCACTCTCACTTGCATTTATGCAGAGACCCTCAAGCCAGGCCCTGCACAAGCCTAAAAACAGCCCATCCTGAGAACAGGGGCCCATTCCCAGTCCCACAGGGTGAGACCAGGGCAGGGAGGAGTTGCCTAATTTGGAACGTAAATGCCAGGCAGGAGGTGCTGAGGGCAGGATAGTTTCCCTTACACTCTAGGATGGCGTGAAAGATAAAGGCTGCCATCAGTTATTCAAAGGGATGTTTTATATACATACAAGCAGTCTTTTCTTTGCCCCATTGCAACACGTACAAATTTCCATTACTGTGATAGAGTTAAGAAAATCAGTCCCCCAACAACAAATTTCGGTTATCATATGTATTAGTTTGCTTGGGCTACCATAACAAAGGACCGCAGACTGGTTGGCTTAAACAACAGAAATTGCTCTTCTCGTAGTTCTGGAGGCAATAAGTCTGAGATCAAGGTATTGTCAGGGTTGTGTGTCTGTGTCCTAAACTCCTCTTAGAAGAACACCGGTCAGAATGGATTAGGGTCTGCCCTAATGACTTCATTTTACCTTAGTTAACCTCTTTAAAGGCCCCATCTGCAAATACAATCACATTCTGAGGTACTTGGGATTAGGACCTCAACATAAGAATTTTGCAGGGGGACACAGTTCAGCCCCTAACACCGTGGAATACTAACTGTGTAAATGATAAGCTTTGCTGCTAGCTCTTCAGTCCACAAATCACTATATAAATAACAGATGCATATCATGATCAGTGACCAATCACATCACTTTTTCCAAAGTGTGCTGGTGATTGGTCACTGAGCATCTGTTGCTCAGTCCATTTACAGACAGCAAAGCATGCGGTTGTGGTGGCTCCTCATGTCCCAGTGATAAACCCACAAAAATAATCAGGAGAGGAAACTGATGACCAGATGTGGAAGTGGAGCAAAGAGACAGAAAGTAACAACACAGGAAGAGAAATTGGATGTGTGTAGAAGATTTGAAAAGGGCAACATCAAGCTGAACATAGGAGTCCTCATGAAACTACAATACAAATCATACTGGAAAAGCCCCATGAATATAAAAAGCAAGCTAAAGTCACCTTAACGTATTTTAGTGTAAATTGCACTAGGAACATGAAGCCACTTATGGTTGAATTTGAGTATTTACTTTGGATTGAAGACTATAACAATAAAAAAAAAAAAATCCTATCAGTTTGCTTAGTGCTCAGGCCGAAGTGTTGAATTTAGTTGCCACATTGAAAGAAAAGGGTAATTACAAGGAAACTGGAGAAGAACATACTACTGCTGGTAAAGGCTGGTTTCATCGTTTCAGAAATGGGCATGAATTGATTATTGTTGAGTGGGCTTGGTGGTGCTGCCAGGGCACATAAGGGCATGACTGTGAAATCTGCACCCAGGTTCCAAAGATGAGTTAGGGCAGGAGGTTGTGATGATCACAAATGTTTACTGCTGATGAGACAGATCTTTTTTGGAAGACAACCATATCAAGAGCTTAAGTGAAGAAAGATGTAGGATCACAAAGTGGCCTTTGGAGTGGAATCTAGATATTCAGCCAGAAGAACTTAGTGAAGGCGAACTTACCGACATAATGAAGAAAATGGTTGTGATGAAAAAGATGAAGATGTCCCAGAGGAAGTGACACCAGCCAAAAAAAAGAGAGAACTTCACATTAAGGGAACCTGAGAGATTTCAAGACATTGAAAGGGCAAAGGATAAAATGGTGAAAGCTGATCCCTGGCAATTTGCCAAGGCTTAGAAAAGACTTGCTCTGTATCCTAAGCTATTTGATGAGAAGAAAAAGAAGCCAAGTGCTATCCAGATATTCTTGATACATTTTCTACCATTTTAATGTCATATTTCTAATGTTTTGAATTAGTATTCTAAATACTCATTTTACTGTTTTTCATTTCCCTGTACATGCATAACCCACAGTAAGAGTTCTCAGTGCTTTGATACAAGTTTGTCAGTGTCATGGAATGATCATAATTTTCCCATTGATTATCGGAATGACTTTGTTGGGTTTCTACTTGCATGGTCATTTGTATGGTCCCTCACTTCCACACAAAACAAGGACTGCATATGTGTGTGTGTGTGTGTGTGTGTGCGCACATGTGCGTGTTATATGTGTCTGTCTGTCTTTGCTGGAAGTCTTCCTGAGATGTGCCATGTTATGTTTTTATTTGTGTTATTCACCTAAGCCTAAGCATAATGTAGCCTTTTCCTGATGATTCAGAGTCATCCTTTGTGCTGTAAAGTAGAATAACCTCCAAGTTAGAGTGTGATTTATGCAGCCAAACTTCCAGATTTCACGTCCTGGGTCTGTGACTTATTTAATTTTTTATTTGAAGTATAGTTGATTTACAATCTTACATTAATTTCAGGTGTACGGCATAGTGATTCGGTATTTTTACAGATTGTACGCCACTAAAAGTTACTACAAGATAATGGCTGTAATTCCCTGTGGTACGTAGTGTATCCTTGTTGCTTACCTATTTTATACAGAGTAGTTTGTATCTCTGAATCCTGTATGCTTAGTCTCTCTGTGCCTCAGTTTCCTCATCTGTAAAATGAGGAGGATAACAGGATCTCATAGTGTTGTGAGGATCGAATGAGCAAATGTGTATAGAGCACAGAGTGCCTGGCAACATGGTGAACAGTGTGCTAGCTGCTACTCTTGCTGTCAGTGGTGATGGTGGTAATAGTAGAAGGATTCAGGATGCCATGTATCTTAACATGTATTGAAATTGATGTGCTTTCCTTCCTCTATGAAATGGCCTCAAACTGCTGTGCTCTTGATATCTTGTGTTGCTTTACTTACGTGGCCTCCTCCCTTGTAACCTGGCTCTTGGAGGCCTTCTTGACATCTGCCTCGAGCAGAACAAGCGCCCTACTCTTAACCCCTGTCTCATTTGAATTTAATGCTTTAACCATGGTGGGTTTACAGATGAGAGAATTGGTCTTGTGCTGGTGGCCTGTAAGCCTGGGTGAGGGCTCCATTCCTCCTGGACGGCCTGTCACAGGGAAGCCCAGAAGAGCACTGTTTATTTGGCTCCAGGACTTGTGCTTCGGCATTTGTCATCATCTCTAAATGAGGTTATACTCCTAATCATTGTGTTTTACCTATCTGTCTCAGAAGCATTAAGTTATTGTTTGTAAGCATTCACATTATACCGCAATCTGTTACCTTCTTTTGGCATGTCTTCATTTTTTTAGTATCCTGAGGACCTCAAAGTACACAGGTGGCCCAGGCCCCCCAGAGAAGCCCTGATCTAGAAACAAGCAGGTGGAGTTCTGGCTCTTAGGACTTGATAGTAACTGGATGTATGGTCTCAGGGTAAGAAAGCAGAAGTGTATTTCTTTTAATTCTCCATTGTTGCTCTAAACCTCTTGCAGGCTCCCAAGTTCTCTCTTGGGTTCTGTGGTTGATTCCACCAAGGGGGCTGGAGCATAGCACGTGCCTAACTCGCAAGAACAAAGGTGTTAATACATTAGGTTTGTAATGTGGTAGGGTCTACGGGACCAAAGGTTTTGGGGGGCCTCCCTCCACTAAATCTAAGTCATTCTCTGGATAGAGTATTATGTTTAATACTGCCCCAAAGGTCCATAGTTGGTCTTGTGGCTGAAATAGTTTTTATAGTCCCTATACTTTTTCCTCTTCCCAACCCCAAATTTCTTTTACCTGAAATATGTGCTAATCTACTTTGTCTCATCTGTATAAAGTGTGGTTCCCCTTTTCCCCTCCTCCTCCAGGTGTCCTTATGTGGCTTCCTTATGTCATTAGTGGGGAAAGAAAGAGCCTTGGGTCATTTTTGCAAAAGTATCTAAAGTTGTCAAACAAGAAACTGAAAAGCTCTCAGTACCAGAAATGCAGTAAAACTGAGGCTCCACCTGCTTTCCCTTAATGACCAGCATTGTACATTTCAGTCCCCAACTCAGGGAGAGCTGGTATCCCAGTTGCCTGACAAACGAGTGAAATAAGAAATGAGGGTCTTTCAAATGATCATCAGTTAACTGCACCCCAGAGGAAAAAAAAATTTTTTTTAACTGTGCTAAAATCCTTAGTCTTCAGATTAAGCTGTTTCATTTCTTGAGTATTTGAGGCATTTGTTAACAACAGAATAAAGTCTGTGTACAGGTATTTCCTTACATCATGGATATTTCGTTAATAACATTGAATGAGTGAATAATTGAGGATTTTTGAAAAGGCTTCTAGTCATTGGCCAGGACAAGACCAAACGTGCTTCTTGTTGAAATACTGTAAGGTTTGAGTTTGGAAGGAAAGCTAGCAAGATTTCACTAGCATTGTGTGTTGAGGTGTTAGGATGTGTATGAACCTGCAGTTGTTGGGGATTTTTCCTTAATATTGAATTTGGTTTCTTTTTCGGGGACTCTTTTATTGGGGTAAAAAACACATAACGTAAAATTTACTATTTTAACCATTCTAAGTTTATATTTAAGCACATTGTTGTGCACCCATCACCATTCTCCACTCCAGAGCTTTTTCATCATCTCAAACTGAAGTTCTGTACTCATAAATCAGCCACTCCCTGTACCCCTATTCACTTGTTCCCTGGGGACCACTGTTCTCCTTTCTCATGTAAGTGGAATTGTACAATATTTGTCTTTTTGTGTCCTGCTTATTTCACCTCTGGAAATTTGATTTTATGCATACTTGTTTAACAGATTGCTTTGAGGGGTGGTAATTGTTGACCTCAAAAATAAAACAATTATTTTACCAGCAAAAATGAGCTTGTTCGGGAATAGCAGAGAATTGTTATCCAGGACAAGCATGCTGTACCAAAAACCATAGGCAAGTCCAACAAACAAAGGAGAGGAACGTTATTTTATGGAGAAAAAGGAGGAATTTGGGAGGGGTTGTTTTGAATAAAATTCCAATGGAGAAAAGGGAAAGTTCAGAGTGATAATGTTTTCTCACTGGCTGTGTTGCTGGGTTAGTAGATTCCTTATAGGAGATGCAATGTACATTTGACCCTTGAGCAACGCCGGGGTTAGGAGCACTGACCATACCAGCAGTTAAAAATCTGTGTATAGGGCTTCCCTGGTGGCGCAGTGGTTGAGAGTCTGCCTGCCGATGCAGGGGACGTGGGTTCGTGCGCTGGTCCGGGAAGATCCCACATGCCCCGCGGAGCGGCTGGGCCCGTGAGCCATGGCCGCTGAGCCTGCGCGTCCGGAGCCTGTGCTCCGCAACGGGAGAGGCCACAGCGGTGAGAGGTCTGCGTACCGCAAAAAAAAAAAAAAATCTGTGTATAATTTATAGTCGGCCCTCTGCACCTGCAGGTCCTCTACACCCAACTTGGGATTCAACCAGCTGCAAATCATGTAGTGCTGTAGTACAATATTTACTATTGGAAACAATCAGTGTGTAAGCGGACCCGTGCAGTTCAAACCCATATGTTGTTCAAGGGTCAACCATACATCTGTTCTGGTTGGGTCCTGTAACTGGTGATTCTGTCCTGTTGATGATTCTTCTCTTGGGCTCTGTAATTGACAGTTCTTCCTGTAATTGACTGTGGAGTGGGGCTTTGTGAGGGCTCCCCCTTGTGGCCTCCTGACTCCATTTTCATGAGGCTTCCCTTTATTTTCACATGATAATCAAAAACTTAACAATTGTCCAGTTTCAGCTGTGGGTCTGAAATTCTGCATCCGGAAGTGCTACAGTCTTTATTAAACCGAGTGACTAAAGTAATGTGGCGTTTTGATCAAGAGCTCCACGTTCAATTTTTTTTTGTTGTTAAATATTCCTATTATAAGAAAGTTTCTCATACAAGAAATCTTAAATTTTTCTTAAAAATTCCACTTATTGGTTGTTGTTGCTGATGCTATTGCTCTGATTGTTTGGAGGCTCATTACCTGTATTATTTGCTTCCAGGTCTTAGCAGGGCTTGAGGGAGGTTTAATCTCCCTGAATACTGAAATCAAGTTTAGTGGTCCGCAGGAAGCACTGGAATTGACATGTAATTAGCAACAATCCTGTCTTTACTGCTTAGCCCTCAGTTCTGTAACCCTCACCCCCAGCAGCATCCTAGTCTTCTTCTGGAATCCAATTAGAGTCCTAAGGGAGGAGGACCCCCAGAGGGGCGGGGGGAGGTGAGAGGGAAAGAGAGACCTTGTCGGGGGGGGCAGATATTTAAATTTAGAATACTAAATTTCACATTTCATATCCAAGAAATACCCCATGCATTGTCTAGAATTGGCTCTCGAATTGCTCCTTTCATTTTTTCTTAAGATGATCTGTTCCACTGTAAAGGCTGTGCCGCACTGCTTGGTGGATTTGGAGATGCTGAGTGGAAAAGACAACCACAGTGAAACAATGCGCCCGGAGTTGGCTTGTGGCTTTTGTTTGCTTGTCCCTGTTTACCTATTCATAGTCATGGATCCGTTCTGCTGCTGCCTGGTATTGTGGAGTTACATACAATAGCACCCCACTATACCACAGGTTGAGAAGAGCAAAGATAATGCACACTTTCTGGACTGTTCATCTTTCACTAAAAGATGTAGTGTGTGTCAGGATGACAGAGGGGCACGGCTGGACCCACGTGCAGCTGATTCCCGGGTCTGCTGTGTGCTCTGTGAGCTGCAAAGTGTTTCCTTTAAAACAGCTAATCCTGCACGACCGTCTCCTGCATTTTGTTATCAGAACCTATACACACACACACACACACACACACACACACACACACGCTGCTTTCTTAACTCATTGGGGAAAGAGCCACTCTGTATCTCATCCTTGCACATCCTGTGTCATGATCATGTATTCTTTAAAAAAAAAAAAAAAAAAAAATTGAAAGAGAAAGAGAAAAAGGGGGGTGGGGGTGGAGAAGGTTGCCATCCAGTGGAGGAAGGAGTAATTCCCAGCTTCATTCAGGAAAAAACGCAGGCTGAAATATGCTTAACTATTTTAACTTGGCTGGGGATTTTTATCACCAGAAGGGTTTTTTCCTTAGTGGCATCGGGAGCCAAGTGGGTGCCATGTGCCTTTAAGGGAAGAAGTGCCTCACCAAACTTCGCTGTAGTTGTGTCTCACCGTTTGGGTAGGGAAGGAAAGTGTTAATTTCTTATTTGTACACTTTTTTTCCCCCGACTTCCTTCCTATTCACTTCATTAAATCTAGAGGCAGTTCAGCATGGGAGCCGTCTGTATGTTGAATTAGGGCTCGCACTCTTGCGCAACACGTCACCAGTCGGAAACTGGGGGTTTGCTTCTGTGATTTATTTCAATATTGTGCTGGTAAAAGGTTTGGAAGGGAATTCTTTGTGGGGTAGTACTTGAGCATTGTGTAGCAAGTTTTGTGTGTGTGTCACTCGCCCCTAGCCCTGAGTGGTGTCAGTGAAGCCAGTTGAATAAATAATTTTTTAAAGAGGAGAATAGTTTAAAATTTTCCATGCATAATTTTACTTACAGGCAGGAGTAATCTTACTCCACTCGAAGTGCGAAAAGCACGGGGAAATATTTAGTGAATTGATTTCCATTAGAAAAAGACCCTTAGAAATCCCTGAACATAAAGCACTGCATATGGATGTGTTTGGGGTCTTTGGGGAGGAGGGAAGATGTTTTGTAGTTCTCTGCATTCCTGCATAAAACCTTAATTTAAGAGGAATAATGGTCAGTACTTTGTGTGTTTCCTTATGATTCCAAAACCTAAATTTACTAAGAATCTGCACGTATTAGCAATTGTAATAAAAATCGTTTCACTGGTTCTTTTTGCAGTTTAATTTGTTTTTGCTTCTTAGCTACTCCCAGATTTAGAGATTGAAAAGTCCAAATTTCACAAGCTTATGCTTTGTTCCTTTTTTGCAAAATTAAGGGGGGGGAGGAGGTAAAGTAGAAATATTCTTTTCACAACTTCCCCCTCATCATTTATCCCACAGAAAAGAAAAACAATGAAAAATTTTACAGCATGAAACTGAAAGTGAAGTGTCACAGTTGTTCGGGATTTTCTTTAAAGAGAATAACATACTGTATTAAAATATTTGAGAACATGCACATTGCTTTTACTTACATGCATTTAATGAAAATGTCTTTTATCCAAGAAAAAAAAAAAAAAAGCATCTTAGACTGCTCCAAAACCATGCAGCCTATTTTTTCAAGGCACTAAAATGAGCTTTAAAATACAAAAATAAAAAATAAAGCATACCTGGTTTTAATTTTTTAAAAATAAATTTGAATATTAATTTGTTTTCTCATTGGCTTAATTGTTCAAATGCAAGTAAGAATCAGAAACCACCTGAGCTAAAATCTCTAATTCTGCTGCCTGGAATAATAAGGGGGAAAAAAATATGATAAGTAGTTGTCAATATTAAAACAGGCTGAAGGAGGAAGGCTTCGGGCCTTGTAGTGGGTAGAATGAAACAGCAGATTTGAGTATCCACAATCCTTTCAGTATTAAATTTTCAGTAAAATAAAATTACTTGTATATGAAAACATAGCCTTTCCCCAGCTCTCTTTTTTTTCCTGATCAGCTGATGAAGAGACTAGCAGCTCGCTGCTTTGCTGGCTTGTTAATTTTATCCCCACTAACTGTGATTTCCGATAGCCGGCCTGCTGATAGTGGTAAGGTAAATATCCTTTTTCGTTGCCGTCTTGAAGATTCAGTAGAACTACATCCCAGGCATGTGTAGGTGTGTAACACATCAAAAGCCGGTGTTCTCCGTATTTCTGTGTGTAACTGGGTGCTTGAGGAGAGCAGTACCATTAACTGTTGACAGCCTTGCATGCTGTATTTATTATTAGCATGTTCAGCCTCCAAGATTTGCGGGACAATTTCCTTTTCTTGATTTTCGCTTTAGCTGCAGTGTGTTTAGCTGTATAGTGGGTGTCCTGCTTTTAGGCAAATGAATATTAATGAAATAACGTGGAGCTTTTTTTTTTCTTTTTCTTTTTTCTTTTTCCTCATAACCCATCAGACCTTGCCTCCTTCATAGTGGTTATCATCTGAACACTGTAGGATCGTGATGGAAATTGTCTTTTGATTATTAAGGCCTAGGCTCAGACTGTCCCTTTAGGATTCTGTCTGTGTGCATGTTGCTTCTCTGGGGTTGCACGTTGGAAGATGCATAGAAAACCTTTTTTTTTTTTTAAATCCCACTGGCATTTTTAACATGCCCAGGTTGTTTTGTGTTCTGCACCAGGTTTTCTTCACAAAACCTTTCTTTTTCAGAAGGCATTGTACATAAGTGAAAGAAATTATGTCTGAGCTGTAATCACTCTTTATATTGATTGTTATACTCACATGATCATAAATATTAGCCATGTTTGGTGCTGTGGAGAAATGAAGGTAATTGCCTGATGATTAGAGCTCTTTTCAGCCACGAGACATACTGGAGGCAATATTGAGGGGCAGGAGGAAGAAATAACATCAGTTATTTTGTGTAAGAAACCAATCTCAAAATGTAATTTCAAGGTCTTTTTAAAAATCTTCCTTTCCATGGTCAAATTTTCTCTTATCTATTGTTTTTTTCTTTGCAGTTTTTGTTTTTGGGTTTTTTTCCCTTTATTCTTCTTAAGTTTTGAGATTTACTAGGGGGAAAAAAGTTTAAACTTCTGGGTCTGTCACATGGATCTTTTAGCCATTTATGAACAGGTTTCTTTTTATACCTGGTTGTTTTTATAGCTATTTTATTATCTCTCTGCATTAGTGCTGCTGGCTCTGGTTTAAAGCAAGCGTTTGCAGGTAATTGGAAAAAAGTGTTTTTTGTTTGTGTGTGTGTTCTTGATCTGGATGATTTAAGTGCGTTTACCCAGGAATGTGGCTTTGTACTTCCTGTTTCCTTGTTTACTAATTGCTACCTTAGAAGAAAATCTGGATGGAATTTTGATTTTATGTTGTGAATCACAAATAAATTGATGTTAAACCTCAAAGAAGAGAAGATCAAAGCTTATATGATTGTAAGGATGTAGTCTTAGGGAAATTTCTTCTTCACTCCCCTTTTTTTGGTTTACCTTTTACCTTCTACAGTAATGAGACAATAAAGGTCTTTTTCTTATATTGAGCTGAAATGTCATTTGGTTTTAGTTATCTTCAAACACTTAAATATATTGATCTTTTCATATTTGTCACATTCTTTGCTATTAGTGTTTCGGGCCTTCACATATTTTGCTCATGAAACAGACTTGGGTTAAAGATGCATTTATCCAGTATGGTGGTCTTCTATTTTTAATTCTTACTTCACGGATGACTGTTAACTTTTACTTTTTTGTTGTTGTTGTTAGTTTCATTTTATTCTACTTATGTAAATTGTTTTCTTTTCGGTATTCTCTTGTCTTGAATTTTTCTCCTTCGTTCCCTATTAACAGGCCATTGAAGACGGCAATTTGGAAGAAATGGAAGAGGAAGTACGGCTTAAGAAGCGAAAAAGACGAAGAAATGTGGATAAAGATCCTGCAAAAGAAGATGTGGAAAAGGCCAAGAAGAGGAGAGGTCGCCCTCCAGCTGAGAAACTGTCACCAAATCCCCCTAAACTGACAAAGCAGATGAACGCTATCATTGATACTGTGATAAACTACAAAGACAGGTGAGCATTTCATTCCTTCACCTCCATCATCTTCATCAAGACCACAGGTAACGCTGCCTGCAGAGCAAGATTTATTAAGGTGTACACTGGGTTCCGGGCCCTTTCTACCTCCTGTTTGATGGTTTTTGCTCCAGAGGTATCAGTAAACTTGTACTCTGTTCAGAGAGGCTGCTCTTGATATTTTGTGTGATATTTTACCAGGTGTTATTTAAGGTATTTGGAAATAGGCGTTTAGATGACAAAATTAAAGAAAAAAAAACCTAAGCTGGAGAAGGGTTCTTAAGGATTTCCAAAATACCATCACTGATGTGGAAGGATTGGAAAGAGAGTGAAATTATACCTTTGGATTGAGGTGTTAGAGGAGAAAAAGAGTCGTATCACATATTTAAGGTAAATGTTCATGCTAGGACTTTGTTTTAAGCCAAACTGATGCTTCCATCAAAAATACCGTTCCTTCTTTCCTTCCAAGACACTTGAATTTCTGAGCACTTGTTCGAACCATCTCCCTCTTTCTCATAACCCTACCTAGACAGGATGGTTTTTCAGCAGATTTCCCTCTTTTTCATGGAACTTTTCATTGTGAACTTTGAGAAATCTGTACTGGACTCTATCCCCAGGCCATTTTTAAACAATACACAATTATTTGAAAACCAAAGTAAAGATGTTCTAGGGTGTCAGGCAGCCCTATATAGTCGATAAACTAGTTAGGCTACATTTTGGTCGGTTGATTTGAATTCTACTCAGTAATCATGTGATGCAGTTTTAATAGGAAGATGACATCTCATTTCAGTTGAAAAATTGAAATTTTTTTTCCTCTAAGTTACATAGTGGCATGAATCAATTTTTCGTTACCAAAAATTCTTGACATTAACTGGTGTTGCTCTATATAACTGGAATTGTTTACTACAGATAAGTTGTGCTTTTAGTTCTTCATGGTAATTTTAGCTGCATGTCTTCATACGAGGAAGAAAACCTCATCATGAAGATTAAGTAGTATAAAAAGCAAGAAACTTTTAATGGGGTTTTACTGATAGCTCCTTAGAGAAAATATAAAGACTTTTCAGAAATGGTGAAAGGGACATAGGAGCAGATGCGTGTGGAAGGGTCAGAATTTCTTGCTCCTCTCTACCTACCAGGTCTCTCAGGTTCCCTGCTTACTATTTTCACTATTATTTTCCTTTTTTTTTTTTTTTTTTTTTTGCGGTACGCGGGCCTCTCACTGCCGTGGCCTCTCCCGTTGCGGAGCGCAGGCTCCGGACGCGCAGGCTTCAGCGGCCATGGCTCACGGGCCCAGCCGCTTCGCGGCATGTGGGATCCTCCCAGACCGGGGCACGAACCCGTGTCCCCTGCATCGGCAGGCGGACTCTCAACCACTGCGCCACCAGGGAAGCCCCTTCCTTTTTTTTTTTTAAAGTCATTCTTTTTGAGCATTCTAAAGTGGCCACAAAGGGCAGCCCCATTACATTAGGTTTGGATAAGCTGTTCATTGGCACAGGGGAATGACAGTAATCTAGGAAGGAAAATTTGGCCACGAGATCATTCTTTGCCCAGGTGAACACGCAAACTTCCTTGTAAACCCGGAGTCAGTAATTCTCTCTGTCACGTTTCTGTTCCTCCCCAGCTGTACTGGTAGATTGGCTGGAAGAAGGAGTAGTTTCCAGGAAGCCAGGTTGGACAGTTAACACCTTATTTTATCAGCCCCTGGTGTAGAGAAAAATAAGCAGAGAGTATCACTCTGCACATACCTCTAACTTTTTGCCTTTGTCCCAGGAGAGTGAAAATGCCTGTGGCTTTGACCAGGTGTGCCTTGATATCTAACAGGCATTGTGTTCATTACCTGCTGAGTGGGCCTAGGGCTGCTGTAACATTGAGAAGAGCCAAGAAAGTCCTTGGAGGTTTGGAAGCGAGGCCTTTTATGCCAGGTGATGGCTGTCTCCTCCTTTAATGGTGTAAAAGAAGTCACCAGCCAGTGGACCATGTACTGCCAACAGATGGTTTTATTTCATGTTTCTCTTTCTTTTTTCCTTTTTTTTTTTTTTAAGCAAACATCAAAGCTGGAGAGAGTTCTTATAAAAACGTCAGGGTTTCCCCCCTTCCCCGTTTTTTGGAAAAACCTAAAAATCTGGCAGCACTCTACCTAGCCTTCCCTAAAGTAACAGTAGGAGTGGAACCCACACCCCAACCCGTTGCAGACTGTCTGCTCTAGGCGGCCACCATCCCCATCGCTCACTACCGTCCCTCCAATATGGAGTGTCAGTTGCCATTTATCATTGTGTTTTTCGCACCTGGCCCACTTCACTCCTTTATATCACCTGCTGGCTCCGTAGCCTTTTAGGTTTGTGATTTCCTGATGCACAGGGCTATGGGCTGATGACTTTTCCAGAACCCACCCCCCAATACAGAGTAGTATGAAGTTAGGCCTCTTTAACCTCAGCTAAGCATAGCACAGTAGTTGAAGCTCTTGTCTTGGTTTAACTACCTGCATTTGAATCCTATCTCTACCATTTACTACCTGTGGAGCAGCTGGGCAATTTACTTAAACTCCCTGATCCTCAGTTTTCCTAGTCCACAAAATGGAATGATTACTGTACCTGCCTCTAGAGGCGTTAGGAAGATTTGATGAGTTAATACAGCTCTTTGAACAGTTTAATTATTAATAATCAGCCTTTCAGACAATTTATAGCAAATCAGGTAGGTGAATGGAGCTCTGAGCACTATAAAGAAAATGTACTTGCTCATACGGCTTTCATACTGTTATTTCCAAAACCAGAAAACACAGCTTCACCGGGAATGATGACTGAGCATGTCTTTGCTTGTACTATAGGGAGAGGCTATTTAAATATTTCAACCTGCAGACACTGAATCGTTTGTTTGTTTTCCCCCTTTCTCTGGTTTTATTTATTTGTTTTACTTTTCCTGAAAGTACCCTGGTAAGGCCCATTCTATTACTGCCCATGTTTAGGTACTTCTGGGAAGTATGTTCTAAATTCTCCACTGCTACATGTTTCATGTATATTTCGTGTTAGTGATCCTCTAGAAAAAAAGCACTTACTCAGTTTATGTTTTTTATGTCTCTTACCAAATTTGGTGCTCAAGTAGGAGGTACTCAAATTAGGAGGGCCTTAATTAGATACATCATATTTTTGGTTGGTTTTAGAAATTGCTGCTGAGAAATGTACTTCGCCATGTGTTGAGATTTTTGCACCAGTAAAGTCAGTGACTAATATAGTAACTCAACCTACCTGTGAAAGAAGTACCACCTGGACTAACCTCCTTCCCATCACCTCAGTCAAATGTTACAGCTCTGACAGTCATGTACATTAGCAGCGTATTAAGTAAGAACTGCCATCTATATTTAACTGATACATAAGAATTAATTAGCTCTTATGAGACAGTTTTTATTTTTTTCTCAAAGTTCTTGCATGATTCTGGGGCAGATGTATTTTTCTTGTTTAAAACGAACTAGGATACTTTGTGTCTGTTTATTGCCTTTGTTTTCAGTGCCAGTCTTCATTTTGTTTAGGGGGTTGCTTTTAAAAAACGTGACCCCCCTCTCCTCTCCTAGAGGCAATAATTCTGTGTGATTCACAAATGTAAAATTTTTCTGCGGTCATCTCTACTAGAGGTGGCACTGATCTGTCGTTACTGTTCCCACCATTGTATTTCTCCAAATAGAAAACTTGATATGAAGTATTATTGGAAGGCTTTGTTTTGATTTGTTAAGCATGCTTATGTAGAAGGCTTTTAAAATTATATTCTCCCTTTATATAATATTTAACCTAAGATCTTTTTTTTCTTGGAAAAGGGATTCATCCTAATTTGCATCTGTACCCTTTAAAATTGCCCCTGTGAAGAGATGGTGATGGTGAAAAAGCAGGGTCTGGGTTTGGTGGAGCTATTCCAAGTCTAGAGACATGGCTTATATATAGTTACTTGGATAAGGAGGGAGATTCCTAGCGGGAATTCTTAGCGTTAGAAGGGGTTTTAGCTCTACCTGGTCCAGCTTCCCAGATGTGTCCCCCTGCATCGCCTCTAGCAGACCATCATGTAACCTTGTGCGAACATGCCCAGCGTTAGCTCACCGTGTCAGGAAGCTGTTCGCGACACCAAAGGACAGCTCTAAACACGACAGGCATTTCCTATATGAAAACAGACTCAGCCCTCTGACTTCTAGCTTTTGTTCTGCTTGGAACTTCAGAGTCAATCTGTTCTCATTCTGAGAAATGTCCTTTAAAATATTCATAAACGTATCTGCCTCAAGACATTCTCCTTCGGGTTGTAACACCTCACTTTGCTATCTGAGTGATGCCTGGACTTCCAGCCATCCCGGTCCCCCCCAACCCCGCCCCGCCCTTAGACACATTTTACTTTCTTAGTGTCCCATTGAAAACATAGCACCCAGAACTCCAGAGGTATTCCGATGGCGGCTAATTGCAGGACGGTTAGCCTCGTGTTCTGGACACCAAAATTCTGTTAACATAACTCGGGAGTGTGTTAACTTTTTTCACCAACCTTGACTCAGAGTTAACCCACGTTGAAAACACAACTTCTTGAAAAACTCCCTCTCCCGCAAAACATACACACAGTTCTTTTCTCACGTGAATGCTGCCAAGGTTAGCCTTCAGCTAAACCTCTGATTTCTTTTTATCCTGTATCGACTTACTCTTATATAGTTTCATCTTACTGATTTTTGTACCACCATTCTAGCCTATTGATGTAACACTGATTATTTTATGCCTTTTTTAAAAAAACAAAACGAAACCACGTTTACTTGTTTTCCTAAGTTGTTGTCACCTGAAGATTTTCTATAAGCTGTTGCAAAGAAACTTCTAAAGGGCAAAGGACAGGTCTTCTCTAACATGCCCCTGAAAATCACTTAAGGTTGACGTGCATTTATTAATCAGTAATCTTTAAAGTTGATGAACCATCTGTGAACTCACATGACCATGCTATCATGTCACCCACATTCATCTATCCTTTCTCAAGGTTATCAAAAAAAGCTAAAACCAAGATATACCGTGTTTGTGGCCTCTCTAATCCATCAACCTAGAAACCCTGCCGAAAGGATGAAATGAGGTTAGCTTGCCATGGCTTTTTCTAAGGGACCCCCTACTGGTACTTAATGATGTTATTTATCTTCTCTCTGTAGCCCTGTGGCATCTGAATAATTGCCTCTAAATTTTGACCAAGGGTCCACATCAAGCACAGCCGTCTCGAGTTTCCCTTCTCCTTTTGAAAGTGGGACATTTAGTCTTCTGATTCCATTTCTATTCTCTGTGATTTCTTAAAACATCATTAGCAAAAGCAATCTACACACTCTTTCAGGATGTAATTAGTTTGTGACTGGACACTTGAACTCATCTGAAGCTTCTTGATATGCTCTATCGACTCTCCTATCAGTAGCTTTTGTTCAACATTTATTATGCCTTGCTTTTCAAATCTGAGCGTCTGTTCATGTTCCCGAAGTGTCTGGAAACAGAATATGAGGAGGTTATCGTCACCTCCTCCCCCTCTGATAGCTGTGTGAAGACCAGCAGGAGTGTCCTGCGCGGATGGGCCCCGCTGTCTGCAGAGGGTCTGGACTTCAGGTGCAGCTCTGAGGATGGACAAGGGAAGCAGCGGGGAGGCGGGAGATACCTGCCTGACCCTGGCACACAGTGGGGCAGCCGGGGTGGCCAGACGGCTCCTCCCTCCCTGATACCTGATGCCTTTCAGGCTCTGCTGTCTTCCAGGAGGCTAGAATGTCTTCTTCTTGCCCCTCATTTTAAGAGACACTGATGACTTCCCTAGGAATGGTGGAAGGTCTCAGCTTCTTCTGAATCTTAGCTCTCTCCACATTGTAGAAAATCATTCATTGATCCTGGAAATATTCACTGCATGATTCCCCCCTTCTTTCCAGCCCTGAGGGCCAGAGAGTAAAAAAAACTCACGGTACTTACCTCCACTAGCTCGCCATGTGGTAGAGGAGATAGCCCGGATAGTACTGAACAGGCAGGTGGCCTGGGAGATTCAGGGAAGGCGGGGTCACCTGAGCCCCTTATATAAGAATATAATAACATTATCTTGAGTTTATGGTCTCTTTTGGGGGGGGAAATCTATATTTATTTATTTATTTATTTATTATATATTTATATATATGATATATATATTTATATATATATGATATATATATACGATATATATATCATATATATATTTATATATATATATGATATATATATATATCACTATCACTGCATTTACCTGGGAAAAGTGAGCCGGCATTTTACCCCGTTACATTATAGTACCTTTCTAAGGACTTGGGAATACTGCAAACCTAAGGACTAAGTGTACTTGTTTAATTCCTGTACACAAATTCCTATATACAGATGGAAAGTCATTTGTAGCATTCCCCTCGTTTTGAGTAAGGCTGAGGTACTGTCTTAAAGGCCCACATATAGTCAACCCATATTCCAGAAGGGATGGGCTCTTACTTTAAAAAGCTGCCTTTTCTTATTCCAATATTATCTCCCCAAAGTGCTGTATCTGAAGTGTATTTAGGTATTTGTGATGTCGAAGGCTTTCCCTCAGTTACCATCATCCTGAGTCTTCCATCCAAGATGGACTAATCACACCAGTGTTCACACTGTCTTTTTAAAATTGATTTGTAGTAACATACGTTTTGAAAGCCAAATCCATACCATCCTTTAATATGCTTTTTTGTTGTGTTTGTACTTTTTTTTTCAGTCAGATTGCTGACCCATGTAGGTCTGTCCCCACATACTCCTTATCAGAATCGTTGGAAAGCATTCTGTTGGAATTTCCTTTGATCAGAGCCTTCCTTCCCCGATGAGGTGTAATCTCTGTTAGTGTCAGATCATAGAACCATGCCCACCACTCTCTCCAAAGTATTTGCAGTATGTCCCGTAACGTGTCTACAGAATGGTCTTCACAATTACACATTCTGAGACAACACGGTCTATTTCAGCTATGGTATCCCTTTGGTTAACACCGTCATCAACTCAGGGTCCCCAGTGTGTTGGGAGAAAAGTGGTCCCAATTCTGTGCCTTATTCCTAACACACCCTTACATACAGAGTTTCCCTCAGCATTTCTCCCAGGCCCCCCACCGCTTCAGTGTCCTCACCCACTGTCTGCGTCAGGTCCTTTACCATCATCGCCGGCCATGCTTGGACGGCCGCATGCTGTCTGCTCCTCCTCCTGCCTCTGATTCATGGATCCCCTCTTGTCAGTGGTTACTTAAGAACTTTCAGTAGCTTCTTATTGCCTACCCGATAGCGACCAGACTTCTTACCGTGGGAAAGATAGTCTTCCACATCTGGCCCTAGAACCTTCCCAACTTCATCTTCCAACGTGCAACTCTCCCTTGTATGTCAGACGTTCCACCCGATTCTCTGCTTTTCCAATATCGCCTGTACTTCTCGCCTCGCCACTCCTGGATTTACGCTTTGCGCCTTCTGTAGTGTCTCCTGCTCTCCCAGGGCACAGTGGGTAAGGTCTCTGAGGGGGGATGTGTAAGTGGCCAGACGTGGGCTGTGTATGCCAATGGCACCGTCTTTGCCTGGAGTAAGACCTAGAGGGGGTGGAGGGATTTCCCAGGGCACGACACCTGTCTCAACCGCTTCTCTGCCACCACGCAAAGGAACGCCAGCGGTGCAGTTGCAAAATCCTCAATGGAAGAGGCTTCCCTAGAGGCCTGGAGAAGGAAGGGCCAGAGACCTCACATGGCGGTTGTCATTTCCAGTTGAAGATCATTAACTTGGTGATGTGTTGGAAAAGAATGGAGGTCTGGGAAGGAGAGCTGACTACCTAGATGGTGTGCAGAAACCAAGTTAGGCTGTGGTTCGGTGCACCCTCTGTGTGCTGGCTGCTGTAACCAAGTACAGTATCCCGTTTAGGGTTCACAGCCATTTTCCGAGGTAAGTATTATCTCAGAATGGGACCACTTTTCCCATTTCACAAGTGAGAAGCTAGACTCGCATAGGCTGAAGCTACTCCATTGCTAAGGTCAACCCCTACCCCTGGCAAGCAAACGCTGCCTGTCCTCCACTGCTTCTAGAACAATGGGTGGAAACGTGTGGAGGGAAATGAGACCAGAGTAACAGGTATTTACACATTCAGGAGAAGCAGGAAACGTCCCCAATAATCTTCCCAACAATCCCCCGAGGTTGGCAGGCAGGTAGGTGAGGAGACTTGAAGCTTGGAGCGTGAGATGAATTACCCGAGGTCACCAGCCTAAGAGGAAGGAGCTGGGCTGGGACGAGGACCCAGGTCTTCTGACTCCAGTGTTCTTTCTACTCTACCACAGGTGTAACGTGGAGAAGGTGCCCAGTAATTCTCAGTTGGAAATAGAAGGAAACAGGTCAGGATCTGTCTTGTATTCCCGGGTCTCTAAATACAGGTATCCCTTGGTCCACCAAACAGAGTGATTCCTAAAGACTCGGCCTTTGGAAGCAAATTTCTCCAGTGGCCTCCTGACCACCCCTCCTTGGAGTGGGAGATGGAGGCACAGATATTCTCAAACACCTGTCTCGTGGCTTTTGAAGATTTTTGTGCTGTGTTTTAATTTGGGCGTGTCCATCCTGTAACTGCACTCCTTACAAAGGCATCAGGAGCCGCCACTGAGCAGGACGGTACCCCCAGCATCACTCAGCCATGGGTTTCTGTTGCTTTCCCCTGCCACTTCCAGCGCAGCTTCTGTCTTACGTCCCACGGGCCACTTAACTCCATGCTGTCTTGGTTCTGAAGCTTACTGAGAAGCACCTGGGGTGCCGCGTGCACGTGCCTGCCCTGTCTAACGTTGTGGAGTCAGTCACATGTGCAGAGGGTCTGCGCACCAGGTGGGGTTCAAGGCGTGACTTCTGGGCTTACCTGTCCTGTACAGTCTTAAGCATCCTCGGGCAGCTTGTTTAACCTTTGTGTGCTTCTGCTTCTGTCGAGTGGGAAGCAGAAGTGTTTTTTTCCTAGAGATTTTGCGACACTGAGATGATGACAGTTGAGACGGAAAGAGGGATGTGCGTGCTTTGCCAGGGTTAGGCGTTGTTATTAGTATACTGAGAATAACATTTCTTTCCCCCTTTTGGTCAGCCTGTACTTTAAAAAAAATATCGATACAGTACTTTGCCATCCATATTCCACTTTTGTCAGTTGACTTAATGACGTCCTTTATGGCATTTCTTTCCCCACTAGTATAGGATCCAATCTAGGGCCAGGAGGCAAAAGAATTGAAGCTGTGTCCTGTATTTCAGAATAAATACCATCACCAGTTGTGGCCTTCCCTTTTATATAGGGAGATTAAACGTGGGGTGATTTGTACCCACCCATATCTGTGCAGAGGTGAAACTGGTGGGCAGGACTGTCAGTTTTGGGTATTTCTTATTGTAAACAGTGAGCAATCCTGGAAGCCAGACACACAAACCATGCTGTGTACTAAGAGTCATCAGGAATGGTGTTCTGTTTTTGCCATTACGAGAAAGAACTCAGTCTGGATTCGAATTTCGGAACTGAAACAAGAAACACTTAACTTTTGGGGGCTTGAAATAATGAACTAACAGGGTAAATCTTTCCAACTCAACCATGTAGAAAGGAGGCTTTATGGTCTAAAAGGCATGATATGGTCTAAAAGGCATGATATAGGCTAAACGCCCAGAGCAGTGAACAAGGACAGGGATAAGCTCCTTCACCCCATATCCCCCTTCCATCAAAATAATCATGTGACCGTGAAAAGTGGATTAATAACTTTAAAGGGTGTTAAGAGCCCCCAGTGTCATGCCTCGGCTTTCTGAGGAGACGATATGACCATATGTAGTTAGGATCCAGATAAATCCTTTTACCGAAGACACATTTAAACTGCAATTTCCAGAGGCATAGAAGGGGCTTGATGTTTGCTTCCTCAGGACTCTGCGGAGTCTGTCTGGTCCCATACTGTCACATATGCTTCTTCTCCCCAGAAACCCGAGTTTAAGACATGTTGTTCAGAGCCTGCCTTATGATTAATTTTTAAACATTCTTTTAAAAAAATCCCTCCATATGTTCAAAAGCACTGAGATTTTCTATGTGTCAGTCTCTGTGTAAGTATTGAGAATGGGGGGCGGGTGGGGGGGATGAGTAAAATGGAACATGCCTTAAAGCGTAGTTGGAAAGAGTTACATAAAGCAATAACGCGCATCTACGGTATGAATCAAGTGCACGTGCCAGGTGGGAGGGTAGGAAGGGGGAAAGCAAAGTCAGTCGGTGGCTTGTGGGAGGAGTAGAAATCCCCCAAGCAGCTGGGGGTGGGGGTGGGCGGAGGCAGCCAAGGTGCTGAGACCCATGTGTGTAGGCGGCCAGGGAGGAGGTATGGAAAAGCAGCACCCCTTCTAGAGACCACACGTCTCTCAGTATGACTGGGTCCTCAGGTGCAAGGGAAGAGGGGCATAGCATTGGACATGGCGATGGGGGTGAAGGCAACACGTACTCAGAGAGAGGTATGACTGACAGGACTTAGGGCAGACCAGATGTGAGAGATGGAGGAGAACTTTTGAAGGATAACTCCTGGTTCTCTGTCCTGAGTGGTAAGTGAAATTTACGTTTACAGAAATATGGCTGAAAAGAAAGGGCATGTGGTACCCAGCCCTACATACTCCATCCCAGGAAATCTAAATTCCCTCCATGGCTATTAACAGCCCTTAATGTCATGATTATGTTGTTAGTATTGACTGTCCCTTCAGGACCGGCTAAGAAGCTCTTATAGTCAAAATTTAGTTTTAGCAACATCGGCACCAGACATTCGGCATTTCTTTTTTTTTTTTTTTTTTTTTTGAGGTACGTGGGCCTCTCACTGTTGTGGCCTCTCCCGCTGCGGAGCACAGGCTCCGGACGCGCAGGCTCAGCGGCCATGGCTCATGGGCCCAGCCGCTCTGCGGCATGTGGGATCTTCCCGGACCAGGGCACGAACCCGTGTCTCCTGCATCGGCAGGCAGACTCTCAACCACTGCGCCACCAGGGAAGCCCCCAATCGGCATTTCTTTAAGTGGGGGAGGGAGGCTGTGACCAGATCTCAGGCTCAAGCCCCTTTGCATTTAATTAGATTACAGAGAAATTGCCATGAAATACAAGTGTGACCAAGTGGATACACTTAGAGAATCTTAGTTCTAGGCGAAGAGCCTTTCTTCATTGATTCTGTTTGGATACTTAGGGCTCAGCGACAGGGTTGGCAGTCTGTCTTGTGTACTAGCAGCGTGGGGAAGTCAGAACCTCAATTGATGTCCAGGGTGACGCTTCCCCAGAGTGTGGTCCTCAAACTCTCGTCCTGGAGCTTCTTGGAGAATTCCCAGCGTGGTTAGAGGCTCTGGGAAGTTTTGTGTAAAGTAGTTTGTTGAACTTCGTCTAACCCAGCATTCCCCAAACTCATCTGACCAGTGAAGCCCCCTTTTCAGGGAACACTATTAATTAAAAAATCCATTAAGCTCATGTTTCCTGGAGCACATATTGGGAAATGCTGACTTAGAGCTCAGAAGTTGCACTTAGTTCAGAGAGAATCAGCTCAGGGAAGTGTGGATTCTAGAACTTTATTTTGTTCTTCTTAAAAGTACTGATACTTTCAGATGTGTACGGGAATAAGCTGCTTTGACTCCTAGTGACTTGACACTAATGATGCTCAGCCAATTTTACCCACATACAGCAGGTGGGCAGCCCACAAATAAATGTGGTCCATCTGCTTTCTGAGGCCCAGAAAGCCTCCCCGAGGCTTCCAGCATCAGCCTGGCCCAGGAGCCCAGGGTCTCTGCCTCTCAAAGCTTCAGGACAAGCAGCATAAATGACCTCTCTCTGAGGGAGGGGAAGCAGTCCCAGCTGGAAACAGCAAAACTGATTTTCTTACAGGGCTGATAAACTGTCTTCATAACCATTCTCTGTCTTTTGATATAGAAATGGATTGCTCTGAAAGAGGGCAGTTATTTGGGCATAAATGTTCTTGTGTATTCATGGGGAAAATATCTGCCTTGTTCCTTTAGAATCACACCTCATATGTCTTCCTTAAGAATTTCCTAAAACGGCCATTATAGGAAAAAGCAGCACTCAGGGTGCCTGCTACGACACACACACCCCTTTGACAAAGTGGCATTTGGGATTTGCAGCTCAGGTGGAGAGACATTTGATTTTGTTTACCTGCAAAAGCTTTGTGATTTTGAGTTTGATCACGATTCAGCCAAAAGCTCTGAAGCCTTTTTTTAACATTACGAAGTTAGAGACCCAGGGAAAGACCAAAGGACAGAACATTCAGTGGAAGGGAAGGTGTGTCCTTACCTTTTGAAAGGAAGGCATCCTCTGAGTCACTTCCGGGTCTCCAAGATGAGGTGACAAAAGCTGATGAAACGGCGTGACCAATGTGTCTATCACATTGAGACAGGTGGACAGTTAGGATTCTGTACCTCTACCTGCTATGATGAAGTGTCGAGTGAGAAAAAGAGAAGAATCTAGGTGTCCCGAGTCAGTATTTCTAAAAAGTCAAGTGATAGGTGATGTCTTCTCAGTCATCTCCTCAAAATGCTTGTCTAAATAAACAAGTAAATAACAGTACTCTCTGAATCTCATGTCCAGGTGATCACCTCTGATTTGCAGTCATAAGTTCAGTGAGAGAATTCTGAAGGAATAAATAGGAACTTCATACAGTAGATTCTGTTGGTTGTAATATAGTAAACAAAAAATTTGTGGAATTATTGTTCTATTATTCTATTTATTTGGCTTTATATGGGAGAGTTAAAAGGTGCCAGTTGATGAACTGTGTTGTTTATGGTGATGTAAATAAAGGTTGGTCATATGCCCCTCAGACGACATTTTTCTGGGAAAAATCAAATTAGATTTTTTACTTATAGCATGTTTTCAAAGAAGGTAACCCATAAGAGTGTTTGAGGCCTACTTTATTTATGGATGACAGTATGGTTCCAAATTACATTAGATTGTAAATCTTCATTTTGTTGAACAAGAGTACCTTATTATTAATGTTTATTCTCTGGCATTTTTCCTCCTGGTCCTTAGTTCTTGCCCTTTTAAAAACCTAGTTGAATGTGTATTGCATTTACAATTTGATATCCTGCGGGGTTTTTTTTTCCCCATTGAATGTCATAATGAGCATTTTTTCTGTTTTTTAAGGCACATACTTTAAAAATACATAATTTTAGATTCTAGCCTTCCATTACTTATTTTCTTCCCCCAATTGTTTAACATTTTGGCTGCCTTAAATTATTTTAAATAATGCTGTGATGAACATCTTTACATGTCCATATAAAAAATATATATATCTTTATCCATATTCCAGCCTAGAGTAGATTACCAACAGCAAAACCATACATCAGAGTGTGATTACATTCAAGACTGTTGTTAAAGCCTTGCTGCTTTTCTTATTGAGCTGAGCAAGCCCTTTAAGCCTCCTAACATGGGGGCATTTACCTTGCATAAACCTGATGTAACCTCATTTTGGTTGATAACTCAGGCACGTTAGATACCTAGTCCTTAACACAACCCTTGGGGTGATTTTTACAGCTATCCATCCCATATCAAAAGCAAGTCAACCCACATCCCATTCTGTTTTGCTATTACATCCTATATGCTTCAAGAAGTTGGGAAGTCAGATTTCCAAGCTTGTTAGGAGTTGTCAGTATTGTCAGTCAATACTCAGTAAGACTCAGATGAGAGACCTCAGTAGAGAATGCAGAGTGCGGGTACTCTGACACCTATTCTGTGACTGGCTCAGGTTTCTGGGGGCTTTCTAGATATGCAGGGTGCTACTCAGGTCTAAGTGCATTTTGAAATAGTATTTTTTAAACCCTATAGGAATCTCACCCTGAAAAAAAGACACATATTCACCTACTGCCCTCCAGTGCTGACCCAATTTTTATGGGTTTTTTTCCCAAAATGACTTCCTATGTTTGATTCCTTTAGGACTGTAATAATTTTCTGTAAAACATTTCCAACTACAAATGGGTGTTCTAAATCATGACGTCATTTCCTTAAGGAGGCAAGATAACCACATTTTTATATTCATTAACTAACATAAACAAAACCCATGTCAGCTTTAGTTAAGATCACTTTTCCAGGAGTATCCATTAGGAGTTCTTGTCAACAGATCAGCTTTGGCAGGTAAAAAAGACAAATCATAAAGCAGCCAAAAAACAACAAAAAAAAGGACTCTCAACCAATATTATGAAAGACATACTGGCCAGCATTTTAAAGGAATAGGTTTCTAAGCTACTATTACAGTCTTATGCACTCTTCCAGCTTTACCTGAACTGTAATCAAAGGTAGAGCTGATACTTATGTGATATTTATAATGTCTGTAGTCATCATTTTAAAGTCACAGTAGTATAGATGTGAAATTCTTGCCATTCGGTTTGTGGAGGTAATGGGAGAAAAATTGGTTCCCAGATGAAGCATAGCAAAGCAGATTTCGTGTGTGTGTGTGTGTGTGTGTGTGTGTGTGTGTGTGTGTGTGTGTGTGTGTGTGTGTGTGTGTGTGTGTGTGTGTGTGTGTGTGTGTGTGTGTGTGTGTGTGTGTGTGTGTGTGTGTGTGTGTGTGTGTGTGTGTGTGTAAGCTCTCCATGCAGGGTTTGCAAACCACCATTAACATAGTGGCATGTAGGGCTTTTCCATCACATACACCATGACAGCATAGCCAGGTGTCCCTTTGCCCTTTCGTCTCTGTGGAGAGGAAATGTGTTTGCCCACCAGCACCTGTAAACTCTATTAAGTGCAGTGGGTTCCTGTATATTTGTATTGTAGGTTATTCTCCTCGGCCCCAACACCCTACATCTTATCAGGGTCACGTTTCTCATTGTGATAGATCGTTGTATGAAATAGGTCTGAAATCAGACCATTTTGGAGGAGGGGGACAGGTATCACTTTTGTCATGGCAGACAGCACACTTTGAAATAACAATTTATACTTAGGCCTTAAATGTGTAAAATGACATAATGGAAAATACCTTGGGGGTAAGGATAAGCATTTCAACAGAAACAGAACACCTTTGGCAAACCATTGTACAATTAGTCCATTGTTCTGTACTTAAAAAAAAAAACTTCCTGGCAGTGAAAAACAAGTATTTGAAAAGGTATAATGAAAAAGCATTTGTGCAGCTTAAGTTTGAGAAAGAAATGCCAAGAATTCAAAACTCTGTCAGGCTGCTTCACTTCCTTTTTCTTATTTACCTTTTTTTTTTTTTAACCTTTAATTTAGGGAAAAAATAAGTTACTGTAGCAACATTAGCAAGTGGTCCTGCTACCTCAGTGCATTCTGTAGCTTATATAAAAGCTGGATGTCCTCCAGGACCACCTGACTTTTCCTGCCCAGGGTCGCCATCAGAACTATCCCCTCTGACAGAGATGGGGGAGGGGTTTTGACTGCATGTAAAGTGTTCCCGCACTCTGTGGAGGAGAGAAAAAAAAAACAGCATGCATAGAATTAAGTTCTGAGCAGCCAGGTACCAGGAGTTGTTTAATATTGAGGAAAGTTGGTTTAATATTGAGGAAAACTTCTTCCATTTTTTTTTTTTTTTGGAGGAAGGGTTCTTGATCCTGAGTGGATAATGGAATATTTGAAGGGAGAAAAGTATAGAGAACATTCTAACCGTGGAGTGAGAGGTGGGTCAAGCCTGGAGACTTGGAATTTGTGATAAAGGGGGGATTGGCCGTGGTACTTGGGGGTACACAGGCGAGAGACTATTCCGACCAGAAGAGTCAAGTCAGCAGTACAGTCAGGGTTTAGAGAGGAGGAGCCAAGGAAGGCTTCGAAATCCAGACCGAGGTGTTTGAATGGAGATGGTTCCAGTGGAACCACGAGAAGACTTCCTTACGTGGCATCCAAGTCCTCCTTCAGCTCAGGCCATTGGTTCTTAGCAGGGGGAATAAAGGAAGTGAGATGGGAATATGAAGCCACGGAGCCTTTATTTTTAAAACCAAATAAATTTATGTCATTTTACAGTATTGGCCCTGAGTCTCAGAACATTCAGCTCTCTCCTATGTGAGCACAGATAACTCTGGACTTGTCTCCTTATAGGGTCTAGAATTTCTACGTCCTAAGAACAGGACATCAGACCAAGACTGTTTCAGCCATTTTGCCCCTGTTGGAAAGAGCTCTATCACATTCTCAGTGCAAACTGCTTATTTCTTATTTCACCAGTAGCACAGATGAAATGAAGAGTAGGTCCATCACAGGTGTACAAAGCAAAGATGTACTTGTGATCTGTCAATAGAAAAATGACACCATCTGTTGGCAATGCAGAAAATGACACTGAAGATGTCATTGAGGGTCAGGTGTTAAATCCAGAATCACAGAGGTCTGACTCTCTGTTGCTAGGGTATAAAGAATGCTAATTATAAAGAAGTCACTGATACAAATAGAAAAATGAATGTCTATAAATTCCTCTTATGGCCTTTCAGAGATTCATTTACAGACTGGTGAAATGTTTGTGTATTTAAGTCTCAGAATGGGAGAAAGAAAAACAGACCAGAGATTGTGGCCCTATGTTGAAGGTGATAGCAGATGAAACAGTTTTTGTCATTACTGTGTGGTATAGTTTATGGCGGTACAAATGCATTTCTCAACGTGGAAGGGGTGGGGGGGGTAGGGGTGGCAGAGGGTAAGAGAACACCTTGGTTCTTGCCATGATAATCTTAAAATCCAGTTTCCTATTAAACTGCAGTCTTCTTATGCCTCTTGTGTTGGCCCCTGGTTTTAGTATTCATGAGGCCCATATATGCATTAAAAAATAAAATAAAACAAAATACTGACCCAGCATCACAGAAAAACTGGCCCATCCCTTTGACAGGGTTTTCGGTTAATTTATGCAGGCCCCTTTGCACTTCAGCATTTTCCCCACTGGTTGCTAGGCAACCATTTGAGTTACTGCGCATGCCTTTTTTATGATAAGTGTCATTATGATTATTTTTTAATTATATGACTGGGACTACAGATTAAAACAGCATATTGTCACTCATCCTCTGCCGCTGCTTCTAGCATTCTCACACACTCCTAGAATCACCTTCCAGAATTTACCTGGCAGCGATTTATGGGGGGTTTTTTTGTTTTGTTTTGTTTTTAATATTTCTGCCTTCACAAAGGAAGTAGAGATGACATCATAAGGGGAAGGAGATTTTTGTGAAAAATGACTGTACTGTATCTCCCGAGCTGTTATTGATCTGGATAGGCTGAGTCAGATATTAGGGTCCTGAACCTAAATTATGAATATCTGGTTCCTTTGACCATGTCTGCTTCTAACATTAAGTGATGTTAAATGCTTACATTGCTTTATAGTCTGTTTCTCAAAGTTACAAAATGCTAAGCGTTCGTTGCTATTAAATGTGCTTTCAAGTAAAGCTACCATGAATTTGCGGGGAGGGTATAGCACTGATCCCAGAAACGTGAGGCAGCCACACTTGCTAAATATGTTTGTTCTTTTCAGCACAAATGACTCCATACACACAAAATGAAGTTAGGCAAGATGAAGGGGTTCCACTGGCAAATAATCATAAAGGTTTGTGTAGTTCACAGTGTGGAAAAATGCCCCAAGAGGAGTAAGACTGAAAAGATAGACAGTCCCTGGTACATACGAAAGCTTTTCATTTGAGTTTCCAGAGTATATTCTAACATTATTTTCTGAATATAAAGTGGATTTGAAAACAAAGGGATATGGAAATAAAGTCAGTATTTTTTTTTAACCAACTCAATTACTACTCATTTAGAAATGGAATTTTGGGTGGAATGGGACACTTTAAACATTTGTATCAAACTGAAGAGAGGTTCACTCTGAAAGAGAAATCCACAGTGGCCTTCCCATATGTATGACAGAAGTGGAGATCTACTGGTATTCTAATGTCATTTTGAAGTTAGCACTGGGGGCATTAATCTCCCATACAGTTGTAGGATTTTCTTTGATTTGAAGAGCCCCATGTTTATATGCATGGGATGTCATTTGCTTTTTTGACATTTTTCTGAAATAAAATACAAGTTCTTCTCTGTAGTGCATGATCTGTTGTTTTTGTTCGTTTCTTCCCTGCCCCCCTACAGTTCAGGGCGACAGCTCAGTGAAGTCTTCATTCAGTTACCTTCAAGAAAAGAATTACCAGAATACTATGAATTAATTAGGAAACCGGTGGATTTCAAAAAAATAAAGGTAGATCTTTTGTTTACGAACTTTATTTTTTAAGTAAATAAAGTAGAAGTGTAAATTCATTGAAATGATTACAGTTAGGACTTGACAGTGGTAACCTATCTGACTGCCACTGACACCCATCCAGGGCTTGGCACTAAAAAGGTCGGGATGTTCTTGTGCCTTTAAATGTATGTTATGAAATCAATATACTGAGAGCTCGTATTGATTGTATTGCATTTTATTTGAAAAGTTTCAGACTCCTTCCTCGATCCCACTGCTCTTCCTGGTTCCCATCATATGCTCCTTACTCCCCCTTAAAAGAAGGAATACGCGTGGGAGGGTGGTCGCTGTTTATGACACCCCCTGGAGTTGTATAGTCCCACCTCCCTGGCAGGACTGTCTACTGGGAAGCCACATGGAAAATCAAGCTTTGTTAACCAAGTAATGATTGTTGTATTTCCACCACCACCCTCCCCCACTTTCCTCTGTTTTATCCAAAATGTGCATCAGGAAAGAATCCGTAATCATAAGTACCGAAGCCTGGGTGACCTGGAGAAGGACGTCATGCTTCTCTGTCACAATGCTCAGACATTCAACTTGGAAGGATCCCAGGTGAGACATGTTTAACCTTAAACATGCTTTGTTCTTTTAAGTAAATTTTTTCATTTGCTACCGTCGCTACTATCCTGCAGAAGAAAAGGGAAAATAAAAGCCTATATTTCCATGCTACCTGTGTAAGGCAGTTGAGGCTTTGGCATTTTCAAATTAATGCCAGCTCCTTTGTACCATAGCTATGCTAGTTCCTACTTGTGCTTCCCTTAAAGGCTTGGCTTTTAATCAGAGGAGGAATTTAAGTTAATAACTTAATGTAATGCTTAAAAGCTAGGGGTACAGTTTTTGCCTTTACAGAGATGGTGTATTTGGTTCTATTTACCTTGGGTTTTCTGATTGTAAACTTTGCATCAGGTGCCGAAACTGCTGTTTTGTTTTAAAACAAAAAACATATAGAAAAAATAGCCATCGCCTCTAATTGTTACAAAAATGCTTTTTATCAGGTCAATTGCAATTCTCTTTGCTCCTCTGTAGTTAACAAGAGTCTAAGTAAGTGACACTATTAAAATAACTAAGTTGGCGGAGGACAATTTCACTTTAATTACACGTCAATTCCACTCACCTTTTGTAGGACTCCCCTTTTCCTATCTATGCTCTCATACCCCTGAGGCAGAAAGAACAAGAAGAGAGGTCAGTGTGTCCCCCAGCCAGTGCAGACTCAAGCCTCTTTCCGGATCGGACTTGTTTTTATCTTCATGTCAATTCCAGTCACTAAATTGGAGAATATGGGACTCCTCAGAATGTGCCTTAAACAGACCATACCTTTCCAGTTAATGGGAGTTAATAGAAATATTATTTTGACCAAAACACAATAGGTCGTGAAAGAAGCCTTTTTCAAAGAAATTTAAGATGAAAACTAGGATGCAGAGAGTAAATATAAGCGTCAACAAGGAAGTCTTTTATGAATGACCACTTACAGTTTGTGGATAGATTTGGGGGTTCTTTATAGGACTGTGGCAACATTGTGATATACACCCTGTCCCAGACAGCCTCCCTGTCTGCCGACACCCCTGAACTGGGGTGACAAATGGCCTCTTGACTGGCTTCCCTCCGAGGCCCTCCTGGATGCTGGCCTATCTTTCTGTAACCACCTTTTTATCCTGTCCATCTACTGCCCGCCAAGCTTCGAGCTTCCCCATGTACTGTTAAATTCTAGAATGAATTTAGTCACTGTAGTTTGCTTTCTAAAGTCATATACTAACTATTTGGCCTCATTTCTTGCTGTTCCTCAACCTTAACAGTTCATGGTCCAGTAACGGTTCATGGTCCATGAACACCGGCTTCCCCAGATACACATGCAGTTGTAGGAAAGAATATGAATACAGAGAGAGCCTTGACGTCGTCACACGATAGTAACATTGTCCCGTGTCATAACCAGGAAATTGGCAATGGCACCATCCCGGATGCATCTTGCTTACTTTTGCCTCCCCACCTTTCTCCTCCTCTCCTTTTCTAAATAGACCGTCTCCTTTCTCATGATCCCTGGTGGGATCTCTCTCACCCTAAAGATCCAGCTCAACTCTAGTGTCCCTGGCAAATTCTGCCCCAGTGGCCCCATCCCAGTGTGTCATCTTCACCATTTTTAAGTGTACAGCTCAGTAGTGTGAAGTATATTTTCATTATTCTGCAACAGATCTCCACAACACTTTCATCCTGTAAAACTAAAACTCTGTAATCATTCTGCCAGACACCATTCTACGTTCTATTTCTACGAATTTGACTCCTCTAGATAGCTCATAGAAGCAAATCACTCAGTGTTTGTCTTTTTGTGAATGGCTTATCATTTCACCTAGCATCATGTCCTCAAATTTCATCCATGTAGTGTAGGCTGTGACAGGATTTCTTTCCTTTTTAACGCTGAATAATACTTCATGGTTTCGATAGAACTCGTTTTGTTTCTTCATCCCTCTATCGATGGACATTGGGTGTGCTTCTACCTCTTGGCTACTGTGAATAGTGCTGCTGTAAACATGGGTGTGCATGTATCTCTTCAAGACCCTGCTTTCAGTTCCTTTGGGTATATATCTAGAATTGGCATTGCTGGATCATATGGTACTTCTATTTTTAGTGTTTTGAGAAAACGGACCATTTTTTAGCTTTATCTCTCTCTCAGCAACTACACAGGGCTATGCTCAGATAGGTGCATACACTAGCGAGAAAGCACTGATTGCAATAAGTAGTGGCTGGTACTGATAAACTCAGTAACAAATAATAGCCTCCATTTTGTTAGGAGAATTGCATATTTTAAAAAAGGTTGCTTTACCACAGTGTTTGATGGAACAAATTAAATAAGAAATAGTTTTTTTAAATACCGGTCTTGGTGTCAAAAATGAGAGGGCATCGTATTGAAGCCCTCCCTTCCCTCCCAAGCATGCGCACACACAACACACACACACAGTCTCTGAAATTATTTCAACTGCATGTGGACTTTTCCTGTAAGACTATGTCTGTAGATTTGAGTTTGGTGTTTTCCTGAAGGCATAGACAATAACGTTGATGTTTCTACTAACATTCATGTAAGATAATGCTGGCGTGTGGCACAGGGAAGAAAAGAGCATGCTGCGATGGTGAGTCTCGGGCCCTCAGCTTGAGGTTTTTTAATAGGTGCCACTTTGACCCTTTAGATCTACGAAGACTCCATCGTCTTACAATCAGTGTTCAAGAGTGCTCGGCAGAAAATCGCCAAAGAAGAAGAGAGTGAGGACGAGAGCAACGAAGAGGAGGAAGAGGAAGAGGAAGACGAGTCAGAGTCAGAGGGTGAGTCTATGTGGTTTCTCCACTGGTTTGGCCCTGGCCACCTGCATCGCTGTTTCCACAGATGCCAACAGAGCAGACGTTGGAGTCAGGCACAGCTGGACTCCAGGACTTGCGGTCTTCCGTGTCCTAGCTGGGCAACCCCAGGTCATATACTTAACCCCGCTTGAGCTCAGTCTCCTCCTCTGTGAAACTGAAGTACTAAATGTGCCCCCAGTCATGCGAAGAGCTTAGCACATGGCCAGGCTCACAGCAAATATGGAACGTTGCCTTTGGAAATCAGTGTAATACACATTTTCTACCAGCATGGCTGTTGATACCACCTATCTGTTAACCTAGCACAGTGGTTCTCTAACCTGGGTGATTGCTGGCCTCCACCACTGAGTTTCTGATTCAGTAGCCTGCGGAAGGGTCTGAGAGTCAGCCTCTCTAACCAGGTTCACAGGGGATGCTGATGTGACTGGACCCGGGCCCACACTTTGAGAATCACTGCTTTAGAAGATAATTGTCAAACTGTGGTCCATTTTGTCCATCATGGATCAGATACTGATCCTATCTTTATCTTGGTATTTTATTCATTATGACTCTGTTTGGCGTGAGTTTTGAGTTTTTAAAACATTGCACTGAATAGTATTTATCTTGATTACCGAGTTTTGGTGTCCTCTTAAACTTTGCACCCAAGGCAAGTATCATATCAAAGGTTACGGCTGCCTTGAAAAGTCTAAAATTTCTTCTTACCTAATTAAGTTTTCACCCCATACCTCCTCGTAAAGTAATAAATCCTAGTAGTTTGTAGTCTTCTATGTAAAACAGTTTAGATATGCTTTAACATTTTTTATTAGATTTGTTTCTAATTACATACTTAGTACAGACAGCTTGGAAAATATTTTTAAGAAAGGAAAATTGTATAATTCCATCACCCAATATACATTTAACTCCAGTTGCCTTCCAGTCTTTTTATATACATAAATATTTTGTTTATAAAAGTATAGCACACTGTTTTGTAGCATGGTTCTTCTATTACAAATATTTTCCCATAGCAATGACTGTTTTTATACAGCAATACATATATTAACATCCATTAAATGAGTGTACCAAAACATAGTAATCTCAGCCCAAATAATGCTCTCCTGAAAATTCTAACCCATAAACCACTGCTGCACACACTGTAAAAATATCTGACGCATACATATTGCTGCACAGAATGGAGTTGATTTCTTTGTCAGCGGTGTACGTACATGTCTGTTTCCCCATACCCTCATCTGTTCTCAGTATTATTCTTTTTAGTGATTCTGCCTTTTAAGTATTAATTTAACCTTTTTCAGTTTCATATGGTTACTCCCTAGTTTTAATATCATAGCATTTGATGTTTAAGTCTACAAAACTGTATTTTAGCTAAACGTTGCCTTGGTTTAGAGTGAAATTTCGAATCTGTTTTCAAATAGCTACCTTCTTAGCCCAGCTATCGGTTGAGATACGTTTGCTCTAATCTCTCCTGAGACTTGGTATGTTAACTTTCTGTAGCCGCTCTAACAAATTACCACAAATTTAGTGCCTCAATACAACTTACATTTATTATCTCACAGCCCTGTAGGTCACGGGTTTACTGTGGGTCTCTCTGGGCCAAAACCAAGGTGTCACCAGCCTGCCTTCCTTTGTCGGGGCTCCAGGGGAGAATCCATTTCCTTGTGTCTCTTTCTCATGTTGCATCTCATTGACCCTCTCTTCGGCCTCCACTTCATCCACATTTTTTTGCTGTTGTTGAGGTATAATTGACATATAATAATATACTAGGTTCAGATATACAGCATAATGATGCAATATATGTCTATATTGTGAAATGATCACACCTAAATCTACTTAACACCCATCACCACACACAGTCAGAAAAAAATTTTTTCCTGTGATGGGAACTTTGAAGATCTACTCTCTTGGCAACTTTCAAATATGCACTACAGCATTATTAATTATACTCACCATGCTGTACCTTAAACCCCACGACTTATTTATTTTATAACTGGATATTTATACCTTTGGATTCCCTGCACCCATTTCCCACCCCGCCTCTGACAGCCACCCTGTTTTCTGTATCTGTGAGTTCAGTGGTTTTCTTTTTTAATTTCACATATAAGTGAGATCATACAGTATCTGTCTTTCACTGACTTATTTCACTTAGCATAAAAGCCCACATGGTCCGTCCATGTTGTCGCAAATGTCCTTTTTTTAATTTTTAAAAATGTTTATTTTGTATTGGAGTATAGTCGATTTACAATGTTGTGTTCGTTTCATGCGTAAAGTGAAGTGATTCAGTTATACGTGTATCCATTGTTTTACAGAGTCTTTTCCCATATAGGTTATTACAGAATACTGAGTAGAGCTTCCTGTGCTGTACAGTAGGTCCTTGTTGATTATCTATTTTATATACAGTAGTGTGTATGTGTTAATCCCAAACTCCTAATTTCCCACCCACTGCCCCCACCCCCCCGGCCCTGCCATTTTTCTTCTTTGGTATCCGTAAGTTTGTCTTCTAAGTCTGTGGGTCTGTTTCTGTTTTGTAAATAAGTTCATTTGTATCCCTTTTTTAGATTCCACATATAAGCGATATCATGATATTTGTCTTTGTCTGACTTACTTCACTTAGTATGATAATCTCTAGGTCCATCCATGTCACTGCAAATGGCATTATTCTATTCTTTTTCTGGCTGAGTAATATTCCATTGTGTATATGTACCCCATCTTCTTTATCCATTCCTCTGTGGATGGACACTTAGGTTGCTTCCATGTCCTGGCTACTGTAAATAGTGCTGCAGTGAACATTGGGGTACATGTGTATTTTCAAATAATTACGGTTTTCTCCAGATATGTGCCCAGGAGTGGGATTGCTGGATCATATGGCATGTATATGTCAATCCCAGTCTCCCAGTTTATCCCTCCACCCCCTTCCCCCGCTGGTAACCATAAGTTTGTTTTCTACATCTGTGACTCTACTTCTGTTTTGTAAATAAGTTCATATGTTCCATTTTAGATGATCATTATAAGTTTTAGCCTTCATTCTGTTAATGTGTTGTATCATATTGATTGATATATTGATGTTGAACCAACTTGCATCCCTGGAAGAAATCCCACTTAATCATGCTATATGATTCTTTTAATTTTTTTTTTTTTTTTTTTTTTTTTGGCTGTATGTGGGCCTCTCCCGTTGCGGAGCACAGGCTCAGCGGCCATGGCTCACGGGCCCAGCCGCTCTGAGGCATGTGGGATCTTCCCGGACTGGGGCACAAGCCCATGTGCCCTGCATTGGCAGGCGGACTCTCAACCACTGCACCACCAGGGAAGCCCTCTTTTAATGTATTGTTGGATTCAGTTTGCTAATATTTTGTTGCAGATTTTTGCATCTACGTTCATCAGGGATATTGGCCTATAATTTTCTTTGCTTGCAGCCTTCTGGTCTAGTTTTGGTACCAGCATAATGCTAGCCTCGTAAAATGAGTTTGGAAGTGTCCCCTCCTCTTCGGTTTTGTTTGGTTTTGGGGGTTTTTTTGGCAAAAATTTGAAAAGGATAGGTATTCATTCTAATTCATCTTTAAATGTTTGGCAGAATTCACCAGTGATGCCATCTGGTCTTGGACTTTTGTTTAATGGGAGGTTTTTGACTGTGGACTCAATTTCCTTACTAGTAATTGGTCTTTTTCTATTTTCTTTGTGATGCAGTCCTGGTAGGTTGACTGGTTCTACAAATTTATCCGTTTTTTTCTAGGTTGTATGATTTGTTGGCACATAATCGTTCATAGTTGTCTCTCGTGATTCTTTGCATTTCTCTGATAACAGTTGTAACATCCCCTCTATCATTAGTGATTTTATTTGAGTCGTCTCTCTTTTCTTCTTGGTGAGTGTAGCTAAAGATTTGTCCACTTTTTAAAATCCTTTCAAAGAACCGGCCCTTAGTTTCATTGATCTTTTCTATTGTCTTTTTACTCTCTATTTTTTTGTGGTTGTTGCGTGTTTGCTTCCAGTTTGATCTTTGCTGTTTCCTTCCATCTACTAAGTTTGGACTTCATTTGTTCTTCTTTTTGTAGTTCCTTGAAGTATAAAGTTAGGGTGTTTTATTGGAGATTTTTGTTTCTTGATGTAGGCATTTATCACTGAACTTCGCTTCTAGGGTTACTTTTCTGCATCCTGTAAATTTTGGCATGTTTGATTTCCATTTGTCTGAAGGTATCTTTTAATTTACTCTTTTGGTTTCCTTGTTGAGCCATTGGTGGGTCAGTAGCACGTTGTTTAATCTCCACGTGTGAATTTTCCAGTTTTCCTCCTGTAATTGATTAGTTTCATGTCATTATGGTTGAGAAGGCTTATTGATAGTTCAATCTGCTTAAATTTATCAAGCCTGGTTTTGAGGCATCACATATGATCTATCCTGGAGAATGTTTCATGTGCACTTGAGAAGAATGTGTATTCTGTTGCTTTTGAATGGAACGTTCCATATATAACTATGAAGTTCCTCTGGTCTAGTGTGTCATTTAAGGCCAGTGTTTTCATATGGATTTTCTGTCTAGATGATCTGTCCATTAATGAAAGAAAGGTATTAAAGTCCCCTAATATTATTGTATTGCTGTCTATTTCTCCCTCTATGTTGTTAATAAATGTTAGGGCCTCTTTTTGTATTGACTCTTTGCTATTATGTAATGCCCTTGTCTCTTATTACAGTCTTTAAAGTCTCTTGTCTGATGCAAGTATAGCTGCCCCAGCTTTCTTTTGGTTTCCGTTTGCATGGACTGCCTTTTTGCATCTGCTCGCTTGCAATGTGTGTGTCTTTAAAGCTGAAATGAGTCTCTTGTAGGCAGCATATAGATAGGTCTTGTTTTTTTAACCATTCAGCCACTTTGTCTGTTGACTGGAGAATTCAGTCCATTTAAAGTAATAATTGATAGATATGTACTTATTGCCATTTTGTTCATTGTTTTCTGGCTGTTTTGTAGTTGTTTTTCTTCTTTTGTTATCTTCCTTTGTCATTTGATGACCTTCTTTTAGTAGTTTACTTCGACTCCCTTCTTTTTATCTTTTGTGTATCTACTATAGGTTTGTGGTTACCACGAGGCTTACATGTTATAACTTATATTCAGAAGAGTCTATTTCAAGTTGATAACAACTTAAGTTTGAATGTGTTCTAAAGCTCTATGTTTGTTGGTACTCCTTCCCTCTGTTTTATGTTTTTGATGACACATTTTACATTTTTTTATCTTGTGAATATACTTGTGTATCCTCTAACTAACTATTAAAGTAAAAGATAAAAGTAGTAAAAAGAACTATATTACTTATGTCTGGCTCTAGAAGTAACTAATCCACTAGATATACTATATATTTACTTTACCAGTGAGGTTTATACTTTTATGTGTTTTCTTGCGGCTAATCAGTACCCTTTCTTTTTAACTGAAGTAAGTCCCTTTAACATTTCTTGTAAATTCAGGAGTTCTTGATGAACTCCTTTAGCTTTTAGTTATCTGGAAAACTGTTTATGTCTCCTTCAATTCTGAATGATACGTTTGCCAGGTAGAATATTCTTGGTTGGAAGTTTTCTTCTTTCAGTATTTTGACTGTTTTGTGCCACTCACTTCTGGACTGCAAAGTCTCTGCTTAAAAATCTACCCCTAGTCTTCTGGGGGGTTGCCCTTGTATATAACAAGTTGTTTGTTTTTCTTTTGCTGCTTTTACAGTTCTCTTCTTGTGTTTAAGTTTTGACATTTTAATTGTAGTATGTCTAAGTGTGGGTCTCTTTGGGTCCCTCTTATTTGGGACTCTTCCTGGATCTGGATGTATTTCCTTCTGCAGATGAGGGAAGTTTTCAGCCATTATTTCTTCAAATAAGTCTTATGCCCCTTTCTCTCTCTTCTCTTTCTGGGAGCCCTACAGTGTGAATATTGATCCACTTTATGTCGTCCCATAAGTCCCTTCTTTTGCTGCTCTGATTGGATGAGTTTCACTGCCCTGTCTTTGATTTTACTGATCTTTCTTCTGCTTCCTCTTGTCTGTTGTTGTACCCCTCTAGTGTACTTTTCAGTTCAGTTATCATATTCTTCAGCTCTGTGACTTCTGTTTGGTACTTGCTTATAAAGTTGGCCATTGAACAACACAGGTTTGAACTGCATGGGTCCACTTGGAGGAAGATTGTTTTTCAATAAATACATACAGCAGTACTATACAATCTGCAGTTGATTGAATCTGTGGATGCAGAACCCCAGATACGGAAGGCCAACTGTAAAGTTACACACAGATTTTTGACTGCACAGAGGGTTGGCGTCCCTAACCCCCATGTTGTTCAAGGGTTAATTGTGTTTTCTCTTTGAAGTTCTCACTGTTTTCATTCATTCTTCTCCCAAGTTCAGTGAGCATCTTTATGACCATTATTTTTAATTCTATCCATCAGCTAAGCCATTCATCTTGGTTTTATTAAAGACTTTTTTTCTGAGGTTTTATCTTGTTCTTTCATTTGGAACATATTCCTCTCTTTATTTTCCTTGACTCTCTCATTTGATAAAACAGCCATCTCTCCCAGTCTTGAAGGAGTGGCCTCAGGTAGGAGACAAAAACTTTATCATTCAACCTACACCCTAACTCTTCCTTGTCTCTCACACCTTTGTGATTGTCCAAGCAGCCTACATTGAGTGGCTCCCAATAGTTGAGGGTGTACCAAGACCTGTCAGTCCGTGTCTTAGAAGGGAGGATCTCAACACCTAAATTCAGGCTGATGGGAAGCCAGATCCTCAGGCAGCAGCTTTTTTTTTTTTTTTTTTTTTTGCAGTATGCGGGCCTCTCACTGTTGTGGCCTCTCCCATTGTGGAGCACAGGCTCCGGACGTGCAGGCTCAGCGGCCATGGCTCACGGGCCCAGCCGCTCCGCGGCATGTGGGATCCTCCCGGACCGGGGCACGAACCCGTGTCCCCTGCATCGGCAGGCGGACTCTCAACCACTGCGCCACCAGGGAAGCCCAGCAGCTTTTTAAAGTATGCAAATATACAGTCCAGTGGGACCACAGGCCTAAGTCCCACTGACCACCAGAACCAGGCAATCTGAAGGTATCCCCTGGGCAGCCCTCGCACAAACCAGGGCACCGGGCGTGTGTAAAAGCTCCCCTCCAAGAGACACTAGTGCTCTGGAGTATGGCAGAGGGAGAGTGCAAAGATAGCATCCCCCCTCTGCCAAGTTCTCTGGAAGGGATGACGGTCAGCCCTTAGATATGGGTTAAATTAGATGCCCAGGCTGATGCTTTAAGATAAGCAAATAAGCCTCTTTTATGTAATGTCTGGGTGCCTCTCAATCAGCTGACTTTGAGCTGGGTCCTGGGGCAGGAGAGTCTGCGCATGAGAGTTTTACGAGCCATTTCTGAACTGGCTGTAACCCTGTGGGTCTTGTGGACACAAGCCCTGTTGGTTTTCAAAGCTAGATGTTTTGGGGGCATCCCTCAGGTGCAAGTCTTAAAAGTTGGGGTGCCTGATGTGGGGTTCAAACCTTCAGTCCTTCTAGAGAAAGCTTCCGGTTTTCAGTTCCTTTCCAGTTGTGGGTCACTGCACCAAGGATGGCATTTATCATGAGATTATGTATCAGCCTTTCTGCCTTTCTTACTTGCTTCAGTGTGGGTTTTTCCACATTTGTCCAATGTGTAGGTGTCACTGAGCTAGTTTTTAGGTCTTTTTCAGAGGTTGTTCCATACATACCTTAGATTCGGTGTGTCCGTGGGAAGAGGTAAGTTCAGGGTCTTCTTGTGTCACCTTCTTAAATCAGAACCTCATCTTCTTCCACTTTGAAGGACTCGTGTGATGAGATTGGGCCTAGCCTACCTGGTTAGTCTAGGATAATCTCCCCATCTCAAGGTCAGTGGAATCCCTTTTGCCATGCAAAGTAACATTTTCACAAGTTCTAGGGATTAGGACATGGACTTCTCTGGGCGCCATCACTATTCTGCCTGCCACCCTGGTTAACTGGAACTTGTCAAAGGTCTGTGTAATGGTGTCATAAAGCCTTAGGATGCTGTTTAAAGGGCCCATCTGATGGTCCAGTTTATTAGCCTAGTTGCCCATGGCAGCCTTTCAGGTGGGTTTTTTGGAGGGACATATCCACTGACTCACAAAGCCTGATAGCTTTTGAGCGTCCCACACTCCAGTGAGTATTTAGATTATGTTCTTGAGGATGTATTTTCTTACCTTTACTGACAGTCTTCTGCCCTTTCGCACCTCCCATGGATTTCCTGTACTCCCGTGTCAGGAAGAGCCACACCTGTGTAGATAAAGATATTTCACTTTTTCTTTCCAAATTACTTTTTAAATTTTTAAAGTTTTCACACCTTCATGCATTTCCATTAATAGGTAGACTTTTGCATCCCCAGTCTTTTCTTCAAGTCCCCACCTTATAGCTTATTAAGCAGTAGACATTTGGGTATGACATATGGAAGCCTGGACTAGGAATACTGTTTGGAGTACTAGGATTTGCCAGCCTTTTGCCCTGTTTGGGATGGGGGAAGGGCATATGCTGCCCCCTGCACTTCAGTTCAGAACATCTCTGCTCTCATCTTTTTTGTTAGCCTGTACTTCCATGGAAGACTTCATTTCTGGAAACACTGTGTGGATCCTTCCCCTTCACAAAAGAAGTCTGGAAATTTCTCATCTCTAAGATTCCTTCTGGAGCTGATTCTCTCCATGACATTATCTATTTCTAGGTTCCTTGAGACCCACCAAACATAATATTCTAACAAAACTGGTGGGAATGAGAGACTTTCATTCTCAGTCACTTCATCATCCATCCCTAAAAATGCTGTTCTGTGGACACCTGTCCCAGAACAATGCCAGGGAACAGATTTTCTATGAACCTTGGGATGTGCACCTATAACTATGGTATAACACTTTGACTTTTTTCTTCCATGTGTTTTTATTTCTATCCTCAGAATAGCCCTGTGAGAGTGGAAGTGGGTGCCATCTTTCTGTATGTGTATATACTTGAATTCTTTATGTCTCTCTATACAGAAATATATGGAATTTTATGTCATCTATTAATAGAGGTATGTGTGTATGATTATACACACACAGGGATGCATATATTTTCAAATATGGAGGTATACTTCTTTTTCTGGAAATAATCACCAGAAAGAGAACAGTAGGGTGAGAGACTAGAGATGGGGAAAGAAACCTTTCAAATTCATTTGTTTTGTTTTTACTTTCCATTTTGTACCTTTCTGTACTGTTAAAAATATTCACCTATGAATTTTCTTTTTAAGTCAACTGAAGTTATTTACACAGTAAAATCATTGGCTTTTTTTTTTAACCTTTTACACTTATGTATACTTTCTAATGTCAAAGTTCTGTTTAAAAAAATGCCCATTCCTCTGTTGATGGACATTTACATTGCTTCTGTGACCTGGCTATTGTAAATAGTGCTGCAGTGAACATTGGGGTGCATGTGTCTTTTGGAATTATGGTTTTCTCTGGGTATATGCCCAGCAGTGGGACTGCTGGGTCATATGGTAGTTCTATTTTTAGTTTTTGAAGGAACCTCCATACTGTTCTCCATAGTGGCTGTATCAATTTACATTCCCACCAACAGTGCAAGAGGGTTCCCTTTTCTCCACATGCTCTCCAGGATTTATTGTTTGTAGATTTTTTAAATGATGGCCATTCAATGGAATATTACTCAGTCATAAAAAGGAATGAAATTGGGTCATTTGCAGAGATGTGGATGGACCTAGAGACTGTCATACAGAGTGAAGTAAGTCAGAAAGAGAAAAACAAATATCATATATTAACACATATATATGGAATCTAGAAAAATGGTATAGATGATCCTATTTGCAAAACAGAAATAGAGACATGTAGAGAACAAACGTATGGACACCAAGGTGGGGAAGGGGGGGCTGGGATGAACTGGGAGATTGGGATTGATATATATATACACTATTGATACTATGTATAAAGTATATAACTAAAGAGAACCTACTGTATAGCTCAGAGAACTCTACTCAGTGCTCTGTGGTGACCTAAACGGGAAGGAAATCCAGAAAAGAGGGGGTGTATGTATACATATAGCTGATTCACTTTGCACAGTAGAAACTAACATAACACTGTAAAGCAACTGTATTCCAATAAAAATTAATTATAAAAAGATATTCTTTTAGTGAAAATTTTAAAATGCCCACACCCCTCCATGCAGTAGGTAAGGCTGCCCTCACTGTCCTGGTTAGGAAGATCCCTGTTCATCCATTAGGAGACCTGGAAAGGACCCAGCCCAGCTTCCCTCTGGGACCTCATTCCTTCTTGTTGCCCATTTAGGGTGACTGTGTAGCTTATCGTGCAAACTTAGACATGTTTGCAAGTGAAAGGGGTGCTACCTATAACTAGATGGGACAATGGAGAACAGGCTTGAATCAGTGGAGAATGTTCAGGGTACTCTGGGATGTTGGGTTTGTCATCTGCAGGTAGGCGATCATTTTCCTACCTGTAAAAAGATTTCCCTGTGATTCCTCATGGCTGTGTGTTTTGGTTTTGTTGTAGCAAAATCTGTTAAGGTGAAAATCAAGCTCAATAAAAAAGATGAGAAAGGCCGGGACAAAGGAAAAGGCAAGAAAAGGCCAAATCGAGGAAAAGCCAAACCTGTGGTGAGCGATTTTGACAGTGATGAAGAGCAGGATGAAAATGTAAGTGCGGCTGCCTTGCCTGAAGTCGGGAAGCTCTCCCCACTTCCGTTTCCCGCTCATACTCCCAGGCCCGTTCCAAACTCTCTGCTTTATTACCCAGAAATGAAAATGTAAAGATATGAGTTGAGGGATGTGAACTGAGCTGCATGATTTAAAACAAAGAATTTGGGGTTTTGTTTATTGCCTTTTTAATAGTCTCCAAAAGTGAAAAACTACTCAATCAAGTTTCCTTTTCCCCTTTCTTACCTTCCCAGTGGAGTTTTCTCCATGGCTGGTTAATATTTTATATCCATAACACCCAGCACAGTGCCTAGGGTACAGCAGTATATAGAGGAAATAATGATTCCATGGGAGACTGACAAAAAGTGGGATGATGTCAGTTAGTTTGGGGTTTGAGTTGCTATTTCAGGTGCTGTGTGGAAAACCCAGATGCATCTTTAAGTACTTAGAGGTGTTATTTTTAATATTTGAAAAACTCAGGGAGCCCTGATGGAGCCAGGCCCTGACATAAGGACCTTTCCAGATGGTACCCTGTTCAGTGCCTATTACTATTAGCATCCTAAGACAGACGTCACTCTCAACATATTACAGAAATCAGTGCTTAGGTTATGTGTGTTTTGCTGCAGGTCATGGAAGTAAATAGCAGAGGCTGAATTCAGACCCAGAGAGCATTAACTCAGTCTGGCGCACTGTCCCTGACTCTGTGGTCCACAAGGTAGCAGTGCTGGCACAAGCTTCTAATACAGTGCCTTTTAAAGGGCCCTCTATTTCTTTCACTTTCTAGAGGACCTCAGGTTCCCTACCACACACCCCTTTCTTTTTTCTTTCTGGAAGGTTAATTTTCCATGTTAGCATTTATGCTACTTTGATTTTCCTTCAACATACTGCTATCTGGGTCTGTTGAAAAGGTTGAGCATTCTTATCCCACCCAGCCTTTAACCCTCGACACAAGCATCTTCAAATACATTTAAAATCCTATGTTTTGGGCTTCCCTGGTGGCACAGTGGTTGAGAATCTGCCTGCTAATGCAGGGGACACGGGTTCGAGCCCTGGTCTGGGAAGATCCCACATGCCACGGAGCAACTAGGCCCGTGAGCCACAACTACTGAGCCTGTGGGTCTGGAGCCTGTGCTTTGCAACAAGAGAGGCCGCGATAGTGTGAGAGGCCCGCGCACCGCGATGAAGAGTGATCCCCGCTTGCCACAACTAGAGAAAGCCCTTGCACAGAAACGAAGACCCAACACAGCAAAATAAATTAACTCCTACCCCCCAACATCTAAAATAAATAAATAAATAAATAAAATAAAATCCTATGTTTTCTTTAAGTAGACAGCAAATGCATGGAATTTTTTTCTCCCATGAATTTTCTAAAAACGTAGTGCTAAAATTAGAAATCAATAGCCATGAACTTTCCAGGCCCAAGTGCAATAGAGCAAAACACTGGCACAGACAGTGGGCATGGCTTTGGGATTTCCAAGTAGGAGCTCCCCTTTTCAGCATCGAGGCTGTTGATGCCTCTTTACTGGGAGGGTTAACTGTTTCCAAAATGTCATTTCTTTTCTACATTACCTCTTGATGGCTTATTGTCTTTTTTATCTTTTTACTTTTAGGAACAGTCAGAAGCAAGTGGGACTGATGATGAGTGATCAGTATGGACATTTTTTTCTTGGTAGAACTGAACTCCTTCTCCCCTCTCTCGTCTCCACTCAGTGAGTTCATTTGTCATATGGGCACTGGGTTGTTTCTATATCATTATCATCTATAAGCTAGCTTTAGGATAGTGCCAGACAAACATATGATATCATGGTGTAAAGAAACACACACTCATACACAAATCTTTGTAACATATTGTGACCAAATGGGCCTCAAAGATTAAAACAAACAAAAAAGCTTTTGATGGAAAATATGTGGGTGGATAGTATATTTCTATGGGTGGGTCTTGGTAACGGTTTGATTGTGCCTGGTTTTATCACCTGTTCAGATGAGAAGATTTTTGTCTTTTTGTAGCACTGATAACCAGGAGAAGCCATTAAAAGCCACTGGTTATTTTATTTTTCATCAGGCAATTTTCAAGGTTTTTATTTGTTCGGTATTGTTTTTTTTTTTTACACTGTGGTACATATAAGCAACTTTAATAGGCGATAAATGTACAGTAGTTAGACGTCACCTACATAGACATTTTTCCATTTTATGCTCTATGATCTGAAAAAAACGCTTTTTGAATTGTATAAGATTTATGTCTACTGTAAACATTGCTTAATTTTTTGCTCTTGATTGATTTAAAAGAAAAGTTTTGTTGAAATCGCTATTGAATATTGCAATCTATATAGTGTAATGGATGGCTTCCTTTGTCAACCTGATCTCCTGTGTTACCCATGTGTATTGTCTCCTTCTCCCTCAAGTGTACTTAATCTTTGCTTTCTTTGCACAATGTCTTTGGTTGCAAGTCATAAGCCTGAGGCAAATAAAATTCCAGTAATTTCCAAGAATGTGGTGTTGGTGCTTTCCTAATAAAGAGATAACAGCTGAGCTCAACAAACGCTGCCTCTGGTTTTTGAGTTCTAAGGGACTGAAACCCTGGTGCCTGAGTCACAGTCTCCTGCCGAGAGCCGGGCAAGCTCTTGCTGCAGCACACGTGGTAGGAAAAAAATTTAAGAAGACTCAGAGAGAATCCCCTGGGATGAACCAGGTGTGTCGCAAGGGAGAGGAGTCTATTGCTTTTGTGACTTTTAAACTTATACAACAGGAGAGATGCTGCCATGGACCGAGTCACACTAAGCCCCTGCTCAACCTTTTCTAGTGGCTTAAATTCTATTTACTTGCCAGAAAATCTACAGGTATACCTCAGAGATATTGCAGGGTCAGTTCTAGCCCCGCAAAGTGAATGTCACAACAGAGTGAGTCACACGAGTTTTTTGGCTTCTCGGTGCATGTAAAGTTGTTAGGTTTGCACTCTACTGTAGTCTATTAAATGTGCAATAGCATTATGTCTGAAAAAACAATGTACATACCTTCATTAAAATATACCTTATCACTAAAAATGCTGACCATCGTCTGAGCCTTCAGTGAGTCATGGTAGTAATATCAAAGATCACAGATCACCAAAACAAATATAATAATGAAAAAGTATCACAATCATCACCCAAAACATGATAAGCATGAAGTGAGCCACTGCTATTGGAAAATGGCACCAATATACTTGCTGGAGTCAGGGTTGCCACAGACCTTCAATTTGTGAAAAATACAGTAACTACGAAGTAGCACAGTAAAGCAAAGCGCAGTAAGATGAGGTATGCCTATGTATGGTAATATAGATTTATACTGTTGTTTAGCATGGAATAAATCTATGTTCATATCGATTTAGAAAGATCTGAAAAGTGCTCAGTTGAAAGACTGGTTCCATAAATACCCATATACCCTCCTACTAAGATTCACAACGACTAATCTCCCTACCTCCCACCCCACCCACTTTTTTTTTTTAACATCTTTATTGGAGTATAATTGCTTTCCAATGGTGTGTCAGTTTCTGCTTTATAACAAAGTGAGTCAGTTATACATATACATCTGTTCCCATATCCCTTCCCTCTTGCGTCTCTCTCCCTCCCACCCTCCCTATCCCACCCCTCTAGGTGGTCACAAAGCACCACCGCTTGTTTCTTAACTAAACCATCTGAAAGCAATTCACAACCATCCTAACGCTTTACCCCTAAATACTTCAGCACAAATCTCCTAAGAATAAACGCATCTCCTGGCTAACCACAGTCCTACTTTCATACCAAAGGGAATTAACAATAGTTCCCTAGCATCTCACATACGATCCATAGTCACATTTCCTCAGTTGTCCCCAAATTGTCTTGCATTTGTTTTTAAAAGTTTACAAAGAAGCCTAGCCAAAGCTTGGCACATTCTTTCTTATGGACCCAACGACGACAAGGACCAAAATGCAAGAGTATTCACTCATCTCTAATGGATTGGTGAAAACTTCATTTCTTAGAATTGTCTAAGGACAACTCTGGGATTCTTACTTTCATAATAAGAGGAATTGCCAGTGTATCTTTCTTTGAGTCTTGAAGGAAATTTGACCCATACAAATTTTTGTGTGCAATCCTCCTGAGAAACTTTTGTCCTAAAAATTCAGGTCTGAGTTTCCAGTTAGTCTGAGCATTACAGAATGTGTTGAGTTTCCCTTCTTGTTTGTTTACAGTTTGCTGACCACAGTAGGATTCTAGACTCCCATGAAGAATAAACCACATTAGTTTTTCTTACTGAGATAACTTGCTATCAGTTCAAAGAAACAATCTTATTTCACTGCTTCCATTTTTGTATTTTGTATTTACTTTTGTATATTTTGTATATACTTTATGTACTCCTTGGAATCTCTTCTCAGCCTTAGAGTTATTGCTGTTCTAAAGCCATCCAAACCATTGTCCTTATGGTGTAGGATGTCTGTTTTGTGAAGGATGTTCTCTAATTTCTCTTCCGCTGTCTTTGGTATGTTGTTCTCCCTGGCCTTAGTAGAAAGGAAAGGCAGGAAGGTGGCTTGCACAACAGTGGTGAGCTGGCAGGGAGCGTGATCATGTGTGAGCAAGAAGCAGGCCATCCTGCGTCTGCACATCTGCCTATTTTTAACCTGGTCATGGCAGCTGCCTTGTCCATTTCCAGTAGCTGAGCCCATTGGTAGGCTTACTCCTTTCCAAGAGCAACAGTTTTCTAGGAACGGAGGAAGGAAGCTACGAGTATCAGGTGATGTACTGATATTTAATTACAAGAAACCTGGGAAGAAGGTATAGTTCTTATTCCCTTTTTACAAATAAGGATGATGCAAATGAGAGACTGAATAGCTGTGGCCAGTGTACCAAAGCAGAATTTGAAAGTAAGATTTCTTTGCCTCTAAAACCCATATTCTGGGGCTTCCCTTGTGGCGCAGTGGTTAAAAATCCGCCTGCCAGTTCAGGGGACATGGGTTCGAGCCCTGGTCCGGGAAGATCCCACATGCCACAGAGCAGCTAAGTCCGTGAGCCACAACTACGGAACCTGTGCTCTAGAGCCTACTTGCCTAGAGCCCGTGCCTTGCAACAAGAGAAGCCACCGCAACGAGAAGCCCACGCACCTCAACAAAGAGCAGCCCCCACTCGCCGCAACTAGAGAAAGCCCACGTGCAGCAACGAAGACCCAACACAGCCATAAATAAATAAATACATACATACATACATACCAAAAAACCATATTCCATGCAGCCTCCCTACCTCCCCAGTGAGTGAGGCCTGGAACTGATCTTATTGATAAGTCCCAGGCACCCATTTGCTTGGCACTTGCTGACCCAGCCAGGCTTACAAGCGAGTCTTGGCTTAGGTCTCTGGTTTCTGGGGCTGAGAATGGAACTTTAAGACCCAGTTTTCTTGGCTGGGCTCCTCCGCTACCCTGCTTCTTTCTTCTTGGTGACAAGCCACTCCACAAAGACCAAGACCTTGTCTTTATATTCAGCTGCCATTGGACCCTAAAGGCTACTGAGATCCAGCTGACTTGAATAGCACTAATGCCCTCCAGGTGATTCTGATATGTGATCAAATTGAAGGAGCCCTGCTAAACCCATCAAGACTCTTAATCCCCATTATTTCACTCCTGGGGAACAGTATGAGGCCACCGTGATCCTAATCCTGATTTAGATCACTGGTGCAGGCAAATACATTCATCACACAATTGTCACTCTAGTGAAACCAACATAAACGGGGATAACTGAAAAGGATGAATATTTTTTCTCTCTGAGACAGCTTTTCTGTCATATATGTTACCAGGAAGGAAGCTTCAATTGTGCTTAACTTGAACTTCATTCAGACTGATAAGTATATAATACTTGGGGGAAATATTTTTGGTCTCCTTAGCAGAAGGGTAGAGACATATTCTCCCCTTATGAATAAACGTAGTTCCCATGAAAATTTTATAGTAACAGTCAATCTCACTATACAGCTATCTTGGAGGAATGGCCAAGTATATTCCCCTTCTTAAAATTTACTAAATAAGAGCTGTGTCAAACCAGATAAAGTAAATTTTCTGTCCTTATTCATTTATACTGTCCTACAAATCTCAGGGTTTCAATCTCTGTTGTACTTAGGGAGAGGTCAGCAAAAATGATGAGGCGCAGGGTGAGAAACAGTGACCGATAGGTCTAGAATTGCTAGATCTATGTCCAGGTGAGCTGTATTCATCATTGGTGTGGTTTAGGACATTGAGTTTCATAGAGGGTGGAAGTGATATGTTCCAAATGGCTAAGCCCTTTATGCAAAAGGTATCTGTAGGGGCTTCCCTGGTGGCGCAGTGGTTGAGAATCTGCCTGCTAATGCAGGGGACACGGGTTCGAGCCCTGGTCTGAGAGGATCCCACATGCCACGGAGCAGCTAGGCCTGTGAGCCACAACTACTGAGCTTGCGCGTCTGGAGCCTGTGCTCTGCAAACGAGAGGCCGCGATAGTGAGAGGCCCGCACACCGCGATGAAGAGTGGCCCCCACTTGCCACAACTAGAGAAAGCCCTGGCACAGAAACAAAGACCCAACACAGCAAAAATAAATAACTTAATAAACTCCTACCCCCAACGTCTTCTTTAAAAAAAAAAAAAAAGTATCTGTATTCTGCATCATTTTCAGTAAGGATTTTCCAAGTTGAATAAAGCAAGACAACTAAGTCAAGACTAAGGGAAAACCACTTTCCTGTTTATAAACACTGGTTTCTTTTTTAACATATAAACTAGAAAGAGGTCTCTTTGTCTTTTTAGTTTTAATTTATTTTATTGAAGTATAGTTGATTTACAATGTAGTGTTAGTTTCTACTGTACAGTAATATATATATACACACACACACACACACACACACACACACACACACACACACACATTCTTTTTCAAATCCTTTTCCATTATGGTTTATCACAGGATAGTGAATATAGTTCCCTGTGCTATACAGTAGGACCTGTTGTTTATCCATTTGAAAGAGGCCTCTTTGTGAACCCAAGAACTGTTATGAAGCAAGGCTCCCTGTGGGATTATAAACCTCAAAGAGAATGGACTCATAGTCCCCCCAGCATATATATGCATTTTTTAATTCTCTTGTAAAAACTTAATTAAATTCCTCTTCCAAGATTATAAAATAGACATGTATTCACCACAACCAGTGAAATAACACACAAAAAATTAATTTAGAATTCACCCCTACCAGGCAATCGGCTTTAAAAGCCTGGTGTGGTTACTTCTGCCTGTTTCTTCCTGTTCACATAGAATGATATACACTGTCAAATGTCAGTTCCCCAGCTACCCCCAGTGTAACCTGGTAATAAGATGAAGCTGAATTTATTGCTTACTGTGGTAAGGGAGACCACCACCACCTTGATGGAGCTTTGGTAGTTTATTTGAGAGGGAAAGTCAAGGTTGGATTTTATTGAAATTAGATTTAAAGTGTCTTTCAGTGTGGGAATTTGATTAGGACAGGGTAATGATCATGATATAATAGTTTAGGAAAGGAGTAAGGAAAGGATTTTGAGGGGGAAATCAGAGTCTTAGGGCATAACTATCAATTGTGTTGCTTTCTACGGAAGAGCTGATGTGTCTGAACAGGAAGCTCATGTAATGAAAAATAGTTATTTGCCTGGGCAAGACTCTCCTGTAATATTTAAGTTGTGCTAATGATGCCAATGGCATTGTAAAGTCATGTTAACGTACAATAGATAGTAAGCTGTGTAGGGGTTGAAAGTTTGTTTTTTTTTTCTTTTCTAAGTACTGTACTGTTCTCTGCAACTTGCCTTATTTTCCTCCAAGGCAACAGAGATTAAACTCATTTAAATTTTTTTCTGTTAGGAGAACATTTATTTTCATTTTTCTTACAAAATGAACATAGGCACATTGTAGAAAATGTGGAAAGTAAGAAAAGTACAACGGTACAAAAAGTACAGAGAAAGAAAAAACAAAAAAACACTGATACTATCACCACGCAGAAAGAAGCGCTTGAGATTTCCAATGTCTTGTCTAGCATTTAAGGAGCTTGGAAGTCAGCTCTCCCATTAACACAACAAGAAAAAAGCTGAACAAACTGAAAATCAACAACTCTTCCTAGATCCACCAGAGAACTGAGGTCATAGGGTAAACTGCTGCCCCCCAAACTGAAGAGACAGACAGGCAGATACAGAGAATCACGACCTACTGGAGCAGAAGGCCAGCAGCAAAAAACTCTTGGTAACCATCACCAGGCTAGGAAAACCTAGTCTGTAATTAACGAGTTGCTAGAGGCCTCAGTGTGGACAAGTTTGTGAATTAAAAATACCAGAGGCATCCAGTCTTAGGAGGGCCTCCACACTTTCATGAGATTTCCCTCTGGGAACCCTATTACGTTCTCACTGTACAGACAGGAGAAAAATTCCCCCTCACTTTTTGAGAGGAGGGAGTGGAAAAGTAGTCATATTTAAATATGCCTTTTTTTTTTTTTGCGATACGCAGGCCTCCCACTGCCGTGACCTCCCCCATTGCGGAGCACAGGCTCCAGACGCGCAGGCTCAGCGGCCATGGCTCACGGGCCCGCGGCATGTGGGATCTTCCCGGACCGGGGCATGAACCCATGTCCCCTGCATTGGCAGGTGGACTCTCAACCACTGTGCCACCAGGGAAGCCCCCTAAATATGCTTTCTTAACAAGGCCTGCCCTTAATAGAAACTATTTTGCCAACGTGGAAGAAGGGCAATACCCAACTCCAGTACCCACTAGCCTTCCTGTCTCTCCTAAGGGGGGAAAAAAACAAATCTGAGAAGCACTCGTGAAGGTCATAGCCCCAGGGGCTCACTAAAACACTGCAACCGAATCACAGGACTGCAGAACAGTTCCCCTGCCCCAAGAGCTCACCACCACATCAATGTCTCCTGTACAGTAAATAATAGGGTCATACAGCTCAATGAACTGTGCATCTGAGGTGATATTTTTAAAGAAGGTCATTACAGAACGCTAAAAATATCAATTCTCCAGAGAGAATCACTCTTAAGATTTTAACTTACTTCCTTTCCATTTTCTCCTGTTCATAGATTGATTAACACACGGTAACATTTTCCCACTTCAAACACAGAGTTTTGGCAATTATATACAGTAATGTAGACAACTCCACAGTCAAGACATAGAGCATTTTCCTTACCCTAAACAGTTTTCTCACACCCTTTTCCGGTCAATTTCTTACCCTGACTGCCAGCTTCAGGACAACCATTGATCTGCTTTCTGTCCCTATCATGTTGCCTTTGTTAGAATCTCATATAAATGGAATTATACATTATGTAGCCTTTTGTGTTTGCTTGCTTTCAAGTACTGTAATATTTTTGAGGTTTATTCATGTTGCATATGTAGTCTGTGACTATTCATTACTGAGTAGTATTCCATAATATGGCTATCCCACAGTTTATTTATCTGTTCACTAATTGATGGACATTTGAGTTGTTTAGTTCTTGGGTATTATAAATAAGCCTGCTATAAACACTGATGTACAAATTTGTGTGAATATGCTTTCAGTCCTCTTAGTTGAATACTGAGGAATGAAATTGCTGGGTTATATGGTAAGGATTTAACTTTAGAAAATAATAGCAACTGGATATCTGTGGGGAAAAAAAAGAACCTCACCCCTTGCCTCGTATCATACACAAAAGTTAACTCAAAATGAATCAAAATGGATCTCAAACTTAAAATATATTTCTAAAAGAAAACATAGGAGAAAATCTTTATGATCTTGGGTTAGACAAAGATTTCTTAGGGCACAAAAAGTATGAACCATAAAAGAAAATATTGATAAAATGGATTTCTTTAAAATTAAAAACCTTTGCTCTTTGAAAAACATAGTTAAGAAAATGACAAGGCAAGCCACAGAGTAGGAGAAAATATTTGCAAGCAGGTATCTGAAAAAGAGCTTGTTCCCAGAATATATATAAAGATCTCTTACAATTCACTAAAAGGACACTGTCCAATAAAAAACTAGGCAAAAGATTTGAACAGGCTCTCCACAAAAGAAAATATATGGCCAATAAGCACATGAAAAGTGCTCAATTTTCTTCATCATCAAAGAAAAGCAAAATAAAACTACAATGAAATACCACTACACACCCACTAGAATAGCTAAAATTTTTTTAAATTGACAATGGGAAGTGTTAACAAGGATATGGAGCAACCAGAACTCACACCTTGCTGGGGGGAATTCAAAATGGTATAATCACTTTGAAACTCATTTTTTTTTAACATCTTTATTGGAGTATAATTGCTTTACAATGGTGTGTTAGTTTCTGCTGTATAACCAAGGGAATCAGCTATACATATACATACATCCCCACATCCCCTCCCTCTTGTGTCTCCCTCCCACCCTCCCTCCCTATCCCACCCTTCTAGGTGGTCACAAAGCACCGAGCTGATCTCTCTGTGCTATGTGGCTGCTTTCCACTAGCTAGCTATTTTACATTTGGTAGTGTATATATGTCCATGCCACTCTCTCACTTCGTCCCAGTTACTATATGATGTTTCCATGTATGTGTGTGTCATAATTTAGATTGCATTTGCTCTTCTAATGGATATTTGGGTTGATACCAGTTGGGATTTTTATGCCATTATAAGTAATTCTAGAAAGTCATTAAACCCACTTTACACTTTTTGTCTGTTTTTAAAAACAAATTAGCAGAGTTACCTTTACGTCACAGCTAAAAACATTTCCCTTCCATTTATATTGGATTTTAATAAAAAACAAAAAACTCAAGGTGATTGCTTTTCTTTCTCAGTCATATTTATGCTTGATCAGTTAAGCCTTCTAGGCACTTATTTTCGTAACACTTCCATCCTCTCCTTTTAAAAAGGGCCCTGCAGGGCTTCCCTGGTGGCACAGTGGTTGAGAGTCTGCCTGCCGATGCAGGGGACACGGGTTTGTGCCCCGGTCCGGGAGGGAGCCATGGCCGCTGAGCCTGCGCGTCTGGAGCCTGTGCTCCACAACAGGAGAGGCCACAACGGTGAGAGGCCCGCGTACAGCAAAAAAAAAAAAAGGGCCCTGCAAAATTACTTTATCTTGCCCTTTTTTTCCCTTGAGCCCTTTTTAAAGGAGATGCTTATGCTCCTTAATTTAATTGCATGTGAAAAGGGCTTCTTCAGAAAACCAAGTACCCATATTTCTCCCTGTCACTGAACTTTGTAATACAGTCAGGATTGCTCTTGATGTTCCAAGAAGGCAAAGTTTGGGAATTGCAGGGCCCTGAGACCTAGTTCTTTGCCCTAAGCTGGCAAGAATCTCAACACAAGACTATCCTCCACCCCAGGCTCCTAAAGAATTTTCTAAGCCTGGTAGCTCTTGTGGAAGTTGGCTCATAAAGGTGATACTAGCTGTAAACTGCCTCTCTGTTATGAGGTTATGAGTTGATTGTTTACTGAGGTTTAATAGAAAAACCACAGTTTCACTCTTGTTGATCAGGTTTGTCACGTGGAACACTTGGAGTGAGTGTGACCCCAAGGGTAAAAGCCACCAGAAAGGGACACCTTGATAGTAATAACTCACATTTAAATAATTCCAGAGAATTTGTATTTATTCTAGCATTTTTAAGGCTGGCTTATTTGGAGAAACAATAGAACTCCATTTAAGAGCTTTCAATACCACACTGATTCAAGCATGGGCCCCATATATAAATAAATACTACAGATGGTCCCAACTTAGGATGGTTCGACTTAAACATTTTTTCATCTTTACAGTAGTGTGAGAATGATACGCATTCAGTAAAAACCATACTTCGAATTTTGAATTTTGATCTTTTCCCAGGCTAGTGATAAATGGTATGATTCTCTCGTGATGCTGGGCAGTGGCAGCGAGCATAGCTCCCAGACAGCCATGAGATCATGAGAGTAAAAACTGATACACTAAAAAAAAAAACTAAAAAACAAAACAAAACAAAAAAACTGATACACTTACAATTATTCTGTACCCATACAACCAGTCTCTTTTCCACCTTCGGTATAGTACTTAATAGATTACATGAGCTATTCAACACTTTATTATAAAATAGGCTTTAGTTAGATGATTTTGCCTAACTATAGGCTAATGTAAGGGTTCTGAGCACATTTAAGGTAGGCTAAGCTAAGCTATGATGTGCAGTAGGGATAGGTGTATTAAATGCATTTTCGACTTATGATATTTTCAGCTTACAATGGGTTTATCAGGACATAACCCCATTGCAAGCTGAGGAAAATGTGTACTTCCAGAAAAGGACTAGCCTAGTAGAACATCAGAAGGCACAATGTGGTTTCTTTATCCTAGAACAGTGTTAGCAAGGGATTGTACCATATTTGCAGGGCATGGTGTACTTGAGATGTCTAATTCTGAACACAGTTTCCTTCAGTTTCAATCATCCCATATGACCCTACAGAATTTCTCCAGACTTCCTAGGAACATTTCCTAAGGATCTGAGTCCTTAATAAGCAGCCAAAAATAGGGAGAGTTTCCCTGGAGTCAAACGCCAGTTTCCATTGCTTTCAGTCTATTCCCACTTTTCAGCCTGTAACTCTCCTTTGATGATTTTATTTTATACACAACATACTGAGGGTATTCCACGCTGGGTCGTATGCTTACTGCAAGGGAAAATATCAAGGAAAGTAAAGCCCAGTACCTGTTTGCATCCGCCCTAGAACCAGGCACCTTCTCTGCCCACTCCACCACCCCTACTCCTTCCTCCATCGCCAGGGGATCTTATTAAAAGGAGACAATCCAGCTGAACACTCCAGCAAGTGGTGTCTCACCACCCACTGAGTGCCAAACACTTTGTTAATAAGGCTGAGCAAGTGAAAAACAGTATCTCTTCTTGTTTCCACCCTTGGACTTGGTTCTAAGTTGTTTCACTGCTTACTCCCAAACCAGCAAGCAATCAGTGCAAAGGAGGTATACCAGATAAAGAGACAAGTAAATCAACACAGCAGGTAAAGATACCAGCACATGAACACACCACTCTATGGCCTCCTTCAGTGGCTCACGGGCATGTATCCAAAGTTCTAGGGTCAACACAGCCTAGATAGAGAGGAGCCCACTGAGCAGAGCAGCTCCAGTCCCCAAAATTCTATAGGATGTGATAATAACGAGAGATATTCCATGTACATGCAAAGTCAATACAAATATGTCATATTTTATCAATTCTAAAACGTACATTTTTTTCATCTTTGAAAGACACAATGTCTTTTAATCTACGCTGTCATAATTTTGATTGGCAACAATTTTTCTTAATGATAAATAAAATAATACATGTACAATGGATGGTGTCTTAGAGTCATTCAAATATTGTATATTTTTTTCTTAACACGCATTGTATGTAGCAAAGTGATATAAAGTCTTCTACATGTTTTTCACTTAATTTATCTTGAAGAACATTCATATCAGGGCATAAAGAGCTGCCTCATTCTTCCTAACCACTGCACGTATTCCATTATGTTGTTATCGTAACTTATCTAAGCAGTTCCATATTAATGGAACATTCTGGTGGTTTCTAGTCTGTGTTTATTCATTGTTGCCAAAAATGATGAATGCTATGAGAAGACTGAGAGCCAAGCGCTATGGAGAAAACTTGAAGGTTTTGTAGAGGATGTGAAATCAGGTTTGAGACTGAACGGAGGGTGAGACACGGGACAGGTCAAACTGCTCCTGGCATTTTAATCTGGGTACACCGTGGAAAAGCCACTCACCATCTTCCATTGGAAGTGTGCTAAAATGTGCAGATTTCAAACAATTTACAAGAAATGTCTGCCCTGGAGCTTCTTTTACTTGCCCAGAGCTCACTCAGTGATCAAAGTTTAATGCCCATTTCACTGTCTCGAAAGGACATTGAAAATAGTCATTACTCATTGCCTTCTTCAGGCTGACATAGGGCCCATGGAAATAGATCTGCAAGAGGAGATATTGAAGGTCTTTAACTATTTGATGATGATGATGATTTGGATAAGACTGAGAAACATGCAGTGGGTTCCTAGAGATAAGTGAAAGCATGAATGCTCCAGAATGTAGACCAGGGTGAAAGAAACTAACAAAATAAGGAAAGTGAAATCAAAGTGGCCCCAAGCTTAAAACATTTTATCCAGCCTATTCTGCTGTATTCAGTCTTCAGAATACCAGGATTTGAAATTAGTACCCTAACACCTGCATTCCAGTTCGGAATGGAGGCTGCCTCACTCCGTAACTCAGCTCCTTCTTCCCCATTCCAGTCCCCCTTGAGCAGTGAAAGCAATTGCAGCTGCTTACAAAGTGCACTGCTGTAAGCTCTTAGATAGATATATAGATAGACAGACAGACAGACAGAAAGAAGGAATAGGAAGGAAGGAAGCAGAGAGGGAGGCTCATTTAAATCTTCACAACAATTTTATGAAGTCGGCACTATTATTATTCCTATTTTACAAATTAGAAAAGAGTCTTAGAGAGGTGACCGACCAGGATCACTCATCGAGTAAGTAGTGGAGCTGGGATCCAATCTCCAGGCCAACCAGCTCCCACCGTCCTTGCTCCTTACTAGGACTCCAACTAGAACCTCAACCTTCCTCTCAGTGGCTCTTCTCTGGACTGGGCTGTATGCTCCTTAGAGGACACGGATGATGCTATTCATCTTTGGGTGAGCCCTTCTCCTCCACCCAGCTAAGCAATAGGCACTGAATAAATATATTAAATAGAATGCATATAATGTCCATGCCAAACCAGAATTCCCCCCGGCTTGCTCCATTCACTCTCTGTGTGCACAGTGCAGCACCCTCTACTGCACAAGTCACTCTCCAGTCAGCGTCCATCCGAAACATCAATCTGATCATACTTCTCATTAGCTTAGATCATTTCAAGGTTTCCTAAGGGCAAAGTATAGGTCTTTAACATAGCTGACAAAGTCCAGTAAGGCTCACCTCCACATCACTGCTTCAGCCTCACTAACCCACACTCCCTGGCCCAGAAACCATACTCTAGACTAGCAGTGAGCAATGGAAATAACACATGGGTACTAAATATTCTAGTTGCCGTATTTTAAACTGTGAAGAGAGACAGATGAATTTAATTTTCATGAGACATTTGACTTAACCCAATATGCTACAAAATACTATTTCAACATATAATCAATATAAAAACTTGAGATATTTCACTTTTTTATACAAAACCTTTGAAAAGCAGTATGCATTTTTACACACAGCACATTTCAGTGTAGACTAGCCACATTTCAAGTGCTCGCTGGTCACATGTGGCTACCATATCTTATGGCGCAGCTCTAAACTATAGTTCTCAAACTTCAGCTGCATCAGAATCACCTGGAGGGCTTGTTAAATCACAGCTTACTGGCTCTGCCCCCAGTTTTTGATTCATTAAATCTGGGGTGGGCCTGAGAATTTGCAATTCTGGCAAGTTCACAGGCGATGCTGATGCTGGCCTCTGGACCACACTTTGAGAGAACCACTATTCTAGATCAGAGATTATAAACTGGTGGCCACAGGTTGCATCCAGCTGCAAGACCATGTCATTTGGACCACATAGTGTTTTTTTTTAATTAAGTAATTACCAACATTTAAAAATAGCTAGATTTCTCACAAAAAGCTAGACTCCATGCTTCTGTTGAAAAATGTATAAATATAATAATGTAGGGCCGTATTTCTGCCTGGCAATAAGCAGCAGAAGCCCAATCACAAGGGCCCTCTCTGGAAAGGTCTTGAAGGCCCACTTCACTCTTTTTACAACACTGAGGCACCCGTTGTAACTGGGTTGGTGTCTCCAAACCCTGACCTCCCGAATTCTTCCCAGTACCTAAATACATCTAGCTCTCTCTTGCCTCTGTGACTTTGTACATGTGGTTCTCTCTGTCTGGAACATTCTTACCAACACCACCACGCCAACCTGGCTAACTCCCCCTTACCCTTCAGGCCTCAGCTGAGATGCTACTCTCTCCAGAAAGCCCGCTCTGCTCTCCCCAGGACTGAGTATAAGTGCCTCTTCGGGGTGTTCTCATAGAAGCCTTGCTTCTCCCATCAAAGCCATCAGACACTACTGTAATTTTCCACTAGCTTACCTGTCTTGCTCATCATTCTACGAATTTCTTGAGAGAAGGGAACAATTTCTTTCTTATTCACCACTGTATCCACAGTGCCTAGTCCAGTATCGGACTGGTGCATGGTTGGTGTTCAATAAATATTAGTTGACCAAATGAATGAACAAAGACATAAAGCAGCTAGAACAGCTTTAAAATAATATTGCCCAACCTTTGATTTTCTCCTAGATGGCTGCAATGGAATCTTAGCTTTCTTCCTAATTCTAGAGGCAGCAACAACAAAAAAGCAAATTTAAAATTTTAATTTTCTCTTAAAACTGCAGTGCAAAAAGCAAACCAAATTCACACTCCTTAATTATTTAAAATACTCCACGAGCTTGAGCTTTGTTTCACCCTGCTTAATGTACTGAAAGCCAGAAATAATGAGATTAAACACAATACTGTTACATTATCGACTTACAGTCTCCTGCCCAATTTACTGCATGACCTGTATATCAGCTGCACTGTACCATCATTTTACTGGTTTAAAACAAACAGAAAATTCTTTTCTCAGATTAAAAGAGTCAATAGGGCTTCCCTGGTGGCGCAGTGGTTGAGAGCCCGCCTGCCGATGCAGGGGACGCGGGTTCATGCCCCGGTCTGGGAAGATCCCACATGCCGCGGAGTGGCTGGGCCCGTGAGCCATGGCCGCTGAGCTGCACGTCCGGAGCCTGTGCTCGGCAACGGGAGAGGCCACAACAGTGAGAGGCCCGCGTACCGCAAAAAAAAAAAAAAAAAAAAAAAAAAAAAAAAAAAAAAAAAAAAGAGTCAATATTTTTCTAGAGATTCTTGGAATTTGGCACAAAAGTTTATAGAAGAGAGAAGAAACAGGAGAGCGAGAGAGATTGTTATTCCATATCCACACTAGCCAGTGGACTGGGCATTTAGGAAATTCATAAAGATATAAAAGGTAGAAATTCTCTTCTTAAAGAGCTCGTCATCTAGTAGGGAAGATAAGTCATGGACACAAGTAAGCATAACATAAGATAGGAAGAGGCAAGTGTCATATGACAGGTGAAGAATGTCAAACGAGAATTCAGAGGGAAAACGTTCTTCCAGCTTGGGGTGAGATCTGGAAATCTTGCAGGGTACAGGTCACATCTGACCTGATCTTGCATTAATATTTAAAAGATCTATGTTCTTCAACAAATTACAATTCTTCTCAAGTATATTCAAAAATACATTTCAATCCCTTTTTCAAAATGTTTAACACATGAGAAAGTAAGTTAGTTTAAGAGAAAAAAGTATGAAGATCCTGAAGGATTTTAGACCTAGCTTCGCCAGGAGCTAGTTTGTGACCTTCAGAACTTTCTTAATCTTTCTGGACCTGAATTTTCTCATCTCTAAACTGCGCTGATAATAAATGATCTCTGGGGCTTCCCTGGTGGCGCAGTGGTTGAGGGTCTGCCTGCCGATGCAGGGGACATGGGTTCGTGCCCCGGTCTGGGAAGATCCCACATGCCATGGAGCAGCTAGGCCCGTGAGCCATGGCCGCTGAGCCTGCGCATCTGGAGCCTGTGCTCCACAACAGGAGAGGCCACAACAGTGAGGGGCCCGCGTACCGCAAAAAAAAAAAAAAAAAAAAAAAAAAAATAAATGATCTCTGAAGTCCTTTCTGGCACTAGCATTCAATGAGTGTGTCTATATTCTAATCCTTTATACGGATTACACTTCTGTGGTTAAATGCAATTAGTTTTGCTATGTGCTTCACGATAAATTCAGGCTTTGCAATTCTTCATTATGCACAGAGGCAGTCATGTCTTACTGCTAAGGAGACAAATGAATTATCAATTTTATATGAAGAAAATGATTAGAGATTATGTGTCTGGAGGGGAGGAGTAACTCTTACATTCAAAAGTGAAATAATACCTTCAGAAGTTCTTGAAAAGACTACTGCAATGTTCTTTGGAGTCAGATAATTAAAGAAGGAAGACTACATGACTAGGTTCCCAGATGCAGCAGAAACAGGCAATGCATATCATTAAATAGATGGTATTTCATTAGTCCTGACCGGGTGAAGGGAGAGGAAAAAGGAAGAACATGCTGATATATTTCGTTCAATTTATTAAATCCTTGGAAATGGCATTCAATCTATTTAAGAAAATAGAAAATAAGAAAATCTATTTGAGCCTGCTAATGAGCATGACCAGAATTTGCATCCTTCCTTGTTTGCTTAACACCTATTTGTCACTAGTGAGGATACTTGCTTTAAAGCAATGCTCAAATGAAATTAAGTAGTCCAGGAGCAGGTAGATGGAAAATCAGCTGTAAAGCGCCTATGTAATATCACTCACCAGTGATATTTCACTTAAGCTGGCTATCTACATACCAGGCGGTACTCAGTGACACTTCACAGACAAAGATGGAGTTACTCCCAGTCATACCAAAACTCTCCAAGAGGGCTTCCCTGGTGGCGCAGTGGTTGAGAGTCCTCCTGCCGGTGCAGGGGACGCGGGTTCGTGCCCCGGTCCAGGAAGATCCCACGTGCCGCGGAGCGGCTGGGCCCGTGAGCCATGGCCGCCGAGCCTGCGCGTCCGGAGCCTGTGCTCCACAACGGGAGAGGCCACAACAGTGAGAGGCCCGCGTACCGCAAAAACAAAACAAAACAAAACTCTCCAAGAAGCCAGGCTGTAGACATAAGAAACCTCAAATTGATTTGTTATTTTTAAGAGTCAGTTGCTTTGCCGAAATTTGAGAACACAGGAAAGACTCGCAAGCAGTGGGATGCCTAAAACAGCACTGATGTTTCAGTGTCTTTCATTTGGAGCTACAGTATAAACAGAGTCTTCTCTCTGATCCATGGAATAAAAACAAGTCAAAAGCATGAGGAAGTATTCAGCTTAGGAACACCCCGGGCCTTAGCTCCTTGTTCATCCAAGCTCAGGCACTGGTCTGACTGCCTCACAATGGGCTTGGCAGTTAAAGCAACCATGGCCAAGAAGAGGGTAGAATCCAGCAGTAAACATGGTCTGGGGATTTGGAGAAACAGGACCAGGACACTGAAGGGCTAGAATTGTCTGGAACTGATATTAAATGAGTTTGCCCACAAAGAAAGTAAAGAAAGCTAAGGTGGAAAACAGAAAGAGACAGGACCAGAGAGGTCAGCCAAGGTCATAGAACGAGCGAGTGACGACAGTGGATTCAAATGCATTGTCCCGGCTTCTTACTTGCTTCACTGGATAAAGATGGGCACGGATTTTATTTAACTTGGAAGAGAGAGTGGCATGGTGAGATTTGGAGACACACAGACCTGACGGAATCCCAGTGAATTGTGGGGGGGAAATGAGGAGATGCACTTAGTGTGCCTGGCACGTAGATGACACCCAATGAGTATTAGTTTTCTTTTCTTACCACCACCCGCAATCTATCTATCCAATGGCAAATCTTACTGAAATGGTTTCCATTTTCACTACAAGGTTCAAGAATAACCTTTCTTGACAATATACAAGCACAAGACAACCCATGTTTGCTAAATAGTGATGCATTATTTTTAAGCTTTTCACCCATTTTTTACCAAATAATGATTATACCCTCTTACTTTATTCTAGCTTCCTCTGTACTAAGCACAGGTCCAAGTGTTGTTCTAGAATTAATCCTCGAAATGAGCCTGCAAGGAAGGCAGAGAGTATTATGCTTTCTATTTTTCATATGAGGACGGCACACATGGAGGATTAAACAACTTATCCAAGGTCACTCAGTAAGTGTCAGGGCCAGAACTCAAGCAGACAGTGCGGTGCCAGAACCCTAACCCTGTTGTTGCTCCCTCTGCAAGGCTGCCTCCCAACAGGCACATGTTATTCTTTATTAAGTGCACAGAATGCAGATCTAAGACATTATTAATCAGGCCAGAATCAACAGAAACACAAAAACACCTAAGGTCACTTATCACCAACTTTAGAGACTAATTAAAATTTATCCTGGGGAAAGACTATTTCAGAGGGATTGCAAATCCTCAACAATACAACAAAGGAATTGGCCTGTAGGTGACAATGATTCCCCCTTTTCACCAGACGCTTATGTTTCCATGAATGAGCCTCAAAAAACGCCACAGTTCAGTGAATCTCATGTTATCCTATATATTATCATTCATTCAACAAAAATGTTCCTAATATGAACAGAGTATTGTGCAAGGCATGCTAACACATGCAGGGAATGAAAACAAACAGGAAATATGACTTTGTCCAAAATACTGAGAAATCTGTGGTAATTACTACAGCCACCATGATAAATGAAATAAAATATCACTATCTCACTATAATTTTTGGTTCAGTTCAGCACAGAAAATATTTACCAATGAAGAAATTTAAGGGGAAGGTTTTTCTATTTAAGAAAACAAACTTCAGGCAGCTTTAAGCACCTTAGAAGCACCATTTAATCATAATAATAGATATCCTGTCTATTAATTGTTATTCAATATTAATATTATGATTGCTCCTAAGTGTCCATCAATAGATGAATGGATAGAGATGTGGTATATATCCACAATGGAATATTACTCAGCCATACAAAAGAGTGAAATAATGCCATCTGCAGCAACATGGACGGACCTAGAGATTATCATACTAAGTGAAGTAGGTCAGACAGAGAAAGACAAGTATCATATGATATCACTTATACGTGGAAGCTAAAAAAGAGTACAAATGAACTTATTTACAAAACAGAAACAGACTCAGGCATATTGTAGAAAACAAATCTGTGGTTACCAAAGGGAAAGTGGGGGAAGGGATAAATTGGGAGTATGGTATTAACAGATGCACACTACCACATATAAAATAAAGAGCAAAGATTTTTGGTATAGCACAGGGAACTATATTCAATATCTTGTAATAAACTCTAATGAAAAGAATTGAAAAAAAGAATATAGATATATACATATCTACATGTAACTGAATTACTTTGCTGTACACATGAAACTGACACAATATTATAAATCAATTATACTTCAATTTAAAAAAAACAGGAAAAAATGTCATGGTTGCTATATTTTTGGCTGTCTTGCCAGCCCATCCCTCTTTATTTGGAACTTCTCTTTGACCCCAAAGCCCCAGTGGAGGGGTGAGCCTGGATGGCCATTCCTCTGGCCATGTCCAATTGGATCAACACATGGACTCAGCAAAGCCAACTGAATTCTCCTTCCCTTGGGATTTTCAAGTAAAGACACAGTGGCCATATTTAGGTATTGCTGGAGTTGGGCCAATGACAGAACCAACAATGAGAATACAGAGAACTTAAAGTAAGAGAAAGGAGCAGGTGCCCACAGAGGTTTGGGGGCAAGCGATCAGACCCCTCAGAATTCCTAACTTCATAGTTTCAGTTCCTACGTGACCTGTTTGAGGAAACAAAGATCTCAGACTCATAATTTTAGAACTATCACTTAGTTAATTATGTAAATCGCATTGCTCAAAGAAAGCAGGGAACTGTTCTCAGATTACCATGTGATCAGCAGGGACGAAGGCCCTAGAGATGCTCAGGGAGAGGGGAGAACTTAGGTTACTCTGCTTGAATGGGGAAGGCAGGACCTGAGGTGACAAGTTAGCCCATCTTAAAAGGGCTACTGCAGTGTTTGTCATTAAAATATTATAGATCTATCATTGCATTGAGAGTTTCAGTTTCTTTCTCTACTGACATGGAGGACAGACTTATTATGGATAGGTTGATTTCTTTATCTACCTTGGTTATTAGTCCTTACATGTTCAGTAAGATCACCTCTTGTAGCTTTCCATTACTTTCATTGCACTCTTGGTTTGGGTTCTCCCAGAAGTAGACCTGAGACAAAGATTTGAGTGCAAGTAGTTTGGGAGGTGATTGCAAGAAGCCCTAGCAGGGGAGTGGGAAATTGAAACAAGGAAGGGAAGAAAGCCAATACCATGTGTATTAAGGAGAAGGTGACTGCTGTGGGCTGCTGGGGCGCAATCCCACTGGGGAACCTCTAGGAGACGATGTAGAACATGTCTTAGAGTTGTCCTATCAGAATAGTGAGGAGCTGAGGTATTTACCCACCAACTCTTGCCTGACGTTGTTTGAGGCTCTTTGCAGAAACTGTCAACTTCTCAACACTCTGTCCTGTGGCCAGAGATAACCCTTCAATGGACTTGCAGTAAGAAGCTAACAGCATGTAAGAATCAACAAGGGGGATGTGGGAAGGGCACCCTGAGAGCATGTGCTATACTCACCCCTGTCTCTTTATTTAAGTTAGAGTGAGTACCTCTTCTTTGCAACCAAGCACTCTCTTACTAGGACAGTCCCACTAGAAAAGCCTTTGGTAGCAGAGTTTAATTTATGGTGTTTCTTTAAAGGAATAAACCTTCACTTCAAAAAACATATCTTTCATTCATTCTAACTGGTCTCCCCTCTCCAAGCCCCCACTGTCTGAATTAGTGTCATTTTATTGCATTACTAAAAGTTGATTCTACCTTGTAAAATTTTCAATAAAAAAGTTACAGGAAGGGAACTGAAATCGGACTTAAATCCAATGGGCCTGACAGTTGCCTTCACTAGCAAGGTCTCCTTGCATTAATTATTTATAGGCTGGTGACAGTAGTGTGTCATGAATTAAGATAGCTGCACAAGCCATCCATCTCCCACACTAAGAATTAATGACAATGCCAGACCAGACAGAGATGGCTAGACATGTGATATGCAAAGTCTCTTAATGTTTACTATAAATAATAGCAAGAGGGGTCGAAGTCAATGAGAAAAGAAGTTCATTTTCCTGTACTGAAAAATGGAACTGACTCAAAAGGCCGAGGCTCAAATGTTGGTAATTTATAATCCTACCTCAGCATTACTCTTGCTACTACAAGGCAAGTCATCACTTAACACTGCTATGTATTATTAAAGAAGCACGTTAACCCAACTATTGTTTCAAGCGACAGATAATGACATAACTCAAGACCATGCAGAGTGAAGGCTAAGAATTACCAGGGTGTGGCCCATTGTTTGGAACAGAGGGCCCAATAATATGTCTGTTGCCTGACTGAATGAATTAATGACACGTGCTAGCCTTCCAATCTAGGGAATTTCAGTTGTAGGGAAGATAAACAAGGCTAATAAATGACTCCTCTATAACATCTTTCGGAAACCAATTATATTGCACTATTTTAATTCACTCATCTAGAATCAAGAATCTGAGGATTGAAATGGACCTCAGTACAGTGGGGTACAGTGGATAAAGTTCTAGGTAGAAATTTAGGGGCTAGAATAAATGCTGCCTCTAATTATATGGGTAATCTTAGATATATCACTTCCTCTCTATATTGTACTAATTGAGCTCTATTGATCCGTCCAGTTTCGTTATGCCAGGCTGTGTGTCATCAGTTCAACCCTTCACATGATTCTTGGTTAGAAGAGTCAGGCATCATATGTTACAGTGATGATCAAGATATGGAAAGCCCTAGTGCTCACATGTTTAGCCCTGACTACTAAACCCTTAAGCTAAAGAAGACTGCCTCTGGTTCTTGCTTTGTTCTGTGATGGGCAATGACCTGTAGTGAAGCCCCCAAGCCAATGGAGATTGAAGAGTCACTTAGATGGTCTTTCTGCAATGAGGAGTCTTAGAGGGAGAGGCTTCTGGTGGCTTATGCCTCACCTCACTCTAATCAGCCTTGAGGCTTCTAGTCACAGCTCCCAAACTGGGAAATGGGATGCTCTAGCTAAGTTAGTACATCAGCAATTTTTGAATAGATTGATAGCCAGAAGTGGTTGAGAAATCACTATATTCAAACTTTAAGCAGGTTCTCTCTTTTTCTGGAAGCCAAATCTTGAATTCACCTCTGGGAGCCTGTGGTGACTGGGGGAAGAAGGGATGGGGAAGATCATGTTTTGAGACTTTCTGTCTTACAAAGCTAAAACCTTAATGACGACGCAGTTTGAGACTGGAAGGAAGTCAATGTTCTCTACGTATCATACTGGAAAATTCTGTCTATGGGCAGGACTGCAGATCTGAAATATACTTCCCTTACTTAAAAAAAAAAAAGTACATTTTAGAGCACTTTTAGATTCACAGCGAAACTGAGCAGAAGCTACAGAGATTTCCCATGTACTCTTTGACCCCACACATGCACAGCCTCCCCCATTATCAGTATCCCGACCAGAGTGGTACATATGTTACAATTAATGAACCTACATTGACACATCATTATAACCCAAAGTCCACAGTTTACATTAGCATTCATTCTTGGTGGTGTACAGTCTATGGGTTTTGACAAATATATAATGACATATATCTACCACTATAGAATCATACATAATAGTTTTGCTGTCCTAAAATTTTTCTATGCTTTGCCTATTCTCCCCTCCTTCCCCTTTAACCTCTGACAGCCACTGATCTTTTTACTCTCTCCATAGTTTTGCTTTTTCCAGAATGACTTAAGGTAAAGTCATACAGTATGTAGCCTTTTCAGATTGGCTTCTTTCACTTAGTAATATGCATTTAAGCTTCCTCAATGTCTTTCATAGCTTGATAGCTCATTTCTTTTTAGCCCTGAATAATATCCCTTTGTTTGGATGTACCACAGTTTATCCATTCATCTACTGAAGGACATCTTGGTTGCTTATGAATAAAGTGAATATAAGTAGCTATAAACATCCATGTGCAAGTTTTTGTGTGGACATAAGTTTTCAACTCCTTTGGGTAAATACCAAGGAGTGCAACTGCTGGATCAATGGTAAGAGCATGTTTAATTTTATAAGATAATGCTGAACTATCTTCTAAAGTTGGTTGTACCATTTTTGATTCTCACCAGCAATGAATGAGAGTTCCTGTTGCTTCACATCCTCGCCAGCATGTAGTGTTGACAGTATTTTGGATTTTGGCCATTCTAACAGGTGTTGAGTAGTATCTCATTGTTTTAATTTACATTTGCCTAATGACATATGATCTGGAGCATTTTTTCACATGCTTATTTGTCCTCTGTATATCTTTTTTGGTGAGGAGTCTGTTAAGGTCTTTTGCCCATTTTTTAATCAGGTTGTTCATTTTCTTATTATTGAGATTTAAGAGTTCTTTGTATGTTTAGATAACAGTTCTTTATCAGATATGTCAGTTGCAAATATTTTCTCCCAATCTGTGGCTTGTCTTCTCATTCTTTTGACATTGTCTTTCACAGAGCAGAAAAATTTAATTTTAATGAAGTCCAGCTTATAAATTATTTCTTTCATGGATCTTGGCTTTGGTGTTGTATGTAAAACGTCATAATCAGACTCAATATTATCCAGATTTTCTTCTATGCTATCTTCTAGGAGTTCTACAGTTTTGCGTTTTACATTTAGGCCTGTTTTACATTTAGACCCATTTGAATTAATTTTTGTGAAGGACATAAGCTCTGTGTCTAGATTTATTTATTTTTGCATGTGAATGTCTAGTCCTTCCAGCATCATTTGTTGAAAAGACTATGTCTTCTCCACTGTATTACCTTGCTTCTTTGTTAAAAATCCATTGACTATGTTTATGTGTGTCCATTTCTGTGCTCTCTATTCTGTACTATTTATCTATTTGTTTATTCTTTTACCAACACCACACTGTTTTGATTACTGTAGCTTTGTCATAAATCTTGCAGTCGAATAGTGTCAGTCCACCAACTTTGCTCTTCTCCATCAATATTGGGTTAGATATTATGGGTCTTTTGCTTCTACATATAAAATTTAGAATTATTTTGTCAATATTCACAAAATAATTTGCTAGCGTTTTTAATTGGGATTGTGTTGAATTTACAGATCAAGTTGGGAAGAACTGACATCTTGACAATATTGAGTGTTCCTATTTATGAAAGTGAAATGTCTCTCCATTTATTTGGTTCTTCTTTGCTTCCTTTCACTGGAGGTCTGGAGTTTTTCTCACACAAATCTTGTACACATTTCTTTATATTTATACCTAAATATTTCATTTTTTAAGGTCCTAATATAAATGGTACTGTGTTTTCAGTTTCAATTCCATTTGTTCATTGCTGGTATATAGGAAAGGGATTGACTTTTGCTTGTTAACCTTGTATACTGAAATCTTGCTATACTTGCTTATTACCGTTTTGGGTTTTTTTGTTAATTCTTCTGAATTTTTTACATGACAATTATGTCACCTGTGAACAAAGATAGTTTTGTTTCTTCCTTCCCAATCTGTATACCTTTTATTTCCTTTTCTTGACTTATTGCATTAGCTAGGACTTCCAGTCTGATGTTGAAAACGAGGGGACATCTAGTGTTGTTCCTGATCTTAGTGGGACAGCTTCAAGTTCATCACCATTAAGTATGATGTTAGCTGTAGAGTTTTGGTAGATGTTCTTTATCAAGTTGAGCAAGTTCCCCTCTATTCCTAGTTTGTTGAAAATTTTTATCATGAATGGGTGTTGGATATTGTCAAGTGCTTTTTCTGTATCTACTGAAATGATCATGTGATTTTTCTTCTTTAGCCTGTTAATGTGATGAGCTTTTGGTTTTGTTGATTGCTCTCTATTGATTTTTTTCAATTTTATTGATTTCTACTCAAATTTTTATGATTTCTTCTTACTTTAGATTTAATTTTATCTACTTTTTCTAATTTCTTAAAGTGGAATTTAGATTATTTTCTTTTTAAAAAAACATTTATTGAAGTATAGTTGATTAACAATGTTGTGTTAGTTTCAGGTGTACAGCAAAGTGATTCAGTTATACATTTATATATAAATACATATATTCTTTTTTTTATATTCTCTTTCATTATAGGTTATTACAAGATATTGAGTACAGTTCCCTGTTCTATTCAGTAGGTCCTTGTTGGTTAACTATTTTATATACAGTAGTGTGTGTATTTTAATCCCAAACTCCTAATTTATCCCTCCCCCAACCCTTTCCCCTTTGGTAACCATAAGTTTCTTTTCTATGTCTGTGAGTCTATTTCTGTTTTGTAAATAAGTTCATCTGTATTTTTTTTAGATTCCACATATAAGTGATATCGTGATATTTCTCTTTTTTTCTAATATGTGCATTCAGTGTTATATATTTCCTTCTAGGCACTGTTTTTGCTTAATGCTACAAATTTTGATAAGCTGTGTTTTCATTTTCATTCTATTAAAAATATTTTTAAATTTCTCCTGAGATTTCTTCCTTGATTCATGAGCTATTTAGAAGCGTGTTGTTTAATCTGCAAATATCTTGGGATTTTCTGGCTATCTTTGTGCTACTGATTTTTAGTTTAATTCCATTGTGGTCTGAAAAGAGACACCGTATGATTTCTATTCTTTTCTATTTGTTAAGATGTATTTTATGATCTAGAATGTGGTCTATCTTGGTGAATGTTCCATGTGAATTTCAGAATAATGTGTTTTCTGCTGATGCTGGATGAAGTGGTCAATAGCTGTCAATTGCATCCAGTTGACTGATGGTACTGTTGAGTTCAACTTTGTTCTCACTGATTTTTTGCCTGCTGGATCTGTCTACTTCTGATAGAGGAGTGTTGAAGACCCCAACTATAAAAGTAGATTCATCTGTTTCTCCCTGCAGTTCTATCAGCTTTTGCCTCGCATAGTGTGACACTCTGTTGTTAGGTGCACACACATTAAGAATTGTTATGTCTTCTTGGAGAATAGATCCCTTTATCATTATGTAATGCCCCACTTTATTCCTGATAAATTTTCTTGTTCTGAATTCTACTCTCTGAAAGTAATATATTTACTCCCACTTTCTCTTGATTAACATCAGCATGGCATATCTTTCTGCATCCATTTACTTTTAATCTATAGGTGTCTTTATATTTAAAGTGGGTTCTTGTAAACAAAATATAGTTGGGTCTTATATTTTGATCCTGACAATCTCTGTTTTTTAATTGGTGTATTTAGACCATTGGCATTTAAATTGATTATTGATATAGTTGCATTAACAGCTTCCAAATTTGCTTCTATTTTCTATTTGTTGCTCTTTTCCTTTGTTTCTACTTTTGTCTTCCATCCTTCTTCTGCCATTTGTGGATTTAAAGGAGCGTATTAAATGTTTCTATTATTTCTCCTTTCTTAGCATAACAGTTATGCTTTTTTCTTTTTTACTTTTTTTATTGTTTGACCTAGACTCTGCAATATTTTCAACTAATCCAAGTCTGCATTCAAATAATACTATACTGGTTCACGGGTAGTGTAAGTACCCTATAATATAATCCTAATTCCTCCTTCCTATCCCGTGTATTATTGCTGTTATTCATTCCCTATATATATGTGTACATATAGCAATATATATGAGCACATATTTATATGTATATATAAGCAATACATATTGCAATATACATATATGAGCATATATAGTTGAAAACAGTGTTGCTATTTTTTTTTAATAGATCTCTATTGGAGTATAATTGCTTCACAATACTGTGTGAGTTTCAGTTGCACAACAAAGCGAATCAGCCATATGCATACACATGTCCCCATATCCCCTCCCTCTTGAACCTCCCTCCCATCCTCCCTATCCCACCCCTCTAGGTCATCGCAAAGCACCGAGCCAGTCTCCCTGCACTATGCTGCTGCTTCCCACCAGCCAACTATTTTACATTTGTTAGTATATATATGTCAGTGCTACTCTCACTTTGCCCCAGCTTCACCCTCCCACCCCATGTCCTTAGGTCCATCTTCTATGTCTACCTCTTTATTCCTGCCCTGCAACTATTATTTGGAACAAACTGTTACCTGTTAGATCAATTAAGATTAAGAAAAACAAAAGTTTTAAGCTTACTTGTGCCTTCTTTTCTTTTCTTATGTAGATCCAAGTTTCTGACCTATATAATTTTTTCTCTAAAGAACTTCTTTTAACATTTCTTGCAAGGCATGTCTACTCCCTCAATTTCTGTTTGTCTGAAAAAGTCTTTATTTCTCCTTCACCTTGAGGGATGATTTCACAGGATACAGAATTCTAGGTTGGTGGTTTTTTCTCTTACCATTTCAATATCCCACTCCACTCTCTTCTTGCTTACATGGTTTCTGAGGAGAAGTCGGATGTAATTCTTATCCTTGCTTCTCTATAGGTAAGGATTTCCTCCTCCCCTGGCTTCTTTCAAGACTCTTTGCTTTGATTTTCCGAAATTTAACTATAGCATACTTAGGTATAGGGGGTTGTTTTTGTTGTTTTTTGTTTTTCATTTATTCCGCTTGGTGTTCTCTGAACTTTCTGTATCAGTGGTTTGGTGTCTTACATGAATCTGGGCAAATTCTCAGTCATTATTGCTTCATATATTGCTTCTTTTCCTTTCTATCTTTCTTCTCCTCTGGTATTTGCATTATGCATGTATTACATCTTTTGGAGTTGTCCCAGTCTTTAGATATTGTGTTCTAGCTTTTTTTTTTTTCAGTTTTTTTCTCTTTGATTTTCAGTTTTGAAAGTTTCTACTGAGACATTCTCACACTCAGTGATTTTTTTCTTTAGCCATGCCCAATTTACTAATGAGCCCATCAAAGACATCCTTCATTTTTGTTACACTGTTTTTTGATATCTAGCATTTCTTTTTTATTTTTTCCTTAGAATTTCCATCTCTCTGCTTACAATGTCCATCTGTTCTTGCATGCTGCCATCTGTCTACTTTATCCATTAGAGCCCTTAACATGTTAATCATAGTTGTTTTAAATTCTCAGTCTGATAATCCCAACATCCTTGCCATATCTGAGTCTGTTTCTGATGCTTCCTCTCTCTTCAAATTAGGCTTTTTGCCTTTTAGTATAGCTTGCTTGATACTGGACATGATGTACTACGTAAAAGGAACTGCTATAAATAGTCCTTCAGAAATGTGGTGGTGAGGTGTAGAGGGAGGGAAAACACTCAGCAGTACTACGTTTACCTTTCAATCTTCTAGTGAACCTGTGCCTTTGGACTGTGAACTACACAAATGCTTCTCAGTCCCCACCTTCAACCCTTAGGTGGGACAGGATGGCTAGAGTAGGATGAAGTTGGGTATTTCCCTTCCCCCAGGTCAGTTAGGCACTGATTAAACCCCAGAAAGTTAGCATCTGGTTAGTTTCTCTTGACAGCAGGTCTTAAGAAGAACAGAATGCTCTGCCATACTTAAAAATGGTTTCACCTCTCCCCACCCCCAGAAAAATGAGGGATTTTTCTGTGATATTCACTGTGAGAATCTGTTCAAACTCCTAGAGGTTAAACTCACAAAAGTGTGGAGACCAGCCTGTGATGAGGCCTCACTGGAGCTTTTAACACTCAGACTTGTCTACACTGAGCCTCCAGAAATTTTTCAATTATAGTGCAGGTTTTCCTACACCAGCATGGGTTCCTGTGGGGGTGTCTGCTCATAGGCTTCTGCTCTTATAAGTCATGATTCACTGTACTTGTCCATCAGTCTCTCCAATTTAGGGAGCAGCAATTTTCTCTGTGACCACACCTCTCCTACAGATGTAAGAAGAGTCATTGATTTTTCAGTATATTCGGCTTTGTGCTTGTTGTTAAGATGAGTGGTGACTTCCAAGCTCCTTACATGCTGGACCAGAAACCTGAAGTCTCCTTCCTCTACTTTTTTTTTTTTTTTTTTTTTTTTGCGGTACGCGGGCCTCTCACTGTTGTGGCCTCTCCCGTTGCGGAGCACAGGCTCCGGACATGCAGGCTCAGTGGCCATGGCTCACGGGCCCAGCTGCTCTGTGGCATGTGGGATCTTCCAGGACTGGGGCACGAACCTGTGTCCCCTGCATCGGCAGACGGACTCTCAACCACTGCGCCACCAGGGAAGCCCCTTCCTCTAATTTTTATTCCTCTATCTGCAGAGCTCAGAGATCTGGACTGTGGGTAGGAGAGGCATACTTGAGGCACTACGGTTAGAGGGAGATGAGCTGGCCTCTGCAGTATGGTAGGCTGCCTGGCTCCAAGCAGAGAATCCTATGGCATACCTTAGACCTACCATATCCTGTATCTAATTTGAAGTTTTTCCTTCCACTCATGATTCCTCCAGTTATTCCCTAGCATTGAGAAGATTTTTCTAAACATTACAGCCCACTATTTTCTATGCTTTGGAGAATTAAGCAATGTGCTAAGGACAGCAAAGGAAACCATAAACAAAACGAAAAGACAATCGACAAAATGAGAGAAAATATTTGTAAATGATGCAACCAACAAGGGGTTAATCTCCAAAATATACAAACAGCTCATGCAGCTCAATATCAAAAAAACCAAACAACCCAATCCAAAAATGGGCAGATGATTGGAAATTGGCAAAGGCAATAAATCAGGACTTATTTGAAGGGCTGACTTACCACCACACCACTGGGTATACATATCACATGGATACACACATATCACATGGATAGGCATATATGACATGTAACCAAAAACAAATAAATTCCTCTTATAAGCCACAAATATGTTAAAAATACTCAAATGTCAAAGTATAAAAATACGAAGTATAAGACTGTGTAATAACTTTATTTTAACTACTTTCCCTCACACTCAGCCTATATTTGGTTAAAAGATCAAATAAAAAGATTTCTTTAGAAGATACTTGCTATAGGATTTCCCTGGTGGCACAGTGGTTGGGAGTCCGCCTGCCAATGCGGGGGACGTGGGTTCAATCCCTGGTCCGGGAGGGTCCTGCGTGCTGTGGAGCAGCTGGGCCCCTGCTCCACAGCTGCTGAAGCCTGCTCACCTTGGAGCCTGAGCGCCACAGCTACTGAGCCTGTGTGCTGCAACACTGAGGCCTGCACGCCTGGAGCCTGTGCTTCGCGGCAAAAGAGGCCACAAAGGTGAGAGGCCTGCGCGCCACAGCGAGGACCCAGCGCAGCCAAAAAATAAATAAAATTAAAATTAAAGAAGATACTTGCTATACAGTGTTAAATTTTGGTATAGAAAAATGCTTTGGTACTACTATGTAAACAACATTATGTGATAGGTCCCTATCAGTCCTAGATCTGCTATGTTGCTAAAAGAAAAATACTGATTTAAAAAAAAACCCAACCCTGAAAAAAAAGGGCAGATGATCGAAATAGACATTTCTCCAAAGAAGACATTCAGATGGCCAAAAAACACATGAAAATATGCTCAACATCACTAATTATTAGAGAAGTGCAAATCAAAACTACAAAGAGGCATCACCTCACACTGCTCAGAATGCCCATCATCAAAAAGTCTACAAACAATAAATGCTGAAGAGGGTGTGGAGAAAAGGGAACCCTCCTACACTGTTGGTAGGAATGTAAATTGGTATGACCGTTATGGAGAACAGTATGGAGGTTCCTTAAAGAACTAAAAATAGAGCTACCATATGATCCAGCAATCCCACTCCTGAGCATATATCCGGAGAAAACCATACTTTGAAAAGATATGTATACCCCAATGTTCATTGCAGCACTATTTACAATAGCCAAGACATGGAAGCAACCTAAATGTCCATTGACAGAGGAATGGATAAATAAGATGTGGTACATATATACAATGGAATACTACTCAGCCATAAAAAGAATGAAATAATGCTATTTGCAGCAACATGGATGGACTTAGAGATTATCATACTAAGTGAAGTAAGTCAGAGAAAGACAAATATCATATGAGATTACTTATATGTGGCGTCTAAAGAAACAATACAAATGAACTTTTACAAAACAGAAACAGACTCACAGACTTGGAAAACAAACTTATAGTTACCAAAGGGGAAAGGTGGGAGGAGGGATAAATTAGGAGTTTGGGACATACACACACTACTATATATAAAATAGGTTATCAACAAGGACCTCCTATATAGCACAGGGAACTCTACTCAATATTCTGTAATAACCTATAAGGGAAAAGAATCTGAAAAAGAATATATATGTATGTGTGTGTGTGTGTGTGTGTGTATTCCAACACAACTAACACAACATTGTAAATCAAATATACTCCGATATATAATAAAATTTTAAAAAATAAATTAAAAAGAAAAAAGGAAATACAAATCTGATCATGGCACCACCTACTTACTAAAAGGACTTCAGTGGCGAACCACAATTCTTAAGACCAACATCAAAATTCTTAACATGGTTAATAGGACCCTGTGTAATCTGGCCCCACCCATTTCCCCAGCCTCTTCTCATTGACAACTTCTCTTATTGTCTACATTCCTGTCTGCTTCATGTTGTTTCAATTCCTCATTTACACCATGCTCCCTCCTGCCACAGGGCATTTGCACATGCTGCTCGCTCTGTTTGGAATGTTCTCCCTCCCCTCTTCATGCAGAACCTCCTGCTCATCCTTGAGACCTCAGTTCAAAACTCATATTCTCAGAAAGCTTTCCCCAATTCCCCTGATGAGATGAGACCCCACTGCTGACCCATGATGCACGCTCATAGTACTGCACACCTCTGTAGCACTTCACATGGTGGCAATTTTTAAATTTCTACTTATTCATAACAAAGTAACACCTGAATACACTTTGAATAAACCTAACACAAACAGAAAGCTGCACTCGAAAAATTTCGCTTCATGGTTTTTCACATGATGAACATACCCATGTGTGTTCAGGGTCAAGTAACATCATTCCCAGCATCCCAGAAGCTCCCCTTTCCAGTTGCTATACCTCCCCTTAAGGTTAATGACTACTATTTTGATTTATAACACATAAGTGCATTTTTTTTTTTTTTGCGGTACGCGGGCTTCTCACTGTTGTGGCCTCTCCTGTTGTGGAGCACAGGCTCCGGACGCGCAGGCTCAGCGGCCATGGCTCATGGGCCCAGCCGCTCCGTGGCATGTGGGATCCTCCCAGACCAGGGCACGAACCTGCATCCCCTGCATCGGCAGGCGGACTCTCAACCACTGCGCCACCAGGGAAGCCCCATGTTTTGTTTTTAAACACTCCTACAATTCACATTAAGCATGAGACCCTCTACGCCCCTTCCCACAATGAGTTTGGTATGTATCCTCTTATCCCTTTTCTGAGATGCATACCTACACATAAATTATGTATACTTTTATCATTACATCATAATTTCATATCTGTGGGACAATTTCTTTTCTATCTCTGCCACTGAACTGCAGTCTCTGCAATGACTAAGCCAGTGGCAGTATCTGGTCTTCATTTTCTCTCCAGCACCTTGTACAGACTCGGCCGCAGTGTACACTCATCAATGTGGTGAATATATGAATGGTTATGCCAGGTGCTGGGGCCACCAAAGTGAACAAGACAAACAGATTCACTGCCCGCACCTTCCTCTAGCTTACAGAGTATAACTGACCAGAAATTTGTCTTAAAGCCCTCCAGAAGTGAAGCTCTAAAGCCACAGTGTCTGCCCTCCCTCCCAGAGTCAGCCCCTGCCTCGGAGAGCAATTCCCCACTGACTGACACCCCTCCCTTGGACCAATTAAGGGGGCTTTCCTTGACATCCATGCTTTCCACCAACTTCCACTGGGCTCAGCTGCAACTCCAGGCCCTCTGTGAAGATGTCTCCGGCTGGGACCTTCTTTCTGCCTTCATCCCACAAAGCTCAACACATCCCCTTGACTCAGCTAGCGAGACAAACGGGGTGGAAAGTGGAAGGGGCAGGAGTCAGAAGACACGGGTTCAAGTCCCAATGCTTTCACTTTCTGGCTGGCCCTGGGCAAATGGCTCTGCCTGTCTGGGCCTAAGTGTCCACATTCATCAAAGGAAGCAGCTGAACTGACAAAAATTCTAGGGTTCCTTTTTAGCGCTAATGTCCTGTGATTTTTTATGATGGAAGGTACCTGTGCATAAGAGTAGACAGCTCACCCTTCTACAGATAGCCTGAAGTCCCAACAATGATTTAATGCCCCTGAGGGAGGCTTAGCACTTCTGAAGCCCTGTTTGGTTTCTTCATTACACAGGTCAGTCCCACCCCAGCCCTCCATTTCCATAAGAGATACTGCAAACAGCAATAGAAGGTAGGCAAACAGTTCTTTTTTAGGAGGGTTGACAAGGATGATCAATAGTATCCTTGTAAAAATACCAGCAAGTTTGGGCTTTTTCTCTTAAAAAAAAAACAAAAAACACTTTTTCCTTAGAAAATTGTCTTTTGAAACATCAGGACCTGGTTTGCAGGGAGGGACCGACTGCAAAGCCAGGGATTGCTTGCCAAGGCGGCAAGTTTTTGACTCCCTCTTGATGATTTAAGACTAAGAGAAAAGCAAAACAATAAGAGTTTGACACCTTTATATGATTATATCAGCCTGGATTGAGATCCTGGGAACTGAACCCAGTGTCTGGAGACTAGGCTGGCCAGTCAGCATGCATTGGGGATCAACACACCATGAGAACCCCAGATTTCATACTCAGGCTGCTTGGCATCTGGCAACCGAAACGCCCCCCTGTTCTGAGCCATTCCAGTATGACTGGGGCTGCTGAAGTTCTCAGGATGAGGAATACTCTCTATGAGTGGGTGTGGCTTATTCTCTACTGTCCTCACTCCCTGAGACACCAAGGACCCTCCAGGCTTTGGAGACTGAGAACATGGGGATGAGTTCTATGGGTCAACTTAGCTCATCTCTAAGTTATCACCCAATTTCATTCTAACAGAAGCGTTCAAATTAGATATTCCTGGCCCCATTTGACAAGTGAGGAAATTTAAAATCACGTGTCCAATGTCACAGGACTAGGGCAGAACGGAATTAGGTTTCAACTCAGGCCTTAGGACGCTAAGCCTCATGATGTCAGTTACACCAAGGAGAGTTACCAGGGGCTGCAGCCTCCCTTTCGCCTGACCCCTTATGAGAAATGTCCAGGACACATGGTAAAGTCTTTCATTCAGGCTGGGCCCAGTAACTGTCAGGCTCACTCTGCCCCTCAGGGCCCCTTATCCATCACAGAGTGGGAATGGGGCTGATTGGGTACCCCTGGGGGGCGCCAAATCACCAGACTTTTGTGGGCTTTCCCCTAGGCAGGAAATTTGTTGCAAAAGCAGTTCCTCTGACCTTTCTACAAAACAGAGTAAGTGATGGAGTTGGAGAGACCAGACTTTGAGTGAAGGTGCCCATAAGGTAGAAGCACACCTTGAGTGGTTTAGGAGAAAGAGTTCAGGGAAGAAGGGAGAGTGTGGATTTCTTTTCTTTTCTTTTCTTTTGCATTATTTTTTTCCAGCGCCTAGCACCAAGCCTAGTACATAGTAAGGGAGTGTGGATACACCAGTAAAGCAATGTGTGAATGTATGAACCAATCTCATGGGGAAAAGCCCCTCAGAAGACACGATCCTTTTCCCCTCGTCTTCAATTTGGCTGTCACCTACTAACATGCTCAGGCATCCCTTATCCCAAACACACGCTCGAAATTAATCCTCCCAACACTGCAATCACCTTGAGCTACTCTTCTCTTTACTATGAAACTTTTGGAAAAGAGCAGTTTACTATCACCACCTCTAGCTTCTCATCATCATCTTACTCTTTAACCTCATGAGATGTGACTCACGCTAAGAGAACAAGAGTGAATATTACTCTTTTATTCCCAGTTCCTGCCACATATTTGATGACATGGACGGGCCCTGCTCTGAGAAGAGTCTCTGTGTTCCCTAAATGTGCTCCTCCTACACTCCGCACAGAAACTAGACACCCTGCTTTGTAGTCTCCTCTATACCGATCCCCTGGGTTGTTAAGGTAAGGTCAAGGTAAAGCCCTAGGTACAGGATAGGCTTAGAAAGCATATCCTGTTCCATATGAAGCCTGCTCTCCTCATGCCCCGACCTGAACTAATTTGGTTGAACTTGGAGTTAGCAATTGATCCAAGATCGAGGTTCGTGCAAGCCAGAAAATAGCCTATGAGGTGGCCTGGACTAAAGAGTTCTGCCCATAGAGGAACCAGGTGCGCCAATTAAATGTTCTCTCTTTCATGAAGTTGAATTTAAAAAATATGGAAAGAACTAGATGAGAGTAGATGCAGAAGCTAAAAGGTCATGAGAGTGAGTGGGGATCACGAATAAGCTAAAGTTTTGAATAAGGCAATGTTTTGAGTAATGAGAACATTAAGAGTTGGAAGTTCTAATGGAGATAGAGGAAGATAAAGACACATCATGGAAGCAGGAGAAGACTTGAGAAATCATGGTAGGGAAAGTAGAGAACTGGGGAAGAGCTGAGTTTCATTTATGTTAGAAAGCTAGTGTGGAGATCCATGAAATCCTAAGCCACTGAGACCTTAGCACAGGTAGACTTGGATCTGGAATGGATTGTTGCTGGTCACAGCTTTGGGGACTCGATCATACAATAGTCTCTCTGGTGGATTACTGGGGAGATTCCAGTCCCCCTTTGGCCCAATCCTTTCCAAGAAAAACATTTAAACTGAAACTTTCTGGGGAAACCCTGTTACTTGAAGGCACACAAACTAAACCCAAGTGGGTTATGCAGAAGTAGACGATTTCGAAGATCTCTGAAGGAAAAATTAATATTCCAGAGCGCTCAGAATGTTGAAATTGGCCCTTCCAACATCTCTCCATAGGACATAGGGCAAGTCGAATTTCCTGTTTTACAGAAGCATGGGAAAGTAACTTACCTGCATTAAAAAGACCCAATGACAGCAGGTGTCACGAGTCCTCAGCACAATGTTCTCTCTTCACTAAACCCTGATATCAATGCTATTTGCCATTTCCCTGCCCAGTTCTTCTCTTTTTCCTCATTTATCTGGGAAAGCTCACAGTTTCAAAGATGAGTTCAAGGAGCCCTAATACACAGGTATTAGAGAAATGCCAGCAAGAAGAACTAGAAAGTCTACTAGGGACTGACATTTTAACCCAAGTGTTATTTTGAACCACTAGGGTACAGTGAAGATGGTGGATCCACAGGTATTGAAACAACTTGCACCAAGGAAAAAAGCATTTAGTGACTGCTGCCTTTGCGTATTTTGTGGTTTGTGAACGTTAATACCAAACAAAGCAGGTGAAGAAGCTGCTGCCCTGCTAGACTACCAGGACCTTGCTCAGACCAACAAAGTTGAAAAACCACACATGCTTTGCATTCTCAGACTCTCTGCAGATCATGTAGTAGATGCGAAGCTCAGTGACTCAGATCCAGAGCAACAGTCAATCAATTGTTTCTTAAGAGGCTGCTTCTTCCAGAGAATTCTAATTTCTCTCCCAAGACCTGGCAAGGCAAAGGTAGCATGACCTTCAAAAGAAAGAGATTTGAAAGTCCACTCAAAGGAAAAACCTGCTGATTAAAATAAAGTCCAAAATCTTATTACAAGTAGAAAAGGCCTTTAGCTAAACGATTTAGATCCAGATCTGAAGCACGGGTACTTTCTTTGTAATGTAGACATTCGCTGTCAGCCTCTGCTGGGTTTATCTGGAGGATGAGATGACCTCCAAAGTTTAGGAAGAGCGAAATTCTTCAATACCAGACCAAATCCAAAGCATGAGTTTCCAAGAGTTTTTCAAGAGCAGGAGTTTCTTGCCTTCCAACACCCTCGAATCAATGGCTTATATCTGGAGACACCAAGGGGTAGCTTCTGGGAGAGGGTATTATAATGGCTTCTATTAACTTCCAGCCTCTAAAATCTACTCTGAATCAGCCTATAATCCAAATAAATATAGCATGCTGGCCATGTAATTGGAGTTTCTAATGTCCTAATTTCATCTTCCAACCAGGTTGCCACTTCTGAAACCTTGCATAGAAATTCCAGCTGTCCCATTGCTTTGGGGGTAGTTAACAACAACAAAAAAAAGACACAGAAAAAAAAATCCATATTCTATTTGTAATAGAGTCAAAAGAAACTTTGGAAATCACTGATTTTAGCCCCCATTTTCCTATTGAGGATTCTAACCTGGAATGTATTTAGTTCACTAACCTGGAGAGGGCACCAAAAGGAGGTTGATTCTTGGTCTCACCTCCTGCCAGTTTTGTTCTCCTAGCACCTTGTAGGTAGTAGTACTTTGCAGTGGTTAAGTGAACAATCTGTGTGTTAGATTGCCAGAGTCTGAACTCCTCCCTGCTGCTGACTAATTATGTAACCTGTATAAAGTGGTGGGGGAATAAAATGAGTCAATGTGCCCTGAGTGCTTAAACAGTGTCTGGCAGATGCAAGCTCGTATATATAGGATGGATAAACAACAAGGTCCTACTGTATAGCACAGGGAACTATATTCAATATCCTGTGATAACCCATAATGGAAAAGAATATGAAAAAGAATACTTATATGTATAACTGAGTCACTTTGCTGTACAGCAGAAATTAACACAACATTGTAAATCAGCTATACTACAATAAAATTTTTAAAATGATATGATCAATGAGTAAATAAAACTGGGTAAAGTGAAAAAAACAGTCTCTGGCATATAGTGAGGGCTCATCTGATGCTAGCTAACATAACTGGTCCTTCAAAGGGCTCTTTCTAGGATTTTGAGATGACACCTAGCAAAGGTTCAGCACAGTAACCTGGCATGTGGTGCTCAATAAATGAGTTCTTACAGTTTTACAGGAAGGGTGGGAGAATGGCGTTCTGGAGTACAGACCATTTACTCATCAGGGAGGAAACAGTGCTGAAAAGTTTTATTTCAAAGTGAGGATATTTTAAAGTATTTTCTAATTTACACAATATCAGACATAGAGTGATTGATTACCAGAAAAGCCTTGAATTTCCTTCCGGGAGTGTGTTTAAGAGAATTCCACGGCAATATCTGGCAACCATACTTCTGTTTATCGGCGGAGTCCAGACAGGAACTATCACTTTGGCCATGTTGGATAAGGATTATGACTACTTCCTTGGTAAGAAACACTGAAAGAGTCCCATTATAGTCCATGTTTTGGCTTGTAGCACTCAGTGAATATCATCATGTTTAGTAAACTTCATGTAATTCTCAAGCCAGAGTGAGGGGTCACATTGTCAAGAAGTCTGCCGTCATAAAATACTGAGTTCACAGTCTCCCCTGAGTGCTTCTTAAGTAGGTACCTGGACTAAATGGGGTCTAGCTACAGTGCAAATCAAGGTTTTAGAGCTCAGAGTGGGGAAAACTAGGACACAGGCACCATATCCTGATGAGACTTCTCCGGTGGGCCTCAGAGTACACAGGTCATTCATACCTCACCCTTACAGGTACTGATCTCAGTGGAAAGAAAGATGCTCTTTCCTGAGAGTCCAGTAAAATTCCCATAACCTACTCTCATTGGCCTGGCTGGAGTCATAGGCATGAACCATGACTCTGTAGCCAGGTTGGTGTCAGATGGGTGACAAAGTAGTTTCACGAGGTTGGGTCATGCACCCACCCTGAAATCTGGGAGTGTGGGTTTAGCCCCATCCAAACCACATGAACAGAAAGAGGATGAGGGGGGTTACCCCAGGGAAAATCTTGGGGCTGTTACCAGAAGTGAAAGAGCTATGGATGTTGGGCAGGTAAAACCAACAGTTTTTCATTCCACCTGGCTTTCCTACTACTTGCTCTGTAGGAATTTAGTAAATCACTTGAACTCTCTAGGACACAGTTTTCTCACCTATAAAATGAGAGATTCGGGCTAGTGTGTGTATAAGAAACCTCTGAAGGACTTGTTAAAACACAGAGGTTTGGGCCCCAAATCTTGGGCCCTATCCCCAGAGATTCTGATTCAATAAGTCTGAAGTGGGGCCCAAGAGTCTGGCTTTCTATCAAGTACCCAGGTGATACCGATGCTGCTGGTCTGGGGACCACACCTGGGAGTAACACGGGGCTAGAAGATGGCTCAGTTCCCGGCATACAGTAACACTGTGAATGATTAAGAGTCTTCATTCTGAGGCTCCCAGCTAGAGATTCTGCTTCTGCCTCCACTATGCAAAGGGCAGAATAAACTCTTGACAGAAATACAAGGACAGGCCTGAATTCTCAATTTTGCTTCTATCCTGAAAGTACTGACCAAATCGGATCTGTAACTTTAGTAGTCACTCAGTCCAAGTAGGTCACAATGGCTGCCCTGGATGGGGTGAGAGCAGGAAAGGCCTCTGCCTTCTCAAATCCAGAGCCCCCTTGGGACGACGTCTGTCTTCTTGATCTACACTAGTCCTTATTCAAATGTCTGCTGGGTCAGCCCAAGGATATGACGTTTCCATAGGGAAGCAGTAGAGCTTTCCGGTTAAGGACACAGACCTTGGTGACAGGCAGACCTGGACTCCAGTATTCATTCATCCACTCATTAAAGACTGCATGACCTTGGGAAGATTACTTTATCTCTCTATTCCTTAGTTATAAAATCAGATGTGTGTAGGACCTATTTGTGGGGCTGTTGTATGGACTAAAATAAATGAGATTAAATAAAGAATTTAGTACAGTGCCTGGCACATGCAAACCCAATAAATGCTAGCTAGATAACACTTTAAGTTCAAGTCCAAGATGCCCCTGTGCACTCCATAGCTGAACTCCAATTAACAAGGTTTACTCACATACATTCCCCGATTATCAACATCGTCTTAGTAAGAATGTCCTATTCCTCTCTCCCCATAGTTGAGTTTTCTTAGGGTATCTGGGTAAAAGGTTCTGGGGTCAAATGTGTTTGGAAAATGCTGGGTAAAAGAAAGTTTTCTTTTCTATGGGACTTTTCAGACTCTTTACGATGGTAATTTGCATTGAGAATCTCTATGAGGTACATTTCTATTCAGCGGTTCCCAAACCTATTGGACCATGGAACACTTTATTTCAAGGAACTCCTATTAACACAAATTAAATATACTAGCACTTTGCAGAATGCAGGCTGGGAAACTCTGCTCTGGAGCTAAATTCTACCCAGAGGTTCTATACTCTGATGCACAGGTGTATGCAGAGATGTCCTACTGTTACCATGAATCAACACTGTGAATGTTAGGATAAGAGCTGTGTCACGATTAACTGGCTAGTTTCCATACATTCCCACATGTGCACAGTGGAGGGTCAATGGGACGTTTTGGCAACAATTTAGAAAAATCACTTTCCAACCATAGGAGGTAAACATTTCAGTGCTGAGGTGCTAATTCCAGACTCTGCTGTGATTTGAGGCCAGAGTAGAGGTCAGGGACATGGTAAGAATGCCTTTGCCCCCAGTGGGAGAAGAGGATGAAAGCCCAGTTCTGAGAATGTGGAAGGAAGTTAGTGGGAGCAGTTAACACAGGACTAGGGAGGGGGTGAGAGTGCATCCCACAGAAACAGGTAGCAAATCTCCTAGATTGCTGATACCTATTTTAGGAACTTGCAACATCCCCAGGAGTTTTTTTTTTTTTTTATCTCCCCCCAAATTATAGAGTGTTCTAGGTCAATTGCCGAGCGTAAGTGTAATAAAGATTATACCAGATTTACCTAAGTTATAAAAATGTGATACTGATGATTCAATCAGGAGAGGAAGTGACTGCCCTTTTTGAAAGTGACTGCCTAATTAAACTGGGATCTCTGAAAAAATGAAATGTGGAGGATACTTCGGCCAGTTACTCTAATTTGGAGAGTCTTTGATCTCAGTCAAACTGCTGTATCAGGGCTTGTTCCCGGGGTTGTGTGTGATTTGCTGACTCTCAAGAACATAAAACAAATTGAAACAACTGTGTCAACCCACAAGCTCCTTGTTCTATACTGCCTGGGTCTGGCTATCTCCCCCAATTAAGACAAGCTGAACTCTAAGGGAATCCTTGAGAGTAGAAAACAGGCCCCTTGTGTGGAAGGGCTCATCCCTTTAAAGTAAATACATGTGTTTAACTGCCAGCAGCAAGGCTGGGATTGCCCGCCTCTCCCCACATCTGCAGGCCCCAGTGCTGACCAGCTGGCCTGTGTCTTATCTCCATTAGTGCAGGGTTTGAAACACTCCATCACAGATGGACACAGATTGGGAGACCTGCCATTCATACGGACCGAAATGCATTGCTTGCATTTTTGGGAGTGTGGGACAGAAAGATGGTGCGTTTTAATTGCAAGAAGTGGTAAGCTGGACTTCCCTGGTGGCGCAGTGGTTAAGTGCAGGGGACACGGGTTTGAGCCCTGGTCCGGGAGGATCCCACATGCCACGGAGCAACTAAGCCCGTGCGCCACAACTACTGAGCCTGAGCTGTAGAGCCTACAAGCCACAACTACTGAAGCCTGCGCTCCACAACTACTGAAGCCCACACGCCTAGAGCCCGTGCTCCGCAAGAGAAGGCACCGCAATGAGAAGCCTGCGCACCGCAACGAAGAGTAGCCCCAGCTCGCCGCAACTAGAGAAAGCCTGTGCGCAGCAATGAAGACCCAATGCAGCCAAAAATAAATTAATTAATTAAAATAAAAAAAAAAGAAGTGGTAAGCATCTTTAAGGCAGTGGGCATGCCTCCTGGGAGGCCTTGCCAAAGGAGCCTCCTACAACAGACTCCATGCAGCCCAGGGCTGAGTTGACTGATGGAGCTCTCGATTTAGCCTCTCCTTCAGCTGCCCCCTCTCTGGATCTGCTGTCTTTTCTCAGGCTCCCAGATGCACTCTAAGGACTGCAAACGCGGAGCCCAGGCTGGGCGCACTGATCAGCTTTTCTCCCCTCCGCAGTAGGGGCTGCTCTAACTGGACCTGCATGGCAGACTGTCCTAAGAATCTTTGGCTGTCTTGTGTTCTGACAGCAGGTTCAGCGTAAAGAAGTATATGTATAACTGATTCACTTTGTTATAAAGCAGAAACTAACACACCATTGTAAAGCAATTATACTCCAATAAAGATGTAAAAAATAAATAAAGATGCTATAATGATCCATGTAAACATAAATAAATAAATAAATAAGTCTCATTTCATTTCTCTTTGTCACTAAAAGGGAGTCCTAAAAGCCACTGCCATGGAGCTCCTGAGAGAAGAAGAATGAGGTGAGGGCCGAAGATCAAAGAAATACCGGGATGTTAGAAAGAAGAGTGTCATCCTGCTCCTCTGGGTTATGGCAGGATTTGCTCGGGACGAACCAGAGGGAAATGGGAACTGGACATTTCAGATGAGGTCTTGACATGATATAGTTCTTAAAGAATGACATTGACATCAATAAGACATTGGCTCCCCCGCTCCGTCTGCCTCACTACCTGTGCAATACCTAACGTTCAGCATTGCTTTCCACCAGGGGCGTGTAACTGGGGGAGGAGATCCAGGGACTCAGGGACCCACTAAGGAGCCCACAGGTGCCTGCCCTCAATGGCCTTACCTTTGAATCAAGAACCAGTACTGGGCTTCCTTGGTGGCGCAGTGGTTGAGAATCTGCCTGCTAATGCAGGGGACACGGGTTCGAGCCCTAGGCTGGGAAGATCCCACATGCCACGGCGCAACTAGGCCATTGAGCCACAACTACTGAGCCTGCACGTCTGGAGCCTGTGCTCCGCGACAAGAGAGGCTGCGATAGTGAGAGGCCCGCGCACCGCGATGAAGAGTGGCCCCCGCTTGCCACAACTAGAGAAAGCCCTCGCACAGAAACAAAGACCCAACACAGCCAAAAATAAAAATAAATAAATAAATTTTAAAAAGCCAAGCAAAAAAAAAAAAAGAACCAGTACTGATCAACACAGTTTTGGTGGACAAATAAAGAGTCCAGTAGTGACAAAACTCTCTGTGATCACTTATTTTAACACTGAGAATGAGTCAGTGATTTGAAAACAAAAAGACAGTTCTAAACTGCAATTCCTCTATGAGGTACAATACTCAGTGTGCCTGAATAGTTCTTACATGGTTCCCGTCTGATGGCTCGCTCACCTCTTCTCTTTTGAGGGGACAAGAATCCACATGTAGTGAAAACCACCAGCTAAGACTTGTCAGCAGGAAGACCGTCAGTGTGAGCTCAGTGAGGGCAGAGCCACTGCCTTATTCATTCTGGGGCTCCAGAGGTTACGGCTAGTGACTGGATAAGTGATGAATAAATATCTGCTAAATGGCATTGGATCACCACTACCTTTCATGTGTATATACCTTTCTACTTTTATGAAACAGCTGTACATACTTATCCTTCCTGGAAACCTGTGTGGCAGAGCAACTATTTTTCAGTTCTTCAGAAGAGAGATGAAACCAAGGCACAAACGGGTTAAATGACTTGCCCAACGTGACATGGCAAGAGAGTGTCAGGGTGGCACTTGAGCAGTCTGCTGAGTAGCGGAAGGGGAGGGGTTGCTTAAGGAAATGGAGAGAATAACGAGACCTCCCAGGTCCTATATTTTTTGTCCCTTAACTTACTTATAAGCCTTTAAATTGGTGGTGATTTGGAGCACCTTAAGAAATATCAAGTTTTTTCAGTTGTAAAGATGAAAATGTATAATGATAAAGACCATTGTAGTTATAGGTGAATAAATGCCCCCTCTAGATTAAAGCTCATGCTAAGACTTTTATTAAATTGGCAATAGTAAAGCGATCAGACACCACCATAAAGCACAAAACTCCATCAGAAAAAAAAATATCAATTTTGTTAATAATGGAAAATAGAAATAATCACTGTGTAATTGGGAATTATTAACTACAGAAGCAGTTTATTTTGCTAGGAAAGTGAACATTCCCCCTTCTCTTCAGTACTTACTTAGCAGCAGGGGATCCTCACATCTGATAGCATTCTGCGAAATTAATATTATCCCTTAATTAGTCCCAGAAACTATTAACCACAAAACCAAGTGGCTCAGCTGTTACAGTGCTTAATTTTGTACCTCTACTATTATGCTTACAGAGGCATTTTGCTTTCATAGAGTAAATTAACACTCCTGAATCTCAAAGGTACCAAGTCATATTTTTGTCATTAGAGACAGTTTGCTACATGTGAATTCTCATTCTCTAGAGCACACATTCTCAACAGAGCTGATACTGCCACCAAGGGGGCAAAAACTGGTTCTTGGGGTGGGAGGGGTGATAAAATCTTACCGTTTTTAAGTATAAAGCACAGATCTACCTACAGTACACAAACACATATACAGTATATCTGTGGGATTAAAATCCTTGGGAGGGAGGGCAAATAGGAAAAAGACACATCTGAAAAAGACTCCGTCTGTTGGGGGCAATGATGAAAAAAATGTTGAGAAACACTGCTCTATGGTCCTCAAACCTGGCTGCACAATGGAACCTCACCGGAGTCTTAGCAATACTGACACCTGGGCCGCTCCCAGAGTTTCTGATGTAATTGGTCTGGGATGGGACCTGGGCTTGGTACATGTAAGAACTCTCCAGAGGGGTCTAAAGGTGAGTTTAAGGACCACTGCTCCAGACTGCACGTGATGTAAGTCCTGCCACTTTCCAACCTAAGCTATGGTGGATGTGGCTAAACCATCATGACATTCTTTCCCACAGAGCCCAGGTGTGGCTTTGGAATTTTTTCCATATATTTTTCCATACAATCCATACATCAACTCCAGTCAATTGGGGCTGACGTGAAATGAAACCGACTTGCCATTCCTGTTCTAAATGGTCCCCTGGGCTAGAACAGAAGCTATCCGTAACCCAAAGTTTTAGCACCCAGAGATTTCTTACTATATTACGTCTATAGACTATATTATGTCTCACGTTCCCTCATTATCTTTTTATTGATCAAGTAGAAGGAGAGGAGAGAACCAAAACTAGTGGTGAGTGAGAAGAGAGAAGTTTGCTGAGTACTGAAATATAGTTGTGTAAATGTTTGGCTGGACCTGGGTAGCGCAGGCTGATATTCTACTTTTGTAATAAAATAAAAGAGGCAAATTGCCTCCTTTGGATGTAAACAGAAAACTCCATCGGGTCAAGGAAGAATCCCCAACAGGTCTCATTTTATTGCAGGCCTCTTTTGGAGGATAGTTGTTCAGTTCTGTGCTAGCATCTGTGGTTAATATGTACCTCATTTAGTAGGCATACACTGAGTTGTCATGACCAAGAGCAAGGATTAATCTCAGGTTTTAATGAAGTTAGCTCTTCAAGTGGAAAGTCAAATGAAATAATTTCAAAAAATAAGAGTTTCTGACTAGCTCCTTAGGTTTAAAAAATGATGTCTATTGAGGTAAGTATAAACAACAAATGCAATGAAAATTTAAACACCAGAAAAATGACAATTTTCCTAGAATTTGATAGTTGACTAGAGACATAAACTTGCTGTTTTGATCGCTTAAAGGAATCTAAACTATTCATATACATTTCAGAAACAAAATGGCCAATAAAGATTTGCAAAGGTGCATGCCTCATTAGTCATCAGGGGATTACAATAAAAATAAAGCCAGCAGATGGGCAAAAGTTTAAAAAAGCTGAAAATAGCAAATTTGGAGAGGAGGCAGAATGACAGGACCTCTCATCTAGTGCTGGTGGAAATGCAAAATTGGTTCAAGCACTCTGGAAAAATACTGTAGCAGGATCTAGTAAAGATGAAAATATCCATACCCTATGCCCCAGCAATTCCACTCCTATGGATTTCCACTAGGGAAATGTGTTCACACATTGTTGGCGGGCATAAACAAGAATGCTCAGAGCAGCAGTGTTTGTAATAGTCCCCATGGAAAGAATGCAAATGTTCATCCGGGATAGAATGGATAAGTAACTGTAGCACGGTCACAAATGTACTCCCATACAGCATTAAAACTGATAAACTATTTCTATCCATAGTAACGTAGATGACTCTCACCAGATGACTCTGGTGACCAGACAAAAAGACCCCTTTCACATAAATTTCAAAACACACAAAATTAAACAATAACATGTAGAGGTGCATATATAGATGATAAAACTATAAAATGAAGCAAGAGAATGATTATCAAGGATGCCAGCATGTCAGCATAGCGGTTAGGGAAGAAGAGCAAGATGGCTGCCATCATTAAGAGGGGCGCCCAGTGTGAGAAATGAGGGCTTCCAGGCACAGTGGTAATATTCTACTTCCTGACCCAGGTGCTAACCACATCCACAGAAGCCCGTTTTATAATTATTTGTAATACATTTTTATGTACTTCTCTGGATGTATATTTCACAATATTAAATAGTTTCTCAACTTGTTTTCCGTATGACTAGTGTGTCAATGTATTTAAATTAAGCAATTAAAAAAAGGTTTTTGAAGGGTAAGTGGAGCAGCCCTAGAATGGAAAGGAGCTGAACAGGGCTTAAGAGGTACCAGCAACAGGACATCTCCAGGGATCATGCCCTGAGGGACCCTTTCTATAGGATGGGCTCATCAGATAACTTGATCAATTTCCCAAGTCCCGGGTCTCCCTCTGGAGGTCCCAGTTCCTAAAAGACAGAATTAGCCTAGTCACTTGCCCCAATGGTCACGTGAGCTGCCCCACCCGAGCCTGTGGAATCAGGGAGACAGAGAGGAAGGAGGCTGTGCAGATGAAAACCACCTTGTGTGCTCACCACAAGCTGGACACTGTCAAGGCCAACAAACAGAAAACACCAGGATCCAAGAAGGTGTGCAGACGAGCATCACAAGCAAAGACAAGATGGATTGGTTTCTCTGACGACAATCAACTTGTTCTCAAGATTTCATTCCACAAAAGGAAGGCAATTAGTTTGCTTCATTCTACTGACCCCAGGACTCCAGGACTGGAGAGTGTAACTGATGCAGAAGTGGTGAACAGTGTGCATAGAGATGAGGTTCCTCCCACGGACTATGCCCTAACTCACCACACCCCTTCTCTCTGAGAACTGTGTGTGAACCCAATATGGTCACTCTGATCACCCCTGCTCTTCAGAAAACCCAGCTTCATCCCTCCTTTATGGTTTCCTCTTTAGTGAGCTCCATGGGGGTCAGAGTAACCAGAAAGAGGTGAAAATTGGACAAGAAATGCTAAGAATCAGTGCTCCTGTTTGCTGGGACCTTGAGGTAGAGGACCCATCAGTCATTTATAGGTCCTCAAACTCCTACAGGGGCTTCATTTCACAGAGTGGGGGTGGGAGCTGTAAATGGGGGGAGGGATGAAGGCAGGGAGGTGGGAAATATTACCATGCCAGGAGGGATTCTGCCCACCTCCATTACTCATTCTCTAGCAAGCAACCAAGGTAATTTTTTAAAATAGAAACTTACGTGTGCTAACATAGCTTTGCTACAGCCCTACCTGAACACTGAAAAGCTTTAACCAAATGGTGAGAGATTACACAGGTGAACTACATTTTCAAAACAGAATGAGTTGCCTCAGCTGTAGGCATCAGTTTGAAAATTGCATCATAATAAAATTTAAATTAAGCATGAACATCTTTATTCATGAGTCTGGATTCCCAAGAGTGAGGGTGTGGGTTCCTGTATTCTTATTTCATTCATGAGTCACGTTAATCAAAAAACAGTCAAATACATGTTTAGTCCGCAGTTAGTACCTATTCCTCTGGAGCCTAGAGTACTTTACAGACATTAGCTCATTAGCATTAATAAAAAAAAAAAAGCATCTATCACACCATGCTCCAGAGCTACCACCGCGTCCAGTCTAAAAACCACCCATCTGCCTTGCTTTGAGCAAAGCCTCCTTTATTGACGACTTCTGTGGATGTAGTTGACATCCGCCCTCCCCCATCTGATCTCATTATTTCAGATCCATACATCCTGGCTGGCTTTGCCTCCTCTCGGTCGTCCACGGTCCTCCTGCCACAGAAATGCAATTGTTTCCTTGCTTCCTTTCTGGGAGCCTGGTTTTGTCTGGGCTTGGCTTGGCATGCTTGTTTCAGGACCAGTATCAAGGCCCCTTGGTGAGGATTTAAAGCTCCCGGAGCCCCTCATCGGATGACCTCCTCTTGTCGGGGCCATTTTTCTCGAGGGCTTCTCTTGGGGCCCTGAACAGGACTCTCTAAGTTGGGCCCGAGCACTTGGCAGACAAGCCCCTCGATTTTAGCTGGAGACCTCAGGTCGCTTCAGGCAGAGCGAGCCTTTCAGGAATCCAGAAGGCTGGGCCATGCATTCCGATGAGAGGGGAAACGTGCTGGGGAGAAGGCAGGCCTTGATGTATGCCCCGGTGGACAAAAGCTGCCAGTGTCAGCTTGATTTGCAAGATCAACATTCATGAGAAAGGGGGATTATTTTCAAACCCGGGCCTGAATGGAAGCCATAAATAAGAGATTTCACACTACCAAGCAGGAAGAATATTCCCCCGCCTCAATAATTATTCCAAACAGCATGTTCGGCCCCTCCCAGGTTCCCACCGCTGGTGAGCCCTGTGGGGGGAGGGGGTGCGTGTGTGCGTGTGTGTGTGTGTTCAAACGGTGGACCTCTCGGAGTCCGAGTCTGGCCATGAGCTTTTATAGGGGACTGGGATGCAGCGCACAGTGCTAGAGCAGCGCCCTCCTCCCTTCCGAAAATCCAGTCCGGGTTTTGCTTAGTGCCGGGCAGGAGGCCCATTCCAGGCCTGCCCATTCCAGGCCTGCCCATTCCAGGCCTTCGTATTCCAGGCAAGGTTTTCCCTCTCATCCACCGGCTGCAGCCCCTCCGCTGGGTTCCCGGGCTGAACTCACCACAGATGCTCTGTTAAAAACGTGCTCGAATGCGCGTCCAGCATCAAAGGCGTTGGGAGGGTCTTTCATCAGCTGCCTAAGGAGTGATATGCTCCCAGCTACCCTCATTTGTAGCCGGGTTTACTCTGAAATGTCAATGTACCTCCTGATGCAAAAAGAAAGGTTGGAAGGTGTTTTTTTCCCCCTCGGCGCGCCCTGTTTCTCATTTTGTCTCGCCCTCATCCATCCTTTGTGTACGCCTGGCTGTATTAACCCTATGAGGAGCTGCAGGCTCATGCTATGCTTTTCTGTCTCCCTTGTGGTTGTCTTCGGGTTTGTAGCCTGAAGACTAAAAACCCTCTTCGGGCCCTCACTAACCCTCCCAGTTCCTGGAGGTAGTTATGTTGTATCGACAACAGATGGACAGCCACAGATGTTGAATGTCACCGGGGCTTTGAGGTGTGGGGAGCGGGGCGAGACAAGAGCTGGGTCAGCTCCCGCAGCCGACCGAGGATGCAGCAACCCCGTCTTGTGGTCGTCATGTCAATGCTCCTGGAAGCCCCGCTTAGCTCTGCTGACTCCCCAGCTGCTGAGCCCCGAGCCCGAGGGGATGCGCTAGGACGCTGGAGAATACAGTAAATGGTTTCAGAGGCATCCCTCTACGAGAATGGCGCTTGGACGTTTAATACTGGTGAATTACCCAGCAGGCAGCTGAGCAGGCGGGTTTGGAAATGACTCCATTTAAAAAACCTTTCCCCGTTTTCTTGGGAGTCTCCCACTGTTAGGGAAAGATCCAAGCCTTTCAGAGAGGGAGAGAGGGAGAGTCTGAGAGGGGGCAGGGAAAGAGGGAAGGGAGGGGAAGGAGTTGAGAGTAGTTAACAGTTCATTTCAGGAGAAAGCTTTGCTCCTGGAGGATCAATTTTGTGAGTTAGGGAGGGCAGAACTAGGCAACAGGGAAAAGTTAGAAGACACGTCTGTACTGGGTAGAGGTGAGGGCTGTAAGGGTCATCCAAGCTGTTGGCAGTCAAGCGTCTGCATCCTCAAACCATCGGGGAGGATGAGGTCCAGGAAAGAATGTGGTGCTAAGAGCCTGCGGGCCTTGGGTTGGACTGAGTGCAGAGCACAGTGAGAAGGGTCAGCACTGTGGTCCTAGCTCACTGAGGACACAGCACTCACTGACAAGTGTGGGTGGGATCTCTGTGGAAAGACACAGATGTTCGCTGAATGGATGTGGCGCTGCACAGAAGCCTGCTCAGTGTCCAACACGGAAGGAAATGTTTCCTTCTTGAGGAACTGAGTCTGGACAGCTGGGAGATCCCAAAATTCCCAGGCATTCTTGTTCGGGGAGAAGTCCCACCAGGAGCCCTTTGGGGAATTCTCAACCGTAGGTACCTGAGGAGACAGCTGCCATTTTATGTGCAGCATCACTGCACAGACATCTCTGACTGGACTGCAGACCCTGTTTGATAAAGCTTTGTCCATAAAAGCTTTTTTTTTTTAACAGCCTTTCTGTACTTTTGAACTTTCATATGCACAAGCTTACTCATTGCAGCATTATCATAATTGCAAACTCTTGGAAAGGACTTAAATGTGCAAACATGTATAAATTATGGTAGACACATAATGGAGTACTATGCAGCTGTAAAAAATGAAGCAGAACCATATGAAATGACAGAGTGTTTTCTAGAATATATCATTAAGTAAAGCAAGCAAAGTGCAAATAAGCAGATGTATAAGTGCAAAGTGGGCTACCTTTTGTGAAGAGAAGAAGGGAAAGTGAGAAAAATATACATGTCTACTTATCTTAAAAAAAAAGAAATATAGGAGGAATAAACCAGAAGATGATGAAGTGGGATGAAATGAGTCACAAGAGGTAGGTGGGGAAGACTGGAAAAGATATGAGAGGGAGTAATACTTCTCTGTGTTACTTTTTGTGTGATTTTGATTTTGGGAATCTTATTAGTGTTCTGAATATTTTAAAAGTAAAATTAAAACAAGTATGGGAAAGGAGAAAATATACTAAAATTAAAAGTAAACCAAAAAAAAAAAAAAAAATCCAGGACTTCCCTGGAGGTCCAGCAGTTAAGACTCCGTGCTTCCACTGCAGGGGGCGCAAGTTCAATCCCTGGTCAGGAGATTAAGATCCCACATGCCCCGTGGTGCAGCCAAAAAGTTAAAAAAAAAAAAAAAAAAAAACTCTCTCATTAATTGATAGGGAAAACAGACAAAAAAAATTCAGTTTGAATAAAGAACATTTGAAAAAAAATGAACCCAATTGTATTTTAAATGAATAATCATTTAAATAATAATAATCACTGAAAACTAATCCAAGTAATTTATCAACAAGTATTAGACTACGATCTGTCAGAATTAGGTAGGATGAGGACTGGGGAGAACTGTCAGCAAATACTAAACTCTTTTTAATACGTTTGGTTTTGTAGCAGCATAGGCAAAGTGACTCAAACTATTTTAGATGTTTTCTAGTATTGACCAAATGAATATGTATGTCAATGTTTTGGGGAGCCAGGGTTCTCACTGTGGGAGAAAGCAGTTATAAACACAGAAAGGGGGAAGACACCACTGTAGGAGGAATCAACTACAGTTGGAGCTATGAATCTGGACTCTTAAATTCTGCAATATGTATATATGCATGTTTATGTGTGTACTGATTTGATACATACATATATGATATATATACCATATATATGTATGTATCTCTATGCTCTTTCACTGAAACAAAGATACCCCAGTAGCAATGAGCACATCTGACATCCAGATCCTGCTTTCTATTGCAGTTTTCTGACTGCAAGAACTAGCATTCCTCAGAGAAATGACTGTTTCCAGGGCTGAGGCAGAAAAGGTGCAAGATGAGTCTGGGACATTTTTTTTTCTTAAATTGAAGTGAAATTCACACAGCATAAAATGAACTATTTTGAAGTGTACATTTCTGTGGTATTTGGTACATCCACAAGCTTGTGTAACCACCACGTCTATTCAGTGGGAGCCTGGAACATCTTATGCTAGCATGTAAGGAAGTGCTCAAAACCTAATAGGAAATTTTACAATTTGTATGGAAACACAAAAGACCACAAATAGTCAAAGCAATCTTGAGAAAGAAAAACGGAGCTGGAGGAATCAGGCTCCCTGACTTCACACTATACTACAAAGCTACAGTAATCAAAACAGTATGGTACTGGCACAAAAACAGAAATATAGATCAATGCAACAGAGTAAAAGTCCAGAGATAAACCCACGCACCTATGGTCATCTAATCTATGAAAAAGGAGGCAAGATTATACAATGGAGAAAAGACAGCCTCTTCAATAAGTGGTGCTGGGAAAACTGGACAGCTACATGTAAAAGAATGAAATTAGAACACTCCCTAACACCATACACAAAAATAAACTCAAAATGGATTAAAGACCTAAATGTAAGGCTGGATACTATAAAACTCTTAGAGGAAAACATAGGCAGAACACTCTCACATAAATCACAGCAGTATCTTTTTTGATCCACCTCCTAGAGTAATGAAAATAAAAACAAAAATAAACAAATGGGACCTAATGAGGCTTAAAAGCTTTTGCACAGCAAAGGAAACCATGAACAAAACAAAAAGACAACCCACAGAATGGGAGAAAATATTTGCAAACAAAGTGACTGACAAGGGATTAATCTCCAAAATATACAAACAGTTCATGCAGCTCAATGTCAAAAAAAAAACCATACAACCCAATCAAAAAGCGGGAAGTTCTAAATAGATATTTCTCCAAAGAAGACATACAGATGGCTAAAAAGAATATGAAAAGATGCTCAACATCACTAATTATTAGAGAAATGCAAATCAAAACTACAACGAGGTATCACCTGACACTGCTCAGAATGGTCATCATCGAAAAATTTACAAACAATAAATGCTGGGGAGGGTCTGGAGAAAAGGGAACCCTCCTACACTGTTGGTGGGAATGTAAATTGGTACAGCCACTATGGATAACAGTATGGAGGTTCCTTAAAAAACTATAAACTGAGCTACCATATGATCCAGCAACCCCACTCCTGGGCATATATCTGGAGAAAACCATACTTTGAAAAGATACATGCACCCCAATATTTGTTGCATCACTATTTACAATAGCCAGGACATGGAAGCAATCTAAATGTCCATCAACAGAGGAATGGATAAAGAAGATGTGGTACATATATACAATGGAATATTACTCAGCCATAAAAAAGAACAAAATAATGCCATTTGCAGCAACATGGATGAACTTAGAGATTGTCATACTGAGTGAAGTAAGTCAGAGAAAGACAAATATCATATGATATCACTTATATTTGGAATCTAAATAATGGTAAATGAACTTATTTACAAAGCAGAAATAGAGCCACAGATGTAGAAATCAAACTTATGGTTACCCAAGGAGAAAAAGAGGGGGGAGGGATAAATTGGGAGATTGGGATTGACATATACACACTATTATATATAAAATAGATAATTAATAGGACCTACTCTATAGCACAGGGAACTCTACTCAATACTCTGTAATGTCCTATGTGGGAAAGGATCTAAAAAAGAGTGGATATATATATATATATATATATATATATATATACACACACACATATATATATATATATACACATATATATATATACACACACATATATACACACATATATATATATACACATATATATATATATATGTACATACATATAACTGATTCACTTTGCCATACACCTGAAACTAACAGAACACTGTATAGCAACTACACTTCAATAAAAATTTTTTAAAAAGAAAAAAAAAAGCTTATAGGGACAATGTCATAATGAAAGAGGAGCTAGACTGAAGGAGCTTCCACTACCTAAGTCTGGGACAATTTGAACACCAAAATAAAGGTAGTAATAAATCATTGAAAAAGAAAATGGGAATCCATGAATCCATACACTAATAAGCAGAGATATAAACAAATGCATGAGAAGGGGTGGCCATTTTTTTGTTTGTTTGTTTGTTTGTTTGTTTTTGCTGTATGCGGGCCTCTCACTGCTGTGGCCTCTCCCGTTGCGGAGCACAGGCTCCGGACGCGCAGGCTCAGCGGCCATGGCTCACAGGCCCAGCCTCTCCGCGGCATGTGGGATCTTCCCAGACCGGGGCACGAACCCGTGTCCTCTGCATCGGCAGGCGGACTCTCAACCACTGCGCCACCAGGGAAGCCCAGGGGTGGCCATTTTTACACTAGGCTATTGGTACTGAATTGTATCCCCCTCAAATGTTGAAGCCCTAACTCCCAATATGACTGTATACAGAGAGAGTGTCTTTAAGGTGGTAATTAAGGTTCAAAGAGGTCATAAGGGTGGGGCCCAAATCCAATAGGACTGGTGTTCTTACAAGAAGAGAAAGAGCCACCAGGGAGTGCGTGCACATGGTAAACAAGGCATGTGAGCACACAGCATGAAGGTGGCCCTCTGCAAGGCAAAAAGAGAGGCCTTGGAGATACCCTGCCAGCACCTTGACCTTGCACTTCCAGCCTCCAGGAACTATGAGAAGATAAATTTCTGTGGTTGAAGCCAACAAGTCTGTAGTATTTTGTAATGGAAGTCCAAACAGACGAATAAAATGCCCAGTGTCAAATGGTAGATGTGGAAGGAGTGCTGGAGGTGGAAAAATATCATTTTACTACCATTATAGTAGACTATTTAAGGCACGAATCATCCAGATGCTAAGTCTAGAGGAAACTTTTAGTGAGGAGCAGGGTATTTGCATGGTCTTAAAGTGTCTTCCAACAGATTGCCTTTTGGTTGCAAGGGAAAAACTTGTAATTATTCGGTGGAGAAATCAGGCAGCATCTTGACCAAGGATCAAAATTTACATCACCAATGAGGGATAGATGGACCACAAGTGTCTCTGGATATGATATCCTGCTATAGACTCAGTGTTTGTGTCCCCCCACAATTCATATGTTTAAACCTAATCCCCAATGTGATGGTATTAGGGGGTGGGGCCTTTGGGAGGTAATTAGGTCCTGAGGGTAAAACCCTCATGACTGGGATTGGTGCCCCTTTAAAAGGGACTTCAGAGAGCTGTCCCTTTCACCATGTGTGGACACAGCGGGTAGATAGCTGTCCATGAACCAGAAAGAGGGCACTCATGAAGTACTGAATCTGCTTGATGTTGGACTTCGCAGCCACCAGAACTGTGAGAGATAAACTTCTGTAGTTTATAAGCCACCCAGTCTGTGGTATTCTGTTATAACAGCCCCAACTGACTAAGACAATACCCTAAAGAGGGGCAACACTGCACATGTAATATTTGGCTGGTAATGCATAGCCTGAACCTAATAATAAGTAAAATCACACTGACCCCAAATGAGGAACATTCTACTTTAAACAGGAGAAGTGTATTTTTTTAAATGTCAGTTTGATTAAAATTAAAAAAAAGAAAGAAATACAGACTAAAGAGATATGTCAACTAAATGCAATATGATTCTAGACTGGATCCTGTACTGGAAACTTTCTGCGAGTGGTAGGCAGCCTCATAACCCCATCTCCTGGTATTTGCACCCTTGTATAATCATCTCCCCTGAATGTGGGCTGGATTTACTGACTTGCTTCTAATGAACAGAATATGGCAGAAGTAATGGAATACCACTTCTAAAGATTAAGTTATGAAACAATGACTGAAGCTCCCACTTGGGGCCTTGCTCTCTCACTCTCTCATTCTAAGACAGGCCAGCTTCAATGTCATGAGCTTCCCTATGGAGATACTCAAGTGGCAAAGAACTGACAAAACAGGCTCCATTTCCCACCTTTTCCAAACCAAAGCATCTTGTCTTGAAATGTAGAAACATGACTAGTACAAAAAAGCTTATCTCAACAGTTCACTCTACAGCATAGTTGGGGAATGGTATATCCTGGTTACTGATTCTTCTGATGAGTCAAAACTTTCCACACACATTATACCTAGCTTGCCATTTTTTAAAGAACTAGAACACACTAATATATTCAGCACCACAGATGCCGCAACATAATTTAATCCTCTTCTGATGATTCAGAAGGCATTTTTAGATTTTTGTGACATTTCATTATATATACACAAGAACGCCAGAGAATAGAGAGTCATGGAGAGTGAGATTCTAGATCATAGAAGGATGATCATATTCAAACACGATGCCCAGTAAGCACTCCTGGCTTCCCAAAAAGTAGCAGAATGATGACGGTGACCACATGAAATCAGAAAGTAGAAATGGAACAATTCTACAATCACCATCTTTAAACGTCACACCTTTCTTCTCTCAGAGCATCCAGTTCTACTTATAAAGAGATTTTGGCTTGTTTGTTAAAAAAAAAAATTAAGTCTATGAACCTTAGTTTGTTCACTGAAACTAAATACAATGAAAAAGTCTAAGTTTTCCCTGGATCTTACAACTTACATTGACAAAGTTTTTCTTCACATTTATCTTTGCTCGGATCCTTCTATTTGAATTACTTGGTTCTCTTCAGAGTGGGGTGACATCTTGTCAAGCTTCAGCTGAACCCTCCTCAGAACAAAGGCTGTTAGACTGAGGAAGAGGTTTGTTTGGAGGGTTCTTCCACACTGGGATGATTATTTAGGCTAAAGTCGTCCTCTTCAGTGTCCTCTCAAGAAATCGGACACACGAAGACTATGACGAGTTTAAATTTTGCCTTCAGTCAGCTATGAACTTGCTTTATTCCTTTTGCACACCCAAGTTGTTTACCTGTAATGTTTTTTCTACCTTTCAAGGGTCTATGAGGATCTATCTGTGTGTCCTGAGTGGATTAGAATTCCTAACTCATTAAAACGAATGTTTTTTAAGAAAGAATTATCTGCCATTCAGATAGCCACATTCTCAAACCAATTCAGCCATTGAAGTCATCAGGCAATTAGACCAACTTTGCAAGCCTCTCTAGACATGTCTACATGTCTCCCCCACTTGCTTGTTTCAGGTCCCTGCTGAAATGTCATCTCTTCTGACAGCGTTCCCCTGACTGTTCTATCTAAGCTAGTCATCCCCGTCACATTCAATCCTTTATTGGGAACGACTGTTCTTTCTACCACTCATCACTATCTAATATAACATACATGTGTTGATTTGTTCTCTTTATCCTCCAGAATAGAAGCTCCCTGAAAAACAGGGACTCATTTCACTGCTTGTTGCTAAGACCTGGAACCTAGCACATAGTAGACGCTCAATAAATATTTGAATGAGTGAATAATTATTTTAGCCTCATTAATAATACCAAGGTAACCTAAATTTCAGAAATTGCTAGCTTACAGTACAGGCAGCACAATTTGTGAATATCACAATGTTTAATTTAAAAAGAATGTGGGGTACTGGAAGTAGGAAGGGTGTGAGAAATAGGCTGAGTCCTCAAAGCACTAAAATCTAGTACACGACATATGATAGGTATCCATGATCAACAGCAAAGCCCGGAACCATTTTTTTAAGTATCATAGGAAGTTACAACTGAGTCCTACAAGCTGTAAGAATTCAGAGAGAGGAATTTTTCTTTAGAATTGGAGTGGGTGGTCAGGGAAGGCTTCCTGGAAGCATATTTGATTTGCATCTTGAAGGAAGGTGTGAAAGTTAGCTAACTACAAAGTTAGGAGAACAGTCCACATGGGACTACCCTTACTTCTGAACCAGCTGCAAGTTCGGGGGGTTCCCAAAACCATCCTCAGTTTTGATAAGTCACTAGAAAGACCCACAGATCTCACTGAAAGTATTATATACTCATAGCTATGCTTTATTACAGGGAAAGAATATAGATTAAAATTGGCCAAGGGAAGAAGCACATAGGGCAGAGTCCAGGAAAAGTACCAACTGCAGAGCCTCTAGTTATTCTCATGGGGGAAGGAAAGTGTTATTTCCCTGGCATTGATGTGTGACAGTATGCACTGAGTATTACCAACCAGGGAAGCTCACCTGAACCTTGCTGACCAGAGCCTTTACTGGGGGCTCCAGCACACAGGCATGGTTGACTGTCCACTTGCATAATCTCAGTTTCCAGCTCCTCAGAAGGCCAAGTTAATACTGTATGACCCAAAGCCCCCAACCTAAGTCGCATTGGTAGTGTGGCTCAAAGCCCCAACCCTAAATCATATTGTCACTATCTGGCTGACCCAAGACTCCCAGGCAAAGATATTCCTATCAGGCATGACACTATAAGGGCTTAGAGATCACCTCCCATTAGCTGAGAGCAAAGGCCACATGTCTTTCAGGCAAGGTTAAATTCATTACTGCACAGAAGGGGAGATAAACCTATGGTCAGAACACTGGTGTACCCAATAATTGATGACCAATAAGCCTAGGGCCATACTGTTCCAGAAAAAGTAGCAATTTGTCAGTTTTACAGATAATTCTCATAAAAATATCTGCTTCTGAGAAATGGAGGTGGATATTCAGTGTAAGTGTATATGGGGAGTCAGATCCCTTGGCATGAATAATCCAGACTGCTTACATTGTCTACATAGTTTCTTAATTCTCTTAACATTGTTCGTAATATTTAGTGAGTGCGAATACTCCACTGTTTGAATATTTTCTGTAATTGAAGGTGATTTTTTTCTATTTCTCAGAAAAATCAAGCACTAAACCAGAAATGCATCCTCTGGCTGTTATCTGTGCCTGGGTAACAAGCCACTCCAGCACTCAATGGCTTAACATAACCAGCTGTCTTACCTGCTCCTGATTCTGCAGGTCAGCATTTGGGCTGAACCCAGGCTGGGCATTTGGCCACAGCTTTAGCCTGGGGTCACTGGTGCGGCTGCAGCCACCTGGTGGTCGACAAGGCTGGATGGTCTAGGGTGGTCTCACTCACCTACATGGTGGTTGTGGGCTTTCGGGGGCCTTGGTTCTCTGTCCTATGGCCTCCCTAGCAGACCAGTTCGGACTTGTTCACATGGAGACACCATTCATGAGGGTCAGAGAAGAAGCTACGAGCTTCTCGAAGCCAAGACAAATAAGTCTCACAACTTCCTTTCTGTTGCATTCTACTGGCCAAAGCAAGTCTCCAGACCAGCCGAGAGTCCAGAGGAGGGGTAAGACTGCATTTCTGGATAGGCACAGCTTCAAAAAATCTGAGGCCATCTAAAACTGAGCACAAATCCTAACTACAATTCCTTTTTCCTTTCCCTTAAATCTCTAGTACAACTTTGTATATAGATGGTTAGGCCTCAGCTTCCCTAGAGAAAGAAGAGTTTTATGCTGCATGAGTAGGAAATAACATTGGTTTAACTTTTCTGGGTTGCTTTTTTTTTTTTTTTTTTTTTTGCTGTACGCGGGCCTCTCACTGCTGTGGCCTCCCCCGTTGCAGAGAACAGGCTCCGGAAGCGCAGGCTCAGCGGCCACGGCTCACGGGCCCAGCCGCTCCACGGCACGTGGGATCTTCCCGAACCGGGGCACGAATCCACGTCCTCTGCATCGGCAGGCGGACTCTCAACCACTGCGCCACCAGGGAAGCCCCTGGGTTGCTTTTTAAAAGCATTTTTGAAAGCATTTGAATGACTGGTCAATGCGCAGTGGTACTTTCTGAGTTATGAATAAGTAGTAGAGGGGTTTTGATTTTTATGTTGTTTTTGTTTTTATTTTGGTATTTGACTCAGTTAGGCAGAGCCCTTTCATAGTGGAGAAACCTGCATCTTTTAGATGAAACCTGCATATTCTATCCAATGACACCCTAGCCTGCCCATAATGAATAGACATCCGCTTTCCGTGCCCAGCTAATGGGACTGCCCTGAAGTGACCAACACTGTGGGGAAGGCCACCCCCCTGGAGAATGGACTCTGGACGTAATCCCTGGCCTTGGGGAGAGGCTTCCCCAAAACAATGTGAGCCACTCTACAAAGGAGAACATTTAATTGATACTGCAGCTGGGCTGTCAGAGGATTTTAATTCCAAAGGACGGAGCATTGCTTTAAGGGTGAAACACACACACAGGGCCTGGAGGCAGACGAGCAGCGAGTTAAGTTGGGTGGTGAGCTCAGCTGTGGGTTATCACCAGCGGTTTGTGCACTGCGATTTCCCTGGCACTCTGGGACTTGAATTTCCAGGGAAGTAAAAATGAATCACTTGGAGAATTTCAAATAGTGTAAGTTCTTCCCAGTGATCTTTATCAATGCAGACCTGAGTCTCAGAATAAAATGCTTTATTCCCCCTGTGGTTATTAAAGTTTCATTTCTTCAGGTGACACTTCCCTTTTTTGGCTCCCCTGGGCAATCAGCTGTATTTGCCTTCAGAGTCAGCGGTCAGCTGGATGGCTGTACTTTCTGATTTCTACTCGCTCCGATTTTTCTCTCCTGCTGCCCTGCCTGAGAGCAGGGCTCAGTGTGGGAGCAATCTGCCCTGCTGCACAGGAAGCCATTAGGAGCCGAGAAGAATCGCCCTGCTCACATCACGAGTGAAATATTTTCAAGAGATGGACCTTGGAGTTTCTGCCAGCTGGAAAACGTGACAACCACTGCTTGCCCCTGGGAAATGACTTCTCCTTACAGCATCCCTGTCCATCAGTGCACACTTCCTCCAACTTCCAAAGCTGCCATCCTTAGGATATGGCAGCCAAAATCCTGTCCTAATATGGAGATGATTGGGTGTTTGGAAAGAAAGGGAGACCTCAGCCTTTCACGCTCCAACCCAAAGTCCCTAGGCCAATAATAATAGCTAGTATTTACATGGCACTTAAAATCTACCAGGTACTTAAAATTTTTATTTATTTATTTATTTATTTATTTACTGGCTGCATTGGGTCTTCGTTGCTGTGCACGGGCTTTCTCTAGTTGCGGCGAGCTGGGGCTACTCTTCTTTGTGGTGCGCAGGCTTCTCACTGCGGTGGCTTCTCTTGTTGCAGAGCACGGGCTCTAGGTGCGCAGGCTTCAGTAGTTGTGGCTCGTGGGCTCAGTAGTTGTGGGTCACGGGCTCTAGAGCGCAGGCTCAGTAGTTGTGGCACATGGGCTTAGTTGTTCCATGGCATGTGGGATCTTCCCTGACCAGGGCTCGAACCTGTGTCCCGTGGATTCATAACCACTGCACTACCAGGGAAACCCTACCAGGCACTTTTTAAAGCATTTTACATATGCCATATTAGCTCATTTAATGCTTACAACCATCCCATAAAGACAGTACTATTATCTTCATTTTACATGTGAGGAAACAAGGCACACAAAGATCAAGAAACTTACCTGGGATCCTTGAGGCATGCTTTCTAGCCCAGGCAGCCTGCTCTGGAATCCATGTAAGAACATTGCACTGAACTGCCCCTCGTGAAAGACTGTAACAGCTTTCTGGTGTGAGGAGAGATTGCGGCCCTTTGCCAGCAAGCTAGCCCCCTTAGAACATGTCACAACTTGCCGTCTCGTTGCCTGGGCTTATTAAGATGCTTGTGTTCACCTGGGTCTAACCAGAAAAACAGAAAACACTTTGGATACGTATAAAAGAGGAAATTTACTACCAGGCATTGGTTGCTCAGGTGATGGAGAAGTTGAGAGCCATATATGGGATGGCACGATAACCCCAAGCTAGCAACAGCAGGTTGAAGGACCAGAGGGAAGGGGTCATGTTCCAGGAACCCAGCGGCAGAAGTCCCACTGAAGTTCTGAAGTTTTGTCGGAGCCAATTTGTCCTGACAAAACCTGGAACCACAGCAATGCTGACTGGAGGAAGCTGGGGCCACAGGGGAGCGGCAGCTACTGCCCCTAGACTCCTAAGTCTCTTTTTTCTCTAGTTCATTCCCCATGTTATTGCCAGGCTGATCTTTGTCAACTCAGATGGAATCCTGTTACATCCTGATGTCCTAGTTTACAAACCTTCGGTGCTTCTCTTGCCCTCCCTCCTCCCACCCTGAATGCCCCTTGTAGTCCAGCATCTCTGACCTATAGGTTGACTTCCAAGCATACAGCCATTTTGCACTCCCTTTATCTTTGCTCAGTCAGTCCACTCAGCCTTTGATGCTGTGTCAGTCAGGGCTCCATCTGGGAAGAGACGGCACACTCAAATCGGTGTACAAAGAGAAGGTTGCACAGGAAGGGGAGTGCAAGGGAAGAGAAGCCCAAGGGCAAATGTGTAACATAGGGTCCATCATCGAGAGAGTGTTAACTGGGACCCCAAAAGAGAGGGTCCTGTAGAAGCCGCCTGAGAGGAGCAGAAACCTTTGGTTTAACTTCAGACTGAGAATCAACTAGCCTCCTCAGGAAGGAAACCAGGGGGATAAAATACCCTGACCTTACCCTCCTCTTCCTCCAAGCTCCTGCTGGGGCTGCCCATTGACGGGTCACAACTTGAAGCCAAAGGGCATGAAGCCTGTCAATAGGATTCACCCAGGTCAGCTGGTCCCGTAGCCCTAGCAGAAGGTGAAGGATGGGACCTGGAGGGGCAAACTGAAGATATCCAGAACAAATGCCCATTCCTAACATCTCTGCTGCAAATTTCAACCATCTATCTTGAAGACAAATGTCACATGTTAATTTTTAGTGACCTTCTAGCTCTCCCAGGCTGGGGCCAGTACTTTTGGTCTCCTGGAGTCTCCTCCCTCCCTAGTGCCTGAATTGTGGATGGAGCATGCCCAGTGCATGCGAGTCTCCCCATCAGACTGTGAGTCTCTTGAGCACACGCACCATCTCTTTTTATATTTACAATATCTGCACCTAATGCTAGAGTTTTTTTTTTTTTTGCGGTACGCAGGTCTCTCACTGCTGTGGCCTCTCCCGTTGCGGAGCACAGGCTCCGGATGTGCAGGCTCAGCGGCCATGGCTCACGGGCCCAGCCGCTCCGCGGCATGTGGGATCTTCCCAGACCGGGGCACGAACCCATGTCCCCTGCATCAGCAGGCGGACTCTCAACCACTGCGCCACCAGGGAAGCCCTGCTAGGGTATTTTTGCACTCAAAAAATTTGTGGTGGAAAAAACGAATGAAGAAACCATCTAAGATAACTCTTGTTCGACACAGCTGACACTTTCAATTAGCTCTGAGATAGCATCTTCTTTCACACAGAGATGTTGTCTCTTTATACGGGCTTTTATGCCCTTAATTTAAAAAAAATTTTTTTTAAAGAATCAACCAACTAAAATCTTTCCTATATAAGAACAACCAGACTTGATTAACCATGAATATTATCTACCACAAATGCTTATTATATACACAAAAGTAAGTCTCCAATTAAAAACTCCAATTTATACCCTTCATCCTCCTAAGGAGATGTTGATGTTTCATGTTTAAGACAAGATTGCCTTTAACATCTCTTCTAGCAGTCTTAGTAGATGGGGTATGTAGGTGAATTTAATATGATTCTTTCTAACAACCAAGAATGTTTGTAAACAGCTGTGGATTCAGTTCTAGTGTGGGTATCTAACCCAGAACCAGCTCGTTTGTTTTTCATTTGATTTAATATTATTGTTAGTAGCCCAGCAAGTTAGGAGCACAGAGTTTTGTGGCCACATAGAAAAGTGAAAATCTTTTCTTAGAAAGGGGATTCAGATTAAGAATCTGGGTTTCCCTGGTGCCCACACCTCAAACAAAAGCTCTCTTCTCTCCTTTTCTCTGGGCTGAGTGGGGTTAGGGTTAATGAGGCAAAATTATGAGTTTAATCCTGACGTGAGGCAGGTGGCTTTGTGTTTATAGATTTGAAATGTCTGAGCTAGAAAGGGTCTTAGAGGTCATCTAATTCAATTCCTCCATTTTATAAACTGGGGGGGAAAAAAAACAAACAAAACCCAAACAGAAGTCAGAGAGGTTAAGTGACTAGCTCCTTGTCATAATTATGTCTACGGACTGCTTTTAACCCCAGATCGTCACACACCCCATCACTTCTGGAGGAAAAAATGTCATAGCACATTCTCACGTGGTGTTCATCCAGTGTTTCACCACTCAGTAAGGACAGCACATTGCTCTGGGTCAGATTTTAAGGACCCACATACAACAGACAGATCTGACAAAGCAGCACCCTGCCCTGTCAATTCCCTATCGACTCTCTTACACCTCGGTTCTTCAGCATGTCTGCTGAGAAAGTGCCTCATAGATGCCACACATTGTTTTCCTTTAATGCTTTGAGAGCACAGTTATGAATAATGACAAAGAAACATGTGATGCCATGGCTGTTTGCTCTGAGGCTTCACTGGACTAAAAAATGTTCTACCATCAGCAAGCCTCTTCCATTTCCAGACTTGCTGACATTCCCCCAGGAGCACCTGTCTAATGATGGATACTAAAATCCACAGATAAGAAGCTAAATCTTATCAGAGCTATGAGTTGATAGGACTAACTACTTTATGTATTCTGCATTTTCTTCATACTTGTTTTCTTAAGATGATTTTAATGAGGGGGCAAGGGAAGGGGAAAGGAAAGAGGATGGAGAGGAAGGGGAGGGGGAGGAGGAGGAAGGAAAGGGGGAGGACGAGAGAGCATGTGTACAGTGGATTGGGATGGGTGATGAGAACTGGGTATTTTACTGTCCTGGTTTTGTCAGCTCTGTAATTTGGGGTATTTACTTAAGCCATTTGTGTCTCAGATTCCCTATCCATGAAATGGGACAGGTGGACTAGGTAAACTTTCAACTGCCTCTCAGTTTTAACCTTCTATATTCTTCTTTTAGAAAACAGGAATAGCAGCAATAAGCCCGACTACTCCATACGTGTCACTGATGATCTACAGGAGGAAAACAAACTGGAGGCTACTTCCCATTTTACTGCAGCTATTCTACCACCCTTCTCTACCTCTTTCAACCAAACTCTATATACATGTCGTGACTTACTTTTGTCATTTTATTATATTGCTATTCTGTCTTCACACGAGAGTGGTGACTTGGCCAATGATGGCAGCTCAACCAGATGACAGAAGAAAACTAGGGTGCCATGCAGAAAGAATGAAAACTGGGCTCTGCAGCCTCCGAAGTCCTAAAACATACTTCAAAAAATAAATGTCAAGCACCATGTTTTGGACTGCCTTGCCTTGTACATCATTCTCCTCATCATGCAGTTGTTAGCAACTGAAATGAGTTGGTCTTTTCTGTGAAACACCTGCATTTCCGTATCTGTTATCTTGGCAGGCCTGAAATATTGTACTTCCGGCGAGTGGAACTAGTTACCATTTCCCCCTGTAACTATTTGTATCCACTCATATCCATGGAGACTTCCGGTCTTTGCATAAAGAAGCATTTACTGTGTTAAGCCATTGAGATTTGGCAGTTGTTTGTTACTATAGCATGTGCTAGAAATTAAACTCACTATTATAGCTAGAGTCTGGGCACATAAGGGAAAGACCCTCTTCTCTGGCACATCAGCCCTGTCTCAGTGTGCCACCGATACCCATGTGAGTGTCACCAATTACACCTTTCCTGAGTCTCCATCCCCACCCCACTATGTTGTATTAGGTACCTAGTACAATATCCTCCTAACTGCTCTACCTCCAATCATGCCCCACCTCTAAGTCATACTTTATGCCATCATTGGAATTATCTTTGCAAAATATTATGTCTAATGTAAAATATTGACTTATTTGGCATTGACCCTCATCTAAGGAGGAGCCCAGGAATGAGGCTGGCAAGTAGGTTGAACAGGATGGTGCCCCCAGCCTCCCAACACACGCATCACCACTGCCTCTGTGAGTGCCTGCTAGAGGCCCAGCCCTCTTGATGGTGAAGGACTTCTCCCCTGAGCTCAGCCACTGCAAATAACCCCTTCCTTGAATTCAGAAATAGAGTTCAGACTCCAGTGGAGTCAACCAAGACAAGCTTATACTCTAACCCAACTCAAACATTTAAAAAACATTTTCAATTCTCTGTCTTTATGAGTCTTTGCCTGAAGTAAATTATATTTGCACATGGTGTTTACACTTCAAAAAGGTATTTTTACATAGTAATTTTTGGTTTTAAACCCAATGATCATGAGTTTTTCTGCATAGGAGTAGGTTCAGTAAGCATGCAGATGAGGAGGGCAACAGGTGATGTTTTAAAAACAATAGATGTATATGTATACATATGTATGCATGTGTATTTATATATATATGTATGTGTATAGATATACATAATATACAATGTAGAATATATAATATACACAAGACATAAATATATATTAAAAATAAATTTAGGGGGGAGAGTCAAGATAGCAGTGTGGGAAGACGCTGAGTTAGCATCTCCTCACAACTAGGGGTGCCTGCCATCTGCTGGTGGGGAACCATGATGCCCAAAGAGACAGGAGGAAACCCCAAGTGAACAGGTAGGATGTGGGGGGATGGAGGGGGGAGGAGAAGTGGAGGCCAGACAGGATCGGTGTCCCTGAGGCTGGGGAGATCAGGAGACGCAGGTGGGAGGGCCCCTCCAGGACCAGAGGAGGAGGAGAGGAGAGGAGGGCGTTTGCCCGGTCCACTAGAGCCCAGAAGACTGCTGGGCTCCCAAGTGGGGGGCATGCCTGGGCTCCTTCTGTTCCTTGAGCCTAAGCCCCACCACCCACAGCCCCTGGGGCCTTTTCCAGCCTTGTGGGTCCTAATCATAGGCCCTGCCCTCCATAGAAAAGGCCTTCCTCCCACTCCTTTATTTTTTTCCTTTTCCCTCCTCGTTTTTTTACTGTGGTACTGATGTACCTTCCGGTTGTTTATTCATCTACATTTTTGTTTCTATATTCTTTCTAACATATCTGTTAGTTTCCTAGTCTAATTTTCTTTTTTACTTTGTTATTGTTCTCTTTTTTTTTTTTTTTGCCACCCCACATGGTTTGCAGGATCTTTGTTCATGAGCCAGGGGTTGGGCTGAAGCTCCTGCAGTGGGAGCTCCAAGTCCAAACCACTGGACTAACAGAGAACCTCAGACCCCAGGGAATATTCATTGGAGTGAGGTCTCACAGAGGTCCTCATCTCAGCACCAAGACCCAGCTCTACCCAACGGCCTACAAACTCCAGTGTTGGAAGCCTCAGGCCAAAAAACCAGTAAGACAGGGAAACAATCCCACTCATAAAAAAAAAAAAAAGAAAAGAAAGAAAAGAAAACGAGATGGCAAAAAAATATGTCACAGATGAAGGAGCAAGGGAAAAACTTACAAGACCAAATAAATGAAGAGGAAATAGCCAATCGACCAATGATAGTAAAGATGATACAGAATCTCAGAAACAGAATGGAGGCACAGATTGAGAAAATACAAGAATGTTTAACAAAGATCTAGAAGAACTAACGAACAAACAGAGATGAACAACACAGTAACTGAAATGAAAAACACACTAGAAGGAATCAATAACAGAATAACTGAGGCAGAAGAACAAGTAAATAAGCTGGAAGACAAAATGGTGGAAATCACTGCTGAGGAGCAGAGTAAAGAAAAAGAATGAAAAGACTTGAAAACAAGCTCGGAGACCTCTGGGACAACACTAAACGCACCAACATTTGAATTATAGGGGTCCCAGAAGAAAAAGAAAGGGACTGAGAAAATATTTGAAGAGATTGTAGTTGAAAACTTCCCTAACATGGGAATGGAAATAGTCACCCAAACCCAGGAAGTGCAGAGAGTCCCATACAGGATAAACCCTAGGAAAAACACACCAAGACACATATTAATCAAACTAACAAACATTAAATTCAAAGAAAAAATATTAAAAGCACCAAGGGAAAAACAAAAAATAACATACAAAGGAATCCCCATAAGGTTATCAGCTGATTTTTTCAGCAGAAACTCTGCAGGCCAGAAGAGAGTGGCAGGATATACATAAAGTGATGAAAGAGAAAAACCTACAACCAAGATTACTCTACCCAGCAAGGAGCTCATTCAGATGCGACAGAGAAATTAAAACCTTTACAGACAAGCAAAAGCTAAGAGAATTCAGCACCACCAAACTAGCTTAACCACAAATGCTAAAGGAACTTCTCTAGGCAAGAAACACAAGAGAAGAGAAAGACCAACAATAATAAACCCAAAACAATTAAGAAAATGGGAATAGGAACATACATATTGATAATTACCTTAAATGTAAATGGATTAAATGCTCCCACCAAAAGAAATAGACTGGCTGAATGGATACAAAAACAAGACCCGTATATATGCTGTCTACAAGAGACCCACTTCAGACCTAGGGACACATACAGACTGAAAGTGAGGAGATGGAAAAAGATATTCAATGCAAATGGAAATCAAAAGAAAGCTGTAGTAGCAATTCTCATATCAGACAAACTAGACTTTAAAACAAAACTATTACAAGAGACAAAGAAGGACACTACATAATGATCAAGGGATCAATCCAAGAAGAAGATATAACAATTGTAAATATTTATGCACCCAACATAGGAGCACCTCAATACATAAGGAAAATACTAACAGCCATAAAAGAGGAAATCAACAGTAACACAATCATAGTAGGGGACTTTAACACCCCACTTTCACCAAAGAACAGATCATCCAAAATGAAAATAAATAAGGAAACACAAGCTTTAAATGATACATTAAACAAGATGGACTTAATTGATATTTATAGGACATTCCATCCAAAAACAGCAGAATACACATTCTTCTCAAGTGCTCATGGAACATTCTCCAGGATAGATCATATCTTGGGTCACAAATCAAGCCTTGGTAAATTTAAGAAAATTGAAATCATATGAAGTATCTTTTCCGACCACAACACTATGAGACTAGATATCAATTACAGGAAAAAATCTGTAAGAAATACAAACACATGGAGGCTAAACAACACACTACTTAATAACCAAGAGATCACTGAGGAAATCAAAAAATACCTAAAAACAAATGACAATGAAAACACAACAACCCAAAACCTATGGAACGCAGCAAAAGCAGTTCTAAGAGGGAAGTTTATAGCAATACAATCCTACCTTAAGAAACAAGAAACATCTAAAATAAACAACCTAACCTTACACCTAAAGCAATTACAGAAAGAACAAAAAAACCCCAAAGGTAGCAGAAGGAAAGAAATCATAAAGATCAGATCAGAAATAAATGAAAAAGAAATGAAGGAAACGATAGCAAAGATCATAAAACTAAAAGCTGGTTCTTTGAGAAGATAAACAAAATTGATAAACCATTAGCCAGACTCATCAAGGTAAAAAGGGAGAAGACTCAAATCAACAGAATTAGAAATGAAAAAGGAGGAGTAACAACTGACACTGCAGAAATTCAAAGGATCATGAGAGATTACTACAAGAAACTATATGCCAATAAAATGGACAACCTGGAAGAAATGGACAAAGTCTTAGAAATGCACAACCTTCCGAGACTGAACCAGGAAGAAATAGAAAATATGAACAGACCAATCACAAGCACTGAAATTGAAACTGTGATTAAAAATCTTCCAACAAACAAAAGCCCAGGATCAGATGGCTTCACAGGCAAATTCTAACAAACATTTCAAGAAGAGCTAACACCTATCCTTCTCAAACTCTTCCAAAATACATCAAAGGAAGGAACACTCCCAAACTCATTCTACGAGGCCACCATCACTCTGATACCAAAACCAGACAAAGATGTCACAAAAAAAGAAAACTACAGGCCAATATCACTGATGAACATAGATGCAAAAATCCTCAACAAAATACTAGCAAACAGAATCCAACAGCAGCTTAAAAGGATCATACACTATGATCAAGTGAGGTTTATCCCAGGAATGCAAGGATTCTTCAGTATATGCAAATCAATCAACATGATACACCATATTAACAAACTGAAGAATAAAAACCATGTGATCATCTCAATAGATGCAGAAAAAACTTTTGACAAAATTCAACACCCATATGATAAAAACTCTCCAGAAAGTGGGCACAGAGGAAGCCTACCTCAACATAATAAAGGCCACATATGACAAACCCACAGCCAACATCATCCTCAATAGTGAAAAACAGAAATCATTTTCACTAAGATCAGGAACAAGACAAGGTTGCCCACTCTCACCACTATTATTCAACATAGCTTTGGAAGTTTTAGCCACAGCAGTTAGAGAAGAAAAAGAAATAAAAGGAATCCAAACTGGAAAGGAAGAAGTAAAACTGTCACTGTTTGTAGATGACATGATAGTATACATAGAGAATCCGAAAGATGCTACCAGAAAACTACTAGAGCTAATCAATGAATTTGGTAAAGTAGCAGGATACAAAATTAATGCACAGAAATCTCTTGTACTCCTATACACTAATGATGAACAATTTGAAAGTGAAATTCAGAAAACACTCCCATTTACCATTGCAACAAAAATAATAAAATATCTAGGAATAAAGCTACCTAAGGAGACAAAACACCTGTATGCAGAAAATTATAAGAAATTAAAGATGATACAAATAGATGGAGAGATATACCATGTTCTTGCATTGGAAGAATCAACATTGTGAAAATGACTCTACTACCCAAAGCAATCTACAGATTCAATGCAATCCCTATCAAACTACCACTGACATTTTTCACAGAACTAGAACAGAAAATTTCACAATTTGTATGGAAATACAAAAGACCTCAAACAGCCAAAGCAATCTTGAGAAAGAAAACGGAGCTGGAGGAATCAGGCTCCCTGACTTCACACTATACTACAAAGCTACAGTAATCAAGACAGTATGGTACTGGCACAAAAACAGAAATATAGATCAATGGAACAGGATAGAAAGCCCATGATAAACCCACACACATATGGTCACCTTATCTTTGGTAAAGGAGGCAAGAATATACAGTGGAGAAAAGACAGCTTCTTCAAAAAGTGGTGCTGGGAAAACTGGACAGCTACATGTAAAAGAATGAAATTAGAACACTCCCTAACACCATACACAAAAATACATTCAAAATGGATTAAAGACCTAAATGTAAGGCCAGACACCATCAAACTCTTAGAGGAAAACATAGGAAGAATACTCTATGACATAAATCACAGCATGATCCTTTTTGACTCACCTCCTAGGAAATGGAAATAAAAACAAAAATAAACAAATGGGACCTAATGAACTGAAAAGCTTTTGCACAGCAAAGGAAACCATAAACAAGACCAAAAGACAACCCTCAGAATGGGAGAAAATATTTGCAAATGAAGCAACTGACAAAGGATTAATCTCCAAAACATACAAGCAACTCATGCAGCTCAATATCAAAAAAACAAACAACCCAATCCAAAAATGGGCAGAAGACCTAAATAGACATTTCTCCAAAGAAGATATACAGATTGCCAACAAACACACGAAAGGATGCTCAACATCATTAATCATTAGAGAAATAAAAATCAAAACTACAATGAGGTGTCACTTCACACCAGTCAGAATGGCCATCATCAAAAAATCTACAAACAATAAATGCTGGAGAGGGTGTGGAGAAAAGGGAACCCCCTTGAACTGTTGGTGGGAATGTAAATTGATACAGCCACTATGGAAAACAGTATGGAGGTTCCTTAAAAAAAATAAAAATAGGACTACCATATGACCCAGAAATCCCATTACTGGGCATATACCCTGAGAAAACCATAATTCAAAGAGAGTCATGTACCACAGTGTTCACTGCAGCACTATTACAATAGCCAGGACATGGAACCAACCTAAATATCCATCAAGAGATGAATGGATAAAGAAGATGTGGTACATATATACAATGCAATACTACTCAGCCATAAAAAGAAACGAAATTGAGTTATTTGTAGTGAGGTAGATGGACCTAGAGTCTGTTATACAGATTGAAGTAAGTCAGAAAAACAAAAACCATATGCTAATGCATATATATGGAATCTAAAAAAAAAATGGTAGTGATGAAACTAGATTCAGAGCAGGAATAAACATGTAGACATAGAAGATAGACTTAAGGACACGGGGTGGGAGGGGGAAGCTGGGGCAAAGTGAGAGTAGCACCGACATATATACACTACGTAATGTAAAATAGTTAGCTAGTGGGAAGCAGCAGCAACACAGGGAGATCAGCTTGGTGCTTTGCGACGACCTAGAGGGGTGGGATAGGGAGGGTGGGAGAGAGGCTCCAGAGAGAGGGGATATGGGGACATATGTATGCATATGGCTGATTCACTTTGTTGTACAACAGAAACTAACACAGTATTGTGAAGCAATTATACTCCACTAAAGACCTATTAAAAATAAATAAAATTTAAAAACATATATATATATATATATATTCTTTAGTTATTGCTCAAAATGAGCATCAAGTTGCGTGCCATCTTATCTCACCTAACCAGAGTCCAGCCTGCTCGGTTCAGAGAGCACCTTGCTCCTCTATGGATAATTACTGTCCTACCATAGTACTCGTCCTACACTGAGTGGTATTTAGCCTATGTTTAATAGATGACTAAAATTATTGACTGTGGCCTGCCTCTCTTTGGTGCCCCTGACTGGCATTTATGGGTCGGGCCAGTGCTTGTGGCTCTGACTTTCTGTCCCCAAGAGCTTCTGATGCTTTTGCACAAAATGGCTGAAGGCCAAAGAAGCCCATCCACTGTGGTCCCTCCTCAGCTGTGTGCAGCCACTGCCATTTGTCAAGTTGCTCAGTGTTCTACTTCAGTGCATCCTTGGACTATCCATTTGCCCCCTTTGGCTTGGCAGTAACTGGCTGTATTTTATCAACTAAATGTAGCCAGACTTTCCATAGCACTTTACCTCCCCATCCCCGAGTCCTCCCTGCATGGAAAGAAAGGGCTGAATCAGAGATGACAACGCAGTTTAAGGCGGTAGCTGACTGGCACAGAACAAAGGGATCATGCCAGGCTTTAGGGAGGGCCCTCCTGCCTGGTGACTTGGCCCCTTGGGGACAGGCGGTTTCTTGTTTCTGAGTCAGTGACAGTTATTTTTGTTGACCCAGAGGTGTTCTATTCTGTCCCTGATGACATGAAATCAATGCATCTGCAGATTTGGAGCAGGCTCTGGGGCTTACCTCTTCAGAGGACAACACTGATTAAGGATGAATGTGATCTTGGGAACACCCAAGTCCAAACAATGGGGTTGACCCAGTGCCAATGTGTGGCTGGGTAAACCAGCAGCATTCTGGGACCCACGGAGAGCTGGGGCTCTTTGATTTCTAACCTTTGAACAGGGGGGAAGAAAAGAGATGCTGGAAAGCTTTGATTCATGCTGTGGTGGTGGTAGTAAGTTCAGGATCAAATGGCCACTTCATCTTCAAACACTCCTGAGGCCTCACAGCACTGAAGGGGCCAGGGGTAGGGAGTGTTATTTTCATAGTTGTTTGATCAAGGGCTCAAGTAACTTTTTCTAAGTCTTGTACCAAGTGGACGGTGGGCTTGTCTTCTCTGTGCAGACCCCTAAAATTGTGCTGTTGGAGAAACTCCAACCTGGTATCAGAAATCATCCCAACACTCAATGGAGGAGTTTATGTGGCCATCATTGTAGAGACCGAGGGTAGCATGTGTTCAAAGGTCTGTCATGCACACCAAAGATGCACCCTCACCTGTCAGGTGTCCTCCTTTCTTCCCTCCAGCTGCTCTCGAGATGATGCAGGATCCACTAGAAATCCATGTTTTTCTCTCTGACATTTGAGCAACTGCAAGTGAACCCCAGAAGTCTCAGAAATGGTCCTGAAGCGGTAACCAGAACACCGCCCCCCCTCATTCTGAGGAGGTATGTCAGTGTCTTCACCGGAGGCAATTTTATTGACCTAACATTCTTCAGATAAGTTGCCCACATTCTTTTACAGAAGTCTCCCAGTGCTTTTGTAATTCTTGATATTATGCCAGGAAGAAAACATCAGATAGATGCTTATGACTTTTAACATCTCTCTTTGATCACCCGCTAATCTCCTTGCTCAGATCAGGACTCTGTGTACATCAAAAAACAAGAAATAGTAAAGACCAGGATCTGGTAATTCTGACTCCCCTGCACCGGGAGACTCCAGGCAGAATTTGGATCAGATTTGGAGGCTCTTCCTTCCCCCTCTTTTTCTGATTTTATTACTTTGGGAAAATAACTTTCCTTGTTTGGCTTTCACTCAGTTTTCTCATCTGAAAAATAAATGCATTCAGCTAGAAGGGCCCTAAGTATCCATCCAGTTCTAAACACTCTTGGCATTTTTTTCCATGCATTCCTCATCAGTTGTCACAGTTTGCAATACTTGCAGTGTTCTTAAGGCAAGTAACAAAACTTGAGATTGTTCTCAGGACTCTTCCATTTCAAAAACATATTTATACATGTTATTTCATTTGATCTCCCTGTAAAATCATGTAAAGTAACCTGGGTAGAGACTACTATGTTCCCCACTTACAGATGGAGAAACTGAGGCTCAGAGAGGTTAGGTGATTGGTCTATGATCTATGAAGCAGAATAAGGACTGAAATTAAGCTGTGGAACTGCAAGACCTAAGCTCTTCCTCCCCTGCCCAGAAACCTACTTCACTGTTTTGCACATTAACTAAAAATTGATTGTACAAAATAAAATATTGCATATCATAAAGTCACTGTATAATCTGCAAACTAGTCCTGTATTATATACCTGTTCCATGCCAGCTGTTTTTGATCCTGTTAGGAGAGTGGAAGTGGGTTGTAAGAAAGCTCAAGCTCTCATCTTATTCTCTCCCCTTTAGCAATTCCCTGCAGCCTCCAAGTCTTTCCTTTTAAAAACAGAATCATCGACAAGGCAGAAGCCATTTGTCATCCTAAGACCTTTGGAAGAATTGCTTGGAAAATGAACTCTGACAGCTCCACAGACAATAGGCCGCTGCACTGTTCTCCTCCATCTCCCTTGCATTCTTCCAGAACAAAGCCTCAACAGTTGGAGGAAAAGGGGGCTTGAGCCAATATAAATAACCATGACCTACACCCAGGTCTCAGAGGTTAGTTTGGTTTTCTCAAAGCTTTGCCACTTAGAGAAGGATATTTACAAAAGAGGGTAGGAAAGTGGTTACACACCAGGACCCAGATTAGATTTGGGCCCCTGGTGGGTGAGCACACAGAGAATTGCCCTGGGGTCAGACTCTTGTAATGGGGTGCAAGGTTTTGTTCCCAGGCGCACTTATGGAATGTAAAGTAGTCTAAAATGTCACCAGTCTTGAAGTGGGCAGAGGGCAAAGCTAGACTCTGAAGTCAGCACCAGAGGAGTGCTGGTCAGTGAAAAGGACCTGGATGCTGGGCATCCCTCTGACAGTAAATTTATGTCTCTGGTCTTCCCTTTTCTTCATCTGTAAAATGAGGGTTTTCAAGGAGCATTCAACTGTATGGCACTAACTGTATACTCTCCACTGTTCCTGGCGTTGATGACACAGAGATGGAAGAGATGAAATTAATGCATTTGTTAATGAATTAAATGTTGCCTTTTTTCATTACTGTCATGCACTTTGATTCTATATGTTTTAAATCCCACCACCATTGTTTTTTTTGTTTGTTTGTTTGTTTGCGGTACGTGGGCCTCTCACTGTTGTGGCCCCTCCCGCTGCGGAGCACAGGCTCCGGACGCGCAGACTCAGCGGCCATGGCTCATGGGCCCAGCCGCTCCGCGGCATGTGGGATCTTCCCAGACCGGGGCACGAACCCGTGTCCCCTGCATCGGCAGGCGGACTCTCAACCACTGCGCCACTAGGGAAGCCCACCACCATTGTTTTATGCAGTCTATATTAACCTAAAATTATCCTCATATTTTTCTCTTTTCATTGTTGTCTATTCCAGCTTGCCTTTCTGTAATTCCTTTTGTGCTCATCTTTCTTCTTCCTGAAGAAAGCTCTCTCCCTTTTTTCCCTTTCCTCCCTCCCTTTTGTAAGCGCAGCTCTGCAAGAGATGAAATTCTGTTTTTGTTTGACTGGAAAAGTCTTTTACTTTTATTTTTGAAGGCCATTTTCCCTGGTTACAGATTCTAGGGTGGCAGGATTTTTCTCTCCACACTTTAAAAGATGTCATTCTTTTGCCTTTTAACTTCCATTGTTTTGGGGGGAAGTCGTCCATCTGCCTAATTTTTGCTCCTATGAAGGTAATTTGTCTTTTGATCCGGCGGTTTTTAAGATTTCCCTTTGTCCTTAGTGTTTAGTGGTCTTATGAGAATACGTCTAGGTGTAGTTTTTTGGGGTTTTTTTTAATTTAGCCCACTTGTATTTAGTCTATAGAACTTCTTGAATCTGTGGCTTGATATCTCTCAAAAGTTTTGGAAAATTATCATTTTCTCTTCAAATACTGCTTCTTTTCTATTCTCTCACCTCCTTCTTAGATTCCAGTTACAATATATTAAACCTTCTCCCTGTGTTTTATTTGTCTCATGTTCCTTTCTGTATTCTATATTCCTTTTTCTGTCTGAGATTTTAAGCTTTGCTATTTCCTGCTAACTTTTAGTTAACTAAACTTCAGCTGTATTAATAATCTGTTAAATTCACTTATTGATATCTTGATATCAGCTATAGAATTCTCATTTGGTCATTTTTTAAATAGATTCCATTTTTTGGTAAAATTCTCCATCTTGTTATCTATTTTCTTGAACATGGTCCAGCCAATGTTTGATAATTTCAGTATCTGAGTACCTATGGGTCTGTCCCTCTTTTCTGTTTTCATCTCTGTCCTTTTTTCCATATCCTTAGCAAATTTTGGTTGCTTGCTAGACATATTGCGTAAGAAAAATTTGAGAGGCTTTGCACAATGTTATCTTCTTCCAGAGGAAATTTACCCTATCCTCCGCAGGCAGCTAGAGGACGGACAGTTCACCTCAGTGCTATTAGGGACGAAGTAAGCCTCAGTTTACTTCTGATTTTTCACCTGCTTCTAGGGGACAGTCCTTTAGGACACTCAGATGAGATGCTGAGGTGTTTAATATGGCCTATCCTGAACTCCAATTTTTGTCTCCCAAGGACTAAGCAACTGCTAAGAACTCCACTGTGACTTTTAGATGGTATTAACTTGGCTTTTAAGCCTTCTAGCCAATCATCAAATACATTGAGGGGGAAAAACCTCCAAGTGTTGGGCTCCCTTCTCTGTTTATCCCTTCTTTCAGAGTTCTGGATTATACAAGTCCTAATGCATTGGCAGCCCCAACTTAATTTTTTTTTCCTCCCTAGTTCCAGAAGATTGCCAAAAGCTCAGCTAGCTTCTCAACATCTTAGATGTCAACCTTTTGCCTGGATTCTCAGCCTCTCAAACCATGTCAAAAATTAGCATATATCCTGAGGAGAAATGCAGTGTAGAATGTTGGGGTCACATTAATGAGCTCCCTTTCCTCCTGAGATCTTAGCCCCTCAAATCCTGATTTTCTTAGTTGCTCTCTAATGCCTTGAAGCAGAATTTCTTTTTTTTTTTTTTAAATACGAGCTTTCCTGAATCATTGGTCTGCTACAAACTACTTCACAGTAAGAAAACAAATGCAAAGTAAAGCAGCACCTAGAACCTTCCAACACAAAGTTTCGTGTGTGTGTGTGTGTGTGTGTGTGTGTAAAATGAGTATTTCAGTACATTTTTCTGGAAATGACAAACTTTAAGCTGGGTTTTTAAAGAAAAAGATAATTAAGCAAAAGTCATAGGAATCATAAATAAAGGGAAGTGTATATGCATATAATATCTTTTTCATTCATTCGTTCAAGAAATATTGATCGTGATCTTGCTATCTGCCATCCACTGGGATAGGTGCTATGAGTGGGACAATAAATTTCTTGGAGCTTATAAAATATGGGGAATACAAAGTTCAGGAGGAAATTTTAATTATTATGATTAAGTTCATCAGACCAGGATCTGTTTGGTTGGAACAATGGGTCTAGGTAGAGAACAATACAAAAAATGAGACATAGGGCTGATCATGTGTTAGAGAGAGAGCAATAGCAAGAAATGAGGTGAGATGGAGGAAATAAGTGGTACAAGACTGTGCTAGGGGAGGGTTTGGATTCGCATGGCCAGCTGTAGAGTTTCACTCCATGCTGAGTTGGGGGAGTTGGAATGTCATTGTGTCATGGGGTGTAAGGAAGACTACCAGCAATGGAATCTTCAGATGGACTGGAAACCAAACTAGAAAGCCATCGGGATGGAGACCTTTGGATTATCAGAGTCCAGCAAAGGCATCTCTAGTAGCGGAGCTTCTCCTAGGTAGATCTGCCTGAGTCTAATATTCGATTTTCAAATGACGCTACAAGATCCAGAAGCAATGGGCCTCTGATCCTTCCCCCCTTCCCCTTTCTCTTCCACTCTCTTTCCTGCTCCTTTCCCTTTGCCGCCTGTCCACACTTCCTCTTCCTCTTTTCCTCCTTATTCCTCCCTCATTTCCACTTTTGTTTTGCTTTATTTCTCTCATTAGAAGCCTCTCCATTTGAATAGTTCGGAGTCCTCTACAAAAATGAATTCTGTGGGGGGAAAAAGTGAATTCTGGGAAACATCTTGTCATCCTTGGATCTTTACAAAGCAACGCAAGTGTGTTAGTTGCAGCCCTCAGAATTTGACTGCCTCTTGCACTGCATTGTGGGGCTTAGCTAAAAGAACAAATCTTTCTGTGCTGCATGTTTCCCCCCCTTTTCCTTATTTTGTGTCCCTCAAGAGACAGGGAAAAATCAGAGAACCAAAGCGACACTGTGCTCCCCTCCAAAGACTGTGACGGAGCTGGGCTTTGAGAACCCGTCCTTCTGGATCTGTGTCAGCAGCTCAGTCAGCTCAGCTGCAGAAAGCAAGCACACCAGGGTCATCCTCTGTGCATTAACCTCGGTGGCTCACTCTCTCTGGCTCTCATCAGCTGTTTCTTTGCCGCCAAAAGCACACATAGTTCAGATAATTAAACACTTGTGAGGCATTTTACATCTTCATGAATCAATCAACAGTGAGTTATTTTTGAATATGTTCCTGCAGTATACTCCAAGTTTCTTACCCATAAGTTGCAGATGGGCAGGGGTGGATTTATCATGCAGCAAGTGAGTCTGGAGCTGGCCTCTTACTTGCAGGGCCCCTTTCCAAGGCCCCGGGGGGAGCTCTGATAATTCTGGGCTTGTAATTTATATTCTTTGTTCTTAATTATAGTCTTCCCCATCCTCAACATCCAATTTTATAAGCTGAGATCCCACAAAATGAATCTACCCCCTGGAGAAAATAAAATATTCTTATCTGGACATGTATAAAATGAGAAGAAGTAGCAAGACTCTCTCTTTTTTTTTTTTTTTTTTTTTTGTGGTATGCGGGCCTCTCACTGTTGTGGCCTCTCCCGTTGCGGAGCACAGGCTCCGGATGCGCAGGCTCAGCAGCCATGGCTCACGGGCCCAGCCGCTCCGCGGCATATGGGATCCTCCCAGACCGGGGCACGAACCCGTATCCCCTGCATCGGCAGGCGGACTCTCAACCACTGCGCCACCAGGGAGGCCCAAGACTCTCTCTTATTACCAGGCTAAGCCTAAGGTCATTTGCAGCAGATACTGTCCTGCCCTTATCCCTCATTTCAGATGTGTAACTTTGAGTCTGGGGGCAGTTTGTTCCTCATATGTATGTCAGTTCACTTTTTATAAAGCTCTGTGTCTTGAGTGTGGTGGTTATGAGCATGTGTCTTGCAGAATTCCAACTACAGGGAGCTTAATTGATCAAGGGGCCAGCAGTTGAGCTCTGAAACCCATCACCATATTTGCACCAAAGCCATGTTTCCCATGGGCTGCTTCCAGCTGGTAACTCAGCGCAGTGGGAATACTTGGACAGAGCTAGTCCTGGGAGACAGTGGCCTCTTCCAATGTCTGACTTTGACACAGGACTGCCTGACTGTATTGCTAAACCTTCTTTAGACTTCACAGTAGCTGAGAACACTTCGACCCAACTTCCCTTCCCTTTCTCCTTCACTTGGGGTCAGTCTTGCATAATGGTCTGATAGCTTTCCCAGTGTTCTCCCCATTTTCTGTCACACAGATTTTATTTCCCTTAATAAAATCCTTGAACCTTGAATTGTTTTAGTATCTGCTTCAGAGGATGCAAACCAACACATTGACTTAGTAAGAAAAACAGGACTGGGTATTGGAACCATTAATAAAAGTCCCACTGAATTTTCAGAAATCTGAGGAAAATAAATTTTGAAAATAAAAATACTCATTGTTATGCATCTCCCTGTCTGTCATTTTTGCCCACACTTGAAATTTTCTTTTCTCCTCCTCTATCTAAATCCTATCACTTGAAGCCCAGCTCCATCCTATGCCTTCCTTGAAACCTTGGTTCTCCCATCTTCTGCATTGTTATGGTCCTGGTTCTATGAACTTACATATCATGGTAATCCCCAATCACTTGGTGATGAACCATCAGTAAATCTTCAAAGGTCACACCCCCAAAGGTCTAGCTCTGGCTTACCACCTCTACACGCCCTTCTCCTGCAAAGCTTGTAGACCAATGTTTCCTAGATTATGTTTCAGGAGTAGCAAGAGGTCATGTGTATTTTAGGAGAGAAAAGTTCCATTGTCAAATAAATTTAAAGGAAACATCCACCATGTACTATGGCCCTGTCTCAGATATTTAAATACACACCAGTATGGGAGTGACTTTGATTAACTCTGTATTCCTCATACCCATTCGACTATGGAAATATTTTCCCATAACGTTTCTATTAATAGCCACAAAGATTTTACTTTTTGCAACACAAGCTGAGAAACATGGCTGAAGTTGCCTCTTTCAGGGATGCATTTGTATCAAGCCACCATCTGAACACAGTTAACAGGATAAGAAGAGGGCGAACCAATTGGTAACGTTGGCAGGTGGGGCACCTCTAGACCTCAGCCATGAGATACAAAGTAAGGAACTTTGGGCCTTCCCTGGTGGCGCAGTGGCTGAGAGTCCGCCTGCCGATGCAGGGAACACGGGTTCGTGCCCCGGTCCGGGAAGATCCCACATGCCGCGGAGCGGCTGGGCCCATGAGCCATGGCCGCTGAGCCTGCGCGTCCAGAGCCTGTGCTCCGCAACGGGAGAAGCCACAACAGTGAGAGGCCCGCGTACCGCCAAAAAAAATAATAATAACAAAGTAAGGGACTTTGTAAGGGTCAGGAACAGAGTAAGGTAGAGTGTGCAAGGCAGGATTTGGAAAGCAGGTCCAAGGGTGATGCGAGTTTATTTTTACTGGTTAGTATTGAAACGGGGGTAGCAACAGACTCTTTTTCCTTCTGCACAGGAAGCTCCTTGTCATTGCTTGTAGGGAATATACCCTTCCAAGGAAAACCAAGAGCTTCTGAAGCCCTGCCTGGCTTTGCAGGCTCTATAACCATTCACACACTTTGCTTTCCTGCAAGCTTATACAACAAGATAAGGGAAAGTGTCTTCCCACTCTTTAATTAGCCTCAGCATTTACCATTCCCACATTCATTCACTCATTAATCCAACAAATATTATGCCCCTACTGTGTCCTAGCCACTGTTCTTGGTGATGGGGATGCAGCAGTGAATAAGACCCAACAAGGTGCCTCGTGGAACTTACACTCTAACTGGGCAAACAGAAAATAAACCAAATAAATCAACTGAAATATAACACTATTCATAGCAAGTGCTCTGAAGAAAATAAAGCAAGATAAAGGATTAGAGAGTTCATTAGGCATAGTAGATACCTAATAAATATTGATTAATTGGTTGATTAGGTATGGCCTTTTGATAGCTTCAGTGACTGCTGCTTTCAAAGAGAAGGTGACGAGAGCAAGTGCTAGCTTGGCTGGCACAGGTGTGATCATTTTCTAAAATGGGAGAAGACAGAGCAAGCAGTACTTCGACATCCGATCTAACTCTGTTCTTGCTTTCCATCGGCAAGCAGAGACGCAAACCTTCCATCTGCAGCTGTCAGAGCTACGTGTTTAGCACAATTCCTCTTGGTCTGAGCATCTTGAAAACACTGCCACCTTTCCCACCCATTACTCCCGTGTAATTACCGCAATGACTTCGGATTAAGATGTTAAAACCCAAAATGTTTGTGAAAAAAAATTGGCAAGCTGTCACTTCTGAATACCCAAGCTGAATTGCCAAATGAATAATAATGCAAAAATGCCTACTGAAAGAAGAATAAATAAAAGCTCATTGCTGTACAATAAATCCTTTTCTGTAAAACACTGCTGAGGAAACTGGCTCTGGGTTTATCACATTTCCCTCGAAGTATTCAGGCCATTTTATTTCATTCTTTCCCATGCTTTATCCTTTTCCAGAAACTGGTGTATGGTCCTACCCTATTGTTCCTCATGAAATGTTCATGCTACAGGAGTGTATAGGGAGCGATGCCAGCAACGGGGCTGTTGATAGGAGCTGCCAGTGACTAGAATGAGTAATTAGTTCAGAAAGTGGCAGCCACAAGGGGGAGGGGGTGGGAGAGGGGTGGAGTGGGAGGTTGGGATTAGCAGATGCAAACCTATATATAGAGAATGGACAAACAACAAGGTGCTACTGTATAGCACGGGGAACTATACTCAGTATCCTGTGGTAAACCATAATGGAAAAGACTATGAGAAAGAATATATATATATATATATATATATATATATATATATCCTCTCTCTCTCTCTCTCTCTCTATATATATATATATAACTGAGTCACTTTGCTATACAGCAGTAATTAACACAACACTGTAATTCAATGTTTTTATACTTCAATGAAAAATTAAAATTAAAAAAAGCAGAAAGTGGTAGCCAAAAGGAAGCGTGCAGTATAGGCAGAGAGAAGCTTTTTATTTATTTCTTTATCTTAAACCTAAAGACCTAGATTTAAGAACATCCATCCTGCCCACAGCAGGGCAGCTCTACTTATGTGAAAGGGGAAGGACACTGAAGGTGATCTCTTTACCACGCGATCCACTCAGGCCAGGTTAGGGTCTCTCTGGAAGGGCCCTTGTACTGGGGCAGACCTTACAGCTACACTGTAAACCATAGGTCATTCTCACACCTAAGAACTGGCAAGGCACGTCAGATAGTTAGGCAATAACTATTATTCTACATATCCTACATTGCCTGCATATGTAGGATTGATATGTATATTGTAATCTCATTTGATTCCCCAAGTCAACCTAGGAAGTTGGATTATTTTCCCTATTTTAAAGATGAGGCAGTCGAGGGGGCTTCCCTGGTGGCGCAGGGGTTGAGAATCCGCCTGCCAATGCAGGGGACATGGGTTCGAGCCCTGGTCCGGGAAGATCCCACATACCACAGAGCAACTAAGCCCGTGTGCCACAACTATTGAGCCTGCACTGTAGAGCCAGTGAGCTACAACTACTGAGCCCACAAGCCGCAACTACTGAAGCCTGCGTGCCTAGATCCCGTGTTGCACAACGAGAAGCCACCGCAGTGAGAAGCCCACGCACCGCAACGAAGAGTAGCCTCCGTGCACAGCAACTAAGACCCAACGCAGCCAAAAATAAATAAATTGATTTAAAAAAAATTTTAATAAAAAAAAATAAAGATGAGGCAGTCGAAATTCAGAGAAGTGAAGTAATTTGCCTCAGGTCACACAGCCAGCAAGGGGCAGAGCTAGATTTCAAATCTAGGTCTCCCTGACTCTCTAATTTGGGCTTTTGCCACTCTTTCATACTATCCCTTCTTCTTACCCAGGCTCAGAGAAGGAGCAATAAACAATATACATCTTCTTCCTCACCCCTTAATGGCTCATTACTATTTATTGTCTTAACCTTCTCAAGGACTTCTTTTCATTTTTCAAATGGAAACTTGTTCAATCAAAGGAATGCTTTCCTAAGGCTGGGATTATAGGAGAGAGGTTTTTTGGAAGTGTCGTGATGGGGCAGGAATCATGATGTAAACAGTGTTCCCTGGGCTGTCTAGTCCACTTGTTCAGATTTGGATACAGCGAATGTTTATCATGGCCCAACGCTGCTGGTCTCCTTCCCCACCACAATCAAGATCTGGAGGACAGAGGTAGCTGTTTGAAAGTACAAAAATGTTTAGTTTCTACTGCTTTTTTTTTTTTTTTTTTTTTTTCGGTATGTGGTCCTCTCACCGTTGTGGCCTCTCCCGTTGCGGAGCACAGGCTCCGGACGCACAGGCCCAGCGGCCATGGCTCACGGGCCCAGCTGCTCCGCGGCATGTGGGATCTTCCCGGACCGGGGCACGAACCCATTTCCCCTGCATCGGCAGGCGGACTCTCAACCACTGCGCCACCAGGGAAGCCCTCCTACTGCTTTTAACAAGACCAAATGAGGGAAAAAATTCTTTGTATTCTGTTGAGTGATCTCTCCATTGCTGGGAACTCTACCTTTTTTCAGCCCTTGGTTTCTCTGTAGAAATCTGCCTACTCATTCCTGTTGCCCTGTGTTTGCTCATCAAGCATCTTTAAAGCAAAGAAGTGAACTCGTTTGCTAAAGGTCACCAGAGTTTTTCTGTACATCCAGAAAAAGCATCCAATCCAAACCAGAGACCATGATTTCAACGGAATGCAACTTCTGTTTGCCTTTGGAATTAAAATCAGTATGTTCCATGTTTGCTAATGTCAACAACATCAGTGATATGGTAACAATGACTAAGGCATTAAAGATGATCAAGATGCCAAAAGCATGTTTGTATTACAACTTCTTGAGTTTTACCATTGTTTCTAAAACCACCAAAACGTCAAAATTTTGAGAAATCTTCTATCAAATGATCTGAAGCAGTATAATTTCTGATCTAATAGGACGACTGTTGAGATGCTCATACGTTGCTCTCTGTGCAATTAGAGAAGCAGAAAAAAAGAGATAAGATCCTAATAAAGAAATTAAGGTTGATGAGATTCTTTTTAATTGAGAAAAGGACTGGAAAGCCTTTCATCTGACACACATCTGTTTTCAAACCTATTTACCATATTGATCATCTCCCTTTTTCCTTTCATCTATTTCTCCTATTGTTCTATTGTTATTTATTTATTTGGTCCGTCTCTCATTTTTTCACACTCCTTTTCAGCAAACAAAACAGTGAAAGAAACAGCCTCCTAGATAATGAACTGCATTATTAATTTGGTTTGTTTTTAGGGACTCTGGTTCTGACTTAACACACTCAATGAAGTTCCAGGATTATTCAAGGAATGGAGGCTGTCAGGAAAAAAGAAAATCAACTCTGCAGGTGAGTAAACTGAAAATAATTTGCATTTGGAGCTGGGCTTATGGGTGTTTGATCCAAGCTCTTGCATGAGGAAGTAAAATGAAAATGATATGCTTTGTTAGTTTAAAAATCATATCCTTACAATAACAGGGAGAGTAAGGAGCTTTTCTGATTTATTCTGTTAAACCATCAATATCAAGAGTCATTTGTACTCGTGGACCATTGGGAGAACACTAATTGACTAAAAGAGGCAGTAGTTATTGTCTAGGCAGCATTGTGCATCCTTCCGAGATGATTTATCCTGACCTGGGCTCTTCATCTTGCCAGGGGTCAAACAGTGCCAGACTGAAAAGCTTGATCAATTCCAGAACCTCACTGTAACTCTTACTAGGAAATTCAAATGTAGGCATCTCAGCTGGCACCTCAAATACATACTTGTGAGATGTTGCCTATAATTCAAAGCAATCAGAAAAATTTATATGTATACAATTCCTACTGTGTTGCAAAAATTGAAATGGAAAAAGAGCTGTTGATTCTAATTCCTCAACCCAGGACTTCAGATGCCAATAATAACTGCCAGGAATAAACACCCATGGAGCACATCCCAGAAACTTAATTGTTTTCTTGTTATTCAATATCTATGGTCCTCAGTGTGCACTGGTGCTGCGGGCTTATTTAAAGAGCCCTGTCTGGCATCCTCAGTGTATCCAAAGTGATGGCTACACATGTGAAAGGTTAGGAAATGCTAATATGGAGAGTAAATTGCTTCTCCTTTTCCTCCTTTTCTGTGCTATCCTAGAAAGAAGAAGCCCTCCTGGCCTCCAAGGTAAGGGCACTGGTTCCCATGCTTTGGGGTTCCATGTCTATTGGGCCATCGACGTCTAGCATGAGAAAAGGAAGAAGGGGTTTTGAAGAAGAGGGACACTCAAAGGAGGAAGTGCCTCAGGGAATTGGGGATTTCCGTAAAAAGTAGGGGCTGGGGCTTCCCTGGTGGCGCAGTGGTTGAGAGTCCGCCTGCCGATGCAGGGGACACGGGTTCGTGCCCCGGTCCGGGAGGATCCCACATGCCGCGGAGCAGCTGGGCCCGTGAGCCATGGCCGCTGAGCCTGCGCGTGCAGAGCCTGTGCTCCGCAACGGGAGAGGCCACAGCAGTGAGAGGCCCGCGTACCGCAAAAAAAAAAAAAAAAAAAAAAAAAAAAAGGTAGGGGCTGTGTGGACCTTCAGTGGGCGCCCTGGAGGCGGGCTGTTGCAACATGCAGGAACTACCTGGGTGCTGAATCACGGCTCCCCTCACTTCACTTTTGCAAGAATAGATACATATACACAATTGGCCCATTGCCTGTGCCCAGGAACTAGGTAATGAAAGACTTCATTTTATAACATCCTGTACCACACCTGATTTCATAGCAGGACCGCCCCTGTCTGTGCTGGGGACTTTTGCTGGACCCCTTCTTTCTTTCTTTCTTATTTTATTTTATTTTATTTATTTATGCATGCATGCCAGGTCTTAGTTGCAGCAGGTGGGCTCCTTAGTTGAGGCTCATGGGCTTCTTAGTTGCAGCAGGCATGTGGGATCTAGTTCCCTGACAGGGATCGAACCTGGGCCCCCTGCATTGGGAGCAGAGTCTTTACCACTACGCCACCAGGGAAGTCCCTGGACCCCTTCTAATTTATCCCCCATGGACATTATCCACCCATCCCACACCCAACTTAGCAGCGTATGTATAAAGCCAAGAAAAGGAGGAGGGTCCTAAATACCAGAGGTCTGTGTGTATGGGGCCAATGGGGGGTGGAGGGCAGCTCTGCCCCACCTCTACTTGCCTAATGCTCATGACACCCACAGAGAAGGGGGAGTAGTTAATGCTACCCTTGTTAAAACAATGACAACGACAATAAAACAAGCCCTAGATTGTCATGTCAGCCTGGGACTTGCTCTACCTGCCCCTTCTGTTCAGTAGGGATTTAATTCTGTTTGAATTAAATAAACCACATGGCAACCACACACCTGCCATGCTCCTTGAGCCCTTGCTCAGCTCTCCATCTTATATCCACAAGTCACCTCACTTCTGCCTTAGGCTTCGGTCCTATTGGCCGAGGGTGACCAGACTGAGGAATCACATGGGCTGGCGTCTGGGGTATGGAAACCCCAGAGTGAAATGTGTGCTTCGGGTGAGACTCAGTTGGTTGAGATCCCTAGCCAGCCTAGAGCCTCTTAGAACGTTATAGGATCAATGATTTCTTTTCTATAGGTTAGTTTGAAAGTGGGGAAAGAGTCTATAAACCAGGAAATCAGCAAAGTGTTTTTTTATAGTGATATTTGATGACCATTTATAGGATTAGGTTTATAAGACTAGGGTTCATGAGATTTTTTTATTTCCTCCTAGACACACTGCCTTTAAACAGTACCTGGGGTACGGCCTCACCCACAGATGCAGGCTTCCCCTGTGTGTAGTCTGAGACAGGATGCATTTCTAATGCCTTATGTTACCTGCACTACCTTCAGCTCTCATCCTTTAGGTGGAATTTGTCAACAGTCCAAATAATGACTTGCCCTGGAGCTAATGTACCTGCTGTGGTGCCAGAGACAGAAAAAGCAGCATCTGCCCTCTTGCACCAGTATCACCAGGCAACTGAGAACGTGTGGGTGAGGAATAAATGTTTTGACCCCTCTGTTTCAACCCGAGCAGAAATTATGGACCCGTGGCAACAGCCAGTCACAAGCATCTGTTATCTTATTGGCGACAAATAGTCATGCTGTTTCTTAATCTTCGATAAAAACCTATTTCAAAGAGCAAGCACACCAAATTCTCAAAGACAGAGCTTTAACAAAGGACCTTCAGAAACAGTATAATTCCAAAGACTTTCATCACAGGAACTTTAAATACTACATGGTTTTCCTTCCTTAATCAGATAGTCAGGGTGACCTCTAGAAAGAGCAGGTAGCCTTGTCACTCCTTGCTTTAAAGAAAAAAAGTCAGTGTTGATTCCAACTGCTTCCACTGAGAGGGTAAAATCCTTACATGCAGGTGTCAGGAGCATAGGATTTGGGGATCCCTGTAACACACATCCCGGGGACAGTGCATTGAGTGCTAGAGGACCCACTCGCATTGCCGCCTCTGCGCCCAGGGTTCAAGGATGTACAATCTCTCATAAAATAATCAGGGCAAGTACTGATTCACGGAGAGTTTTAAGCCACACAGCCGAATTTAATGTAAGGATTCAAGGCTTTCATTGCTAGAGTTCAAATACTAAAGTCACATTCCAATTTTCCGTTCACTTGGGATTTTCTAAAAGGAGGAGGAAACTATGAGATACGGCCTGAGGCCTTTTTATCAAATATGAGTAGGTTCCACTGCACACAGTAGAAAATCCAAGGAGTCCGGCTTTAACAAGATAAGAGTTTTATTTTTCTCTTAGGAAAAGGAAATCCAGGCCGGTAGGATGACTCTTAAATGAAAAGAGTTCTGCACACAATTCCAATGTTGTTGGGGGCTTCTCGGGTACCAGCCGGGCACCCTACACATGAGCCCAGTTCTGACACTAGCCGCCCAGAGACAGCTTCCGAGGCCACAGGTTGAGGGCTCAGTCCTACAAGATCTGCCTCCCATCCCCCACTTCAGACGCCTAGCGCAAGCCCAGGTGCTTCTGACTGATCAGCCATAGGTCTGAGGTTCCAACAATTTCTCCTGAGGTTTAATTAATATGCTAGAGCGGCTTACCGAACTGAAGCATTTTACTTTCTAGGTAACTGGTTTAGTACAAAGAATATTAAAAGGTAAGAATTCAACAGCCAGATGAAGAGATGCACAGGGAATGGGGTGGGGAAAGGGCGTGGAGCTTCCATGCCCTCTCCCAGCTCACCAGTGTCCCCGCACCTCCACGTTGTTCACCAACCAGCCCAGAAGCTCTCCAGACCCTGTTCTTTTAGGGGTTTTATGGCGACTTCATTACATAGGCACGATTGATTAAATCACTGGTGGCTGGTGATAGATTCAACCTCCCCACTCCCCTCTCCAGAGATCAAGAGGAGGGAAGTTAAAAGTCCCCACCCTCCATCACAGGGTTGCTTCCTCCTAGCAACCAGCTCCCATCCTTAAGGGGCCAAAGGGCTTTCCAAAAGTCACCTCATTAACGTAACAAAAGACACCTTTCTCTCTCTTACCCCTGAGGACATCCCAAGGGTTTCAGAAGCTCTGTGCTAGAAACAGGACAAAGAGCAAACATATATTTCTTATTATAAACCATGATATCTCAAATTTAATGTCAGCTACCCAGACTCCTTCTATCTTTATGTTCCGCAACCCTTGGGACTTGGCTTCTAACCTCAAGGTCATCTTGTGTTCACAAGAAGGTCACTGTGGCTGCAGCTATAACTGTGGTCTCCAGGCTAGGGGCATCAGCATCACCTGGGAACTTGTTTCAAAGTTCCTCCAGCAGACTCTAGACCAGCTGCCTCAGAAAACTGCGGGGGTGGGACTGGGGTCTTAACAAGCAGCAATGAGCGTTTTAACAAGCCCTTCAGGTGATTCTGAGACACCCTCAGGTTTGGGAGCCATGATCCGGAGAGCAAGGGGAAAGCCAGGGGGGAAGGCAGAAGGGTGCCCATCCGCTGACTCAGGTCCCGATGAAGACGTTTCCCAGAAGCCCCACCAAATGACTTCTGGCTACTTCTCCCAGCACCCCTCACCTCCCCAGCACTCCCTTCCTCCCATCCCAAACAGCAAGAGAACCTGGGAAATGTAGGTTTTCACTGGCTGCATAGCTACTCCCAACAGTACGGAGATTCAGTTAGAAAGAGAAGGTCGATAGATCCCAGGGAAGTAACTAGGACAGTAACATCGTTAAAACGCAGGGGCTGGGCACATTTTGATTACTGTTTTGAGCCCAGCATGACGGTGGTGAAACAAATTCTCTCAGTGGGTAAATGAGGATCTACCTTCAAGGCGCAATTTTGTACCAAGCAGCAGTAATATCAAACACCTGTGTAAGACCAAGACGCTGCAACAACATTCAACCCAGCTGAGTGCAGACACTTACAAGACTTATTAGCAACACGAAATTTTCAAGATAAGCCGCATTACCTCTATTTTGAAGACTTCAGATTTTTCAAGTCAGAAAAGTGGTAGTCAAACTGACAAAAACTTCTAAGAGTTACTTTTGCACATCTCTTCACACTGCACTAAATACCATTAATATGCTTTCCATATCCTGGAAGGAACTCATTGATTGGCTCATGAGAATAAAATAAAGATTCCAATGCAGGATATGCACCACCTCCTCCCTCTTTCTTCTCAGCCTTCTACTTTTTAGAGAAAAGCTCCAAATGACAAAAATCCAAATCAGGAATACAATGAAAAAAATTAACTCACCGGTTCTCTCAACTTGTCGGAATACATTTGCTGTCATCTTTTACTTCTCCATCTACAGATGAAGATCTGTATAACGTAGTTCGTTGTTGAGAATTGTCCTTAGTTGAGTTCCTTAGGGGAGAGACTCTGAGATTTGTGTGCCGGAGAGTTATTAGGTAGATTCAACACCTGTGTGGCGTGAGGCAAGCAGGATTAGCCAGAGGAGACGTCGGACTGTGGTACAGTCGGAGCAGAAGCCCCAGCCGATCCTACAGACAGATCAGAAGTGAATCTGACCCTCAGCTTTATTCCAGTTGAAGAAAGGGGCTGAGCCTCTGTGCTCCCACGCTGACCAGTCATTGGCTGCTGTTGATGAGAGAGGGCGTGTCAGCTTGTGCGAGGCGGCTCCCTTAAAACCACAGTTCCTGGGCTTCCCTGGTGGCGCAGTGGTTGAGAGTCCGCCTGCCGATGCATGGGACACGGGTTCGTGCCTCGGTTTGGGAAGATCCCACGTGCCGCGGAGTGGCTGGGCCCGTGAGCCATGGCCGCTGAGCCTGCGCATCCGGAGCCTGTGCTCCGCAACGGGAGAGACCGCAACAGTAAGAGGCCCGTGTACCGGGGGAAAAAAAAAAAAATAAACACCACAGTTCCTGGAGAGGGTCTTGGCCTGGGCCTTCAGCAGCCTGTACTACCCTCAGCTGAGGGGAATGGCTATGTAGGTCCCGAAGAAGGATTAGGGAGCCTGGGTGGTTCAGCATAGCATCCACTAAACAAATGATCAAAATATTAGTAAATTCTCGGGGCTTCCCTGGTGGCGCAGTGGTTGAGAGTTCGCCTGCTGATGCAGGGGACGCGGGTTCGTGCCCCGGTCCGGGAGGATCCCACATACCGTGGAGCGGCTAGGCCCGTGAGCCATGGCCGCTGAGCCTGCACGTCCGGAGCCTGTGGTCTGCAACGGGAGAGGCCAGAATAGTGAGAGGCCCGCGTACCGCAAAAAAAAAAAAAAAAAAAAGTAAATTCTAAGGTCAGAAATTATCTGTAATTATCAAAGATGCTGAGTAAAATCCAAGTCCTCACCGTGACCTACCCACTGCACACATGCTACCACTTCTTGGCGTCCCTTCCCAAACTCTCACTCCTCTCACCCCGGATTTCTACTCTTCACCTGTGTTGAGCACCTCAGGGCTTTTGCACCTGCTGTTTCCCCCTCCTGGATATGCTTCTCTCTAGATAACCCTATGGATGCTGCCCTATTTCAATCCTACAACTGCTCAGGTGTTACCTCTGTAGAGAGTCTGCTTTGACCCAATCTGAAGTATTCCTATCACCTGTAGTTCCTTTGTTTACCTTCGTAACTCATCACTACCTGACATTATATTAAATATTTCTTTTTTTGTTTGTTTGTTGTTTGTCTGTCCCTCAATTACAAAAGGCAAACCCATGAAGTCAGGGCCTGGTAGGTTTGGTCAATCATGTATCATACCCCAAAGTAGTGCCCGGCACACAGTACTATGCAGTAAAGGAATAAATGAATTTATTCTAATGAATTCTCTCTGATGAATTTGCTGAAGTGGAAGAAGTTAATTTTAGGCAGAAATGAAGAGGGTTAAAAATGACCTTTACGTAACTAAGAAATGTTAACCAATGTATCACAGCCCTCCCCTCACCAACAAGTCCTTTGAAGGAATTGTTACTGTGATAGCTTGCTGTCTTGCCTCAGCTTATAGTGAATAGCTATAATAATACTAATTTACCTGTAGTAAACCATATTCTGCATTTCCCATTTGGCATATTGATGCCTTTATCACTTTTACTTCGTTCATCATTTTTTATGCCTCAGTCACCTTAACCTGGTCCTATAGGAGGAACAACTATAATGCAACTTGGAACAAAATCATGCAGCTATTTGAGTTGCACTTTTTTTTTTCTTACGGGTTAATGAGAACCTTATTTTAGGTTTATAGACCACTACCACCAAGCAAATGACTTTAGAAGCCCCACAGCAGCATCACAGGGCCTTTGGCTGATGAAGCTGTTTGTTCCCTGCTAGCCGGGCAGATTTCCTCCATTTTGGATCTGTTTGATGATGCCCTGGAGGCTCTTACCAGAACTTGGGGAGTAGGGAGGAGTGTTTAGAGCTGGGGCAGCAGAAGAGAAGGGAGAGGAGGACCTTGTAGGAGACAGCCTGATCTCTGTTCCCTGCCAGGTCAGCTAAGTGCCTCGGCGGTGTTGCTAGCCAAAGTCAGAAGGTGACAGAACTGATTTCATAAGGGACTTTGTGGGACTCTATTCATACACAGAGTGGCTGCTGGGACCCGAGCTCAACAAGTGGTCCCAGCATTGGGGAATCCACTCATACCACCATGGTAACTTTGGCTCTCCAAGAACTGACAGCTTTGGGGTCAACAGAGACAGTACCCTTGGGCATGGACACTGGCATCTGTGGTGGGCAGTAGCAACGGCAGGGCACCTGTGAGTTTCCTTTACGGGTAGGTGTGGCGGGTCGGGGGAGAAAAACAGGGAGAGGGATCTGTGGCAGTCCTCGTGCCCAGTCCCCACGGACAAAAGGAGACACCCCTCAGAGCCCGCCAGCGATAATCGGGGCAAGGGGCACTGAAGATTTGCTTGAACGTCTGTTGGATTCAGAGGCACTGTAATTACAACGTCCATTTAGAGGTGACCTCTTGGTATCCACAGCTAGGTGACATTTGGGTTAAAGAGTGATTGGCCTGGAATCCTTGCAATACAATTATCCTAGAAAAGCTACCTCTTTCTTTTTAGCATAATTTTTATTTTTATTTATTTATTTATTTATTTATTTATTTATTTATTTTTGCAGTACGCGGGCCTCTCACCGTTGTGGCCTCTCCTGTTGCGGAGCACAGGCTCGGGACGCACAGGCTCAGCGGCCATGGCTCACAGGCCCAGCCACTTTGCGGCACGTGGGATCCTCCCGGACCGGGGCACGAACCCGTGTCCCCTGCATCAGCAGGCGGACTCTCAACCACTGCGCCACCAGGGAAGCCCTATTTTTATTTTTATTTTTAAAATTTTTTTTAATTGACAAATTTAATCAGTTATACATATACATATGTTCCCATATCCCCTCCCTTTTTTTTTTTTTTTTTTTTGCATTACACGGGCCTCTCACTGTTGTGGCCTCTCCCGTTGCGGAGCACAGGCTCCGGACGCGCAGGCTCAGCGGCCATGGCTCACGGGCCCAGCCGCTCCGCGGCATGTGGGATCCTCCCAGACCGGGGCACGAACCCGCGTCCCCTGCATCGGCAGGCAGACTCTCAACCACTGCGCCACCAGGGAGGCCCTCCCCTCCCTTTTGCGTCTCCCTCCCGCCCTCCCTATCCCACCCCTCCAGGCGGTCACAAAGCACTGAGCTGATCTCCCTGTGCTATGCGGCTGCTTCCCACTAGCTATCTACCTTACATTTGGTAGTGTATATATGTCCATGCCTCTCTTTCGCTTTGTCACAGCTTACCCTTCCCCCTCCCCATATCCTCAAGTCCATTCTCTAGTAGATCTGTGTCTTTATTCCTGTCTTACCCCTATGTTCTTCATGACATTTTTTTCCCTTAAATTCCATATATATGTGTCAGCATACAGTATTTGTCTTTCTCTTTCTGACTTACTTCACTCTGTATGACAGACTCTAGGTCCATCCACCTCATTACAAATAGCTCAATTTCGTTTCTTTTTATGGCTGAGTAATATTCCATTGTATATATGTGCCACATCTTCTTTATCCATTCATCCGATGATGGACACTTAGGTTGTTTCCATCTCCGGGCTATTGTAAATAGGGCTGCTATGAACATTTTGGTACATGACTCTTTTTGAATTATGGTTTTCTCAGGGTATATGCCCAGTAGTGGGATTGTTGGGTCATATGGTAGTTCTATTTGTAGTTTTTTAAGGAACCTCCATACCGTTCTCCATAGTGGCTGTACCAATTCACATTCCCACCAGCAGTGCAAGAGTGTTCCCTTTTTTCCACACCCTCTCAGCATTTATTGTTTCTAGATTTTTTGATGATGGCCATTCTGACTGGTGTGAGATGATATCTCATTGTAGTTTTGATTTGCATTTCTCTAATGAGTAAAGATGTTGAGCATCCTTTCATGTGTTTGTTGGCAGTCTGTATATCTTCTGTGGAGAAATGTCTATTTAGGTCTTCTGCCCATTTTTGGATTGGGTTGTTTGTTTTTTTGATATTGAGCTGCATGAGCTGCTTATAAATTTTGGAGATTAATCCTTTGTCAGTTGCTTCATTTGCAAATATTTTCTCCCATTCTGAGGGTTGTCTTTTGGTCTTGTTTATGGTTTCCTTTGCTGTGCAAAAGCTTTTAAGTTTCATTAGGTCCCATGTGTTTATTTTTGTCTTTATTTCCATTTCTCTAGGAGGTGGGTCAAAAAGGATCTTGCTGTGATTTATGTCATAGAGTGTTCTGCCTATGTTTTCCTCTAAGAGTTTGATAGTGTCTGGCCTTACATTTTAGGTCTTTAATCCATTTTGAGCTTATTTTTGTGTATGGTGTTAGGGAGTGATCTAATCTCATACTTTTACATGTCCCTGTCCAGTTTTCCCAGTACCACTTATTGAAGAGACTGTCCTTTCTCCACTGTACATTCCTGCCTCCTTTATCAAAGATAAGGTGACCATATGTGCGTGGGTTTATCTCTGGGCTTTCTATCCTGTTCCATTGATCTATCTTTCTGTTTTTGTGCCAGTACCACACTGTCTTGATTACTGTAGCTTTGTAGTATAGTCTGAAGTCAGGGAGCCTGATTCCTCCAGCTCCATTTTTCGTTCTCAAGATTGCTTTGGCTATTCGGGGTTTTTTGTGTTTCCACACAAATTGTGAAATTTTTTGTTCTAGTTCTGTGAAAAATGCCAGTGGTAGTTTGATAGGGATTGCATTGAATCTGTAGATTGCTTTGGGTAGTAGAGTCATTTTCACAATGTTGATTCTTCCAATCCAAGAACATGGTACATCTCTCCATCTATTTGTATCATCTTTAATTTCTTTCATCAGTGTCTTATAATTTTCTGCATACAGGTCTTTTGTCTCCTTAGGTAGGTTTATTCCTAGATATTTTATTCTTTTTGTTGCAATGGTAAATGGGAGTGTTTCCTTGATTTTACTTTCAGATTTTTCATCATTAGTATATAGGAATGCCAGAGATTTCTGTGCATGAATTTTGTATCCTGCTACTTTACCAAATTCATTGATTAGCTCTAGTAGTTTTCTGGTAGCATCTTTAGGATTCTCTATGTATAGTATCATGTCATCTGCAAACAGTGACAGCTTTACTTCTTCTTTTCCGATTTGGATTCCTTTTATTTCCTTTTCTTCTCTGATTGCTGTGGCTAATACTTCCAAAACTATGTTGAATAAGAGTGGCTAGAGTGGGCAACCTTGTCTTGTTCCTGATCTTAGTGGAAATGGTTTCAGTTGTTCACCATTGAGGACGATGCTGGCTGTGGGTTTGTCATATATGGCCTTTATTATGTTGAGGAAAGTTCCCTCTATGCCTACTTTCTGCAGGGTTTTTATCATAAATGGGTGTTGAATTTTGTCGAAAGCTTTCTCTGCATCTATTGAGATGATCATATGGTTTTTCTCCTTCAATTTGTTAATATGGTGTATCACGTTGATTGATTTGCGTATATTGAAGAATCCTTGCATTCCTGGAATAAACCCCACTTGATCATGGTGTATGATCCTTTTAATGTGCTGTTGGATTCTGTTTGCTAGTATTTTGTTGAGGATTTTTGCATCTATGTTCATCAGTGATATTGGCCTGTAGTTTTCTTTCTTTGTGACATCCTTGTCTGGTTTTGGTATCAAGGTGATGGTGGCCTCATAGAATGAGTTTGGGAGTGTTTCTCCCTCTGCTATATTTTGGAAGAGTTTGAGAAGGATAGGTGTTACCTCTTCTCTAAATGCTTGATAGAATTCGCCTGTGAAGCCATCTGGTCCTGGGCTTTTGTTTGTTGGAAGAATTTTTATCACAGTTTCAATTTCAGTGCTTGTGATTGGTCTGTTCATATTTTCTATTTCTTCCTGATTCAGTCTTGGCAGGTTGCGCATTTCTAAGAATTTGTCCATTTCTTCCAGGTTGTCCATTTTATTGGCATAGAGTTGCTCGTAATAATCTCTCATGATCTTTTGTATTTCTACAGTGTCAGTTGTTACTTCTCCTTTTTCATTTCTAATTCTATTGATTTGAGTCTTCTCCCTTTTTTTCTTGATGAGTATGGCTAATGGTTTATCAATTTTGTTTATCTTCTCAAAGAACCAGCTTTTAGTTTTATTGATCTTTGCTATCATTTCCTTCATTTCTTTTTCATTTATTTCCAATCTGATTTTTATGATTTCTTTCCTTCTGCTAACTTTGGGATGTTTTTGTTCTTCTTTCTCTAATTGCTTTAGGTGCAAGGTTAGGTTGTTTATTCGAGATGTTTCTTGTTTCTTAAGGTAGGATTGTATTGCTATAAACTTCCCTCTTAGAACTGCTTTTGCTGCATCCCATAGGTTTTGGGTCGTCGTGTCTCCATTGTCATTTGTTTCTAGGTATTTTTTAATTTCCTTTTTGATTTCTTCAGTGATCACTTCGTTATTAAGTAGTGTATTGTTTACCCTCCATGTGTTTGTATTTTTTACAGATCTTTTCCTGTAATTGATATCTAGTCTCATAGCATTGTGGTCAGAAAAGATACTTGATACAATTTCAATTTTCTTAAATTTACCAAGGCTTGATTTGTGACCCAAGATATGATCTATCCTGGAGAATGTTCCATGAGCACTTGAGAAAAATGTGTATTCTGTTGTTTTTGGATGGAATGTCCTATAAATATCAATTAAGTCCATCTTGTTTAATGTATCATTTAAAGCTTGTGTTTCCTTATTTATTTTCATTTTGGATGATCTGTCCATTGGTGAAAGTGGGGTGTTAAAGTCCCCTACTATGATTGTGTTACTGTCGATTTCCCCTTTTATGGCTGTTAGTATTTGCCTTATGTATTGAGGTGCTCCTATGTTGGGTGCATAAATATTTACAATTGTTATATCTTCTTCTTGGATCGATCCCTTTATCGTTATGTAGTGTCCTTCTTTGTCTCTTCTAATAGTCTTTATTTTAAAGTCTATTTTGTCTGATATAAGAATTGCTACTCCAGCTTTCCTTTGATTTCCATTTGCATGGAATATCTTTTTCCATCACCTTACTTTCAATCTGTATGTGTCTCTAGGTCTGAAGTGGGTCTCTTGTAGACAGCATATATATGGGTCTTGTTTTTGTATCTATTCAGCCACTCTGTGTCTTTTGGTGGGAGCATTTAGTCCATTTACATTTAAGGTAATTATTGATATGTATGTTCCTATTCCCATTTCCTTAATGGCTTTGGGTTCGTTATTGTAGGTATAGTCCTTCTGTTGTGTTTCTTGCCTAGAGAAGTTCCTTTAGCATTTGTTGTAAAGCTGGTTTGGTGGTGCTGAACTCTCCCAGCTTTTCCTTGTCTGTAAACGTTTTAATTTCTCCATCAAATCTGAATGAGATCCTTGTTGGGTAGAGTAATCTTGGTTGCAGGTTTTTCTCCTTCATCACTTTAATTATGTCCTGCCACTCCCTTCTGGCTTGTAGAGTTTCTGCTGAGAGATCAGCTGTTATCCTGATGGGGATTCCCTTGTGTGTTATTTGTTGTTTTTCCCTTGCTGCTTTTAATATGATTTCTTTGTGTTTAATTTTTGACAGTTTGATTAATATGTGTCTTGGCATATTTCTCCTTGGATTTATTCTGTATGGGACTCTCTGTGCCTCCTGGACTTGATTAACTATTTCCTTTCCCATATTAGGGAAGTTTTCAACTATAATCTCTTCAAATATTTTCTCAGTCCCTTTCTTTTTCTCTTCTTCTTCTGGAACCCCTATAATTCGAATGTTGGTGCGTTTAATGTTGTCCCAGAGGTCTCTGAGACTGTCCTCTGTTCTTTTCATTCTTTTTTCTTTATTTTGCTCTGCAGCAGTTATTTCCACTATTTTATCTTCCACCTCACTTATCCATTCTTCTGCCTCAGTTATTCTGCTATTGATCCCATCTAGAGTATTTTTCATTTCATTTATTGTGTTTTAAATCGATGCTTGATTCATCTTTAGTTCTTCTAGGTCCTTGTTAACTGTTTCTTGCATTTTGTCTATTCTATTTCCAAGATTTTGGATCTTGGAAATAGAATCTTGGATCATCTTTACTATCATTATTCTGAATTCTTTTTCAGGTAGACTGCCTATTACCTCTTCATTTGTTAGGTCTGGTGGGTTTTTATCTTGCTCCTTCTCCTGCTGTGTGTTTTTCTGTCTTCTCATTTTGCTTATGTTACTGTGTTTGGGGTCTCCTTTTTGCAGGCTGCAGGTTCGTAGTTCCCGTTGTTTTTGGTGTCTGTCCCTAGTGGCTAAGGTTGGTTTAGTGGGTTGTGTAGACTTCCTGGTGGAGGGGACTAGTGCCTGTGTTCTGGTGGATGAGGCTGGATCTTGTCTTTCTGGTGGGCAGGTACAGGTCTGGTGGTGTGTTTTGGGGTGTCTGTGGAATTTTTATGATTTTAGGCAGCCTCTCTGCTAATGGGTGGCATTGTGTTCCTGTCTTGCTAGTTGTTTGGCATAGGGTGTCTAGCACTGTAGCTTGCTGGTCGTTGAGTGAAGCTGGGTGCTGGTGTTGAGATGGAGATCTCTGGAAGATTTTCGCCGTTTGATATTATGTGGAGCTGGGAGGTCTCTTGTGGACCAGTGTCCTGAAGTTGGCTCTCCCACCTCAGAGGCACAGCACTGTCTCCTGGCTCCTCAATTTGGGATGATTTGTTGTCTATTCGTGTATTCCACAGATGCAGGGTACATCAAGTTGATTGTGGAGCTTTAATCTGCTGCTTCTGAGGCTGCACAGAGAGATTGCCCTGTCTCTTCTTTGTTCCCACAGCTCCCGGGTCTCAGCTTTGGATTTGGCCCCGCCTCTGCGTGTAGGTCGCTGGAGGGCGTCTGTTCTTCGCTCAGACAGGACAGAGTTAAAGGAGCAGCCGCTTCGGGGACTCTGGCTCACTCAGGCTGGGGGGGAGGGAGGGGCACGGAGTGCGGGGCGAGCCTGCGGCGGCAGAGGCCGGTGTGACGTTGCACCACCCCAAGGCGCGCCGTGCGTTCTCCCAGGGAAGCCGTCTCTGGATCCCGGGACCCCGGCAGTGACGGGCTGCACAGGCTCCCGGAAGGGCGGCGTGGACAGTGACCTGCGCTCGCACACAGGCCTCTTGGCGGCGGCAGCAGCAGCCCCAGCGTCCCACGCCCGTCTCTGGGCTCCGCGCTTTCAGCCGCAGCTCGCGCCCGTCTGTGGGGCTCCTTTAAGCAGGGCTCTTAATCCCCTCTCCTCGCGCACCAGGAAACCAAGAGGGAAGAAATCGTCTCTTGCCTCTTCGGCAGCTCCAGAATTTTCCCGGATTCCCTCCCGGCTAGCTGTGGCGCATTAGCCCCCTTCAGGCTGAGTTCTCGCCGCCAGCCCCAGTCCTCTCCCTGCGCTCTGACCGAAGCCCGAGCCTCAGCTTCCAGCGCCGCCCGCCCCGGCGGGCGAGCAGACAAGCCTCTCGGGCTGGTCGGCACCGATCCTCTGTGCGGGAATCTCTCCGCTTTGCCCTTCCCAGGTACGTGGGGGAGTTGCTTGCCTTTTGGGAGGTCTGAGGTCTTCTGCCAGTGTTCAGTAGGTGTTCTGTAGGAGTTGTTCCACGTGTAGCTATATTTCTGGTGTATCTGTGGGGAGGAAGGTGATCTCCGCGTCTTACTCTTCCGCCATCTTCCCCGGAAGTCCAAAAGCTACCTCTTAAAACATCTTAAAAGGTTTAATTTACTTCCCAAATAGAATGTGTCTGTTTTTCAGATTCTGATTTTTTTCTTTCTTTTTTTTTTTTTTTTACTTTGTTTCTGCAAAGGGTGATTTCCATAAGTTAAATGTTCGAAAAATCAAGTTCATGGTTGAGTTTCCCCTGAGCACTTCAGACTTTGTCCAGCTGCCCTGGTTTGGAAGTAAGAAACACCAGCACATTCTTAATCCAGTTGCCTTCACTGGAAATTCAGTTTCCAGTTCCGAATCACTTGACTGTGTTTCTGCCTCGATAGCCTTTATTGGTATTTCATTAGCAAGCAAAAAAGTCCCTTTGTGCTTTGTAAAATCTCACCCAGCATCCTACAGGAACTCTAATTCACTTATTCATCCCTGAGTTGAGAGTTGCTTCCTATACTTTCTTTTTCCCTCTCTGAGTACAGGGGAGCTTGCAGCCCATGTTTTCCTTTGGTCTGCAGTGTGCTTGCTCTGGTCCCCGCCCCCTCTCCCCATCATGCTACTCCCACCCTTCATCACTCACACCCCCAAATATCTGCCTGGAGAATCTCAACACATGCTACTCATTTTTTGTGTTATGTCCTCAAAGTCATCTTTGAAATTCTTCACCCTTGAAAACCAGGTGTCCTGTAGTAATGAGATACTTGTATACATGAGGTTGGTGCTATATAAGTGTGATTGGATGGATGGATGGATGGATGGGTACATGCAGACCAAGCAAATGGTAGAATCCCATTCTGTGACAACTTTAGGAAATAAATAAGAACGTGGACTCCCAAAGGGAAAGCAAAAATATTTTGGTTTCCAAAGAAGAAAAATGAATGTTCGGGGTGTATTGTGATGATTTTTTTCCCATGGCCTGCTTAACTTTTAACTTCCTAGGAGGGAATGACTCAAAGAGATAGCTCTTTGAGGTCCCAACTTGCTCTAAGGCTATGTAGTGTGAGGAAGTTTGGAGCTTGGTACCAGCCTAGACAGATCACTCTGCCCAGGAGGTAGGGGGAGTGAAGGAACCGGGGAGAAATCATCAAATCCCTTGAATTCTCCGCTATGGAAAGCCCGGTCTCTTAGTACAGGGACCAGGTCGGCATGCCTGTCTTGGATGACTCCACTCTCCTTCCTCTCCCTTCACCCCTCCCTCCCTTTTCCTTCCTCATGCCCCTCCCCTCCCCCAACACACGCACAGACATGCATACACACACCATCAACAGAGGCATCAAAAAAGGGGCAGAGGAGGAAGGCAGGGGCATTGTGGCCACTGCTGTCTCATCAGCCCATGAGGGGCTCCTGGCTTCCTCCATCTCCGAGCATCACCTCTCAGGGTGCTTGGCCGCTCAACAGTTCAGACTCGTCCCCAGCAGAGAGTGTGCTCCCATAGCTACTGCACAGCTTTGTGCCTCAGCCTGAGCGACCACTGACCAGGCTTCCCTTTTATTTATTTAAAAATGTTGATGACACAGATAGCACGTGGCCACCTTTTGGTTGCAAAATTTTAAATCCAAACATAAAAGCTAAAGTCTGCCTTGGCTATATGCTCCATCCCCCTCCCAACGCACTGTATCCCCCTTCCAGAGGTAACTGTTGTTAACCTTTTCTTAGGCATTTAGGCTCATATATAAAAATACAGGAAAGGGCTTCCCTGGTGGTGCAGTGGTTGAGAGTCCGCCTGCCGATGCAGGGGACACGGGTTCGTGCCCCGGTCCGGGAGGATCCCACATGCCGCGGAGCAGCTGGGCCCGTGAGCCATGGCCGCTAAGCCTGCGCGTCCAGAGCCTGTGCTCCGCAGCGGGAGAGGCCACAACAGTGATAGGCCCGTGTACCAAAAAAAAAAAAAAAAAAAAAAACAGGAAAAAGGTCTTCTTTCATGTTTTAAAGGTGGAAACATTATCATATTATGTACAGTGTTCAATAAAATGCTTTTTCTCCCACTAATATTTTTATCTTGATCAGTATATACAAATCGCCTCATTCTTCCTAACTGCTGCACATAGAATGGTTATGGGTGTCATAGTGTTTATTTAATCCATCCCTTACTAGTATTTAGGCCGCTTATAGTTTTTGCCGCTAGAGGTGACACGGCCATGAACATCCTTGTGCCCTCTAGTTTGTGCCCGAGTGTGAGTGCCTCTCTCCACGTGTTAAATTTTAATACACACCAGCAAAGTGTCCCTTAAAAGAGCTAAAGCAATTTACACCCCACCAGCAAGGTCTTTGAGTACATCCTAAATAATACTTGATGATTTCATATGTTAAAACGTTTATATTTGGCATAACTTTGATATTGTTATGCAGTTAGTCACTCATTGGCTTGTTCAACAAACGTGTACTGATCTCGGCCATCGCCTGGAAACGTTTGTAAGACTGGCTACTTTGCAAGCAGCAACCTGTATGGATGATGTTGGTGTCAGGAAAGGCTCCTGACAGCCCAGCCCCTTTCATCTGCCCACCACAGACACCGGAAGTGCCTTTAAAGGGGACTCAAGCTCCTGGTACCTAGTGAGCTGTCAGGGTGTCAGTGGAAAACTGCTCAGGGAGGGGTCACATTCAGAGGAGCGAGTCCCAAGGGTCCCATGGGATCATTCATAAGGCAAGGCTTGGCTGGAGGAGTCAGAGCTGTCAGGGGTAGGCAAGGATGAAGATAGGAAGGTTTTATCTACTTTGAAATCTCCCCTAGAATCAACCGGATGCTACTTGGTTTGGTAAGGCTTTGGTGTGTTTTCCCTCATCTTCTGAAAATCATATACATAGACTGTTACAAAGGACCTAGTATAATGCTGCTGCTGCTAATCATAATAATAATGTGTCATTGACCGTTTATACTCCGCTGATTGTTACGTGAGCCATTATTTTGTGAGCTCCTGAGGAAATATACTGCCGATTATAATTGTAAGATGCTTCTGATCATAAGTCACATTCTGGTTTCAAAGATGTAAAAACGTAAATCAAAAGTCGTAGAGTCTAGGAAACCTGGTAATCATCCACAATTCTCAAGCACCTAATGTGTGCAAGACACTGTGAAGCCCTTTAATATGAATTATATTATCTAACCCACACAAAATGTTTTACAGCTGGCTCTCCAAAAAGACAAAGCTCTGATCTGTAGCTTTTGCCAATTTCCATGGTATAAATACTCCCACTGGTCATTCTCAACTTAACGTGAAATCCCTGAACTTGGAGTTGGGAAGAGAAGCACAAAATCAGCCCTTGCAATCCAGAGAGAGCTGACACCAGCCCTCCACTGGAGAGGTCCTATGACTTCTTCCCATTTTGCAGATAAGGTAACTGAGGTTTAGAGGGGTTAGATTATTTGCTCAGGGCCATGCAGCTAGTAGATAGTCAAACTGGCTACTTCACCACCAGATCCTTACAACTGCTCGTCACTAAGAAAGGTTTGAGCATCGTGGGTAAAGGACCTGGAATCATTCTTATAACAATTCAATCAGATGAGCAGGCAACTTCAGCTGCTCCCTAATTCCCACTGTGAGGGGCTGGAGTGGTCTCGGTGGTGACAGGAACACTGAGTCCTGTTCCCACATGGTCTCTGCCCTCTTCCCTTGTGAATATGTTTGCTTAGATTCAATGCAGCAAATACTTATTGAGCACTTACCATATGCAAAGCATTGACCTAGACACCATCCACCTGGCACCCAAAGGGCACAGAGAGGCACCTGACTCCCCTCTCCCCTCCAGTTTCCCAGTGAAGGAGGGAGCCTAACTGCTTAATATATATTGAAACTGTCAAAAGTACAGGAAATCACCTATGAAAATCGTGAAACATAAATCAGGATTCTATTTGTGTTGAGATGGAATACGAGGTCATTTTTAGCCACGAAAGAAAATGAGAACCTACTTTTACTACATGGCCTCCTCCTTTTCCCTAAAGATTTTAATTAAGCTCTCCAGTAGAGGTCACCAGGATGAAGATAGAGCACCTCTGACTTTTCTCAGTATCCATCTCCCAGAGACTAGCATGTGATTAGATTGCTTGGCTCTTTTGAGCCCAGGAAGGTGTAGTGACGTTCATGGACCTGAAAAGATGTTATTATTAGCTGGATGACTATCCCAATGTTGAGCTCTACGGAGAATCCAAACTTTGCAAGCTCACTGACATGGGATAAAAATGTCTCCATCTGTGCATCTGCCACTTCTTGGATCTCTGACTGCTTCTCAGGAATAGATTACATCCAGATGCACTTCTGTCACCTGGCTACACCTACAGCATGCAACATATTTATTTCTTTGCAGCCATGCCCTGTGACATTTTGCTTTGCCTGGCTAATTTGCCTCATAGTCCATAGGCAGGGGTCACGTCCTCAGTGGCCTGATCCCCTTGTAAGGACACCGCCAAGCACACCAGAGCATGACTGCCTTGGCAGCTGCCAGAAGGGGAAATCTTCAATGGAAGTATTCACACACTGAAATGGTGCCAAGAGGCAGGCAGTCTTGTGAAACCAACATGGCTTTGGAGACACAATGCCACTGATGAGTAAGAGGCTCGGTGATATTTACGGAAACCCAGCTGTTGCAGATAGTGGCCTTAACTTGCCTGGCTAGTCTGAGTTTAGGATTGCTGAACCTTAATACCGTATATTTTCTTTTGGTCCCTGCTATTCTCTGCTGTTAAACCATGATCTTGGGTCTGAGCTACAGCTGTATATTTCTGAAGAAAGACTTCCAGTTCTACCAACAAGAATGTATTAAATCATATATCCACGTGTTCACTTCCAAATTGGGAATTCAACTTTAGCTGGGAACCGGCTGAGAAGGAGAACAAAGACCATATAAAAGTTTCGAGGAAGAGGAAATGGTTCTCTCACTTGGCTGTGGGTGGTTGTAGCACCGCTCGATGATGCAAGATGGCAAGATTCAGCAGGGAGGTTGCGTGAAAACAGAAACCACGGCTGCCCCTGTGGTCACCTAGAGCAGAGAGCCAGAAAGCGTGGTTAGGAGGAAGGACTGTAGGTCGAGCTTGGATCTTCTGGAACACTGGTATACGCACTCTTATACCCAAACAGCAGGAAAGCTGAAGCTATTAGCTCTCTCCAATTCCCACCTCATTCCATCTTCTCCCTGGTAAAATGAGTTTCTCTCTCAACTCCCTTCCGGCTATATGCCTTTACAAATGATTTACTGGATGCCTCTCCTTATGTCCAGCAATGTGCCAGGAATCCTGAGCGAGAGAGCTATAGGACGTCCTTTAGAGGAGCACTGAAACACTGACATCTGCGTGCACTCTCAGGACCTGGAATAAAGGAGCCGGGGAGGGGGCAGCATGTTTGAGTGAGGTCTAGTTTTCTTACTGAAAGAGGGGGGCGGGCTCTGGCCAGCATCTTTTTCTCCTTCTACCTGACTTCCTCTGCTCTTCCTGTCTGCAGGAGAGGAACAACAACTAGACGAGTGACACTAGGCAGGATCTAGAGAATTCCAGGAAACTGAATTCTCTGAACTGCAGTGGTTTGACTGACTGAGGTCGTTTGTCTTGCAAATTGGCCCTGCGATATATATATTTTTTATTTCCTTTTTTAAAAAACATCTATTTATTTATTTATTTATTTTTGGATCTTAGTTGCAGCACTCGGGCTCTTCGTTGAAGCATGGGAGATCTTTCGTTGCGGCATGCAGGCCTCTCTCTCTAGTTGTGGTGAGCGGGCTCCAGACTTCATGGGCTCTGTAGTTGTGGCACTCAGGCTCTCTAGTTGTGGCTTGTGTGCTCAGTAGTTGTAGTGCACTAGGGCTTAGATGTCCCAAGGCATGTGGGATCTTAGTTCCCTGCCCAGGGATTGAACCCGCATCCCCTGCATTGGAAGGCAGACCACCAGGGAAGTCCTGGCCCAGAGATCTTAAAGCAGGCATTGGTAGACTGTGCGAATCAGCCCACGGGTTTCACTGGCTTCTCAGGTCATCATCAGACTCCACCTACCTCCCAACACCCTGGCTCTTTTCCCCAATGTCCAGTGTCTACATATTGCTCCCCAGCTCTCCAGCATTACTGTTTAGCTGCCATTTACCGAGCTCCACAATGCCTAGGTCCTATATGGGTTCTCTGTGATTTTTCAGGGAGGCGGTGTCATACCCCATTTCAAAGGGCAGGAAAATACTCTGCCTGAATATCAGGAGGTGGGGGGCGGTCCTCACTGCAAATCTGGAGTTGTGTGTTCTCAAAGCTTGTGCTCTTTTTCCCTTGGAGTTTCTACAGTGGGGGGGGGGGGCGGTTTGTGACAGTCTTTGGGAATGATTGATGCTACAATACCCACAGGGCACATCTGGAACTTTGCCTGGTAACTTATTAGACTTATTAGGATTCATTTGTTTCTATAGATCTCAGATTCCCAATTTATGAAACAAGAGGGGTTGGACTGGGTGATCCCACTGTAGCCTCTGTTAGAGTCTGGAAGGAGTCAGGATAGAGCAGCCATATCTCCAGAAAATCCAGGAACTCTGACTTTTAGGCTGGAGTCCTGGGGACTTAACCATTGGGAAGTAACTCAGGCTGGACAATGACCCCTATAAATGAGATTTTCCCAGCCTAGCTCACAGTGTTTCAGCCCTTTGTCCCCATGAACACATACATTCTTGGGGGTCCAGGGGAGCTGATCTTTGCTTCAGAAAATATAATATCCCTTACCCACGTAAGCAATTCTGGCATTCAGAAAGGTAAAAACACCAAATTTGGGGTATGTCCTTGGGAGCAATGTATTTGAAGAAGTGAGTTTATTACAAAGCTTTATAGAAAGAATGAAATTTAAGCAGGACATGTAGATGAGTTCTTGGGTATTGCTGGAATATAAGCCTAGGAAAGAAAAAGTGATTTTATCTGATCATATGGAACAGAGGTAAAGGCAGCGGCACTTTTACTGCCAAGATAGTTGACAGGGATGATGAAAAAAAAGCTGAGGGCATATTACAGCAGGCTTGATGAATGTCATCCCGAAATCTAACTCAATATTTGAATGCTATAAATTGTGTTAAGAAATATAAGGCCAAATAAACCTTTGGGACTGGGACTGATTCAAGGCCCCTGAGCTTAAATTGCTTCTGATGAAATGGATGGGGGTAGAATAATGGTTTTAGCAATTTGAGAAAATCCTGATAAATCAGAGATGAAACCTGATTTAAGTTACACGGAAAGTCTTGCCAGAGCACATGGGCTCAGTCTGGCTGACGTCTGTGGTTAAGATGGGAGCTGAAATTGGAGGATGGAATCACTGCTGTTCTAGACTCCTTTCCAAGTCCCAACAAGGTTCTGTCAGATGATACGGGGAAGGCATCCACATCTATGATGCTCAACATATCAGCAAGCCTTGTGTTTCCATAGCATGTTCATCTCACCTGTGTATCCCATTTTGTCAACCCTCTGGGTTTGAAATCATCTCATCCATCCCCAGGTTACTACCTCATGTGCAAAGATTTCACCCCCAATTAAGAATAGATGAGGGCATCCGTGTACCTTCAGTCTCCAGTCTTTAATTCATGGAATTAAGCTGCTTTTACAAATTTAATCCTAAGTCATATACCCAGTAAAGAAGTAAACACATGTCTACCAACAATCCATACAAAAAATAGCAATATTTGAAACTGCCAAAAACTTGAGACAAATCACTTATCATCACCAGTAGAGTGGATAAATTCAAAATTTTCTAAATCAATTGTGGCATATTCATCTGGTGGAATGCTATACAGCAATGAAAATGAGTCAACTATAGCTATGTGGGGGAAAAATGGATGATTCTCATAAAAGTAATTTTGACCAACACATGAGCAAACACATACTATGAAATTCCATTTTTATAAAATCAGGCAAAATGAATCTGTTTTTAGAAACAGGACAGTCCTAAACTTTAGGAGGCTGGGGGGGCAATATTGGGGAGGAACACAAAGAGGCTTCTGGAAACAGAGTAGTGTTCGATTTTTTTTTTTTTTTTTTTTGCGGTACGCGGGCCTCTCACCGCTGTGGCCTCTCCTGTTGCGGAGCACAGGCTCCGGACGCGCAGGCTCAGCGTCCATGGCTCACGGGCCCAGCCGCTCCGTGGCATGTGGGTTCTTCCTGGACCGGGGCACGAACCCGTGTCCCCTGCATCGGCAGGCGGACTCTCAACCACTGCGCCACCAGGGAAGCCCAGTGTTCTATTTCTTAACCTGGGTAGTACACAAGTGTGCTCATTTTGTAACAGTTCATCGAATGATATACTTATGAATTGTGCACTTTTCTGTCTAGTCCTTATATTTACATTAAAAATTTAAAAATAATGTCAAGGACATCACGCCTGCGGGTATAATGTGGATCGACGGGACCAATCAATATCTCCCCAGCTTTCAGGACTCGGTTCACATGCTGCCTCACCTCTAAGCTTTTCTTGTTAAAACAAAATTCTCTAAATGTGTCTCTTCTCTGTGCTCTTGACAGTCTGCTTATATTCTCACTTTAGTATCTGCCATAATTTGTTTGGACTAGCTAAATCTTTGCAAATTGGCTTTTTCCCCCCCATTGATTTTAACTTCTTGATGCAGAAATCATGATTTATTTATCTGTATATCCCTTAGAGCACCTGAAACCCTGACTAGTACATGTTCAGTGAGCGTTTGTGGACTCAAATCAACTCCTCTGCCACACATATGTTAACCATTAAGCACAAAAAACATTAGCTGCTTTTGCATTGTTACCTCCATCTTAGAAAGTTCTTTATTCCCACCAATGTGTATCGTGCATCTGCTATGTACCAGGCCCTTGGTTGATGAAAAAGAAAATATCCTCAAGGAGCCCTCAGTTAGGGGACTGAAAAATAGTGAAAAAGGATACCAGTGTGCTTCAAGTTTTCTTAGGAAAAAAATCACAAAAAAGAGAGATTGCAAAAAAAAAAAAAAAAAAAGGTTTGGGGGGAGAATGAAGGATAAAAGAGTATAGCTCAGCTGAAAAAAAGCACCAATTCCCTGGAGTCACAGTCTGATTTGGGGCCAGGGGTGACTGCCGAAGAGGTTGAGTGTGGAGGTTTAGATCCAGGGCTGAGGAGGGGCCTCCCTGTGTCTCTCAGACCACCCCCACCCCTCTGTAGGACACTGGGGCCTGCATCCTTCCACCCCGCCTCACCTACTCCCCAACCCCAGGAGCTGGGTGTTGTCCACCAGCACCCCTGCCTCACATGCTCTGCGGTGTGTGCTAATCTTCTTTGCCTTCAGCCTGGGTCCCAGCATTTACTCTCTTGCTGGAGGCCAGCTGGAAGCAAACAAACCAAGTGATTCACCCATCTGAGGGTCTCAGGACTGATCTCACCACTAGGTTTAGGAAGCAACAATGGCTGTGCTTTGATGGGAGCAGGGTTGCACCACCTCAGCGCTATTGACCTTTGGGGCCAGATAATTCCTTGCAGGGTGGGCTGCCTTGTTCATTGTGGGCCATCAGCAGCATCCCTGGCCTCTCCCTATTAGATGCCAGTAGCACGCCCTCAACATGTGACAACCAAAAGTGTCGCCAGATAATGCCAAGTGTCCCCTGGGGGGGAGGTGGGGGGCAAAATCACCCCTCCCCCAGTAGAGAATCAGTGATTTAGAGGGATCATGACCCCGTTTCTATCCAATGAATTAACTCAACGGCCCAGCTGCCATTTGATTAATATGTATTAATTATTCATCACAATTTAATACCTATCAGTGTTAAAAATTTTAAATGAATTATTAATACTTTCTTAGGGAGTAGTAACATGATTACCTCTTGAGTACGGGTGGGATGCTGAAGAAAGCTAAAGGGAGAGAAGAGCGGGGCCCACTGACTGCAGCTAATTTAGACGAAATTATTTTAGGCTGGGAACTAAAGGCTTAGTTTTGTATGTTGCCATTTAATTGGTGAGAGGGGGCCGGTATAACACGGCAGTTAAGGAAGAAGAACAAGGATTAGAAATACCTGGATTCAAATCTTAGCTCCGCCTCTTATTAAATGTGTGCATTCAGATGAGTTATCTCACTTCTCTACATAGGGAACTTTATTGCTATACAGATGGCACCATCTTTGCAGATGCCAATTCTGAGACCAGATCGACACAGCCACCCTGTGCCAGGTCTGCAGGGAGGGACATTTCCTGGGCCAGCTGCCTCTCATTGCCTTGGCTTCCTTCTGCATCCCTGCTCCCCCAGGGATCAGAAATACTTTCAAGCTTTTACCTTCACTCAGAAGCTACCTTGAAAAAGAAAGGAGAGAGGGGAAACAGCTCTGTTTAAAGAATTTAAAGTAAATGAATTTTTGTCTAAAAGAGTTATTTCATATAGAGATACTATTAAGTTAAATTCTGCCCCATATCCCCACTATTTAGTAGGGTTGGAAGAGAAGCTGTAATGCGAGAGATAAGATCAATTAAAGAATATAAAGAAGCTTATTTTATTTTTGTTTTTTGCCAGCATAGTGAAGTATGTATGCATTTGCAATCCTGTTCTACCAGATTGGTTCAGAACCCTTAGCCCTTCTAACAAACAGTTTTTAAAATATTCTATTGTGATTTGTCTGATGCTCCTCGAAGTTCTCTGCTTTCCAGGTAAAGAAGGGATTAATTGCTAAGTGCACACACTCTGAAACAGTAAAGTGTGAGACTTTGGGGCTGGAGGCAATCGGGAGACCACCTCATCAATGCAATGGTTTTATTTTCAGAGAGGAAACTGCAGCCCCCAAAGCTTCCACTTCGTGTTTCCTAGATAGATCCCTCTTCTGGGAGTTTTGAGTTGCTACCAAAGTAGTCCAACTACCCGCCTGCGCATGCTGGAGGCCACGTGTAGGTGTCTAGACAACACCTCCACTGAGTCCAGCCTTCCTCCAGTCCCACTGAGGGCTAAACATTGAGGGAGCTGTCTCAGACCAGAGTGACTTACTCACTAGCTGAATTCCACCTAATGACTTCATTTGACTTCACGTGGAGCGGAAAAACCACCAGGCTGAACCCTGCCCAAATTTCGGATCCACAAAATCATGAGATAAAATAAAATGGTGGTTGTTTTAAGCTGACTAGTTTTGGGGTGGTCTGTGATGCAGTGATAGGCAAAGCAGTAAAGCAGGAAGGAGGACGGGATGTCAGGGAATAAGAGGCGAATGCCAACTTTGGGGATCACTGGGATGGTAGTGATTGGACTTAATAGGACCTCGGGGGAGGGCGGGCCACGGCAAGTGGAGGTGAAGGCTATGGGGAGGGCGTTCCCAGGCTGGGAGGACAGTAGGGAATCAAGGGAGTGGGGGCATGTGGAGAAAGTGCTAAGCTTGTCGCGAGTGACTGGAGAGGCTGCTGTGGGTGGAAACAACAGCAGGAAGAGATTAAAAAAAAAAAAATCATGGATAATGTCAGGGCAATGCCTGCAATTGGAGATGCTTGTTGCTACCGAGAAGGAGCTTTCAAGGTGAAGAAGGCCTCACCTCTGGTTATTGCTTCAGTGTCAGAGGCCGTTTATTGAAATATGTCATGGTGATAAACAAATAGGTTCACTAGTCCAGGCTGAACCCTAAGGTGAGTTTTCTTTCTCCAGTGAGAGTATGAAAGGTGTGGCTTGCATTACATCCATCTCAGCTGTGGGCGGTTTCCTGGTCATAGATTAAACCTGAAACCTACATCCCAAGGCTCCGAGAAGGAGAATCTGATTGACCCTTGGTCTGGTCTCCCTGCAAGGTACCCACACAGCTGTGTGTGAGGTTCTGAAATTCCTCTGTTAAAGGTGATTCCTTTTCAACTTTCAGAGTCCTCCTGTCCATTCATGTGTTCAACAAAAAATTCTTGGGAGCCTAGTATGTGCCAGGCACTGTTCTAGGCATTTTCCAACACTGGATAAGACAGTGCTTTCCTGGCCCTACTCCTGGGCAGCTTACACTGTAAAGGGAGATGTCGATGGTAGACAGGTAAACCAACAAGATGATCGCAAGAGCTGTAAAAAAAGAAACCAGGGCCTGTAACCAAAAGTGACTTAAGGTAGGAGACGATATTTGATAAGTGGTCATGTAAACCCACAGGGCCTTCCCGGGACAGACTCCTCCCCCATATCCTCTGCTTTAGCTCTCTTCTGAAGTACCTGGACAATAGTATCTGAGGCACATTTCCTGAGTTGTTTCACAGATGGTAAAACCACCCCAAACAGAAGAAATTAACTACTTGATGACCATGAGCACATAGTCCTCAGACCTATTGGCACCCAAGGATTGACAGTGTTTACCCCTGTTACCTCACTGTAGGCCAGTCAGGGAACTGTGCATGAGCTGATCACATGCCCTGGGACTCCCCTCCCTCATCTTGCCTTTAAAAATGCTTTCCTGAAACCCAACGGAGAGTTCCAGTGTTTTGTGCACTAGCTGCCCTGGACTCCTTGCTTGGTGCCTGCAGTAAACACTGCACTTTCCTTCAGCACAACCCGCTGTCCGTAGATTGGCTTTATGTATTGAGAGTAGGTAAGTGGACCCAAGTTTGGTTCGATAACAGTCCCAGATGGCCTCTCTGGGGAGACAGTGTTTACGTTGCAATCTGAATCCTAAGGCCCAGTCATGTGAGATCCCAGGAAGAGAGAACAGCATGTGCGAAGACTCAGAGGCTGGAAGCACTTTGTGTCTGAAGCACAGAAAGAAAGTGAGAGTGGGGCTTCCCTGGTGGCGCAGTGGTTGAGAGTCCGCCTGCCGATGCAGGGGACACGGGTTCGTGCCCCGGTCCGGGAGGATCCCACATGCCGCAGAGCGGCTGGGCCCGTGAGCCATGGCCGCTGGGCCTGCGCGTCTCCGCAACGGGAGAGGCCACAAGAGTGAGAGGCCCGCGTACCACAAAAAAAAAGAAAGTGAGAGTGACACAGTGAGGGAAAGGGTGAGGAGCAGGAGAAGACATCAGGGAGTCAGGATTGCGTGTTGATCACATAAACCCTGGTAGGGCCTGGTAAGGAGCTGGATTTCCTTTTAAGTTTCATGGGGAGGAAGAGGAGAGAGCAGGGGTTGGTGTATTTTTTACACAGATCTTTGGTTGATAGAATGAGTTCTCAATATCGGTTATGAAGTTATTGGGATGAGATCAGGGGTTGGCAAACTTTTTCTGCAAAGGGCCAGAAAAGCAAACACTTTAGGCTTTGAGGAGGCTCGGTCTCTGTTGCAACTACTCTATCCTGCCTCGAGTGCCATAAATAACATGTGGTTGCAATGAGTGTGGCTGTATTCCACTAGAACGGCTTTTGCAAAGATGGGAGGTGGGCCGGAGTGGACCCCCAGGCAGTAGTTTGCAGATGGCTGGATTAGACAAGGGGGTGGAAGGCAGCTGAGTGCACCCAGGAGGAAGGTGGTGCACGTTTAGTGGGAGCACAGAGGATTCTAAGGTTCAAGGCCGCAAGATCTGCAACGGGAGTGGTGGAAGGATGTCAGTCACAGAGCTCTCACTTCGCCTGATTTGGCAGGAGCTGGTCCTCTGAGAGCCCGCGTCTGCGTTCAGGCGGTTGGTTTCATGGGACCTGAAACTTAACAACTGGGGGAGCTTTTGTAAGGAAATGGATAAAAAAATGACCAAAAAACAAAATTAGGAACAGGCTCCAGAAAAATCCTGCGAGAGCGACAGATACTGAAGCTTCAGCTTTATTAACTTCAGGCTAAATCCGCCTCAGCTTGTGTTTATGTTTTGTCCCCCTGAGCTCATAGCAACAATCTGAGCCTCATTATTTTAAGTCAGATTGTTTCAAAAAAGCTTCCTTTAGTGACATCTGGTGTATGACTGATACTTTGAAACACTCAGGACCCTAAAACATGGACAGGCCCCTGCTCTGTGTTTACCAGGGGGTCCTGCTGTGTCCAATCTGTCACTACAGGAGGCAGGTGCCCAGACCCACTGCATCCCACAGTCCTCCTAACACAAACAGCAGCAGCTCAGCACCACACTGCTGGCTCACATCCTCTTGCCTGTATTATCTCAAATGACACTGGAACCCAGACAGAATGGATGCTGAGGCTTTAGGTGATGAAATGGAAGCAATTTTAAGGGCTGGATGTACTGTGTTGTGTCCCGAAAGATTCTGCATGTGAGGCTCAGCCCCTTCTCGGGATTCCACAAATCTTTCTTGGGAAAATACTTGGCTAATCACCTGTACTAGGAGCTAAGTCTCCGAAGCACCTGGGTGGAAACTGAGGGGGGCGGGTTGGCTTGGTGACTTAGGAGAGGGAAGGGAGAGAGAGAGGGGCTTGGAGCAAGTGGGTGGCAGAAGGACCCCCCTCTGCAATGTGCTCTCCCTTTGACTCCCCTCTCTGTGCTTTCCCTACCCTAGAGCCAGTGAAATCAACCAAAGGGAGGAAGGAATGGAGGGAGGGAGGGAGGGAGAATGGAAGTGCTTGATGTGCATGGATTTCTTTGGAAACAGTAGAAGGAGCTGAGTTCTGCAGCAGGAATGCGGGGAGGGGTGTTGGAGGTGGGTGAGTGATAAACAAAGCAGGTAAGGACGACGGAAACCATGGAAACTTACAGAAATTATGGGAAGGTTTAGGTGGTCCCAAGCCCTGCAATGGAAGTTGGCTGGAAAGTTAACCACATCAGTGACATGCAGAGGAGCCTGGCTGATGGCTGTGATGGCACAGGGCACACGTGGTGGCATCCCTGTTGGGAGTGGCAGCAGGCCCAGAATGTTGGTGAGCTCAGGTGAGATAATCTCCAGAGGCCCTAGAAATATCGGGCGATTTAGCAAGGGGCTGAATTTCTGCGTGAGTAGGTGCATCCCTGAAATCAAGGAGATATAATGGGACCTCCCTGGAGACCCCGGGAAGGTGAGGCCTAGAGATAGTCGGGCTGTCTGGGGGTTGCATATTTGTCTCCCCTACTTGATTGCATAGTCATGGAGGTCATGAACTTGTCTTATTCATTTTTATAACTCTTCCGTGTCCTTCAATCAGTCTTCATCCTACCCAAAGCCTAGCATAGCTGCTGATATATATTGTATTCACGCGGTGATTATATGTGTAATGAATAAATGAATAAAGAATGCATGAATAAAACACTCTTACTCAGAAGTCTGTACACTGGCTCACAGCATCTTTCATTCTTGATCAACTCTAGCCTCTTTCTTGGGCTTTTGGTCCTATCTATCTGCCATGAGAGAATTAATGGTGCTGTCACAGCGTCGTTCAGGCTGACATTTAGAGTTATAGAATGGCAGAGCTGGAAGGGACCTTATAGATGGAGTCCAAAGCTTTCCCTGAAATCCGAGCTCCTTAAAAAAACACCTGAGGCAGATTTCAGTTAACTCCCATTTATCTGAAATGCAAACAACCAAGACATGCAAATGTCTGGAATCTTTTATACATTCTATGCCACCTTTTTCTCTGTAAGAGTAGCTTATACTCTTTGTAAAGGTCTTTGTGGGATAGGAAATCCTTTCACTTACATTATCTCATTGAACTCTCACAGTAGCTTTTTAGATAGTTAATGAGCTCTCCCATTTTACAAAGGTTAATTTACTTGCGCTGAATCCTTCAGCTAGCAAACGGCAACCAGGGTTCAAAGTGGTCTACTGATTCTAGGTTTAGCGTGCTATGCCTCACATAGGCTTACCATTCCATGAAGGACAGATAGGCAGGTGGATCCCAACCATCTCCTTGATAAGAAACACCAGTTCTAGGTTCTCTCAGTCTCCTAGCCCTTTTACGGCTCTAGCGCTATGTGGTCAAATTCCAGATTTAAGTTAACACTGCTATTGCAGTAATTTTCCTGAGTTGTGACAGGGTCTGAACTTGGTGTTACCTCACGTAAGGAGGCTGTACTAGTTACGCATTGCCACTGTAACAAATTCCCACACACTTAGTATTTTGGGAGTCTTTCTGTTCTGGAGGTCAAAAGTCCCAAATGAGTCTTACAGAGGTAAAATCAAGGTGTGGGCAAGGCTGAGTTCTTCTGGAGGCTCCAAGGGGAATCGCTTCCTTTCCCCTTCCAACTTCTGGAAGCTGTTGGCATTCCTTGCCTTGTGGCCCCATCACACCAGTCTCTGCTGCCATCCTCACATTGCTTTCTTCTCTGACTCTGATTCCTTCTGCATCCTTTTATAAAGACCCTTGTGATTATATCAGGCCCACTGGATAATCCAGGCTCATCCCCTCACCTCAAGATTCTTAATCACACGTGCAAAGTCTCTTTTGCCATAGTCACTGGTTCTGGGGACTAGGGCATGGCCATATTTCAGGGCCCCTCAAAGAGGAAATTTTTATTTTCTTAATGTATCAGGCTCAGTGACTTTTTAAAAAAAAAAATTATTTTGGAGTATAGTTGATTAACAATGTTGTGTTTGTTTCAGGTGTACAGCAAAGTGATTCAGTTGTACATATACATGTATCTATTTTTCTTCAAATCCTTTTCCCATTTAAGGTTGTTACATAGATTGAGCAGAGTTCCCTGTGCTATACAATAGGTCCTTGTTGGTTACAGGCTCAATGACTTTGAAAGAGTGATTTAAAATTTTTACTTGCCAAGGAATTTATCCGAGGAGAGCATGGGAGGGCTATAGTACAAAAGGCCATTGCATTCCCAAGAAGGGGAAGAAGGTATCCAGTCTTTCCCTGGGGCCTGGTCTGTCCTCACAGGTGTGCCTCCCTTAGTCTCTGAGTTCAGAGCAGAGGTGGAAGTAGCCAGACTGGTGTCCATGAACAGAGACAAAGTTCCTTAGTCCTGGCCTCTGAGCCTCTACCCCCTAGAAGTGGAAAGGATGCCAAATGCCAGTATTTGTATGTATGTTGATCAGTCTTTGGTATCAATTTTTGTGGGTCCCAACCTGAGAACCTTGACTGTCTCTGTCCTAGGATTCAAACCCATCTGAGCACATCCAGGGGGCCCGTGGAGCTGACCCACCAGAGGCCTCTTTGCCTGCAGGACCCAAGAGCCTGTTGGACAGGATTCTCTCTCGTGCCAGAGGAAAGCATGGACGCTTCATGCTCGGAGCACAAGAAGTTGAATGCCACTGGGGGGCAGGGACCACTCTGTCACTCAGATCTCCCCCTGCAGCAGCCCCACCGGCTCACGGCCAAGGAAGTTAAACAGTGAGTAGAAGCTAAAAGAACTCTCTCAAATCCCCGGGGGACGTCGAGAGCGCAGAAAAGCCTTCGCTGACTTGGCAGCCTGGGGCCTCGGGTTTGGGCAGCCACAGGAAGTGGCACAGGGGGCCTTTGTTGTGACCCCCAGGGTTTCCTGAGCCTGAGCTGGCAGTTAGCAGGGGGAGGGAACAACGGTGAAAGCACATTTTAGGATTTCCCCCCCTCAGAAGAGTTGAAGGAATGAAGAACTTTGAAGGTGAGCTGAAGCTCTTGACATTGCGGCTTGCAACCAACCCGAGAATACCTGCGGTGAAATAATATTTTAAAATATTAATAGTAGTCTTAATTTTCCTGTTATTTTCTGTTACCCCACAACCCCCTGACCCTTCCCCTTTTCAAGCCCAGACTTTGAGAAGTTCTTTGTCATGGAGAATTGATGTTATTGCAAAACCAGAAAAAAAGTCTTTGAGTTTCAAAAGCCTAGCCTCGAGGGTACTTAAGGCATAAACAATAGATTTGGACTGATACCTGGTGAGTGAGGGGACGGCATCTTACCTTTAGACTAGCTCTGGCTTCCCAGAATTTGGATGAGGGGTGGAGCAAAAGAAAGAGGAAGCCAAGAATGGGTGTATGTTGTGGATTGGTGGGGGGATGGGGGCGTGTTCTCAACCTGTCACTCATCTGGGGGTGAGAGCACTTCCTGTTCACCTGGGGAAAGCTGAGAGCAAAGATGCCTTGAGCCTCCTGCCCTAAGCAGCATCCTAGGAAAGAAGCCAATGAGCAGAGAAGTGGCTGCCTGTGCAGTCATTTGAGGCACGTGGGGTCCCACACAGCCTCCGGGTCTTACCATGGTTCAGCGTGGTGCTGGAGCCCCAGAATTGCCCCCCTGCCCCTCAGTGGAGCTTGGTCGCAGCTGAGAGAGCTGCACCCAAAGGCCTGCCGTGGAGATGAGGTACTACCCAGGAACTGCTTTGATGGATAAGTGAAGTCCAGATGGAAATGAGATGTCTCAGCAGATGCCAGCCCGAAGAAACGATACCGAGGGCCAAGGTCCCCCCCTCACAATGATACCATCCCTCCCTCAAACTTACACACAACGCCAGGGAAGGCGGGAGTCCTCAAATAGAATGTGATTCAGTTTATGCTCTTCTGGCCTAAAGGGGACTTGAAATAGAAATCAGATGAAGTTGTAGAAAAATAAAGAAAATCCCACTCGGGGCACATCTGAGTTAGGGGACCACACTTTTGCATTTTCTACTTACGATAGATGCACTTGCAGGTGTCATTTTGATAAGGCAACAGCTTACATCCTCCATGTAGGAAAATGAGGCTTTCATCTGAAGCTACCTGACCACCAGCATTTCAATTGCCCCTACATGTGAAATTACTCTCACTGAGGGTCTGGAAAAAACATATAAATTTAATTTATATTTATCTACTGTATTGCTCAGAACATGGGGGGAGTATGGGTAGCCAGAACAAATTCAATGCTGTCATGATTTTTGTGAATCTGAAACACGGGCACAGCCTTGGGATATATATGGGTCAAAGGTCATCTGTGCTCTATTTGCTATCCTAGAAAACTGGTTTAAGCACAGATTGTTTTTTGAACCTTACGTAAAATTTTGAACCTACGCCAAGTATGAGAATAGCATAGTGTGCCCTTGTGTTCCCATCCCCTAGCTTTGATTGTTAACATTCTGCCAGTCTCGAACTATTGAATTTTGAAACAGGCCAACACTTCATTTTAAAAGTGAGGAGATGCAGGGCTGAGGGCACATCAGTGATCTGCCTGGTTCTCTGAACTGAGTATTCGGTGCGCTAATCAATAGTCAATATCTGATAGAGATAACATTCCACAGCCCAGGCATTCTGGATGAGCGGGAGGTCACTCAACAACCTTGACTTGGCCTGACTTCCCCACAGCATAGCCTCATCTATCCTGACTGATGAAGATTATACTGTATTTCTTAAAGAAAGCATTTTCAATTAATTAGGCTGCCTTCCAGTTTGATGAGATTATGCCATGTTGTTGTTTTTCTCAGGCATTTTGATCTCTGTTGCAATCAAGAATCCATACAACATCACACTAATGGTAACAGGAAGCTTTCTCTCCTGGGTACAAATAACCATATTTCTATCTACATTGGAACACATCTCGTCAATATTTAAATCGCGCCCACATGTTATTAGCATTTCACTTGTTTTAAACTGCATGCCTCAGTTTCCCATCAGAAGTAAGGGTGAGAAAGGAAAAGGTTTTATGGGCCAAAGTAGGTCATGTTGAATCTGGGTCCTTCCAAGGTAACCGGAGAAGCATGACAACCATCTCTGTATAAATTCTGAAGAGAAGATTTTACTGTGTGAAATCATCTCATCATCTGAAATGAAGTGTGAGGTTTTTCTTACTGGTAACCTCAACAGTCATAATTCTTAATCTTCTGCTTATAGAATATTTTTAAAAGCACATCACGAACTGGGGAGAGAGTATAGGGAATCATACAAACCTGGGACCAAATTCCAGCTACTGAACTGACTGGCTGTGTGATCTTGGGCAGGGGGCTTAAATCTCTATCCTTACGCTGATAGCTGTAAAAATGGGGATAATGAGATGATGCTGTGATGATTAAATGAGATGATGCATGTAAAGTGCTTAGCACACAGGGAGCTTGGCGTATACACTGCTTGCTAAGTGGTGGTAGTTGTTTTTGTTATTACTATTATTTGGCAAATTTGTGAAATGCAGGCAACTCTAAGGTAGAAAAAGCCTTTGAAGAGAAGAAAGGCACAGAGCCTGGGTTGAGTCTAAACCTACTTGCTACGGAGTGACTGAGATATCCAATATCCACACCAGGGTGGGTAACACGGCAATACAATTTTCTGCGACGAAAGTGCTTGTTTCAGCCAGAGGCTGGGAAAAAAATAGAATGAACCTGCGTTTGCTCTTTTATTGCACCCAGCGCAACACACATTTTTTGAGCACAAAGGAGGAAGAGGTGGTGTGGTCGAGAGAGGAAAGTGTGCAGAATTCACAAATAGGTGAGGTTCAGTGTGAGTTCTCGCCTTCCCTCTTCCTGACTCTGTGCAGGGGAAGAAGAGAATCGCTCTCTCTTCACCTCAGCAGCCCTCCTCTGTAGGAAGTATTGGCCATCAAACTAGGTGTGTATCCTCCCAGTGTAGCTAAGGTGAGGCTGTGGTGAGTGACAGAATAGTCAACACAGAGTAAGTATCAGGACTTAGGAAGGGCTTCTCTGTATTGATGGATGTCACCAATGAAATGAAACCGTGCGGTGGGTTACAATGACGCCTCCATTAGACAGATGAGACGATAGAGGTGCACAGGGGTTGAAGCCTCACGTCTAGTAGGTGGTGGAGCTACACTTTGAGACTGGAGAGTTTCCAGAGGCTGCTCTCTGAACCATTTGTGTCCATTGCCTCTCACAATAGTGAATGGCTGGGCCAAGCATCGTGTGCAGAGAAGCTCTTCCAAAATTATTACATCTCTTCTCCCTCATGGGAGTTGTTCTTTGCTTCTCCCGGACAGATCCTACACATCAGTGTATAAAGTTGTTTTCTTTAAGAAGCTTTCTCGTATCACCTCAGTCCACTCAGTTCTCTTTTGTCCTTGAACCCCTGAGATACTAACTAAAACTCGCAAGAGAGCTATTAGGTCTATTTCCTATTGTAAGAAGGCCCAAGGTCTGAGGGTCAGAACCATTCTAATGTTCAATGCAGAACGTGTTTGATATGTGTTAAAAATTACCCCACCCGGGCTTCCCTGGTGGCGCAGTGGTTGAGAGTCCGCCTGCCGATGCAGGGGACACGGGTTCGTACCCCGGTCTGGGAGGATCCCACATGCTGCAGAGCGTCTGGGCCCGTGAGCCATGGCCGCTGAGCCTGCATGTCCGGAGCCTTTGCTCTGCAACGGGAGAGGCCACAACAGTGAGAGGCCCGCGTTACGCAAAAAAAGAAAAAAAAAAAAAAAAATTACCCCACCCCATTACATGTGGAGAAAGATAATCTTACCCCAACAACTGAGGACTCATTTCCAACTTAAGGGGGCACCTGACGGAAAGTTCTGTGACCCCTGAAATGAGTGGATGCCCATGTCAGTTCAGGAGCCTCCAGCCTGTTCTTGAAGGCCGTGATGGGTTGTTGTTTTTTTTTGTTGTTGTTGTTGTTTTTAACTTTTTATTTTATATTGGAGTATAGTTGATTAACAATGTTGTGTTAATTTCAGGTGTACAGCAAGGTGATTCAGTTATACATATACATGTATCTATTCTTTTCCAAATTCTTTTCCCATTTAGGTTGTTACACGAGATTGAGCAGAGTTCCCTGTGCTGTACAGTAGGTCCTTGTTGGTTATCTCTTTTAAATACAGCAGTGTGTACATGTCAATCCCAAATTCCTTAACTATCCCTCCCTCCCCCACCCTTCCCCCCCTGGCAACCGCAGTTCATTCTCTAAGTCTGTGAGTCTGTTTCTGTTTTGTAAATAAGTTCATCTGCATCATTTTTTTTTAAGATTCTGCATATAAGGGATATCATACGATATTTGTCTTTGTCTGACTTACTTCACTCAGTATGACAATCTCTAGGTCTGTGACGGGTTATTTTTGGAATTTTTAAAAGTTCTAAAGGAGCTATGAAGAATTAGTGGCCCTCTGACACATCAATTCCTTTTGCTTTTGATGGGAATTATGGCCACTTACTTTTCACATCAGGAGCTCTGATAGGCTCTTGACAACGGGATTTGTGAAACACAAATGATTAGTGGCATTGACAGAGCCAGGACTCGGAGTGACAGTGCCTGAGTGGCATGCTGCCAGGACAGGGCAAACTTGCCCAACACCGCCAGTGAAGGGAAAGGGCGGTGTGCTGGCTACCGTCCAGAGCTGGTTTGCTTACTTGACTCACTGCTAATTAGCCTCATAGCCTGGCCAGGGTTTGATTTCACCACTGCCTTGGTGTCTTAGTCTGCTCAGGTTGCTATAAGAAAATGTCATAGGGCTTCCCTGGTGGCGCAGTGGTTGAGAGTCCGCCTGCCGATGCAGGGGACACAGGTTCGTGCCCCGGTCCGGGAGGATCCCACATGCCGCGGAGTGGCTGGGCCCGTGAGCCATGGCCGCTGAGCCTGCGCGTCCAGAGCCTGTGCTCCGCAACGGGAGAGGCCACAACAGTGAGAGGCCCGCGTACGGCAAAAAAAAAAAAAAAAAAAAAAAAAAAAAATGTCATAGACCAAGTGGTTTAAACAACAGAAACTTATTTCTCATAGTTCTGGAGGCTGAGAAGTCCAAAATCGATGCACTGGCAGATTCGTCTCCTGGTGAGAGCTCTGCTCCTGGCTTGCACAATAGCCATCTTCCTGCAATATCCTCACTTGGAAGAGAGAAAGAGGGAGATACGAGAGACGGGGGATAGGGGGGCGGGGTATATCCACGTAAAACACGACAAATTTACCAGTCCTTACCCTCTCACTGATAGTGTACAAGAATGCCAGTTTCCTCGATCAGGACTATATATTGTCAAGCTCTTGAGTTTTTGCGAATGTGATGGGTATAGAGAAAGATAGCTCATATGGGTTTAATTTGCATTTATCTAATTACTAGTAAGGTTGAACATCTTCTCATCTGTTTATTGGATTTTTTGCTTTTCTTCTTTTATGAATTGCTTGTTCACATCTTGAGCTCATTTCTCTGCTGGAATATTTGTCTTTCATAACAATGTGTAGGAGATCTTTATACATTCTAGATATAAATCCTTTGTTTGTTATACATGTTGCAAATATCCCTGCTTGTTACTTGTCTTCTTAACTTAGTTTATGGTGTCTTCCATCACTCAGGAGTTATGATTTTTTATATGATCAAATCTGTCAGCTGTTTTTTTGTTGTCTGTGGAGTTCTTGGACCTGACTTCTGAAATGCTGCAGTATTATAACTAAGGTACCCTCAAGTCAGAGTCTGGATGTTGCCTTGAACTGAGATGTCTATGTTTTATTTTTGACCCTTCCTATCAATGGTGGTGTATTTTTGCTTGGGAAAAAAAATACTACATACACTAAACCAAAACCTGGGGCACTAATACTTGCTCATGCCAACTCAAAAATAGAAAACAAACAACAAAAAATAAAACCAGGGGCGTCTAGTCTCATAGCAGACAATCTCATTAAACACACACACACAGAATTCTCTGTGAATATAAAATTTGTAATAAAGAAGAATGAAAGGCCATTATAAATGATGTGTGTGTAAGTGTTTATGTAGCTATCTATTTCTTAAAAAGCAAGCACTTAAATTTTACTGTGTGTTCCATCGTATTCTATCAATGAACAATTGTTTAAAAACTGTTAGTCTATGAGTAGGATGTTATTTTTTGTTTTTTCTTAATGTTAAGGCATGAAACTGTAGCTCAGTGATAATAGATAACTTTGTAAAGGTCATAGAGCTGGTAAGGGGCAAAACCAGAATTGAAACCCAGGTGTTCTGGCACCCAGTGTAGTGTCCTTCTCATTATTCTGTAGACTGCTGTTCATATAGAGTCAAAGAGGGTGGTGGTGTCTATGTGGGTGCATTTTTTTTTTTGTCTCTGTGTTTGCCTGTACAAGCGGTGTAAGTATCTGTGTGTCTCTGTATGTGTTTGTCTAGATGCACACATGTGTATCACAGACGTGTGTGTGTCTGTGTGGAGAGAGAGTGACATTTATTTATTTTAAGGAATTGGCTCTTGTGATTAGGGAGGCTGGCAAGTCTAAAATCTACAGGGGAGGCTGGCAGTCTGGAGGCCCAGGGAAGAGCTGATGCTACAGCTCAAGTCCAAAGGCTGTCCGCTGACAGAATGCCTTCTTCCTCAGGGTAGGCCAGGCATTTTTGCCTAAGGACTTCAGCTGATTGGATCATGCTCAGTCACATTAAGAAGAGTTCTCTGCTTCACTCAAAGTCTACTGACTTAAATGTTAAGCTCACCTAAAACAGTACCTTCACAGAAACATCTAGAATATTGACCAAATATCTGGATACCATGGCCCAGTTAAGTTGACACATGAACTTAACCACCACAGAGAAGCAATTGGATTTTATCAAATGCACGTGTATTGTACAATTTTCTCCTCTGTTACTATAGGTAATGTTATCAATAGATTTTTTATTTTATTTTATTTTTATTTATTTATTTTTTGGTTGTACTGGGTCTTCGTTGCTGGCTTTTCTCTAGTTGCGGCGAGCAGGGGCTGCTCTTTGTTGTGGTGCTTGGGTTTCTCATTGTGGTGGCTTCTCTTGTTGCAGAGCACAGACTCTAGGCATGCAGGCTTCAGTAGCTGTGGCACACGGGCTCAGTAGTTGTGGTGCACGGGCATAGTTGCTCCGCAGCATGTGGGATCTTCCGGACCAGGGATTGAACCCGTGTCCCCTGCACTGGCAGGGGGATTCTTAACCACTGCGCCACCAGGGAAGTCCAGTAGATTTTTTTAATATTAGTCTTTCCTTGCATTCCTAAGAAAACTCATATCAGTTTTCACCCACTTGATTGCCAGTACTTAAAAAGATTCAAACTAACAAGTTTTGGATATTCGAACATGGGTATAAAGTGGTAAAGTCTTTTTGGAGAGTAATATGACGGGATCTATAAAAATTTTTAAGTACATCTCTTATGACCTATCAGCTCTAATTTTTTTACTTTGTATCCTTGAAAATACCCATGGGCAAGATTGTTTATTATTGCATTGTACGTAGGGTGACAAATTGAAAATAATCAAAATGTTATTAGGAAGGGGATAAATGAACAATGTAACATCTGAGTATGGCAGCAGTCAAACGAATATGTTAGATCTATGTATATACGTATATACCTGCTTAGAATTTTCTGACATTGATAGTTTAAAGTTAAAGCAAATTTCAGAACAGTTAGCATGAAATAACGTCACTTACATTTTTTAAAAAGCCCAAGTTTCCGTATGCACATTATGATATAAATGCAAAGAAAATAATTTAAATTATTCCTATAACACTGATAATAATTGTCACGTCTGGAGGGGTATTTTCAGGGAGGACTGCTATTTGTCTGTATTGTTTGCATCTTTTGCAGTGAATAAGGACTAATACATTACTTGTATAATTTCAATTTAATTTTTTTTTTTTTTTTTTTTTTTTGCGGTACGCAGGCCTCTCACTGTTGTGGCCTCTCCCGTTGCGGAGCACAGGCTCCGGACATGCAGGCTCAGCGGCCATGGCTCACGGGCCCAGCCGCTCCGCGGCATGTGGGATCCTCCCGGACCAGGGCACGAACCCGCGTCCCCTACATCGGCAGGAGGACTCTCAACCACTGCGCCACCAGGGAAGCCCTCAATTTAATATTAAAAGGTAAAAACTTACAAAATACACTTTCATCTCAAATATTAGAATTTAGTTTTGAACCCTAACATGTCAACTTTGTATATTAAAAGACACATTACAAAGTATTTGACATAATATTTTAAATTTATATTGAAATATTAAATACTGAATTCTTATATTATTTTAATCTATAAGTACAATGTCTAATCTCTGGACAAAAAGGGAATGTATTTTTATATAAAGTCTGATAATGGAGCTTAATAAGAATTTTCTCCTAGTTTGGATCACACAAGTAAAAATGAGGCCTAATTTTAGCTCATATGATAGTAATTTGAAAAGCAAAGAGAGGTCACTCTTTCACAAAATATTAGCTATGTTACAAAACCATTCCCAACAGGCTGGGCATTGGGCCTCAATATTTCACAGTCATAACCAAGGGGAGAGAGAGAGTCGTAACAATATGATTTAAGAAACATGGTTTCATATAGAAAACTAACAAACAAAGTGGAAATATTTCTTTATAATTCTATTAAAGAAACTAATATGTCTTCTAGACAATCGAAACCTGAAAACTATCTTCTGATACTTTTATTACACTGATCAATAACATATACAGTTTTCATGAGAAGTTTTCTTGCTTTTGAGAGAAAATATAGCATATAAAAATAAAATAACCTCACATTTATTTTTATTCTTATGTATGAATTTAAGCTTATTTTTAATAGGATAAAGAAAAAACAAGAAACTGCCTTGCTGTTGAGGGCACCTTTCTCAAGAGAACAAGCTATTCCCAGTCAGCTAGATCCCTGGACCATCGACAGGGACATTGGTCCAACAGGAAGTCAGTTTCTCTCCCTTACATTTTTATGGTACTGAATCCGTGCCTCTCCCACACCCTCTGCCCACAACCTCCCACCCCCAGTCCACCCCACCTGATTCTCTCAGACTGGAATTCCCTTCCTACCCTCCCATTGTATCCCTCCTCATTCAAACACCCAAGTCAGAGCCAGCTTTGTGGTAACTTGTGCAATTGCTCAGGTTACCACACTCAGAAGAGCCCCGTGATGGTTAGATGCTCTGCTGTCTCTGCCTTGAATGAAATAAGGCCATTTGCAGCAACATGGATGGACCTGGAGATTATCGTACTAAGTGAAGTAAGCCAGAGAAAGACAAATACATGATATCGCTTATATGTGGAATCTAAAAAAAAAAACTGATACAAATGAACTTCTGTACAAAACAGAAATAGACCTCCAGACAAAATAAACTTGTGGTTACCAAAAGGCAAAGGGAGGAAGGGATAAATTAGGAGCTTGGAATTAACATACACACACTACTGTATATAAAATAGGTAAGCAACAGGGACCTACTGTATAGCACAGGGAACTCTACTCAATATTTTGTAATAACCTATAAGGGAAAAGAATCTGAAAAAGAATATATATATATGTATAAATACATGTATAACTGAATCACTTTGCTGTACGCTTGAAACTAACACAACATTGTAAATCAACTATACTTCAATTTTTTTAAAAAAGCAAGTTGTAGAACAACAACAACAAATACTTAATAATTTTATCTTTGAACTTAGGTTTTGCAAGTGAAGCCTGATGGGACAGTGGAATATGCACGTGAGCGGTTGAGATTCATGCAGTGTGGGTGCCTCTGTTCCCTGCTGCCTCATTTGCATGTAGTGTTCAAGGTGCCCCCTGAGCACGGAACCCTGGGGTGCTCAGCGTGCATGAAACTTCCAGGTGAGTGAGTACAATGTAAGAGTGTTACCTCTACAGCTAAGTGGGGACGTTGATAGCCTGGAGAATCCATGCTTTCTGCTCTAACCAGAACATGCTTCCAAGACAGAAAGAAGGCAATGGGGTCCTAAGAAACAGGAACGACAAAGGAATCCTATCCTATCCTTTCTTACCCACGTTATTTCCCTGGATCAGCCAACCACTTGAGCTGAAAATAATGACCTAAAGAAAAAAAAAAAGGCAAGATAGGGCAATCCATAGTTCCTTTTCCTTTAGTCCTTTCTTCCTTACTCATCTGTAAGCTGAAGAGAGAGAGTGTTGGTAGAATGTGCACATATCAAGAAATGAAATTAAAATAGTTTGGTTAGTTTTGTGCAGCATTTCTACTGTTCTGGTAATCTCTGAAATATGAACTGTATAATGTCGGTGATTCTTCATATTAATTAAATGCTCTTAAGTTTGCATTTAACACTGTCATTGCACACATAAAAATGAATGACAAAATATATGTAAATAATTTAAAATTTAAAATTTTTCTTTACTTAGGATGTCATTAAATAGTAAATAAAAAACGCCATGACAAGTTGAGAGACTGAGAAAGGAAAAAGCTTTATTAGCTTAATACCATTAATGACATGCTTTTCCTGCCTTTTGAACAAAGGACACCAGATTTCTTTTGCACTGGACCCTGCAAAATATGTTGCTAGCTCTGTGTCCAATGCCTCCTTCCCATTAAAATCATCTTTGGTTCCTACTACTGTCCATGTAAAATGAATTGTTCCCTGCCTTTCACTTCTAATTATTTTTAAACTTCTGTTTAGTACTGTATTTTGCCCACATTATTTGGAATTACATTTACTACGGACTTTCATGTAGCCACTGCTAGCAATGTGTAATTTTCCCCAAATGTCACCTGTGGATCACCTACATCAGAATAGACTGGAAGTAGTTCTTGGGGCTTTCATAACAAGCTCCCCCTCAGGTTGGGGTACCACTATATGGGGCAGTAGGTCTCCAGGTGTGGTCTGAGGACCAGCATCTCCTGGGATCTTATTAGAAATGCAAATTTGTGGGCCTCATTCCAGCTCTCTGGGACTGGGACCCAGCCCTCTAGGGGATTCTGATGCTGCTGCAGTTCAGGAATCGTCCATGGAGTGGGAAGAACAGGAACTCTTGAGGCAGCTAGACTTGGGTGGGATCCTGGCTGAATCACTGACTAACTCTGACTTGTGAGCAGGTTCTCTCTCCCCAGGGACAGGCTGAGAACCTGAAACTAGACAAGAAAACTTTACCATACCTACAAATGCCCTATTAAAAATTCTCTCTTTGTTTAGAGACTATACTTTTTTGCCTTTTATGTTATTGTTGAAGAATAGGGGGAAACCTAATCTGAATGGGTTGAAAGAGTTCTCATTAGATATTCATGGGTCCCAGAGGATCCTCCAGGAAGTTCAGAGAAGGGAATCAGAACCCAGGCCCCTCTTGAAATGGGGACCTGAGTTGTGCTGCAGAGTTGGCTATGGGAAGGGAAAACATCTCAGAGGTCAGCACCCAGTGATCTGGTCCAGCTCAAAGGCACTGCGCTGGTGATGGAAGAATCCCAATCTTAGACAGAGGCAGGGAGGAAATCTGTCATGTCTGATTTACTGCTTGTACTGCATGTACTAAGAGACAAAACAAACAGGGAAACTTGGCCAGCTTGATGTCCAGCAAATTCCATGTCATTGTGACACAAGGGAAACCAAAATACAGTTTACCCAGATTGGAGTAATCGCCCTAATTTTGGTAAGCTTTAGGAACATTTTTCAGCATTCAATTTAATCAAATGGTTGAAACTGGAATATAAGGGGCAGAGATATAGAAATCCTAAGCCCTCAGGGTCCCTCTATGATTGTTTATTTATGTGTGTGTGTGTGTGTGTGTGTGTTGCATGCATATGGATTATGGGTTTTTATTGTTTTATTATTTGGTGATTACAATACCAAAGCAAAATGCTAATATCAGCAATTTGGTATTTATTTTGTATAACATTGAAATACTAGTACTGATCTTAGCATTTTCTGTTCTTTAATGTAGCTAGAGTTTGTGAAATAAAAAATGACACCAAATATTTAATATGTGACAACTAAAAAATTAAATATACTCTAAAACAACTGTAAATGGAAATTTAAAAAGTATGCTTATTAAACATACTTGGTTATTCTAAAATCACTTACTAACAATATAATTAATAGCATAAAGTAATACTCAAAAACACTGTATAAAAGGAAAAACTTTATCAACCATGGAAGTTGAAAATTAAATATTACTTAAAAGTTAAGTTCACGTTAAAAAAACTATGGTGGGGCTTCCCTGGTGGCGCAGTGGTTGAGAGTCTGCCTGCTAATGCAGGGGACACGGGTTCGAGCCCTGGTCTGGGAGGATCCCACATGCCGTGGAGCGGCTAGGCCCGTGAGCCACAACTACTGAGCCTGCGCATCTGGAGCCTGTGCTCCGCAACAAGAGAGGCCGCGATATTGAGAGGCCCGCGCACCACGATGAAGAGTGGCCCCCGCTTGCCACAACTAGAGAAAGCCCTTGCACAGAAACGAAGACCCAACACAGCAAAAATAAATTAATTAATTAATAAACTCCTACCCCCAACATCTTCTTTAAAAAAAAACAAAAAAAAACTATGGTGTCATGATGAGAGTTTACTTTGGTGCAGTGTTCCAGCTGTTGATAAATCTTTGATTCTTTATGGGAATGATGATGGTGAAATTATTTATAAACTAACTCCAAACATTTTCCTTTGACTTAATTTCAAATAATCTCATTTCTTGTTTGACAACTTTGAGGAGGTGTTTTTTGAAAAGCTTTTTCTTCTGCACAAACCATAATCTTTTCATGGACGGCAAGCTATAGCTTTGTTTCAGAGAATTGCCCGCTTGCATTCAACTCTTTCAATTTCATCATGTGTAGATGGAGTATCTGATGCAGAGCTCCCTGCATCAATTTCAATTCTATCATGCTTATATTCCACTTTTTCAAAAGTCTTTGAACGAGAGTAAGAAATACTCCTCTCAATAGAAGCTTGACTTCATTGACTGTCACTTTCATTCTACTCTTGAGGATTTCCGAGGCATAGATGAACACTTTCTAAATGAATGTGGTTTTGTTAGATTTGAAATTTTAGGGCAGTAAATAACCCTCTGGGTATATCTCAAGGTGTGAAAAAATCAGATTTCAGAGCTTAAAAATATGGATACATCTATGAAGCATTCCTCCAGGAAAAAATAGAAGTATTTCAATACTTAAGAAGCTTGCACTGCAATTATTTACATAGAGGACATAGAGATCACAACATGCTTGCTCACATACAAACACATCCAACTAATTTTTAGAAAAATTCTTGTACATTTCACAGAGTCATCTCATGATGATGTGAGCTCAGCATGACATACGGGGAGAAGCTATTTCTTCTGAGAGCAGAAAAGTTCCCCTGATGTCTGGGCACAAGACAGAGTCGATTGGAGCATCAGAAAGCTTTAACACTTCAAGGTACCTAAATTTAGACTCAGGCAAGTCCTGAAACTCATGGCTGCACACCCTGGCCTTGGGGGCAGTGGTGGGTTGTACGGAAGACCTCTTGTATGTGAAATACAGTAGACCACTCTCCCATAGGCCCACTCGGGGTCCCTGAGCCAGCTGAGAAGTTGGTCCACCCCCAGCTAAAGTCAGATCTGCACCCTCAGGATACTCAGTTCTGCTCACAGCATGGCTCTGAAAAGCTGGACTCAACGCGGTTAAGGAACCATACACATTAAGTTTGGAGGCCAGCCGAGTGGGCAGTCGAGACTGAGCAAAGTGAAGTGGGGTTTTGTAAGGTGCACCCAATAGAGCCTGCGTGCGTCTGTTGCTCCGCCCCATAAAGCAAGTGTGAATTTTTTTTTTAACATCTTTATTGGAGTATAATTGCTTTACAATGTTGTGTTAGTTTCTGCTGTATAACAAAGGGAATCAGCTATACGTATACAAGTTTTTTTTTTTTTTTTTTTTTTTTTTTTTGCGGTTCACGGGCCTCTCACTGTTGTGGCCTCTCCCGTTGCAGAGCACAGGCTCCGGACGTGCAGGCACAGCGGCCATGGCTCACGGGCCCAGCCGCTCCGCGGCATGTGGGATCTTCCCAGACCGGGGCACAAACCCGTGTCTCCTGCATCAGCAGGCGGACTCTCAACCACTGCGCCACCAGGGAAGCCCCGTATACAAGTTTTAAGTGAAAACAATTCGCAGTTCTCCAGGCTCCTTTCTCTGTATTCAAATTCCTCAAGTACAGAGGCCTCACTGCTGCCCACTCCAGGTTGGTCTCATTTTCAGTGGCTATCTGGCCAAGGGGGGATGGGTCGAGCATTTCCCCCTTCCCAGTAGTCAAATCATCCAGGCTAATCTCTGGCAGCTGAGGAGGCTAGAAAAGTTGCTTTTCAACTTTTCTAGCCCCAGTAGATCAAATCAAAAGCAGATGGGGAGAGGAAGTTCCCGGCTAAGAGGCCTGGCGATTTACAACTAAATTTGAGTCCACTCTCCCATGAGCAGAAAAGCCAATCTACTGACACTGAATCGTGGTGAAGGAAAGTTAAGCATTTATTGCAGGAGCCAACCAGGGAGACCAGGCAGCTAATGCACAAAAGGCCTGAACTTTCCGATGGCTTTCAGGGAACAGTTTCTAAGGACAGGGTGAGCAAGAGAGCATTGCACGGTGCAAATCAGCTCACGGACATTCTTCTGACTGGTTGGTGGTGAGGTAACTGGGAGTCAATATCATCAACCTGCTGGTTCCAACTGGTCTGGGGTCTATGTGATTGTGGTCAGCATACAGTTAATTTCTTCCACCTGGTGGGGGCTTCAGCCTCTGCAAAACAGCTCAAAGGACATGGCTCAGAATATTATCTATAGCCCTTGAGGAGGAACTAAAGGTCCTTGACTTTGTTTAATGGCTAAACTATTATTATTTTGTCCTGCTTGACTGTTTTCCTTTGTTTCTGCATTTTCTCACTTCTCTGATTGAATTATTATTTGGAACTCGGGGAAGGCCTAGGAGGTGAAAGTTTTTCTATAAGCAAGAGGCAGGTGGAAGACATTGGAAGGGGGATGGGGCAGACGGGGTGCTCCTGTCCTGGGAAGGCCCCATAGGGTACTGCTTGGTTACAGTCATGCCCCTCTCTGTATATGACTCTCTGGATTGAGTTCTTAACATCTTATGAATCTAAAACCACAGTATGTAATAAACTGATAAAAAAAATTGGAGCCCATTTGAAATGTAATTTAATAAATATTTGTGTACCTTTATGTATCAGGCATTATATTAGAAGCTGGGATATAAAGACAAAATAAAAGTTCAAGCATTCAAGAAGTTCGTACTGCAGGGTGCAGTTATTCACATGGCAATGAATGAGACACAGGCCTGGCCAAGACACTTTAAGACATAGGGGAGGTGAGGCAAGGCTTTAGGCTTCACCAAGGGAGGTGACCTGAGCTGGGTATTGAGAGGCAAGCAGACTTCATCAGGTATTAATAGGGAAAAGCCATCTACATAGAGGAATTGTTATGAACACAGACAGGGAGAAGGAAGAACGATGACTGTTTTGAAAGTACCATGGGATTGGATGTATGATTTGAGCAGGTAAGGAATGACTTGAAATAAGGTTGGTAAGTGGGGCTGAGACTTAGCTGCAAAGGGCAATGTCTGTGTCAATTTCTATCAAATTTAATGGAAGAAAGACCTCACTAGATTTCAAGCAGGGGAGTGCAGTCACAGTGTATGTTTTAGAAAGTCCACTTAGGTGGCAGTGAAAAAGAGAAATGGAGGCAGGGAAGATAGTTAAGGACACCAAAAGGAAGAAAGATATGGGATGGTATGCTTCAGGAAGAAGAGTACTGAAGAAAGTTGGGTTTTTTTAAAGATGGAGGCAATTTTTTTTTTTTTTTTTTTTTTGCGGTACACGGGCCTCTCACTGTTGTGGCCTCTCCCGTTGCGGAGCACAGACTCCGGACGCGCAGGCTCAGCGGCCATGGCTCACGGGCCCAGCCGCTCCGCGGCATGCGGGATCTTCCCGGACCGGGGCACGAACCCGTGTCCCCTGCCTCGGCAGGCGGACTCTCAACCACTGCGCCACCAGGGAAGCCCAGACTTGGAAGGTTTTAACCAGCTCACAAATCCTGCTGCTCCCCTACCTCTCCCTCCCCTCACCTAAGGTGACGGCTGTGAATTAGATACCAGCTGTAGCTTGTAGTATAAGCTGTAGCTTGTAGTATAAGTATAAGTATCTGGAGCCTTTGGAAATGTTTTTGCAGCATCTCTGGGTCTCTTGGGTCACCCCTTGGTAAATTGGCTGCCCACCTTTTCAACCTTGCTGACCACCAGCATGATGATAAAGAGTGCTGTCCACAGAGCACCTGGCCCTGAGATCCTAGGATCCATCATGACTCCCTTCCCGCTCAGTCCCTCCTGTCTCCTACACAGTGAATAAAGGCAGTGCTGTGCTTCGTGGGTCAAGGAGTGTTTACCTCTCCCAAGTGACAGATGGGGCTGTGATGGGCACAGCTGTCCTTACAGGTATCCGTCTCCTCCATAAACTGTGTTCAGAGGTCGGCTCAGGGCTTCTCCAATTTTAAGGTCCACAAGAGTCACCTGGGAATCTTGCTGAAAAGGCAGGTTCTGATTCAGCAAGCATGCGATGAGGGGCTGAGATTCTGCATTTCTAATGAGGCCCCAGGTGTGGCCCATGAACCACACCTTACAAAAAGGGCCTAGGAACGGGCTGCTCGGGCTGTTCGTAGAGAGTCTGCGTGGAGATGCGGCAAGATGTCGTCTCTGCTTCACTGCCAGCCACGTATCACCGCAGAGCTGTCCTTGACTCTGTTCAACCCCACAGTGGACTTGGCCTAAGTTTTTGTGACCACCCACCCACAAAGGAGCCTGAGCTCGAGGAAATTTGTAAGTACCATTTCCCCTTCTTTCTTAACGGCCCAGAAAAGACAGGACTGGTGCTCATGGGATTCACCCACTTAACAGAGTAGAATAGACGAGCCCATAGAGAAATCAGATTTCCAAATGACTTTTGCTTATGACCTGATTTTTGTCTTTGCAAAGAGCTAGGGAAATGAGTTCCTTTCCCCATCTAGGCCCTACCTCCTGGCTGAACTCTGCTTGTAGGGGGCGGGGGAAACAAACTCAAATTCGAGGATTTGGGCAAGGTACGCTGAACCAGCAAGACAGATGATGGTAAAGGTTTCCTAGGTTGTTTATATTTAGGTTCTGCGCAAGGGGAGTTCTTTTTATCACCTGGATGTGTCACTTTAATTTGATAAACAGCAGGGGAGGAGAGACTGGCATTACAAAAAAGCTTAAAGCGCCGTGCGATGCTTCACTTAGTTACAATGGATTCTTAAAAGAAGGAAGTTTCCTTTTAAGTTCTTTTTAGTTTTGTTCAGTTCAACAAACATGCATTGAGTGTCTGTTGATGAGCAGGCACTGTGCTGGGTGCTGAGCACACACAGGTAAGTGAGAGAGGGCTTGGGGAGAGAGACAAGCAGAGAGAGAAGACCTCTGCAGTATTGTGGTGCAATGAGGTAGGTGCACGGTGTCTGGAGCTCTGGAGAGGTCTCCTTAACCAGCCGGAAGGTGGGGGAGATGGAGCGGGGAGGCCGCTTTGAATGGATGACACCTGGCCTGAATCTAGAGCAGCGGTCCGCAACCTTTTTGGCACCAGGGACTGGTTTCGTGGAAGACAGTTTTTCCACGGCCTAGGTTGGGGGGGATGGCTCAGGCGGCAATGCCAGTGATGGTGAACGGCAGATGAAGGTTTGCTCGCTTGCCCACCACTCACCTCCTGCTGTGCAGCCCGGTTCCTATCAGGCTGCCAGACCAGTACCAGTCTGCGGCCCAGGTGTTGGAGATCCCTGATCTAGAGGCTTGAGTAGGAATTAGGCACAGGTGAAGAAGTTTTAGAAATGTGAGTCATTAATACTCTTCCCTGACTATTTTTGGTTCTTACCTCTTTGGCACACAGTAGAATAGCGTGTCCTTATCCTCTTGAACTTAAGTGTGGCTACTGGTTGTGCTTGAGCCAATGAAATGTGAGGGATAGTGGCGTGTATCACTTGTAGGTAGAAGCTTTAAATGCCAGTAGTGATTGACCATTTTTCCGTCTCACTGCTATAGAAACTGTGGAAACAATATGTTAAGATAAAGCTATCATCAGTCTTGGCTCTTGAGTGGTGACAATGAGCAGAAACAAATCTTTGTTGTTTAAAGCCATGAAATTGCAGAGTGGATGATATGGCAACATAAGGTCATCTGTCCTGAGCAACGCAAAAGGGCGTTCTGGGCAGGTGATGTTATTTACAAAGGCTCAGAGACATGCAATGCCTTTGATCTGGAAAGTGCAAATGGTTAATAATGCCCAAATATGTAATGCAGACTGGGGTAGGTGGGGATTGCGGTGGTGTTTAACTTGTCTTGGGTCTCAGGATAATAAAGACTTGGGGGATTGAAGTACATTGTTGGCCAGATGAGCTCTTGAGTTTCCTTTCTAACCGAAGACTTTGATTTTACAAAATTGAATGTGATTCATGGTTTTCTCTGGGAATACCTTTCCCAAAATTCTTAGGCATGGTTGAACATCCTCCTCTGGAAAGCTATGGCATTTTTAAAAATTCATAGTACAGTACTAAACATTGTGCAAAATGTTTATTTATGTTATCTTCACTAGACAAAGTTCCTTGATGGCAGAAAACATTTCTATTTTCCCAAGATCCTGTACAGTGCCTAGGAGTGTAATAAATATTTGTTGAATAAGTGAAAACACTGAGAGTTTCTCTGTGGGTGTAACTTAGACACCTCTTGAGATTCTTTGGCCTCACCTGTCTCCCAGTCCACAGGCAGCATGGCTTCATGTAAGCCACTGTTATGGCCAGTTGACTCCCTGTGAACCCATTTAAATGGCTCTGCTGCCTGCGGACAACCAGCTACAGAGCCTTTGGCTCTTATGGCCACTTCCAGAGACTCAACTACATGCTGCAGTTTCCCAAGTACCTGCTGAAAAGGCAAAGACAACCCAAGTAAATCTTTGAACACATGTTTAGCATTGGCAGATGGGAAGGAGCCAGCAGATAAATTCTTTCCCTCCCTACCATGGCTGTAGCAAAGAATAGCCTATATGGAGGTGTCCCACATGGCTGAGCCAGTGAACCTGCTGAGTGACCACACAGCTTATTGTGAACCAGTGTCCACATGGTAATACATTACCTTTCATTGCTTCCCATCCTCTGTACCTAGCTCTGTTTTCTATTCTTACTGTCTTGGGCTCCCCAAACATACTAGCATATAATCTTTGTCGCAGGCTGCAATGGGTGACTATGGAATCTAAGAGCTGTGTGGATAGACCCATGCGAATGAGCACACATATTAGTGTGCACCAGATGCCATCGACTGCAGATAAGTCTATCAACTTAGCTGGCACCATCCCTGGGGAGACCACCCAGACAGCTGGTGGCAGGCTGATTTATTTTGCATTCCTTCTGTTCTGGAAAGAGCAGTGAGTTACTTACTAGAAGTGACATCTACTTCAGGTGTAGATTAGCCCTCCTTGTCCACAGTGAATTATATCCTGTACGACATTGCCTCAGACTGATGGACACAACTTACTGCAAAGGAGATGCAAAATTGGACTCAAATCACAAACTTCACTGGTCTTTATCATGTACCCCATCATCTCGGAACCTCTGTATTCTCCTGCTACTTTCAGCTTTGGATGAAGAGTTAAGCTGTAGGACATAGATCAGCAGACTGTGACCTGTGGCCCACATATAGCCTACTGCCATTTCTTATAGGGAAAGTTTAAAGAAACACAGCCATGCCCATTTGTATATATGTTATTTATGGTTTGACACTCTAATGGCAGAGTTGAGTAGTTGTAAAAGAGACTCTATGGGGCTTCCCTGGTGGCGCAGTGGTTGAGAGTCCGCCTGCCGATGCAGGGGGACACGGGTTCGTGCCCCGGTCAGGTAAGATCCCACGTGCCGCGGAACGGCTGGGCCTGTGAGCCTTGGCCGCTGAGCCTGCGCGTCTGGAGCCTGTGCTCTGCAACGGGAGAGGCCACAGCAGTGAGAGGCCTGCGTACCAAAAAAAAAAAAAAAAAAGACTGTATGGTCTTCAAACACTAAAACTGACTATTCAGTCCTTTACAGAAAGTTTTCTAACTCCTGCTGTAAGACATAGTCTCTTATTTGCCAAAGGGTTGCTAAAGGAGCTGGGAGATTTAAAAACAAACAAACTATATATATATATAACATGGTAGTTTGCCCTTGTAGGGCAAACTTTGACCCATGGGACACAGGAGATAAGAGGGAGCAAGCAATTAAATCCCCTTCCCCTCCTCCCTACACTGAGTGTGCTTTACCTCATGAAGAATAGTTATAATTGCTACTTTGAAGTTTTTCTCAGATAATTCCAACATCTGGGTCATCTCAGAGTTGGCATCTGTCTTTTACTTGAAAGTAGGTCATATTTATCCTGGTCCTTGGTAAGTCAAGTAATTTTATTTTATTTTATTTTATTATTTTTTTTTTTTTAGTCTTTATTTTTTTTTTTTATTAGTTTCTGCTTTATAACAAAGTGAATCAGTCATACATATACATCTGTTCCCACATCCCCTCCCTCATGCATCTCCCTCCCTCCCACCCTCCCCATCCCACCCCTCCAGGCGGTCACAAAGCACCGAGCTGATCTCCCTGTGCTCTGCGGCTGCTTCCCACTATCTATCTACCTTACGTTTGGTAGTGTATATATGTCCATGCCTCTCTTTCCCTTTGTCACAGCTTACCCTTCCCCTTCCCCATATCCTCAAGTCCATTCTCAAGTAGGTCTGTGTCTTTATTCCCGTTTTACCCCTAGGTTCTTCATGACATTTTTTTTTTTAATTCCATATATATGTGTTAGCATACGGTATTTGTCTTTCTCTTTCTGACTTACTTCACTCTGTATGACAGACTCGAGGTCTATCCACCTCATTACAAATAGCTCAGTTTCGTTTCTTTTTATGGCTGAGTAATATTCCATTGTATATATGTGCCACATCTTCTTTATCCATTCATCCGATGATGGACACTTAGGTTGTTTCCAGCTCTGGGCTATTGTGAATAGAGCTGCAATGAACATTTTGGTACATGTCTCTTTTTGAATTATGGTTTTCTCAGGGTATATGCCTAGTAGTGGGATTGCTGGGTCATATGGTAGTTCTATTTTTAGTTTTTTAAGGAACCTCCATACCGTTCTCCATAGTGGCTGTACCAATTCACATTCCCACCAGCAGTGCAAGAGTGTTCCCTTTTCTCCACACCCTCTCCAGCATTTATTGTTTCTAGATTTCTTGATGATGGCCATTCTTACTGGTGTGAGATGATATCTCATTGTAGTTTTGATTTGCATTTCTCTAATGATTAATGATGTTGAGCATTCTTTCATGTGTTTGTTGGCAGTCTGTATATCTTCTTTGGAGAAATGCCTATTTAAGTCTTCTGCCCATTTTTGGATTGGGTTGTTTGTTTTTTTGCTATTGAGCTGCATGAGCTGTTTATAAATTTTGGAGATTAATCCTTTGTCAGTTGCTTCATTTGCAAATATTTTCTCCCATTCTGAGGGTTGTCTTTTGGTCTTGTTTATGGTTTCCTTTGCTGTGCAAAAGCTTTGAAGTTTCATTAGGTCCCATTTGTTTATCTTTGTTTTTAGTTCCATTTCTCTAGGAGGTGGGTCCAAAAGGATCTTGCTGTGATTTATGTCATAGAGTGTTCTACCTATGTTTTCCTCTAAGAGTTTGATAGTTTCTGGCCTTACATTTAGGTCTTTAATCCATTTTGAGCTTATTTTTGTGTATGGTGTTAGGGAATGATCTAATCTCATACTTTTACATGTCCCTGTCCAGTTTTCCCAGCACCACTTATTGAAGAGGCTGTCCTTTCTCCACTGTACATTCCTGCCTCCTTTATCAAAGATAAGTTGGCCATATGTGCGTGGGTTTATCTCTGGGCTTTCTATCCTGATCCACTGATCTATCTTTCTGTTTTTATGCCAGTACCACACTGTCTTAATTACTGTAGCTTTGTAGTATAGTCTGAAGTCAGGCAGCCTGATTCCTCCAGCTCCGTTTTTCGTTCTCAAGATTGCTTTGGCTATTCGGGGTCTTTTGTTTTTCCAAACAAATTTTGAAATTTTTTGTTCTAGTTCTGTGAAAAATGCCAGTGGTAGTTTGATAGGGATTGCATTGAATCTGTAGATTGCTTTGGGTAGTAGAGTCATTTTCACAATATTGATTCTTCCAATCCAGGAGCATGGTATATCTCTCCATCTATTTAAATCATCTTTAATTTCTTTCATCAGTGTCTTATAATTTTCTGCATACAGGTCTTTTGTCTCCTTAGGTAGGTTTATTCCTAGATATTTTATTCTTTTTGTTGCAATGGTAAATGGGAGTGTTTTCTTGATTTCATTTTCAGATTTTTCATCATTAGTGTACAGGAATGCCAGAGATTTCTGTGCATTAATTTTGTATCCTGCTACTTTACCAAATTCATTGATTAGCTCTAGTAGTTTTTCGGTAGCATCTTTAGGATTCTCTATGTATAGTATCATGTCATCTGCAAACAGTGACAGCTTTACTTCTTCTTTTCCAATTTGGATTCCTTTTATTTCCTTTTCTTCTCTGATTGCTGTGGCTAAAACTTCCAAAACTATGTTGAATAAGAGTGGTGAGAGTGGGCAGCCTTGTCTTGTTCCTGATCTTAGTGGAAATGGTTTCAGTTTTTCACCATTGAGGACAATGTTGGCTGTGGGTTTGTCATATATGGCCTTTATTATGTTGAGGAAAGTTCCCTCTATGCCTACTTTCTGCAGGGTTTTTATCATAAATGGGTGTTGAATTTTGTCGAAAGCTTTCTCTGCATCTATTGAGATGATCATATGGTTTTTCTCCTTCAACTTGTTAATATGGTGTATCACATTGATTGATTTGCGTATATTGAAGAATCCTTGCATTCCTGGAATAAACCCCACTTGATCATGGTGTATGATCCTTTTAATGTGCTGTTGGATTCTGTTTGCTAGTATTTTGTTGAGGATTTTTGCATCTATGTTCATCAGTGATATTGGCCTGTAGTTTTCTTTCTTTGTGACATCCTTGCCTGGTTTTGGTATCAAGGTGATGGTGGCCTCGTAGAATGAGTTTGGGAGTGTTCCTTCCTCTGATATTGTTTGGAAGAGTTTGAGAAGGATGGGTGTTAGCTCTTCTCTAAATGTTTGATAGAATTCGCCTGTGAAGCCATCTGGTCCTGGGCTTTTGTTTGATGGAAGATTTTTAATCACAGTTTCAATTTCAGTGCTTGTGATTGGTCTATTCATATTTTCTATTTCTTCCTGAGTCAGTCTTGGTAGGTTGTGCATTTCTAAGAATTTGTCCATTTCCTCCAGGTTGTCCATTTTATTGGCATAGAGTTGCTTATAGTAATCTCTCATGATCTTTTGTATTTCTGCAGTGTCAGTTGTTACTTCTCCTTTTTCATTTCTAATTCTACTGATTTGAGTCTTCTCCCTTCTTTTCTTGATGAGTCTGGCTAATGGTTTGTCAATTTTGTTTATCTTCTCAAAGAACCAGCTTTTAGTTTGGTTGATCTTTGCTATCGTTTCCTTCATTTCTTTTTCATTTATTTCTGATCTGATCTTTATGATTTCTTTCCTTCTGCTAACTTTGGGGGTTTTTTGTTCTTCTTTCTCTAATTGCTTTAGGTGCAGGGTCAGGTTGTTTACTCGAAATGTTTCCTGTTTCTTAAGGTGGGATTGTATTGCTATAAACTTCCCCCTTAGAACTGCTTTTGCTGCGTCCCATAGGTTTTGGGTCGTCGTGTCTCCATTGTCATTTGTTTCTAAGTATTTCTTAATTTCCTCTTTGATTTCTTCAGTGATCACTTCATTATTGAGCAGTGTATTGTTTAGCCTCCATGTGTTTGTATTTTTTACAGATCTTTTCCTGTAATTGATGTCTAGTCTCATAGCATTGTGGTCGGAAAAGATACTTGATACAATTTCAATTTTCTTAAATTTACCAAGGCTTGATTTGTGACCCAAGATATGATCTATCCTGGAGAATGTTCCATGAGCACTTGAGAAAAATGTGTATTCTGTTGTTTTTGGGTGGAATGTCCTATAAATATCAATTAAGTCCATCTTGTTTAATGTATCATTTAAAGCTTGTGTTTCCTTATTTATTTTCATTTTGGATGATCTGTCCATTGGTGAAAGTGGGGTGTTAAAGTCCCCTACTATGATTGTGTTACTGTCGATTTCCCCTTTTATGGCTGTTAGTATTTGCCTTATGTATTGAGGTGCTCCTATGTTGGGTGCATAAATATTTACAATTGTTATATCTTCTTCTTGGATCGATCCCTTTATCGTTATGTAGTGTCCTTCTTTGTCTCTTCTAATAGTCTTTATTTTAAAGTCTATTTTGTCTGATATAAGAATTGCTACTCCAGCTTTCTTTTGATTTCCATTTGCATGGAATATCTTTTTCCATCCCCTTACTTTCAATCTGTATGTGTCTCTAGGTCTGAAGTGGGTCTCTTGTAGACAGCATATATATGGGTCTTGTTTTTGTATCTATTCAGCCACTCTGTGTCTTTTGGTGGGAGCATTTAGTCCATTTACATTTAAGGTAATTATTGATATGTATGTTCCTATTCCCATTTCCTTAATGGCTTTGGGTTCGTTATTGTAGGTATAGTCCTTCTGTTGTGTTTCTTGCCTAGAGAAGTTCCTTTAGCATTTGTTGTAAAGCTGGTTTGGTGGTGCTGAACTCTCTCAGCTTTTGCTTGTCTGTAAACGTTTTAATTTCTCCGTCAAATCTGAATGAGATCCTTGCTGGGTAGAGTAATCTTGGTTGCAGGTTTCTCTCCTTCATCACTTTAATTATGTCCTGCCACTCCCTTCTGGCTTGTAGAGTTTCTGCTGAGAGATCAGCTGTTAACCTGATGGGGATTCCCTTGTGTGTTATTTGTTGTTTTTCCCTTGCTGCTTTTAATATGATTTCTTTGTGTTTAATTTTTGACAGTTTGATTAATATGTGTCTTGGCGTATTTCTTCTTGGATTTATTCTGTATGGGACTCTCTGTGCCTCCTGGACTTGATTAACTATTTCCTTTCCCATATTAGGGAAGTTTTCAACTATAATCTCTTCAAATATTTTCTCAGTCCCTTTCTTTTTCTCTTCTTCTTCTGGAACCCCTATAATTCGAATGTTGGTGCGTTTAATGTTGTCCCAGAGGTCTCTGAGACTGTCCTCTGTTCTTTTCATTCTTTTTTCTTTATTTTTCTCTGCATCAGTTATTTCCACTATTTTATCTTCCACCTCACTTATCCGTTCTTCTGCCTCAGTTATTCTGCTATTGATCCCATCTAGAGTATTTTTCATTTCATTTATTGTGTTTTAAATCGATGCTTGATTCATCTTTAGTTCTTCTAGGTCCTTGTTAACTGTTTCTTGCATATTGTCTATTCTATTTCCAAGATTTTGGATCTGGGAAATAGAATCTTGGATCATCTTTACTATCATTATTCTGAATTCTTTTTCAGGTAGACTGCCTATTACCTCTTCACTTGTTAGGTCTGGTAGGTTTTTATCTTGCTCCTTCACCTGCTGTGTGTTTTTCTGCTTTCTCATTTTGCTTATGTTACTGTGTTTGGGGTCTCCTTTTTGCAGGCTGCAGATTCGTAGTTCCCGTTGTTTTTGGTGTCTGTCCCCCGTGGCTAAGGTTGTTTCAGTAGGTTGTGTAGGCTTCCTGGTGGGGGGGACTAATGCCTGTGTTCTGGTGGTTGAAGCTCGATCTTGTCTTTCTGGTGGACAGGTCCACGTCTGGTGGTGTGTTTTGGGGTGCCTGTGGCCTTATTATGTTTTTAGGTATCCTCTCTGCTAATGGGTGGGGTTGTGTTCCTGCCTTGCTAGTTGCTTGGCATAGGGTGACCAGCACTGTAGCTTGCTGGTCGTTGACTGAAGCTGGGTGCTGGTGTTGAGATGGAGATCCCTGGGAGATTTTCGCTGCTTGATATTATGTGGAGCTGGGAGGTCTCTTGTGGACCCGTGTCCTGAAGTTGGCTCTCCCACTTCAGAGGCACAGCACTAACTCCTGGCTGCAGCACCAAGAGCCTTTCATCCACCCGGCTCAGAATAACAGTGAGAAAAAGTAGAAAGAAATAATTAGTAGAAGAAAGAAAGAGAGATTGAAAGAAAGGAAGAAGGGAAGTAAGGAAGGAAGGAAGAAAGAAAGAAAGGAGGGAGGGAGGAAGGATGGAAAGAAAGGAAAGAAAGGAGGGAGGGAGGGAGGAATGAAAGCAAAAGGAAGAGTGAATGGAAGAAGAGAGGGAGGGAGGGAGGAAGGAAAGAAAGAAAGAAAGACAGGAGGGAGGGAGGGAGGAAGGAAAGAAAAAGAAAGTGGAAAGAAGAAGGGTGGGAGGGAGGGAGGGATGGAGGAAAGAAAAAGAAAGAAGGAAAGGAGGAGCGGAGGGAGGGAGGGAGGAAGGGAAGGGAGGAAAAAAAGAAAGAGCAGGTAAAGTAAAATAGAATAAAGTATGAAATATAGTAGCGTTATTAAAATTAAAAAGTAATTATTGAAAAAAAACACGGACCGAAAGAACCCTGGGACATATGGTGGAAGCAAAGCTATACAGAGAGAATCTTACACAGAAGATTACACATACACATTCACAAAAAGAGAGCAGGGGGAAAAATCAAAAATCTTGCTCTCCAAGTCCACCTCCTCGATTTGGGATAATTCGTTGTAAAAAGAGGAAAAGGGCGAAAAGTCTGAAATCTTGCTAAGTCCACCTCCTTAATTTGGGATAATTCGTTGTAAAAAGAGGAAAAAAAAGGGGGGGAAAGTCTTAAATCTTGTCCTCAAGGTCCACTTCCTCAATTTGGGATGATTCGCTGTCCATTCATGCACTCCACAGACGCAGGGCACATCAAATGGACCGTGGAGCTTTAATCCGCTGCCTCGGAGGCTGCACAGAGAGATTTCCCTGTCTCTGCTCTCACAGCTCCCGGGTCTCAGCCTTGGACCTGGCCCCGCCTCTGCGCGTAGGTCGCCGGAGGGCGTCCGTTCTTCGCTCAGACAGGACGGGTTTAAAGGAGCCGCTGATTCGGGGGCTCTGGCTCACTCAGGCAGAGGGGAGGGAGGGGAATGCCCTCTCCTCGCGCACCAGGCAACAAAAGGGAAAAAAGTCTCTTGCCTCTCCGGTAGCTCCAGACCCTTTCCCCGGACTCCCTCCGGGCTAGCACTAACCCCTTCAGGCTCTCTTCCTGCCGCCAGCCCCAGTCCTCTCCCTGCGCTCCGACTGAAAGCCGATACCCGAGCCTCAGCTCCCAGCCCCGCCCGCCCTGGCGGCCGAGCAGACAAGTCTCTCGGGCTGGTGTGTGCCTGAGGGCACCGATCCTCTGTGCCAAAATCTCTCTGCTTTGCCCTCCACACCCCTGTTGCTGTGCTCTCCTCCGCTACTCCGAAGCTTCCCCCCTCCGCCACCTGCAGTCTCCGCCCTCGAAGGGGCTTGTAGTGTGTAGAAACCTTCCCTCCTTCACGGCTCCCTCCCACTGGTGCAGGTCCCGTCCATATCCTATTGTCTCTGTTTATTCTTTTTTTCTTTTGACCTACCCAGGTATGTGGGGAGTTTCTTGCCTTTTGGGGGGTCTGAGGTCTTCTGTCAGCGTTCAGTAGGTGTTCTGTTGGAGTTGTTCCACGTGTAGATGAATTTCTGATGTATCTGTGGGGAGGAAGGTGATCTCCGCGTCTTACTCTTCCGCCATCTTCCTCCGGCTCCAGTCAAGTAATTTTAAATTGTATCCTGCACATCTTGTAAATTACGCTGTGAAGCTCTGGGTTTTACTAAGATCTTCTGGAGAAGAAAATTTTTTTTTTGTTACTTTTAGCAGGTAATCAATCTGTCTTGCCTTCTGAGGGCAGTGGTTCTGATGTCAGTTCAGTTTTCGAAGCCTTTGCTATGCTGTCTGGGTCTGTTCCTGCATACACCACTAAAGGGTAGTCTGGGACGAGAGGAGTGGCTTATATGGTAGTTCACTTGTCAAAGCATGTGCTTCTTCGGGTGTGTGCTTCAAATTTACAGCTTGGGTGAACCTGAGATTTGTATCCACTCATATATAGAATTAGGGGGTCCCTTTCTTCTCATTCTGTTCTCTGCAGTATTTCTTCCATTCTTTTTGGTTCCCTGAGTCTGCTTTCCTTACTCATCTAGCTGGAAATATGGGGTTTCTCTTAGAGTTGTGACCACCATGACTATTATGCTTGGGGAGAAATGAAGAGGAAAAGAGAAAAATAACAGGAATTACCTCCATACTCTTTGCACAACAGGGACCTATTTTCCTAATTCCTCTATTTGGAGAGGTAAAAACCTATCTCAGAATTTTTCGATGTTCATGCTATTGTGGCAACTATGTGACTGGCCTTGGGGCAGGCTGATAGAGAAAAAAGAGAGGAAAACAGTAGGATTTTCACAATACTCTACAGCTTTTACTAAGCCCTTATTGCCAATCCTTTGGCCAGAAAGATTGGATTTTGTGAGTTTAGTTGTATATGTCCACTGTGCAGTTTCCCTATTTGGCTTACCTTTTGGTCAAAGCCGGAAGACCCAAGTAGAAAGAAAAACATAAAACCAGGAGAGTCATTGTTGCCACATTAGTTGTTCACATTTTCACTCGTTCCCCAATTCACCCACCTGCTTCTGTTGACTATTGAGAGTCCTTAAGTAGTTGCTGTTTTTATTTCGTCTGGAGTTTTACCTCTGATAATTCAGAGCAAGGTCTATACCCCTCCACCAGCAGCTTTTCTATTTTTCTTGCCAGATCAACTTGAGGTTCCTTTACTTTTTGGTGGAGAGCTCACACAGCTTATGGAAGAATGCACAGGAAGTCTGCAAAATGGAACGCAGACTGGAACAGATAAAACAGTCTTCTTTTGAGATCAACCTGGAAACTCCAAGTTGCCCAGGGATTTCTAAAATGATGAGTGTCTAAATGAAAAATCAGTCAGGATATAAAACAGAAGTCTGCAACAAAAATGTTATTAACACAACCTGTTGAAGAGCTAACATACTGCTGAGGGGAGGGAAGGTTTCAGAAGGAGAGCTCGGGAAGTACTGGGTTGGCTGAAATGGTCATTGGCCGAATGACCTTTTCGGCCAACCCAATATACGCCATGTACAGGGCCCAGGGGTATGTGGAAGATGTGGTACCCTGAACCTAAGGCTTAGGTGGTTCTGAACTCTAAAACTACCCTGTAGCTGAATGATCGTTTTTAAAAGCCTGAAAGGTAGATTCCCTCCCCTCAATCGCCAGCATCTCTAAGGGCTTGGAATCTAAAATCAAGGCCTGTTTTTCAGTTCCCTGCACAAAGCAGGCCAAGGCAAGGAGTTGGGTTCCTCTGTGGCCAGTCGCTAATGCTCTATGCCATGGTCATGGTCATGCCTAGCCTTGGGCTTCTGTCTCACTAGTGGCTACAGGGCAAGGGGAACTAGGCACTGGGGTGAAGAAGATGAAGGGCGCGTGCCATGTCGTCAGCACATCTGGGATGTGGCTGCTTACTGTTGGGTGAGGCTTGGCTCGGCCCCTCTCTGCCTAAGCCTCCACTGCCTTGTCTGTAAAGTGGGAACTATGATGCCCATGTTGAAGGGCTGTGGGAGTTGATGAGATCGTGCCCCATCCTGCCCCCACTTCTGCCTCCTCTCCCCTCTGGGCTCCAAATGAGAGTTGCGCTGCAGATTATATTATTGGAAAGAGGTTTTTGTCTTCAGATGTTACACTCTGCCTTTAAAGTATGGCATAGTAAACACCTAAAAGTGCTCCCTTATAGAACCATCGAGCATGATCAAAATCAACATGTATCCTTTACACATAACTGGTATTTCAAAAATGTTGACGCTTACTAAGGTAGAAGAAGACAAGGCATTCCCTGTCTCTATTTTATATAAATTGTTGGTATAATAATCTCTCTTCTCAGAAAACCTTGAAATTAATAGGGCTGGGATGATATTTTATTTCCAAAGGATTGGGTTACTTTTTTATTCAACTTTTAAAGCATAATAATCTCTCTTCTTAGAAAACCTTGAAATTAATAGGGCTGGAATGACTGATTTTCCTACTCTAAAGGACTGGGTTACTTTGTTATTCGACTTTTAAAGCAAAGTCATAACTTCTACTCATTTTCTTCAGACCACACACAGATACCAACAGTATGCTTTGCACTTAGCAGGTACTTACATATTGGTTAAAGTATTGATAATTAATGACCAATATCTGAGTTTTGACTGCTTCATAGATTGAATTGAGAGGATCCACTCAAATATTAACATCAAGAACAAAACAGAAGAGACTGAAAAGCATGGGTTTATTAATTTTCTATATCTTCTAAAGTTCGGTCACTTGGAAATTCAAAATTTGTCAACATATGGGCTTCCCTGGTGGCGCAGTGGTTGGGAGTCCACCTGCCGATGCAGGGGACATGGGTTCGTGCCCCGGTCTGGGAGGATCCCACATGCTGTGGAGCGGCTGGGCCCGTGAGCCGTGGCCGCTGGGCCTGTGCGTCCGGAGCCTGTGCTCCGCAACGGGAGAGGCCACAGTGGTGAGAGGCCCACATACCGCAAAAAAAAAAAAAAAAAAAATTGTCAACATAATTGTTCGTTTGCATCCAATTGAATCCCTGGGATTCCTCGGCTGTGTATATAATACCACTTCCAGCCAAGCTGTCAAGACCAGGTCTGCAGTTTCCAGTTATTAGGGAAGTTCATTGTAAGAAGGGTGAACAGCCTCCAAAACAACAAGTAATTTATCACTATTTCCAGTCTTTAGCCATTTTTTCCTTTATGATGACATACTGCCAAGAAAGATGATTCAGGAACTTTGAGCAGACAGGGAACATTGGCCGGCAATGAGGCTTAGCGTGAGTTGAGCTCCAGGAGAATTGGAAGAGAAAGGGAAGGAAGGACATGAGTATTCACTGAGCGCCTGCACCAGCAGCTTTAGGTAATTTATCTCATGGGCTTCTCTCCACAACAGCCTGTGAGGGAATAAGAAGTGGTATTTCTTGAGGGCTTACTCTGGCCCCAACCCCTTACAGTCATTACCACAGTGAAGTCTCAAAACAACCCATGCCAAGCTATTACATGCATGTTAGAAGTAAAGCTCTACAGGGTGAATATCACACAGCTGCTCAGAAGTGGAACCGGAATTTAGAGGCACTTAATCTAACTTCCAAATTCGAATTTTGAAGTTTCCTTCTCAAAAGAAAAATACATTTTTCTTGTTCAAATAATGTATGCTGATGGCAAAAAATCAATACAGAAAAGCTCAAATATGCAATGCCTTTACATACTTAGAAAAGCAAAAACTCTTTCAAAAGAGAAGCACTGTCATTAATCTATCGACTCTTTCTGGAGGCTTTTTAATGCATGTATGGATGTATTTCTCCCTTTGTTTAGTCATGACAGCATGGACACACTATCCCATAAGTTGCTTTTTATTTTTTCACTTAACTCTATCCTAGAGATCTTTACAGATCAGTGTGAAGTGTTTTAAAGTCTTTTTAACTAGCTGCATCGTGTTCCACTTTATTAATTTATAAAAGTGAATCCATAATTTAACTTGAATAAAGCTCTGAGGTGCTCTCGATTTTGTGCTCCTACAGACAATGGTGAAATGAATCAGCCCTCAAGTGGGTCATTGTGTCTTTCCCTAGGAGTGCTAGTGTCTCTGTAGGAGGTATTGCTGAATCAAAGGTAAAGGGAAGCATTTGTAATTCTGGAAGATACTGACCAATTGTCCTCTCACCCATAGAGTTTAACATGCCTGTTTCCCCATAGCTTTGCCAACAGTTTTCATCAAACTGTTGGAGTTTTGCCAGTCTGATAGGTGAAACCTGGTAAGTCAGTGTAGTTAGAATTATTTCTCTTTTGAATAAAGTTTACCATCTCTTTATGTTTGAGATGAGAGACATTTGTATCTCCTTTTCCATGCATTGCTTATTCATTTTTACTTTATCCATTTTTCTATTGGGCATTCTTCATATATTAGGGAGGTAGCCTTCCGTGATATGAGTTACAAATAGCTTTTCTTAGTTTCTCTCTTCCTTTAACCTTACGTATGGTGTTTCTCCCCATGGAGAAATTTCTATTTTAAGTCGAGTTTACCAGTCTTTTCCTTTATCACTTCTAAATTTGAGTCCTAATTAGAGAGCTCATCATCACTCCAAGGTTACAACTGCCCCATGTTTTTGTCTAGAACTTTGATGGTTTCAGTGCATTTAAATCTTTGATCCATTTGGCAACAATCCCACAGCTTCCATTGAAGCATGCATCTAACTTTATAGATTTCTAAATAGTTCTCCAGTTATCCCAATATCATTTATTGAAACATTTCATGACTGATTTGAGATGTCTTTATCATACTGACTTCAAGCCTCTCTATAGATAGGTCTGTGTGTATGTGTGTATATATATCTCCTTTGGACTTCCTATTCCCTTCCGTCAGTCTATTTATATATTATTACCATGATCTAATAATTGAAGGTTTTAAATATGTTTTAATATCTAGTATGACATTTTCCACCTCCCTCACTCTACCCCATTGTTCTTTTTCAGAGTTTTCCTGGTTATGTTTTCATGTGAGCTTTAGAATCACGTTACCCAGTTGTCTTTTTTTTTCCCCTAAATAACCTTTGGAGTATTTTAATTGGGAAATATTAAACTTATCAATTAGGTTATGGAAAATTCACATCTGTGTCGTGGTGTGTGTTTCCATTTTTTAAAAAATCTTCTTATGTCTTCAGGAGTATTGTAAATATTATCTTAGGAGGCCTACATATTCTCAGTAATTCCTGTTTTGGTTGCTATATTCATGTAGTCTTATGTCATCTATGGGGTTATGTATGTGAAAGCTGATGTTTCTATTCTTATACACCTAATATCTTTCTGAGTTCTCTTATTGGTTATGGTAACTTTTCAGTTGGTTTCATATGGTCATAGCACCTGCAAACAATTTTTCACGTTTCTTTCCAGCTTTTAGAATTATGATTTCTTTTTCTTACACAGTTGTGTTGCCTATACTTCTAGCACATCATCAAGTTCTATTTTTGACTTTAACGGGAATGTTTCTAGTGCTTCCCATTAGGCATAATATTTCCTTTGGGGTTACGACAGAAGTATTTTATCTTGTAACAGACATTTATCTAACACTATTTCATTGCAATTGCAATTTCTAAAGATTAAGAATGGGTATGAATTTTGTCTGTAATATATTAAATACCTTTTTTCCTTTCTTATATAATCTCAAATAAGGAGTTTTGTCATTGATTTCTAAAACTGGGATTGTTATATATCGGCATATATATAATATGCACACACATCTGTATATTGTATTTTCACTATGTAGTATTTTGTAGAATTCTCCACTTACCTCACATAGATCTAGCTCACTGTTCCAATGGCTGCATAATCCATAGTTTGGATATAGCCCATTAATTCAGCCATTCCCATATAGTAGGCATTCATTTTTCCTTTTGTCCCCCTATATAAACATATCTGCAGTAATCATCCTTGTATGTGTAGTCTTAAGTGACTTGTTCTTTTACTTCTAAGGACCATATTCCCAGGGTTGAGAGTGCTGAGTTGAAGGTTGTATATAATTTCAATAGCCACTTTGCTATGCTATTCAAGATCTTACAGCTAGAGCTGGGATTTAATGAGAGCTCTAACCCCAAAGCTCACTAAACCAAACTGCTGTCCGGATGAGAGCCATATAGAAAGCAAATCATAAGAAATGACTCGTAGTGAGATTCCTGCTGTGCTTCATCCAGTGGACAGAATATAAACATCAGGATATTCACTAGAGAGAATCTCTACCCTGCAAGCGTTTGTCTCGGGGAGTCTTTGTAATTAGGTGGGCTTTGGTTTCTGTGACCTTGGATGAGTAATTTTGTCTCTTTTCTGGTAAATGGGAGTAACAGTACCTACCTTACACAGTTGTGAGTTTATAGCCCATAGCATCTAAAGCCCATATCAAGGTGTCTGGATTTTCTTGAAAGAAATAAAATAATCTATTTGAAGTCATCAGTCAGGCCCAAGCCAGATTTTTGCTGTGTGCGTTGAAGGTATCCAGGCTGACAGGAGGCATGAGGCAGAAAGTATAGGGGTTGCTCATCATTTGGATTCTTGGGCCGGGAGAGGCCTTCAGAACTGTGACCAGGGTGGGAATTCCTAGGCTATAGGGACCCAACAGCACTTCCTCAGGGCAGCCCCTGCTGATTCATGATTGACAGAAAGCCAGTGAGGGTGGGGCGGGGGTGGAAAAGGAAGAAGAAATGGGCAAGGGAACAGAAAAGGAAGAGACAGATGTGCTCAAGACATTGTATTGATTTCCTATTGCTGTTACAACAGATCACCACAAATTTAGCGACCTAAAGCAGCACAAGTCTATTACCTTACCGTTTGGAAGGTCAGAAGTCCAAAATCAGTTGTACTGGGGTAAAGTGAGGTGTAGCAGGGCTTGTTCTTTCTGGAGGCTCTAGAGGAGAATGTTTCCTTGTCTTTTCTACCTTCTAGAAGCTGCCTGCCTTCCTTGGCTCATGACCCTGCCTGCAAAGTGCATCATTCCAACCTTTGGTTCCATTGTCACATCACCTTTTCCTTCCATGACCCTACTACCTCCCTCTTCAAAGGACCCTTATGATTCCATTGGGTCTACCTGGATAATCTAGGACAACCTCCCCATCTCAAGACTCATCCCCTTAATCACATCTGTAAAGTCCCTTTTGCCATGTAAGGTGGCTGAGTCGCAGGTTCTGGGGTGGGGACACGGGCATCTGTGGAGGGGTGCATTACTCTGCCTGCCACAGACATACATATACATAACCTGTGACACCAACACACCCACTTACTGCTCTTGGAGGCTCGCCTTAATGATGAAGAGCACCGGGTCTCTTCATCTGCTTTCTCTCTTCATCCCTAAAGAACTTCATTTTTGCTTGGCTAAATCCTCCTCTTCTGCCCACAGAGAAAAGATACGATCCATTCTGTTGCCTTCTTACTGTAAGAGGGAAAGTCTGGGAAGAAGATGGTCATCCTCCTTAGCCCCTAATGCCAGAAGTGGCCACATTGAAGTCCTGAGTAGCAGAAATATTTTCATTTTCAACTCCTTAAAACAGAACAATTAAGGAGAAAGGGAAAAGAGAGGGGAAAAAACAGAAACAAAGCTTTTGAAATCATAAATGAGAAAGAACTTGGGTTTCAAGAGGGTTTCTAGAAAAACAAAAACAAGGCATAGATTCATTGATTCTGCCTCAGGTGTTTTCTGTAATGCAGTAAAACCATCCCAGGTGTCTCCTAAATGCACTTACCTGTGGGCTAGAAAGTTCACAGGCAGGGTAGGGAGGGTATATGTTCCCAGAGCAGCTCTGCTGACTTTAAGAGTTACCCTGAGGCAGGGATTAGAGCTAGCACCCTTGTCCTTGCCTTCACCCCTAGGGAAGGTGGCTTCTCTGTTCCTCTCCATGCCTTGCAGCTTGTTTGAGTAGTCAGGATCAGTCAGGGGCCCAGTGAGATTCTGGGAGAGAGAGATGAGAGAGTGGGGGAGGAAAAGAAGTATGAGAGAAAGACAAATCTCTTGGCTCTAGCCCTCCTGCATGTGTTGAAAACATCTTTTAGACTGATCTTAATTAGAACTCTTTATCTTGAGGAAGAAACTTAATACAGTTTCCAAAAATCATAATCTTTGCCAAATGATGTTCATTCTGTGGCCTTCCCCAAACAAGTTTCCATGCATTTACTATCAGAATAAAGAAATTTCCTTTTGAAACAGTGCACCTCAGATTGGGACTTGAACCCACTCGGCCCGGACTCAAACCCGGCCAAAACCTACTGTCTTACAACTGAGATCACACACCTCGTTTCAGAACTTAATGAAGCTCAGGTTCTTGATGTCTCGTTGCAGAAAGAATTCAGTGAGAAAAAAAGTGATAAGTGGATTTATTTAGGCAAACACACTCCACAGACAGAGTGTGGGCCATCTCAGAAGGCGATGGGCCATCTCAGGGTATGGGATTGTCAGTTTTTATAGGGGTGGGTAATTTCATATGCTAAGGAGTGGGAGAAGTATTCCAGCTATTTCAGGAAAGGACAGGGATTTCCAGGAATCATCGGTCTTAGAACTGTCATGGCACCTGTGGGTGTGTCATCTAGTTTGCTGATGTGTTACAGTGAGCGTATACTGAGGCTTAAGGTCTGGTGGAAGTTTTGTCCGCCATCTTGGACCCATTTGGTTCTAATCAGTTTATGTCATGTCCTTGGGCTATGTCATTCTTTCAAAGGTTGTGCCCTGCCCCCTTCCCTCCTGTTTCACTTTTTTCCCCCTTTCTCAGTGTAAGTTTTTCACATTTTCTTGATCTTGTTTCCTATGGTCCTTTTACCCTGCAACACGGTGTGTACCTGTGCATATGTGTAAGAAATGAAGAAAAATTAATAAACTAGCAAGAGGTTTGGAGGGCAAGTTGTAAAAAGGAGGGTGAAGAGCTAAATTTACATAACCTAGAAAAAGAAGGCTCTGGAGGAACAAGATAAAGTTACACTTCACAGAAACAATATAAATGAAGGGAGGGAATTATTCAGAGTCTCAGAAGATGGCAGGACAGAAGGGCTGGCTCCAAGCCAAGGCTGGAAATTTGGGAAAGGGAGTCATGGATGGTCAGTGCAGGAGACCCGAGGGAGTTCATGATGTAGGGACCACTGCTCACCACCCCACCGCCCCCCATTTCCAGCTCGCATCAGATGGACATGGGGATCCAGCAAGGTCACATGTTCAGCTGAGCAGGTCCACGTGGAGCTTTCCCACCCACAGCTCCCTCCTGGACTGGCAGGGACTCTGGCTCTGATAGGGACAGTGGGGTCAGAGAGAGGGATTTTGTCTCCAACTTCCTCTGAAAGTAACTTTAGAGAACCAGATTTCCCTCCCTGAACACAGAAATAATTGCCAGCATAACACTCTACTTACTTGCGTTCATTTTTATATTCTATCTTGCTCCGTTTAATTTCTGATCATTTGCAGCTGTTTTAATGCTTGTGAAGTCTTCTGTCTAGCCAAGAAAGGAGGACAACCCTTTTTTTTTTTTTTTTTTTTTTTTTTTTTTTTTTTGCGGTAGGCGGGCCTCTCACTGCTGTGGCCTCTCCCCTTGCGGAGCACAGGCTCCGGAGCACAGGCTCAGTGGCCATGGCTCACGGGCCCAGCCGCTCCGCGGCATGTGGGATCTTCCCAGACCGGGGCACGAACCCGTGTCCCCTGCATCGGCAGGCGGACTCTCAACCACTGCGCCACCAGGGAAGCCCCGAGGACAACCCTTTTTACTCCGAGCTTGATAGCGTGGACGTCTGCTGGCTGGTTAAAGGGGCTCAGTGCTGCCAATACCTGTGGGGCATTGAGTGGTGAATGAAAGGCAAGGGGTCGAGGCTCTACTTCTACCATCATGTAGTTCTCTGTAGCTGCTGTGTTATTGTGGTTTGTATTAAGATAAATATTGATTTGCAACTCTATTTCTGGCGTAGAGCTCCTAAAACACTTGGAATTTCCTCAATGAAAAAAGCCACAAACGTGTTTTTGTTATGTTAATGAGGTGACTTTTGACCCCACTTTAGGATGGGAGCTGGTTGCCAGGAGAACCAATCTCGTCATTAGAGGGTTGGAACTTTCAGTCCCATCCCTGACCTCCAGAGAGGGCCTAGAGGTTGAATCAGTTGCCAGTGGCCAATGACTGAATCAATCATGAGTAGGTAATGACGCCTCTACAAAAACCCCAAGATGCAAAAGGACAGTGCTGGAAGAGCTTCCAGGTTGGTGAACACAGGGAGTACTGGGAGAACTGGGAGCTTGGAGAGGGCATGGAAGCTCTAAGCCCTTTCTCTATACCTTGTCCTACATTTCTTCTGTCTGGCTGTTCCTGAGTTATATCCTCTTATAATCAACAAGTGTTCTAGTAAGTTAAAGATATTTCTCTGAGTTCTGTGAGCTTCTCTAGCAAGCTAATCAAACTCAAGGAGAAACTTGTGGGAAGCTCTGATTTATAGCCAGTCATTCAGCAGCACAGGTAACCTGGGCTTGTGACTGGCGTTGAAGTGGTGGAGGGAGGGGCAGTCTTGGAAGACTGAGCCCTGGATCTGTGGAATGTGTTGCTGTCTCTGGGTAGGTAGTGTCAGAATGGAGTTGAATGGTGGGATACCCAGTTGTCCTGGAGAATTACTTGCTCTGTGGGGGTAAAACCCTCCCCAGAGAATTGCTCATTGGTGTGGGAAACCCCACCCACACTCCTCCATTGAAATTGGTACCAGAACACTTTCAGCTGTGTAACAAATGACCACAAACTTAGTGACTTAAAGCAACAAATTTTATCTTAGTTTCTATGAGTCAAGAATCTGGGCGTGGCATAGCTGGGTCATCTTCTTCTGGGTTTCTTCATAGCTGTAATCAGGGGGTTAGCCCAGGATCTCTAGAAGACTGTAATCAAGGTTGGGTCTGGCCACATCATCTCAAGGCTTAAGTGAGGGTGGGATCTGCTTCCAAGCTTCTTCAGTGGTTGCGGGCAGGACCCAGTTCCTCACCAGCTGTTGGCCTGAGGGCTACAGTTCCTCTCTCGCTGTTGGCCAGACACCACCCTCAGTTCCTTGCTACATAGGCCTCTCCAATGTGGGAACTTGGTTCATTAAAGTGAACAAGCCAAGAAGGCAAGAGAATGTGCATGGGTACTAGAGAGAGAACGCAAGCAAGACAGAAGTCAGTCTCAGATAACCTAGCGTAGGAAGTGACTTCCTTCCATTTTTTTCTGTGTTGTTTGTTAGAAACAAATCACTAGATCTGCCCCCCACACAAGGGCCGCATATTATATAGGGAGTGGACAGCAAGAGGTAGGGACCATTGGGAGCAATTTTAGAAGGCTGACTGTGACAACCTTCCCCAGATGAGTGGCCTTGGGTCTTGGTTTAATATCATAACACAAGGAAAATTTTAAAGGGGGTTGAACTAAATCAGGGCAGCAAATTCAACTGCCTGCTAGAGCCTGGGAGGTCACATTAATCTGTGACATGGGTCACATGTGAGGTGATGGGCCCTGATAGGGCCTGATGAGCTATACTTGCTCTGCTAGGCCTATAGTATTCAAAATCCAATCTCTTAAAAAGATCAGTACTGATCAGAAAAGAATGCAGTCCAGATAACATCTGCAGATCACCAGTCTGACACAATTCCAGCTATCATGTTGTTCTAAATGGATGGCACATAGTAGGGATGCTATTTTTTTCCCTTACCCTCTCCTATCAGAGCATCTTCCATCTGGCCAAAGCAAATGATAAAGGTTCTCATGCAGGTCATAATTCCCGGCTCTTGGGTAGAACCAAACAGCAATAATGACCCTAAAGAGGAATGTTTGGTCAAAACACAGAGTGGTTCTTGTTAAACAAGTGAACATTTGTTACCAAAGAGAAGGTAAGCTGGCCACCTGGTTCTCCTGGTCCACATCCAGCTCTAGTTGTCCATTCTCACCAAAATAACCAGCAGGTGCATTGTCTAAAAGAAGGTTGAGTCAAGACAATACTTTTGGATGATAGAATGTTCAATAAATTATTATTGCTTCAACAAATGTTAAGTACCTGCTCTGCCTGGAGGTGCATTAGCTCTGACGATGCCAAGATGAGTAAGACCTGCTTCCTCAAGTTCTCCCAGTCTGTGGAGGACACACTGACAATACAGTGTGACTTGTGCCATAGAGAAGGACAGATGGGAGGGGACAACTAGGTCTGTGCGGGGTAGTTAGTGATGGCTTCAGAGTAGACAGTGATGGGTCTCTCTCCAAAAGGTGTAACCCTTAGCTCCCATTTTTGCTTTTGATGTCAAAATGTTTCACAGTGGGATTACCTCATTAATCCTCCTAACACTCTAGGATTGCAGAAAGACACAGGTATTATTCTGCCTGATAGAGAGCTGAGCAGGGACCCAACAATATAAAGTAAAATTCCCCCTAAATACCACCACAGTGCCTAACAAGATCCCAAGGTAGGGGTATAATCTAGTCTCTGGCAGGAGTTGGTTTGCTTAGCCCTGCTGTTCTTGCTTGAGGAGCTGGTTTGAAATCATATTACTCACGGCATTTACACATTGCTGCTTTGGGATTAACTAGCATTGAAGTGGCTAGTAATAGAAACAATTGTAACAGTGCTGTACTTTTTTATACAGTGTTTTTAAAATTTCTTATTTGATAGCAACAAAGAGGTCTGAGTTTAGAAGAACGCATTATATTCTTTCATCAAGCCTTAAAATGGTCCAAATTCAAAGTTCTTATAGGGATCCTCTAAAAATATTACTGAAGCACTACATCTAAGATACAGTGCTTATAAGGAATGTATGATTACTCAATTTTAGATCTAAGTCACTTTCTGTTCTTGTAATATGCTATTTGAAAAATGTAAAAAAAAAAAAAAAAAAAGTTTTTTCTTCCCTTTCTCCTGCCTCAACTCTTCCTAACCCAGGTGCTATTTGTAAAGTGACTGTTCTGTCATTACATACCCGACTATTTCCAAAAAAATGTGCATATTAAAATTATGTAGGAAATTGCTTCAATTCTCGGCCTCACTTTGTGTCTATCAATGAACCCAAAGTGCTGCTTTTCTATGATCAGAGGGAAGGAAAAAAGTTCTGTGTATTTATTCATCTGGGAGCTGTATAATCAGTCACTCTTTCTATCAGCCCTGAAAGGCAGTTCAAACAGCATCTATTCAGATTGGAGACCAATTAAATAATTATCAAAAGCATCAGGAAGACAGCAAGGATAAAACTCAGAGGAGCACATAGAATCTGACAGGAAAACATAATTGCCGTTTTGAATTTTTCCCTCTCACCATTTATTAAACCAGAAACTTCCATGGACCTCTGCATATCAAACAGGGCCTTGGGCTGCTATTTTTGAATGCACCAACCTCCCTGAGCACAAAGGAGTTTCCTGGGGGTTTGCAGGCTTAGAAGTAGATGCATTTTTTTTTTTTTTCCCCCAGTTAACCTGCCAGGCCATTCAGACTTGCAGAAATGAGCCCTTGGTTCAGGCCTGGGTGAGTCCTGCATTCTGGCTGCCTATATATGAGGAGTTTGCTCCTTTGAACTCTGCCTACCAAACCCCCTCTTCCAGGCTGATGTGGCTGTCAGCTTCTGGATGCTCAGGTAGAATGGTATATGTGGTCCTTGTTTTCTATAGGTTTGTTTCTTTGCTTTGATTCCTCTTCATTCTGTTTCTGCCTTGATCCAAGAAGCAAACTGGGGAAAATCTGAGCCAGTACCTTCTGAAAATGAACGAAAACCAGGCTCCTCCATCCTGTGCACCTGGCTGGGGGTCCTCATGGGGCTGCCCCGAGGGCTGGCCATTATCTTTCCGCCTCCCCATTATCAAGGCAGAAAGAAGGCAGAGTGCAGCCATCCTGCTGCAAACAAGCCCCATACATTCACCCTTGTTTGAGAAACAAATGCTCAGCAATTGGCTTATTCAGAGTGGGTTTGGAACTCATCATCTGTCTCCAAAAATGGGAAATCTCTGAGGTGGCCCAGCACAAAAGGATGCAAATGATAACGGGTCAATAGCAGATGCCGAATCATGGAGTGGGAACAAAGAGCATTCGTAAGCTTTGTGTTCTGGTGTCTCCTACCAACGGTGCCTCTTTCTTCCCACGTCATTTTCCATTTCAGCCATTCCTGTTTTCACGTCCGAGGGAGGCATGCGAGGGGGATCTGGACTGATTTCCTCTTGAGGTTTTCTGCCCTTGGATTGAAGTGGGCCTCTTCTGTTGCTTTGCAGAATAGTGATATGCGTCTACAAAGCTTTGTAAGAGCCACACCATCCTGCCTTGTGTCGCAGAGATGTCTATATTTTCATGCTGAGTGGGAGTGATGAAAAGTTTGATGAAAAGTTTGCAGAAAAACTTGGAATCCTAAACAAAGAAAATGTGGGCTTGCCAGCGTTGTCACTGACCCTGAGCTTGAAAGCAAGATGCTAGATCTATGATTTTTATTAAGTTGAGATCATTCTCTGCTGTCTGAAACCAAGGGGAAACTGTGTACACAAATACATACCCATACCTCCCTCCTCTCTCCAAGTGAGGGGGAAGCAAAGTTTACCAGCTGGGAGGTCCAGCCTCCTCTGAAATGCAAGAGGAGAAAAGTGAATCTTGGGCATTTAAATGAAAGTGCAGATACAATACCACTGAACGTGTCCAACTCAGTCAATATAGGGGCAGGTTTTCTTTCACATGGAATAATAACAAATATATAATGAAGACGGTGTTCCAAGGACTCGTCTAAGAGCTTCATAGTATTACCTTATTTGACCCTCTTATTACTGTGAGACACCTGCTCTGATTATCCTGTTTCTCACATGAGAAAATTAAGCACAGGGAACTTGAATGAATCGTTCAAGCACACAGAGATAAGCATGGGAAAGCTGGCACAGGACCCCAGGAAAAGTTGCTCCAAACCTAGCTCACAACCAGGGGGCTTTATCAGCTAGAACTAGACAGAGGCAGATATTAACAGAAAACAGTAAATAACAGGAGCCAGTACACACGTAGATTTATTTTCTGTTTCTCTCTGGTAATAAGAATCTGGAAGTAGCCAATCCAGATATAACTACTCTCTGTCACTGGGGCTCCGGTTCCTTCTTACATTTCTGGGTCACCATCCTAACTTCACGCCCACCTTTGATCCTTAAGTTCACTTTATGATACAAAAATGTGTTTAGGACCTCAGCCGTCATATCCTGTTCCATGAAAGCAAAGAGGAAGGGAGAAAGGTCAAAATGTACTTGAGCAGCTGTCTGTTCCTCCTTTAAGGAGTTTCCTGAATCCCCCCCACACACACACTTCTGCTTAGGCTTCATTGCTTGGAACTTGACAGGTGGCCACACCTATCTACAAGGGACTGGGACGTTTGACTTTCAGAGTACATTGTCACCTCGAATATAATTAAAACTTTATTTTCAAAGAAGGGAAGGATGGATATTGGTAACAGCAGAGTGAGCCAAAGGGCCCATGGGCTTTACCTTGAGATCTAGATACAGCAGTCATGGAGACTTGGGCTCATCTCTACTGTCTGCTTGTGTCCTTGCTCCTCTGATTATCATGATAGCTGCGGAGGCTCCTGGGAATACATCATAGCATGTCCCAAACTGAGCTTCAGACCCCTGGGTGGGGTTAAGTGTGGAGGACCTCAGAAGCCTCTCAGAAAATGGGAATTCACCAAGAGGAGGAAGGCATCTGTGCGTCTGGGTGGGAGGTGGGCACGGCAGCTGGTACTAAGATCCTCTCTGACTCACCTACTCTGTTGGTTTGTCCACCTTGGGGACAAAGAGGTTTCTGCCTATAAACTCAAGTGCGACTGTATTATTAAACTCAAACGTGTCGGGACATAAACAGCTCTGCTGTGGAGCTCCGTCTGAATGTAAGGCAGAGGGAGGAAGCTACTTCTTATTTTTCAAATCACTGAATTGTTGAGATGACTTGAGGATGAAGCATATGGCAGCCAGGGTTATCTACAGGGATGTGCACCCATGGAGGCAGCCACGGAAGGCAACATGGTAGGCATCAGAGGGACAGAGAACAATGTCAAGTGATGGCTAATCCTCGATGCCCTGCCAAGTGACCGGTCGGGGGCTCTTTTCATGGGGCTGGAAATTATGTCTTGGTCTGGTATTAGAGTTAGTAACATGAAGACTTAACTGTTAATGTCATTTATTCATAAACATACTGAGGCCTGGGGATATTCGAGTTACACTAAGTTCACACAGGCTTCAGCGGAGTTATTTTTTGCTCAAACACCAAATCCTGAGGCTGGAAAACACAACTCAGGTGAAACTAATGTAACCCCCTTTCTTCCCCGCCCCTTCTAAATTCCCCTGCTCGATTTCATCCAAACTCAAATGGAAAGCAGTCCATAGAGGGAAAAAACAGGAGAGAAAAGACAGAAAAGTCAGACAGCAAGAATGCAAGAAAGAAGAGAGGGAAAGATGAAGCAAGAGAGGGAGAAAGAAAAGGTAAAAACAGGCAGGAAAGAAAAGATACAAACTCTCAAAATTGTAGTCAACAGTAGAACTAGCAGTCATGGCAGTAATAAAAATACTGAAGGTCTTTTATTTTCGGGATGGGCATTTATGGAAGTTGTGAGAAAATGGGCTGTGGTCAGGTATTAGAAAGCATACTCATTCTCATAGATCAATTAGTGATGTCGGAATATTAGGCAGTACGGCTTTGAAAATGTCGTTGGTGACTGTTGGATGTTAGAGTTCCAATGACGCTGAGCACTATAGTTGAAGAGCATTCAAAAGGAGAGTGAGTCCTGACTCTCAGGTCCCACTCCAATATCTTAGGGTCCTAGCTAACTCCCTCTGTGAGAGAGCGGTAACTCTTCCTGCCCTGCTTAGCTCCCAAGGATGTTGTGAAGGTCAAATTAGGAGGTGATGGTTAAAGTGCTTTATAAACTTAAGTTTCATAAACATATCAGTTCCTTAGCAGAGATTTGAAGACCTAAGCTGAGTGCAGTGAGGCTCAAGTCCTTAGAACTTACTTGACCATCATTTTCACTCAGGATTGTGTAGATGGTATGGATGAGCTTTATCAAAAGAAAGGGACAAAGCATGTTTCCTGACAAGGCCACATTCTGAAAGGTAGTATTTGAGGACAAAGAAGGTGGCCTTTTGACTTCAAGCCTGACAAACGGGCCCCAAGGTAATATCCTCTCGCCATTTTAGAAGACATCATTTCAGAGACTGTCTCCTAACCATACTGTACGGGACATCTCTAAAACATGCATACATACACAGATTTCTGATTCCAAGAGTGGGAAATTAAGTTATTTGGACCAAAACTTTAGGTGAAAACAACTTAAGTTTTTAAAATTTCTTTAACAAGAAACACCTCCTATGACAGAAAGGAGCTACCACAACACAGTTTAAATGAAAACGGAACTTAAAATTAAGAGCCTTAGCATCAGTCACTTTTCTAGGCATTTAACTGTTCTGGCCATTTAAACAAATATTGTCACAAATCAAGAGGGAGAGAAGTTAAGGTGGCCACATCCCTTTTGGACCCCAAAGGAAAACTTTCAGTGTAAGTGGGAACCAGAAGTAAACCACCTCCTGCTGCAGTGTTGCAGGAGAGAATGCCTTGATGATAGAGCAAGAGGGAAAAAATGTCCGTAAGTTGTGGCCACACCCCATTCATGCACAGATTTGCAACAGGTTGATCCATGGAATCTCAAGTCATCAACTTATTTTACATGATTGGTGACAGATAGTACCCCCAAATAGGAGTAAGTAAATACAAGTTCTCTTTAAAAGAAGACACTTACTCTAGGCTTCAAAAAAATAAAAAAGTCCCCATAGAGAAAATAATTCAAGGGCAATAAACATTACACAGTCAAATATAACTGAGCACTGAGGAAATAAAGCATCATAAGTGAGAATCAGAAACCCAGCAAATGAAAGAAACAGCCCCCTGAAGACTTCGTATGTTGTAATTATAGAACACTGTAAGCATAATTACTTGATAACCAGTGTATAAATAAATAAAAGATAAACTTAGAAGTTTCTACAAAGAACATTGAAGTATAAAAGGGAACCTACCATATTAGGAAAAAAACACAATAGGCCTTCTGTAAAGAAAAGATAGAATAGACAAAAATAAAACCTCAAATGATGGGTAAAAATTAGTACTGAAAAAAAGCTGTGAAGAAAATTGCCAGGATGCAGTACAGAAAATAAAAAATGAGAAATAGGGAAGAGAGTTAAGAAATCAGAAGGATAAAGTGAGAAAGTGTAACCTATGCTTCATCAGTTCTAGGACAGGAGAAAAATAATGGGGAGAGGGCGATATTAAGACATGATTGTGGGGCTTCCCTGGTGGCTCAGTGGTTAAGAATCTGCCTGCCAGTGCAGGGGACACAGTTTCGAGCCCTGGTCCAGGAAGATACCACATGCTGCAGAGCAACTAAACTCATGCACCACAACTACTGAGCCTGCGCTCCAGAGCCCGTGAGCCACAACTACTGAGCCCACGTGCCTCAACTACTGAAGCCCGCACTCCTAGAGCCCGTGCTCCACAACAAGAGAAGCCACCGCAATGAGAAGCCTGCGCACCACAACGAAGAGTAGTAGCCCCAGCTCACAGCAACTAGGGAAAGCCTGCACACAGCAATGAAGACCCAATGCAGCCAAAAATAAATAAATAAATTTATTTTTTAAAAAGACTTAATTGTAAAGGAGTTCCTCAAACAATGGCACCAATCTGCATTTTCAAGAAGCCCAGCAAATCCAAAAGTGATAGTAAAAAAGCTCTATACTTGGGTATACCATGGAGAAACGGCAGAAGACCAAAAACGAAGAGAAGCTGGTAGGCGGGGGGAAAGGAAAAGTCATCTTCAAATGAGCAACAGTTCATGGCCACAAGGGAACCCAAAAGTCAGTGCAATAATATCTCTAATGAACAGAAAGAAAATATCTCCAACCTGGAACAGTAAACAATACACAAAAATCTTTGAAGAATGAGTGATGGTATAAAAAATGTTTTTAGGCAGACAAAATTAAGATCACTATTCAAAGATTCTCACTACAAGAAATTTTAAGAGAAAGTTTATTTTTTTGAGATACAGTTTACACATAACATTTAGGTATAAAGCATGTTGGTCTGTTATGTTTATATGTTGCAATATGATTACCACCATTAGCTAACACTTCTATCATGTCATATAATCATTTCTTTCTTTGTGGTGAGAAGAATTAAGATCTAGTCTCTTAGAAACTTTAAACTTTATAATACAGTATTGACAATAATCATAATGCTATTCATTAGACCTCCAGAACCTATTTATCTACTAGTTGTAAGTTTGTACCCTTAAACAACATTTAACCCTCTAGCACCTAGTAACCACCATTCTGGTCTCTGTCTTTATGAGTTCAACTTTAGATCCCAGTCATAAGTGAGATCATATGGTATTTGTCTTTCTCCGTGTGACTTGTCTCATTTAGCCCAATGCCCTCAAGGTCCATCCATGTTGTACCAAATGGCAGAATTTCCTTCTTTCTCATGGCTAAATAATACCCCGTTGTGTATGTATGTATATGTGCGTGCACATGTGTGTGTGTATATATATGTGTATATATATATATATATATATATATGACTTATCCATTCCTACATTGAGCAGATGTTTAGGTTGTGTACGTATCTTGACTGTTGTGAATAATGTTACAATGAGCATGGTGTGCAGATACCTCTTCAAGGTAGTGATTTCATTTTCTGTGGCTATACACCCAGGAGTGGGGTTGCTGCATCATATGGTAGCTCAGTTTTTAATTTTTGAAGCAGTATTATACTATTGTCCATATGACTGTACCATCTTACATTCCCACCAACAGTATATAAGGGTTTCCTTTTTACCACATCTTTGCCATTTGTTGTCTGTTATCTTTTTGAGGATAGTCATCCTAACAGATGTGAAGTGACATCTCACTGTGGTTTTGATTTGCACTTTCTGATGATTAATGCTTTTGAGCATCTTTTTATATACCTATTGGCCATTTGTATATCTTCTTTGGAAAAATGTCTATTCAGGTCCTCTGCACCTTTTTAAATTGGATTATTTGCTTTTTGGCTATTAAATTGTATGAGTTTCTTTATACATTTTAGATATTAACCCTTTATCCAGTAGATGGTTTGCATATATTTTCTCCCATTCTCTAGTTTGACTTGTCAATTTATTGTTTTCTCTGCTGTACAGAAGCTCTTTAGTTTAATGTAGACCCACTTGTTTTTGTTGCCTGTGTTTTTGGTGTCTCATCCAAGAAATCATTGCCAAGACCAATGTGAGGATTTTTTCCCCTATGTTTCTTTCTAGGAGTTTTATGGTTTGGGGTCTTATATTTAGATCTTTGATCAATTTCAAATTTTGGGGAGTGGTATAAGAAAGGTGTCCAATTTTATTCTTTTGTGGATATCCAGTTTTCCCAAAACTATCTATTGAAAAGACATTCCTTTCCCCATTGTGTGTTCTAGTATCCTTGTCAAAGCTTTGCTGACCACATATGCGTAGGTTTATGTGTGGGTCCCCTATTCTGTTCCACAGATCTACTGGCCTGTTTTTATTCCAATATCTTACTGTTTTGTTTACTATTGTTTTAAAATACAGTTTTATAATATAGCTTTAAATCAGGTAATGTGATGCTTCCAGTTTTGTTGTTCTTTCTCAGAATTGCTTTGGCTCTTTGGGGTCTCTAGTGGTTCCAAACAATTTTTTTAAACAGTGTTTTCTTTTTCTGTGAAAAATGCCATTGGAGTTTTCATCAGGATTGCCCTAAATACTAGATCACTTTGGGAAATCTATTTTTACAATATTAATTATTTCAATCCAAGACCGTGGAAGACTTTTCCATTTATTTGACTTCTTCAGTCTCTTTCATCAATGTCTTATACTTTTCAGTGTACAAGTCTTTCACCTCCTTGGTTAAATTTGTTGATTTTGATGCTGTTATAAAAGGGATTGCTTTCTTAATTTCTCTTTCAGATAGCACATTGTTAATATATAAAAATGGAACTGATTTCTGTATGTCGATTTTGTATCCTGCAACTTTACTGAGTTCATTTATTAGCTCTAAGAGTTTTTTTGTGGAGTCTTTAGGGTTTTCTACATACAAAGTCACGCCATCTGCAAACAAAGATAATTTTACTTCTTCCTTCCTGATATGGATTCCTTTCTTCTTCCTTAATTCCTCTGGCTAGGACTTTCAGTACTACGTTGAATAGAAATGGTGAGAGTCAGCGTCCTTGTCTTTCTTGTTCCTCATCTTAGAGGAAAAAAAGAATTAACTTTTCACCATTGAGTATGATATTAGCTGTGGGCTTGTCACCTATGGCCTTTATTATGCCAAGGAGTGTTTCTTCTATACCCAATTTGTTGATCATTTTTACCATGAAAAGATGTTGTATTTTATCAAATGCTTATCCTGTATCTGTTGAGATGATATGATTTTTATTTTTTATTAATATGGTATATCATTTATTGATTTGCATATGTTAAACCATCCTTACATCTCAAAGATAAATCCCAGTTGATCATGGTGAATGATCCTTTTAATGTGCTGTTAGATTCAGCTTGCTACTTTATTAAAATTTTTTGCATCTATATTCATCAGGGATATTTGTCTATAATTTTTTCTTGTGATGCCCTTATCTGGCTTTGATATCAGGGTGATGCTGGCCTTGTAAAATTAGTCTGATAGTGTTTCCTCTTTTTCAGTTTTTTTGGAGGAGAAGGACTGGTATTAATTCTTCTGTAAGTGTTTAGTAGAATTCACCAGTGAAACCATCTGACCCTGGGCTTTTGTTTGTTGGGAGGCTTATCTGGCCCTGGGCTTTTGTTTGTTGCGAGGCTTTTGATTACTGATTCAATCTCTTTGCTTGTTATTGGTCTGTTGAGAATTCTATTTCTATTTACCCCAGAAATGATGGATCAGAGCCACAGCCTGGGATCTAGGGGGTTAGGGCTCAGGGCAATAGAGGCTGCCGTGGTAATGGTAAGACAAAGCCTTGACATAGAGCAATGTGGGGCATAGAGCAGTAGCAGCTCTTACCCTATAAATGGTGAGGTGTTGTGGTGTCCTAAGCCTGGAGAGCAGGGCACAACAGCAACTGGGGCCCCTGAGGGCAGTTCTCACCACAGCTACAGTTCTAGCCTCAGAGAGTAGATTCAGTCAGTGGGACTCCAGGGCAGCTCCATCAGCTGGGATCAACACTGGTGAAGACTGTGGTAGACTTCTGCAGCAAAGGTTGCAAGCATTCACAGTGGTGAGGTTTGCTGGGGTTCTCTAGCTCTTCTTTTCCCTGTGGGGTGAAATTCCTCGGAGGGAATCCTTCCTGGTATAGAGCTGCTCTTGACTGGGGGATGGAGTGATATAGGTGATATACCTCCTGCACTTTTCTATGCAGCCATCCTTAATTTTTGAGCTCCGTGGAGTTTTTGCTACTGCTTCTTTGTAGTCCAGGGCTTTCCTTGAGATTTTTTTTTTTAGCTAGTATTTTGTTTATTATTTTGTGTTTGTTTTGTTTTTGTGCTTGTTTTTGTTTTGTGGGGGAGATCTTACTTAAGAGATAACCTTCTGACAGAAGGAAAATGATCTAAAATGGGAAGTCTGAAATACAAGAAAGAATAAAAAGAAATAGAGAAAAAAATGTAAGTATATGATTATACCTAAAAGAGCTCAGATTGAATAAAATAATGACAATGTCATATAAATTTTAAAAGAAACAGGTACAAGTAAAATACAACAATAGCATATAAGGAAGGAGGGAAGAGAATTCTTCATAGATTTTGGGAGCATAATAATGGTATTAACTTCAAATTTTAATGTTAGTTATTTAATATTTGTAGCAAGCACAAAAAATTGGAGAAATAAAATTTACAACTGCCGTTGTAGCAAGCAGGAAAAAAGTGGAATGAGAAAAAAAAATCAATCCAAAGAATAAATGGTATGAGATTAAAACAAAGAAACCATAGAATAGGCACACAAAAAAATTGAAATCACAAAAAAAAAGATAGATTTAAAACATGTGTGTAACTAATTACATTAATATAAGTGGATCAAATCTTCCAATTAATAGACAAATATTGTAGGCAGGATAGAAAATGAAAATAACAGCAATAAAATCTATGTGTCATTCTCAAGCCACATACCTAAAATATCAGAACCAGGAATGTCAAAAAATAAAAGGATATGTAAATACTAAAATATAGTTGATTATGCTACTTCTATATTAAATAAATTTTAAGGCAAAATATATTGCTAGAGATAAATAGGATCCTTCATAAATGGTTCAATTCATCAGGAAGTTATTCTACACTGTTTAAAATGTACATTTATGTTATAATTTATCTTCAAAATATAAAGCAAAAGTTGACAGAATTACAAGAAGACATAACAAATTAACAGTCACAGTGGGAGATTTTTAACACATTTTTCTAAGGAACTAATAGAAAAAGCAGACCGGAAAACTCTGTGATTTTATAAAAGAGTTAAAAGAAATGATTAACAAATTTGACTTATTGAACTTATATGGAACACAATAGCCAATAAATGCAAAATATACTTTCTTTTCTAAGTATATATGGACTTTTTACAAAAATTTATCATATCCTGGACAACAAGGCAAGCCTCAACAAATTTTTAAGGATGAAGTGATACACACCATGTTCTCTGACACATTGGAATTAATATAGAAATCCATAGCAAAAAGATAATTAGAAAACCCTTATTGATTAAGAACTCTACTTCCAAATAATCTATAGGTCAGAGAACAAAGCATAAACAAAAAATTAGAAACATTTTTAACTGAACATTGAAAATGACTTTATTTCCTGTCTTAAGGGGACAGACATAGCAGTATTTGGAAATTTATAACTGTAAATGCTTATATTAGAAAATAAAAGCTTCAAATTAATGTTTTTTTTTTTTCTTTTTTTTTTTTTTTTTTTTTTTGCGGTACGCGGGCCTCTCACTGTTGTGGTCTCTCCCGTTGCGGAGCACAGGCTCCGGACGTGCAGGCTCAGCGGCCATGGCTCACGGGCCCAGCAGCTCCGCGGCATGTGGGATCTTCCCGGACCGGGGCACGAACCCGTGTCCCCTGCATCGGCAGGCGGACTCGCTACCACTGCGCCACCAGGGAAGCCCAAGTTATTTTTATATAAAGAAATAAAAGCCAAAAATTCAAAAAAAAGTAAAAAGAAAGAAAGAAAGAAAAATAAGATCAGAAAGTAACTTAACGGGAGACACACACAAAATAAAGATAATTCACAATGTCAAAAGCTGGTTTTTTGAAAAGACTAATAAAATTGAGAAACTTCAGGCAAGATAGGTCAAGGATAAAAAGGGGGACACAAATAATGAATATAAGAAATGAAAACATTGATATTCCACAGAGGTTGCAAACACTTTAAAAGGTAATGAGGGGATATTGGAAACAATTTCATATGAATAAATTAGAAAATTTTGATAAAAGTATCAAATCCTTTAAAAACATAATTTATCATAACTGACGTAAGGAGAAATAGAAAACCTGAACAGCCCTGCTACCATTAATGAAATTGAATGAGAAGGTATAAATCTTCCTTCAAATAAAGTCATAGGTGAGTTCTACCGCAAATCTAAAGGAAAACTCATTTTACACAAGTTATTCTGAGAACAGAAAAAGGAGAAATATACTCTCTATTCGTAGTGGTAATTAACGCTGTGCTCTGTCCCTCCACAACCTTGTAATTACATAATCTGGAATGCCCGTGGCCTCCAAGAGAAAGTATGGAGAAGGCACGACCACTCCTAACCGACTCAGACTATAAATGCGTGTCCTTTTTACCCATATTTCTCTTGGCCACTGTAACTGCAAAGGAGGCTGGGAAATAGTCTTATATGTAGAGGATGTAGAAACGATGTGGTATAAACATAGCATGTCTTTGCCACACACAACTCACTTTATGAGTTAACATAACCCCCTTACTAAAACTTCATAAGGACAGTAATAAGAAAGGAAAACTATAGGCCATTCTCGCTCATTAATATAAGTGCAAAAGTCATAAACAAAATACTAGCAAACTTAGTCTAGGAATAGGTAAAAAGGACAATACATTAAGACCAAATTGGGTTTATTCCAAGAATGCAAGATTAGTTTGAAAATTGGTTTAGAATACCAATTAATATAATTAACTACATTAAGATATTAATGGAGAAAAAATCATATCAATGGACAATGAAAAACCTTATAATAAAATGCAGTATCACTTATGATTTAAAATATTTCCTAGCACACTGGTTGTAAAAATGGAACTACTTGATTCAGATTGAGTGTCTATAAAAACACCACTTAGCAGATGTCATGTTAATGGTGAAATGTTGAATACTTTCCCTTTAAAATCAGAAGCAATAAAGTTACTGTTATTACTGTTTCCATTCAACATTGTACTGGAGATCCTAGTCAGCGCAATAAGTCAGAAAAAAAATTAACAATTGAAAATGAAACTCCCACTTTTCAGGGATGACATAATATTTTTGTTTATTAAAAATACACCAAAATTTTATTAAAATTAATGAGAGTCCAACAATTTCCAGATACAGAATGCAATAGAGAATAATTATAGTCCTATGTATCAGCATTAAACAGAACTTTTTAAAAAAATACAAAGCTCTTAGGAATAAATCTAACAAAATATATGAAAGACCCGTAGAGAGAAAATGATTAAACTTTTTTGAAAAATTTTAAAGATGACCTAATAAGTGCAGAGCTAGAATGTTTGTGGACTAAAAAGTCTCAATGTTATCTATTTTAAATATAGCAGTGTGTACCTGTCAATCCCAAACTCCCTAACTATCCTTCCCCACTGACCCTTCCCCCTCTAGTAGCCATAAATTCATTCTCTAAGTCTGTGAGTCTGTTTTGTAAATAAGTTCATTTGTATCTATTTATTTCTTTAAGATTCCACATATAAACATAAGATATTTCTCTTTCTCTGTCTGACTTACTTCACTCAGTATAACTGTATACCACAGAGAACTCCGCTCAGTATTATGTAACAACCTAATCAGGAAAAGAATGTGAAAAAGAATAGACACATGCACATGTATAAGTAAATCACTTTGTTGTACAGCTGAAACTAACACAACATTGTTAATCAACTATACTACAATATAGAATAAAAACTTAAAAAAAAAAAAGTAAAAACAAAAATAAAAGTCTCAATGTTGTAAAAATTGTAACATCTCCCCAGCTGAGTTATAGATTCAGTAGGACCTGAATTCTAAAATTATACACTAGTACAAATGGCCAAAAATAACCACACATGCTCTTGAAGAAGAGCAAGGTGGGAAGAATCGTTCTACCAATTTTCACAACTTCTTTTATAATAAAGACAGTATAATATTGGTGTGGAGATACACAAATATGCCAGTGAGACAGCAAAGGGTAACCTAGAACACACATCAATGCATAAATAGCCACTGTGTATATGAAAGAGAGGCCCTGAGGAAGAGCAGAAACTACCTGCAGTCAATGGTGTTGGGACAAATGTGTAGTAATATGGAAAAAAGTATTGACCCCGAGGTCACACCATTCAACTAGAATTCACTAGTGAATTCTGGTTGAATTAAAGACCTCATGTAAAAGGCAAACTATAAAGCTTTAAGAAGGTAATGAAGGAGAGTAACTTAAATATGGGGAAAAATTTCTTAAGACCAAAAAGTCTTAACCAAAGAGATTGATAAACTTGACTACATTAAAAATCTAGGACTTCTGTCCATTAAAAGACAACATAGATAGAGTGAAAAGGAAAGTCATAGAGTGGGAGAAGCTATTTATGTTACATATAACTTACAAAGGATTAGTATCCAGAATACTACTAGTATCCATATTCATATCAGAATATGAAGTTAACACATATGTTATGACCCAGCAAATCTACTCCTAGATACCTACCAGCAGAAACTCATGTACATGTGCACCAGGAGACATGGAAAAGAATATCCATAGCAGGATGAGTCATTATATTGCAATAGTCCAAATTTTCATAAATAGTAGAAGGAATAAATAAGTGGTGTTATACCCATAGGATAGAGTACAATTTGATGATAATGAACAAACTACAGCTAAATGTAACGACATGAATTAATCTCACACATCTAATGTTGAGCAAGAGAAACAAAATGGAAAAAGTCATATGGTATGACTCTAAAGAAGTTCCAAAAAACAGCAAAACTGAAATCTACAGTTTAGCAATATTTAGGTTCTAAACTTATTAAAAAATCATGATCACAAAAAGCAGGATAGTGATTATTGACAGGGTTATGAGTGGGGAAAGGCATATAGGAGTCTTCCAGAGTGCTGGCAATGCTCTTCTGCTTGATCTAGGTCAGGGGTCAGCAAACTTTTTCTGTGAAGGACTAGACGGTAATTAGTTTATGGTAATTAGTTTATGGCTTTGTGGGCCATATGGTTTCTGTGACAGCTACTCAACTCTGCCGTTATAACCTGAAAGTAGTAGACATAGACAATACATGAAGGAATGGGCATAGGTGTGTTCTAATAGGACTTCACCAAAAAATAAAAGGATTTACCAAAAAAAAAAAAAAAAAGACAGCAGAATGGATTTGACCCATGGACCATATTTGCCAACCCCTCTTCTAAGTGATGGCTACAGGGATGTTTGCTTTATGATTATCTGTTTATGCATTTGGGGGGTATGTATGTCATAGTTCACAGAAAAAGAAGGATTCAGACCCAAGAAAGAAGTATAGCTTAGGTGTTGAGCTTTAGGGCTGTGGAATCAGAAAGCTTGGGTGTGATTTGTGCCTTACTCACAGGTACTGGGGCTTGGGCAACACAGATAATGTATACCCGTAAAACTAGGGTCATGTTAATGCCAACCTAATAGATTTGTTCTGAGAATTAGCGGAGATGGTCAGGTTAGGTGCTTAGTAGAGCTCCTAGCACATTTTCTAATGCTCAAGAATTTTCTTTTCCTCTCATATAATAGGGTCTTTAAGGCATGTTCAACCACTTTTACCAAGACTTGACAGAAGTTCTTGTTGCTATTGACGAAAATTATCTACTAGGAAAGGAATTTATAAAAGAATAGGAAATATACATAATCTCCTCTACAGATAACATGGAAAAATCAAAAGTAAACATGGTGTACTGCCTACTATTTCTTGGAAACGCTTTTTCCTTAATGTACTTTTGGTGCTAAACAGAGAACTGGTAAAAAAATATTTTTAACTGTGTTCCAAATGTAAATTATAAGAGGAAAAAATAGTGTGAAGGAAAAAGTTCATTCCTGATTTCCCAAACAAAAATGCCTATGTTTTATACCTCAGGGAAGTCTTATTGAAGGGATAGAAACCTGATTTGTTTACCAAAGGGTAGACCGATTTTTCACATCCTAATTCCAAGAAACTGTGGACACGTTACCTTGCCATGGCAAAAGGAACTTTGCAACTGTAATTGAGCTAAGGATCTTGAGGTAGGGGTAGTATCTTGGATTCTCCAGGTGTTCTCAATGGAACAAAAGGGTCCTTATTAGAGAAAAAGGGAGGGTAGGGGAAGGTCAGAGCCAGAGAAAGGCTAGAAGATGCTATGGCTCTAACAATGGCAGAAAGGGCCACAAACCAAGGAATGTGGACCTCTAAAAGCTGGAAAAGGCAAGAAAAGGGTTCTCCTCTATAGCCTGCAGAAGAAATGCAGCTCTGCCCTCACCTTAATGTTAGCCCAATAAGACCCATTTCAGACTTGTGACCTCCAGAACTCTAACCCAGATTTCTGTTGTTTTAAGCCACGGTTTGCGGTAATTCGTTACAGCAGCAGTTGAAAACTAATAGAACTCTCAAATGGGTAGAATGTCGAATTGGGCCAAACATAAGTCCTTAAACTCATCCCACACGCTTTTGTTAGGAATTTTTATTATATAATCTCAAAAGTGCTTATTGATGACCTCCTGGGTACCAGGGTTAGTTACAAAGATGAATAAATATGCTCCTACTCCCCAAAGAGCTTACAGAATGGTAATATTGGGAGCCAATCTCTTATGTTTCTGCACAACTTGTGAGCAGAGGCACACAACAGATTGCCTCCATTCAAGACTATCTTTTCACGGATACCTGTCTGTATAATGAACAGCCTTAAAAGACAGAGTATCTACCCCTAGAGCAAAGGGCAGACATGCTCACAGTCTAACACAAAAGATTCAGTTTCCCGAAGCTCAGAGTTACTCTCTTGTAAGGCAGACCTGGGTGTGCATGCATCATCTGCCCCCTTAGTGCCACTGTGTGAGAACTGGGATTGGAAAACCAGCTCAAGAAAATGCTGATGCTCTGGCTACTGCTATTTCTGTGAGTCATAAATGGTCCTTTGTCTCTGCCCCAGTGGTTTCATGGCTTCTCTCAGCATCCATAAAACTGAAGTAAGTTAACCTGTGAGCTTACAGATAGTCTCAGCCCCTTCACAGTTCTGGACATGTAGTAAAGAGAACAGTGTACAGACCTCTGGGATCATCATGGGTCATGGTCTACTAAGAATGTTTATAATAGAAATGGAAAAGCAAGAGGCAGTCTGTCTATCAGGGACCAACTACTCTGCCAGCGCTTTACAAATACTCTCACTGAGTTTCCACACTGCTCTGTAAGAGAGGTGTTACCACCACAGATGTCAGCTAGGATAACCTGGTCGCTTCTGATTCAGAGAAAATGTACTCACCATATCCCTAATTACCTCACTTATTACATGCCCTTAAGAAAACCCAGTGTCCCCCTAGAAGATTCCAGAGCAGTGGTGCTCAAAGGGGGTTATTTTTCCTTGTTCTGGCAATGGGTGAGGACGTTTTTGGTGGCCAAAATTTGGGATGTGTGTATTATTGGCATCTTGTGGCTAGAGGCCAGGGATACCACTAAAAGTTCTACAGTTGATAGAAGCCCATATAACAAAGAATTATCTAGTCTAAGCTATCAGTTATGCTGAGGTTGAGAAGCCCTGCTCTGGAGTATAGTCATCTCTGGCTTTGATTTCCTGAAATCCACTGATTTCTTTTTTCTTTTTTTTTTTTTCTTTTTTTTTTTTTGTGTTACGCGGGCCTCTCACTGTTGTGGCCTCTCCCGTTGCGGAGCACAGGCTCTGGACGCGCAGGCTCAGCGGCCATGGCTCACGGGCCCAGCCGCTCCATGGCATGTGGGATCTTCCCGGACCGGGGCACAAACCCGTGTCCCCTGTATCGGCAGGCGGACTCTCAACCACTGTGCCACCAGGGAAGCCCCCTCCACTGATTTCTTAACCTCACCTTGGTGTATATCCAAACTGCCATCCCTCCCTTCCTAAAACAAGATCCCACTCATGCAAAGTTATTGCATGCAGGAGAAATATTTAACTATTTGTAGGCATGGGGCAGAAGGTACAAAAATCACACTCTACAGCACATGAGCCGAATCATGTATTAGGCAGACCTGCTCTCAAGGTCCTTTCAGCCACCACACGGCTGGGGCTTCCTCACTGCCCATGTGACCTCATGCAACCTGTCGCCATCTAGGCCTCCCACCATCCTGCTGGCTCCATTCCTCTTATACCCACTTCCCAGACTGCACTGGGGAACTCCAGCTTCCTCTTTATATGTAGAGCAGTCATTAGTTCTCACAAGCCCCTACATCTAAACTCAGTTCCAGACCTTCCTTTACCTACACCAGTGGTTCTCAAATTGGAGCATGCTAGGGGCATGATCAGAGTCACCTAGGGGCCTTACGACACACCTTGCTGGGTTTTGAGCCTGTAGGTATGGGTGAGAAGTTGGCTTTCTTCCAAGTTCTCAAATGACATTGATGCCACTGGTCTGGGAACAACCCTTATAAAACCACTACATACAAAAAAAAAAAAAAAATCCACACAAAACAGCCACTGATTTCTGCAGCAGTACAAAGGACCTACAGAAGCCCTGAGTTGAAGGTCTTACTCTTACCTTGATCTGCCCCCTTCAGAAGGCAGTGTAGATCTGTAGAGCATTCCCCAGCCTCCGCAGTTACACACAGAAGAGGAAATTGGGGCTCAGAGAGGTTAAGTAACTAGGAGACCATGACTCAGAGCCCAGGTCTGTCTGATTCAACAGACCCTGTCTGTAGTGGTGTTCAGTGGGAAGGAAGCAACAGAGCCCTACAGTTTGTGCAACAATGTGGGGCAGGCTTGGGGAGTAGAATTCACAATCTCAAGAGTGCATTTAAAAATTGTTCATGTACCGGTAATGGTGATATGAAGTCACTGCCAGTTTTAACAGTACCATCAAATGAATGGCACTTGGCAAGAAGCTCTGAGGTAGTTTTTAATGACAGACACTGGATCTGTACATGCCAGTGTTGTGTGTAGGACCTGGCCTGAAATGTCTCAAATCCCTACAAAACCTTTGAGAATTGAGCATAAATGACCTTCAGAGTGAAGACCGAACAAATTGTAGGATGTTAGGACATTATACAGTTGACCCTTGAAATGCATTTGAACTGCACTGGTCCACTTGTACGTGGATCTTTTTCAAAAGTAAATACAGCACTACCCCACCTGCGGTTGGTTGAATCCATAGATACAGAACCATGATATGGAAGAACCTCGGTTTGGGAGGATCCACAATAAACTACAGGCATGTTTTCAACTGCATGGAAGGTGGTGGGCACCCCTACACCCCTTGCGTTGTTCAAGGGTCAACTGTACATAATTTTCAGAGAAAACAGCCCACTGATATTCCTTCCTCTTGTCCCCCAAAGAAAACAAGTTTAAGTTTATCATCTGCGTCACTGGAATACTATAGTCTAATCCTGGCTGGGAATTCAGCTTCTAAGATCCAAGGTTGGTAACTCAGGACACAGTACTTCTTGGAAAGTGCTGTTTTCTAGGTTGCCTGGACATGTTGCTTTCGTTTCTTTCATCTATATTCTTGACAGGTTTCTACATCAAAACAAGCTCATCCACAGTTATGACTGCCAAGACAAAAATCAATCCCTGTAGTCACGAAAAAAAATCTGTTTAATTATTAAGTGAGCAGAAAGTAAAACAGCTCAGAGGTTCTTGATTATCATAGACGATGGGCAATAATTGATAATATGTATGGAGTACAGAATTCAATTCTATTTGAAGACATTCTGTGTGCTTCTGTTCTTATTTAGGAGGTATTCGAGCAGGTGTAACTTCGGACGTGCACTAAATACTACATGGAGTCGAAATTTAAGAAATAGAGCAGACATGCTGGCACTGGTAATGCCCGAAGTGTAAATTATCCAAAAACAATGACTAACATAGGGTCCTTCGAACAGGCATTTCTCTTCTTTCACGATTTCTTGGGGTCTGGCTTATTTCATTGAACACACTGACCACATGTTTGACCAGCCAGTGCAACCAAAGCAGAGAAGTGACATAAAGATGGGTTTCCTGGGACAAGAAGGTGAGAGAAAGGAAGACAGGAAAAAGCCATGGCGTGAGAGAAATGGAGAGCTTGGGGCGGGGGCGGGGGCGGGGCGTTTATTCATTTTCTAGAACTGCCTAAACAAAGCACCACAAACTGTGTGGCTTAAACAACAGAAACTTACTGTTGATGGCTCTGGAGGCAAGAAGTCTGGAACAAGGTCTTGGCGGGGTTGGTTCTTCCTGAGGGCTGTCAGGGAAAGATCTGTTCCAGGCCTGTCTCCTAGCTTCTGGTAGCCTCCAGCATTCCTTGGCTTGTAGATGGTGTTCTTGTGTCTTTATATCCTCTTCCCTGTGTCCAAATTTCTGTTTCTATAGGGGCCACCCAATGACCTCTTTTTAACTTAATTACCTCTAAAAGACCCTATGTGCAAATAAGGTCACATTCCGAGGTACTCCAATATATCTTCTTTCTTTGGTTTTTGTAAGGAGTGCGGGAGGTGCAACTCGATCAATAACAGGAATCGTGGGTAGGAGAAAGAGACTAAAAAATGAGCAAAACAGTTGTGTGAAGTGATGAAGACAGAGTGATTTCCTTACCAATTATAGGTAATCTGGGTGCCTGCCAGCCCCTGGCCAGCTGCTGACCCTCAGGGCTGCTGGTAACACATGTCCAGCCATTGTGCAAGCTAGAGGCCAGCATCCCTTGGGGTTAATACACCACCGCAGGTGCATGACGCATTTGTGCTGTGCCCAATCTGTGCAACTGAACATTACAACTCTATCAAAGCAATGCTGTGAACCCCATTCCCTTAGTGGCTTAAAGGACAGAATACTCATTTTTGAAAGCCAATAAATGAAAATGCTATGCAGAATTTGCTAGAGCTTGGATTATAAAATTACCAACCTCTGTAGATTTTGGTTCTGCTCTGCATGTGGGACACATGAAGACACAGCTCACTGAGATAAACAGTGCTATTCACCCATCACTTTAGTTTCCAAAAGCAAAAATGCAAGCCATATGGACAGCTTTTTAATATTAATACGTCCTATCACTTCCTGTATGATATAAATTGAAGAGAAATCTGAGTTTTCAAAGTAACTCTTCCTGGCTCCCTGATTTTCAAATACACTGCAAAAGTGGGGAGGATTCCATAGAAAAATATTTATTTCTTTAGAATGCATTTGAAATCGTTTAAAGGGCTTAAGAACCTCAGTGAGAGCCAGAGCTGAAAAGTGGAATGGGAGAAACATCCTCTCTAGGTCATAAACAAAACATACATGAAAGGGTGCAAAGAAGCTAGCAAGACAACCTGGGCTTGTCAAGATTTTCTCGTGCAGTTTTCTAATTTCTTTTGTTTTTGTCAAAATTAGTAAACTAATACACATTTGTTGCACAAAGAATCAAACAGTATATTGATGCCAACAAAAAAAAGCTTTCCTTCCTCTCTCATTTCTAATGCCTCTTCCTACCACCCCACAAAAAAAAAAAAAAAAAAAATCACTGTGCTAGTATATATACTACTAAACATTTCCCTGCAAAAACTATATATTGTATAGGTAGGCTATTTCATTTTTTACAAAGTGGGATCATGCTATATGTATTGTTTTCCCATGCCCATTTTAGGAAGTTTGGAGAATATCCAGAATACAAAGAAGTGGAAACTTACCCATCGCTTATAATCTGTCCCAAAGACAACCACTAGAAATAGTGGATATATTTTCTTGTAGTCCATTCTCTTTTCACACGTGCTTTATTTCACTTAATTTTGATCCTATTGAGTGTTACCCTTTCTTTTTGTTGTTAAACAATACATGCTCGTAGTAAAATGCAGTTAAAAAGCAGGAGCTACAGATGAGCAAAAGACCAAAATAAAAATCACCTAAAACTCTGCTGTTCCTAAAGTTCATGTTTACTTTTTTAGGTGTGTCACAAAGGATTTTTTAATGTATTTTGATTTCAACAGAAAAGAAGCCATACCACCAACAAATCTCGATAGAATTATTAAAACCTCAATGTAGATTGGGTTACTTATGTAAGACAACTACATATGACTCTTATTTTTGTCTTGACTCAAAGGAGGAAAAGGGTTAGAGTAGTTTTCACCTGTAATTTTTTTTTATTTATTTTATTTTTTACAACTTTATTGGAGTATAATTGCTTCACAATGGTGTGTTAGTTTCTGCTTTATAACAAAGTGAATCAGTTATACATATACATATGTTTCCATATCTCTTTGCTCTTGCGTCTCTCTCCCTCCAAACCTCCCTATCCCACCCCTCCAGGCGGTCACAAAGCACCGAGCTGATCTCCCTGCGCTTTGCGGCTGCTTCTCCCTCTACCCACCACCCCCATCTCCCCACCTCCCAGCACCATGGTCACTGGCTTTCCCCCATCCAAGAACCTTTTCAGAGAATGTGACACTTGCTGCCTTTTCATCCCTTAGAGTTGTTGTTTAGGTATTTTTGCTTGGGTTTTTTTTTTTTTTTTTGTCTTTTAATCATATCAAAGCAAAACGTATAATCACCCTGCCAGGTCAAAGTGGAATTTCTTACTTGAAAACAAGGTGTTCGCTTTCACTGACATTTAAGAGGTAGATCTCTGTTCAAGCCTCTTCTAGCACCCAGAATCATCCTGAATTTTCCACACCTCATTTCACATGCATTACCCTCCTCTCCCTCCTCTCCACCCAGGCCTTGTCACTGAAGTGTTTAAGCTACATTAAGTAATTATTATTTTTTAAAAACATTTTTTGTCAATAAACATTAATTATTTAAACATTATTAAATAATTCAGTATTTAAAATGAACTCTAAAATTTATTATTTAAACATTCGTTAGTAAATTGTTATTTAAAATAAAAATAAATAAAAATCACCCGTAATTTTATCTCCTAGGGATAACCATTGTTAGTTGATATTTTGGGGCATTTTCTTCTATGCACATACATATTTTTTATCACAGTGTATACATGACTTTAATTGCTACATAGGTTTTCATCATGTAGTAACTACCATGTTTTAATAGAAAGTCAGCTACGTTTTTAAAAAATCTGTCTCACTGAACATTAATATTTCTTTCATCAGTTTATTCCCATCCTGAGGACCTTGATTTGGTTGTACTTAGGTTCCTCATATTGGCTCTTAGCCAAAACCCTGGCGAGTCCAGTTATGGTTTAAAAAAACCTCAATGGACTTTCCTTCCCAGCTTCAGCTCCAAGCTTTGACAAGTATATATATATATATATATATATTTTTTTTTTAAATCTATCTATTTATTTATTTATTGAGGTCTTACTCACAGTGGTTTTGTTTAGTTTTGTTTCTGAGCTTTGTTTTTGGCAGCACCAGCTGGCCAAATGTGTGTTTGCCTCTATATAGGTGTCCTATTAAACTTCTAGTTCTATGGACTCTTCCCCCTCCGCGCCTCCCTGGAAGGTTGCAGAATACTCAGGAGCCTAACTTGTTTCTGGTCTCTTCACATCTCAGTGGTCTATTTCATCCCTCAACAAATTTTGTTGAGCACCTACAAAGTGCAGGCTTTCCTCTAGATGCTGGGCTATAGCTGTGCCCAGATACTAGGCACCCTACCAGCCTGGTGCCTCCAGCCTGAAAGGCTACCTGCTTAGTCAACCATAAGCTGCTTACAAACAAGAACTATGTGTGCTCTATCTGGGTATCCACCAGCTCCGAGCAAAGTGCCTTTGTCACAGTAGTAACTTAATACTGTAGCTCTTTGCTAAATGAAGGTATGAAAAGTAAATTGCTTCAGAAAATAAATCAGTTTTGCCACAAACTTTGCAGATCTATTTCTTTGCATGAGGGCAATCCATTCTAGTAAAACTAAAAAAATCTCTAGAAGGAATAATATAAAACACCTCTAGCCATCAATAGGTTAGTGGGAATAAATTTTCCAACCAAATGACTTCCAAATTTGAACTGGGAGAGAATAGAAGGGAACACCTGCTCTGGATCATCCAGGATTACTTAGGACAGAGGTGGGAGTCACTGGGGGCACCCAGGGATCAAGAGGGTCAAAATAAGTGTAGGAAAACTTAGAAGACAAACTTTGTTAATCTCACAATTAGAAACTACTCAGAATTCTTACAGAGAGAAAGGTATCCGACCCAGGGAATATGTAAAATGTTTGCAAAGAGCCTCTGGCAGTAACTATGGAAGTGATAAATCATATGCCTTGTCCCATTCAGGAGTCGGTAGACAAAGGTGAAACACGGTTCCCTCCCCTCGTAACCCACTACAGGGAAAGATCCTGCCCTGCAAACACATAACTCAAACTGATTTATTTTCAGATTTACAGAAAGTAACCTAGTGGGAAATTCTCTTTTGAGCAATATTTAGCTGCTTGAATTCTTGGTTTTCTGAAAGCTAGAATGTCAGCAAATTCAGAAATATGAGCAATGGAGGTAAAAGCCACAGCTTTGGAGGTACGCTAAAATGTGACAGCCTTATAAATAAGCCCTGTAATCTCTCCTCATTGAGAGCCTATTTGTTAATCATTCATGTAAATCTTAGTGGAAAACAGATGAGGAATCAATTTGCAAGAAGTGACATTTGTTAAAAAATCTATAAAGGAACTTTTACTACAGTGACAAAAACACAATTTTAAAATTTGGAGCTGAGTTGGCATGAGATCTAAGAGTATAAAAGAAGTGGGTAGAACAAATTTCAGGTAGGATCTGGTAAATTTCCATAGGACTTACGGACTTGCCAATTTGAAGCTTTGGTGTCTTGGATTTTATTCTCCTTTTGGAAGCTTTGACTGTCTTTGGCCAAGTTGCTTTATTTCTCAGTGTCTAGAGCGAGAATGCAAATAAAATAATGGAAGGGAAAAGACCATCTACCGTTGTGTAAAAGCACACATGCATGTACGTTACACAATTGCCGACAGACAAGCATATGGAAATATTTCATCTTGCATCTATTAAAATGCCTTAGAATAGTTTAAGTAGGGTATCTATTTAGAGAAACAGACTAACTTTTGAAAATTCAAATTTACTTTATTTCCCTCAAAAAAATCTTCTAGGGATCCCCATTGACTTCAGATTAAAGTTTAAATTCTTGGCATGTTATACTCTTTATAATCTATTCCTTAGTCTTATCTCCTAGGCAACCCTCACCCCCCACCCCAACCATGGGCCCCAGCTGCCTTTCTTTCCCTGGCACAAAGAGTACCTCCTCTGGAAAGCCTTCCCCGAGTCTCTGCATTGCGTCAAGTGCCCCTCTAAATTCCCACAGCACCCTCTGCCTAGTTCTGTCTTATCTGATAGTGATCTGTCCAGATGTCAGTCTTCTTCCCTAAACCATGTGCCCCCTAAGGATATCCAAATCCTCCTGGTAGCACTAGGATATAGCCCAACACAACGTAAGTTCAATATGATGACTTCTTAAACTGAATAGAGGTGCATTGATTAAAACACTGTATGTAGGCGTGGCTAAAAGTTACCCAAGTGGAATGGAAGCTCAGATGACTCTCCTGACACTGGGCAAATTCCCATCTGGATAGGCAGCATCTCAAAGAGATATAGCCCTGCGCTAGAATAGAGGGTTGGCTACAGGGTGGAAGCAGAGCTCACAGGTTCCATCTTTTCCCCTCTGTTTCCTCTCTTGCAACTTGCCCTTTCATTTCTTCCTCTCTTCCCTGCTCACTTTTCCATCCAAACACACATGCGCTCACAGGTACCCACCATATAAAATGGTCAACTGCCTGCTAGATTAACTCTTGGCTGGAGTATGGGAAGGGTTTAGAGACTGACTGGCCTGTATGGAGAGCTGGCATAGAGTAGGGAACACTGATTTAAATGGCTTCAAGAGCCCAGCAGTCAGTGTAACTATGTGAAGAGCGTTCAAACTGAAATTAAAAACAAAAACAAAAAACTTGCTGACCAACTGAAACATGGCTGACTGATATATTTCACTGACTGGTTTGCTAGTTTGGGACCTCTGGCCTAGACTCTCAGTGAAAATTTAAATAGTAGTCCCAGGAACCAATGGCTTGGAACTCAAATCACAAATGCAAAGTATTTAAAGGCAGAACGTATTGAAAGAAAAAATATGGGGCCTCAGCATAAACATTGTTGGAAGAATGTGCCTCCTAAATACAAAATGACTCTAGGTGGAAGCTGGGCACACAATGCACAAACATACAACACTTCAGAGATCAAGGCCTCCGGACCTTCATGTTTGTAGGTCCAACCATGCTGAGTCTCTACTTTGTGTGTTCCTGGTTCTCTATTTGATTTTATTTACCATCCATAAGCTAAGCATGGGCCAGATAGTGGGATGGAGAAACGAATAGACATGATGGTTATCCTCAAGGACTTACAGGGTAGTAGAGGAAGGCAGTCATCTATATTAAAAAGTGTACTGAAATGTCACAGGGAGCAGTGGCGTCTGCAGAAGAGAGTGGCTATTCCTATCTGAGGAAGTCAGGACAAGTCTCCACAAGGGACAGTCCTTGAGTTGAATCTTTACAGGTGAATGAATTGGTGTTTCCTGGGGGAGATGGGGCCACAGAGAGAAGCTTGAACACAGTCACTTAAACATGACTGCCTCAGAAGAACATGGAGAAGGATTATTAATAGTTCTGCAGGGCTTGAGGGAGAGAAAGATAAAGATTAGAAAAGCAGACAGAATCCATATTATGGAGGCCTTAGAAGTCTGGCTAAGAATTTTGAACTCTATTCTGGAAAACAAAGAAAAGTATTTGAGGGTGTGGCAAGATGATTTATTGTGACCATTGATTTACATTTTCCATATATAACTACTCACCCCACCCTACTCTTCTTTCAAGAAGGTAGCCTGAGCTTTTCTCTTCCCTCGCCCTAGGGCATTGGCAGGTCCCAAAGGAGAAACTGTTGGAAGAACAACATTCTTTCTTTTGTGTTCAAAGACTTATATTTTAGAGGAGATTATGTTGAGCATCTTGGGTGGGAGGGGAAAGAGGAGAGGGCCTGGGAGAGGAAGGCTGAGGAGGGAGAGAGAAAGAGAAATTCCCTCTGTCCGGCAGGAAATAGAGGCTGTCATCTCCCCAGAGGGTCAGAGACACAGACCTGATGACCTGGATGGCAGGAACTCAGGGAGGTGCCTCAGAGAAGCCAAACCCTGGCACTGCTGCTCCCCGCTAGGCAAATACCTCAGTAGCTCAACTGGCACAGCAGCTGAAGAGATGCCCATACTTCAGGGTCCATGTAGGTTTGGAAAATGAGGCTATCAGTGGCAGCCATTACAGACTGAATATTGGAAGCCATCCCTTTTTCTGGGTACCATGCTTCCTGGAAAACAGCTTCCTGCTTTCTTGGACTACTCTAGGGAAACAAAAGGACCTCCATTAAATACTGTGACTGAATTTCCTGCCAGCTGTTAAGAATAGGGGCTTAGAATTAGATTTAATTGGATTTTTAAAAAATGTGATATTCCTCAAACACCCAAATTTGTGGAGTAAAATTTATGTATGCACCACAAAGCATTTCATAAAGGAAAATAACATGACCAGAGCTGTGTTACAGAAGGATAATATTTGAGAGAATTTCTGGCATTGATGAACTTTCTTGCAAATGGGGAAGCAGATCTTTCCAGAAAGTAGTAAAAAGGAGACAAGGGACCAGAGAGAAGGTACACACAGGAGACAGAATATGAGTCTTCTAGAAAAATAAGCCCTTCCCAGAGAGAAGGAGCACATCCTGAAGTCTGTGCCTAAGGGATGAGAGATCAGAGCTGGAGGCCAGCATTGGGTATACTCTCAACAGCTCAGGAAATGATAACATGATGCAACCTGCCCAATTCAATCTTGAAGGTATATGTGTCTAGTAAAACATTTTTTACTGTTGGTCAAAGGGTACAAACTTTCAGTTATAAGATGAATAAGTTCTGGGGATCTAATGTACAGAATAGTGATGATAGTTAACAATACTGTATTGTATACTTGAAATTTGCTAAGCGAGTAGACCTTAAGTGTTCTCCCCCCACACAGACACGCGCACACACACACACACAAATTCTAGCAGTGTGAGGTGATAGATGTGTTAATTTTATTGTGGCCATTATTTCACAATGATACATATATTATATCATCATATTGTACACCCTAAATATATACAATTTTTGCCAATTATACCTCAGTAAGTTTGCAAAAAATAAAAATAAGTTTTTAATTTTTGACCTTAAAAACACATGTAAAATATACAAAACAAGTTTTTGTTAAATATATATTTCGAAGTCTCACATGTGATCATAGGTCTGAAAAAAGAATTTCAGGGCTTCCCTGGTGACGCAGTGGTTGAGAGTCCTCCTGCCGATGCAGGGGACACGGGTTCGTGCCCCGGTCCGGGCAGATCCCACATACCGCGGAGCTGCTGGGCTCGTGAGCCATGGCCGCTGAGCCTGCACGTCCAGAGCCTGTGCTCCGCAACGGGAGAGGCCACAACAGTGAGAGGCCCGCGTAACCCTCCCCCCACAAAAAAAGAGAATTTCAGCATTATTGGGTCCAAGTTCATTCCTTCAGTCATAATGTATTTTTCCTATTTTAAAAATAAAAATCTAAAATCTCAAAGAGGTGAAGTTCATTCATTAAAACATTTATTCAGTGTACATGGTCTGAGCACCACTCTATCCCAGACACATGGCCGAGAACTGCCTTGGAGAAGCCCAGTGATGGGAAACAAATTATAAGTAAAAGTTGATAATACACATGTTGATAAGTGGTACACACTCGTACATTTTCTTTGGAATATCTGCCCCCCACAATGACCCATTATCTCTGAGAACTCTCCTCCCTCTCTGTCCTCTCACTACTGACCTCTGGCAGATATGTTTTGCAATTTAATCCAACACTCTGGTGTTAATTAATTGTGTATGGTGTGGTCACTGGACTAAAGAGTGTCCAATTAAATTCTCTCTTCAGGGAATTTATTTATTTATTTATTTTATAAACTTATTTATTTTATTTATTTATTTTTGACTGCGTTGGGTCTTCGTTGCTGCACGCAGGCTTTCTCTAGTTGCGGCGAGTGAGGGCTACTCTTTGTTGCAGTGCACGGGCTTCTCATTACGGTGGCTTGTCCAGTTGCGGAGCATGAGCTTCAGGTGCACAGGCTTCAGCAGTTGTGACTTTCAGGCTCTAGTGAGCAGGCTCAGTAGTTGTGGCGCACGGGCTTAGTTGCTCTGCTGCACGTGGGATCTTCCGGACCAGGGCTCGAACCCCTGTCTCCTGCATTGGCAGGCGGATTCTCAACCACTGCGCCACCAGGGAAGCCTCTTCAGGGAATTTAGAATTGGGCTTGAGAAAGTCTCTTACTCTGAGCTTGTCTTACAGGTCAAAGACAGCTTTAGTGGATTACGTATTTCAATGAATTTCTTCAAAATTTTCTAAATTATTCACAAAAGTTCAAAATAAATTATCTTTTTTTTTAGAATAAATTATCTTTTTAATATCTGCAGCATCTACAGTGGTAGCCTCTTTCATTCCTGATATTGGTTATTTGTGCCTTATTTTTTTTTTCTAGATCAGTCTTGCAAGAGGTTTGTGAATTATATTAGCTTTTCAATAAACCAATATTTGGCTTTGTTAATTCTATTTTATGCTTGTTTCTATTTCATTAAATTTTGCTCTTTATGATTTTCTTTCTTCTACTATTTTTAATTTTATGGTTCTTTTCCCAGATATCTTGAAATGGATGCTTTGCTCATTAATTTTTAACCTATTTTCTTCTCTAATTCAAATATTCAAGCCTATAAATTTCTAAGTACTGTTGAAATTGCATTCCATATGGTTTATAACTATTTTGTTATAGTTAAGCTGAAAATCTTTCTAATTTCCATTATGATTTCTATTTTGACCCCTGGGCTATTGAGAAAGGTATTTCTTAATTTCCAAGCATGTAGGAAAATTTCTAGGTATCTTTTTGTTATTGATTACTAGTTTTATTACACTATGGTCAGATAGCACAGTTTCAGTCCTTTGAAATTTGTGTCGCATTGGTCCAAGATGTGGCCAATTTTTGTGAATGTTTCATTTGCTTGGAATAATTTTATATTCTGCAATTCTTTTTTTCTTTTTTTTTCCCTAAACCCCACATTTGTTTATTTATTTATTTTTGGCTGTGTTGGGTCTTTGTTTCTGTGCGAGGGCTTTCTCTAGTTGTGGCAAGTTGGGGCCACTCTTCATCGCGGTGCGCGGGCCTCTCATTATCGTGGCCTCTCTTGTTGCGGAGCACAGGCTCCAGACGCGTGGGTCAGTAGTTGTGGCTCACGGGCCTAGTTGCTCCGCGGCATGTTGGATCTTCCCAGACCAGGGCTGGAACCCGTGTCCCCTGCATTAGCAGGCAGATTCTCAACCACTGCGCCACCAGGGAAGCCCTATATTCTGCAATTCTTGAGCACAGCATTCTATAATTATCTATTAAATCAAATTTGTTAATCATGTTGTTTAAACCTTCTATAAGAGCTTTGCTTTTTGTTATTTGGTTCTTTGTATTCCATTAGTTCTTGATAGAGTGTGTTAATATCTCCCAATGTGATTGTGGATTTGCTTGTTACTTCTTGGAACTTTTCTTTTTTTCTTTATATATTTTGCTTTTTACTTTACATATATTTGAGGCTATATTATTATGTATATATAATTTTAAAATGTTATATCTTCTTGGTAAATTTAACTTATTATAAAGTGCTTGCTAACTAATGTAGTTCTTTAAACCTTAAAGTTTATTTTGTCTGATATACATATATACTTCCATCTATTGTTAGCATGATACATCTTCTTTCTGTTCTTTAAATTTTTAACATTTTGATGCTGAAAACTCGGGCTCTATGCACTGGTACCAAATCGAAACTTGGACACGGAGTTTTGAGTGAAGTAGAAATAATAGATTTATTGCTTTGACAGGCAAAGGGGGATACAGTGGGCTCCTGCCCCTCAAAAACTGTGTCCCCCAACCTGGGAGAATTTGATGAGGAGTTTTATAGCAATGGTTCAAGGGTGGGTTGCTGATAAGATTAAGATGCATGCAGGGCCTGCATTCCTGTAATCTGGCCTCAGGTGGTCTCCAGATAAGTTTCTCTGGTTATTGAAGCTATCAAACTGTGACCTTCTCTCTGGAATGAGGATTGCTTCATCTTCCATTTATTGGGGGTTTTAGTTCTATAAAGAGCTCAAAAGATATTGTTATGTGTATCCCTGGAGCCCCATAGGGTCCTACTTGGTTTCACTTTCTATATGCTTTTATGTGGCTCATAAATAATATGTTGTTGGATTTTTTTTATCCAGTATGATAATCTTTATCTTTTAACTAGAGCACTTGGTTCATTTATAATTGATATAATTATTTGTATATTTGGATTTATTATTTACTATATTATTTTGTGTTGTCTCTTCAGTTTATTTCTTTTTTGACCCCATGCCTGTTTTCTTTTGCATTGATTAAGCATTTTTTCTTATTTCCTTTTGTCTCTGTACTTGTTTGAAAGTTATATATTCTGTTTATATTCATTTAATGGTTAACCTACAAATTACAACACATATTTAACTTATCACATCTTAATACATTTACCATCTGCCTTACAAGTTTTTAGACCTTATTAACTCTATTAACTGCCACGATCCTGCAACAGAAATATCACTGATAGTCAATATTTGTTTATATTTCCCAAGTATTACTGCTTGCTTTTCTCTTCTTCCCTTGCACCTCAAACTTTCCCTTAAGATCACTTTTTTTTCTCCAACCAAATGAACATTCTTTAAAATGTCCTTTAGTGAAGCTCTGGTAATGGTACACTTTCTCAGATCTTATTTCTTGAAAATACTGTATTTTATGACACTATTAAAAGATATTTGGATTGGTATAGAATTCTGGGTTGGATATTATTATTTCTCAGCACCTTAAAGATATCACTACAGTATATTATATTGAAAGCTTTCATTTTTACTGTTGAGATGTCAGCTTTCAATCTGTTATTCCTAGAGAACAATATATCATTTTTCTTTGTTCAGACTTTGTCTTTAGTGTTTTACAGTTTTTCTATGCCATGTCTTTGTGTAGGTTTCTTTTTGTGTATCCTGCTTGGGATTCATTGGGATTCTTAGAAAAAAAAATCAACGGATTGGGCACTGCCTCTATTGTCAGAACTATCCAGTTATTATACCTTTAAATATTGCCACTACTAGATTCTCCTTCTCCCTCCCTCCATGAAATCTAATTAGCAATATATATTTTAAACCTTATTTTTTTTCCTTCAAGCCTTTTAAGCTCACTTTTATTTTCCATTGTATATTCTTTTGTGGATTGTGGATAATTTTTGAGACTTCAAATTCGTTAACTCTTCAGCTAAATTAATTTGCTGTTAAACCTGAGTTTTAAAAGTATTAAACATATTATTTTTTTGTTTTTGTTTTATTTTGTGGTTTAAAAAAATTCTGCTTGTTTATATTCTTGTTCCCTATAGACAATTTTCACTTTGTCTTTTTTTTTTTTTTTTTTTTGCGGTATGTGGGCCTCTCACCGTTGTGGCCTCTCCCGCTGCGGAGCACAGGCTCCGGACGCGCAGGCTCAGTGGCCATGGCTCACGGGCCCAGCCGCTCCGCAGCATGTGGGATCCTCCCAGACCGGGGCACGAACCCGTGTCCCCTGCATTGGCAGGTGGACTCTCAACCACTGCGCCACCAGGGAAGCCCCACTTTGTCTTTTATAATGTAAACATAGTGGGTGTAGTTATTTAAATTTTATGTCTGATAATGCCAGCATTGAAATATTTGAGGGTCTTCTGCTGTCTTTCGTTGCTGCTCTTTGTGTTTGTGGAGCATTACTTCTTTGTGTGCTTGAAACGTTTGTGTTTGTTGTATATTTTCCTTGGAAAAATTATTTCTGGAAATTCTTTGAGGATTGTGATAAAGGTGCATTTATCTGGACAGAATTTGCTTTTTCTCTGCCATGAACCCATGAGTACTACAAGTTTGAGTTCCTTTAATAATACTTTTTTTAAAAGGCTAATCATTTCTGTTTGTTTTTGGACTACTTGGGTGATTTGAATTTGGGCTGCAAATCCACATGAGATTGTTTACTTGCCTGTTCTTATATTAAAAGTACAGCCATTTGGAGTGTTCCAGCCTTATGAGAGATTACATATTAGAGTCCCTACTTAGGGGAAGTCTGGGCTTTATCTTCTATCTCTTATGCATATGATCCTATGAATATTTAGACTCAAGTTTATCAGGTTTCATAAATGTCCTCAAGGCAGAAGCAACATCTGTGTTCCTCCTGCATCTATGGGTTCCCACCTTCACTTAGATTTTATAATGATAAAATCTCTTATCTCCTTTTTTCCTCTTTTTCCCTCTTAGATAATTTTAAAATGTGTTTTCTACATTTTATCATTTTTAGTTCTTTTTTTAATTTATTTTTTAAACAGCAGGTTCTTATTAGTTATCTATTTTATACATATTAGTATATATATGCCAATCCCAATCTCCCAATTCATCCCACCAGCATCCCCTCAGCCCCGCTTTCCCCCCTTGGTGTCCGTACGTTTGTTCTCTACATCTGTGTCTCTATTTCTGCCTTGCAAACTGGTTCATCTGTACCATTTTTCTAGATTCCACATATATGTGTTAATATACGATATTTGTTTTTCTCCTTCTGACTTACTTCACTCTGTATGACAGTCTCTAGGTCCATCCACATCTCTACAACTGACCAAAGTTAGTTCCTTTTTATGGCTGAGTAATATTCCATTCTATATATGTACCACATCTTTATCCATTCATCTATCAATGGGCATTTAGGTTGATTCCATGACCTGGCTATTGTAAATAGTGCTGCAATGAACATTGAGGTGCATGTGCCTTTTTGAATTATGGTTTTCTCAGGTTATATGCCTAGGAGTGGGATTGATGGGTAATTTGGTAATTCTATTTTTAGTTTTTTAAGGAAGCTCCATATTGTTCTCCATAGTGGCTGTATCAATTTACATTCCCACCAACACTGCAAGAGGGTTCCCTTTTCTCCACACCCTCTCCAGCATTTATTGTTTGTAGATTTTTTCATGATGGCCATTCTGACTGGTGTGAGATGATACCGCATTGTAGTTTTGATTTGCATTTCTCTAATGATTAATGATGTTGAGCATTCTTTCATGTGTTTGTTGGCAATCTGTATATCTTCTTTGGAGAAATGTCTATTTACGTCCTCTGCCCATTTTTTGATTGGGTTGTTTGTTTTTTTAATATTGAGCTGCATGACCTGTTTATATATTTTGGAGATTAATCCTTTGTTGATTTGTTTGCAAATATTTTCTCCTATTCTGAGGGTTATCTTTTCATCTTTTTTATAGTTTCCTTTGCTGTGCAAAAGGTTTTAAGTTTCATTAGGTCCCATTTGTTTATTTTTGTTTTTATTTCCATTACTCTAGGAAGTGGGTCAAAAAAGATCTTGCTGCGATTTATGTCAAAGAATGTTCTTCCTCTGTTTTCCTCTAAGAGTTTTATAGTGTCTGGTCTTACATTTAGGCCTTTAATCCATTCTGAGTTTACTTTTGTGTATGGTGTTAGGGAGTGTTCTAATTTCATTCTTTTATGGGGTTTCTGCTCCTTTCCCCTGGGTCCTGATGCACACACTACTTTGTGCCCTCCAAGACTGGAGTATCTGTTTCCCCCTGTCCTGTCAAAGTCCTGCAGTCAAATCCCACTAGGCTTCAAAGTCTGATTCTCTGGGAATTCCTCCTCCCATTGCCAGACCCCCCAGGTTAGGAAGCCTGACGTGGGGCTCAGAACCTTCACTCCAGTGAGTGGACTTCTGTGGTATAATTGTTCTCCAGTTTGTGAGTCACCCGTCCAGCAGTTATAGGTTTTGATTTTATTGTGATTGCGCCCCTCCTACCATCTCACTGTGGCTTCTCCTTTGTTTTTGGATGTGGGGTATCTTTTCTGGTGAGTTCCAGTGTCTTCCTGTCGATGATTTTTCAGCAGTTAGCTGTGATTCCGGTGCTCTCTCAAGAGGGAGTGAGCACACGTCCTTCTACTCTGCCATCTTGAACCAGTCTCCTCATTTTAGTTCTTAACATTAGAAAGGTTAGTCCAGACACTAAGCTAAATGTATTACCAAAAAGAGAAGTCCACTTTACTTTTGAATGTTAATTTAGCTGTTAATCCTTGAAGGTAATTTTCTGATTTCTTTAGAATTCTAAGGTGACTGTTATTTCTCCTCAAAATTTCAGGTATTATTTACTATTTACTTATATTTATTTCTGGTACTCGATTGTTGTTGTTTAGTATACTAGTGTTTTAAAGTTCATTTATGCGTAGTTTTCAAGATATTTTTCATTCTCTTTGAAATTTTATCACTGTGTACTTTTAGCTATATTCCACAAGTTTTGATATGTTCTGTTTTCATCATAATCCAGTTAATAAATTTTCTAAAACTCATTGATTTTATTTTTCCTTTGGCCACTGTGATATTTAGAATTATATTGCTTAACTTTGAAACATTTTTAGATATTCAGATTACCCTTTGTTATTAATTTCTAGCTTACTTCCACTGTGAAAAGAAAACATACTCTATTTTTAATTTTTAAAATATGTCAACACTTGCTTCATGACCAAGCATAAGGTCACATTTGGTGAAAGGTCCATATGTGTTTGAAAATAATGTATTTTATAGTTGTTGGATGAATTATTTTATACATGATCAAGTTTGTTCACCTATCTCCTCTGTTCTTAACTAATTTCTGTCTGCTTGTTTTATTAGTTATCGAGAAATGTTGCAGGCAGCTTCTAAGATGGTTCTTAACAATCCCCATCTCCTAGTATTTATATCCTTCTCTAATCCTCTCTCCTGAACTGTGGACTGTACATAGGCTTGCTTCTAATGAATAGAATATGGCAAGCATGGTAAAATGTCATTTCCAAGATTAGATTATGAAAGACTCTTGCCCTCTGATGCTTTCTTGCTTGCTCACTCTGATAGAAGTCACCTGCTATGTGGTGAGCTGCCCCTGATGAAGGTGTCCTTATGGCAAGGAACTGAAAAAGTCTTCTGGTAAACAACCAGAGGAAAACTGAGATCCTATGTCCAATAGCTTGTGAGGAAATGAAAATCCTGTTAATGACCACGTTGGAAGTAGATCTTCCCGAAAGTGCACCTTCAGATAAGAGTGCCCTACTTGAGATCTTAAGTCAGAGGACCCTTAACAAAGCCACACCTAGGTTCATGATCTGCTGAAACAGAAATGATAAATGTTTATTGTTTCAAGCAGCTAAATCTTGGGCAGTTTGTCATGCAGCAATAGATAATTAATACAAGAGAGATTTCACTGTGGAGTTGCCTGTCTTCTTTTAATTCTGTTATTTGTAAAAAATTTTCAAATTTCATTGTGGTAAAAATATACATAATGTAAAATTTCCTATCTTAATCATTTTAAAATGCACAATTCAGTAGTGTTAAGTGCATTCACATTTTTGTGCAATCAATGTCAAGAATTCTTCATCTTGCAAAACTGAAACTGTATACCTATTAACCAGTGACTCCCAATTTCCCCCTACCCTCAGCCCCTGGCAACCACCATTCATTCTACTTTTTGTCTCCATGGATTTGACTACTCTAAGTACCTCATATTAGTGGAGTCATACAATATTTGTCTTTTTGTGACCAACTTATTTCACTTAGCATAATGTCTTCAAGGTTGATCTATGTTATGGCATTGGTCAGAATTTCCTTTTTCCATTGTATGCACATACCACATTTTGTTTATCCATTCATCTTCTGGTGGACATTTGAGTTGCTTCTGTTTTTCAACTATTGTGAATAATGCTAGTGAACAGGGGTGTACAAATATCTCTTTGAGACACTGCTTTCAATCTTTTGAGTATATACCCAGAAGTGGGATTACTAGATTATATGGTAATTCTTTCTTTAATATTGTTTTAAGAACTACCACACCATTTGCACTATTTACATTCTCACCAACAGTACATAAGGGTTCTAATTTCTCCACATTATTGCCAACATTTGTTATTTTCTTTCTTTTTTTTTTTTGATATGTAGCACTCCTACAGGTTATGAGGGTAAATTCCCTTACTTTTTTGCTTTTATACATTTCAAGGTTAATGTTTAGAAGTGCACGTTTAAATTTTTATAGAGGACTAATTGACCCCTTTATAATTATAAAATACCCATCTTTCTCTTTAATGATATTTCTTGCTTTAGAGTGTATTTTTTTCTGATAGTAGTAATGCCACATTGGACTTATTTCCATTGGTGTTTGCATGTGTATATTTTTCTAGTCTTTTACTTTCAAACTCTGTGTCTTTATGTTCAATGTGCAGCAGATAATCAAGTTAAAGATTTAAAAAAATCTAATCTGATAATCTTAGTCTTTTATAATTGGAATATTTTGTCCACTTACATTTAATGCAATTATTGATATATTTAGGATTTTAATCTACCATCTTCTCTTTCCTATTTGTCCATTTAGTTTTTAATTTCTGGAGGAGGGTTTATATTATTTTTATTTCCACACATTCTATTTGGTTCTTTTTCAAATCTGCATTGTTTCTTTTTATAGTGTATTCTTCTTTTGCTATGTTTTTTTCCTTTAACTTTGCTTTCATTATTAAGAACATGTTTATTTTATAATTTCTTGAAACTTATTACCTTGGTAATAGGGAGTACCAATCCCCCCTTTTTTGTCATTGATTCTGCCTTATGGTAGACAGGTTTTTTCATCATGTGTTTTCTAAATTTTATGTTGAGCTTATCAGCTATTTCCTCCTCTTTCCTCTAGAAACTCCATATGCATTGAATTGAAAATATCTTCTTTCAGATGAAATCTGCATTTTCTTTAATCAGGACTCTATGCGAGGCCTTATTATCCCAAGACAAATTTACCCATTGACATATCTGCTTAAGATTTCTATACAACATGAGCAAACTAAATTATGATATCACACCTGTGTATTTTTCAAGTTTGGGATTTTTATGTCTAATAGGAAGCTTTTTGCCCAAAGCCAAGAGAAGAGAAGATTCCCTAGGCCAGAATATAAAGCTTTTCTAATTTTCCTTCTGTGAAGGGGAGAACAATTTGGGATCTTCACTTTTTGCAAAGTTTTGGTGCTTGCTTCATACTCCATTTGGGCCTTAGACCATGTCTTGCATATTTGCATGTATGTCAGAACTCTAGGCTCTTTCCAGTAGGACCCATATCCCAGTTTAATGTCACCTTGGGTATCCCAGTATTAGCATCTATGCTCATCATTCTGGTGATATATTCTGCTTTCTGGAATCTAAATATTTCTCATTCTTTTTATCAAGCTCAGTCACATTCACTAAAAAGTTTTCATCTTGCATTTGTTCATATTTGTATCAGGAAGGAAAACACAGAAATCCACATTTAGTTCACAATAATGCTGGAACTGTAAGGTCCCATGCCAATAAAACAAGGGGTCTAGGTGATGTCCAAGGTCCCTTACATATTTGAAATTCTATTATTTTCAGTGCTAACATTGACTTATCTAATGCATGTACATCATAATAAATTCCTATAGTCCTTAACTGTTGCTGATTCCTTAAATATCAGAAAATTTTATCATAAGAGATTCCATCAGAGAATCTATTTTATGATTGTATATCCATAAAATGCTGGGCTCAAGCAGGTTTCTGTACAAGCCTCTTAGTGAATTTATGTCAGTGTGACTGAATTCTTTGACTAATTTCCTTTCTAAAATGTAACCTCCATGTTGGTTGTCATAGTCATTGAATATGTTCACAGTTATTTCATCTCTTTCTTCTTTGAAGCATATGGTAGGATTACCATTCTTCTCCCTCTTAAATTTAGATGTAGCAATATGACTTGCTTTGACCAATGAAATGAGAGATGATATGACTTCCTGGTGGAAACTTTAAGAGTTAATATGTGCTTCACCAAATTCTCTTTTCCTTCTCCCATAGAAACTGGCAATGTCCCAGATGATGTTACTTTGTTAGCATAGGTCCCAGAATGAGATTTATGCAAAGTAGAGTTTCTAAATGGCTGATAATTGACATGGAGTCTGACTGAGAAATAAACTTTTGTTGTCTGAGATTTTAGGGTTGTTTGTTACTGCAGCATAACTTAGTCTTTCCTGATTGATTCAAGAATAGTTGGGGCAGCTTATTTTTCATTGTACTTCCCATATCCTAGCACAGTAAGTATTTGTGAATTGTTGAGTCAGATTTTAAAATTAGAGCTCTCTAACCCCTGTGGTAACAGTGCAATGATGGGGATTCTCCAATTTTCTGTTAATCTTGGTCTTGTATCCTTAATATATTCCATCCATTTTTTTCTAGCCAGAGGGAAGGAGAATTACATTTGACTTAGTCACAACTAGAAATCATATTGTTTGGTACAAAGCCCACTGGGAAAAAGAATACAAAAGAATTTTTTTTCCCAGGAGGTAACCTGCTACTGCACTGGCCTGTGAGAAATGTTGCTAGGTAGAAGAAGCAAGGTTTTTTTGTTAGTTTGTGTCTTCGTTCAAAATAATTGGGAAAGAAACCTCTCTGATCACAGAAATGTGTGCTTGGGAAAGCCTTTAGCATTCACTGAGTCCACTTCATTCCCTACAAGTAGCCTATCTCAGAAAAAAGTGTTTTCTCCTCAGAGGGTATGAGGTCATTTTTGTTCTATGAAGTTAGATGTATCTACCAAGATCTCTTGGTCAGATAAATATTTTACAGATTTTTTCCCAAATAGGTGGAGTAGCCATATTATTTATTGTCCAAACATAAAGATGTCTGAGAATGAAAGAGGCTATTTTTACCAATTAAAACAGGGCAACTAGCATACACTGATATTTACCTGGGAAAACTGCATGACCATCTTATAAATAGAGACAATTATGAATGTAAATTTCATAATATAGAATCAGGGCATTAAGTCCTTTGTTCTCAGAGGACTGAACAGCAAAGGGGAGGAAATTTCATCCCCAGTTGGGCACTTTGATGAGTAACATCATTTTTCCATTAGCTGATTATCATTAAACTTTCTGCAGATATACCCCTAGTGGGGACTTTGATACCTTTGTACAAATGCATGAACTATTTGCCTGGCCTGGAAGACCCATTTCTCCCCAGCAATCCTCCACGCCAAGACGACACACATTAAATGTTATTTCCTCTGGAAATAACATCCCTAGAGGTGGCTAGTCTTTGGCGACTAGGTTTCCCCAGCGTGGTGTACACACTTCTGTAGTGGACTTAGCACACTGAATTCTAATTCTCCATGTCTGCCTTCCCTCATGGGCTGCTCAAGGGCAAAAACCATATCATATTTTCTATTGTATCTTCCTAAGAAAAACCATTTTTGACCAAAAGTAACTGCTCAGGAAATTGAAAGAATCAATGCAGAGAACTACTTATTTAGAAAAAGATTACACTTATGAGGCTTTGGCAGCTTGAGCATGAGATAAAAGGAATAGAAAGAAGGAACTGATTTACCAGCTGTTCGCTGCTTCACAGGGGAAGAAGGAAACAGTGATTCAGAGGTGGAGGCAGGGGAAAAACAAAGCCCAGTGCCTCCATATTAATTACATTCGGCTCTGGCACCATTCAGGAGGGAACTCACAAAACTGTAAGTGCTAGAAGCTGGGTGTTTATTACTTGAGGGAAAACAAGGTAATATAGTAATCTTTAAGGGAGTTTTAAAAGGCTTTTCTGGTACAGCTTCTAGGAATGAAACTTAAATGTAGATCAGATCCCCCAAGTGGCAATTATAGAAATTAGAGATGCAGAGAACTCATCTAGTCAACGCTTTCAGCACAGCATGCATTTTAATGTAACTCCTGTCACTCCCCAGAAGTGGGCAGAATTCCTAACAGAGCAGAGAACACTGCTTTGAAAATAGAAGGCAGATCCTTTGATCCTAATGCTATATGGCCTTGGTGAGGGATTCGGAATTGACAAATAAATTAGCAGCAGAATTCTCCAAGCCAGGAGTTAAATCTGAAGCCTGAACTACTAAGAAGTCATATCTATTTATGTATAGGGGAGAGCCCTCTCTTCTGGGCCAAGAAGTGGATGGAGAGGCGGTACATTTGCTTTTTGAAGCCGTTGTATAGGATTAGAAGGGCTGATCTCACTGAGGCACATGCAAGACAGGGCAATTGTTCTCAGAGTCAGAAGTAGTACTGTGTATGGAGAATAGCACAAGGCACAGAGACTTTTGAAGTTCCTTTGGGTTTTAACTTTGAGCTGACAGTTGAGTGCATTAGAAGCATTAAACATTGGTGTTTCTCTCCAAAGTTAGTTTTTATAGCACTAAGATGTAAGGAAGGGGTCCCGGGGACCGTGGGAGGTGGCAGCAGAAGGAGATGGTGCAGAAAGTGCATCATACATCTCTCCCTGCACTAAGTCTAACTCAGCCCTCACCTTCCTCTCACTCTGTTGCTTCAACAAGCATATCCTGGGACTCCACTAAGTTCATGGCACTGTGCTAAGCAATGGTAAAAATGACAGCCTTGGCTGTCCAGATCTCCCAGTCTTGTGGGGAAGGCAGCTACATAAACAAATCGTCATCATTCACTGTGACAATTATGCTATCAGAAATGTGTATAGGAGGTTGTGGGAATATGGCGGAGGGAGTTGCTGATTCCGTGTGGTTATAATTACGGAGAAATTGAAGTTTGGGGAAGGGTTCCCATATGGCTCTCCATTGTAAAACCCAGTCCTCTTGGTGTGGGATTCTGGGGTCTCCGATATATGTGTCTTAGCCAGCTTGGACTGATGTAACAAAATATCATAGACTGGGTGGCTTATAAACCACAGGCATTTATTTCTCACAGTTCTGGAGGCTGGGAAGTCCAGGATCATGGCACGAACAGATTTTGTGTTTGGCAAGGATTTCCTGGTTCACAGAATGCTGTCTTTTCCCTTTGTCCTCATGCAGCAGAAGGGGCAAGGGATATCCCTGTGGTCTCTTTTAAAAGTGCACTGGTCCATTCATGAGGGCTCCACCGTCATGACCTCATCACCTCTTAGAAGCCCTGTGTCCTCATACCACTACTTTGGGCATTAGGTTTACAACACATGAATTTTAAGGGGACACAAGCTTTCAGTCTATAGCAAAGTATCTCCACTAGTCCAGTCTCACCACCCATCATGACTGACACCATCCCACTGCTCCATCCTGTTTGTTGCCCGGCTGGAAGGCTCTACTCTGTACTTATCTGAATCTTATCTGTCGAAGATCAACTGAAGTCGCGCCTTCTCTGTGAAGCCTTCTCTGATTATTATAGCCCGCAGTGGGCTCCTCATCCTGGACTTACTGTTTGGAATTCTGCTTTGATGCTTGATTTTATCCTGCCTTGTGACATCTCTTATATCATTATACAGCTCTTCTATTATTGATTTAATAAGTAGACTTTTCTCCTCAACTAAAATCAAAGGCATTTAGTGGCAGAATCCATTATCTAACATTCCACATAGATTGTAGTAAAGTGTAGGACACGGTGCTCAGTAAACACCTGTTGAATGAATGAATGGAAAATATAGGCATTTTGTTCCCTGGGGGGCTTTCAACATGAAATTGTCTTTTTTCGGAGCAACCAGATACAATATGGAGAGCCTTCCTTTCCTGTGGCTACTAATTGGGTAATGGTATTTCTTTCCTGAAAGCCCTCCATACATTCATCCAACCACGAAATATTTACTTGAGACTTCACTATGACTCGCTACTTGGTGCCAGAGAAACTGAAATTAACATACCCTAAGAACTGCCATCTAAATGGGAAGGCCAGCACGTAAAGGGATAAAGTGTTAGGAGTTTTCTGTCTGTTAGGCTGGGGGCACAGAGGACTGCAAGTCAATTCTCTCCCAAGGGTAAGAAATGCTTTCATGGGGCAGGGGCTGCTTATTCCCGTGTTTACCAGGGAATGAGGTGGATGGGTGGGGACTTCAAGGGGGAGAAGCATTAGGAACAAAGGAGTAGAGCTCTGTAGAGGTCAAGGCAGCCCGTTGTAGCCACACACCCCACGGTTTTTACATCCAAGTGAGGAGCCCTGAACACTAGCTGGTTATTTTATCTTGTCTTGTCCCCTTTGTGCACTCCTGACCTGATTCCACTGTGACATTGCATATTTGAACGCATCTTTATACTACCCTCCCAGATGATTTGATGGCTACTTTGGCAGGAGATAAGAGTTCTTGGCTGGAAATTACTTTCCCTCAAAATTCTGAAGGCATTTCCCACTTTTTTCTAGCTTCCGGTGTGGCTCAAGTTAGGTGCCATTGCTGATTCTTGATGTTTTTATGTGTGACCTTTTTCTTCCCTGTTGGCCCCAGAAGTTTTTACGATCCTCTCTTTGTCTCTGGGATCAGTTATAATGTACCTTGATATGTTTTGCTGTTGTCAATTTGTGACTTCAATTAAATTAAAAATTTTAATTCTTTAACACATGATGGGCCCTCTCAAAATTGAGATTCGTGATCCTGTTTTATTTCTTTAATAATTTTCTACTCTCCATTTTTCTCTTTTCTCTCTTTCTGAAATTCCTGTTAGCTAGAGGTCTCAGCTTCTGAATTGCTTCTCAAATTTTACATCCTCTCTCTTATTATCCATCTCTTTGACCATTTGTTTTACTTGCTGAGGTTTCTTTAAGTTCATCTTCCAGTTATTTTACTGAATTTGTTTTCTGAACATAGTAATACATTTTTATTAGGCATAGTAATGTTTATCTCTTCTTTTTTTAAATTGAAGTGTAGTTGAGTTACAATATTGTATTAGTTTCAGATGTATAACATAGTGGTCCCGTATTTTTACAGATTATACCTCCATTATAACTTATTATATGGCTATAATTCCTTGTGCTATACAATATATCCTTGTTGCTGATCTATTTTATACTAACTAGTTTGTATCTGTTAATCTCATACCTGGAATTTGTCCCTCCCCTCTTCAGTAACCACTAGCTTGTTTTCTAAGTCTGTGAGTCTGTTTCTCTTTTATATATACATTCATTTGCATTATTTTTTAGACTCCACATTTAAGTGATATCATACAGCCTTCATCTGTCAACTTATTTCACTAAGCATAACATTCTCTAGTTTCATCCACATTGCTGCAAATGGCAGAATTTCATTCTTTTTAATGGCTGAGTAATATTCCACTGTATATACATACCACATCTTCTTTATCCATTCATCTGTTCATGAACACTTGGGTTGCTTCCATGTCTTAACTATTGTAAATAGTGCTGTTATGAACATTGGGATGCTGACTGTTTTCTTTATGTTATCATATTTTGATTTTCTATTTGTTATTTCTTGTTTTGAGTGATTTTTAAATAGCATCCCATTGTTTCATTGAAGCAAAATGTTCCCTTAATTTTCTGAGAATAATATATATAATTTTCTTGAAATTTCTTGTAAGCCTTTTATTTTCTCCAAGTAACTTTTATCTTTTTTGGTTTACTTGGGGATCTCTCTCCCATTTTAGGGGTTTTCCTTAAACATCAGCCACCCCTGGCTATCTGTTCATGACTTAGAATGTGCCACTAGGAAGCTGAGTGGATGATCAATTTGCATAGGCAGGGTTGGTTGATGGGTGGAGAGCATTTTAAAATGATCAGTCAGAGACCCAGTAATTTTCCTGGTGAATTTCTTGCACATATCAGTGGGTGTTTTCCCTTAAGCTATGATGTCAGCAATCTGAAAACCAAGACAGAGAAGGAAGGGAGTAGGGTCTTACTGTTTACCATGTAGACTCTTAGTTATTCTGTTTACAGCACAATATTCCAGTTTTTTCTGTGCTTGATGTACTTAACTCTGGAGGCTCTCATGTCCCTATTCTCCAGTAAATCAGCTCCTCTGAGCTTGGGGCTGGAAAGGCACCTGGGTGCTACCTGCTGCTTTTTTTTTTTATTATTATTTTTATTTTTTTGCGGTACGCGGGCCTCTCACTGTTGTGACCTCTCCCGTTGCGGAGCACAGGCTCCGGACGCGCAGGCTCAGCGGCCATGGCTCACGGGCCCAGCCGCTACGCGGCATATGGGATCCTCCCAGACCGGGGCACGAACCCGTATCCCCTGCATCGGCAGGCAGACTCTCAACCACTGCGCCACCAGGGAGGCCCTATCTGCTTCTTATACACACTAATCCCTCCCCACCCCAGTGTCTTCTGATGCCCCTGGTACCCCTAATTCCTGAGCCTTTTCAGATTTTTTGCAGGTTAATCAGTTTCTCCCTCTACAAGCTTTCTTCATTATGGTGTCAGTTACCACTTATCTATTACTTTGTGTCTCTGAAAATTTTTTGAAATATTATCACTTACTGTCATGTCCTGTTCCCATTTTCTTCATAACTTATGGGTTTTCTTTTTTATTCTCTTACTATCACATTGGAGATTTTTCTGGTTAGAGTTGAGCTAGACCTGTGTGTTTAATCTGCCATATTTAATGAACAGTCCTTTTCCTTGTATTGGACCTTAGATTTCTCGTACTGTCTTGGGAGGGTCCCCTCACCTTCCACCCCATACCAAGTGCTGTGGTATAAGGTTGCCAGATTTAGCAAATAAAAATATAGGATGCCCAGTTAAATTTGAATCTTAGATAAACAAATATTGTATAGAACATATTAAACTAAAAAATTATTCATTGTTTTTCTGGAATTCATATTTATCTGGTCATCCTCTATTTTACTTGGCAGCCCTATTAGGATAGAAACTTCTCACCTTGACATTGGCCTTGCAGAGCCCAATCCACCCATCTCACCACTTAGCACATAAGCAGCCTTCCTTGCTCTCCTCCTTCCACAAGAGGGGGGTGCTAGGCCTACCTGTGGTTCTACACTCTGTTGAAACAAGATGGGTAAGATGTCTGCTCTCTACATTTTGCTTCTCCCTAAGCTAAAGAGTTTGAATTTCATCCTTAAAAGTTTTGGAGAATTACCAAATATTTTTACCAGTGAAATGACGTGATCAGATTTTGAATTAAAAAAAAAATCATGCTGTAGCATAGAGGGTGATAAGTCTTTGGGTCACTGTTGTCATGAGTAATTCAAGCAAGAAAATATGGCATCCAGAACCAGGACAGAACACGTGAGAATGGAGAAAAGAATAATGCAAGGAATATTAAGGAGGTGGGAACCACTGGCCCGGGAAATTGAAAGCTGTAGGGAAGGGAAGGGAGGTGTTGAAGACGTTTGCTGACTTTCTGACTGAAGGCAATGAGGGCGAGTTGAGCCTTTCACCAAGACAGGAAGTTCAAGAGGAGAACAGATTTCGGGGAGGAGGTTCCTATTAGTTCTCTCATAAAGGGTTCTCATTTACACAGGGGGGAGGGGGTGTTCTTCTGGGAATCATGAGTGTGTTTGGCCTTGTCCCAAACTCCAGCAAAAAGGAACCACAAGGACATATCCAGCTTACCAAAGTTGCTTGCAAACTCTTGCTCCTGCACTGGCTGTGAGCTCAGCTGATAGAGGAAAGCCTTCCGTTTCCCAAATACGAGCAAGGGAGGGGCCTTTTTACATGATGGTCTGTTCTTTCAACTGGGGGGGTGGTAGCTGGTGGCAACTGTCGGCTCAGCAGCCCTGGAAGTAGGCCGTCCTCATTTTGCTCCAGCCCATGATGACAAACAAGAATGAGAGGGGCTGTCTTGTCTTCACCCTGAATGGAAATAACCCATCCTGGACAGAGACCTGATAGAATCCAAGAGGACTTACTCTCTGAAGGAACCATTTTCTTACTGCTTTGGGAGCTGCCTTCCTCACTTTCTCTCTTAACTTTCAGATCATATTATTTGCATCCAGTTCTCTTTTTGCACTAAATCATCTGCTTGGAATAATTATGTCAGGGGTAGTTTATTAGCTGCAGTCCACACATGTCACTTCCTGAGGCCCTGGAAATAATGTAGACTTCTTTGTTGTTGTTCATTTTTGGTTCACACTAAATCTCATTACTGAACTTAGTTGGTTGAGAGTTTAATATTAACTTCAGTGCCAGTTCTTTGCCCTGTTAATTGTCAAGCCAGTGAAGGCAACTGCTATCTCTGTTAAGCTAATGAGGCCGGGTAAGGATGGAGGATGGCAGGTGAGCCCATCCCATCATGCCTTGAGTCTCTGGTTGCCCAGGCAACTTTTCCCACGACTGTAAATGGCAGTTCAATGCTTTTCAATGTTGCTTCCCTCTGTCCTGTGTTAGCAGACCACCTGGCCTCTCCCTTTTGTTTTCTCAAAGCGTGTGTGGGATGAACACAAATAGTCATCATGGCCACTCCAGGCATGCCTTCTCTGTCAATTTTTACTGCTGTTGATTTCTATTGCTGTCGAGTTCATGTCTTTTTGAAAAAGTTGTACAGAACCCAAAGCACAATTTTGCATGTGAAATTACCAGCACAAAGCAGCAAATGGCTATAGTGACTGGGAAAAGGAAGGAGGATATTGAAGGATACATTTTAAAAGTTGGGGGCCGAGGGGGAGAGGAATTCTGAAGCTGACATCTTCAGCTGAGTAACTCTAATGAGTCCATAGAAAAGTAGGAAAAGGGACTGCAAAATTTGAAGGACCACAAATTTGAACAAACATTACTGAGCCTAAGTTTGCCCTGTTGGACAGATTGTTAACCTTCAGCCAAAGGACAGTGAAATAATAGGGTCAACAGAACAGATTTTTTAAAATGGATAGCCTGGAAAACAGGACTTAAGTGGAGGAAGAGGGAGACACTGCACCATAGCTTACAGAAAGAAGCATTCATCAGCCAATAATAGGCTTGCTGTTCGTTTTTTTTTAACCAGCCCACATTTCATGAGGTAACCATGGAATATGATGGATTAAATTCAGTGTTCAGATTCCCGTAATGCACGTATACACACTCGTGTGCGTATGTTTGCATGCAGGCACACACACCCCAGCATGGCCCGAAGCTACTCCAGTAGTTTTCAAGAAGTACCGTTATGCAGTGGTTAAGCATCTGGTCTGGAGTGAAAAGCCCAAGTGTCACATACCAGATCTGTAAACTGCTAACAGATTTGGTAAAAATGATTCGGTCTCTGAGCCTCAGTGTCCTCTGAAAAAGGGGATGATTAACGGAGAAAAAGCCACAAGGCGCATCAGCCTAGTGCCCGGCACACTCCAGCTGCCGCATACTTGTTATTTTGGGAGACTTGCCTACAAAGAGCGCGTCCTTTCCATTTCTTGGGTTCTGCGGCTGAAGCACAACACACGTGTTCCCACTTGCTTTGGTTCCTCATGGGAGGTGCTTCCTCAGTCTCTGTCTCCCTTTGTTTTGTTGCTGGCGGGTTGCACAGCCTCTTGGTTCTGGGGCTGAAGAGAAGGTTTGGCTACTTGCCAAGCTGTGAGGAGGAGTCCCCCCTTGGGGACTGTGTCAGAGAGAGATACTAATGAGATCTCTGTTTAGCCAGCACTGTGAGCTCTCCTGGCAACTAGGGGAGGGCGGAAACACCTTGTACAACAATTAGTTTTTCACAGCCATTAGCAATTTCTAGTCATTAGCACCTAGAAATGCTGCAAATAACACTCAGGATGCACATACCACTCTGAGTCGGAACAGGGCTTCTGAGCAACATCAGTCCCCAGAGAGGCAGGGGTCTTTTTTTTTTTTCTTTTTTAACATCTTTATTGGAGTATAATTGCTTTACAATGGTGTGTTAGTTTCTGCTTTATAACAAAGTGAATCAGCCATACATACACATGTATCCCCATATCCCCTCCCTCTTGCATCTCCCTCCCACCCTCCCTATCCCACCCCTCTAGGTGGTCACAAAGCACTGAGCTGATCTCCCTCTGCTATGCGGCTGCTTCCCACTAGCTATCTATTTTACATTCGGTAGTGTATATAAGTCCAGAGGCAAGGGTCTTAGAGGGTGAGACCCCCTGTCTCTGCCCACTCCAGCAAAAGGGATGTGTGACCCAAAGGGCCTCGGTCCCTTCCCATCGTATCTTTGAAGAGGGCTGCATTAAGCCTATTATTAGTTTCAGTGAAACGTAAATCTTTCTGAAGGAAAGTCCAGAAGATGTAGTATATAATAAAGAGATTCTAAATTCCTTCACAGACCAAGAAACTTCCTAAACTGGGTATGAATAATTGAAATGTGAATTGAATGAAACCCCAGTGCAGTGCAGTGATTTAGCCCCAAAGCTGTTCGTAGCAACTACGCTAAACGCTGAAACCATCTATATCTCTAATGGTAAGGACTGGTTAAATAATTGTTATACCCTTTCAGTGGAATATAACACAGCCTTTTACAATAATATACTGGAATTTATAGGTAGATTATATTTAAAAAGGTTATAAAACAGTATAACATATGACTTCATTTTTTGTAAAAATGATACACAACTTCTAAAATTTCGGCATTGGTTGTTCTTGGGTCTGGGAATGGAAATAGTTTTAAAATTTCATTCTTCTGCTGCTCTGCTTCATATTATTGTTCTAAAATGACTATACATGTGTAAGTCTTGTGAATTTGAGAGGGAAAAACAGCAGAGAAAGTAAGCCCTGCCTGGCTAAGTGAATTTAACATAAATGCAACATTTTAAAGTAAATATTTTATTGAAGTATAACGTATATGCAGAAAAAAGACACAAATACTAAGTACACATTTTCATAACTTTTCACAAAGTGCATAAACCCAAATGCAAAATGAGTCTTAAAAACAGTGATGCTAATCATTAGAGAAATGCAAATCAAAACAACAATGAGGTATCACCTCACACCGCTCAGAATAGCCATCATCAAAAAATCTACAAACAATAAATGCTGGAGAGGGTGTGGAGAAAAGGGAACCCTCTTGCACTGTTGGTGGGAATGTGAGTTGGTACAGCCACTATGGAGAACAGTATGGAGGTTCCTCAAAAAACTAAAAATAGAACTACCATATGACCCAGCAATTCCACTACTGGGCATATACCCTGAGAAAACCATAATTCAAAAAGAAACATGCACCACAATGTTCATTGCAGCTTTATTTACAATAGCCAGGACATAGAAACAACCTAAGTGTCCATCGACAGATGAATGGATAAAGAATATGTGGCACATATATAGAATGGAATATTAGCCATAAAAAGAAATGAAATTGAGTTATGTGTAGTGAAGTGGATGGACCTAGAGATGGTCATACATAGTGAAGTAAGTCAGAAAGAGAAAAACAAATACCATATGCTAACACATATATATGGAATCTAAAAAAAAAAAAGGTTCTGAAGAACATAGGGACAGGACAGGAATAAAGATGCAGACATAGAGAATGGAATTGAGGACATGGGGAGGGGGAAGGGTAAGCTGGGACAAAGTGAGAGAGTGGCATGGACATATATACATAACCAAATGTAAAATAGATAACTAGTGGGAAGCAGCCACATAGCACAGGGAGATCAGCTTGCTGCTTTGTGACTACCTAGAGGGGTGGGATAGGGAGGGTGGGAGGGAGGAGATATGGGGATATATGTGTATGTATGGCTGATTCACTTTGTTATAAAGCAGAAACTAACACACCATTGTAAAGCAATTATGCTCCAATAAAGATGTTAAAAACAAAAACAAAAAAAGTGATGGTTCTGCTTGTGGTTCCACAACCAGGAATCTGGATGGTGAGCCATTACAGTAGGGGGTCAGCTAAGAGGAGCTCAGTGATCCAAGTTGGCAAATTGGAAGCCCTTAATGGTAAATCTAGAAAGAAAGGTGGTAAATCTTTATTTTATAGATGCAGCAATTGGAACAAAGGGAGTAAGAGTAACTTGAATCCCACAGCTTCTAAATAGGGAAGCTGAGATTCATTCCCAAGCAATCAGGCTCTGGAATCAATGCCTCTCCAAGAAAGAAAAATATAGCTGCGGCAACAAGCAGAAGGCCAGAGCTATCCCTCAAGGCGTTATGACTGGACATCAGCAGAGGAGGAAAAGATGTACAGGAGAGTGCAGGAAGGCTTGTGTTAGGAAGGGATAGAAAAACCAGTTCTGGCAGTTCTACAAAAGGCAGACCAATGGGGAAAGCAATACTCCTGGTGTGGTACCTTTGTGTGCTTATATTCCATGCAGGAATGAAAGATGCCCTTGAGGCTGATGGGCCAGGGATGCTGAGCAGGAGAGCTCAGGCCTTGTTCAGAAGTCACAGTCAGCTCAGGAGGATGGAATCCGATTTCTTTTTCCTTACATTTGCTGATTCAAAAGGAAGTAAGGCATAATTCATAATCCTCTCCACCTTAAACATGCCCCCCTCCAAATCTTTACTAAATTATCAAATTTGTTTGCCCCTTGAAATAACTGCTCTGGGTGAAACACACAGAGGGTGCGCTTTGGGCAAGGAATAACTTTGGAGAATAGAGGGTAAATGTTGAGGATCTTGGGTGATGACAGCAGAAAGTCACCTCCCAAAATAAACCCAGCTGGGGAGGACCAAGCTTGGGAAGCTTTCATGGACAACATTTTGTCAGAGATATATGCCTGGGAACGTGGTTTTCCTAATTAACTCAATGGTAGTACTGTGCTGTGTTAAGAGGGCTAGATGTGATACCTTGTAAATACCTCTATTCACATTGTAACATTCTGTTTTGTCACTGTAAGCTTTTCAAGGACAAGGGCTATGTGGTGCATCTCAACATCCCCAATGCATCATAAAGTGCCTGGTAGATAAGGGATGTTAAATAAATGCTTACTAAGTGTATAAAACACACACCCTAGATTTTCTAGGGCAATACCAATTTAAATATTCCATGGATTATGTACTCCAATTTAAGTTCAGAAACTTTGATCACCAGAGAGTTAGGTCTAAATGTGGCTCATGGGAATTGCTGGGAATTCTGAGGAGATATTTCTCAGCAGTAGCTGCAACATCCATCATTTTTCATAGTGTTTCTCAATCATTCTTTGGCCCCAGAAAAGGTAGGATGAGACAGAAATCAAGAAGTCCCTGGCAGTGAGGGAATCAAGACCTTTATAAAACTTAAAATTGGATCCCAATATTCATACCTCAGGAACTTCAGAGGTTTTTTTATCACTTACACACCTTTTCCACAGGAATTTATTGAAATCTTACTAAGTGCCAGGATATAATATTCAATGCTAAAAATACAAAAATTAATAAGAATCCAGACATAACATATATAAATTACAACATAAATTGAATAGTGTTTATATCACAGATGTCTTTGACTGCAAGTAAGAGAAATGAAATAGTGGCTAAAACAAAAGAAAATTTTAATCATCTCACAAATTATCAAATTCTGGAAGAAAATGGTTGCAGATTAGTTCAGCAGTTCAACAATATTATCAAAAACCCGTGTTCTGGGCTTCCCTGGTGGCACAGTGGTTGAGAGTCCGCCTGACGATGCAGGGGACGCGGGTTCGTGCCCCGGTCCGGAAAGATCCCACATGCTGCAGAGCAGCTGGGCCCATGAGCCATGCCACTGAGCCTGCGCGCCTGGAGCCTGTGCTCCGCAATGGGAGAGGCCACGACAGTGAGAGGCCCGCATACCGCAAAAACAAACAAACCAAAAAAACCCGTGTTCTGTCTTTTCACTGTTGTATCCTGTGCCCTTTGGCTTGTTGCCTCATGGTCACAAAATGGTTGCTGTCACTCCAAGCACCATGTTCTCACGCAGTTGCATTCAAGTCAGGTAGGAAGGAACTTAACTGTTTCTCTTTGTAACAGACAATAAAAATCTTCTGAGAAGATCCCTTCAACAAACTGCCCCTTTGGTCTTAATGGTGGTCAGAACTGGGTCACACGCTCACTTCCAATTCTATCACCAGGAGAGGGGAAGAGAATTGCTATGTTTGGTGTAAGCCAATTATGCTTCATTCTCTCAGGCTGGGGGAAGGGTTCCATTTTCCTTAAGTATGTTGCCACACCCAGAAATGGGGATCCTATAACCTAAAGAAGAAGATGGAAAGAGAAGGTAAACAACTATGCTTGCCAACAGGTTAAGCAGAGTTGTGCCTATTTTGTACCTATTTGCCATGAGTTGTGCCATGTACTGTACCTATATTCTCTTATTAACGACATGTGTTTAGCTCCACATGCCTTCCCTAGAATAATGCCCAAAGCCCTGGCCTTTCACTGACTCTGCCCTGGCCTTGACCGCCCCAGGGCAGGGAGTAAAATAAGCTGTCAGACTCAGCTGTGCCCTTATCTTGAGCTCCCATAGCCTTAAGCTTTCACAAGTCTAACCAGCTTCACAAAATGCAGTTTGTTGATGTGAGTGGGAGTTAGGAATGCTGGAGGGGAAGGGTGAAAGTCAGGTCAATGAAAGAGATTTGAAGTGGATTTCCTTCCTCAGAGGGCTCCTGTCAGGACTCGGAACTCCAGTGGCTTCTCATGAGTGGCCTGGCCCAGCCACAGGTGTAGCTGAATGTCATTTTAGAGGAAGAACAAGTAGATTTTTCTTCCTGAAGAGCACTGGGTATTTCTTTTAGAATGTACATGAGAGAGAAATAAAAAGTGGTCTGAGTCTGGGGCAAAAAGAAGGTGACTGGAAGAGATCTCTACGGGGGGATGTGACTTTGGTCAACACACCCATTGGCACTGGTTTTACAAGGCTACACTCTACACCGCTGCTATACATAATGTGATATGTTACAATACTGTATATATAGTATCATGTAATATAATGTAATACAATATAACCTAACAAAGAGTAACTAAAACTTACTGAGCATTCCCTGTGATGGACAGGTTACAGAATACTTTCCTTGTTTGATTACTTATGATCACATTCATGATATAAGTTCCATTATTATCCAGAGGTTGGTAACTTGCCCAAAGCTACTGCATTAGATGGTGGACTCCAGGGTTCAGGGCTGTCTGCCCCCAGAACCCGCATCCCACGCCTCACTTTACCACTTTGCTGTCTGCTTCCAGTTCGTCTTTTTCCCACTAGGGTGTGAAGGAATATTGTGGCAACAAAGCCAGGTGTTAGCAAAAGACAAGACAGTGAGAGTTTAAATGAAAAATATTTCATTTGGACTCTGGATTGGGAACAAATGTTCAACTGGTTAGAAAAATAAAAGAAATGACACCAAAAAGTTATTTTAATCCTGCCCAAATGTTCAGAGAACAAAAGAGCTAAGTTAAATGGTTCTTTTTCTACAGAGTTCAGGAGACTAAAGAACAGAAGAGGAAATGCTGTACTAATAGGAATTAGATAAACAGATGAACCTCTTTCTCCAGCGTAGAATTCATGCAAATTTATTCATGCATCATCAAGGTTTTGCAATTCCCTTGTGTATTTCCACAATCATTCTCTACCCAGATAGTTCATTCATTAACTCAAACACTCACTTTTCCTTCCTTCCTTCCTTCCTTCCTTCCTTCCTTCCTTCCTTCCTTCCTTCCTTCCTTCCTTCCTTCCTTTTTCCCATTTCTTTCTTTCTTCTTTCCCTAGTCATTTGTCAGATGTTTATTCAATCTCTTCCATGTACTGGGTACCAAGGAGGATAATGGAGGCTTAAGAATAAAAGAAAATGGAAAAAAAAAAAAAGGCACTGTTTCCTGCCTTGCATGGAATTTAAATATGCTCACAAGAGATGGCAGTTTTCTCCTTCGTATCTACTTTCAGCTCCGCGTTATCCGTGAATGGTTCTCTGCTATAGACAGACCTCCTTTAGTCCTCCGGCATGGCACTGCTATACTGGAGAGAGTTGCCTGTCCCTAATTTAGGACTGGGATACTGTAAAGAATGGAAGACATTAGATACGTCCTCTGTTGATCTGTCTGATTGGAGCAAATCCTGGTTCAGGGACCTCCTGTGAGGTTCCGAGACATCCATATCCTATGGGATTTTGAAGACATCAAAGGTTCCAAGAACTGATCAGCCCAAAGTGGTCCCTTTAAGATTTTCCTCCCACCTGTGAAGGGGCTAGGCCGTGGGTAAGGCAGGTGCTTGGGGGCAGTCTTCATTCTCCAAGTCTACTCAAGAGATAACCCCTGCAACTGGATGGCTGATAGCCATTCCCCCTGGTCTGGCCTTTCAGCTTGACTCACAGATCCTAATGAAAGTCTCACCTCTCCAGTGCCTTTCTCTGTACACTGAAAAAACAGTGATAAGCACCGTTCCTGAAACAGCTCTAGAATTGTCCACACCTCTATATGGCCTCTTAGGCCTCCTGTTCTACAAAGCCCCCAAAGACTGGGATCCCACCCTAACTATCCCATCCTGAGGAGGAGTTACAGATCATTGAAGATGACCTGTATCAAAAAATGTTCCCCGTGGTGATGGCAAATGTCCTAAGCAGTTTCCTATGTCGGAGGCAGTTCATGACCATAACGGGAACCCAATTACGATAATGCTTTAGAAAGACCCCCCCAACCCCACCAAAGCCTAGATATTTCTTTCTGCTCATTTCTCTGCCCAGATTTTCTCCTTTACAAAATAAATAGTTCAGACTAAGACGGGGCCTCAGATCCTATCAAGCTTGGACAATCTATGACTTCTGAGTACTTGATGTATCTGCTTTGGCAGTTTGCACTGAGAACTGGACTTGAGAGACGTAGCACGTCCTGAGGTTCACTCAAGTGGTAAGCATATTCGGTTTCCCTGGTATGCGTCTACCAGGCATCTCTGGCATCTGGAGAGCCGGGGGTAGCTGGCATTCCCAGCCCAGTCCTGGGGGAGATGCAGCAGCTACTCCACTAAAGGACACTTTGGTCTCCATGGGAGCAGGTCTGTCCTCTTGGCAGAGGGCAGCCTGGAGAGGGGAGACACATCCGTGTGTGCTGCAGCTTGGGCAGAATGCCCTGGGGGCCGCGATCCCAAGCACCCATGAATGGAGGCAGGGGACAGCCAGTCCCAGTGTGCCTGTGTCCTGTTTGATCTTGGAAACTTGGAAGCCTTTAGGACCTGAAGTGTTCACGTCCAGAGGCTGTGCAGTGTGGTGGAAAGAGACCTGGCTTTGCGATCAGAAGTTCTGGTCTGAGTCTCAGCTCTGCCCTTACTTGCTACGTGACTAGGAGCGGGTCTCCTCACCCTGCCGAGTGGGGGTTTTCTTGTCTGTCCAATGAGGAGAATTAGGTCTTCCCTGATGACCTCATGGACTGGCCTTTGTTGGTTACTTTTCCTACACAGAGTGCACAACACTCCCTCCACCACAACCCGTCATGTCATCATCACAATCTAATGACAATATTGCCACAGGATGATGATAAAATTAATATTAATTTTTGTAGCAGATAGAAAAATAACTATTGCTACCAGCTGAGCTCTTATTATGTACCACACACTCTGCTAAGGACTGGAGAAACATTAGGTCCCTGGCCAAGGTCACATGGCTGGTAAATCTTACGGCGGGACTCAACCCAGACATCCCTGACTCCAGAGCCAAGATCTTAACCCCAAGAGCACTTCGCTTCATTCCTTGTGCCCAAACAGCCCGGTTTCTTTAAGGTTCTGGCTGGCAGAGAATGAGTGAGATGTGCTGGCTTGTCTACTCACCTTGGTAAACGAACTGAATTAATTAAATCCTTTAAAACAGCCAAACACAGCAACTTCGGAATACATATCTTAAAAGATATTGAAGGTGCATAGTTAAATAAACGCATGCATTTTAAAAAGCGTATTTTCACTAATAGTCAAGCAACATTGCTTACTGCCTTATGTCAAACTTTTTCATAGGCTTGTACAGGGTGGCATCCATCCTGACCATCCAACACCCACCAAATTCATTCTTTTAAGAACAATTTTTCAAGTGCCTACTCTGTGCCATGCACCCGAGAAGTGCTCAGATTCAATGATGAATGAGGCGTTCGTGCCCTCAAGGATCATTCTGGTGAAGCAGACTGATAGTCAGACAAGTAGAGCGTGAAAGTCCTTTGGGGTGGGTTGGGGGAAGTCAAACAGAACCTAAGAAGCTAATCCAGTCTGAGAGCACCAGAGAAGACTTCCCAGAAAAGGTGACAGCTAAGCTGAGTAAGGGTCAAGCTTTTGGAAGGGAGGGGGCCAAGGACATGGTGGGGAGGAAGGAAAGGGGCAGGACAGTTCAGGAAGTGGGAATGTCCTATGCGGTGGCTAAGAGGCAAGAGAGGCCTGACCCATTCAGGGAGCCAAAAGGAGTTCAGAGTGGCTGAAGAACAGAGGCCAAAGATGGGAGGTGAGAGCTGAAAAGGAAGCCATATCATGTAGGGCCATATCTATCATGCAAAGGAGATTGGACTTTATTGTAATCACACTGAGAATTAATTGAAAAAGTTCAAGCCGGGTGGTGGGGAGGTGGGTTCTAATCTGCTTTGTGTGTTGCAAAGATGATTCTGGCCCTAGCATGGAAAATAGATTAATGAGGGGAAGGGGGTGAGGGCAGCTAACAGAAGATAGAACTAATTGTTTCTGGAGTAATTCAACCAAAAGCTGAAGATGACTCAGCCTGGGGCACTGGCAGTGGGAATGGAGAGAAGCAGGTACTGTGAAGAATGTTTAGTGAGATGATGTGGTTGAGTGATTGAGTGAAGACGGGGGTGGGGAAGGCATGGTGTCAGGGATGTTGGTCTGTGCCAGCCCTCACCATCCCTGAAAATAAGGGGTGGTCTATCTTGTTCCAGGCTCTTCCCAGTTAAGATGGAATGGTTTTGTGTCCCCCAATTTCTGAATCCTTCATCCCATGCTTTTTGACATCTCTCATCTCTTCTTTGGCCCTACATTTTCTTTCATTCTTCAGTGTGATAACTAGGGCAATGTGAACTGTGGCATCAAACCCAGAACTTTCAGTGGCTTAGCACAATAAAAGTTTATTTCTTGCCCATGTAAGAATCTGCCCAGGTGGGCCAGTGGCTTTCCTCCATATGCACGTTCAGAAAGCAGGCCTCCTTCTATTATATGGCTTGGCCATTCCCTAGGGCCCCAGTGCTCTCAGCATCCAGTTTAGTAGAAGGAGCAAGAGAGATTGAAGGAAGTAACCTTGGTGCATAGAACCTCATTTGTATGGCCATTAGTGAGAACTCGTTGCATGGCCATATCTGGTTGCATAGTTTATACCTACACACATACATGAGGGAGGGCACATGAAGGTTTGATGGACAGCCACCTCTGACATAGGCCTGTGTATTAACTCATTTTTTCCCCTTATTTTTATTTAGCTGTTTCTACTCGTTGACATTTCCTGATCACCAGAATGACACACTTCATTCCTCTGGTTTAGACTTTGAAAGAGGATGACACCCCTCTAGTGCACCAAAAAACAAAACAAGAACAAAAAAAAACCTTAATGGTTTTTGGACCCTTGGTTAGTTAACAGCTGAGTAGTTCTAATCTTTTCTGTTTTCATTGCCTTAACCACAAATTGTGGTGCTTTTTGTATATTTTATGTATAAATCACAAAGCTGAATTCTGACTATTTTTAAGACAAAAGTCTGTTAAACTTTTTTTATTGTAAAGAATATTTATTATGCAAATCTATTATATTTACTGCAAAAACTGTTGAAATGTACTCATGTCTGAATATAACAAAATATCAATACATAACGGAAAATAAGGTGACATGAAGAAAGTACATATGTTAACTATAATGCAGAAAATATATTAATGAAACTGTCAAAAATTTTTTATTTTATTTTATTATTGTTTTTTTTAAGTTTCAAAGTATTTATTGAAAAACAATTTACCATGACATTCCTATACCACAAACATACCACAGGACTCTAAAAAACAAAAAACAAAACAAAAAACAAACAAAACAGAGAAAGGACAATTCACAAGCTGTCCATCCCAGGTAAACCCGTGACCGTTGTGCTGCCACTGAGAAAAGTCCACCTGAGAAATGGGAGATCTGGGTTCAAGTTCTGGCTCCATCAATAATTTATTGCATGACTTAAGCAAGTCACTTTGCCTCTCTGGGCCCCAATGTTCTCATCAGTAAAAGGGATGGACTGGGCTATGCCAGTGTTTCTCTGGGTCCTATAGAACATTAGTTATGTGAAAAATTCTGTGAAAAACTCCTTTCTGGCCAAATAAGTTTGGGAAATACTGTGAATTTTAAACCTCTCCTGGGACATTATAACAACCTCAGAATAGAATTGAACATATTTCATACAAATTAAACACATTATAATTATCTTTTATATTTTATACAGCTCTATTGAGATATAATTTGTATGCCAGATGATTCACCTAAAGTATAAAATTAAATAATTTTTAGTATATTATTACTTCCAAAAGAAACCCCATACTCATTAGTGATCTCCCCATTTCTCCCCAAACCATCAGCCCTAGTCAATCACAAAAGTACTTTATGTCTCTATAAATTTGCCTAAACTAGAAATTTCATATGAATGGAATCATACAATAGGTGCTCATTTGTGATTGGCTTCCTTTACTTAGCATAATGTTTTCAAAGTTTATCCAGGTTGAGATATGTAGGGTACTTCATTCTAGTTTATGGTTGAATAGTATTCCATTATATAAATACACCACATTTTATTCATTCATCAGTTGATGGACATTTGAGTTGTATCCATTTTTTGGCTATTATGAATAATGTTACTGTGAATATTCATGTACAAGTCATGTGGACATTTGTTTTCATTTTTTCTTAAATTTATACCTAGAAGGTGAATTGCTGGGCAATAGGATAACCCTATGTTTAACCTTTTTAGAAACTGCCTGAGTACTTTTCAAAATGCACCGTGTTACATTCCTTTGAGCAGTGTATGAGGGCTCCAATTTCATCAACATTTTTTTTTTCTTTTTTCTTTTTTCTTTTTTTTTTTTGCGGTATGCGGGCCTCTCACTGTTGTGGCCTCTCCCGCTGCGGAGCACAGGCTCCGGATGCGCAGGCTCAGCGGCCATGGCTCGCGGGCCCAGCCGCTCCGCTGCATATGGGATCCTCCCGGACCGGGGCACAAACCCGCATCCCCTGCATCGGCAGGCGGACTCTCAACCACTGCGCCACCAGGGAGGCCCTTTCTCTGTCTTTTTATTGTAGCCATCCTAGTGGGTGTAAAGTGGTATCTCATTGTAGTTTTGATTTCCATTTACCTAATAAGAGTGATGTCAAGCATCTTTTCATGTGCTTATTGGCCATTTGTATATCGTCTTAGGAAACCTGTCTATTCAGATCCTTTGCTACTTTTTAATTTGTTATTTTTCTTTTATTACTGTGTTGTAAGAGCTCTTTATCCTTTATCAGATATATGATTTGCAAATATTTTCTCCAATTCTGTGGACTGTATTTTAACTTTCTTAATGGTATGCTTTAGAGTGCAAAAGTTTTTAATTTTGATGGTGTCCAATTAATCTATTTTCCTTTTGATGTTGGGCTTTTAGTATTATATCTAAGAAACCATTGTCTAATCCAAGGTCATGAAAATTTATGCCTATGATGTTTTCAAAGTATTTTCTAATTTTAGCTTTTATGTTTAGGTTGTTATATTCAGTGTGAGTTAATTTTTATATATAGTGTTGTGGTGTGTGGGTGTAACTTCATTCTTTGGCTTGTGGAAATCCAGTTGCCCTAGTACCATTTGTTGAAAAGACTGTTCTTTCCTCTATTGGATTTTCTTGTCATTCTTGTTGAAAATCAATGGATCATAAATGTGGGAATGAAATATGGACTCTCAATTCAGTTTACTTGATCTGTATGTCTAGACTTAAGCCAGTGTCACACAGTCTTGATTGTTGTAACTTTGCAGTAAATTTTAAAATTGGAAAGTGATAAGTCCTCCAATTTTTTTTTTCAAGATTGTTTTGGTTACTCTGGGTCCCTTAAATTTCCATATAAATTTTAAGGTCAACTTGTCAATTTCTGTAAAGAAGGCTGTTTGGATTTAATAGGAATTGTGTTGAATCTATAAATTACTTTGAGGCATTTTGCCATCTTAACAATATTAAGTCTTGCAATGCATGAACACAGGATGCTTCCCATTCAATTAGGTCTTTAATTTCTTGCAGCAGTATTTTGTAGTTTTCAGAGTGTGAGGTTTGCATTTCTTTTGTGAAACTTATTTCTAAGTATTATATTCTTTTTGAAGTTATTGTCAATGGAATTATTTTCTTAATTGCATTTTTTGGATTATACACTGCTCTTGTGTAGACATACAATTGATTTTTTTATATTGATCGTAGAGCCTGCAAGCTGGCTGAATTTATTTACTAGTTCTAACAGCTTTTGGTGGATTCCTTGGGATTTTCTATATATATGATCACATCATCTACAGAGATAGTTTTACTTCTTCCTTTACAATCTGATGCCTTTTGTTTTATTTTAATTTTATTTTTTTTGTCTAATTTGCCCTGGTTAGAACCTCCAGTATAACACTGAATAGAAATGGTAAGAGCAGTCATCCCTGATTGTAGAGGGCAGCAATGAGATTTTCCCCTTTAAGGGTTATGAAACATGGACCAAAAGGTGGCTCACCATGAGCAAATTGGAAATGCCAGACATGCCTTGATTTAAGGTAGAGGAGAAAGGATTCAAAGACGTAGGGAGACTGGAATGTTAGAGTGGATTTTTCATTTAAGACTTAATTACCTGCAATGGGAGGGTCCAAAAGATATACCTTTCACCAATACTTTGAGAAAAAAATTTGTGAGGGGAGCTTTGTGATTCCCTCTTCTCTGTAGGTCAGACCTCACAGTGGGAAATGCAGTCACTGAACTGGGAAACCTAAATGCAATGGAAGAAATTGGATCCTGGGGTGGCAGGGTCCAAGTGAAGACACTCAGGCACCGAAGACAATGGCGTTGTTACCATGATGAACAGCAGTCAAAGCAACAATCAGAATAGTCTGACTTGTACAGAGTTTTGGTGCTGGCTAATTACTCATGGTGTTCCTAGAAGTCAAAGAGATAGAAAGGCTACTTATTCTTGATCTGTATAAGCAGAATGTTTCTAAGTCAAGTGAACAAAAGTCTAACCTGAATCATAAAACACAGTCATGGTCCTTCAGTCGATTCCCAGACTTGAGCCAGTTTACAGACCTGAACTCCTTGGATGAAGGGGAAGTCAAGTCCCCTTGAAGAAAAATCTCAGTACTATCAAGTACTTGTATCTTGTATCTACCAAAAATTTATAGAGCTGACCCTTAAACAATGTGGAGGTTAGGGGTGCTGACCCTCCATGCCGTCAAAAATCTGAGTCTAACTTTACAGTTAGCTCTCCATATTCACAGTTCCACAGCCATGGATTCAGTGAACCTCGGATTGTGTAGTACTGCGCAGTATGTATTTACTGAAAGAAATCCACGTATAAGTGGAACACATGCAGATCAATCTCATGTTGTTCAAGGATCAGCTGTACTGTTAACCTTTCTCCCAGACTTCCCCTAAAGGAACCTATGACCTTTTACGAAGGTAACTGCATATTGGGGAAAAGGAAATAATCATACCTTTCAGAGCTGAACACTGGCTCCTAACTGACACTAATTCCAAGTGACACAATGTCAGCTGTGGTGCGCCAGAGTTGCGACTTATGGTGGTCTGGTGATCAATGGAGTTTTAGCATAGGTATCTCTCACAGTGGTTCTAGGGGGTTCCTGAACCCATCTGTGGTTATTTCTCCAGTCTGAGAGTGCATAATTGGAATAGACATAAATAGCAGCTGGCAGAACCTTCATGCTAGTTCCTTTTAGCTCTGGGTTTTCCATAGGTGTCCTTTTTCAGGTTGAGAATGTTCTTTTCTATTCCTAGTTAAGCGTTTTTATTATGAAGTGGTGTTCTGTTGTGTTAAATGCTTTTTCAGCAACGATTGAAATGATTATGTGCTTTGTCATTTTTTTATTTGTATAGCATTGATTGATTTTTGGATGTTGAACCAATCTTGCATTCCTGTGATAAATCCCACTTGGTCATGATGTATAGTCTTTTTATATCTTGATCATGATTTATAATCTTTTAAAATGTTGCTCAGTTTGGTTTGCTAGAATTTTGTTGGTTTTTGTGTCTATATTCATAAGAGATAATGGTCTATAGTTTCTTTTTTCTTGTGATGTCTTCATATGGTTTTGGTATCAGGGTAATACGGACCTCATAAAATGAATTGTTTCTTTCTCTTCTATTTTTTGAAAGAGTTTATGAAGTATTGGTGCAAATTCTTTAAATATTTTGTAGAATTAACCAGTGAAGCTATCTGGTTCTGGGCTTTTCTTTGTGTATAATTTCTTTTTAAATTTTTACTAATTAATCTACTATTATATATCTATTCAGATTTTTTGCTTCTTGAGTCACTTTTAGTAGTTTGTATCTTTCTAGGAATTTGTTTCATCTAGATTAATTTGTTGGCATACAATTGTTCATAGTGTATCCTTATAATTTTTTCATTTCTGTAAGGTTGGTAGTTCTGTTCCCTCTTTCATCCTGATTTTAGTCACATGACTCTTCTCCCTTTTTTTGTTAGTTTAGCTAAAGATTTTGTTGATTTTTTTTCAAAGAAAAAATTTTTTCTATTGATTTTCTCTTCCCATTTCATTAATTTCTGCTGTAATCTTTATTATTTATTTCCTTTTGCCTGTTCTAGAGTTAGTGTGCTCTTCTTTTTTCTAGTGTCTTAATGTGGAATATTAGGTTACTGCTGTGAGATTTCCCTCTGCTACAAATTTCCCTCTAAGCTTTATTCACATCCCATAAGTTTTGCTATATTGTACTTTAATTTCATTTCAGGGTATCTTCTGATTCCTTTGTGGACCTATTGGGTGTTTAGGAGTGTGGTTTTTAATATGAACATATTTATAAATTCTCCAAATTTCATTCTTTTGTTGACTTCTAAGTTCATTCTATTGTGGAGATCATCATTTGTATGATTTAAATCCTTTTAAATTTATTGAGGCTTGTTTTATTGCCTAACATATGGTCGATCATGGAGAATCTATGTGCATGTGTGAAGAATGCATATTCTATGACTGTTAGGTAGAGGCTTCTATTAGGTCTAATTGGTTTATAGTATTGTTCAACTCTTCTATTTGTTCATCTTCTGCCTTGTTGTTCTATCCATTATTGAAATTGGAGTATAAAAGTCTCCAAACCTTGTTAAATTGTCTTTCTTCCTTTATTTCTGTGAGTTTTTGTTTCATGTATTTTAGGCTGTTTTTAGGTGAATATATGTTTATAATTGTTATATCTTCCAGATGGATTGACCCTTTTGTCATAAGAAAATGTCTCTCTTTATCTTTATTAACATTTTTATTCTAAAGTCTATTTTGCCTGATATATGTATAGTCAATCCAGCTTTCTTATGTTTACTGTTTGCAAGATGTATCTTATTCTATTCTTTTATTCATAATTATTTGTATTTTTGAATCTAAACTAGGTTTCCTGCAGACATCATATAGTTGGGTGTCGTCTTTTTATTCTGTCTGACAATCTCTGCCTTTTAATTGAAATGTTTAATCCATTCACACTTAATGTTATTATTGAAGTAGTTAGATTTACATCTGCCATATTCCTTTGTTTTCTATGTGCATATTAGTTTTCTAGGGCTGCCATAACAAAGTACAACAAAGTGGGTGGCTTAAACAACAGAAATTTGTTGTTACACAGTTCTGGAGGCTACAAGTCTAAGACCAAGTTGTCAGCAGGGTTGGTTCCTTCTGAGGACTGTGAGAAAAGGATCTGTCCCAGGCCCCTCTTCTTTGCTTGAGGATAGCCATCTTCTCCCTGTGTCTCTATTCATATCATCTCCCCTCTGTGTTTGTGTTTCTATTCATATCATCTCCCCTCTGTGTTTGTGTCCAGATTTCCCATTCTTAAAAGGACACTAGTCATATTGGATTAGGGCTCACCCTAATAACCTCATTTTAAATTGATTACCTGTGTAAAGACCCTATCTCCAAATAGAGTCACATTCTGAGGTACTGGGGGTTATGACTTCAACATGTAAATTTTGTAGAGACACAACTCAACCCATAATAATATTTTGTTCCACTAGTCTTCTTTTACTACTTGCTTTTGCATTAATATTTTCTAGTGTAACATTTCACTATACAGTTGACCTTTGAACAAAACAGGTTTGAACTGCACAAGTCTCCTTAAACACAGATTTTTTTTTCAATAGTGAATACTACAGTACTACACAATCCATAGTTGGATGAATCTGCAGACACAGAACTGCAGATACAGAGAATCTGCAGATACACAGGGACAACTATAAGTTATATGCAGATTTTCAACTGTGTAGAGGGTTGGAGTAGCTAACCATTGTGCTGTTAAAGGGTCAACTATATATTTTTTGAGTTATTCTCTTAGTGTTTACTCTATGAATTACCATACACATCTTAATTTTCAGATTCTACTTCAGGTTTACCAACTTTATTCCAGTGAAATATAGAAAAGTTGCTCCTTTTAGTTCTATAGTCTCTTCTCCCCTTCTGTGTGATTATTGTGTGTGTGTGTGTGTGTGTGTGTATCTCACAAACCCAACAACACATTCTTGTAATTATTACTTTATATAATTTTACGTGTTTTAAGGAGGTAAGAGAAGAAAAAAGAGCAAGCATACTTCCAGAGTTTGTTATAGTAACTGTCTTATTTGCCATTTCTCGTTCTCTTCATTTGTTCCTATGTCTTTTAGTTAGCATATGATGTTATTTCCTTACTACGATATAGCCTTGCTCCCACCCACCTCCTTTTTGCTGTTATGATCAAGTATATTAATTTCCATTATATAGTCCCCCAAATACAATTATATACATATTGCTTTATACAACTGCTTTCTAAATAAGAGAAAGGAGAAGAAATACACACTTATACTGTCTTCTATAATTACATAATTACCTCTATCAGTGCTCTTTGGTTTTTTTCACATAGACTTAAGTTACTATTTGCAGCCACTTGATTTTATCTTGGAGAACTCTTTCTTTAGTATTTCTTGTAAGATACTCTGATAGCAATAAACTCTCAGTTTTATTTATCTGGGTATGTCTGATTTTTGTCTTTATATTTGAAAGATTGTTTTACTGGATTTAAGTTTCTTAATTGTCCATTTATTAAAAATTTTAGCACTTTGAATATGTCATCCCACTGCCAGTCTCACTGTTTCTAGGGAGAAGTCAGCTATTAATCTTTTTGGGATTCCTTTGTACATGATGAATCCATTTTCTTACTGCTTTCAAGATTTTCTATCTGTCTTTATCTTTCAGTGCTTCAATTATGAAGTGTCTGGCTGTGGATCTCATTGCCTGTATCCTCCTTGGAATATGTTGAACTTCTACGTATAGATTACTGTTTTTCATCAAATTTTGGGAATTTTCAGCTATTATTGAATTTTTTTTCTACTTCCGTCTCTTTCCTCTCATTTTGCATCCACATTCTGTATATGTTAGTGCTCTTAATGATGTCTCACATTTCTCTGAGCCATTGTTAATTTTTCATCATTTTTTTAATCTCTCTGTTATTTGGATTCTGCAACCTGTATCAAACTGTCTTCAAGATCATTGATTCTTTCTTTGCCAGTTCAAAATCACTGTTGAGTCCCTTTAGTGGATTTTTCATTTCAGTTACTGTATTTTCAGCTCTAGAATTTGCATTGTGCTCATTTTTTAGAGTTTCTATCACTTTGTTATTATTCTTTATTTGATGAGACATTGTCATCATACCTTCCTTTACTTTTTTTTTATACATCTTTATTGGAGTATAATTGCTTCACCATGCTATGTTAGTTGCTCTTGTACAACAAAGTGAGTCAGTCATATGCATACATGTATCCCCATATCACCTATCTCCCTCCCTCCCAGCCTCCCTACGCCACCCCTCTAGGTCATCGCAAAGCACTGAGCTGATCTCCCTGTGCTATGCTGCTGCTTCCCATTAGCTATCTATTTTACATGTGGTAGTGTATATATGTTGATGTTACTCTCACTTCGCCCCAGCTTCCCCCTCCCCTCCCCGTGTCCTCAAGTACATTCTCTCTGTCTGTGTCTTTATTCCTGCCCTACCACTAGGTGCATCAGTACCATTCTTTTTTAATTCCATATATATGCGTTAGCATACAGTATTTGTTTTTCTCTTTCTGATTGACTTCACTCTGTATGACGGACTCTAGGCCCATCCACCTCACTACAAATAACTCAACTTTGTTTCTTTTTATAGCTGAGTAATATTCCATTGTATATATGTGCTACATCTTCTTTATCCATTCATCTGTCAATGGACATTTAGGTTGCTTCCATGTCCTGGCAAATGTAAACAGTGCTGCAATGAACATTGTGGTACATGTCTCTTTTTGAATTGTGGTTTTCTCAGGGTATATGCCCAGTAGTGGGATTGCTGGATCATATGGGAGTTCTATTTTTAGTTTTTGAAGGAACCTCCATACTGTTCTCCATAGTGGTTGTATCAATTTACATTCCCACCAACAATGCAGGAGGGTTCCCTTTTCTCCACACCTTCTCCAGCATTTATTGTTTCTAGACTTTTTGATAATGGCCATTCTGACTGGTATGAGGTGATACCTCATTGTAGTTTTGATTTGCATTTCTCTAATAATTAGTGATGTTGAGCATCTTTTCACGTGCCTCTTGGTCATCTGTATGTCTTATTTGGGGAAGTGTCCGGCCATTTTTTAATTGGGTTGTTTGTTTTTTTGATATTGAGCTCCATGAGCTGTTTGTATATTTTGAAGATTAATCCTTTGTCCGTTGTTTCGTTTGCAAATATTTTCTCCCATTCTGAAGGTTATCTTTTTGTCTTGTTTATGGTTTCCTTTGCTGTGCAAAAGCTTTTAAGTTTAATTAGGTCCCATTTGTTTATTTTTGTTTTCATTTTCATTACTCAAGGAGGTGGGTCAAAAAAGATCTTCCTGTGGTTTATGTCAAAGAGTGTTTTTCCTTTGTTTTCCTCTAAGAGTTTTATGGTGTCCGGTCTTATATTTAATCCATTTTGAGTTCATTTTTGTGTATGGTGTTAGGGAGTGTTCTAATTTCATTCTTTTACATGTAGCTGTCCAGTTTTCCCAGCACCACTTATTGAAGAGGCTGTCTTTTCTCCACTGTATGTTCTTGCCTCCTTTGTCGTAAATTAGGTGACCATATGTGCATGGGTTTATCTCTGGGCTTTCTATCCTGTACCATTGATCTATATTTCTGTTTTTGTGCCAGTACCATACTGTCTTGATTACTGTAGCTTTGTAGTAGAGTCTGAAGTCAGGGAGCCTGATACCTCCAGCTCCGTTTTTCTTTCTCAAGATTGCTTTGGTTATCCGGGCTCTTTTGTGTTTCCATACAGATTGTAAAATTTTTTGTTCTAATTCTGTGAAGAATGCCATTGGTAATTTGACAGGGATTGCATTGAATCTGTAGATTGCTTTGAGTAGTATAGTAATTTTCACAATATTGATTCTTCCAGTCCAAGAACATGGTATATTTCTCCATCTGTTTATGTCATCTTTGATTTCTTTCATCAGTGTTTTATAGTTTTCAGAGTACAAGTCTTTCGTCTCCTTAGGTAGGTTTATTCCTAGGTATTTTATTCTTTTTGTTGCCATGGTAAATGTGATTGTCTCCTTAATTTCTCTTTCTGATTTTTCGTTGTTAGTGTATAGGGATGCCAGAGATTTCTGTGCATTAATTTTGTATCCTTCAACCTTACCAAATTCATTGATTAGTTCTAGTAGTTTTCTGGTGACATCTTTAGGATTTTCTATGTATAGTATCATGTCCTCTGCAAACAGTGACAGTTTTACTTCTTCTTTTCCAATTTGTATTCCTTTTATTTCATTTTCTCCTCTGATTGCCATGGCTGGGACTTCCAAAACTGTTGAATAAGAGTGGTGAGAGTGGACTTCCTTGTCTTGTTCCTGTTCTTAGTGGAAATGCTTCCAGTTTTTCACCATTAAATATGATGTTTGCTGTGGGATTGTCATATATGGCCTTTATCATGTTGAGTAAGTTCCCTCTATGCCCATTTTCCAGAGAGTTTTTATCATAAATGGGTGTTGAATTTTTTTCAAAAGCTTTTTCTGCATCTATTGAGATGATCATATGGTTTTTATTCCTTAATTTGTTATATGGGATATCACATTGATTGATTTGCATATATTGAAGAATCCTTGCATCCCTGGGATAAATCCAACTTGATTATGGTGTATGATCCTTTTAATATGTTGTTGGATTCTGTTTGCTAGTATTCTGTTCAGAATTTTTGCATCTATGTTCACTGGTGATATTGGTGTATATTTTTTTTTGTGATATCTTTTTTTGGTTTTGGTATCAGGTTGATGGTGGCTTTGTAGAACTAATTTGAGAGTGTTCCTCCTTCTGCAATCATTTGCAAGAGTTTGAGAAGGATGGGTGTTAGCTCTTCTCTAAATGTTTGATAGAATTTGCCTGTGAAGCCATCTAGTCCTGGACTTTTGTTTGTTGGAAGATTTTTAATTACAGTTTCAATTTCATTGCTTGTGATAGGTCTGTTTATGTTTTCTAATTCTTCCTGGTTCAGTCTTGGGAAATTGTACCTTTCCAAGAATTTGTCCATTTCTTCGTGGTTGTCCAGTTTATTGGCATATAGTTGTCTGTAGTAGTCTCCTATAATTCTTTGTATTTCAGCTGTATCAGTTGTGATTTCTCCTTTTTCATTTCTAATTTTATTGATTTGCATCCTCTCCCTTTTTTTCTTGATGAGTCTGGCTAAGGGTTTATCAATTTTGTTTATCTCCTCAAAGAACCAACTTTTAGATTTATTGATCTTTGCTATTGTTTTCTTCGTTTCTATTTCATTTATTTCTGCTCTGATATTTATGATTTCTTTCCTTCTACTGACTTTGGGTTTTCATTGTTCTTCTTTTTCTGGTTGTTTTAGCTGTAGGGTTAGATTGTTTATTTGAGATTTTTCTTGTTTCTTGAGGTGAAATTGAATTGCTATAAACTTCCCTCTTAGAACTGCTTTTGCTGCGGCCCATAGGTTTTGAGTTGTCATATTTTCATTGTCATTTGTTTGTATGTATTGTTTAATTTCTTCTTTGATTCCTTCAGTGATCTCTTGGTTATTTAGTAGCACATAGTTTTGTTTTCTTTTCCTGTAATTGATTTCCAATCTCATAGTGTTGTGGTCAGAAAAGATGCTTGATATGATTTCAATTTTCTTAAATTTACTGAGGCTTTATTTGTGATTCAAGATGTGATCTTTCCTGGAGAATGTTCCTTGTGCACTTGAGAAGAAAGGGTATTCTGCCTCTTTTGGGTGGAATGTTCTATAAATATCAATTAAATCTATCTGGTCTATTGTGTCATTTAAAGCTTGTGTTTCCTTATTTATTTTCTGTTTGGATGATTTATCCATTCATGGAAGTGGAGTGTTAAAGTCCCCTACTATTATTGTGTTACTGTCGATTTTCCCTTTCATGGTTGTTAGCATTTGCTTTATGTATTGAGGTGCTCCTATGTTGGGTGCATGAGCATTTATAACTGTTTTATCTTCTTCTTGGATTGATCCCTTGATCATTATGTAGTGTGCTCCCTTATGTCTTGTAACAGTCTTTATTTTAAAGTCTATTTTATCTGATATGAGTATTGCTACTTCAGCTTTCTTTTGATTTCCATTTACATGGAATATCTTTTTCCATCCCTTCACTTTCAGTCTGTATGTGTCCCTAAGTCTGAAGTGGGTCGCTTGTAGACAGCATATATATGGGTCTTGTTTTTGTATCCATTCAGCCAGTCTGTGTCTTTAGCTGGGGTATTTAACCCATTTACATTCAAGGTTATTATCGATATGTATGTTCCTATTACCATTTTCTTAATTTTTTTGAGTTTGTTATTGTGGGTCTTTTTCTTCTTTTGTGTTTCCCACCTAGAGAAGTTTCTTTAGCATTTGTTGTAAAGCTGGTTTGGTGATGCTGAATTCTCTTAGCTTTTGCTTGTCTGAAAATCTTTTGATTTCTCTGTTGAATCTGAAGGAGATCCTTGCTGGGTAGAGTAATCTTGCTTGCATGTTTTTCTCTTTCATCACTTTAAGTATATCCTGTCACTCCCTGTGGCCTGCAGAGTTTCCACTGAAAAATCAGCTGATAACCTTAGGGGATTCCTTTGTATGTTATTTTTTGTTTTTCCCTTGCTGCTTTTAATATTTTTTCTTTGAATTTTAGTTTTGTTAGTTTGATTAATATGTATCTTGGTGTGTTTCTCCTAGGGTTCATCCTGTATGGGACTCTCTGCACTTTCTGGACTTGGGTGACTGTTTCCTTTCCCATGTTAGGGAAGTTTTTGACTCTAATCTCTTCAAATATTTTCTCAAACCTTTCATTTTTCTCTTCCTCTTCTGGGACCCCTATACTTCGAATGTTGATGCATTTAGCATTGTCCCAGAGGTCTCTGAGTTTGTATTCAATTCTTTTCATTCTTTTTTTTCTTTATTCTGCTCCTTGGTAGTTATTTCCACCATTTTGTCTTCCAGCTCACTTATTCATTCTTCTGCTTCAGTTATTCTGTTATTGATTCCTTCTAGTGTATCTTTCACCTCAGTTATTGTGTTGTTTATCTCTGTTTGTTTGTTCTTCAGTTCTTGTAGGTCTTTGTTAAACATTTCTTGTATTTTTTCAATCCGTGTCTCCATTCTATTTCCGAGATTCTGGATCATCTTTACTATCATTACTCTGAAATCTTTTTTGAGTAGATTGGCTATTTCCTCTTCATTTATTTGGTCTTGTAGGTTTTTACCTTGCTCCTTCATCTGTGACATATTTTTTTGTTGTCTGATTTTTTTTTTTTTAATGAGTGGGATTGTGGTCCTGTCTTACTGGTTGTTTGGCCTGAGGCTTCCAACATTGGAGTTTGTAGGTTATTGGGTAGAGCTGGGTCTTGGTGCTGAGATGAGGACCTCCAGGAGACTTCACTCCCATGTATATTCCCTGGCGTGTGAGGTTCTCTGTTAGTCCAGTGGTTTGGACTCAGAGTTCCTCCTGCAGGAGCTTTGGCCCACCCCCTGGCTCATGAACCAAGATCCTGCAAGCCACGTGGTGTGGCAAAAAAAAAAAAAAAAAGAAAGAAAAAAGGGAGAACAATAACAAAGAATAAAAAATAAAATTAGACTAGGAAACTAACTGATATGTTAGAAAGAATATAAAAATAAAAATATAGATGAAACAACAACCAGAAGGTAAAATAGAACCACAATAGTAAAAAAAAAAAAAAGGAGAAAAAATTTTTTTAAAAGGTAGAAAAAGTCTTCGCTGTGGAGGGTGTGGCTTATGCAGTGGTGGGGTTTAGGTGGTGGGTGGGGCCTATGCTTAGTACCCACCGGGCTGGAAAAGGCCCTGGGGTGGGTGTGGGGTGGGGCCTAGTGTCAACGGAACAGAAGGGGCCCAGGTGTGCCTCTGGTCTCAGAGAGTCGGGGACCCAGCAGGTTTCCCTGGGCCTGAGCAGGCAGAGCAAATGCCCTCTGCTCCTCTCTCGCTCCTCTAGTCCTGGAGGGCCCCTCCCACCTGCCTCTCCTGCTCTTCCCCAGCCTCCTTCCTATGTTCCCAGGACCAATGTGGCCCAGAAGGGGACCTTGGAGGGCGGGGGACCTGGCCTGGGAGCTCAGCAGTCTTCCCAGGCCGATTGGGCAGGGGAAATGCTCAGTGCACTGCCCCCAGTCTGAGCCCCCGAGGGTCCCTCCAGGTGTGGGAACCCCTCCCCCCTCCCAGCCACCTCTCAGGCGCACCAGTCCTGTCTGGCCTCCACCTCTCCTACCCCCTCAGTTCCCCCACGTCTTACCAGTTCGCTTGGGGGGTTCCTCCCATCTCCTTGGGTGTCGAGGTTTCCCACCAGCGTCCAGCAGGTGCCCTAGTTGTCCCTTGCTTTACTTTTTAATGCATGGTTTCTTTTAGTTCTTTGAACATATTATGATGGATGTTGTGTAGTCTATTAAGTCAGACATCTGGGCCATCTTAGAGGTGGTTTCTCCTCCTCCACTCCCCCAGCTGCCATATATTGGTCATACTATCCTGCTTCTTTACATTTCTCCTTTTTTTTTTCCCCCCTGAAAACAACATTTTTTATAATATATTGTAGTAACTCTGGATCTGATTTCTCTTCCCCCAGCCTTCTTGTTGCTATTTCTTTGCTTATTTGTTTAGTAACTTGGCTGGAGTATTTTAGTGATATCCATGTTTCATGCATTGTGAAGTCTCTGATGTCATTCTTAAGAGGAGGCAGGCTAGGCATGGGCACAGTTGCTCTGGGATGACTGGTTTTAGTAGGGCTCTCTTTGTCTATTTTTCTGATCTCTCTGTTAAGCTGTTTGTCTCTGTTGGTATTACATCCAGCTGTTAGGCTCCACTAATTCCTGGTTGATCTTTGTTATTGATAATGTCCTAGTACATACATTGCTCCACAGTCTGATACAATTAAATTTGGACCTCTTCATAGGGCCAGTATTTCAGGTGTTTTTTGACTCCAGGACTGCTCATCTTAGCAGTTCTCGCTTTACCTCGTTTCCTCTGGTAATCCAGCTGGCCTGTGGTTTTTCTTCTTGCTTTCATGGAGCTACCAACCTCCTCTGAATTGCTTACCACCAGAACCTCCATTGTTCTTTGAGAATGCACTTAGGATTGAGCTTCTCCACATTCTGTTCCAAATCAATTCAAATTCATATTCTTTTGGCCTGCCTCTCCCTCTAAGCAAAATATCAGAGCCACTGCTTTGGATCTGAGAGCAGGGACAATGACCCTCTTCTCTTAGAGTACCATTCCAGCTCTAATGAGGAGGGCAATGGGAAGGGGCGGTAGCCTCTGGTCCTCTCAGCTTTCTTCTCCCAGTGTGAAATATTCTCCCTATGAGCAAACTGTGGTGAGGGTCATTGGCCCCAGTATTATCAGCCCTCTTTGCCTGGGATGGAACCAGTGGGGCTACAAAAGGAGCTGGACGGAAGAAGGGAGCCCCTGACCTCATGACCACACTTGTCTAAAAATTAGCCTTTGCAGCAGGTGGCTAGGGGAGGGTGAGAAGTGTTGGCAGCCTGTCGATCCCAGAGAGATACTCTAGTGCTTGACAGGTAGCTTGGTATAGAGGGAGCCCCCTCTGAAATGGAGTTTCCATTGTGCTGAGCCGTGGGGGAGGAGCAAGGGAGGGACTAGATCCTGACTCAAGTGACATAGGTGCTCACTGTTCTGTCCAAGTTTTATTAGATTTCCTTAAATAAGTGTTTCCTCAATTTCTGTATTTCCTTGGGCATTTTACAGAGATTTTAAAATTGTTATTGTTCTTTAGAATAATTTTGACCAATTAAGGTTGTTTTTTGGGGGAGTTAGTTTGCAGAACTCTTCATATTGCCATTCCAGAAGTCTTAATTATCTTTAGATGAAACTTAACTGATTAGGGTAGAGGAAATAAATTGGTGTAAATACAAAGAGTTAGAACAAACCTGAAGTCTAACTAATTTGTATATTAGTAGTAATTATTATTTACAGATTATTTGTAGCTCATTAACTGCAAACTTGCTTCATTTGTGTTGTAACCCATTAATCAAAAAAATATGTTGAGTGATGAGACTCTAATGTGGTTTGACTTTTAAAATAAATTACAAGATTTGGATATCAAATTCCAGTGGAGCATTAAATAAGCACTTTAGAGGATTGAGGAATTGGTGATTATATACATTTTCTATAATGCAAATACTTTAGTATCTTAAATGTCAGCGTGCTTATCTACCCAGAGTCTGGGTAGGTTTTAATATGTCTGCTCTACACCATATCTCATGTTTGCCGAACTGGCACAGTAAGAAATTATTTTACCTTATAGAACACATAATCTCTGATTTAATTAGCCAAGAAATATTTATAGAGTATCTACTGCCTCAAAAGTCACTGTGCTACAAGATACAGCAAACTCCACAAATGTAGTCTAAGATACCTGTCTCCAAGAAACTAATTACTGAGCTGGTAAGGTATTCTCTAAACACAAGAAAAAATAATTTCTAACTCAAGATAGCAGAGTTCAATGACAGATGAGTGGTACTGAGGGATTTAGAGGATGGTCAGGCCCTTTAGGGTTAAAGTCATATAGTTTAGTTAAAACAGTGGCTTAGGGCTTCCCTGGTGGCACAGTGGTTGGGAGTCCGCCTGCCGATGCAGGGGGCACGGGTTCGTGCCCCGGTCCCGGAGGATCCCACGTGCCGTGCAGTGGCTGGGCCCGTGAGCCATGGCTGCTGAGCCTGTGCGTCTAGAGCCTGTGCTCCGCAACGGGAGAGGCCACAACAGTGAGAGGCCTGCGTACCGCAAAAAAAACAAAACAAAACAGTGGCTTAAGACAATAGCATTTTTTCCCTCTTCCTCATAAATCTTCAATTTGGGCAAGACTCCTGGGAAAGGCTTGTCTCTACTCCATGTAGTGTTAGCTGGGGAGTACCTGGTGGGTAATAATGATTAGCAGAGGGCTGGAGGATTTGCTTCCAAGATGGTGCCCTCATGTGACTAGTGAGATGGTGCTGGCTTTTCAAGGTGCTGAGATGGTGCTGAGAGCCAGAGATCTTGGTTTCTCTCCTGGAAAGTTCTAAAGAGGGAGCAAGGAAAATGAGGACTTAAAGAGGTCATTGCAGTCACCTACATTAGAATCCAAGAATACTAGAATTTGGGGGAAAGAAATCAAATTGCAAACAGCTGAGGAAATAGAATTGAAGCAGGTTCATCTCTAGTCCAGAATGTAAATGCTAAAAGGCAACAGAGAGATTCATTGGTAACCAGAGAGACAGTTCAATCAAATAAAGGCTTTCTTTTAAGCTCAGAGAGATCATTTATCATAGAAAGCTGAAGAGAAAGAAGAACATTCAGTATGTAGCCTGCATTAGACTGGGTTTCTAATAGTACTGCATCTGAATACTACCTAAGGAATTTCTTGTACTCTTTTGGGGTCTTGATTTGTTGAGATGCTTCTGTGCCTCCAAGAAAAGAGTCTGATTTTTACAGCAGTCCATCTTGAAATAACCTGAATCCAGTACTTCCAGAAGAGAGTAAGGGGTTCTCTATTCCTCTCTCCTTGGAGAATAAATAGTTCCCTTTGGAGATTAAGAGAAGGCTGAGTACTTCTTGGCCTCAAGCAAAATAGAATGTGGCTGAAGGGACAAGCAAAAGTATAACACTGAGTGGAAATTTGCATTGAAATTGCAATAATGTTCTCCAAAGAACTATGTGACTTTATTCATAATCACTTGTTGGGTAGTCATAGCTACCTGAGACTGGAAAGCCCCTAGAGGACCCTGATGATAATTTGCCTATTTACTGGCAAGAGGTCTCATTGCTAGGAGAGATGGCTAGAAGGCAGCTTAAGCGACCTACAAGTGGGAGCCACCACTTCTAAGAGCAACTGCTGATGCTGAGAGTTCCTGCTACAGAAGGCTCCAGGGTGTACTATTCAGTGGGGACCAACTTCAGTGCCTGATAGTTGGCATTGATGGGAACAGGCTCAACTGGGCTTTTCCTAAGGACACCACTAATTTGGCTGGTGCTGTCAATAGATACTGCTGTGAGCCACTGAGAGAAAACTCTCCAGGGAGCTGAATTTAGATTCAAAAATTGGGAGCATCCTTTGCAGGCCAGTGGTAAGCATTGGTCTTAACATTGGTGGGAAGAGCAGATAGTATGGTTGAAAGAGCAATGAGCCTTGGAGCCTATTAGAGTTGGGTTTGTATCCTCGCTCTGATACCTACTTTTGTGTCCATTGATGATTTGTCTCAGTTTCCTTGTCACCAACATTTAGAAAAATCATGTCAGGATGTTATAGAGAGGGCTGAATGAGATGAGATAATACAGGCGACACCACTGGTGCATGGTGTGTTCTCACATTGTGACAGCCAGCAGTGTTCTTTCCGATCTGAACCCCACGTGAGATGCAAAGCATGAAGCTCTAAGGCGCCCAGCCAGTTACTGAATCCTTGAATGATAACTTGTTTCTTGTACTCCTATGGAAATAATCTAGGAGAGTATTGTTTGGGAAATTTGTTAAATAAAGTATGAGAAGCAGGCCCTGTGCCTGTGAGAGCTAGCACTCTATTATAAGGAGGTGGACTTGGGATTGATCCTAGAAATTTCATGTGCTATAGAAGCCACCATACCCATTCTATTTTTCTTTCCTTCCTTCCTTCCTTCCTTCCTTCCTTCCTTCCTTCCTTCCTTCCTTCCTTCCTTCCTTTCTCTCTCTCTCTCCCTTCCTTCATTCCTCCCTCCCTCCCTTCCTCTCTTTCTCCCTCCCTCCCTCCCTCTCTTGCTCCCTCCCTCCCTCTCCCTCCCTTCCTCTTTCTTGCTTCCTCCCTCCCTCTTTCTCACTCCCTCCCTCTCTTTCTCTCTCTTGCTCCCTCCCTTCCTCCCTCCCTCCCTCCCTTCCTCTCTCACTTCCTTCCTCCCTCCCTTCCTTCCTCTCTCTCCCTCCCTCCCTCCCTTCCTCTCTCTCTCCCTCCCTCCCTCCCTTCCTCTCTTTCTCACTCCCTCCCTTCCTCCCTCCCTTCCTCTCTCTCTCTCTCTCTCCCTCCCTCCCGCCCTCACCCCCTTTCCTTCTTTCTTTCTTTATTCCTGTGTTGGGTCTTCGCTGCTGTGCATGGTCTTTCTATAGTTGCGGTGAGTGGGGGCCACTGCTTGTTGTGGTGCACAGGCCTCCCATTGCGGTGGCCTCTCTTTGTGGCACAGCACGGGTTCTAGGCACATGGGCTTCAGTAGTTGCAGCATGCAGGCTCTGTAGTTGTGGCTCACGGGCTCTAGAGTGCAGGCTCTGTAGTTGTGGTGCATGGGCTTAGTTGCTCCGTGGCATGTGGGATCTTCCCAGACCAGGGCTCAAATCCATGTCCCCTGCATTGGCAGGCAGATTCTTAACCAATGCTCCACCACGGAAGTCCTCTGTGTATTTCTAATGATGACTTCAGGGCAATTATCATTAAACTGTTGAAAGAATTACAGTCGCAAAGGATTTTGTTTCTGGAAAATGTTTTTAACATAAGCCTCCTTCAACTCATGTATAAAAGATGCAGGCCAAATTTCTCCTTTAAAAATCTACTGCTTGATTAATTTCCCCTTGCCCCAGTTGTGTAATAGCTAGATGATTTGGGTATCACTTTACAATTCAAAATCTGAGCCTTCCAAAGATGCTTCTTGATTTGATGTTCTAGGTGGCTAAGAAATGGACATTAAGTGATAGCTCGTAGCTTCCTTCAACAGGGTGGAGAATGTCAATATGCACCTAAAATTTAAGACTCATATTTTTCTGATTATAGCTACAGATCATGTGACAGTGGCAAGTAACTCATTCTTACACATATCCAATGCTCAATTAAGTCAGGGCTCAAAGCTGATTGGTGCCTCTGTGACTGGCATTTCAGAGGTGTATTAGTTTCGGTCCTATATTGCCTTTCTCTTTTAACTCCAGCCTCAAAGGAATTTAAACAATTTAGCTGGTGGGTAAAGGGAAAGTAATTACTCACTTTATATATAATCATTTACACATTCAGAACCCCCAAAATGTGCCAGTTTTTCACAACTCGAATTTTGCACATAATTCATTTTCTAAAGATAAAATGACACATTTCAAAAAATACTGCAAAAATTATGGATGTGAGCATTTGAAACATTGTTATATAATAAATATCCATAAAGTTCCTACAAGTACTGCTATTTTTGGTGTAGCATCAAATCACTGATCCACCAAGGCACAGCTTTGCACATAATGAAATATTTTCATCTAGTGCTTGGTACAGATAAAAATACTTTACAATTAAAATGTTTTTCACATATACTGCATTGTTAATACACTCAAGCTCAGTGAATTAGATTCAGATATTTGTTTTGCAAATATTTATTGAGTCCATTTTGTGCCAAGCCTTGAACTAGCACTGCATTTTAAAAGGTCTCATTATATCTGGATGTACAAACAATAAATTTTAGACACATACAAAAATAAAATAATTACAGTGTTATACATATTATAAAAGAAATAGTGTGTAGGGATGGTGAATTTTATGAGGTTTTAGACTGAACAGTCAAGGAAGGAGTCCCTAGGATTTAGGTGAAGTGACATTTAAGGTGAGTATGCTGTGTAATATCACAATTACTAAGCATCTCACCTGAGGCCAGGTGGGATGGGATACTGGCATTTGCAAACTTGATAATACTTGAGAGATAAAGTCCAGTGGTAACTATAAGGGCTGTGGAGTTGGCAGGCTCAACCAAACCAACCACTTATTCAGGGAATAATGTGCAACTCAAGAGGCCTCTCTCACAGACTTAAAGAGATCCTACACTACCACAGGCAGAAGGCAGATTGGTCTGAATCAGGCCCAGGACCTGATTGTGAAAAACAAATTACAGAGAAGCCCTAGTATGTAGCCCCACCAAATCTCATACGCTAAAGTCAAGGTTTGATAGGGAATGCATGGGATACTGGGGCATAGAATGGGGACATCTAGATGGAAGAATTGAGTACTCTGGGCCCTCAGAATCCCTTGAACCCTCTGGGCCTTCAGAACTGGTCCATTATTCCTTGCCTAAAAATACTACAAAGGCTTCCCTTGAGGCAGATGCCTTGCAAGTTGGAAACATTTCTTTCTCAAGATTTGTCTCCACCTCCTTCATGACATCCAGGTCAATAACCAGGATCAACTCCCCAAATTGCCCAACTATAAAATAATGTTGTGAAGGATAAAAGAAAACATATATAGGTTTCTTTATATTGCTGCTGTAACCAGTTACCACACATTTTAAAAATTAAATAATACAGTTTACTGTTTTACATTTCTGTAGATCAGAAGTCTGGCAGAGCCTCAGGGGTTAAAATCAAGTTGTCAGGGCTGCAGTCCTTTTAGAGGCTAGAGGGTAGGATCCATTTCCTTGCCTTTTCTAGCTTTTAGAGGCCACTCACATTCCTTGACTCAGGGCCCCTTCCGCCTTCTTCAAAACCAGCAATGGCAGGTTAAGTCCTTCTCACTTCACATCACTCTGATCTTCTCTTGCACTTCCATCTTCTACTTCTTGGACCCTTATTATATTGGGCCCACATAACCCATATAATCTAGGATGATCTCCCTATTTCGCAGTTGGCTGATCAGCAACCTGAATTCCATCTGTAACCTTAATTCCCCTTTGACATATAATGTAGCAAATTCACAGATTCCAGAGATTAGGATGTGGACATTACTAGAAGGTCATTATTCTGCTTACCACAATATGTAGAGATGCTAAGATAAGTTTCAAGTACATAGGAAATGCTCAATAAATGTTTGCTGTTATTTTCTGCCTCTGTTCCTGGGCTTCTGCTTGAAGGTGGAAAAAATCACAACCATGAAAACCAGAGGCATCTCAAACCCAATGCGCTCCCCTGCCATCAGTGATATTTCTCCTTCTACTTACTTCTCTGATGTTCCCAAGCTACCATTTTCCCTCAGCCCTTTCCCCAGTCTCAATGTCCTTACTACCAGCAGATGTGACTTTGTAACCTACTTCAACAAAAACTGAAGCCATCTGGCTTGAACTGTACCATCTTGTGGTGTTCCCACCTCCATGTTTACCTACCTCTGCTCCCATTCTTGGATCTTTCCCTATTGTCTTGGAGGATTAGAGGTACTCATGGTCCACTCTTCTGACCCATACACTTGGCCTCCCATCAGCTTGAGGACATTGCTCCATCCTCTCTTCTCTATACGTTTTAAAAAATTTTACTGAAGTATAGTTGGTATACAATGTTGTGTTAATTTCTGCTGTACAGCAAAGTGACTCAGTTATACATATACATATATATTCTTTTTCATATTCTTTTCCATTATGGCTTATTATAAGGTATTGAATATACTTCCCTGTGCCATACAGTAGGACCCTGTTGTTTACCCATCCTATATATAATAGTTTGTATCTGCTAATCCCAAACTCCTAATCCTTCCCTCCTCCACGCACCCTCTCCCTTGGCAACCACAAGTCTGTTCTCTATGAGTCTGTTTTTGTTTCATAGATATGTTGATTTGTGTCATATTTTAGATCCCACATGTAAGTATATCATATGGTATTTGTCTTTCTCTTTCTGACTTACCTCACTTAGTATGATAATCTCTGTCCATCCATGCTGCTGGAAATGGCATTATTTCATTCTTTTTAATGGCTGAGTAATATTCCATCATACACACACACACACACACACACACACACACACACACACATCTTCTTTATCCATTCATGTTGATGGACATTTAGGCTGTTTCCATGTCTTGGCTATTGTAAGTAGTGCTGTTATGAACATAGGGGTACATATACCCTTTTGAATTGTAGTTTTGTCTGTGTATATGCCCGGGAGTGAGATTTCTGGATCATGTGGCAACTCTATTTTTAGTCTTTTCAGGATTCTCCATACTGTTCTCCATAGTGGCTGCACCAATTTACATTCCCACCAACAGTGTAAGAGGGTTCCCATTTCTCCACACTCTCTCCAGCATTTATTAATTGCAGACTTTTTAAATGATGGCCATTCTGACCAGTGTGAGGTGGTACCTCACTGTAGTTTTGATTTGCATTTCTCTAATAATTAGCAATGATGTCTTCTCTCTACGTTTTCTCTGTATTTTACTGTTGAATATTACCTTCTCCTTGAGTTGCTGTCTATAATTTCTTGCTTTCCACAACAGGCTTCTCTGGCACTATTTTCTCCTGGTTCTATTTCTACCTCTCTCGTCACTTCTTGATCCCCTTCAAAGTCTCCTTTTCCTCCACCTACCCCTTAATCTATGGGATACCCCAGGTCTTGTCTTTGGTCCCTACTGCTCTTATTTCATTGTCATTTTTTCTCCATCTGATAAATGGTGCTCACTTTGTTCATCCTTCTAAGACTCAGCCACTTCAGGAAGCCTTTCTTTGACCTCTCCAATGCCTTTCCTCTGAGTTTCCATAGCACTCATGAGTATCTGCATCTTAGAATTTATATAATATAATGTTGAAATTGTATCTTTGCTGGTCTGTCTTCCCTAATGTACTATAAGCTCCACCTGGATAGAATATTTTAGTCATCTTTCTTTCTCTGGTACCAACTACAGAGGCTGGCACACAATTAACTCTCAATATAAATTTGGTGAGGTTTTGAAAATAAAAATAGAAAAATAATGGTGAATTTATAAGGTCCTGGACTTAATCTTTCTTGTCCACTAGATCTACCTTCTGCTGAAAGGTGTATGTTCTGTTATATTGAACATCCTCTATAAAGTAAAATAACATTTTCTAACAAATATTACTAGTGTCATTCTACTTTGAGTATATACTTAACAAAGCAAAAGAAACTTTTTTAGGCTAGTTATAAATATAAACAATTTGATGTAAAGTAAATTCCAATACTGGTTCTGATTTCTGTATCTAAAATGCTTCCATCGCTTGCTCAACACATCTTTGGAACCCCATTTATGGAAACATTCTCATATTTGCACAGTGTTTATGTGGATCTGAATGGCCACAATATGGGTTTTTGTAATGGATGGCTGATTAAATGCTCTGGAAGTCCAGAAATAAAGTCAGATTTGCACAATACTTACTGTATACAGCCTCCATTCAATAGGTTGTTTCATTGACAATGAAATTTGGTAACTTAGTTCTTAAATTTCCTATTCATGTCAGGAGACCATGGAGGAGTAGACAGCTTTTTAAAATTTCTGACCCTTAGCTCTGCAGTAAAATTATTAAGGTCTCCTGGGATGGTTGCTCTGTTTGACTTGTAAAGGGCATGTTTTATTGGTAGATGACGTGATGCATCCTTATGTAGAGTGTAATTTCCCAAAGTTCTTTGGCATCACAGATGTTACACAAACAAGAGAAGGCACTTGGAATAAATAGCAACATACAAGTGCAGCTTCCTTTGGAGCTTTTCAAATCTGGGAAATACTGAGTCAGGAAAAAAAAGAGTTCAGCAGAATCAGTTTGTGGTTCAACCTATTTACTGGGTCATCCTTTTCTAATCAAGCCATATTGAGCAATCCATCTACACAATACTGGATGGCTTCAAAGAATAGTGGAAACATATTTAGCTCACCATGGAGTAACTCATGTTTTTTTACTTAGCATCGCAGGATGGAAATTGTCCCAGCTTTGTCAGTACAGGAAACACTCAATAAACATTTGATGAAATAAATCCAGGTCAGACTATGTCCCCAGTGCTAGGATAAAAAGTTAAACAAGACACATTCCATGCTGGAGGAGGTCACATTTTGGCAGAAAAATCAAAGAAGCTAACAAAAGGGGATAATAAAATGTGATAGAAGCAAAGTGCTATGGAAGTGTAGTAAAGGGTAAGATTAATTGTTAGGTGGAATCAGAAAAGGTGACATCCTTCAAGCCCCAGTAGGCAGAAAAGCCAGGGGATACGGGAGAGAACAAAGGATGTTTCAGGAAGCATCTATGAGGTCTCAATGAGTGAGAGCATGGAGTATATTCCTGGAACTCTATGTAGTTTGGGCTAAACAAAGATGGTGAAGGGTGAGGGGTGGGAATAAATTAGGTCTGGAACAGCAGGTTGAGGTTGGGTTGTGAAAAGCATCATACATCATGGAGAGGAGTTTGCATTTCATTTTCCCCACTGAAAGCCTCAATTTTTAAAGATTTATGTTGCCTGTACGACTAGGTTTTTCAAAATCTGTTCCTGGGCATGCTAGTTTTACAGAGTGTTAATAGGTGTTAAACCCAAACTCCTATTCAGCTTTTAGTTGAAGGTGGAAAGGTAATTGTCTGGAGCAGATAGTATGGAGCCCACTTGAGAGAGAATTTCCTGAAATGTGTACAGTCTATGAATGTCTTAAACCTAATTAGACTGCACAGCTAGACCCTATAGCTCTGTCTCTTCCTCGAATGGATTTTACCATTCTGCCCTTCAGTGAAGTGAGACTGGCCTGCACTGAGAATTGTAATAGGAAATTATTTGGTGTGACATGTGTGTGTGCTTCCTCTGAAGAGCTGGTTTGTCTTTATCTTAAAGGCAATATGAGTGTTGTAATTGGTTGTGTGTCCTTTTTTGTCATAAACACTAGGAAGCCTAGAGCCAAGTCTGTGGTTCACCTCCACACGAGGGTCCTCAGGGCATGCATTCTTGGGTAATGACTGAACCCAGGATTCTGTTTGACTTCCTACATTCATATTCCTTTTGCTAAAATGCCTTCATCTACTTATTTGATCATTTTGCAAGCATTTTGCAACCGCCCTCTGATCTTTGCGGGGGAAAAATATGAGAAGAAAGAGAGTGAACATATATCGCTTATCACAGTACCTGGCGTACAGTACATATGAAATGAGGTCTTTTTTCTTTTATTATGATTTTTTTTATCAGTCTCACCTACTCCACTGCACCATCCTCCATGTTGACAGAAATGGAAAGGTAGCATAGATGACAGCAATTATTTTCAAATGCTATTTCCATGATCTCAACTCCTTTAAGCACAAAATTAAATGGACAAATATGAGGTGAACAATTACCAACTGCAAGTCCCTAAGCCTTGTGCTGAAAAAGAGACAAGTCAGTAAGTCAAAGAGATGGTAAATGGAGCTTCTAATCTGATGAGGGAGTTACGATAGCACTATGGGCCCTGGGATCCTCATCTGTAAAATGGGAATAATAATACAGCCTAATTTATGGAGTCATTGTAAGGATTCGGACTTTATATCAGTAAAGTGGCAAGAATAATGCCTGGCACAGAAGTACTCAGTTAATATTTATTAATGCTGTAAATTATATTTCATGTGGGCACCCCCAGAATGTACAGTCATTAAGGGATCTAAAAATTCAAACAAGGGGGAAATCACTTCTAGCTGAAGTCATCCAGGAAGGCTTCCCAGAGGAGGTGAGATTTGAACAAGACCTTAAAGGATGGAGAGAATTCAACTAGGCAGAGAGGAGTAAGGGAACACCTCACCCCCCTCAAAACAAAAAGGTAGAGAGGAAGGATATACCCCATCAGGAAGAGACCTCAGGAGAGCAGAGGAATCATGAAGGGGGTTCATGGGTGGCAGGGCTGGCACAGGCCCCCATCCTATTGTATCCTCGTTGTCCACAGAGTCAGCACTAATGCCTTGCCTCGCGATCGGTTCCTCCCCAACTATTCCCCTGAAAGAAAATCCACGCTGTTCTCTGAGAGACACTCGGAGCATCCTTCTGAATCCTTTATCTACCTCGTAGCCAGTAGGAAAATTACTTCAGGGTGTGATAATTACAGGGAGCTCCAGAGACCCTGTCCATTCTCCCTGTAAATTCCTACACATGGACTTAAAAAACGGTGATTCTATTTTGGGCAGTAGAGTGCTTAGGAAGAAAAGTGCAGGAAATGTGAAATGAGAAGGTGGCAGAATTCCCATCTGTGCAGACACTGAAAGACCTCTATTACAGAACTTGAGAGAGAAACTCGGTGAGTTCCCGCACTGATGGCTGGATGCGCTCCAGCGAGGAGGCTTCAGAAGGCCACAGCCAAAATGGCTGCAATGATTTCAGAGACAAGGGTTCAAGGCTCCTTTCCCACATTGATCTGTTTAAAGAGAAGAAAATGTGTTTTTAAAGATGTCCCATAGTCTGGGATTTCTAGAGCCCTTAAGATTTGGAAGGGAGGGAAAAAACCCTATCAGCTCAAAGATGTTAATTTCGATAATTAAGCACAATCCTTACACCAAGGGGAAAAAACCCAATTTTAAACTGCAGCAGTGAACTGTGAATCAACAAAGTATATAGAAGGTTTGACTGATGTGTGCATGCCAATAAGCTTATGCCTATTGGTGACAGAAGCCTTAAAAGCAGAAGGATGAAGATAGCAAGCAAAGAGTGAAATGGCAATTATAGCTATTTATTTATACCCTGACTCATTCTAAAATTATTTCAGCTTGCTGAAATTCAAGTGGCGAAGTCAAACTATCCAAATTAACACCTGCTGACACCACTGAGTATCATATTTAAAGCAAATGCTAAACTCTGTGTGGGAGAGATTTTCCTTTTTTTTTTTTTTTTTTTTTAATTTTCCTTTCTGCCACGAAACACTGCTCTGAGTGGGGAAAAGAGCATCAGTCAAGCTGGAAATTCATGTGAGTCAAACCTACACTCCCCATTTCTGTCACTGTCCTCAATGCCCCAGAGAAACATGTTTCACAAGGGGAGCTTTTCTAAATTAAAATTTTTATTAAAATATGAGAGACAGATACATGCACAAATCATAAACATACAGCTGGATGAAAACTCCACAGCCAGCACCCAGATCAAGAAGCAGACACTACTGGGGTCCCAGATGCCCCTTCTATCAGTTACCCTGTACATTTGAGAGAGAGTATTCTCATGATTTCTAACACCATATATAACTTTTACCTGCTTTTTGAGCTTATATAAATGGAATTACACATCATGTATTTCTGGCTTCCTTCACTCAACATTACGTTTGTGAAATTCATTCACAATATTCAGCCAGTCAGTCTCACTGTTGTATAGGATTTATTTATTTAAAATGCCATGATTTACTTACCCATTCTATGGTTACGAGACATTTGGGTTATTTACAGTTCGGGACTAATCCAGAAAATGCTGCTGTGAACATTCTTGTACATGTCTTGCATATGTTGGGATTATACCCAAGAGTGAAATTTTTACTGGAAACATTTTTGAGTGCTTGCTATTGACTGGAAATGATGAAAGTAGGCTAGGCACTGGAATAAAGTCATAGAAAAACCCAGCCCTTGCTTGCAAGGACCTCAAGACCCAATCAAGGACAGAGATGGGCCAGCAAATACTCTTAGCTGTTTGTAGGGGTCATGTGTGAGAGAGCCTTGGACTGAATGGGGGGACAAGAGAGGTGAGAGGGAGGAAGGGAGAGGCAGAAAAGGTTTCTCTCAGTAGAGATGACACTCAGATTGAGTTTTGAAAGACAAGGAGGCATTGATGGGGGGACCAAGCGGAAAAGGCAAGGGAACAACCTGTGGAAAAGCAGAGGCAAGTGAGGAAGCAGGTCAAGTCCAAATACACTGTGTTAGAGCAGTAGCAGAAGGTGGGAAGTCTGTGGTGACAGTGAGGGCTAACTAGGTAAGTTGGGGGCCTATCACGAAGGACCTGGCTAGCCATCCAAGGAATACATATATTATCCTGAATGTGATGGGAAGCCACAGAAGATTCAAGGGCCATGGAGTGACAAGATCAGTTCACTCAGGTGGCTCTGCGAAGGCAGGACTGGAGAGGAAGAACCAAGGATTTGGAAAGGGACCAGAGAGCGTGCTTTATCTGGAAAGGGGAAAAGAAATATGGTGTCTTAGCAGATGGAAACTTGGTGATTCTTTGACGGTCTGACGGTGGCCCAATATCGTGGCCAAATGGAACAGGCTTCTAATGGAATACAGAGTGTATGTTGGGGGGTGGGGGCAGGGAGGTGTGGATGTGTGTGGGTTCCATGTTTCAATGTGTAGAAACCACACACAGTAATTCATGCAGAAGGCTTTGGGGACCAGCAGGCCACCTGCTGACATCCAGACTAGTGCAGGCAAGGAGCCCTCTGCTTGATCGCAGAAAGGCAAAGCATATGTGTGAGGAGTTCCAGCCAAAAAGCCAATACACTACAACTTGGGTCTGGAACAGTGGTGCCAGGATCTCATCACTCCCCATCCACTCTGGGACTAAGATGGAATGTTGAGTGGAAACCAGCCAGTTCTAATCCCACCCAGCTCCCTGCAAGACTCTTGAGAGGATTCTAGAAAAGTTTCCAAGCCTTTGTTTTCATGATTCAAATCATAAATTCAGTAGTAATATTTGTATGTAAACGTACCTAATGTGGTGGCCTGGTTGGAGCCCAGAAACTTGGCATTAGGACTCAGTATGGACATTTGACAGAGCAGAGAGGTGTGTAAAATATGATGGCAAGACGCTGATTACTTTATTAAGTTCAATTTTATATTAAAAAATAAATTTCCTACTCGTTCTTCTAAGAATAACATTGGTAATATATTAGAAAGTATGAAAAAGTCATAAAAGTAGAAAACATTCACCCCATGTTTCACTGGCCAAAGAAAACTATTAGGAGAGAGTTTTCAGTCCTTCCTCCTTTTTTCCTTTATTTATATCCTTTATTCTTTTAATTTATACATAGTTGTAATCTTTTTGCCATAATCGGTATTATCTCATATTAAAAATTTTTATGAATAAAACATTGTATCTTATTTTTGTTAAAAAAAATAAAATTTCATTGCAAAATTTCTAAGCAATACTATGCAAAAAAGAAAACTAACCATAAGTTCCAACCACCCAGAGATAATCATTATCAATTCTTAGTACAACTCTTTCTTGGCATTTTCTGTGTTCTGATCTATAATTTAACAAAATTATAATATTTCACCTATTTTTCATTTTTTATTATTACCTATATATTATTAATATTTTTGCTAACTATATTCCATTGTATAGCACCATATTTTATTAGTTCCAATTTGGGGATATTTAAGTTGTTCCCAATTTTTTCATAATATAAACAATGTTACACTTGTTCAATTTTTTAAAAAATATATTTCTATATGGATTTGCTGAGCAAAAAAAAAAAAAAGAATTAAGACTTTGATTACATACTACCAACTTTCTGTCTAGAACCTATGTACCAACTTATACTACCAATGGCAAAGTTATGCCCATTTCTCCACAATTTCACCAACACTGGGTATTATCAATCTTATTTTTCTTCAACTAATTTTTATCAGATGAGTGAAAAGGAAATTTTATTATTTCCTTTAATACTAATAAGGTTAAATATTTGTGTTTGTGGTACATTTTTATTTCTTTTGTAAACCACCTGTTCAAACATAATTTTTAAACTGGCATAGTTCTGTCATGTGGATATAGCATTATTTATCTAAGCATTTTCTATCGAAAAGGGAAAGACAAATATATGTGTAAGGAGTTCAAGCCAAAAAGCAAATGCATTTCTACATGTGTCTGAAACAATCTGCCAAGATCTTAGTGTCCTCTGTCCCTTCTGGAGACTTGCAGATTTCCACATATATCTATATAATGCTGGAATGAATATCTTTGAATATATAGGTTTTTTAATTTAATTTTTATTTTATATTGGAGTGTAGTTGATTTACAATGTTGTTAGTTTCAGGTGTACAGCAAAGTGATTCAGTTACATGTATACATATATCCATTCTTTTTCAGATTCTTTTTCCATATAGGTTATTACAGAATATTGAGTAGAGCTCCCGGTGCTATAAAGTAGGTCCTAGTTGATTATCTATTTTATATATAGTAGTGTGTATATGTTAATCCAAAACTGCTAATTTATCCCTCCCACCCACGTTTTCCCTTTGGTAACCATAAGTTTGTTTTCGAAGTCTGTGAATCTGTTTCTGCTTTATAAATAAGTTCATTTGTATTTTTTTTTTAGATTTCACATGTAAGTGATATCATATATTTGTCTTTCTCTGTCTTAGTTCACTTAGTATGATCATCTCTAGGTCCATCCATGTTGCTGCAAATGGCATTATTTCATTCTTTTTTATGGCTGAATAATATTCCATTGTGTATATGTACAACATCTTCTTTATCCATTCATCTGTCAATGGACATTCAGGTTGCTTCCATGTCTTTGCTTTTGTAAATAGTGCTGCAATGAACATTGGGGCACATGTACCTTTTCAAATTATGGTTTTCTCCAGATATATGCCCAGGAGTGGGATTGCTGGATCATAGGTAGTTTTATTTTTAGTATTTTAAGGAACCTCCATACTGTTCTCCATAGTGACTGTACCAATTTACATTCCCACCAACAGTGTAGGAGGGTCCCCATTTCTCCACACCTTCTCCAGCATTTATTGTTTGTAGATTTTTTGATGATGGTCATTCTGACCCATGTGAGGTGATCTCTCACTGTAGTTTTGATTTGCATTTCTCTAATAATTAGTGATGTTGAGCAGCTTTTCATGTGCTTCTTGGCCATCTGTATGTCTTCTTTGGAGATATATCTATTTAGCTCATATGCCCGTTTTTTTTGATTAGTTTTTTTTTGTGTGTGATATAGAGCTGTGTGAGCTGTTTTTATATTTTGGAGATTAATCCCTTGTCAGTTGCCTTGTTTGCAAATATCTTCTCCCATTGTGTGGGTTGTCTTTTCATTTTGTTTATGGCTTAAAAGCTTTTAAGTTCAATCAGGTCCCATTGGTTTATTTTTGTTTTTATTTTGATTACTGTAAGAGGTGGATCCAAAAAGATACTGCTGCGATTTATATCAAAGAGTGTTCTGCCTATGTTTTCCTCTAAGCGTTTTATAGCAGCTGGCCTTAAATTTATGTCTTTAATCCATTTTGAGTTTATTTTTGTGTATGTTGTTAGAGATGTTCTAATTTCACTTTTTTACATTTAACTGTCCAGTTTTCCCAGCACCATTTATTGAAGAGACTGTCTTCTCCATTGTATAGTCTTGCCTCCTTTGTTGTAGATTAATTGACCATAGGTGTGTGGGTTTATTTCTGGGCTTTCTGTCCTGATCTATATTTCTGTTTTTGTCCTAGTACCATATTTTGATGACGGTAGCTTAGTAGTATAGCCTGAAATCAGGGAATCTGATTCCTCCAGCTCCGTTTTTCTATCTCAGGATTGCTTTGGCAATTTGGGGTCTTCTGTGTTCCCATGCAAATTTAAAAATTTTTTGTTCTAGTTCTGTGAAAAATACCCTTGGTAATTTGATAAGGATTGCATTGAATCTGTAGATTGCCTTGGTGAGTATAGTCATTTTGACAATATTGATTCTTCCAACCCAAGAACGTTGGTATATCTTTCCATCTGTTTGTGTCATCTTCAATTTCTTTCATCAGCATCTTATAGTTTTCAGAGTACAGGTCTTTTGTCTTCTTAAGTAGGTTTATTCTTAGGTATTTTATATTTTTTGATGCCATAGTAAATGGGATTGTTTCCTTAATTTCTCTTTCTGACCTTTAGTGTATAGAAATGCAACAGATTTCTGTGTATTCATTTTGTATCCTGCAACTTTACCAAATCATTTATTAGCTCTGGTAGCATCTTTAGGATTCTCTATGTATAGTATCATGTTATCTGCAAACAGTGACAGTTTTACTTCTTCTTTTCCAGTTTGTATTCATTTTATTTCTTTTTCTTCTCTGACTGCCATGCCTAGGACTTCCAAAACTATGTTGAATAATAGTGGTGACAGTGGACATCCTTGTCTTGTTCCTGATCTTAGAGGAAATGCTTTCAGATTTTCACCATTGAAAATGATGTTAGCTGTGGGTTTGTCATATATGGCCTTTATCATGTTGAGGTAGGTTCCCTCTGTGCCCACTTTCTGGAGAATTTTAATCATAAATGGGTGTTGAATTTTGTCAAAAGCTTTTTCTGTACCTATTGAGATGATCATATTGTTTTTATTCTTCAAATTTGATGCAGTGTATCACACTGATTGATTTGCGGATATTGAAAAATCCTTGCATCCCTGGGATAAATCCCACTTGATCATGGTGTATGATCCTTTTAATGTGTTGTTGGATTCGGTTTGCTAGTATTTTGTTGAGGATTTTTGCGCCTGTGTTCTTCAGTGATATTGGCCTGCAATTTTCTTTTTTTGTGTATGTGGTTTTCTTGTGTTTGGGTATTTAGGATAAATTCCTAGAAGTGGTGCTATTAGTTCAAAAAGTATGGCTATTGTAACTATTCTAATTACACACAGTATTACTTTAATGTAGAGTTAGCCTTTATTATAAGAGTTAAACAACCACTAATCTGAAAACAGATGTCCATAAAGGTAGACTAAATTTCTTATATTGGTGGGTTAAGGTTTGTTTTGTATTTAATATGATATACCAAGTAAGAGAGAAAGCATGTCTTGCCAAACACTCTGAAAATGTGGAACATTCATTAGTCTCATCAGACACACACCCAGGATTCTGAAGGTATGAGACAGAATGATGTGCCCTCTGGTTCCAATCATATGTACACTGGAGAGACAGAAATGGAAAAAGATTTCGGAGGTGAGAGATACTTGTACTAACTCCTTTGCCTTGTTCTTTTGGGATCATCTTCTGGCACCATTTAGCATGGATTCTTAGTTATGGATCCAACCTCTCCATTTTTTTTTTAAGGGTAATCTCACTAAAATACAGCAGAGAACAATTTGTGTGAGCATACGATTGTATGTATGTGTTTATGTATTTGGTGCTAAGGAAAGAGGGTTTTAAACATAGTTGATGACCTGAGAAGCTTTTTAACTTTTTTTTTTTTTTTTTTTTTTTGCAGTACGCAGGCCTCTCACCACTGTGGCCTCTCCCATTGCAGAGCACAGGCTCCGGACACGCAGTCTCAGCAACCATGGCTCACGGGCCCAGCCGCTCCGTGGCATGTGGGATCTTCCCAGACCGGGGCACAAACCTGTGTCCCCTGCATCGGCAGGCGGACTCCCAACCACTGCGCCACCAGGGAAGCCCCTGAGAAGCTTTTTAAAATGCACGTTCCTGAGCAACATCCAAAGCATCTGGGGTAAAACCATAATACTGTAGTTTAATGTGCTTCTCAAGTGATTCTGATGATAAGTGAGAATTGTCTTCTGGTCTCTATTTCATTGATATCCTCTATTATTCTAATGATTGTTCCTTTGCATGTTATCTGTCTTTTCTCTCTACTTGCTTTTCAACTAGAGTTTGTTTTTCTTCAGTGTTCCAGTCTTCACAGGATTAGCAGTGGATTTCTATATTGTGCAAGACTCAGTGTGGTTCTTCAGTCTGAGGTTTCATGGCTTTTCTTAGTTCTGAAAAATTCATACCTAGTTTCACTTAAAATATTGCCCCTTCCTCATTTTCTCCTTCTGAAATTCCCACTAGACCCAAACTGAAACTTCTAATTTAATCCTCCATTTCTCCTAACCTCTCTTCTGAGTTTCATATCTCTTTATCTCCCTCTGGGTAATTTTCTCAGGTACAACTTTCATATCATCAATTCTCTCTATAACTAACTGTCCCAATCTGCTCTTAAATTGGTCATTGTGTTTAATTTTATTCACAACTTTTCATTTTGAATTGTTCTATTGGGTTGTGTTTCATATCATCTGCTTGTTCTTTTTTAATGCCCTGGCTTTTTTTAATGAGGGTTTTTATTTCTCCCTTTATCTCTTCAATGATTGTAAATATACTTAATTTACAGACAGCTTTTGATCATTATATCTCAGGTTCTTGTGGTGCTATTCCTCCCACATGTATCTGCTGACTCTCCCATGTTGTGAACCACTTTCTTACTTAATCTGTACTTTGAGCATATTTTCAGCTAGGTTATATTTCCCTGTGGAATCCCTGTATGTACGGTAAGATTTGGTGGTAACCATTCAGAGAAGTCTTACATTTGATTTTTCTGAGGATTCCAGGAGTTTCACTGGTCTGAAATATTTCCAGTATCTACATAAATATCTCCATTTGGGATTCCTATACTATGAAAATAGTCTAAAATTTGGATTCTACACCTGTGCATAACATAGATTTTTAAATTGCCATTTATTGTGTGGAACTTTTTCCCATCCAGATATCTAATCAGTGAGAATTTTGCCACTTGTGTTTGTAGTAAGTGAACGATGTTTCATAGTCCCCTTATATGGTAGGAGCAGCTCTTCCTTGGTCCTAGCTTTACGCATGAATTTCAGTTCCGACTCCTCACCTTTCACAGGCCCAAAGGCAAGTCTTTTGTTCCAGACATGTGTTAAAAACCACAGCCCCTAGCTGTTAGGTCATATAGCCATGTCTGATATCCTCTGTTTTGTTCTGGCATCAGCTCATGCACTTACCATTATCGGTTATGAGAGTCTTCTTTATTTTGGGCCTGTAAGAATTTCCTTTCTCTCTCCCTCCCTTTCTTCCTTGGCAACGTATATAAAATAGTTTTGTTATATTTTATCCAGCATTTCTATGTGCATGTAGTACACAGAAGGATGTCAATATGTTAAGTAGTTGAAACTAGAAACCTGCATTAGTCAGGTTTGGGGACCACCAGCAAGTGCAGTAGAGAATATGTGATCTTTGAAACTGGAACCAGAGTTTGAACTATTTAACTTCACGACTTTCTAGTTGAGTAAGCAAGCTCTGCTAAGTCATATAATCTCTCTAAGCTTTATTTTTATCATCAGGAAACTAGGGATAATACTATTACTGGTTTTCCTTATATGTTGTTCCTTATTGCTCTAAATTCCTTCCTTTATAAATTCAAGCCATTTCTCCATCCTCCATACCTACAAAGGTTGGAGCAGACTGCAAGTTTCTGGAGGCAAGAACCATAGACCATTCAATATTTTCTCTTACAAAGCAAATAATGAAATAGTAGTTGATTGAAGGACCTTGTTAATGTCCTTTTATTAAGGTGCTTTTCCATACCGACCGACTGAATAAAAACTGGTTAAAAAAAGACAAACCTGGGATTGGAAGAAATGAATTTCATTTCTCAAGAAGTTTCCAAGGATGAAGTGCGGGGTGGACTACATTTCTGTGGAGCTTCACTCCGTAGAGTTCTCCTTCACTCCCTAGGATGCATGTGAGTGAAAACGTATATTGGTTTAGAGGTTCTGCTTGGATAAATGTTTCAGAGCCAATAAATCTGTCACAGTAGCTCTCAGGCTGAACCAAGGTGAACAGTCACACAGTAATTTCTCCAGGGTCTCACGTATCAGGCAGCACAAGCAGGGAGGTCCCTGGATTCCTGCCCACCTTATGCCCAGGAGCAGAGACATCACCCCACAGGCCTAGGAGGAGCTTTCCCCAAATGCTATATTTACCATATGGTAAAATTCCTTGTCAAACAGCAGAGCAATGAGATGTAAAACAGTAGCACATAAAAATAACCAGTTTGCTCAGTGATTCTGGTGGTTGGTGGACTCCAGGTGAAAATCAGTAATCATTACAGAAGGCAACGTGGTGGTGTTGCTCAAAAAGTTTAGTGTACACGTCCTTTGTTTCAGCTACTCACTTCTAGAAATATATGCCACAGACATACTCACATGCAAGTATGAGGTTGTCCATGGCAGTTTAATTTTTAGCAGTTTATTTATCATAATGAAAAATGTGGAAGAGAATAAAAATTCTCATCAGTTGGGAGCTGATAAGCTCCATCACACAATGGAGTGTTCTGTAGGTACTAAAATTACGCAGTAGATCTCTATATACGCAAATGGAAAGGTGTCCGAGATACACTGTTTATAGTGACTAAGAGCGTGAACTTTGGAGCCAGTCTGCCTGAGCTCAAATGCCTGTGTGACACTAGGCAAATAGCTTCCCAGCTCTGTGCCTCAGTTTGCTCACGTATAAAATGAGGATAACAATAATATTTAAGCCATAGGGTTATTGTAAGCACCAAAATAAGTTCATCTATAAAGTGCTTATAACAACATCAGACTCACAGTGAAGTACTAAACTATTATTATGTTAGCTATTATGTTAAGTTAGCTATTATGAGTAGTAACAGTAGTAACTAAAAATAACTAAAGCTAACTGCTTATTTCTGGGACTTATACATGTGGAGTTTGAGGTGAAAGAGTAGACTTTTCCATTTTCATTTTATATCATTTGGATTAGTTAAAAGTATAGTGGAGGGCTTCCCTGGTGGCACAATGGTTGAGAGTCCACCTGCCGATGCAGGGGACACGGGTTTGTGCCCCGGTCCGGGAGGATCCCGCATGCCGCGGAGCGGCTGGGCCCGTGAGCCATGGCCGCTGAGCCTGCGCGTCCGGAGCCTGTGCTCTGCAACAGGAGAGGCCACAGCAGTGAGAGGCCCACGTACCGCAAAAAAAAAAAAAAGTATAGTGGATAAGAAGACACTTGTTTTGAAAGTTTGACATGTAACAGGGATTTAACCAAAATCACAATTACTGACGGCTGTATACATAACACATTAGAAACTGATTAATGTAAGCAATGCCTTACATTTAATCCCTTGTATCTGTAATGCATTTTACACTTAGCAAAATGTCTTCACATTCATGAGTTGATTTAATCCAACTAACTGGCTTATTAATAAGTTCACTTAATCCCTGTGAAGTGAATTTTCATATCTGTTATTCCAAATAAAGAAGGGAAGAGAGGGACTTCCCTGGCAGTCCAGTGGTTAAGACTCTGTGCTTCCATTATCCTTGGTCGGGAAACTAAGATCCCACAAAGATCCTGCATGCTGTGTGGGCAAAAAATAGAAGAAGAGAAGAAAAAAGGGGGGAGAGTGAAAGGAAGTGAGAGAGAGTGGTTATTGGTTTTTTTTGTTTTGTCGTTGTTTTTTCCCTGCTCATGGCAAAGCTGGACAGGCTACGAACTTGAAGCTTAGAGTATTAAGGGCTTGCTTAAGCTCAGACAGCTTCTGAGTAAAGGAATGGATGACAAACCAGGTTTCCCAAGGCAAAGGTCTTTCTGCCAAACCATGATTACCCTGTAAACTGGGCCACTAACATGATGACAAAATAGATTTATAATTCTACCCTACACATAAACACTATCAAGTATCTAGTTTGGTAAAAAGGTGGGTTTTTAGTGGGTCAGCAGGTGAGAACAGCCAAAAAGTCAGTTCTCTAAGTTTATAGACAAAGCTTATAACTGCCCCAGGAAAAATGTGACCTGTGTTAATGGCAACTGACACAACAGGTTGTATAGTTGGCTCCTATCCCAAACACCCTTGGGTAGGATAATGCTAATAAGATATGACCCTAAGGTGAGATGATGAACTAATGAAATTGGTGGAGCCAAGAGTATAATTAAAGATAGCTGCTTTGGAATGTAGTTGGGGGTCACTATAACAATGAACAAATTTAAAACAATAAGCCAAATAGCCTGATAACTACATCATCTTTGGCAAGTCGCTTTTCTCTCTGGTTTTCTTACCTCTAAAAGTGAGGAAGTTGGACTAGATGGTCTCTAAGGCCATCTGTTAATCCATTAATTCAACAAATAGGCACTGAGTGATTTTTTTTTTTAGTTCCAGGCACTGATGATACTAGTTGAGTAAAGATGGATGAGGTCACTTCTCTCAAGGAGTGGTGGGCATTAGACAGACAATAAACAAGTAAGAAAAATATCAGAGAGTAATAAGTGTTATCCATACAATTAAAATAAGCTGATGGTAGAGAAAATGACTGAATAAGTACTCTAGGTGGGTACCCTGGGAAGGAGGTGACTTTTTAGATAAGATGAGAATATTGAATGTGCCCTGGGAGAATGAGAAAGAAGCTCATTCTAGGCAGAGGAAGAGCTGGGTCAAAAACTCTAGGGAAGGAATGAGCCTGGTGCTGAGAGGAACCAAAGGAAGGGTTGGTAGACAAGAGCTAGAACATGTAGGGTTCTGTAAATCATAAAGACTTGGAGGATTTTAAGCAGTGGCGTGATCTGATTTATGCTTCTAAAAGTTTACTATGGTTGCTATGTGCAAGCTTGGAAGCAGGGATCCCAGGTAAGAAGCTACTGCAGTAGCCTAGAAGAAATATTATGATGTCTTTGTCTAAGGTAAGAGTCAAGAAAATGCAGAGAATTGGACAGATTCAAGGTATTTATGGTAGTAGAACCCATTGTGTTTGTAGATAACTAGTTTTTGTGGGTAAAGTGAAAGAAATGAATCAAGGGTAATTGTCAGATTTGGAGCTTGAGCAAGTAGCTGGATTTTGGTGCCATTTTCCAAAATGGGAAGAAAGAGGTATGTAAGGGTTAGTTAGGATGTTATCCAGACAGCAGTGACTCAAGAGTTCTGTATTGGTCATGCTAAGCACTAGATGCCTATTGAACGTTTGTATGAAGATGTCAAGTAGACAACTAGAGTCAGGAGTCCTGGGGATACAACACAGTTAAAGATAAATGTCTGGGAGTCATTAGCATAAAAATATGGACTAGATGGAATCACCTAAAGAGACCTGGTAGACAGAAGAGGTGAGTACAGGATCCTGAAGCACTCTTACATTAGAGTTGAGGAGGTGGACCTAACACAGGAGGAGAGAAAAGAGTGGCCTACGTATGGGAGATAGCAACAATATTGGGAGAATGTGGTATCCAGGGAAACTTTAAGAAGCAGAAACCAATCCAGTGTATTAAATGCTGCTAGGAGGTCAAGTTACAATAATACCAGAAAAATCAAGTATTTGAGTCCACACAAAGGAAATCCTGTTTAAGGATCCAGCTCTGTCTACAAGTAGTTTCTATAACCTTGAGGGCTTGGGGAGGAACTCTCAACAATATATTGGACGAGAGGTCTAGAGTGTTAAATTGAAAGCCCCATAGCAGGACATTCTAGTGCGACTGTCCCAAAATGGAGAAAATCTCGAGCATCAAGAGGATAAAGAAACATGTGGTTTCAGCAGAGTCACTGAAACAAGGAGAAGGAGGTACATCAAGATAAATGTAATTATTGTGATGCATAGAATGGATCTGTATGCAGTAATTACAGAAATAAGGATTATATGTAAATTGGCACCAGTCCAGAAGTCAAGTTTATTGCTGGCTATCATGTAAGTACTAGAGTTTTCACCTCTAATAATTGAGTATGTGGCACAAACTTAAGAATGATTCTTCTTTGGGCTAGAACTGTCTTCATGTAGGAAAAGAATTCGTAAAGCTGATTAGGGATAGAAAGAGAATTCTGAGGACATAGGTCAGCATGAACCTAATAGCTCTACCTTAAAATGAGTACGAATTTAATAGTGGGGAGAGGAGACCATGATAAGCAATATGGTGGGGAGATAGAGTCCAAGTTGCAGAAATAGCAGGAAGAGCTTTAGGAACCCACATATCTCACAGTGAATTTTTTGTTGTTTGTTTGTGCTGCTGTAATAGAAATTATCTCAATCTTCTCAAGACTTCAATACAAATTTACACAAATAAATACCTCATGTGCTTAGAGAACACTCTGTAGGTCCTGACATGTAGGAATCTCCCAATTAAAAAGCCAACTCATCACCCAATTATTCTACAGCACTTTACAGTTGACAAGCCAAGTCTAAGCACACAGAGCTTCCAGCATTCTAACTTTTAAAATATGAACAGAAAACCAGTGATTGCTTGACAGTTGAAGAAAGCCTCTAACATAAAAGATAGAGACATCAAAACAGAAGCAAGGAGGAAAGAAAACTCAAAAAAAAAAAGAGAGAATGCACTAAAAAGAAAATTTTTTAAAAATTATATTTAATGACCTCAGAAAGAGAAGATAAGCTATCATTAAAACAAGGTCAGGATGCTATTAAGAAAAAGGAAAAGGAATAAGCAGACATTATTATTAGGGTAAGAAAGCGTTCTTAGAAATGTAAATATGATAGCTAAAATTACATGGATAAATATACATTTATATGCATATTGTATATATACGGAAAACAGGAAAATACCTCAAAACCTTTAAAAAGTGGGACAGAAAAAAAGGTGAAACTAGAAGGCCAAACCAAGAGGTCCAACAGCCTACCATAAGGATCCACAAGAGAAAAATGTCAAGAGAAATAGTACAAGAACATTTTCTGGACCTGCAGAAAAGTCCTCCTGAGCACCCAGCACAATAAATAAAAAATACCAACCACTGCTGTAAAATTTCAGAATACCAGGAAGATAGTAAAAGTTTTGAGAAAGGGAAAAAGACAGGTCACATATAAACAATCAAGGATAAGAGGGCAGTGAACACTATACCCAGGGCTATCAAACTAGAAATACAAACACTTTCGAACATTTAAGATCTAAAAATTATTTGTCTCCCATTCACCTTTTCTCAAGAAGTCTTCTAAAGGACTGGCTTCCCCCTAAAGCAATAAGGTACACCAAAAAGAAGTGATATCCAGAAAATGAGGAATCAGTACAGAAAGGAGATATAGGAAATTCCCTTGACAATACTGAAAATAAATCCTACTATGACAGCAGGTATAGGTATAGTAAACAAGCAATCCAGATGAAAATGAGAGCACGGGGATATGCAGGAGAAAGAGTTCTAGTGTAAAAAAAAAAAATTAACCAATTGCTTATCGGGTAGATTTGCTTGTGTAGAAAGTTTTCTCAAAGGCTGTGCTGCTTGAGTTTGGGTATGTGGATACAAAACCCAGACGGGCCGGGTTCAAATGCTGCCTCTGCCACAATGATCTTACATCTCCATGAAGCACAGGCAGCCTGCTGGTGCTTCATGTTTCCCATCTATAAAATGTGGCTTGTAATATACCTACCACACAGAGTTTCTTAAAAAATTAAATACATTACTTAATGTGTTAAACTAGCGTTTTGAATATTACGGGCTCTGGGAGGGGCTGAGAAAACATTAACAACGTGTACAGAGAAAAGTAAGTATATTTTTAAGACATAAGTAATTTATCAGCTCTAGGGAAAAAAATGACAATTGAATAAGAAAGGAAACGTAATGATAATAGACTCCTTGGCTCAACAGTGAATATTCCATTGTCAGATAATACAAATAGTAAAAACTGTAGTGTAAAAAATTAGAAGGATGGAGGAAGGGTAAAGGGATATGAGATAACTCTTTACCACAATAGGAAGTGAATTAGAGCTAGGCATTCTATGTAGAATGAGGAATTAAATATTAAAATGAATGAAGAAATATGTTTAAAATAGTCCTGAAAGAACAGGACATGGGTAATGATGGCCCTTTGGGTACCATGATAATGACTAAGTGAGTGAGACAGATGCAGGGGGACCAGGGGCTGCTGCTGGGCTTCCAGAGCACCAGCTTCCATGAGGCACCTGAGGGTTAGGGGTCCACCATGGGGTTGGCAGTACTGAGAACAATTCTAGGAAGGGAAGAGTTCCCCTCCTTAGCATTCCATCACACAAACCCTGAACATGGGTCTTGCCTATTCTGGGAAGGTTCTTTTCTGGTCTGGAATAGGGCCTGAAGGGCGACCCAATCCTAAAAATTCATGGGGGAGAGCTTCCCTTTTTGACCTCCACCGCCTAGGACATAGGCACTGCCTAGGACATAGGATAGGCTTGGCTGGACACTACCACCATTCATTAAAAAAAAAAAAAAAAAAATTACATTTTGGTTTCAAATCATAGTTTCTAAAACAACAAATCATGACAAAATTGATATTTGAAGGCACGTGACCAACACAGAAATAAAGCAATCAATATCCCTGTTGTGCTCTGAAATTAAACAGATGAAAAGGATTGTGTCCATGACAAGTAGAAGAATGAGAGAGACGGCGTAGAGGTTGAAGCTTAAGTGAGACCTGATATTGCCTGGGCTGCAGCTGATGTTTCAAAGCCAAGCCAAGCGGTGAGTACCCTGACGACCGCCCCCAGGTATCAGTGCTGGCTGGCATGCTTCCACCCCAGAGACCCATTACTGGGCTTTGCCTTCATCCCTGGTACTCAGGTATCCTTGTGGTACTCAGCTCCTACACTGGCTTTAAGGGCTGAATAAAACCACAAGACTAGCCAGCATGGAGGAAGTCACTTAATAAGCACTTTCCTTCCTATCTGGGGGGACAGAGGTGTTTGCATTTCAGTGAAGGAAGTGAAATTTCAACAGCTGAGTTCAAGAAAGCTGCTCCAGAAACCCAGAGGGAGAGGTAGGGGTCTTGTGTTTTGTACCGTATCTTGGCAACCCTCCTGGCTGCTGCTGACCCATGGCAGAGGCACGGCTCCTTCTGCAACGGGCCTTAAGGGGATCATATTTCCAGCTGTGTCAAAAGTGTGCTAAAGTCACGGGACTCCTTGCTTGGGTCACAGAAACACCAACACACCACCTGAGAATGAAATCCCACAGAAAATAGAAACCAATAGACATTTCACGGCACCCACGGGAAGTGAGGATTCCTCACATTTAAGAAACAAAATAAGTGCAGATGAATTTTTAAAGAACATCTGAAATCCTGAGTAAATGGCCTTGGATTTACAATGCCCATGGATTTTTGGTGTTTTAACAATACGCAGGAATTTGGGGTTTAATTCCTTTAAGCATTTTCCTATAAAAGGAATTCACCCCAGCCATTTTTTCTAGACCGTATTTCACTTTCTCACTTTTTTCTCTCTAGGTTAGAGCTATGATAAAAAGAAGGGAGACTGAGGAAGGGAACAACATTTATAAAGTGCCCATTCTATGCTGGTATTGGCCTAGAAGCTTTGCCTGTATACCACGTTCCTTCTCACAAATCCAAACACAGACCTTTGCTTCCTCTTATGCACTGCCACTAACAAAGAGATTACATTCCATTTATTCATGGAATTCTTCGAGGACAATACCATCACTTCAAACTGTGAGCGAATGCGCTCATCTCTTGCTTATCAAGATTCTTGCTGCGACTCCTTTCTCTATTGTGCCAAGTGTTTAAAACTCTTCATTATTCGTTGCTGCTTACCTTGCCCCATGAAAGTTGGCAAGCGCTGTTATCCTCACTTAATCACCCGCGTTACCCAGGGAATAGCCTGGATTAGAAGCTCTGATACTCAAAGCTCCTGGATAAGCTGCTCTGAGTCTCCTGTCTAGACTCGATGAATAATTCACAGGTCTAGTTGGTGGATGTCCGGTTAGGAGTCTGGCAGAGTTGATTGCTTCAGAGCCAAGACATCCAGGGCCTTACTCTTGCCTCACTTTCCTCCTTTCTCTCTGATTGCTTCTTCTTAAGGGAAATCCTCTTATTTCCCTGTTCTTTTAAGAGTTGGTACAGCGCAAGATTCTGGTGCGAGCTCTCTCCTTGGTTTTTCTCTTCACTCATTCAGCCAAAAAGCATTTGAACTCCTAGCACACGGGCATGTCAATTGCCTGTTGGCTTTCAGGTCTATTTCTGGCTCTTCCCCTATTCTGCTGTGTATTATAGGCTCCCTTGCCCTCTAGCTTCTGGTGATTACTTACAACTTATGGGACGTACGGTGTAAACTTGGGGGGAGGGAAAAAGAAAGAAGACCAGATATTTCTTTCTCTCTCTCCCTCTTGCCCATCCTTCCTGTGAGCTTCAGGTCCTGGATCCCACTGGTCACCCCTCCACGCAGCCCCTACTGGTTCTAGCTCCTGTCAGGTGATGGGCTCCTTTCCTCCACTGCCCCTCCAGCCCTAGTGGTGGTAGCAGCTTCCAGCTATGACTGACCTGTGGGTTGCTTCATTTCTCCTTGTTTGGCTTGCCAGCTTTTCCATCACTCTTTTAACCAATTATCTGTATTAAATTATTAAATCCCACCTGCTTGCAAGATTTAGAGGACTGTTTTCCTGGCTCTATCCTGACTGATACAGACACCATTCTTAGTTACAGAAACCAACCTTGACATATTGGCAGGAAAGGATTTTACCACGAAAGCTATTGGAGAGATCAAAGGATCTCTGAGAGGACCCCAGAACCCGGCTCCGAGACTACAAAGGAAGGAGCAGTGCTCGAAAATCTCCAGGTGACACTGTGTGGGGGAAGCCATGCTCGACGTCTTGGGTCGTGCCATGTGTGCCGCCAACACTGGCTGCTGCAAGGTGCCATTCAAACTGTTGTCTCTGCTACCATCTGTCAACAGAATCAAATCTGGGCATCTCCTACTTCTTCATGACATTAGCTTCCAATTTAGAGAGTGTGGAGATGGGTACATCTGATGCTCAATGCCCAGGTCATGTGCCCAGCCCTGGCCCCAAGTGTATCTGACATTTTCCATTCCTGTAATGGGAGATGGGCTCTTTATAGGCAGAATTCCCTAAATATACGATAGAGATTTGGATGCCTGAGTAGACCTTGAGACAAGGATTCAGGTGTAAGTGGTTTCTTTGGGAGTTGTGAAAATCCCAGGAATCACTGGTAAGGAAGTGGGGAAAGGAAGATAAGGAAGGGAGGGTAACTTATCAATCAAGTTATTGCTATGAGGTAACTAGATCTAAATCCTCTACGGGGGACTTGGAGCCAGTGCAGAAGACATGTCTCAGGGTCATCCCAGGGCCTAGGAGCTGAGGTATTTATACCCCAACTATACCCCAAGCTGCTGAGAGCAGCTGGGGTGGGCCTTAATTCTCCTGCACTCACAGCTTCCCTCCCCTACTAGTGAGCTGAGTGGCCCTCATCAGCCAGAGCAAACCTTCAGGCAAATAAAAGCAGTGGGGAGAGCAGCTGAAAGTTGGGCAGGTGTAAGCTGAAAAGGGAGAGATGATGTGACAGGGAACCTACCACATCAGCCACAGTGGATAAGAAGAGCAAAGGCCCACTAGGAACTGCTCAGCGTTGAAGATATGACAGTGGGTAAGAGAGAAGCATTCCTGGCCTCACTAAGCTCATGGTCTCAAGACTCAGACATGAGAACAGGCAAGTACAATATACAGGGGGACAAGAGCAGTAAGAGAGGCAGCCCTGCGCAGCCAGAGGTAGACCTCAAGCCTCTAAGACCCAGGAGCACAGAGACAGCAACCTACTCATTTTCACATCCCCATGGCCTAGGATGGTACCTATTCAATACATGTTTTCTGGCCCAATACTGACCTGCCGGGCACAGTTCTGGTGTGTTAGATTCATGGTTTCTATGTAGGTGTGTCCCCATTTTACAGGGAAGAAAGTTAAGGCACTCGTGATTATTCCTCACCACCTGACTACCCTGAGTGATTCTTCGCATTTCAGCTTTGATGTAATTTCTCCAAAAGTTTGCCTGCATTTCCAAGCCTGGGCTATCCCTACCGGAGAACTTATGCTCTGGATCGTCACTGGCAACTCATTCTCAAGTATCCTCCGGAGGTAAGCTCCTAGAGAGCAGGAACTATATGTCTGTTTTGTTTAGCAATGTACACTCAGCATCCAGGCTAGTGCTGGCACTTTCTAGATGTGCAAGCCTCCTTTATACTGATGATTTTTTGAATGATGTGAATAAATGAATAAGGCTCAGAGAGGCTGAGTAACTTGACCAGTCACACATCTAAGACATGGCAGAATTGAGGCTTGAACTGCAGTCTGTCTGACCCCCAAATATCTCCTATGCTTTGCTGAGCATTAAGCAACTTATCTGTCTATGGCAACTAGAAAATTTAACTTGGCTTAAAGGTTGCTACTCTAAGGTCAGAAGTAATGGGGCAGGAAGTGTCTAAGAACTTCCCATATTCATGAGGCTGAGGAGTTATCAAGCAGAACTCTGGACCTAAAGCTGGAAGAAGGTTTTTAGAGGATATGGCAGGATGGGACAACCTTTAAAATTCCCTGAAATTAGAACATTCTTTAACACCATACATAAAAATAAACTCAAAATGGATTAAAGACCTAAATGTAAGACCTGATATTCTAAAACTCTTAGAGGAAAACAGAGGCAGAACACTCTGACATAAATTGCAGCAAGATCATTTTGGATCTGTCTCCTAGAGTAATGGAAATAAAAACAAAAATAAACAAATGGAACCTAATTAAACTCAAAAGCTTTTGCACAGTAAAGGAAACCATAAACAAAACGAAAAGACAACCTACAGAATGGGAGAAAATATTCACAAACAATGCAACTGACAAGGAATTAATCTCCAAAATTTACAAACAGCTCATGCAGCTCAATATCAAAAAACAACCCAATCATAAAATGGGCAGAAGACCTAAACAGACATTTCTCCAAAGAAGACATACAGATGGCTAGATTCTCAACATCACTAATCATTAGAGGAATGCAAATCAAAGTTACAATGAGGTATCACCTCACACCAGTCAGAATGTCCATCATCAAAAAATCTACAACCAATAAATGCTGGAGAGGGTGTGGAGGAAAGGGAACCCTCTTGCACTGTTGGTGGGAATGTAAATTGATACAGCCACTGTGGAGAACAGTATGGAGGTTCCTTAAGAAACTAAAACTAGAGCTACCATATAATCCAGCAACCCCACTCATGGGCATATATCTGGAGAAAAGCATAATTCAAAAAGATACATGAACCCAATGTTCATTGCAGCACTATATACAATAGCCAGGACATGGAAACAACCTAAATGTCTGTTGACAGATGAATGGATAAAGAAGATGTGGTACATATATATAATGGAATATTACTCAGCCATAAAAAGGAACAAAATTGGGCCATTCATAGAGACGTGGATGGACCTAGAGACTGTTATACAGAGTGAAGTAAGTCAGAAAGAAAAAAACAAATGTTGTATATTAACTCATATATGTGGAATCTAGAAAAATGGTACAGATGAACCGGTTTGCAAGGTAGAGACAGAGACACAGATGTGGAGAACAAACGTATGGACACCAAGGGGAGAAAGTGGGGGCAGTGGGTGGTGGGATGAACTGGGAGATTAGGATTGACCTATATACACTAAGATGTATAAAATAGATAAGTAATAAGAACCTGCTGTATAAAATAAATAAAATTCAAGAAAAAAAGATACACGCACCCCAGATGTTCATTGAAGCACTATTTACAATAGCCAAGACCTGGAAGCAGCCTCAATGTCCATCAACAGATGAATGGAAGATGTGGTACATATACACAATGGAATACTACTCAGCCATAAAAAAGAATGAAATAATGCCATTTGCAGCAACATGGATGGACCTGGAGATTATCATACTAAGTGAAGTTAGTCAGACAGAGAAAGACAAATATTATATGATATCACTTACATGTGGAATCTAAAGTATGGCACAAATGAACTTACTTACAAAACAGAAACAGATTCTCAGACATAGAGAGATTCTCAGACATAGAGAACAACCTTATGGTCACCAAAGAGGAAAAGTGGGGAGGAGGGATAAATTGGAGTTTGGGATTAAAATATACACACTACTATATATAAAATAGATAACAAACAAGGACCTACTGCATAGCACAGGAAACTATACTCAATATCTTGTAATAACCTATAATGGAAAAGAATCTTAAAAAGAATATATCTCTATAAATCTATATGTATCTGAATCACTTTTCTGTACACCAACACATCATTATAAATCAACTATAGTTAAATACGGATTTAAAAAAAATTTTTAAAGATCATACCTGTTTTTCTGAAAATTGGTGCGCTCACCTGAATGGAGAATATTGGAGGAAGAACATTCTCTGCAGGATAGCGAATAAACACAGGCATTACCTGAAGTGTCCTGGAGAAGGATGTGGGAAGTCTGGACAGTGGCAGTGGGTATGCAGGAGACAGAGGGGCAGAGCATGTACACACTGCTGTATATAATGTAGAAAACCAACAAGGACCTGCTGTACAGCACAGGGGACTCTGCTCAATCTTCTGTAATAACCTACATGGGGAAAGAATTCGAAAAAGAATGGATACATGTATAACTGAATCACTGTGCTGTACACCTGAAACTAACACAACATTGTTAATCAACTGTACTCCAATATAAAAATTTTTAGAAAAGACTTCACTTCCTAAGGTTTTTAATCTCTAGGTAAAATTGTTCCCTCTAGCACCAGCAATGATTGACGTCATTAGCTTACTAAACCAATTTTAAAATATTGGAAATAAAGTGATTGTAAGCAGCTAATCCATCATTTTTTGCTCTTTAAGACACTGCAGAAAAAGTCATGACCAACTTCCAGCTTTCAGATGTACACAGAGCCCCACTCAAACTGCAGGGGAAGAGGGAGAGATGGTTTCGAAATCTCCAGTCAGAGCAATTCTTCTTCTGCCTTATTTATCATGTTCTCATTCTCTCTTTTTGGCAGAAATCAAAGAAAGTCATCCATCCTCCACGCATGAACTTTCCACACTTCCTCAATTCTAAAATAGCCAAGAAGCAGCATAGATTTAATAACAGCTTTTTGGTATGGGGAGGTGGGAGAAGGAAAAGACAGGGAAAATGAGACATGAAATGTTCACAGAGATTACAATGCACATAGCCCGATTTTAGAGTGTTAAAATGTGGCCCCAAGAAAGTCTAAGAAGTGAAAACACATGCTAATTAAATATAAAGTCTTCAAGTAGTATTAATGAAGAGCCTATATATTTTGTCCAAATGAGACTGCTAGATATAACCAAAAAAGTGGGAACAACAAAAAGAGCTTTCACAGAAATTACAGTTTTGAAGAAGTAAATATGCATTTTAAAATTTCCTTGCAGCATGTAAAGTATTCAGATTTGTTTCTGAAAACTGGTAAATTGATTAGATCAATCAATATTTACATGTATAATAATACAGGTGCTTTGACAATCAGTGTAAACTTTCTTGGTAAAACTGAAGTAGGACCTAATTTCTATGTTAGCTCTTTTTCTTGAGAAAAATATGTCTGTGCCCCATCGGCTTTTAAATGGAAATCCATAAATGCAGCAAATCAGCTTAACAGTTCATCAGTCACCCTTTGACTTGATCGCTGATTCAGAAATTCAGAAGCGAACACTGGGTTGTAGTCATCTGGTTCTCACCACTTCAATATGTTCCAGCAAAGTCCACTCACAGTGCCCACCCATAGGCAGCCAAAGGCAAAACACCTTTCTCAAAGGTTCAGTATTTCATGAACCCCTCAAAGATCAATATATAATCTAAGATGCCACAGGGAGAATTAAAAGCAGGACAAAGACATTGAATGTATATACCAAATTAAGAGAAAGTGTGGAAGAAAACACTAAGATCAAGAATACATGCCCAAAATTTACAGCACTTAGACTAGGAATAGAAAATACACTGATTTTCTGTTCCCCAGTCTTCTGGCCATAGCTGAGCCCTAATCAACCTCAGAGCCAGATGCATCCTCAGAATCCATCTTAACATACTTTTTCAAAAAGCCACTCCAGACAATTGGAAATAGAAGATAGAGATAGAATTCTTTGCCCCCACTGCTGAAGACTGAATATTTTAAGCCATGGATATCTCCTATTATCTTGTACCCTGGCTACACTTAGCTACATCCTTGAATGTGCCAGGCAACTTCAAGCATCTGTGCCTTTGTTTATTCTGTTTCCTCTATCTGTAGAAATCTTAGGTATCCTTTGTGGCTCTAAACAAAAATTTCCACTTTTATGAGGCATGCCCCATTCATAACCTCTAACCATAATTAATTGTTTGTAGTTCTCCATTTATTTCATGAGTTCCAGCTAGAGGAGTGTAAAGGATGTAAAAGAAAAATTTTACCAGATAATGATAGTAATCATCATTATTATATATAACATTATTTACATATAAAATATATTTCAGCCCAAATACAAAGCTAAAGAGGGAAATGATGATGAGAGTTATGAACTAAATCTCCCCCCTTTTTTAAATAAAGCTGTAGCTTCTACTATAAAGTCAATATATGAAAGTTTAGATAAAGCCTGGATTCCTATTGTAAAATGTAACAAGGATAGAAATTCAAACATAATATCACTTTGTTTTGAGCTATAAAAACTCTATCAAGGCAAAACATCTTACTACACAAAAGTTACTTTAAAAGTTAGCAAATTCTCATTCAGTCATTCCCACCATGGGATGACACCCAGAATCATAAGAGGAACTTTTGTAGAGTATAGATTCCTTGGCCTCATACTTGGCCTGTGAGCCAGCATCTTTGGGGAGTGGAACAAAGAATCAGTATTTTATAAAAGCTCCCCTAGGTGAGCTGAAGAACAACCATGTTTACTGTCTTAGCTGATGGTTCTCATAATTGTCTGAGCTGGACGTATCAGTAAATGTTCTTTACAAGGATACATCAATGAACATAAGAATCTGGGCTCACAATATTTGAATTCCATTTATGCTGTCAGTTTCAGGGAAGATACAGGCACTGACCTTGCTCCTTTTGTTACTTTGGCGTTGTAGTGATGGGAGAGAATGGACTGGAAAAAGTTTCAAGTCTTTAACAAATTTCTGAAGAATAAAATGTTGACTAAGCTAAAATGAAATGTCTTATGATTGTCTTCAGTCTAAACAAGAAAATATTAGGAGGCAAAACTTTGTTAAAATTCAATTTGGCTGATTTATCCAACCATGAATACAAGCTGTTTTTCACACTTTAAAAGACGATGTGAAAGCCTGGGGTTTTTTTCTTTTTTGTTTGTTTCACATGTCAATCATCAAAAGAGCTTAGTTTTTAAGACTTTGGTTACATGATGACCACATCTTCTTAAATGAGGAAAGAACTTGGTTATGTTCAAAGAAATAAAAATTAACAGTAATAGAGTTTTTAAAAATTAGAATCCCTGCAGATCTAATTTACAGCTGATTTGGGGATAATAATTCATACCATAAAGTAAAAGGAGATTTGAACTTAGTAGACTCCATTAATTGGATGTTTTCTGACAATTCTCTAAGTGCCACTCTATGTAAATATGTTTTCTATGCATGCATGCCCCAGTGGGAACCAAGGACACTAGGGACACAAATGAGTAAGTTGACTCAAACCTTAACAAAAAATGAGAAATGCACCTGACTCTCAACATATTAAACTTAACATAGCCTTGGGACTTCCTTAGTGAAGACCCCACATGCTGCGGAGCAACTAAGCCCGTGTGCCACAAGTACTGAAGCCTGCATGCCTAGAGCCTGTGCTCCGCAACAAGAGAAGCCACCACAATGAGAAGCCCGCACACTGCACCGAAGAATAGCCCCCGCTCGCCTCAACTAGAGAAAGCCCGTGCGCAGCAACGAAGACCCAACAGAGCCAAAAATAAATAAAATACATCTTTAAAAACAAACAAACTTCACATAGTCTTGAATAGTGTGGCTGGTAGGTAATAACACCAATGTGCATTTAAGAAGAATATTTGAAATTCCATTGCAAACCGTTCATTTTCATGAATCTCTCTTCTGTGTGCTATCTTTTGTTGTATTTGACAAGTAAGCTCGGAGATAAAAATAATACAAACCCACCAGCTTCCTGGGTCCAACCAATAAAGGTAGACTTTCACCATCCCTGTAATGTGTCAATCTCCCTTTTAGGTTAAGGCAAATTTGACAGTACACAGGGAAATTGTTTTAAAAACCATAATTGTGCTAAGCATGGGAAATATAATCTTATAATACTAAAATTCTTTTTGTTTCTCTCATAAGAATTTACAGCTTTCAAAATGCATGAATATGGTTTTTGGAGTAAAGGTGAAACTGCAATATACTCACAGGCAGCAGGGAAGCCAAGAGGATCTGGGCAATTTTCCATGTTTGCTCTGTAGATATGTAGTACAGACCACATCAGAAAGGAGAGGACTTATAGGGGCAGGTTGTATTTTCCAAAAATGGCCACGTTAGTATTTCCAGTCCCACATGTTCTTGTAGAACTTGCTACTTACCCATCAAGAGATAGAGTCCAGTTTTCCTCTCTTGGCACCTGGGCAATGCTTTGTGACTACCTTGAGTAAGAGAATGTGAAGAAAGTGATGCTGTGTGACTTTCAAGGTTAGATCATAAAAGCTGATACAGCTTCCACCCGGCTCTCTCTTGGGACACTCACCTTTGGAACCCAGCCACCATATTGTGGGGAAGATGAGCAGCCATATGAAGGGCCACATGTAGGTGTTCCAGCCACAGCCCCCATGTTGGTCCCAGCCAACAGTCAGCATCAACCACCAGACACACGAGTGAGCGTCCTCCAGATGATTCCACCTTCCGCCTGCCAGTCACCCCACCTGATGCCAAGTAGAGAAGAGACAAAATGTCCCCACCCACCCCACCCCACCCAAATTGCAAATCTGTAAGCAAAATAAACACTGTCATTATTTTAAGTTGCTGTTTTGGAGTGGTTTGTTCTACAGCAACTGGAATACTTACCAAGTGTCTTGATTCTATTTCATCTTCTGTCAATAGCTGAAGTCACTTTTCACCAGGAAAACCACCTAACCATCATTTAACAATGACTCCATCTACAATGATTCATATATTCTGGTATCTGACTCCCATAATAACCGCCCTTTATCTACTATGCATTTGGTCACTGTTGGACTGGCATCATGTGAGAGAGCTATGCTTCTTTAACTCAGACCGTGCAAATTTTCTTTAAAAATTAGAAAATTAATTCATACTCATGAAAATTCAAACTGTACAGATTTTTAGTAAAAGAAAAGAAAAAAAGTCCCACTTTGATAGTTAACTTCCACTCAATCCCACATCTTTTTGAGGTAACCATACCAAATCCAGTGTGTATCCTTTCAGACCCTTCTCTGCTTTTCTTTACCTTTATACACGTACACTCACACACTCCTAAACACATCTTGGACATTTTCCTCCGTAGATCATGAGTTTCTTTTTAGTATGTTGTTAAAGCACAATCATCATACATAATATTGATGAGAATTATGATCGAGACAGAAAAGGTGATGATGGTTGCCATGTTTGAGTTCTGACTATGTGCCAGGTAATGCAAAACATGGAGACCTTGAAACTGGCAAATACTAAAAAACAGGGCTTTTGTTTCTGGAAAACCAGTTGTTAAATTTACCAGCAAGGACCATGTTTGTCTTTGCTTATTAATACACCCCCAGCACCTAGGACAGTGTCTAGCGCATGGAAGGCTCTCAATAAGTATTTGTTGAATGAACAAATGAATGAATGTTTTAATCACAGCCTCATACAGTATTCTAATTGATGTACTTCTGAAATGAATGTGACCTACCAGTTTTATGAATGAGCTTAATTCCAAAATATAACTGCTATTTATTCTTTGTTTTCAGACATTTCCTTACATGGATCGTTGGATTCCCCTCTCTGTGGGTCACCAGAGCCAATGGCATGGCTGGAGTGTGCAATTCACAGGAAGGCACAGTTCCGCAGTGGTCAAGTGTTCATGCAAAAATAAATTCATACCTCATAATCAAAAAGTACCATCCTTTCTTCCTTCATATCTTTTGACAGCTTTTGTTATATTAATGGTTTCTGAGGAGCGACCTGGTCAAGGAAAAAAAACATATTGAAGTACACTTATACTGTGGGTATAGGTGTATTTGCACAAGCAAACCTGGGCATAGGTAGATCTTTCTGGAGGAATCTACATACATACATAATAAATAATATCTTCTTTAAACAGAAGTGGTAGGAGGGTTGGTAGGAGGGTTGGTAGGAGATGAGGAAGAAAGCATGAATAATGAAACATAAAAAGGATAAGAATCCAGGCTTTGTTCTCTGTCAGCGGAAGAAAATCATACCTGCAAGGTGGTTATCTCCAAAATTAACCAACTACCCAGATAAATATAAGCAATTTATGTACGTTAGGCCTAAAAGACTCAAGGCAGTGTGGTAACGATCAGGTGGGGAACAAAACCATTCCCGGAGAGCAAAACTATGGACATTATTTAACCCTCATAACATGCTCCAGGTTTCAGGTCACTGACAATAATTATGATTTGTAGAATGATAGACGTCTACATGGCACTTCCCCAATTCCACCTCTCCTCAAAATACAAATGCTTCCCAAAGCATATTTATCTTTTCAATTAATCTTCTTGTGGGCTCCAAGAAATTCTTTTGGGTCAGGCTGATCTGAAGGAGATGAAGGATAGTGGTATTGGTGTGGGTTTACTCACCAATTATTCTTTAAGGCTGCTCCCTTCCAATGCTGGGCTAACAAATGGGCATTTAGTTGAAATTTTTTTTTCTTTCCCTGTTTTTTGGGAAGTTCCAAGAAACATTAGGAATCTCTGTTCTGTTTCTATGAAAAAAACTCATTAGGGTGTTATAAATGATGGTGTGGCTTTCATTTATGAGTCATATATCACCACTGGAAAGTAGATATCCTGTGATTCCTTGCTTCTGAGACATAGCAATAATTTCCACCACTGAAAATGCAGCCATCATTCTGGTAGTACTTTCAAAATCAAAGGCACTGGAAAAATGCAAACAAGTGAGGAGAAAGCCATGTATTCCCCCTGTAGAAATCAAAAAGAATGAAATTAAGGGAATGTCTAAGAAAATTTCTAGCATGTCAAGGCTTTTTCAGATGAGCAAAATAAATTAACTTATCAAGAAACCTTGACTTACTTCACTTAGTATGATAATCTCTAGGTCAATCCATGTTGCAGAAAGTCAGACACAGAATGATGAATATTATATGATCTCACTCATATGTGGAATCTAATTTTTAAAAAAAGATACAAATGAACTTATTTACAAAACAGAAACAGACTTACAAATATTGAAAACTTACAGTTACCAAAAGCGAAATGTGGGAGGGATAAATCAGGAGTTTAAGATGAACAGACACACACTGATATATATAAGATAGATAACCGACAAGGACCTACTGTATAGCACAGGGAACGCTACTCAATATTCTGTGATAACCTATATAAGAAAAGAATCTAAAAAAGAATGAATATATGTATATGTATAACTGAATCACTTTGCTGTACACCTGAAACTAACACATGGCAAATCAACTATATTCCAATAAAATTAAAATGTTAAAAAAAAACTTATCAAGAAATCTTAAATGAAAGAGTAGAGAAGTCAAAGCAGGGCACATTGCAAAAGTCTAAGGATGAGTCAATATTAGAAAAATCTATTAGTATAATTCACTAAATTATAAGTCAAAGGAGAAAAACAGCTTTCTCCTCCTCCTCATCTTGCCCCTATTCCCTTCCTGACCAATTCAATCCAAAAGCCAGTAGCTAGGGCCAAGCAGAAATGGGTGTGTGTTAGAACTTGAGTGTGGTGAGAAGGGCAAACACAGGGGAGAGAAGAGTGGTGGTAGATGGAAGACTGGTTTTACACAGGGTTTCATCACATAGGTAACGCTCTTACTGATAACAGAAGTCAGATTTCTTACTCTCAGAGGAGGGAAAAGCCAGTATCATGTTTAATAATTAAACTTTAAGGTATTCCTAAAGTCAGGAACAAAGCAAGGGTGCCCATTACCACCACTATTATGTAGCATTGTTCTTGAATTTCTAACTAATACAATAAGACAAGAAAAAGATATGAAATTCAAAATTAACTTAAAACACATTTCAAATGAATATGAATGTTTAGCAAGCTTACCAGTTAAATAACACATACACACACACACAAAAATATAACTTTTCTATAAATCAAGAATAATCTGACAGAAGACGTAATCCAGAACACATCGAGTTATAATGAAATACAAAACTAAAAAGCAAATAAAACTGAGAAAATTGTTTGGGATAAATATTCTTTGCACTAAAATAACTACTCTAAGCCGTCAAGCCATTAAGAAAAATAAAAATGCCCTAATAGAAGAATGAGCAACAGATATGAATAGTTAATTCTCCAAAAGATAAAATGGCAATAGACAAGCAAAAAAGTGTTCACTCTCACTAGTTATTAAAATGCAAATAAAACAATGGAATATCATGTTTTTGTTCTTCAAACCATCAAAGACTTTTTTTTACGATTATGAGTGCAAGTGTGTAGAAAAATCGGTGTTCTTATTGTTGCTCGTAACACATCCATATTAGTACAATGTTTCTAGAAGACAATATGACATATACAAACAAACGAAACAACTTCAAATGTCATATCTTTTAGCTCAGTAATTTCACTTCTAGGAATTTACCTTAATAAAAAATGTATATATATTTAGGTTCTTGACTCACAGACATGGAAAACAAACTTATGATTACCAAATGAGAAAGGGCGGGGAGGAGGGATATATTAGGAACTTGAGATGAACAGATACACAGTACTATACATAAAATAGATAAGCAACAAGGATTTACTGTATAGCATAAGGAACTACATTCAATATCTTGTAATAACCTATAATGGAAAAGAATCTGAAGAAGAATATATATATATATAAAACTGAATCACTTTGCTGTACACGTGAAACACAATATTGTAAATCAACTGTAATTCAATAAAAAAATAAAAATTAAAAAATTTAGGTTCATGGATGTTTATTAAAGCATTGATCACAATGACAAAAAAAAATCAAAACCTAAATGTCCAACAGCAGGGGACTAGTTGAATAATCTTTGAAGTTTTGATATGATTAAATATGTAGCTAATAAAACTGTTGTATGAAACATGTTCACAGAGGATGGTTCAGTGCCATTGCAAAATGCCACTGACAATACATATGCATCCCTGTGCATAAAAACAATTGGCTTATATACATCAACATGTTAATAATGGTCATTTTGCTTGTTCACATTTTCCACATTTCCAAATATTTATTTCATAACCAGAAAAGAAGTCATCACAGCTTCTTTTTTAAAAATAAACTCCAGAAGTGCTAAATGAGTCAATAGCAACCAGTGAGAAAAAACAGGGCTTTTTCTTATCAACCAAGTTCATTCTGAATCTAAAGTCTCACGTGGCTGTCAACCAACCAAGACTGAGGACTCACTGGCAGAAGTAGAGAATCAACAGCTAGGTAGCTAATAAACCCATTTTACATTTTGATGTTTGGACAAAGCTTGGAACATTGTGAGAGGTACACTTTAGGAGAGGTACACTTAAAGAACACTGTTTCCTGGGAGAGTCCAGAGGGTTCTACGATTAATAGCTAAAGGAGATGAGATTTAACCCACTGAAGAGTAGAGTTAAGGGGAAGATACAAATGCTCTTCAAATTTCCAAGTGGCTATCATGAGAAAGAGAGATTAGATTCATTATTGTAGTGGTTCCAAAAATAGATCAAGGACCAATGCACAGAAATTTCCCAGATAGCATCTAGGGACAAGGCAAAACTCTTCCAACAATCAGTCTCACCCCACAAAGGAGCAGGAGGTGAGGCCCACCAGAGGTCTTCCTGCAGAGGCTTCCAATTACTCTTCAGGGCTGTTGCAATGGAGATTTCAGCCCTGGGCAAAGGACTACTAAACAGACTCTAAGACCTTGCAGCTCAAAGTGAGGTCTGTGGACCGGTGGCATTAACATCACCTGGGAGCTTGATAAAAAGTGCAGCTTGTTGTTTCCATCCCTAGACCTAATGAATCAGAACCTGTATTTTCACAAGATCCCATGTTTTTTTTGTGTGTTTTTTTTTGCAGTACGTGGGCCTCTCACTGTTGTGGCCTCTCCCATTGCGGAGCACAGGCTCCGGACGCGCAGGCTCACCGGCCATGGCTCACGGGCCCAGCCGCTCCACGGCATGTGGAATCTTCTCGGACCGGGGCACGAACCCGTGTCCCCTGCATCGGCAGGCGGACTCTCAACCACTGCGCCACCAGGGAAGCCCCTCCCCTGTAATTCTTATGTGTATTAATGAGTGAGAAGCTGACCTGGAAGATACTCGCTAACTCTCCAGTTTCTCCATCTGCTTCAGTTTTCAGAGTCTTTTGCTACTCCTCTTCCACGTGCTCTTTCATGATCTACTAAATAACCATGTAATAATTAGTTAGTAATGGCAGAAGACCTGAGGGTGATTTGTGATAGAATGGTATAATGCACTTCCAAATTAACATAATCTGATGAATGATTATATTTCTTATTGGTGGGCATTTATAGGGGGAGGAGTCCTACGGACATCCATTGACAGGTAAATGAGTGTGAGTGCAGCCGTGTATACTCTCCTTGAACCCAATGAATGAGAGCAAATCAAAAGCTCTGCCTTCCTATATTGATTCTCATTCACTAGTCCTACACTCTAGGCAGCAATTTTAGGCTGCTTTTCCACCTTTAGGACTAACGGCAGAGGGGACAATGGCATCCTGCCTTCCAGGTATCATATGCGCATTCATTAGTCTCGTCCTCTGGGACAACCCTATTCTTGTACAGACATAACTTTCCAACTCTCCGCGGCTGATAGTTGAAAACTTCAAACAATAGTGGAAACATAACCAGACCTCAAGTATAAGACAAGAACCAGAGCATTTAATGACAACTAGATGTTAAATGATGGGAAAATTAGACCTCACTTCTCTGGTAGCTTTTTCTTCCAGTCCCCAACTCACTGTACTTTATGCTGTGGCATAACCAACTGCTTCCAGTACCTCATAAACACCATCCTTTCCACGCCTTCCTGTTACCTCCATCTGGAATGCCCTTTAGATTTGTCATTGCCTGGATGACCTCTGCTCTCCCTTTAAGATTCAGCTCAGGATGCACCTGCTCCTTCAGGCAGCCTTCCTTCAACCCCAGGCTGCATGACGTGCCTCCCTCCTACACCCCGTTTGAACTTCCATTGTATCATCTTAGACTAAGTGCTATCCAACAGAAATCTTTAACGGGAGCCACATAAATTTTCTAGTAGTACAGTTTTTAAAAATTAAAAAGAAACAGCTGAAATTAACTTTAATTATGTGTTTTATTTAGCCCAGCATATCCAGAATGTTATCATTTCAACAGGTAATCAATATCATATTAAAAATTATTAATTAGATATTTTACTTTCTTTTACCATTTCAAGTCTCCAAAATCCACTGTGCATTTTACCTGTAGAGCGCATCTCAATTCGGACCAGCCACATTTCAAAACCTTAATTAATAGCCACTAATGGCTAGTAGTGACTGCACTGGACAGCCAAGCCTTAAACTGAAATAATCTGCTTATGGGTTGTCTTCCCTACTGGAAGGCAAGCTACTCAAGGGCAAGGTCAATTTCTTGCTTGTAGTTTCGTCAGTATTGCATCAGTGCCTGAGGTATACTGAGCACTCAGCAAATGTTTGCACAACTAACCTGACCTGAAGGTATTTGGAGAGAAGGTGGAATTTTAGCAGCTGCTCAAATGTAGAGCAGCTTATGTGTACTTATAATAATAATGGTGATAGGAATAATGGCTAATATTTTGGTCTTGGGCCTTGTTCTATGCTCTTTAAATGTATTATCTTGTTGAGTGCTCACAACAACCCCATATACTATGTAGCATTATAACCTCCGCTTTGTGGATAAAGAAACTTGCCTCAAATCATACAGCTACTAAGTGGAAGAGCCAGGACTTACTGAAATAGTTATAGAAAAACAAAGTAAATGACAATTAGACACACACACACACTGCGTAATAAATAAAAAGTCAAAAATAAACTATATTCACAGGTATTATAGGCCTACTTCGATAGGTAGACCTACCCTTGAATTTCCTTTACCAACCTCACCAGCATCTTTTCTGGGGCTTCTGGATCTGCTGAGTTTTGCCTTATCCAGGGTGTACCTCTTTCCAAGTTTTTGAACCAACTCTTTCTGGCTTGAAATTTCATATCTTTCATACTCGCCTTCTAAGCTACTTGCATCCTGCCTGTCTCGTCAAAATGGCAGCGCTTTTCACAAACCACTCCAGTGAAAAGTCACCTTTCTCAGTGCCTAATCTTCTCCCAGTATATGGAGAGACAGTGGGGCATAAACTGTTTTCCTCCACACGCTGCCCCCAGAGGACCCCTCGGTCTCGCTCACGTGGCCTGGGGGAGGGGGAAGTGAGCCATCACTGCTGATGTGCGCTTTGTGTAAGGGAACTAGGCTGAACTGTGCTTAAGAAAAATGATGCAGATTTCAATGTTTGTGTGTGAGCGTGTACAAAAATTCCATTATCTCTAAACCACAGGAACCAGAACCACATCTGGCAAAGGAAATAAAGCTGGAGACGCGAGGAAAGAATAGATTAGGAGAAGCCTTGAAAACAGGCCGCCGCATTTAGAGTTGATGTGGTGGGAAATAAAAATCCCTGGAGGGTTTCTGAGCAAGGGAGTGATGTGATGAAAACAGTGATTAAGGAAGATGAAATGCAAGTGGGACAAATCAAAGAGAGGGACTAGGATCTGAGGGGAGGCAGTGTTCCGGGCGCTGGAAGGCAGGGAGAGAGAGAGAGAGAGAAAGCACGGGGATTAGGGACAGGAACCAGGATTCTCTATGAATTAACATATGCCACCCGGAAGTCACTTTACTACCAAGTTACCACCAGTTTTTTATGCTCTTCCCCTATTTGGGAAGGCAAAAATAAACCCACAAGAAGCTGAATATTGTCATTAAAATGATAATAAAATTTCCTCTCTGTGAATATAATGGTTTAACTGCATGTGTGCCCTGCTGAGTAAATGAGTTTTACCGTGAGCCTATAGAACAGAGAAATTTATATTAAGCCCTTATTCACCAAATAAACAAGCCAGTGAAAACAAAGCAATTTTTTTTACAGAGAAAGACAAATATCATATGATATCACTTATATGTTTAAAAAAATTAGACAGGGGCTTCCCTGGTGGCGCAGTGGTTGAGAGTCCGCCTGCCGATGCGGGGGACACGGGTTCGTGCCCCGGTCTGGGAGGATCCCACATGCCGCGGAGCGGCTGGGCCCGTGAGCCATGGCCGCTGAGCCTGTGCTCCGGAGCCTGTGCTCCGCAAGGGGAGAGGCCACAACAGTGAGAGGCCCGCCTACCGCAAAAAAAAAAAAAAAAAAAAAAAAAAAAAAAATTAGACAAACATTTACAAACCACAAACAGACTGACAGACATAGAAAACAAACTTATGGTTACCAAAGGGGGAAGGGATAAATCAGGAGTTTGGGAATAACAGATACACACTACTATATATAAAATAGATAAACAACAAAGACACACTGTATAGCACAGGGAACTATATTCAATATCTTGCAATACCTATAATGGAAAAGAATCTGAAAAAGAATATATATATATATATATATATATATAAAATATACAATGGTTATATTTTTTATATATATATATATATATATATATATATATATATATATATATAAAACTGAATCACTTTGCTATGCACCTGAAACTAACACAACTTTTTAAATCAACTACACTGAAAAAAAACCCAAAATTCTTTAAAGCAGCCTCATGTGGATGAAGCCCATGGGACAGAGTAGAAACGGCTGTCCCCAAGGTGGCAGCCCCAGCCCAAGAGTGCCCCAAACTCACTGCCCCACAGGACTCTGAAAGCATCCTTTACAAGTCAGATTCTACAGTGGCAGAAATCTGCAAAGAACTTGGGTTAACCAACACTATTTGCCAACGCCCCATGCCCTAAACCATCATGTTCTCTAATTCTGGCTGCAATTTTAAATGGTCCAGAGACTCAAAAGTTATTTTCATTCCACTTTAGATCTGGAAAGAGCCTTGGAGAATATCTAAACCTATATTTTAAGAATATTTTCAAGCTGCACACAATGGAAATACAATGGATAAATATCACAATGAGCTCCTTGGGTAGGGACTGTTGCGAAAGGCCCAGAATTCCACCTCCTCATTGTCTTCCTTTCGCCACCCTATCCCCGCTCTCCCCCCAGCTTACACACGTTACGGCAGACCCTGAACCCCTCCCCAGGACCTTGGGGCTGAAAAGAAAGCAGTCTGCAAAACACTGAAGAGTCCACTATTTTTGTTTTGTTTCCGCTTCTTGTGACAGATGAACAAACTGAAGCCCAGAAAGCTAAAACGGGACTTCCATTTCCAGCCACTAAATAACTCAAAAGCTGCATCCTAGAAACCCCTACGATGCTGGCTAAATGCAAATATCCATTTAAATGCATCAAACGAACTCACAAAGGCATAAACTCCTCAATTTGAAAACAGCTATAAGGTATGACCCAGCAATTCCATGTCCAAGTGTGGACCCCAGAACAGTGGAGATGCACCACTGGGTCATGGAATCACTTTAGTAAATTGCAAACAGCATATATTTTGCTGTGTGAAATAGACCAGACCAAACTGGATTATAGCTGAATAGACAACAAGGGTGAGTAATTATTCTGAGAAATTTTATTACACATACACTGTGTATACACACAGATACACAGAAATGTAGCACACGTATGTGCTGGGTTTCCATGTAAAGTGTATGTTTAACTGTGGGTGTAGACAAAACATTCTGAAAAAATGCTATTTTTGAGAAGCTTTTTATGTTAGAACAGGAAATGAACAAGAACACTCATCGAAGCATTGTTTAGCATAGTGCAAAATTAGAAACAATCTAATTATTCATCAACAGGAGAATGGAGATAGATATAGATGGATAGATAGATAGACAGACAGACTGACGTCTGTTCACAAATCATTACAATATATAGTAGTTAAAATGAACGGACCAGAGCTTTGTTGCTGAAATCTAATGCTAAATTAAAAAAAAAAAACAAGTTGCAGAATGATATGCACATTGTATTTAAAGTTATTTAATGTTTTAAAACGTGCAAAACAAGAGTACCTATTGTTGAAAACATGTATACAGAAGAAATATGAAAGGATGCAAATTCAGGCAGTGTTGAGCTCTGGGGTAGGAGGAAGGGAAATGGAGGGTTAAGGAGGAATCCACAAAAGACTCAGCTAGGTCTGAAGCGAGCTCATCCAAATGTCAGGATTGCCTAGAACTCAATGGTGGCACACACAGTTCTGTTACTATATTCTCCCTATTTTTTGTTGTTGATTAAAAAAAAATTTTTTTTTGAGTCACAGATACTTACCTGAGACCAGACAGCTGATTGGTGGGGTCATCTGGAAGAAACCCAAGCAGGACCCCGAATCTGATGTCCAATCCAGTCCTCTTTCCACGTGGCTCCCAGTTCAGGATCTGTCTGCAGATGAAGGATTTACATCATTTTGGTGTTAATCTTAGTAACTTATTTTTACCTGAGAGATATTGTTCCTCACAGTCCCTCAGGGCCACATCTGCCCTGGCCAGAAAGAGCACAAAGCACACTTGCTCTGTGAGGCTGAGCTGTTGCTTCACAGTTTGTCACTTGGCTCTGTTTTCCAGCTTCGCTCATGCATTGCAACAAAATGCCGAGCCACTGAAAGGTTGGTAGAGAGATGATCTAAACATGCAAAAAGTATACGCAAAAAGAGAGAGAGAGAGAGAGAAACAGAAAGAGAGGGAGAATCATTTGCATGTGAGGAAATAGACAAAGTCATCAGTCACAATCAAATTAAAGTCAGAATACTGCTCAGGAACCATAAAACACACAGGGGGGTTATTTTAGATGATGGGAAGAGCTTGAAATAATGGCATTTCATAGCTTTTAAGTGCAAATACACAATCTAATGGGAAGGGGTTTGTTAGCATTTTTTCTACTCTATTTTAAGACAAAAACAAGAAGACAAATGATACCTTGGCAATGACTGGAGAGTCTTATGCAGAGAGATTTATTACACCTTGGAAAGTTCAGGGCAGTATTTTTTGCTTTCTTCAGTGGCTTAAAACAATAAAAGTTTATTTTTCATAATGAGTCCGCCCCAGGCTCTTCTCAGTATCATCATCATCTTTGCTCCAAACCCATGCTGATGAAGCATCCACTCTGGAGAATTTTTGGATGTGATGGCAGAGGAGAAAAAGAGAGATCTCGAGGGTGTCATGTCAGCAGTTGAATCCTCAGCCCAGAAGTAGCACATGTCACTTCAGGGCAGTGGTTTTTATCATTGGATCCTTTATGCTCTTCAAGTTACCTAAGAGGCTCTTCCCTCTTTTTCTTCTCTAAGCATAACTTCCGGGTCAGCTTTAGCTTTTCAGGTGCGTGAACCAAAGCTTTCTGCTGTTGGAAAAGAAGATAACTCTTGTAGTAGAGTGCCCGGGACAAATCTTCTCTGGAGTCAAGGAGTAAACTGTATATGATTATGCTTTTATGATACTTCTCACCCTGGAATGCCTATCTGTTATCATGAGCTATGAAAGTATTCTTTTCATACTGCTGGAGAAAACTCAGATCTGTGACAGAATTCCTCCTGCTGTCTCGAGAGCAAATATAGCAACAACTAACATTTACTGAACACCTACTCTTCTCAGGAAGGCACTATTGCTAGCCCATTTTATAGATAAGAAAAGTGAGATACCAGAAGGTTAAGTAATATCCCTCAGGTCACCCAGAAGAAGTGGTGGAGCCAGGATTTGAACCTAGGCAGTGGGTTCTAACAGGCTGGGCTTGTAATACATGCCACACTTTATCCAGGAGGTGGTATTTAAAATAAGTGAAGGCAGCTATTGAAATGACAGCACCAGGTTATGTTAGGAGCCATGGGGCCTCTACTTCAGATACAGGGGGTCTAAGAGGGAAGTATTCACACACCAGTGAAGGTGACAGTGGTTTGATAAAAATCAGAGTCCTTTCCTTAGGGCTCGTAGCAACCTAGAACATTAGCTTCAGGGCTCCTGTGTATTCTACCCTACCTAAGTTATGGCTAATTTCTGTTATGCCCCTCAACCCCCAGAGAATGAAAATGGAGATGGACTTGGAAATGATATCAGATAAAAGTCTGAAGTCTTAAGCTTGAGTTCAGTATTGCCACTTACTAACTACATGGATTCACTTTACTCACCTTCCTCATCTGTGAAATGAGAAAAAGAATTCCTGCTACATAGGTAGTGAGAGTCGAATCAAATAGAAGCACAGAGAACTGTGACTGTACACATTCACATTGTTGACCCAGGAACTTGTTTTCCCTTTATTCCATAAGTCAAAGCAAAACCACAAAATGCTGTAAACATGTATGAAAGACTCATGTGAATGCCCAAAAGCCTTCTATTGTAGAGTTAATATTAACCTTGGTTAAGTCATTTTCCCTTTTCTTTCCCCATCTATAAGAGGAGGGATATTAATCACTGAAGTCTCTTCCAACTTTGATACTGTGTGATTTGTTTCATCCCAGATCTAGGAGAAGTGAACGAGAGTTTTTAAATGGTAGTTTGGCTACTTGCAGACCACCTTACCCTCTTAAGGTGAACACATGCCTAGGGTCCCACCAATCACACAGGATCCATGGGAAAATCTAATAGCTCCAAGATATAATTAATTGCCCCCAAGTTTACGTGTTAAAGAGAACTGGATTCTGCACCGGAACCAGGTGGTTATCTGGTTTAGCAGGCAACCTGCTAGAAATGGGGGTGGTGGCATTCCAGCACTTTGGTTCTGGGTAATGCCAGACACATGAGGAATGCAGGACAGGACGACCTTTGAGGGAGCTTCTAGCCCTATGATCTCATGTGACTGCTTCCCTGATAAGTATCACTTGAAAATGATGTTGGGTATGACCAGGCATAGCAGGCTGGGAGCCAGAGCCAGGTCTTTCACAGGGAGACACGTCAAATGTGGCAAATGTAACTTGAGGGAGTGACTGGAGTGTGGTCCTGAAGCAGCTGTGTGCCAGCTGAATGCTCTGCTGGCCCCTCCAGAATAGGGTTGACCCATTCCAGGGGAAGCCAGCTCCCTGGGGAGCCTATGTGCTGTGGCTGAGAACAATGGGTCCATTCTCAAAGGGAAAGGGCATGATCAGTCACTCTGATCACAGTCTATTACATGGACCCTCCCCCAGCCATCCCATCCCAGCCTGAAGCAGATGATAGGAACAGTCACCTATGCAGCATGGAGCCCTGTCAGCAACCTGGAGATCCATCATCATGCCCGCAAGCTGAGTGGCCAGTACGGTCACAAAGAGATGAGCACGGGTGGCCTCCCGAATCACCATGCACTGGACACCCATTAGTAATTCAGTCTGTGCCTCTAGCAGGCTGTGCTCATCCCTGCCTAAGGGCCTCTGCACTGGCTGTTCCCTTCTGAAAAGCCTGGGCCCCGGGTCTCACACTGCTGTCTCCTTTCTGCAATTCAAGTTTTATTTCCAGGATAGCTTTCTTAAGCCTTCTAGGCACACACCCTCCCAAACTCTCTACCACAACACTCCATTTTATATTTCATATAGCACTTCTCACTATCTGGAATGATTCTGCTCATTTGTTTTTCTGGTTTATTGTCTATTTCCCCTGTAAAATGTTAATGAGAACCAACATCTCCTGTGTCTTCTCCTATCTGCTCTCAACACCTAGAAAAATATCTAGCAGATAATAAGGGATCAATAAAAAATTAGCAAAATTAATGCATTAGTTTATGAGTTAATTCTATCTAGGAAAGGTGTGGACCAGCACAAAGAGGGCTCCCCTGCCTGTGCTGTGTAGCAGTGGTAAGATTTCATGGCTCCAGGGGAGCTTTCATAGACACCTCTCCCCATTTCATGAGCCATCCTCTGTCCTCTCCCCCATTAAAGATCTAAGAATCACTCTCTGATCCATAGAGATTGGCTCCCGGCATCTATATTTTAGGAATGATTTTGGTTGCAAAGTAACAACAATAACAACAACCTATCGTAGTGCACTGTAATTTCAATGAAGGGGTTATCATTTTTCTCAAGAACAAATCAGGAGGTGTTGGGCCTGGTGTCAGTGTGGCAGCCCTACTGTAAAGACATCTTGGCTCTCCGTCCTTTAAAATCCCTGCTCCTAGCACACAACTTTCATCTGGTGCTTGTCACATCACAGTCACAAGATGACTGCGGCACCACCAGGCATCAGGTCTGAACTCCAAAGAAGGGGAAAAGCAAAGGGAGAAAGAGCCATGCCTTGTGAATTTGTTGTTCCTTCTTATTGGGAAAATAAAAGCTTTTCCAGAATCCATATCCAGCCCCCTTCTATTTACATCTCCTACCTTAGTACTGGGTCACAAGGCCACCCCTAGACCAGTTCCTGACACAGGGCAATGAGATCACGGCGACTGGCTTATATTGTCACACCGCATCCCCTGGGGCTGGAGAAAAAGACCCATTTTCCATGAGATAAGGTGTTGTCACACTCTGCCGAACAAAACGATATATCATAACTAAATGGCCTAGAATGGACATTTCACCCAAAATTAGAGCTGAGGCTCACATAAATTGAGAGTGAAAAGCAGATGCCTTGAGTCATCATGCTTCTGAAGTTTCTGAATCTTTGGCTGTTCCAAGTGTTTAAATTCCATCAGATGCTGAAATATCTACCCAATATATTTTCTGTTTTTTCTTAAGCTGGCTCAAAGATAGTGTCTGTTATTCAAAACCAGAGGGCCTTCGTTACAGGAGCATCTAACTACCAGCATCCTGCATGGCCCATCAGGCTGTGCTGCATGGTTGCTGTAGCGTGTTAGACAACCCATTCCTATCTCCCTCAGGAATGACAGCCCTTTGGACCAAACACTCTGCTCCCCCTGCGGTGACCCAAATGCTTAGACGTTACGTCATCAGCCTGACAACCTCCCCCTCTTCACCTTCAGACAGTATTTGCTGAGATCCCCAGTGTACAGGGAGGCCCGCTGGGTACTAAAGGCCTGCCTTGTGACAGAGGGATGGGGTTTGTGCAATAACACCCATACTAACTAGTGGAGGAGATGTCACATCTCACATCCATGACAAAGGCTGAAACATATCAGGCCTTCTGATTGTGAGCCCAGTACTTTTTTTCCTTTTTTAAGCCATTTGATTCTCCGAGACACACACACACTCTCTCTCTCTCTCCCCCTTTCGCTCACATACATATACACAAAAAACAGTCATCCACACCCTCACAATTAAGAAAGATCCTAATGAGTGAAAAGCCTGACCAGTCCAGCTTAGTATTCCACCCCTGCTAATCAGCCATAAGGAATATTTGGTGGAGGTTATAAGAATTGTCACACAAGTATCTAGAGAGAGATCTCTGCAGGTCTCTTGCTCTATTTCCTATAAATTTATTCTAAATTCTTTCCCAATGTATATATCTCTTCAACTTATGCAAGTTTTGGACAGGATTTCTCAAAATGTGTTGCTTGCAAATTACAGGTTTACATAGACAAATGGTTCCCTAATCAGATGACTTTGGAAACACCTGATTAAAGGAAGTTCAATGCTTCTTCTTGAAAGACATTGCAAAGCCTTCTGTATTCCAGAATGCATGATGAATAGCTACAAGAGGGATGCAGTGTGTGGCATCTTTCGAATTTCTTTAACCACTGAAATTTCTCCCTTGGTGTATGTTGAAAGGCTGGTGATACAAGAGATAAGCTTTGGGAAACCGCTAGGGGAAGGGGCACAGAGGGGAAATCCTAGAAACTACTACCTCTTTTAAGTACCAAGAGACACAGTGTATGAGTTGGTTAAGTAGGCCCCGTGCCATTTTATGTGTACCCCTAGTGGATGTCAGCAGATAGTTAGAAATGCCACTTAGTCCGCTGTTCCCAAGTTCTACATCGCAGCTGCTGTCCTGGGTGAAAAGCACATTAGTTTAGGAGAGAGTGCACTTGTGTTCTTGGGCTAATAATGTTACTTCTCTGATCATCAGGTTTCCCTCCTTCAAAATGAGCACACTAGACCACAGAAATGATACCTGTTCATACCATCTAGAAAATGAAACCAGAGGGATAGGAACCAAAACCCATTATTTTAGAATACTTATTAATAAATTAAAGACGGTGAATATGTAATCTGCTGTGATTTTTAAAGACTGTTGTCATTTTTTGGCTGCACTGCACAGCTAGTGGGATCTTAGTTCCCCAATCCCCTCAGCAGTGAAATATGAGGTTCTAATCACATCCCTGTATCCTACCTCTATGAAAAAGAAAATGGTCTTCTGTGTGTCCAAGGGAACAAGAATATTAAAAGGCACATGGTGTAGTAGGGAAAAAAACCTAACAAGTGCATCCGAAGACCAAAATTCTAGTCAGTATTTAGACAGCTATTGTTATGAGTTGAATTGTGTCCCTCCACCAAATTCATAGGTTGGAGTCCTAACCCCCAGCACCTTAAAATGCAACTTTCTTTTGGAGATAGGGTCTTCATGGAGGTAATCAAGTTAAAAGGAGGTCATGAGGGTAGGCCCTAATCCAATATGACTAGTGGACTTCTAAGAAGAGGAAACTTGGACACAGACACACCTAAGTGGGAATATGATGAGAAGAGACACAGGGAGAAGATGGCCATTGATAAGCCAAGGAGAGATGAGGCCTGGAACAGGTCCTTCCCTCACAGGCCTCAGAAGGAACCAACCCTGCCAACACCTTGGTTTTGGACTTCTAGCCTCCAGAACTGGGAGACAATAAATTTCTGTTGTTTTAGCCACTCAGTCTGTGGTACTTTGTTACAGAGCCCTGGCAAACTAATACAGCTGTGTTCTTGGCTAAGTCTTCTAATATCTCTGGGTCTCAGTTTCCTCACCTATAGCATTAGGGGGTAGATGACCTTTGAAATTGCTTTTATCTCTAGTGGTTAACGGTTAAGGATGAATATAGCCTCTCACTAGTTCTTCTGAGATATAAACATGTACCATCTTCTGAGAAAAGCTTTCCCTCTTGTCTACAGAACAACGGATTACAGACAAACTGACACCACCTTTGATAATCCTGTCTGGCCATCCTAATTTATATTTCAGTAATGACTTTGGGAAGCAAAATAAGGAAGAAAGGAGGGTCAAAGTAACTCTGATGAAAGGCTACAAGCGGATAAGTTCATCCCTTTCTACAAGAAATTCATCATTTGAAAAAACTGGCTTATAACAGATTTCAAGCAGGTGCTGGGGTGGGTTCAGATGGAAAGCGCAATAGCAAATATAAGTTTCATGACATGGGTCCCCATGGCAGAACCTCTGTAAACAATACAAGCACACATTCTGTGCTCTCTTCACAACTCATTTCTGGGTGTTCTCTCCCCCTCTTCCTCTCTCTTTCTTTCTAGTGTTTATCATGAAAGAAAATATGTTTCAGGCACAACTACTGAACTTCTGGGGGCTACTATCCTGTTCCATCTCACCAATAAACCAGTTAATAGCAATGGCTTTGTGCAACCTTTACTGACCTCACATCAGTATTATCGTCTTGGTATAAATCCCAGGCTATTAATGCACCTTAAAAGCCTGGAATATAGTATTAATGCCAGAATCATAATTGGTAAGAAGGGCATTTTGGCAACTGAAATTGCAATTCTGAACGCTATAAAACAGAACTGATGTGCTAGTTCCACTTCTCTTTAACTCACTGAATGTATACTCTCCTGCCAAAGGGAAATACGAAGATAAGCATTCTAGTCTGTGATATGATTTTTTTTCTTTTTCTTTTTTCTTTTCTTTTTTTTTTTTGCGGTACGCGGGCCTCTCACTGCTGTGGCCTCTCCCGTTGCAGAGCACAGGCTCCGGACACGCAGGCTCAGTGGCCATGGCTCACGGGCCCAGCCGCTCCGCGGCATGTGGGATCTTCTCGGACCGGGGCACAAACCCATGTCCCCTGCATCGGCAGGTAGACTCTCAATCACTGCGCCACCAGGGAAGCCCTATGATATGATTTTACCATCACTAAGAAGCAATGATAGGGTGACCTTCTTAAGAAGCAGCTGGCTATATTACATTAATATAGTAGCATCAACTATATCAAAACAAAAATCAACATATTTGGCAAGCATCAATCCCACATTTAAATGGACAGTGCTTGTATTAGTCAGGGTCCCCATAAGATGGAATACTCTAATTAGATAATTCAAAGGCTTATTTACCAAGGAACTTTTTACAAAGGTGTACGCAGGTTGAAATAAAACCACAAGGAATTGTGGGCAATAATCTGGGGTTGGGAGCTGAACCACTGTTACCAACCCTAGGTACAAGGAGACAAGGAGGAGGGGGTGGCAGGAAAAAGAAAGCCATATAGAGAAGACTGCCTTGCAAACAGTAGTGGTGTTCCATCTAGGGACCTTGCCCAAGGTGTCTCCACAAGGACGGAGTAAGGAGGATAAGTACCCTGACCTCACTCACCCCCCTCCCTTCAGTGTTCTACCAGGGCTCTCCACTGATCAAATTCAACCAGAGACAGCACAGGGTGCCCACTGACGTGGTCCATAAGAGTCAGCCTCTAAAGACCAGGGTGAGTAGATCTGGAGGGGCAATTGGGTGACATACAGCAGAGTGCTACATAACCCAACAAACTCATAGAAATATTTGTAAATTTTCTAAGAGCAGAAAATGTCTTCTGTTCACCATTTTATCCCCAGCTGTGTCATTCCAACACCAATCTTCCAATTCTCTGACACCGACTGGGTGCCCAATAATTTAATTCAATGTGACATTAACCACCCAGAGTTAGCACAGACCCCATAAGGTAAGGGCTCAGTCCCACTTCAGACACCAGCTGCAAATGGGGTCCCCAGACGACCTTCACTTCTGCCTGGCCGACTATAAATCTGGAGGTACCCACAACCCCTACTCAGGTTCAGTAATTTGCCAGAGCAACTCACAGCTCAGGGAAGCTCTCTACTTTCTCTTACAGTTTTATTATCAAGAGTACAACTCAGGAACAGCCAAATGGAAGAGATGCATAGGGCAAGGTACAGGAGTCGGGAGGGCACAGAGCTTCCACACTCTTTTCAAGTGCACCACCCTGCCAGCACATCAACGTGTTCACCAACCTGGAAGCTTCTAAATGTACTAAATCTTTGGCCATTAGTGCTTGAACTCGATCTCCAGTCCCTCTCTCCTTCCCAGAGGTTAGAGGTGGGACTGAAGTTCTACTCCTCTAGTCACATGGTTGGTTCCTCTGGGGACCAGCCCCCACCCGGAAGCTTTCTAAGTACCCCATCTATAGTCACCTCATTAGAATACAAAAGACACTCCTATCACTGGAAATTCCAAGGATTTTAGGTGCCAGGAACCAGGACAAAGACCAAAGATATCTTTTTATCATGCCACACCAGCACGTTGTACCACAGTGCCTGGCACGTAACAGACACTCTGTATTTGTTAATGAATGATACAGTCTCCAGTGGGTCACTCTAAAGTTCCTTCTCCTTTCCTTCTTTCCTTTTGAAAGGCTGCTAAATTTTTTAAGCCAAAACTATACATGGCTTTAAGCTTCTCCTTCCCCTCTAGTCAGATAATCTAGAGAAGACAAACCCTGACTGGCTTGCAGAATCCTAGGGCATTTCACACCTCTGATATCCAAAGCACAAGGAGACTCAAAGGAGAAACACACAGATTTTTTAGAGATGGAACCTAAACTACTGATGTACAACCTGCCCCGGTCTCCTCAGAGTTGTATCCCTTCTTGTCACCTTCACTACAAACAGATTCTGTAGTCCTAAACAGAAGTAGGAAGCTAGGGCTGGACATTTGCTAAAGGTGGTAGGCTATTTTTGCTTATATAATATATTGTACAACATGCCACCAAAAGGATTTTATTATGTTTTGGATAGTTTCCCAATGATATGAATCCCAACTTATACTTTTAAAATCCCAAGGTAACCAGCATTTTACATGTCAGGGAAAACTGGATCTCTACCAGGAGAAAATCTGAAACCAGGGATGGAGAAAATCTGAAACCAGGGATGAAGAAAATGCAGAACATAGTAGAGATATTCTAAATTCATTAACAGGAAAAAAAAAAAACCAAAGCCCCAAACCCACAAAACTGAAAAACAAACAAATCCATTCAAGGCTGATATGCCTTGAAAATACAGTATGAAATTCTAGTTCATGTGGCCCATCAAGTTCTCAGGGCAGCACCCTCTTGCCCGCCTGCTTGTAAGCCTCACAAGCGTCCTATTCTAATAAATCACTTCTTACCTATCAAAAAAAAAAAAAATGAGGGTTAGGGGAAGAGCAGTGAAGTTTTCCATCCATCAGCAGACGTAGCTGTCAATGTGATGGACTGCTGTGAGGCTTCTCTACAACAATGGCCTCCTAATATTAACAAAATGAGCCAAGCTCTATGACCAAAATCTGAAGCCTCAACCTAAACAGTTAGCCAAAGGCTTGATCAGGTCCCTTTGGAGAATATTTTTAGGCTGTTCACACACCCATGACCCATCTTTCTGGGGAAAGGGGCTCCTGAATTTCCTCAGCTGAGTGTCCTCTCTGGCCAGTGCATCCTCTGTGCACGGGACACCTCCTTTGATCAACAGCATCATTTCAGGCACTGATCAGAAAAGGCGTCCAAGAACAGATTGTGATCACTTGCAAAAGCTTGCTAGACACACCTGAGAGTGGAAAGAAATGCCTAAGGCAGTTGTTCTAAACCCAGTTGATCATTCTAAATGACCCAGGGGGAAGGGAAGACGGGCATGGCCAGAGGTCCTGGGAAAGAAAGACAGTGAGAGAGAACTGAGTGGATATGTGGGCCCACCCAAGTGTACAGAATCATATCTGGAGGTGGGGACCAGGGGTCTTTTTTAAGTCACACCGACCTACCTCCACTACCACCCCATCATACAGTGGAAGAGACACCAAATTTTCCTTTTCATATCTCTAAACAATACACTGGATTGGTTAGACTGGAATTACATGGGGAACTTTTTCAAAATATACATGTTACAAGACCCTCCTGACCCACCACCCACCTCACCATTCTGAGAAACCTTACGTCGTGGTGCCCTATGACTTTTGCAAGAAAGAGCTCCCTAGGTCATTTCGACCCTCCCCTTCCTCCCTTCATCCTGCCCCATCCCCAGTTGAGATCCACTAAACACTAGTTCCCTATTACACTCAATTACTAGAAAGAAATATATTTGGGTCACATATCTTAATTCCCTGCTGACATACCTTAATGGAATTAATATTTAACAATACACACTTGACTTAGATCAGAGATGCCTGATAAAGGTTATCTACTTGAATTTTACATTGTTATACCTTCTGGAAAATCATTTTCAATCATCTGATACATTACTCAACATCCATTACATAAACCTTCACAAAATGCCATGTCTAACAAGAGATGGTCCCCCCCAGCAGAACATGTCTGTGTCTTTCTAACAGACAGTGATAATGAGATATTGCAAAGCATTTGCCCTGATGCCTCAGCTGCTAAAAAAAAAAAAAAAAAAAAAAAGCAATAACTAATACTGCTGAGGATCCTTGGAAATGGCTTGTAAGAGTGCTATCGATAGAACTTTCTGTGATGCCAGAAATGTACTATATCTACACTGTCCAATTCAACAGCCAATAGGCACATGTGGCTCATGAGCACTTTAAATGTGAAGAGTGTGACTGAGGAGTGAATTTTAAATATTATTTAATTTCATCTAATGTAAATTTAAATAGCCACATGTGGCTAGCGACTATATGGGAACGGCATGGTTCTAAGGCCACTTTTCATATTTAAACTTAGAGTTAATACATATGCATAAGTAAGATGACACAAAAATTTTATAGTAGTTTCAACTTAGGTACCAATGTTATGTGTAAATTGTAAGAGTGCCCTTGGCCTTTAGTAATATTCTTCAAAAGGATTTGTGCATTTCCAGGGTTGGCTATAGAAACTTGGCTGCTCTCAATAAAAAGCAAGCTCAGGTCATCTCTCTGATGCAGCCTGATTTAACCTGACGTGCCTTTTGGCCTGGGCTGTTACCGTTGGAACTGCTGGGACCTGATGGCAGAATAGCTGACCTTCCTCTGAGCAGGGCCACCATAACCCCTCTGAATGGCAGGGCAGTGACATTTACTCTCCCATCAGCTAGGGACCCTCCCCTGTTCCAACCTCACCTGGTAAAGGGAGGGCAGGAGGTGGCTTTAAGGCTTTGTTAATTCACACCTGGAGAGTGTGTTCTCTTTCCAGTGAAAGGCCCAGTGGGTTTGCAGGGTTTCTCAACCTCGGCACAGTGACATTTTGGGCCCTATAATTCTGTTATGGGGACTGTCCTGTGCTTTGGAAGATGTTAGCAGTATCCCTGGCCTCTACCCATTAGATGCCAGGAGCATCCCCCCAACTCTCCCAGTAGTCCCAACAAAATATTTCTGCAGACATTGTCAAATATTCACTGGGGGACACAAAATCACATCTGGTTGAGAGCCACTGATCTAGACAGTAAGTTCTTGGACTATGGGTGTCTTAATAAAGCAGACCAATCTTAGTTTTTTGTTTACTCTTTAAAATCTCTAGTACCTAGCAGATGCCTGTATGTGATACACACTCAATTAAGCACTGCTTGGATGCATGAATAAAAAGTCAACATTATTTTTTAACTTTTTAAATATCTCCCCCAGTGCCTAGAATAGTGTAAGACTCAATCAACAAGTGTTTTCTGGTTTGTTAATATTGTTATAGGTTTAAGAAAAGTAGGAATTCCTATTAATGACTATTTCTGAGGAAGAGAAATGATGGGAAAAATACATCTTTTTTTGCATCCCTTAATGTACATGAAGCAATTTCCTGGCCTGAAAGGGTTTTTAGTAAACAGAGTAAGTCCAAAAACATACTATCACCAGTTCCAAATTATGTACCATAATTGTCTGTGCATAAGGAACCAGGGCTCCATCACCTCAGTCTCTGTCTCTTCACTGAAGCTGGTCCGGGGGCTGGGGTCAGTAGGATCCCTTCCTCACTGATTGGTGGAGCCAATCATCGCCAGTGCCAGACAGGATCCCCAGGAACCCCTGCTGCCAGGTTCCCTGCATGAGAAACATTGATGGCTCAGGTCAGTTGTAAGTTCCTGAACATTTAAGCTGTGTTTGCCAGCACGTGATGCTTTTACCTCCTTTGTCACAATCAAACACCAGAAAATAAGCCTCCTGTCTAATTAAAGCCAAACCTTTGCACCTAAAACTTAGCAGATCTTTTACCTCCATGTACACATGGCATAGGGCATAGCATTGCTGAGAGAAATTAAAGGCATTGCCACTATGTACAGATTTAAACCAATGATACATTCAGCATAGTCTAGCCTACCCTGTTTACCTAACAGTTGATGGTATTTTGAGCTTCTTGGACAAGATTCTTTTATTTAATGGGAAATATCACTAAGTTCCATATTGCTGGCTGTACATTTAAAGAACTGCTTTATTCAAACAACCGAAATCATTAAGTCACACTGCTATTTTACTAGGGACAATGTCGGAGCATTTATTATAAGTAGAAAGGAAAAAAGAAGTGCTGCTCTGTGTAAAAACCCTCACTTCCCTTAGAGTAGTGACTTGCTGGCAACATATTAGAATCACCTGGGCAGCTTTTTAAAGTCCCAAGGGTCAGGCTACAAACCAGACAAGTTAAATCAGAATCTCAGGATAGTACTCTGCATTGCAAATTCTTTTTTTTTTTTTTTTTTTTTTTTTGCAGTACGCAGGACTCTAACTGTTGTGGCCTCTCCTGTTGTAGGGCACAGGCTCCGGACGTGCAGGCTCAGCGGCCATGGCTCACGGGCCCAGCCGCTCCGCGGCATGTGGGATCTTCCCAGACCGGGGCATGAACCCGTGTCCCCTGCATCGGCAGGCGGACTCTCAACCACTGCGTCACCAGGGAAGCCCTGCAAATTCTTTTATGTAAATGTTTTATTTTAGAACAGCTTTAGATTTATGGAAAATTCCTAACATAGTATAGCAATTTCCCATATTCCACACACCAGTTTCCCCAGTTATTAACTTCTTGCATTAGTATGGTATATTTGTTACAATTAAGGAGCCAATATTGACACATTATTCTTATTAACTAAAGTCCACACTTCCTTCATATTTCCTCAGTTTTTTCCTAATTTCCTTTTTGTATTCCAGGATCCCATCTAGGATTTACATTTAGTTGTCATGTCTCCTTAGGCTTTTCTTGGTTGTCACAGTTTCACAGACTTTCCTTGTTTTTGATGCCCTTGATGGTTTTGAGGAGTACTGGTCAGATATTTTTTTTTTTTTTTTTTTTTTTTTTTGTGGTACGCGGGCCTCTCACTGTTGTGGCCTCTCCCGTTGCGGAGCACAGGCTCCGGATGCGCAGGCTCAGCAGCCATGGCTCACGGGCCCAGCCGCTCCGCGGCATATGGGATCCTCCCAGACCGGGGCACGAACCCGTATCCCCTGCATCGGCAGGCGGACTCTCAACCACTGCGCCACCAGGGAGGCCCCAGATATTTTGTAGAATGTCCCTCAATTGGGATTTGTCAGCTGTTTTTCTCATGATTGGACTGGGGTCACATGCTTGGGGAAGAAGACCATAGAGGTAGAGACATTCTCAGGACATGAGATCAAGTGTACATATATCAATATGACATCACTATGGACACTGATCCTCATCATTTGGCTGAGAGAGTGTTGTCAGGTTTCTCTGGTATAAAGTTGCTATTTGCTCCCCTTTCTCATACTGTACTCTTTTGAAATAAGTCACTATGTTCAACTCCAACTTAAGACATGGAGAATTCTATTCCACCTCCCTGAGGGTACAGGATCTACATAAAATTTTTAGAATTCTTTGGTACAGAAAATTTGCCTATTTTCCTTCATTTATTTATTCAATAATTGATTCATATCAGTATGGACTCATTTAGTTTCTACTTCGGGTTTCAACCCTACACTACATTTATTTTGTTGCTTACCATTTCCAGCCTTGGCCATTGGGAGCTCTTTCAGGTGGCTGTGTCCCTCTGACACATCCCCATCACTGCGTTGTTGTTGTTTTTCTGAGCACTTTCTTTTTGGCGCTATAAGACGCTCCAGGCCCATCTTGTTTATTTTCTACCCTAGTCCTAAAATCAGCCATTTATCCAAGTTCCTGTTCCTTTTGTCGGAGAATAATATTAGAAACCAAGATCTGGGTGCTAGGTATGCTCATTGTTACTGGGGTGTCATTGCCTCTAGGTCCTCTCAGGTGACAGAACAAGGAAGTACAAATGTATGTACACTAACCCATGTATATACACATATCTATAAGTATTTCTATATATAACCATCTGTGTCTATATTAAGCTAACATGAGTCCATATTGATGTCTCCAACTCTAATCTGTTATCACATGGATGATTCCAGCCTCCTCCTTTTACTTATCTGTAACCTCCAACCAAACTTGGCTCCCACCATTGTGCATGCATTTACTTAATTGTTGAGTTTCAGTATGCATGTATAGTGGCATTAAAATCATTAATCTGCACTCCCCTGGGACATAGCATTATCAACTAGGGTAGAGTGCTTACATACAGTTCATTTTGTCTTTAGAATTACAGACTCTACTTATTTCTGAGATTACTTAGATCAGCACCTTTTTTTCTCCACACCCTTCAGTGAGGCTGTTTAACACATTTGTAGCACAGTTATATTGTTTTTTCACAATTCTGCATTTCATCCTGGCATACCCAACATACTAAATGATTTTTTAAATTTGCATATATTAAGGTTCACTCTTTATAAAGTTCTATGGGTTTCTGACAAATGCATAATATCATGTGCCCACCATTACAGTTATCATACAGAATAGTTTCACTCTCTTAAATAATCCCCTGTGCTTCACTTATTTCAACCCTTTCCCAATTTCCCTAAGCTGCCATAGAACTAGAACAAATAATCTTAAAATTTGCATGGAAACATAAAAGACCCCTAATATCCGAAACAATCTTGAGAAAGAAGAACAGAGCTGGAGAAATCATCCCCTCCCCAACTTCCAACTATACTACAAAGTTATAGTAAGCAAAACAGTATGGTACTGGCATAAAAACAGACACATATATCAAAGGAACAGAATAGAGAGCCCAGAAACAAACAAACAAACAAACAAACCCACGCACTTATGGTCAATTAATCCACGACAAAAGATGCAAGAATATACAATGGAGAAAAGACGGTCTCTTCAATAAACGGTGCTGGGAAAACTGGACAGCTACATGTAAAGGAAATAAGAACATTTTCTCACACCATGAATAAAAATAAACTCAAAATGGACTAAAACCCTAAATATAAGACCCAAAACCATAAAACTCCTAGAATAAAACATAGGCAGAACACTCTTTGACATAAATAGTAGCAGTATTTTTTTATCTGTCTCCTAAGGCAAAGGAAACAAAAGCAAAAATAAACAAATGGGACCTAATTAAAAAGCTTTTGCACAGCAAAGGAAACCATCAACAAAACAAAAAGACAGCTTACTGAATGGGAGAAAATATTTGCAAATGATATGACCAATGAGGGGTTAGTATCCAAAATATATAAACAGCTCATACAACTCCATATCAAAAAACAACCTGATTACAAAATGGGCAGAAGACCCGAATAGACATTTTTCCAAAGAAGACATACAGAAAACCACAAATAACAAATACTGGTGAGGATGTGGAGAAAAGGGAACCCTAGTAAACTGTTGGTGGAAATGTAAATTGGTGCAGCCACTGTGGAAAACAACATGAAGGTTCCACAAAAAACTAAAAACAGAGTTGCCATATGATACAGCAATTCCACTCCTGGATATATATCTGAAAAAAATGAAAACACTAATTTGAAAAGATACATGCACCCCAATGTTCATAGCACCATTATTTACAATAGCCAAGATATGGAAGCTATCTAAGTATCCATCAACAGATGAATGGATAAAGAAGATGTAGTATACATAAAAACAATGGAATACTACTCAGCCATAAAAAAGAATAAAATTTTGTCATTTGCAACAACAGGGATGGACTTGGATGGTATTATGCTTAGTGAAAAAAGTCAGACAGAGAGAAAAATATTGTGTATTATCACTTATATGTGGAATCTAAAAAATAAAATGAACTAGTGAATATAACAAAAAAGAAACAGACTCACAGATATAGAGAACTAGTGGTTACCAGTGCAGAGAGTGGGGGAGGGGCAATACAGGGGTATGGGATTAAGAGGTAGAAACTATGTATAAATTAAATAAGCTACAAGGATATATAGCACAGGGAATATAGTCAACATCTTATAATAACTATAAATAGAGTATAATCTATAAAAATTTTGAATCACTATGTTGTATACCTGAAACTAATATAATACTATAAATCAACTATACCTCGATAAAAAATAAAATAAAATAAAAAACTTACTGGCAGGGTTTTGGTAAAAGCCAACAGTTTGGAATACCTCAGCATAGGGATGAGCATGTAGCAACTGACCAGTCAAAATGAGTTTCCCTTTTCTCCATTTTAAATGCTTTCTTGACTGTTTTCATGGTATACTCTTTGACCATTTTATTCCAAACATTATGAAGGACTGGCATAGTTATTATTGCGAAATATATCCCAATAGATTCATAAACATGCAAGATGGGTTATAATCTAGAGTTTTGCTTCTCTTGGAAACTGGCTACCTAGAATAAAGAAGTAAGACTATTTGACAATCTTTTTTAGAAGGAAGTGATTCATGTTGAATCCACAGGAAGTTAATACTGGTCTATTTTTTTAACTATTAGGGGAAGGGATGAGAATTTACTAACTTCATGGAAACAATAATAAGTAGCAAATAGCACATATGATTAAAAAAAAGGGGGTGGGCGAAGAAAGTGATGTGTTTTTTTTTTTTAACAAGGCAAACAGGAAAATGACCAGGAAGAACTTTTCTTTGAAGCAACAATGGACCTTTTTATGATGACACCTTTGTACTTTTAAATTTCTGGACCCTTATTTCACTACACTTTTACATAAGTGAGATTATTAGGTAAAAATCATAAGCAGTTTAAAGATTTTGGTATAAATCTTGTTTTCCAAAAACCCATCCTTCATTCTTCACAGTAAAAAAATACATACACAGGCAAGCAAGCAAGCGACAACAGAACTAAAAGCCAGAAAAGGTGAAAAGAGGGAAAAATAAAAGAACTGCATTTATCAAGTCTATATGCTCCAGGCATACTAGGAATTACACACGTTTAAATTATTTAATCCTCATGACATATTTATACCATTCTCACTTTATAGGTGAGAACTGAGGACTCAGAAAACCTAAGTAACTTGCCACATATGGTTCACATGGCAGAGACAGGAAGCCAAGTGTGCCTCAAATCCAAGCTGTCTAGTCCCATCTCAAAATCATTGTACCATAATGCTCTAACTCTTTAATTTCTGAAAAGGGGAAAGAGTGTGGAAAATTTTTTAATTTCCCAAAAATACTGCCAACGTTCCTAGATATTTTATAAACTCAATCCTAAATTCTGCTTATTTTCTTGTATGGATAGCCTAAGAATTCCTTTAAGCAGTTCTGAAAGGAAAGAAATCACCCTTCATTTCTTATAAGATACAGACAGGTGCATTTTCACAATGACCTCCCTAAGACAGTAACCCTCCTCTTGCATCTTCCCAGTAGTCATTAGTGAATCCCAGAGCCCTCCATTCCTGCTTTCAAAGATCTGCCAGCCCAGCAGTAGTGGCACTAATGAGACCTGGCCATGGCATAACAGACACCAGTGACTCATGGGAGACAGGGACCAGGTCTAGCGATGAATCTCCCCCTTGTTGCAAACATTAAGCCGAACCAAATTCTTCACAGTAAAACTGACGATGAAACTCACAGAAGGGAAAATGTCAGGGGGTCAGAAGTGGTCACAGAAACCACTGTAGAACCCAATTAAACGTGGGGATTTTCCAGCTTCCCTGTGACAGGTATTTTTGTGTACATTCCCCTCTCGTTTCCCCAAGGAGAGGTGGTGAAATATAAACCAAGAGTAGGAAACACTGCTCTAAGAACGGAACTTACAGAATTTACAGTAGTGGGTGCAAAGCAAATTAATTAGGAGTAATTAAAGATACTCTAAGAGAAAACAACCCTCTGTCATGTCAACTAGGCTGAGATGGGGAAATGGTAACTGTTAAATTTTAGAGATTTTATTCCCAAGAGAGGAATAGGGCTGTCTCCCCACACTCATGCTGAGAATCTCAGGTGGGAGTGTTTTGAAAGCCACTTGTCTAGGGTCTGATCTTCCATTTTGCAAGTCCAGAAATTCAATTTTGTCCACATATTCAAAGCTACTCAGGTTCTCAGGGACTTTCATGCTCACTGACTTATAAGATCCTAAAACACAAAACAGAATGCCAAAGGTGTGAGGGTTTTTTTCCACTTATAATATTTTTGTTTGTATTTTTTAAATTTAAAATAGTGGACAACATTTTTTATTAGTTATAATACTAGTATCAGGGAACCCTCTTGTCCCAGCTAGCTACCGCTGTATAACAACCATGTCAAAACTTAGAGACGTAAAACAACAAGCATTTGTTTTTCTCACACATCTAAATTCAGCAGCGCAGTTCTGGCCCAGGCTCAGCTGATCTCTCCTGGTCTCACACAGGCACTTGTGGTCAGCTGGTGGTTGGGCCATAGGTGGCTGATCTAAGATGGCCTCACACACATGTCTAGTGTTACGTGGCAATCAGCCATTGCAATATGAGTGAATGGGCCTTGTTTCTCATCACTGAGCAAGTTGGCCTGGGCGTGTTCCCGTGATGGCTGTGCAAGGTTCAGAGATACGGAGGAGTATTCAAGACCTCATGAGACCTAGGCTTAGAACTGGCACACCATTACTTCCACCAAATTTTACTGGCTGAAACAAGACATAAAGCCAGCCTAGATTCAAGGGGTGAAGAAATAGTTTCCACCTATTAATGGGGTGAGTCACAAAGTCACATACATGATATAGGAAAGGAAATCATTACAGCTATTTCAGCACCAATCTTCCATACCTCCCTTTCTCAGGTTCTTAGAATCTGAATTAATAAGCAGAGGTCACTTGATAAATACAAAATCAAATCTAGTTGGATAGTGCTCCGGGGTTATTTCAACCAAGCTTCAAAAGAACTTGATCAACTATACTTGCTTCAAACCCAAAATGTACCGAAACGCCAGGTTGTCCCTTTCCCTCTCCTGACACACCCACGTGCCCCAAATGTCTACTTGGAGATTATCTCTCAGACTGGACTCTTTCTGCAGATGCCTGCCACTAAACCCTTCTATTCTGCATTGTTCTTTGTTAGTTTCACTCTTCTGGTGACACCTGTTTTCACATAATAGATTTATTTTCTGTAGTCTCTACAATAATTACTATTTTAGGTTTTCAGTCAATAAAAATTTAATTGCTGCTAAAGTTGATGCAGGAAAAGGTAGAGGGAAACATTCTTCATCTCCCACCCCCTCCTCAGGGGTATCAAGGCAACAGCACTCCGGAATCTGGAAGGAGAATCCTTTTCTTTTTTGCTTTCATTAGCTATTGCTGTAACGACTGGGAATTTCTGGCCCTACGGTTCATAATTCAGTGGAAGAGCCCAAACATCTGTGGACCACAGGTTTCCTGCATACACAGGGACATTTCCTCAACTCTACCGGAACTGAAACCAAGTTTTTGCAGAAATTCAAGGAGCTCAAACCCTGTGAGAGTAAATTAGCATTTAGATATTCGACATGGCTTTTGGGTGAGTCTTTCAGTCGAAATTATTTTCTAGGCCGCTATTCCATTACACGGTGCCCTCCTTAGGAGAGCCCAAGGGAGAAATTTCTCTCTGATCTCAGAATGGGAAATAGTTGGGCTGCTTCTTAGTATTTGAAGTGGTTTTGTGGTGGCTGTTACTACAGATAATGTAGATCACGCATAAGAGGGCATCTCCTAGGTGTCCATTTCTAGTAAATCTATAGGACTTCGGGTATGAATTTTAGATATTAACCTCACACCTGACTTTGCCTTATCTTTTCTAGTTCTATATACTGTCTATTCTGCTTCCCTCATTCAATTACTTTTATTTTTTAGTTTTTTGGTCCTACTTAAGATACTTATATAAACAGACTTAAATGCCCTTCAGAGCTTCAGAGAATAAACAAGCAAACAAATAAGTGCCAATTTCTCAAGAAATGTATAATATTTTAAACACTTTAAAAAATTCTTCAATTTAATCTATTTTGACAGAACACTCCCTTTTCAATTTCAGATACTACGGCTAAGTTAATCATCTTCTCAATGGTTCATTATCATCTTTGGCTTAAGACCCCTCACATTTTTTTTTTTCTTTTTTTCCCCTATATCCCACTGCTATTCCTCACCTAGCCCAAGGCAACCATTTCAATGTGCTCAACGCAAGCCCTTTTGTTAATATGTGTTCTTATAAAACATATAGTTTTATATGCATGGATCTTAACAGTGTGTAAATATCATTATTGTAAACCTCAATCTCTCTTCTTTTTTCATCCAGCACTATGTTTTAAAGATCCATATATTTTACTATGGGTACATCTAGTCTGTTACTTCTTTCTGCTGAATAGCATGAAACTAACACATTCTGCCTCTCCACTCGCCAAAGCGCCTCCAGTGCCCCACCACCACAGAAACACTGTGAAGACAACCCTTACACACCGGGTGAGCACTTCTGAGGAACAAAAGGGTGCTATTCATAATTCCACTGAGACAGCATATGTACACTATAACTGTCCCAGACAAGCTAAAATGCCTTGTCACCTTACTCATACAGGACCTTAATAAACTCTGTGAGAATTCCTTCTGGATATGTACCCATGGGTGGATGTGCTGGGTCAAGAAGTATACCTAGACCTAATTTGCTATTACCACCAGAATCCTCTGCAGAACTTCTACACCAGTTGGCCTTCCCATCAGCAGTGCATAAGGGTTCCCGTGGTCGCACATCTCTGTCAACACTTGGCATTATCCTAATCTTGCCAGTCTAGTACATGCAAAGTGATATCTCAATTTATCTTGTCTTTTTCTGTCAACGAATGAGTTTGAGCATTTCTTCATATTCTTAACTTTTTGTATTTTTTCTTTCTGAGCATTCTGACTCTATCTTTGCCCATTTTCCATTGATGTATCTGTTTTGTTGATTTGCGACAGAAATTTTTCTAAAGTGAGCACACACTTCTCTGTCTCCATAGTGTGTAACTAGCATGACTATCTTTTCTGGCAGAACTAGAGTCACATGATGATGAGTGTAAGTAACAATGCTGGGGTTATAAGATGCTATAGAATCTAGAGTTATTTGGGTACACACCAATTGTTATGGATTGAATCATGCCCCTCCCCAAATGCATACGCTGAAGCCCTAACCTCCCATGTGACTATATTTGGAGCTGTGGCCTTTAAGAAGGTAATTAAAGTTAAATGAGGTCACAAGCATATGGGGGTCCTACTCCAATGTGGCTTGTGACCCTATAAGTCGAGAGAGAGACACCAAGCAGATGGGGCACACACAGAAAAAGGCCATGTGATGACACAATAAGAAGGCAGCCATTTGCACACTGAGGAGAGAGGCCTCGGGAGAAACCAAACCTGACAACACCCTGATCTCAGACTTCTAGCTTCCAGAACTGAAAGAAAATAAAGTTCTGTTATCTAAGCCACCCAGTCTGTGGCATTTTGTTATGGCAGCCCTAGCAGACAAATACACCAATCAACATACAGGAAACATCTTTACATTTAGTCGTTTGCATCTTCCTCTTAAGATGAAAGATGCCCAGCTGTGTGCTATACCTGGCTGTCTTTCCGGAAAATTATTTACCAAGTCAAGGGCAAAAGTAGCCATATTCCAAATGATTTCCTCAGACCCCAGCAAATCTTTTTTTCTAATTGCAGGTATCAGTGTCATCTGTCTTAGCAGCATCTTCCAAAGCAGCACAAACAATAGATCATGAGTACTGCCAGCTCTCTTTTATATAACTCACCCTGCTTACTCAAGGGTTTGAAGGAGGATTATCTCTCATCATTTAAGAATTTGAATGGAATTTCAGTGGAAGGAGTTTGCTTGAAAACTTATCAATTCTTCATCCTCTGGGGAAAATAACAGCTCTGAAGACATAATACCAGAACAAGGATGGAAAATAAGTTTGATTTCACATAACACCAATCAAATTGACAATGGTTGTGCAGAGTGTCCCGTTGAGAAAAATGCAAAGGTGAATATGAACTCAGTAGGTAAAAGTGCCATAATAGATTAGTAATGTCTGTCATGGCCCTGGGTGTCAGGTGGGGTAGGCCATATGCTTACCATCTCTGTCTGTGTAGACCTTCACTTTGCTTTTAATGTTTGGCTATGAAAAAATTCCTGATGTAGGCATCTTTCAAAATTTCATCTTGAATATTATGAGGCAGGAAGTTCAGTATGTTACTTACAAGTTGAAGAAAACCATTTGGGGGTATCACCTCTCAACTCCATTTTCTTTTCTGGAAAATGCTTGGTTAATAGCAGCCTTGAGCACTTTTATGTACTTGGCACTGATGTGAGCACTTTTTGTCTATTAACTCAAACTACACAGAATCCCCTTTTTACAACTAAGGCCACTGAGGCCCAAAGAGGTTAAGCAACTTTTCAAAGTCTTGGAGCCAAGAAGTGGGGATTCAAACCCAGAAGTGTGATCACTTTTAAATATTACATCATTTTGATGCCTGCAAAAAAGATGGTGAACACCTTAATAGGAATTAATGCTATTTTTCACAATGAGCTGACAATAAAAATGGTTTTTTATCTTTAGGTAAACTCATGGTACTGATGTAAAAATTAAAAGGAAAAATCATGGAACTAATTAGAAAAAAAATGTTGTTTATCCATCCATGTGTTTCTGGAGTGTCCGGGATGTGCCATGCTCTGTGTTGAGCTTCATGTAGATTATCTCATTTAATCCTCTAAACCATCCTATGAAGTGGTTATCCCCACTTTATGGATGAGGAAGTGAAGGCAGAGAAGTCAAGTAACTTGCTCCCAAATCACACAACTGACAAATAATGAATTGGGATCCCAAACTGTGCAGTCTGACTCCAGAAGCTCAGTCTTTAAAACCACTCTTTACCCTGAACCTAAAATTTGCAGTTTCACTAGGTGGGCCTCCAAGTTAGATACAGGTAAAAATCTTAAACTCCTTTAAATTGCTTACCTCTTTGGGCACTTGGAAGCATCAAAACTTGCTGTGTGACACTTGGAGTGCTTTATAAAAATTAATCAGTTCCATCATTTCGAGGAAACTGTTCAGGATATAGACTGTGTTCAGAAATCAGGTATTTCTTCCCCTGGAAAAGTCAGTGAATTCTTTTTCAGCTACATGATTTCCTTTTTTTTTTTTTTAAACTTATTTTCCAACGTGATATCCTCCTCTGATTCATCAAGACCCCCTAGAGAAAATACACACGGCTCCAACACCTGTGTTCTTAAAAACCTTTTGCTTCTGCAATTTATAATGGCCCAACGATGCTGGAGGGATCTATACTTTTTCCAGCTGGAGAAAGTTTGTCATAGGTCCTGTAGGATGGTTTAGGGGACACTGCTAATTATTTTGCTGCTTGTGTGTATGCTATTGGCAACGTGTATAATCTCAAAGATTACGATCAGGGAACTGACTGCAAGCTGCCATCATAAACTCCACCAGAAATTATTTACAAAACCTGATTTAACACCATGATTCAGCATTCTCCAGAACTGACCTTATCTTGCTGGACTGTTCCCTATCACACTTCAAATCTCCAAGTCACCAGACCCTTCTGGAGAGCACCCTTGAATTCCTAATGAATGTCCTGTGACTCCACAGAAGTTAACAGCACTTGGTCCAACTTTTCACTAACTGGCACCCTCCATCACCACCTTTGCCACCCGCAGACCCTGCTGGCGAGCAACTTCTGATCCTTTAGAGTAGCATCTTCCCTTAAACCTAAAAGACTTTCTCTTTTCCCCACTGTGGTATTGCTTTATCCTTTTCCCCCCTCTCTTCACCACTGTATTTCTTTTTTTACTGTTAGTATTATATCTGCTACTTATAACCTTCATGGCCACTCTGTTCTCTCGTCCTTCCCCTCCCACTCATATATTTTCACTTTCTCTTTTGACTTCTGTCTTCTCCCCCTATTGCTTCTCTCGTGCTCCCTGGCTTTGGGCTGAGCTGAGAATCCATTTGAGCAGCTCTCTCTTAGTTTGGCCCTATAGAGTGGCTCCCCTCCAACCCCCACTTAGAGAAACCCCCTGGAACTGCCTGGCGAAGTTGGATGTGTGTGTACATGTGGATGCATTTTTCTGGGGAGAGGACTGTGGCAGACCCTATGGACCGTTTACCCCCGCACAATTCACCATTTCCTATGCCCTTGACTTCCTTTGTCAAAGAGGCCAAAAAGCTAAAAATTCCAATTTCTCGACTTTTCTCACTTGACCAATGAGAAGGAAAACATGCTTTTCTGAATAAAAAGCAAAGCTTCACTAGGAGAAAATCCCTTCCCCCTTACTTTTTCCCGTTATTCCTGTCTGGAATGTGGATATAAAGGTTAGATGTGCAGCAGCCATCTTGCAAACATGAGGCTGCCAGCCTGACAGTGAAGGCCTGTATGTAAGGTAGAAGGGCAGAAAGTTGGAAAGAGCTTCAGTCCCTGGTGGCATCCTTGAGCCACCATCCCAGCTCTGGATTGTCTACCTCCAGACACATTTTTACATGTTATGAAATACACACACACACACACACACACACACACACACACAATTTTTAAAAGGAGAGGTGAAAGTATAAACAGGAATTCTAAAATTTTCTTCCTGCTTCCTGATAGATTATCTTGCATGTGCCCAAGGGGCAAGCATCCCATTTTGGAGACCTCTGCTAAACAACCAAGGCACTATTATATGAACAGAAATCAGCAAAACTTAAAACAGCAGTGATGAGGAAGGGGGAAATATACCCAGAAAAGTATACTGTGAGACAGGGTGGGCTTCCCTGGTGGCAGCAGTGGTTGGGAATCCACCTGCCAATGCAGGGGACATGGGTTCGAGCCCTGGTCCAGGAAGATCCCACATGCCGCGGAACAGCTGGGCCCGTACACCACAGCTACTGAGCCTGTGCTCTAGAGCCCACGAGCCACAACTACTGAGCCCATGCGCCGCAACTACTGAGGCCTGTGCGCATGGAGCCTGTGCTCCGCAACAAGAGAAGCCCCAGCAATGAGAAGCCCGTGCACCGCAACGAAGAGTAGCCCCCACTCGCCGCAACTAGAGAAAGCCCGCGTGCAGCAACAAAGACCCAACGCAGCCAAAAAAAAAAAAAAAAAAAAAAAAAGACAGGGTGATACTGTGAGGTCATTTGTGTCTTGTATATAAATGACTAGAAGGACATACATAGAATGTTAATGGTAGTTGTTTTAAACTACTGTATGTTCATAGTTTTCAGCATCAACCATGTACTGGTTTTCTTATTTGCAATAAGAAAAAAAAAAAAAGGAAAAAGAAATGTTATTTTAAATACCCCAGTAGTTCAAGACAGGCCTTCCCCACTTTATAAAATCACTTTTTCCTTCAAGGTGCCCTTGTCGTGGAGCTGAGTGTCTCTCTGCCCTGCACAAACATGCTCTACCGTGAGCTCCAGCGAGGCAGGTGTGGTGGTAAGGACCCAAGATGAGATGATAGCTCATTTCAAGTGGCCTCCAGTCTGCTCTGGGGGGAAGGAGGTGATCGGAGTTGGGAAAATGAAGGCCCTGTGGGACGTCACCCTTGGTGACCAGACCACCCTCCCATATATCAGTGCACTTTCCCCATGGCTCACTCTACTTGTCACAAAATTGCCCTAATTTCCATCCCTGTCACAGAATGATGGGCTTTTTATCCTTGGAACACTGTCTAGTCCGCTTCTACCTCTTCAGAGCTGGAGAAGAGCAAGCTCTAAAGGAGCTGAGGGTATGTCCAAGGTCAAAGTGGAGACATCAGCAGCAGAGTGGGGACCAGAAATCATTTAGTCGTTAACAAGCACCATATAGAATCCTCCCTGCAAGCTGGGCATTGCCATCTTTCTTACCCATACAAAAGTCCTACAGGACAGGTGTTGTCATCTCCATTTTAAAGCTGAAGAAACTAAGGCTAGATAGATCATATGATTTTCCAAGGCTAAAAAAAGAAGCAGAACCAAGAGTTGAACCCAGCCCTATCTGGCTTCCAAATCTGGGCTGTTTCCACCATTTCAGCTGACTCAACACAGTGCTTGTGTGATCTTGTGTTACAGATGTATCCACAAAGCAGTTTACCACCATCCCTCTATAGGTGTCCTTAGCTATTGGAGCCTCAGAAAATCCATTTCAGTGCCACCTCCCTCTCCCCCTTGGTATAGGAAATGCTTCCTGAAAGCCTGTTCTCTCAGCAGCTGGTGATATTTGATTTGATTAACACCCTGGGACCTATCACCAGACTTAAAGATGATGCTTAATTAATTGCTTACATTAAAGAGCTGGCAATTTCTGCATTCGGGTCACACTTCCAGCCTCAATCATGTTTTCATTTCAGCAATAATATTTACATGATTAGCAAATAGTCAATTCATACTCTGGTGTGGACTTAAGCTGTGTGTGGGACTTCCCAAAGCAGATGTCCTTGACAGGTGTAAAGAGATAGGCTTTTTTTCACAGCAAGAGACATGAACAGGATCTTCTGCTTATTTCTCAGTGAAAAATTGTGCCTGGATCAACAAATATTCATGGAGCACTGACCTCGTCTATGTGTCAGTCAACATTTCCAAGGTCCCACGGGGGCTAAAAAGAAGTGCACTCACTGAGAAGTCACATTAGATTTAACTCTGTTTTTGTTTTCCCATTTTCTGGTCCAAGACCTAGATGCATAGATTAGAAAAGACATTTTATATTAGACATGCATAGTTAGAAAAGACATTTTATATTAGACATCTGAGTCTAACATAAAATAGATATTCGCATTTGCTAAGGTTTCCCAAAATATTGTCATGCAAATGGAGGAAATACATGGCCTGCATGACACTACAATTAAGTGAGTTTGTGATGTTAAATGACACTAGGATGTGAATAGAGGTCAGACTGGAAGGAGGTGATGTGCCACAATATTATCCTATGCGATATTTTAAATCAAGAACCTAGATAACGACACAGAAAAGCATGATTACATCTTCCAATAGCTGCACGTTGGAAGGAATAAGACAGCATTGTGGATGACAAAGTTCTCGACAGACTGGACAACGGGCTGAATTCAAACACCATGGAGTTTTGTAGAAACAAATGCCATAGAACCACCAGAACCAGTACTGTACGGGGAGGGCATGGCTCTGAGGGGTGCCATCAGCCACAAGCTTCACATGAGGCAACGGTGGGATGTATGACTCAAGTCACTAAGGCATCTGCTTGACTGCATGTGTCAACCACCGAGATGGAGGACAGCGAAAGCCCTGCTCTCATGTTTACTTCTCAGCCCGCCCTTAGATAGTGCAGTAGGTTGACCACATATGATAATATTCTCATCAGGACAGTTTTTAGAATAAAAGCGTTCGCAGGTGATAATTAAGCCTGGAAAACAGGCATAAACTAAGACTCCTGGATAAACTGGGACCAATGTTACCTAGTTATAAGGGATATAGACAGATGGGAGGGGATTCAGAGGAGAAACTGGAGGATGGGCAGGCCTCAAAAATAGAGATTATGGGGCCTTCCCTGGTGGTCTGGTGGCTAAGACTCCATGCTCCCAATGCAGGGGGCCTGGGTTCAATCCCTGGTCAGGGAACTAGATTGTGCATGCTGCAACTAAAGATCCCACACGTGGTAACAAAGATCCCGTGAGCTGCAACTAAGACCCGGTACAGCCAAATAAAAAAAAATAAATTAATTATTTAAAAAAAGAGATTATGGTACATCTTTGAAGAGAAATGTTTTGCCTGAGGAAGAGCCAAGAGAGGTTTATATGAAAGCTATTTTGGGATATTCAAAGGGCAGCATATGGAAGAGGTGTGGGACTTGTGATTACGGGTCTTGAGGGATTCTGCTATGAGGTATCCACTATAGAGAAAATGACTGCTTCTCAGGGGTACTCCCACCCAAGAGGGGGTAATGAACAACTGGCCTCCAACTATAAAAAAAAAAAAAAAAAAAACCTTTTGGAAGCCTACCTGGGTACATCCATCAGTTCCTGTTCATGTGCTTACTTAGTTCTCCAAAAAACTTCCAATAAAATAGGAATAATTCCTTGTTCATGAAATCCAGCTTCTTTTCTTTTAAAATATTATTATTGTTTAAATATATGGTGGTTCTTCTCTCTTTTTTTCAAAGAGAACATCCTTTATGGAAATTAGACACACACAGCTCTGTGATTCCCTGGTCCTCCTCTATAGGTTTATATATGCTTTCTGCAGGAGATAATTTAGAGGAGAATTTTCTTCAATATTCTTAGTTGTAAAGACCAACACAAATACCATATTACACTGAATCTAAGACACCACTGATTATAAGATGCATAACTACTGTGGAGCATTTAAGAGAGAAAAAAAATGCTGCCAATGAACTATACCCAGAACTTCTTCACATTTAGATTCTAACCTTCCTGGGCCAACTCAAAATTGTCATATTTGTTTCGGTTTTTCACGTGCTATTAGTATCTGTGTCATCGAGACCATTAAAAATGCAGTATTTCTTTTAAAAGCATTCCACTACTATCTCCAGAATTTTCTCCCAAGCAACTAACACTTGATCTAAAGGTCTTGATGTTGTTGCTTTTTTGATCTAACCAGCAAAGGACAAGAGTAAGTTTTCAGACAACAACCAGGATTTTATTCTTTCTTCAAACAGTCCTTAAATTGTTTGCTGACTGAGACTCTGAGGAAGTGAAGTTGTCCAGTTATGCCACCAAGAATAACAATAAAATTAGCTCTACATGGACAATGACAGCTCCATCCCAGTTGGCACCCAGCAAACAGATGCCTGGGATGTTAAAATGTGAAATACAGATGTTTGAGAATTGATAACAGACAGTAACTCCATCTCCCTATCTGCTTTGTGGTCCTAGGTTATGCCCTTTGCCTGCTAATCCCCTGCTTGCTTTCCTTATTGGCTGTGATAACCTGTACCAGCTCTTCTTTCTTTAGCTGAGAGTCTCCTCAAGTGCTCTCCTGGGTTGTCATTTCTATTTTATGCCCAACTTTGTCTAGTTTGGAAGTATTTCCAATCTTCCCGTTTTAGCTAGTTTTCCATTATATGCCCATCAACTGGTAGAACACAAAGCAAAAATGAAAAGGTCAAGCAAGATTCTGTATCTCAAAAGAAGACATGCTTCATATCTCACTGTTTTTAATAAGAAGCGCTATACAGCTTTACGGTAAAGAGGTAGTTCTTAGCTCTGGCTGTGAAGTAAAATAATTTGTAGAGATTTTTAAAATGTAGACTCCAGTGGGCTATCCCAAGACCTACTGACTCAGACTCCCAGGGTTGGGAGTGGAATCGGGGGGAAGCAGGCACTTGTATTTTCTGTTTGTTTTTGTTTTTTTGTGGTACGCGGTCCTCTCACTGCTGTGGCCTCTCCCGTTGCGGAGCACAGGCTCTGGACGCACAGGCTCAGTGGCCATGGCTCACGGGCCCAGCCGCTCCGCGGCATGTGGGATCTTCCCGGACCGGGGCACGAACCCGTGTCCCCTGCATCGGCAGGCGGACTCTCAACCACTGCGCCACCAGGGAAGCCCGGCACTTGTATTTTTTAACAGAGTAACGTGGTACGTCATCTATGTTGTAAACCATTAGGAGGACACTAGGCATTTTCCCGTTCATGCAGGGATAATTCTACTGGCAAACACCAACACAAATTTGAAACCAAGAGCCCCAACTCTACGTGTGCAGCAAAAAACAATTCATATGGACAGGCCACAATTTTATTCATTCAAACCATAATATTCGGGCTTCCCTGGTGGCGCAGTGGTTGAGAGTCTGCCTGTCGATGCAGGGGACACGGGTTCATGCCCCGGTCCGGGAAGATCCCACATGCCGCAGAGCGGCTGGGCCCGTGAGCCATGGCCGCTGAGCCTGTGCGTCCGGAGCCTGTGCTCCGCAACGGGAGAGGCCACAACAGTGAGAGGCCCGCGTACCGCAAAAAAAACAAAACAAAACAAAAACATAATATTCATACCATCCTGTTTTCAACATGTTTAAACTAAGGGATATGAAGCCAATTGTAATGATTGGGCATGGGGATGGGCATGGTGAGAGCACATGCTGGAAACAAAGAATGAGATTTCCTTTTTCCAGTCTTGCAACAATCCCCAATGTTGACTGGTCTGAGGCCATGGGGAAGGAAATCTCATCCTCCACACTCTTGCTACAGCTTTCCAGGGCCATTTCAGGAACAAAATGATCTGGGCATAATTCTGATTCCCTGATCTGAGGATATTCTATCACCTGAGAGTGGAAGGCTGTACTAGTGAGGGCCTACACTCAGGAAATATACAAATCCCTGCACCAAAGGGCTCAGGAAGTGGTGTTTAGGGCTGCAGGAGAGTCCCGATATTCTCTACTAATCATCTCCATATTTAGAAAAGGTTCTTCTGAATTTCAGGCAAGCATGAAGATCCCCCACCTTGTGTGGGTGAAAGTAGATAACTGGTGATTCTACTGCTGGCCTTTTCATTGTGCCGGGGAATTCAGAATGCAGTTTCCACACCAAAGCCCAGATTCCTCTTGCTTACCTCTTGGAGCCAGGGACCTCTTGCTCATAACCAAGGAAGAGTCTGAGATTCACTGTCTCCTACGAATTTCTTTCCCTTTTGGGCCTAAAGCAGAGGCTGCAAGCAAGAACACAAGAAGCACAAATCATGCAAATCCAGTGCCGATGGCTGAAATAAACATTTACATTGTACTTTGTCTCTTGCTACTATGCAGTGAACACACACTCTGTGCCTGGCCCTTTATCTACATTATCTCCTTTACTCCTCACCACAACCTGTGAAATAGGTTTCAGTGGCCTCCTGTTCTACAGAGCGGGAAGGAGATGCAGGTTAAGCAACACTCCCAAAGCCATGCAATGAATAAGGGCCGAATCCAGGAATGAATCCCGGATCTGATTCCAGAGTCGAAGGTCTGTCAAACATCGGTTGTATGTGAAAAGCAGTGAGGAAAAGCTAATCTGGATTGATGGAGGGATGGCTAGATGGACAGATAAACAAGTAATAATACATAAATATATAGATACATACTTATAATAGAACATACATTATAGAAGCTAGGTGGTAGTTATATGGGTGTTCTCTGAAAGATTCTTTGAAGTGAAAGAGTAGCATTGACATATATGCACTACAAAACGTAAAATAGATAGCTAGTGGGAAGCAGCTGCATAGCACATGGAGATCAGCTCCGTTCTTTGTGACCACCTAGAGGGGTGGGATAGGGAGGGTGGGAGGGAGACGCAAGAGGGAGGGGATATGGGGATATATGTATATGTATAGCTGATTTGCTTTGTTATACAGCAGAAACTAACACACCATTGTAAAGCAATTATACTCCAATAAAGATGTTAAAAAAAAAGTTTCGTATGTTGGAAAAAATTTGAAATCAAGTGTTGGGGAAAAGAAAGAAAGGGAGTGAGGGAATCAAAGATATAGCCAATGAAACATTCTTTCAAGGATCTGTCTCATGTTTCACTATGTATTTTAGAATTTTAAATTCAACTTAGTTTGACAACTATGTATTGAGGCTTTATTGTGTACCAGGCACCAAAACACCTGCCAGCCTAGGACGCTAAATTCATGGCAGGTGCTGTAAGCACACACGACAGAACACTTCTGGGGTTCAAACCCTGAAGCTCACCCCAACTTAACCTGCAGTACGAGGCTGACTTTGATAAAGGGCTGTAATGAATGGGTGAAGAGCTACAGAAACACGAGGACAGATAAACTAATAACTGACAGGTCTGGGAAGATGCCTGGGAACAGGTGAAATGTGAATTGTGCCTTGGAAAATAGGGAAGACGTCAAAAGGTCTGAACTGTTTTTACTCAAAACCCTTCTAATTCAAACACGTGGGTTTCTTCCCCACACCAAACAATCCTCTGATACCACCGGAGTGTTCTACAATGCAATTCAACTTAGACACTACCTGCTGGAGGTAGAGTCAGATCCCACAAGTTAAGGGCTCAGTCCCCCCAAGACTGTCCCCAGTTTACTTATTTATTTTATTTTTGGCTGTGTTGGGTCTTCGTTGCTGCGCGCAGGCTTTCTCTAGTTGCGTCGAGCGGGGGCTACTCTTCGTTGGGGTGCGTGGGCTTCTCATTGCGGTGGCTTCTCTTGTTGTGGAGCACGGGCTCTAGGCGCGCGGGCTTCAGTAGTTGTGGCACACGGGCTTCAGTAGTTGTGACTCGCAGGCTCTAGAGCGCAGGCTCAGTAGTTGTGGCGCACAGGCTTAGTTGCTCTGCGGCATGTGGGATCTTCCCAGACCAGGACTCGAACCCGTATCCCCTGCATTGGCCGGCGGATTCTTAACCGCTGTGCCACCAGGGAAGTCCCTGTCCCCAGTTTAGATGCCAATCGAAGGTTGTGGGTCCTTTGTCATAACTCTGGTGGCACTTTTGAACATAGAAGACTCACAGCCGTGTGCTGTGAGCACTCGACTCCATGAAGCTGGCTCCGACTCTCTGTACCTTAGATACCACTCAGCCATTTCTATCCTGAGGTTTTGCAGTCTCCGTGGGCTCTACTTGGGAAGTCATGACACCCCAAGCCATGTGGGGTTTCTGCATTTACCACCTTTCCCCCTGGGAAGCAGGGCCAAAGCCTCCTTCTCAGAAGGGAGAGGGGCCGCCAGCTTCTGAGAGCTCTCTCTGCTCCCCTCTTCCTTTCCACCTACCCTTCCCTCCTCCTCACCAGCACACCTGGAAAACTGCATGTTCTCTCAGAGGTAAGAAGCCTTGGTCCAACTCATCTTATAATTTCTATGCGAAGTGCCTTTAGAGTCTTGACTTTTTTTTTTTTTTAATTAGTTTCTGCTTTATAACAAAGTGAATCAGTCATACATATACATCTGTTCCCACATCCCCTCCCTCATGCATCTCCCTCCCTCCCACCCTCCCCATCCCACCCCTCCAGGCGGTCACAAAGCACCGAGCTGATCTCCCTGTGCTCTGCGGCTGCTTCCCACTATCTATCTACCTTACGTTTGGTAGTGTATATATGTCCATGCCTCTCTTTCCCTTTGTCACAGATTACCCTTCCCCTTCCCCATATCCTCAAGTCCATTCTCAAGTAGGTCTGTGTCTTTATTCCCGTTTTACCCCTAGGTTCTTCATGACATTTTTTTTTTTTTAATTCCATATATATGTGTTAGCATACGGTATTTGTCTTTCTCTTTCTGACTTACTTCACTCTGTATGACAGACTCTAGGTCTATCCACCTCATTACAAATAGCTCAGTTTCGTTTCTTTTTATGGCTGAGTAATATTCCATTGTATATATGTGCCACATCTTCTTTATCCATTCATCCGATGATGGACACTTAGGTTGTTTCTAGCTCCGGGCTATTGTGAATAGAGCTGCAATGAACATTTTGGTACATGTCTCTTTTTGAATTATGGTTTTCTCAGGGTATATGCCTAGTAGTGGGATTGCTGGGTCATATGGTAGTTCTATTTTTAGTTTTTTAAGGAACCTCCATACTGTTCTCCATAGTGGCTGTACCAATTCACATTCCCACCAGCAGTGCAAGAGTGTTCCCTTTTCTCCACACCCTCTCCAGCATTTATTGTTTCTAGATTTCTTGATGATGGCCATTCTGACTGGTGTGAGATGATATCTCATTGTAGTTTTGATTTGCATTTCTCTAATGATTAATGATGTTGAGCATTCTTTCATGTGTTTGTTGGCAGTCTGTATATCTTCTTTGGAGAAATGCCTATTTAAGTCTTCTGCCCATTTTTGGATTGGGTTGTTTGTTTTTTTGCTATTGAGCTGCATGAGCTGTTTATAAATTTTGGAGATTAATCCTTTGTCAGTTGCTTCATTTGCAAATATTTTCTCCCATTCTGAGGGTTGTCTTTTGGTCTTGTTTATGGTTTCCTTTGCTGTGCAAAAGCTTTGAAGTTTCATTAGGTCCCATTTGTTTATCTTTGTTTTTAGTTCCATTTCTCTAGGAGGTGGGTCCAAAAGGATCTTGCTGTGATTTATGTCATAGAGTGTTCTACCTATGTTTTCCTCTAAGAGTTTGATAGTTTCTGGCCTTACATTTAGGTCTTTAATCCATTTTGAGCTTATTTTTGTGTATGGTGTTAGGGAATGATCTAATCTCATACTTTTACATGTCCCTGTCCAGTTTTCCCAGCACCACTTATTGAAGAGGCTGTCCTTTCTCCACTGTACATTCCTGCCTCCTTTATCAAAGATAAGTTGGCCATATGTGCGTGGGTTTATCTCTGGGCTTTCTATCCTGATCCACTGATCTATCTTTCTGTTTTTATGCCAGTACCACACTGTCTTAATTACTGTAGCTTTGTAGTATAGTCTGAAGTCAGGCAGCCTGATTCCTCCAGCTCCGTTTTTCGTTCTCAAGATTGCTTTGGCTATTCGGGGTCTTTTGTTTTTCCAAACAAATTTTGAAATTTTTTGTTCTACTTCTGTGAAAAATGCCAGTGGTAGTTTGATAGGGATTGCATTGAATCTGTAGATTGCTTTGGGTAGTAGAGTCATTTTCACAATATTGATTCTTCCAATCCAGGAGCATGGTATATCTCTCCATCTGTTTATATCATCTTTAATTTCTTTCATCAGTGTCTTATAATTTTCTGCATACAGGTCTTTTGTCTCCTTAGGTAGGTTTATTCCTAGATATTTTATTCTTTTTGTTGCAATGGTAAATGGGAGTGTTTTCTTGATTTCATTTTCAGATTTTTCATCATTAGTGTACAGGAATGCCAGAGATTTCTGTGCATTAATTTTGTATCCTGCTACTTTACCAAATTCATTGATTAGCTCTAGTAGTTTTTCGGTAGCATCTTTAGGATTCTCTATGTATAGTATCATGTCATCTGCAAACAGTGACAGCTTTACTTCTTCTTTTCCAATTTGGATTCCTTTTATTTCCTTTTCTTCTCTGATTGCTGTGGCTAAAACTTCCAAAACTATGTTGAATAATAGTGGTGAGAGTGGGCAGCCTTGTCTTGTTCCTGATCTTAGTGGAAATGGTTTCAGTTTTTCACCATTGAGGACAATGTTGGCTGTGGGTTTGTCATATATGGCCTTTATTATGTTGAGGAAAGTTCCCTCTATGCCTACTTTCTGCAGGGTTTTTATCATAAATGGGTGTTGAATTTTGTCGAAAGCTTTCTCTGCATCTATTGAGATGATCATATGGTTTTTCTCCTTCAACTTGTTAATATGGTGTATCACATTGATTGATTTGCGTATATTGAAGAATCCTTGCATTCCTGGAATAAACCCCACTTGATCATGGTGTATGATCCTTTTAATGTGCTGTTGGATTCTGTTTGCTAGTATTTTGTTGAGGATTTTTGCATCTATGTTCATCAGTGATATTGGCCTGTAGTTTTCTTTCTTTGTGACATCCTTGCCTGGTTTTGGTATCAAGGTGATGGTGGCCTCGTAGAATGAGTTTGGGAGTGTTCCTTCCTCTGATATTGTTTGGAAGAGTTTGAGAAGGATGGGTGTTAGCTCTTCTCTAAATGTTTGATAGAATTCGCCTGTGAAGCCATCTGGTCCTGGGCTTTTGTTTGATGGAAGATTTTTAATCACAGTTTCAATTTCAGTGCTTGTGATTGGTCTATTCATATTTTCTATTTCTTCCTGAGTCAGTCTTGGTAGGTTGTGCATTTCTAAGAATTTGTCCATTTCTTCCAGGTTGTCCATTTTATTGGCATAGAGTTGCTTATAGTAATCTCTCATGATCTTTTGTATTTCTGCAGTGTCAGTTGTTACTTCTCCTTTTTCATTTCTAATTCTACTGATTTGAGTCTTCTCCCTTCTTTTCTTGATGAGTCTGGCTAATGGTTTGTCAATTTTGTTTATCTTCTCAAAGAACCAGCTTTTAGTTTGGTTGATCTTTGCTATCGTTTCCTTCATTTCTTTTTCATTTATTTCTGATCTGATCTTTATGATTTCTTTCCTTCTGCTAACTTTGGGGGTTTTTTGTTCTTCTTTCTCTAATTGCTTTAGGTGCAGAGTCAGGTTGTTTACTCGAAATGTTTCCTGTTTCTTAAGGTGGGATTGTATTGCTATAAACTTCCCCCTTAGAACTGCTTTTGCTGCGTCCCATAGGTTTTGGGTCGTCGTGTCTCCATTGTCATTTGTTTCTAAGTATTTCTTAATTTCCTCTTTGATTTCTTCAGTGATCACTTCATTATTGAGCAGTGTATTGTTTAGCCTCCATGTGTTTGTATTTTTTACAGATCTTTTCCTGTAATTGATGTCTAGTCTCATAGCATTGTGGTCGGAAAAGATACTTGATACAATTTCAATTTTCTTAAATTTACCAAGGCTTGATTTGTGACCCAAGATATGATCTATCCTGGAGAATGTTCCATGAGCACTTGAGAAAAATGTGTATTCTGTTGTTTTTGGGTGGAATGTCCTATAAATATCAATTAAGTCCATCTTGTTTAATGTATCATTTAAAGCTTGTGTTTCCTTATTTATTTTCATTTTGGATGATCTGTCCATTGGTGAAAGTGGGGTGTTAAAGTCCCCTACTATGATTGTGTTACTGTCGATTTCCCCTTTTATGGCTGTTAGTATTTGCCTTATGTATTGAGGTGCTCCTATGTTGGGTGCATAAATATTTACAATTGTTATATCTTCTTCTTGGATCGATCCCTTTATCGTTATGTAGTGTCCTTCTTTGTCTCTTCTAATAGTCTTTATTTTAAAGTCTATTTTGTCTGATATGAGAATTGCTACTCCAGCTTTCTTTTGGTTTCCGTTTGCATGGAGTATCTTTTTCCATCCCCTTACTTTCAGTCTGTATGTGTCTCTAGGTCTGAAGTGGGTCTCTTGTAGACAGCATATATATGGGTCTTATTTTTGTATCCATTCAGCCAATCTGTGTCTTTTGGTGGGAGCATTTAGTCCATTTACATTTAAGGTAAGTATCGATATGTATGTTCCTATTCCCATTTTCTTAATTGTTTTGGGTTCGTTATTATAGGTCTTTTCCTTCTGTTGTGTTTCTTGCCTAGAGAAGTTCCTTTAGCATTTGTTGTAAAGCTGGTTTGGTGGTGCTGAACTCTCTCAGCTTTTGCTTGTCTGTAAACGTTTTAATTTCTCCATCAAATCTGAATGAGATCCTTGCTGGGTAGAGTAATCTTGGTTGCAGGTTTCTCTCCTTCATCACTTTAATTATGTCCTGCCACTCCCTTCTGGCTTGTAGAGTTTCTGCTGAGAGATCAGCTGTTAACCTGATGGGGATTCCCTTGTGTGTTATTTGTTGTTTTTCCCTTGCTGCTTTTAATATGATTTCTTTGTGTTTAATTTTTGACAGTTTGATTAATATGTGTCTTGGCGTATTTCTTCTTGGATTTATTCTGTATGGGACTCTCTGTGCCTCCTGGACTTGATTCACTATTTCCTTTCCCATATTAGGGAAGTTTTCAACTATAATCTCTTCAAATATTTTCTCAGTCCCTTTCTTTTTCTCTTCTTCTTCTGGAACCCCTATAATTCGAATGTTGGTGCGTTTAATGTTGTCCCAGAGGTCTCTGAGACTGTCCTCTGTTCTTTTCATTCTTTTTTCTTTATTTTTCTCTGCATCAGTTATTTCCACTATTTTATCTTCCACCTCACTTATCCGTTCTTCTGCCTCAGTTATTCTGCTATTGATCCCATCTAGAGTATTTTTCATTTCATTTATTGTGTTTTTAATCGATGCTTGATTCATCTTTAGTTCTTCTAGGTCCTTGTTAAGTGTTTCTTGCATATTGTCTATTCTATTTCCAAGATTTTGGATCTGGGAAATAGAATCTTGGATCAGCTTTACTATCATTATTCTGAATTCTTTTTCAGGTAGACTGCCTATTACCTCTTCATTTGTTAGGTCTGGTAGGTTTTTATCTTGCTCCTTCACCTGCTGTGTGTTTTTCTGCTTTCTCATTTTGCTTATGTTACTGTGTTTGGGGTCTCCTTTTTGCAGGCTGCAGATTCGTAGTTCCCGTTGTTTTTGGTGTCTGTCCCCCGTGGCTAAGGTTGTTTCAGTAGGTTGTGTAGGCTTCCTGGTGGGGGGGACTAATGCCTGTGTTCTGGTGGTTGAAGCTCGATCTTGTCTTTCTGGTGGACAGGTCCACGTCTGGTGGTGTGTTTTGGGGTGCCTGTGGCCTTATTATGTTTTTAGGTATCCTCTCTGCTAATGGGTGGGGTTGTGTTCCTGCCTTGCTAGTTGCTTGGCATAGGGTGACCAGCACTGTAGTTTGCTGGTCGTTGACTGAAGCTGGGTGCTGGTATTGAGATGGAGATCCCTGGGAGATTTTCGCTGCTTGATATTATGTGGAGCTGGGAGGTCTCTTGTGGACCCATGTCCTGAAGTTGGCTCTCCCACTTCAGAGGCACAGCACTAACTCCTGGCTGCAGCACCAAGAGACTTTCATCCACCCGGCTCAGAATAACAGTGAGAAAAAGTAGAAAGAAATAATTAGTAGAAGAAAGAAAGAGAGATTGAAAGAAAGGAAGAAGGGAAGTAAGGAAGGAAGGAAGAAAGAAAGAAAGGAGGGAGGGAGGAAGGATGGAAAGAAAGGAAAGAAAGGAGGGAGGGAGAGAGGAATGAAAGCAAAAGGAAGAGTGAATGGAAGAAGAGAGGGAGGGAGGGAGGAAGAAAAGAAAGAAAGAAAGACAGGAGGGAGGGAGGGAGGGAGGAAGGAAAGAAAAAGAAAGTGGAAAGAAGAAGGGAGGGAGGGCGGGATGGAGGAAAGAAAAAGAAAGAAGGAAAGGAGGAGCGGAGGGAGGGAGGGAGGAAGGGAAGGGAGGAAAAAAAGAAAGAGCAGGTAAAGTAAAATAGAATAAAGTATGAAATATAGTAGCGTTATTAAAATTAAAAAGTAATTATTGAAAAAAAAACACGGACCGAAAGAACCCTGGGACATATGGTGGAAGCAAAGCTATACAGAGAGAATCTTACACAGAAGATTACACATACACATTCACAAAAAGAGAGCAGGGGGAAAAATCAAAAATCTTGCTCTCCAAGTCCACCTCCTCGATTTGGGATAATTCGTTGTAAAAAGAGGAAAAGGGCGAAAAGTCTGAAATCTTGCTAAGTCCACCTCCTTAATTTGAGATAATTCGTTGTAAAAAGAGGGAGAAAAAAAAAAAAAAAAAAAGGGGGGGAAAGTCTTAAATCTTGTCCTCAAGGTCCACTTCCTCAATTTGGGATGATTCGCTGTCCATTCATGCACTCCACAGACGCAGGGCACATCAAATGGACCGTGGAGCTTTAATCCGCTGCCTCGGAGGCTGCACAGAGAGATTTCCCTGTCTCTGCTCTCACAGCTCCCGGGTCTCAGCCTTGGACCTGGCCCCGCCTCTGCGCGTAGGTCGCCGGAGGGCGTCCGTTCTTCGCTCAGACAGGACGGGTTTAAAGGAGCCGCTGATTCGGGGGCTCTGGCTCACTCAGGCAGAGGGGAGGGAGGGGAATGCCCTCTCCTCGCGCACCAGGCAACAAAAGGGAAAAAAGTCTCTTGCCTCTCCGGTAGCTCCAGACCCTTTCCCTGGACTCCCTCCGGGCTAGCACTAACCCCTTCAGGCTCTCTTCCTGCCGCCAGCCCCAGACCTCTCCCTGCGCTCCGACTGAAAGCCGATACCCGAGCCTCAGCTCCCAGCCCCGCCCGCCCTGGCGGCCGAGCAGACAAGTCTCTCGGGCTGGTGTGTGCCTGAGGGCACCGATCCTCTGTGCCAAAATCTCTCTGCTTTGCCCTCCACACCCCTGTTGCTGTGCTCTCCTCCGCTACTCCGAAGCTTTCCCCCTCCGCCACCTGCAGTCTCCGCCCTCGAAGGGGCTTGTAGTGTGTAGAGACCTTCCCTCCTTCACGGCTCCCTCCCACTGGTGCAGGTCCCGTCCATATCCTATTGTCTCTGTTTATTCTTTTTTTCTTTTGACCTACCCAGGTATGTGGGGAGTTTCTTGCCTTTTGGGGGGTCTGAGGTCTTCTGTCAGCGTTCAGTAGGTGTTCTGTTGGAGTTGTTCCACGTGTAGATGAATTTCTGATGTATCTGTGGGGAGGAAGGTGATCTCCGCGTCTTACTCTTCCGCCATCTTCCTCCGGCCTAGAGTCTTGACTTTTGAAAATCAAAAGTCTTTTTTTTTTTTCCTGTGCTTTGGTGAAGGTCGTTTTTTCCCTGATACAGTAAATGATGCCTGAATGAGGTTGGGGGAGAGGTCAAGGCAACAGGAGCTGCCAGAGGGGGAAATCTGTTAATATATTAAAAATATCACTCTGCCAGTGTCCTCACCATCCTTTAAATTTGGTTCATCCCTTGAGCAGAGGGCAAAGAGCACTGTGCATCCTCCCTGTTCTTGTGTCTCAGAAGAATTTCAGTTCCAGGTGACTTGCTCTAGACTGGCTGCAGGTTGAATCCCAAGGGAAGTCTAAAACTTAAGAATGACGCATCTCACACCTCGAAAGTTGTCTCAGTCTTAGAGTAACTTCTGACTCTCTGGAGGTTTTCTCAAGAAATTCAGCAGACAGGTCCCCAAGCTGCTAATCACCAAGGTGTGTAATTGACTCGAAACATAACTATCTTAGTTGTATGGCTGGTATGCCTGCTATACAGTCTTCGAAAAATTATTGTAACACAAGATCCTTAAGTTGGGGCGATGTGCTTCCCGAGCTTTCTGTGCCACCACAGCAAATTAAATATTTCTCATCCTCCTACCTGGCCACGCACAGCTGGTCTCGTGCCCTGTTCGTTGAGACGTCTGCTCCTTGTCACCCTTTGTGGCATGTCTTTGGCTAGACACTATGGTCCTTTGTTTGGTTTCAGTTACCCTTTCCGGTTCATATGACAGTCTTTTGTATCAACTATGGGACCTGAAAGAGAAGTAACTTGTCAGTTGAAAAAAATCAAAGTCAAAAATGCGGATGTTTGAGAAAAAGATTAACTTGATGCTTTTATTCACCAGTTGCACACCCCAAATGAGGACCTAGGGAGTTTTAGTTCTGAAACATAACTATATATTAGAAAGACCCCTCAGTTCAAGTTAATAAATACCCATAGCGTCTGTCTCCCACCATAAACCCACACAGATACAAGTCAGAGATGCCCCTCCCCATTCAGCAGAAAGAAAGTTTCCTTGTCACAAATTAAATCCTCCCTTTATCAGCAGACTTGCTCATAATGGTCACCTTATGAACGACAGCTGGGAACAATAAATCATTTCTTGTTACAAAGGCTGCTCGATCTGGTTCAAAATGGCAGACTTCCTGCTGGAATGAACCTCCTCTGGGCCAATAATAATATTTCTAGGGAAAAAGTGGATAGGATGGTGGCTGCAGTAGAGTGAGACACACACGTGCACGATCTGAAAGGAAACATTCAGCAGCTTGTGGCTTCACCACCTTACATCTGTTCTTAGACAACACCCAGAGGAGATATCGACCTCAGATATGCTGAGTTTTTTCACCCACTCAGAGTTGAACATTAACTATTCAACTGAACTTTTATTATCTAGTGAAAAATAATACAAATGCACAAGATAATTCAGGGAGTATGTTGCACGGCTGATACCATACGCCCTCTGTTCCTCCTTTCCACCAGGGATGAAAGAAGCTTTTCACTTCAAGAACAGAAATTTAAGACATGTGACCAATAAAGCTAGAAGATATGAATAAAACATTGATTGGGCTTTGCAATTCTGAGAACAACAAATCACCAACAGCTCAAGCAGTGATCATTTAACCAAGACCCTGACATATATTTGTTTAATTTGGTGTTTTATCAATCACCTTCCTTGTCTTCTTGGCACTGGGGGAAGTGCACAGGCAATTTCTCTCCCAAAACACCCCCCGCCTCAAAAATAAAGCACATGGGGCTTCCCAGGTGGCGCAGTGGTTGGGGGTCCGCCTGCCAATGTAGGGGACACGGGTTCGTGCCCCGGTCTGGGAGGATCCCGCGTGTCGTGGAGCGGCTGGGCCCGTGGGCCATGGCCGCTGGGCCTGCCCGTCCGGAGCCTGTGGTCCACAACGGGAGAGGCCACAACAGTGAGAGGCCCGTGTACCACAAAAAAAAAATAAAATAAAAAAATAAAGCACATGCTTACAAAAAATCTCTCTTACCTAACCAGACATTTTCTGAGAAGCACATACGATGGTGTTTTAAACTCAAGGCGGCACTCAGACCTGTGAAACATTTTTCAAAGCCCCTGAAAACTTCATTAAAGAAGCGGAATCCACATACTTCACCCAGTCTGCCCGACTTAAAGTAGCGTGAGGCTAGAATCATCCACATGTACAGTTAAACAATAACATTCTCCCAGGAGATACACGCTGTGAGAATCAATAACCTCTTCTCAAACCAACAAATTGGTTTCAAGTGTTTCGGTTCACTGGTTACATCCAACAGCCACGGATAAGAGGCCACCTCCCAAGTGAAAGGGAAGGGGGTGATGAATTCTGAAAAATATGTTCTCATCAGAATTCCTGTGTTTCATACTACATGGATGGTGTTTGTAAAACTCTTTGGAAAGTACACTGGGGTTTACTTTCAGGCAATCCTCTTTGTTGGAATTTTAACAAAAATGCTTTTCTCAGAGCACTGTGTACTGTCTAATTTCGTGAAAACAACTCACTGCCAAGTAACTGTTTAAATAATTTGATATCTTCAGGATTTCAGGGTTTTCTTAACTTTGCAACCGTATTATTCTTTATAAAACAAAATGTATTTTCTAGAAAAGTTACTGGCCCTTCTACTGAGCTATGGGCTCTGGGAATATTTGTCAGAAAATCTGGTCATTGAACTCACACAGAGTTCATGTCCCTCATTCTCAGGCAAGTAGCCTGTGTTTTTTCTCTCTTTCTTTTCATTCTCTGAGTGCCTTTCACCCTTCTCTCCAGCAATGTCTATCATCATCTCCATAAGCTGACTTCGTTCCCCTGTTCAGAGGGCTTCTATACCAATCTTTCTAACTTTGGAAACGCCTTTCCTCTTCTTCCTCTTAGAGTGGAATATTTATACAGAAATTCTAGCTCAAAGTACAGTTACTTCTATAGTCTAGATGCAAGACAGGTCTTCCTCTAGAGGAGCAGCTGTATCTTCTACTTAAATTCACACACTTTCAAAAGGGACATACACAGAATAAGGGAAAAGGGACTTATGCTAGCCAGTCCTATCAGCTGGCTTACGAGGTTATTCTTCCCTTGAATGGTCCCCAAGGCTCCTCTCCAGTGCCATCTGCCCAGCCCCACGCTCACTACTAGAATGGAAGACCTCAGGACACACCTGTCAGAGAAGACTTCCCCTACGGAGCTCTGGGAGTTTCTAGTAATTGGAGTCCTCTTTCCCTCCACATCCCCTAAGTCCCTCTCAAGGCCCACAAGGTCTTAGTAGATTTCAAGGCTTGAAACTATGGTTTTAGTTCTATTCTTAATATTTTGAGGAATCTCCATACTGTTTTCCACAGTGACTGCACCAATTTACATTCCCACCATTGTATGAGGGGTCCCCCTTCTCCACATTGTCTCCAACACTTGTTCTTTTTTTTTTTTTTTTTTTTTGCGGTATGTGGGCCTCTCACTGTTGTGGCCTCTCCCGTTGCGGAGCACAGGCTCTGGATGCGCAGGCTCAGCGGCCACGGCTCACAGGCCCAGCCGCTCCGCAGCATGTGGGATCTTCCCAGACCAGGGCACGAACCTGTGTCTCCTGCATCGGCAGGCGGACTCTCACCCACTGCGCCACCAGGGAAGCCCCACTTGTTATTTCTTGACTTTTTGATAATATCCATTCTAACAGGCATGAGGTGATATCTCATCGTGATTCTCATTTGCATTTCTCTAATAATTAGTGATGTTGAACATTTTTTCATGTGCCTGTTGGCTATCTGTATGTCTTCTTTGGAAAAATGTCTATTCAGTTCCTCTGCCCATTTTTTAAATCAGGTTGTTTGTTTTTTGTTGTTGGGTTGTATGTGTTCTTTATATATTTTGGATATTAACCCCTTATCAGATATATGATTTGCAATTATCTTCTCCCATTCAGTAGGCTGTCTTTTCATTTTGTTGATGGTTTCCTTTGCTGTGCAGAAGCTTTTTAGGTTGATGTAGTCCCATTTGTTTATTTTTACTTTTTCCCCCTTGCTTGAGGAGACAGATCCAGAAAGGTATTGCTAAGACCAATGTCGAGGTGCGTACTGCCTAGGTTTTCTTCCAGGAATTTTATGGTTTCAGGTCTTACATTCAAGTTCTTAATTCATTTCAAGTACATTTTTACGTGTGAAGTAGTAGTCTAGTTTCATTCTTGTGCCTGTGGTGTCTAGTTTTCCCAACACCATTTATTAAAGAGACTGCCTTTTCTCCATTGTCCGTTCACTGCTCCTCTGTAATAAATTAATTGTCCATTTATGTGTGGTTTTATTTCTGGGCTCTTGGTTCTGTTCCACTGACTTATGTGTCTGTTTTTTCTGCCCATACCATGCTATTTTGATTACCATAGCTTTGTAATATAATTTGAAATCAGGGTGTTTGATACCTTCAAGATTTGTTCTTTTTTCTCAGGATTGCTTTGGCTATTCACGGTCTACCATATAATCTAGCTATTTCACTTCTGGGTATTTATCCGAAGAATATGAAAACACTAATCAAAAAGATATATGCACCCCCACGTTCACGGCAGAATTATTACAATAGCAATGATATGGAAACAACCTAAATGCCTATCAACAAGGATAAAGAAGATGTGATATAGGGGCTTCCCTGGTGGCACAGTGGTTAAGAACCTGCCTGCCAATGCAGGGGACACGGGTTCGAGCCCTGGTCCGGGAAGATCCCACATGCCGCGGAGCAACTAAGCCTGTGTGCCACAACTACTGAGCCTGTGCTCTAGAGCCTGTGAGCCACAACTACTGAGCCTGTGTGCCACAACTACTGAAGCCCACGCACCTAGAGCCCATGCTCCACAACAAGAGAAGCCACCACAATGAGAAGCCCGCGCACCGCAATGAAGAGTAGCCCCCGCTCGCCGCAACTAGAGAAAGCCCACGCGCAGCAACGAAGAACCAATGCAGCCAAAAATAAATAAATAAATAAATAAATAAATAAATAAATAAATTAAAAAGATGTGATACATACATACACACACACACACACAATGGAAAAGAAGTCAGTCATAAAAAAGATGAAATCTTGCCATTTGCAGCAACATGAATGGACCTTGAGGGTATTATGCTAAGTGAAACAAGTCAGACGGAGAAAGGCAAATACTGTACTGTATGATTTCACTCATGTGAAATATAAAATAAACAAACAAAACAAAACAAAAACAAACACATAGATACAGAGAACAGAGTAGTGGCTACCAGAGGGGAAGGGAATTAGGGGGAGGGCAAAATGGGTAAAGGGGGTCTATAGCATGGTGACAAATGGAAACTAAACTTTTGGTGGTGAGCATGCTGTAGTGTATACAGAAGTCAAAATTGTAAACATGAAAGTTATATAGTGTTATGAACCAATAAAAAATAATTTTAAAAATTTCAATTACTGCTTTAGAGATGCTATGGGTTCAAAAGGCCTTTGTGAGCTATCTTAGGCATCTTACTAACAATAATTATATTTTAGCTATTGATAACCTCATATATATCTACCACATTTAGAGATGGGTTGGATATGATGGCCGATGTTCAGAAAGCATCAAGGGATAACTCGTAGGTTTCTTAGGTATCCCATTTTAACTATTTGGTCCTTCGCTTAATCATTGACTACCCTCTATGGTTTTTAGACTTATTATTTTTCTTTCTTCACACTCTTACTTCATCTTGAAGGAAAAAATTCCTATTACTTCAAAATTAACAGTGTATAGGGCCCTTCAGCATTATTCTACCAATCCCCCAAATCAATTTTAATACATATAATTCCCAATTGATTTCTGTTATAATTTTTAAACTAAGTTTAGTCTTTCCCCCCCTTACATATTTTTTCTGTTTAGTACAATTTCCTTCATTGAAATGAGAAAACTGAATTTTGATATAGTGGTAGAAGATTTTTAGTTACAAATAATGGGAACCAAACTTGAACCAACTCAAATACAAAAGAAAATTTATTCAAAGAACATGAGGGTGTCTCACGGATCAAATGCAGAAGTGCAACCAAGACTGCCCATTCCAGAATGGGCTAGAATCCCTTGGGAATTTCACTCAGTATCCTGTCTGCTTCTCTCTGTATGCTGGTTTCAGCCTCTTACCTTAGAAGTCTAGCTTTCTCCAACATTCAATCTATAATACGGCTCTGTTACAGCTCCTGTATTTTTATGTTCTGGGTTTATCCACAGAGGCTGACCCTCAGCCCCTCAGTGTCTCTATTCCAAATTTCAAGGAGGGGAATGTGGCCCTGATGTAGTCAGGTGACCAACCCTGGTCAGTTGACTATGACTGGATGTGGGCGGGTGCAGGAGTTCAGGGAAGAAATAGCCAACACCAATTCTGAGTTTCCAGAGAAGGGAGAATTGTTACGAACTTGGCGGACACCCCGTATGGAGAAGGAGGGAAACAATAGCTCCTTTACTTCTGTAAACATGTGTTAAGCACCAATCATGTACCAGGGCCAGGCTAGGCTCATGGACACAAAAATAAGTGCAGCAAATTCCACCTTCAAGGAGTGTAACACCCCGCACTTCCTGTGAACACCCTGGCCTCCACATATGGTCACAAACCTATAGCAAATACCTAAAAACTCAGTGTACTATATATAGACCCAACATGCAAGATAGTCATTCTGTGGAGTCAACGTTTAGCTCTCATCTTGGACAAGAACAAAACATTTGCAGACAGAAAACAAACAGTTAAAGTTTTATTTCCAGTTGCTGTCAGATGCTAACAAATGAGCAGAATAAAATATAAAATTTATAATGCAGATAACTGGTATTTCTATTTATCATCATTCATACATCTTCAAGGGAAAAAGGTATATATACGTCTATATGTTCACCAGTAGAAAAAAAAGTGCTAACTGAAGATCTACAACATGTCAGTCAAGTTGCTAGACAGGCCCAGACACAAGAGTAGAGAGCGCATAAGATTCTGAGCCAGAAGACCTGGAGTCTCATTATACTAGCTGTGTGACCCCAGAGGGCCATACACCCCATACAGTTTTACCTATAAAGTGAGGCTCTTACCTCCCTAACAATGTCAGCATGCAGATGTAAGAACTAAAAGGAAGAATAAGAAAGTAGAAAATGAAGCACTGAGAAGGTAATCCAAATAGAAGTGTCAGCTACAAACAGAAGTAAGGAAGTAGGAAACCACAAGAACTGCTGGGAGGTTGGGAGGCTGACCTGAGGAGAAAAGAGGGTCCGTAGAGATGCTGTGGTACGACGTAGGCTGAAACCTCAGACAGGACCCTTCTGCTGAGGAGTGAGGAACTAAGGGAGTAGATAAAAATGGGCCAGGCCACATAAAGATTCCTTCCAGACCTATGGCCTGATGACCAGATAGCTAACCTATAGGCCCTAAGCTTCCACTTTTCCCTCACGTATGACATGCCCCTCTCTTTGAAGATTTAGTTATGCTTAGTCTTTCCTTTTCAAAGAAAGCGGGGGGTGGGGTGGGGGGGAAGCTACCTAGTTAATTAGTAACTTCCACCTACAAAAAGAAATGTTACTATTATTTCCTTCAGCTTCCTTATCCAGCCCAATTTCCCTTCCATCCTATTGCCTCTCAAACCTTTCTTTTATGTTTCCTTTTCATGAGAAGCTTAAATTCAAATTAGCTGCCTCTCTAGAAAGCTTTCATCTTCTCTTCAATTTCTCGTATTTTTGCCCTCTATCAGATTTTATTTTTGCCTTTGCAGACTTCACTAAATCTCCATTCATTTGCATGAGCGTTGCTGTCCATTTAAAGTGCTATAGACATTTGATCCTTATATAGCCTATAGGCACTTTAAATCAGCAGAATTGTTTTTGAGTTTTGTATTGCTATCTCATCCGATCCCAAATGCAGAACAAGTGATATTAAATGACTTTTAGTTTAATAAGTAATTAAAACATCATAAAAAATATTTCTTACTTTTATAATTAATTCCTCTTTTATTTAGAACATGCCTTCTCAGTGATGGTGATATTGCCCCAAGGGGATGAAAATTGGTTCATGTGGGGCAAAAACTCATCTTAGATATCACAGTGGTTTGTGGCCCTCCAAACGTTGAACCTATCTAACTAGATCAATAGACATACAGCATACTTGTAGTATTAAAATTTCATGGTGGGAGAAAGCAATTAGGGAAAAAAAGTATCTACAGAGGCACCATAGCAGGGAAATAATGAAAACAATTTTAAAGGTTGAGGAAAACAATTTAGAACTAACCTATACTTGCATAGTACATCAGTTTATAAAAGCATTAAAGTCTTCCATTTAATGTCCACAAAAACCAGGTGAATTGGGTACTATTAACCTCTTTTCCAGACATGTAAATTGATGATCAGAGAGCTTACTTCCTAATTGTAAAAGTGTGATGGCCAATTCCCCCTCCATCTATGAAAGTACAGCATGTACCTTTCTTTAAAGCAGGGCTCCTCAACCTCAGCACTATTGATGTTTTGGGGCAGGATAATCCTTTATTGCAGGGGGCTTTCCTCTGCAATGTAGGATGTTGAACAGCATCCCTGGCCTCTATTCAGTAGCATTCCCTCCACCACCACCTCTGCCAGTGAGGACAAACAAAACATCTCTAGATACTGCCAAATGTCCCCTGGGGAACAGGGTGGGGAAGTCACTCCTGGTTGAGAATCACTGATTTAAAGCCTGCTTATGAAGAGAGACTACCACCTACTATTTTTAAATTTGTATATAGTGAGGGCTTCCCTGGTGGTGCAGTGGTTGAGAGTCTGCCTGCTGATGCAGGGGACACGAGTTCATGCCCTGGTCCGGGAAGATCCCACATGCCGCGGAGCGGCTAGGCCTGTGAGCATGGCCGCTGAGCCTGCGCGTCTGGAGCCTGTGCTCCGCAACGGGAGAGGCCACAACAGTGAGAGGCCCGCGTACCGCAAAAAGAAAAAAAAAAAAAAAAAAAAATTTGTATATAGTATCATGAGAGCTAAGAGTTATGGAGCATTTACCAACATACCAGGCATTTTATATGTATTGACTCATTTAATCCTCCCATCAACCCTATGGGGTAGATAGTAGCATCCATCGTGCCCATTTTACAAACAAGGATACCAGTTGGAAGGATGGCAGTCAGTAAACTGTGAAGCTAAGATATGTAGATACTGGTGTTGCACTATATCACAAAGAAGTGCTTAAACTATTGACCCAAATATAACTATTTAGTCCATGCAAAATAATCTGCATCATGGTTATGATTATAATGTTGATTTTGAATTTAAACCCAGAGGTTGCTGTAAATGGCATTATTTCATTCTTTTTTATGGCTGAGTGATATTCCATTTATACATTTATGTGTGTGTATATATGTGTTTATACACACACACACATATACCACATCTTCTTTATCCATTCATCTGTTGATGGACACTTGGGTTATTTCCATATCTTGGCTACTGTAAATAGTGCTGCTATAAACATTGGGATGCATGTATCTTTTCGAATTAGTGTTTTCTTTTTTTTTTCCCAGATATACACCCAGTAGTGGAATTGCTGGGTCATATGGCAGTTCTATTTTTAGTTTTTTGAGCAACCTCCATACTGTTTTCTACAGTGGCTTTGCCAATTTACATTCCCACCAACAGTGTTGTTACACAAGGTCCCTAAATTCAAACTGCTTACAAGCTAGCAGAAGAGGAATACCATGTCCACAGATAACTGGAGATTAGACCAGTGATTCTCAAAACTGTAATTCTCTAATAAGACTGAATAATAACCTTTTCCAAATTTTCAAGTATAATTAAATTTAAAAAGAGAATTTAAAGTTTTTTACTTTTACATTTTCTTTAAGTCTTAGATATCTGCCTCTTCTTGTTCCTGAAAAAACTACAAAAAGGCAAAACATGAACAAGTATGAAAATATGAATGAGTAGCAAATAAATGTCTGGGGCAAAATTTTGACACTCAAGTAGCTTGAAGTACTTATTTTGTGGACTAGGTAGTCATGCAATTATATTATTTCCTATTTTGATGATAAAATTAAATATGAGTATTTCATGACTTCCAAACACTCTAACATCTAAATAAGGTTGAACTAGATTGATTTCCAGGGTGGGCTCTGCCCCTGATTTTCCTTTACAACCCCCATCAACTGGCATGTTGTACAAAACCTTTATGGTATTAATGGGTTTAATTATTAATGAATGAATACAATGAAGAAAGAATCTTAAGAAAAATAAGGAAAACAAATGGCATAAGAATTCAGAGGAGAGACTCCAGGTTGAGTTGGTGAGATAGACTGGCTAGTTGTTCACCAAATAATTTCTCTTTTTTTTTTTTTTCAGGACACACAAAGTTAGACATTTACCAGCATACCTTGCATTTAGAGGTAGAAATACAATTGATTTACAACCAAGGGAATGTGGGAAGAAGGCAGGAAACCATTTCTAGACCTGGCCCATAAAACCACCAGCTGAGGAGACAGGATTTTGAGGACCTGGAAGTACGTAGAGCCACTAGCTGCAAGCAGCCTGAATCCCTGAAACACTGCCTGGAGGAAAACTACCCAACCAGGAACAATGCTTGCACAGTTCATGAGGAAGAAAAAATGTCTTACATTAGGTCACTGGGATTTGGGGGCTCTTTGTTACATTAGCTACCCTAATACATTTGACAAAACCTGAAACCAACCATCCCAGTGCTCAAAACCAACCATGACACTGGAGTCTTTTTCAGATAAGCTGCTTCATAAAATCCCTAACACTTGCCTCTGTCTTGCCTCTAGAGACAACAGTACCACTATTTTTAGGATAAAGATAGGTATGTGAATAGAAACCTAAGGTCACACCTGAAAAAAGCATTGTGGAATAAGGAAACTCCATTGAACTAAATGTGCTTTAAAAAGGCTGTCTTCATTTTCATGTACCTTTAAATACTACAAAGAGCATGCTTGTTTTCCCCATGGGCAGGAGATAAACATTAACATCCAGAAATATGGCAAGAACAAAAACTTGTCTGTGAGAAAATACAGACAATGGTTGCCCAGCAGACCCAGAGTATTTAACTTAGATCCTATCCTGTCCCATCCCACACCATCCCATTTCTGATTAAGGCTTACTGAGCACCTACTGTGTGTGAGTCACTGTGCTTGTCACTAGGGACGTGAAGATGAAGGAGGCAGCCACTGTCCGCAGGAAATACCCTATTCAGGAGACAGTTGTGTACACGATCAGTTCTACAGTGTGAAATAGATATTTCTAGTCTATTCAAATAGGGCATAGTGACAACACAGAAAAACAGTGCTTACCACTACCTGGGATGATTTCCCACAGGAAGTGCTCCATAAGTGTCCCAAGTCCCCCCTTGAAGTGGCAGCTTCTTTGACTTTCCTCCAATTATATATAAACTGACAGCTTTGACTGAGCAGTAGCTAAATATCTAGATACGAAAATACAGTAAAAAAAATTTGGAGACTCCCCCCATCATCAAGCATTTGAACACTTGCCACCTATTTATATGTATTGGTAGTTAACATCTGCTAATGCTATATAAATATTAGAAACATAATGATGCAGTGTTAACTTTAAAATAAATATTAAAAACCATTTTTACTGAAGTATACTTAATTTAGTTTCAGGGGTACAACATGGTGATGTAATATTTTTATAGATTATACTCCATTTAAAGTTATCACAAAATAATGGCTATATTTCCCCATGTTGTACAATATATCCTTGCTGCTTATTTATTTTATACATAGCAGTTTGTATCTCTTTATCCCATTCTCCTATCTTGCCCATCCTCCCTTCCTTCTCCCCACTGGTAACCACTAGTTTGTTCTCTGTATCTGTGAGTCAGTTTTTGTTTTGTTATATTCATTAATTCTATTTTTTAGATTCCACATATAAGTGAAAATACACAGTATTTATCTTTCTCTGTTTAACTTATTTCATTAAGCACAATACCCTCTAGGTCCATCCACACTGTTGCAAATGGCAGAATTTCATTCTCTTTTATGACTGAGTAATATTTCATATCTTCTTTACCCATTCACCTGTTGATGGACACTTAAGTTGCTTCCATATCTTGGCTATTGCAAATAATGCTGCAATGAACACTGGGGTGCATGTATCTTTTCAAAGTAATTTTTAAAATTTTCTTAGGATATATGCCCAGGAATGGAGTTGCTGGATCATATGGTAGTTCTATTTTTAGTTTTTTGAGGAACCTCCATACTGTTTTCCACAGTAGCTGCACCAATTTACATTCCCACTAACAGTGTACTGGAGTTCCCTTTCTCCACATCCACACCAACATTTGTTATTTGTAGACTTTTTGACAACAGATAGCCATTCTGACAGGTGAGGTGATATCGCATTGTGGTTTTGATTTACATTTCTCTGATAATTATTGTTGTTGAGCATCTTTTCATGTTCACCTTTTCATGGTCTGTTGGCCATCTGTATGTCCTCTTTGAAAAAATGTCTATTCCGGTCTTCTACCCATTTTTTAACTGGGTTTTTTCATTGTTTTAATATTGAGTTGTATGAACTGTTTATATATTTTGAATATTAACCCCTTATCAGGCATATCATTTGCAAATATTTTCTCCCATTCAATAGGTTGTCTTTTTGTTTTGTTGATGGTTTCCTTTGCTGTGCAGAAGTTTTTTAAGTTTAATTAGGTCCCATTTGTTTATTTTTGCTTTTGTTGCTTTTGCCTTAGGAAACAGACCCCAAAAAATATTGCTACAATTTTGTCAGTGTTCTGCCTATGTTTTTTTCTAGGAGTTTTACGACTTCAGGTCTTACATTTAGGTCTTTAATACACTTTGACTTCATTTTTGTGTATGGTGTTAGAGAATGTTCTTATTTCATTCTTTCACATGTAGCTATTCTATTTTCCCAGTACCACTTATTAAAAAGACTGTCTTTTGTCCCTTGTAAATTCTTGCCTCTTTTGGCATAGATTAATTGACCGTAAATTCATGGGTTTATTTCTAGGCTCTCTATTCTGTTCCATTGACCTATGTGTCTGTTTTTGTGCCAGTACTATGCTGCTTTGATTACTGTAGTTTTGCAGTATAGTCTGAAGTAGCATAGTCGGGGAATGTGATACCTCCACCTTTGTTCCTTTTCCTCAAGATTTCTTTGGTAATTCAGGGTCTAAAATAAATATAACTTCACTATATTTTCCCCTATAGTCAACAAATGTCTTGGGGGAGGTACTTTGAGACTCTGCAACTCCTTCTGTTCCTCAAACCTTTGCCCAAGGTTCCAGCATCCATCAGTGGATCCATCTATAGCAGTGATTCCTGTGGGGGTTACCTAGTGGTAATTTTCTAGACCCTTCATTCTTTTCACATTTATTAATTGGAATTCTACTGCAAAGAAGAGCTGTCACTTCTCCTAAATATACAGTCCATCCTCGTTATTCACAGATTATGTATTGATATTTGAGGATTTGCCTACTTGCTAAAATTTATTTGTAATGCTTAAATCAATACTTATGGCACTTTCTTGGTCATCCATGGACATGTGCAGAACAGTGAAAAATTTAAGTCATCCAAAGCACACATTCCCAGCTGAGGCTGAAGAAGGCATTGTTCTGCCTCCTTGTTTCAGCCCTCATACTGTGAACAAGAGTCCTTTTCTCGTTATATTTAGTGCCACATTTTTCACATTTTGGTGCTTTTTGTTGATAACTTCACTGTTTAAAATATCCCCCAAGCATAGTGCTGAAGTGCTATTCCTAAATTCAAGAAGGCTGAGGTGTGTCTTACAGAGAACATATGTGTGTTAGATACACTTCATTCAGGCATGAGTTATAGTGCTGTTGTCTATGAGCTCAATGTTAATGAATCAACAAAATACATTAAATAAGGTGTCTTTAAGCAGAAACACAAATAAAGCCAGGTTATATATTGATCAATTGATGAAAAGGTTTTGACCAGAGAATTACAGGAACCTAACCCTGTATTTCCCGCAGGAGCAACAGTTCAATATTCACAGGGACTTTATAGAACATAACTACCGCGAATAACGAGATTTGACTGTATCTATTTTAACAATTACTTATTTATATCACTATGAACTCATGGATATTTATATTATCATATGGGTTACAATCTGGCACTATCATTATCTACTTTATTGCTCAAAATGTTCCATCCTTAGCCATTTTGGGAAAGTAACTTTAGAGTGAAAAAGTCTAGTAGTGACTCTCTTGGCCAGGCAATCAAGATCAACAGCACCAACAGTAATACATATCAACATCATGAAGGCTGTGATTTGATGTACTGAGAAGGATGAGGAACCACTTCTGTGGCGTTTTTGATGGAGACTTCAGTCCAATCATGAGAAGACTCCAGACAGGCCTGAATCAAGCGGCATGCAACAATATGATCAATATTCTTTGGGGGGTGTCCAGATCACAAAAGACAAGGAAAGACTGAGGAACTGTTGTAGAGTACAGGAGACCAGAAAGAAATAACTAAATGCAGTGTGGAATCTTAAATCAGATCTTGGGAACAACCACAACGGCAAAAAGATATTAGTTGGACACTTCAAAGTGAAGTTCAAATGCAGTCTTTAGTTCATGGTACTATGCCAATGTTAATTTCCTGGTCATGATAATTATACTACAGTATGTATGATGCTAACATTGGGATATGCTGAGACAGGGACATATAGAAATTCTCAGTACTATTCTTGCAATTTTTCTGTAAGTCTAAAAGTAATTCGAAAGTTGACCATTGGATGGTCTTGCATACCCCTGGGTGCAGAAGTTGGAGAGTTGGGGACAACTTCATTTCAGAGACTGTGGATACAGGAAAGTGCTCAATTTTCCAGAGAGTCTTTCTACATTCAAAAACCTTTAGGGAATAGTGGAGAAAATAAATACTTTCTACTTTCAGTTATTATAAAAGATTTGGTTGTTCCTAGACAGGAGACTTCACTTCTAGCTGTTCACCTTGGGCAAGCCATACACGTAGTTTCTTTATCCATAAAATAAAAGGGCTAAAATGAATAATCTTACCTTATATCTTATATCTGTTATATAATGAAATCTTATTACTCTAAATTAACCTTGTTATTCAGCATTTGAAATCATGTACTGTAAGAATATCCTTTTAGGATGCTTATTTATTCTACTTTCTTAGTAATAAGCAGTAGTAGTGACATCTCACAGGAACTCCAGGAATCAAATGGCAATAACTTGAAGAAATTCTGCAGCAGTGCCCCCTGAAGCTCATTTATAAAATCGATATAGTTTACATACTCACAAACAATATAAATATATCTAAAGAATCAAGAATTATGCAGCCCTCTAAGATGTGTAAGTCACTAAACCATTATATGGAAAAGCAGATCATAAATGTGTATAATGATTTCAGATAACATTTTCCAACACAAATATTCTTAGATGGAGATAAGGTAGAACTTCTAATTATAGTCTGGAAGAATATTATTTTAGAAGACGTAAATCACTGACAGAAGGAAATACACATTATATACTGATAAAACATAACATTTGGAACAATAAAATATTTATATACATTTAATCTACTCTCTATTATAAGGGAAATCATAATTTTGTCAGATGTTGCCAAGTTGGCTGAGAACTTAGATTTCCTGGCCATTTCATAATTAATACCATTGGGGAAATATTAGGAGACTGGAATGAGAAGGAAGCAATGGATTTGATATTCATGAGTGTGTAATGGTCACTGTTCCAGGGCAACAGAAGAAGTGAGTGAAGGGAGTAGGTGAATGTGAATCCTTTGTGGGTTAGTGAGATGACTTCTCCTCCTGACAAATTCATCAGTTCACTTAGGACAGTTAAAGAAGAAATGAGAAATGAAGAAAATGACAAGTTCAGTTTATGGTGTCTCGTATGGGTAATAATTCCCTGACCCATTTTATGGAGGACAAAAAAGATACTGTGTTAAGAAATTTATGTATTTTTAACCATCATTAATACACATTAAATTATTTTTCTCAAAGATAATAACTTTAGGGCTTCCCTGGTGGCGCAGTGGTTGAGAGTCCGCCTGCCAATGCAGGGAACACGGGTTTGTGCCCCAGTCCGGGAAGATCCCACATGCCGCGGAGCGGCTGGGCCCGTGAGCCATGGCCGCTGAGCCTGCGCGTCCGGAGCCTGTGCTCCGCAACGGGAGAGGCCACAACAGTGAGAGGCCCGCGTACCGCAAAAAAAAAAAAAAAAAAAAAAAAAGATAATAACTTTAAAAAATTAACCCTCTAATCACTAATAAATTTAATTAAAATAATGAAATCTAATATTAAAGAAGTAGAATGGTGGCCAGAATAGTGTATCATTAATACTGTGGGCTCCTCTCTGCTTGAGTTTTCATCCTTACTTACTTTGGTCAAATAATTTCATTCTCTGAGCCTTATTTCCTCATTTAACATGAGAACAATAGGTCATACTTCATAGGGTTATAATGAAGATTAAATGTAATAATGTACATAAAATGCTTGGCATAGAGCTAGTACACAGCATAAATATAAGCTATTATTATAATGTAACTTTTTAGCAGAGAAATTGTATGCAGGTATCTGTATAATTAGCATATAGATGAAGGAGACAGGAAAGAAATACAGCAAAGTATTAACAGTGGTTATCCTGTGTGGTAAGATTATGGGTGATTATATTTTGCTTTATTAGTGTTATTTTGCCAAACTTCCTATAGTGGACAAGTACTTCTTCTATAATCAGGAAATGCATGTTGTTTTAAAAACCAAGTAAGGTGAACAAGGACTGTAAATTCACATATACTTTCCTTTATGTCCTTCTTTCTTTTCAATAGTACATTATCTAGTCATTTCTGACCCAGGAACAAACAAAGTAGGGTATAGACAGCTCACTTCTACTTGATCAAAGTTAGGCTGGGATATAAGGAGTCTTCAAGAACGGAATGAATGATAAAAATCGATGGGGGAGGGTGGAGAGCTCCAGGTAGCACAGAACTTGAAGAAATAGATACAGGAGAGGACACGCTAAGAGAGGGAACACTGCCCAGGTTCTCACAGATCAGAGAGGCTGCCAACAGAAAGTCAGAAGAAAGAAAGTGGACAATCTTATGCAAGAACCATCCATAGGGAGTTTTTTTTTTTAATCTATTGTATATCTAAAAAAGAAAATTAGAGTCTACTGTGGTGAATGAACCTTGCCATGCCACTGAGTAACCATTCTCGATGGATCTTTTCCAATCATGCTCACAGGTTAATGAGTATTTGTATTTCATTTCAAAACTTTGTGAAGAAACTTCTGACAGTAATAAGGATCCAAACAACCAACAGATTAGACATGGAGCTTTCTGTTTGCCCTTTCTACTCCTAATTAAACGTCCAGTTTATTCTTCATGACTGCTATTCCCAGTGTATGACCCATACAACTGCAAAACTCACTCCTTGTGGTACAAACTGGCAAGGACCTCACATAACTAGGTGTGACCAGAGTAGCAAGGTAGACTAGAAAGTAACCTCCACTGCCTTATCTTGGGTTATGTATTTCCTTTAACAAAACATGATGCTACTGACCTACCACTCATCACTGGGATGTATTTTCCAGTGAGACTAAGATATTTATGCTTACCCAACCATACATGCTACTACTCAATCTTTCCCAGGGACCAATCTGCCCCTGGTGAAAGGTTCAGCCTGTGGCCACAGGAGAGGATCAAGAATGACAATGAAACTAGGGATTGAATCCATGACTTGGTTTCATTGACTCTATGAACTAGACGGCTGCCCATCAGTCAGAAAGAGTATGGGTTAGGGTGAGACAAAGGATAATTCCACCAACTTATTATAAATGGCTAGAGGCTATTTACTGGTAAATTACTAAGTGAATTACCAAGGGTTACTAAGTGTGTTATTAATAAACTAAACTTAGTATATTGCCAAAATTTACTATGAATTTATTCTACATTCTCTTAAGATGGCTTAGTGCCAGGCAACACTTACCAATGTTAAAAACAAACAAACAACAACAAAGAAAAACCTCCCACCAGGCATACCCCACAAAGAAACAGAATTTCTGTAAATTTTTAGAAAGGGTATTTAGGGAGGACCCTCACCACTGCAGATTTGAGCTGGTGAGGTTTTTAATTACTGTTAATTTTCCTTTTTAATGATAAATGCTCTGAGTTTAGCATCTTCATTATAAATTTAGTTTGTTGTGGGTTGTTTGATTAATAATAACAACTACTGTTTGAGTGTTTTTTTTAGTCCAGGCCCTATGCTGAGACTGTACATCCTCATTTATTGCTCTTAAGACCCCTTTGAGGCAGGTAATTAGTATTGTACTCATTTTACAATTGATGAAACTAAGGCACAGAGAGGTTAGATAACTTGCCTGACATCACACAGCTGGAAACCACAGAGCCAGAATTTGAACTCAAGGATCTCTACTCTAGATTGGGGGTCAGCAAACTTTTTCTGTAAAGGGTCAGTTGGTAAGTATCTTAGGGTTTGTAGGCCATATGGTCTCTACTCAGCTGTGCTATTGTAGCCCCAAAGCAGCCACAGACACTAGGTAAACAAATGGGCATGGCTGTGTTGTAGAAAAACTTATATATTTATAATAACAGGTAGCATGCAGGATTTGGCCTACAGGCCATAGTTTGTTGACCCTTGCTTTAGAGCCCTCACTGTTAACCACTATACCATTAACATATGCCTTCTGAGCTTCCATTGAAGCACATATGAGATTAGGAGACTAAAATATTCTAATAGCTATACTGACACACTCAGAGACATTGCAATTCAAATATTAATCATTCACGCCCTTATTGATAAAGATGTAAGATATATGCTTGTACATTCATTGGAGATGTGAGAAAATTTTGTTTGCTTTTTTTTAATTGCAACATATGATCAAGATGAGCATAATAAGATTATTTGATTACGTCCATGGTCTAGGTTGTAACGATCTATGATGTAAAAATCTATACATAAGCTTATCATTCGATTTTAAAGTAAACATATGATCCACATATTTTGAACCCAATTGCTTTATATATTCTAGCTGGAGTACATGAAGTAGGGAGGTCAAAGGACCTTTTGAGCTACCTATAATGGCTACAGTCCAAAAATGTTTGAGAGTCAGCACTCTAAAGGACTGAGCTAGGGAAGCTTCTGAGCCCCGAACACGTCTGGGAGGAGATCCCAAATGGGAACAGTAAGGCATGAGGGCATTTCGTCCCATTCAGCAGCAGTCTAACTCAGTGGTTCCTGTGAACCACTGAACTGAACTGTGTCCCTCCCCAAATTCATATGCTCCAATGTGACTATATTTGGAGACAGAGCCTTTAAGGAGGTCGTAAAGTTAAATGAGGTCATAAAGGTGGGGCGCTAATCTGATAGGCCTGGTGTCCTCATAAGAAGAGTCGCCAGAGTTCGCCCTCTCTGCGTGTGACAAAGAAAAGGCCACACACAGTGAGAAGGCAGCTGTCTACAAGTCAGGAAGAGGGCTCTCATCAGAAACCAATCCTGCTGGCACCTTGATCATGGATTTCCAGCCTCCAGAACTGTGAGAAAAGAAGTGTTCATTGTTTAAGCCACCCAGTCTGTGGTTTTTCATTATGGCGGCCCAAGCAGACTAATACAGTTCCCAACTTTATAATGTAAAAAAAATCATATTAACTTCTGCAAGGTATTAATTGGTTGAATATTCACTATCTGTTGACTGAGGTTATATATAAATACATATATACACACAATTTGATACAGTGAGTTCAGTAGTGCCTGTTACTAATCAGAACAGTATATAAAAGTCTTTGGTAAAAAAGTTGTATGTACATTTGGGAGATATTATTTTATTCAGTCTGCAGATATGTTTTCATAGTCAACCCTCTACAATCAGTAACCCCGTTGACCCCCTGGCATCTTTGGTCTTTGGGGTAGGAAGCATCTATTCCCAGACCCTTTTAACTCTGGCTAAATTTGCACTACCCTTAGCTCAGTCTCCCTCCCTCACAGGCCCTCTGACTGAGGGCACGGCACACACAGAATGACATGTGTCAGTTAGTTTGAGAAAATGATCTAGTTGCAGGGATCCCAAGAGCCAGGTCAGATTTTAGGCCAGGGAAGAATCGTGGCAGCAATCGGATTGAAAGCTGACCTGTTGCTATGTAACTTATCACATCAGTGTTATTTGCCTGAAGCTCAATGAGAAACTACAACATCTTCATCTTACATCTCTTGGTCTATCCCTTGTGGCATTTATCATTGTAAGACCTTAATTAATACCGTTAAACAGAAGAAGGGTCTAGACCAAGGGTTTCCGAACCCCAGTATTACCCCCAGTATTCCGAACCCCAGTATTACCCAAGGAGATTTTAAAACTATGGGTACCCAACCCCATCCTGAGCATCTCTGAGGGGTGGGGATCTGAGGACCTCAAGTTTACTATCCTCCCCCTGGCAATTCTGCTGCAGCTGTCTTGGCACCATTTCTCAGATTTGCATTCAACAGCTGTATTAAATAAATAGAACCAATAGCCTCAATTAATGGCCACCCATATCCTTGCCCTTTGCCCTGTAACTTTGCAATACGCTGTCACTCTGAGCTTGCCCAAGTGACTTGTTCTGACCAACAGAATCTTAGCAAACTTGATGCAAGCAAGTGTTCTAGCAACTTAACGCATAGAAAAGTGTTTGCTTGCATGTTTCTTTCTTCTCTTCAACTCCTGTCACCACAATGAAAATATCCTAGGCTAGCCTGCTGGAATGATATGAGAAGCACATGGAATGAAGCTGAGTCATCCCAGCCAAGGCTAGGCTAGACATGCCATCCCACAGCCTACTCATCACTGCAGATGCATAAGAAAGCCCAGCCAAGATCAATCATGACCAGCCCAGATCATCAGAATCACCCAGTGAACTGTAGACATGGGGGAAATAATAAATGGTTATTACATTAAGCACTAAGGACTGGAGTGGTGTGTTCCACAACGCAGCTGCATTGCACTAGCAATCAGGCGAACAGAGCATCTAAAGGTTGGGCATTGATGGTGCCAGAGAATCTTGCAGAACTTTTCCATTTATATTCTGTAGGATGGTACTAAAAAGAAGAAAGGGGATTTTCCAAGGTCAGGTGTCTGGGAAATGCTAAGTTAAAGTTTAGTTCACTGGTTTCTTTGCTGCAGAATTGCAAAGCCTTTCATATGAGTCATGATAAATCTTCCAAAGGAAGAGCTTATAAGCAATGTTTCCCAAACTTACTTGACCAAAGAACTTCCCCTATCCCCCAACCCACGCTGAGCATCATACAAAATGAATATCCCATAAAACACACTCGGGATATGATTTAAGAGGAATTGGTCTTTGTCTTGCTTCAGTGTTGTTTCAGAGGGTAGAACTGCACTTAAGCCATGACAGTTACATGGAGCAGGATGGGAACTAAATAAATTCAAGCAAGGGCTTGTCAACCATAAGAGTTATCCAAAGATGGACTTGCCTGCCTTATGAAGCAGTGGCTCAAAACCCCAGGACTGAAAGCATTCAAAGAGAGGCAAACGAGGTGTAGCAAATTTGTGTGACTACTAGTTACCTTCATTAAGATTCTTATTCAATAACATGCTAAAAAATTCAGATTACTTCTTTTAGTTAAAAGTAGTAAGATAGGGCTTCCCTGGTGGCGCAGTGGTTGAGAGTCCGCTTAGCGATGCAGGGGACGTGGGTTCGTGCCCCGGTCCGGGAAGATCCCACATGCCGCGGAGCTGCTCGGCCCGTGAGCCATGGCCGCTGAGCCTGCACGTCTGGAGCCTGTGCTCCGCAACGGGAGAGGCCACAACAGTGAGAGGCCCGCGTAACGCAAAAAAAAAAAAAAAAAAAAAAAAGAAGTAGTAAGATAGTTCATTTTATGTGTCAACTTGGCTAGGCTATGATGCCCAGTTGTTTGGTCAAATACTGGCCTAGGTGCTGCTGAGAAGGTATTTCACAGATGTGATGAACGTCTACAATAAGCAGTCTTTAAGTAAAGCAGATTACTCTCTGTCATGTGAGTGGGTCTCATTCAATCAGTGGAGGGCCTTAGGAGCAAAGACTGAAGTTTCCTATAAGAGAGAAATTCTGCTTCAAGACTGCAACATAGAAACCCTGTCTCAGTTTCCAGCCTGCTGGTCTGCCCTGCTGATTTTGGATTTGCAAGCCCCATAATCACATGAGCCAATGCCTTAGAATCAATCAATCTCTTTTCTCTCTCTCCTCTCTCCTCTTATCTTTGTCTCTCTCTCTCCCCTTCTGTTTCTTTGGAGAACCCTGACTAAATACAAGCAGATATCAAACATCATTTATATTTTATCACAACCCTAGATTAAAAATAGCCTCTCAAAGTTCTACTCTGACGGCTTCCTAACACTTGCCTTGAGCAAATCAAAGTGTTAGGTTTCCCAGATTTCTCTCTTGGTTCTTCTGAGGACTCTGGGTAGTCAGCTGAGAACTAGACTCATAATTGCATTATAGTGATAGCCAGAGGGTGACATTTCTAATATTCCCTTTTTATAGGGACAGATTTTATGAGTCACGTTGGGTGGCATAGTCATTTTGCAGCTGTGTAGTGTTTGTGAGGAACTGACAGTCCCTTTTGATCCACAGTGACCCAACTTGGCAGGGCCCCAGCACCTATTTATGGCCTGAAATACAGGGGAAGAGGTCACAGGAGGTGGTTCTCTCTTCTGGAATTGAGTCAGACAGATGGTAACACTCCAAGTCAGAATTAACACAAAGTCTGATTTACTGCATCATGTTCTCTGAATGACTTCCTGGGAGCCTAACTGGACTACTACAAATCCCGGGTTGATATCTAACACTTAGTCATTTAGAAAAAGAAAGAAAAGAACTGGAGAAGGTCAATAAAAGACAGGACTTTAAAATAGGAGAAATAAGTAAGAAAGAGACCAAGTGTAGTCCAGTGACTGTCGGGACACAGAGCTGGAACAACCAGCCTGTGAGATTAGGTGCCCTGTTCAAATATTCATCATAAGACTTCCCACACTGTAGCAATAGCCAGCCATAACCGCTCCTTGAGGACAAATCCTTGTGCCAATCCATCTTGTATTTCCTGTACCTAGTTCACTTCCTGGTACATAGCAGGAACTTTAAAAATACTCACTGAGTGAATGAGCTAGTAGGGACATAAAGCACTTCACATCCACAGAGCTAGAGTATCCAGGATTATTTCTCATCCCATCACTACGCTTAGCAGCCCAGCATGATCCCACACCTGAGAATATTTCTTTTCTAAGCTAGCCCTGATACGTATGTGCAGTTGTTGAGTACTTAAAATCTCTAGGGCTAGAGTCCTTTTACTTTGTGTATTGTGTCATTTTGCTAGGGGTGCCATCACAAAGCACTACAGACCAGGTAACTTAATCAACAGAGATGTATTTCCTGGAGGCTAAAAGTCCTGGAGGCTAAAAGTCTGAGGTCAAGGTGTTGGCAGGGTTGATTTCTTCTGAGGCCTCTCAGGCTTACAAGAGAAATGGCTGTCTTCTCCCTGTGTCTTCACATGGTTTTTCCTCTGGGCCTGTCTGCTTCCTAATCTTCTCTTCTTATAAGGATACCAGTCATGTTGGTTTAGGGCCCAACCCAATAACCAAACTTAACTTAATTACCTCTTTAAAGACCCTATCTCCAAATATAGTTACATTCTGAGGTACTGGGGGTTAGGACTTCAACATATGAATTTGGGGGGGACACAAATACAGGCTTACCTCAGAGATATTGTGGGTTTGGTTCCAGACCACAACAATAAAGCAAATATCCCAACAAAGTGGGTCACACGAATTTTTTGGTTTTCCAGTGCTTATAAAAGTTATGTTTACACTATAGTATATTCAGTGTGCAATAACAGCATTATGTCTAAAAACTGTAATGTACTTATCTTAATTAAAAAATATTTTCTTGCTAAAAAATGCTAACCATCATATGAGCCTTCAGCAAGTCCTAATCTTTTTGCTGGTGGAGGTTCTTGCCTCGATGTTGATGGCTGCTGACTGGTCAGGGTGATGGTTCCTGAAGGTTGGGATGGCTGTGGCAATTTCTTAAAATAAGACGACAATGAAGTTTGCTGCATGGACTGACTCATTCTTTCATGAAAGGTCTCTCTGCAGCATGCAAGGCTGTTTGACAGCATTTTACCCACAGTAGAACTTCTTTCAAAACTGGAGTCAATCCTCTCAAAACTTGCCACTGCTTTATCAACTAATTTTATGTACTATTCTAAATCCTTTGATGTAAGCTGGGAAGAAGTGAGAGAGTGGCATGGACATATACACACTACCAAATGTAAAATAGATAGCTAGTGGGAAGCAGCCGCATAGCACAGGGAGATCAGCTCCGTGCTTTGTGACCACCCAGAGGGGTGAGATAGGGAGGGTGGGAGGGAGACACAAGAGGGAGGGGATATGGGGATATATGTATACGTATAGCTGATTCACTTTGTTATACAGCAGAGGCTAACACAACATTGTAAAGCAATTATACTCCAATAAAGATGTTAAAGATAAATAAATAAATCCTTTGTTGTCATTACAACAATCTTCATAACATCTTCACCAGGAGTAGATTCCATCTCAAGAAACCACTTTTTTATTCATCCTTAAGAAGCAACTCTTCATCCATTAAAGTTTTACCATGAGATTGCAGCAATTCAGCCACATCTTCAGGCTCCACTTCTAGTTCTCTTGCTGTTTCCACCCTATCTGCAGCTACTTCCTCCACTGAAGTCTCCAACCCCTCCAAGTCATCCATGAAGGTTAAAATCAACTTCTCCCAAACTCCTGTTAATGTTGATATTTGGACCTCTTCCCATGAATCACAAATGTTCTTAATGGTATCTAGAATGGTGTATCCTTTCCAGAAGGTTTTCAGTTGAGTTTGCCCAGATCCATCAGAGAAATCACTGTCTATGGCAGCCATAGCCTTACGAAACATATTTCTTAAATAAGAAGACTTGAAAGTCTAAATGACTCCTCGATGATTAGGCTGCAGAATAAATGTTGTGCTAGCAGGCATGAGAATAACACTAATCTTGTTGTATATCTCCATCAGAGCTCTTGGATGAGCAGGTGCATTGTCAATGAGCAGTAATATCTTGAAAGCAATCTTTTTTTTCTGAGCAGTAGGTCTCAAGAGTGGGCTTAAACCATGTTGTAAACAGAGGTGCTGTCTACCAGGTTTTTTTGTTCCATTTATAGGGCACAGGCAGAGTAGATTCAGCATAATTTTTAGGGGTCATAGGATTTTTTGAATGATAAATGAGCATTGGCTTCAACTTCAAGTCACCAGCTGCATTAGCCCCTAACAAGAGAGTCAGTCGGTCCTTGAAACTTTGAAGCCAGGCATTGACTTCTCCTCTCTAGCTATGAAAGTCCTAGATGGCATCTTCTTCCAATGTAATGCTGTTTCATCTAGAAAATCTATTGTTTAGTGTAGCCGCCTTCATGAATTATCTTAGCTAGATCTTCTGGATGACTTCCTGCAGCTTCTAAGACATCAGCACTTGCTGCTTCACTTGGCACTTTTATGTTATGGAAACGGCTTTTTCCTTAAACAGGTCTGATCTTCTAGTCAGATCACTGAAGTTGTCTCCATAACAGCAATAAGGCTGCTTCACTTTTTTTTTTTTTTAATCATTTATGTCTTCACTGGAGTAGCACTTTTAATTTCCTTCAAGAACTTTTCCTTTGCATTCACAGCTTGGCTAACTTTTTGGCACAAGAGGGCTAGACTTCAGCCTATCTCAACTTTCCACATGCTTTTCTCACTAAGCTTAATCATCTCTAACTTTTAAAGTGAGAGACATGAGACTCCTTCTTACACATGAACACTTACAGGCCATTGTAGTGTTATTAACTGGCTTAATTTCAACATTGTTGTGTCTCTGAGAATAGGGAGGCACGAGGAGAGAGAAGAGATGGGAGAATACCAGTCGATGGAACAGTCAGAACACTCACAATATTTATCAGTTTAATTCCCTGTCTTAGACGAACATGGCTCATGGCACCCCAAAACAATTACAACTGTAACATTTAAGGTCACTGATCACAGATCATCATAACAAATATAATAATAATGAAACAGTTTGAAATATTGCAAGAATTACCAGAATGTGACACAGAGACATGAAGTGAGCAAATGTTGTTGGAAAAATGGTGTTTACAAACTTAATCATCACAGGGTTGCCACAAACCTTCAATTTGTAAAAATGCAGTATCTGCAAAGTGCAACAAAGCAAGGTATGCCTGTATATATGTGTACACACATATGCAAACACACAAGATATACATAATATGTATGCAAATATTTTCACTGCTTTAAGATCAGGAAGGAAGGGTCTCTCCATCCATTATATCTTAGTATCATCTCTCTCATTGCACAGACACCTCATTAAGTGTGAAGGGAGATGAACTGCATGGTATGCTCTCTGTATCTTTCCTCTAACTGATCATTAAATCATTAAACCTTCAGACTAATCAGTTTCTTTTTCATTTATCTCAATTTTTATGTTCCCTTTTATAATTCTTGAAAGCTGAAGGAAATAGGAGCACAAGAGTCTCGAAGTGACCCACAGTGAAGTCACTACATCCTGAGCTTCCTGAGAACTGTCTGGCCTTGTGTCTGTGTGTCACAGCATATAACACATTACCTAGTGTATAATAGGTGTTCTAAAAATATATGGTTAAAATGATGTTTGTAGGAAAAAGGACCTCTTGCTAGGTTCCTGTTTTCAAGTTCCAGAGTCACACTTGCCCCCTAAGCAGTATTCCCACATGCTGACTCATGCTGAGCCCATTGCATCTTACTTTTTCAAAAACATATTTATGTAGAGTTACTTATTTCCCATAGTTTCAGCAGACTTGTGTTGGCAGCTGTTAAAGTTAAAAGAGGGGCTAGAAGACTTTAGAATTTTATCTACACATAAACAAAAACCAAATGGCATCAACCTCAGACAGTCAGCATTGTCCATTCAGAGACGAACCCCACTGACACACAGACCAGCAGCCAGCCATGGAGCCCATTTGGCTTCCAGTTGCTGGGGCAATGTGGTTGACAGGTGCTCCTGACCTTGCCCTTGCCCTGGCCCATGAGGTGGCATCAAGAGGCAAGTGTGGGCACTTGGTTAGTCTCTAGAGTCCTCCTTGTCTAACGCCAGACATTCCTACAATGGGGCAGTAGTCCATCGATAAAGAAGACCTGATTGCTGAAAATCCTGGAAATGTCACATCTAACATTCTGTATCTTGGACCTGTAGCTGGTTATGTGACTCCGATCCCTGAATGAACGATTCTGATCTGGTTAACCTCCTGTCTTCCGGCTCTGGATTCAGTCTGTATATACTCTAGGTCCTGTTATTGTTATCTATCTGGGAAAGGGTGAGGAAGTAAGTAATAACTACCACAATACAATGTCCAATCATTAAGTTTCTGACCTGTTAATTCAGAACAGAATGTCAAGAAAACAGAAAACTAAACTCCACATTCTCCATGATGAGACTGAGGAGTCCTGATTGATAGATATGTGGATGGGCCACAATTTAGCTTCTTGAGAAATTTCATCATCAGCTGTAAAATCAGCAATAACCTAATGATTCTGTGCTGCCACTGAACACCAATGGCCAGGTCCTGGAAGGCCACCTCCCAGCACTCACTGACATTGCCCTACAGCTCCACATCCTAGATGGTGGTTAAAAGTGTGCTGCACAAGGAGATCAACTCAATGCTTTGTGACCACCTAGAGGGGTGGGGTAGGGAGGGTGGGAGGGAGGCTCAAGAGGGAGGGGATATGGGGATATATGTATATGTATAGCTGATTCACTTTGTTGTACAGTAGAAACTTACACACCATTGTAAAGCAATTATACTCCAATAAAGATGTGGGAAAAAAAGAAATAAATAAACAATAAATGCTTAAAAAAAAAAAAGTGTGCTGCACTGGACACTGAACACCAGGTCATGAGGACCAAAATTCAAAACTCAGCTCTGTGGTATCTACATTCTCTAAGCAAGTTAGTAGGCCTGCTTTTTCAGTTTCTTTACAAAATCAGATCACAGGCACCTAACCCCTAAACGAAGTGCTGTGAGGATTCAATTAGATAACGAATCATTCTATCAATTAGCCAACAAATATTTACTGAAGGCACACTAGTTGCCAGACACTGCTCTAGGAACTGGGGATATAGCTGTGAACCAACTCTAGTGGGGATTATGTTTTAGTGGAGGGAGTTGAACCAAAAAATCAATAAGCAAATAAATGAGCAGGGCAAGGAGAGACACAGAGTAATACAGCATAGGGTGGGAGGCTCTTATTTTAGATAGGGTGGTCAGGGTGGGCTTCTCCAATGACAGAACATATGCACAGCACTCTGAATGAAGTGAGGGACCTAGACATGCACATATCAGGGGAAAAAACAGGCCCACCCACTGCACGCTCCCCGCCCCCCCGCAAGGGTACAGCAAGGGCAGAAGGCTCGAAGCAGGACCATGCTTTAGCATGTCGAAAGAAGCATTTGGAGGCCAGCGTAAGTGAAGAGGGTGAGCAAGGGGGAGATGTTAGAAGATGAGGTCAAGAAGGTGCCCTTACACCAGGTAGGGCCTTGTATCCAGTCAATGAACATTTGGATTTTATTCTCTCATAGGAGGCAGTTGGATGATTTGAGCAGAAGAGTGATATGAGTCTATCTGTATGTGGCTGCTGTGTTGAAAAAGCCCAGCAGACAAGACTGGAAGAAGGGAGACTGGTTAGGAGACCATGGCAGTGTCTAGGTGAATAAGAGTGGAGGCCTGGGCTAGACTGACAGCAGTGGAAGTAGGAGAAGTAGAATCAGGATATATTTTTTACGTGGAGCCACTAGGCTTTGCTAATAGATTAGACGTGGGTAGCAGCTAAAGCCCTTGGTACATAGTGTTATTCAGTACCTGTTGATTTGGGGGTACTACACTGAGGCATCCTCCTCAAGAACACAGATCTAAAAGAATAAGACTATACCCAGGCATAAACTCTAAAATCAGGACATAATGGCTCATAACCAAGATCTGCAGTGTCACCTTAACAAGACAGCCCAGTACCACTGCCAGCAAGATAAGACCAGACCTCAAAGATTTTAATATAGCTAAAGAGGGGTGTATCAGCCAAATGGGGGTTTTTATATATGAAAACATATATAAAAAGAGAATTATAGAGGCAGAAGCCGACTATACCTTTCCAAACATTATCCAGAGTATGGGGAGGCTTTGCCAAGCAATGTCAATTATTACGGTCCCATTGGCAAGGCCATCTCTAGTGTAGGGATTGATATAGGGAATTGCAGCCAATGGTCTTCGAGTACCCTCGACTTTTGGCAAGATAAGCCTCACTGCGGGGATGGATGCCGATTGGTTGGTAAGTATGACAGGCAGCAAAAAGGGAAATCTGGCCACTGCAATCACAATAGGGTCCAGAGAAAGGCTACTAACAGGAGAGAAGGCGCTAAGACAAAAGGCAGACACGTCAGGAAATCATTGTTCCTTGGCCCAGGTGGAAGAACTGTGGTCAAACATAAGTTTTCTCTTCTATCGTACCCCTGATCTCTACTACCACCTTTAAATTAAAGGGCAATGAGATTGGTCATGCATAGACATGCTTGGATAAAAGAGCACTGTGATAAATTTTTTCTACCTTGGTGCTAAGTAGTGAAGAACCTGATGGATTGTTTTCAACAGCTGAAATATCAACACTAAATTTTGTTAGCTCTTGCATAATTCAGTTTAAAAGAAAATTGTTCTTTGGAAATGGTATCCTACTGACTGACCCTAAAAAATACTTATTGTTTATTAATGCATGAGATTTATCAGATTTCAGAAAACCAACCATTCCACATAAATGGATGTTTCACAGGATTGATTGCAACCTGCAGACACACCAATAGTTTAAGTACGTTGACAATAATTCTAAAATAGATTACATTCTTTTCAGTGCCCTCTTAAACAGAGGGCATTGAAGATATTTCATCCTTTTTTTTAATGAATCAGACTCATTATTATGAACATGAGTAATCATGGTGCCCTCAGGAACCACTCACCTCCACAGAGCAACATGTTCCTGAACTAAATGGTCCCTTTTAACAATAAAATGTTACAGTAGTTTTTCTTTGATCCCTCCCTATCAAGGGATTACTTTCTCTTTTGGCTGCTGCTGGTATATCTGACTTTTGCAGAGTGCTATGGACTGAATTTTGTCCCCCTAAAATTCATATGTTGAAATCCTAACCCCCAATGTGATGGTATTTGAACATGGGGTCTTTGAGAGGTAAGTAGGTTTAGATGAGGTCATGAGGATGGGACCCTCATGATGGGATTAGTGTCCTTAAAAGAAAAGACACCAGGGAGTTTGCTCTCTCTCTCTCCTCACACACGTGCTCTGAGGAAAGGCCACGTGAGAAGCTGACTGTCTGCAAGCCAGGAAGAGGACTAGGAAAAATAGGACTACACCTTGATCTTGTTCTTCCAAGCTTCCAGAACTGGGAGAAATAAGTGTCTTGTTTAAGCCACCCCATCTATGGTATTTTATTATGGCAGTTCGAACTGACTACAACACAGGGCAACCACGTTTCCATTTCCGAGTCACTACTTCTAATCTGCTATGAACCACTTGCCCAAATTTTGCTTAAAACAGAAGTTTGAATGTGATCCATGGAGGCTATTCCATTTATTTTGACTGCCTCAAGTGTCTTCATTATCTCCTTTCAAGTTCCAAGTTAAATCTTGGCATTCAGAAGTTTGGTATTTACATTTATTTTCTAGGCTTCTAAAAGCTGAAAACTGGTTAATAAAATTAAAAATCTGTACAGACCATAATTTGTTTGTTTGTTTTAAGGAAGGGAGAAAGTGTCCAATTGTCTCTCAGGTCTGAGTTAAGAGAAGATTCTTTTTTTTTTTTTTTTTTTTTTTGTTGCTGTACGTGGGCCTCTCACTGTTGTGGCGTCTCCCGTTGCGGAGCACAGGCTCCGGACGCGCAGGCTCAGCGGCCATGGCTCACGGGCCCAGCCGCTCCGCGGCATGTGGGATCTTCCCAGACCGGGGCACGAACGCACGTCCCCTGCATCGGCAGGCGGACTCTCAACCACTGCGCCACCAGGGAAGCCCTAAGAGAAGATTCTTAAAGTCCTCTTAAGTTCAGAGTAAGCGTTCTTTTTGAGAAATCATGATGATATTCTTCCTGACTTTTAGCATTTTTGGTGTGATGGCTGAAAGATTCGGCAAGGGTGGGAGTGAGGTGGAGGAACAAATATAAAATGTGTATGCTAGAATTTATTTTGTCTTCGGGGATATAGTTAAGATGGTATTTTTAGACATTCGGGAGTTTGGGAGTATTGGGGGCAAGGGAGGACTGTTGCTAATGAAACTTCTGGAATAATAGAAGTAATTAGTATGCAGTTCATGTCAAACATATTATAACTGTGGTTGGGTGACAAGATAAGCACAAACTGCAAAAGACTATTATTCTGAGAGTAAATAATGTGACTTCTGACCAGTTTTAGCATTTGTTCTGGATAGGGGGAACTATTAGTTTGCAGTAGGGGTTGGGGGGAGGCTCCCTTGAGCTGGGTTTTTTTTTTTCTGATTTTTAGTAGGTGGCTTAATAATGATTGGTGAAGATGCTTAACAGAATGGGGTCAAGGAACACCTGATGAGGACCCTGCTTGGGAGATAAAATTTTAAGACTGTCAATTGCTAATAAGGCCCCAGAGAGGAAAAAAATGTCCTTTGCAAATAATGACTTGTTCTTTCATGTACATTTTATGCTGTGTATATATTATGAGGACTCCAGGATATAAGAGAGGGAAGGAGATAGAATTTAGTTATAACAGGAACACTGACTTATTTCAACGTCCACCTTTGGAGCAGAGCCCAGCGCACTGTGTGAGCAATACGTACACTGAATGCAAATATTCTGTAAGTCGGTTTTAGGAGTGGCCATTGAAAAATGAAAACTAAAAAAAGCAAGCAAGAAAATTATGTGATTCTCCCTTGTCTGTTTTATAAGCACAAGTTCCTATGTAGAAGTACCATTAGGTACCTACGATCTCTCCCCCAGCAAATTTTCTAACCTGGCCAAGCACAATAGCTTAGACATAGTGGGGCAGCTCAAATGTTCGTGCAAGAAATAGCTACATTTGTAAGAGTTTACTAAGCACTTTCATCTAAATTATTACAACAGTCTCCTACGAGATTGCAATACTCTTAATAATTTGTAGATAAGGAAGGCGAAACTCAAGAAGTTAAATGCTTTCCCCGAGATCAAATAGCCAAGGAAGATCCAAGAGGGGTCTCCAAATTAGATCTGACTCCAAATTCAATGCTCTTTCCACTGACTGCCCAGAAACAATATACACCAAACTAGAGGAATGTTCATCCCCCAGCACTGGGCTTGACCACAGCCTGGCAACATGATAAAAATGAGCTCCAGAGTAACAATCCACATACAAATAATTGGTTTCACACAACACCTTCTATCCCCCAACTTATTTCAAATGCCTCAGTGCACCCAAAAGTAGAGTCACATCCTGGCTTAGAAAGAGCATTTCATCATGCACCCATCATGAACTCTTATTCACTGGAAAACTACATATCTGCTCAAGAGTTCTTTGACTACCACTCATCACTCAGTTTTCAATCGGTTGTCTGTTGGTAGCATCTGAAATGACAGAACTTGTTTGCAGTGAATGACAGGGTCATTTCCAGTGAAGCTCAAGTTTATGAACTAGTAAGACCAAATGTGTAAAGTGAGATTGAAAATGCCATCACAGGGACTTCCCTGGTGACACAGTGGATAAGAATCCACCTGCCAATGAAGGGGACACAGGTTCGATCCCTGGTCCAGGAAGATCCCACATGCCACAGAGCAACTAAGCCCGTGCGCCACAACTACCGAGCCTGAGCTCTAGAGCCCGCGAGCCACAACTCCTGAAGCCTGCGCGCCTAGAGCCCATGCTCCACAACAAGAGAAGCCACTGCAATGAGAAGCCCACACACCACAACAAAGAGTAGCCCCCGCTCGCTGCAACTAGAGAAAGCCCACGTGCAGCAACAAAGACCCGACGCAGCCAAAAATAAATAAAATTAAATCTTAAAAAAAAAGAAAATGCCGTCACATCGGTTTTAAAGGTTTTTCAAAGTTTAAAGATTTTTCAAAGCATGCACAAGAATCACCAAGTTACTCATATATGTCATTAGTTTGAATGGAAAATAATTTCAAAAGCTACTTTTCCATGCAGATTTTGATCTAGAGTTTTGTTTTCCAGAAACTTCTTATTTCAGCTCCACCTGGAGAGTTTTCTATTCTATTCTACCACACAATCCGACTTACCTCCACCAAAAGGTCCTGAGGATTCCAGGGGTCTCTCCCTTCCTTGAGTTGCTTTGGCCTTCTTGTGTAAATCCATCAAGGCTGACAACACATGGTCATCTGTCATTTCTTCATATACAGACGTCTTTTGTTTCTTGTCAAGACTGTACCTTTCCTGAGGATAAGTACTGCATATTACACGTTTCGTACTGTAACAAAACCCTATAGACAGATAAAGTAACTGCACTAGGTCTTTAAAATAGGGGGTATTATTATATGGTGGGAATTTGGAGGTAAATTTAGAGGTATCACTGATTACACAGTGATAGAAGGGTTGAGAAGCCAAAAAGAGTAAGGCAACCCACAGGTTAGCAACTGTAGGAATACTCTACCGTTTTTAGGGGTGGGGGAAACAATGGGAGGAGGTATGTTACCACAACCCAGAAGCCAGAGCCTTTCAGTAAGAGCTAGACCATGAAGGAGACCCAGCTACTGCCAGAGACACCAAAGGAAGCAAAAATAGAGGTAAGAATACCCTGAAATCTCTGCCCTGCTCTCATCCTCCAGTTTTCTACCAGGGCCTTCTTTGGGTACACCTACTTGGAAGCCAAAGAGTCAGAGAGCCTGTATTGTGACACAAATCAGAATGAGAAAAGGACCCGAGAGTAAACAAACAGTTTACAGAAACAGTGATTAATAAATTCTTACTGGTAGATATAGAAATCTATTAATCCATAAGCAATCATTGTATATTACAATTCAAGTTTCCCTTTAAAAATGATTAGTAAAAAAGACTGTAGGATGAGAGACTGTTTAAGATGTGTAGAATAGGCTTTTGCTTCTAGTAATGGAAGACCAGCAGATCTGGACCAATCTTCTTTCTGAGGATTACTAATGTACACACACACACACACACACACACACACACATTCATAATATACATATATTTATTCTGCTTGAAAGCACTGGACAGTTAATGAGATAGTAAAGATCTAATGTTTGGGTTTTTCTTCTGACAGAATTTACCAATTCAGGAAGAGGCAGCCAAAGGGCTACGCAGCACTTTTAGCAGTTTCATGGAGATAAAATCACAAATGTTGTAGTATTGGACTTGGTAAGAGAGCCTAGGTCACCCTAACAGAGTGACCCAAAGGAGACTGGTTCTTGCAGAAGTTTCAGCTCAGCTTCGAATCATCTTTGTCCCTGAAATTGGATTAAGATGATTCCAGATTCAAGAGCTGCCAGGCATGTAGCAGAAGAAAACATAAATCTTCCCTACAGAAAGAAATTATCCTACACATCAAATGATTTCTACAAATAATTTTTCAATACAGTTTCTGAAACCCAAAGAAATAATAGCAAGAAGACAAGAAAAAGAGACATAGAGCCAACAGACAATGGAAACAGACCCACAGTGGATCCAGATATTAGATTTATCAGGCATGAACTTTAAGATAACTATGGTTGCTAAATGTTGATAATTGTTGAAACTGGGTAATGGATTCTTGTGGGTTCTCATACATTTTCCTCTACTTCAGTATAGATTGTGAATTTTTCATGACAAAAAGAAAAAAGTCTATGAATCAGTCCAAAGAGAATCTTAGTTGGCTCTTTTGATATCACCACATCAATAACACACTGAATAGCATTTTCTAGGGAAACATCACATCATCTTTCTGACATTCATCAAAGTATGGTATGTCATGAATAGCAACGAAATATAGAAAGCATAAAAACAAAACTATGCTTACTCTTTCAAGGAGTTAAAAGACCAGATTATGAATTCAGCACAGAATAGAATTTATTTTTAAAGGACATTTCAAATTGAAAAAGAACTAAGTAGAAATTCTAGAATCAAAAAATACAATAACAAAAATTAAGACCTCAATGGATCAGTTTAGAGCAATTTATACAGAATTGAAGAGAGACTTAATGAACTAAAATTAGTGAATAAAGTAAGAAAAAAAATACTTAACATACAGAGACAAAAAGTTGGAAAATACAGAGGGTAGAAAAAAATAGTGAGAAGCTCCAACATACTTCAGAATCCTAGAGAGAAAGGAAAGAAAAAAAATGAGTCCAAAATAACACTTTAAGAAATAGTGGCTGAGGGCTTCCCTGGTGGTGCAGTGGTTGAGAGTCCACCTGCCGATGCAGGGGACACAGGTTCGTGCCCTGGTCCGGGAAGATCCCACATGCCGCGGAGCGGCTAGGCCTGTGAGCCATGGCCACTGAGCCTGCGCATCCGGAGCCTGTGCTCCGCAACGGGAGAGGCCTGCGTACTGCAAAAAAAAAAAAAAAAAAAAAAAAATAGTGGCTGAGAATTTTCCAAAATGATGAAAAACAATAAACTGCGGATTCAAGAAGTCCTTTGAACTCCAAATAGGATAAATAACGTAGTCCTCGCCTAGGACTTTACTAGGCAAATCACAGTAAAACTGCTGAAAACCAAAAATAAAGAGAAATTTTAAATGCAGTTAGCATACAAAGAAAATTGCTTTTAAAGAAGCAACGAGACCAACAGCCATCTTCTCAAAACATGAAAATGAATGCCAAATGAAATTTCTTCAAAGTAGTTGCTTTTTGAGAGGCACAAGGAGTGACTGGGAAGAGACACGAGGAGGACTTAAGGGCTGCTCTCAATATTTTACTTCTTGACCTTGGTGTGCTTACATGGATATTTACTTCATGAGTAACCATTGAGCTATATATTTATGTTTTGTGTACTCTTCTGTATGTTTGTAATAGTTCATAATATGTTTACAAAACAGATTGTGGTAAAAAGAACTCTAATTATTAAATAATCATGCAATAACTGTCATGCTGTGCTTAGCTCTATTTGAAAGCAAACTTTATTGTACAATAAAATTTTTGGCTGCAGAAGGAAAATCCTGAATATTTGAGATAAAAAAGTTTTATGAGGCCCAGGTAGGTAACTAAAACCAGCCTATCCTCTTCTTTCTTATTTGTGATCCTGAAGAAGCCTGATTCTAATGACCAAATAAATATGCTAATCACAAACAGCCATAACAATAATATGTTAAATACACTTTCAAAATGCTTAGTTGAAATCTTTGAAAGCCATTTGCCTCCAAATATATACTATATTTAACTATTCACCATCTGCTGCTATTATTATTTGTTTGTCAAATTTTACATTGCAAAATTTAATAAATAAAGGGGCAAGACTAGGTCTTTTACAATTATTTCATCATTAATTGTACTACCTTTGATAACTGACTTTTCTCTATAATAAAATATGTACACTATCAAAATTATAGGATAGAAATGGATTGATGCCATGCATTCTAGAGTAAGCTGCATCCATGCTGCTTCTCATACTCCCCAGCGTTGCCATGAAAACACAAAAAGAAGCTAATTGCAGAGTAAGAGTTTTAATTGACGAGTACCTGACCATTACAGAAGTTTCTACTTCCAGAAGCATCCCAGCTGACATTGTTATAGAGTAACATAACTGAAAAGAGTGGGACTAATTGGAACAATTAATTAAAAATACATAATTAGCTTCCACGGCAGAGATTTTTTTTAGTTCTTATCCTCATCGCTTGAGGCCTGTGAGGATTTTTTAGAGTCTCATCACATGGGGGTTGTCTGTGCTGATAATTAACAAGGAGAGACTGCAAAAGAGGGGGAGAACTCACAGGCCAACCAGGTGATGGAGTCTCTGGCCAGTTTCCTCTGGGATGAGCCAGGAACAGAGCCAAGGCCAGGAGCCGGAATGACAACACAGGGTGGGGTCTAAACGAGAGCCCCAGAAACTGAGAGGTTTAGTTCTCTTGCCAGTTCCTCTGTCGGTATAGAAGCAAGGTAACTACTTACTAACTTGTCTACTTCCTAAGAATGTGGAGAAGACTCAGCAATGACTTCATATTGTCAGGGAAGAACATTGCCCCTTTGCACTTGACCATCACTGCCACCCAGCCTGAGGTTGGGGGACTTCAAGGTTTGGCAGCTGGTTTCTAGAATAAAATCTGATTTCTTTGGTTCCAACTCTGAATGATAAGAAGGAGGCAGAACATCTCTAGAAGGACATGAAGAGTCAAGAAAGGGACATAGTCTCCTCCACTCACATCCTGATCTCACAGGGAACTGTCCTAGCTCTCACCTGAAACATGCAGAGAATATACCAATGAGCCTGGGGTACAGGGTAGACCACAAAAATCCCTTTTATATATTTAAAATCAAGATGTCAGGGTGAAGCTTGCACCCAGTTATCAAGCCACAAAGGAAGCTGAAGGTGAATAAGTAAAAAGGAAAGATTCTTATTAGTAAGAGCCTTCTCTGGGAGGAGGTCACTACATGATCTCACGTGTCCATGTGCAAAGGACCTGCCTGGGTTTTCCTTGGCACCCTTTTCCTGGGCACTCTGCTAGGAAGTAACATTCTACATAGGCTCGCTTCTTTCCATGATCAATCTCTGTTCCAATCAGATGGAGCTAGAATCATGGTGACAGGCTATGTAAAGAGGATGCTCCAGTGAGCAAGTAATATGACTTAGGCTCCAAAGAAAGCTCTTTGTCATAGCTGTTTTCACGGTCCAGTACATGTTACATCTGAAAAAGAAGATGGACTGGGTGATTCTTGGTTACAAATAAACCAGGTCTTTGTCTCAGCAGTTTAGTTCAAGCCCAGAATTGTAAATACCTGTTTTTACATGATACATCCACAGACCTAAGATGACAAGTATAGGGGCAAAATACGGACCAGTTCTATAAATTCCTACACATTTAATAGAAACAAATAGTAAACAGCTAGAAAACAACACAAAACCAATCTAAAAATCACTTAGCTAAAAATTTGAAATAGGTAAAGCTAATGATGATTATATGGAGGAAAAGGTTAAATTTACCTTTATTTTCCCTCTTGATTCAACACTTAGCTACTATAGCAATGACTGGATGTTTGATACATTTCTCTTTAACCTCAAACATACTTGCATTTTCTTTGCCATCCTCTAGTTGAACTCATATAAATCACATCTACTTGTGCTCAGTCAATATGTTCATCATATAGCCAATCAAAAACTTATGATGCTTCAGTGACTGATGAAAAATGCCAAAACATTTTAATTGCTTTATATACCCGTTGCTTCAAGCTCACTCTAACAAAACCAATTAAGGCACGGGCATAGCATTTGGTAGCACAGAACAAACAGATGTAACCTCAAATTACATTCATTCCCACAACTATGTCAGTCATTAAAGATGAGGGAAATTGTGTCAAATTAGAGTAATACAGATGGACTTAGAGCAAGAGGTACCAATATCCTGCTTAGATATCAGCTTCCCCACCTTACCAGGATTGTAAAAGACAAAAATCCGCAAGAAACAAGAGCAAAAAGGAAGCAAACAACTATTATTATGTGTGTCTGTGGGCCCAAAATCAACAGTGAAAAGCTTGGAGAAGTTGGTATAGACAATAACTTCCCATTTTTTTCTATTTGAATTAAGCCGAAATAGCTTTAGACTAAAGCAAGCTGACCTACCAGCATAGGCAGAGACATAATCAGAGACAGACAGTAAGAAGCAGTGACTTTCCCCAGTTCTTAGCCCAAGAACTGGCCCAAATCTGACCACTGCCCAAGGGAGAAGAGAATAAAAGGGAGATAACAAGATAGCTTGGCCTTGCCCCATTTAGGAATGGTCTTGGACTTTAAAATTCAGCTCTTATACAGAAGAAATAGGAAATAACAAGCTACAATCAATGGCTAAATGTGATACTGACTAATATTTGCGTGAACCAGGAATGCTCTCAGCTGAGTGTAACAGAAAATCCATCTAACATTGACTCAAATAACAGCATGTTTACTTCCCAAAAAAAGTCTGGATGCAGGCAATGGTTAGTGTTGGTCCCCCAGCTCAAAGATAGCAGAGCCATGTTTGCTATTCTGTTGGTCTTTCTCTCGGGTCTGTTACCTCATGGTTGCAAGATGGCCATCAAACTGTAGGCATCACATCTACATTCAAGGCTAGAAGTAAGGGAAAGGGGTTCCCTTATCACTGCACTTTTATTTGGAAAATGAAACTCTTTCCCAAATCTGCCAGCAGAATTTTGTTTACATGTAATTAGACAAAACTGTATCATATGGTCACTCTTGGCTATAAGAGAGTACCGGGGACGTGGGAAAGGGACTTCTCCTTCTTGGGTAAGAGTGAGGTGTGGCACCAGGGGCAAGATAGAAATGAGGAAATAAAAGCCTTTGAGGAGATTAAGTAATTATCTGGCATCAGAGTTTCAGGTAAGATCACTAGAAGTGTGTAGGAAACAGTCCCTTCCCTATTTCTCACGCACAGGAAAATATTTCACCAAAGAGCACACTATTTCACACCAACTTACCCTAATAGGGTGAGCGTCAAAGGTTTCCCTGGACTAACAACCAGAAGGACCCAGAACATGCCTGGAGCATCATCAAACCTGACAGGTCAAACTACTTACAGGCCTTCTTTAGTATTTCTATCAGGCTATTTATAGCCTTCTTTAGTATTTTTATCTACCAAACAACAAATAAGATGGGGAAATGATGCTACACTGAAATACAGAAAGACTCTTGCATGGACAATGCATGGCCTGGTGCAGAAAATGCCAAAATAAATGAAATACTTGATAAACAACTGAAGAGCGATGAGAAAGCCAAGACAATTAAAATGTACTACTTCTGAAGGAGCCTCAGAGATAGAAAGTTTAGAGATGAAATAGGAAAAAGTAGAAAAGGCCCTGCAAAACTTTTCTAAAAACTAATTGGTAAGATGGTAAGGAACAGGGGGAGCTATTTTGATGCAGACATGACCTTATTTTTTTCCAAGCATGTGAAAATCCACTTGGGGCAAAATATTTTGGCCAGACCCTAATTGCACAGTATGTTTGTTTTTCAAGCTAATAAGGCAAACATATACCACTTAGATTCCAATGTGCTATGATATCAAAGGGCTTTGAAGTATTTTTCATTTACTCAGTTAGCAAAGTGGTTCTGAATCCTTTCTATCCACTAGACGCATTTGGGAGCTTTTAAACTTACAGATGCCTTGGCCCTCCAACTCCCCAGAAATTCTGATTTCATTGGTTTACGGTAGAACTCAGGCATAGGCTTGTTTTGTTTGTTTGTTTGTGTTTGGTTTTTGATCGTTTAAAACTCTTGCATTGATTCCAAAGTGAAAGCCAGAGTTGAGAAAAACTGGATCAAAAAAATAATACTCAGTGGCATTGAGGGTACAGTGAAGTCAGAACACACAGAAACACTAATGAGTGAAAATCAGTATCATCTGTCTGAAATGCAGTTTAACAATATGTCAGATGCCTAATCAAATTGATTCCCTTTCTAAGAATATATCCTAAAGAAATGGGCAGAAAATCAAAGATTAATACACTGAAATGTTCACTGCAACATTAGTTATTAACAATATCTAATAATGGGTACAATTAAATAGCCTGACACATCTGCGTTAAAACGTTTGCAAAGAAAAACTTCAAAAGTGCTAACAATGGTCTCATAATGGGGTTACATTACTAACATTCATTTCTTTATAGTTTTATGTACTTTTTCAAATAATCTATGTACACATGTTAATTTTACAATCAGGAATAAAACAAAAAACATTTCTTTCCAAAGCCTTTGGTTGTAGTATTTGTGGGATTTTCTTTTGGCTGGAAAAGTCTGATTACTGCCATATTTACTGAGTATTAGGCTTTTAGGTTTTAGTTTGAAGAAAAACTTAGGTTTTCATCATTAAATGACCAGGTCAAATAAGCTGTAGAGAAATACTCAGAATACTTTTTAGAGAAAGCTTTCATAGCTTCTTTATAAAATTAGCTCTTCTATTTCATGAAAAGTATAATTTAATCTTCAAAATATAATTTTAAAGGAATATAACTATATACAGTCTTTATGTATAATGAAATTAGCCCAAATTTTCTATAGCATTGTTGCCAAAGATACTATTCCCCTAGGAGAAGTTTAACCAGAACTGTTTTTGAATATGTTAAATATACCAGATAATGCATGATACAGTAAACAACACAGAAAAGCTGTGGATATTCATTTATAAAGGTGTTCCTCCAGAACGGGACGCTTCATCTTTTTCTCTCCTTATTCTGTACTTCTCATTTTGTCCCCATGATCCTTTCCCCAAAAAAGAGAGGTAGTCCACTGTCCCTCTGAACTCAAATACTTACAATATTTACAATTGCAATATTCAGTTTTGCTTCATGGAAACTCACAGCTGAGCCAAGCACACTGCAGCTTTGGTTTCCAATTTCACATTCCCCAGAAAAAAACAGCTAGCTTAATGTCATGGTTATTGAGTTAATTGCTGTTTTGATGACTTGGGGTAATGACTTGCATAAGCCCCTAATTTAAACCACTTCAGAAAATGTGCACAAGCTCTGTTGGGTATGGACAAGAGTCCAGTCTGAGTCACTATGTTACAGAGAAGGATGACTGTTGCCACACTGGCTGAGAAGGGAGAAAGAGAACCCGGCCATGCTGTTAGCACTATGGGGTGAGAACCACAGGCTACTGGCTTAGCCGTCCTGGGTAAGGAAAAGGGTTCTTTCTCAATGGTTTGGGCGAGTCAGACGTGAGCTACTGTTCAGGTCACAAGCCTCGAATCCGCTAGAGGGAAAGAACCCGTAGTTACCTCTGGACACCCAGAGGAATATTATAGTTTATTTGGACTAGGCTCAGCCAATACTGCATGAAAGAAGCCGAACTAAGAGCGGGTGTGGTTAGAGAGTCTCCATTTGCTAAAGGCAAAGACAGTGGGCTGTAGACTGCAACCTAGGAGGCCCGGCAAAGGAGATGAGTGTAAATGAGCTCAGGAAAACCTATAAAACAGGCAGTTTGATGTGGGTACTTTCCACCCGCTCCACACTAGATGCTGAGTGGCTCCTCAGGGCCCACCCAGGTCCTGTCTTTGCTTTCACACAATTGTCAGTTAATTCCCACTAACTCAAAAACGGCAAAGGCAGGGCTGGCTGACAACATCCCAAGTGGTGACATTCATTGCATCTATTTACATTTTAGACAGAGAGGAGAAGGGACGTACAGAAATCCAGGAAAAACGCCAGTTGCTGCCCGGCAGGACTGGCAGCTCCCCTCCTCCCAAGCCCTCAACAGCAGCTTCGGTGAAGGGATCTAAGGCAGCTCCATTTCTCTGTCATCTTCTAGGGATTGAGGCTAATGAGGATGGAGACTGTAATAGAATTAAAAGGACCTTAGGGATCCCTTGAGATGCACTTAAATTTAAATGAACAAATCAAGACAGCATGTCTTCTCTGAAAAGTCACTGATTATTCTTCTAAACTTCATATATATTTTACCCCATCCCCATCTCAACTCCACCAGCACCCCAGAACTTCAGTAGGGATCTAAGACTGCCATCCTTGAAAGAATATTAATAATCATGTTATAATAACAACTAGTGAACATTTACTAAGCTTCAGGCACTGTATTAAAACGTGAACTTGAGTATGTCACCCTCATCATCTCCACCATTATCGATTCCCAGATACAGAAACAACCTCAGAAAAGTGGAAGGTTTTATCCCAGGTGACATAGCAAGAATGGGTGGATCCAAGATCAACCCTAGGAAACCCCATGACAGAGCCTTGATTTGAAGCACTCACTATAGGAGGGGGACGAGGGGAGAGGAGAGGAAGCAGAGGTGAGTCAGCCATACCTGAGCGCTGACTGTATGCCAATCTCTTTGCTAAGCACCTTTCACCCACTTCTGCTTATTACAACATCCTAAGAGAGGCTTGTTTCATCAACTCCTATTTTACACATAAGAAAACTGAGGTTCAAAGGGGTTAGATGATTTTTCTCTGGTCCTCCCAACTGGTAAATGCTGGAACTAGCATTAGAATCCAGACAGCCAGATGTGCAAGTGTTTTTGGACCCAATATTCTTGCTGCTACCAGGAAGAGGAACTCACTGAGACGTCTGGCTGGTAATTTGAATCTTGAGCATATTCTAATCTCTAGGAGGATAAGGAAAGTTTCGTTTTGTGTTGTTTCATGTTTTATTTGGTTTGTTTTTCTTAAAAAACATGAAAAGGGGGCAGTTAAGAAGGTCCTCCAACACTGTAACTCCACCTTAAAAAGAGATGGTGCAAAAGCACAGAGAAAATGTTGATCGATTACTCTTCCTCATGAACCGCAAGTTTAATCACTAGGGGGTTGTAAGACCAAAGAACACTAAAAATAGTATATGTAAAAGAGGGTTGTTCCTTAGTACTATTATCTTTTTATAGACTCCAAATAAAACTAATTTCCCCACAATAAATACAATCTACAGCATGAGACCTGAATCGCAGATGCCCGTTGCAGTCCATTACACACCATATTATTTCCCTGGTATCTGATGAAAGTGAGAAAGGATGATGAACATTTTGGCATGCTCTATACAAGGCTGATCAATATTTTCCATTTCTCCAGTTATGTGCTACTACAATTCACCAGCCGAGAGGACAAGTTAACCAGATACAGCAGGAGAGAGCAGGCCAAGCAGACCCATACGTCAAGGCAAAAAGAGAAGGGAAAAATTAACGGAAAGAAGCTGGAGGAAGAGGAAGGATTAGAGAAGCACAACAACAAGCTCATAACAAAGCCTGTGAAGTGACCAGTACACATATAATGAAGGTGGCGGAGTGAGCGAGAAAGCACCCGCCATCCACGCAGCACCAGCCCAGTGTTGTCAGTCTGTCTCCACATGACTGTCAGCAATTCCTGGAGCCCCAGAAAGCAGAAGCTTCAGATCCTAGACTCATCACCAGGAGGAGACCCGGAAGAGAATTTTGAAACTATGGCCAGTTGCAGCATCAGCTCACTCCCTCTAAGATCTGTCTCGGTAGGCTGAAGGCTGCCCGTGAGAGTCAGTGTTGACAGCTTAGACTTCAAGCTCCCCTGACACTGCTAGGTTTGGGTGCCTTGCTTCCTGGGTCCCCACTTTCCCCAAGGACTTGAGAGTTGGCAGTAATGGAAGAAGCAGATCTAGGGATAAAGTCCAGTCTTAGCCAGGTGGATTACCAGCAACTACCTATCTCCTAGCATGCTCTGGTGGGTTAGCGTGAGGAGACTATACTGGAGCCCATTGCTGAGTTCCTTCAACTAAATTAAGCAGAGCTTGGGGATATAGTTAAGAATATCAAAGCCAAGCCATCACATGACCAGGGAATCAGGAAACGGCCATGAGGCCAGGGTTAGAAATGTGGACATTAGAACCCATAAGAAGCCAAGAGAACAATGAAGAATGAGGTCAGGAGTGATGAAGACCCAAGTCAGGTTTCCTGGGAAGAAAAGGAAAATCAGGGACAGTCACTAAGGATCTGGCTGCTCAAACAGATGGGAGACTAGGGAGATGGAACTCCAACAAGAACATCTCCTGTGGCTTCAAAGGACCTGCTGCATCTGCTCAAGTCTCCTAGACTTGACTCTTCCATGAATTTACCCCAGGGGCCATTCAATCTGCTTGTTTAAAAGTGGATGTTTATTAAATTTGCTTCTGGGATACCCACAGCCCTCACTACACGTAATAAACTAATGACCCACAAAGCAAGAGGACAGCCTTCTGTGAAGCTCCAGTTGACATGACCGTCCAGACAAAGAAGGGCCATCAGATGAATCTTTGGCCTAATGGGATACATACTCCACAAGGGTTATCTCTAGGAAGGGCAAGGAAGAATATGGGACCAAGGTATCAAAAAGGGCTTTAATTTTACCTATAATGTTTTATCTTATTAAAAAAATTTGGAGTTTGAAATGTTAATTATAAATTTTACATGGTGGAAGTAAATTGCTATATTATGCTCAGCACTTTCCAATATTTTTTCTAATGAGTCGAAATAAAAAGAAAGAAACCAAAAAAAATTATGAGAGCAAGGAAGGGAGGATTGGGGGATAGGAGGGGGAGGGGGAGGACTAGAGGGGGAAATAACAGGAAACGGGGGAGCTGGATGGGAGTGAGAGGAAAAGAGGAAACATTCATGTGGAAGGACTCTGTGAGGCTACTAGAGAACCTAGGGGTCAACTGACACTGAAACCCAGCTCCACAGAGGTCCTTACAAGTATCTAAACTAAAGGGAGAATGAAGAAGTTTTAGAAGCCATGAACATCGAGACAAACATTCTTAGAATCCGCAGATAGACCCAGAGTCCTCCTCCCAGGAATGGTGTGAACCGAGCCTCCAAAGGAGAGAAGAGAATTACAGGTGAAATCCATTGATGTTCCCAGAATTTCAGGGACCTGGTAACCCTCTGAACCAATCATCACACGGTTTTGAAGTCATTTGTCTAGTCTAGCAAGGCAGTTTCTCTGCTTTAGAATAGAAGCTCATGAGAAAAGAGGATTCACTTTGCAGTTAAATTCTGAACCAATTTGTCAGGAAATTAATCTTTTCCATGATGGAGTACTTATACTACATTTACATTTCTGAAACAGAAGTATGAGCAGTAAACATACCACCTAGGGACAGCCTACCTCTTATGCTAGAAGCACAAAAATCCATTCCCTCTTGCGATAAGAAAGAAAACTGGAGTTTTTTCTCTTATAAGACTTTAAATATCCAAAACTAGCAGCTTATAAAATTTTCAATGTTGGAGAGAAGACAAAATCCCAAACATGTACAGATTGTTTCCTTTCATTAACTGAATACTGGTAACAGAGGAGGATTCATAACTGCAGGCAAAATACATCCTCTCATTAATCCCAGCCGCTTAATTAAACCAAATGAAAGGTTCTAATTTTATAATGTCTTTTCAGATACTTAAATTCATTTATTGGGAAAGGAAGAATTTAGAAGGTTCAAGTCACATTTGGTTAAATTTCCTCAGAAGAAATCATCTTTTGGTGCAAAAGGGATTGTCTGAGACAATCTACTGACGGATTTCCTGTCCCCCACTTTTTAAGGCTGTCAGAGAACAAAGCAACCATAACACTGGGTCTGATTTCTACAAGCCACATACGACAGGAAGAAAAAAAGCTTAGCTTCTTCACTGGACAGTCACACTTCAGTCCCAGGAGAAGGTAAAATCTGACCACGGCATCTGGCTAGCAGAAAACTACCTCAATTTAAGAAAATGCATTTATATATCCCTTCCTGGAACAGAAGGTAATTCAAAGTCGCAGAGAAAAAAGTGACACATTGCAAAGCCATACAGTAAGGAGATAAGGAAATCTATACAAGGTCAGCAAAGAAATATCTGAACCTAGAGGTCATTCAAGACATGAGTCCAGTGCATTTGCAGTTGTAGTTAAGCATCAGAAATATTTTATTTCTGGGAGGGAGAAACACAAAATTGAAGGAAATGAGCAATAGATTACTGGAAAGTTTTGTATATGGGGACTAGTTTAAATGTAAACACCAGTGTCTAACTCTGTAGTCGGTAACAAATTTTTGCCCACCCCGCCCCCAAAAAAGAAAAATTCTTGACCATGAAAAAAGGGACTCCTGGGAAAGCTACTTTAAAAGAGGAAAAGACATGCCAAATAGTACCACTCTGGTCTCTTTACCGATCACCAATCCATTTAAACAGCCTCTTTTCCTAAGTTTCCCAAAGCGTTGTTTTCTCACAGCATGTGGGTATATAACACTTCATGGAAGGCCTAAAACCATGGTAGGAATTCTATCACAGCACCCTACATGCCCCAATAATAGAAAATACAATCACTGATTTTATGCAGCTTAGTTAAATGAAAAATGATATAAAATTATATGCAAATTCTAATTTGGTTAACATTACCCATGGTGGATGGCGGGCATGGGGGGGAAGCATACAGAAGTGCTAAGAGCAGTTATCTTAAGGTAATAAAATTATCATTAACTTTTTTCTTCCCCTTCCCCCAAATTACCTACATCTTCTCTGATGCACTTGCCCTTCAACACGCAGAAGTAGACGGCCCTCTCTTCGCCTCCCACACCTTTGCGTTTCCTTTTTACATTTATAAAGGAATGTCATCTCTGCCCCAGCTTATCAAACTGTTTCAAGTCTGTGTCTCTGCACTTTCCCATCTACAAAGAACTGCCTTCCAGTTACTTATCCGAGATGACCGCCAGCTCTTTGCTGCTCAATATTTTGCACAAGTTCATCTGAAAATACATAGTATAAATGGAGAATTGCCTGAAGGCGCTTTCTTTTCCTTTATAGTCACACTTTGGCAAAATGCCAGCAATGAGGGCTATTCTATAAAGCAGTCCTATGTAATTCAGTGGCAGTCACTGTGGGGCATTTGAGAAAATTGATCCTCAGAGCTCAAAATATCCTCTTTATTTGTACCTGTGAGAAAACGTAATTGTGTTCTCAGTGCCAGGGACAATTGAGCGCCTTCTAAGAAACTTTATTTTTGAAAATCATGTAACCAAATGAGATTTTCCTCTTTGCCCTGGTTGCCAAATTTTCATCCCACAAGCACACATTTTCTACCCCCAACTTTGCCTTATTTCTCATTGTCCTTAGTCCTCGTTATATTTTATATTCTTTTTTTTTTTTTTTTGTGGTACGCGGGCCTCTCACTGCTGTGGCCTCTCCCGTTGTGGAGCACAGGCTCCGGACGCGCAGGCTCAGCGGCCATGGCTCACGGGCCCAGCCACTCCGCGGCACGCAGGATCTTCCCAGACGGGGGCACGAACCCGTGTCCCCTGCACTGGCAGGCGGACCCTCAACTACTGCGCCACCAGGGAAACCCTATATTCTTATTTTTTAATTGTGTTAGTCTTTATGAAACAAGATAGTTACAAGAAAAGCACCTGCCTTAATGTTATAAAGAAAATCAAGTTTGAAAAAGTGTCCATGGACTGGTGGAAGCATATGATCAGAACTTCCTTTCACTCTTCAGTGAAAAAGACAACCAGTATCTTCTTTGGCAAAACAACACTGATAAAGGAAAAGAATACTTCTCCAACCTTCAATATTTTCTCTAAGAATCCTGGGTTGTTTTCCATAAGAAAGCTGGATCTCTTTAAGAAGTTCTGAGCTAGCAAAATGTTTTCATTAAAGACATCCAAACAGTTTTTCTCTGTGGTTTGTCCCAGGGAAATGTGTGCGCATGAGAGGACCTGGTTGCTTATTTTGCATCAACAGAAGCACACATTATATTTGCTTTTGGGGGAAATAGTATAGATAAGGAAGACTCCCATGAACTTCTGTTCCAGGTGCTTTCCAAACAGAATAGTAATAGGTTCTAACTCTGCTTAGCTAGAGATAAGTCAGCATGACAAGGCAAACCTGTAATTCCAAAGCAGCCACTGCACATACCTCCAATTGTATAAAGGTTATTGTATGATGGTCATTATGCCGTGGCTACTCAGAGGTCCCTTGGGACTGAGTATGAAGTATTAAGAAGAAATTCCTTTAAGTATTAAGGGTCAGAGGGAAGATGTCTGCTTTCATATTTGAAACATTCCATGCGGGCTTCCCTGGTGGCGCAGTGGTTGAGAGTCCGCCTGCCGATGCAGGGGACATGGGTTCATGCCCCGGCCCGGGAGGATCCCGCATGCCGCGGAGCAGCTGGGCCCATGAGCCATGGCCGCTGAGCCTGTGCGTCCGGAGCCTGTGCTCCGCAACGGGAGAGGCCACAACAGTGAGAGGCCCGCGTATGGCAAAAAAAACATTCCATGCAATATGATCCAGAGTTGGCTTGTTTTCCCCCTAAATTACTTTCTAGAAAAACTCCCATCACTTTTTGCAGAAATGGAGCTGCACCTTGTCACAGGGTTGTTCTATGCAGCCTCAGTTGTGACGAATGCTCTTCCCCACAAAAATGAGTCCTCAAAGGATGGCTGTTTTACCATAAGCAACAACACAAATTAATGGAGTGAGTTCTAACCAAGTGCCTGAAACCCTGCACAGCTTTTTACTAAACATCTCATTACTCCTCACCACCAACCTTCCAGGTAGGCCTATGCCCATTTTCACATTGAGGCTCGGGCTGCTGAGTACCTTTTCCAGGGTCACACCGTTACCAGATGACTGACACAGGATCCAAACCCAGATCTGTCTAACTCCCAAGTACACACTCTTAAACATGACTTGATTGGGACTCTACTTGTCCAGAAGAGTAGAAAGTCTACTTTCCCTTTCCAGCACCTGCCCACCCTAAAAGATCTAAGAACTCCCAGGCACTTCCTCATAAACAAGGGGCTTCTTCATCCTTCTTGTTTCTAGGTAGCCCCTAGAACCAGAACTCAGATGTCTCCTTCGATCCCAGAAGACCAGCTCTCGACAGAAGATGGTTGCTTTAGAAAACAAAGACCAGAAACCTGGTGTTATGGACTTATTGTTTTCATCACCCCAAACTTCATACACTGAAGCCCTGGAGGTAAGGTCTTTGGGAGATAATCAGGTTTAGATGAGGTCATGAGGGTGGGGCCTCCATTATGGCATTTGTGTCCTTATAAGAAGAGGAAGACAGACCAGAGCTCTCTCTCTGCTATGTGAGGACACAGAGAGAAGGCAACCACCTATAAGCCAGGAAAAGAGGAATCAAATCAGCTGACACCTTGATCTTAGCCTTCCCAGCTTCCAGAACTTTGAGAAATAAATTCCTGGTGTTGAGGTCACCCAGTTTGGGGTATTTTGTTATGGCAGTTCAAGCTAATACACCTGGGGTCCAATGAAGTTCAATAAGGTCTTCCACTGGCTATCAATGCCTTCACTAGAAGGCCTGGTCACTTCCAAGTGTCTCCAGAGCAATGGAGGTGAGCTGGACCTCTACCCTTGAGAATGGCATGACCTCCAGAGGGTGTTTTAAAATTAGAAGGGCACATTTTGGTTGTCACAATGACTGAAGGTGTGTTATTGGCTTTTAGTGGGCAGAGCCAGGGATTCTAGACATCCTGCAAAGCAGGTGATACATCTTATTCATCAAGAACAATGACCTACATGATTCAACCATCCAAAAATACTCCACCAAGCATTAAAGTTTTATCCCCTGTTTATAATTATCTGAGCCTAGATCCTGATTCTGTTTTACATATAAGCACAAAAGATCTTGGCAAGGTTTTAACATACGCTGAAATTTCCAGGAATGCAGCTACCACGTTCAGTAAAGGGAAAATTATTGGGTTTTTTTGTTTGGAACATCACCAGTTGTGGCTCACCATTTCAGAAAACTGTATCACTAACAGCTAAGCTGCTTGTAATACAACAGTCTTCAACCCACTATACCTGTATCAGTTGGCATATGTGGCCATTGTGCTCACAGAGATTCTGCACGTGTAATATCTGACTTTGTATTGTGTCTTCTGGTATCGTTGGGCCATATTGCTTTATTACAAATTGGTTTCCATTCATTTTTTCTTTATATTATACTTAGGACATTAGGTTGATTATTTTTTGTAGATCATATATATGTATATGTGCTATTATCTATAACTTTCACTTCAAGATAGAAAAGGAGCATTTTAAGATATTTCTTATTAAAGGGGTAAACTGATAGCACTGAGAACCACTCTACTCTCCCACCAAACAGAGTGCCAAATCCTGTCTGGGCAACATGGATCTTCAATTAGAAAGAAGGAGGGTTCCCTACTCAGAGTTATCTCAGCTGTGGGTGCCACATGCCAAACGTGACTTGGGCTCCCAACTGCCATCTCTTTAGATTCACCCACCCAAGACATTTGCTCAAGGCCAAACCCTTTGCTTTTGGGAACAAGGCAACATCCAGCATCTCTGCTCACATCCAACATATCTTTCCACCCTGAGTGCTTTTACAGAGGCCTTTTTTATACTCCTATGGTACTAGATCACTCAGCCCACCCTGAAGGTTTCTATAGCCTGAAATTACTAGGAAAGAGGGTTGAGATTTTGGTCCCTTCCTTCCCAGGAAGGTTATCAAAGTCCTTATGCAAATTTACTTACCCCTACCTACCCCTTCATATGCACTTTCTCTCTTTGGAGCCAGATGAAATGCTGTGAGGGATAAGTAGGGCAGGAACTATCTCCTTTCCCCAGTTGAAGAAAGTGAGGCCCAGGAGGAGTTCAGGAGCTTACTCAAAGACACAGAGCTCATGAGCAGCAGAGTCTAGACTCCAACCCCAGTTTTTGAATCCAAATGCCAGCACAGGTCATATCACATCAAAGTGATGAAAATGGAAAATGTTGCAAAGCCATCCCAGAGTCAAACAAGCCCCTTCTGCAACATGCTGTAAAATGTATTCATTCTTTCTTAAACAAGGTAAACAGAGTCACCCCCCTAGACAAGTAGAGAGGATAGGACTTAAAATTTGGACAGTATTTGGTCACCAACAGGAGCCAGAAATTCTTTTAACACACACACACAAACTCCCACCTGTTACTTACTCAGCTGCTTATTAATGGAAAATGCCCAAGCAATTTAGAATTTTATCTAGGGGCTACAAACTTCATATTGGAATTATCAAACACCACTGCTTATTATCCCCTGTGTTCCTGAACTCAAAGGTCCTGCAGAGCCTGGGAAAGAGCAAGAAGTTTCGAGAATGCCTCTTTTTCGTGTGTGTTCCTCATCACAGCAGGAGAGCTAAGGCCACTTTCTGCTCTGAAATTCCATATCGCTTTGACAGAAACTATTCTTCCTTTCCCTTACCGAACATGGGCACCTCACCATTTCTCCTCAGTGGGTGCCCCTGAACTCCGGGAGAGCACGCCAGGAGCTGATGGAACAGCCCTCTCACTTGCCTCTCAGAACTAACCTAGATCTGTGAGCAGCATGCAGCTCTGTGAGTGAGAAGGGCTGTGGGCTTCTGGGATCTGGAAACCAGTGCTTGCTACAAGCAACGGGAGCACCTCCAGGCTGTATGAATGGGACAGATGTGCACCCCTAGTGCCCACCCATCAGCGTTCATCCCTTAAGGATGGCACTTGTTCTGCATAATCTCTATCAATGAACAAGTATCACAGATCACATTCAGTGGTTCAGATTACACACAGTGGAACCCCACTGTTAACTTCTCTCCACAAAGCAACTTTAGCACAAGGTAAATGTTTCTTGTGTCCAGTCCCCAACTTAAGCTGCCAAGTCACACAAGGATTCCGGTACAGAGTGTCACATCTATGAGAGGTCCACATTACATGCTCCAAAGGACAGAACTTTATGAAGGCTTCAAGCATTTGGGGTCTCAGTTCTGATTCCAGTAGGAATTTCAGTAGGTTACAGAAGGTACAGTCAATACAGCCTGCAGACAGACATTCCCCACGTGTGTATGTGCTGAAGCCTCCCAGTGTGGGCACCATGGTTGTGGTCCCAAACATTACAGGGATGTCAACACAGTTGAAGAGACTGGACAGCCTTAAAAGGTTAAAAATAACAAAAGGAGGGCAAAGTTACACAGCAAACAAAGAGAAATGCTTTGTGATCCCCAACCTTATTGAATATGACAACATGTATATAATGGCCAAAATTTCATAGACGCCATCTCACACAACACTAGCAACCAAAGACCAAAATAAGCCACGAGAAAACACATGACCATAGCAGGGGGTTCTGGGCGGGAAGAGAGGGTGATGCACTCACAGAGACAGGTCGGGGCAGGAGGCTCCAAGTGTCCATAATAAGGGGGTTAGCCTTTGGAAGGAAAGACACTGGAAATTTCTCAGCAAGAGTAATGTGTACAGTAGGAAAAGCTGAGAAGATGAATTTGACAGTCCATCTACACATGACCCTTGAACACATGTGTATGAACTGCACAATTCCACTTATATATGGAGTTTTTTCAATAAATATATTGGAAAATTTTTTGGAGATCTGTGACAATTTAAAAAACATGCAAGTGAACTACATAGCCTAGATATACCCAAAAAATTAAGAAAAAGTTAGCTATGTCATGAATGCATAAAATATATGTAGATACTAGTCTATCCTTACACAGGCACAAAGGTAAGTGATATTGCATACAAAATTAATCACATATTAGTTTCCTTACTGTTTTATAACTTTGCTTTCAAAGAATTACATTACCATACAATATGCCTCTATCTGGTAATCGGAGGAACTGCATATGAGCCTATCATCACAGTTAGGTGGGTTTTTAAGTGTAACAATGTTTCCAGTACAATATCCAATATGAATATCACTGTAATACTGTATGCCATAAAAATTTTATAACGATTCATTCATTAGTGTACAGGTTAGGCTACTGTGAAGCAATCGTATTGATGACACTAGGCTACCACAGGGCAATCATATTGCTGCTTCTTTGTTATCAACTCATGAATCATTATACCTGTAAATAAATATGAATTTCTTTGTACATTATCTTTTTACTTTTGATGCTAGTGTTAGTATAACATCTACAGTGTTTGACATCATATAAGACGGTACTGATGCTGGTATTAACAGACAAGGCATCTTGTAAACAAAGTAAACTTACAGTATGGATAAAAACAGTACAGTGTTGTAAATGTATTTTCTCTTATGATTTTCTTAATGATTTCTTTTTCCTAGTTTACTTTATTGTGAGAATGCAGTATATAATACATATACAAAATATGTGTTAATCGACTATTTATGTTATCAGTAAGGCTTCTGGTCAACAGTAGACTATTTGTAGCTAAGTTTTGAGGGAATCAAAAGTTATATGCAGGGCTTCCCTGGTGGCGCAGTGGTTGAGAGTCCGCCTGCCGATGCAGGGGACAGGGGTTCGTGCTCCGGTCCGGGAAGATCCCACATGCCGCGGAGCGGCTGGGCCCGTGAGCCATGGCCACTGAGCCTGCACGTCCAGAGCCTGTGCTCCTCAATGGGAGAGGCCACAACAGTGAGAGGCCCGTGTACCGCAAAAAAAAAAAAAAAAAGTTATATGCAGATTTTTGACTGCATGGGGTTGGGGGGTTGGCACCCCTAACCCCTGAATTGTTCAAGGGTCAACTGTATAAATAAATGCCACAAACCATCACAGTCTCTTTTTCAATCCAATTCAATCAATCAAAGACTCCCACTATACCCACAAGAAGTTTTTTTGGTTTTGTTTTTTTTAATTAACAAGGGAGTATTTGGGGAGAGGAACACGAAGAGCCCACCAAAAATCCTGGTAAGCACACAATAAGGCACAGAGCTTGCTGCTGTGATTGTAAACCTAAGAAGTACAGTGGCATGTCTAGATACAGGACAAGTATTTATAGCATGATTTAAATGGCCAGCACCATTTCCTTCCAGAGATACTTTGGTGATTAAGAAAATAAAGATTCTAATGGAACAGCTACTTCATCTGACAGAGTATCACACCTGTCAGTGGAAAAAAAACTGAAGCCAGTTCATATCAGCGTCAAAGGAAATGGGAAGAGAATTTGACCTATACTGCTAAACAGTCCCTGTCTTCACCTTCAATTTCTAAATAACCCTTGTTGCAATACTTCCAGTAATTCCTCCAGTGAATCTTCCCCTGAAGTGGACCATGATTTGAGGAAATGATATAAGATCTACGAGGCACCCTTCCATTCCTCTTCATATCCTGTGACTTTTCTGCCACGGGCAGGACCTCCCAAGATTTCTTAACAGAGCCAGGCAGAAGGCAGGGCAGGGACTGGGAAGTGGAATGAAGAAAAGAAAAATAAGCAAATTCATTGGATGTGATTAAATTTCCCTTGCAAAGGCGGAAAAAGAAATAACTACCGCATCTGTACTTTCCTTCAAGTTAACAGAATTTCTAATTACCCTACTTTGGCGCAAGATCCTAATCAGATCAACAGAGGGAGGTATGACGTTTCCATTTCTCTCTTCAAGGAACCTTCACTAAGACTCCAGGTTTTGCTGAGGTGAGTCAACTTGGTGTTGTCATGATAACACAAATACTTCTTGATGTCTCTTGTTTTGTTCTGTCATTTTATTTTTGCCTTGCTCCAAAAAACAAACAGACAAACAAACAAACAAACAAAATGGATGGAGGCTAGATTTAAGCATGCCCATTTGGGAAAAAGAGTAAGAAACAAGAAAAACATATAGTGTGCCTTCTTAAAGCATGAGACATAGAGTTCACCAAGAGACTGCAACGTAAACTTTATCTGGCCATGTTTAGTATTAACACCCATCTTTCTCTATGTGAGATTTAGAACTCAACCAATCTGGGACACTTGCTTAAGCTGAGTCTGGACACTGATCTCTGCTTGAGCTCCTTCCAAACTGCTGAAGAGGGATTATTCCCCTGAAAGTCTGTCCACAGTCTCCTCCCAGGGAGTAACGATGTCATGGTTGTAGAGTACTTTGAACATTCTTAGAAGAAAGGCAGTGCACAAATTCAAGACATTCTTCTCACACTATGTAAGACATAACCATCATTTTTTGTTGTTGTTTCACATTTAGAAAACAGCCCCACTAGGCAGGCAAGCGCTATGGAATCACTATAAAAGGAAGAGAAGATCTTCCATGACCTTCAGAGATTTTCTGTTGAGTGTTCTGCATAGTGTTTGCGCCAGCCAGCCTGCCCTTTCTCCCTCCTCTCTTTGTTCTTTGTTGGAGTCTCTGGCAAACGGAAGAGAGGAGTAAAGGAATGTCAAGAGAGAAACCTCAGCAATTACCCATCTTCCTTTCAGTCACTTATTCACAGAAAGATGCCTTTCTGGAGTTCACCAAGAGAACCTGATTAAAAGACCTGTTCATATATTCCAATTCAATTTCACAAACATGGCAAATATTTAAACCATAATTTTTGCTTACTATTTCTTTTTTTTTTTTTTGCGGTACGCGGGCCTCTCACTGTTGTGGCCTCTCCTGTTGCGGAGCAACAGGCTCCAGACGCGCAGGCTCAGTGTCCATGGCTCACGGGCCTAGCCGCTCCATGGCATGTGGGATCTTCCCGGACTGGGGCATGAACCCATATCCCCTGCATCGGCAGGCAGACTCTCAACCACTGCGCCACAGGGAAGCCCTTTGCTTACTATTTACATCAGGAAAGGAGTAAGTTTTGATTGCAAAGAAGAATACTGGTGATATTGGGGTGTTACGGTTCAGAAGGTGAAAGGCAAGTACTAGATTCAGTAGAAGTCTCAGCTATGTCTCATTTCCCAAGCTTCCTCATCCCAATCCCAGTACCCTCCCAACTCCATCTCTATCTACGTAAGACCTCTGATCTGTGCTTCCAAATGGCCTTCTGTTATCTTCTTTTTTTTTTTTTAAAGGTCCACGTGTATTTATTTAATTAATTTACTTATTTTAATTTTATTTATTTTTGGCTGTGTTGGGTCTTCATTGCTGCACATGGGCTATCTCTAGTTGCAGCGAGCAGGGGCTACTCTTTGTTGCAGAGCACGGGCTCTAGGCACGCGGGCTTCAGTGGTTGCAGCAGTGGGCTCAGTAGCTGTGGCACGCAGGCTCTAGAGCACATGGGCTTCAGCAGTTGTGGCACGCAGGCTTAGCTGCTCCGTGGCACGTGGGATCTTCCCGGACCAGGGATTGAACGTGTGTCCCCTGCATTGGCAGGCGGATTCTTAACCACTGCGCCACCAGGGAAGTCTGTGTTATCTTCTTCCCAAGTCAAATCCAAGGAACAAGGTCTGATTTGGGTCATTAACCATCAATCGTCCTTCAGTTTGGATCAGTAACCATGAACCTTTCTTCAACTCTAGAAGGAAACCCCTCCCAAAGGGTGAAGCTTTTTTATTTCCCTCACATGTAAGAATTGTCCATCCAGAAAAACAATCAGACCCAGAAAATTATTGTGGTAAACATACTCTCTGAGAGAGTTCAATTTCCCCTGGGGTAGGGGAAATAATTGTTAAGATCTCAAGATAGAATTTCAGTTTCTACCAGGTCTTACATGTGTTCCCACCACGGTTTAGAAAACAACCATAACTTGCACGTTGTGAGCCTATGAGATGATCAGCTGAAATCACTATTCCTTAATGTTCAAAAACATACTCTATCTCCCACACAACTTATTCAAAGGCTCCTTTAAGACTTCAGTGGAAGATCCAGCTCTTGCTCAAAGTGCCTCTCCGAGTACAACGGAATCCCCTTAACTCTTTGATCTGTCTATCCATTTATTCCAGACTTCTGACTCTAGGAATCATTAAGTGGTCTTTCCTCTCTTAGATGGCAAACTCTGTCATGCTTCATAATTGAGTGGGCACTCGATAAATGAATGCTATAGTGCTAGGAGGAATAATACACTTCCTATTGGCAGCAAATCCAAGAGAAACTTCCTTAGAAGAAAGGACTGTCAATTACCACTTAACAAGCCTGAATTTTGGCTCCTGTAGAAAAGGCAAACAAAACAAATAACAACTCACTCCTCAGTAGCAGCCACATCGCTATCTGGTTGCTGCCCTCCAGTCACCTGGCAGGCGGCTGGGCCCCAGAAAGTGCTCAGCAACTCCTTGCTGGGGAATTGATGTGCAAAGGCATGAGACTGGTGATACATAATCTATCACTGATGGGTAGACACCAGCTGGGTTCCTAGCAGTCTGGTTGGGCAGAACTTCTGACTTCCCATGGTCCTTGGCTCTTTTACAGCTGACAAATCTAGCTGAATGTGGGATGCCAGGCCAGGAGCAGGACACACAGAATGAGGACAGGGAGGCTGTTCTGGAACACAGACAGGGGATTTGCTCGTGTTTCCTCTGCAGCAGCCGCCATGGCATCCCTGTCGCCCTTAGGGTGAAGTTCATTCAACTGTTACCACCCAGCTTTTCCTGTCTCCTCTGGGCCAGGCAGGGCATCAGGCCTGACACCAAGTGAGTCATAATTAGAATGCAAATCACTTGGGAAGCTTAAAAATGCTCACATCCAGGCCCTGTTTCCAGACACTGTATTGAATTGATCTTGAGTAGGACTCCAGGGTTGATAGTCTTAAAAAGCTCTCCGGGGGATTTTAATGTGCAGACGGGGTCCAGTACCACTGCCTTCCAACGTTCCAATCCTGGGCCCACACCTGTAATCCCTCTGCCTCTCTTTTACACGGTAGCTGCTGATAATAATAAAAATAACAACAAAACAATAAACGTCATTACTATGAACAAGAGCTGCTAACAATTCCTGAGTATTTATTATATGCCAGGCATATTTCTAACTGCTTTACTTGTATCAACATGAGTGCACTGAATTCTTATAAGAAGTGGGCATACTTGTTATCTCCATTTTTCAGGTGAAAAAACTGAGGCATACCGAGAGGTTAAATAACTTGCCCAAAATTTCACAGCCAGTAAGTGATTGAGCCAAGCTTTGAACCCAGGAAGACTGGCTCCAGCACCTTCTCTCATAATTGTTAACCTACATTGCCTCCCTGCATGCATTCAAGGCACAAAGGCTTTCAGGGACCACATAGGGTGACCTCTGGATCCTATACAGCCATAATCACCTTCTCAAATAATCATATTTCTGAAGACATATATCGGGGCTTCGGTTGGAGCGCAGGGAGAGTACTGGCGGCGTGAACACAGCCTGCAGGGGGTTAGTGCACCACGGCTAGCCGGGAGGGAGTCCGGGAAAAAGTCTGGACCTGCCGAAGAGGCAAGAGACTTTTCTTCCCTCTTTGTTTCCTGGTGTGCGAGGAGAGAGGATTAAGAGCACTGCGTAAAGGAGCTCCAGAGATGGGCGCGAGCCGCGGCTATCAGCGTGGACCCCAGAGACGGGCATGAGACGGACGCTAAGGCTGCTGCTGCCGCCACCAAGAAGCCTGTGTGCGAGCACAGGTCACTATCCACACCTCCCCTCCCGGGAGCCTGTGCAGCCCGCCACAGCCAGGGTCCCGTGATCCAGGGACAACTTCCCCGGGAGAATGCATGACGCGCCTCAGGGTGGTGCAACGTCACACCGGCCTCTGCTGCCGCAGGCTCGCCCCGCATCCGTACCCCTCCCTCCCCCCGGCCTGAGTGAGCCAGAGCCCCTGAATCAGCGGCTCCTTTAACCCCGTCCCCTCTGAGCTAAGAACAGACGCCCTCCGGCGACCTACATGCAGAGGCGGGGCCAAATCCAAAGCTGAGCCCCTGGAGCTGTGCGAGCAAAGAAGAGAAAGGGAAATCTCTCCCAGCAGCCTCAGGAGCAGCGGATTAAATCTCCACAATCAACTTGATGTACCCTGCATCTGTGGAATACCTGAAGAGACAACGAATCATCCCAAATTGAGGAGGCGGACTTTGGGAGCAAGATTTATTTTTCCCCCCTTTTCCTCTTTTTTGTGAGTGTGTATGTGTATGCTTCTGTGTGAGATTTTGTCTGTATAGCTTTGCTTTCACCATTTGTCCTAGGGTTCTATCTGTCCGTTTTGGGGTTTTTTTTTTTTCTTTTTCTTAAAAAAATTTTTTTAATAATTATTTTTTTATTTTAATAACTTTATTTTACTTTACCTTACTTTCTTTTATTTTCTTTTTTTTTTTTTTTTTTTTTTTTTTTTTTTGCGGTACGCAGGCCTCTCACTGTCGTGGCCTCTCCCGTTGCGGAGCACAGGCTCTGGACGCGCAGGCTCAGCGGCCATGGCTCACGGGCCCAGCTGCTCTGCGGCATGTGGGATCCTCCCGTACCGGGGCACGAACCCGTGTCCCCTGCATCGGCAGGCGGACTCTCAACCGCTGCGCCACCAGGGAAGCCCTATTTTATTTTCTTTTACCCTCTTTCTTTCTTTCTAATTTTTCTCCCTTTTATTCAGAGCCGTGTGGATGAAAGGCTCTTGGTGCTGCAGCCAGGAATCAGTGCTGTGCCTCTGAGGTGGGAGAGCCAACTTCAGGACACTGGTCCACAGAAGACCTCCCAGCTCCACATAATATCAAACGGTGAAAATCTCCCAGAGATCTCCATCTCAGCACCAACACCCAGCTTCACTCAACGACCAGCAAGCTACAGTGCTGGACACCCTATGCCAAACAACTAGCAAGACAAGAACACAACCCCTCCCATTAGCAGAGAGGCTGCCTAAAATCATAATAAGTCCACAGACACCCCAAAACACACCACCAGACGTGGACCTGCCCACCAGAAAGACAAGATCCAGCCTCATCCACCAGAACACAGGCACTAGTCCCCTCCACAGGAAGCCTACACAACCCACTGAACCAACATTAGCCACTGGGGACACACACCAAAAACAATGGGATCTACGAACCTGCAGCCTGCAAAAAGGAGACCCCAAACACAGTAAGATAAGCAAAATGAGAAGACAGAAAAACATACAGCAGATGAAGGAGCAAGACAAAAACCCACCAGACCTAACAAATGAAGAGGAAACAGGCACTCTACCTGAAAAAGAATTCAGAATAATGACAGTAAAGATGATCCAAAATCTTGGAAATAGAATAAATGCAAGAAACATTTAACAAGGACCTAGAAGAACTAAAGATGAAACAAACAACAATGAACAACACAATAAATGAAATTAAAAATACTGTAGAAGGGATCAATAGCAGAATAACTGAGGCAAAAGAACGGAAAAGTGACCTGGAAGATAAAATTGTGGAAATAACTACTGCAGAGCAGAAGAAAGAAAAAAGAATGAAAAGAACTGAGGACAGTCTCAGAGACCTCTGGGACAACATTAAACACACCAACATTTGAATTATAGGGGTTCCAGAAGAAGAAGAGAAAAAGAAAGGGACTGAGAAAATACTTGAAGAGATTATAGTTGAAAACTTCCCTAATATGGGAAAGGAAATAGTCTAGTCCAGAAGGCACAGAGAGTCCCATACAAGATAAATCCAAGGAGAAATACACCAAGACACATATTAATCAAACTGTCAAAAATTAAATACAAAGAAAACATATTAAAATCAGCAAGGGAAAAACAACAAATAACACACAAGGGAATCCCCATAAGGTTAACAGCTGATCTTTCAGCAGAAAAACTGCAAGCCAGAAGGGACTGGCAGGACATATTTAAAGTGATGAAGGACAAAAACCTACAACCAACATTACTCTACCCAGCAAGGATCGCATTCAGACTTGATGGAGAAATTAAAACCTTTACAGACAAGCAAAAGCTGAGAGAGTTCAGCACCACCAAACCAGCTTTACAACAAATGCTAAAGGATCTTTTCTAGGCAAGAAACACAAAAGAAGAAAAAGACCTATAATAAGAAACCCAAAATAATTAAGAAAATGGGAATAGGAACATACATATCGATAATTACTTTAAATGTAAATGGATTAAATGCTCCCGCCACAAGACACAGACTGGCTGAATGGATATAAAAACAAGACCCATATATATGCTGTCTACAAGAGACCCACTTCAGAACTAGAGACACATACAGACTGAAAGTGAGGGGATGGAAAAAGATATTCCATGCAACTGGAAACCAAAAGAAAGCTGCAATTCTCATATCAGACAAAATAGACTTTAAAATAAAGACTGTTAGAAGAGACAAAGAAGGACACTACATAATGATTAAGGGATCAATCCAAGAAGAAGATATAACAATGGTAAATATTTATGCATGCAACATAGGAGCACCTCAATACATAAGGCAAATACTAACAGCCATAAAAGGGGAAATCAACAGTAACACATTCATAGTAGGGGACTTTAACACCCCACTTCCACCAATGGACAGATCATCCAAAATGAAAATAAATAAGGAAACACAAGCTTTAAATGACACATTAAACAAGATGGACTTAACTGATATTTACAGGATATTCCATCCAAAAACAACAGAATACACATTTCTCTCAAGTACTCATGGAACATTCTCCAGGATAGATCATACCTTGGGTCACAAATCAAGCCTTGGTAAATTTAAGAAAATTAAAATTGTATCAAGTATCTTTTCCGACTACAACGCTATGAGACTAGATATCAATTACAGGAAAAGATCTGCAAAAAATACAAACACATGGAGGCTAAACAACACACTACTTAATAACCAAGAGATCACTGAGGAAATCAAAAAATACCTAGAAACAAATAACAATGGAGACACGATGACCCAAAACCTATGGGATGCAGTGAAAGCAGTTCTAAGAGGGAAGTTTATAGCAATACAATCCTACCTTAAGAAACAGGAAACATCTCAAATAAACAACCTAACCTTGCACCTAAAGCAATTAGAGAAAGAAGAACAAAAACACCCCAAAGTTAGCAGAAGGAAAGAAATCATAAAGATCAGATCAGAAATAAATGAAAAAGAAATGAAGGAAATGATAGCAAAGATCAATAAAACTAAAAGCTGGTTCTTTGAGAAGTTAAACAAAATTGATAAACCATTATCCAGACTCATTAAGAAAAAAGGGAGAAGACTCAAATCAATAGAATTAGAAATGAAAAAGGAGAAGTAAGAATTGACACTGCAGAAATACAAAAGATCATGAGAGATTACTACAAGCAACTCTATGCCAATAAAATGGACAACCTGGAAGAAATGGACAAATTCTTAGAAATGCACAACCTGCCAAGACTGAATCAGGAAGAAATAGAAAATATGAACAGACCAATCACAAGCACTGAAATTGAAACTGTGATAAAAAATCTTCCAACAAACAAAAGCCCAGGACCAGATGGCTTCACAGGCGAATTCTATCAAACATTTAGAGAAGAGCTAACACCTATCCTTCTCAAACTCTTCCAAAATATAGCAGAGGGAGGAACACTCCCAAACTCATTCTATGAGGCCACCATCACCCTGATACCAAAACCAGACAAGGATGTCACAAAGAAAGAAGACTACAGGCCAATATCACTGATGAACATAGATGCAAAAATCCTCAACAAAATACTAGCAAACAGAATCCAACAGCACATTAAAAGGATCATACACCATGATCAAGTGGGGTTTATTCCAGGAATGCAAGGATTCTTCAATATACGCAAATCAATCAATGTGATACACCATATTAACAAACTGAAGGAGAAAAACCACATGGTCATCTCAATAGATGCAGAGAAAGCTTTCGACAAAATTCAACAGCCATTTATGATAAAAACCCTGCAGAAAGTAGGCATAGAGGGAACTTTCCTCAACATAATAAAGGCCATATATGACAAACCCACAGCCAATATCGTCCTCAATGGTGAAAAACTGAAACCATTTCCACTAAGATCAGGAACAAGACAAGGTTGTCCACTGTCACCCACTATTATTCAACATAGTTTTGGAAGTTTTAGCCACAGCAATCAGAGAAGAAAAGGAAATAAAAGGAATCCAAATCGGAAAAGAAGAAGTAAAGCTGTCACTGTTTGCAGATGACATGATACTATACATAGAGAATCCTAAAGATGCTACCAGAAAACTACTAGAGCTAATCAATGAATTTGGTAAAGTAGCAGGATACAAAATTAATGCACAGAAATCTCTGGCATTCCTATACACTAATGATGAAAAATCTGAAAGTGAAATCAAGAAATCACTCCTACTTACCACTGCAACAAAAAGAATAAAATATCTAGGAATACACCTACCTAAGGAGACAAAAGACCTGTATGCAGAAAATTATAAGACACTGATGAAAGAAATTAAAGATGATACAAATAGATGGAGAGATGTACCATGTTCTTGGATTGGAAGAATCAACATTGTGAAAATGACTCTACTACCCAAAGCAATCTACAGATTCAATGCAATCCCTATCAAACTACCAAAGGCATTTTTCACAGAAGTGGAACAAAAAATTTCACAATTTGTATGGAAACTCAAAAGACCCCAAATAGCCAAAGCAATCTTGAGAACGAAAAACGGAGCTGGAGGAATCAGGCTCCCTGACTTCAGACTCTACTACAAAGCTACAATAATCAAGACAGTATGGTACTGGCACAAAAACAGAAAGATAGATCAATGGAACAGGATAGAAAGCCCAGAGATAAACCCACGCACATATGGTCACATTATCTTTGAGAAAGGCGGCAGGAATGTACAGTGGAGAAAGGACAGCCTCTTCAATAAGTGGTGCTGGGAAAACTGGACAGGGACATGTAAAAGTATGAGATTAGAACACTCCCTAACACCATACACAAAAATAAGCTCAAAATGGATTAAAGACCTAATTGTAAGGCCAGAAACTATCAAACTCTTAGAGGAAAACATAGGCAGAACACTCTATGACATAAATCACAGCAAGATCCGTTTTGACCCACCTCCTAGAGAAATGGAAATAAAAACAAAAATAAACAAATGGGACCTAATGAAACGTAAAAGCTTTTGCACAGCAAAGGAAGCCATAAACAAGACCAAAAGACAACCCTCAGAATGGGAGAAAATATTTGCAAATGAAGCAACTGACAAAGGATTAATCTCCAAAATTTACAAGCAGCTCATGCAGCTCAATATCAAAAAAACAAACAACCCAATCCAAAAATGGGCAGAAGACCTAAATAGACATTTCTCCAAAGAAGATATACAGAGTGCCAACAAACACATGAAAGAATGCTCAACATCATTAATCATTAGAGAAATGCAAATCAAAACTACAATGAGATATCATCTCACACCGGTCAGAATGGCCATCACCAAAAAATCTAGAAACAATAAATGCTGGAGAGGGTGTGGAGAAAAGGGAACACTCTTGCACTGCTGGTGGGAATGTGAATTGGTACAGCCACTATGGAGAACAGTATGGAGGTTCCTTAAAAAACTACAAATAGAACTACCATATGACCCAGCAATCCCACTACTGGGCATATACCCTGAGAAAACCATAATTCAGAAAGAGTCATGTACCAAAATGTTCATTGCAACTCTGTTTACAATAGTCAGGAGATGGAAACAACCTAAGTGTCCATCATTGGATGAATGGATAAAGAAGATGTGGCACATATATACAATGGAATATTACTCAGCCATAAAAAGAAATGAAATTGAGTTATTTGTAATGAGGTGGATGGACCTAGAGTCTGTCATACAGAGTGAAGTAAGTCAGAAAGAGAAAGACATATACCGTATGCTAACACATATATATGGAATTTAAGAAAAAAAAAGTCATGGAGAACCTAGGGTTAAGACAGGAATAAAGACACAGACCTACTAGAGAATGGACTTGAGGATTTGGGGAGGGGGAAGGGCAAGCTGTGACAAAGTGAGAGAGTGGCATGGACATATATACACTACCAAACGTAAAATAGATAGCTAGTGGGAAGCAGCCACATAGCACTCGGAGTTCAGCTCGGTGCTTTGTGATCACCTAGAGGGGTGGGATAGGGAGGGTGGGAGGGAGGGAGATGCAAGAGGGAAGAGATATGGGAACATATGTATATGTATAACTGATTCACTTTGTTATAAAGCAGAAACTAACACACCATTGTAAAGCAATTATACTCCAATAAAGATGTAAAAAAAAAAAAAAAGACATATATCTGATCTCATCATTTCTTGATCCAAAACCTTCATGGTTTACTAACTGCTTATGGGATACAGATCAAAACGATACACAAATAACTTCCCCAACTGTACTTGGCTACCCCTCTGGTATCTACTCCCACCTTAAGCCACTCTACCCTTCAACAGTTCAGAATTACTTGCACCTCCTTCAAACAACCATAAAAAGCAGGCTGGAAACCCCAGGCTTCCCTCCACACTCCAGACGCAGTCATTAGCATTTGAGCTCCTCGTAAATGTGTTTCTAAACGATTTAGAGATGCTAGGACAAAGCCTTCTCAAAGAGCCAGGTTGGACAGAAGCATATCCATTTAGAAACTCAGCCCTTCAAGGAATGCAAGCAGCAATATCATACGAATTTAAACTACATACATAGCCAAGTAAAACAACATTAGATATATCAACTATCCATTTCCACCAAACTCCTAAAAGTTTGAAAATGGAATTATCCTGGTGAAATGGTACATGCTTCATAGCTCACTGCATTACTCATAACTTGCAGATTAAAATTCTTATGTTCTAATAAGCATCTATACTTAGCTAGCACAGTAGGGACCACAAAGCCCCTACTTCCAAAAACACTCCAGTTGTAAGAGTGTTTTAAACGCTATAGCACTACATTCTAAAACCTCTTGTAAATTGCACTTATGACAAACGAAAGCAATCCAATTTGGGACCAGGATCAGAGGAATTAACTATCAGAATTAAAGTAGAAGTGGTCAAGCACTTCACCCCTGCCTTGAAAAACAAAACAAAACCCTTGCAAACTAAAGGGCACTATGAATTCACAATGCAGCCAGAATGTAGATAGCCTACATTGGTGTACCTCAATTTGAATCTAATCTACTTGTCATTTGCTTTATATCTCCCAGGTCCGTAAATCTACACATTGCCCTTTGATACTGCATTCACAGCTGTCACCGACTGGACAAAACCCAGTTTGTGCTTTCATTGTTCAAAGGGAGAACATCTTTCTAATGGGCCATCCAAGTTCCAAATAATGTTCCCCTACCCTGTTCGAGGTAAAAAGCTCATACATTTCAGAATCATCTGACTTTACCTAGTCTAGCCTAGGATATCTCAACTGTGGCACCATTGATACAGATAATTCTTTGTTGAGGGGGCTGTTCTGTGCACTGTAGGATAAGCAACAGCAGCCCTGGGCTCAACCCCCTAAACAACTACAGTAGTACCTCTCCCTGAGGCACGACAACTTTAAAATGTTCACTGGGGGCAAAACTGTTCCCAGCTGAGAATCACTGGTCTACCCTCATACTCAACCCATTATGGAGTTTCTCTCTAACCATAACTCTATTTTTACCACATTTGGCCACACTTTTACTCTCTGAAATTCTTCAAAAGCCATCTGCAAAATAGTCTTTGGCCTTGGGATTTCAAAAAAAGGTGTTCTTATTAGATTGTAACCCTCAATAAAGGTTCATTTGTAATAAGCCCACATGGAGTGTTTGATTCGGGGCTGAGGTATGGTGGGAGTTGACTTGGTCAGGACGCCCAAGAGAGCAACTGTTTAAGATGGTCCTTACTGATACCTGCATTCCTCTTCCAAAACCGTGCCAGAAGGGGTGGGCGTGTTATTTCCACTGTAAATACGTCCACAGGTGGAGTTTTGCCCAGTGCTTTACCATATACATGCTACTTCCCTCAAGACGGTGCCTCTATCAGCTAATTACTTGTTAACAATGGAAAACTCAATCCAAACTGGGCTTAAGCAACAAAGGGAATTTATTTGCTAAGAAAAGTGAGAGTCCTACAAATGGCAGCTTTCAGGAGAATCACGCCTAGGCTCCAGCTCCAGTTTGGGTGCTGTCTCCCTGATTCTCTCAGCTTCCTCTTCTCCATGAGTCAGCTGGTCTTCAGATTGGCTTCCTTCACAGTGGCACAATGGCTACAGAAGTCCTGGCCTAAGTCCATACACTACATTGCTTATAAAAGAGTGCCTTGCCATAGAGGGAACCTACCTCAACATAATAAAGGCCGTATATGACAAACCCACAGCCAACATCATTCTCAATGGTGAAAGGCTGAAAGCACTTCCTCTAAGATCAGGAACAAGAGAAGGATGTCCACTCTTGCCACTTCTACTCAACACGTTTTGGAAGTCCTAGCCATGGCAATCAAAGAAGAAAAAGAAATAAAGGAATCCGAACTGGAAAAGAAGTAAAACTGTCACTGTTTGCAGATGACATGATACTATACATAGAAAATCCTGAAGATGCTATCAGAAAACTACTAGAGCTCATCAATGAATTCGGTAAAGTTTCAGGATACAAATTAATACACAGAAATCTGTTGCACTTCTATACACTAACAATGAAAGACCAGAAGGAGAAATTAAAGAAACAGTCCCATTTTCCATCGCATCAAAAAGAATAAAATACCTAGGAATAAACCTACCTAAGGAGACAAAAAAAACCTGTACTCTGAAAACTATAAGACACTGATGAAAAACATCAAAGCTGACACAAACAAATGGAAAGATATACAATGTTCTTGGATTGGAAGAATCAATACCGTCAAAATGACTATACTACCCAAGGCAATCTACAGATTCAACGCAATCCCTATCAAATTACCAAGGGCATTTTTCACAAAACTAGAACAAAAAAATCTTAAAATTTGTATGGAGATACAGAAGACCCCAAATAGCCAAAGCAATCTTGAGAAAGAAAAACAGAGCTGGAGGAATCAGAACCACCCCCCTCAACTTCAGACTATACTATAAAGCTACAGTTATCAAAACAGTATGGTACTGGCACAAAAACAGAAATATAGATAAATGGAACAGGATAGAAAGCCCAGAAATAAACCCATGCCCCTATGGTCAATTAATCTATGACAAAGGAGGCAAGACGATATAATGGATGAAAGACAGTCTCTTCAATGAATGGTGCTGGGAAAACTGGACAGCTACATGTAAAAAAATGAAATTAGAACATTCTTTAACACCATACACAAAAATAAACTCAAAACAGATTAAGGAGCTAAATGTAAGATGAGATACTATAAAAGCTCTTAGAAAAAAACAAAGGCAGAACACTCTTTGTTGACTTAAATCACAGCAATATCTTTTTGGATCTGTCTCCTAGAGAAATGGAAATAAAAACAAAAATAAACAAATGGGACCTAATTAAGCTCAAAAACTTTTGCACAGCAAAGGAAACCACAAACAAAACGAAAAGACAACCCACAGAATGGAAGAAAATATTTGCAAACAATACAACTGACAAGGGATTAGTCTCCAAAATTTACAAACAGCTCATGTGACTCAATATCAAAAAAAACCAAACAACCCAGTCAAAAAATAGGCAGAAAACCTAAATAGACATTTCTTCAAAGAAGACATACGGAAGGCCAAGAGGCACCCGAAAACATGCTCAATATCGCTAATTATCAGAGAAATGCAAATCAAAACTACAATGAGGTATCACCTCACACAAGTCAGAATGGCCGTCATCAAAAAATCTACAAACAGTAAATGCTGAAGAGGGTGTGGAGAAGAGGGAACCCTCCTACACTGTAGATGGGAATGTAAATTCGTACAGCCACTATGGAGAACGGTATGGAGGTTCCTTAAAAAACTAAAAATAGAACTACTATATGATCCAACAATCCCACTCCTGGGCATGTATCCAGAGAAAAACATGGTTCAAAAGGATACATGCGCTCCAATGTTCACTGCAGCGCTGTTTACAATAGCCAAGACATGGAAGCAACCTAAATGTCCATCGACAGAGGAATGGATAAAGATGTGGTACATATATTCCATGTATATATATGTGTGTGTGTGTGTATGTGTGTATATATATGTGTGTGTATGTGTATATATATATATACACACATACACACACATATATATACACACATACACACACACACACACACACAATGAAATATTACTCAGCCATTAAAAAGAATGAAATAAGGCCATTTGCAGCAACATGGATGGACCTGGAGATTACCATACTAAGTGAAGTAAGTCAGACATAGAAAGACAAATATCATATGATATTGCTTATATGAGGAATCTAAAAAAAATGATACAAATGAACTTATTTACAAAACAGAAACAGACTCACAGATTTAGAGATTGAACTTATGGTTACCAGGAGGAAGGGTAGGGGGAGGAATAGATTAGGAGTTTGGGACTGACATATACACACTACTATATTTAAAATAGTTAACCAACAAGGACCTACTGTATAGCAGAGGAATTCTGCTCAATATTCTGTAATAACCTAAATGGGAAACAAATTTGAAAAAGAATAGATACATAGATATGAATAATTGAATCACTTTGCTGTACACCTGAAACTAACACAACATTGCTAATCAACTATGATCCAGTATAAAATAAAATTTTAAATTAAATAATTAAAAATAACAACACTGGGAAAAAATTTTAAAATAAGAAAATAAGTCAGTGAAAAGGAAATAAAAGAAAAAGAAAGAAAGAAAAAAAGGGTGCCTTTCTAACCAAGCAAAAATCCTGAACTTCATTATAACTGAATCAACTTGAATAATGTGCTTAGGGCTGAAGTATCCAATCAGTGTGGCCAGAAGACCACAGGCTGACTGGTTGAGACCCTTGAATTGATCACAGTGGCTGAGGGGGGAAGTTATGCTGATGGATTTAGAGCCATGGTTCTCAAAATGCATTCCCTGACTAGTTACATCAGCATCACCTGGGAACTTGTTAGAAATGCAAATACTCTGGCTCCACCCCAGACCAGCTGAACCAGAAACTCTGGGATGGTGCCTAGCAATCCGTGTTTAACCAGTCCTCCAGGTGATTCTCATGGAAGCTAAAGTTTGTGAGCCACTGGTTTAAACCATCAGATCCTACCTGTAGAGCCTAGAGTGGGGTGAATCCCGTTTATTTCACTGGCTGCCACACAATTAGAAAATGGTGGAGTGGAGGCCTGAGAAAGTACCATCAAAATACTTTAGGGCTTCCCTGGTGGCGCAGTGGTTGGGAGTCCGCCTGCCGATGCAGGGGACACGGGTTCGTGCCCCGGTCCGGGAAGATCCCACATGCCAGCGGAGCGGCTGGGCCCGTGAGCCATGGCTGCTGAGCCTGTGCGTCCGGAGCCTGTGCTCCGCAACAGGAGAGGCCACAACGATGAGAGGCCCGCGTACCACAAAAAAAAAAAAAAAAAAAAAAAAAAAAAAAAATACTTTAGAAGGAGAAGGCTCCAGAAGGGGACAGTTCATTTCACTTCTTACTTCCTATGGTAAGGCTATGAAGCAGAAAACACAGTAATGAGTGCTTCAGCCTAGCAACGTGGTTTGAAAATGACTTCTGCTGCCCATATTTATTAGTTTCCAGGGCTTGAAGAGAAAGAAATGCCCAACATTAACCTTCCAGTTCTCTATGGGCCCTAACCCACTCTCTCTGGGGAAATTGGACAAATATATACATACAGGTCTGAGAGAAGTAAAGCTACTTGGAAGTTAAGACTGCATTGAAGAAGACATTCTCTAGGAAGGTTTCTTAATCATGGCTAATCCTAAGTCGCCAGGAGTAAGGTTATAAGTCCAGCCTCTTGGGCTGGACTAGACCTACAGAGTCAGGATCTCCAAGGGAGGGACCTGGGAATCTGTGTTTTTAACACACATTTCCAGGGATTCTTTTTTTAAATTTATTTATTTTTGGCTGTACTGGGTCTTTGTTGCTGGGCGCGGGCTTTCTCTAGTTGCGGCAAGCAGGGGCTACTCTTCGTTGTGGTGCTTGGGCCTCTCATTGCATTGGTTTCCCTTGTTGCGGTGCATGGGCTCCAGGCACACGGGCTTCAGTAGTTGTGGCTCACAGGCTTAGTTGCTCCGTGGCATGTGGGATCTTCCTGGACCAGGGCTCGAACCCGTGTCCCCCACATTGGCAGGCAGATTCTTAACCACTGCGCCACCAGGGAAGTCCCCAGGGATTCTTACAGATTGACCACGGTTGGAAAACACTGTTCTAAAAGCTATATGCAGAGGACTGGGGAGAAAAATCTCATGAAAGAATTACATAAATATTTCTGACTGCAAATAACAGCTTCTTCCTGTCCTTTCTTGGTGCCTTCCGTCACTACCAGGGCCTCTAACTGTTCTTCCTCTAGTCTCATCCTACACTGCTTCCCAAAGAAGTCACCCTACAGACCACTTCACGTCAGAGTGAACTTTCTAAAACACACTGAATGTCAGGCCTCTGATCACAATCTATCACGGTAGAAATCCATCACAAGTCCTCACCATGGCCAACAGGATCAAGTCCGAAGTGTTGGCATGAAAGGCGGGGGAGATAAATTAGGAGTCTGGGATTAACAGGTATGCAATGCTATATATAAAATAAATGAACGACAAGGACCTACTATACAGCACAGGGAACTATATGCAATATCTTGTAATAACCTATAATGGAAAAGAATCTGAAAAAGAATATATACATATTCTCACATATATGTATATGTATAACTGAATCACTTTGCTATACAGCTGAAACTAACACAACATTGTAAATCAACTATACTTTAATTTAAAACAAAATTTTTTAAATGGAAAAAAAAAGTGTTGGCATTTCATTTCCTTATAATCCAGGCCCTGACTTTCTTCCTTACCCTTACCTCCTGCTGTCAGCCATTGGAACCCCATTATGGAACCATCCTGAAGCCCCTGCATTTCCTTCAACACTTGATGTTCTCTTTGCCTTTGTTCCCTCTGTTCACCAGGGTCTTCCTTCCCCCTTCACCCAGAGTATCAGTCAAGCTAACGAGAGGTCATGCTGAGGTAACAAAAGCTCAGTAGATAAAGACAGCAAAGGTTTATTTCTCACTCAATGTCAGGAGGTGGTAAGTTTTTCCTCTAAAGACCCAGATGGTAAACATTACACACTTGGTGAGCAACATACAATTTCTGTTGCATTTTCTTCTTCTTCACTTTTTTGTATAGCTCTTTAAAAAAGGTAAAAAACCACTCTTTTTCATAGGTCATACAGAAACAGGTCACTGGCCATCTGCTGACCTCTACCCTACATGATCATTGCCAGAGACACACAGACAGCAGAGAACTACTCAATCTAGTCATTCAGACCAGGCTAATGGAGCAGCCATCTCTTGAGCATTTCTAGTCACCATGCAGACCAAAAGAGAGGGTCTCAAGCAAGTCCCACTAAATGCCCCAGTCCAGAAGTGACACCCTAGAACTTCTGCTCACAAATAATTGGCCAAAATTGGTCTTTCAGCCCCACCTAACTATAACGGAGCCAGGAAGTGCAATCCTACCATGTGTCCAGCAGTAAAGAGAATTGGAATTGCTTGGTAAAAGTGATGACTTCAGCTCAGAAACAAGTGCTCTGGAAAGCGTTTTCTGACACTCTGGTCCCCCAGTCAGATTAGCTACTCTTTGCCTGTAACCTTATAGCACCTTGAAGCCTAAGCATGTGCTGTGCATAGGGTACCACAATTGCCAACTTCTCTGCCTCCCCCACCAGATCCTGAGCTTCCTTAGACAAGCATCTCCGTATACCTACTGCCTAGCACAGCACCTGCTACCCAGGGATGCTCACTGTGTGTTGCTTCAACAACTTAATGAATGTGGTAGATTGTGGGAGTGGGGTTGTCTATGCATTTACCTGAAGGCTCTGTATGCAGCAGTGTCAGCCTCTCTGAGCCTAGTTCAACCACACCCATCTCCACTCATGATAAATTTATCATTTTGGTTATTCGGTTACCTTCTATATTAATCAAATTCACTCTTCCTTACAACCTTTCCTTCTAATAATCAACACTTTTCAGAGAGCTGGTCCTTGAGGCCACAGAGCACTTTATGTGAATTGGTTTTGTATTCAGTTTGCAGGTCAGAAGGCAGGCACAGAGAGGCACTGAGATTTTCCCAAGTTACACAGCCAATGAGAGGTGGAGCCAAAAGTTATGCTTCCTTTTGATCCAACAAGAGAGCTACAGGATTGAACATAGAGCTGCAGCTAAGTGCACCAACAGTTTACTTATATCCTTTGGAGACACAGAAAGCATAACGTGTATGTCAAAGGCAAACCTTATTATACCATCAGTGTTCCATATATACCATATATATGTAGTATACATATTTATCTGAGTAAAATATTAAAAACAAACCACATGACTATATTAATGTGCTCTTTCAGAACCCCGAGAATATTGAAAATGCCACACACCTGTTTTACCACCATCCCTTAATGCCTGTTAGGTGAGCAACCCCTGCACGCATCTTCACTACTAATGACATAAAGCAGAGTTCAACTCAGTTTCACACGCAACACATGTGCTGCAGTTTGTATCAAACGTGTAACCACAGAGCGAGCAAAACAGAGTTCAAAATGAACTGTAGTACAAGTCTCCACCAATACATATTGACAGAGTCAAGCCCCTTCGTGTAGACCATTCACGATCCGGGTATCCTCTGACCCTACCAAAGTGTATCCTGACCTAGAATTTTCCTGTCCTCTCCATCTCCTGGATCCAGTAAGATCCTAATAAACATCCCATCTGATGGTTAGCCTTGACAAATGCCCTGGAGCACCAAGACAAGAGGAATACAGCTAGGCAGGAGCCCTCTACTTTTCACATCATCAACAGAATAGCGTCAGAGCTGGTCCTATTGAAATCGGTGGAGCTTGAGTAATTCAAGATCGAAACAACTTTTTAAAAATATACAAACCCTTTATTTAAGAAGGTGAAATAGCTCGGCGTGTCCTCCCAGTCTGGTTAAATGGGGACAACCAGGGGAAATTGTGCAAGAAAACTGAAGTACACAAAAGCAAATTACAGGCTCCGGATTTTGCCAGACACAAAACAGGAATCAATCCTTTACAGGAGTCTTGCCTTTGCTTCCTTTTTTCTTTCCTTGAGCCTTGTAATTGAATGTTGCAAACTATATCAAGAAGAATAAACCGGGTTTCCCCTCCCCCAAGCAAGAAAAGGTTAAGCTTTTAATTACAGGCCCTCCGACTAGCATTTGTGCAATTAGCAATTAACTATAATCGTTGATGAGAGAATGCAGAGCTGCGCTAGCGATATCCCCCTCCTCCTCATCCCAGACTGGGTTACTTTCGTCCCATGCTATTACAGAGGACCAACCACAACCGCGCGCACTCTCCTTACACACACGCTCTCACTTAAAGACACACTTAATTTTTAGCAAAAATGGCATCTCAGCGTTTGACTGAGACAGGCATTCCCAACCCCACAGCAAAGTAGCCCAAACGTTTAGACCCACTCGTCTTCACCACTTTTAAGTGGAGAGAGGAAGCCCAAGGAAGAAGCTACCTACCAGCCTCACAGGACCAGCCTCCTCTGAGGCGCAGGAGAGGGTGGTAGAGAGACGCTTGTTGCCCCTGGAAACTGCAAGTCCCCCCCTCCGGGCTGTAAGCCGCGTTAGTGGGAAGGCGGTGGCAATAGCCTCCGTAGTTGCATCAGTGCTAACTACTACTACTGCTGCTGCTGCTGCTGCAGTTACTGTTGGCGGCTGCCGGGAAGGTACAGTAATGACTGTAGGGAGCGCACAGCTGCTGCGGCGGCAGGTTCCCTGGATCAGGAAATTAGGGCAGGCACCGGGGATTGGAGGCGAGGGCGGCGCGCGAGCCAACCAGCGGCCGCCCCGGGCCCCCGTGAGCCCCGGGCGGACGCGCGGAGCAGCTGGGCCCCGGGAGCACTCCGGGTGGCAGCGGCGGCCACGGCCACGGCCACTCACGCTCATACTCGCACGCACACTCACACACCCCCGGCGCAGGAACCTGGCTGCCCCGAGCTTATAAGAGGAGCGCGTCGAGGGTGGGGAAGGAGGGCTGAAGCCGCCGCGCCCGCCCCCCCCGCCCCCCCGCTGACCACTCCCCCTCCTGCCCCCTCCTCGCTCCTCACCCCGCGCTCCAGCGGCCGCCAGGGTGGGTGCTCCGCGGCCGGCTCCTCTCTCTTCTGTCTTCTCCGCTCTCGGCTCCCCACCCCCTCTCCCTTTCTCCCCTCCTCTTCCCTCCCCTCCTCTGCAGCGCCTGCATTATTTTCTGCCCGCGGGCTCGGCTTGCACTACCGCTGCAGCCCGGGGAGGTAGGTGGGTGGGTGGGTTGGCTGGTGGGGGGAAGATTGTGCAAGTTGTAGGGGAGGGGGCGCGCCTCTTCTTCCCTGCTCCCTTTCCCCCCCTTCGAACTCCTTCCCCTCCTCCCCTTCCCCCTCCTTCCTCCCCGCCCCCACCTCCTTCCTCCTTTCCGAAGGGCTGGTAACTTGTTGTGCGGAGCGAGCGGCGGCGGCGGCACCATCCAGACGGGCACCATGGGCACGTCCGCGCGCTGGGCGCTCTGGCTGCTGCTCGCGCTGTGCTGGGCGCCCCGGGAGAGCAGCACCACCGGAGCGGGTGAGTGAGGACGCGCCCCTCCGCGGCCTGCCCGGACCCAGCCGGGGCCCCAGGGGGCCCCGAGGCACGGGTCTCCTTTTGCCCACCCCCCTCCTAGGAGGCTCCTCTCCACTCTCGTCGCCTTCTCTCCCTCCCCACCCTGGTGGCGCCTCTGAGCTGTCAGCACCGCGGCTCTCGGGAGCCAGGCTGGGGGGATAGTGAGATTTGGGGTGTCCTAAAGCCTTGCCCGAACTAGTCTTCATTCCCTTACACTCCCTCCCCTAAAACCTGTGCTTTGCCTCGTTTTTCACTCCGCTTGGCCGGGGATGGGGAATATGGGCTTCTGAGCCGTTGAACAATGGTTGTGTCTCTTCTGCCAGGCGGAGTGTTAGGAAGGAGGCAGAGGGCCGGGTGGGCCGGGACGTGCGCGGCAGCCCCCGGAGCGCCCCTCGGACTTCACGGAGGGTGGGAGCGGGTGGTGGGTGAGGAAGGGCGCCTCCGGCGATGCGGGGCGCCAGGTGCCGACCGGGACTGGGGTTCCCCGCGGCGCTGAGGAACCCGCACGTTCGGTGGGCTGCCGCCGGGAGTCTCCGCCGAGAGCCTAGAAGTGCGCAGCCTGCGCACCCGGACTGCGACTCCCCAGGCGCCGGGCAGTCTCTGTGTAGTGCGGGTTAGAGGAAGAGTGAGGTTTGAAATAGGACTCACCTCTAGATGTTTCTCCGCTCTCCGGGGAGTGTTTGTAAACCTCTCGGGTCTCCAGGATAGCTGAACGGGGGAGGGGAGTGGAACGAAGACTTAATCAGGTTAGTTTGCTGAGCCTCGTTCCCGGTGAGATTTCCTCGAGAGGAATTGGGTCCTAATCTGGTGACTGTAATTAGCCTTCATTCTAACCAGTAGATCAAAGGGAGTAGCACGAGAGCTGGGAGAGCTGGTGTGTGTGACTGTGGCTTGTTGGGGAGGGCGGTGGGGACTACTGTCGGATCCCCACGGTGTGCCGCGCTGGGCCTGGGAGCCCTGTCCTCAGCCACTCTCTCACTTGGGGCCGCACAACTTTCTCAGGCAGGCGACAAGAAGCCCTTCTAAGAGGATTCGGTGAGAACCCTGGCAGGTCCCTGAAGTGATCTCGACATGACACCAAGGGGCTGGCTCGCCAGCTCTGGGGAAATGGGATGGAAAACTGCCCCCGTCCTAAGTACCCACTCCAGAGTCCCTAGCTCCTGTCGCCCGGTGGCTTGGGAGACCCGCTTGCCTGCAGTCACGTGTCTCCTGAAGTGAGAGCGAACTTTAATGTGTGGTCAAGCAGCCCCTCAAGCAATACTTGGGGGGGGGGCGGGGTTTGAGTCTCCGAATGCCCCCTGCCCTTAGGTTCTGACTGTCCAGAGCGTGAGAAGCTGGGACGGGCTTTTCTGCGCTCTGCGATTGGCTGGCAGCCCGATCACGTTTAGGTTGGTCACGTGGCTCCGCGGGCTCGTAATTTAGCAGCCTGAGAAATGTTATCTTTAAGGGAACGTGAAAAACGGACAGTCTCCAATGGACTATTCTCTCAATTGCTTTCCCCTGCCTGGACTCCTTGAAAAAAGGCGAGTGTCTAGTGAAGATGGCCCCTGATGTGTAACCAAACTAAGAGATTGGAAAAACCCTGAAAGGTTTTCAGACTCTAACATTAATCATTAATGGTTGAGCAATACTAACTTATTAAACGATTTCTCAGAATAGTGCCATGACTTACATTACACCTTTCATATCATTTCAAAAGACTAAGATATACCAGAAACCACTGATGACTGTCCAGGAAGGTGGGAGAGAAGATTCGTTTTTGCTGCGTTCTTTTCATATTCTTTTAATTTAATGTATAATAACTTTCCATTGGAGGTTAACTTTATCCTATAGAACGCTATGAATGCACCTAAATTGTCAAAATGAGTTAGTTGAAGCCATATGTTCACCTTGTATCAGGTAGATGAGCCTCCCTTTTGCTCCCCTAGGTCACATGTGAAATATGTGACATGCCATGAACAGTGGAAAATAGAAGCCCATGTAAGACTTAAATTCTTCGAAGGAAAGGAGACACATCCTTTCTGAGCTGGAGGAAATTTGGGGTTGGCTGAGGCAGGTATTGACCCTAAGCTAACCCAGGCTGGCTCCTGTCTGAAGTTCAAAGCCCCAAGGCATATGGACTGACTCTCTGGCCCTGGTCTTCTACACTCTGCCCATACACACGCATGATGCTGGTCTAAAATACTCTAGGACAGGGCATGTGTGCTTTAAGACTCTGCCAAGGAACTGAAGTCAGGCTAACAAGAGAAATTAAAATTCAGTAATGGAGCATACCTGATGGAAAAAAATCCCTGGGAGTTCTAGGACATTTTCCTCCAGCCTAGGTAGTCAAGATTAGGATCTGGGGTACCATATATTCATTAAGGCCAGAGCCTAGAAGAACCAGGGTTTTGTGAGAGCTATTCAGATATGGCTAACCACCAACGAAAGAGTCAACAGAACTTCTCCTCTTGTGGGGAGTGGGTTGGTGAAATTGGCAGTACCTGGAGGGATAGGAGACCAGAGGGCAGGGGGAAAATAAACCTGACTTATCCAGATAGCACCAAGAGGAGATAGGGCAATAATCATAATCCTCATCTGGATCAAAGAATGAGCATGTGAGCATGCTCCTCTTTAAAGGGGGGTACCTGCCTTTAGCTATGTACCTGCCCTGGCTCATTTTGGTTCTTTGCTCGAATTGTTTGGAGTCCCTAGATACCTAAAGCATGTATAAAGGCCAAGTTCAGTAGAGCTGCCAAATGTTAGGACTTCAATATAACCATACTGTATATTTTAATTATAGCAGCCTCCATGCTCAAAAGAAATGCCTCTGCCTTTTATAAAATTGGATACCCATAAACTCAATCTCACTTGAGTAGTTTTGCTACAATTCTAGAAGAGGTGAAAAATAGTCACAAGCCCCTTCTGTTCCAGGAGGAATGTCAAACTGATCAGACTTAGCAAGAACTCCTAGAGGAGAGCACAACCATAAGATCAAGGGAACAGATAGCCCCCAGCCGTATGGCTTCGGGTTTTGGTCCAGAGACCAGAAGACATGGCGCACCGCATAGAAATATAGATATTAGCTATTTAGACCATTTTCTAGTTCTTACAGAATGTGAATAAAGTTGTCCCTCTCTAGAGGGAATAGTGATCAAATTTTGGCAGTCATCTATACAATTTCAAGTCATAATTAAATTTACTTTGGATACTGACCTTTCTTTGGAAAGCCACCTCCACATTACTAGTCTATAAAAAATTAAATCCCTCAAAGGACTATGATAAGGTCCATAATGCAGCTTATGATAAAAGTTCCTGCCTTAGAAGCATTTCTCAGGGTGGGCTAATACGGCTGCTCTCCAGGTGGTTAGGTGATAGACTCAAAATTGCTTCGTTTGTTCCCGTCTGTGCTTAGGCCACAGCACGGAGACTGCTTTCAAGAGAAAGAGTCCAAGAATACCTTGGGCAGAGATGGATGAGATGTACCTGTTGAGCAGAAGTAAGTGGTCCAGGGGCAGTTTCTTGGCCCACCTAAAGAGTTGTTGGCTAGGAAATCTGAAGACTGATAGCTTTTCGTAGGACTTAAAGACAGAGGAATGACTTAGCTCTAGGAGAATCTGGCTCTGTAAATGACAGTTACCTCTGTGCATTTTTTCAGTCCAAATTGGTGTCTCTGCTAAGCTCTTCTCTTGGTTTTCAATAAAAATTCTAAACATTGTTAACACTGCCTAGTTAGATACACTAGATGCACTGCAGGGACTAAATGAGATGGCAGGTGATACCTTAAAACTTAGCACATGTTTCCCTTCATGCGAAGTTTCCTGGAAAAGTTTGGGCCTGATGGCTATATGGGGGCTCTAAATTAACAAGAGAATGCCTGCCAGGTGCTGTGAGAATAAATACAGTGATTCTGCTAGAAGTGGCTTAATATCTGCTTAGAGATCCTTTGCCCACTTTGTATTTTAAAGATGCTGCATGGGTGGGCGGAGCAGGGACAGGGCATTCATGGCCCTGTATTTAAGAGAGAACTTTGGGGGCAGAAACTATAAGACAGGACCATGGTTGTGGGAGGGGGAGGGGTGGGCTATCGGGTGGGGCTTGTAATTTGCCAAACAAGGGAGGCAATAAAACCCTTGGTGATAGACAACATTTGCAAGTTACATCGTGTGTTATAATTCTTCCCCCAGATACTATGAGTAAATAAGTTCTTTTGTAGACTGCCTCTAATCTTTAGTTTTCTTAAGATACCTTTCCAAGGTCTGAGCTACTAACTGATCTGTAGGTTCCCTAAGTAGGTGGTAGCTTGATGCCAGCATCCTTTGAACCTCTGCTCAAAACCACTTGACTTCCATTTACTGAGTGCCCACCACATGCCATATAGCACCAGGCATAGGCGACACAGTGACCAAGAAGTTGGGCTCTTCCTTCATGGCATTTAGTATAGTGGGGAAGTCAAACCAGGAAATCAGTGATCCAAAGACAGCCTGGAACAGAAGCTCTGGATGGGAGCGAGCAGACCCAGTGGTCAAGACTTAATCATACAAGAGGCAGGTAGCAGCTGAAGATTGCTGGAGGTCCCACACGCCACGTGGGTTACAGCTTATGAAGATTTCTCAAAAATCACCGAGAACTTAAGACTGTCATGTGACAAAGCCAGGAATTAGTCCATCTCTGCAGATGATCCTACAAAGGTGATAGCACTCAATCAACCATGGATGGCTGCCAATGTTACCAAAAATCCGTCGGAGGTAAAAGCCCTGAAATTTCTAACTTTACCAGTGAGCCACTGCTAGCTTTCCCTGCGTGCTGGAACCTCTCTCCTCACGTGGAAACGAGGCTGACGTACCCACACTGACACACTCGTTCTGATATATAAGTGCAGGAAAGTGCTCTGTTTTTAAATGATAAAGTTTCTGAAGATGAGGTGAAAGTACCCTCCTAGGCATTGAGAACTGTGGCCTTTGTAACCTAAGAGTCTTTCAAAGTATGCTAACTAGTGAAACAACTGCTCATACTTGGTTTCAAGTTCAGAAAACCTGGGAAGAATGCTTTGGGAAAAAAATCTGTAGTTCAGACCAACTTTATTAGTGAACTAACAAATCAACGGATGCATTGGGGAATACTCGCTAGTGCCTAAAAAATTTTTAGACGTCAGGCACCTGGTCCCAACTTACAAAAACACATTCCAGGCCCTGCCATAGGGGATCTCCGTTTGTAGAGATGGAAACACATAGGTGAGCACATCTCGGTACGTGACAGCTCTGTGACAGGCACAGGAGACATTGAGAAAGCAGCCAGACCACACCTAATTGGTCAAGAGAGCAACTGAGGGCCTCGTTCAAGGATGACATTTGAATGGGTGGTAAGCGATAGGGAGAAGCGGGGGGAAATGGGTAGGAAACTAGACTCAATCCTAGAGCCCGTGAGAAGCCTGCAAGTGATCCCATCTGTGGCACTCTGGGCCATTCTTGGCTGCCTGATTCACCGTCTTGATGTGGATAGAGAACGTGGCAGCCTGGAGGCAGAGGAACAAGAGAGAAATTTAGATCAAGTGAGAGATGAGTGCTTGGACATGCCCAGGACTTGATGGCAAAATGTCAGGGGAGAAGAATCTAGGCTCACTGTTGGACTACTGATTTAGAGTAAGTGGTGGGTCAAAGATCAGGCACATGGGGATGGGAAGACAGATTTTAGAAGAACCTCTTTACCGTGTATGCCTATTAAGATATCCAAGTAGGGCTTCCCTGGTGGCGCAGTGGTTGAGAGTCCGCCTGCCGATGCAGCGGACACGGGTTCGTGCCCCGGTCCGGGAGGATCCCACATGCCGCGGAGCGGCTGGGCCCGTGAGCCATGGCCGCTGAGCCTGCGCGTCCGGAGCCTGTGCTCCGCGACGGGAGAGGCCACAACAGTGAGAGGCCCGCGTACCGCAAAAAAAAAAAAAAAAAAAAAGATATCCAAGTAGATTTTACCTAATGGCACAAAGTTCATCGTCATAATCTCTGTTGTTAGATTGGCAGTTGTCACCTATGTCCATCAAGTGATGCACACGACTTATGGGGTGAGTACTATAGAGTCCAACCCTGAGAATGAAGTAGTCACCCGCATTGCGGGTAGAATCTTAGCCTCCTAACCTTCCCGCAGTGGTTTCAAAGTGTGGTCAGGGACCAGCAAGGTCAACAGCCTCCGGGAACTCAATAGAAATGCAAACTTGGGTGCCATGCCCGACCTACAAAGTCAGAATCTCTGGTGAGGGGGCAGCATTGGGTTTTAATAAGTCCTTCAGGGGCTTCTGATACAAACTTGATCTTGAGAACCACTGACTTTTACCACCCACAAAACTAATAACTTCCCAAATATATCAGGAGGGCCTTAGCTCTTTCTAGACAAGAAAACCAAGCATTATAGTCCTTCTGGGAAAAGACCTGCTAGGGATACTGAGGCAGCGTTTTTTAAAAATCAAAATGGGGACGGGAGGGTAGGCTCTATCTCAACAATAAGGCTCTGTTAGGACAGTGACATCCTGACAAGTGATAGTACCTAATTCTGGATTAATTTAAACTGACACTACTACCCACATCACAAGTCAGCAGAATATTCTGGAAGGAAGTGGTCCTGAGTCAAGTGCTCTAGTTGGTATGCGTGCTCAATCACATGGTATCTGGAGCCAGACTGCCTGAGTTCAAATCCTAGTTCTGCCCCAGGTGATCTTGGGCAAATACTGTCCTCCCTTCCCCGAACAGGTTCCCTGGTATGTAAAAGGGGAACAGTAACGCTGACTGTGTAGGATTGAGAATTAACTCAATTAAGAGACTGAGGTCTTAGAACAGTGTTTGGCTAAGAATAAAAATTAAGTTATTTATCCATGATTCTCAAGATCATCTCACTCTGACGTAAACGGGAAAACTGACAATTGAACCGTAGGATTGAGTGAATCAGAAGGATTAACCCAAGTATTTCCCAGTTTTTCGTTGGCCCCCGCCTGGTTCTCACAAGGCTTCAGAAGCTGTCTGTAAGGCCCGAATACAGCTCAGTCCCTCTTCCTCGGTTCCTCTTACTAACCTTCTTCCCTTGTAGCAAAACTTCTTTGCTGACTTGAAAAGCTGCTTGTCCTAAAAGGAGTTTTAGCCTATGAATAGAAAGATTGGCGTTCAAGTGGCAAGCGGCAGGAACGAGCTGGACTAAAAATAAATGCCCTTGGCAGACCCAGAAGTGCCAAAACAAATGGACTGAAGAAAATTCCAGGAGATGATAACACCCGTACACTCGAGCAAATGGGAGGGCTGTGAAAGATGTGAACACTTGGCCTTGCTAGTCCCAGCAGCATGGCAGCCGCAGCCCCTCTGTGCAGGCTGAAGTTCACGTCTGAGCCTGACACGCAGAAACATCTCCTTACTGTGGGCATCCCTTCTGGAGCACTCCTGCAAAGGTGCCACTCAGAGCCCTACAGGGAACTTCGTAGCCCACTTGGAAGGCTTGGTATTTACTGTAAGATCTATGCAGTTTTTGTTTTTTTTTTAACCGAAGCTTACGTACTGTTCTTCCATGTTAACCCTTGCAGGGACAATTAGACAACAACGGCAGGCTGACTTCTAAATGCATTAAAACCCCTGAGTGGCTTGGAGCCAGTGAACTGCCAACATGTCTGGGTAGCAGCGTTAACTATTTAGGTAAGGAAGGCTCCTGGGACATGGGCGCCTTGAAATAAGTTTGCAGAGTCTGATATCAACTGTGTAAGCGCAGAATTAGTGAGGAAATCTTCAACTCTTCTGGGCATTCAGTCTTTCGTTACAAGTGTAAATAGCCGTGTAGGCGACTAGGTACAAGTGACTTCCAACCCCCTGGCCCAAAGGGGTAGGGGTATTCATCCTAAGTATTAGAGCTGAAAGGAAACTCAGATCTAGTCCAACCATTTGATTTCTTAAAGTTATGGAACCCTTTTCAAATTCTTACACAGAACTCCAATGTTGAAAAGAAACGCTGGTTGAAACAGAGGCGGAATACCCAGGTTCCCTGCTGTCATAGCCTTACCCCTGACTGCAGCCACCCCGATGCTGCCAAGGCATTCCTGTGAACCCTGTGACTTTGAGGAACCCACTAAAAATCACATTGACTCCGACTTTTCACCTCTCTAAGCAGATAGACCCTGGGTTGTAGGATGCCGAGTGCTTCTACTTGTAATTTATTTTTTGAGGCATCATTGGCTTTAGCTTAGCCTAAGCACTGAAAGGACCTTGGGTGTCGATCATTTCAAGCTCACCCTGTTCTCTTTATGAAAGTATGATGCTGAACTTGAGACTTAACTGTCATGGATGGAAATAGACTACAGGCCTACAATCCTGTAATCCCCCAAAGCTTTGCAAACCTAAAGCTTAACTCGTCTGGTGTTTTCGATTCTTTTGGAGCTCTGTACGGCAGCATTCCCAGGTAGGCACCACAGGTGTAAAGGGAGAATCTTCCTGAAACTTGGGCACAAAACTCACCATGCTGCAATCAGGTGGCTGAGCTCTCCCTGCTTTGCACGATGCAGGGAATTAAACAGAACCAGGGAGTCCCTTCTACCCAGGAGCAATCTTTCAAAACAAGGTGCTTAGGAAACTTAAGAAACCGAGGCGCGGCCATAGAGCTTAGGATCTTTCTTCTCTTCTCTTTAAAGAAAGAACCCTTTATAAAGCCAGCTAGCTTTACCCACCCCCACTCCCACCACTCTCCTCTTTTAAAGAAGCAGGGATGGTTGGTTAGCAGCTACTCCAGTCCTAACGCCATTGTTCTCCTTTCTTAATGGAGAGCCGTGTGTGTCATGGTAAAAACACAGCTTTATGACCCTCGGGCAGAAGCTTGGGCGAAGTGGAAACGTCTGAGATAAGAGGTAGAAATTAAACTCCTTTTTGTCTTGAGATATTGGAATAAACACTAAGGAAATGCCTGTGTCTGTCCTGAGCCCACTCAACAGCGACTCTTAAAGCAGCATTACTGGGATTTTAACCCAGCATTTATTACTGTTGATTGCCTGTATGTTACAGTTCCATTCAGAGAGCTTCCTTAAGGTGATAGTGGACTAAACACCAGCCTTAGGCTATTGTTCGCCCATATTTAATCCCAGGCCAGCTTGAGTGTCTATAAAATCTGTAGTTACAATCAAGGCTCATTGTTAAAGAGATCTGCCAGGTAACCTAACCCCAAGTGGAAAACCATCATCTGACGCCTACTTTTAAGTCCCTGTCCAAGTCGGATTATATGGTTACCTTTTTGACAGCATAGATATCAACATCGATGTTTTTGTCTCATTTTGACCAAACAGCTAAAACCTTTGGTAACTAACACCTTGTAAAAAGGTATTCTAATTGCAACCTGACTTTTCTTTCCAAGTATATGTATATTTCTGTTCTCTGACTATCATAAATTGTTCTTTTTTTACTTTCCAAGTAAAGTACTCTAATTCTTACCACTCCTACAACAGTCAGAGGTCGTGGGGATAAAGAACTACAGCCAGTGGGCCCTGGAACAGATAGCCCCAGCATTGAGAATATTAAGACTATCTCGAGACTCCAGTGATAAAAGGGGGAGGGTGAGAGGCAGCCAGGCACTTCATACTTGGTTTCGCGGTATAAAAGCTAGCGTGCGATGCTTCCTGACAGCCTCTACCCTCTCCTTGTTCCCCCTTCTGTGCCCAATAAAATATTTGTGGATTGGATGAATAGTATGAAATACAGGTAGGAAGAGGAGTTCCCTGGTGGCCTAGTGGTTAGGATTCCAGGCTTTCACTGCCATGGCCCGGGTTCAATCCCTGGTTGGGGAACATCCCTCAAGCCACGCAGCACGACCAAATAAATAAATAAATAAAAATGGTTAACATGGTAAATTTTTTAAACTGCCAGGGGTGGGGGTGGGGCATGTGGGTGGATTTCCTGGTGGTCCAATGATTTAGGACTCAGCACTTTCACTGCTGGAGGCTGGGTTCAGTCCCTGGTCGGGGAACTAAGATCCTGCAAGCCACGTGGTGTGGCCAAAAAACTAATAATAATTATAAAAAATAAAATAAAATAAAAAATGAACCACAGATAGGAAGTGCCATTGATTCATCCTGCTTTGTATCTGGGTCCTAGCTTAACTACACTCTTGCGGGCAGAGTGGTACATATAGTTTTTAAATGAGTACATTTAGTACCTAAGTAACCACACACCCATATGGTAAAAGGACCAAATTTTAATCTCCCTGGGAATTAGCCACAAAGTATAGAATGTTCCCAGACAGTGGGGAGTAGCTGATAGTACGGATGCCAACTAGAGCATTGTGTACATGACACAAGAGTTCCAGTCTGTGCTTGTCACTGTAGCATCTGTTCTTATGCCCACATGCCACAGCTGCAGATGCTGAAAGGTACAGGAAGTCGCAAGGCTTTCTGCTGGGAAGACCCCCCTAAGGAATCTGCATGAACTATATTGCTCCACTGTTTTTCTCGAATATTTGCAGTGTATTTGCTGTAAGCAACCAGATCTTCGCCTTTTATCTCGAAGAAGTTACATCCTCCAGAAGGATAGACCTGCTAATGATAGGAAACACCTGAATGTCAGCTGTCCCATTCCAGGCAAAAAAAACTAAGTGCCCTACTTCCAAGTATTCATTCATGCCATTATGTGAATTATATTCATACACTGAGCATAGGAAAACTGAGTTTAAGAAAAATAGAATCCAGGTCTGTGGCTCCCACCTTGCTTTGTTTTTCTCACATCACTAAGTTAAAAATGACCTCCTTTTGGGTGTGGAGAAAAGGGAACCCTCCTACACTGTTGGTGGGAATGTAGATTGGTACAGCCACTATGGAGAACAGTATGGCTATTCCTTAAAAAAAATAAAACCAGATCTACCATATGATCCAGCAATCCCACTCCTGGGCACATACCGGAGGAAACTATAACTCAGAAAGATACATGCACCCCAATGTTCATTGCAGCACTGTATACAATAGCCAGGACATGGAAGCAACCTAAATGTCCATCGACAGAGGAATGGATAAAGATGTGGTACATATATACAATGGAATATTATTCAGCCATAAAATGAATGTAATAATGCCATTTGCAGCAACATGGATGGACCTAGAGATTATCATACTAAGTGAAGTAAGCTAGACAGAGAAAGACAAATATCATATGATGTCACTTATATGTGGAATCTAAAAAAGTGATACAAATGAACTTATTTACAAAACAGAAACAGACTCACAGACTTCAAAAATAAACATATGGTTACCAAAGGGGAAAGGTGCAGGTGGGGGGAGGGATAAATTAGGAGTTTGGGATTAACATATACACACTAGTAGGTATAAAATAGATAATCAACAAGGACCCACTGTATAGCACAGGGAACTCTACTCAATATTCTGTAATAACCTATGTGGGAAAAGAATCGGGAAAAGAATCTGAAAAAGAATGGAGATATATATATGTATAGCTGAATCACTTTGCTGTACACCTGAAACTAACACATTGTAACTCAACTATAATATAAAATAAAAACTAAATTAAAAAAATGATCTCCCTTCACCTCTTAACTGTACCTTCTTCGTGCTTTTTATCTTATCTTGGAGTCATTTTGTAAACATGTCTTTTTCCAATTAGACCTCAAATTCTGAGATGAGGAACCATGTATTAAACCTCACGCCTTTTCTAAATATCCTTTACTTTGCTCGTAATAGAAGCATCATTGATGAGTAACAGTATAGAATGCGGACAAGAAATGCCATTAAAAGATTAGGATTTGGGGGCTTCCCTGGTGGCGCAGTGGTTGAGAGTCCACCTGCCGATGCAGGGGACACGGGTTCGTGCCCCGGTCTGGAAAGATCCCACATGCCCCGGAGCGGCTAGGCCCGTGAGCCATGGCCGCTGAGCCTGCGCGTCCGGAGCCTGTGCTCCACAACGGGAGAGGCCACAACAGTGAGAGGCCCGCGTACCACACACAAAAAAAAGATTAGGATTTGGCTGCATGATTATAACGACACAAATGAGTTAAAGGAATGGGAGAAATGAGTCCACGGGTGAATCCCCTGCCCTGCCACCTGCAGTCTCTGGGCAATCTACATTCCTTCTATCTTGGTCTGGCTCCATTGACCCAAGATTACTATTCCAGCCACCGTGCCTAGTTTTCAGGAACCAGAAAGGAATAAAATTAAGGAAACTGGATTCCCTGTGCCTTTGAGGGTATTTCCCAGAAGTTGTACACACCATTTCTGCTTACATTCCATTAGCCGGAACTTAGTCCCATGGCTATGCCTCCTGCAAGAGAGGCTGGGGAATCTAGTCTTATCCAGATGGTGTGTGCCCAGCTAAGAACCCAGTTACTGTCAGTCACTGCCCCAAGGCCCATCCAGCTCTGGCCCCTACAGTGTTATAGCCTCTGAGTCTGCAGCTGTCCCTCCAAGAGGACTCCTATCCATGGGTTTCAGGTAACTAGCATCTCTAACTTACCAGCCTTGTGTCCCAGCTTAGCTAAGTGTTCCCTCCTGATTTTAGGAAGAAAAGCCAAATGTGAACCCTCCCAATTCCAGTGCACAAATGGCCGCTGTATTACGCTGCTGTGGAAATGCGATGGGGACGAAGACTGTGCTGATGGCAGTGACGAAAAGAACTGTGGTGAGTAAAGAGCTGGACAGTCTCACCTGCCACCTCACTAGGACTTACGCATTGTATTGAAAGATGATGATATTATATCTTAGTTTCTACAGATGTATCGAGATTCTGAAAAATAGAATCCACTCCTAAGGACTGCTTTGAACTCGAGTCCAAAGATTCTATACTTCCTGGTCTGGAGGGATATGATTGAGTGTTTGATGTCAAGTTAGCGACTTGAGTATGGAATTTTGAAGATACAGTGGAGTTCCTTTCAAATGATAGACCCGGTTGATCTTAGATCAGACAAAATTTGGGTATAGGAAGCTAGAGGAAGGAAGGGAGGACCAGGAATAGAGACAGACAGAAGATTGCTTAGAACAGACTTTCTTTTTTTAATTCTCAAATGGTTCCAATCCCCAAAAAGCAAGCCGTGGACAGTAAGAAATCCCCTGCAGTTTCAGGAATTAATTAACTCCTGGTATACAAACTATAAGCCAGCCCAGATCAAAGATCAGATAAGGATTCTTTTTTTAATTCCCTGTCTACCGAGATGCTGATTTTAAAGCACTAGGCAAGATGAAAGACATTCTCTCCCCCAAGAAAATAGGGATACGCCATCATACCCATTGATCAGCATCTATTAAAAGATCATTATGAGAAATGCCTGTTTTTGCAACCTACGTAACCTCTCATTAAGCCAGGACAGCTGAGAACTACATGTCAAGAGGGCATTTAGGTACCTCGAATACACGCTGAAGTTTGCTTTATGATCCCTTTGTTCTGTGTTGTAAAACTCTTGAAATAAGGTTGTTCATGAATGTCTGTGATAACATTGTCATTTGCCTTTTAAAAGACGTGACATAAAGATGTCCACTATACAAACTAAAAATCCAGAAGAAAAATAGAAGCTAAATGTAGATTTCATCAACTGCCATCTTGTTATGCCCTTACCTACTTCTTCATGCATCATTACTAAAATGCTATAGTATAAACATACTGGCAGACAGTCCTGTGCTTGAGCTCTCAGAGCAGTATCATGGATGTCTGCATGCCAATATGTAAATTAGCAGCTCATTTGGAAGCAGAGTAAACCCATGCTGCAATATCAGAAAAGCAGCTTATCTCCAGTCTCAGGACCAAGAATAGTTCTCCAGTGTGACACATTTATATCATTTGCATTCTAACACTAAGATTTTAATCTATTCTACAAGATATTGAGTTCCATGCTCTTTCTGGGTTACCTGTGTGATATAATTCTCTCACTAATTTTCTCACTAAAGGACCTCACTTTTATCCACTGTTCTCTTGGTGTAAGTAGCCATTCTTCTGTGCTAAACTACATTTGGCAAAACCCATTTGTTTTTTTTTTGTTTGTTTTTTTTTTTAGAGAGTAATTATTCTCTCCATGGTGTGAAGTCTTACTTTACCATTTGACTACCTCAGTAGAAACTAACCTGAGTCATTGTAGGGGTCATCACTGGCTTTTCCTAAAATAGTCTCTGCATAAATCAATTCTAGCCACGTAACAGGAAGGTTTGGAAGAGGTAAGGAGGTAGATGTACCTACAATCAAGATCATGCAAAGTGGGAAAAAGTAAATATATTCTTGGCCAGAATTCGTCTCTGCCTTTCAGATATGAAGGTAGAGAAGGAAAGTGGGAGCTTTTGTCGGGGAAGTTCTGAATGCTTATTTTGAGATGTTCCTCCATGGAAGGGAAAAGCTACACAATTACTTAAAACTTCCAAAGCCAATTCCTATTTTTCCTGTCCAACCTCTTGATGTTGAACTTGGTTACAATTTCAGCAGGGCCTTTTCTTTCAAGCATGTCAACTAGCATATTTAGTCAACTTCAGCTTGGATTCTGCAAGCCATGTTCTATCAGTCCTAGTAACTCATTCTTCTACAAGCGTTAGGCTGAACTGATACATCAGTAACTTGGATACCCCAAGAATGGAACTGGTAGTTCTCTTCCCCTGTGGCACATCTAAACTTCTATCCATCTCTCAAGGCCCAGTTCAAACAGCCTATCTTTACCCTCCCAGTCTGGGCTCAGAATGGAAAGAGAGGAACCCTAGCAATCTATCTGACCCTGTGTATCTTGTTCACTTTGTAGTATAACCAGTCTTTTCTATCCCTGTAACATCTTATACTTCTTAAATTCATGAGGTCTCTTTACAACCATTCCATACTCTCTCTTTTGCAACTTCTGAAGAGTATCACAGGGTGAATTACAATAACTGACTCTGAGACCCTCTGGCACCTTCCTGCATGCTCAGGAGAAGATGGGCCTTGGATATCACTTAAACTGTTAACACTGGTGTTTGAGTATTTCAGTGATTTTAGAAGCAGGTATGAATCTAAAAAGTCATATGGCCTTTCATGTTCCCTTGGCTACACAATTTGAGGAGATAAATAATCCTTTTCAGATCATCATCATTGATCATCCCATCTTGAGTTCTAGAAATTGACTATAATCAGTGTCTCCCCATTAACAATATCTGAGGCTAACCCAGAGCGGCTGTCTGGTTTACTACACTCTGAACTCTGAGTGCTGTACCTGGCTTAAACCCCTGACTTGAGGTGGTCCCTTTCATCTTTTCAGCAAATTGTTGGCTTTTAGCTGATTTCCCATTACAGAATATTCGTTAGAGAAGAATGTTTTAAACTGGAGATTCAAGTAGAAAGGATAGGCACACGGGCAAAGAAGAATATAATCTGAGAAGGATGACCCTAGAATACCCGACGTGGCTCCTTGTCAAGCCCCTTCTTACTCCCCGACTTCCTCACAGGTAGGTTGACCAAGCTGCCTGCTTTGCTTAGCACAGTCCTGGTCAACGCTTATCTTCCCGGGAAAATTAACACTGTCCCCCTTCTACTGAGATTGCGTCAATTTGGACAACAGATCGCATGATCACCCTAATTAAGGAGAAAAGGCTGCCCTAGTAAGAATTAGTAGCAGAACTGATACCTTGTCTTAGGCTATTTAACTCTGGTAGTCAGTTACGGGTGCTGGCAGCTTCCATAGCAGGCTCAGTGACTTTTAGCTGGTTGATGTGAGCCCACCCTTCGGGTGCTAAATACAACCTCTCTTATACTCAGGTTTGAGCTTTCTCTATTTCTTACCCAGTGGGTTCCTCTGCCCCAGTAGACCTATAGGGGTGACAGTATTCAGTACTGGAGCTGGGTCTTCTGCCTCTGCACTAAACCCATGTGTTGTTACAAGATGCTGCTAGAACAGTTATACCATGATCCAGTCGTTTGACTGTGAAACTTGAATGACTTGGAAGAAATGCATGAAAAGAACAAAATTATTACTTAATCTCAATGTTAGCAAGCAGGCAAGAAGTTCATTATAAGGGATCCCTTGACGTCAGTGTCCTCTAAGTCTCTCAAATGATCACCTTCCTCCTCTGGGGAAAAAGGGGGAAAAAAACGAAGATTTTTCTAAGATTCTCCTGGATATTGGCAGTTGAGTGCTAACTGACTCAGATTTATTTTTTAGAGTAAAACATATCAAAATGCAGTTGTACCCCCAGTGGGAATGTAGGGCTCTTGGGTGAGTGACTTCAACTTTAACCCTGCAAATCACCTTTCGTAGTGAAGAAGACATGTGCCGAGTCTGACTTTGTGTGCAACAATGGCCAGTGTGTTCCCAACCGATGGCAGTGTGATGGGGATCCCGACTGTGAAGATGGTTCTGATGAAAGCCCAGAGCAGTGCCGTGAGTGTGACTTGCTTTGGACTTGAACTTTTCCAAGCTGTTCCATGTCTCATAGCTCTAAGTATTGTATAATCTAAACCTTGGTTAGTTTTCCTTGGCCTCCCTTAAAGTTAGGCCAGTTGACTCCAAGGTCAGTCAAATCATTCATTAACAGCCAATCTTTAAAAACATAAAGAATGTTCTTCCTAGTCTAACAAGACTGACGTTCTCTTGGGTAGCTTCACTATTGAACATTTAAGACTGAAGCCAGAAGATTCAAGAACTCCTTGACTAGGTGCATAGATTTCAAATGTTTGATGATAATGACTCTGAGTGGATGGTACTCTGGTCCTGGAAGCTAAGTCAAGATGTGAGGGTCCCCCCGTGGGCCAAGTATAAGCTTTTAGATGCACAGCTTCTCATGTTGTGAAAAAAAAAAAATCCATTACTGAAGGGGTAAGGTGACTAGAAATAGGATGATAGAGCAATTTTTAAGAAACATGTAACATAAAGTTATTAAAGTAGGGAGCTTACAGCTTGTTCTTAAATAAGAGAAACTTCATAGGTATGCAAATACGTGTGTGTCCTTAGGCTGATATTCAGGAAAAAGTCTATGAGATCATAGAGGAAGATGATTTGGGACCGTTAAATTAGAATCATTTGCATGTCCTGGTGAAGAAAGTCTCGGTGTTCCTTCTAAGGCAGTAGAGGCCTGTTAAAGCACTAAAAGTGGACGTCTAACATGAACAAAGTTTAGGTCTGGAATCAAGCAGAAAGGAAGAGATGTGTGTTAATTTCAGTTTTCCAGGCAAGATGTAAGGGAAGTTATATGAGCATTGGCCAAGGGAGGTGAGTTACCATAGGTGAGGACAGGTTCCATAAAGATTCAGCCCAAGTTTTTAGTGGGGGATGACCCCATAAAGTCAAGAATAAGGGGGTATCCCTACTTTGCAAGATGTCAGTGGAAAGGAGGTTGTGAAGGAGGCCTGTGAAGGAATCCAGGCAAAGGAAGACTTTATAGGTGATAGACCATCTGGCTTTTAATGAAGTTGGGATTAGGTTGCCAGTATCTGGTCTGTCACTTGATACCCAGCAGATAAATAATGGTCAAGGAGCAGGCCAGCCAATGAACATAACCACGCCAAGTAAAACAAAAGCCAGGACTGCGCACACCGCGGAACCTTGACGGAGTAGCACGGTCAAGGCTCTCTGGTGGACTGCCAGGTAGCCTAGGTTGGCATGGCTCCCAAGCCATGGAGCTGTCGAAGGATCTGCCCAGGCTTCAGCTAGTAAGTCGAATTTCACCCGTGTGCCCGGCCACTGAGTTACAGATGTCACCACTTCCAGGCAGCACAGGAGCAGCAGCTTTGCCCTCGTGAGTTTGGAGGCTCTTTTGAGACTGTATATCATCAACAGATATGAGAACATGCCGCATAAATGAAATCAGCTGTGGCGCCCGTTCCACTCAGTGTATCCCAGTGTCCTGGAGATGTGATGGTGAAAATGATTGTGACAGTGGAGAAGATGAAGAAAACTGTGGTAAGAAGATCAGTGTTGAGTGGCTTATCCCAAAGACCCTTTTGCTCAAAGAAGGGTGGGCATGAAGGTGCAGTTGACTTGACTTGCCTTTTAATGACTTCACTCTCTGCTCTACTACTTGTCCTTCCTAAGTGCCCTCAAACTCTGAGAGAAGTTCGCATGGTAACTGACCATTGCTTGCTTGGGTGTTTCTTCTAGGCAAATAGAAATAAGAAGGTAAGTCATCCAAGGCACTTCCATGTAGAAGTAGCTCAGTAAAGCCGCAGTTGTGTGAACTCTTGTCTCAGCCACGACAGTAACTCATGGGCCTTCCTCACTTCGGCTCAATCAAGCTAGAAAGGGACTAAGGCCAGCAAACACATCCCTAGGTCGAAAATTGGATCTGCTTAGTGGAGTAAACTACTTGAGTCTCACACAAGCATTTCTCAGCCCCCAAACTAGCTTTTCTTTTAACCTTTCCAAAAGTTAAACTGGCACAGAAGTAGGAATTAACATCTTGCTGGCAAATACCCAAAGATAACTCTACCCAACTGGTGGTACCTTTGTCTCCTATCACAGTTCCTGCCTGTAAAAGCGAACTCTGTTTCCTAGCCTTTCATGTTTCTGCTCTTGGAAAATATGTAATAAAATGCTCAATGTTAAAGGTGAGGCCCTGGGAAAATCTCTAGGTTAAACAAACATTGCATTGAACGTTCTTTCAAGCTACCGCCCTTTTTATAGGGCCTCCTGAGACTGACAAGCACAGGCCTCTTGATGCAGTAAGTGTACAACGAGCTGAGGGTACTTGTAGTTGAAACACCAGTCTTGCGCATAAAAGTCACCTCCTGAGGTCATTACCACTGCACCTAGTCCAATGAGTTTTGGCATTTAATCCTAGAACTGAGATTTATGGATTGGCAAGCTGTGGCACTGCCATGTGTTTCCCTCTTAAATCCAGACTTTGCTTCCCAAGAGAGTCGTGGTCTCCACCCCAATTACCACCAATTTTTGACCTTAATTAATCTGGCAGGAATTTGAGTCAAAGTACAAACTGGCTAGTCTGACTCGCTTATCGTTATTATTGCACCTGGCTGCTAGATTGCAGTTCTAGCCCCAAAAGTGACTTTCTAAAACTTGAAAGTATTGAAGACCTGTCATTCCTGATCCTGGTTGGAAGGACCAAAAGAGAAGGAACCGTGTATGGTGTTATAGTACATGGGGGCTACTTTTTGGTGATGGTGTCATATGCTTATTATGAATGAATGTTTGCTTATATACCTGATGCATGATAATCTCAGCTCATGATATGTGACCTGGCCTGATGAGCAGTATATCCATTTAAAGATAACTCATGTCTGCCTTCCCCAATGAAGTCTTTTGTGACAGTTTAAGTTATTCATCACTGTCCCTTTAAGATGCATCTCATCTCAAATTAATTTCTAGTCTTCAACTCTTTTCTCGGTCCTACGTTTCTCTTCTTATTCAAATGTCCTAGCATCTTTTACATGGTAAGACTGTTTCCTAGTATTCTGAGAACTGCCTATTGATATAATCTGACTTTAGCTTTTAAGTTAGGCAAGAAAGCTGGGATTCATGATGCATGATCGGCATGTTAGACTTTGGGACAAGATGCTTGAAAGGACAGGTCTGGATGCATTTTCAGTGGGGCATCCTCTCTCTCAATAGGCAACATAACGTGCAGCCCTGATGAGTTCACTTGCTCCAGTGGCCGCTGCATCTCCAGGAATTTCGTGTGCAATGGCCAGGATGACTGTAGCGACGGCAGCGACGAGCTTGACTGCACCCCACCCACCTGCGGGGCCCACGAGTTCCAGTGCAGCACCTCCTCCTGCATCCCCATCAGCTGGGTGTGCGATGACGATGCAGACTGCTCAGACCAGTCAGATGAGTCCCTCGAGCAGTGTGGCCGCCAGCCAGTGATCCACACCAAGTGCCCAGCCAGCGAGATCCAGTGCGGCTCTGGCGAGTGCATCCACAAGAAGTGGCGATGTGACGGGGATCCTGATTGCAAGGATGGCAGCGATGAGGTCAACTGCCGTAAGTAGCTTTCCTTATCAGTATGGCACATTCAGTTCTCTCCCATGTATCAACCAGAGACGCTTTGGCTGGCTTCACCCCCTGCCGTTCCCTCCCGGTGTAGCTTCCCGAACCTGCCAGCCTGACCAGTTTGAGTGCGAGGATGGTAGCTGCATCCACGGCAGCAGGCAGTGTAATGGCATCCGAGACTGTGTCGATGGTTCTGATGAAGTCAACTGCAAAAATGGTAAGGGTCCCTAGTTGTGGGTTGTTAGTCAAAGGACTGCTCTGATCAGACCCACGAATGGCATCTCTCTTCTGTGTTTCTCTTTGTAGTCAATCAGTGCTTGGGCCCTGGGAAATTCAAGTGCAGAAGCGGGGAATGCGTAGATATCAGTAAAGTGTGTAACCAGGAGCAGGACTGCAGGGACTGGAGTGATGAGCCCCTGAAAGAATGTCGTAAGTGAAGGGGTTGCTTGAGGACAGATGTGGGAAGGTGAATTAGACCCGGCAGAGCTAATGCGGTTTGGAGCCTGCCTAATGCCTGGGTAAACTACTTTAATGAACTAGGTTCAATTGTTGGGCTTAAAAGTGAAATTTTATGACTTAGAAGTAGTGACAAAGTAGTTCCTAGTTTCACCCCCTTCAAGAGAACCAATCAGCAATAGAGAAACTTGACTAAATACTGCTTAACTAACTGGTAACATGCCAAGGAGATCGGGTTTACTTTTCCCCCAATACACGCTGAGATGCATATCTATAAGACGGATTATTAGATCTTAGAAAAATCATGGGCTTGACCAGACTATCTAGACAAGTTATCTCAAACAGCCTGGATCTTAAATGTTAATAGGACAAATATCCATTTGAGTGTTGAGTTACTCTACTACCTTTTGATTTCAGATGTAAATGAATGCTTGGTTAATAATGGCGGATGCTCCCATATCTGCAAAGACCTAGTTATAGGCTACGAATGTGACTGTGCAGCCGGGTTTGAACTGATAGATAGGAAAACCTGTGGAGGTGAGTCGAAGAACAGAGCCCAAGCCCCGGGGGTGATGGGAAAGGTCAGTAGATCTCCGTAGGTTATCTAGGAACAGCAAGACTAATTCTAATTTCCCTCCTAGATATTGACGAATGCCAAAATCCAGGAATCTGCAGTCAAATTTGTATCAACTTAAAAGGCGGTTACAAGTGTGAATGTAGTCGTGGCTATCAAATGGATCTTGCCACTGGCGTGTGCAAGGCAGTAGGTAAATGGACTTGAACTGGTGTTGCTCTGGTGCCTTTATGAGTACATGATTATGAAAGGTACAGCCAGTGACTACAACAGTCAAACGAAATATAAAATTTAAAAAGTACTTGAGAGCAATGATACTAAACTCACAGTGCGATATCATAGGTTAAATAGCAAATTGTTGCCCCAGACTCCCGCCTTGGTCAGTTCCTTTTGCATATGGTACCTTGAATATCTGCTTACTCGCTGCTTCCAGAACTTGAGTGCAATTCACATAATTCAAATAAGTAACTTATCATCAGCCGCCCTCTTATTGAATGCTGTGACTCCGGGGCTGTCTTCTTAAACCGTAGGAAGTGCTGAAGTGCTTGCAGGTCCCAGGGCATGGACTTCAGCAAGTGTACTCCTGAGGCGTTCAGCAGTGCCCTCACTTTTTAAGTGCTCCTCTGTTGGGAGGAGGGGACTTGGAAGGATGTTGCCTTCTTACAGCAAAACTAAATTAACCTGACTCCTGTCTTGCAGGCAAAGAGCCAAGTCTGATCTTCACTAATAGACGAGACATCAGGAAGATTGGCTTGGAGAGGAAAGAATATATCCAACTAGTTGAACAGCTAAGAAACACTGTGGCTCTCGATGCTGACATTGCTGCTCAGAAACTATTCTGGGCTGATCTAAGCCAAAAGGCCATCTTCAGGTAACTTTCAGTTCTTGGCATCTTCGCCTAAGTCATTGTCACTGGCCTTTGGGAAGGTGTGGAGGAATTTCTCTTGTGTCTTGCTCCAATCTAGCATCTAACTAGTTGGGAATAATAATTCTAAACACTGATTCTTTATTAAATTACTGTCAGTTCCTCATTAGAAACAATCGCCTATAAAATAAAAGATGGCTACAACTATAAGATTATAACAGACAACATCTTAATTTTTCCAATTTCCCCCCCTTTCTCTCCAGTTAGTTGAGAACCGTTCATAGTTGCTACAAATAGAAATGGTAGTGATAGCTTTTTCTTAACGGCAACTATAGAAACTCAGGTGATGGTTACTGAAACAAATAGCTTCACTTAGAAGTGTGGTGTTCTTACATGTAGAGTACAGACCAACAACGAGATAATCTACAGTATTGTTTAGAATCAGTAAGCAGCATGGTTACATAATTAGAGTGGCGAGCTGAGCTATGGGGTTTACTAGAGTTCTTTCCGAACAAAGTTGTTGACCATTTTGTGAGCAGAAAGCCCATTCTCCGGGCTCCGATGGTGTCAAACTCTTAAATTTCTTGTGACCTATTCTGTTTCAGTGCCTCAATTGATGACAAGGTTGGTAGACATGTTAAAATGATCGACAATGTCTATAATCCTGCAGCCATTGCTGTTGATTGGGTGTACAAGACCATCTACTGGACTGATGCGGCTTCTAAGACTATTTCAGTAGCTACCCTAGATGGAACCAAGAGGAAGTTCCTGTTTAAGTCTGACTTGCGAGAGCCTGCCTCCATAGCTGTGGACCCGTTGTCTGGGTTTGTATTCTGTGTTTTTCATCATGTAACCTTTCGGATGCTATCTGCATAGGTCAGGAGCTTTCCTCATGCCTAAAGCAGTACTTAAATCCCAAGACTTAGCAACTCCCCAAAACAAAGAATCATCCAGTCCAAGATGTCAGTGGTGCCACGGTTGAGCAACCCGGGAATGGCCTCATCTATACGACAGGCCCTCCCTGAGCAGATGACTGCTGGTTCACATTAGTGAAACAACATTTCTGATTTGAGGTACACCAAAAGCTGTATCTAAACCCTTATGCCCACCCAGCTTCTATGCAAGTGACTTTTTTAAATTGAAGTATAGTTGATTTACAATGTTGTGTTAATTTCTGCTGCACAGCAAAGTGATTCAGTTATACATATATACATTCTTTTTTATATTCTTTTCCATTATGGTTTATCACAGGATATTGAATATAGTTCCCTATGCTATACAGTAGGACCTTGTTGTTTATCCATTCTATGTGTAATAGTTTACATCTGATAACCCCAAACTCCCAATCTATCCTTCCCTCACCCCCACTTCTCCTTGGCAACCACAAGTCTGTTCTGTATGTCCGTGAGTCTGTTTCTCTTTCATAGATAAGTTTGTGTCACTATGCAAATGATTTGTAATTTCTGTCTGAACACTTTATCAGGTCAGCTCTGGATGATCCAACCTAAGTAGTAGCATGAGTTGTAAGGATTTTGGTAACCACATTACCTCTAGGCTTTCATCTAAATATGCAAGTTGTCTGAAAGTCCAATGGAAATAAACAGACCTCTCTAGAAACATTTCACTGAGGACTTCCCCCAAATTGCCCCTAAATAATATAGAAAAGCAGCTGTTAGGAATTTGACTATAAAGAAGATGTGGTACATATACACAATGGAATATTACTCAGCCATAAAAAGGAATGAAATAGTGCCATTTGCAGAGACGTGGATGGACCTAGTGACTGTCATACAGAGTGAAGTAAGCCAGAAAGAGAAAAACAAATATCATATAATATCACTTATATGTGGAATCTAGAAAAATGGTACAGATGAACTTATTTGCAAAGCAGAAATAGAGACACAGATGTAGAGAACAAACATATGGATACCAAAGGGGGAAAAGGGGGTGAGATGAATTGGGAGATTGGGATTGACATATATACACTACTATGTATAAAATAGATAACTAAGGAGAACCTACTGAATAGCACAGGGAACTCTACTCAGTGCTCTGTGGTGACCTAAATGGGAAGGAAATCCAAAAAAGAGGGGATATATGTATACACATAGCTGATTCACTTTGCGGTATAGCAGAAACTAACACAACATTGTAAGGCAACTATACTCAAATAAAAATTAATAATTAAAAAAAAGGGTATTTGACTAAGGCTGTAGTAATCACAATTGGCCCCCATGAAGCCTCACTAGAACACAGTCAGCCCACCCCTACTGTAAAACTTAACAGATATTCATCTTTTACTCCACTGAAAGAATTGGCCTTTTATACAGGAAATATATAACCTGTGACTTTGGGCTGAAATTTAAATATCAGACTTATATAGTTTAATATAGTTAGTAATGAGCTTGTAGATTCAGTGTTAACTTCTGTTTACCCAGAACGTAATTGAGACCCTTAAGTGGCACAATTTGTACCCTAGAGTTTTCTGCTCACTCTTTGAAAATGTCTGTTTCAAGCTGCAACTTTATTCCTTCTAAACCACCAAGGCTTATTTCTAATTTAATTCTTCCCAGCTTTGTTTACTGGTCAGACTGGGGTGAACCAGCTAAAATCGAAAAAGCAGGAATGAATGGATTTGATAGACGGGCGCTGGTGACAGCAGACATTCAGTGGCCTAACGGAATTACACTTGGTATGTATGTTCTTCCTTCCTCGACCACAATTCGACTGTCTGCAGGGTTTTAACTCATCTCCATAGTTAATTCTGGACTACAGCAGACAACTCCCATGGTGCCTTCTTTAGCAGGGACTTAGGATGAGAGGAACCGAACAGTACAAGTGGAATGGTGGACTTAACAGATGACATGCTCCATAATGACTAGCTTTTCTATCCATTTGGAGCTAACATGTGACAGGAATTAGGTGAATCTTGGGCCTTGTGAACTCTCATCCTACATACTCCTGGCCTAGGTGCCCTAGCATTTCCTGAATTGCAGGCTCATAATGGTTTTCTTCTGGCTCCTAAGGGGAGAACAACAAAATGCTCACCTCTATTAATACTTCTGTAATGTCACTAACACTTCTTAAGTCAGTTACTTTGACAATCTCAGGTACCCCTTGAGTCCCCCCAAATGAATGGGGGTACAGATTCTGCATGCTGCTTCACAAGGTTGGTGGGACCCTGTTAACAACCCCTGCTGGAGAAGGAACCGTGAACGTAGAGTATTGGATTCCTTAGCTATTTTAAATGGAAGCGGAGCAGTACTGACTTCTTATACAGTGGCCATTCTTCTCCTACCCAGACCTCATAAAAGGCCGCCTCTATTGGCTGGATTCCAAATTGCACATGTTATCCAGTGTGGACTTGAATGGCCAAGATCGCAGGATAGTCCTAAAGTCTCTGGAATTCCTAGCTCATCCCCTCGCACTCACAATATTTGAGGTAAGACATGTGTCTCACATCTAAGTGTATACCTCTGAGTTACTGTAGCACCTTGGGGAGAAAGAAAAGGGGAAGGAGGGAAGGACAGAGGGGCATGACTTGAGAAACTGCTTTCACCTAAAACCTGGGACAAATGACATACTGATTCCTCATAGCATTTTAAGAAACTTGAACTCATGCTTCTCTTAGAGTTTTACATCCGATGTCCCAGACCAGCTTTAAATAAACTTGGTCCATTACATTGCCAGTAAATAATAATGACCTTAGAGACTGACTCATGTTAATCCTACACGTACATACTAATATGGGGGTTCTGTTTTAGGATCGTGTCTACTGGATAGATGGGGAAAATGAAGCCGTCTATGGCGCCAATAAATTCACTGGATCGGAGCTGGCCACTCTAGTTAACAACCTTAACGATGCCCAAGACATCATCGTCTATCATGCACTTGTACAGCCATCAGGTACTGTGGGGAAGCAGAGCCCCTCGTGGCTACTTTCAGGGTAGCAGCATGACACAGTGCCCCTGGGTATCTGTAGCTCCCTAGCAACTCAGCTTGCTCTACAATGGAACTTTCCCCTCCTGGACCCTCCCTCAAACCTGGTGCTCAGTATATTTTATTCTGACTTGCAAGTCAAAGAGCTTGAGAATTTCATCTCTTAGCTGCCCTCCCAACCATCCATGTTCCGTCTTTTATTTCAGTCCCTTCCATATCTCCTTGGCATTCATTCCTTCTTGCTAGGACTGTTGCACTAGCCTCCAAAGTAGCTTTTATGCCACAGCCTTTTCCTCCCTCCCCACCATGGCACGTCTTATATGGAATTGTGTGCTTCCTCAAACACTATGGTCTCCTGCTCAGAATACTTGACTGGTTCTACCCAAATGAAACCCTTAAACCTCCCCATAGCTGGGTTCCTTCCGATTTGTGGGAGTGAGGCAAAGCCACAGAGCATGCTTCTCTCCTTCCTCTGAGCCTCAGACTAGCCAGTTTGTAAGCTTTGGACCAATAGTGAGGCCAGGTCTGGTCACCCATCTCCTTTCCCCACCTCTTCCCTCACCACCCATCTGTTTATGGCATAACTCTTGTCCTACTTCCAAGAAGTTTCTCTGGCTCTTTGCTGTCCTTAGAGCATGCTGCCTGTACCCTTAAATTTATCCTTCACTGGTATTGGTTTAACTTTAGGATTTGACAGAGTATACAAGTTTAGACTCCTTGGAGACAAGGAGTCATGTCTTCAGCATCTAGAACCAAGCTTTATGTATAGCAGGCACTGGAAGACCCATTTTAAAGGACTTTTCTTTCTGAACAGGTAAAAATTGGTGCGAAGAAGACATGGAGAATGGAGGATGTGAATACCTCTGCCTGCCAGCCCCACAGATTAATGACCACTCTCCAAAATATACCTGTTCCTGTCCCAATGGATACAATCTAGAGGACAATGGCCGAGAGTGCCAAAGTAAGGCTTTTTACTTTTCAAACACAAGCAGGACATACAACAGGCTTTAGAGTAAAACACTAGCTACACAAACTAGCCTGGATTTTAAGAATTCTGTTTTAACTCACTCTTGGAATAGATTGGAGAACATATCTGCTACTGTTGCATGCCAGGAGTTCACATCACTACTTCAGGACTAACTCATTTCAACATTAGATGAGTCTATAGGTGACTATGCTGATTTATACCAATTACAGCACTGAGCCAGCCAACTTGCAGATAATTAAACAAAGTCTTAACATTTTCCTCCAAAGAAAGAGGCCTGAAATTAGGCTTAAAAAAGGCCTTGGGGGACTTCCCTGGTGGCTCAGTTGTTAAGAATCTGCCTGCCAATGCAGGGGGACATGGGTTCAATCCCTGGTCTGGGAAGATCCCACATGCCACGGAGCAACTAAGCCCGTGTGCCACAACTACTGAGCCTGGGCTCTAGAGCCCACGAGCCACAAGTACTGAGCCCGCATGCCGCAACTACTGAAGCCTGCGTGCCTAGAGCCCGTGCTCCACAACAAGAGAAGCCACTGCAATAAGAAGCCCGCGCACTGCAACAAAGAGCGGCCCCCGCTCACCGCAACTAGAGAGCAGGAAGACCCATCGCAGACAAAAAAAAAAAAACAAAAACAAAAAAAGGCCGTGGTTACAGGAAACCTTCTGGCCGTGGTTACAGGAAAACTTCTTGGGTGACATTATCTTAAACTCCTACTTAAATGAAACATGCATTTTAGTCTCCTGTTCTTAGCTTTTGATTAACTGGCAAATTAAACCCGCAGGTTGTGAGCAAGGATCTCATATTGTGAGGTTTTTATTAGCGTGATACTGAGTCCCTACGGGGACTAGCTCCGTTTACTGAGAAAGCAGTTATCAGACAATTAGGCAGGAAGACTGGTATGCCTGGTGGTCTGGTTTTGAGAACATTTCTTGCAGCTTCCAGGAGCCTGGGACTTTGCTTAGAGGGGTCCTTAAGTGAGGCCGTCGGTCCTTTTGAATTGTCCAATTACAGATGCTTGCGATTCTGCCCGAAGACCCCAGTGTCTCTCTGGTTTTGCTGTTTCCCTTGGTTATGGCACACCCACCCTGCAACTTGGTTTGGCAGTGGTTTGTCAATTTCCCACAGCGTTCAAATAACCCATCGCATGACTTGTCTGGGCTAAATGGCTAGCCACTCTGGAACCTTGGCATTGACCTGGTTCTTGGTTTTATAATTCAGGTACTGCAACTACTGTGACTTACAGTGAGACAAAAGATACCAACACAACAGAAATGTCACCAACTATTGGACTAGCTCCTGGAGGTATTGGGTTCCGTTCTGCAAACTGTTCATCTCAGCTAACAGCCACACTCTTTGTACCTACCTGTTCCTTAAATCATTAAAGCAGCCTTTAACTACTCGTTCTGCCCCTAATTGGTAACCTATATTTAAACTCCAAAGACTTAGAACCTGCAACCCTTAGCCTGACCTGACTCATTAAGATTTCTCTGAGACAGCTGTTAGTGAAATGGCTCTTATAGCATGAGACTCACAAATACTTCTAGACCGGTTATTCTTGGTACACGATTGTAGTAGATATTGAACATCAGTGATGGGTGCAAAAGGGCATGAGGCTCTCTACCAGGTGGTTGAATTTCTAAGTCTGAATTCAGATCCTTCTAAACTGATTCCTTTTATTCCCCTGTAGAGATCAATGTGACCACAGCAGTATCGGAGGTCAGTGTTCCCCCAAAAGGGACTTCTGCTGCCTGGGCCATCCTTCCCCTCTGTAAGTAGATTCCCCACATATCTGGATCCAAGGAACTTCTTAAATACCCGATGGGTATTTCTAGTTCATCTAGAGATGCCCTTCCCATGGCCCCTTGTACTGTCATAGCACTCGTGACACTGAATTACCCTTGCTCCCCTCACCAGCCCGGCACACTGATTTCAGAGTCCACAGCCTTCTGTACAGTGGTATCCTTAGCACAGCGACCGGCAGTGATGAAGGGTGCTTACTGCTTTCTACTTCAGAGCTGTTCGTCTGGCTTTATCCCCTTTCATAATAAGTCCTTTCCAGTGAAGAGTACTGTTCTGTTCCCCTTCGAAATATGTACAACACTTCATACAGAGGAGCTACACAAATGCTAAAATGATTTCTTGAGGAGTTATAGAACTTGTAGAGGGTAAACTAAAAACAGTTAAGAATTTTCAAACCCTCTAAAGCTATTCTAGGGCATGTGAATTCTAAAGCACTATGCCAAATGGCCTCTTTATCCTAAATTATGGGATTCCAAGCTTGGCTAACAAACCAGGAGGACCCCTTGAAGAGCCCTCCAGAAGCTTCTGCAATTCGAATTCAGTCAGCCTGGGGAGGGTCCCAGGACTCTACATTTGCCCAGATGGATGTGCTGAGCTGAGCGCCAGAGTCTATAGAATAACACAACCTCTGGTCTGAACTTGTTTTAAGCTCCCAGCCCATTTATATTCTAACTTCTAGTCATCCCAGATTCCTAAAACATGAAGCTTTTATTAATTAAAAGCTTGGATTATCATGGATTCTTTAGCATGATCTTTTTTGTATGTTTTGAAACTAGACCTTGTTTAGTCACCTTCTAACTTTTTTTCAGTGCTCTTAGCAATGGCAGCAGTAGGTGGCTACTTGATGTGGCGGAATTGGCAACACAAGAACATGAAAAGCATGAACTTTGACAATCCTGTGTACTTGAAGACCACTGAAGAGGACCTGTCAATAGACATTGGTAGACACAGTGCTTCTGTTGGACACACGTACCCAGCAGTAAGTTAGCTTTGTGTCTTTATGTACCATGACTCGCAGTAGGACTTTTTGGAAAGGAGACCACAACTCAAGCTATGGCTGCCTGGGCTAGAAAGAGCCATTAGAATCATGGACCCACCAAATGCTTCATCTACTACCTGGAGATTAGACAGTCTAGGCTGTTAGAACTTAAGTAAGTCAGTTGACAAGTATCTGCCCCAAACAGAATGACAAGTCAATTAACGACATCACTATACAATTTGAGATATTTTGGGTTATAGAAACTACATGTAAACATTAGCATGAGCCAAGTATCTCCTTTCTGAACTGTTCCATCAGTTGCCTGCTGGATACTTAAAAGTAAATTAGCATATCATATATAGGGGGGTTGACTTAAAGTCAGTGTATTGAGCAAGATTCATTTAGCCAAAATGACCAAATACTTGAAAATGACCTATTGCACCTCTTAGAGCTAGCTTTCCTTTCAACAGTAGAGTCAGTCACTTGTTCTTCAGTTGAAACTCACATGGAGTATTTGGCCTTCACTTACAGAACTCTGAACAGAACAAGTGCTGAGCACTCCCTCAAGCTCTGGTGAAACAAGAGTGTGGTCAGTTCACGGCACACGTGTGTCTTTTCACATTTTTCTCCAGGTTCTAAAATCATTAAGTAGAACAGGCAGAATTAGTCACACTGTTTTCTCTCTCTACCAAGTAGATAGAGTTGAATTCAAGTTAAAATGCATTAGTGATGCAACTCAATACTGTTTGGGATCTGGCTTCCTTCTATGCACCTTTGGTCTCTGAATGACCAACACAAAAGCAAGGTTCATTTTAGAGACAGAAGTTGCTACCAGTGAGGGAATCACCAGACACATTCCATGCTTTTTCTCTTCCACAGATATCCGTTGTAAGCACAGACGATGATCTAGCTTGACTTCTGAGACAAGTTGTGACCTTTGAGGTCTAAACCAGTAATAACCCACTTCGGAATGGTAACCGAGCCAGCAGCTGAAGCCTCTTTCTTCCTCCAGTTTGGAAGAACATCGAAATATCTTTGCGTGGATCAAGCTTGTATACTTAATCATTTTTATATTACTTTTGTAAATAGTCCTGTCCACATTCTACTTCAGCTTTGGATGTGGTTACCAAAAGTATCTGTAACCCTTGAATTTCTAGACAGTATTGCCACCTCTGGCCAAATATGCACTTTCCCTAGAAAGCCATATTCCAGCAATGAAACTTGTGCTATAGCGTATACCACCTGTACATACATTGTATAGGCCATCTGTAAATATCCCAGAGAACAATCACTATTCTTAAGCACTTTGAAAATATTTCTATGTAAATTATTGTAAACTTTTTCAATGGTTGGGACAATGGCAATAGGATAAAACGGGTTACTAAGATGAACTTGCCAAAAAATTTGTAAACTAATTTTGTACGTATGAATGATATCTTTGACCTCAGTGGAGGTTTGCAAAGACTAAGTATTCAAACTACTGTACATTTTTTTTCCAAGTGCTAAAAAAATTAAACCAAGCAGCTTAACCATGGTTTGTGCCTATTCCTCTAGGATGAACTTCTATAAACAAGCTGAGTTAGTATCAGGTGTTCTAACTAAATATATGAGCTATAGATCTTGATATTGTATTATATAAGGAAGCCTACAATTTGGCTTGTTTCTCTTACAATCAAGTGCTAAAAGGATGAGGTACCACTTAATACTTGCCTCCCCAAATATTTATTTTGTAAAAGAAGCTAGCTTAACCTGCACCTGGAATTCTTCTTCTTTGAGGAAGGTTCCTATTCTCATTCATTTGTTGCCTGATCCAGAAACATATGCTAAGATTTCTGTCAATTCTGCTTCTCTGTACTTAAGTCTCTGTTTTACATGTCCTATCATTATATACTGTTCAAGGGCAAGTGCCTTGCAAAGCATGAGTAAGGACTTACTCCTTTTACATGCCTAGACAGTCAACCCTGAGGAGAGAGCTAGGGAGGTAACAAGCAGAAATGCCATTCTTGAACAGTCTAAAGCAGTGGTTCTCAGTGGACTTAAGGTTAGCATCTGCATCACCTGGGAACTTGTTAAACATGAATATTCTCAGGCCCCACCCCAGACCTGCTGAATCAGAAACTCTGAGGGTAAGGTCCAGGGATATGTGTTTTCAGAAGCCCTTCAGGTGATTCTGATGTGAACTAAAATTTGAAAACCACTGTTCTAAAGTGACTTCATGGAGAATCTGTAAGATGATCTAATTTGTCAGGCTGGCTGGCATAGGATGGACTCCTTCTATGGACAATTTTTGAAACGTGTAATATGAAGAGTAGATAAGAACTTTGGGTAGAAGAAAAAGTAGCGCAGAGCTTGCATAAATTTTTCATCAGATTGGCCATTTCTTTCTCTAACGCCACAGGAAGCCAACAAGCAAGGGAAGATACAACGCTTTAATCCTGGGAGGATGCTCTAGGTGACAGTCCACTGCAGAAGGTGCAGCAGTCTTCATGGATTGAATGATCAGTGCAGTAGCCAAAGGATGAAGAGAAGATGTTTTGAGTAGCTAAATGGATCAGTGGATGAGTCAGAGTCCACCTTCATATGGAATATAAGTAAGACAGTGGACATGTGGCTTGTGGCTTAGGCAAAGAGATCAATAATCCTGGATGAAGAAGGTGCTTCTGTCATCTTGTTTAATAGATACCCTCTTGAGATGTTGGTCAAATGGATGAAAGTGAAGGAAAGAATAGGCGTGAACCTTTTTTATGGGAGATGAGGAGGTCAAACATGTAGAGCAAAAGGATGTAGTTGTGAAGGTAGGACTCTTCTGGCCACCTGTTGCTTCATCTTCAGGTAGTGATAACACTAAACAGGATGTGGTCTGCTGATGTGAGGTGTCTGCAGTGCCTATTTGATAAGTAGGTGAGCATTCATCTTATGGAAACTCTAAAGGCCATTTGGTTGACTGGGACTTTGACCCTGCTCTGGTACAAAACCCACTGATTAGTTTATTCATTTGGAGCAATACAGAATTCCCTCCTAGGAAGCTTAAAGACACCAGTGTTTTTTCCCCCATTACAAGGATTATACAGTATTCATCAACTCTAATGCCCAAAGTCATCGTTTTTAAGAAGAAAATCAAGCAGATTCTCCATCATCTCTTGGATTCCAGTCCCTACTGTGTTCCTCCAGGTTCTAGGTCCCAATTTCCAACCTTCAAAGAGTCTAAAGCATCTCATTCTTTTACCTTGCTCTCCACAGGAATTAGCCAAGGACAAAAGCTCTAACTTAAAAGGTACACACTCACTTGAAGAAATGAAGTAACTAGATATTTCTATGGAAATTAGAATAGTTACATGGCTAGCCAATTCAGCATGAATTAAGAGTTCATGGGAGCCTAGAGCCTCTGCATCAGTATCCACACAAGAACTTTAAGAATCCTATGTGAAACCTTTTGCTGTAAGTTTGCTGTGTCTCTAGAGTTTAATGTGGGAAATGAGAATTAAGAGATAAAATATGAAGCTTAGCAAACACTAAAGGAGGCTGTTTGAAGTTAAATGAGCCTGTCATACAAGTCACAGAAAGGAAGTCCTCCAGAGGCTTTACCAACTGCTAGAAAGACTGATACTGATAGATGAATAAACAGGTTTGTGGCCTCTGGTAAAGAAAGCCAGTCAAGTCTTTGAGTCCAAATTTTTGAGTGGCCTTTGCAAGCTATCTATTTGGCAAGAAATAGTCCCAGTTGATCAACCACCTCTCTTAAAACATTCTAATAGCTATTTTAAAGCCTTGGTATCATTTCCGAACCTGTGGTATACAATTCTGGATGAACACAAGGCAAAAAAATAGAGACTTCAACTATGGCACTTGCTTCTGTTCCTTATATCTTTGGAAGTCTGATAGCCCTTCTCAAAAAATGAGAAGACAGGCTTTCAGTAGCAAAACTATAGGGCATTTAAAGGACTAACTCTTCAGTTAACACTTAGAAACGGGAGACCTAAATAGAAGGGTTTTTTTTAACCTCTTTATTGGAGTATAATTACTTTACAATGGTGTGTTAGTTTCTGCTGTATATCAAAGTGAATCAGCTATACACATACATATATCCCCATATCCCCTCCCTCTTGCGTCTCCCTCCCACAGAAGTTTGCCTTTTAACTATCCTCACACCCAACCAGAAGATTCTGATGGGGTGTACTCCCATGTCATGCAGCCCAATGAGTAATTTCCTAGAATTCTTACCTTGGGAAGCAGTTTATTATTTTGAACCCAGTAGAAGCTTGACTCCTTGCTTTAATGGTGGGGAAACTTTCAAAAAGCATCTACACTTTTGCTGCTACAACTTGGGTCTGAGAATGAAGAATACAACCTGCTAGTTTTTATCACTGATTTTTGGGCTCTCAGTTTCATAATCAAGTGTTCAGCCTGACTCTTTGGGAAAATTGAGAATTGTATGTCCATGTTTCAGCCATATCGTGGACCTAAACTGTGGAAGTTCAGGAATACATAAAAGTCGAAAAAGGCTTCAAAGGTATCTTACTTCCAAATGCAGCAGGAACAAATTTGAAGATTAAACAATGGCATTTTTTTGGACTTCATTCTCTCAAATCAAGCATAGAAGCTTTCCAGCTCAAAATAAATTCATGGGAAGGGTGATCAGCCTTCTTTTTACATGAAAAGCTGAATGCGAGATAGTGGTGAGGTCCTATATGTGAAATGTCAGGGTCCGGGGATAAGCTACTAAGAAACAGCCCACAGGAGTGGCCCATCTCTCTGTCCTGTCTCCCAAATGCGTTCAGTGTTTCTGAGCCCGGCTCATCTGAGAGACAGGAACGAAGCGGGACCACCGACCAACAGCCCCACTGTCAGTCTCCTTCCATCCAGTCACTGAGGCAGGAGGAAGGCAGGCTGAGGGTGGAGGTACAGGCTCTGCAGGCAATCCTATGGCACATCAGAAACAGTTTTCTTCTTCACTGTGCTCAAGGGCAAAGTCAGATTGGCAGTAAGGAGGTTAAGAGTGCTGGCTGCTGCATCAGCCTTGCATGTGGTACATTTGGGCAAGTCACTAAGCCACTCTGTAAACAGAGGTGCTGGGGACTGTCTTGCTATGACACGGTAAGGATTCAGTGAGAAAGCACACAAAAGCTCATCCCTGCATCTGGCATTTAGAGGGTGCAAGGCACACGTCACTGCTCTATGTCACTCTCAAAGGCAAGCCTCTACTTGTATTTATGGTGGCACAGTCTAGAAACTGGTAAGCGACTTGCCCAGTGAGAATTACAGGTAACTTAACTCATTGAGTGTAACACGCATTAGACCTTGTCCCAACTGTTTTCCACTATACCTATCTAATGAGATTGCAGTCTGAAATTCAGGTAGGAATAGTACCTTTATATAGATAAAAAGGCTGAAAGGATTACATGCTTTGAACCCTAGAAACAGAGCGAGTGTGTTTCTGCCTCAACCTTTTGACTTCACTGCCTAAGACGTGGAAATAAATATTTGGGGCCTGCACAGGCTTTGGATGGCAGCTAAAGCACTTTGAATCTCCCTTAACTTCTCAACATACGTTTAATAATGTGCTAAATAAATGCTCTCATGTATTTTATTTGATCTTCACAACAAACTGAATAGGTAAGTATTACCTCCATTTTATAGATGTGAAAACTGAGGCTACAAATAACAAGTGATTCCAAACCCTATGTGCTTACTGGCATCTCCTCTCAGGAAAGGAGGCAGTGCTGTGTAAAGGTTAAGGTGAATGTCACGTTGTATGTTTGCTGAGTTCCCTTTACTAATGACCTTAGGATGCTTCCACAGTTTCTCAGATGCCCACAATGGCTGACTTCCAATATGGCGGCACACAGGGGTGGAACACTAGCACCTCCACATCAGGTTGGCACAGAATAAGTGTATTAGTTCTGTGCCATGCCTACAAGATGCTGAAGTTGCAGGATTATTTTCCTTGGCCATCACAGAAGCAGGAGTAGATTATTGGATTGCAAAGTGAAAGATAAAGAGTCCCTAAAGGAATTTATAGACATGCAACATCATTCCTGTGCATGAAGACACTGGGGAAAACAAGCTGTAACACAACAAATCTTAAATTTTAAGGTTATTATAAGGAGATACATGCCCAAGAAGACAGAAAGAACTGGAACTTGAGTCCACGGAGTGATGATGCTGTAACTCTTAAGACTGGATCTTAGGTATTCTGGAATCTACCCCTGAGACCTGGGCATTGCTCACATTTCACACATACGCAAGGACGGGGAAGAATTCTTTGAACGAAACGACTGGCTTTGACAAAACTCTCTTGCCCTTTTAAAAATGTCACTTGATACCAAAATGTGATTTAAGAACATGTAAGGCCTCAGGAGTCCAGAGCGTACAACCAGTTATCACGCTCAGAATCTTCAGAATTCTAGAGGCACATGTTGGGACACATCCCATCCTGCTGACCTGTAGATAAACATTGTTTTATTAATGAACTGTACGTTTAACCTAAATAAAGTTTATTTTTGAGAGAACTGTTGTGAGCCTTTCCTTTTTCTAGAGAACTTTTCCAAAAGTTTTTACCCCAATCTTTCTCCTTTTCTCAACTGAATATGGCTCAGTCACCCCTTTCTGGGAACCAACCAGGGCCACCAGATCTGGGCCCATCAAGTTGAAAGAATGAGAGATGTCCCTTTTCTTGCCATCTTTAGAAGTATAGTTAATGCCTCACCATAGACAGCCAATGTGCCACCTCTCAAACTCCCCCTTTCCACCCCTCCCATGAGAGAAACGAAAATCAAAGCCACTATTACCAAAGAATGTTAGGCCAGAGCTTCCTCCCTGTGGATGACGGAGAACAGGCCCTAAAGGTAGGAAGCCCCAGGGTGACAGGACAAGACAGGCCTTGACAGGCAAGAAAAATCATTTTGATACTTTCCCCTCATCAGCTCTTAAGTGGTCTGTGTTGAAATTATATTTATGATAAGGCTAAATTTTTGTGAGCCTTTAGACGTAGATATTCCATCCGAAACTTTTTCCACGCAATGCCTCCCAAATGTTTGGGTGATATTGGGTGCTAAACCTTGGAATTGGCTCAGGGAGTAGTGGGAAGAAAATAAGGAAATTGAGGGAGAGATAAACTGTCAAAAAAAAATCTATAAAAGCTCAACAGAGAGTCCTTAATGAATTTAAGATTCACTTAATGAGTGAAATGTTGAGTGAATACCAGCTCTGCAGTGACAGAAATGTAAGTTTGGGTGTTCCCTCCTCCACCTGACTAGCTGTGGCCACGGGTAGGTTGCTTATCATCCAAACTTCTGTCCTCTGAAAATCATAACTCCTACTTGCATAGGGTCCTCCTAAGACAGAGAGGCAACACTTATAAAGTGCTTTACTCAAGTAACAGCTGCTATTTCTTCTCCAGTGCCAAAAAAATCATAATTCATTTTTTAAAAAAGTTAAAATTCTTTACTTGTGTCCATTTGGAGATCTGATTTTGGTCTGCACTCATACTCGATCTCATTTGCAAGTGTTCCCTCTTAGGCCTCCCCTCGAAATGCTAGCATTTGGAGATCTTTTTTCACTCCAAGAAATCAAAATTAATCGTGCTATACCTAAGAGCTCTGCAGGAATCCTTGTATGTGTGACCCTCTGCTGATTAAAGCGCACAGGTGACTGGTTTAAGTTCACCGGTTATACAGAGAGGTCTGTTTAATCAGTGGGGAGGATAAGATGTTAAACTTTGTACCACTCCAGAAGGTGAGGTTAGCATGATCTTTGGATTTATCACGCTTAGCAAGTGTGATGGGCCCATAACCTAAGAGATGTGGAAGAATGATAAATATTGGGTCTGAACATTTAATGCTCTAGGCTCTTATTTAGAGGTATTTCTTGCCTACTGGTTGATCGAGGGCAGAGAGTATGGTTTAAACCCACAGTCATGTATGTTTTCTTAAATTCGTCCATTTACATGTGATATTTGCCAAGGACTAGTTCTCTAAAGTTAAAAGGAAATTTGCCTTTTTACCTGACCCCAAACAAATAGCCCTGTGATTTCCGGAGGATGATTTTAGATAACTAGATAAGAACTGGCATTCCTTCTCTGGTGTCAGGGGACTTACAGTGAGAGTTTCTGAAAGGTTCGAGGACAGTTTTATAATTGGCATATCCTAAATTGATCATCAGTTAGGAGGGAACTCTAAAAGCTCTTGAACTTTTAGTGAAATTGAGGAAAGATATATATGAACCAACCCCTTCAAAAGGTACCGCCTCTACACACACACACACACACACACACACACACACACACACACTTCATTTGTCCTTATTTCATGCATTTGTTCAATACCACCTATGTGCCATACTTTGTTCTGTATTCTGGGGAACCAGTGGAGGTCAAAACAGGCCAAAGCCCCATCCTTCATGGTGCTCATTCTAGCTGGGAGTCAGGAATGGAACAGACATTTAATATGTCAGGTAGTGATAAGAACTCCAAAGAAAAACAAACAGAGTAGAGGGTAGAGAATGATAGAATGAGCTATTTTAGAAACAGCCATCAAGGAAGCCCTCCAAGGAGGTGACTTGGGCAGAGAACCTGGTAGAACTGTGGAAGTGGCCTACTCAGGACAGAGCAGAAGCAGAAGTCCTGAGGCAGGAGCATGCTTGTTTCATCTATGATAAAGCAAGGTGGCCATGTAGGTGGAGGTGACCAAGGCAGAGAGGGAGGGGAGAAGGGAGCAGCAAAGACCAAGTGATGTAGACTTCTAGGGCTGTGGTTGGGGGTTGGGATTTTAAGTGATGGGACAACTTAAGAGGGTTTGGGGGCAGTAGAGGGACATCTCATTTTAAAAGGATCGTGCTGACTGCTTTGTTGAGAATAGGCTGCAGGGAAGCAGGGGTGGAAACAGGGAGATAAGTTAGGAGACTATGGCAGTAGGGCAGGTAGATGGCCATGGCTTGGGCTGGGGGGGATGGAAGAAAGCTCTACCCCACATGCAGCGGTCATGGGGATGGTGAGGGCACAGTACGTGTACAAGCCGTGTCTCTGGAGTGGAGAATGTGTCGTGATCGTTGGTCCCCTCCTCCAGGAAAAGCTAGCTGGTTGCTATCCCAGCTGTGCTCTCTACCTGCGGGTATCGGTTTGGCTGCCCCCTGACTGGGCAGGGATGACAGGCATGACTGCAACATCAGTGGAGAAACTCAATGAGGCTGCATGGTAGCTGGAGGGAAAGTCATGCTTCTCCTCCCTAACAAAGGAAGTCTGCATCTAGAAGAAGATAAGAGCCTGGAGCATAAATCCCAGTCCACAGAAGTACAAGCTTTTCACCCATTCAAAGGGAGCCCTCCTATCTGGCAGGGACCTTTTTGTACAGAGTTCTGTGCTAGCTCTTGAGCAATGTCCTCTACAGATATGTTTTCTGTAGGTTGCACAATATTTTTTTCAATGTAATGGCTTTAGACAGCATCCAGCATTTTCCATCTATCCAACTGCTATGTATTGATATGTTCCCTGTTACCCACCTGGTCTTTAAAGGCATTGGCAGATTATCGAAACTATTTCCCCCAACAAATTTCAGAATCCTGGTATTTCTCAGTTGAAAGGGATCCCAAGGTCACTGAGTCAGGTACTTGTCTGATACCATTGGTAACAGGTCCCAGCTGGGGAAGCAGAAAATGTCTGCCTATATCTACCCAGCAAGGAGACCCCATTCATCAGACAATGACCCACAGAGTAACAGTTACTCTCCTAATGTGCCTAGAAATTCAACAAGAGCTCGTGAGTCTTAATATTAAAAAAAAAAAAACCCAAAAAAACAAAAAGAAGAACATTGTTTTGAAAGACAAGTGCCTCCTAGGACCCAAAATCTGAGGAAAGGAATTTTTTTTTCTTTCCTCTTTTAGAGGAAAGGCTCTTTAAGTGAGGTGAGTCTCTGAAGGGCACCCATGCATGTCACAGAACAGAAGCCAAATATTAACAAACAGCTTAGAAACAGAAAACAGCCTCTTCCCAGACGTCAGCCCCAGTACCTGTTTCCATTCAAAAAAGAGAAGCAACCTTTCCTATCTCAGGATCCGGTCACCTCCGGAGAGGACGAGGCTGGGACTAGAGGCTACGTGCTGTTCTCCCTGGCTCCTCCCTCCCCTGCAGCAGACACTGTGTGCCCAGCACTCTACTAGGAAACAGATAAGATTTCCATGGACCTCATTAATAGTGTCAATTCGCCAAAAGAGGCACACCGGTTTCGACGGAATCTCTAGTTCTCTTAGAAATCCAGTGACATGAAGGTGAACAAAAAGACGACTTAAAACCCAAACTAACTGTAGCTTCTTTTGCCTTGGCAGGAGGGCTGGGAATGTCCTGGGAAAGGAAATTTCTATACTGCTGTGAGAGAAGGAAAATCTTTGGAGTTGCCCACGGAAGTCCTGGGCTGGGTTTGGGGAGTGAGAGACAGACTGCTGAATTGCTCTGCATTCTAGAAAAGAGGCCTCAGGAGTGGGGTGGGGAAGGGGTAGGGAAGTGCTGGGAAGCAGTCAGGTGGAGAAGAGGGTGGAGCTACGTGGTGTGCACGGACCTCTGCGGCTCCAGCTGCCGGACAGCAGGAACGTCTAACAGGCCATCTGGGACCGCTGACATTTTCTGCACTGTGAACCCTTCCACCTCCTCAGCTCTTCAGGAAAGTGGGTGGCTTCACACTTTGTGTGAGTGGCTTTTGATGAACGCCCTGGAAAGGAGCCCAGTCCCAGATCTGGGTAGACGTGGCAGCAGGACAGGGAAGGGACTTACAGAACAATCCAGGAACTGAACTGAACTCAGTAACTGCAAGAGCTTAGAGAGCGGAAGCCCCCCAGGGACGCTTAGAACGGGGACCACGGACTTTCTACAGAATGTGAGATGGAAGTTCAAGCCCATATTATCTGGAGCTTAAGGGACAGAGTCACTCCAGATGATGCCGCAAATTATGACATGTATTAGGTGGGGTCAGGTGGCTTTAGATGATGCGTGCTCAGTGTTTTGCTAGTTAGTCAGTGCACAGAACTTATCATAGCAATGGCCTGTAGGGGCTTGGAGTAATTCAAACCATGGAGTCATCTTTCCTAAGTGCAAATATGACTGTGGCACTCCCTATCTTAGATGACTTCTTGCTGCCTGCAGACAAAATGAAAGCCGGCATTCTTAGGCTCAGGCTTGAGACCACCATGACCCGACCCCTGCTACTCAATTCTCTATCCTGCAATTCTCCAGCCCAAACTCCACGCTCTGGTAACACTTGACTGTTTGTAATCTCCACCCGACTCCACAAACTGCTGCTTCCCAGACAAAGCTGTGCCTTTGCTCGTGCTCTTCCCTCTGCTTTTTTTTTTTTTTTTTTTTTTTTTTGCGGTACACGGGCCTCTCACTGCTGTGGCCTCTCCCGTTGCGGAGCACAGGCTCCGGACGCGCAGGCTCAGCGGCCATGGCTCACGGGCCCAGCCGCTCCGCGGCATGTGGGATCCTCCCGGACCAGGGCACGAACCTGTGTCCCCTGCATCGGCAGGCGGACTCTCAACCACTGCGCCACCAGGGAAGCCCCTTCCCTCCGCTTTGTGTGCTCTCCTCATCTCTCCTCACTTGGCTCTTACTCTTCTTTCAAGACTCGGTTCACATGTCACCTCCTCCAGGAAGCCTTCCCTGTTGACCCAATTTGGCTCATGTGTCTCTTATCTACCCCGTTATAGAGAGATTATCTATTTTTATGTCTATACCTTCTTGAGTGAATGAAATAAAAGCTTCTTTAATATAAGAATTCGGTCTTGGTTATCTTTGTCCCCCTACCCTCACCCTCTCACCACCACCCCCATGTATAGCACAAAGTTGGGCACTCTTTAATGCTCGAACACCGTTCGTTAATCTTAACCCCATAGACGCAAGCAATATTTTATAAACAAGCATACCAGCACGATGCCTTCAGGTGAGCATAATCTCATTAAAGAAGTACCCTTGAGAGTTTATTTACCTATTCCAACATATCCTACACCCCACACAAGTTGGAGGTCCTTTTGTGGACTTAGGTTCAGGGGGCACAAGGCTGTCTTTTGCTCACATATTGTTATAGTAAAACATATCCTTGAGGGTAGACTGAATATTCTGAAACAGCAAAAATCACTGAGCATTCTGTCAGGGACCATAGTCATTTGTCATGTTGATTAAAACCATTTTGACCCCCTCCCTGGCCGTCCTAATGAGGAACTCTAACAGAACATACTTCCAGCCAACAGCACCATCTTTGAAATAAACACATAACCAGCCAAGGGAATTACACGGACTAGGGTAACACTCATCTAGGTTACTATCCTGCTGAGACAATTTCAAAAGTTATCCTGTAACTTGATAATCACAACTGTTACTTCATTTCAGTGTTTAGAATTAATTTGCTAACGAAGTACCTTGCATAGCATGGCTACAAAAAGCTTGATCCCACAAGCTTTCGTGTATTCCGGGAAAAGTGTTACGAGATTTGAGTTCCAATCTTAAGTTTTGCCACTTACCTTACAATCCTAGTAAATTCTCTTCCAGCTCCAAGCCTCCATTTCTTCATCTGTAAAATGAGTCAATGATAAAATCCGACTTAGTTATCAGAGAGTTGAAGGTCAACACTCACGAATCCGTGATTTACGACGAAGCACTACTACTACACACAGGAGGATTCTGGGTACTCTGAAACAAACACAGATGATTAAGATGAACTCTCTCTTATTTATAGATACAGTTAGGTAACAAGGCAAAGCTGTGCTCAATGGGTAGCCAATAAACGTGGCAAACAGACAACAAGCTCTCTGATTGCTTAGGAGATGGAGAAATCTTTGGGGGCTGCCTTGGTGTGGAAAAGGGGGAATTGTTTTTGTGTCTATTAGAGTAATTGTTCTTCAAGAATAATCACATCCCTTTTTAAAGTTTGATGAAACCAAAGGATCTGCCCAGAAAAAAACAAAAAAAAATTTTTTTAAACATACAAAAATTTACATTTAATTTCAGGGATCCCTGTATCTCCTGGTACCTATCTATGGATTCTAAAACTGTCCTATAAACCCCGGTTTATACATTTAAATACATTCACATTTTCCATGACTGTCTCCTTTTTCCCTAAGATTCTACACATAAGCTCTCTATCATCAAAATGGTATATTAAAGAATTAATTAATCTTATTTAATAACAAAAACCTAACAGTTTTTTCTCTGTAGAACTATAACATTTGGGACTTGATTTACAAACTATTCAACAGGAGGGGTGTAATATTAGCTCACCCTTTGTTACATACCAGGTGTGCGTATTTTGAGTTCTGCAAGCTAGGAATCGCTTCATCATCATATCTGTGTTTTCACGCCAGGGAGGCAGTGTGCCATTAATAGTAATAGCAAGGGAGCCAGTGTTAAGAGATTTGAGTTCCGATCTTAGTTTTGTCACTTACTTGCTTTATAATCCTGGTAAATTCTCTTTCACCTCCAAGCCTCCAATTTTTCATCTGTAAAATGAGTCAACGATAAAATTTGAATAAGTCACTTCACCCAGTTGTTTTAAGGGCCAGATGAGATTAACAAATGTGTATTATCCAAATGTGAGCTTTTTTTTTTTTTTCAGGGATGTTTGAAAAAAAGACCTTTGCCTTTGGTACATTTTGTAGGTTCACTTCCCAGAAGGGCATTTTACTGAAGCTTGACATCACGGACTTTTTGTTTACCTACCATGAAAATCACTGTGCACGATGTTCTGTGTTTAAAATAACACCACCCATATTGACAATGCCAAGTCATTCACACTGATGCCAAATGAAAGTCATTCCCTAATACATTGAATTTTCCATTGATGTCAGCTGTGTCTCCCTCCCAACAGCATTGCATTATATTAGAAAGGTGTGCCTGCTTTACTAATATATAGGCATTGTTTGAGTTGCCTTGCAGAAGAAAATGCTGAACAATGTTCTCATGAAACTTATATTTGGGGAAGTATTTTCACTCATGAGTTGAAAAGAGCTTGTAAAATATGATGGCTTCAATCTTAAAACAAATAACATGTTGCAGTTTGAGTTACTAAGCTCCTTGGTTGGCACTGGCCTATCCTATCCCTAGAGCTGATGCACTAAAGTGAAACTCATTGAGAGTGGCTACTGCAATCAGATGATCAAATTGCAATATTGTTCTTAAAATAATTAACAGTGTAGAAGGAAATATGTAGAATGTCATGCCCAGAACAGAAGACTGTGCTTGTTCAAAATGACAAATCTCCAGTGTTGAGGGCAGGCAGCAAATTTGGAGTTGTGTTATGAACGAGTCCTTAAGATGTGTGGTTTTTTTATGACTCTTTAAACCTGTAAAGAAAAGAAAATCTGAAATAATTGTGGCGCTCCAGGGACAATGATGCTTCAAGGACAAAGGACGACCCTGCCTGACAACTTTCAGCGTTACACCCCCTACCGGACTCTTAATCCCCCTACCCACCATGATGCGATGGTTACGAAATTCCTGAGCCCACCTGGGCGACACCCACCTGGGCGAAGGGACCTGTCCCAAATAAGGAAAGGCATCTGGCCTGTCCCACTCCCACCCTATAGAAGGAAGGTATATGTGCCTCGACCAATCAGTAAATGAAATTTTCACCTCGGACCATTCCTTTGTTTTCTGGCTATAAAAACTGATCAATAGCACATGTTCGGGCTCGACTCTGCCAGACTACTAGGAAGTCAGCTCGCTGTTCTGGCAGCGACCCTTCATTCTAATAAATTCTATCTTCTTTACATTCTGCCTTGTGTCTGGAAATTCTTTTCCAACCCGCGTTCAGGCCACAATAATCACTTTCCTTTTAAAAAACTTTCAATCACTTAAAAATGCTGCAATCTAACTCTGGTTTGGGGCCTTCATAAAGCAGGCGTAAAGCCAGACTGGACTTATGTAGCTGAACTAGAAGCCTTGGGCACCAAGATTAATTTTTCAGTGACAACAGTTGCACCACCCTTAGAGCCTCTCTGTGAAGAAAAGGCACCTTCCAGCCTATTTGCAGTTTTCATCAAATGGAGTCACTTTCCTTTTTATGTGGGGAGTTCCCTCAAGCCTGTGAAAAATTGAGCAAAGCTTTATCTGCAGAAAATTTAGAAATTATAATGTTTTTCCTGCTGCTTCGATCTAGGCCCTCACTGCCAACATATCTCCTGCCCACAGCTGCCAGATCCATATTCCCAAAACACACTTTTCAGACATCATCTCTTTATCATAGGGACCAGTGAAGGTTTCAGAGCAAAGGCCAAGCTCTTGAGCCTAGCATTCAAGGTCCTCTAAATGGCTTTTCTAGTGAATTCAACCAAACATTCAAGAAGAAAGAAAAATACCATTTCTGCCTGATCTCTTCCAGAAAATTGAAGAGGAAGGTATATTTCCCAAGTCATTTCAAAAGATTCTAATACCAAAACCAGGCAAACATTATAAGAAAACATCAATAACCCTCATGAATATTGATGTAAAAATTCTTAGCAAAATATTAGCAAATCAAACCCAACAATATATTAAAAAGTTAATACATCATGACCACATGGGATTTATTCTAAGGATGCAGAGCTGGTTTACAATTTGAAAATAAATCAATGTACTTAAACTATTAATAGATTTTTTTTAAAAATATGATTGTCTCATTAGATGCAGTACTAGCATTTGAGAAAATATAACATCTACTCCTGATAAATACTCTAGGCAAACTAGGAATAGAACTTCCTCAACCTCACAAAGAGCATTGTCAAAATGCTTATTGCTAACATCTTAATAATAAAAGACTGAATGTTTTCCCCCTAAATGCTGTTTTTTTCCAAAGATGTTTGCAACTTGCTCACTTTCATTCTTCAGTTTATACGCCTCCTGGCCTCAGGGTTTTTTGGTTTCCTGAGTTCATGCCACTAAAGTTTGCTGCAGGGTCCTGGATAACTTGGTATCAGAGAGCTTGCACCCCACTTCCTAATTTGGCTAAACAATCATGCAGAAGCATCTGTGAGCCATAGAGATGAAAAGATTAGAAGTAGAAAATAAATAGCCAGAGTAATTGGAAAAACTATTTCCTTACAGCTGTATTTATCAGATGGGACAAAAATTTTTTGGAAACTTTTCCATCTTTTTTTTTTTTTTTTCGGTACGCAGGCCTCTCACTGCTGCGGCCTCTCCCGCCGCGGAGCACAGGCTCCGGACGCGCAGGCTCGGCAGCCATGGCTCACGGGCTCAGCCGCTCCGCGGCATGTGGGATCTTCCCGGACCGGGGCACGAACCCATGTCCCCTGCATCGGCAGGAGGACTCTCAACCACTGCGCCACCAGGGAAGCCCTCCATCTTATTTTTAAAGAGCTCTATCCTCTGGATTATTTTATGAACACATCCCTTGTCTTACTACTAAAATGTTTATAGAGATAGAAAGTTTACAGTAAGGCAGTTTTTAGTTTTGTTTTAATAAAAACACAATCACATTTTACACATCTCTTATAGCCTTCATCTTTTTTCACTTAGCCATACAAGATGACAATTTTCCTATGTAATATATCTTGTCTAAAGCATGATTTTATAGGCTATATAGTATGTCATGATATGGCTGTGCCACAATTTACTTAACCTTGTCCCTGTGGATGAGCATTCATTTTGTATCCAATTTTTCTAAATTTGCCGTTTTAAAGAGTATTTCCATTACTTCCCACCTATACAATAAATAAGAAACCCCTTAGATTTTTCTCATAGCCCAGATGACTTACTCCCTAATCTTGATAGAAATCTGCAAGCTTATACTCTGGAATGAATAAACCAGAAAGACTTTGGATGAAAACAGGGTAATCAAGTTGGGAATCAACACTGTCCATCTTAAGAGCCCCAACTGTGTTAGTTCCCAGAATGATTCAGGTAGATTTATACTCCTGTACACACACACACACACACACATACACAAACACAAAAACACACAAACACACACACAGACACACACAAACACAAAAACACACAAACACACACAGACACACACCAAAAATTCCAAGGTTTTAATTTGACCGAGAAAAAGTATCTTTAGTTGCCAATGGTTGAATTCCCTCTAAAAATGGCCAGGTCCTGGACCGAGTCACGGATGGGGAAAACCACCAGCCAGCAAGCCCACCTAGTGTTCACAGAGCTTTAATCAGCATTTGATCCCCTTACTCTTACATATGAATAAACAACCAAGGGTCACAAAAATTTTTGAAAAATCTCCCACAATGAAAAATGAAAAAAATTAGACAAACAGGAAAAAAAGGACTTCAGAAGAAAGAGTGTCAATGGAGAAAACAGATGTAACTGCCCAAAAATATCTCTATAATTCATAACTTTAAGACAAAAGCTATTGCATGCATAAAATAAAGCCAGGATGCTGTAAAAAAGAACATTCAGAGAATAAGAAAAAGCTCTTGGAAGTTAAACACTGTAACCAAAATTAAAAGGTCCATAGAAGGACTCAAAGATAAAAGTGAAAAAAATTTCCCCAAAGTACAACAAAAGACAAAGGAGAAAATAGGAGACAAAATATATGAGAACTAGAGGATGAGTTTAGGAGATCCAATACTCAGAGAGTTTCAGAAAGAGTTTGGAGAAAATGAAATAAAGAATATTATCAAAGAAATAATTTATGAGTATTGACTAAAAGAAAGACATGAGTTGCCAGGTTGAAAGGGCCCATTGAAGGTCCAGCACAGTACATACATACATATGTATGTATACATACATACATACAGCACAGTACATACATACACATACACACACACACACACACACACCGCATGATATAGCACCACAACACTTCTGAAAACTGAGGACAAAGTGAAGATCATAATTACTTCCAGAAAAAAAAGTAGGTCAAAAATAAAAGATCAGACATCACAATGTCACTGAACTTCTCAACAACAATGCCAAAACTAGGAGAAATGTAATAATGGCTTTAATATGCTGAAGAAAGATTAGTTTTATCTAGAATTCTCTACTCGAGATACTAGTCAAACGTGGCGGTGAAGTTAACACATTTTCAGACATTTAAGGTCTTCAAAAGATTTACCAAACAAATAAAAAGTTAAGTGATTATTATTTCCAAGGAAATTAAAAGTAGTTGCACAAGAAGAATAATAAAAATACTATAAGTTGTACAAGAAAAATAATAAAAATACTACTGTTGGGAATAAGATTTACATCATTATAAAAATCTAAACTTTAAATGTTAATATAATCCAAAATTGTATAATGGAAAGATGTAGGGAGGGAGAAAGTGGAGGTAGAAAATTGGGAAAGATTTTTGAGTAAAATCTTCATCTTTTATTCTAAGAAGTCAATTGAAAATATCTAACTTGAGGGAAAAAACAATAAATATATATAGCAATAAAGTCTTATCATTTAGAAAGTGGAGTGCAAGATTAGCAATAACAGCAGTAATAGTTAATAGCACCTGCTTCTGAGTGGCTGGGATCAGAGGTGAGGGAGGAGACTATTTTTTTTTTTTTTTTGCGGTACGCGGGCCTCTCACTGTTGTGGCCTCTCCCGTTGCAGAGCACAGGCTCCGGACGCACAGGCTCAGCGGCCATGGCTCACGGGCCCAGCCGCTCCGCGGCATGTGGGATCTTCCCGGACCGGGGCACGAACCCGTGTCCCCTGCATCGGCAGGCGGACTCTCAACCACTGCGCCACCAGGGAAGCCCAGGAGACTATTTTTCATCATAATCATTGTAGAACTTTTTGACTCTCAAAACTATACCTACATAATTTTTTAAATAAAAATAACTGTAAAGGAGAGAATGAAGCAAGGGCTCCAATGACCTCAACCCATAGGATTGAGGAAGTTCTTTTACGCTTTGGTGTAAGGAAGGTAAGATGACGTTCCAAGAAACAGGTTGGACTCTGAATTCCCTGATGCAATGAGGAATGTGTAGGCTGAGCCGGCAATGCCAGAGGCACAACAAAAGGAACAGGAGCTCAAGTCTGAAATAGCTGCACAGAAAGTTTTCAAAACACACACCTGGATCAGGAACAGCTTTCTCTATGGGAACTCTTCCCTGAGCCCAGCCTGGGAGAACATCATCTGTTAGAGATCTAGGCCCTGGATCAGGGCACCACATGTTGTAAAATGGAAGAGATAGAAGAGGATGCTGGGAAGGGTGGTGAGCATAGAGAGATGGGGAGAGAGTGAGAGAGATATCAACTGACCATTTATTGCCTGTGCTAAAGAGTTTTACATACATGATAACAATTATTCTCACATCATAATAATTCAGTATTTCTGTCATCTCCATTTTACCAGTGAGAAAACCGGAACTCTGAGAGGTTAACTAATTTGACCAAATCCACACCAGGGGTGTGGCTTAAATTTGAGCCAATTCTGTCTGATGCCAAAGTCTTCTGTACCACAGCAGAGAAAAAGAGTCAGAGAAAAAGATGGAGTTTCCTTTGCTTCCTGGGCATATCAAAATGTCAGGTTTTGTTGTTGTTTATCTTCTTAACTGTGGAAAAATATACATCACATAAAATTTGCCATTTTAGCCATCTCTAGTGTACAATTTAGTGGCATTAAGTAGATTCACAATGCTGTACAGCCATCATCACTATCCATTTCTGGAACTTTTTCATCATCCCAAATAGCAACTTCACACTTATTAAACAATGACTCCCCATTTCCCCTTCCCCAGCCTCTGGTAGCCTCTATTTTTGCTTTCTGTCTCAATGAATTTGTCTACTCTATCTCATATAAGTGGAATCATGCAGTATGTTCTTTTGTTTACAGTTTATTTCACTTAGCATGATGTGTTCAAGTTTCATCTATGTTATGGCGTGTATCAGAAATTCATTTTTTAAAGGCTGAATAATTTTCCATTATATGTACATAACAGATTTTGTTTATCCATTCATCTGTTGATGAACATTTGAGTTGCTTCTATCTTTTGGCTATTGTAAAAATGATACTCTGAACATTGGTGAACAAATATCTATTCAAGTCCCTGCTTTCAATTCCTTAGGGTATTTACTGTTTGTTAATTTTTAAGCCTTTTCTTCTCCCTTCACCTTGTTCTCTGAAAGTTCCAAGTTTTCTCGAACCTCTCCTCACCCATTCTTCCACCCTCATTCCATGATTCAAACCTCTCAACCCAAAAGGGAAGAACAGAGGAAACTACACTTTTCCAATAGTACCTCATACTCTCTGGACTCGCTTAGTTAATGACCAACGCACTTGCATCTTTATTCATTCCTTCTGTTATTGTTTACCAAATATTTTGCATGCTCATTCTGTGCCTGACACTCTTCTAAGCGCTTGGGATACTTCAATTCATGATCTCTGCCATCATTAAGCTTCCATTCCACCTATTGGTTTTTCTGATCCAAGATTATCAGAATATTTCCAAATCACGGGAATGGTTTTAATGGGACTGGACAAGATAAGCAGTTAGTCATTTGAGAATGTAATTCTTAAATATGAGTAACTTGATGGATGATATGGCCCTGCTGAAAGATTTGAATCCCTTCAGAAGGAACAGAGTGATTCCTTGACACTCCCCCACCCCCTGCCCCCCACCCCTGCCATCCTCAGGAAATGATGAAAGCAGAAAAGTAGGAGGAGAAAGAAGGAAGATGCGGCAAGAGGCTTAGTTCCAGAATTAGCATATCTCGCTTTGATAAGTCCCACTTCCAGGAGCAAGCTACGATGGTGTTTGCATCCTTTCATCACGATGTTTGAAAGTTTAGGTCCCCCAGTGGTTTTACGGGATCCCTTAGTAGATGACAGGCAGTATTTTCTGCTGGACCCAGAGTCCACTGAGGATTCTAAAGGAAGTTTTGAGACTCTAACAAATTAGGAAAGATGACTTTTGCAACTGTGCTCCATAGAAAAGCACAGCCTCATACATTTCTTTGTAGAGTTCTAAAAAATTTCTGGCTTTACTATATATACTACGATGCGGAATCTGCAAGCTATTTTAGAAAGAGCCATGTCTTTCTTGGCTCTGAAGTAATTTGAAAAACATCAGTGCCATTGCAAACTGGAGCATTAGGTTTTCCCCAAAAGGCATGCATTTAGGGTTCAGTAACTGGCATCAACCCAAAAGCAGCTCTTGGATGAGTGCGGCCCCAGCTGGTCTGCGGGCAACACAGCGCAGGGGTTCCTTGATCTTTTCTGGGCACTAGCTAGAATTCAATGTACTTTAGTATTTCCAGATCAAAATCAAGATGATATATGGACACTGGAAAATGATCTTGAAAGAATATGCTTCTCTAGTTTGGGCAAGAGGAGGCAGAGGAATAAAGAACTGGTTACGTTCAGTGACACCAACAGTAACCCCTCTACCGAAAGCAAGCCAGGACTGTCAAATTCAGAGCATTATGGTCTAATACCCAAACAACTTGACAGGAAATTAACCCCAGCAAAGCAAACAGAAACAGGTTGACCAAGATGACACTGCTTGAAGACGTGTAGTACTGGATTGGCCTTCTAGCCCAGAAAGCAGCTGGAGTGGGTTTTCTTGGGGGTCCTTTTTGTTCCCTTCTGCCATCTATTGATACCTTTTCCCCAAATGCGAATTCTCTCTAGCATGATTTTTCTGGGACAGTGATGTTCTTTAGGATATGAAGATAGTGTAACATTCTCAGGCAGGTGACTTTCAACAAATGACTGTTTAATTTTAAAGCCTGGGTTATCCTCAAGGGAATGTTTACTATGTAAACATTCAAATGGCAACCTCGGTTTGGAGGGCCTTAGGACATAAGAAGGAAAAGCACATGCTAAGATACCGAAGGCAGTGGAAAGCTCCCTCAGTGGGGCATGAGGCTGGTACACTGCAAAGGTGAGCTCAGTTACAATGGATGCTGTTTGTGCCAATTACAACTCTCACCCTTTGTGCTAACTCTGTGCCTTTAACGAGGAGTGCATTTAGTTCATGCACACCCTCTGCAGCCAGAGATTAGTTTTTAGGTTCTTTATAATCTAATTATAGACCTAATTATAAAACTTCCTAGGTTATAAATAACCTAATAAATAACAAGGGGCTTTGAGCCTCACAGCCCTTATGAAGAGGGTCCCGAACCCTCTTCCCTCTTGCAAGCTTTACTGCTTCCTACTCTGTAATCATGCTTACATATTGCTTGACCCAGGGCATCATCCCCTATTCCTAGTCCTCACTCACTTTTGGATGGGCTTCCCACCTGCTATTGGTCTTTTATGGCACCTAATCTCAGACTCCCCCTGCTTTAGAAGCCACAGGCTAACTACTTGGCCCAGGCCTGCCCCTGACCATGCAGCTGACATCTCGGTGGGTCCACCTGTACCTCCTCATCCCAAGGAGAGACTTAGGCTACACTTCCCCCCTTCTCTAATCCAGACTATACCATTACGGGTGACGCCTGCAGGCGCTGAGGTTAAGGTCACTATGTTAAGGTCCCATACCAAAGGAGACAGTGAGCTGTAAGGAAGAACTCCTGGTCTTGGATTTAGAAAACTTGAGTTGTATACGCTACTGACACTATGTATAAAATAGACAACCAATGAGAACCTACCGTAGAGCTCAGAGAACTCTACTCAGTGCTCTGTGGTGACCTAAATGGGAAGGAAATCCAAAAAAGAGGGGATAGATGTATACATAGAGCTGATTCACTTTGCTGTACAGCAGAAACTACCACAGCACTGTAAAGCAACTGTACTCCAGTAAAAAATATTTATAAAAAAGAAGAAGGAAAACTTGAGTTCCACCCTAGGGTGGAACTACCTACCCCTTACAGGCTACGTGACCAAGTGACCTGGGTAAGTCCAAACTTCATACGTCAGCACACAAGGCCCTTTACGGTGGGATTCCTGACAAATTCTCTGGTTTCATCTCCTATCACTACCTCCATCACTCCCTTTGATCCAGCCATACAATTCCAGTGGTAATTCCTCATGCTCTGGGAAACCTTAGTGTCCTTGCTACATTTCCATTCAAGCTGACCTGCCCTTCCCCTCACTTCTCCTTTTACCTAATTCCTGCCCGTCCTTTGTAATACATCTCAGGGATCTTCATTATTACAGTGAAGCCTTCGCTGTCACTGTACCGTCATCATCACCACCATCTCCAGCCTCCTCTGGGCTTCTTTTCTGGAATCCTTGGGGTCAGGCACTGTGCCATGTTTGGTTGTGAATCTCCTGTCCTTACCTATGCCTGGCACAGAATACTCAAGAAAAGTTTGTAAAATGAGCGAGTGCTAAGCTGCTTCCCATGCCTCCTCCCACTTAATACTTACAAGGTCTATATTAATATCCCATTTGGCAAATGAAAAACTGAGGCTTCTCTTCTATTGGCTGATTATCTGGTTGAAGTCATTCAATTACTGGGTAACACAGATGCTTTATGAACTCAGGCCTGCTTCATTCTAAATCGCCATCTCCTTCCATTACATCGCGCTTCTTCTACCGCATAGAACTAACCTCAGTGATGGACTTAAAGCATTCATGCAACCCTCATGTGGACTTAGCCCCCTCTGAAGGCTTCTAGACCGTAACAGAATGGAATATGCCATTTATCACACCTCCAACTAGTGGCTTTACAGTTAACATAGGACTTATGCCTGTGAAAAACTGCAAGATCACTTCTGTACTATTGTAAGGCAAAATTTTCACCTCCTCAAACCTATGAGAAAGAGAGAAGGAGGGCAAATGGGTGGGAGAAAAAAAAAGCACGGAGGGGAAGAGAAAGCAAAATAAATGAAATAAGAGTGGTTATAAGGTGAAGAAAGTTACAACAGCTTATGACTAAGAGGGTTATGATCACATAACTCAATGGAAAGGCTTCTTTGCTGCAACTGGTAGGACTTGTCAATCAAGGTTTCAAAGATCTTTTCTTCTAGCACAGTCATCCAGTTGCTCTGTTTCTCTGTAACAACCTCATTTGTGTGGTTGTGGGACTCTATGCTTAGAGCTCTCTGGTGCGTTCTATAAGCAAAGATATCTCTGGAATAAGAGCAGGGTTATGGACACCTGTCACCAGAATCCTGGAAAAATAAAGTGTAACCAAAAATTAAGTTTGCAGGGTCCTTGAGACCAGTGCTTAGTATAATCAACTGCCATTACTGTGGCCCAAGGTGTGTGTGTGTTTGGGCTCAAAAGAAAGATTCTGGGGCTTCCCTGGTGGCGCAGTGGTTGAGAGTCTGCCTGCCGACGCAGGGGACACGGGTTTGTGCCCCGGTCCAGGAGGATCCCACATGCCACGGAGCAGCTGGGCCTGTGAGCCATGGCTGCTGGGCCTGTGCGTCCGGAGCCTGTGCTCCACAGCAGGAGAGGCCACAACAGGGAGAGGCCCGTGTACCACAAAAAAAAAAAAAAAAAAAAAAAAAGAGAGATTCTGTGTTGAGGCAGAGATGAGATGTATCCAGCAATTAACAAATATTGACAGGTCTAATAATAGTTTATCCTCAGCTAATCCTATAATGTGCTCCCATAGTACTATAGCTAATCATGTAGAGGCCTGAAACTCTAACAAGCTTGCCTCAGCACCCAACTTCCTGCTATGGGTGGGACACCAAAGAAATAATTGACATTTCTCTATTTTAAAGATACTGACACAGCCGTGGGTGCTTTGCCTGTATTTTATTGATTCAGTTATTAATGCTAGTATCATGAATTTTACCTAAATTATGGAACAGAGTGCTTTTGCCTACCACCTTAAAGAAAAATCAAAGTCAAAAAATCTATGTATCCAATTACAAATGTTAACCCATTTTAAAGTGGAAATATTGTACTGTATCTAGCCTCACAAATCATTTTTAAAGCTGCCCAGTTCTGTAATATCTCTACATGGTTTATAAAATTTGCGATAGGTATGCTTTTTCTGTTGTCATCAATACTACACTCTTGCCTATCTAACAGTTTTTGCTTTTTACAATGTTCCACAGCATGCGAAAGGATAATAAAAATGCATCTTTATTTTCTACCCATTAAGCTCCAACTTATAAGCAATAAAGACTGTTTCATTTTCACCAAAGTCATCTGTATAATAACTATAAAAGTGACATATTATTAGGATGATTTTGGCTGCACGTAACAAAAAACAACTTGACTGTCTAAATCATAAAGAATGTATTATTCCACTTATTACAAAATCCAGCAGCAGGGTTCCTCCAGAGTTAGTTTCCTCAGGGCTTGAACACTGTCATCATGGACTCAAATTCTTTCCATATTTCTGCTTTATCACTCTAGGCTTCTCAACTTGTCCTCAGCTGGCTCCCTCATGATTGTAAGTTGGCTGCAATCACCCCAGGAGTCAAGTAGACAGGATGACAATGGCCAGTTTGCTTTACTCAAGGAGTCCCTTCTTATCAATGGGGAAAATTTCCTAGAGTCCTGCAGTAATTTTCCCCTAACTTATCATTACAGTCAGAACTATATCATGTGACCATGCTTAATCCACTCACAGGCGAAAGCAATGGAATCACTATGACTGGCAGGTGCCACCTTTCAGCACTGGGTCTGGAGAGCACATCCCCTGAAACTTAGGGATATGGAGGAGGGTAGCCATTTAAACAATAGCAGAGTTCTATTCCAAAGAAGGAAGGGGGAATGACTGTTGGGTTCGACAACAAGAACCTCCAACAAATGCAAAAGCTACTTGATACATTCATTTTTCATTCATTTAACAAACATTTCCTGGGTGCCCACTAAATGTCACACACTGTTCTAAGTAGCAGAAGAATATCATAATAAGAAAAAAACAGACACATTTCCTGACTTCCTGGACCTACTGATCTATTGGGCATTTCTTGATTGTCCAGGTTGCATTGTCCTAAAGCTGGAAGGGACCGTGGAGAGCAAATATCTCAACCCTCCCATTTTAGAGGTGAAGAAACAGAAGCTGGGAATGACTTAAATCCTTTGCTGGACCAAGAATAAACCTAATTTTGGATTATCTGCTGTTTGCACTTTCTGAGGCAGCAATTATCATGGGTAGAAAGGCTATATATATGCGTAAATATGAGTTGTCATAGGCTAATCCAAACTTTGATTTATTATAAAACAAATCACTTTAGGGGGAACTACTTATGCTATGAAATGATTCCCCAAAAGATTCATGTAGATGACGTCCATCTGCCATTAAAATAAAATTTAATTAATAAAATTAGTGCATAATCTTCTGGCGAAGTAATTTCTTTATAAATCATGAAATTCAAATTTCTTCCTCCCATATCCTGTCGTAAACCCAATCACTCTCTCCTCTCCAGCTCTGTGTGGCACCAGTCAGCCCCTGAGGGCGGTAAGGGAGCCTCTAATCTGCACCCCTAAGGGGTCATTCAGAGCCTTGGTGTCCTGTGAGGGGCAGGCTCACTGTATACTCCTTCCCCCCGTCCTCTGCACACTGGTATCTAAGACATACCTGTACCTACGAATTTAGGCCCTACCCTCTAGGATCCCTGATAACAAATGTCTCCTGAACCACCCAGGGCTTTGGTGTGGTCTGGACATGCCCCGTAATGAACTGCAATGAAAGTGGTCAAACCTCTGCTCAGAAACTTTACTAATATTTATGCTGAATTGTTAGTACTGATAACTCGTTTGTGAATTTATTCTACAGACAGAATCACAGAGATGCACCAATGTACAAGAATATCCACTGCAGCATTACCTGTGGAAGGCAAAGATCAGAAACAATCTTTTCTTCTAGCTTTTTAACAAATTAATTAATTAATTAATTAATTAATTAATTTTTGGCTGTGTTGGGTCTTCATTGCTGCACGTGGGCTTTCTCTAGTTGTGGCAAGCAAGGGCTAATCTTCGGTGTGTGGGCTTCTCATTGCAGAGACTTCTCTTGTTGTGGAGCACAGGCTCTAGGCACGCGGGCTTCAGTAATTGGGGCACGTGGGCTCAGTAGTTGTGGTATACGGGCTTAGTTGCTCCGCGGCATGTGGGATCTTCCCGAACCAGGGCTCTAATCCGTGGCCCCTGCATTGGCAGGCAGATTCTTAACCACTGCGCCACCAGGGAAGTCCCCAAGATCAGAAACAAACTTAATGCTCCTCATCACCTCACATCACGTGCCTGAATATCACCTGACCAGTAAAATGGAAGTAACTCTACGAACTGATATGGGTTGACCACCAGGAAACCTTAACAGAAAAAGCTCAGTGCAGAACATTATGTATAGCATGGAGCCTGTTCCTGGTATAAATAAATATACCAGGAAACAGAAGGAATGTGTAATTGAATATGCATGGAATGCCTCTAGAACAGGGGTCATCAAACTACAGCCCGAGGGCTAAATCCAGCCCACCATCTGTTTCTGTGTGCTATGAACAGTTTTCACACTTTTCAAAGGTTGAAAAAAAATCAATAATCAAAAAAATCAATTTCAATAATTTCATGAAAATGACATGAAATTCAAATTCCAATGTCCATGAACAAAGCTTTAATGGAACACATACACAACTTCTGTATTCGATAGTAGAGTTGAATAGTTTTGACAGACACTAAGAGTCTACAAAGAGTAAAATACAGTTGACCTTGAACAACTCAGGGTGGGGTGTGTTAATCCACATATAGCTTCTGGTTGGCCCTCCATATCCCGGGTCCTTCTGCATCCGCAGATTCAACTGACTGTGTAGTACTATAGTATTTACTATTGAAAAATACTCGCTTATTGAAAAATAAGTGGACCCACATAGTTCAAACCTGCATTGTTCAAGGATCAACTGTACTTACTATCTGACCCTTTACCACACTTGCTCTAGAAGAATAACTACAGTTTCCTCTTGGGAAAATATGGAAATACAAAGACAAGGCAGGAGAAATTTGTTTTATTGAATATATCCTATTCTGTATTTCCAGTGCCCCCCACTCTTTCTTTTTTAAAAGAATATTCTAAAAGAATGGCTTAAACTTGTGTACAAATTGCCTGAGATGAGGATCCTCTGATGATTCTAAACTACATCCAGGGTTAAGAACTCTTACCCTGAAAGAGCATCTCGAAAATTAACGTTGGTTCATATTCAAAAGAAAATATGAGAAAAATAAAAGAAGCACAATTCATGATCATAACCAAGTATCTGAAAATAACCTTAATGAGAAAAATGTGTGACCATATGCAAAGAAAATAATGAAACAAAATAAAGAAGGTTTGAATGAATATAGAGCCCAATCTTCCATGGCGAAATATTTAAAAGATGCCAATTCATTCCCCAAACAAAAACTCATAGAATTTTTAAAAGTTGATTGATTCTAAAATTATAGGAGAGAATAATTGAGCTGAAATATCAAAAATAATTGTGAAAAACATAGAGGCAGAGAATTCTGGAAAGACAGTGCCTTGATGCATTCTGTGTTTCCTACACATACAACTTCATACAAGCTTTATCTCACTTCTTTGAGCCTTGCAGCAATTCAGGCAGTGGACTGGTGAACTGACATGCGTGGGCTGCTTTAACCCTCTGGGCCAGGTGAGAGCCAGTTTTGGGGGGTGAGGGGGCAGCAAAAGATCATCTCAGGGCAAGGTTCTGAAGCAGTCAGCTTTCAGGGAGAACTTGATCCACAGGGATCCCTGGACCCCTGCAGGGAAACCTGACATCCATCGGTCAACCTGAGCATTCCCAGACACTGGCCAGTTTCCAAAGACTAAAGAGGCTGAGGAGGAAGTGAATGGGCAAACTGAGGGTTCCCCAACCCTGAGGCTGAGGAGGACTGTGGAAAGCCTCCCCTCCCCGATCCAATGTCTTGATAGGGAGCTGATGGCTTCCTATCGCTGCTCTGCCAGCTGTCAGGGTCAGAGCACCACGCCTTCCAGTGCTCTCATCCTCCCACCCCACCCTCTAGCCCAGCTTAGGCATCCCAGCCCTGAACCCCAGTGAGCAGCAAAGAAAAAGAATAAACAGATGGTAAGGGAGCTGGACAGTCAGAGAGAGGAAGAAGAAACAAGGATTAGGGCAGGGCCCTGATGAAATAAAGCTTATTGAAGCAGATGGAGGACAACCTTAAAAACATAAAATAAGAGCACTAAATAATACGATAATATGAGCACTGAAGAGATTCAAGTCCAGCACATGAAAAGAGACTTCATTTTTTAAAAATCAGTACATGAATTTAAGAAGAAGATGATCACTCTTGATACTCAAATTCAGTAGCCTGGACGGTCAAAAGGGTGACGTAAGTAAAACCACAAGGTAAAAACACAAAGATCTGGTAATCATGAGGGAAAAGAGAAGAGGCTTAGACAACAGACCTAGGAAACTAACCTGAGGATAGTAGGAGTCCTAGAAGCAGAAAAAAAAAAGAAGAGAAGGAGAAGAAAAAAAAGTAAAAAAAACTCCTCTGAAAATAAAAAATGAGTTTCAGAAACAGCCTAATGGATTTCAGGCAAAATTATTGAAAAAAGAGAGGCATTTATCTATGTTCTGACAAAATTCCCAAACTCCAAGGGTATGGAGAAAATCTTTAAAACTTCCAGGTAGAAAGAACAGTTCTCTAAAAACTAAAAGAGAAGCTACATGCTTGAAAATTTTTCATCCTAGTGCTATTTAAAGCAGAAAAAAAAAAGAAAAGAGTTACACATTTCTATCAGTAGAAGTATAACTAAGAAAATGGTAAATCTATGTGAAATTTTATACAGCCATTAAAAACAATCATTAAAGTAGGTGAAGAGGGTCAAAAGGTACAAACTTCCAGTTATAAAATAAATAAGTCTTAGAGATGTCATGTACAACATGATGTTAACATATAGTTAACAATACCCTATTGTATATTTGAAAGTTGCTGAGAGAGTAGATCTTAAAAATTCTCATCACAAGAAAACAAATTTGTAACTGTGTGCGGTGATGGTTGTTAACTAGACTTATTGCAGTGATCATGTTACAATGTTTACATATTTTGAATCGTTATGTTGTACACCTGAAACTAATATAATGTTATATGTCAATTATGTCAATTTTTTTATAAAAGAAAAGCCTAAAAAAATCTATAGTTACATGGAAAAGCACAAATGTAAGGTAAAATGGTACATTATAAAGTAGATCAGAAAATTATGAAATTCTGTGTGTGGAGTGATTAAAACATTTAAAACCTACATGAAAAAGATAGAAGGAATAAAAGAGATGACAGTGGTTAGGTTAGATTAATTAATAGGATTGTATTTTCTTTCCTTCTCTGTTTTATAAACTTTCTATAATGTAATATTCTATCAATGATTTTTGAGTTAAGTAATAATTAAAGTTCAGTTTTTTTAAGAAGGGAGTTATATTTTTAACAAGTAACATGAAAAATCATAGTTTTAATCTGTAGATGCCAAAGTAAAGTTCACCGGCCTTGCAGCTGGACCCGATGATGTGGGAGAGGCTCCAAGATCAATGTGCTAATATTAATTTTGCAGATTGACACTGCCTGGAGTAGGGCTTTGCCTTAAAACTTTAGGGGGATTAAAATTCTTTTCTTGGGACCTCCCTGGTGGCGCAGTGGTTAAGAATCTGCCTGCCAATGCAGGGGACACGGGTTCGAGCCCTGGTCTGGGAAGATCCCATGTGGCGCGGAACAACTAAGCCCGTGGCCACAACTACTGAGCCTGTACTCTACAGCCCGTGAGCCACAACTACTGAGTCCATGTGCCACAACTACTGAAGCCCACGCGCCTAGAGCCCACGCTCCGCAACAAGAGAAGCCACCGCAATGAGAAGCCCGCGCACCGCAACGAAGAACAGCCCCCGCTTGCCACACGTAGAGGAAGCCTGCGCGCAGCAACGAAGACCCAACGCAGCCAAATAAATAAATTTATTTTAAAAAAAAAATTCTTTTCTTGCCATATGGAATAAAAGAGGCCTCAATTCCCTTAATCGCCTGTGAGTTTGAGCACATTCAAGCCAAAGTTTGAGGGGACACTCTTGCTCCTCTTTGAAGGCCTCCCCCGCATCTAGTGGGGTGCCCTCCTGGGGAGGCTCCTGAATCCCTACACAGTGAGAAAGACACAAGCAGCCCCTGATGGCAGGGAGCAGGCCTCACAGCAGCAAATAGAGCTGGGTGTCGCTAGAAGGCAATGCCGGACAAAGTCATTCTATTACTGTGATAAACTGAGACTAAAAGAAATCCGCTCCATAATCACATCTGAGCTCAGGCAGAAACAAGGTGTAAACACCACCAAAATAACCAACTACCCTCCCTTTCAGCTTGTAAGCGAGCCTGCTGCTTCTTCCCAATCACAAGGCTACCCATGCTTCAGACCTCCTCACATTCTAGAGAAGAACTAAGATCCCCAATCACAGAACTGCCCCAAATTCCTGAGAGCACTCAATCCAGAGCCAACCCCTTCTTCCTTGAACTCCCCCCCAAATCGCCTAACACTAGCTCCAATCCTGTAATATTATAAACCTTCTGGGATCTTCTTCCCAAGACTCCCCACAGTTCCTGCAGGTGTGGTTTCCCTCAATGCAATGAGCCAAAAAACCCTACTCAGTTCACCTGCAGGTGTGTTCCTGGGCATATCTGGCTTTAGGGCACTGACAAATGGAATTGCATCTTAATTCCTCGTTTGAGGCAACTTTAGGGCAAGCGATTAAAATTTATTTGGCAACCCAGCCTAGGTCCTTGCCATTGTATGAAAACTGAAATCGATGCTCCCTGTTATTTGGTGTTTATCGAAGCTCATTTGAGAGAAACAGTAGGATGGACTGCCTGAAGCATAGGTCATCCCCTTCTTTCTCTAAGACCTCTGAAATCGATGCCTAAATTCAGGGAGAGCAGCAAAGAACACTGACCTCAATCCCACTGTTAGGCATCCTTAGAACTGCCTTTACTGAGTTCAACTTTGGTGTAACCCTGTGAGGGCTTTCCTAAAACCTCATCCGTTGGCCACTGTCAAGGTGTCAAGATGCCATGCATCACACAATGCACCTATTACCAGGAACAGTTTTACTTCTGAGCAATCAGTTTATTCCCATTTATTTCCATACCGTGTGGATTGTATAGCTGTGAAGTTTCCATTTTTTCGAGTGGGTTTCTGGGAAAGGGAGTCAAATCTGTAGCAAGACTAGTCTGCTTTCTGCCATTGGTGTCATTCCTGGCTCCCTTTTACATCTCTGCCATTGTTTTTTCTTTTCCCCACGCCACATCTATGTTATCTTGCTGTACTTTACATACCTGTATAAACTACCTGAAATACTTTTTAAAAAAAAAATTGGGTAGGCTGTAAAGAAAAAGAGAGAGGAAAATCAAGTGTGAAATAGCATGGCACAAATTATAAAGCGGGGAAGACACTGAGAAGAAGCTGAGTCCCCGAGAGGGGCAATCAGCAATGGGGCCTGGCAGGCTGGATGGGAGGAGGACCCAGGAACATGTTCCAAACTGGAGGAGAAACCTATTGCCTCTAAAAGCAGAACCCAGGAGAGTGTATGTGGGGCAGGACAAACGAGAGAGTAAGGAGACTTGTCTGACTGTCGTGGGAAGTTCCTGCTGGGGAGATAAGCCTTGGGATGCAGAACAGGAGGGGATGGTGGAAGGGGACTTGGAAACAGAAGCAGGTGCTCGGGCTCCACGTAGGTCACATCTGTGCTTCCTTTTTGTGTGTCTAGCAAACACGATTGTCCAGGCCCACACACTCGGGGTCAGGAATAGAGGTGGCAGAAGGGGACTGTATCCGTTTCCTAGGACTATCAGAGCAAAGTACTGCAGACCAAATGCCTTAAACAACAGAAATGTGTTTTCTCACGGTTCTGGAGGTTAAAAGTCGGAGAGCAAAGTGTTGGCAGGGTTGGCTGCTTCTGAGGCCTCTCTCCTTGGCTTGTCCACGGCTTTTTCCTCCCTGTAGCTTCACATGATCTTTCCTCTGTGCACGTCTGTGTCCTAATCTTTTCTTTTTCTAAGCACCAGTCATATTGAATTAGGGTCCACCCTAACAACCTCATTTTACCTTAACTATCTTTTAAAAACCCTATCTCCAAATACAGTCACATTCTGAGCTCCTGGGGTTTAAGACCTACACATATGAATTTGGTCGGGGGGGACACAATTCGGCCCTTAACAGTACATAACTTCAATAGCTTCTGGAGAAGGCACAAAGCACACGACAGCTAAAATACAATGAGGGTCAACATGTAAAATGCAATTTGTCTCACCCCTGATGGAAGGAACCTGGGAAGAATGATCATTCTGAGCACCTTGGCCCTCTGAAAATCAAGTACGGTTCATCTCTTCCAAATACCACTACCCAACGATATCAAGAGGAAAAAGTGAACTTTGGGCTTAAAGAAAATGAAAAAACAATTTTACTGACAATGACTCTAGTGAAAACTGTGGACAATTTATGATCATCCTTAAATACAGTGAGTGATAAAGGACACGCAGTGGCTCATGACGGCCTTGTCCAGACTCTCATCACTAAGACTCATCACTAAGGAGGTGGTGAGAACACAACCAGTGTGACCTGGACTAATTGTTTTCTGGTCCCACCCATACTCTCTTCCATAGACACCACACTGTCTGGCTGAGATGGCCAGTTCTTTCTTCTCTGTTCTAATTGCTTATCAGAGGAGTTCATAGATTTTGCTAACATACCATCTCAGTGTCTTTAATTGAGAATGCATTGAGTTCTGTAAAAGTAAGGCTTTTCTTATTCTTAGTATCCTTTACAAAAAAAAAATGCTGGCTGCTTTTCTCTTGATCTCAGTTCATCCTAGGCTGGCCTGTGTGATGCAGGCCCTCTGTGCTTCTCTACTCTGAGCTTTTGGTTGGTTTTAGCAGCTGTGTGTGCTTTGTAGAAAGAGCATTCTCTCTGTGGAAACATCACTCCTGGAAAAATCACCAAACCCCTGGTTGTTATGTGAATGGAAAGAAAATGTCACATCCTTTATAAGAGAATGAAGTACTTTTTTTTTTTTTTTTGGCGGTACGCGGGTCTCTCACCGTTGTGGCCTCTCCCGTTGCGGAGCAGAGGCTCCGGACGTGCAGGCTCAGCGGCCATGGCTCACGGGCCCAGCCGCTCCGCGGCATGTGGGATCTTCCCAGACCAGGGCACGAACCCGAGTCCCCTGCATCGGCAGGCGGACTCTCAACCACTGCGCCACCAGGGAAGCCCGAGAATGAATTACTTTTGGTTGTGGGTCCCACTGAAAAATGAATCCTTCATTAGGTAAAAAACATAGAGCCCATGACATTTTCTATGCTATCTACTAAATACTCCCTTTCCAAGAATAACTCGTGACATTATAATTTAATCACTTCAATATTGGGTTTGTTAGATTAGCAAGTAAATTCACTCCCTTCCTTTACTGAAATCCCTTCAGGTTGATTTTCGCCTTCCTGTGCGACCACATCCATGCAGCATTTTGTGCCATTCCTGAAGGTTATGCCCATTATAAATTTAGTTGATTGAAGAAGCCCTCAATTTTCACTCTAAGTAGATATTTTTTCTAATATAAAAACATTAAATGGATAAAAGTGGGCCTCAGATCCAACTCGAGAAGACTTGAGCTTGAGAAATAGAGAATAATTGGATGTTATTGAAATAAAGATGGAGTGAGAAAATTCTGGTTGTAGCCTTCAAGGCAGACAAGCCCAGGAAAGGCCTGAAAATGTGAGGGATGGCTTATGAAGGCATTTCAGCAGCCCAGCCTGAGGCGATAGCTCAAGTTCTTGCACTCCCCAAAGCCATGAGAAAAGACACGACCATGGGAACTAGGCCAGAATCTTCAGAAATGACCACAGTTAAAGGAGAAGGAAAAAAAGTAGACCAGCCAAAAGAGTAGGACAAGGGCTATTGGGAAAAGATGACATAACCAAAGTTTTGAGCCAGAAAACTTTAAGACCTTATAGCCCAAACGGCTTTAATTTGAGATGAGGACCCAGGCTTTGAAGATGAACTCAGTGTCCCCAAATCTTCGGTCCCAGGCCCTTTCCACAACCCCTGCTAGAAGGAACACCAGGATAAGCAATGTCAAAATATACCAGCAAGCTCGTGGCGATAAGATGTTCCTAACAGAAGCTACATTCCTCTAACACCTTCCCGTGATCCACTCCCTACCCCGATTAGCTTTCCGGCGTTGTCCTGTTTTGATACTGATTGGGTGAAGAGCCATGATTTATGTTGTCACTGAAGCTGCCCAGCATCACCACCTGGCTCCCTCCACTGACAGGGCAGCACTGACTTAGTGGTATTGCCTTTATTGATGTGAGCAAATAACTGCCAAAGTCTGAAATGAGAAATAAAAGTCAATAACCCTGCCTGTCCCAAGAAGAATGAGTAAAGTCAGGGCCTAAACTGAAGTCGTCTTTTCCCTGTATTCTCTCCTGATCCCTTACTAAGAAATAAATATCTTGCTTCCAAGAAGACCTTGTGTTTTAGGGCCCACAGTGTAAGGCCAGAGTTGGCTTTGGGAGGGAGGAAAGGTGAAGGTGGGCTGGCAGCGGGCAGGCTGAGGGAGGATACACCACCTGCGTTTAACTCTAGTCGCACCATTTACCAGCTGTGGCTGTTATTGAACTTTTCTGAGATTCCATTTCCTCACCTGCAAAAAAATCTGTATAATAATGCTTCCTTTGCAGGTAGTAAAGAAGAAAATGTATGATAATTCTGATTACATAGGGAATGCTTTAAAAAAAGAAAGAAAAAAAAAAACCAGTAGCTATTACTGTCATTAAGAGAAGGAAATAAAAATTCTTCACCATATCCTTTTTGCCAGGCAGAGGCCAAGTACTGTTGACATAAATTATCTCACTTAATCCCCATTTCTGCCCTATGTAATGTTTATAATTAACCTGGCTCAGAAAGGTACAGTTGGGCTTCCCTGGTGGCGCAGTGGTTGAGAGTTCACCTGCCGATGCAGGGGACATGGGTTCGTGCCCCGGTCCGGGAAGATCCCACATGCCGCAGAGCGGCTGGGCCCGTGAGCCATGGCCGCTGAGCCTGCACGTCCGGAGCCTGTGCTCCGCAACGGGAGAGGCCACAACAGTGAGAGGCCCACGTACAGAAGAAGAAAAAAAAGAAGAAAGGTACAGTTATTAGCCCAAGGTCATTTGGCTGGTAAGGGGTGGCTCCAGCTGTCACCCCCAAGTCAGTTCCTCTCCAGGGCATCTTCTAGCAGACGGCTGGTTTAGCCAGGTTTCAGTGGTCCATGTCAAGGCATTTGGCAAGGGATGCTGTTATTTCCCTAGTGCCATTTGACTTCCCCATTAGTCAGCTGGTCCTGTGGAGTTGTAACTTTGAACATAGGCTGGGTCATTGCAGTTCTCAGGGTGCCTGAAAGGGGCTTGGATGCACACTAGTACTAGGTTCTGTTCTCCTTATATTCTGTCAAGCAAAACCCTACGTTTAAGTTGTTTCACTGACAGTTCTGAATGTTCCTTCTCCTTGGATGGGTGAAGTACTAAGGTTTTAAGCTATGTATTTGTCCTCCTATACATACACACACATGCTCACATAAATGCAGACCGTGTGTGTATATATATACACACATATATACATACATAATACTGGAGTTCTGTGTCTCTTTGTATGTGTGTGTGAATGTTTGCAGCTTTAGTTTTTTCCTTTCAGCACCAGACTCATGACCTACACTTTGGGATCCTTTACTGGGATGAAGAGGTCCCTCCCACATCATTATTTCTTTGCATAACTAATGTATGTCCTTGTAACTTCCAACAGAAAGGTCCTCCTGTGTTCTTCCGTATTCTACACGTAACTATTCATTTCCTACGTATGAAGTTACCCAGTCTTCCTGACCTTCAAAATCCAGCTGAAACCTTGCCTCCTTTGCTTGAAATGAAAAAATATATATACTTTTGCAGTGAAGGTTCTAAATTTACAAAAATAAATGATAACCTCAAAGAAGGCAAGTTTTGAACCCAGGCCTCTGCTGTTAGAGCCCTAAGCTTGTGACCACTGCACTCTGCAGCCTCCCACTGATGCCAGCCAAGTAGCATCTGAAACAAGAGTGACTGGAAAGTGGACTAGAGGTTACCAGGGTTGGAATGGGGAGTAACTTTTGAATGGGTACAGAGTTTCAGTTTGGGATGATAAAGAAGTTCTGGAAATGGACAGTGGTGATGGTTGCACAACACTGTGAAGGTGCTAAATGCCACTGAATCACACACTTCAAAATAGTAAAAACTGCCAATTTTATGTATGCATGTTTTTCCATAATTGAAAAAAAAAGACAAAAGAAGAAATGGTGATTACCACTCTGTTGCAATTCATTTAACTTTTCCAAGCTTTAGTTTCCCCACTAGTAAAATGGGAATATTAACACCTACCTTAGAATACTGCTGTGATGATTAAGCTCTAACATATAGAGTGCACCTAGCTCCCCCCACCCCCATGGAGCACACTGTGATGCTCAGCCGGTGTTCGGTCCCTTGGCTTTGCCCAATGCTAACATCCCTATCCATTTAGACTCCTTGGGCTGAGCTACAGGAGGTGGGGAATGTGTGGGCTAAATGGGAAGACTGTCTGCTATTTAGAGGCGGTGGACCATCTTCTTCAAATTCCCAGCACTTAATAGGTGCCTAATAAATGTTCGTCCGACTAAATTGGAATGAATAGATAAACCACAAGGGGACAATAAAAGGATGTGGTGTCCTATTCTGAAACAGTTCTTGAGCCATGTATCAGGAACCCTTAATCCACAGGGGATATAAAGAATATTTGTTGTTGATGAGGTAATTCTGCCGTTCACTTGATTTCATTCCAGATTTACGCTACTTTTTTAAAGCTGCCTTTTTTTTTTTTTTTTTTTTTTTTTTTGCGGTACGCGGGCCTCTCACTGTTGTGGCCTCTCCCGTTGCGGAGCACAGGCTCTGGACGCGCAGGCTCAGCGGCCATGGCTCATGGGCCCAGCCGCTCTGCGGCACGTGGGATCCTCCCAGACCGGGGCACGAACCCGTGTCCCCTGCATCGGCAGGCGGACTCTCAACCACTGCGCCACCAGGGAAGCCCCCCTAAAGCTGCCTTTTTATGTGCAGTTTTACTATCTTGAACAACTGGAGCCAATGGGAAATTGGTGTTGGGGGACCATCTATAATAAAGGCAATGGCAGAAATAGGCACAAGAAGCAGATTCACAAGGCACAAGTTGTTTAAGCCCCAGTTGGGGATTACACTGAAATCAGAAAAATGAAAATAGGCGTTAATTGGATCCACCTTTCATTTTTAAGGTTGCCTAGAGTCTATGTAGGAATGATCAATATAATTAGGTAATTTGCTACATTGCTTTTAAAGCAAAAGCAAGGAGCATAAAACTCGCCAAAAATATACAAATTCTAGGGCTTCCCTGGTGGTGCAGTGGTTGAGAGTCCGCCTGCTGATGCAGGGGACACGGGTTCGAGCCCCGGTCCAGGAAGATCCCACATGCTGTGGAGCGGCTGGGCCCGTGAGCCATGGCCGCTGAGCCTGCGCGTCCTGAGCCTGTGCTCCGCAACGGGAGAGGCCACAGCAGTGAGAGGCCCGCATACCGCAAAAAAAAAAAAAAAAAAAAAATTCTAGATGTATATAGTACTTTCATTATATACTCTGGTTGGCTAAGTGAAGAAGATGAGTCTCAGTGGAAACAGAAAGGGAAATAATAGAGCAAAAGAGAGACAGGAGAGAAAGAAGTACAGGGTAGATTGGACAGACAAGCAAGGAAAACGAGAAACCCGTAGAGGGAGGAGGTATGAGTACAGAGAGAGAAAGAAACACATAGAAGACCTCGGGTGATAAGTTCTCAGTTGGTTCTGAAGCAAGTGGAAGTGTAACCTACTTTTGTTACACCCTGAGGTTACCATCGCCCTCGATCATTACCATTTGATGGCCTCGGAGTTCATGGTCCTACAATTGCTGTCCCCATGTTCACTGCCTCAGAAAAGGACTCCATCATTCCCTCAGACACTCACAGGAGCCCCGGGCATCCTTGAGCCCTCTCTCGGCCTCATCACTGTTGCCCTGTTCCGCCTTTTTTAACATCTACGTGTATTACAGATCTATGCACCTATCTCCATCTCTACTGCAGGCCACTCTCCTCTCTCACCTGGAGAGGAAGTGTTGCCGTCAGATCTTTGCCCTCTACTCCGGCATCTACGCTGCTGGTAGTGATTTCTCAATGGCAAACCTAGTTGCCCTGGCTAAGGTTCTTTTATCTCCAGTAACAGAAACTCACACAAACAGGCTTAAGCTCCAAGTAGGGAAATCTATAACGCATATAATATGCTAGGGCTTTTTTTTTTCTCCTGCAAGAAATGTCTCCTGCTCTGTGAGCTTCAGTGGGCATCATGTGGGGAGAAGGAAAGGAAGCAACTTCCAGGACTGGGGTGAGGTAAAGCAGAGATTCGAAGGGAAATGTGACTCCAAGCAGTGAACTCCTGATCTTGAGCCACGCCCCCCTGGAGCAGCTGGGGCTCCGGGCAACCTACAGGGCTGAAATAGTGACAGCCCAGGTCAGCTGTGGGGGAGTGGCCTCTCAGCTGAATGTGGCACAGATCTCTGTCCCTCACACCTGGAAGAGCCACGATGCCTGGGCAGGGCACCAGCACCCTGGGCCCCGCCCAGCCATATCACTGAGGACAAGACCTGCCATGATGAGGGAGAGGTTGCCAGACAAGGGGAGAACAGCTGCCTTTCTGGACGCTGGTAAACATCTGGAAACGTCTGGGTGAAGAAAATGGCAAAACTAAAAGAGAGAGACAGAACGGACTTCCTACAAATCGGGGAACGCGGGCAAGATCATTTGATTGCTTGCGTCAGATTGTCTTTGCACAGCCCCACCAGCTACAGCCAGGTAGGCCCTATCAGGTAATGAAAGCACAGCTGCTGAGAAGCCTCCCCTGCTGGGGAGCTGAAGGGATGGAAGTCATCAGATGAAGGGGATACAGGCTATGTCACCACCCCAAAATGCCAACCGAGCGCCATCCGTCCTTGAAACCCTTTGATTCCCTTTCCATGAACTACACTGACAGTTCTCATACTCTAGCCAATATGAAAGTCACCTAGGGAGTATTAAAATGCAGATGCCTGGGCCCCACCCCTGAGATTCTGATTTAGGAGTCCGGGAACGGGCCAGAGAATTTGCATCTCTATGCACCACTACACTAAGTAGCATTAACCTAAAGGATATAGTCCAGGCTTTTTAACATGATCTAATAGGCCTCCATTCCTGGTTTTCACCCCTCTTTAGCACCATTACCTGCCACTCCTCCACCTTTCACATCATGCTCCAGAACCTACCCCACGCAGCACGGTATTTGGAAGAGCACTGCAAGAATTCGGTTCTGAGGCTCTATCTGCTCTTCTCCCAAAGCCCCTCAACTTCTCCCAAAGGAGGAAAAGTTGCTTTGAGTTAGACTGACTCCAGAATACTTACTGGGCCATATTTGCTAGTGGGTATGTGCAAAGGCCAAGCTCTGAATGTGCATCTTTCTCTTCTGTCTATCCCGCATTAAAGGGCCAAAACCCACGTCCCTATGGAGGAGCTCTGGTCAGATTGCTCTGGCCATTCTCCCTCCCTTCCACCCAAGTAGCAGAAGTGGTAGGCTGACCTTTAGGAAGAGCAGGCCTGACCCCTGGTTATCAGTCTCTCTGTGACTCTCCATGTGGCTGTCTGTCTCGCTCTTTCTCCTCCAGCCGATCTGGTATGATCTACAAGATTCAGATATGGGCAAAAAGGGAAGAAAGAGGGTTCTCAGCTTTTGAGCTCAGGACCCATGCTCCAATCTACACTGGCATTTGGAGGAAAAACTCAACCAATATTAAATAAGTAAAATGATATTTTTCTTTTCTTTGTCACTGTTCTTTATTGCAAGGTCACTGCATGTACATCACTGGGAGGGTAGGATTTCAGTACTCCTGGATCCCCTGGCCTTCATGCCATCATAATACTATCAAAACCTCACCCTTATTCCTTACAGGGCCCATTTCATAGCCTGGTGGAAAAGCCTGGGCCCAGGGTCCGGTACCCAAGGATTTAATTCCTGGCCCTGCCAACTAATGACTCTGTGCCTCCTTTCCTCCATGGTCAAATGGGGATTTAAACACTGACTTCACAGTGCTGTTGGGAGGTGTAACTGAGGAACAGGACTTTGAAAAGTGTTTGGAAAGTATGAAACGTCTACCATTTTGCTAAAGTTTTAGTCTTTTCAAGGAGCACTGAGCCTGAGTCCAAGTGCTCAGCATAAAACTCACAGTCCTGGTGCGCCTTCTGGATCTCTCACCTAGTCCTATCCTGATGACCCTCTTCCAAGGCAAGAAAGTCAAATCTGGAGCCCAGGGATTCTCAACCCCTGTCCAGATTGTTTTCCTCCACATTACAGAATGTTAGCTGTTGGGCTTCCCTGGTGGCGCAGTGGTTGGGAGTCTGCCTGCCGATGCAGGGGACATGGGTTCGTGCCCCGATCTGGGAGGATCCCACATGCTGCAGAGCGGCTGGGCCCGTGAGCCATGGCCGCTGAGCCTGCGCGTCCGGAGCCTGTGCTCCGCAACGGGAGAGACCACAACAGTGAGAGGCCCGCGTACCGCAAAAAAAAAAAAAAAAAAAAAAAGAATGTTAGCTGTTTGTTGTATCTTTAACCACAAACATAAAATAGGACTGGTCTGTGCCCGACTAGCTCCAAATATATTAACCAGGGATCCCTGCCTTTTGGACTCTGACACTGCAAGGAGGAATTCACCCATGACGATATCACATTACCAACCATATCATGAGACCTTCTTACAGCTGACTAGTCAGTATTAAATATATCCTGGGGTGGACCAGTGGGGATACCGTCGAGACATCCTCCTGGATTCACCACCATTTCAACAAGCACATTTTGACAACCTCTGCTGCCTTCTGCAGATCACCAAGCTGCTACTTTCTGTGTTGTCACATCATACTTTATGAGGTTATATGCACTGACTTGTATCCCAGCACCTTCTGTACATAGGGACATTGACACACATTGCTTCAGCTTAACAGACTTTCCTATCAGGACTGACTCAAGGTACCTTGCAGCAGGCTCCACTTCACACTTCAGTATAAACTGAGAAGGCGGAAGGAGGCTCCAGATTGGATGGAAACTAGCTTTCATTATATACCGCACACTCATAGGCCTTGTCTTAACTCCAAAACAGCCATGCAATTAGGGTATCGTTAAATCCTTTTATCAGATAAGGAAACAAAAGACCGAGAGGTTAAGCAACCTATCCCGACTTGGTCACACAGTTTGTGCTGGAAACCAGAATTCAAATGGATAGGTTTGATTGATCACAAAGTCATTTGTCAAGATAGGAGCACAGAGACATCCTTTGAATTACGTTTAACTACAACAGCCAAACAGCCAACAAACCTACTTGCATAGGTCCCCGGTGTGCCTGTGTGCCCTGTCTCTCAGCCACTTCCTAGGGAACACAGTGATTTCTAAACCTTCAACAATGACTTTCCTTATGCCTCACCACCTCCAAAATTTTTGAGACTAGGATACTTCAAACGTTCTGGTGTCTATTGTCTTTCTCTCTTGCAACTGGGCAGGGATCTCCCCCCGCCCCCGGGGAACACTGATCCAGCAGTATGTGCCATTCATGGCATAAAGACAGAAGAGGAGTAGAGAACTGAGCATTGAGATTTTACTACAGAAACAGCGATGTCGAACATCAGTCACACAACTGTGGCCGGGGGGCACAAGTTGAAAGCATAACGCAATTAACCTCCTAAAATTATTCACCTATGTTGTCATGAAATGGTTGACAAAGAAGGCAATGACTAAAGTGATTTAAAACTGGTATGTTGCAATTGTCCAGAAAACATTTCCGAAAACAGGTTTGAGGAAAAAAAGGGAAAACAGATTATGGAGGTGAAAAGGGCCTGGGACAGAAGCACTTTAAAAACCAGCTTAGTCCCCAAAAACTCATCGGTCTCACTGCCATATGCATCCCCATTTGCAATATTCATCTTCATGTTCAGGCCATGGTTCCCACATCTAGTCATGAATTAGCATCTTCCTGGGAGCTTTTTTTTTTTTTTTTGCGGTACGCAGGCTCTCACTGCTGTGGCCTCTCCCGTTGCGGAGCACAGGCTCCGGACGTGCAGGCTCAGCGGCCATGGCTCATGGGCCCAGCCGCTCTGCGGCATGTGGGATCTTCCCGGACCGGGGCCTGAACCCATGTCCCCTGCATTGGCAGGCAGACTCTCAACCACTGCGCCACCAGGGAAGCCCCTGGGAGCTTTTTTAAATGCAGATTCTCAAGTCTCCTGTCAGAGCTAAAGAATAAGAATCCTTGCAGAGTGGGACTAGGAATTGGTATTTATTAGACTTCCACTTAAATGTATCATTAGTTGACTCGAATGCAGCCAGTCACTCCAGGAACCGGCTGTTTTAACAGACACTGGCACACAAGACAATTTTCTGGAAGAAAAAAGTCCTTTGCAATTTAAATCAGAGTTCCTTGTTGTTTGAAATGCTTCTGGGAGGTCCAAAGACATCTTCCGCAGTGGGACAGCATCAGTTCCTTAGTACAATTCACCTCTTCTCTCTCAACTCCCATGAGCCACCTGTTTATTTTTAACATTTTCTGTGTAAGGAAATGCTAATAATTTTGTAGCGTAATATTTCAGTTTATATTCTGGACCACAAAGGAGGCAAGACTCTGCTGACAGGCAAACCTATCACATTCCCTTGGAGATACTTATACACAGAGAAAGTGGGATCCTGGCACCAGCTCCTCTCTTTACGTACATGCGGTGCCGCAGCTATGCTCTGACCCTGGCTAAGGTTAGCAATAGAAGGAGGACAGGGAGCAATTAAATTCACTTCCTATTCCCAAAGCGAGGTTTTTGCTTAAGTAAGAGAAGGCTTCTGGCTGGTTCCTCTTTGTGGAATAGTTGTATCAAATAACATTTGCACAGCACTTTACAGTTTCCAAATCACTTTCCTTTTCAATACTATTTCATTTAATCATCAGAGTAGCCCAGAGCAGTAGGTATTATTTCCTTCATTTAACCTATAGAGGCTGAGGCTCAAGCAGTTAAATGACCTACACAACTTCACACAGCTAGGAAATGGAAAAACACAATTTGGAACCAGGTCTTTCATGAAACAAACACAATGGTAAAGATTCAAGTTAACTTTAATACATACTATTGGCTAAAACCCAGGAAGACGTCAAAACCTAAATAAAAACTCGGCATTGGAAATGGACTTGCAAACAGAAACCGAGTGTGTGAATTTGCTACTTCTACTTTTCTCAGTAAGACATCTGTCAGGAAGTTTTCTGAGCTGTTCCACAGGAAGAATAGCATGGTGAGTAAGACTATAGAATCAGAAAGCCTGAGTTTGAATCCCAGCTCTGCTATTTATGAGCTTTGTGACCAAGGGCAAGTTACTTAACTTCTTTGTACCTCAGTTTCTTTGCCCATAAAATGGGAATAATAATAATCGTGTACAACTTACAGAGTTGGTTGAAGATTTTAAAAGTTAGATCTATGTAATATATTTTAAATTATACCTGGCACACAGCAAGTTATCAGACACTTCCTTTGTACATTAGTAAAAATATCTGCTCACACCTAATCAACTCTCAATTGTCTATATGGCGATTATTCACTGGGTTTTAGGTTTTAGTTTGGTTTTCACCTATAGCAATCTGTGGCCCTGATACTCAGTTGCCCTTGAGGAAGAAGAAAGGAATTCACTCGTGCAGAGCAAGTACCGCATGCCAGACACTAGGCCAGACACTTCACATGTGCCACCAGATGTATTTCTCACCACACCACCACAAAGTAGCTATCATTGTCCCCATTCCACAGATGGGAAAATCTAAGGCTCAGAGAGTTGAGTAAAGCCTGCTGGTAAGTGGAAGGGAAGGTTAAATCCCAGTCTTTCTCTTTCCTGAGCTGTTGCTCTTTCAGACTGTCTCGCGCTCAATACAGATATGAATGCTATCCTTACTAAATTCAAACTGCAACCACATGCCTTCCCCCAAATCAAGCCATTGTCTCAATCTAGCTCCCATCCTGGGGCAAATCCTGATGGCCTAGAGAAACCACTTCCTGGGAAGTCAAAGGGCATAGGAAGATGAACCACTCCATCAAGCCACCATCAAACCAATGTTTTCACTAAGGAATGAAGGTGTAGCATGTGCTCCAATATGCCAAGTACTAGGGAATAACAGTACTTACCTTAGAAGGTGATTGTAATGATTAATTGAGTTATAACAGCTCTCACCTGCATGTCAAGGGTTCGATCACTGTTAGTTGTAACAGATAGTGAAGCATAACGCTTCATTGCATGAACTTGGGAGACAGATTGCCTGTGTTTAAATCCTGACCCTGTATCACTCACTAGTGGTGTGACCTTGGGCAAGTTATTGAATCTGTCTGTGCCACAGTTGCTCGCCTGTAAACTGGGGATAACAGTAACACCTACCTCAAAGGATTGTTGTAAGGATTAGATGAATAATACAAATGAAGCCTTAGAACAGTGCCTGGAACATAGTAACATAGTAACTACTGTATAACTGGTTGGTTTTATTATTAAGAAAATGGGGGGTTGCGTTGGGGGAAAAAGAGGTTGGTGAAACATGGAAAAACAGGCATTTACATATACTACGGGTGGTTGCACTATATTAATGCAACATTTTTGGAGGGTGATTTGGCAATATCCAACAGCATTTTAAATGTTTGTGTCTTGTGATTCATCAATTCCATGCAAGGAATGTAAACTACAGATGTACCAGCACAAATGTGTGCATTTGTGTGTTGAGGGAAGCACCTAGGGGTAAGCAAGAACTCCTTTAACCCAATAAAATTAACTATCAGAAGCCTAGGTAACAACACTCACAAGTAGAATAGTATCACAGAAGCCCCTTAAAATCAGGAATGGGAAAGGGATACCCACTATCATTGTTTCTAGTCAATACCATACTGAAGACCAAGCCAAATGCATTAAGAGAAGAAAAATAAATAAGGATTGGAAGGACAGAAATAAAGCTGCCATTAAGTACATATAAGATGACTGTCTACACAAAACTCAATAGAGTCTATAGAGAATTTATTATTATTAAAAGTAATAAGGGAGCTTAGCAAAGTAGCTAGCTATAAGAATAATGTAAAAAAATAAATTCCATTTCTATATAGCGACAACAAAAAGAAAATATAAGTTTTCAAAAGCTCTATTTGTTATATATTATTCTGTAACAAACTATCGCAAAATTTAGTGCCTTAAAACAACAAACATTTATTAGCTCTTACTATATCTGAGGGTTAGGAATCCGGAAGTTGCTCAGCTGATGGCTCTGGCGAGGGGTCTGTCTCTCAGGAGATTGTAGTTGGTGGGGCTTTAGTCATCTGAAGCCTTGGCTGGGGCTAGAGGATCTGCTTCCTAGATGGCCCACTCATGTGGATGGAGGCTGGATATTCACACATCTCAGTTCTCTCCACGTGGACCTCTCTGTAAGGCTACCTGAGTATCCTCAGGACACGGCAGCTGCCTTCCTGCACAGAAGGTGATCTGAGAAAGGACAAGGAGGAAGCCACAGTACCTTTAATTAATTAGTCTCTGAATTAGTTCTGCTTTATTTTTTCCTTAGCAGAAAGTCTCTAAGTCCATTCCACACTTAATAGGAGGAAATTAAGCTCCACCTTTTAAAGGGAGGCATTTCACAGAGCATGTGGACAGATTTTAAAACTACCAGAGATATCATTTTTAGCAGAAAAATCCAACCTACTTAGGAATAAATCTAATGAAAGATGTTTAAAACTTTAAGGAGAAAAATTTAAAACTTCAGTGAAAGACATTAAAGAAGACCTAACTTAATGTAGAGATATATGTTAGGTAGTCTCAAAAGCGATTCTCTCAAACTGATATATTAAATCAATTCATTTCTAATCTAAGCCTCCAACAGAATTTTTAAAACAATTTTTTTGAACTTGAAAAGCAGATTCTGAAACTCATATGGAAATTCAAAGGCCCAAGAATAGTAAACACACTCCTGAAGGAGAGAAAGTACAAGATTGAAGAACACACTCCACATATATCAAAACTTCTTATAAAGCTTGATAGCAATAGCAGTTAAAACAGTGTGGGATTCTCAGAAATAGACAAACTTTGCAATGAACAGAATAGCGATCCCAGACACAGACCTATACAACTATAGAAACTTGATACACACCAAAAGGAACACTGAAAATCACTTGGCAAACAGTATAGTATTTAATAAATAATCCTGCCACAACTGCTTATCCATGGAGGGAGAAGATGAAATTGTATCTTAACCTCAGGTCATATCTTTACATAAATGAATTCCAGGTAAATTTAAAACTTAAATGTAAAAGGTAAAGCTCTAAAAGCCACAAAAGAAAATATACGAATATGACTTTGTGACCTTATGTTATGGAAGGGCTTCTTAAGCAGACACAAAAATATTAGCTATAAAAATAATTGATAAATTTAACTACATTAAAATGAATAAAATTGAACATAAAAAAAAGAACTGTAAAGAAAGTGAAAAAGACAGGCCACACATGGGTAAAAATATTTTAGATAACCAACAAAATAGTATCCTGAATATAAGGTATTTCTCAATTCTCAAGAGTGGGACTGCTATATCAATGTATATGTGAACTTTTAATTTTAATAGGTATCAATAGAGAATATTTAAAGCAGCTGTTAGCAATTCAAAGGATTCTTCCCCACCAGCAATAAATCTTTATTTTTTGCCACTTTGATACATGACGAACAGTAAAACTGAATATTTTTTATTTGTTTTTATTATGGCATGTTTTGTAGTATAAAAAGAGAGTTGGCATCCTTTTCTTGTTCCTGGTTCAGGAAAAATAGCTGCAGCATATGTTTATTGGTTATTTCTTTTGTTACTTTGTAAATGTCCTACTCATATTCTCTTTTTTTTTTTTTTTTTTTTTTTTTTTTTTTTTTTTTTTTTTTTTTTGCGGTACGCGGGCCTCTCACTGTTGTGGCCTCTCCCGCCGCGGAGCACAGGCTCCGGACGCGCAGGCTCAGCGGCCATGGCTCACGGGCCCAGCCGCTCCGCGGCATATGGGATCCTCCCAGACCGGGGCACGAACCCGTATCCCCTGCATCAGCAGGCGGACTCTCAACCACTGCGCCACCAGGGAGGCCCTCATATTCTCTTTTTCCTCCACTATTCAATATTGTCTTGGAGCTATGAGCAAATGCAAAGATAAGAAAATTATATAATCTGTATACACATTGAAAAGCAGAGATAACTCTTTTTTTTTTTTTTTTTTTTTTTTTTTTTTTTTTTTTTTTTTGGCAGTACACGGGCCTCTTACTGTTGTGGCCTCTCGCGTTGCGGAGCACAGGCTCCGGACACGCAGGCTCAGCGGCCATGGCTCACAGGCCCAGCGGCTCCGCGGCATGTGGGATCCTCCCGGACAGGGGCATGAACCCGTGTCCCCTGCATCAGCAGGCGGACTCTCAACCACTGCGCCACCCGGGAAGCCCAGAGATAACTCTTTTGATTCATTAATATGATTTAGTTTCCAGAAACTGTAGTTAAAAAAAGAAAACTTGCTACAATTAATAAGATAATTTGGTAAGATGGCTCAATACAATATAACTATACAAAGATCAATAACTTTTCTCTATACTAGCAATAAGCACCTACAAATGGAAATATGGGAGACACTTCATTTACAATGGCAGATAAAGTGAATAAAGTATTTCAGGAGAAACTGAACAAGGCAGGCTTAAGACTTATAAATGAATCTATAAAATCTTACCAAGATTCATAAAACAAGGTATAATGAATGGAAAGAAAAACTATTCTGGACAATTCTTCCACATTTATATCTGTCTAAAAGCAAGGAGTTGGGAATGAACTTGGTATATTTGCAGAATAATTCAGAATGTTGGTAACCTGGCACTTTCATTCAGTCATTCAGCAAATATTTATTGGGTACTTTCTAAGTGCCATACTCGGCTACACACAAGTAATAATCCAGACCTGGTCCCTGTTCTCATGGAACTGATAATAATTTAACTAACAAAAGACAAGCTTTTATAAAATAATAAATCATGAGGGTTGGTAGAAGACACCTTGAATGTCGCCTGTACTTGTGTCATTATTTGACAGACGTGGAAACTGAGGTCCAGACAGCAGATGTGATTTGCTGAAGTTCACACAACTAGTAAATACAAGTTGGGACTAGTTCTCTTGACTTCCTCAACATACTCTTCTGCCGCTCAGTTTACAGTTTGAGGGGGTTTAGACTATGCTCCTTAGTGTAGCCTAATCCAGCACTTACAGAGATTTTATAGTATAGTTATACACATGATTACAGGCACAAGACTTGAGAAAAAACTAGGCATCATGATGTTGCTCAAACCCTACTGATATTTTGTTAGACAATAAACAGAGTACATACAAACAAGGGAATATCAGGCAGTCATTAAAAAGATGATGTAAATCTAGAAATAGACCTATATATGAAAAATGACTATGACACAACATTAAGTGAATAAAGAAGATTATAGAATGTTACATTTACCATCATGCTATGTGTATGTAAAATTATATATATATATATCTAAATATAGGTATGTGAAATTATATAATACGTAAAATTATACAATTATATGTGTGTATATGTGTATGTATGTGTATACATATAGTGTGTGTATAGATATATATAGATATGCAGAGGTATAACGATTTCTGGAAGATCATTTACCATGACGTTAACAGTAGTATTCGTTAAAATATGAGGTGGACTTTATTTTCTTCTTTGTACATTTCTCTATTGTTGATTTCTTTTTAACATTGATCCAGTATCTTTTTTAAAAGCAATGAAATGTATAAGATAATTGTTCTGAATAACTTCAGGTATCAGGAGCATGGCCAACGGGTTGGAACAAATGTTTGTGTTAGAACATGGACATTGGATATAGAAATCACAGCAGGACCTACTCATCTAGTAAAAGGGATGGAAAAGCAAATCTGCATTTAGGACCAAATGATACACCTTCCTAAAACTTACAGATAATCTGGAGGAGCCTGCATTCTGGATGACACACTTAGCCTCTACTACCCCTGGACTGCCAGTCTTTGGGCATCTTGTCACAGAAGAAAAATAATGCTTAGATATAGAAATCCCTACTTAGCATGCTTTCAGTTACATGCAGCTAAACGGATTCCTAAAAGCTGCATGCAATAAAACTTCTTTAAATTTGACTTTGCTTAGTCATAGTTTGTGATGTCCCTACATAGCGGGAGCTAAAATTGATTTTTGCCAAATTAATCTTAAAACAAATCAACAGTGAAATTATGAGGGCAAGGGAAATGATTACCTTTCCTGAAAGACTAAGCTACTTATTAATCACAAGCCCTTTAGCAGCACCAAGCACAGGGTTACATACAAATAGTTGCTATGTCCACTAAAATGATTTTTATTTATTCTGTAACTCTTTTTGGCAATATCTTGCTAATCCAGTTACAATTTGATCTGAAGTCCAGAATACTGACTTTTCTCATAGAATTCTCTAAAATTAGCTGCAGTACTTTAAAGCTTAATCTACATCAACTTAAGAGCAATATAACCACAAATATATTCATTTAAATCTACCACCTAGGCTCTTCAGTGAGTGTAACTCACACACACACACATTCATCACCTAAGGTCTAACTCTTCTGCTCTGATTTTATGAATAAACTTTCCAATGCAGAGACACGATATTTTAGAAAGCTGCACAGAAAGTACTTACCTACACTATGTGATTTTGCCATGACTGATAACTATTGATCTGTCCACCTCTCCCCCCAAAAAAGGTTTGGAGTAAAACTACATAGGCAATTTGAATAATATAATTGAGTCATCATTAATCACTTATAATCCCTTCCCTTTGCCACATTTATTAATCCTTAAAGGTTTTCAGAGAATGGTTCAATTCCGATATTCTTCGCATACCATCTGTTCAAGCACATTCCTTGTATGCTTACTAGATTTTCACAGATGCCACTTTTTAAATCGGCAAATCTCCTCAGGAGCATCATCTGGCTCCCTTCACCCCTACTTCAGGGAGCCCCCTAGTCATCACAGTAATACCAGCATCAGAGCAGATGTTCCATATTCTCTGGCAGATTTCCCTCCCTCAGTAGAGTTCTTGAATGCAAATTTTTGAGATTTGAAAAAAATCTTTTGGGTGCAAGAGTTTTCTGCAATTGCTTTCTCTGTGTCAAATGCAGTGCACAGTCCTCTTTTCTGCTCTTCTGGAGACCTGGTCAGAGAGAATCTCTTTGCTCGAAGTATAGGGAGCAGAAACAGATACATAGAGACAGAGACCAGAGGTAACCCTGGAAAACCAAAGAGAACGAGATGCAAAGTCAAATTATACAAGGCTCAATGTTTTAAAGGTCAAATGGGTCTATTCTGCCATGGAAATTAAACAACATTCTGGTCTGGGCAGAAGAGAGCAGGTTGTTTTTGGAAGATATGTGAAATATAACTGTGACTACCTACTCAAAACAAAATGGAAGACTGAGAAATTTTCCATGGAATTAGATTACTGAAGGCAATTAATTTGGATAACTGATTTATTAATTGCCAGGATCTGATATAGAAATTATTCAAAAACACTCCTTCCAGATCTACAGCTTGCTTGTTCCACATGAACACAACCTCAAAGTGAAATTATATGCTGCAGCAATGCTGAAACAATGTCAAGTTTGGGGGAAAGGTACTGGTGTTAGAACAGGGAATGTTGGTGGGAATGTAAATTGGTGCAGCCACTCTGGAAAACAGTATGGAGGTTCCTCAAAAAATTAAGAATAGAACTACCATATGATCCAGCAATTCCACTCCTGGCTATATATCCAGACAAAACTATAATTCGAAAAGATACACACACCCCTATGTTCATAGCAGCATTATTTACAATAGCCAAGACATGGAAACAACCTAAATGTCCACTGATAGATGAATAGATAATGAAGATGTGAGATATATCTAGATAGATAGATAGATAGATAGATAGATAGATAGATAGAATGGAATACTACTCAGCTGTAAAAAAAAAGAATGAAATAATGCCATTTGCAGCAACATGGATAGACCTAGAGATTATCATACTAAGTGAAATAAGTCAGACAGAAAAAGACAAATACCATATGGTATCACTTATATGTAGACTCTAAAATGTGACACAAATAAACTTATCTATGAAACAGGAACAGACTCACAGACATAGAGAACAGACTTGTGGTTGCCAAGGGGGAGGGTGGGGGAGGGAGGGATGGAGTGGGAGGTTGGGATTAGCAGATGCAAACTCATATCTAGAATGGATAAACAACAAGGTCCTACTGTATAGCACAAGAAACTATATTCAGTATCCTGTAATAAACCATAATGTAAAGGAAAAAAATAAAACAGGACTCCAGAGGCAGGCACGTACTAACTCACCTGTCTATGAGACCCTGGGCAAGTGGCCTGATTCATCTGACACCTGAGTTTCCTTATCTCTAACGTGAGCAGTGGGACTAGATGACCGCTAGGTCACTCAGTAGGTGTGTTTATATTTTATGTTGAACTGGTTGCATCCACTTGCCAAAATGGTATAACAGGTAGCAAGATCTGTTGGATCAGCTGGGGCAAAATGAAGAAAAAGAACCATGTTGAAAGACTGTTTATGTATGTTTAGGAGAAACAATAAATGTAGTTCAGATATCAAAGTGAAGGTTTTCTAAGGAAGAGACCTATCGTTAAGGGCTGCATGATCTGTCTCAGAATTACAGAGGAGAGGATAGATGAGTGGCAGATAGATGAGTCCCAGATTCCAGATCCAGCTCTACCCGCCAATCACTGAGTAACATCAGGCAGGAAACCCACGTCTCTGAGTCGCAGGTTCTTCATCTTTAAAAGAAGCAATTAGTATAACTGAGTCACTTTGTTATAAAGCAGAAACTAACACACCATTGTAAAGCAATTATACTCCAATAAAGATGTAAAAAAATAAAATAAAATAAAATAAAGCTTTATTTAAAAAAAAGAAGCAATTAGACGATGGATGTGCTTTGGGAAAGTGGGTGCACCCTCCAGATTTAAGCCTGATTACAAGACATCGACGAAAAGAATGTTTAGTTACAGACGTCTTAGTTACAGACTTCTCTTCTCCCCGTCACTCACTCTTCCTTTCTCCAAACTCACAGACAACTTTAATTTGGGCAGCAAGAATTTCAACTGACTGAGACACTTTGCAATCAATCGCTGTTCCCATTCATTCCACGTTTCACCTATGATGAGACAGGTAAATTTAAAGAGAAGGAGGTAAACAAATACCCCAATAATTCAATTATTGGAAGAAATTCACCAGGTTTAGCAGAGGTCTTAAAAAATAAAAACTTTTTTTTTCCTTTATTGGAAGTTGGAGAGATTGTTGTTTTTGTAATTTCTTTGTTTTGGCTTCGGTATTAATTATCTAGATCCTCATCAATTACAATCTTAGTCATTCATTGACAGGGACCACAAAGGTCTTGAAGGAAATGCAGCTTCCCAAGGAAATGGTAAACTTCTTGTCCTTTCTCTCCCTCTGTCTTTCAGAACTAGGTCTCGGTAAATTTGCCAAAGTGTTTATATTCAGCAATCTTGTTCTTCTTACCATTTGCCTCAGTTTCTCCCTTTTAATACTACTCTCTTCCCAAGCCATCCTGAATCTGAATCTGTTCTGAAATGTCCCCACCCCCAAGCCTGCCCTCTACCTGCTCACACTTCTCCATCTCATCCCATGGCTCCATTCATTCCTCTCAAAATTACTTTCTCCCTGTCTCATTCCCTTTTAGTTTGGGAAGTGGTAGGCCAGTTTATGGGGGCAAACTCCTATGACCGTGGGGTTACTGTCTTAAAAGTTCATTGCTCCTTGGGGCTCTGCATATTTAAAAGACACTGATTCAGACACAGATAATATCTTAACTCTGCCCTATCCAACATGGTAGCCACTAGCCACTTGTGATCATTTACATTTAAATATAAATTAATTAAAATTAAATAAAATTTAAAATTCTGTTCCTCAGTGGCCCTAGTCATGTTTTCAGCCATAAGATTATTTCTATCAACATAGAAAGTTCTGTTAGTCAGCACTGCCTTAACATAAAGGGATTCATTTTAATGGTGGATGGTGAATATGACCATTATTTCTGTGCTGAGAAACTCTACAGGTGCTAAAAATGAATACATTTGTGTGTTGTAGGTGTATAATCAGGAACTGGGGAAGGAGGTGGCTGGATGAGGGAGAGATGACTCTCTTTTGATGAGTATTATAGGCCACAATTTGGGCATATGCAGGCCAACTGAAAATAAAGTAGGGGGGCATTCTTTTTTTATATTCACAGGAAATCCTCCAGCAACACATTTTACAGATGAGAAAACTGAGACGAAAAGATGTTAAGAAATTTGCCCAAAGCTTTGAAACCAGAATGCAAAATCGAGTCGGCTTGAATTCCAATATTCTTCCCATTGTACCCTGTTGCCTATAAATCTCTGTCACCAGGGAAATGGGACTCATAGCCACTGTTCCCAGCCACTGAGCCTCAGAGCTCACTAGTTTTCTTTCCCCTCAAAGTAGGGCTTGGGGCCATGTCAGTACAGAGCATAGATACCTCTTAACACTTTCTTTTGAGATAATCCTAGATTCGCATGCAGTTGTAAGAATTAATACAGAGAGATCTTGCATATCTTTTCAATATATATCTTTTAATCTGCTACAGACTTGGATACTCCACAAGGCTGTCTTTACCCTAGAAGACTTCAGAAGCTATCGGGGAACACATAAGTAAATAACTACTATAGCGCTTGTTAAAACAAAAATGCAATGTCATTTTCACCTATTGATTAGCAAATAATGATAATAGTCATGATGTCATAGCCAAGGCATGCTGGAAGAGACACTCCCATATTTTATTGGTTAGAGTGTAAAGTGAGGCAAATTGGAAAGCAGGTTGGCAATAGGTATGCAATATTTCTATCTTTTAGCTAGTATATTTTGAGGCCTGCTATATGCCAGGCACTGGCCTAGACCCTGGGGAAAAACAGTAAACAGAGCAGACACTGTCCAGCCCTTCTGGAACTTACTGTCTTGTCTTGTTTATGGGCAGATAAGCTTTTGTGAGAAGTGCCGTTATAGGCAAAGTAGAGAGAGCTGTTATAGAATCACAAGTGAGGGGAGGTGAATTCAGCCTTAGGAGACTAGGGAAGGCATTCCTAGAGGGAGGATAAGGGGAGATAGTTTTCCATCTATTAAATGATGAACAGGAGTTAGCCAGAGGAAGGAGACAGGGTGGTGTGGAGCAAGAGTATCCTAAACAGAAGGAACAGCAGGAACGGCCCATGGGAAGGCTCAAAAGTAAGAGAGAATGGCCTAAAACCTCTGGCAAAACTACCTTAAGGAATAACCCAGAATACAAGAACAAACCAACCAACAACCTTTCATATACAAAGACTTTTATCACATCATTAGTTAAATAGTGGAATATGGAAAAATATCTATTTCAATAAAAGATCTTTGGTTATGTTATGGATGGTACACCCACAATATGGAATATTTTGCAGCCATTTAAAATAATGCTTACAGTGTTTTTTAAAATACTAAAAATGCTTATGTTAAAATGTTGAATGAAAAAGGCAGGATACATAATTTTATGTCTAATATGACCACAATCATATTAAGTATACATGTATAATTACATATATATATATATATATATATATATAAATATAATTAAATGTAAGGAGACAAGTTAAAATATTGATAATGACAGTCTTTTTTTTTTTTTTTGTATATGTGCTGCCGAAGCAAGCACAATAGTCTTTTGATAGTGAGATTTAGGTGATTCTCATGTCTATGCTATTTTATAGCATGATGTTTAATCTGGAGCAGAGCCCAGCTCCACCATTTACTATCTGTGGAGCCTCGGATAAGTCACTTAACTTCTCTGTGTCTCAGTTTCCTCATCTGTAAAATAGGAATACTTATAGCACCTATGTGATAGGCTGTTGTAGACAGTATCATAGTACAGTATCTGGGCATGATACTGTTATTAATGTATGGATTATTCGTATTCTGTTTTCTATTTTTTAAATTTTTCTTTAGTGCACGTATATAACTTTTATAATGGGAAAATCACTCTTCATTCACAGAAGTGCCTCATATTGTAAGCTAGTGGGATGTGTTATCTTAAATGAGAACACTGAGAAGGGGCAGCTCACCCATCTTGGGGAAATAGAGGGATGTCGGACAAGGGTCTCTGAGGGAGAAGGCGACATCTGAGCTGACTTTTGAAGAACAAGGACTTAGGGAGAAGAGGGGCAGTGGAGAATTCTAGACAAATGGAACATCAAGCAAACACTCATAATCTTAGGAATCTCAAGGCAGAATGGGGCTTGAAGATCAACCAGCCCACCTTTCCACCCACGCAGGTCTCCCTCTGCAGCACGCCCTACAGATGCTTACATGCACTCAGGCAGGAGCAGCTGACTGCTCTAAGAACAAATCCATCCCCTGGTTGGACAGTTCTCTTTGTTAAGAAGTGTCTCCGTATATGGACACTCATCTACCATTGCACTTGCGTACATACACGTCAGAGAAAATCCAAGCCACATGCCCACACCGACACATGCACATGTTGGGAGTACCAGTCACCTAACCGTGGTCCAGCAAAGCAAAACTCCTCAATCTACTTCATGGTTGTGGTGCTTGTGGCTTGACTCTGAGACTCCTAACAAACATCACTAACTCTATGGTTTTTAAGTGCAAAAGCCATAAGAGTGTTAAAGGTTTAGGTTAAAAAGTAGTACATGAGGGGCTTCCCTGGTGGTGCAGTGGTTGAGAGTCTGCCTGCCGATGCAGGGGACGCGGGTTCGTGCCCTGGTCCGGGAGGATCCCACATGCCGCGGAGCGGCTGGGCCCGTGAGCCATGGCCGCTGAGCCTGTGCGTCCGGAGCCTGTGCTCCACAACGGGAGAGGCCACAACAGTGAGAGGCCCACGTACCACAAAAAAAAAAAAAAAAAAAAAAAAAAGTAGTACATGATTGTAATAGGAAGAGAGGAAATTAAAAATATAAAAATAGAGATGCTTTCACTTTTTATAATAAGATAATTCATTCTGAAGGAAAAAGGTGACTTTTGGCACCACTTTAAAACTCTTGTGACTGTACTCAACACAATCTAAAGAAGAGATGGCATTGGAAAATGGCCAAGTGTGTGTCTGCAGAAACAACATCGATATTGTATGCTGAATGGAGAACCCTAGAAATGCAGTGAGCAACTCAGAGGCCAGGCCTGGCAGGAGGCTTTACTGGAAGCTCATAGGTCTGAGCCCCGTTGGAAGCCAAACACCATCTGCCAGTGTTAATCTATCAGGTGCAGAGCTTGTAGCAACTGTTACCTGTCCCAACACCTTTGAAGCATAGAACTGAACTCTATGATAAAGATAGCACTACAAATCCACGAGGAAATAACAGATTATTCAATGAATGCATTTGAACATCTGGATAAAAGCCCAGAAAATAAAGTTGGGTCTCTACTTCACTCTCGACATCAAAATTAATTCCTGATGGATCAAATCCTTACATGAAAAATAAAACGATAACAAGTAAATTTTTAAAGAATGATAGAGAGGTGAAGACATTTCTAATATAACACCCAGAAGTCATAAAATAAATATTTTACATGGAAAAAATCTCACCAAAGTATAACAAGAAAAATATTTGTAATTCATAACACAGGCAAAGGGTCTGTTTTCATAATATAGAAAGCTCTCCAACAAATCAGTAAGAAAATACCAACAACTCAGTGAAAAATAGAGGAAGAAATATAGTAGCTCTTAATCACATGAAAGATGCTCAGTTGCATTCATAGTAAGAGAAATACAAATTAAAATTAACTCACACATCATTTTTCATCTATAAAATGGGCAGAGCTCAAGGAGTGTGATAATATACCCTCATACATTGATGGTGAGCTGTCAACTGGTAAAACTTTCATGAAGGCAATTTGGCATTATCAAAATTACAAATGTGGTTTTTGACCTAAAAGCTCCACCTATAGCAATTAATCTTTCATATATCCTGACACATGTAAAATAGTGTACGTATCAGGTTATTCATTACATCATTGTTTATAAGAGCCAAGGTAGAAAACAACCTGAATTCTGCCACTATCAAACTACTAAGTGGCTGGGGGCTTCCCTGGTGATGCAGTGGTTGAGAATCTGCCTGCTAATGCAGGGGACACGGGTTCGAGCCCTGGTCTGGGAGGATCCTATATGCCGCGGAGCAACTAGGCCCGTGAGCCACAACTACTGAGCCCGCGCGTCTAGAGCCTGTGCTCTGCAACAAGAGAGGCCGCGACAGTCAGAGGCCTGTGCACCGCGATGAAGAGTGGCCCCTGCTTGCCACAACTAGAGAAAGCCCTCGCACAGAAACGAAGACCCAACACAGCAAAAATAAATAAATAAATAACTAAACTCCTACCCCCAACATCTTCTTAAAAAAAAAAAGGGGGCTTCCCTGGTGGCGCAGTGGTTGAGAGTCCGCCTGCCGATGCAGGGGACACGGGTTCGTGCCCCGGTCTGGGAAGATCCCACATGCCGCGGAGCGGCTGGGCCCGTGAGCCATGGCTGCTGGACCTGCGCGTCCGGAGTCTGTGCTCCGCAACGGGAGAGGCCACAACAATGAGAGGCCCACGTACCACCAAAAAAAAAAAAACTACTTAGTGGCTATTTTCAAAATGAGGCAGATATTTATGTTCAGATATGAAAACACCTCTAAGATACATGGTTAATGGGAAAATAGCAAAGTGAATAGCATACTGTAATTTGTGTAAGTAATAAAGAGCTTCTTGGATGATAGATGGAGACAGGTTTTTGCTTATATATGTTTAGAATATTTCTGGAAGGGTAACCAAAACCTCAGAGGCACACTCGATAGCTAGAAATTCGAGTTGGGGGAGATATAAATTTTCTACCGTAACGCATCTTTGTACCTTTTGAATATTTTGTAGTGAATGTGTATTAGCTATTCAAATAAATTGAATTCAGTAACAAATTCCTGCTTGAAACAAATCCCTTCCTCTTCTCTGCTACCTCTGTATTTTTCACTCATTTTTTTTGTTGTGCTTGCATATGTAAATATTTATATCACCTACAAAACCATGAGCAGGGCTTCCCTGGTGGCGCAGTGGTTGTGAGTCCGCCTGCCAATGCAGGGGACATGGGTTCGTGCCCCGGTCTGGGAGGATCCCACATGCCGCGGAGCGGCTGGGCCCGTGAGCCATGGCTGCTGAGCGGGCACGTCCGGAGCCTGTGCTCCGCAGTGGGAGAGGCCACAACAGTGAGAGGCCCGCATACCACAAAAAAAAAAACAAAAAAACAAAACAAAACCATGAGCAACTTGAGGGCCGCAGCTATGTCTCGATCAACTTTCCATCTCCAGCATCTAGCATCTAGCACAGTGCCTTACACATGGCAGGAGACATTTTTTTTTTTAAGTGATGTCTTGAAGAGTGATGAAGACTTTTTCCTTGGAAGGAAGTCTGGTCACCAGATACAGCAGCTGAGCGGGGCTGCAATACCCTAAGAACATCTACCCACCCATCCTGAGATTCTACCTTGAAACGTGTCCTTATCCTTTAAGAGAAGGGAGGGAGAGAGAGACAGAGACAAACAGAGAGAGACAAAGAGAGAGAAAGAAACTGAGATAGATTTAAACATCAGACTAGACTCCAGAGCAGTGCTGCTAAGGGGAATACATTTGGGAAAACAATGTGATCATGTGACTGGATGGGAAGGAGATCATTTGAGATCTTCTACGATTGAAACAGAAGATAAATGCTGAGAGGCAAAGTGACTGGTCAGGAGGTCCACTTTAAGCATCCTGTTGCTATCTCTGTCCCTGTTCAGGCGGGTTTACCTAGGGCAGAGGCTGCAACTTCAACAGTTAAGTGTAAGACAAAGGCATCTACATTCTATAGCAAATTCAGTTGATTTCACTTCAGCACGGGGACACTGAGCACTTCCTAAGGGCAGGGTTGGCCAACGTTTATATTAGCAATCATCTCTGCCACCTTCTGATTATCTACAGATTTAAGGCCACATAATCATCCCCTAGGTCACGGAGTGGAGGGAGAGGGGGAGGAAACTGACTAAGAGGCTCTAAATCCCCCCTAACACTTGCTTCTTCCCTATCAGCAAGATTAGAGCAGTCAACAGCCGTCTGCCTAGGCGTTCAGATCCCGCAGGCTGGGCTGGGCTGGGCTGGGCTCTGAGGAGGGACAGCTCTGAGGGCGATGCTGCGGACCCCAGGTCTGTGGTCCGGGCCGGTCTCTCTACAACAGTGCAGAGCACGTGATCCATCTACCAGTGGCAGTGAGCAGGCTGGGGACCTTACCACAACCAGGAGGGAAAAGCAAGGGTCCACTTCCTCCCGCCATGCTGAAACAGAATGAGAGGAGGCGGTCTTGGGGCTACAGGTCCTGGCATACTACGGAGAGTGAAGACGCCTCCCAGGCAGTGGGCAGCCAACAACGCAGGAGCATCTGCTCCTTGGGGGCCCTCCCGGGTTCCCAGGCCAGCGTCCCACCGTGGACCGAGGGCAACTGTAGCTACTACATCGAGGAGGACACAGATACCGAGGAGGAGCAGCAGTGGACAGACGACCCGGCAGAGGAGGACCAGCAGCCAGGAGAGGCCACCATCGACCAAGACGAAGGCGGCACCGACGCTCCGGTGGTGTCGTCCACTCTGAAAGTGAACGTGGGCGGCCACAGCTACCACCTGGAGTACGCCGAGCTGGCCAGCTACCCCAAGACGCGCCTGGGCCGCCTGGCCACCTCCACCAGCCACAGCCGCCAGCTGCGCCTGTGCGATGATTATGAGGCGCAGACGGACGAATACTTCTTCGACCGCGACCCGGAGATCTTCCAGCTCATCTACAACTTCTACGCATCCGGGGTGCTGCTGGTGCGCGACGAGCTGTGCCCGCGCTGCTTCCTGGAGGAACTGGGCTACTGGGGCGTACGGCTCAAGTACACGCCGCGCTGCTGCCTCATCTGCTTCGAGGAGAGGCGCGACGAGCTGAGCGAGCAGCTCAAGATCCAGCGCGAGCTGCGCGCCCAGGCACAGGCCGAGGAGGCCGAGGAGCTCTTCCGAGACATGCGCTTCTATGGGCCGCAGCGGCGCCGCCTCTGGAACCTCATGGAGAAGCCCTTCTCGTCGGTGGCCGCCAAGGCCATCGGGGTGGCCTCCAGCCTCTTCGTGCTCATCTCCGTCGTGGCGCTGGTGCTCAACACGGTGGAGGAGATGCAGCAGCAGGCGGAGCAGGATGCAGGCAGTGGCAACCTGCGGCCCTTTCTGGAGCACGTGGAGATGCTATGCATGGCTTTCTTCACGCTCGAGTTCCTGCTGCGCCTGGCCTCCACGCCCGACCTGCGGCGCTTCGCACGGAGCGCCCTCAACCTGGTGGACCTGGTGGCCATCCTGCCACTCTACCTGCAGCTGCTGCTCGAGTGCTTCACGAGCGAGGACCAGGTGCGCTGCAAGGGCTCGCCGCACGAGCATGAACTCGAGACCATGGACCGCGTGGGCCAGGTGCTGCGCGTCATGCGCCTCCTGCGCATCTTCCGCATCCTCAAGCTGGCGCGCCACTCCACCGGCCTGCGCGCCTTCGGCTTCACGCTGCGCCAGTGCTACCAGCAGGTGGGCTGCCTGCTGCTCTTCATCACCATGGGCATCTTCACCTTCTCTGCGGCCGTCTACTCCGTGGAGCATGACGTGCGTGGAACCAACTTCACCAGCATCCCCCACGCCTGGTGGTGGGCCGCGGTGAGCACCACGGCCCGTGGGCTTTCCCACCCACTTCCCCAGCCCGACAGACGCTGCTCCTCCCCTTCCTGGGTCATGCCACCTGCCTTGCTTTGTTCCCTCATCTTTGCCCTGCCTTGTTTAACGGCCATTGCTTTCTCCATTCCTTCGATGTCCCCAGCTTCAACAAAAGATAAAAACAACAAAACAGAAAAAACAAAACAAAACAAAAAAAATGGGTGGGTGCTAAAGGGTTGGAAAGACATAGTCCAGTAAGAAAGACGTAGTCCAAGAAATTTGGTGTGGTCCTAGTTATCTCCAAATCTAGATTTAGTCTTAATACCCCTGAGAGGCTGATTTTAAGGAACAGTCATTGTTCACGTTCGTGGGAAGATTCATCTGCGTCATTCTTGTTATTTGTCCCTTACTGAACACCTATTGTCCTAAGTGGTTTATAAAGTGTATCTTATTTTGGCATCACAACCATGTGTGGTGGTTAGGATCACTACTTTTTTAAGAGGAAAATTTTCCTTCAAATTTTGAAGGAAGCCGTCCACGTATGCAGGGGAGGAAATGAGACTTGGCTGAAGAGTGTCAGCCCTCACTGAAATCCCACTGGTTCTAGCTAAATCTGAGCAGCTAACACTGAAACTTGCTCCAATGCCACAAAAATTCTTTCAGGACATGGCATTATTGCCCCATTTTACAGCTAGAGGCATTGAGGTGCAGATAATTTGAGTTATAATAACAATTTAGACTCACAGCTAAAGGTAGTAACGTGAGGACTGGAACCCAAGCCTGTCCAGTTGCAAAATGCATGCCCTTTCCACAGCCCAGCACTGCCTCTTTCAAGCTTTAGTTTTTCTGCATGCCTTGCTTAATTTGCACTTAGTATATTAGTTATTTTTGTCATATTCTTTGGTGTTTGCCTTTTATAATAATTTATGCCATTTACTCAAATATCTGTGTTTCTGATATGCTAGACTAAATCCTTGGAAAATCCCTGAATCCCTGGAAATGCTGACTGGGTCCTCTAAGATCAATGAACACACTGACATATGTGCATAGGAAAGAACTGGGTGTATGCTTTCCTTATTTTCTTTAAATAGATTGTTTGTAATGCCTTTAAAGACATTAAGCAAATATAACCAGTTTTCCCTATATTAGAAAGTGGATATTTTCAACATTAACATTGGATATGTTAGAACCCACAGTCTGGAGTTCTGATATGAACCTACCCAGGGCTCCTACTAATAGTGTAGTATAGTGGAATGGAAGATTTAGATTTAGATTCCAGTCCCAGATCAGCTAATAATTAACTGTGATCCTACATGATTAACTGTGAAACCTCACTCCCTAACTCCCTGTCCTCAGTTTCTTCATCTCAGAAGGGGAGGGTGTAGAGCTCTACAATTCAGTGAGTCTTGCTTCCCTGGAAAGCAGAGCTCTCATATGTACAACAAGATTTGTGAGCTTTCTTCAGTGACGGGATGATGTTAGGCTCTTCCAAACGAGCTGGCCAAATGCCGCTCCTCTGATCATATTCCAAATGACAAAAGGTCATCCCCATAGTAGATAAATCATGTGTACAGACGGGGCTGATGAAGGATGATTTGTCCCCAGCAAATGACATTTACTTTGGAGGTAACGCAAGGAGGGAAAAGAGAAAATCCACAGGCTGATGATATAATACCAAGTTTTAGAGAGTCAAGTTTCCATTCGTCCAAATATCTTAGAAGGCTAGTGTATGTAAGCTACACCTAGTGAACTCTTGGATACTATATTTTGAATACACAAAACGTTTTCTACCTTTTGTATATTAATATAAAATTTTTGATAAGAATTCTATTCCTAATAATGGATTTTTCTTTTTAAAAAAATTCCTGAAGTGAATGCCTAGTGATCCCCTTTAATTTCTTGATGTGTTTATTGTTTAATAACATTTAAATTTTCAAATTATCCCCTTTTTAATATTAACAAAAATTATCTTACTCAAGGTCACTGTTTTCTATAGACTTTACAATAAAACTTGAATCACCATTCAGTTTCTATCCATAACAAATTTTACTAATTATTGCTTTTACCAATGTGAATTTTCTTTTGTAGCTATTAGCTCTATCAGGCACTATTTTCACAGGCCAAAATTTACACATGTCAACCTACCATTTACCAACCTTAACCTTTACCAATGACCTTTATCCATTTTATTCTCTGAGAATTATACATACTATTAAAAATCATTATGGATTAAAGACTGATAGCTTGTGTTCGTTTCTAAACTAACCTATGAAAACAATAGGAGCAACTCCCCTTGAACATTTGAGGACTGCTCTATTCCCCAGGACCAATATACTATTAACCCAATTCTTCTATATACTTCTTATGACATTGTATATTGTGTAGTAAGGGCCCTTATTTTCAATATAGCAAAGAGAAAAGAAGATGCCAAGTAAAAAGATGCAAAATATTAGGACCAATTCTTCACAAAAGTTCATCTTCTTCATTCATTGAGCAAGATTTTTTTTTAACATCTTTATTGGAGTATAATTGCTTTACAATGTTGTGTTTGTTTCTGCTGTATAACAAAGTGAATCAACTATACATACACATATATCCCCATATCCCTTCCCTCTTGCCTCTCCTCCCCACCCTCCCTATCCCACCCCTCTAGGTGGACACAAAGCACCTAGCTGATCTCCCTGTGCTATGCAGCTTCTTCCCACTAGCTATCTGTTTGGTAGTGTATATATGTCCATGCCACTCTCTCACTTCCTCCCAGCTTACCCTTCCACCCCTCCGTGTCCTCAAGTCCATTCTCTACGTCTGCATCTTTATACCTGTCCTGCCCCTAGGTTCCTCAGAACCATTTTTTTAAGACTCCATATATGTGTGTTAGCATACGGTATTTGTTTTTCTCTTCCTGACTTACTTCACTATGTATGACAGACTCTAGGTCCATCCACCTCACTACAAATAACTCAATTCATTTCTTTTTATGGCTGAGTAATATTCCATTGTATATATGTGCCACATCTTCTTTATCCATTCATCTGTCAGTTGACACTTAGGTTGCTTCCATGTCCTGGCTATTGTAAATAGAACTTCAATGAACATTGTGGTACATGACTCTTTTTGAATTATGGTTTTCTCAGGGTATATGCCCAGTAGTGGGTTTGCTGGGTCATATGGTAGTTCTATTTTTACTTTTTTAAGGAACCTCCATACTGTTCTCAATAGTGGCTGTATCAATTTACATTCCCACCAACAGTGCAAGAGGGTTCCCTTTTCTCCACACCCTCTCCAGAATTTATTGTTTGTAGATTTTTTGATGATGGCCATTCTGACGGGTGTGAGGTGATACCTCATTGTAGTTTTGATTTGCATTTCTCTAATGATCAGTGATGTTGAGCATCCTTTCATGTGTTTGTTGGCAATCTGTATACCTTCTTTGGAGAAATGTCTGTTTAGGTCTTCTGCCCATTTTTGGATGGGATTTTTTTTTTTTAATTGAGCTGCATGAGCTGCTTGTATATTTTGGAGATTAATCCTTTATCAGTTGCTTCATTGGCAAATATTTTCTCCCATTCTGAGGGCTGTCTTTTCATCTGTTTTATAGTTTCCTTTGCTGTGAAAAAGCTTTTAAGTTTCATTAGGTCCCCTTTGTTTATTTTTGTTTTTACTTCCATTGCTCTAAGAGGTGGGTCAAAAAGGATCTTGCTGTGATTTATGTCATGAGTGTTCTGCCTATGTTTTCCTCTAAGAGTTTTATAGTGTCTGGCCTTACATTTAGGTGTTTAATCCATTTTGAGTTTACTTTTGTGTATGGTGTTAGGGAGTGTTCTAATTTCATCCTTTTACATGTAGCTGTCCAGTTTTCCCAGCACCACTTACTGAAGAGGCTATCTTTTCTCCATTGTATACTCTTGCCTCCTTTATCAAAGATAAGGTGACCATATGTGCATGGGTTTATCTCTGGGCTTTCTATCCTGTTCCATTGATCTATATTTCTGTTTTTGTGCCAGTACCATACTGTCTGGATTACTGTAGCTTTATACTATAGTCTGAAGTCAGGGAGCCTGATTCCTCCGGCTGCCTTTTTCTGTCTCAAGATTACTTGGCTCTCCAGGGTCTTTTGTGTTTCCATACAAATTGTAAAATTTTTTGTTCTAGTTCTGTGAAAAATGCCTTTGGTAGTTTGATAGGGATTGCATTGAATCTGTAGATTGCTTTGGGTAGTATAGTCATTTTCACAATGTTGATTCTTCCAATCCAAGAACATGGTATATCTCTCCACCTGTTTGTATCATCTTTAATTTCTTTCATCAGTGTCTTACAGTTTTCTGCATACAGGTCTTTTGTCTCCTTAGGTAGGTATATTCCTAGGTATTTTATTCTTTTTGTTGCATTGGTAAATGATAGTGTTTCCTTAATTTCTCTTTCAGATTTTTCATCATTAGTGTATAGGAATGCAAGAGATTTCTGTGCATTAATTTTGTATCCTGCTACTTTACCAAATTCATTGATTAGCTCTAGTAGTTTTCTGGTAGCCTCTTTAGGATTCTCTATGTATAGTATCATGTCATCTGCAAACAGTGACAGTTTTACTTCTTCTTTTTTGATTTGGATTCCTTTTATTTCTTCTTCTCTGATTGCTGTGGCTAAAAGTTCCCAAACTATGTTGAATAATAGTGGGTGACAGTGGGCAACCTTGTCTTGTTCCTGATCTTAGAGGAAATGGTTTCAGTTTTCACCATTGAGAATGATGTTGGCTGTGGGTTTGTCATATATGGCCTTTATTATGTTGAGGTAGGTTCCCTCTATGCCTACTTTCTGGAGAATTTTTATCATAAATGGGTGTTGAATTTTGTCAAAAGCTTTCTCTGCATCTATTGAGATGATCATATGATTTTTATTCTTCAGTTTGTTAATATGGTGTATCACATTGATTGATCTGCATATATTGAAGAACCTTTGTATTCCTGGGATAAACCTCACTTGATCATGCTGTATGATCCTTTTAATGTGCTGTTGGATTCTGTTTGCTGGTATTTTGTTGAGGATCTTTGCATCTATGTTCATCAGTGATATTGGCCAGTAGTTTTCTTTCTTTGTGACATCTTTGTCTGGTTTTGGTAGCCTCGTAGAATGAATTTGGGAGTGTTCCTCCCTCTGCTATATTTTGGAAGAGTTTGAGAAGGATAGGTGTTAGCTCTTCTCTAAATGTTTGATAGAATTCACCTGTGAAGCCATCTGGTCCTGGGCTTTTTTTTGTTGGAAGATTTTTAATCACAGTTTCAATTTCAGTGCTTGTGATTGGTCTGTTTATATTTTCTATTTCTTCCTGGTTCAGTCTCAGAAGGTTGTGCTTTTCTAAGAATTTGTCCATTTCTTCCAGGTTGTCCATTTCATTGGCATATAGTTGCTTGTAGTAATCTCTCATGATCTTTTGTATTTCTGCAGTGTCAGTTGTTACTTCTCCTTTTTCATTTCTAATTCTATTGATTAGAGTCTTCTCCCTTTTTTTCTTGATGAGTCTGGCTAATGGTTTATCAATTTTGTTTATCTTCTCAAAGAACCAGCGTTAATTTTATTGATCTTTGCTATCATTTCCTTCATTTCTTTTTCATTTATTTCTGATCTGATCTTTATGATTTCTTTCCTTCTGCTAACTTCGGGGTTTTATTTGTTCTTCTTTCTCTAATTGCTTTAGGTGTAAGGTTAGGTTGTTTATTTGAGATTCTTGTTTCCTGAGGTAGGATTGTATTGCTATAAACTTCCCTCTTAGAACTGGTTTTGCTGCATCCCGTAGGTTTTGGGTCATCGTGTTTTATTGTCATTTGCTTCTAGGTATTTTTTTATTTCCTCTTAGATTTCTTCAGTGATCCCTTGGTTATTTAGCAGCGTACAGTTTAGCCTCCATATGTTTGTATTTTTTACAGTTTTTTCCTGTAATTGATATCTAGTCTCATAGTGTTGTGGTCAGAAAAGATACTTGATATGATTTCAATTTTCTTAAATTTACCAAGGCTTGATTTGTGACACAAGATATGATGTGTCTTGGAGAATGTTCCATGAGCACTTGAGAAGAAAATGTATTCTGTTTTTTTTGGATGGAATGTCCTATAAACATCAATTAAGTCCATATTGTTTAATGTATCATTTAAAGCTTGTGTTTCCTTATTTATTTTCATTTTGGATGATGTCCATTGGGGAAAGTGGGGTGTTCAAGTCGTGTTACTGTCGATTTCCCCTTTTATGGCTGTTAGCATTTCCCTTATGTATTGAGGTACTCCTATGTTGGGTGCATAAATATTTACAATTGTTATATCTTCTTCTTGAATTGATCCCTTGATATTCTGTAGTGTCCTTCTTTGTCTCTTGTAATAGTCTTTGTTTTAAAGTCTATTTTGTCTAATATGAGAATTGCTACTCCAGCTTTCTTTTGATTTCCATTTGCATGGAATATCTTTTTCCATCCCCTCACTTTCAGTCTGTATGTGTCCCTAGGTCTCAAGTGGATCTCTTGTAGACATATATACAGGTCTTCTTTTTGTATGCATTCAGCCAGTCTATGTCTTTTGGTTGGAGCATTTAATCCATTTACATTTAAGGTAATTATCAATATGTATGTTCCTATTACCATTTTCTTGATTGTTTTGGGTTTGTTTTTGTAGTTCTTTTCCTTCTCTTGTGTTTCCTGCCTATAAAAGTTTCTTTAGCATCTGTTGTAAAGCTGGTTTGGTGGTGCTGAATTCTCTTAGCTTTTGCTTGTATGTAAAGGTTTTAATTTCTCTGTCTAATCTGAATGAGGTCCTCGCTGGGTAATCTTGGTTTTAGGTTTTTCCCTTTCATCACTTTAAATATATCCTGCCACTCCCTTCTGGCTTTCAGAGTTTCTGCTGAAAGATCAGCTGTTAACCTTATGGGGATTCCCTTGTATGTTACTTGTTGCTTTTGCCTTGCTGCTTTTAATATTTTTTTAATTTAATTTTTGATAGTTTGATTAATATGTGTCTTGGCATGTTTCTCCTTGGATTTATCCTGTATGGGACTCCTGCACTTCCTGGACTTGGTTGACTATTTCCTTTCCCATATTAGGGAAGTTTTCAACCATAATCTCTTCAAATATTTTCTCAGTCCCTTTCTTTTTATCTTCTTCTTCTGGGACCCCTATAATTCAAATGTTGGTGCATTTGTTTTTGTCCCAGAGGTCTCTGAGAATGTCCTCAATTCTTTTCATCCTTTTTTCTTTATTCTGCTCTGTGGTAATTATTTCCACTCTTTTATCTTCCAGGTCACTTATCCATTTTTTCTGCCTCAGTTATTCTGCTATTGATTCCTTCTAGAGAATTTTTAATTTCATTTATTGTGTTGTTCATCATTGCTTATTTTCTCTTTAGTCCTTCTAGGTCCTTGTTAAACATTTCTTGTTTTTTCTCCATTCTATTTCCAAGATTTGGATCATCTTTACTATCATTACTCTGAATTCTTTTTCAGGTAGACTGCTTATTTCCTCTTCATTTGTTAGGTCTGGTGGGTTTTTATCTTGCTCCTTCATCTGCTGTGTGTTTTTCTGTCTTCTTATTTTGCTTAACTTACTGTGTTTGGAGTCTCCTTTTGGCAGGCTGCAGGTTTGTAGTTCCCATTGTTTTTGGTGTCTGCCCCCACTGGCTACGGTTGGTTCTGTGGGTTGTGTATGCTTCCTGGTGGAGGGAACTGGTGCCTGTGTTCTGGTGGATGAGGCTGGGTCTTGTCTTTCTGGTGGGCAGGGCCGTGTCCAGTGGTGTGTTTGGGGTGTCTGTGAACTTAGTATGATTTTAGGCAGCCTCTCTGCTAATGGGTGGGGTTGTGTTCCTGTCTTGCTAGTTGTTTGGCATGGGGTGTTCAGCACTGGAGGTGAGCAAGATTTTTTTTGAGCACTTAGTGTGCCAAGGAGTATTCTAAATACTAGGGATACCAAGTAATAAGGGGAAAAAAAAAAAGGGGAAATTTTTTCCCTCATGGAGTTTACATCCTAATGGAGAAAGATAATAAATCATTTCAGATATGAGTGTGTCTTATATAGGATAATAGGATAGAGAGTGATCTGGGTGGCAGAATCTTCCTTTGATGGACTAGTGGAATAGTCAGAGAAGCCTTCTTGGAGAAGATGACATTGAACTAAATCTTGAATGATGAGAAGGAAGTCATCTAAATAGACGTGACCAAGCAGACATGAGAATCTGAGAAGTAGAATTCTAAAAGTAACTCTGATCCAATAGTCTCCAAGCATTTTATTTATCATACGTCTCATAATTTTAAAAAGTCTGAGCACACACTCATGATAAATATATGTTTAGTTAATCATAAGTTAGAAGCTATTTATTGCTATAATAACAATGCATCACAAACCACCCCAAAATTCAGTGGCTCGAAATGTCAAGCATCTATTTGCCTTGTGAGTTTGCAACTCAGCAATTCAGACTGGTTTCAAGTACAAGGTTAGAAGAACCTTGGACTGGTGTTAGCTGCTCTCATCACAGTCTGATGGTCAGCTGGCTGACAGCTGGATGAAGAAGGAGACTAGGTCTTTCATCATCCAGCAGGCATGTATCCATGGCCGTGGCAAAGGGCAAGAGAGAGAGAGTGCAAGCCCAATCATGCAAGCACTGTTAAGCTTCTGTTCATGATACTTGCTCAACTCATTGGCCAGAGCGAGTCACAAGGCCAAACTCAGAGTCAAAGGGAAAAGCAGGTTAGCCCACTTACTGTAGGAAAGCACTGCAAAGTTATATGGCAAAGAGCTTGGATACAGGAAGATACAAAGAATTGGGTCCAGTAATACAATCATTCTACTGCATTAAGATATTACTTCTCAAATATATTATGTGTATCACAAAACATACACTCACACATTGAAAATGTAAAGAGGTAAAGAAAAACAGGATTGATATTTTCTTGCCCCATGCTAGTGCTGTAGCCCTTGTGGTATATTCACCCACATTAGGGACAGGTTCTCTAATACCTCCCTCCATGTGTTTTTAGTACTCTCAGACAACCCCAAAATCTGACTTGTTTTTAATAATCTCGCCTCTATCTATGCCAAGGATCCTGCAACCTTCCTCTGTAAATCAACTCGGGGTTTTAAGAGAAACACAGTAATTTTCATTATTGTGAGTTCTCCTACAGCTACAGAACAAATCCCTCACGGACACTCATGTCTGCAAATGCTCATGCATTAGGATATAAGATAGACCCATCCTACTCATCTGTCAAATGGAGGTTATTTGTAAGCACTAATGTAATAGGAAACATATGTAAAAACACTAGCCTGTACTCTATCCTCAGTAAATAGAAGCTACCATATCTGACTAGTTGATAGCCTTTATCACATGGAAGCAATAACCTTTGCTTCCAGATTCATTTTTGGGAAAAGAAAACAGAAGTGATTCCTTCTCTCCTGGGGAAAAGAGAGAGGCTGTAAGATGCACAAAAGTGTCAGCTGTTCTATCTTGGGAGAGTTTCTGAGTGTCCAAATAAACAGGCCCATGCCTGGAGCAGCTCCAGCCGTGTTAGGACTCTCCGGGTTGCCTGGGTGTGGGAAATGCTCGGCATAGCTCAACAAGAACAATTAGCTCTATGATGAAGCCGTAAGCTTTGGCCTCTGTTGTGGCTATGTTTTTAAGGAGAAAAGGACAATTGGGCTGTTCAAGAGACCATTTCCTTCTGAGCTTTCCAGAGCAAGTTAAAGCTGTAGAAACTAAATAGGAAACTATGTCATGAACTCATTCCTTCAAAAATTAATGAAAACTATCTCTAGCTGAAGCATCAGATAGTTGTAGCCCAGAGACCTTGTTTCTATCTTTGTTTTCCTCAAGTATGCTACCTTTTCCTTGCAAATAGGTGGCACTTAGAAGATCACTGAGATTTATTTTATTTTATTTTTATTGATTGCTTGCTTGCTTTGAGAAGACCCCTTTGGAAGGTGAATTGGGATAACAGAAAACAAAACATGAGATATTTTAAACAGAAGGAATTTGATACAGGGAGATAGATACATAGGCTGGAAGAGCAAAAAGGAGAAAGTGAGATAACCCAAAGATTGGTAACTGTAGGAAATAGTGTTGGCCCCAGAACTGGGGAGACAAATGGGAGAAGGTAGAGTTACTGGAACCTAGGTGTACAGAGAAGGAACCACTGTGTAGCTGTTGCCGGACCCCTAAGATGGCATCACGAGGCTGGTGCTGGGTGTGCTGCAAGATGCCTGAGCCATAGCTTTCTGCTGTGGTTGAAGGATGATGACAGAAACCAGAAGCAGGAAGAGAGACCCTAACTTCCTCATTCCATCTTCTAGTCTCCCAACCGTGTCTCTCATTGGCAGAGCCTAACCAGAAGACAGCAGGCAAGGAAATCTGAGAAATGTAGTTTGCATCCTCCCAGCCGCTGAATTACAGAAAAGAGCACAGAAGGGTATCGGGCTTAGGGCTGAGAGATAATGAGTAAATGTCTGGCACAGAAGGCATTAAAGTTCTCCTAGCTTCTTCAGAAATAGCACAGGAGCCATAAAAGGGGGCAAAGGCTCTTAGGCACTTTTATAACTTTTGATCTGGCAGACTCCTGATTTTGGGAGTCTTTTGTCTCCCCCTTTTGTCTCTCTAAACTCTTCCTGTTGGCCAATGTAACTTGAGTGGGACATGATAGAATTGTAGAGGGCAGGGAGAAGTAGCAAGTAAGCTGAGGATGTGGAGGGCATTGTCACTATTGTGTACCTTTCTAGGAATAGATCCCAAACTTGCCTTAGCTTCTGCACACCTCCCCCTTATTGTACAATTTATGTACATGTCAGAACTTTCATATACGGATGAGGCCGGTTGTTCTTTTCAAGGTGATTACCCATGACCTCATTCTAACAGTGCTTCCACTGATCAAAGCATTTTTTGAATTCCACTGAGGAATTATCTTCAGTGCCTGTGACATGTCCATTTATTAATACTTCTTTGTAGTGGGGCTAAATCTTTACTTTTCTGAAGGTGGATTCAATATTTTTAAATAGTCAAGACCCTTGAGTTGAAGACCGGCACCTAGAGTTAACCCTCAAGGGGGATAAGAACACTTGTTTCAAGGTCATGCCACTGAATCCTCTGTGCAGATTATAATCCCAGAGAGGAATTCCTAAAATATTTGTAGCAGCAGCAGCATGGGTAAGCTAAGTAGAGCCTTTGAAGCTAAATCCTTTAAAGGACAATATGCACTGAAGTATGTAATAATTTTAACCAGAAAATGTTAGTCGTTACCACCTCGAATTCTTTGGGAAAACTAAGAAGAGGTGTTAATTCTTTTGAAAAATCAGTTTTATTCCCTGAGATCATAATTCCCAGATGCAGGGATTACTGGGTGCTAAAATGTAATCTGTGCGCAGGTCATTATGAAGGAAACAAACATTCCTTGCTGAAGGAGAAATTCAAGTATAGTTATTCTAAAGTTTCAGAGAAAAACTGGATACTTGTTCTCCTTGTAACATTTAGTGGGTCAGGATTTGCTGATTAGTGGGTGAACTGCTAGGGAAAGGTTACATTCTGGCTTTCGGGGTCCAATGGCTAGGGAAAATGTGTAAATTTTCAAAGGAATGGTAAGTTTCTAGTTTACAGAGTGGCTGGGCCAGTCAGTTTTTTCAGGATATTAAGATGGATTGCAGAAATCTCAGTCACATTTCCAAACCCCACTCCTGCTAATGTGAGAACTCACTCTGGGAGGTCACTTTGGTCCTTCTGGGACCTTCCATCTTTCATGCTCATTCAGGGAGAAATGGTTTGGCCTGTGGAACATGGAGAAAACATTTCCAAAGGCCAAGGAATCCAGAGTTCCTCTGGGGCCAAGAAGCAAGAAGCAGATCACCGGTTGAGTCAAACAGACAGTGCATAAATTAGCTATACATTTTGAACAAATTCTTCAGAATCAGTCATACAGAGACTCATAGCAGAAGAGATCTTTTCTCTAAAAATAGAGATCCAAGACATACAAAAATATTTAGACCATATTATGCACATCAAATATTTAATCTTCCTTCAGCCAATTCTCTTTGCTTTTGACTTTTTGCTCAAAGTTCAGCCAAAAAAAGAAATTGGGGTTGGGAGAGAAGCAAAGCCAGTGTGGGGACTGAGCAGAAGTTTAAATTAGGTACTTTGTCTCAATTCCTTTCCTTCCTCTGTATCCTCCTATCTCCAACCCTCCCCCCAATCCTGGACCCTTGAGGGGCTGGTTTACACCAAAGCCTCTGCTTTGGCCTTTCATGGATGCTTCCTGTTCTGAAACTACCCCTTCCTGTCACTCGCTCTTATATCCAGACTCCCTTTAGGCCTCCTCCAGGGAAAGTCAACTGACTAAACATTCACACAGAGGTGCGAGTAACAGGGTTAGTGACAAATGAAAGCTGTTCACACACCCGGACAGAGATCTGACTCGGGTTCTTTTACTTTCAGCGTGGCCAGTGACAAGAAATACACACACACACACACACAGAGCAAGCTTTTTTTTTTTTTTTTTTTTTTTTAAGATTAGCCCACAATCTTATTTTATCACTGCCTCTCACGGCCCTGTGGTCGAGAAGGTGGGAAAAGCAGATTCTCTACCGGAGACAGAGTGTCCCCCCCAATCTCCCTCACACAGCATTCGCAGGAGCCAGGGAAGAGCTTCTTTCCACAGCCCGCTTGTCTAACAAGCACAAGAACTAACATTATCCCTCACACACCCTGTGTGGCTCCTTCAATTCCTGTAACAGTCCTATGAGGTGAGCACTATTATTCTCTCTACGTTTCAAAAGTAAAAACTGAGGCAGAGAGAATTTAGGCGACTTGCCCAAATCCCACAGCTGGGAAGCAGATTCAGACCCACGTGGCCTAGTGCCACACCTGCTTCCTTAACTTAGTCGACACCCTCCTGCCTCTGTTAGATGCTGCCTTGTGTTTTTCCACTGTGAGAAAGGCAGCCCAGCCCTCAACAGTTCTCTCCCCGGAGATGGAGTAGTGAGAGGTAGTGTGCCACCCACCCCAAGAGGAGAGGTGCAACCTTCCCCTTTTTAAGGGCTGGATGGAGCTCTGGTTCTTATCAGCTCCACCAGGTTTGCCCAACTGGCCCACTTCTCCATTTCATTCTAACTAATCAATCAGACTTACTCTAAGTTCAAATTAATCCTTACATCATCGAAACAAAAATGTTTACATTTCTAAGTTAAAGGCTGTCTTTGTACAGATCAACAGGGTGACTGTATATTTTATAAAAGCATATGTTGGAAGATTGTGCGACGACACAAATTGATGAAGCCAATGTTGCCCTCTGGGGTTGTGCGATGCACAATTTTTTCAGCTGTAATCAACAGCCCTGCCTAAAAGGCTTCTAGTGATTTTGCCAAGAGTCTGGGGACCAAAGGGAGTCTCAGGACACGAGGCATAAAAAACAGGTTCCGAGAGGTTTTTCTGGGTTTTCTCCGGCTACATCGACTGATAACTAGTCCCGTGGGTATCTGCATTTTAAAACAGAAGCTTGTTAACCTAAATAAATCTCTAATTAGTGGAATTTGAAGCAGTGTGACAAGTGTGATGGGAAGACTTTCATGCAGGGTGAACATATTTTTGGTCGGTGACGTCTTACAAAAATCCCTTCGCAAAATAATGAGTGTGTTTCTCCAGACATTTGCAATTAAAGCACCTTCCTATAAAATATCTCATTTGAACTGCATAACAACTCTGAGAACTATTACAATTGTCTCTATTTTAAGGATGAGAGAAGGACCACAGAGGAGGTTGCTTAATGCTTTTTGCGTGCCTGACAAAGTGTGTGTGAAGTGCTTTGTAATCATTTTCTTATTTAGTCTTCACAAGAATCCTGAGAGTTAGTTATTATCCTCCTGTTTTAGATGCAGGAACCAAGGCTTAGAGACTCTGAATGTTTTGCCCAAGGTCACTCAGCTGGCAAGGGTCAGAGTCAGGACTTGAACCAGGTCTGACTGGTTCTAAGCCCAAGCTCTTTCCCGTACGTGTATCATGTAGGCAAATCCAGGGACTCTGTCCTAAATTTGGCCCCAGCTGAAGGGAGGCAAAGATCTACATTTATTGAGCCTATTCTACACCAGGAACGTCACACATGTTATTCTTCTGTGCCCGTCCCAACAACCCTTTAAAGTAGATATAACTCCCCTGTATTGTAAGTAAGAAAATTGATAAGTGATAGGGTTTAAACCCAAGCCTTTCAGCTCCAAAGCTTATCTTCTTTCCATCCCCCAGGTCTTGCAGGCCACCTTTCCAGTACCTCCTAAAGCTGACTCCGTGTGAGGAGCTGTTATACAACCACGTGCACCTTCAGCGGGACGGAAGACACCTCTCCCTGCCTGGTTCTCTCTCTTTCTTCTCCTTGCTCTCGATGCTGACAATTCCACTCTACTTTCCTTCCCTCACAGGTGAGCATCTCCACGGTGGGCTATGGAGACATGTACCCAGAGACTCACCTGGGCCGGCTTTTTGCCTTCCTCTGCATTGCTTTCGGGATCATCCTCAACGGGATGCCCATTTCCATCCTCTACAACAAATTCTCCGATTACTACAGCAAGCTCAAGGCTTACGAGTACACCGCCATACGAAGGGAAAGGGGCAATGTGGAGTTCATGCAGAGAGCCAGAAAGAAGATAGCTGAGTGCTTGGCTGGAAACAACCCACAGCCCAACCCAAGGCAAAATAATTAAGATTTGTTAGGATGTGCGGCTGGTCGATGCCATGAATTTCAAGGCTTCCTCCCTCCTTCCTTTTTTTCATTATCAGGATTACCAGTGAAAGGACACGTGAAGCAGACGTACACAAAAGGCATTCAGTTCACAAAAATCTACCTCTAGAAATGTTCATTTTGGCCCAAACTCAGACTGCCTCATGTTACTCTGTAACTAACAGTGTTGTGTAAGATACTGACCTTCCCGCTGACATTGATATTGAAACCTCCTTGAGAGAAGCAACAGTGAAGATTTCTCTTGCAGCTTCTCATGGCTTTTCAATAGATATTTTCGGACTTGAGCCGACTTGAGAAGAATTTCCCTGATTGAAAGAAAAAAGCATTCTTAATTGTCTAGAGAGAGGGAGTGTTGCAGCAGAAACTATATGAGCTTTGGAGTTAGACCAACCTCAGTCCGAAGCTCAGATCTACCAGCTGTTCAATTTGGGGCAAGTTACTTTTAACTGTCTGAGCCTCAGTTTCTTCAACTTTAAATTATACTTTAAAAGCCTTCCTAGTAATATGAGCATGGGGATTGGAGATACTACTTGTGAATGCTCAATAAATGGTAGCTGCTAAAATTGTCTGAGTAGGTATTGTGTAGTAGATTCTTGACTGGTTGTTCTCATTCAAGGGAGGCTTTGTCCACCCCTCCCCCACTTGCCCCAGGACATTTGGCAATGCCTAGAGATGGTTTGTTTGTTTTGTTTTGTTTTGTTTTTTTTCTAGAGATGGTTTTGATTGTCACCACTGTGACAGAGGATGAGAGGGGCTACTGGCACTAGTAGGCAGAGGCCTGGGTTACTACTAAGCATGCTCAGGACAGCCCTATCACAAAGAATTATCTGACCCAGAATGTCAGTAGTGACAAAGTTGAGAAACCCTGGTCTAGCCATAATGTGGGCGCCCCCAGACTTGACTGTGACGCATGCCCGAGGGTGTTAGTCCCCCTCCCTAGACAGGAGTCCCTACATGTCCTCACCTCTCAGAGCCTCCTTTTTCTCTCCTTTCCATGAAAAAACAAAAGCAAACCAAAAACAAAAAAACAAAAAACACTGCCTTTTGGACAACCGTTCTGGGCTAAGCACTGAACGAAAGGAATTAAATGGACATGGCCCTCTGCTCTGGGCACCATCTGTGGGTCAGAAAACCAATTCCTACAGGTTCTTTCTCTCCCTACCCCCATCTCCTATTAATTCCTTCCTTCTTCCATACGACTTGGAAAGCGAAATCCTGGGATTTAAAGGCACTTCTGAACTGAACAAACAGAGGTTGCCCCTGTAACTAGGGGCTTGCCATGCCAACTGTCAATTTGTCTCAGGGCAAATTTGTCTCAGGGCATGATTGGATCTCCAACTGAATCGTAAAAATAAGAGTAATCATTTTGTGCATTCTTACACTGACAGGCACTATGGGCTGCACTTTAGAATATGTAACTCCATTTACTCCTTCATCTATCCCTAAATAAATTATCATATTCCTTTTTTATTTAGGAAGAAATAGGCTCAGAGGAGTTCAGTAATTAGGCCAAGTTCACACAACCAGTAAACGGTAGGACCGAGCTTTGAGCCCAGGTCTGTCTGATCCCTAAAGCTCTTGCTCGAAATCTAAACTTTTGGCTCTCAGACGGCATCAGGGTTTGCTAAACACAGAGTGCCTGGCCCCACCCCCAGACTGGCTGATTCAGGAGGTCCAGGTGGGGCCCAAGGATGTGCCTTTCTACTAAGTACCAGGTGATGCTGCTGCTGCGGGTCCATGGACCACATTTTGAGAACTATAGTCTAAATCACTTCACTGTGTCCCTCCCACCAGGAGCTCTGAATATGAAAGTAGGGTGCGCCTGGTGAGAACTAGATCTAGATCTCCTGATCTCCTAAGTCCTAAGCATCCTTAGCATCGTTATAAATGATCTGGTACCTAAAGGATGGACAGAAGCCCTACTGTTGGAAGGCAGCTAGATAAAATAGGATGCCCAGGTAAATCTGAATTTCAGATAAATCACAAATAATTTTTAGTAGAAGTATGTTCCAAATATTGCATGGTATATACTTCTACTAAAAAGTCATCTATTGTTTATCTGCAATTCAAATTTAAGTGGGTGTCCAGTAGCTTCATTTGCTAAATCCAGCAACACTATACTATTGTTTTTCAGAGACAAATGATACTCACATGGATGGAACTCACCCCCAAGTCCTAAACCCCACCCAAACATCAGGCCCCTCAGCCAAGGGGGACTTCTCTCCCCTCTTGCCAAATAAGAGAGGGAAGAATTTCAAATCAGGCTCCTTGGCAGAAACAATCATGAAAACAGAGTTACAGCATGCAGGAGATCTGGAGCACAGCTTACGGAACCACGTGACCTTCTCAGTGCAGCAGCCAACCCTTCCCTGGGAGGGGTTTGTTGATGAAATGCATCTTCTGGTGCTGTTGAGGACACAGGGAACAGGAAGGACCAGTGTCCATCACCCCTCCCTCTGCTCAAGACCCAGAGAAAATGACCCTGACCTCCTGAGCAAAATCGACTCCCTGAGAGACAGGGGTGGGAAGCAGTGGGGGGAAGGGCGGGGGAGGCCTTGGTGAGGAAGATGAACTTTTCCAGGTCCCTGGGAGGGGGTGTGGTCAATAGCAGTGGCCGTCTCCTTCCAGTCTTACTGGCCCATCTGCTCAGACAGCTGTGCTCTGCCTCCCGAGAGAGCCTGACAGAAAGGCGTTAAAACAAACAGAAGTAGCATTTCATGAGCCCAACTGTGCACCAGGCACAGAATCAACGTTATTTCACTTAATCCTTCAACAGCAAGAAGCAGGTTTCAAGGTGGTCACTTAAAGAGGCTTAGCCACACTGGCCTTGACAAGGTCTTTGGAACTGGGTTCGAAATCTGGCTCTGCCATTTACTATGAGGTTGAACCATATAAAATTGCTATTTCCTTAAAAAAAAAGGAAAACAGATGAATATTGGCAGTTTCATACAGTAAAACTGAATAGTTGTGTGGTCACTTAATTTCTCTGAGCCTCAGTTTCTGCGTTGTTAAAATGGAGATAGTAATAGTGTCTTCCTTGGGGTTGCGGTAGTAATTAAATGACAATGTATTTAAAAGCCTTAGCACACTATTTGGCACATATTAAGAACTAAATAAATGTGGCTGCCATTATCATCAGCGTTACTATTTTGCTGGATGTATAGAAAAATTGTACAAGCCCAGAGAGGGTCATGTACCATTGGGGAGAGGATTCTGTGGATGAAGACAGTTTCTGAATCCTTTTGCCAGCCCCCTAGCCATCAGGGCTGTGCACAAGAATCCAGACCAGTCTCTCCAATAAAACTGTCTGTGATGATGGAAACATTATGCACTAGTACAGTAACCACCAGCCATGTGTGGCTACTGAGCACTTGAAATGTGGCTAGTGTGACTCAGGACATAAATTTTTTATTTTATTTAGTTTAGTATAGTTAACTTGTATTATTATATTAGTTTCAGGTGTGCAACATAATTCAATATTTTTATAGATATACTTCATACAAAGTTATTATAAGATATTGATCATATTCCCTGTGCTGTACATTACATCCCTGTAACTTATTTATTTCATACCTCGTAGTTTGTACCTCTTAATCCCCTCCACCTATATTGCCCCTCCATTCACCCCTCTCCCCATTAGTAACCACTAGCTTGTTCTCTGTATCTGTGAGTCTGCTTCTATTTTATTATATTTGTTCATTTGTTTTATTTTTTAGATTCCACAAGTAAGTGGAAACATACAGTATTTTTCTTTCTCTGTCTGACTTATTTCATGAAGCATAATACCCTCCAGGTCCATGCATGTTCACAAGTGACAAAATTTCATTCCTTTTTTATGGCTGAGTAATATTCCACTATCGATATACGCATACATATATAATATATGTGTACGTATGTGTGTGTCTTTTCCCTATAAAAGTCTTTTCTCTAGCTCCTGTTGGTGGAAGGCTCCTTAACATTTCTGGTTTGGCCCTGCTCAATTCAAATCTATTTTTACTCAAATAACCCTTATACTTTTAGCGTGCTTCAGTATATCTTTTAACAGAATCTTTATTAAAATCTCTTTAAACACTTTGAGTCTGTTGTCTATTTTCCTTCTGGATCCTGACTAGTACACCTTGTCTGTCTTGAGAAAAATATATTGCTCCTATTCCCCAAATCACCACTGAAAAGACGAAGCATGTTTATCTGAGGATTCATATCTCCCTGACATATTACCCCAGACTGAGCAACAGAGCCCTTGGATCTAAAGACAGGAGGCATATCCAGCTCACAGATATTTGTAGGACAGTGATGATGGGCTCCCTTAACTGCCAATGACTCATCCTTCCTGTCAAAGGCCTCCAGCTCTGCTCTCCTTAGGAGCAATTTTCAATGACTCAGCCTGTTGAATTCCCTTCCCCAAACCCATCCCACACATACAAATGGAGTTTCATGACTACATGATGGAACAGTGTGCATAAAATAAGTTGGAATATATGCAGCTAGGAACAGGTGTTTTGGTGCCCTCTGAAGACATCAAGAAACCATCCTGGCCAATCTACTACCTTCACTCACACAAGTTTTATTAACCTTGTTTTGTAAGTGATATAACTGAAACCCAGGAAACTTAAGAAACACGCCCAGAGATGGCAAACATCTGTTTCTCACGCCACCACCCTCCTTCCTATGCCCGCAGCAGACAGTGTTAATCAATCACGTTACTCTTTCCCATCAGAAAACCTTCTCACTGCAGCTCTCCGGTAGCCAACACAAATCTGTCAGAGTTGACACTCAAGACCTGTTTGCCATCCTCACACGTGCTCAGACTTTAAAAATTAGAAAGTGGAGCTAGAAATCAGACTCACTAGTCTCCTAGTGCACTATCCTTTTTAAAGGATTTCCCTATAATCCAGAAAACCCGTGCAGGCTATGTTCATTCTATCCTTAATACCTATGATGCCATTGTAAGGAAACCTCCCTGAGCCTCAGTTCCCACATTATAATAATGAGATTAGTAAGACCTCTTTGGGAGGATTAGCTGATAAATGAAAGCAAAGTCCCTAGCACAGTCTATCATATGCTAGGTACTCAGCTCATGGTAGCTCTTATTATCCGTTCCTCATGAACAATTTCATTTACATCCACCATCCAGAGCATGCCCTTCTATGGTGGTCATTAGGGTCCATGTCATTGAGCTGTTAAATATTTTCATTCTTCTGAAATATATGCATCATAGCTCGCACTTCTCGACCACATTCAAGTTATGTGTGGCCAAGTGTCTGCCTTTGGCCAAGCAAATGTGAGCAAAAGAGACATGTATTACTTCTGGACAGAAGCATTTGACTGCTGCCTCTGTATTCCAGTCCTCCCTTTTTCTGTCTTGGTGATTATGGAAATAGATTTCAAGATGGAGTATGCATCAGTCCACAGCTCTGAGTGACAATGATAAGCAGAACCCTAGGGTGACCCCACCTGACATATAGTATAAGTGAGAAATACACCTGTGCTGGGTAAAGCCACTGAGATTTTGCAGTTGTTTCTTTCTGCAGCCGTAACCTAATCTGCTTAGATAAATACCGCTATCTATATCAAGTTTCCAGGGAAGCTGAAACTTCTCCACCTCACAAGAGAGGTGACTTGAAATTTCACGTCTTAAAGGTTCACATACCCCAAAGTCATTTTGTTACTCTCTTACACAGTGCTGGATAGTAATGCTATTTAAAATGTATTGGACTTCTCTGGTGCAGTGGTTAAGAATCCACCTGCTAATGCAGGGGTCCCGGGTTTGAACCCTGGTCCGGGAAGATCCCACACGCCACGGAGCAACTGAGCCCACGCGCCACAACTCCTGAGCATGTGCGCTAGAGCCCACGAGCCACAACTACTGAAGCCCGTGCACCTAGAACCCGTGCTCCCCAACAAGAGAAGCCACCGCAATGAGAAGCACACACACCACAACGAAGAGTAGGACCCCCTCTCTGCAACTAGAGAAAGCCGGCGCAGCAACGAAGACCCAACGCAGGCATAAATTAATTAATTAATTTAAAAAAAATGTATTAAATGCCCATTATGTACCAAACATTGTTCTGGGCACTTCATGTGAACAAATGTGCACACATAGCACAATTCTGGCATAGAGTAAATGTCCAAATTCATGTTCATCTTCATCACTGTCCTCATCACCATTATCATGTATCATCTCCAGTCCTTCCAATGACCCAGTGAGGTAGAGACAGCTATGATCTCCACTTGACAGAAGAGGAAACTAAAGCACAGAGCAGTTAAGTAACATGACGAAGGTTTCAGAGGTAGAAAATGACACAGCAAAGATTTGAACTCAAGTATGCCGGAAACAAGTCCTTGTTCTTTCCATGCTGCTACATACACTTCCTGATGAAGACCACAAGTTCTGTGCCATGCACTTTCCTGGTTACTCCACTTCCCACTGGTGGGGCAGGTGTCTCACCATCAGATATACACACCTGGTGCCACGACTTGAAACTGTTGGAGGCTAATTCATGGAAGAAGGAGAGAAACCAGCCTCCCTTAGATCAACTCGTCCATGGAAATGAAAACTTGGCATTCAGGAACAGGATTACATTTTTCTACCAGCTTCAAGATTCACTGTTAAGAGGGGTTGCTCCCTCCCCCCTCTTTCAGCTTTCTTCAACATCCCTAGGTTGTCATTTATTTCTATTTCATAAGTAGCACAGGGCCAGGGGCTAGTGGTAAGTTTGCCCTGCCCTGTCCATCTCCCTAGAGCTGCAGAGGTCAAACAGGGAGGGAGGGAGAGAAGCCAAGCATGGACAGACCCACCAACTACCCTCCACCCACCATGTCTTCCTCCAGGGCATTTATTTCATTAAAGTGCAGGATGCTCAAGGGAACCTCCAGAAGGGGGACAATTTCATTTTCCCCACACTTTGGAAATTAAAATTCTTTCCAAAAAAATAATTCACTTTGTTCTCTGAGAAAGCTAAAAAGAGGAGAAAAGGGGTCAAGGAGTAAGAGGTAAGAAAATGAGAGGCAGAGAGGAAGGGAGGGAAGAAAAATAAAAAGTTAAATAGAATAGGGGAAAAGAGGGAGATTAAGATAGTCAGGAAGGGAGGCGAAAGAAGACTGAAAACACTACTGTGTATAAAATAGATAGCTAATGAGAACCTACTGTATAGCATGGGGAACTCTACTCGGTGCTCTGTGGGGACCTAAAAGGGAAGGAAATCCAAAAAGGAGGGGATGTATGTATACGTATAACTGATTTATTTTGCTGTACAGCAAAAACTAACATAATATTGTAAAGCAACTATACTCCAATAAAAATAATAAGAATAAAATAAAATAAAAATAGGGCTTCCCTGGTGGCGCAGTGGTTGGGAGTCCGCCTGCCAGTGCAGGGGACGCGGGTTTGTGCCCCGGTCCGGGAAGATCCCACATGCCGCGGAGCGGCTAGGCCCGTGAGCCATGGCCACTGAGCCTGCGTGTCCGGAGCCTGTGCTCCGCAATGGGAGAGGCCACAACAGTGAGAGGCCCGCATACTGAAAAAAAATAAATAAAATAAAATAAAATAAAATAAAATAAAATAAAAATAACAAAGTGTATTAAACTTTTTTTAATTAAAAAAAAAGAAGAGTGAGAACAGAGTAAAGTAGCAGTGGGACTGGTTCTGTGCTTTCATGAGATCAGCAATCCAGTTGGACTTTCATCTTTTCTTAAAATTTTAGTTGGTACCATATTGCCAATTGCCCACATCTGGGTGTTTTATGGTGTTCCTTTTCCTATACTCCTACCCACATCCTGAGAAAAGCTACTAAGTCACTAGTCCCACAGTCCAATTCATAACCAGAGTTCATTCTGAAAGGACACAGAGTAGTGGGAGGAGGAACTTTGTAGTCCATCTGGACTAGGTTCAGAATGCAGCCCTAGCACATTTTTTTCATTCAACAAATATTTATGGATAACCATATATGTGCTGAGCACTGTTCTAGGCACTGGTTTACAGTGAACAAAATTCCACCCTCATAAAACTTCCACCTCATAAAACTTTCACCCTCATAAAACTTCCACCTCATAAAACTTCCACCTCAGAGAAATAAATAAAAATGAAAATATATGGTATCTTAGTGATAAGTACAATGGAGAAAAATAAACCATAAGAGGATAAGGAGTAGCAGTATTGGGGGGAGGGGCACTTTTAAATAATATGATCAGAGGAAGCCTCAGTGTGAGGGATGCTACTGAAGCAAAGCTTTAAAAGGAGGTGAGGATTTAACCCTGTAGGTGTCTAGTGAAGAGCAGCCCCCAAATGCAAATGCTCTGGGGCAAGAGTATATTTAGTGAGGGCATGAGAAGCAAGGAAAAGGTGGAAGGTTCCATGCAGTGTAGGTCCTGGTGGGAAAGAAGGATTTTTGAAGTTCAGACACTAGAATGAACTGGAAAATAGAAAGTGATGAACGAAAAGTGGGACAGTTGAAACTGCCTTTAGGGAAAGGCTGCAGTTCCCTTAATGACACGTTCTGGAATAAGACCAGGGAAGTGAGTGTCTCAAATAGGATAGGAGATACAACCATTAAAGAAAATGATATGAAGGACCCGAGAGACAGAGTATTGGAAGTTTCATCTATGGAGATACTAGAGTCACCAAAAATTGGAGAAGAGAGGTTTTAGAGAGGGAGCCAGCTTCCCCTCTTCAAGGGACTAGAAGAGGGCCTGGAGATCAGTAGATGATTGTGCTAAGAAGGAAAAGGGGGTCTGATGACTTGCAATTCAAATTTGCTTTGAAGCAGTTAGGGAGGAGGAAGGCAGAATGATCTGGAAGCAGCAAGAAGGAGCAAAGGAGCAAGGAGGACAGGCCCAGTCGGTAAGGGCTGTTGGATAGAAAATCACCACCACTTGAGAGGAGTGCAGGAGAACAGGATCCTCAGGGGAGAGTCAGGTAGCAGTGAGGTTCATTGTCATCTCACTAGTATTTAGTGTGCAGATGGACCAAGGATGGTAAATGCCCTGCAAAACACAGAATAGTCCCACAAGATGAAGATCTGTCTCATCCAATGGTGCCCCCATTGCAAAACACATAATACAGTTAGGGAGAGAGAGCATTCAATATTCAAAGGAAAGGCTAAGGGTACAGGGGGAATTGTTGATGATTGACACTAGTTCCAGGGACCAGAGTGGAAGTGCTGTAGAATTCGGAAAGGAGAAGAGATGGTGTCAGAAAAGGGGGTGTCAGAGTACCGCCTCTTTGTCCTGGAAGCTTGCTTGTGGCCTGTTTCTCCAGACCTTCAGACTTGGGTCTCGGACTAGAACTACGCCACCAGCTTTCCTGGGCCTCCAGCTTGCAGAGGTACTTCTCAGCCTCCAAAATCGACCGTGTGGCTGACGGGGTCTTTGTGCTCCAGCCAGGTGTCTGGCCTGTGCCTCTGAGGTGGGGGAGCTGAGTTCAGGACATTGGTCCACCAGAGACCTCCTGGCTCCATGTAATACCAAACAGCGAAAACTCTCCCAGAGATCTCCATCTCAATGCTAAGACCCAGCTCCACTCAATGACTAGCAAGCTACAGTGCTGGACACCCTATGCCAAACAACTAGCAAGACAGGAACACAACCCCACCTATTAGCAGAGAGGCTGCCTAAAATCATAATAAGGTCACAGACACCCCAAAACACACCACCGAATGCGGTGCTGCTCACCAGAAAGAAAAGATCCAGCCTCATCCACCAGAACACAGGTACCAGTCCCCTCCATTGGGAAGCCTACACAACCCACTGAACCAACCTTAGCCACTGGGGGCAGATACCAAAAACAACGGGAGCTACGAACCTGCAGCCTGCGAAAAGGACACCCACAAACACAGTAAGTTAAGCAAAATGAGAAGACAGAGAAACACACAGCAGATGAAGGAGCAAGGTAAAAACCCACCAGACCAAACAAATGAAGAGGAAATAGGCAATCTACCTGAAAAAGAATTCAGAGTAATAATAGTAAAGATGATCCAAAATCTTGGAAATATAATGGAGAAAATAAAAGAAACGTTTAACAAGGAACTAAAGGAACTAAAGAGCAAACAAAGAGTGATGAATAACATAATAAATGAAATTAAAAATTCTCTAGAAGGAATCAAGAGTAGAATAACTGAGACAGAAGAATGGATAAATAGCCTGGAAGTTAAAATAATGGAAATAACTACCACAGAGCAGAACAAAGAAAAAAGAATGAAAAGAATTCAGGACAGTCTCAGAGACCTCTGGGACAACACTGAAGGCACCAACATTTGAACTATAGGGGTCACAGAAGAAGAAGAGAAAAAGAGAGGGACTAAGAAAATGTTTGAAGAGATTATGTTCGAAAACTTCCCTAATACGGGAAAAGAAAAAATCAAGTCCAGGAAGTGCAGAATTCCATACAGGATAAATCCAAGGAGAAACACGTCAAGACCCATATTAATCAAACTACCAAAAATTAAATACAAAGAACAAATATTAAAAGCAGCAAGGGAAAAGCAACAAATAACCTTATAGGGATTCCCTTGTATGTTAACAGCTGATCTTTCAGCAGAAACTCTGCAAGCCAGAAAGGAGTGGCAGGACATATTTAAAGTGATGAAAGGAAAAAAAACTACAACCAAGATTACTCTACCCAGCAAGGACCTCATTCAGATTCGACAGAGAAATTAAAACCTTTACAGACAAGCAAAAGCTAAGAGAATTCAGCACCACCAAACCAGCTTTACAACAAATGCTAAGGGAACTTTTCTGGGCGGGAAACACAAGAGAAGGAAAAGACCAACAATAACAAACCCCAAACAATTAAGAAAATGGTAATAAGAACATACATAACGATAACTACCTTAAATATAAATGGATTAAATGCTCCAACCATAAGACATAGACTGGCTGAATGGATACAAAAACAAGACCCGTATATATGCTGTCTACAAGAGACCCACTTGAGACCTAGGGACACATACAGACTGAAAGTGAGGGGATGGAAAAAGATATTCCATGCAAATGGAAATCAAAAGAAAGCTGGGGTAGCAATTCTCATATTAAACAAAATAGACTTTAAAATAAAGACTATTACAAGAGACACAGAAGGACACTACAGAATGATCAAGGGATCAATCCAAGAAGAAGATATAACAATTGTAAATATTTATGCAACCAACATAGGAGCCCCTCAATACATAAGGGAAATGCTAACAGCCATAAAAGGGGAAAACGACAGTAACATGACTTTAACACCCCACTTTCCCCAATGGACAGATCATCCAAAATGAAAATAAATAAGGAAACACAAGCTTTAAATGATACATTAAACAAGATGGACTTAATTGATAGTTATATGACATTCCATCCAAAAACAACAGAATACACTTTCTTCTCAAGTGCTCATGGAACATTCTCCAAGATACATCATATCTTGGGTCACAAATCAAGCCTTGGTAAATTTAAGAAAATTGAAATCCTATCAAGTATCTTTTCTGACCACAACACTATGAGACTAGATATCAATTACAGGAAAAAAAACTGTAAAAAATACAAACATATGGAGGCTAAACAGTACACTACTAAATAACCAAGGGATCACTGAAGAAATCAAAGAGGAAATCAAAAAATACCCAGAAGCAAATGACAATGAAAACACGATGACCCAAAACCTATAGGATGCAGCAAAACCAGTCCTAAGAAGTAAGTTTATAGCAATACAATCCTACCTTAAGAAACAAGAAACATCTCAAATAAACAACCTAACCTTACACCTAAGGCAATTAGAGAAAGAAGAATAAAAAAAACCCCAAAGTTAGCAGATGGAAAGTAATCATAAAGATCAGAAATAAATGAAAAAGAAATGAAGGAAATGATAGCAAAGGTCAATAAAACTAAAAGCTGGTTCTTTGAGAAGATAAACAAAATTGATAAAACATTAGCCAGATTCATCAAGAAAAAAAGGGAGAAGACTCAAATCAATAGAATTAGAAATGAAAAAGGAGAAGTAACAACTGACACTGCAGAAATACAAAGGATCATGAGAGATTATTACAAGCAACTCTATGCCAATAAAATGGACAACCTGGAAGAAATGGACAAATTCTTAGAAAAGCACAACCTTCCGAGACTGAACCATGAAGAATTAGAAAATATAAACAGACAATCACAAGCACTGAAATTGAGACTGTGATTAAAACTCTTCCAACAAACAAAAGCCCAGGACCAGATGGCTTCACAGGCGAATTCTATCAAACATTTAGAGAAGAGCTAACACCTATCCTTTCAAACTCTTCCAAGATACAGCAGAGGGAGGAACACTCCCAAACTCATTCTACGAGGCCACCATCACCCTGATACCAAAACCAGACAAGGATGTCACAAAGAAAGAAAACTACAGGCCAATATCACTGATGAACATAGATGCAAAAATCCTCAACAAAATACTAGCAAACAGAATCCAACAGCACATTAAAAGGATCATACACCACGATCAAGTGGGGTTTATCCCAGAAATGTAAGGATTCTTCAATATATGCAAATCAATCAATGTGATAAAACATATTAACAAATGGAAGGAGAAATATGATATGATCATCTCAATAGATGCAGAAAAAGCTTTTGACAAAATTCAACACCCATTTATGATAAAATCCCTCCAGAAAGTAGGCATAGAAGGAACTTACCTCAACATAATAAAGGCCATATATGACAATCCCACAGTCAACATCATTCCCAATGGTCAAAAACTGAAACCATTTCCTCTGTGATCAGGGATAAGACAAGGTTGTCCACTCTCACCACTATTATTGAACATAGTTTTGGAAGTTTTAGTCACAGCAATCAGAGAAGAAGAAGAAATAAAAGGAATCCAAATCAGAAAAGAAGTAAAGCTGTCACTGTTGGCAGATGACATGATGCTATACACAGAGAATCCTAAAGATGCCAACAGAAAACTACTAGAGCTAATCAATGAATTTGGTAAAGTAGCAGGATACAAAATTAATGCACAGAAATCTCTGGCATTCCTATACACTAATGATGAAAAATCTGAAAGAGAAATTAAGGAAACACTCCCATTTACCATTGCAACACAAAGAATAAAATATCTAGGAATAAACCAAACTAAGGAGACAAAAGACCTGTATGCAGAAAACTGTAAGACACTGATGAAAGAAATTAAAGATGATACAAACAGATGGAGAGATATACCATGTTCTTGGATTGGAAGAATCAACATTGTGAAAATGACTATACTACCCAAAGCAATCTACAGATACAATGCAATCCCTATCAAACTACCACTGGCATTTTTCACAGAACTAGAACAAAAAATTTCACAGTTTGTATGGAAACACAATAGACCCCGAATAACCAAAGTGATCTTGAGAAAAAAAAAAAAACGGAGCTGGAGGAATCAGGCTCCGTGACTTCAGACTACACTACAAAGCTACTGTAATCAAGATAGTATGGTACTGGCACAAAAACAGAAATACAGATCAATGGAGCAGGATAGAAAGCCCAGAAATAAACCCACACACATATGGTCACCTTATCTTTGATAAAGGAGGCAAGAATATACAATGGAGAAAGACAGCCTTTTCAATAAGTGGTGCTGGGAAAACTGAACAGCTACATGTAAAAGAATGAAATTAGAACACTCCCTAACAGCATACACAAAAGTAAACTCAAAATGGATTAAAGGCCTAAATGTAAGGCCAGACACTATAAAACTCTTAGAGGAAAACATAGGTGGAACACTCTATGACATAAATCACAGCAAGATCTTTTTTGACCCACCTCCTAGAGAAATGGAAATAAAAACAAAAATAAACAAAGAGGACCTAATGAAATTTAATAGCTTTTGCACAGCAAAGGAGACCATAAACAAGACGAAAAGACAGCCTTCAGAATGGGAGAAAATATTTGAAAATGAAGCAATTGACAAAGGATTAATCTCCAAAATTTACAAGCAGCTCACGCAGCTCAATATCAAAAAAAACAAACAACCCAATCCAAAAACGGGCAGAAGATCTGAATAGTCATTTCTCCAAAGAAGATATACAGATTGCCAACAAACACATGAAAGAATGCCCAACATCACTAATCATTAGAGAAATGCAAATCAAAACTACAATGAGGTGTTACCTCACACTGGTCAGAATGGCCATCATCAAAAAATCTACAAACAATAAATGCTGGAGAGGGTGTGGAGAAAAGGGAACCCTCTTGCACTGTTGGTGGGAATGTAAATTGATACAGCCACTATGGAGAACAGTATGGAGGTTCCTTAAAAAATAAAAATAGAACTACCATACAACCCAGCAATCCTACTGCTGGGCATATACCCTGAGAAAACCATAATTCAAAAAGAGTCATGTACCACAGTGTTCATTGAAGTTCTATTTACAATAGCCAGGACATGGAAGCAACCTAAGTGTCCATCAACAGATGAATGGATAAAGATAATGTGGCACATATGTACAATGGAATATTACCCAGCTATAAAAAGAAATGAAATTGAGTTATTTGTAGTGAGGTGGATGGACCTAGAGACTGTCATACAGAGTGAAGTAAGTCAGAGAGAGAAAAACAAATACTGTATGCTAACACATATATATGGAATCTAAAAAAAAAAAATTGTTCTGAAGAACTTAGGGGCAGGACAGGTATAAAGACGCAGACGTAGAGAATGGACTTGAGGACATGGGGAGGGGGGAAGTGTAAGCTGGGACTAAGAGAGAGAGTGGAATGGACTTACATACACTACCAAGTGTAAAATAGGTAGCTAGTGGGAAGTAGCTGCAAAGCAAGGGGAGATCAGCTCGGTGCTTTGTGACCACCTAGAGGGGTGGGATAGGGAGGGTAGGAGGGAGATACAAGAGGGAGGGGATATGGGGATATATGTATATGTCTAGCTGATTCACTTTGTTGTAAAGCAGAGAATAACATACCATTGTGAAGCAGTTATACTCCAATAAAAAGTTAAAAAAAAAAAGGGGCGGTGTCAGAATGAAAGTCTGGGGCTGAGTAATGCCACAGGAATCCTAGGCATCTTATGGTGACATGGATGAAAGGGAAGGTGGTCCTGCTGGCCTCAGGGCAGCAGTGGTGATGAACTTGTAAGTGTGGAAGGTGGGAGGGACGTGCCGTCCTGGATCCACCTTGCACTCCTACTGATGCAAGCGTGGAGTCTCCATAAGGGGTGATCTAATCTGGAGCACCTAGAGCTTGGGATTCCCTCTTGGCCCTGAAGGCTGGAGGAAGGAAGGCCCAACAAGGGCATTCTGAATGCTTCTTGATTCCTGACAGGCTAAGCTCTGTGTCCTCATGCAAGTTCCTTAACCTTGCTGAGCCAGTTTTATCATCCACATATGGCCCCCAAATACCCATCTCACAGGCTAACTGCAAGGCTTAAAATTAGGCAATGGCAGGAAGCATCTAGTCCAGCATGTGATCGGTGCTCACTGCTATCAGGCCCACAGCCTGTGGCTCAGGCTGCACATACCTGACTTCCAATCCTCACTCTGCTGCTCTTTAATTGTCTAGACTTAGGGCCAATCATCCGGGTAAATCTCACTGAGGGTTAGGTTTTTTCCCAGTGAAATGGGAACAATTCCTATGGCCTAGAATTATTGTGACTCATGAATAATATAAACCCTGGAAATGGACATGGCAATTAGCAGATGCTGAATAAATGGCAGAGGTGGTGGTGGTCGTAGAGCTAATGGTACTAGTAGAACTAGTAATACTAGTAGTAAGACAATAGGTAAAGGGCTGGCTGGCCCAGATTTAACCAGTCCCAGCAGTCCTGAGAATGCTGTCCAGCTCCCAGCTTTGTCAGGACCGTGCTGGGAGAGTTGGGTCACCTCCCCAACTCTCTGCCTTTGTTTCTGCATCTGTCAAATGGGGATAGTCCCATTCACTTTAGAAAAAAACCCTTGGGGCTAGAAGGGTCCTTAGCAAACATCCGGTCCAACCCTTTCTTCTCTGTACCCCATTTGACAGAGGCAAAAATTGAGGTCGAGAATGAAAAGCAGCCTACCTAATTCATGCAATGAATACTCTTTCCAAATCCACAGAAGCTTGGTTTATTTTTATTTACTAGTATGGATTAGGAGGATTGGGAGCAGCAAGGAGCAAGCAACCTAGAAAGGTGACATTCTCTGCCCTTGAGAGGCTTCTAATTTATTGGGAAAATGAGATAAAACCATGGGAAAAAAAGTTTTTTAAAAATGAGATTACAGGGGTTTCCCTGGTGGCACAGTGGTTGAGAATCCGCCTGCCGATGCAGGGGACACGGGTTCGTGCCCCAGTCCGGGAGGATCCCACATGCCGCGGAGCGTCTGGGCCCGTGAACCATGCCACTGAGCCTGCGTGCCCAGAGCCTGTGCTCCGCAACAGGAGAGGCCACAACAGTGAGAGGCCTGCGTACCGAAAAAAAAAAAAAAAAAAAAAAAAAGAGATAACATATGAGAAATTCTCTGGAAAATTAAAAATATTTGTGTCGACACATTGTGCAAACAGGCCTGTAAGACGGCTCCCTGTGACCTCACATCTCGGTATCCACAGCCTTGCCTAGGCCCCTCCCACACCGTCCCAGAGCTGATCTGTAGAACAGGCAGAAGTGATGGTATGTCACCCCTAAGATTAAGTAACAGAAGACTGCTCCTTCTGTCTTGGGCTGTCTCTCAAATCACTTGCTCTAGAAGAAGCCGCTGCCGTGCTCTGAATACAATCAGGAAGCCGGTGGAGAGGCCTGTGCGGTGAAGTATCCAGCCACTAGCCAGACAGGAAGTGAGTCCTACTAACAAGCCCTCCCTGGGAGTGAGCTTGGAAACACACCCACCAGCCCCAGACGATTGCAGGACTGGGTGGCAGTTTGATGGCCACCTCATGAGAGAGCCTACACCAGAAGCACCCGGTTAAATCTTGCCTGCATTCCTGCCCCATAGAAACTAGGAGATAATACATATATGTTTTTTCAAGCTGCTAAATTTGGGGTAACTTGTAATGGAGCCACAGATTGCCAATACATAAACACGGACCATCATCATTCTTCATAGAGTACTTACTGTAGGCCAGCCCTGTGCTCCCCAAAAGAAGAATAGGTAGCAAAGACACAAGACAGAAACTCCAGCTAGGAATTATGACTGCACTGGGCTGAGGCTTCCCTTGGGAGCAGAGGGTGGTACACACTGATGGGGAGGATGTATTGGGCTGGCCAAAAAGTTCATTCGGGTTTTTGCATGTTACCAAAAACCCGAATGAACTTTTTGGCCAACCCAATAGAACCCTCAAGAGAGCTTATCAAGTCCAAGTTATGGTTTCTTCCCAAAAGTAAGATCACAAGGCTCATGTGCGTGCCTGCATGGATGTATGTGAGAGAGGGATGTATATATGAATGTCAGGATGGGGCAGGGCTCGTAGAGATGGCCATCTTCCACAGGGGCCTTAGAAGGAGGCAAGTTCTCAAAGGTTCCTTGACAACAGGAGGGGATACCACACCTCCTCTGGAGTAAGACCTTTAGCTGCTCCCATGAGAAAGTCTGGCTGCCTCTGTGAACTAGGTTTCAGTCCTACCTATATCATGTATGGTGTGACATCAGTCTAGTGACTTCCCATCCACAGAATGGAAATAAAATCTATTTTACTCTCTCAAAAGGATGCAGTAAAGGTCAGATGAGAAAATACTTTGCAAACTATAAAACACTGAGTAACATAAGGAAAATAAAGTGAGATCTTCATATAAAGTCCCTAGAACAGACCCTGGCTTACAGTATAAGGTTCACCAACGGTATTTTTTCCTATTGATAAGCTCACCTCCGGTAAAAGAACAAGCAAGAAAAGTGATGGCATCAGGTGTTTTCTGACTTCTGGCCTGTGCCCAGTTGTCACTGTCCTCCCAGGAACCCCCATCAATGCCCTGAAACATCCCCACCCACCCAATCCTTCCCCCCCCAGCAGGACTCACCCGGTGGGAACTGGCAGCCTCTAGGCAACACTGCTGAGAATAAGCAGGATTCCACCACAAAGCAGGGGCAACAGGTCTGGAGGGTTTGACAACTTCCCCTCACGAGGATCTGAGGAGGCTGAGACCGCCGGAAGGCATGGGATGGAGTGATAAGGAACAGGAAGACTTACTGAAAGGGCAGGAAAAGAAACCCAGAGCTTCCTTTAATCCCTCTGCCTAGGGCTTGGGTACTGATTTTAATCTCCAACTCTAGGATTAATGGGGCAACAAACATCTGCAGACAGGTGTACTTCTCTTGAAGAACTGCAGTTGAGGTCTGTAACAGGTTGAATTGCGTCCCCCCAAAAGATGCTGAAGTCCTTACCCCTAGGGTCACTGAATGTAAAACAGGGTCTTTGGAGGTGATCAAGTTGAGGTCATTAGGGTGGGCACTAATCCAATATGACTGTGTCCATATAAAAAGGGGAAATTTGAACACAGAGCAGATGCACGCAAGGAAAATGCCATGAGCTGGCAAGATCGGGGTGATGCTTCTACAAGCCAAGGCCAACAATTGTCAACAAACCACCAGAAGCAAGCTAAAGGAGAGGCATGGAACAGAACCTTCCCTCATAGCCATCAGAAGAAACCAACCCTGCTGAGACCCTCATCTCGGACTTGCAGCCTCCAGAACTGGGAGACAACAAATTTCTGTTAAGCCATGCAGTTTGTGGTATTCTGCTAGAGTAGCCCTAGGAAACTAATACAAAGTCATTTGGTGCCATCAGCACAAAACCATGGGGTCAGACAGACCTCATATGAACCTCTGCACTTACCAGCAGCATAACCTTGGGTCACTGACTTGCCTTACTGGGCCTTGGTTCTTTAACTGTAAAATGGGAAATTCCATACACTTTATGGACAGTGGCTGAGAATTAAGCAAGTAACAAATGAAAAGCATTACAATGCCTGGTTCCTGGTAGCCACTCCACAATGGCAGTGGGGTTTTCATTAGCAGAGATGACAGCTCAACTCAAATTCCTTCACCTTTCTAAACCACTGTGCTCTCACAAGGGAAACAAAAGGACCAGCCTCCTGCCGGTCTGTGAAGATGCTGAACGCTGTGAAGGCAGAGGCCCCCAGACCCAAGTGTAGTAGATCTCTTTGGCTACATAACAAATTGCCACAAACTCAGGAGCTTGAAGCAATATTATCTCACAGTTTTGTAGATCGAAAGCCCAGAAGGACTTGGCTGGGTTCTCTGCTTAGGGTCTCACAAAGCCAAAATTAAGATGCTGGCCAGGATGGGCTCTTACTTGGAGGTTCTGTGGATCAATTGCTTCTGAGCTCATTCTGATTTTGGCCAAATTCAGTTCCTTGCCTTTGTAGGACTAAGGTTCCTGGCTTTGTCCTGGCTGTTAGTTAGGTTTCACTCTCAGCTCCTCAAACCCTGTTATCTGTTTTTATTGACAGCACCTCTGATATGAAATGTAGAAATTGGCTTTCTACACCAAGTAATTCTCCAGTTCTCTGGGTACCCCAACTGGTTGACCTACAATCTCATTCAATTGCTGTCCTACCCAGAGTTAGCACAGACTCTGCAGGCTAAGGGCTCAGCCCCACAAGATACCTCCACCTCAGACTCCAGGCACAAGCCCAGGCAGTCTGTACTTCTGAACAACTGTCTATAAAGTTGGGGGGTTCCCATAACTCCCACCTCAGGTTTGATAATCTGCTAGAACAGCTCACAGAACTCAGGGAAACACTACTTATGTTTACTGGTTTATTAATGAAGGATATAAAAATGATAAAAAACATACAGCCAGAAGAGGTATATAGGGTAAACTCCAGAAGAGCCCTGAGCACACGAGCTTCTGGAGGGTGAGCCAGCCTCCCAGCATGTGGATGTGCTCGCCAACCTAGAAGCTCTCCAAACCCCATCCTTCTGGGTTTTTAATGGAGGTTTCATTACAGAGGTGTAGTTGATTAAATCACTGACCATTAGCGACCAATCCTCTAATCACAGAGGAACCAACCAGCATCCTGATGCTATCTAAGGGCCCACCAAGAGTCACCTCCTTAGCATAACCTCTGGTGTGGTTGAAAGGAGCTTATTATGATTAACAAAATACATTCTTCTCACCCCTTAATGGTTTTAAGAGCTCTTTGCTAGGAATCAGGGATGAAAACAAAATATATACTTCTTATTATATCACACAATATTAAAAGATCCTTCTACAAGGCCCCCTCCATCTCAGCAACAGGGAACTGCCATCATGTAAAAACTGCCTCATACTTAAATTTTCCTGATGTCTTCTCCTGCCACTAGCTGGAGAAACTGCTCTGCTTTTCAAGGGCTCCTGGGATGACATTAAGCCCACTTGGGTCACGACTCTTGTGTCATGTCACAGAAGTGACACCAAGGAGCAAAGTTCATAGGCACCAGCTTAAAAAATTCTGCCTACCACACCAACTATTCTTGGCTCTACCACTGAGTGGATGATGAACTTTGGACAAGTCCCTTGTCCCTTCTGGACCACAAATTCCCTTTAACTCTAATACCTTATAACTCTCCCCTTGATCAAACCACACTTTCTTAACTTTATAGAATGTGTCCTGATTAAGGGTAACAAAGAAACCTTTGTTCTCAGAGAAGTTTTACAATCTAAAGGCAACATTGTTCTTCCTTTAATACCAATTACAATCAACTGGGATCTTTAAAAATACTGATGCTGGGCTCCCATCCTCAGAAATTATGATTCACAGGAACTCTTGGAAAAGACAGACAAGGGGAACATGCCCTTCCCTGTGGTGGGAGCTTAAATGGAGAGGGATGGGAGTCTTCTGTTTGCACTTAAAGTCTTTCAGGGATGGAATAGATAGGGCTGAAGGCATTGGCAGCTGGACCCAAGTGTGCATCTTAGTGCAAGACAGCCCTACAAGTCACATAATGTCAATTTTGTATGTTTGCTTCTAGTGATGTCCCTAGGTGTGAGCTGAGGATATAGGTTAGTAAACATATTTCTACAGGGACTGAAACACTGTGCTCCAGACACAGAACACTCTGGGGGAAGCCCGTCTAGCACCAAAGCTCAAGTCTAGGTTATCTGTCTTTGAGAAGAATGAATGGAATGCTTTTCTTCTTCTTCTAAGAATCCCTATGTAGGTATGTATGTGTGTAAATATATATATACATATATTTAGAGAGAGAGAGATTATGTAAAATTTCTCTTATTTGCTAACTACTGGATAGTAGACAGTTGATGTTTATATTCTCTACCAAGTTCTTGGTATACAGAATTTTGCCTTGCAGATTTTAAATCCACACAATTTAAACATGTTAGAAAAAATTGTGAAAATTTTTGTAATGGGCAAAAAGACTATTGTCTTTTCAAAAGAATGTTAAGTATTTAGAGGAACTTTCTAGGGTTATCTGATTCTGAAGAGGTCTGTGCCTTCCACTGTCTTTGACTATTTTACATTCTGTAGAGATAGAACTTCTGGAGGTCTAATAAAACGCAAATGATTCTCATTAACAGAAATGCCAAATCTTATTGGAGGAAGATGCAGTGGAGTAACACCCTTTGGATATTGAAGAGTTTTATATCTTTCAGTAAATTTTTGTGACATTTCATTATGAAGGAAAAAAATTAAGGCCCCTTTTTCTTTGGAGGAAAAAAACCACATTTATTTATTTTCCCTCAGAGAAAGCAAAGGGGGTTATAGAGCCAGGTAATAAGGGAGTCCCAGTCATTGAGGAGGGCGGAGGTAAGTCTTATCTCAGAATGTGTGACAACAGGGGTCCCTTTACAGTAGCCTTTTCCAGGAACACAGGGCTTAGATAAAGTTCAACACTGTCAACACGATACAGTACAATTCAGCAATAAGAGAACCATCCATCTCTTATATTAAAACTACAGTGAATCCAAACTTTTGACCTACCATAGCTGGAACACTATCCATCATGATAGAAAATAATCTTTATTTGGCGAAAGGTCTTCTTTGACACATGGGAAAGATTTTAAAATATCTACAGCATAAACTTTTTTTTTTAACATTTTTATTGGAGTATAATTGCTTTACAATGGTGTGTTAGTTTCTGCTGTATAACAAAGTGAATCAGCTATACGTATACATATATCCCCATATCCCCTCCCTCTGGCATCTCCCTCCTACCCTCCCTATCCCACCCCTCTAGGTGGTCACAAAGAAACGAGCTGATCTCCCTGTGCTATGCTGCTGCTTCCCACTAGCTATCTATTTTACATTTGGTAGTGTATATATGTCCACGTCACTCTCTCACTTCGTCCCAGCTCACCCTTCCCCTTCCCCGTGTCCTCAAGTCCATTCTCTATGTTTGTGTCTTTATTCCTGTCCTGCCCCCCCAGGTTCTTCAGAACCATTTTTCTTTTTTCTTTTTTTTTTTTTAGATTCCATATATATGTGTTAGCATACGGTACTTGTTTTTCTCTCTGACTTACTTCACTCTGTGTGACAGTCTCTAGTATACCATAAACTTTCAAGTCACAAATTGATATTTCTCCATAAATTTGGAAGTCCTTTGATATAAAATGTACCCAAAGTACCATTGGGCAGTATCTTTCATATCACATGATTCATCTAAAAGTAAAGTAAAGTACTTGCGATTTTTCAAATTTTGAATTAGTTGATCTTTGATATTATTAGAAAGGTCTTGAATTCTATGGGCAATTCTTTGTTTGCTTAATTCAAGATCTTTTAACTTTTGTAAAATACTTTCAGGCTTCTCATACTTTTCTAACAAAGTTTCTATAACTGAAATAATTTTTTTTTTACCATCTCTCCATCTAAAAATAGTTGTATGTGTGTGTACATGCACATACAAGAATTCAAAGTTACAAGCTCAAATCCTGTTTAAAATTATTTTTAAATTTTTTGAACATTTAATTTTGATTTCAGGTGACTAATCCTGTAGATTGTTGACTCTTGAGAGGAAATTTCACTATTATTGACTTAAAATGTCTTTTGACACAACAAACACCTTTTTCATTTTGCTCTGCTGTAGCAAACTGCAACCGCCATTCTATGTGAAATCTACAACATACCTCCTTCCAGTCTTTAAAAAAAAAAAACTCTTCTAATATACGCTATAGAATGTTTGTGTCCTCTCAAAATTCACATGTTGAAACTTATCCCCAATGTGATGGTATTTGGAGAGGGGGGCCTTTGGGAGGAGATTAGACACGAGGGTGGGGTCCTCATGAATGAGATTAGTACTCATAAAAGTGACCCCAGAGAGCTCCTTTACCCCTTCTGCCACTTGAGAACACTGGCAGAAGACAAGCTGTTATGAACCAGGAAGTTGGTCCTCTCCAGACACCAAATCTGCTGGCACCTTGATTTTGGACTTCCCAGCCTACAGAACTGTGAGAAAGTTTTCTGTTTAAGCCACCCAGTCTGTGGTATTTTTGATATAGCAGCCCAAACAGACTAAGACATCATAGTCCTAGTTTCTCTGTCTCCATTCAATCCTGCATCAATAGTACAACTTTCTTTTAAAGTAAAAAATTTCTTTATATGTATTACTTTAATTAGAAAACTGATTTAATTATAACAAGAATAATAAGCATTTCAGCTCAATTACCAATCCCAATTTACATGGGAATTACTATAACTCATGTGGTTTGTATAAAATGTTCAAAAAATTATACTATATCAGTACACAGAAAAAAAATCAGTTGAACTGACACAATCCACTGTCACTGACTAGATCGCGATGAGCTCGTGTGTAACACCAGAAAACCCAAAGCGCCCAGTCTACACACTGCAACCATAATATATTAAGTGATGCAAAAATTAAACTGAAATTTAGTCCTACTAAAACAATACATTCGTGTTTAATGGCAAAATGCTTTACACTGCTTTGGTCTTTAAATTTAAATTAGTTAAAATCAAATAAAATTAAAAAAAATCAGTTTCTCAATCAGCCATGCTACATTTCAAGTGTTCAAAGTCACATCTGGTTAGTCGATACTATATTGAATAGTGCAGTTTAGAAAGGGGAGAAGAGACATCTGGGGACCTACCAGGAGGTGTGGGATTTTGAAAAGAGGGAACAATCACAGGAGAAGATTTTAGTTTTGTTGCTGTGCCATATTATCCTCCTTTTGCTGTTCCCTCAAGAAAATCTACAGAGAAGTATATATACATATGTGTGTGTGTGTGTGTGTGTATATATATATATATATATATGTTTTAAGGCCTTTTGAATCACATCAGTGACTGCTTTTAGTTACTGCATTTGTCTGCTTGAACTGCTATAACAAAATACATCTCTCTAAATTCTCTTCTTACATACAGATGGCCAGCAAACACATAAAAAGATGCTCAACATCACTAATCATTAGAGAAATGCAAATCAAAACTACAGTGAGGTATCACCTCACTGGTCAGAATGGCCATTATCAGAAAATCTACAAACAATAAATGTTGGAGAGGGTGTGGAGAAAAGGCAACCCTCTTGCACTGTTGGTGGGAATGTAAATTGATACAGCCACTATGGAGAACAGTATGGAGGTTCCTTCAAAAACTAAAAATAGAACTACCATATGACCCATTACTGGGCATATACCCTAAGAAAACCATAATTCAAAAACATACATGTACCACAATGTTCATTGCAGCACTATTTACAATAGCCAGGACATGGACGCAACCTAGATGCCTATCAACAGAGAAATGGATAAAGAAAATGTGGTACATACATACGATGGAATAGTGCCATTTGCAGAGACATGGTGGACCTAGAGATTGTCATACAGAGTGAAGTAAGTCAGAAAGAGAAAAACAAATATATCGTATAATATCACTTATATGTGGAATCTAGAAAAATAGTACAGATGTACTTATTTGCAAAGCAGAAATAGAGTCACAGATGTAGAGAACAAACTTATGGTTACCAAGGGGGGAAGGGAGGGTAGAGGGGGTGGCATGAACTGGGAGATTGGGATTGACATATATACACTACTATGTATAACATAGGTAATTAATGAGAACTTACTGTATAGCACAGGGAACTCTACTCAGTGCTCTGTGGTGACCTTAATGGGAAGGAGATCTAAAAAGGAGTGGATATATGTATACGTATAACTGATTCACTTTGCTGTACAGCAGAAACTAACACAACATTGTAAAACAACTATACTACTCCAATAAAAAGTAATTAAAAATAAATAAAGTCTCTTATAAGGACACTAATCCTATCAGCTCAGAGCCCCACCCTTACCACCCCATTTAACCTTAATCACTTCTTTTCTCCAAATATAGCCACAGTGGGGCTTTGGGCTTCAACATATGAGTTCTGAGGGGACACAAACATTACTCCATGACAGTTATACAGACCAACAGGAACAGTCAAAATTTTTTATTTTATTTACTTATTTAAAATTTTATACATTTTAAGAATTTTGCTGACCAGAGAGCCACAGAAAGGTGGACCCAGTGAGAATCCACAAGCTGGTCCAGGATTTTAAACAAATGTAGTATCTTTCCCCACAGATTCAGGCTCGCCAATGTGTAGCTAAATGTAGCTTTCCTTTAATCACTGTATTGGCTAACTGATTTGAGGTAACTCATACACTTCTGATTTAAACCCAGTCTAAGTGGGAAAATACTGATTAATTTGGATTATTCTCCTCCTTTCTCTCATCCTAAAAGTGGCACCTGGGCACACAGGAGGTTACATAACACCATGACGTGGTGGATGGGGGCAGGGTGGGCATCTGACTCATGGTTGTTTCTCTGCGGGCATCCTTCACTGAAGTAACTCATCCATCTGTTCTTTGCTCCTCATCTCTTAACCTAAGGAATCCACTGTTCAGGTGCCCTTGTCCTCGGAGATCCTGCCTCTGGTGGATGTAGGTTGTTCCATGCCTTTCTCATGCCCACCACAAAGCCTCTCAGGCAGCCCACAGTCATTTTGGCCGCTATCTGTCCCTTGCAGCATCACAGGAGAGCAGATCTGGAGTGCCGTCTTAGGTGCTCCTTCCCTAAACACGCCATTGTTTCCATTTTGCTGTGATCAGTACCCCCATATCTGGGGCTCCTCTAAGACACCTGCAGTTTCCTTCAAATACACTCTTAGAAATCAAGATACAAATTTTCTCTGTCTACAGAGGTCATCAATTATCTGAGGTTTTGTGCTCCCTTCAACCCAATCAGGTACTGACTCAATCGGGTAAGAAGACTGTTAATGTCCTTCTCAAGAACCTACAGCAGTGGTTTACACTCACTCTCCTCATTAAATCCTCTCAGGCATCACCTCCACCCAAGCCCAGATGAGAATGAGTTTCTGTCATCCGCTGCATGGCAGAAAACCTGGCCTTGTATCACCACCTATTTCCCCACTGACACATACTCAGCATTTCCAGTCCTCTAGATCTGGCTTCAGTCCACTCATTTCCATTAGGAAATGCAGAGAGAAAAGTAGAAAGAATAGTAAAATGAAAATCTGCACACCCTCCACCTAGGTTCAACGCCAGTTAACATTTTACTATATATGACTCTAGCAAGCACTCTCTCGCCACACTTTTTTTCTTTTTAAATCAGGCATTTATAAACAAAAAGCATACATTAATTATGTAAAAATAGTTTTCAAATAGTAAAATTATTAAAAAGTTAGATTTAGGTTTTCAGAAAGATGGAGCTGAAAGTACACAAGGTTCTCATTTACTCTTCCTGCCACCCTCCCACCACACTCCCATCCATAGTTTCTCCTATTATTAACATTTTACATTAGCGTGGTACATTTCTTACAACTGATGAACCAATATTGATATATTATTATTGAAGTCCATAGTTCATATTAGGGTTCACTTTATGTGTTGTTCTATGGGATTTGACAAATGTATGTCATTTATCCACAGAATAGATTAACTGCCCTTAAAATCCCCTGAGCTCCATTTATTTCTCTCTCTCTCCCACCCTCCATCCCCATCAAACTCCTAGCAAACATGGATCTTTTTACTGTCTTCTATAGTTTTGTCTTTTCAAAATGTTATATAGTTGGAATCACACAGTGCACAGCCTTTTCAGACTGGCTTCTTTCATTTAACTATGAATTTAAAAGTCCTCTATGTCTCTTCATGGTTTGGTAGCTCATTTTTTTGTTGTTGATGAATAATATCCCACTGTATAGATGTAGCACATTCATTCACCTATTTAAGGACTTCCTGGTTGCTTCCAGTTTTTGACAATTCTGAGTAAAGCTTCTATAAACATCTGTGTGTAGGTTTTGTGCACACATAAGTTTTCAACTAGTTTGAGTAAATAGGAGTGTGATTGTTGGATGGTATGGTAATACTGTTTAACTTTCTAAGAAACTGACAAACCATCTTCCAGAGTGCTGTACCATTCTGCATTCTCACCAGCAATGAATGAGAGTTTCTATTTCTTTATAGCCTCACCAGTATTGGGTGTTGTCAATGTTTTTGGATTTTGGCCATTCCAATAGGTGTGTAGTAGTATCTTATTGTTGTTTTAATTTGCATTTCCCTAATGACATATGATGTGGAGCATCTTTTCATATGCATATTTGCCATCTGTATATCTTCTTTGGTGAAGGGTCTGTTCAGATCTTTTGTTCACTTTTGAATTGGGTTGGGTTTTTTTTATTATCATTATTGAGCTTTAAGAATTAGTTCTTTGTATATTTTAGATACAAGTCCTTCATCAGATATGAAGGACTTTCTCCCAGGCTGCAAGCTAACAACCATAGTTTTATAGCCATAGTTTTATAGATGCTGGTAGAAGACACAGGACTTCTGTGTCAGAGACAAAGGACTTTACTACTCTCAGCACAGCAAGTGGCATGAACTTCTTGTTCACATTGGCTTCTCTTGCCCTCAGTTCCCAGGGGGATAACACAGAGAAGCCTGGGAGGAGGGGTGCTGTACACACAGTGGGTTTGTGTCACAATTAAGGAACTCCAAGCTCAGGAAGCTCAAATCTTTTATAATGGGCTGCAAGAAAACCTGCTTGACTTTTACCCGAGAGGGAGACTGTTTTTATTATGCTACACTCTAAAAAAAACCTTTCCCTTTGACTTAGAGACACTCTATCTTCCAAAGCTTTCTGCTAGTCAAATGTCATTGAAAAGACTGTTTGGTGAGACGTCTATGATGGCGCAGTGGTTAAGAATCTACCTGCCAATGCAGGGGACACGGGTTCGAGCACTCGTCCGGGAAGATCCCACATGCCACAGAGCAACTAAGTCCGTGGGCCACAACTACTGAGCCTGCGCTCTAGAACCCATGAACCACAACTACTGAAGCCCACGCACCTAGAGCCCGTGCTCCGCAACAAGAGAAGCCACCGCAATGAGAAGTCCACATACCGCAATGAAGAGTAGCCCTCGCTCGCCTCAACTAGAGAAAGCCCACGTGCAGCAATGAAGTCGCAATGCAGCCTAAAATAAAAAAATTTATTTAAAAAAAAAAAGATTGTCTGGCACAAAAGCTGTTAGTGTCTGCTCACAAGATTGTGCAGAAAATGATAAAGAACTGTCTCCCCACAGTAATGATACAACACCTCTAAATATCTTGGCATGTGTACTCTAAATTCTCCTGTATAATTACTACAACATTATCACAAATAAGAAATTTGACAATGATTTCATAAATCACAACTCCAGCAATTCATATCCAGTCCATATTAAAATTTCTCCAAGTATGCCAATAACCTGTTTTATGGCTTAAAAAACAAACCCCAAACAGAATCTTATAAAGGTTAACCATTACATTTGGTTGTTTTGTCTTTTTTTTTTTTTTTTTTTTATAAGTAATATCTAGCAGTTTATTAACCAATGGAGTATACTGCACAACAAACTATCTCACATCTTTCAGGAACAAAACCCACTAAATTTGAAAAGTAAAAAGATGTCACCCACTGAATTCAGACACAATTAAAATGTGCTTTAAATATTTGTTTGGGTTAGAGGGTCACACACTTCTACTCAATTAAGAGAATCATTTATACAGTCCAGGTCTTTTATTTTCTTTACACCCATCATGCCATGAATTCATAGGGAATGGGCTCCAACAGTTCAGGCTCCTTTCCATTGGTTCTCACGAAGTGTGCTTCTCTGGGTGGAGCAGGCTGGCGTTTCAGTTGAACCCAAGTACCTTTCTCTTTGGCTTCCTTCTTTTTCTGATCATTTTCCTTCACCCGTTTCAGGAAGCTATCCCGGCTCTTAGAGTGCTTAATATGCTCGATACGCACATTAATTCTCTTGGCAAGAATCTTGCCTTTGTTTGTTTACAATGATGCCAACAGCATGCTGGGTAACATTGTAGGCTCCCCCAGTTTTGCCATGGTAACATTTGTGGGGCATTCCTTTTTGAACAGTGCCCATTCCCTTGATATCTACAATATCACCTTTCTTGTAGATTCGCATGTATGTGGCCAAAGGAACAACTCCATGTTTTCTAAAAGGCCTAGAGAACATGTAGCAGGTGCCCCTCCTCCTTCCCTTTGTGTTGGTCATTTTGGCGAATTACTGGAAGATGGCGGTTCCGGCCGAAAAGCTGTTTTGTCTCTTTAGTATCATCTTGTCTAGCACAACCCCCTCTCCTTTATTTTTTCCTATTGGGGAAAAAAAATCTCACATTCTGAATTCATCTGATAGCGTACTTGTGATATCATTTATTTATTTATTTATTTATTTATTTTAAAATTGATTTTATTTTTTTAAACATCTTTATTGGAGTATAATTGCTTTACAATGGTGCGTTAGTTTCTGCTTTATAACAAAGTGAATCAGTTATACATATACATATGTCCCCGTATCTCTTCCCTCTTGCGTCTCCCTCCCTCCCACCCTCCCTACCCACCCTTCTAGCTGGTCACAAAACATGGAGCTGATCTCCCTGTGCTATGCGGCTGCTTCCCACTACCTATCTATTTTACGTTTGGTAGTGTATATATGTCCATGCCACTCTCTCACTTTGTCCCAGCTTACCCTTCCCCCTCCCCGTGTCCTCAAGTCCATTCTCTAGTAGGTCTGCATCTTTATTCCCATCTTGCCCCTAGGTTCTTCATGACCATTTTTGTATGTGTGTGTGATATCGTTTAACCTGCTCCTCTCTCCCATGTATTTATGATAAATTGGAAATTTAGTCTAGAGACTAGATGATTCAGATTAAGCCATTCTGGCAAAATTACTCCATAGGTGATGTTCATTTTAAATACAGTGAGAAAGCATCATAGCAGGAGGCACTTAATGTCACGTGGTCTTGCTACTAGTTTTATTACTTGGATAAAGTGACAACTGCAAGATCTCTCCTTCAAAGGTACCATCTTCTCCTTGAAATTTGTAAGCAATCTGAGACGTAATCCTTTTGACATCAAGCAAATAGCCTATTCTCCAACAGGTTTTAGCATCCATTGAAGTTTCTTTCCTGAATTAATTATCCAGTGGGGTTAGGCTTTGCTACTAATCATCAAAGCCAACCTTTTAAAATTAAAAGGTGTGAGAATGAAAGCAGGGAAGGAGGAAGAAGGAACACCTCTCTTCCTGTAAAAATGCATCTCTTAAAATTGACAGCTGTGGCTTTCAAGAGCTCATTTTGGAACAAGTCAAGAATTTTACTCTGTTCTTAAAGGTCCCCAGCATCCACCCTTCCCTGGGGCAGTGAGCCTTAGTCCCAACAATGGAAAGAACACAGAACAAAGAAGAATTATTGAGAAGGAAAAATACATCAGGGAATATTTCAAATATTATCCAGCTATCCTTAAATGGTAGGGGTAGAAAATCATCAAAGGATGCCAGAACTCATGGGCAAAGGTTTGAGGAGTAACAAAGTATTTACATAGTCTCAGCATACATTCCTCCAAATTCCTTATTAATTTAAAAAGAAGAAGTAGCTTTCAAGTTAAGAAGCCAGACCCTCCTTAACCAAAAGGTCAAAGTTAACATCAGCAAAAATAGGACAAACTGAAGCTGCCTCCTGATGTACCTGGGGCACAACATCATTTCTGTGCTACTCCTTCCTAGATAAAGCAAACTCTGGGTTAAATCAGGCAAACCCAAGCTGAGGGACATGACTCTTCTGTGCTCTTCAAAAATGTTACAGTCAATCATGGCAAAGGAATGCTGAAGAACTACTGCAGATTAAAGGAGATTAAAGAGGCGTTAACAACTAAACGCCATATGTGATTCTGGAATAGACCATGGACTGAAAATAAGAAGCCACAAAGGAACTTATTGGGATAATTGACAAGATTGTAATATAGACTGTAGATTAGAAAATAGTATTACATCACTGCTATATTTCTTGATTTTGAGAACGGTACTATGATTTTTTGAGAAAATGTCCTTGTCTAAGGAAAGAGATACAGAAGTATTTAGGGATAAAGGGTCGTGTCTCCAATTTACTCTCAAATCGTTTCAAAATACACATGTACAAAAATATGTTTAGAGAAAAAATGAGAACATGGGGCAAATATAAACAATTGGCGAATCAGGGTGAAGGGTATATGTTGATTCTTGCAACTTTTCATAAGTTTCAAATTATATTTCCTCTACCACCCAAATAAAGCCACTCCTGTTTGTTTGTTTTTTTTTTTTCACTTTCCTTACTTCCTGCTCAAAAATTCCTGTGGGAGAATGAGAACTGGCCTGGAGACAGAAAACCTGATTATAATCCTCACCTTCAACAATTCACCTTCAACAATTTCACATCCTATATCTCACAAGAAGCCTTGGTAACGTTACTAACAGAAGCCCACTTGTGTGTAATGCTCATTTCACAAACATTTTCACACATACCATCTTACTTCATGGGAGACAACTATTTCCACCTATCGAATGAGAGGAAAAAACAACAACAACAAAAAACAAAACCCAGAGGCTTAAAGTGGCTTGTCCAAGGTCACTGAGTCAGTGAGTAGCCAAGGTGGGACTAGACCCCAAGAACATAACTCCCTTTTGAACGCCATAGCCATTATGCCCTTCTGGTCCTAGTTTGGCAACTAAGGGACTTGGTTGCATAGGTCTTACTTTCATGTCCTTTTCCCCAAGGACAGTTGGAGTCCAGAAGATTTGGGAAGTGAAGAGCTGGCTGTGAAGATGATGTCCAGGAACAGGATTCTGGTTATGAAGGCTATGGTAAAGCCAGGAGAATACTGAGTCCCAGGCCAGGGATGTGGTGTATCACTGTATCATGGGATCAGGAAGAATGCATTTGCTAACTCATGATCCCTAACCTGAAAAAGAGTTCCTTAAACTGAAAGATGAAAGCAACAGAGAAAATTAACTAGATAAAATGGCAATAATTCCCACTAGGAAACCACAGAGTGGGTTCAGCTATAGCACTGATGACCTCAGATGTCTTTATAATGATGCACAAAAGGAATGACCATGGCAAACACAGAATTTTAATCTGAGGGAACTACAGTCTTACAAGTGTCAAGGAAACTTGGTGGGTTGAGGATCTCACAAAGTATGACCCCGTGGAAAGTTGAATCATTGCAAAGAAATACCTACAGAGGAGTAAGAGGAATATGAAATGTTAAGAGGCTGAGACTTAGTTGGAAATCCATAGACCTGAAATAGACACAATGAAGAACATGTGGGTGAAGAAAAAGGAGAGAGAACTAAAATTCTACCAGTGGAAGTATGCTTCTTATCACAAAGCCTACAGCAAACATTATTAAGAGAGACACAAATGTCAGGACTGAAGAACCGATTAGAACTCTAGTTTCTTTTCATAAGGCAGGCCGCTAGACCCATAAGAAACTGCAGATCTGTTGGAGGGAAAATAGGTTTTGGCAAAATTACAAAAATAAAAATGATAAAGGTTAGACAAAATTCCAACTCTAGTCATTTCTGATTTCTCCCATGGCACATACCTAAAATAATCTGTGAAAGTGAAGAAAGACTGGACACAGATCATGTTCAAGTTTTCCAAGTGGGGAGAAGGAGAGATTCCAGAAACAACTGGCAAGCAATAAAAGTCCTCCCCCAGAGTGCTTAGCAGGTGGTTTGCCATTTAGGATGGAAAACAGTGGTCTTCAGGAGGCAGCATGGGTCACTGAAGCGAGCCATGACAAGGTGACTCCACTTCCTACAAGGACCGGACTGACAGCACAGAGGGATCCAACAATGTAGAGGACTTGCCATTAGCAGAATTCCTGACATTTTCTCGTAATAGTGGACAAAGTATTTAGAAACGTGGGCTGGATGTTAGTAAAAAGAGTTAAATCTGTAGCTTGTTGGGCTTGCCCAAAGAATGTTGATTGACGTATCCACAACAACTTGGACAACAGAAGAGAGTTCTCTAGTTGGCTTCTGAGCTTGATCCTTGGCTTGGTTTTGATCAAAATTTTTATTTATATCTTGAGTAAAGATACAGAAGCTGTAGTGTGCTGAAGCTGGCTTATGAGCATAGATCATTAAATTCTTAGAAAATTTGTGAACAGGTTGACATGTTAGCTTGTAATTGGTCATAGTGGGGGTATTTAGACTAAAGAAATTAGCAAGCACTGTAAATCAGGGCCTTTCCTTTTCCTTCCCAACGAGAACTGGTTGTTCAACATTTACTACCACACCACTAAACAGAAAACAGTATATTGGTTAGGACTCCTTTGACCGAAGCTAAAATCGGTTTAAGCAAACAAACAAAAGCACAGCAATTTCAAGTAACTGGAAAGACCAGGTCAGAGCCTTAGGCAGAGTTGGACACTGGCACAAATCGTGTCACAAAGACTCAGTCTCTCTCCCTCTAGTGCTCTCCCTCTATTCTGCTTTCCTCCATGTTGGCTTCATTCAGTAGTAACTCAAGGCTTTTATCATATTGGTATTGCAATGCCAGTGGAAAGAGAGGCCCTCTTCCTCAATAATTTAAACGAACGATCCACTCACTATGATGATGGGAATAGAGCGTTTTGATTGTTCAGTCCTGGGCTGTGTTCCTCTCTCTGGGTATAGAGACTGAGGATGCGGAAGTAGCCAGCCAGATCATGATGACGTTACCAGGAGAGAGGGAGATGGATGCTAGGCATCTAAGGAACATGTGTCCAAAGTGCATTTACTTGATCTGTGAACAAGACTGAGAAATTACTATTCAGCTAAAAAAGTGTAATCTTGGGATGATTGAATCAATGGGCATAGAGTGCCAAATCAGGAAATGTAAGAGCTGTTCTATAATTACTTAACTACTCAGAGTGTTGTATTCAGTTCTTGGCACTGCAGTTTACAAGGGCCATTAAATATTCATGAGAAAGTCCTAAAACCATGTATGTAGAAGAATGTACTAAAAATGGCTGAAGAAATCAAAGAATGTTTGCTTTGGAGAAAAGAAGATTTAGGAGCATATGGGATCTCTGTTTTCAAGTATTGAAAGTCCTCTTCTAACAGAGGCTGTCCTCTGTGTGACTCTAGAGGGTAGAGTCACAGGACCAGGGGACAGACTTGGTTCAACATAAGAAACTACTCCCTGACCCTGAAGGCTGCCCAACAACTTGAATGGGTTGACTCAAATCAGGGAGCTCATGGAGGTTAGACTCTATCTATAGTCGGTAAGGCAAAAATCACATGCAGCCAAAATCACCTTGAAAATTACCTATAAAGAATTGTTAATATAGATCATGGGTTTGTGCCTGTATATGTATGTATAAACATACAATGTATTTAATAATGTACAACATAATCGAGAGCACCATCTTTTAAACACTGGCATGACAAAACCTTTGAGAAGTGTGTGGTGACCAAATAAAACCACCACTGATTCAAGTCTCCCATTCACATTCACTTTGGGGTACATACCGACTGGGTGTGACGATCACTCTTCTCTCCCACTCCTCTACAAGCACATTTAGTTAAACCGTCCTGTTGTGTAATAAAAAACTTGACTTTCCTTTGTCCCCGCTTCCTGGGAGAAAGACTCTTCGTCCTTAGAATTTGCCAAGTAATAGGAGCATGTATTTATTCATGAGCCTCTTGGATTACACCTGAGTGTATGCTAAGAGATGAGATAAGTCGGGATGGGGGCTGGTCACCAGAAAGACTACATGATTGGAGTTTGGGGATGTGGAGCCAGCCCAGCCTCCAGGGAGGGGAGGGGGACTGGAGATTAAGTCCAATCCCATAACCAATGATTCCATCTACCATGCCCACTAAAAACTCTAGAGATCAGCTAAGTGTAATTTCCTGATTAGGGAACACACTGAGGTACTGAGAGTGATGTGTTCCACCAGGAGAGATCATGGACGCTCTGCATTTGAGACCCTCCCGCACCTTGCCCTATGCATCTCTTCATTTGGCTAGTCCTGATTTGTATCCTTTACAATAAAACTATAGTCACAGCATGGTGCTTTCCTGAGTTTTTAAGTCTTCTAGTGAATTACTGAACCTGAGGGGTTGTGTGAGCTTCTGAATCTGTAGCCAGTGGTCAGAAGTGTGGGTGGCCTGGGGACTCCTAAAGTGTGGCTGGCATCTGAAGATAGGGCAGTCTTGTTGGGGACCATGCCCTTAAGTCTATGGGTATGACACTAACTCTGGGTGATTAGCATCAAAAGCACACAGCAGTATTCCAGTTGGTATCAGAGCAAGCGTAACTTAAACATGGGATGTGATTGTACAGGACATCTAACAATAATTCTCTAATAACTCCAAAAGTCTACTTTTTTAAACGACAGACTTAACAAAATTAATACTTTTATCTTGGCCCATAGAAAAGCCCTTAGGCAATAGTCTTGTATTATCTTACTTTAAGAAATTTATGTTTAAAAGAGGCAAGAGGGCTTCCCTGGTGGCACAGTGGTTAAGAATCTGTCTGCCAATGCAGGGGACACTGTTCAAGCCCTGGTCCGGGAAGATCCCACATGCTGCGGAGCAACTAAGCCCGTGTGCCACAACTACTGAGCCTGTGCTCTAGAGCCCGGGCAGCACAACTGCTGAACCCGCGTGCCACAACTACTGAAGCCCGTGCAACTAGAGCCTGTGCTCCGCAACAAGAGAAGCCTCCGCAACGAGAAGCCCACGCACCACAATGAAGAGTAGCCCCTGCTGGCCACAACTAGAGAAAGCCCGCGTGCAGCAATGAAGACCCAATGCAGCCAAAAATAAATTAAAAAAAAAAAAAAAACAGGCAACAAAACTGGAATCTGAGAGTCTTTGGCTCGTGCAATTTCACATTACTGATTCAGGTTACCAGAGAGCAGCTAAGGTCTAGTGATGTAACAGCTTCTCCACAGTGAGGTCAGGCCAATTAGGAAAGGAAAACAGACACCCTTTTTCTAAATCAATCAGAATATGACCCAGGAGACACTAGCAACGTAATAACAAGATGGGCACTCCCATGCCTAACGGCTTAAAAGTTTGGCGATATTTTTCTTTTCCTTTTTTCTTTGAGAGAGATGTGAATCAAAAATATCCACTGCCAATTTCACAGAAATTTAGAGAGAGGGCAAATCCACTTGCAAGCTCTTTCAGGGCAGAAAGGACAATGCATTTTCTCCCCAGCCCCTTCAGTCAGAGGCCAACAGCAGCAGTATTCATCCCCAACACAACATCTATTCAAATTCCTTAAGATGCCCCCAGAGATGCTGTCCTGCTCCCCCGGCGGTAAAGGGCAGGGAGTGAATTCCCAGAAAGCAGAATTGATCAAGGGGGGAAGTTATAGGGGTCCTCCTCAGCTGAGCGTAAGGAAGGACTTTCTGAGTGGAAGGTGCTTCTCAGGAGATTGGGGATGAACTCCCTGTTACGAGCAGGTCTAAGCTCAGGGTCACAGCCAACTCATGGGGACAACTGGACAAGAGGATGGGCAAACCCGATAAGGGATGAGGACATCAGAAGACATTTCAATCCCTGCAGCTCTGACAGCCTGTGGTTCTGTCTGTATGTTCAAAGTAAAACCAGGGAAAATCATCCCATGCAATGAGACTCATCTGCTGTGTCCTTACCACAGATATTTCTCAACAATAAATCCCACTAGAGTACTTCCTGCATGATGTTATTTAGGGAAGTTAAGGGAGATTTTGGAACTACTTCAATGTTCTTAAACTCATTATCTAATGCTAATTAAAATGATCTGTTTTGCTGTCACCAAGGAAAATCTTGTTAGCGAAACTGATGAGTTGCAGGGAGCTCTCTGTCACTGAGCTGGGAGCAGATGCATGCTTGCAGCACCACACATCCTATGTCACCAACAATTAAAGGCGAAGGAGAATTAACCTGGCCGTGTACCTGGCCTCGAGCAGGTTTCCAGGGCCAGCCAGACATCTGACAGCACTCGGCTGGATAGCAGGAGACCTGCCTTGGGGCAGTCACCTCATCTCTCTGAGTTGGTTTATCAGCCTTATTCAACCTATTAAAATCACCACAGGAATTTTCAACAATTCAGTACCCTGGCTCCACCCCAGACCAATTAAATCAGAATCCCTGGAAATGGGGCCCAGGCATCAGTATTTTAAAGCTCCCTAGCCGTGATTCCGATGCGCAGGTGAGGTTGATTACCACTGCATCTGATGGCCTCTAAGAACCCCTCCCTCCAGCCCTGGGCCCCTCCCCGTTTCCAGACTAATCAAATGATGGAAATCATTTGCTCATTTCATCACTCTCTTGCAGACACTTGTTATAATGAGTCTGATTCAACGACTTCCACATGAGTATCAGCTGTTAAATCATGGAGGTTAACTACTGTTAATCATGACCCTGTCTTAGTTATTTTTGTATATGCTTAGCACATACTAGGTGCTCAGTACTGATCTGACAGATGAACAATGCAGAGGCCAAAATTCCATTTGCAATTCATCCCATCTCTCTGCTTCACTTTGAGTGGCATTTTAGTCATGCTGCTGCTCCTCATCACTCAGAAGAGCAAGAAGAGTTAGTTACTAAAGTTAAATAATGTATAAGACTCAACTTTAACATCAAAATAGCCCCAAATAGTGGCTTAAACAAGAAAAGTTTATTTCCCTAAATACATAAAACCTTGGCTTTCAAAACATGGTTCTGGGACCAGCACAATCCATATCACCTGGGAACTTATTAAGACTGCAGACTCTTTGGCTCCAAACCATTATCTACTGAATCAGAGACTTTTGGGGGTAGGGCCTAGAAATCTGTTTTAACAAGCCATCCAAGTGATTTGAGAACCCTGCCTTTATAAAAGCATTTGAGAGCTGGCAGTCCAAGGTTAATATAGCAACTCCATGAAGCTGGCAGGGACACAGGCTCCCTTCTGCTCACACACCTGGGGTAAAAACCTTGTCCACATGCTCCAATACAGATGCTGAAGTTCTAGCCATCACATCTAAGTTCAAAGGAGTGAGAGAGAGAAAAGACCAGAGAGGAGGGCAAGGGCACTCTCTCTCTTTTAACGTGACTTCCTGAATGAGTACATTTATTCTTACATCTCATTGGCAAAAAAACTTTTCTGTGAAGAAGGCAGAAACGTTTTTGAGTTGGGCAGTCCACCCAGCCAAAAACTGGCGTTCTGTTTCTGAGGTACTGAGACAAGAAACTAGTTGTTTCTGTCTCGACTAATCACCCAATGATGATAATAAGGAAAACTAAAACTTATGAGTGCTTTTCATGTCCAGGCACTGTGTTAAATACATCACATGACAGTATTCTATGGGGAATTGTTATACAGTATGCGTTCTTAGCCTCAAAGCTCTGCTACTCTGATAAAAATGCTGGTGGAGGAGAAGAAAGAAGATGAGCAATAACCAATATTATATATCCATTCTTATTTAGCAGGAATAATACAGCACTGGTTTTGCCATCACTTAATAAAGTTGAGCTTGCAAAACAACACTACCCCATTCCAAATGGCTGGTTTGTTCTTTCTAAGGCTGCACGTTCAGTTCACTAGGACGGGTGTGTAGTGATGTCTGTACATTAAGAAGCTTGCGTCTTGGGCTTCCCTGGTGGCACAGTGGTTAAGAATCCGCCTGCTAATGCAGGGGACATGGGTTCGAGCCCGGGTCCGGGAAGATCGCACGTGCCGTGGAACAAGCAACTAAGCCCGTGCGCCACAACTACTGAAGCCCACGTGCCTAGAGCCCGTGCTCCGCAAGAGAAGCCACCGCAATAAGCAGCCTGGGAACCACAACGAAGAGTAGCCCCCGCTCGCCGCAACTAGTGAAAGCCCACAGCTCAGCAACGAAGACCCAACACAGCCAAAAGTAATAAATAAATTAAGAATAAATTTCTAAAAAAAAAGAAGCTTGCGTCTAATGCAAGGGATCCAGGATTTGTGGGACCTAAAGCCTGTACAATTTAGGATCTCCCCTTAAGAAAAAATTAAATTATGAATACAAAATGATGTAGCAGGCTTTGGAATGCCAAGCAAGCAAGCGGCCCAGATGCTTAAGCCTTGCTGGCTTCACAGGAAATCTGCTTGCAGTTAATGCCTCCCTTCTGGCTCAGCCTGCTGATTGCATGTGGCACTGAGGACACCGGGCAGGAGATTGCAATCTCCGTGGTTTTCTAGCTTTTTGTTTGTTTTTAACAGCAGAACCCTGTTACAAAAAGAAACCTAACTCCAGGGCTTCCCTGGTGGCGCAGAGGTTGAGAGTCTGCCTGCCGATGCAGGGGACGCGGGTTCGTGTCCCGGTCCGGGAAGATCCCACATGCTGCGGAGCGGCTGGGCCCGTGAGCCATGGCCACTGAGCCTGCGCGTCCGGAGCCTGTGCTCCGCAACGGGAGAGGCCACAGCGGTGAGAGGCCCGCGTACCGCAAAAAAAAAAAAAAAAAAAAGCTAACTCCAGATCTGAACACGTTCAACAGATATTAGTGGGGCTGCTCTCACTGGAGCCCAGGTGGCTGGTCAAGAGCCCCATCGGCTCTGCCCCCACCTCCTACCACAGTGCTGCTCCCAAGGCATCTCAGGGCAAACTGGGACTTTGAGCATTCCACCTAGAAACCACCTGATCTACTGGTGGGTTGCGGGTTAGAACTCACATCTATCCCAAGCTCCTTTCATTCTACCACACTAATCCTTCGATTCCCAGGCCAGGCCTCAAACGCCTTTTGCTGAGCTCTCACCTTATCCCAAATGCAGGATTTGTTGTACTGTAGAATCAAAGTACAACGTATTACCTGCTTCTAAGGTGAGTCAGAACATGCCTGTCCCACCACAATCCTGGCGGAGGAGGGCTGTGTACTACTTGTATTAACTTAAGTCACCGAAGGTTATTCCCCTGAACTACTGGTCCTCTTTCTCCCCTTCTTCCACCCTGCACCTCTGGCCGAGTCCCTGGCACACTGCAACCCTGTGACTTGGGAACCAAACAAGGCAAGGAATATCCAATCTATCTGGGGAATCATGAACACCTACAAAGTTTTACAAGGCACCTTCACATACACAATCTCATTTGATTCTGACCTCAACCCTATGAAATTTTCAGGTACTATCTCTATTTTTATAAATAAGAAAACAGAAGTTTCTAAAGATTGTGACTCACATTTCTGGTCAGACTCAGGGCCGCGCTTCAGAGCCAAATCTTCTGAAAACAAACTCCAAGTGCTTTTCACTGTGGTACTGCTCTCAAAAACCCCTCCCATTTGTAGTGAATGTTCTTGTTTAAAAAAGCCTATTAATTAAGGGAATGTGAAGCAGGTGGCTTGTTTTGTAGATGAGGAAACAGAGGACCCAAATCACCTGGGTGGCAGAACCCACGCTGGGTCCAAGCTTCTCAAACAAATCCAAGGCAACTGCCTCTGCAAAGCAATCACCTGGGGTTGGCCCAGTGTCTCCTGGTGCTCACACCCATCTCTGCATGACAAGACCACTAAGCAAGTTGAAACCCTGGACTTCTCTGCCGTTCCTAGGCTTTTTGCCCCAGGTGAATGACCTCAAATTACTCCTTGCTCCTTCCCAAGGAAAGGAACACCCTCTCCAAGCTGCCTAGCTCTCAGCATTCTACCCGAACAAGTTGATAGACTTTAAAGGAAGGTGTTAATCACAGGCTACAGCTAAAGGTGCTGTTCCTATCAGGGTTATTTGCATTTAAAAAAGAGCCAATTTGGGCTCAAGTGCTTTCACCCATGCTTCCTAACCTGTGGGCAGAAGAGACTGCAGGGCGCCTGCAGACCCTACCTTGCCCCAAGCCCTAGCTACAAATGGAGTGAAGGCTTTTCAAAGGTGCACAGCTGCTTTAAGTTGATTGTAAAATATGTATTTAAAAGTGGTAATGAACTCATGGACCTTTCTATGTGATTTCTTAGCCAATACAAACTCAAAAGTGCAAGTGTAATACTGCATTTTGGGGTAAGGGTTGCTGAAATGTTTGATGTCAAAAAAACTCAACAATGGGAACTTTGACTCCCAAGTCATGGCTTTGTGACAACAAAGCCTTCCAGCAATCTCCAAATCTCCCATGATTCTACCTGGCCACTAGAAAGCCTGGCCCAGGGAGTGAGCCCCAACCTGTGTATTCAGGCCCAGTTCTAGGTCCTTTTCACATGTAAACTCAATTTAAGTTGAGTTAAACCTCACAGTGATCCCCAGAGCTCTAAATGCTCTTGTTTTGGTCCCATGCCAGATTCTGATTTGATGCTGTTTATTAAAAAGAGCACTTTAGGGCTTCCCTGGTGGCGCAGTGGTTGAGAGTCCGCTTGCCGATGCAGGAGACACGGGTTCGTGCCCCGTCCGGGAGGGTCCCGCGTGCCGCGGAGCGGCTGGGCCCGTGAGCCATCATGGCCGCTGGGCCTGCGCGTCCGGAGCCTGTGCTCCGCAACGGGAGAGGCCACAGCAGTGAGAGGCCCGCGTACCGAAAAAGAAAAAAAAAAAAAAAAAAAAAAAAAAAGAGCACTTTACCCATTAACTAATCATCGTGGCCAAGTGAATGGTGCTATGATTTGGGAGACCTGGGTCACGTGCATCTGATGAAGGCAGGTCATGACGGGCTCACCCTACACAAACGGGACGAATGAAACGTGAGAGGAGGGGAGCCCCCAAAGAGGTACCAGCCAGACCAAAACACACGTCCACCAGGATGCATTACACGCAGATGCAATGGGTTTCAATACGTCTATGTTTAGAACTAGATTTACGTATTAAGCAATACAGATGGGGCAGAATAGTTGATTGGGCAAGAAAAATAATAGCCAAGACTTGTCCATTTCCTAAAAAGCACTTCCTTGCTGTTACACAGGTCTTTAAAAATCATGTTCATTCGGGCTTCCCTGCTGGCACAGTGGTTGAGAGTCCGCCTGCCGATGCAGGGGACACGGGTTCGTGCCCCGGTCCGGGAAGATCCCACATGCCACGGAGCGGCTGGGCCCATGAGCCATGGCCACTGAGCCTGCGCATCCGGAGCCTGTGCTCTGCAACGGGAGAGGCCACGACAGTGAGAGGCCTGCGTACCAAAAAAAAAAAAAAAAAATCATGTTCATTCTTTCTATCACTGTCTACTGTTGAATGTAACAGCAGCAAGTCAATGTGTTTACTGGCAGGTTTATCAATAAGAACATGAGTTTTAAATGCAGGAGGATTTCTATCTAAAAGGAAAGTCTGTTTTCAAGCATCTGGAAGTCATTTAAAATATCTAAATTATTCATTATGCTTAATTATAGTCATCAAGAGCACAGTCAGATGATTCTCATAACCATACCAGATTTCTATCACCTTCCACTTAAGTGCTATCACATATCGGCACAACTAAGAACTAATCATTTCTCCCAAGACAGAATTAATTCCCCTAAAAACAAGACAGCATGGACCAAAATTTCTCATTACCATGTTTTTGGAGCTCTCTTCGTCCACTTACATTCAGCAATGGGCATGAGGCCATGTTTAAACATTAGAAATCATTTTGATGAAAGATTCCAAACACCACTCCTTCACAGCGATGCAAAACATCGGCACTATCTTCCAAGTCACTGTTTTGGGTACAAACATGCCCACAGCAATCAGTGTCTGTTTGCAAACTCTGGAATGCATAGCAGAGCGGCCGTTTAGTTACCATTCATAAAAGACCAATCCAAAGAACGTATCTCCTGGTTGACTTCATTTAAACCCTTAAGAATTCATCTGGGAAAAAGGGTAGGGAATTTGGAGGCACTGTGGTGGTAGAGGTTTTGAATTTAGAAAAGGAAAGGTGGTGTCTTAGTTTCCTAAGGTTGCCTAACAAATACCACAGACTGGGCAGCGAAAACAACAGCAATTTATCTCCTCAAACAGCTTCTGGAGGCTGGAAATCCAAGATGAAGGTATCAGCAGGGTTTGTTTCATTTGGAATCCTCTTTCCCTGGCTTGTGGATGGCCCTCTTCTCTCTTGCCTTCACGTGTTCTTCTCTTTATGTGTGTCCTGATCTCTTCTTACAAGGACACCAGTCATACTGAACTAGGGCCTACCCATAAGACCTCATTTTACCCTAATTACCTCTTTAAAGACTCTATCTGCAGATACAGTCATTTTCTGAGGTACGGTACAGAGGTGGGAGTGGCGGTTAGGATTCCCACACACACACTTGAAGGGGACACGATCAATTCAGTCCTTAACAGATGGAGATGATTATAACCTGTTTCCTTAGGTTAATCAGTTTCAGAGGTGAGAAAAAAGTTCAAGTGGCAGATTTTTATGCTTAAGTTCATTAGTTTTAGAAATAGTTTGATTAATGGCTCAGTATAAACTGTTGCTGCTTTTTCTGAGACCTTGTACTCTCTTAACCATTATTCTAAAAATACACACACTCTTGTCTTTGTAAGACATACTCTTAAGAGTGACTAATCTGCTATAATTAAGATGCAACCTTTTCAAAATTTCATTGCAAACAGAAACAGAAGTGCCATCGCATATTTTAAAGAGCCTATCCTTTGCGTTCAGGTAAGCAGGAAGCCTTATTCCATTAGGCAAACACACATTACCCCAGGCTTAAAGGGGAACAGGTTCTCCTTCATTCTAGGCAATGTCAGATCGATCCCTGAGAAAAGCATAGGGTGCAATCTGAAAGCTACAAAAGCTAAATTTTAAAATTAAAGACATTCTCAAAAGCAGGAAACTTTTCCATGGAAAATACATCCTCCATTCAGCCAGGTAGGTTGTTCTCAATTTGGTTAAAACCATTTGTTGATTTCTGCTAAGAATAAATTAAAATGGTAGAAAGTCAAAAGAAAGAAACAAACAGGAGAGAAGCCATCAGTGAGTGAACAACAACAAGTATCTGGAAAAAGAGGAAGCCACAGAGAGTTATCAGGGCCAAGAAAGCTGAATACCACGTATAAGCAGAGGAGCAAGTTAATTCTCACTTGGATCTACAGAAAATCCCAGCAAGGAGAGGTGCTGAGTACTGGGGAAAGCTGGAGTGAGGCCTAGCATGGAAAACAGAGGGATTGGCTAAAACTGGTTGACTACCACTCTACACATTGGCAGAAGGCTGTTTATTTTGTGGACTCACAGTGGTTCAATTTCTTCAGACAAGGGGGTCCCAGGTGTAAGAGAACATGAGGGAGAGGTACTGTACTCAAAGCAGGTGGGTTAATGAAAATCTGCACACAGTGCTGAGCAACCAGAATTTTGGCTGCCAGGTGGATTTCCCTCTAGAGGCACAGAATGGCCCAGACACAAGGCCTGTGGATCCTGACATCTGGAGGACTCCAGTGAAACAGGAGCATCCATACCTCGTCACCTGTGTAATGAGCAGTCAAAAGTCCAGAAGGGCCTGCCCCCTTTCTGATCAGTTTTAAGTGTCTTAAGTATATAAGGGAGAGCCAAAGATCTCTCCCAGAAAGTCTCAAACATGAGAGACCAAAATAAACAAAAAGTGCAGACACGAGAGAAAGCAAGGTAAAACAAACAAAAAAGACAACATTCCCAGGGATTTAAGAGATACTTCATGTAAGAAACAAGAACAGGTCAATGGAAGGGCTGACAGAGAAAGTGGAGGAAATATCTCACCCAGAAAGCAAAACAGAGCCAAAGAATTGAAAAAGAAAATTAGAGGATCAAATCAGCATTCGAAATCTGCAAAACAGGCGTTTCAACGAGACGAGAAATAGAGAAAATAGGGTTGGAGGAGGAGGGGGTTAGGGAGACAATACAGATACAGCCCCCAAATGGAAGGGCTTCACGTCTCCGACTAAAATCCTCAAGTACCCAGCACAAAGAATAAAGAGCAGACACACATGACACATAGCAATGCACATGATCCTGAAATACAAGGAGGCTGGGGATAAAAAAAGTCCTGAAACCTTTCAGAGAAACCCCTCACAACCCCCCCAAAAAAGGCCACATATAAGACTGAGAATAAGAATGGCATTAGACTTCCACAGTAACTCTGCAAGCCAAAGAAAATATTGACCAATGACCAATGTCTTCAAAATTCCAAGGCAAAATTAATTTCAAACTAGAATTCTATATCCAGCTGAACTAGGTGTCCAGGTGTGAAAGGATAGTATAGACATTCAGACTTTAAAATTTTACCTCATATGCATTCTTTCTCAGGATGCTACTAGAGATTGTGCCCCATTCAAAAGAGGATGCTAAGCAAGGAAATGAAATGCATGGGATCCTCGAATGGGCTTTCCATACGAGACATGAAGGGAAGGCCCGGGATGAGGATGGCTGTGCTGCAGGTTCTTAGGACACTCAGAAAGCCAGGTGGCTCCAGCGGAGGTGTCTGCCAGTTGACCTGATGTACTGGATAGTGTGGAAGTCAGTATTCACTGACAGGTTAGCACAATTTTGGCTTCAAGTTTCTAAAGATTCAGCTCAAAATGGCCTAAATGATAAATGAAAGTTAATTCTCTCACATAACAGGAAGTTCAGGGGTAGGGCAGCTCCAGGAGTTGTATTCAGCAGTTCAAAATCAAAGTTTCAGATTCTTTCAACCTTTTGCTCAGCCAGTCTCAGTATGCTTTCTGCATATACTAAAGTCAGCCAGCAGGAAAGGGACTCTGTTTCTTGTGGGTGTGAGACCAAAGGAACCTCTCCCAGGAATATACTTCTCTTCTGAGGTCCATTGGCCAGGCTCCTTCCTAAATCCATCACTGACTTAAGGAAAGGGCCCCTGGGATTAGTTCATACCAGTGTTTTTTGTTTTTTTTTTTTAATTTATTTATTTATTCTTGTCTGTGTTGGGTCTTCGTTTCTGTGTGAGGGCTTTCTCTAGTTGTGGCAAGCGGGGGCCACTCTTCATCGCGGTGCGTGGGCCTCTCACTATTGCGGCCTCTCTTGTTGCGGAGCACAGGCTCCAGACGCGCAGGCTCAGTAGTTGTGGCTCACGGGCCCAGTTGCTCCGCGGCATGTGGGATCTTCCCGTACCAGGGCTCGAACCTGTGTCCCCTGCATTAGCAGGCAGATTCTCAACCACTGCGCCACCAGGGAAGCCCCCCATACCAGTGTTCTTTTGCATGAACCACACAAGGGAAATGTTTGTATGGCCTGGTGGAGTAAGGGTTGAAGCTGTTAAAATTTCAGCACATCTATGACCCACTGGAGGTACACTAGATGGGACATACTGGAGCCATCGGGAAAGGGGTCAACCCCAGAATAACATTGGAGCCTTGCCAGGCTGAAAAAAGAGGAAAATGCCTACTGGAGAAGAGTGTATGCAATTCTGATGGACAGTTTGAGAAAAATTAATTATAGGAATGTAGGAAAGTAAGCAAATAAAAATAAATGAGGCAATTTATTAATTCCAGGGGAAAAAATGGTATAGAAATGTCATGACAGCTCACTACCTCCTTCAGTATTTAACAACTGACGTCAACATAATCATATAAACTGAACACCAATTTATCAAAGATGATGCAATTCTACTGGGAAAATGGAAAGAAAAGAAGTAGGGAGACAGTGGTGGTGAAGAGTCTCAAATCTGTATTTTTCCATAACAGGAAGTTAAAAGAAAATGCCTAAAACGGATAGATTTTTTTTTAACCCACAAAAATCATATATTTAAAAACTTAGCAGAGCTAAAAAGAACTGAAAGCCGTTGCTTCTGGGGAGGACAAGGCAGGGGTGTGGAGGAGTGGGGCAGAAGAAGGATTTCTTCTTTCGTTATATGCTTCATAACATTCTAACTTTCCAAACTACGGATGTTATTTTTTTAGTCTTACAGATGGAACAAACAGCAGAATTTCTGTCCCCCTCTCTTTCCAAATGGGCCCTTTATACGGAAAACGAACACACAATATATCAGTCAAACAAAAGCAAGCTCTTCCCCATTGTCTCCCACACCACCCCCAGTTCCCCCAAGGGTCCCACCTCTACCCTTAGACCTGGCTGGGTCGTGGTGGGGGGGGGGTACGGGGTGGGGGTAGGGGGAGAATCCACGCCCAAAGAGAATTACAGGTATCGGCTCTTTTGCTCCTGCAGGGTTCAATGCACCTGCAGGAGAGGGCAGCAGGTAACGTCCTGGCAGCTCACGCGCTGGGAGTAGTCCCGGGACCCAGCGGTCTGGTAGGAAAGGCACAGCCGTTCTCCTGAGATGTAACAGCAGTGACAGACCTGAGTGGGTGTCCTGTTACAGCAGGCTACTTAGAGGAAGCCCCAAGGCTCGGTTTCTAAAGCAGTCAGGTATTCATAAGCAGGGCTACATGAGCCTGGCTATGAATTCTTCCAAGGTTTACCAATCCTTCCAAGCTTTGTTGCTTGGAAGCCAAGTGTAGTTTTAAAATTCAAACATCCTACTTGTACTTAAATTCCAACTTCTGCACTGTTAACAAATTTGCATATCCTTCTAACTCAAACCCTGTAGGCCTCAACTACTTTAGGGAAAGTCCCAAGAGAGAAAGTCTCACTACAAGGAGCTATTTACTTGGAAGGCCCAGTTTCAAAGACAGGAAGATTTCCCCTGTGACAATGACCTTAACACTGCTACCCACTATGATCCCCTAATTCATCCAGCACATTTCCTCCTACAAATCTTAACTACCTGGCGTGGCTTGTTTCAAACAAAATCTAACATGGCACCCAATCCATAAGGCAGCTAGGAATGCAGCTGTCCTGGATGTAGAGTATCCCCATGCCTGTACCCAACAAGCCCCAAGCTTTCCTGAAGTTCAGTTCAAAACCATTGACTGCCACCTCACTGCTCCCACCAAGGACTCCCCGTGGCTCTTCTTTACCACATCGTGCCTTCCTCTGAAGCAGGAAGCTCTCAGGTTCCTCCTCCTCCATGAAGCCCTCTCAGACTACTGTTCACTGAAGATGTCTTTTCCCCTGAATCAATGCACACAACTATTTATATAAATTTGGTCGGTCCCACTGTGTATGACTGTTAAATCTTTTACATTGTAATTTGCTTACTTCTCAATACAATAAAAGAGAAGGCTGAGATTTGTTTCTTACAAAGGCCATTTTTAGAAATCATTTTATAAATAGATTCTTCTACAAAGAAGAAACACATATACAGACCACCCACATTACCAGTAAGGTGGACCCTAGCCCTTCTTTTCTGTACTGGGAAAACAGAAGAGGAAAAATGACTCCAACTTGTTCTTAACTGTTTCTACCTAGGCAGTCAGTTTTTCAAGTAGCATTTCTATTCCTTTGCTGGTGTTTTTGTTTTTTTCCAATGTGGGAATAAGGCTTTTCAATCCAGCTTTGACTTTATTTGCAACATCTTGATCAGAGCTCTGGAGAAGGCTGAAGAGAGAAGACAAAAATTAGCAAACAAAAAATTAAATTTCATAAAAAACCCTTAGATTGTCTGCAAATACTACCTTCGCACACAGTACAAAAAATTCACTGACTTGTGAGACAAGTTGTGTAACTATAAACGCTTTTTTTTCCCCATTGATCAGATGAATGATGGGGGCTAGTAGCCTATATTCTAAAACCACATAATTGGTCCTGCTTTCACTTTGTCTTAGGACGAACACCCTGCCTTAAAATTGTTTACTACATTTATTCTACCTTTCCTTCTCCACCTAGAAAAGCTCAGGAGCAAGGACCCCCTGTGCTTTATTTACCTCACGGCACCACGTACACAGAACAGACAGTCAAGAAATGCTCACTGAGTGACTGAATTAACATGTGTGAATAGGTGTACACGGAGGAAAGGTGGGGAGCATGAAAGGTAAGCAGTTAATGAATGGCCTTCTTACTGAACTCTATTGCCAAAACACTGAGTGAAGGGGTAAAGAGCTTTACCTTGGAGCTTAACTGCCCAGATCTGAAACCTGCCTCTGCCGCTCAGTAACTATACAACCAAGAGCATGCTATTTAAATTCTCAAAGACTCAGTTTCCTGGCCTGCAGAATGGGAACAAAAGACCCCGCCTTCTTCACAGGGCTGTGTTTTGAGGCTCACATGATCCCGTGTCTGAAGCACCCAGCCAGAGCCTGGCTCCTAATTAACCACTCGATCAGTGTGAGTCATTCAACAAAATGAGGTCAGCTCTGCTCTCTGAGACCTTGCTGGCGTACTTTATCACAGGGGAGCAGAGCTCTGCAGACTGGCAACAAGTAGGCCCCTTTCTCTAAATAGGGGCGAAGTCACAGGCACTCAACCACCAAACCCCAGGGCTGAATTTCCTACTCTCCCCCGACTTCCTCATGACCATGCTTAAATGCTGACCACTGAAACACAACCCAGAAAGAAATCACTTGGCATGTTTGAAAGACCCTGGTCCCAATAATTTCCATCATGTCCACAGAGAGGAGGACATGCTTGTGGAAGACAAGCAACAAGTACTGCTTGCCACCTGCAAAGCTGAAAAGTAAAGTGCCCTCTCAATAGACTTGTGACTCATAGGTGTTCTTATTTTATAAACCTTGGCTAAACACACAGTCACACGGTGCATAATAGTGATACAAGTTAATATTTACTGAACACACGCATTAAACATAATGCTAAGCATTATGTATGCATCATCCCATTTAGGTTTCATAACAACCTAGGATTATTATTAATCTCCTTTTACATCCAAGAAAGTTAAGGTTCAGAAAAGCTGAATAATTTGCCTAAGGCCACACAGTGAGCTGGGACTGGAACCCAGGCAGTCTGTCTAGAGCTCATGCCTTTAAATGTAGAGAATTATGCTTCTCTGAGTTATTTTTCAGACTGCATACAAGGCTGATTTTTTCACCCAGAATGACACTTTGTCACTTACTCTAAAAAAGATTTAGCAAAACAAACAAAAACAAACACACACACACACACATACTCCACGAGTTTTAAAGAATAATATAAACAAGGAAAGAATTTTGCCAAACAAGCATATGACAATATTCTAAAGCCAAATAAAAATAATTATTATATTAATCAATTATTAATTTATCTCCAGTTTCACTTCCCTTTAGAACCTCAGATACTTCATGTTCAGATATTTCATATTCCCGTTTTAAGGAATATTCCATAATAAACCTACAGTATCCTTCTCATGTTTGAAATCCACCCAAGGGGAGCTCTGATTGATGAGCAATCTTTAAAAATTAATTTTGTTAAGGATTTTTGCATCTATGTTCATCAGTGATATTGGCCTGTAGTTTTATTTTTTTGTGACATCTTTGTCTGGTTTTGGTATCAGGGTGATGGTGGCCTCATAGGATGACTTTGGAAGTGTTCCTCCCTCTGCTACATTTTGGAAGAGTTTGAGAAGGATAGATGTTAGCTCTTCTCTAAATGTTTGATAGAATTTGCCTGTGAAGCCGTCTGGTCCTGGACTTTTGTTTGTTGGAAGATTTTTAATCACAGTCTCAATTTCAGTGCTTGTGACTGGTCTGTTTATATTTTCTATTTCTTCCTGGTTCTGTGGCACATATACAATGGAATATTATTCAGCCATAAAAAGAAACGAAATTGAGTTATTTGTAGTGAGGTGGATGGACCTAGAGTCTGTCATACAGACTGAAGTTAAGTCAGAAAGAGAACAGCAAATACGGTATGCTAACACATATATATGGAATCTAAAAAAAAAAAAAAAAAAAAAAAAAGCTCTGATAAACCTAGGAGCAGGACAGGAATAAAGACGCAGACATAGAGAATGGACTTGAAGACACGGGGAGGGGGAAGGGTAAGCTGGGACGAAGTGAGAGAGTAGCACTGACATATATACACTACCAAATATAGATAGCTAGTGGGAAGCAGCTGCATAGCACAGGGAGATCAGCTCGGTGCTTTGTGACCACCTTGAGGGGGTGGGAGAGGGAGGGTGGGAAGGAGATGCAAGAGGGAAGGGATATGGGGATATATGTATACATATAGCTGTATAACAAAGTGAATCAGCAACTATACTCCAATAAAGATATTAAAAAAAATTAATTTTACGGCATTGCCATAATTTTTAGTTAATTGAGTGTAATGAAAGAATGTGTCAGTAGCTGTTAACATTCCAAATGCCCAATAAAGATATTCATGTCAAAAAGTTCATGTTTCAGCTAATGGACTCCGGCTGTTCAAAATCAACTGGAAAATTAGCTAATTTTAATGAGAAATAAACTAGTGATCTGTATCATCCATATATTTGGAGATACTGATATACCTAAAAATAATGAATGCCCGTTTGGAATGTATGTATTTGTGAGTATATGTGTACCAAATCAAAATATATATTGAAGAAATGCCTACAACATTTATAAACATATACAAATTAAATTGCATAGTAACTTGCATGTGAAATACTGTGGGAAATTCAAGCTGAGACTGGTAACTGTTTTTCCAAATCTCGACAACACAGCAGGGTGAAAAAAATCAACAGTGATTATTTCAAAACAACACACAAATCTATTTTAAAATGAATATCCTTAATAAAAAGGGTTTTATCTGGGAATAGAATAGATGGAAATTTCAATGACCCATAAATTATAAGCTCAACCTATGTCCAAACAACAACATACAAGTTAAGCTTATGTCTCAATTCACAAATCATCAGTTTTCTATCATTTAAATTAGAAACAAAGATTAATTAGCATGCAGACTTTAATAGCAAATGCTTCTCGAATCCTTTTAGAGTAGTTGAAAACAAAGTCAGTAAAGTCAGTCACGATTTGAAAAACAACTCTGTCAGTTTTTACAGGAACAAAACTAATCCATTAAAAAAGAACACAAGTAAACTTTGGTCAAAATCGTAAATGTGGTGAAACAATCAAATGATGCCTTGTGAATGCCATAATTTTATGATGCCTGCCATCCAAAAGAAGGCATATGAAAAGAAACTGTAAGGACAGATGGGAAGAGTTACATTTGCTCTCTAATATTTGGTATAGTTGTCTAGACCAAGAGTAACGGACAGGAATACTGGGCTATGGGAAACAGACATTAGAACTGAGAAGTAAGTGTGAAGGAAGCACGGTTTGCCCTCACGGGCATTGAGGATGAGGACCCTGAGCAGAAAAAGGCACGCGTTCTACATACCTGGAAAGAATAATGGCTCCTCGATTGACACCAGCCCAGGACTTCAGGTTCTTCATACCCACAAGCTCTACGAGTGTTTTTGCAAAACAACCTGTAAAATAAACTTAATGAACATCATAGGCCAAGATTTAAACTCCCAATCTCTCTCTCTACTACCCTTTTTTTTTTTTTTTTAGCTATACGCGGGCCTCTCACTGTTGTGGCCTCTCCCGTTGCGGAGCACAGGTTCCAGACGTGCAGGCTCAACGTCCATGGCTCATGGGGCCAGCCGCTCCACGGCATGTGGGATCCTCCCAGACCGGGGCACGAACCCGTGTCCCCTGCATCGGCAGGCGAACTCTCAACCACTGCGCCACCAGGGAAGCCCCTCTACTACCCTTAAAGCTGGAAACATGTTTTAATGAGAAAGCTAATAAAGAGTTCTCACCCAGTATCACTTAACACTAAATATTCTAGCTCAGCTTTATGTAATGCATTTTTAATACAGCCATTTCTCTCAACCCTGACCCAAATCCTCAGCTATGTTTAGCAGTAATTACTCAAGAGAAACAATGACTTCTTATAAAATGCTCGCTTGGTCATGTTTGCATTTCTTTGTATTATTTAATGATTTAACCCTGACCTGAAAATTATTAAGGAAGTAAATGTTTGACAGCAGCACCTCGTGTTTGGTTAAAATCAAGTTTCCCCTCAAGGAAAATGCTCACTCAGAAGGTGCCTTGAACACGGTTAATGGTCAAATGACTATTCTGGCTTACACCCGGCAATTTCTCTCTACAATACTAAACATTCGTTCACCCGTCAAAAATACGATTCATTTTTTGTTATTATAGTACATCTGATTCCCAAGGTCTCAGAGTGTATTATCTTATTCACTGTGCCATCTAAGTGTTAACTAACTCTTCGACAAAGGAGAAATTCTGAAGACTAGGATCTGGTACAGATGGAGGTGGGGACAACCTATCTTAAAGGCAAACATCTTGGGTAGGTAGCACGTAAAATTCAAAGATACCCAAATATGAGGAGCCTTTAAAAGCCAAGAGGCCTATGACTATTTTATTCTTCGTGGCACGTGCTCAAGAGGGACAGAAATCAGCTGGTGAGGCAGACAATGTTTTCCAAAGATGACCACAACAGTATCTCCTGTCTGTGTATGCTTCTAGAATAGTGCCATTCCCTCATCTAAAGGTGGAACTGATGTCTTCTCCTTTCGAACTGGGTGGGCCTTTGCGACTGACTTAATCAAGAGAGTATGGTACAACTGCCCTTAAATAACTTCTGAGGCCAAATCATGAAAGTACCATGCACCTACTTTGTCCTCCTAAAACTCAACCACTATATTGTGAGGAAACCCAACAGCCAAGGGAGAGGAAGCAAGGCTGCTGGACTTAGCCACTGCCAGCCATTGTGAACGTGGATAATCCAACCCCAAGCCAAGCAGCCCCAGATGACTCCGAGTAGAGCTTCTGAGCTCCACCAAACACCAACCAAATGACTGTTGTTTTGAAAACTAAGTTTTGAGGTGGCTTGTTACACAGCAACAGATAACCAAGACAGCTAGCCACTCATTTGGTGCTACATGAAAATGACAAATACATCAAGTTCAAACAGATGTGTTTTAGGGTTGCCAGGGCAATTTAAATGAGGAGAAAAGTCACTAGAAAATTGCTTGGATTTTAAAAGCAAGACAACTTTTCTGACATAAACTCAGCTCAACTATGCTCCAACTTTTTAATAATAAAAAGATAATTCAATACATTATTTTTTCTTCAAAATTTATTACCAGAAGCTTCCTCTTTTATAAAAAATTTACAGTGAGAAATAGGCCCAAGTCTCTGTTCCTAAAGTTAGAGTGAGAAGTGACAGTTCTACTACTATACTGATTGCCTCACTAACCATTAGAACAGCAACTTGCCTCAAGACATAAATTCATGATCTGTCACTTTTTTCAGACACAGTAATAGAAAGCCCAAACTGTTTTAACTCAGTGGGAGAAAGCCTCTTTAGTGGCTAAAATACCAGATGGAGTTTGAATTTAGAAAGAGAAGGTCTGGTCAAAGACAGGACTGAGAGGGGAATGATACGCAAGTTTTCACTCATCAATAAATAAAAGATGCTGTCCTCCTCTTGAGAGCTGAGTTTCTACAGAGCAGCTGTAAGGTTTATGAAAAACCAGGAAGTGCCAAGGACTGGCTTGCTCTTTGGTCATATTATTTGAATGCCAAATAGGCACCAGTTCAAAATTCTCTGATGAGGATAATTTTCTTCTGCTTATCCTCTCCTCAAAACTAAAGATAAATATGCTTTTCAATTGGGATGACGATACTCACAAACTGGCCCTCCTACTCTGCCCTCACCATCCTCAAAGAATAAAATGGCATTTTAGAATGTTGGACAAGCCCGTTTTGAAGTCTGAAGTAGCAGAGGAGGGAAGAGAGAAAGGGAGGGAGGGTGGGAAAGGGAACGAAAATGAAAGGATTCTAGGAGACAAATTTCCAGGGGGAAAAAGCATTATTTGCAACCACTAAATCATTTCTCACTCAAACTCAACAGACTTTCATTTGAACTTAAATGGCCGGCATAAAGTTCAGGGATGCCAGACATGACTGAAATTCCACATCCAATACAAGAAAAGGTCAAGCTGCACAGCCTACCTTCTCGTCCACTTTCTTTCATCTTTTTATCTTGCTCTATTAACCACTTCAGAACTAGATGTCCTGCAGGATGTTCTGCAACGTGAAGCTGTGAGGGGTCAAGAACATATTAATTAAAAAGCTGTTTTCACCCACTCTATATCACCATATACGGATAAAGTCTCAGGTGAGTTGAAAGTTCCAAAAGGCTTAAGAGGTCTTTATCTACAATGACCGCTAGCTACACCTGGAGGGACCAGAGATCGACTCCAACCCTGACTGAAATGAAGATGCTTATTCAAGATAACATGGCCGCTGAGGCAGCTCCCATTCAGCTTCACGAGCTCCAGTTTGAACAGCTCTACCACCAGGCTCATCTTAAGATCATGCTAACCACTTTCCAGACTGTCATATGCATTTCTGAGGAGCAAAGACACCGATGGGACAGAACACGACAGCAGAAACATTACAACCTAATGCTGGATGATGTTTAAATCACCGTTGAAGGTGACGCCTGAGGAGCAAGCACTACCTGTTGAGCAGGCCGAGAAAGCATCTTTCAGCTTAACCTCACTCCTTTTCAAGGGCCATACCAACTGCTCGCACAGAGATCCCCTAGGATCTCTCCTTGTCCAGCACGGGAGACAACAGGCCCTGTGTCCTTACAGAGGAACTTTCACTACACATGCATCGTCCCAATTTGTTAACAGGATCTGCCCTGTGAGGGCAGGAGCCAGGGTGTCTCTAAGATCCATGGCCCATTTCTTTCCCCATCTCCTGTGTCAGAAAACAGTGGGCTCCCCATCCATGTGGGTCCATCAGGAGCTCACAACCCAGTGCGGGGCGAGGGCCTGGCAGGATCTGGCTTCCGCCTTCCTCTCCCCTTCGCTCACTGATTTCCAGCCCCCCGAGCCTCCTGTTCTCAAACATGCCGAGCTTCTTCCTTCCTCCAAGGCGGCCGCACGTGCTCTGCTCTCCGCCTAGAATCTTCTTTCTTCACTCAGCTACCAGTCCTTTGGGTCTCAGCTTCGCTTTCACTGCCTCAGGAAGCCCTCCTAGGACAGGGTGGCTCCCATTTGTATATAATCCCATAGAGCCTGGCGTTTTCCTTCACAGCATGTATCTCTATTCTACAATAAATAATCATTTGTGTGCATATTTATTTAAGTATTGTGTTTCCCCAAAGGGTATTCTTTTTCGGTGTTGACCACTGCCTAGCACATATCCAGTGCATGAACCAAGAAACTTAAGATACAAGGCAGAATAACACAAGGCCCAAATAACATAGGCAGGAGCTATCAGAAAGAGCAAAAACTTTCTGATTGAGAGGGAATTAAGGAAGACTTCACAGAGAAGGATTCTGAGGACCTGGAAGGATTAATAAGGCTTTCTACAGGAAGAGCACAGGAAAATGGAAACATAAGCAGCACTTGAGGTTGAGAAAAGAAGTACATACAAATGAAAGAAGTGCAAAAGTCCACAGCAAATTCAAAACAAAATTAAGAACACAGAATATGCTGGAAAGACAGCCTGGGTCAATCATGGACAGCATTAAGAGGACTTTGTTTTTACTCTGCAGTTATGTGGAGTCATCAGAAGACAGTGAGTGTTAACAGCAGTGTTTTGAATTCGCAATTTCCAAATGTACTGTGGGTATGAGGTGAGTTAATTATCACTAAAATTCTCTTTATAGCAATGTTCCCAGTGATTGGAGTTTTTGCAGCCACTGTGGCTTTCCCGCCTGTCTCATGATAGCACAGTACCTCTCCATCCTTGCCACCAGGATGCAGCTCTGCCGCTGCCAAACTGGCAACGGCATTCATGGCAGGCCGCACATCTCCAATGGCAGCTCCCAGGATGTCAGCCACAAGCACACACGCAGACTTATCCAGCACCACCTCTTGGGCGTGTTCTTGCAGGTAGTTTAGCAAAGCTGGAGAAATGGATTCTAAGAGCTCTCGTTGGCGGATCTCTGTATCTTTCTTACTGTGGTAACATATTGAATGAAGAATTAAGGTAAGATAAATAGCAAAGGAAATATGGTGTTTTATTATCACAGAAATCTCTAAGGGCTTATAACAGTTTGTGCCACGCTCTGTTGTCTAATTTCTTTTTTTTTTTTTTTCTTTTTTTATTAGTTTCTGCTTTATAACAAAGTGAATCAGTCATACATATACATCTGTTCCCACATCCCCTCCCTCATGCATCTCCCTCCCTCCCACCCTCCCCATCCCACCCCTCCAGGCGGTCACAAAGCACCGAGCTGATCTCCCTGTGCTCTGCGGCTGCTTCCCACTATCTATCTACCTTACGTTTGGTACTGTATATATGTCCATGCCTCTCTTTCCCTTTGTCACAGCTTACCCTTCCCCTTCCCCATATCCTCAAGTCCATTCTCAAGTGTTGTCTAATTTCTGTTGTGCATGTAGATAAGCAGTTTGAGGGCGGGATATCTGTCTTTCATCTTTGTGTCCCCAGGATCTGAACAGTGCCTGGCACAGAATGAGCACTCAATAAGTGAAGCCTGCCTTGTGTGATACAAAAAAAAAAAAAATCCTGAACCAACCTCGAACCAAATAACGACAATAACAAAATATCTTACAACACATGTTTAGATTACTTTATGGATTCTGCTCCCCAGACTACTTGATTAAGTGATACCAGTTGCTTTAAACATAAAGCAAAACACACACCCGAGCGCCTACTATGTGCTGGGCCTCAGAGGCGTTCTTTTGGCATGATGCTTTCATTTCCTTTTCAGGATAAAAACTTTAAGAATCTGCCAAAACTACAGACTTAAAAATGGAATTCACCTTTGGAGTTTTAGAGAGGGAGGGACCATGAGAGGTGTACACATGTGAGTAGATTTATGGAAGCACATGCCACTCAAAATGAATGAACAATCAGAGCAGAGGAATAAAGGACCCAAGCCCTTTATTCTACTGTCCCTCACCTGTGTGCATTACCGTCTCCTTTCTGCAGAACTTCAATGATCTCTCTTACCGTGTGTGCAGGATCTCTGGGGCTTAGTAAATACAACAGGACCTTCCTTCCATATTTGTCATTTACTATGTTAGGCAAAGAATTAATAATTTCCTGTAAAATTATAGAAACAAAAAGTGAATCTATATGCTTAAAATAAACTATGATTGGAATCTGAATGGTAAAGAAGGATACATAACTTTCCCCCAACGTACTTAATGAAAAAATGTACAGCTAGCTCTGAAGTCGTCTCATTAAAGCACAAAGAAATTTACACTCGGAATACAGAACTGCCTCTCTACTGGGACTAGCATTATTGAATCCATTTATATTTAACCGACCAAGCTCAAGGACTTAAAAAATATATGTCTAAAGGAGTTATCTCATTCATTGTAACCAATATTTCTTAGGCCACTATTACTAGGGACATTGCTTGCTGGGGCCACTGAGCAGATACAGTTAATTTGCAGCTGCACTTAAATGGAGCAGCAGCACGGATGACGACCATTCTTATTAGAATTTCCCTAATGAGATGTATGTGAAAAGAGATAAAGAAACTCTGTTAAATAGAACAAGTGGATAAAGGCTTTTAAAGTTAGGTTACTTACTCATGGCAAATGAAGGCTGTTTAAGTATCACGTCGAAAACAAAAAGAGGGGGGAGGGAAATAAATGCAGAAAGACTCCATGGAGCAGTTACAAATAACTGCATTCTATGACATCTCCAATCAACAAGAACAGTAACCTCCTTTTCTAGTTGTTTGATTAAGGAACAAAGGCAATGTCACCCCCACCCCAACTGAGCTCCTGTGTAGATTTGGCGATATTTGCAAAGACAGAAAAGTCACTGTTTAGAAACTCGTTTATTCTACGTATGCAACAGAAAAATCATTGGTCTTTCCTTCTCTAACATTCCTATTTCTTATAACAAACTTAATATTCAAAGCCATGTGTGTCTGAACACCAGAGATTCTTCAGAACTGGCTGGGGCCACAGAAAGAATTCAGTCCAACCACCCAGCTTTACAGATGAGGGGCCCAGAAAGGGGAGAGGTGACCTGCAGGAGGATGTGAGAGTGGCAGTGCAAGGGCTCTCACTAGTTCTGCTCCTCTGACTTCAACTCTAGTCTCTTTCAAAGAAAACATACACCCCATTCTTAAGGAAAGGAATTCTCCAGGAGATGATATACTCAGATCTGCTATTCTCTTGAGTGCCTACTGATTACAACGAGATTAGTAATTTCAGTGCAGGAAAAAATAAAAAAACAAGCTAGAAAATAGGTGCAACAGATCTAACCACCTGAAAACGAATATAACTTTTAACCACTCAGAAAATATGACTTAAAATTTCAGTACTAAAGGGGAAGACAGAAAAAAAAATGTACATCACTTCATGGAGATGGGAGCTCTTTTGCAATTTCAAGGTAAACATGTCCCAAAGTAGACTCACATATGCATTTTTGAAAAAGAGGCATTTAGTGCCACAAATATGGACTACTTTTAGTGTGGCTTTATTTAAGGTTTAACCAACTCATAAAAGAAGATAAATGCTTTAATCAGTTTAAAGAGGAGACTGAGAATGATACATAGCTTAGGCCAATTTGTACAATCATTAAAAAACCTCCACAACTTTGCTGTCCTTAAAAAACCCTCTGGGGTATTATACCTTTAAAACCCTTGCTTTAAAAAAAAAAAAAAGGGAGGTGGGGAGTAGGCAGTGAAGAACTATAAATGGCTGCTATTTATTTTTAATTAACTTTTTTTTTCTTGGCCTAGGAGGAAAAGGAGTGGCATGAAGCCAGCAATGTAGTCTTCAATGTACTTGATCTTCTCTGTGGGTTCTACATACACTTAAGGACTAGTGCATCTTATATGGCTTGGGCAGAAATGGTTTCACCTTAACACAAGATGCATATAAAATCCATGCAAAAATACTACTCAAGGACTAAGTGCCCAAATTCACTGAACTTTTACTACCTTTCAGTCTGTAATTAAGGAATTTAGAACCTACACTTATGTTGGTCTAAGATTCTTAAACGAGTGCAATGTTTATAAACTAACAATCCTATGAAACTAAAAAATGTTTACTTAAAAATGTGGTATCATTTAATTCTCCCCCAACTCCCCCTTATTCCTGGTTTCCTACCATCAAAAACATTCATCTTGGAAAAAATAAAACAGTATGAGTGATGCTATTTTATGGAGTACTAATTCATTTCTCTTTAACCTGGGTCACACATAGAGGAGAGAAATTTCTAGATGATCACCTGGAGAACACTGAGTGTCAAAACACGTAGAGATAGGGCTTCCCTGGTGGCGCAGTGGTTGAGAGTCCGCCTGCCGATGCAGGGGACGCGGGTTCGTGCCCCGATCCCGGAGGATCCCACATGCCGCGGAGCGGCTGGGCCCGCGAGCCATGGCCGCGGAGCCTGTGTGTCCGGAGCCTGTGCTCCGCAACAGGAGAGGCCACAGCGATGAGGGGCCCGCGTACAGCAAAAAAAAAAAAAAAAAAAAAAAAAACACGTAGAGATAGAGTAGAGGCAGCTACAGAGCAGCTGATTTGTGCTGAATTTGGTCTTTGGGTTCAAGCTGTGTAGCCTTTGGAAAATCCTTTAACCTCTCTATACATCAATTCCCTTATCTGCAAAAGGAAATGATACACCTGCCCCACCTGTGGGCCACTACCAGAAGCAAATCAGAAAATTCACTCTGTAAACTGGAAACTGCTATAAAGTAATTATCTTCATGTGGAAAACACCCATCAATATACAGCATCTTTAACTATGGAGGTTAAATAAAGCTGATGGGAGTCATGAGTTTGGCATCCTCAAAAGAGAAAGAGCCCCAACAATGAAGGTTCAAATGTAAAGGTTTTCAATTCACTTTCCCTCTTACTTAGAGAAGATCACAAGAAGGACCACTGTTGTAATATCTTCCCCTTACGCTTTACTCTAACGCAGGTATGTAAACAGAAGAAAAGTGCAGGAAGAACAAAAGATCTCCCTTGTGAAAATGTGTGGCCATTCTGACCTTGTGTTGGACCCTTGTCAGATTCTTTGGCATTCTTGTTTTGCCAACCCTCTTTTAAAAGGGAAAGGGAAAGGTCAAAATGAAAGGTGCACACTGGAAGTAAGGTTAGAGCACATATGCATTTTCAGTGGAAGAAAGAAATGCAAAATGCAACATACATTACCGAGCACCATGCCCATCCATGGTGCATGTTCCTCTATGGAAGGCTGTGTGTGAACAAAAAGAAACACAGGCTGACCTTAACCTAAGAGCTAAAATCTAGCAGAAGAGGCAAGAGGAACTCTTTAAAAGTTAAAAATAAAAATAAGACATTTAAATAATGGATAAAAACAGAAGTGTAAAAAGAAGGTTAGATCACTGGCAGTGACTGCAGCCTCTTGAGTGTTTTGTTTTAAAAAATGCGGTGATTTTACACAAAAGTCCAACTTTTGGGCTGCACTCAAAAAATTGGGATGAGGTTATTAAACGTACAGAGTTTTGGTTTTGCAAGATGAAAAAGTTCTGGAGATTGGTTGTACAACAATGTGACTACACTTAATACCACTTAACTATATACTTAAGAATGGCTAAGATGGTAAATTTTATCACTATTAAAAAAGAAAAATAAATTGGAAGATCTATCACCATGGGGCTCACACTCCCAGAAGCTGGAGCCAAGGGTGGCTACCGCCTTGGACAGGGCATGTGCATTCTAGTTCCCCCCCGCCCCTCCCAACCTGGCCTGCCTCACTCATTTACCTGCCTGGTCAATGAATGTTTCTGAGTTTGTAAGCCCTGGGTCAGATCACAATTAACTGCTAAATGAACAGACGGCAAAGACAAAAATTATAAGAGTTGAGAGAATGGGGAGAGCAGGTCTGGCTGAGAGATCAGAGAACATTATCTGGAGATTGAATTGGAGCCTGGTCTTAAAGAGAAAAGGAGTGTTTGTAAGGCTATGATTTCAACCTGACATTTCAGGAAATCCAGTTACTCTGAATAGAATGCTTAGCAACACTAAGTTTTCTTGGCTATTTTTAAAAGCACTGCATAATGCAACAGGTTTTGTAGTGGCTGCGTGGGAAACACAGACACATGACTCTATATAACATATGGGCAGCTTATCTGGCAACCCACAGTTCTGCTAAGTAAATGCCTTTGAGAAACGAGGAGACATACAAGAAGGCTTACAGAATTATTTGGAATAGCAAAAAATAATATGAATGTTTAAAGTTACAAATACTGTAAACAACCTAAATGTCCATCAACAGAAAAAATGGAAAAATCAACTGTGGTATATTCATAGAGTAGAAAACTATTTGGCATTGAAAAATGAATGGTTTAGAACAGTGGTGGGTAAACCATGGCCTGTAGGTCAAATCTAATCAGCAGCCTGTTTTTGTACATCCTGTGAGCTAATAATATATATATATATTTTTTTACATTTTAAAGTGTTGCTAAACAAAAAACAAAGCAAACAAGAATATGCGACAGAGACCATACACGACTCACAAACCCTAAAATAATTACTATCTGACCCTTTATTAAAAAAGCTTCCTGACCCCTGATGATGACTCACAAACATAATGCCAAAAGGAAAAAGCAAGTTGCAGGAGAAAACACACATCACTTATATAGAATTTGTAAACATGCAAAATAATGCCATAAACATCTACATATAGCAAAAGGATAAGGGAATGCATGCAAATAATAAGCACCAATCCATCACAGCGGGGGGGGGGGTACAAGGATATGCAAAAAAAAAAAAAAAAAAAAAGTACACAAAGCGCTTGAACTGCAACTGTATTTGGCAAGTTTTACTTCTTCATGCCCGATCAGGTGGGAGGCTGGGTGTTCACTGTTATTATTCTTTATATCTTCTGTACAGCATCTTAAAGATACTACACTTTAAAGTATGTATCAATATTCACTCTCAAAGAGCAATTGGCCAGTGCACTTACTTCCTTTTTAGAGGATCACTGCTGTCAAAGCAGTTGCATCATACCAACAATTCCAGGGTCGGATTTTATGTTTATTTTAGAAAGTAAAGTAAAGTAAAGTAAGTGGGAAACAGTGTGTATCCATTTTGAAAGGTGAGGGCTCAACTGACCAGGCTGTGATTTCAACGTGACATTTGCAGGAGTCTGGTTACCCTGAACAGAATGTTTTGCAACACTACGCTTTCTTGGGTATTTTTAGCAAGCACTGCATACTGCAACAGGTTTTGTGGTGGATGGCGGGGAAAACGCAAGAGCAATTAGCATTCCATAATTTTATCACTGGCTACGTAGTTTAATGATACACAAAACCCGTTGAGCATTTGTCAGCTGGAGGCAAGACATCAGCAAATGAGGCCATTCTCAGGGAAAGCTGCCCTAAGTATGAGAAAGTCACTAGGAATGTGGGTTAAACAGTTGTGCTTATCAAACTGATAAGCACAAAGAATTAAAACTGTTTCAACAGCGACTTTAAGTGGCATAAATCTTTGGAAAAAATTAATCTAGCAGACAATTGTGGCAAATCCTGAAGGAAGTTTGATTTCTCTTAAAATCCACTTGGAACAGTTATGCAAATTTTAGTTGTCATGAAAATATTAAACAAAAGCAAGCTTTCAATAGCCCAGCCTGTTTCCATTTTCATGAAACAACTTTATTCATTGGCTAATTTATGGCCTCACATTTCTGTCACTGGAATGAAAAACAATCATTATTGATTGGAGTCAAAAGGGTAATAAAGTCACAAGGAACATGTCAAAATACTCAGTCTGTAACATCAAAGTGCTGCCAACTTGTTTCTTCCCACAATCCTATCCCAAAGAAAGTCATCACAATCTTAAAACAGTCAAGGGGAAAGCTGGAAAATGACAGCAAGGGCATGAGAAATTCACACACTGGGACCTACAGCTGGCATCTGAGAAAACAAATCTCCTATCCCTTCACTAGTTGGGACACTTTTCCTCATCAGCCAGCTCTAACTGGTCCAGATAGGCCACAAAGAGGCCACAGCACCACCACAGGCCAACAGGTGAATTCTCTTTCTGAACATCCATATGCTTCTCCCTGCAGACGGTGTGGAAGTCGCTTTTGTCACTAAGATTTCTGCAAGGGCCCCATCCATGTGTACCAACTTTCAAATGAATAATCTGTGTCTATACAGATTATGTGCTTTTTAAAACATTTCCAGGTTCGGTCCCTGCTACCAATGTTGAAATTTCTTACGCCTTCCCCCGAAACCTCTATCATATACCTAACACAACTTGCATGCTAGAAATAAAGGAAGGAAAAATAAAAGAGGATCACAGAATCTCAAGTCAGAAAAGGGGCAGTCATTGCAGAATGAAGAAAATTATTTCATAATGTAGTTTTTACTTGGGTGTAGTTTTTATAAGAGAACAGCTCAGTTTTTCTGAAGGCAAATTTAGGGTTAAGTAAACCGCATTCAATTATTACCACTTTATGGTCATTATACTGGGCTAAAAAACTGAATGAAAAAAGGAAACTAGTATTCTAATTTTAGTTAAAAATTTTAATCTAACTCTACACCAGCTTTCATGAAATCTCTAAGAAGCCATCACAATTGAGTGAACTTCATCACTTTTTCTTCTCCAGTTCAAGTCAGGACAGATGTATTGATAAGCTATGCAGAGGTAGTTTCTCCAAAGGTCATGGATAGCTTCTGCCTGGGTGGACAGGAGTTCTTGAATAACTGAAGAATTACTATGAAAATAAATTTCCGATCAAATCTAAACACTGCATCGCTAATTTTTCTTTTAGTATGTTACATGGTCTAAACAGTCACATTACCCTAATTTAAGCAGTCTTTTACATATTTAAAGCAACATTAATTAGTAATAATCAAGTAACAGGATTATGGTTTGTACGGGAATAAAGCAACCCCCTCAAAACAGGCTTAAGGCAACTAAAAAATAAGAAATACTGGCAGAAAGTATTTACACATTTCAAAGTCTTTACACATCTACGTGTGAAATCAAACTTACACACTCACAAATGATGTATCAATTTAACTTAAAGTCAAGACTATGTGAATTACTTACTGATATGATTATCTGCTTCACAAGCTTAGTATCATCAATACAGTCAAACGCCGCCAATAAAACCAAGTGGGAGTACTGGCCCTGTAGGAATTGAAAGCCAGTAAAGGTTAAAAAAACACACAGATTCTCCCTTTTCTTCCACCTAAGGAGTTACGTTAAAAGGTTATCACCCTGACTACGTATCCAGCATAATATAAATGAGATGGATAGAAGTCATTCAAAGAAATGTGCTCTTGTATCAGGACCTAGTTAATTATATTCTAGGTTGAGTAAGAAAAAGACAAACAGGTAAGCACATTCTTCAATATTAAATAGCTGAGACGCATTTTTTAAAACTAATCAGAATATAACCTCTCAAAAATAGGTATCCTGTTAATGAATAGCTACTTGAAAATTAAACTCAAAGCAAATTACAGTGACAAGTGGGGAAAAAAAAAACTAAGAGTACTGCAATCATAAAAAAGAAAATATATAAACTCAGATATAATTATATATACAAAATATACATAATACACATACACAGAAAATCCTGGAAGGAAAAACACTGTCACCACTGGGTTGAAGGATTACAAATAATTTTTCATTTTCTTTGGTATATTGTACAATTTCTTTAAAATAATCCTATATAATTAAAATAGAAACACTAAAAAATAAAGAACTAGAAGAATATATTTATATACTGAATATGAGAATAAGATAAAAACAATTGCTTTCAAAAAGTAGAGCAGCATGAGATCATACAAATATACATTAGGACTTTCACAATCATTACTATTGAAATAACAGAAATTTTTCCATGATGCTGATATTGTTCCAAGATTTAAGGAACTTCTACTTTATGTTAAAAAAAAAAAAGTTTTCAAAGCTTGTGGCATATTCCTTTTAAGTATCCCAGATGATGATATAAATCTTTTTTTACTTTAAGAGGGATTTGACTTTTGCTACCAGCCAACACTCATTCAGAGCCAGATCCGATGAATATGGCAGGCATAACATCTCAACTAGAAACAAACTGGAGAAAAACAACAAAGGTCTAACATCTTTACTATATATAAGACCAACAATCAACTAAAAATGGGCTAAAAACATGAAGAATCAGTTCACAAAGAGAAGTACAAATGGCTTTAAGCATATGAAATAATGCTCATTAATTAAGGACTATAATTAAAACAATGAAATACTATATCCCACCTGTCCTATACATAAAAGTGAAAGCCCTTGATAATATACTAATTTGGCAAAGGTTTGGGGAAGAGCAGGCACACTTTCATGTTGCTGATGAGAATGTAAAGTGGTTCAACCTCTTTAAGGGCAACTGACAACAACACTACAAATTTAAAATGCATGTACTTTCTGATCCAGCAATTGTAGTTCTAGGGAGGTATCTTACAGACATGCTTCCACATACGAACAAAGGATATGCCCTGGAGAATTATTTGAAATAAAAAACTAGAAACTAACGTGTCCGATAGTAGAGACTTGTTAAATGAACTATGGAAGTCATATAATAAAATATCATAAAGTCATTAACGAGAGAGAGGTAGATAGATGAATATATATTGACATAAAATGACCCCTGAGATGAATTAAATGAAGGAAACAAAGTAGAGAATGTTGTGCATATAGTACACAACCACGGGTTTCTGTTTTTTTAAGTCCCACACATGGAAACACACCCAACCGTAAAATATCTCTGGATGAATACAGAAGGTGGAACAGAATTTAACTGAGAAATAGACAATTCTACAATTATACTTGGAAGTTTGAACACACTTCCCCAGCAACTGATAGAACTGGACAATGATAGATAAAATCAGTAAAAACATCCATGATCTGAAAACACTACAAACCATTTTGATCTAACTGACGTTTATAGAGGACTACACCCACATATTCTTTTCAAGACATTAACATAGACCATATATTGGTCCATAAAATAAGTCATTATAAATTTCAAAAGACTGAAATAATACAGAGTATATCAAGAAATCCCTAATATTTGGAAATTAAATACTTCCAAATAACCCACAGACCAAATCCATGGGTTGTATTAGTTTATCTCACCCCTTTAGAAGCAACTCCTTGAGATAAAAAAAGACACTGAATTGTTAATTTGCTAAACTTCACAATACCTTGTGGGGATGAGGTTCTCCAAAAAAATTTACTGTTGATGTAACCAAATTGTAAAATTAAAACAATCTAATTTTATTACAGAAGAGTGTCTTTTAGTATTAATACCTTTCAGAACTTTTTTTTCCGATGTCATTTTATTTTTATATTTTTATTTTATATTGAACTATAGTTGATTTACAATGTTGTATTAGTTTCAGGTGTATAGCAAAGTGATTCAGTCATACATATACATATATCCATCTTTTTTTCAGAATCTCTTCCCATCTAGATTATTACAGAATATTAAGTAGAGTTCCCTGTGCTATACAGTAGGTCCTTGCTGATTATCCACTCTATATAGTAGTGTGTATATGTTAATCCCAAATCCTAGTTTATCCCTCCCTTCCACCTAATAGAACTTTCTATTAACATTCTATTTTTACTCATTTCTGATTTAAAATATTCAAACTAACATGTTATACAAAAAGATTTACTTAATGATGAAATACGAATCATAAAATTTTCTCATACTCTGAAAACTCCTCACTAGAGAGCCTCTTATTTCATTTTGTTACAGCCAAGTTAGCTGCCTTCTACGTGGTTTTATACTAACTCTCTTCCTAGTCTTGAATCCTACAGAAGACAACAGATATGTATACAATCACAGAGCACCAGTTTATCTGAATTTGAATTAGCATTTACTATATCAAGTATTCACTAGATGCCAGTAGTTCTTATTGGATTTTTCAGAGGGAAAAGTTGTTGATATCACTAATTTTAGTTCACCTGTGAATTAGAAGCTATAAAACATAATATATAAAATAGTTCAAAAATTGAAAACTAATGCTTACTACTACATATATTTTAGAATTATTATGGAAAACTATTTAGTATTTAAATACACAGAAATACTATTTTTTGAGGCAACTAATCCTTCAGAAAAAACTTTTTATATCCTCCAATTTCATTCAAAAAGCTGTTATAGCATCTCCACAAGATTCCAAAGAATTATAAAACTTAACTAAAATTTTCTTTGACCACACTACAAATTTAATCTAAGAGACAAGTTTCACTTTCTGTTGTGTTTTGGTGGTAATGAAAATTGGTAACAAGTTTCTTAAGTGCAATTTACCTAGAGACTAAATATCAGCTCTTCAAAACTAATAAAAATGGAAAATTGCCACAGTACAATGTTAAATGAAAAAATGAGAAATTCATTTTGTGTAAATTTAATAATATATAAAAAGACATGCATATGCATAAAAATAGATTATAACAAAATGAAACAATAAGTAATTTTCTTGGTAATTTTCTGAACTTTTCAAATTTCCTATAATAGATATAAATACATTTTATTGTTAAAAATAGTTAAAAGAAATATGTAGTTTTTATACTTACATTAGCCACCTTTTCAACATAAGTCTTCATTGTTTTCACAATCACTTTCCTGTCCTTAAAAAAGAAAAATTGTCTCAATGAACTTATAGCTACAGGTTTAGTTACAGATTAGCTATAGATTAAGGTATTTCATAGTTAAAAATTTTATATATTAAACTTTCATTGGAGTGGCATACTTTTCATTAGTGAAAATAGTTATTCAACCAGAACCAAAAAATGCAATACACTGTAAGAAGTCCTCTCAGAGCTATTATAATCTTAGACTTCTATGTGACAATCCATTGAGACATAAATATGGAACCATAAAATTATTAGTTGCAAGGCAAACCTAGTGAAACTACCTCCTTTTATAGTAAGAACTGAGATCCCTCTTCCAATGTCTGAACTGTCTTCAAATGCATAAAAGTCTAGCATACAGATGGTATTCAATACATTACTTGTTGAGGAGAAATTAAATTTGTATTAAAAAGTGGACGAAAGAAAAAAATTGGACAAAATACAACTGTCTTTTAAAGGCAGAATTATGCCAATCAAGGAAATATGGATCATTTCTGTTAAGCTTCTATAATTAATATGGATTATTACCTTTTCCCTCAAAGTACTTAAGAACCACGGGAGCAAATGCACAGCTGCTCATTTTCTTCTCTTTCCTCTCCCTCTCCCACAACAAGATCATTAAATGAGGAATCGAAGAGGCTGACAGGTACCAAAACTTTTATAAACTTAAGCCTAACATAAATAGTGTGTTTACTTGCTTGACACACCCCTCCCCATACAAGATAACCCAAGGTTTTCAAACTTTAAGAAGACTCCAGTGGAGAAGAAACAAAAGGCTCAAAGGGGAGCCAGCTTCTGTGAGGCCTTGAGGCACAACTTTGCAAAGATAATATTGCTGTGCGCAAGAGGGCAAAACCCCAAGGAGACCGAAAAAGTCTAAGGAAAGGCAAGTCAAGCCCTGACTGACGCTTACCTTGGGCGTGCCGTGCCACAGGCAGTGCATGGCCACTCTGGCGCCATCGTGTGTGTGCGCCAGGTATACCACTGCTTCTCGGATGGCTTCAATCACTTCCTGGGGAATAAATGCAGTTCAGGGCTTTGGTTTACTATTTCTTTTTACTTTCTCACAATCTGTCTACTAAGGAGCAGTTATGCACAGAGAATGAAAGGCAGAAAGTATAGGTAGCAGACAATTTAATGTTTAATTTTGTGGACAGGCATACATCCATACAACCGCTTCCTGGAAACATTCTTTTCCATCAAGAGCAGTAAGTACTGCTGGCAGGCAATTTCTATTAAAATCCCTGAGTTTTACCAACGTCTGTTCAAAAAAGTATGTTTACGGTTGACCCCGAGTGCGCTTTGAACCAGGCGGGTCCACTTACACGTGGATTTTTTTCAGTAAATATGTACTATAGCATTACACCATCTGAAGGTGGGTAAATCCGCAATCAGAACTGCTGATGGGGAGGGCTGATTATAGGCGGATTTTCCACTGAGGGGGACGGGAGTGTCGGCATCCAACCCCCCGTGTTGTTGTAGGGTCAACTGTATATGTATAGTATATTCTAAAGGACTTCTGAAGAAAAAAAAAAAATCTAAGAGTTGGCTGTGGGAAGAAGGGAGTTTTTAATAAAAAAGCCAGATAAAATAAATAAAATGTTCTTCCCCAAAAGAGTCATGTATATAACAAGCAGAAAGCCAAAACACTAATTTTGTCTGAAAAAGTTTTTCTTTTTTAATTTATCACTGGATTACCTCTGGAAATCATATTAATAATTCACCATAAAGACACTTAAATAACATTTCTCTAAGAAATATTTATCCCTACATTAACATTTAGACTAGGCCTTCACTAGGCCTTTACTCAATGACCTTTAAGTAAAAACCCAATCATTAATTTATTACAAGGTAATTTTAGCTTATTTTTAATCTTTATTCCTTATTTTCAATGTATATAATTTCATAATTATATTTGGAAGTCTAGCATATAGGACATAAGTGAGTTCTGCCAGCTGACAGCTGCGGGGCCAGTTTAGTCCATTCCCAATTTCAAAATTTATATTAAATAAATACAAAGTCTCCTGCCAGGAAGGAGAAAAGTGGCCTATTTTTATCAATAAGGAACAGCAATTTCACCCTTAACTATCTCACAATCCTTTTCCAGGATAAATCTCAAGAACATAGCTTTCAGCTTACATACCTGAACTTATGAATCTCTGCAAAGCTATCCAGTTGGGGAGTTAAACATATATTCCAATTATGCTTCTTTTACCTCCAGAAGTTTTTTTTTTTTAAAAAGTCTCTCTATTGAAAATGCCCCCGGGGCCAAAAAAACCTGTCTGATTATTTTATATTCACACTAAGTTCCCAATGATTTTTTGCTATTACTAAAACACATTCAACATTAAAAAGATAAAGACTTTCTGCTACAGAATATATTCAAATGATTATTTTCTCAGTTCTGAAAATAAAGTCCTGCCTCAGTAAATCCAGAACTGTGAGATACTGTGCTGTGCCAGAACAAGAGAGAAATCCCCTAAAGAGAATCAGCAGCTGCTGTGGTCACTGAACCACATGCTTAGGCAGGTGGCTACTCTTGGAAAACTATTTTGCATGTCAATTTTGAGAGGGTCACAATTCCTATGAATGTTTAATCTGGCATATTTGTTAAAAAGACGTGAGTCTCGTTACTTGGTCATCGCTTATTATTAGAATGAGAACAAATGGATGATGGGTTCACAGTATGATGAGGCAAGTAAAATTCAGGGGACTAAATGAATTCTCATCTATATTCCCATCACTGACTTGAAGGGCACTGCAATTTACCTTCACTCTCATGTAAGGTCCAGTTTTTCAACGGTTCACTTAGTTTTACCTAAGTGTCCTCCTGTAACCTTTTAACACTGATATAATTTTTTTTTGTATCAATACAGGTGAATTTTGAACTCCCTGAATGCTGAATATTCCTCCATGTTAGTTAATTTTCTGATTAGGTTAAGCTAGAGGATGCTCTCTGGATTATAATTAAAATATAAAAATTCAATGAAATTGATAAAATTATGGTCAATTCTACTGTCTTTCTGGCAAAAATCTAAATGGAATTAGTAGACTTCTTCAAAGGGAGTTTAGCGCATTATCTTTTCTAAATAAGGAAACAATTCTTTAAAATTTTCAAAAGCCAATATACATCAAAGCAGTATTCCACATTTTTTACACAGTTCTACGTTTCAGTTTAAAACCTAAAACCAAGAACTTACTGATCTCAGCTTTGGGGGTGCATAGGTAAAAAAGTCCAAGAATACTTTATGTACCAGTGAGTGCTTAATCACAGCTTCTCTGAAAACAGAAAAAAAGGAGAAAAAGAAAGTCAGAAATGGCACCACAATAATACAGAGATAGGTAACCTCGGTCGCCCTAAAATAATCAAAACAAGTGAAATGGTTTTAGCAAATGTCATTTGTCATAAAATAAATCATATCTTTAGCAATCCTAAGACTAAAAAAAAAAAAAACTTTTAGACCTATTAAAATATATATAGGTCTTGCTTGCCATCTACAACCAAGACCAGAGTACAAGTTTCTAGTATCTAATCAGCAAATATGAAATTATCATTCAAAATACACTCGACTTTCTTAAATAAGGATATCTATATTCTTTTACACAACAATGGACATGTGATTAGAAATCCACATGTAGACTATTTTTTAATGGCTATTTTCTTTCTGTCAAGCCTCCTTTATAATGTGTCAGTTTCACAAAATCCTTTTAGCAGTTAAATCCTAAATAGATCAAAACAGTATCAGCAATCGCAAAACACCGAATTGATCCAAGCCTCCTAGTGTGACACTTGGTGAATTCAGGTGTACAGTGGAGGCTAATGATCAGGCACCAAAGACTTTAAGTCCACATCGAGTATCCATGTAGACAGCAAAAACATGTTGTTTTTAATGGCAAAGCACTGTTCTGAGCACTTTGGAAATATTAGCCCATTTAATCTTCATAAAACTCTATGAAATATACACTATTATTATCGTAATTTTACAGATATGGAAACTGAGGCACAGAGAAGTTAAGTTGCCCAAGGTCACAGAGTTAGTAACTGAGAGAGGGACCAGGATTCACACCCAGGAAGTCTGGTCCCAGACGTAATGCCCTAACCACTCCACTGTGGTACAAATTCCAAGAAGGCCAAATGCATGGGCTTTTAAGTCTCACAATCCAATTTAAATAACAGACTATAATTGGGAAACTATCCACCTTTTCTCTGTAAAGGCTATGTAAAACTTTCCTCCTTCAAATGCCATTTGTTAAGAAAAAAAAAGAAACAGCTTCCTTACTTTTGGGCCATTGGAGTTAGAATCTGTTTCATTTCATCCATGATAAGCTCTAGTTTTTCTGGCTGTACCTCTAATACTTTGTCCAGAGTTGGGTGATCTGCTGACTGCAACAGAAGAAAAATCAAACCCCTCTAAATTTAATCAAGTTTCTTCAACTTCAGAACAAAGAAAATCAATTATTGTCATTTTACATAAACTTACATTTTTAGATTTGCCATATTTACATAACAAAAGCCCCGCTGTAGAGACACTCACAGGGTAATTCTTGATTATCTAATTCTCATTCTATACACCCACCATCGTACTTCCAGAGCCAAGCTAAATAACCAACCAGCCAGTTCATACTTGCCAAGCACCTAGCATGTGCCTAATCATAAGGTCAAGTAGTCAGTTAACAAATTCTTGCCACCATGTTTTGTAATTAGCTGGGTATTCCTATAGCGACTGTGACAAAGGAAACAGAGCACAAAGTACAACCCAGGAGCTGAAACTGACTAGCAGAAGGAACCCAGGAATCCATCCATCTCCCTTGAGGTAAATATGTGTATTTGTGTCCTGAAGTCTGAAATGGATCCTTTAACTGTCCTAGTCCCACTACTAGCCTTGTACTAAATCCAAGGTTGGGTCTCTCTACTCTGCTTCCTCTCTGCATATGACCCGGGGAAGGGTAATCCACAAACATGAGGAAACATGGGAGAAGGCAGCAACAGGGAGCTCGATGCCCTTCAACCAGAGCTGGCTAGGGGGTGTTTACAGAGCTTCACTATTAAGCATCTTCTTCCTTGGTCTATCTGATTGTAGAAACAGAAGTACCAAAGCATTACACACAGTACTTGGGAAGGAGTAACAAAAGTAGTTTTAATTTATAGGGGATTTAAAGATTGTGCTCTGGGAGAAAGAAATGTAAGTATGATCACTTGCTTATTACACCCGAGACAAAATAATCCAAGAGGATAAAGGCTATGAGGTAGTCTCTTAAAGGAACCACCAAAGTAAAAATACATTCTGAAAACAGGGCATTGGAAGGTAAGGAACAGCACACAGGGAAAGTAAAATCTCTAGGGAAAATGTCTTGAAATGTCACCTTGTAGAGCTGAAATGTGTTCCCATAGAGCTCTTCTGTCAGCATGGTCCTCTGTTCCAAGATGGCTTTGTCGTTGTAGGCGTACTCCACGATGGCGGATGCCTCCGCATGCCGCAGCATCTTCCTCACGTGACCTTTAAAGCTTCTCATTATCTCTGCAATCTGTGCTTTGCTCCTGAACCCAGCGTGACCGTGGGAAAAGAGAAGTGATAGAAGGAGAAAGCTGGGTGGCAACAAAACATAACACACTTCTTCTGAGACCAGCTCATCATTGTGTGTGGAGGTGGCTAACACAGAGAAACGCTACGAGAAGGAAAATCAAATTGCCTTGTATTTCTACCTTGTATTCCTTTCTTTTCTTTTTCTGTTTTTGGCCGCGCTGCACGGCTTGCAGGATCTTAGTTCCCCAGCCAGGGATGGAGCCTGGGCCCTCAGCAATGAAACTGTGGAGTCCTAACCACTGGACCGCCAGGGAATTCCCTCTACCTTGCATTTCTAAGTGACTCGGGGGCCAGCCTGCCTAGGTTTGAAAAGACCTAGGGTCTTACCAGCTGAAAGACCCTGGGCAAGGTATTTCACCGCTCCGTGCCTCAGCTTCTTTAGTCACAGAATAGAAAGAATAAGGTTGATGTGAGGATAAATGAGTTAAGATGCACTGAGAACTGTAACCAGCACATAGTAAGTGCTCAATAAATGTCAGTTCCCATTAGTACATTGTTCAGCTTAAAAAAAGTGGGGTAGAAGGAGAAAAGGAGAAGGTAAAAGTCAAACATGCAGGACAATATGAATAAAACATATTCCAGGATTCTCTTTTAAAACAGGACTTACTCACAAATATTTCTATTCTATCCTACAATCATCAAGCAGCCAGTACTTCTAGTCAGGAATACAGTGTTTGAAAATTTGTCAGCTGCCCTTTTTTGGTGTGGGTTAGCATATTTTGGCCCATCATTATACTTGAGACAGCAAGACAAGTATCAATTCCACCTATAGTTTAGGGACTCCTCCCAGCTCGACATCTCCTAACCCACTAACCCTGCTTCTGAGCCCACTCACCTGCCCCTCCCATCGCTCCATCTTCTAAAGAACTGGTGACTAACTTAACGCTCATGATAACCATTTCTACTCTTCCAGGGCTTCAAGATGTACCCGTAAGAACAATGAAGACAACACCATCAGTTTACATTAATTTTAATAACATTAATTGTTTAAGACCACACTCCTTGCAAACATCACAAGCATCTGCTTAAGCCTCCTATTATGGTAACAGGCTTTTGAGCAACATGTATTTGCACACAACAGGTATCCACACCTTTAAAAAACTAATAAAAAATGTTGTATAAATAGAACAACTCACCCATACATGAGAAACTTCTTAACAATATTTCTGGAATATTTAGCTTTACTTAATTCAACCAAATCACCTGAAAAACAAAATACATTACATTAATGATAACCTCACTTCAGTCCTCCAGAAACAAGGGAAGAACTAACTGCACAATCTTGGGAACACAAACGAATAACTCCCTATTTGTCCCAGGCAAAAAAACCAAATAAACAGAAAAGGTCCTGCAGAGGACACACTGCTATCCCTCAACAGAGTTCTTTTCCAGGACAGTGTTGGGTATTTCAAGAGAAAACAAGCGACTTCTTACAAACAATTACGAAATATATATAAGAAATACCTCGCAGTTCTTCAAAAGCCTGTTTCCTCTGCTCTTCGTTGCCATACTGAATGTAACACTGGATCACACGAGTTGAATCATGTGCAAATGCAATCTGTAGGAAAACATTTGGGGCCTTTAGACGAATTCTCCCTGAAAATATATGCTTCTATCATATTATTTATGTTGTATTGCTGCCTCTTTTACAATTCCTTGTGAGGAAAAAAAAGTAGGGTCTTCATGGCTAATCAAACCTAGGTTACTTGGGAGTAGAAATTCTTGTTTAATTGTTCAGAATGGCATTCTTTGGTTTTGCTGGCTACCGTACAGCATTGACACAGGAATGCATTTAAGTATTCTGCAAGATTCTATCATTATAATTCAAACCAAACCTGTCTAATGATTATACACACTACATTTTTCATTTCTCTGATAGTTACTTTCCCTAAAAGAGGAATTTTTCAATGCAAAAATTCTATTATTCTATGATTTTTAAAAAAATATAAATGATCTAAGAATGTTTGGCTTTGGCAACCAAAGTATTGCTACATAAATAATTATACCTAATTATTATAATAATCTAGATACACATTGGCAATTACATTATGAGCTAATCACTCCATTTCTCACATTTTCATTATAATCCCTGAACATACATCCACTTATATTCCTAGAATTTCAAATCTGACTCTCCAACCCAAGCCCCCTCACAACTACTGGATGGATTAGATCCTCACTGAAGGACTTGCTGATCAATTTTCTAAAGCAATAACCGCAGATAATCAGCCATGCACTATTATTTTTTATATGCTACAGTCTACTTTAATAGTGCTTATTAATCGTTGCTGAGTCTGTCTTTAAATTTTTAAATTCTAACAAGTCAGAAGGTGAAGGTATACCTTCATCAAAGTCATGGATTTCCGAAGAATTTCCTTAAGGGAGATTTGCATAGACATTTTTGATAAAACTTTAAAAATAATTTTTAAAAAGAAATAAGGCTGTTTTGTGCATATGTTGATTACGTACTATGTAACCAATATATGTGCTTAAGTATATTTTTCTCATTTAAACTCAAAGCAACCTTAAAAGTGGGTTGTTGTTATTAGCACTTTATAGATTAAAGTAAGTTTATGAGAAGTTAAGGAATTTGCTATCCTTGTGACCCTGGGGATGAAACTTAACTTCTCTGAGCCCAGATGTATCAAACGTTTAATAGGGATGATGACTAAGTTAAAGGATACAAAGTATGCACTGGTTAGCATAATTCCTAGCACACAGTAAATAATCAATAAATAGGCTGTTATTGTCTAAAGGCACACATATTTTATATAGCAGAGTGGGTATTTGAATACCAGACTAACCCCCAAGTCCATGGGCATGCAGTAATAACCTAAGGGTAACTGGGAAAGGATCTTGAGTGCAAAGTATTTATAAATTGAGTACAACAGGCTACTGCTAGAGATGAGGAGGAGTTCCAACCTAAAAAGACCTTGCTGGCTTTAAGAAAGCAGCAGCTGGGAACTCACTATTTTAAGACAGTCCTTCAAACTGCAATACAGCATCTAGTTAGACCCACGTACGTGGTTCAGCAAAGGCTGCCCCTCAAGGGTCTCCAAAGATACCGAGTCTGTTGGCTTACAAGTGAATATCACTAAGTATTTATCCAAATACACAAGAATCAATAGACGTTTACTATAAAACAGTATTAAACAGCAACAACGAAAATCAATTCAGAAGTCCCAAATCTATTATATTTTAAAGATCTTTGCATGATGCTTGTAAACGCAGGAAGAAAGTAATCATGTGTTTGCATCACACATACAAAATAGCCAGCAATTTAGAACATACAAAAGTATAGAGTTCACAGCAAGACATTCTAATGAACACTGTTGAACTAATAAATTTCTCGAGATAACTTTAAGAGAACATTGATTTATTTTCAGTAAATTATTTTAAAATGAACAGCCAAATACTTGATAGCCTTTTTATAATTTCCCGGCAGTAAGGTCCCTCACTATTAAATTTTTTAATCAGTATTATAAAAGGTATTTTAAATTTGAGGCCAAATACATTAAAAACAGAAACAATTTCACCTGCCACAATGGTCAACTACCCTTTACTGTGAGTCAATTTCAATTGTTAAAATTGCAACTGAGTATGCCCTACTTACAGTTTTAATTTTCCCTTGAATCAACTTCTGCAAATCACTCATCAACTTCACTCTTTTTTCTTTGTCACAATCTTTTCTATAAAAGAGGCAGGAAACATAGCCTAAGTAAAGATACTATTTTAAACACACAAAAATAAAAACCATATCAGTATATGTTCACCCAATTCAGTATGATTTTCTCTTCGAAGAGAGCAAACTGGACATTAAAATTACTATTCCAGAGCAGCCAGAGAAAAGTAATTTTCTCAAAGGCAGAAACTCATCTCACAAGGTATAATTTTACGCATCAATCTAAATCTTAACAGCCAGAACTTCAAAAGTAAAGAAAATAATAAAACAAGTCCAAGACACCAAGTACTCAAGTATTTCAAAACCTAGCCGAAAAGAACTGTCCTTCATTTTCTCAGAAATTTCTCAGGAAGGACGTCAAATCCATTTTAACTCTCATTCATTTTCATAAGCAGATCTGACACCATCCGAATGATTCCACACATTTCTGCAACGGGCAGACATCCAAACACTGATGCCTCTACTGGAGTATTATGAGTACTCCCTAAATAACCCAAGCGCTATGTCATTTATCTTAGGACATTTACTAGGTACACTGTTACTCCTCCATCATCTCAAAGGGCCTAATAAAGATGCCATTAAGTAGCATTACCTTCTTAAGATCTCCCAGATCTGCTTCGCCCGAACAACCACGTCGTAGTTGGTTTTATCACTGAGTTGCCTGCTCTGCTTCAGTTCTTTTTTCTTCTTCTTGAACTCATCCCATTTGGGTTTCTTGGCTGCTGTGTCTAGTCATTACAGAAATTATTTTCAATTACATTTAACATTCTCAGTGCCATACACAAGGACAAATTAGGTACCTATGGCAATCACTAATCAAGATCAATATTCATTGAGGAAACTAGAAGGGGGAAAACATCATTCCCTACCAACTTATGCTTTATTTCATTTTCTGAGCAGTTTACACATTTTAAATTTGGTTGACACCAACTGTTCATTTATTCAACAGCTATTTATTGAATCTTAACAGGATACCTATTAAGAAAAAAAAAGGAAACTAAACAGATTATAAAAGCAATTTAAAAAGTTTAAGCATCTTTCTCAATTGTAAAATAAAATTTTACTCTAGAACATTAAGATCATTGGACTTTAGGTATAATCAGTTCTCAGTGAGAACAAAAATTAGTCCAAATTAACACAGGAAAAACAATATTCAAAAATTCACTCTTCTGAGTGCTGTTATGTATTAAGTGATTTAATTCTTACAACAACCCTGTGAGGTGGGTACTATTATTATCCCTTTCTTGTCAGGGAAACAAAGGCACCAAGCAGGTAAGCTCCTTGTCCAAGGTCACGTTAACTCCTAAGTGGCAGAGTCAGGATTCAAACCCAGACATGGCTCTAAAACTTTATTATCTGCTGTCTCTTACTCATGACAATGCACAATCAAAATTCCTCAGTTCTCTACAATTAGGGTCATGCTATAAAAGTCGAGTATCTTTCTATTGGTTATTTTTGGTCTTCACAATCTAAATAACTTATTAATTGAATGAAAAAAACCAAAGAGGCCAAACAAAAAAAACTTAATAAAATGGGTATTATTTACATGAGTACCTTGCAAAGAACCCTTAGGAGAATAAGTTATTTCTAGATATCTCCCCTTCTCTGATTAGAAATACACTCAAAAAACAAAATTCTCCTATAATCTCAAAACCTAGGGATTAACATTTTATTTCCTTCTTGTCTTTTCCCCTACACGTTTTATATTAATTTCCTTATTGTCTTTACTTAAACATTATTATGTTGTAAGCATTCTTCCATGAAACTAAATATTCCTCAAGAATATAATTTTTAATGGCATTCAATATACTACAGTGTATTTAGTTACTCCCCTTTCTGCTCACTTGCTTATTCCCAGCCTGGTAATAGAGGATTACAGGCAACAGAAGGCATATTCACCATTAATATTAGGGCATCACGTACTATGCAGCAGAGGATAATAACCAATCCAGAGTTCATTGAATTCTACAAATATCTGGGCACCCTTGACATATGCCATGCTGGGTTGCAGCAGATACAACCAATTCTGGGGATGTCTAGTATCCAATCCCCCTCAGTTGCTGGTATAAAACTGAGAAAATAAAATCAAAGTTCCATTTTGAGATGCTGGGAACTTATCTCCTATAGCAAAAGGAACCAGGGCTCCACTATAATAAGATGAGGATGTGTGTGCACTTAAAATGCAGGTGTCAAGAACTCCAGTGTGGAAAGAAAGATTTAGGACCTAATAGAGAAGCTAGGAAAGAGTAGGTAGGAAAGAGAAGCTGGAAGAGAAGGCGAAAAGAGAAGAGATGGAAGCTAGAGCATGAAAGAATCCTCCAGGCCTAATGAGAAATAATGAAAATTTCCCTGCTTTCCTCTCTCCCTACGCCCCTGTCTTGGAGCAGCCCTAGGCAGAGCAGAGAACAGGGACCAGGTCTAAAGAACTGGAGTAAAAAGACCCCATGGCAGTGGTCTCAGCTGGCAGCAAAGGAGCAGTGTCAGGCTATGCCATGCTGGAGAAAAAGAGTATGAAAGACACCAGAGAAATTCTCATGATGCTGCAGAGAAGGCATATGCATGACAGCACGCGTAACCTGGAAGCTGCTCGTTTGGGACCAGTGCAGGACAGACGATGCAAAGCAAGGGCAAGCTGTACAACAGACAGCAAAGCTCTGGGTTAGAGACAACCACTTAAACATTATGATGAAGAGATTAGTAGTTTGTTTCAACAAAGGGAGCCTTGCCAACACTTGTCATCAGTGAGCAACCTATCCTGGTCAACCAATTTAAGTCAAATCTGTCACATGTATACTATACCTTCTCTGGAACTGTTTACCGGGTCTGAGCCATCTGATGGGTTGATGATATTAGAGTGGCCTGAGCTCTGTGAGGGCAGGGTCTATATGTTTCTTGTTCACCAGGGCATCCTTAGCCAAGGTGGATGTTTAGCTGGGACACACTGTTTATTTAAGTATTAAATTTAAGTATTAAGTATTTGTTTGTTGAATGAATGAGTTCATTAATTTTAGCCTACGGAAAGGAATGTTTTATTGAGGTTCCAATGCATAAAGCCAATACGATTTAGCCTAATTCCACAGCTAGGGGAATTCAGCAAGGGCCTAGGAAGTAAGGAATTCTAGGTACCAGAGGACAATTTTGACCAGAGAAGATGCTTTCTGTTTTTTATTTAATCCCATCTACCCTCCCACCCCCACCCCAAGTGTCGCCTGTCAAGGAACAAGAACAGAAGGTCTCTACCAGACTTCTAGAGTCCCTGTGCACAGTGGTTCAGGCAATAGCTCAGGCAGGGCAAGGCTTCTGCAAAAACTCTGCTAAAGGAATCAGTGCTTACCATCATTTTTACTGTCTGGCTGGAATTTTCTCTTCCTGTTGAATTTATCTGCCTGCTGGAATTTGTTCTTTGGTATTTTATCCCCTTGCTGCTTATTCTTGAACTGCTTCACACCTTTTTTCCCAGGTTTTGTGGCAGTTTTCTCAAAGTTCTTAGTGGTGATTTTAGGTCCACCTTCCTTAACAACTTTTTTTGGGAATGTCTTTGAAGAACCAGAATCTAGTGACAATAATAAATAATTGTTAGTTCAATGATCCTGGGCCTAGATCTTTTATCCACTGGATTGTATTTGTTACAGAAAATTACACACTCTTTAGTGAAACATACTTTGTTTTATTCTCAAAAACAGAGCACAGTAGGACTTAAAAAATCAAAACAAAATTTAAAAACTTACTCTGATTATAAAATTATAATACAGGTTCATTATAGAAAACCTACGAAGTAGAGAAATACATAATAAAAACTACCCATAATTCGAGAGATAACCACTGTTGTCAGTTAGGTGTACTTCTGTTTTAAGCACATATCACAAGATGAGATATTATTTTTATGTCTGTGTGTGTGTGTGTGTGTGTGTGTGTGTATTTAGGGGGTCAATAACATAATAGGAATCTAAGAATAAAATGAACATTTAAAATTTAGAAAGTATATCATATATAAACAAATTTAAAATGTTTATTTTTCAGAATTTCTAGTTGCAAGGAAAAAAAAAGATTGCTTAGGAAACTAGTCATTGACATAATTCCTGACTCTTCTATTTTGCAATACTGACACCTGATGGAACAATAAAGACATCACAGTGAGAAATCCTGAATATCTGGCTCACCAGTAGACGTATTAATTAGCCACAATTTATCAAACGTTAAAATAAAATGTTGTGAATTAGTGTGACTAAAGTGAGAAAACAGCATCACTAGACAACATCTTTCAAAAGTATGGCATTCACCAATTATCCTGGCAATTTCTTAAAGGTCTAAGTTTCACAGGGAACATGCAAACTCATATACAGTAACACCTACTTTTTCCTACTACTTTGATGCTAACTCTAACCCATGAATAGATTGGAATCTGCTACATGCCCCCTCATCCCACCAACCGCTCCCTCCAAGGGCCAAAACAACCACATGGGAAGCATGCTTTGAGTATCTTACCACTGTTTTTATGAAATCTGTTTTTTTCTTGTGATGGCTTTGTACCTTTTCCTGTGATTTTCTTTTTCCCTTTGACTTCCATTATAGAAACTCTGGAAAACAAAAACAAAATCCAAAAAAGGATCACTGAATTGCTCTCATCCAATAAAAGTCATTAGTGGTCACTGCCACATTTACTCCTTGAGGTCACAGATGCAGGACAAATTAGCTGCATCCAGCACAGGCACCCATGAGTCCAGAAACTACACAATCATGACTTCTAAGATTGTAAAAGTGAAAATAAATACGATACCAATACAAAAACTAAGAACACACACACACCTTGGCTAGTGTGTGATGTTTTGGAGGCAACATTTCAGCAATAGTAATGGCTAAAAATAAATCATTATTTACACGAAGCATGATAAAACTGTCAGTGTTTGCATTACTTACAACCTGGGAAGACTTTGTGATGAGAAAATGACAATATTACCACTTGATTTTTTGGTCTCTATCCTAAAAAGTCAGGAACAAACATTGCACTTATCACATATTCAAATTTAATGAAAGAAGATTATCTAAAAGTTCCTTATGTAACCCAAGGTAGCTAAAACAAAAACTAACTTCAAACGTTTAATCTGTTATTCTTTTAGAGGCGATCAAGTAATTCTCAAAGACCTCTGAAATAAGACTGTTGAAATATTTAATATTTCATTTTAAAGAAATCTGCCTAACAGGCTGCTTCTGGATAGAGACTCCACCGTGCACAGGGCAAACAATAGATAACCCCTCAGCTGCCCAAGGCTCCTGAAAGCAGCCGAATGTATCAAGAGCAAAAGTTATTATGTTTTGTCTATTTCTGTACCTTCCAAAGTTGCATATTCAACTCATTTCAAAATTTCTAAAGTTGACCCTCTCGAGTAGATCCCTAGACAATTCCAGATATTTCTAGACAAGAATTTTCCATTGAAGAACAACAAATTTCTCAAGATATTAATAGATATAAGAGAAACAAGGGGTTCTGGGGTGAAATGTATTTGGGAAACTCTTAAATGAAAATAATGAAGGAGGAATCTTTAAGGAAAAGCAGATTCTTTTAATTTGCTAATTTAAGCCATTAATCACCAAGCACAAGCTGAAGTATGCAGGATTTCCCAACCGTGGTTGAACCACTTTTTCCTGGAATATCTCAAGGGACCAGAAGGGTCCCAAAGAGCACTCTGGAAAATGAATGGCCTCTGAATGACTACGTTTCCTTAGATGATTAATGACTGTAGGGTCACTGTCACTTGGCTATAGCCTTCATAACCACATCTGCATCCCTTAGCTCTTCTGTGCATGAACTTTTTATTTTGATATAAGTTTAGTTTTAAAGAAGAGTTGGGAAAGACACAGAGAAAGGTCCAGTATACCCCTCAGCCTCCCCTAATGTTAACATCTTACCATGATGCATTTACCCAAACTAAGAAATAACATTAATATGATGCCATTAAATTTGGATTTCGCCAGTTTTTCCACTGACGTCGTTTTTCAATTCCAGGATACCCTGCATTTAATCATCAAGACTTCTTAGTTTCCACCAATCTGTGACAGCTTCTCCATCTCTACTTGTTTCTCATGACCAAGACAATTTTGGAGAGTACTGGTCAGGCACTTTGTAGAATATCCCACATTTGGGGTCTGTCTGACATCTTCCTATGATTCTACTGGCCTTACGGATTTGAGGGAAGAATACCATAGAGATGAAGTGCCCTTCTCATCCCATCACATTAGGAGGAGCATGATATTGACATGACTAGTGATATTAACCTTGATCACTTGGTTAACATAGTGTTTGCAAGGTGTCTCTGCTGTAAAGTTACTATGTCTCCCTTTCCATAATTCAGCCCAAACTTAGGGAGAGAATTAAGCTCCATTTTCTAGAGCGGGGAGTATTAAAGAATTTGAATCAATGCATTAAAATCCCAGAGCAATTAATAAATATTTTGGATATGTTTTGAGATCATGCAAATATCCTGTACCCCCCACTGATTTTAGCACTCTCCAGTGGATCTTGCCTGCAGCAATTTCCGTGGTGTTTACATGATGATTTTCTATTTCCCTTACTTTTACCTTCATTATTTTGTATTCTTCTGTAGGGAACATTTATTCTTTCTCCTCATTCATTTAATCATTTATTTACATCAGTATGGCCTCATAGTATTTTATTATTTGCGATATGGACTAACAGTATCTTTGTATTTTGTTGCTAAACAAAATGTATTTTGTTGCTTAGTATTTTGTTGCTAAAATTGTTCCAGCTTTGAAATCTTTAAGGTTGCTTCTGTGTCCTTTTCATATGGTCCATTCTTTTTTTTTTTTTTTTTTCCTTAGCATGTCCTTAATTCCTGGCACTTGTTCCAAGTTTACCTTTTATTTTCCTTGCACAAGCCCTAAAATCAGCCATTTCTCCAAGGAACCCTAGAGAAACCCTCTTATCGAGATCTGAGTGCTAGGTGTGCTTCTCACTGGGGTGTCACTGCTTCTAGGTCTTTTCACCAGACAGGGCTAGGTAATATATGTATGTATATAAGCCTATGTGTATACACAAACCTGTATTTCTGTACCTATTAAGTAAGTTCATACTAATGTCTCCAACTCTAATCACGTGCCACAGGGTTATAGTTGGTAAAAACAAATGTACCAACTATAATGTGGTGTTTATTTACAGTTCTTTTTGCCTTTTCCCTCACAGTATCCATTCAAAACACTGCTTTCCAAAGTTTCTTAGGTCAGCTCTTTTCCCTCCACTCCTTCAGTGAGGTCTTTTTATACATTTGTACTAGTTAGATGCATTTTGTTCCAGTCCGCATTCCACTTCCCGACATGTCAGTTGACTTTCTTTTCATCTGCCTATAGTCAAGTTCATTCTTTTTGGTGTACAGTGCTGATTTTGACAAACCCACAGTCATGTATCCTCCACCACAGCACCTTACAGAACTGTCCCACACTCCTAAAAGTCCCCTGTGCAGCCCCTTTGCAATCATCCTCTCCTGGCTCTCTTGGCAATGCTTGATGTTTTTTCTACCCTCTAGCTTTGTGCCTTTTCAAAAATGTCCTATAAATGGAATTAGACAATATACAGCCTTTGGGGTCTTGCTTCTATCACTTAGCAAAATGCATTTGCTTGGGGACCCTGTACCATCACATCCAACCATCACACTCCAGTGTCTTGGAATTGTCTCCTCTTTTTCCCTTCCCTCTACTATGCCATTCAGACTCTATCTCTTGCTCACATTGTTTTCTGCCGTTAGACCCAGTCTGCTATGATCCACCGCCTGCTGCCCGATTAGTCTTCCACTATCACATCCATTTCATGTCATTTCCCTGCTCTAACACCTTCAAAAGCTTCCCACTGCTTATAGGAAAAATTTCAAACTCAGTCTGGCATTCACGGCCATTCAAAACTTAGTCCTAACTTACCCACATCACAATACCACACTGAAGCCAACTTTACTCCCTCACTATTCTTTTTCAGGAGCCAAACTTTAAAGCCATTCTCTATCAATATAAATCCTACCCATCCTTCAAATCCAGCCTCAATGACAATTTCTTATCATTCCTCCTCCAGATGCCTTCTTTCTTTCTCAAATGATTCTCCCTATTCCTATGGCACATTTTGATGACTTTCTTATAACAACGCTTTGGACTTGAAATGTATTGAATACCTACACACTATGTGCTAGAGAGCTAATGGGTTTTAAATATATATATACAAAAAAAAAATCAAAGTGTGGTGTGATAGAGACAGGCAAGCAGAAAATTAAAGCATGGCATAATTAAGCATTATAACTGAAGTATATAAAAAGTGTTCAGGGCTCCCCCGGTGGCGCAGTGGTTGAGAGTCCGCCTGCCAATGCAGGGGGCACGGGTTCGTGCCCCGGTGGGGGAAGATCCCACATGCCGCTGGGCCTGTGAGCCATGGCCGCTGAGCCTGCGCGTCCGGAGCTCCGCAAGGGGAGAGGCCACAGCGGTGAGAGGCCCGCGAACCGCAAAAAAAAAAAAAAGTGTTCTGAGAGCCACAGAGCTGAGAGAGCCCAATCCTGCCTCGTGAAGGAAAAGAGCAGAGACTTCCCAGACATAGAGGGACACGTGACTGATCAAGACTGATCTTGACTCCTCTCAGCAGGCTCAGCATTGCACTTTGAAAGTAATGACCATTCAATACCCAACTTCTAAATGCTGGCATTCCTCAAGTCTTCCCCTCTCTCTCCTCCCTAGGTGATCTCGTGCAATCCCATGGCTTTTTATGCTGGACTCCCAAATTATCTCTCCATGAGGAACATCTCCTTGGGCTCCAAGCTTCTGTATCTAACTGCCTACCTGAAACTTCCATTTAGGTGTCTAACAAACACCTTACACTTAATAGAACCAAAATAAAATTCTTTAACTATATGACCACTGCAAACCACCCCCAAACAATAACATCCTCATCTAATTTCCCCCACCCTATTCTTCCCCATTTCAGCAATGGCACAGCATCCACTCCACTGCTCAAGAAACCTAAGATTTACCTGTGAGAGTTTACTCTTCCTTGTCTGCTACATTCAATCTTTCAATAATTCTTCTCGAATCTTTAAAAACCCTTCAACTTCAATCTCCAGTACCACCACCCTAATTCAAACCATCATCAATAATTCAACTATATAATCAATAATCCAAATTATTATCCATTTTCCAAAAAGAACCAGGGCCTACTGTGTTTCTCCCTTGCTTATAAGCCTTCACTGTGTTCTAATAATGCGAATATTTTTCCATTGTAGAGAAAATCGAAACTCCCACCATGGCCTTCAAAGCCCTACAGAACCTCCTCTCACCCCTTTATCTTATATGGCTGAACTTCTAGCTCACGAACATCGGCCCCCCCTTCCACCTCAGGGACTTAGCCCAAGTTACGGCCTCTGCGGAAAGTAGTTTTCCCTGGGCTTTCAGATTTCAGGGTTGCCTCTCGCCACGCTCTAGGTCTCGGCTTCAGGATCACGTCAGACTCCCCTATCTTGTATCTCGGCACCCAGGTCATTTCCTTCCCAGCGCTTACAACCTGAAACTCTACATTCAGGTTGCAAACTGGGCATCTAGCACTGACCGGGCGCACAGCGGATGTCAAACATACGACAAAAAGGGTGAAAGCGTGGTAGGGAGAGGAGTTGTAAGCCGCCCTTGTCGCCAGGCTCCCGTCAACCCCCAAACTCCCAGAACAGAAAAGGGCACAGAAGGCCGCCCAGCGGGTGACACGTGTGAACACCTCTACCCGAGAGACCCTCCGACTTCAGCGCCGAGCAGGCGGCAAAGCCCTACCGGGAGCGGCCACGGAGGCCGCAGCACTCACCGCGCACGTGTGGCCCAGGGACGCGCGCGTCCCAGCTCCGCCGCCACGGCTTCCGCTTCCTCGCCTTGCCCCGCCCCCTAGTCGCCTTTTCCTTTCTTCCTCGGCCGAGTTCGGTTAAGGGGTGGGGATTAGCCGGAAAAACGGAAATTCGGCATTTCTATTGGCCCACTTCTATTCTCCCTTCGTCCAGAAGCGCGAGGGCTGCGTCACAGGCGGGTTTTGGCCCTTGAAAGGATCCGTGGGGCGAGGACGTGATAGCGGCTCCTGAAAGTGACGTCATTAACCCTGTCGCTTCCCGGCCGGGGGAGCCGGCGGCATCCCAAGAAGGTTGACCAGTTGTGGAAGCGGAGGCTTGGTTGGCTCGGCTAATTTCTAGCTGGAACTGAGGCTAAACTAGTTAACGCTTTGAGAGTGCGTTCATTTGCATCCTCCCTGGCAGTCCAGCGGGGGACGTTAAAGGGAAATCTCGGGAGTCGGCTAGAACTGCGATCTCGGTTTTTTTCCGCTTCTTAGCTGTGTGCCTTTGGGCAAATGACTGAATTTCTCTGAGCCTTGGTTATCTGATTAATAAAATAGAGATGGCTAAGTCACACAGGGAAAGCGCCTAGCACACTGAATGATCAGGACAAGCGCTCAATAAACGTTTGCCGTTTTAAACGTCTGCGCGTTCCTCCAGACTGCAGTTACCCCACTTAACATTTCAGGAAATGAGACTAGGATGTTACCATTTGACAGATGAAGAAACACCACAAACCTGGTCTGGTCAAACAACAGAATTTATTCTCTAACAGTTCTGGAGGTTGGAAGTCAGAAATCATGCTGGTACCGAGGTTGTGCACCCTCTGAAGGCTCTAGGGGAGCATCCTTTGCCCCTTTCAGCTTCTGGTGGTTCCAGGCGTTACTTGGCTTGGGCTGCATGACTTCAACCTCTGCCTCTGTCTTCAGACGGCTTTCTCTTCTATGTCTTCTCTTCTACGTTTTATAAGGACTTGTCATTGGATTTAGGGCCCATCAGGGTAATCAAGGATGATCTCATTTGGAGGTCCTTACTTAATTCCATCTGCAAAGATCCTTTTCCCGAATTAGGTCACTTTCATAGCTTCTGTAGGTTGGTACACTGACATATCTTTTGGAGGGCCACTCAGAGAGTTGAGGAATGGGACTTGATCCCAGGGGTGTCAAGCATCAGATTTTACTGTCTTCTAAATCACATTGCTTCCCACCTCTTAAGGCACTGTCTTGAGACTGATGATTCACTAGACTACGCTTCTTGAGGGCGGGGGCCATCATTACTTCCCAGACACCTATCGCACTCTTCAGCACACAGACCGTTGATAAGTACTTATTGTCTGCCTTAAGTATACGTTTGGATAAGCTCATTTAAGTCTCATAAGAACAGTTAAGTACATCTTTCCCCCTCATGTTATGGACAAAGGGGAAACATTCAGCATTTCTGATCCAGTGAGTCTGACTCCAAACTCAACGTGACTGACTCTGGACTGCTTTCTCTAATTCATTAGTTCTCCAGTGAAAGCTCAAAAGGAGAGAATACAGAACAGGAATGGCAGGAGGTCCATCAACAGCACCTATCAGGCAAATAGTATGGTATGTGCTAGCTAATAATAATAACAAAATCTTAACATATACACCCTACCTGGAAGAGATTCATTTGTATTTTCAACACCAAAGTCCGCAGCACCCCATATCCTCTAAGACACATCCATGTAGCTGTCTTAAACATATACATCAAACTCTAATATTCTTCTGCCTTCTCACCATGGAGAAAGAAAGTTGTCACATACCTAAGTCCTAGATTATTATTTATGGTGTTATTTATCAAATCTGTGCTGTCAAAAAGTTGACAAGAAAGATTAACTTGAGTGTTTTGTTTGGAGTTGGAAGTATCTTGCAGTTTCGCAGACCTCCACCACCAACAACAAAATTTTCTATAATTTTACAGTTGACCAAGTTAAGCCCGTTAATTGTTCAAATATTTAATGATCTAAATGTTGAACGTTATATGTATTCCTAGAAGCATAAAATGCTCTTCCTAAATGATATGGCATGCAATTTAATCAGGACTAGACCTGTACACACGCAAGAGGTTTATAGCAACATAATTAGAGCATTGGCATTGGAATCAAAAGAACCTGGCTTAAAATCCAAGGAATATGTGACCGTGGGCAAGATAACTAATTTGTATGGGCCTCAGGTAAGAGGTCACTTTTTTTGTGTGTGTGGGCCTCAGTTTCTGCATATGTAAAATGGGAACAACAGCACTTATCTTTTGGGGTTGCTGTGTGACTCAAAAGCTGATAGTTATCAGGTAATAGTAAATGTTTAGTGATTTGTAGCTTGGAGGGGGAGAGAGAGAGGGCGAGCGCATGCCAAGGTGTATCCATTAGAAATTATTTTGGTTGCAAGTAATGGAAAGTTCAGCTAATAGTGGCTTAATCAATCATTTTCTTCCCCCAACAAAAATTCTGAAGGCAACTGGTTGCTGTAGTTCAGTGGCTCAACAGTGTCATCACAGACCCAAGCTGATTTCATTTTTTCCTTTTTCGTTTGTACCTTTGGACCACCTTCACCCATTTCCCCTATGCTTGATATCCCCCCCGCCCCGACAACCACCAATCTGTTCTCTGTTTTTATGAATTTGGGTTTTTTTTTTTTTTTTTTTTTTTTTTTTTTGCATTACGTGGGCTTCTCACTGCTGTGGCCTCTCCCGTTGCGGAGCACAGGCTCTGGACATGCAGGCCCAGCAGCCATGGCTCACGGGCCTAGCCGCTCTGCGGCATGTGGGATCTTCCCAGACCGGGGCACGAACCCGTGTCCCCTGCATCGGCAGGCGGACTCTCAACCACTGCGCCACCAGGGAAGCCCTGAATTTGGGTTTTTTGAGATTCCACATATAAGTGAGATCACACAGTATTTGTTTTTCTCTGTCTTGACTTATTTCACTATTGTTTTCTGACTGCAAGATGTACTTCTCAGTTTCCGGAGTTATATCAGAGTTCAGGGCTAGGAGAATGGCGAAAAGATGAAATCCACTTTTTCCCCCCAGTAGGGCGCTATCCTTTTATCTCAGAGGGAGAAGACCTGGCAGGGTTCCCCTTCCATTTAAGCACCTAGAACTCAGTCACATGGCCCCCCCAAGGATTGGAAGACCATCAGACATAACGTTAACCAGGCATTTGGAGTTCATTCTTTTTCCAGCACTCTAGTAAAATTAAAGGTAACTTGGCAAATATGCTTTCATCCAACAGTAGAGATTTAATTTGTTATTTAAGCTGGTTTAAAACTTAAAATAACTGTAGTAAGCTTAGACTTAAAATAATTGTAGTATCCAAGGTAGTGACTCTCAATCTTGGCCACACATCACCTGTGGATTAAAAAACAGCAACAACGGGCTTCCCTGGTGGCGCAGTGGTTGAGAGTCCGCCTGCCGATGCAGGGGAAACGGGTTCGTGCCCTGGTCTGGGAAGATCCCACATGCCGCGGAGCGGCTGGGCCCGTGAGCCATGGCCGCTGGGCCTGTGCGTCCGGAGCCTGTGCTCCGCAACGGGAGAGGCCACAACAGTGAGAGGCCCACATACCACAAAAAAAAAAAAAAAAAAAAAAAAAAAAAAAAAAACAGCAACAACAACCACAGTAATTCTGATTTAATTAGTCTGAAGTGGGACCTGGGCATTGAGAATTTGGAAAGTTCCCCCAGAACATGCTAAGGTGAAGCTAAAATTAAGAGTTGCTTATTTAGGGAATGGAGTTCAAGTTGGTGATTTGATTTGATTTGATTTTCCAGTTAACTGAGGATTAAACCCTGTTTAATCTTTTTGCAGTCACTAGAATTAGAGAATTAAATGTATACTGCACTTGTTTCTGTAAGTAGAATGCCTTGGACATAACTGTATCTCTCTTGTTGCTTGAGGTCTCCTGCAGTGATTTAACATCATTAGATATTTTAAATGGTTTAAATTTGAACTATACACTTCCAAATGTATTCTGGAAAATATTCACTCTTTTTTTTTTTTTTTTTTTTTTTTTTTTTTGCGGTACGCGGGCCTCTCACTGTTGTGGCCTCTCCCATTGCGGAGCACAGGCTCCGGACGCGCAGGCTCAGCGGCCATGGCTCACGGGCCCAGCCGCTCCGCGGCATGTGGGATCCTCCCAGACCGGGGCACGAACCCGTGTCCCCTGCATTGGCAGGCGGACTCTCAACCACTGCGCCACCAGGGAAGCCCTAAATGGTTTAAATTTGAACTATACACTTCCAAATGTATTCTGGAAAATATTCACTCTTTTTTAAAATTCATCATGATTTTGTACAATTTTTCTTTTTCATAAAAATAAAGTGTTAAGTGTCAGCTCCCACACATCTCCCCTCCCTCCAAATCAGTTCTTTAGAGTTCTAACTAATGGATTTTTAACTAATTGGTATAGTTTCTCTGTTTCCCAAACACATAAGCAGGGATAAAGGGCATGTTATTGATATAAAGCATAAGTGAGATTTTGGCAAAGATTGGGTTTTATTTTCAGGACCTATTAGAGTCATAAATCCATGGAAACGGAGCAGTTGCCAACACATTTTCATTTAGTAAAAAAGAACTGCTTCTGAGTAGAGTGGATTATGTTTTTCAATACCATACATTTGCTAAAAAGCGCACAAATATAGTCTAAACATTAATTGTGCATTTAGAATGTTCTAGTTACTGTCTAGTAAACATAAAATTGACCTTGTCCTAATTTTACTTTCTTTGGTGACACCCACAGGAGCCACAGAAAGAAAAATCAGACCATCAAAATGCATGTGTATCTGACTGTAGTATAAAATACCACCTTTAATGAAAGATCATGCCAAAGATTAGTTAATATCACTTAAAGCCCACGAGTTATCACTTATACATGGAGCCTTAACAATGCACTATGGTAAAACAAAACTCCTCAAGCAAAATGTACCAGCCCCAGGTTTTAGCGAGGATGAGAACAATTAACATGTTTTTGGTTTAAGTTTTTGTTAAATTTTTGTTTTCGGGCTTTATGAGATGGGAAACTAGTGACTGGTTTTGGCTTGTGATTTCCTTGATTTCTGAGCAATAAAGACTTGATAACCAAGCTTATTAATAAATTAATAATTTTCTAACTATTTCTGCCATTTTACTTTTAAAAACTATAGACAGGTTAAGTCAGGGCTTACAATGATGTCTAGCTCTACGTACCTACCCAACTTTCCTCCTACTTTTAAGAGGGAGAAAAGATTAGCCAACTAACCTAAGCCCGTTATGTCAGTTTGAATTCTCCACGAAACAGACGCCAAGATAGAATTAGAAGGCCAAGACATTTACTGGGGGGAAAGCCTGTGAAAGACAAGGATAGAGGGGACAGGAGTAAGACGGAAACCTCAGACCAATAATACTGATCTAATACTGATCTGACACCTGTGAAGGGAGGGACAAAGGGAGAAGGATGTGGTAAAAAAGATCTTTTAATTGAGGGTTCTGAGACTCTGGTAATCATACCCTTGTAAGGCGAGGACTACTACAGAGGTCCACTTACAGATATACTGGGGGCTAAGGAGTACTGAGAGGCACCTAAGTGGATTACCTGGGCTCTACAGTGATCCCACACGTCCCCGGCTCCTCATCTCTCCTGCCAACATGGTGACTCCTGTCGGTCCTGGACACAGTGAGTCCAAAATGTCCAGGTAGCATCCATAGTTCAGTGGAACTCTTGCTCTGTCCTCTGCCAAGAATATGTCCCCTTTGAGACAAAGACCTCAAACTCTGCAGAGCCCAGAGCTGTAAGAACAGAAAACACAAATGGCCCCAGAGGGCCATTTAGAATGATGGCAAGTGGGGCCATTCCTGCTTCTGCTCCTTAGGTCTCAGGCCTATGTAGTCTTCTTCTTACAACACTATATAGAGATCTCTGATTTAGATTTATTTATTCTGCATTCTGGAAGATAGCATCGCATTTTTGCAGATTATAGCCTCTAAGCTGGTGCTTCAACTGCACCTTTAGAAAGCCAATGCAAAGCTCTGTCAGGTCGGCAGCCTCTGGACGGTGCAGTATGTGATATGTCCTGTGGATCACATGACCTCCCTTGTTGTGAAGTGTGTTCCCTATTCAGATGCCATGTTGTGTACTTTTCCATGAGCATGGATCAGGCACTTCTTAGCTTCTGGATAGCGGTGCTGGCTGAGGCTCTTGGGCAGGAAAGACGAGTCCATACTTGGAATAGGACTCTATCCCTATGAGGAGAAACAGCTGGCCGTTCCACAATAAAAGGAGCCCAGCGTCATCAACTTTCCAGCAGGTAGCCTGTTGGTCTCTGGGAAAGAAACAGTGCCATATCAGGGGCTCAGCACTGGTTTCTGTTGCTGGCAGGTTCTACATTCAGAGGAATCACTAGAGACTGGCTTTGGTAAGTGGAAGTTCATGCTGTTGGGCCCATGTGTAGCCTCCGTCTCTGCCATTGTGGCCTCTCTGTTCATGTACCCATCAGGCCAGCTCTAGAGTGCCCAGTGCTGCAAGCTCACTAATGTCAACTGGCCGAGTCGTTTTTGTCTTCTTGGTTGTTCAGTGTTTATTGTGGATACCTTTGATGGGTATTAACAATGTGAAAATTGGCACTTGCTGTGTCCACTCCCATCTGCCTTTACCCTGGACCTCACTGTTTCCCATTGTCCTTTTCCTTCCAGGTCCCTGACCAGCTGGTTGGGGCACTGGCCAATGATAGGAATTTCTACATGTTCTCACCTTGGGCCACTTCTCCTTCCACATCAATTGGATGACCAGGAGCACTGCTTGCCCGTTAGGAAGATTATCCCCCTCTGCTTTCAGCCTGAATGAGGTTGTAATGCTACTATTTAGTTTCAGTTTGCACCCCCAAGCCTAGCCAACTCACCTGTAAACTAAGCTTGGGCTTCCTCCTCCCCCATCAGCTATTTGTAAGGCACCCTGCTCTGTAGCCATCGGGGAGAGAAGAGGAAGGGGGCTGGTGTAATCATGTGGGCGATATGGAGGTCTGGGTTTTCTATTCGTGCAGCTGACTCATACCCTCCAGTCTTACTTGGGTTCAATCCCTGATATACCATTTCCATGTTATAATGGATTGTTACTGGGCCCTTTTCACTTTATGCATTGACAGGTGAGACAGAACCTGTCCTAACCAGCAGTTGTGGGTGGATGGTTATTGGTACACTATAATCAAGCACTCTCTCTCTCTGAGGGCTCAGTAACATGCTAGGAGGTATTTCTTCAGATGCACATAATTCTCCATTACAGATGGCAAGGCCTTGCTAAAGAACCCCAAGGCCCTGTGTTATGATCCTCCTACTTGGGTTTACCATGAACTCTGCACTTGCATCTTTTCTCACCACTGACACTTCCCACACCACAGGGTCTGCCCGTTGTTCTGCTCTAAGTGGAAAGGCTGCTTTCACTACAGCCTAGACCTGCTGTACAGCTCCTTCCTGACCCAGGCTCCACTCACAGGTGGCAGCCTTCCACACCCTCCAGCGCATGGACCAGAGCAAGATTCCCAGATGTGGACTGTTTGGCCTCCAGAACCTGAAGAGGCCCCCCAGATATTGCACTTCCTTGTTTGTAATAGGAAATCCAAGAGGCAACAATGTGTCTTTACTTTGGAGGGATATCCTGACATGCCCCTGACCCTAAAAATGTGTACCTCCGTTTTTTTTGTCCTAGCTTTTTAGGATTCCTGAAAACTTTACTGAAGTGGCCTGTCCCTGAAACTCTTGTAGAGTTTATTTCCCACCTTCTTGAACACATGCTTCTTACCAAGGTCTCTAGCATGCTAGCCATGTCTTTATTTTACAAATGTAATGGATCAGTGTGATGTTCCGCGGGGTGTCCAGATGGTCCAGATCTCTTTGGACTATATTAAGACAGAAGGTGGGCGAGCTAACAGAGCCCTGGTGCAAAACTGTAAATGAATATTGTTGTTCATTCCAAGGAGTGTGAACTGTTTCTGATCCTATTTTCCATCTGTTTTTTCCATCCTATTTTACCATCTGCTGTGGTAACTCAGGCATTTCACCTCTGCTCTGTGATTTGAGTAAAAACATAGTGTTTGCCCCATTCCTCCAGGGTCCTCGCTGGAGTGTTAAATCCCATGTCCCAAGAAAGTAGACCCCAAGTCAGGGTTTTCCCGCTTGTTCACTTTGACCTTCCAGCCCCTTGGTCAAGCACCCGCATAACCCAGTCCCTGGGCAGTCTTCTCCCCTGACAGTTATATGCTGGCCAACTCGTGCTGGTCCCATGGGAGGGGGGTAGTTTCTCTTCTCCTTCATCAGGCCCAGTATGTCCTCTGCTGGGCTATGCTGGACTTAACCCTAGTTACTGGCCTGGCAGCCAGGAGAGGCAGTGGGGGCAGCTCCTGAGAGCAGGGCGTCAGGGAGCAGGTGTTGTCTTGCAGGGAGAGGCCTCTGCAGTGTCTTCCTGCTCAGGCAGAGTGTGGATCTTCATGAGGCAGTGTGGCCACCTCTGCAAGATCTGCATGTTCAGGGCAGTCAGCAGAGCAAAACTGGGGGCACCCACTCATGTCCCCGTCCCATGTCTCAGGGTCTCAAGTTCTCCCAAGCGGGCCACTGGCCTCAGTGTAACAGGCTGCCTTGGCTTAAGCATTTTAAAGATTCTGGAGATCCACGACTCTGAATCTTGGGCTTGCTCTTCACTTTGTCCTCTCCCGCAAGGGACAGGAGCCTCTTTGTAAGTGACCAGAGATGCCTCTGCTTCCTCCACTCGCCTTTAACTATCTGTTTCCAGTCCCCACTGTCACTCTGCAGGGAGTCCTCCAACTCCACTCCCCTTAGATACATGGAAGCCCCCCCATAACATTCAAATGCCTGAACCACCGCCCTGGCAAGGGCATTCCTCTCCACCAGGGGACCCCCTGCTCATCAGTGGTGATTGTTTTTAGTAGTTGAACAACCATCTGTGCCAAGGACTAGCTGTGCCCCACTTACCACTTGGATTGGGATCCTCCTCGCCAGCCTGTGGTGAGTGATCCCGTCTCCGACCCCATCTTCTTGTCAGCTTTCTGGAACCACGCCTGGTACCAGTGGTGTTATTTCAAGTTTTCTGGGAAGCAAAAGCAGAGTTAGAAACATAAGATTTATGCAGGGAATAGCCTGTAAAGATAAAGGGAAGAGGAAGCAGGGTAAGAGGAAGGGCCTCGGACTGCAATGTGGGAAGGAAGGATTGTACAGGAAGAGCCCCAGAGAACAGCTCTGAGAATGCTTTGGCCAGGCTGGTGTGGAGACTCAAAGCAAAAACTGGCCATTAGAAGAGTCCCGAGTTGGGCAGGGATGGCCTGCCTCTTGCATCGCAGCCACACTCTGTTGTTGGCTTGGAGCAGCCCCAGAAGCCTCTGGCCTTGGTTTGGACACTGTGGTGGATGCTGAAGGTCTGAGAGCTGGAGGCCTTCAGCTAACCCCACCGCTCACCTCCTGCAGCAAGTTCTCTCCTGAAGGAAGACCTGAGCGGTGCACACTCTGCCTGTCACTGTCACATGACTAGTTTAGTGTCAAGACCAGGACAAAAGCCAGAACCAACACCAGGGTTTTAGAAGCCTAACCTTATGTCTTTTCTATATTTAGAGGGACAAGATACATTTCTACCATATACTCTTTAACATATTATCTAGTATTTAGCAACTCAAAGCAATAGGTCTTCCAAAAAAATAGCTCCTGGGACAATAAATTATATAAACTACTGAATCAAAACATGACTTCGCATTGAAAGTAGAAGTTAGGTTTTTGGGGAGTACACAATCCAGTGTTTGTCGTAATACATGTTATTCCTGAGGTTTAGTATGTGCAAGGCAGGGTGCTCTTGGTGTCTGTCCACAAGACAGGGACGTGAAAATAACGATCTGGAATTTTTAATTTGGTGGCTGAGTATTTCACGTATATTAACACCTGAATTTTTACAACATCATATCATTTCACAAGGATTAGCTGTGTGAAAGCAGGGAAATTGTTCCTCTGTTTGCTGTAATATCTCTAGGGCCTTGCAGATTGCCTGGCACATATTCAGCTGTCGATAATATTTGTGAAATGGGTGTAATTGTTAAACTATAATTGCACAAGTATAAGGATCAGAGCTATTTTATTTGTGGGCACATAGTAAGAACTTGAGTCAACAAATTCAGCAACTATATTTATTCAGTGGCTACTCTGTCCCAGGCACTGTTCTAGGCACTTGGGATATATATTAGTCAACAAAACTAAGACTTGCTGATAATAAACACCAAACAATAACAAACACTATAAAGGCATTGCAGGATACATGAGAAGTACTATAGTAAAAAGAATAGGGCTGGGTAAAGAGAGAACCAGAGTGGGGGAACCGGTTATAATATCAAATAGGGTGGTCAGAGTAGGTGTCACTAAGGAGAGGTTTGAGGAGAAATCTGGGGAGGTTGGGAGTTCGCCAAACATGCAACTGGGAAAGGAGCCTTCCAGGCAGAGGAAAGAGCTGGAGCAAAGGACCCAAGGCAGGAGTCAGGACCCCACATGACTATGTCTTTGAGGAACAGAGGCAGGCCGAGAAGGCTGGAATCAGCCAGAGAGAGGAGTAATGGGAAAGAAGTTCAGGAGGAGGGCGGGGCTGGTTGGCAGATGGTGAAAGGGTTTTTAGGCCATTTTAAGGACTCTGGGTTTTATTCTGAGTGAAAAAGAAGAGCTGTCTCAGGGTTTTGAGCAGGGGAGAAAAATGATCTGACCTCGAAACGATAAACTTTTGTAGGATTAATGAATATGTGAGGTAGATAGAATCATGCTACTTTATTGCCCATGAACTGGTTCAATAAAACTCAATGTAATGCTACATATTTTTTTTGCTGATTTTCCCTGATACTCATTCTTTATCTCTAGGGAGCTGCTTGTCTTATGTAACTTTATCATTCCCACTTTCAGCAGCAGCAGCAGGAATTATTTGCCAACCACTTAATCATGACTAACTAGATACCGTTGGATAGCTTCGAGAGCACTTTTCATATGTATTATGTCACTCAAATCATCACAACTATATGTAGTGTTACATTACCGATATATCACTCATACAGAAACAAATTCAAAGAGACAATATATATATTGCCCAGTCACACATTTAATAAATGGCAGAGTATGAATTTTGTGTCCTCACCTAGTGTTTGTAAACCTGCATTCTAGGTCCTAAAGACAGAAAGTGATTTAACTACCCTAGGAGGAGTTCACAGTTAGGTGGGAGGCCAGGAGAAGAATCAAGAAAAATATGGTAAATATCAGAATAAAGAAGTAAAGGCAAAGTGCCAAAGTGATGGTGTGCTCAGCAAAAAGATCCACAAAGAGGACAACGGTCCTGATGGTTGGTGGCCTCAGATACACTGAAGCAGCGGGGCGTGGGGCTCAGGTGGTGGGAATAGTGCCGGCAGATGCGTGGGGGTCAAGATGAGCATTGTGTCCTCTGGGAATGGTTGGAATCTCCATTTTGAGTGGAAGGAAGTTGTAGGAGACAGGATTACAGAAGGTAGAAAAACGCCACATGATACAGAATCTTAAGCCATAGGCTAAGACCATCCGTACTTTATCCACTGGAAGTTGCCAATGATTTCTGAGTGGAGATGGTGATGTTTACAAAGTTTTGGGGTTTTAACCTCCTTGAACTTTTAAAGAAAGTTCAATATAACATGACTGTTTAGTGGGGGTTGACATGAGAGGCAATGTCTTAGAATGAGCTCCTCCAGAAGTCAAACTTAAAACCAAGATTCAAGTGAAAATGACTGATTTTGGGGGTGGTGCCAGGACATACCAACATGGGACCGGGGGAGAGAGATAGGGAACAGAAGGCAGACAGTAAAGTATTCATTGTCAAGTACTTTATCACTGTGGATAACTGGAGATTTGTCTTGTTGGGGGACTCTGGGAGCCAGTGTAGAATATACAGCTCAGAGGCATCCCACCCAAGGGATGTAGGAGCTGAGGTGTTTATACATGAGCTCCCAGCAGTCATTGGTTGAGGGCTGCTCCTGGGGGCAGGGATTTGAGGTTCCCCAGAACTGCCAGCCTGCCACATGGGCATCAAAATGGCATCTGGTAGCATTGGAGAAACAGACATAAATGCACCTGCTGGCAATGGGGTGGGGGGCAGTGTGCAGAATAGAAAGGGGTGGGTGATACGGACAGGCTATTGGCAGGATCTGCTACAGGCAGGAGCAGCAGTAGATTAAGACCCCTAAGCAGAGAGTCACATGGGTCCAGACCAACGTGCTGACAGCAGGAAATGAAAAGAAGGAACAGATTTCAAGAGCTTTTATAAAGGAAGAATTGCAAGGCTTGGTTTTATAGACCCTTGCCTTATAAGGCAACAAGGGACTCTGTCCACTTACTGACTGTGGAGTTAACCTCTGAAAAAAGTTCACCTGCCCCACATGTATTCTTTTTAATACATTAGGGAAAATAAGTACTTATAAGACTAATCATTTATAACACCTATGAAATACACATCTTAGGGAAAGATCTGGGGAAAGGTATGGTAAAGCTTATAAACATACTCATGGGAGAGTAACACACATCCAAATTCCAGACTTGCTCATTTTAGCCAATCTGTCTTTTGCATGGGAACAAAAGAAAAAGTAATGAAGAAATAATGTGAACCAAGAAACATTACCTATGGATAACGGAGATAAAAAATAAGGTAAGTATAACCTAGCAGTTTGTTCAAATATTTCAAGCAGGAGCTTTTGAGAAAACTCACCAAAGACTGAAGATAGAAAATGGAAGAAGCATGGGAGAGTAATTTACTGAGGCATTCATTCAACCTGTCAAAGCTGTCACTAAAAAATGAGGTCTTTCCCCCTTTTCTCACCCCTATGCTCCTTGGCAAGACAGTCAGACTTATTTTAGAAAAAAGAAAGAAAGGGAAAAAGAAAAAAAAAGAAAAAGGCTGTGTTCCTGGAAGAATGGAGCTGAAATGTCCAAGAGGGAAAACACTGCGGGGATTGGAAGGGCAAAATCGGGGAGGTGATGGGCAGTGGAATGGAGGCGGGGTCAGGGACTCCCGGAATGTAGGGGATACAAGGCGGAGCAGGGCCACCTGCCTCAGAAGGTCACGGGACCTGGGAAATGGGCATTTCCTCGGCCGCCATCACAAACTAAAGATTAAAGGCTCACTCCTCGGTTTTGTGGGCAGCTGACATCCTGTAGGATTCTTTAAGATCCACGAGCGAGGGAGCGGTTTCCACAAACCCAGCTGAAAATATTCACTACCTCTGGCATTTGGGAGCGCAGCCGAATCAATCTGATTTCAAAAGAAAAAATGCTGATTCCTGCAGCAAATTCATCCCCGCAGTAGAGGAAATATATAACCTTTACTTTTTTTGTTTGCTTTGTTGAAACTATGCGCGCCGTTCTGAGGTTCGGATGGGAGGGCAGCGAGTGATATTTTGCCAAGTGTATGGATGGAACCATCCTCCGCGTGACTTTTCCCAGACCTTGTTCGTCTCTGGAGGCTCCTCCACACTGACATTCTCAGTGACGCAACGAGAATTGATTTTTTCCCCTTTCTTCTCCTAAATTCTTCTCATCTTTCCATCACATTTGATAGGAGAACAAGAATGGGCACATATGCCCAAGGGGATGGAGATCTTTGAAAGGTACATATTTGAAAGGAAAAAGGAAAAAGCAAGGAGAGTAAGCAAAGCAAGGAGAACAGGAAGACGAAATGGGAGAGTGAAGCAGAAGAGGAGGCTGGGGTGTAGGGGGGAGGAAGTGGAGAAAAAGCAGAGTAGAAAGGCTGAGAGAGGAGAGGGAGGGAGGGGACAGGCTTGGTCACCCTCCGATACTTTTGCTTAAAGAATACCACGGATGCTGACCATTCAGGGCTCCTTCCTGTCAGTGAGACAATCTGCAAAAGTACATTTGGGCCAACTTTTATAGACACAGGGAACTAGCCAAATGTCTCCTTGTAATATTTAATTTACTTAGTGACATGAACATACTCAAAGCCACATTTAAAATAAGATACAAATTTGGAAATATTATTTGCTTTTATGTTTCATTTAATAAAGCCTTCATATTCATTGTCTGTTTGTTTTTTTGTCTAGGATGTCTTTTTTTTTTTAGCTTGCCTTATTCATATTCATTTTTGATGGAAGTATCCTTGTCATCATTAGAGGCACTTTTGGAGTCACCCAATACTGTTTTCAGAAAGGACTTTCAACATTCAAGTTTACCACCCAGGAATAATGACTGTATAATATTTCTTTTCCCCTTAAAAACAAAAACAAAAAAACCCCTGATTTTTCTCCGGAGCCTTCTACTCACACCCAAAATCTGCGTTGATCTGAACTAGTTTATGGCTCATCTTCTCTAAGCAATATTCTATTTTTCAACATAAGGTAACCGAGAGAAAAATCTTATAAATGAGAAAGTCTGTAAGGACTGGATTCAAAGGTGATTTGCTTTCATTTTTCTTTGAAGTAAAATTCAGGCACGTATGACACAGTTTTTCTAGAAGAGAGAATTTGATGCTCAAGGCAAGGCTCAAGGCAAAGCTGCTTAGTTTTAGCTTAAGATACTCCAGAGACTCCTTGAGACCTCTGTTGTCAGACCAGACTTGGAACAAACTCCAACTGAATTACACATAGAGAACACCTTCTAGGAGGTATTTTAGCTTCCATTAGGTTCTGGACTATTCTAGCCAGGTCAGCCTCTCCAGAAACTATGCCGTGAGGGAGCCTCACCTGTCACCTGCGGTGGTTCTCAACTGAGACTATTCTGCCCCCCAGTGGTCACCTGGCAATGCCTGGAGATATTTTGGGTTGTTACTGCTGGGGTGTATTCGTCAGAGTTCTCCAGAGAAAGAATCCATAGGATCTGTGTATACATACATAGAGAGAGAGAGACACACACTGATTTTAAACAATTGACTCACGTGATTATGGAGGCTGGCAAGTCCAAAATCTGTAGTTCAAGTCGAAAGGCGATCAAGATGAAGATCCAGGGAAGAGCTGACATTGCAGTTCAAGTCCAAAGGCCGTCTGCTGGCAGAACTCCCTCTTGCTTCCAGGACGTCAGTCTTTTGTTCTATTCAGGTTTTCAACTGACTGGATAAGGCCCACCCACCTGATAGGGGCAATCTGCTTTCCTCAAAGTCAACCAATTTAATGCTATCTCATCCAAAAGCACCCTCACGGAAACAGGAGGTGATGGGACTTGTCCAGTTGGAAGGGAGCTATTAGATTCATCTGGAAAGAAATTGATGGGTGAACACATCTTAATGAAGATCACTCTTCCCTTCTCTTTCCACTCTGACTTGCTGGGAAAGAGAACTATTCCACTGAGGCCTACCTATAATGAGCCCACTGGTGTGGGACTTCTGAGCAGACAGAATGTAATTTCTTCATGCCGATGCCTCAGTCAATCTTTCAGCTGCAGAAATGTGCTGAGGAAAAGGGAAGAAAAGAGGGTTCATGGCAGCTCCCCTGACCTGGGTAAAATGTGAGCTCAGATGTCCCTGGAGTAAAACCAGCATCTGAGTGGAACTGTCACAGGACAGTGTAGCCAACCGAAGCAGCGCAAACGCCCCCAAACTGACAATGAACTTGCGGAGAAGAGCAGAGCAAATGGGCCAACGGTGCAAAGGCTGCATTCACTCATTCCTCATTCATTCACTCAACAAATAACTTGCGCTAGGCTCTGAGCGAATAAGGCAGCCTGGTCTCTGTTCTCATGAAGGCTCACGGAGAAAGCAGTGCAGTTAGAAATACACCATCGAGGAGAACGTTGCTCTGGATGGATTTACAACCTCATTTAGAGGTGACTTTTGCTCTATGCTGGTGGGAAAGAGTCCCGGATTTGGGGCCAAAGCTGGATTCAAATCCTAACTCTTAGACTTCCTGGCTGCCAAGTCAGCGATCTTCTTGGATCTCCTGGAAAATGGGGCCAAAAACATCTGCCACCCCACCTGTCGCGTGGACGTAATGTGAGAAGCAAAGACAATAATGCATGAAAATGCTTTGCCAGTTCTAAAGTCCTGAATCAGGCTTTCTCCTCCCTGGCTGCACACCTGGTAGCTTTTTTAAACTACCAATGCCTGACACCCCACAACGCCCCGCCCCCCACCACTAGCTCAGACTAATGGGGTCACGCTCCCTTAGCGGAAGGACCTAAGCATTGGTATTTTTTAAAAGCTCCCAGGAGAAACTAAAGCAAAGCCACCCTATACAAGCATTGTCAATTTGCATACTGTTACTTCCCTAAAGTAATCATATTGAAAACTTACCACTTAGTGATCCTTGCATCCCAAGGTTGGTTCAAATTTGACAGAAAAAGTAGATTTGGGCCACGCTGCTTTGGGGGGTGTCCTGCTTTAATGCTACAAGCAACAGAGAAGCCTGCTATATAGCTCGGAACAGGAAAGTCATCCAGTGACCTCACAGGCCAGGAGAGTCTTGAGTGGCGGCTGGGGGACAGATCTCACTGCAGGCGTGAAAGACGGTCCATCCATCAGGTAGAGTGTGATCTCCTAATGGCAGGAAATAGGACTCATACAACAGACACTGGATTTTCTGCTCTGTGACTGGCACTTTTTTAGATGTTAGGGATACTATCATCATCTGAAGAGACAACAATCGCTGCTCTCATGGAGATCATGTTTTAGCAGGTGGAGGAAGACAATAAAAATTAATAAGTAAAATACATAAAATGTGAGATGGTGGTAAGTACTACAGAGAAAAGTAAAATAAGGGGTATGGGTCTCTGGTCCCATGAAAGAAGTGAGAGAGTGAGCCATGTTGGTCCCTGGAGGAACAGCGTTTTAGGCAGAGGAAACAGCAAGTAAAAATGTCCTGAGGCAGAAACATGCCTGGTTTGGTTGAGGAACAGCAAGGAGGCCAGTGTTGTTGCTGAGGGTGAGGGTAGTAGGAGGTGAGATCAGAGAGTTATCCGCAGGCCTGATTACAGAGCCTTGTAGGATATTGTAAAGACTTATTCTGACTCCGAGTAAGATGGATTTTGAGCAGAGAAGTGGTATGATTTGACTTGTGTCTCTATAGGTTCACTGTCTGCCACATGGAGAATGAACTCAAGGGGACAAAGGAAGAAGGCAGCCCAGTTAGGAGGCTGTTATGACAACCTGAGAGGAAAGGCTGGTGGCTTAGACCACTGAGGGGGCAGTGGAGGTCGTGAGAAGTGGCTGGGGAAGGGAGGAGAAGTAGCAGAGCCCACGTCAGGAGCTGGCGTCGCAACTGATGACTCAAGGACAAATTGACCAAAGTGAGGAAGCAAATCCAGGGTCAACGTGTCAGAAACCCAGAATCCACTGAGATCAATGCCACCTGAAGCCTCAAGACAGACAGAAAAGGAGTCCCCTGCAGCCTTCCTATCTCTCTGTGCACGTTGCATTTGAAACGCTCCAAGCACTAAGACAAATAAAAATGCTTTTTTGAGGGGAAAGAGACTGTCACCATTATAGAAGCCCTGTGAGCATGGGAATTTAAACACTGCCAATCACTGCCCACTGACGAACATTTCTAAAAGGAGACATAAAGTACGATTCTGCAAAACCTGGCTTGAATATTATCACGGATCAAATTTGTGATATTGGGAATTGGCAAGCCTGGGCACGTGTAGTGGAAGGAAAGTGCATGGGGTAGGGGTAGAGCTATGCACAGACCATTCTAAATGTCAATGTGTTCTGCCCTGAATGTTCCTACCTGCAAGACAGACGGAAGCGTGTGGCTGAGGAAGAACATCTGCCACCAGGCGGCACTATTTCCCCTGAAATGTCTGACAGTATCCAAACCCACAGGATGGACGGGTGACTCCTTAGCAAGCTAGAAGGGAGAGTACTGATTATTATTAGTCTCTCCTAAAGTCGAGTGCCTGGAGCCCCAGAGGCCAAGGGGTGAATGCGGTCCTATCTGTTCTTTGGCAGTTCTGCAGGCTCCCTTGGCACAGAACGACTTGAAGGATTCTGTTCTTCCCAATCAAGCTCTTGACAGAGTGTAATACAAGAGTTCTTAGCCCTCTGGCATTCGGCTGAGGCTTCTGAACTCCTTCTCAGCATTATGTTTTTAAATGCATAATATTTAGAATACAAAGGATTACAAAGTAAGCCAATTATATTGAAATGCAATCATCAGAATACTGAAGAAAATGTGAGATACAGTAATACATGTGCTGCTTTATTAATGCAGTAAATGAGATCCAGGGGTGGGCCTCCTGCCTATTGTGGTTTTGAAATACTAATGAGCAAAAATGATATTTCAAGGTATCTGCGGAGCAACTACGCCCGTGCGCCACAACTACTGAGCCTGTGCTCTAGAGCTTAAAAGCCACAACTAATGAAATCCGCGCACCTAAAGCCGGTGCTCCGCAACAAGAGAAACCACCGCAATGAGAAGCCTGCGCATCGCAACAAAGAGTAGCCTCCGCTCACCACAACTAGAGAAAAGCCCATGCGCGGCAATGAAGACCCAACGCAGCCAAAAATAAACAAATAATTTTTAAAAAACCCCAAACACAAAATCAAGATGAGTCTCACTCAGTCCCAGAAATAACGCTCAGTCATTTGTCCTTTGGTTTTCCTTGCCTTTCTTCTCCCTCCAGGTGAGGAGGATGAGGGGGGGTGTAGTAATTGATGAAAGCCAGCAAAGTCCAACTGTTAGAGTAACAGAAAATATGGCAACTTTTGAGTCTCCAAGTCATTCTACCTAAAAACCTCCTTCCCTCACTCCATTAACCTCTAGCTTTACTTTCTTCACCACTCTTAACCTTATCTAAATTATCTATATATTTACTTTATTGCTGTTTCCCACACTAAAACGGAGCTACAAAAGGGCAGGGATTTGTCTGTTTCACGTCAGTCTCCCTAGTGCCTAGAACAACAGGACTAGGTGTGTAGTAGATGCTCAAGTTATACTTGTTAAAGGAACGAGCCAGACTGGAATGGGATGGGAGTGCAAATAATTCTTGAATTTCAATTTTTCAGTCTTTTTTCTACCACTGTATTTTATTGATGCTGGAAGAACAAAAATACCATGGGTGAGTTCCCCAGAGGGTGACTTCTTAAGGATTAGACAAGTAAAACAGAGAACAAGCTTTGGTTTGGTAATTATAATAATACACTCTGCATAAATATCTTAATTTTATGTAATGCAAATGCATTTAAGCCTTTTTATTTAGGTTAGAGAATATTTTATGAAAATAAATATTTTCTCCTCTTTTGAATTTGAAAAAAAGAAACCCTATTTCATACTGTCTCTCTGCAAATGGCTTGTGGGTCATGAGTGAATTTCTATTAAATATGATATCAAACATATATAATAAGGTTATACTTAGCTACATACATATTGCTAAATAATAGAGGCTGGGATAAATTTTATACAAACACACAATCTCTTAACAGTACAAATGCAAATTGGTACTTTTATTATTAATAATTTAATTTCTCTGTAAATTGTCTTACTTCATCATTATGCACAAGATAGGTAAGGACATTTTGTCATTTTACTTTTGTGCCTTTTGGTCCAGGCAAATCAAGGTGTAGGTAATGAGATACTGAATTCCTACTGGTGGGACTTCTGTAACCTCAAGAGTAACATGGGTAACAGAAGACTGTAAGTGGGAAATTCACGTTATTCTCATTTTCCAAGAAGGGAGAAAAATTCTGCAAGCTGCAGAGTGGGGCGCTGAGTCTCAGTTCCAGAGAGTCAGCCAGCCCGGAGAAGCTGTAAGACACCCTGATGCCAGTGGGTGGAGCCAGCGAGCCGGGCCCAAGGACAAGTGGCAGCTCAGTAACTTCAATTCCTTTTTCCTGGAGCACGCTACACTGGCCAGCACACTACAGTCATGCATGAGTTCCCTGAAAGACATTTGAGGACCTCACTGTACACTTTCTGACAAGTCGAGAGATGTGGGCTAAGCACAAATTAGGTGAATTTGGAGCACTTAAAAAATAATTGGCCATTCTCATATCTTAACAAATTGTAAGATTCTATTCTATCCTTTCTATGACCAACCAATTTCTAGATTCACACTGAATCACATATGAGATTGTTTTTATCAGATGAGTTAATAACAGTCAGAGAGTTGATCTGGGCAATTTTACAATACATTAGGAAATAAAAACAAAAATAAACAAATGGGACCTAATTAAACTTAAAAGTTTGCACAGCAAAGAAACCATAAACAAAACAAAAAGTCAGCCTACTGAATGGGAGAAAATATTTGCACACAATGCAACCGACAAGGGATTAATTTCCAAAATATACAAACAACTAATACAACTCAATATCAAGAAAACAAAAAACCCAATCAAAAAATGGGCAGAGGGCTTCCCTGGTGGCGCAGTGGTTGAGAGTCCGCCTGCCGATGCAGGGGACACGGGTTCGTGCCCCGGTCCGGGAAGATCCCACATGCCACGGAGCGACTGGGCCCATGAGCCATGGCCGCTGAGCCAGCGCGTCCGGAGCCTGTGCTCCGCAACGGGAGAGGCCACAACAGTGAGAGGCCCACGTACCACAAAAAAAAAAAAAAAAAAAAAAAAAGGCAGAATATCTAAACAGACATTTCTTCAAAGAAGACATAAAGATGTCCAACAGGCACATGAAAAAATGTTCAACATGGCTAATTATTAGAGAAATGCAAATCAAAACTACAATAAAGTATCACCTCACTCTGGTCAGAATGGCCACCACCATAAAGTCTACAAATAATAAATGCTGGAGCAGATGCAGAGAAAAGGGAACTCTGCTGCACTACTGGTGGGAATGTAAATTGGTACAGCCACTATGGAGAACAGTATGGAAAGTCCTTAAAAAACTAAAAATAGAGCTACCATATGATCCTGCAATACCACTCCTGGGCACATATCCGGAGAAAACTGTAATTAGACTACACTAAATGAAGAAGTATAAAGTCTAGAATAAGAAAGATGAAGGGCTTACTCTCCTCTGGGCTAGTACACCTAGAAAGTTGTTTGTACTCAGGTTGGAATATCACATTTTTAAAGTGGATATAGACAAATAGGAACACTATTAGCAGAGTGACAAGGATGCTGATGACTTGGGATATGTATATGAAATCTGTAGAAAAGATCTGAGGCTGTTTAAATATGAGGAGGATCATGGGTCACGGGTAGGTGAAAAAGCACGTTGCTTTGAGATCTTGAGGCTGACAAATAAAAGACTGTACAGTCTGGACAGGATGTGCAGTTGCTGATCTAGGACCGATTAATCAAAAGGGAAAGAACTGGAATTAGGTTCAACAAACAGAAGAATGTTCAAATAGCTGCAGATGTTCAAAGATGAAGAGATGTCATTAGGGGGCAGTGAGTTCTCATTCACCACAAGTATTCAAGCAAATGACACTTCTCAGGGATTTGGGAAGAAGGCTCAAGTATTAGAGAAGTGGTCGGTGAGGTCAAGGTTCACCATATGCTAGTCTAGGGACTGCTGATGGTCCACTATAAAATTTTTACAAAGTCCCTGGAAAGATATAGGCAATATATCTTATAAGTGAAAGTTTCTAAACCTTCATTTATTCAATTTAAAGGACTACCATTTATTCTATTTTTTACCTCTTACTTTATAAGGGTGAAATGCTATACCTCGTACGAAATAATGGTAATGATAGTAGTATGTTTTTAAATATACCTTACTTGGCAAAATTAAAAGTTTGGAAACCCTCTATTGAAATCTCTAAATTGTCTTGAAACATAATAATGAAAATTGAAATGAAAAAAATCAAAGGGCTACTTATCTTAGTGATCTTTAGGATTCCTTCCAATTCTGAGATGCTATATATGATTCTAGAATCTATTCAGCATCCTTAGGGAATGAGATTCCCACTTTTTTTTTTTTTTTTTTGCGGTACGCGGGCCTCTCACTGTTGTGGCCTCTCCCGTTGTGGAGCACAGGCTCCGGACGCACAGGCTCAGCGGCCATGGCTCACGGGCCCAGCTGCTCTGCGGCATGTGGGATCCTCCCGGACCGGGGCACGAACCCGTGTCCCCTGCATCGGTAGGCGGATTCTCAACCACTGCGCCACCAGGGAAGCCCACCCATCCTTTTAATGCTCATCACTTCCTGGGTTTTCTTCACACTTTTACCATATAAGCGTGCACCTCTAAACACCACAGTTTAGATTTTGCATGTTTTTGGATTTGATGAAAATGGAGTCATAGAAAACCTTTGTATTGGTCCTCTTTTGCTCAATATTAAAAAAAAGAAAAAAAAAGATTGATCCAGATTGCTGTATGTAGCTTTTATTTTGTAGCTGAATATAGCCAAAATATAGCACGATTTATCAATTTCACTTTGATGGACACCTTTTCCTGTTTTTTTGCTATTTTGAATAATGCTTCTCTGAACATTCTTACCTGTCTCCCCTCATGCAGAGTAAAGAAAAATTGATGTAAGTTGAATATTTTATATGAAATACCACTTTTGTGAAAATCAAATATTCTTGCTGTACATGATCACTGATTCAGTCATTACTGCCCAGGAGAGACACATGATGAAAACAGTTACAATGTCTTAACAAAACCAGAAAACAAACATCTCAAAGTATGATGGACGTTACTTGAAGTATGAAGAGGTCATTTATCAAATCTACCAATTTCCCGCGATTCATATATCCGCATGAATTGAGCCTCTTTTTAACTTCATTTGGAAAAAAATAATTACACATATACAAAAACACATGAAACATAAATATGCAGCTCAGTGAATCAGTATAAAGTGACTGTCCGAGTAACAACCATTTGTGTCAAGAAATACATTTCCAGTACCCTAAAAGTCCCCCAAGTCCCTCCTGAACCCACCCCCACTTTTATGCTCTTCACTTCCTTCTTTTTCTTCCCTTTTACCACATGAGTGTGCATCTCTCAACACTGTATCTTAGTTTTTTGCCATTTTTGACCTTTATAAAAATGAAATCATGGAGAATTGTTATGGTCTGATTGCTTGTGTCCTTCTAAAGTTCCTATGTTGAAACCCTGCCCCACAGCATTATGGTATTAGAAGGTAGGGCCTTTGGGAGGTAACTTAGATGAGGTCATAAGGGTGGAGCCCTCATGAGTGACATTCGTGCCCTTGTGAGGGTCATGAGAGAGCTTGTTTCCTCTGTGCTCTGCTCTCTGCCCTGTGAGGAAGACAATGAAAAGTAACTCATAAGAAGGCTCTTACCAGAACCCAACTGTGCTGGCACCCTAATCTTGGACTTCAGCCTCCAGAGCTGTGAGAAATAAATGTCCGTTGTTTCTAAGTCACCTTGTCTGTGGTACTTTGTATAGCAGCCTGAAGGGACTAAGACAGGACTCATTCTGTGCCTACCTTCCTTTGCTCAACATTAAAAAAAAAAGATTTATAGTTAAGTCCCCTACATATGAACCTTCAAATTGCAAACTTTCAAAGATTCAAACACGTGTCACTGGATCGTTTTTTCAAGAGGGTAGACAGAATTGAATCCAACAAGGAACCAGAATCTGTGTCATCAACGTCAGGCGTGAGTGAAATTGCAGCTTGCCCTCCGTCTCCTGTTGCTGATGATCCTTCAGCTCTACCGTCTCCCACCTCCTCTCCCTCCTCCAGTCAGTAACTCTGTTTGCCTGTTCACTCGATGCCAGCCCCTGTACACCAGCTGTTGTACTGCACTATTGTCCTTTTCAAGGTACTGTACTGTAAGATTTAAAATGTTTTCTTTATTTTTGTTTGTTTTTTATGCATTATTTCTGTGAAAAGTATTGTAAACCTATTGCAGTACAGTACTATATAGCCGACTGTGTTAGTCAGGGACCTAGGCTAACTTTGTTGGACTTACAAACAAGTTGGACTTATGAATGCGCTATCGAAATGGAACTCGTTCGTATGTAGGAGACTTACTCTCCTCTTATTGTAGCTGTTGTTCACTGATTTTTGCTGCTGTATGGAATGCAATTGCATAAAAATTTCTCTATTGGTTTTACTTTGGTGGTCATTTTTTCTGGTCTTTTGTTATTATGAATAGTGTTGCTCTGGAGATTCTTCTACATGTCTCATGATGTGCTTATGCAGACCTTTTCTAGGGATAAGACTGCTACATCAAGAAGATGAACATCTAAAGTATTACTAGATGGTGCCAAACTACTTCCCAATGTGGATATCCAAATGTATACTTCCACCAACACTGCATATTAGATCTCACTGTTCCACGTTCTTATCAACATTTGACATTGTTCGACTTTTAAAATTTAGCCAATCTAGAGAATGTGCAGTGACAGCTCACTGCAGCTTTGATTTTTATTCCACTCTGAATTAATGAAGGTGAGCACATTTTTATTTGGATTCCCTCATCCAAAGGGAAGTAGCAATCAAAACCCTTCCCACTCTCCTTCCTTCTCCCTTTCCTTCCCTCTTTCTTTTTTCACTTAAGGATATTCAATTGTTACAGCACCATTTATTTAAAAAGACATCCTTCCCTGTTACTTTGCAGTGGTTCTTTAGTTATAAAGTGATTGTCTATGTATGAATCTGTGCCTGGGTTTTTAAAAAAAATTTACTGAAGTATAGTTGATTTACAATGTTGTGTTAATTTCTGCTATACTGCAAAGTGACTCAGTTATAGATATATATATTCTTTTTCATATTTTTTTCATTATGGTTTATCATAGGATATTGAATATAGTTCCCTGGGCTATACAGTAGGACCTTGTTGTTTATCCGTCCTATATATACTAGTTTGCATCTGCTAATCCCAAACTCCCAATCCTTCCCTCTGCACTGGCAACCACAAGTATGTTCTCAATATCTGTGAGTCTGTTTCTATTTCTTAGATATGTTCATTTGTGTCGTATTTCAGATTCCACATATAAGTGATATTATATGGTATTTGTCTTTCTCTTTCTGACTTACTTTGCTTAGTATGATAATCTCTAGGTTCATCCATGTTGCTGCAAATGGCATTACTTCATTCTTTTTGATGGCTGAGTAATATTCCATTGTATATATGCACCACATCTTCTTTATCCATCCATCTGTCGATGGACATTTAGGTTGCTTTCATGTTTTGGCTATTGTAAATAGTGCTGCTATGAACATAAGGGTGCATGTATCTTTTCAAATTATAGTCTTCTCTGGGTATATGCCTAGGAGTGGGATTGCTGGATCATATACCAACTCTACTTTTAGGTTTTTGAGGAAACTCCATAGTGTTTTCCCTAATGGCTGCACCAATTTATATTTGTCTGGGTTTTTTATTTTGTGCCACTTTCTACTTGCTCATCCTTGTACCCATACCTGGATGTCTGTCTAGAGCACCATAGTTAGTCTTGATGTATGATGGAGAAAGTTCTCCCATCTTCTTCTTCAGCAGTGCCCTAGCTATTCTTTGCCCTTTGCTTTTGCATTGAATCTTCAGTAATGAAAAAACGTATCTATTTAGTTTCATTTCTTTCCTCCCTCTTCCCAATGTTTGCTCTTAGGAAGTCTTTTCATCCTGTTTTTTTTTTTTTATCCTTGTTTTTTTTTTTTTTTTTTAATATTTACTTATTTATTTTGGCTGCGCCGGGTCTTAGTTGTGGCATGAGGGATCCTTAGTTGCAGCATGCAAGAGGGATCTAGTTCCCCGACAAGGGATCGAATCAGGCCCCCTGCATTGGGGCCTGGAGCCCCAGGAGAACCAGGGAAGTCCCCATCCAAACCTGTTTTATAACAACATCTCATTTACGTAATTCTTATTACTTCCTTTTAGATTCAGAAGACTTGAATTATAAAAGAATTACCCTCTCATATTTTTTCAGTAAAAAATAATGTTTCTACATATTTAATAGGATGGAAAAAGAGACTAGAGATGAACTCTCCTTTATGTCTTAACATCTCATTTACAAATGACCTCAGTGGATCAAACTAACTTTGTATTTCATGTGAATTTAAACAAGGTGACATACAACAACAGAGTGCCTGAGTGCCAGTGTGCCTTCACCCTTATTCCACCTATGCCAGTTGGTCCCAGTCACCTCCTTCTTTCTTCCCAACCTCTCCTTGGTAAGGTCTGGCCTCATCTACTGGTAAAATCTATTTCACAGATGTTCTTTCCATTTTAACTGGTAAAGCCCTTTAACATCTGCTCACTCTCGTGTATTACTTGGACAAGGCCTCTTCATGCATCATCAACCACATGCTCTAGAGCTGTCACAGAACAAATGGATTTGAAAAATTTAAGTAGAAAATAAACTACTCAATGATTAATGAGTTTCATAGCATTTCAGGAAATGGATGTCAGACTCACCCAAATGCCTGCAACCAAAGAGAAGTTTAATGGCAAGTGTGCTAGTGAACAGAGGTAACTAAGCTCAAAATCTTCATTAAAAGCCTTTAGATTTAAATTGCATTTGACGGCTGGTAATCAGAGACCTGATGTGAGTAGCTTAAACAGATGAGGGGTATAATTTTGACATAAAAAAGGATCCAGAGGTAGGCAGTCCAAGGTAGGTATGATGACTCACTGCTACCAGGAATACAGGCATCTCCTTTTGCCTCCCCACCCTGGGTCACGGCTGCATCCCCAAGGATGTTATTTCATCATCCAAGATGGCTGCCAGAAGGCAACCACTCTTCTTGGAGTTTAGCAAAGCCTCAACCTAGACCTAGAATGGGAGGATGAAGAGGCTTTGCCTTTGAGGAGAAGAGAGGAGAGAAGATGGAGGACATTTCCCCTGACAGGGCAGAGGCTGGAAGTCAACGGAGGTCACAAATGTTTGCCCACATCTCTGTATAGATCTCTGGACTACTAGTAGGCCAAAAGGGTCTTTTTTTGGCTGCGTTGGGTCTTTGTTGCTGCACACAGGCTATTCTCTAGTTGCGGCGAGCGGGGGCTACTCCTGGTTGTGGTGCGCGGGCTTCTCCTCACCGTGGCTTCTCTTGTTGCAGAGCACAGGCTCTAGATGCGCGGGCTTCAGTAGTTGTGGCATGCGGGCTCTAGAGCACAGGTTCAGTAGTTTTGGTGCATAGGCTTAGTTGCTCTGCGGCATGTGGGATCTTCCCGGACCAGGGCTCGAACCTGTGTCCCCTGCAGTGGCAGGCAGATTCTCAATCACTGTGCCACCAGGGAAGCTCCAAAAGGGTCTTAATTCGTGTTTTTAAACTGCCCCCCAGAGAAGCTGTGAGCCAGCAATCTATGAGAGTGGCTACCTCACTGCCCTCCTTGGTCACACTTGACCTCATTACTAGGTACCCAGTGAGTTCATGATCTCTCTTCTCAATTTTCTATCAAGCCCCAGTTTTAGGTACTGCATTAAAATCTGTATCACTGATAAAACTCCTAACTCTCTCAATGATATTTCTGTTTAAACACTCATCAATGACATCCAAAGTTGATCACTGAAAATGCTTTACATCTTTTCCAATTTGGGATTAAAACAGTACATCAGTGCTTTATTTTATATTTATTTTATTATCGGTAAGTTTGGATTTTTTCATGTTTATTGGTCTTTTCTGTTTCTATTGAGAATTTTTGCTCATTTCCTTTGCATGTTCACAAATTGGAGTGTTAAGAGGTTTTATTTTCAATTTACGCAGTTTCCTTATATAGTAAGGTTTTCAGCCCATTGTCTATATTTATTACAAACTGATCTTCTATTTCCCTGCTTCATTCTTCAGCTGTATCTGCCCTATTATTTACTCCATCTATTATATTCTCTTTAAAATATCAGTTTTCACCTGGTTCTTTTTTTTTTTTAATTTTTGGCTGCATTGGGTCTTTGTTGCTGCGCACAGGCTTTCTCTAGTTGTGGCGAGCGGGGGCTACTCTTCATTGTGGTGCGCAGGCTTCTCATTGCGGTGGCTTCTCTTGTTGCAGAGCACGGGCTCTAGGTGCGCAGGCTACAGTAGTTGTGGCTCGCGGGCTCCAGAGCACAGGCTCAGTAGTTGTGGCGCACGGGCTTAGTTGCTCTGCGGCACGTGGGATCCTCTTGCACCAGGGCTCGAACCCGTGTCCCCTGCGTTGGCAGGCGGATTCTCAACCACTGCGCCACCAGGGAAGCCCTCACCTGGTTCTTTTTTGATATTTTGTTTTGTATATCTAATAGCCCTTATCACAGGCATTTCTTGTGTTCATTTAAATTCTTGTTCCAGCAATGCTGCTTTGGATGGAGTCTGAAGGGCTCGTGTGTGTGACTTTGAAGAGAGGAAAGGATGAGCCCCATGAGTTACCAGGCAACTCCTGTGATCGGAAATGCATCTTTAAAAACTTAGAGAACATATAAATCCATGCTGCTCTCTCACTTCGTCCCAGCTTACCATTCCCCCTCCCCGTGTCCTCAAATCCACTCTCTACGTCTGCGCCTTTATTCCTGTCCTGCCCCTAGGTTCTTCAGAACCAAGCTAGTGCAGGAAGTGCATAGCACAGGAAGATCAGCTTGGTGCTCTGTGACCACCTAGAGGGGTGGGATAGGGAGGGTGGTAGGGAGACGAAAGATGGGAGGAGATATGGGGATTATGTATGTGTATAGCTGATTCACTTTGTTATACAGCAGAAATTAACACACCATTGTAAAGCAGTTATACTCCAATAAAGATAAAAAATAAATAAAAACTTAGAGAGAAGTAGTACCGTTGGGAGGGCATCTCTTCACTACCTTATGTTATAAGCAATCGCTCTGGGGTAGAGGTGGAGGAGGAGAGGAGTGAATCCTTCAAGACTGCCCTGTCCGGTAGCTCCTTTCCTTCAACACCTTTACCCTAGGAGGCGTTAGGGCCTGCCTGCATCCCAGTTACACGGACAGAGGGAATCTGAAGGGTGGTCTGTGATTTCTCCCAGTGACCTGGAGGAGAGGAAGGGGAGATTCATAGGCTTTCCTACAACTTCTCTTCTCACTGTGGCCTCAGGCCACCCTTCTGGCTTCTAGTCCCCCACTGGTCCTCCCACAAAGCCAGGCAACCCTCAGGGGCAGCGCACAATTTTTTTTTTTTTTGCGGTACGCGGGCCTCTCACTGTCGTGGCCTCTCCCGCTGCGGAGCACAGGCTCCAGACGCGCAGGCCCAGAGGCCATGGCTCACGGGCCCAGACGCTCCGCGGCATGTGGGATCTTCCCGGACCAGGGCACGAACCCGTGTCCCCTGCATCGGCAGGCGGACTCTCAAACACTGTGCCACCAGGGAAGCCCCACACTTTTTATCACTAGTTTCTAGAATCCATATTTCTTTTTGGTACTTGAGTTACTCCAGGATTGATTCTGGAGCAGGGAGCCAGCAGCCTGGGTGGTTGGTCATTGTATGGGTTTCCTAAGGCTGCTGTAACCAGTGACCACAAACTTGGTGGCTTAAGACAACAGAAATGTATTCTCTCATAGTTCTAGAGGCCGGAAGTCCAAAATCAAGCTGTTGGTAGGATTGGTTCCTGCTGAAGGCTCTGAGTGAGAACCCATTTCTTGCCTCTCTCCTAGTTTCTGGTGACTTCTGGCGATCCCTGGCACACCTTGGCTTGTAGCTGCATCACTCCAGTCTCTGCCACCGTCTTTACATGGTCTTTTCCCCTGTATCTGTGTCCTCTCCTCTTCCTATGAGGACACTTATCACTGGATTTAGGGCCCATTTCGATAATCCAGAAAGAGCCCACCAAGAGATCCTTGACTTAATTACATCTGCAAAAGACCTCTTTCCCAAGGACCTACTGTATAGCAGAGACCTACACTCAATATTTTATAATAACCTATAAGGGGAAAGAATCTGAAAAAGAATATATCTATCTATATCTATATCTATATATGTATATATATATGTATATATCTATATATATATATAGCTGAATCACTTTGCTGTATACCTGAAAATAACACAACATTGTAAATCAACTATACTTCAATTTCAATTTTTTTTTAATTTAAAAAAAAGATCTCTTTCCCGAATAAGGTCACGTTCACAAGTGTCTAGGACCACCAGTCAACCCACTGTAGCCATAGTGGCAGAAGCTAAAACCTCCAAGGGCAGCTGGTTCACCTGTGTCTATTTTTATGAACTCATCCAAGCAGGGCATTTGTGCTACTCTGATATCACCTGTCCCTCTTGTGAAACATGCCTTCTTAAGCCCAGAGGCCAAATTCTTTCAGTATCCACCAAAAGGTCTCTCTTTCTTTCTCAAGCCTTTAGGAGGTCATAAGAATTCTTGTTAAGGAGACCTTTCTTGGTCTGGCTTGGAGAAAAGCCACGCCCATGTCCCAGGCTCTCTGACCTTCTCTCACCTCTGACAATCTTAAGAGAGAATTAATAGACATGCCTAGCGGGGCCAGACTATCTAAAAATCTATAAGCCATTAACTATAGCCATATTAAACCAATAAGAATCCATTCCCACACTTGCCTTCAAAGCATGCCAGGCTCCAGAAGGGGCCTGAAGAGTGACAGTCTGCAGCTGGGCTTGTCATCCGAGGGGGCTGGCCGGGAACAGTCAGCTTCTCACACTTTACAAATTGTCCGACCCTCAGGAGAAGGCTCTCCAGCCTCACCTGAGGAGGAGGATTCATCAGGGGTGGAGAAGGCCATTCCTTCACATCGAGACAGAATGAAGGCCCTGGAAGGATTTAACAGGGAATTAGTAATGGCCAAGCTCCTGAAATAATTGGGCTTTGAAAACCCCAAGTTTTGCTTTTCTAAATGACTCCGGGTTGCATTATGCCTATTGATCTTCCTGAGCTTTCGCAGCCTGTAAATGATGAGCCTTTTACCGCGCTCCATGACTGAAGGGCACACAACTGTGAGAACAGCTCATTTCATTTTTTTCGATTTATACAAAAGATGCCGTGGCCTGAGCCCTCTAGGCACCCATCTCAATACATAAATATGCCAATTAAGCTAAATGGAAATCCTGCAGGTTAAAAGTGCCTCATAAAAGAAGGAGGCTTTTCCCAAAGCCAGAAAGTTTATCCACAGAGGAAATACCAAATCAACAAAAGTGGGTTTGCACCAAACCATTAATGTCAAAAAAAAAAAAAAAAAATCAAGAATTCTGAGATTCAAAAATGAAGAAAAATGATTCCCCTCCCCGCCCAAAGCAAATAGAGGGACAATATCTTGAAGCTGTGAATTCAAGATGCTAAGCAACTGTTGTTACTGAATTTTTATTTATTGCATTTTCCTGGTGAGGGTTGGTGGTGGGGAGAGGCGAAGGGGAAGAGACCAGGGCTAGAACTGAGTTGACACCAAGAGTGTCTCAGGTACCCACCACATGTCACAGTGGGTGTGGGCAAACCAAGGTCAGATATGCTATAAGCTTGTTACCCAAAGTATGGCCCATCATACTGGCGCCCAGCAGCACAGCCAGCAGTGCCAACAGGGAGCTTCTTCCAAGTAGACTCTTAGGGCCCACCCAGATTAATTTAGGCAGAATCTGCACAGATGGTAGCAGGTGAAAGGATTTTTTACCTAAGGCTCTTGGTAAAGATGTGTTTTGGGGGGCTGAAAATATTATATAGTCCTCCCCATTTTTCTCCCACCAGTATTACTAAAAAGGCATATAGGTGCCACAGACTAAACAATGCCAACGTTGTCAAATACATTTAATCACACCCTAAGCATCTTCATTTACTGGCTCAGTCGCTCTCTCAGCCCCCTGATAAATCCTCAGTGAATATTTATCAGTCATCTACTTGACATATCCCATTGCTCTTGGACTGCTGCCTCTCTCCTCTGCTTTCTTTTCGTGCCACACTTTATAAAGAGTCCTCAGTACTGCTTTTATTTCCTGAAGATCTTGCTCTGTTTCTCTGCCATCTGTCATTTTTTTTGTTTTGTGGTACACAGGCCTCTCACTGTTGTGGCCTCTCCCGTTGCGGAGCACAGGCTCCGGACGCGCAGGCTCAGCGGCCACGGCTCACGGGCCCAGCCGCTCTGCGGCATGTGGGATCTTCCCGGACCGGGGCACGAACCCGTGTCCCCTGCATCGGCAGGCGGACTCTCAACCACTGCGCCACCAGGGAAGCCCTGCCATCTGTCTTTATCCCCACTGCTCCACAGAAACAAGTCTTGAAAACCCCCTGTTATCTCTTTGTCAAGTGCAAGATAGAGACTCTTGAACATCCACTAGGAAGCAGGACCTAAGGAAAACACCTTCTCTTTCTGTGGCTTCCATGACAGTGCATTTTATTTGCTCTCTTACTCCCCGGACTTCTCTCTCCCTTTACTGCCAGCATTTCCTCTAATGGTTTACCTTCTCCAGGTAGAAAGAACAATCACATATTTTTCCCTTTCCCAGCACAGACCGATAATAGCTACTACTTTTGCGTAGATGTGATGTGGGACAGGCACTATGTTGGACATTTCACTTACATTCTCAGTTAAACTCACAGCATACCATCAAGTACTTGTTCCCTTTTCAAAGGTAAGAAACTCAAGAATCAAAGGAGTTCAGTAACTTACTGAGGTCTCAGAGCTGGTGGGTAGGGAGCCAACTGCATCCAAAATATGGCCAGCAGGAATCTGTTGTCCTCCGGAGGAATCCAGAATAACGGGTGCTGGAAGGACTGATCGACACTTTAGGAGAACAGGAGTCCTGTATGGATGAGCGCTGAGCGGAGAGGGCTGGAGGGCGCCTGTGTCACCCCCAGGTAGAATCAAATAGGAGACATCGGCGGCGCTGCTAAGCGGATGGAATAAACCTGGGAAGGAAGGCGGCTTCCACGGATGCTGATATTGAGATGAGGAAGAGTCAGTAGCATCAGCTGGGAAGAAATGGGTCCAGAGACAAAGTCCTAACCATATTATCTATAAGCACCACGACCCCAAATTACCAATTTTCAAGTAGGTTCAGTCCAGTGGGCAACACTATGGGCTTTTTCCACACCCCACGCTGTCCGGAGACAAAATAGGTAGAATCACATTGATTTAAGGGCCCAGGCTTTGATTATTAGAGAGACATGGATGTCAAGCTGGGCTCTACCCACACTTGCTATGTGGCTTTGTACAAGTAACCTCCCTCTCTGAGCCTCAGCTTTCTCATCTGTAAATGGTGGTAATAATAATGCCTAGCTCATTCAATTGATATGATGTCTAAAGAGATCATGCAAACAAAGCCCTTAGTACAATAGAAAAGTTTGCTAGGTTGGAGGCTGGGGAGGGAGGGGAGTCTTTGCTCTCAAGGGCTTATAGGGGTGGCGGAGGAGAGAATAGACCTTGAACTGGGTAACTGAACCATTTAGCCATATTTTTCTCATGGGATTCTTGTGGGGAAGCATTTGTTGGGAAAGCGTGTGAGGTGACAGATTCTATCTTTATAGCACAGAACAGCAGGATGATAAAAACGGATGGAGATTGTGGGGAAGCAGATTCCAGCTCATTATAAGTAATAACTTTCTAACAATAAACATTGTCAAACAGTTCTTGACAGTGAAGGAGTGAGTTTCCCAACACTGGGATTCAACAAGCCAAGATGGGTGGCTGTAAAAAGGCCTTCAGGGGAGTGAATTCCTGAACTTAGGTTGTTTTGCGCCTACCCAACTTCCTGACCTTTCTGAGAGGCTCTCCAGTTCAGGCATCTTCCTCCTCCACCTCCTTTTCTTTCATTCCCTCCCACGGAACACTCCACCACTTTTCTCTGTCTGAGGTCTCGCTTCTGAGCTCCAGACAGGTGTATCCTGTTGCTGCCTGAACTTGGACGGCTCACATTCCCCAAGTCCCAAGCAGAACCTATGATCTCCTGCCCCGCCCCGCCGGGGTCCTCCTCAATCTGTGAGCAGGGACTCAAAGGCATTTCACAGGCTTGTCGCTTTCAAAGGACTTCCCTGCTGGGTTGTGAAGGAGACGTGAGAGGATGTACTGTCAGTAGAGGGAGATGTCAGCTAAGAAAAGAATCTCACAGGCCTGGTCGATGGGATTTTAAGGCCATTTTTTTCTCAACTCAAAAAAAGCTTTTAAAATTGGCTCTTTTTGGAACTCCGAAAAAAAATGAATGATGTTGTAACTCCTGACAAGGTATTTTCTATAGTTGGGCAGGTTCTTTCAGCTAATTCGCCTTATGCGAGTGAAGCAACCATTGCATTCAGGCTTTAACGTAGACAATCCTCACAATCACACGCATGTAGGTCTGCCTTTCCCCTGCCACCTGTGGCAAAGGGCAGCCAACCCACAAGGCCCAACCAGGTGTGCTAAGTCCAAGCAAGACATGACCAGGGAAGACACACTTCACAGCCCAGAGCTCCAGGTTTAGTGAGATTCTCCCTCTGGTCATGTGTGTCACTGCCTCTCACTGTCACAGGCAGCCCCTCGGCCATCCAGCCCAGCACATGGGGGTGAGCCCTGCTCTCAGCTCCGTTTTGTCCCCATCCTTGCATTTCTTTGTTTTTCTACCCAGTTATAGTTTATACTATGTCATCACATATACTTTATCCTTGGAAACGCACTTAAATCCTTTTGGAAAAAGGCAGGATGGATGGATAGATGAGTGGATGGAGGGATAGACAGATATATAGGCAGATAGACAGATACTCTTTAACAGCCACCTGGGAAAAGGGCTATTGATAAATCCTTACTGTTTCCATTGATTCTACTTTCAATTTCCCTCTCTTTTCTCCCTCTGATTCAACTTCTCTTTGCTCTCAGGCTCCTCTCCTGCCTTCTGTGTCCCATCCCTGCCACCCTCCTCATCTCTGACCCAGGAGAGGGTCTGGGGTAAGTGCAGGCTTAGCACTATTAGAACTTTCCAGGAAAAACAGCCCCCCTCAAGTGTGTTCCAGAAACGCTAGGTCAGTGTTCATCTTCTTGGCACCGTTCCCACTCTTGTTCCATTCTCTTGGCCATCACTGGTCTTCATTCTGGAGAGCTCACCTCTACCTGTGTCCTGCCCATTTTTCACTCAAGGCATTTGGGGACAGCTGTAATCAGATGGATGAGTTATAGAGGGAGGGGAGTCTCGAGAAGAGAACTGTCAGAGAAGAAAGAATTCTGAATGCTGGCTCCTCGTGAGAAGGGTCACACACTGGGAACGTCCACAGTCCAGGAATAAAGTAATGATACCTACGTACACGCACATACTCAGACTCATCACACAGTAGTGATGCCCGTTAAGTCTCACACCTTCCCATATATTCACCTGATTCAAGGGGGAGAATCAGCCTTTTCAACAGTTCAGCTCTCACTTTCTCAACAGGACAATCGCTTCGCACAGGAGGAGTTCATGGGAAACGAAGCCTTCTGAACCCATTCAGCGGGGGAGCCTCATCGTGCTCTAAGAAAGAGAACTTTCATTCAGTAAACGTGTATTGAGTACCTACTGTACGCAAGGGAACCTGATAGGCAAATGGAGTGAGGGTGGGAAGTAGAAACACAAAAATGTGTTCTAGCCAGTTCCGCAAAACTCTGGGGAAAGCACCGTCAAGAAAATACTTATTCACAGTTGGCCAGTCAGAATTGCCAGATGTGGCGAATCGTGCTCGGCATTCATCAAGATGAATTCTCTCACAATTTATATGGATGGAGTGTGCATTTCAGCTTCTGAGACAAACGATAACTATGAGTGCCAACCCTCCGGGACATGCGGTTATCATCAATTAAGTCCATTCCTGAGTCATCAACAGCTAGGAAAATGCTGATTCCCAAACCACTGGAAGAGACAGCAGGTTGGTAAAGACTTTACAGGGAAACAAGGAAAGCAGCAGCAAATTGGGGGTCTCAGTGGAGATGGAATTCAGGCAAATGTTTCCAAGAATGTGGCCATCAGAGAGGCTAGACAGAGAAGCCTAAAATACATAGAGTGCCACTTTCTTTCGGGTTTATCTGAAGTTGTGATATTTTAATACAAAGCTATGTATTACCTATGCGATAAATAAAAGAACAAGCAACCTACTTTGGCCAAACAGTTGTCTAACAGCCCTCCATCCTGACGCTTTGTTATAGGAGCTCAGTTTGGCTTGACTCTCCTCCTACAATATATCTATCTTGAATTGACAATGTTTTCATCTCAGTCTCTCTGGGTTTGGCACTGGTAATGCTTATGCTTTTGTGCTTAGCTCCGTGGTCTCCTTTTGAAAGAATCTGTCTGTTTCCTCACCATTTCTAAGCTTAGGCAGTAAAGTACTTCAGTTCTGTTCTCTCCTTGGAGCCACCATCACTCCCTAACATATATGACGGCAGTGTACGTAAGAGTGCTTTATCAACAGTAAAGCAATGGACAAATGTTAATTGATGTGATTCTAAGTAGCTGCTCTAACTATCTCAAGTTGATTTCCAATCACAATTCCTGTTACCAGGTTAAGTTTGAAATAAAATCGCCCTCCTTTCTTCTGTGATGACTGAGCCATCCAGGCACAATGCTATTATGACAGCTGGGAATCATTTGAAAATGAGCTTCACTTCACGTGGCATGTCAGATGGTAATTTAAAAAACTGGGTCCTTTTTTTTAAAATATTAGAATTGATTCACATTCAAGAGGCACACCCACCCTGCTAGGAGAGGGGCTCAGATATGCAGCTGGTGGTGGGACGTTAAACCAGGAGCACGGGGACCTGGTCACACGATAAATCCTGATGGAGGCACCGCAAGGATGGCCAGCCAAGACGGAGGCATTTGCGATACAAGGTCAATTTTGACAGAGAACAGGAGGTGACCTTCGTAGGTGACTGACTTCAGAGGGATCCAGCCAAGGACCCCCGTGGGTGTGCTGGCAGGAGGGCAGAGCCTTCCCAGAGTGCTGGAAGGGATGGGGTGATGGCGAGCAAACACGTCAGTGACGGCAAGGTTCCATGACAGACCTGGGAACTTGTATGAGAATTCTTAGGCACAAATGTCACATTTCCTACCTTGTTCTCCCAGGTACCTTCTACCTCCTCACAGGTCCACCCCATTCAACAGATGCTCCCAGACACATGAGATCTCAACTTAGACTCCATTTTTCATACCTACTACCTAATAAAAAACTGCTTTCCTAAAAGACGTTTATCATGAATTTCACAGCTGTTAGGTGAAGCTGCAAAAATCCACTTCTCTCCAAGTTGCCAAATTCCTGTCTTTGTAGATGCAGAATCGTATGTCGGCTATAATACCACTTTTGCCCAAAGGTGGAGAGAGGGAACAATGCATGTGTATTTGCATGTGTGTACTGAAGGATAGGCAAGAAACATACAACCTTAGTTGACTTAGGGGATGGGAACTGGAAGGCTGGGGACAGGGCTCAGATGGAGACTCCACTGTACATTCTTTTTACTTTATGAACTTTGAACCATGTGAATGTATTGACAATTCAAAAATTAAATTTAAATAATTCCTAGCATTGTGAGCGTCTGTCACCTTGCTTATAATTGCTGATGATGGGAGGCCTCTGACGTCTTACCTTCAACCGTCATCGTTTTGATGGTCATGCTTTCTGAAGACCCAGCATCGTCACTGACTGCCATCAACTACATAGAACTTTTCTGGTTTTGTAAGGAAAATACCTACTTAGAGAAAGACAAATACCAGATGATATCACTTATGTGTGGAATCTAAAATATAAGACAAATAAACCTATCTATGAAACAGAAACAGACTCACTGACATAGAAAGCAAACTTATGGTTACCAAAGGGGAAAGAGGGGGTGGGGGAGGGATAAATTAGGAGCTTGGGATTAGGAGACACAAACTACTGTATATAAAGTAGATAATCAACAAGGACCTACTGTATAGCACAGGGAACTCTACTCAATATCCTGTAATAAACCATAATGGGAAAGAATATGAAGAAGAATATATATGTATGTATAACTGAATGACTTCGCTGTACACCAGAAACTAACACAACATTGTAAATAACTGTACTTCAATTAAAAAAAAGAAAGAAAAGACTTACCTCTCTCTTTCTCTTTTTGTCCACGTCTCTCCTGGGTACATGGTTTACTCTTACTTTATTTATTTATTTAATTAATTTTATTTTTAACTTTTTTTTTTTTTTTTACTCTTACTTTAAACGGAGACTCTAGTGGGCAGAAACTTGTCTTCAGGGTCGTCGGGCAGACGGTTGTACATTGCCAGACGTGGGGCTAAGATTCAGGGAAAGACTCCAGCCTACATGTAGTCTATAAAGACCAAGCTGCGGCCCAAGTCCAACCCAAGGTGGAGAAAATGAGGTGCTATACATGCTGTCAAGGCAGAGATTCAGACAGAGGCACCCAGCTCTCACCCCATGTCTCTGCTATTCTTCACATCACGACTCCTGGGAAGAGCTGTCTAGATACACTTTGCCCACTTTGTCATCTTCCCCTTCACTCTTCACCCCTGAAATGGCTCTTATCACGGCCATTGATAACTTCCATGTTATTTGTCCCAAGGGCTGTCTGTTCCCACCATATATGACCTCATAGCCACATTTGACCCAAACTGTTCATCCCTCATCCTTGAAGCAATTTCTTCTTTTGTTCTGTCACTCGTTCCTCCTACTCTACTGGGCAAACTGCTCAGGCTCTCTGGCAGACCCTTTCTACTCTCTCCAACTTTTCAATGTTAGAGTTCTCTGCTCTGGGCTCTCTTCTCGTCTCTATGCTGTCTCCCAGGGGGCCTCATCCAGGCCTGTGCTTTAATTCCCACCTGCATGCTCTGTGGCTCTCCCACCCCCACCTCCAGACTGGGCTCCCCTTGAGTTCCAGATGCACACATCGAACTGCCTGCTCTCAACTCTCCTCTGACACAAGCGGCCATCTCAACCCCAACATGCCCACAACACAACTCTTGATTTTCCCTCCCAAACCTGCCCCTCCCCTAGTCTTCTCCATCTTAGTTAAGTAGCCCTTTGGTGCTCAGACCAAAAACCTGGGAGTTGACCTTGATTCTTCTTTTCCTCTCCTACTGACAGCCAATCTATTGGCAAGTTCTGTTACTACCGTCTCCAAAACAGGTCCTAAATCTGGTCACTTCTCAGCATCTCCACCACTAAAAACCTTGCCCTACCTCCTCACCACTCATTTGTTCTGTGGAGACAGCTTCCTAATTGATTTCCCTGTTTCCATTCTTGCCCACATACCATTTATCAAAAGCAGCCAAAGTGAACCAGTACATCGGATAAATCCAGTCCCATCACCCCGCTGCTTCAAACCTTCAAATTGCCATTATCTCTGCAATAGTAAGTATTCTGCAGATATCTGTTAACAACTGAATAAGAAAGAAAGAGACCCAGTTACCAGTTTGATGCACAACATAGAAATGTACAAATACTGAAGCACCAGGTGAGAGCAGGACCAGCAGCAAAAGCTAACTTGGCACAGAGCCACCCACTGGAGTATGCTCCCTCACTACTCAAAGCGTGGGCCATGGCCAGCAGCACGGGCATCACTGGGGAGTGTGTTCGAAATAAAGAATCTCAAGTCACACCCCCAGATCTATTGAATCAGATTCTGCACCTTAACAAGCTCTCCAGGAGATTCATATGCACATTAAAGTTTGAGGAGTAGCACCCAGAGACCACTTGCATCTCCATTTCCTGCCCTAGCCCAGCACCAACTTCTCTAACTGACCATTAGGGTCAAGGAGGTCAACACACCCGCTTCTCATTTGTAGCATCGCTCAGTGGGCCCGGCAAGGCAATTCCAATTGCCCACAGGTTTTGCCAAATTGCAAACCCTAAAATTGCCAGTCTCCATGCACATGCAAACCTAGTGTGCCCAATTCTAAAGCTCGTGATGTTTAACTTCTCCATTTTTGAAAGAACATGGCCCTGGAGTTTTTGTTTTGATACACACATTCTTTCATTCTAATTTCTAGGTATTTCCTAATACCTGGGAAACAGTGCCAGTCGCCTCTGGTGCTCCTGAGGTATAACTGCTTTTGTTGTGTCCCCCCAATGATCTCTCTTCTGGTGAGTTACAGATAAATGGGATTTCCATATTACTTCACGTATATTAATATAACACTGATGGATTTTGTTTTTAATGGAAACAATATACTGCAAATATTAAACTAATATATTTTTATTTCTTCCTTAAGTCATCACCCTTTAGTTCATCCTTTACATAGACTTTTTGATCCAGGGCAAGAGGGTGAATGAATGAAGGAATGAGTAAATGAATGAGATGACTTCTTCAGCCACAACATGTTTAAAATTAGGTTATGAACAGAAAGTGGAATTTTCTAAATTCCTTTCATATCAAAGAGACCCAGACAAGAGTTCCTTCTGTAAGTAGATAAGATGCTACTCCACACTGGACAGCTAGATCTTGAGACTGCTATCCTAAGGTAGAGGAATACGGTTATAAAGCAGGGGAAGTAAGAGTCACTCCTTCTGCCCCAAGGAATTATAGGTTCCAGAGGGGAGAGAGAGTGGCAGATGGGGGTGGTCAGGCATGTGCCCCTTTTCCTCTTATAAATGGAAGCACAGAAGTTTTAGAAAGGGTACCAACATGGAGCTGGGAAGAGAAACGAATAAGAACCTATTTCCTATGGCAATAAAATATGATAACAGCTATATTTAATGATGCAGGCACTGTGTTAAATGCTTTATGTATATCACTGCACCAACCCTCCCAAGAACCCTATTGCTATTACTTCATTTTAGCAGATAAGGACTCAGAGAAGGCAGGTGACTGGCTCAAGTTTATATATCTAGTAAGTGACAGAACCAGGATTTGAATCCAGCTATACTCTAACTAAAGAGCCCTCACCTTTAACCATGGTGCTATTATATTACTTTCAGTAATAACTGATGTAGAACTTGGTTGATTTGCCTGCCTAGGGTCAGCTGAATTCCTCCTCCACACTGCCCCCAAAGAAACCCATGCTTGAGACAAATCTGAATATGTCACTCCTCCACTTGAAAAATGTGGAATGGTTCCTGGTTCCCCGTCTACAGGGTAAAGTCCAAAGTCACCATGGCATCCATCAGGAGAGGAGCCACTGAATGGAACCCGGGATGAACACTTGTACAGAGAGCAGTTACTCTCTTCATTGTCTAACCTCTGCCCCATCCCCTGAGATAAGCTCATGCATTCAACCAGCTTTTGTATAATAGCACAACTTAAAATGGCGTCTCTCTTCTCCATAGATGGATATTCACATTTGAGCAAGGCACTACAGTTCACCTCTGTGGCCAGGGCGTGTGATACGTGCAGTTGCACAGGGTCCTGTGGTTTATCGCTCTGTAGCTGCTGTCCTGAGATCCTTAATACTTTTACCTTTGAATTTGTGTTTTGTCAGTGGAGTATGCTGGGACTACAGCGCACGCGCCTGGGGCTGGTAGCTTTGGCTCACAGGGGGTCCCGCCCTCCCACTGCCTCTCTGGGATCCATTCACTAAGCCCCAGGCTCTGCCTGGCTTCTCCCTCCCTGCCTCTGCCCCTCTGACTACAGGAGCAACCAGGCAGGGTGGCCTGAGTTCTACTGTTACACTCTGCCCCCAGGGGGGTGCAAGACACAGGTAGAGCTGGATCAGGCATGTGTCCAGCTGTTTCCAGAGGTGGGGAAGAGAAATGCTAGTTCCTGCTCAGGGACTGAGCTCAGTCTGCAAATCCGTGGGGCCCTCGCACCCACTCTCAATCTCAGTACTGGAAAGTCACAGTCTCTTGCGGGGTCACCTGTCCACCGTGGTTTGGAACAATAAGCTCATGAAAGGAGAGACGGACTCATCTACCCAGGCTGGGTCTCTGCATCTTTTTTTTTGCACTGAGTGGTACAAATTATGAAGCCTGCTCTGTCTATGGCTCTCTGATGTGTTTCGTTAAATATAGTGGAACTGTCAAGTCACAATAAAATGTGACATTAATATTACTTCCAAGGGTGCTGAGTGCAAGACACTAACAATTTAATAAGTTTAGGCTTTTGTATTGACCTATGTTAATGTGTGATTTCATGCTATTTTGCATGGCAAGGGAAGTCTCTCAGAATTTATTTGATTGCTAGATCAATGTGAAAATGCATTATCGGCCTGCCTTGAGCATGGCCAACTGTTGACCTCTCCAATTAAGTAGACTTGAGAATGAAAATTCAATTATAATGAACAAACGTTTCTTGAACACTTTCTATGAGCCAGGCCCTATGCCAGGCCCTGTGGGGAATATGCAGAGTTGTGAGATCTGTTCCTATCTTCGGAGTGCTTGCAAGCAAGTGGGAAGAGGGAGACATACATGTGTGGATGACTACGGTATAATACACCGTCTTACCTTGTAAGTGCAGAGGAAATGGAATTAGTAGTGCAGCTGAACTGTTTGTAGGCAGCCCCTCATAAGCAGGTGACAGTGGTTCCTTGTCTTATGTCCATTCCCCTTCTTGGGGAATGGAACCCTACTTTTTTTCAGGCTGAGTCCATCTCCAGCTCAGAGATAAATCTTGTTCAGTTTAGCCCCTCTGTAGTAATCCCATGTCTCTTGTCACTGACTGGTTTAGAGGTGGGCATGTGACTCATGTCTGGCCACAGAAGCACAAAGGCAAGTCTGTGGTTGCTTCTGAAAGGCTCTTTTGCAGTACAGAGAGCTTTGTGGTTAAGAGCACAGACTCTGGAGTGGACTGCCTGGTTTACAATCCTGGCACCACCACCGTGTGTCATCAGGAAAATTACTTAACCTTTCTGTTTCCATTTCCTCATCTGTTCAATGGGGTTAATAATAATACAGACCTACAGGATTGCTGTAAGGATCACAATTCGTTTATGTTTGTAAAGTGCTTAGAAGAGTGCCTGGTACATAATAAGTGTTACATAAGTGATAACCATCATTTCTTTAAGAGGAGACACCAGAAGTGACAGCCTCTTCTTATGACTCTGGACATCGGTGTGTGTAGATGTGACTCCTGTAACTTTCATGGTCTCCTTGTGCCTCTTAAGGGGGCTGACCCATGAGGGAGGATGGCAGAGCCAAAGGGGGGAAGAACCTCGGTCCTTGATGAAAACACCAAGCCACTGAGTCACCAATCCTGGAGTCCACTCTACCTCTGGACTTTTTGTCCTGTGATATGATAAAGTTACTGTTTATTTTCAGTCAGTGCCTCATTTTACTGGCAGTCAAGGGCACAATTTAACCTCTACAGCAACTGCCTGGTGTATGTCCTGGAGCTCCTCAGCTTGTGCGACCTCTAAGTCCCACAGTTGTCCTGGTTGCACTTCCCGAGATGCGGGCTACCTCAGAGCAGCTCCTGACATCAGGTCCTGACCAACTTGCCATGACGGCCCAGGGCTCTGGCCCTGTCTTAATTATGATGTGATGGCTTCATGAAAGACTGAGGCTTCCAAGGTTTCCCTAAATTCAGAATCTACTCTTGATATTCACAGGGGACATGCTTTGAGGTCACTTTCAAATTTGCAAGTAATATGGCAATGTAATTTCCCCATAAAACACAGTAAATTAACACTTAATAAGTAATTCCCTTTGATTCTTAAAAATTCTATAAGATATAGGACTGGAGGGGCTTCCCTGGTGGCGCAGTGGTTGAGAGTCCGCCTGCCGATGCAGGGGACACGGGTTCGTGCCCCGGTCCGGGAGGGTCCCGCATGCCGCGGAGCGGCTAGGCCCGTGAGCCATGGCCGCTAGGCCTGCGCGTCCGGAGCCTGTGCTCCGCAACAGGGGAGGCCACAACAGTGTGAGGCCTGCGTACCGCAAAAAAAAAAAAAAAAGATATAGGACTGGAATAAGTAGTAAAGTTACTAGATTCCTCCATTAAAGTAAGCTTACTCTATATCATTTGTTTAGTAACACTAAGAGCTTACTTAAATTTCTAAAAATAGGGTGAAGATGATGACAATTTTTAAGGAATACCTCGAGATAGTTATTGATGACATGGAGATGCATCCTCTGAGTTATTGACAAAAAGACCCTCCCTATCATCCACCCTTGTAGCAGGTATCTGTTATCAAATTTGTGCTTCAGCACAAATTATAAATTATAAATTCATAATATTATAGATCTTCAGGACTGTTCAAAGTTTGGGAAATAATATCAATGTTTTGAATCATTAAAAGTCATGGGTTTCATCTCTTGTGTCCATATCTATAGATTGATAATGGCTTCCTAGGGTGTCAGGCTGAGAAGGACTGTGAGGTCACATCAGGGTTCGGTGGGAAAGAGTGTGGGGATTGATTATGAATGTCTGCCCCGGGTGTGGGTGGAGGCAGTGGCAGCAGCCGTATTGTGTTTCTGTAATCCAGGGTTTACAGTTTCTTGAAAAGCAATTAGAACACTGTCAGGCCTCATAAATTGTACCAATGTTTTCTTAGGTCAGTCTCCCAAGGCAATAGAAAAAAACAAAAATAAACAAATAGGACCTAATCAAACTTACAAGCTTTTGCACAGCAAAGGAAACCATAAACAAAATGAAAAGACGAGCTACCAAACGGGAGAAAATATTTGCAAATGATGTGACCAACAAGGGCTTAGTTTCCAGAATATACAAACAGCTCATATAACTTGACAGTAACAACAACAAAAACAACCCAATCAAGAAGTGGACAGAAGACCTAAATAGACATTTCTCCAAAGAAGACATACAGATGGCCAATAAGCACACGGAAAGATGTTCAACATTGCTAATTACTAGAGAAATGTAAATCAAAACTACAAGGAGGTACCGCCTCACACTGGTCAGAATGGCCATCATTAAAAAGTCTACAAATAACAAATGCTGGAGAGGGTGTGGAGAAAAGGGAACTCTCCTACACTGTTGGTGGGTATGTAAGTTGGTACAGCCACTATGGGGAACAGTATGGAGATTCCTTAAAGAACTAAAAATAGAACTACCATATGATCCAGCAATCCCACTCCTGGGCATATATCCAGACAAAACTATAATTCATAAAGATATATGCACCCCTGTGTTCACAGCAGTACCATTCACAATAGCCAAGACATGGAAAAAACCTAAATGTCCATCAATAGATGAATGGATAAAGAAGATGTGGTATTACATATATACAATGGAATACTACTCAGCCATAAAAAACAACAAAATAATGCCATTTGCAGCAACATGTATACAACTAGAGATTATCATACTAAGTGAAGTCAGAAAGACAAAACCAAATACCATATGAAATCAGTAATATATGAAATCTAAAATATGACACAAATGAACCTATGTATGAAACAGAAACAGAATCATGGACATAGAGAACAGACTTGTGGTTGACAAGGGGGAGGGGGTTGGGGGAGGGATGGAGTGGGAGGTTGGGGTCAGCAGATGTAAGCTATTATATATGGGATGGATAAACAAAAAGGTCCTACTGTACAGCACAGAGAACTATATTCAATATCCTACAATAAACCATAACGGAAAAAGTATTTTTAAATGTATATATATGTATAACTGAATCACTTTGCTGTACAGCAGAAATTAACACAACACCGTAAACCAACTATACTTCAATAAAAAAATATTGATTAAAAAAAAAGAACACCGTCAGGCCCGATTCCATTATTCTAATTACTCTTAACTTCAGGATAGATTTATTTATTTTACCAATGTACATTTATTGAGCACCTTCCATGCACTCGGTGTACTGTTAGGCATTGTGGAAAATTAAAAAGTGAATCGGTCTCTGATCCAACCCACAAAGAACCAGTTAACAGAAGAGAAAGATGTGTGTGTTTATGGTAGGAAGTGATAAAATGCTGCATGAAAGGGTTCGTTCAAGAAGGGAGACACATTAAAGGTAGGAAAGGGTACTTTTAGAGAGGCACGCTGGTGAGGGTGAGTTGCAAGGAAGCCTTGCAGTCTTGGGAGTAAGACTGTTGGAATGGATAGAAGGAGAAGGCTATTTCAAACTGAGCTGCCAGAAGGAGTGAAAGCACCAGAGTGGAAAGCTGACGGCTGTGGGTGACCGGCTGACTGATGAGAATATGTAACTGCTCTTTATCCCAGGTTCCCCCACAGAGTGAGCAGGTTGCCTCTTGGGCTTCATTAGACTGTGGTGCTGACGTGACATCCATTTTTATAAGGGTTGTTAAGCCAGGGGAAAACCTGCTCTTTAGAAAGATCATCTTTCACCACCATTTGAAGTGTGACATACAACAAATGTCTTAACGTAAAGGAGAGGCCTACTGGTGTCTCACACTGTACATTTTTATTGTAAACCTAAGAGGACTGACAAAGGTTCCATCTTTATTTTCTTAACTACACACAGAGTCATCAACTATTGCCAATGAAGAACATTCCTGACATCATATTATTCCATGACCTGAATAAAGCAAAAATTCTTTAACACATCGCTGAGCTAGGCACTAGCTATGATTTACTGAAAATATTTGTAAGAACAGATTAAAATTGCAAACAGATCACCCCTCACATGCTCTAATGTCATGTCATACATATGCATATGTTATAAACATGAGGTAGGATTTTGTTCAATTTCTTTTTTAAATACTTCAAAAATTAAAGCAACATTGTTGGCTTTACTATAAAAAACAACAACAACAACCAGAAAAGAAAGTCATTCTTCGGCTACATGCAGAAAGCTGTTAAGGACCAGTCCAGCTAAAGAAGCACCAAGAAATAGATTTGTCAGTAAAATAAGGAGGCACATTTTAAAGTTAAGGTGGAAAAAAGGAACTTAAATAAACCTAAACATCCTTGTAAAATTTAGAATGCATGTGAACATGAAGGATTAACTTGCATGTCAAGGGACTTCTCAGGCCTTCATTTACTTATGGCTTGGCTTGTCACTATCTTCTAAGCAAACCTAAAACAGAGAAGGTGATTCTGTGACACTGAGTAATTAAATTCCACCAGATCCAAAGCTACAGGCAAGCCGGTTGTCTGTTCACATCCCCTCCTTCCCTCCCTGCCCCCTCTTACTTCCTTCTTCCTGCTCCATGCTGTTTCCTGGAGTTTTTATGGGCAGCCTTAGATCTGTATTTACCCACTATATTTAGTGAGTTTGATTATGCATAGCCTAAATTCAGATCTGAGATGATGATCCAGATTTTTGTTCACTGAAAGACTTGCTTTTTTTATAGGTTTACAGCAAAGACTAAGCACCGGCTTCTTTCTCCCTTTCCTTGCTATTCAATAGGCTCGTTTTGCCTCAGGGCTTTGCCCTTCCTGCTCTCCTGTAGAAGGCTCTGCGTGCATGTCTGCCCAGGCTGGTTCCTTCCTGACATTTGTGTCTTCACTCTGCGGCTACCTCTTTGGAGAGGCCTAGAAGATCACTCCACGTAAATAACACCCACCCCCGATCCCTGGCCTTGCCACTGTCCAGCACATCACTCTGTTCATTTGTTTTCTGCTATCCCTTTTTCATTAAGTTTTTATATAATTAAAGCATGTTTATAGATACAGTAAAGTTCACCCTTTTTAGTGTCCAGGTCTGCAAGTTTTGACAAACACATAAAGACATACTGCCACGATTACAATCAGGATCTAGAAAAATTCCATCGCCCTGCACAATGTTCCCATACCCCCTTTATAGCCAACCCTCTCCCAACCCTAGCTCTGATCTGTTTCCTGTATTTACAGTGTTCCCTTTGCCAGAATGTCATAGAAATGGAGTCACATAGTACGTAGCCTTTTAAGTCTGGCTTTTTTTCACTTAGCATAATGTAGTTGAGATTCAGCTGTATTATTACATGTATCAGTACTACATTTCTTCTGACTGCTGAAAATTATTCCATTGTATGGATGCTATTCATTCTCCATTTGAAAGACGTTCCATCTATTTCCAATTTTTTGTGATTATAAATAAAGATACAATAAACATTCAAATACAGTTTTCATTTCACTTGTGTAAATACCCAGGAGTGGGATTGCTGGGTGATATGGTAAGTGAATTTTTAATGATAGAAGAAACTATTCAACTGTTTTCCAAAGTGGCTGTACCATTTTGTATTCCAACCAGTAATGAATGAGAGTTCCAGGAGCTCCACGTATTCCTCAGCACTTGGTATTGTCAGGATTTTTATTTTAGTCATTCTAATAGGTGTGTAATGGTATGTCATTATGGTTATAATGTGCATTTTCCGTAATGACTAACGATGTTGAACATCTTTTCATGTGCTTATTTGCTATTATACCTTCTGTGATAAAGTACCTGTTCAAATCTTTTGCTCTTTAAAAAAATCATTATTTTCTTATTATTTTTCTTATTATTTTTGAGAGTATTGCATCACACCTTCTTTTTAATATTCTGGATACTAGTTTTCTTCTCAGATATATGATTTCCAAATATTTTCACCCAGTTTGTGACTTATCTTTTCATTCATTTTTAATTTTGATAAAGGACAGTTTATCATTTTTTTCTTTTCATGAATTGTTTCTGGTGCCATATCTATGAAACTACTGTCTAATCCAAGGTCACAAAAATTTTCTTCTATGCTTTACATTTTAATCTATGATCCCTTTTGATCTCGAGTTAATTTTTAGAGATGGTGTGAGATATGGGAGGAATTTTTTTTTTAATGGCATACTGACATCCAATCATTCCAGCACCACTTTTTAAAGACTATCACTTCTCCATTGAGTTGCCTTTGCAACTTTGTTGAAAATCGATTGACATATACGTTTGGGTCCGTTTCTGATCTCTATTTCTTTCCATTCATCTGTATGCCATCCATTCATCAGTACTGCACTGCCGTGATTACTGTAGCTTTCTTTTAATTCTTGAAATCAGGTAGACATTACTCTGTTTATCTTTTTCAGAGGTTACCACTGTCTGAAATTATCTTATTTATTTGCTTACTTTCCTGATGTCTGTTGGGAGACATCAAACCATGAGACCAGGGAGTTTGTACCCATCTCATTGTCTCTTATACCCCAGCACTGAGAAGAGTGCCTGGCACACAATAATTACTTAATAAACTGGTTGAAAAAAAGCACAAAGGAAACCAATATTTAACTTGAGGAAATCAAGGGAACTTAGTATTTTGGGGGAAGAAGGGTCAAATTGTTTTGTGAGAAGCCATGAGTAGAACAGAAGCTTGGCTTGCGGTGTGAGCATGGAAGATGAAGTGCTCTTTGGGCCATGGCATCTTGGTCACAGTTCTTTTAGGAGCCATCAGGAGCTCCATGGGGCCACATTCATTCACTCATTCAGCAAGTGTTTGTCTAGCACCTAATGTGCTAGATACTGCATTACACTGCATTATAAACGGCAGTAGGCAAAATCTTGTGCTCAAGGTATGTGGCTTTGCAGACAAATAAAATAATAATTGAGACAGAGCCATCTGGGTGCCCTAAAAGTGGTATCTGCACAGGGCTCTTTGAGTGATGTGCAAGGGGCATCTCAGCCAGCCTCGGGCTTCGGAGGCTTCTCAGAAGTGAGCAAACTTGATTAAGGTCTCAAGTTTCAATAGGAAACTTTGGGCCCCAGCTTTCCTTAGTGGGACTTGGCAACAGTACCTCAGAGCTCTCTCTCCTGGTGCTCTGAAGCAGCTTCAGCTGTTTCTGGGTTTGGGGCACCCGTGGTGGTGGTTTTATGGATTAACACTCTCTTGGTGCCCTCTACTTCTCCTTCGTGTCACTATTGCAGTTATGATGATATAATTAATTATGCAGAAAGCTATGTAATGCCCACTTCCCTCCCACTACAATGAGAGTTTCATGGAGGCAGGGGCTGCACCTGCCCTGGTCACAGCCGCATTTCCACAGCCCAGCACAGTGAGTGGCCCAGCCAGGTCATGGGACAGACTGTGTGGGACCCTAATGATGAAGGACTAGTCTCACAGTTCTTGGAAAATCTACTAGGTTACAGGAGAACTTTCCCTCCCTGATGGAGTGGCTTTTGTGCCTTTGCTCACTTTTAGGAACAGCTGTTAGCTCTTCTTTTATTTTCAAATTACTTTAAAATAATTAATAGTCAAAATAAAAGTCCCCTGACCCTGCCCAAGGAGAAAGAGAAACTTTCACATTATGTGTAATGGTGGATGCTCATGTGTTCAGCAATTAATTTGTTGATCTTGACACGTTTTTAGCATGTCACTAGTGGCCAGATGGTACTGGGGATCTGCCAAAACCCCAAAATGAGTCTTTTGCTTTTGTGTGTCAGTAGGGCCTACTGTGCCCTAAAAATGGGAGGAATAAAAAGCATATTACCAATTGTTCCTCTGGGTAATGCCATTTATTTTAATTCTCCCAAATACACACATACAATACACACACACTCTCTCTCTCTCTCTCTCTCTCTCTCTCCCCCTTGGGCTGATGCTTCTCGGTTGCTGCAATAGCAAACTGGAGAGGAGAAGGATATTAACACTGTTGGACATTTAACTAAGCACCTACTATATACCAAGTACTCGTCAAAAATTCTGTCAGTTGGCCCACATCTCCATTGAGGAAACCGAGGCCTAGACATCAGGAAGGGATGGTGAAGAAATATAGTCAAGGTCTGTGATTCCCAGGGAAGTTACATTTTCAAGCACCTCATTTGCTTAATTAAATACATGAATCAGACTTGCTGCTAAGTGAGGGAAAAGGGGAAAAGGAAAAGTATCTGCCCCTTGCTCCACTGTCCATCTGTTTGACAGGGCTGTAGCCATCTTAGGCATCAGCAGACCTTTGACACTCTCACTTTGACCTTGTGGCTACTGTGTTTATGTCTTCGTGCGAAGCAGGGGCTGGCCAAGGCCTGGGCCCTCTCTCCGTGGTTTTCTGGTTCAAACCTCGGTCTTTGCGATGAAGTGGAAGGGGGACTCAGAGTTACTAGCTTATGTGGTTCTTTCATTCAAAAGTGGGTTTTCTGAAACCCTACAAGAATTCATTTTCTTTTCCAAAACCCATATGATTCTGTTTGGAATGAACTACAAATCAACATCTATTTACTCAGAGAGAGAGAGCTGGTGAGCCAAGAACAGGAAGAAAAGAAAGTGCCATTTATCGAGCACCGGTTTTGTGAACTACTAAGTACTTGGACATGTTATAGATCCTTGCAATCGCCTGGTGAGGTGTGCTGTTTATCCCATCTTACAGATGAGAAAACTGAGGGCTAGGCAGATTCAACAGTACTGGTGAGTAGTCAGCCTGTTCTCTCCGAGGCCAAAACCTGTGCCCTTTGCTTAACATGGCAGGATTGTGCAAGGGGATGGGAGCGAGGACTTCTCTCTTCCCTTGGAATTCGAGACAGATCCAAATCCCTAACTGGCAATAGGTTTCAAAGAGTCACACCATGTGTGACAGCCTACATACAACATATACAGTTACAGCCTTGCCTCCACTGCTTCAAGGTCAACATTTCCTTTTCCCATCTTGGCCAAAGAATTCTTGGTGTGGTTTCCTGAGTTTCCTCTTTTCTTCAAGCTTTTTAATACTATACAGACATGATGCTTTGAATTAAAGCCTTGGGGAGACATTAAAATATGAGAGAAAAGTCACTTTCTATTAAGAAAGTCAAGAGTGACAGTGTCCAGTGGTTTTATTTGCATGGTTGATTTCATGTGTGGATATTTAACTGGCTCATATTGAATAGCTATACAAATGGGGAGATTTTCCAGAAACATTTGTTGTATCCAACCCACTGTGGCAAGTTCTTCGTATCAGACAAAATCTGCACAGCTGCCAAAGAAAATTATGTCCTGACTTACATGATCTCAAAAAAACATCTAAAAAATTTACTTTAAATGGACTCATGTTTTAGGTGTATTGGAATAACTGCTACATAAAATCATCCCATAGTGAATGAAGGTCAAAGAAGATCATCTTTAAACTCTACATTTTGCAGATGAGAAAACTGAATGCCAGAAGGAAAGTGACTTTACCTGAGGTCACACAGCTCTCTACAGCTCAGTTGTAAGGAGAATTCACTTTGTAGGACTCTCCTGCACTGTATCAGGATCAGACTGTTATATATTGAATTCTATTTAATGGAACATAAAACACTCAACTCCATATCGGGATCCAAGTCTCCTTAGAGAAGAAGAATAGATGCTTTTTCTCCTCTTAGGAAAGGTGGAATTATTCTAAACCTCTTTACCTAGTCATATGGTCAGTTGAGATCCTATACACATAGGTGTGAAATGGATGAGGGCATTTCTTACCTACAGAAAGGATTCTTTAAATCGAGGGTGTTCCCAGACCTGAAGCCTGTCTGGTTTACCAGCGCCACGATCTGAATGTCATAGCTCTGTCTGTAAGGCAGAAAAAGAAAACCAACATATCAACTCACAAGGCTGGTGTTAGCCAGTCACATATATTTAGCGCATCTTCTTTTTTCCTTTTTTTTCTACTTTTTTGGGCGCACCATGTGGCATGTGGGATCCTAGTTTGCTGACCAGGGATTGAACCCATGTCCCCTGCAGTGGAAGCGTGGAGTCTTAACCACCACTGGACCACCAGGGAAGTCCTGGGCATCATCTACGCATACCTACTTCATGCGGGTTTTAAGAGCATGTGTTTGGCATCTTATACATTTCTGCATCTGTTTATTTGGATACGATTAATATTGGTAGAGGCAATTGAAGGCTTGTTTGCTTGCAAACTGTTTATTACAAGAGTCTGATAGCTATAATTTCTTGGTTTAAATATTACAAAGGTAACGGTATTTCTGGTTGATTAAAGTATTTAAAAAAAACTTTATCAATATCAAAGGCAGAAATGGCTTTAAGTAACATAGACCCTTCATGGGTCACCACTGATGTACCAAAACAATCTTAATCATGCGAGAATTGGCTAAGCTAAAATCTCAAACTGACCTAAAACAGCCAACAAATGTGATTGATTTTAAGAGACCCCAGATGAAGGTTCAAGCAATTACAGTGAGAAGAAGCAGCTAATAATAACAAGTAATATGCTATATCCTGATGACTAATCTGAAGTGGTTATGTTTGTGGGATTTTTATTAGTCATTCTCAAGAATATATGTATTTCTTTTGGTTATAAAAGAGTGACATACTCACTGTAGAAAAATAAGGAAAAATAGAAATAGAATAATCCATAATGTCACTAGACAAGGATTCCTTCAACTAGCATTGTAGAATATTTCCCTTCTATGTAATTTTCCCTCTCTATATTTATAAATTTTGAGCAAAATCATGCTTAAATTGCTTAAATAGTCCTTCTTACCTCCTTATTTTATTTAACGTTAGCCTTTATCCTATAATTCTCAACAATGTATTTTTCAATACCATTATGTGGGTATAGCACAATTCACTTAGCAATTTCTCATTGTTAAACATATATGTTTTTATAATAACATATTATTACTTATGGTAACAAAAATCTGGTTTTATGACAGAAATTCTCTGCAAAAGACATTCCTGTAATATATCTTTATGTACTATTTAGGATTATATTTCTTGGGATAAATTCCTAGAGGTAGACTCACCAGGCTAAAGCATATAAAACATATTTAAGGCTCTCAAGACCTACTGCTAAAATATCTTCCAGAAAGTGTACCAAATTACTTCCTCACCTACAAAGCATAAAACTACTAATTTCATTACACTTTTTCCAATTCTTAATATTTAAATGTTTGGGATTAAAATATTATTATTTTAATTTGAATTTCCTTGGTAACTAGGCTTCTTTTTTAAATTCCAGAAATTAGTGAGTGATATAAATCCCTCCCTATCATTCCCAATAGTGGCCTGGGTAGGTTTAAATATAAGGTCAGAATCTGTGAAACCAGTAACTCTAGGTCTAGATTTTACTGAGGACAAACAAAATAAGAAGAAGACACAGCCATATATATATTTTTAAGCACTCATTTCTGTGGGCATTTTATTTTTGTATTTTTAAACATCTTAATTGGAGTATAATTGCTTTACAATGTTGTGTTAGTTTCTGCTGTATTACAGTGAATCAGCTATATGCATATGTATAACCCCATATCCCCTCCCTCTTGCGTCTCCCTCCCACCCTCCCTATCCCACCCCTCTACGTGGACACAAAGCACCGAGCTGACCTCCCGGTTCTATGTGGCTTCTCCCCACTAGCTATCTATTTTACATTTGGTAGTGTATGTATGTCCATGCCACTCTCTCACTTCGTCCCAGCTTACCCTTCCCCCTCCCCGTGTCCTCAAGTCCATTCTCTAGGTCTGCGTCTTTATTCCTGTACTGTCCCTAGATTCATCAGAACGACTTTTTTTTTTTGATACCATATATATGTGTTAGCATATGGTATTGGTTTTTCTCTGACTTACTTCACTCTGTATGACAATCTCTAGGTGCATCTACGTCACTATAAATAACTCAATATCGTTTCTTTTTATGACTGAGTAATATTCCATTGTATATATGTGCCACATCTTCTTTATCCATTCATTGTCAATGGACACTTAGGTTGCTTCCATGTCCTGGCTACTGTAAATAGTGCTGCAATGAACATTGTGGTACATGACTCTCTTTGAATTATGGTTTTATCACGGTATATGGCCAGCAGTGGGACTGCTGGGTCATATGGTAGTTCTACTTTTAGTTTTTAAAGAACCTCCATTGTTCTCCAGAGTGGCTGTATGAATTTACATTCCCACTAACAGTGCAAGAGGGTTCTCTTTTCTCCACACCCTCTCCAGCATTTATTGTTTGTAGATTTTTTGGTGATGAACATTCTGACAGGTGTAAGGTGATACCTCATTGTAGTTTTGATTTGCATTGCTCTAATGATTAGTGATGTTGAGCATCTATTCATGTGTTTGTTGGCAATCTGTGTATCTTCTTTGGAAGAATATCTGTTTAGGTCTTCTGCCCATTTTTTGGATTGGGTTGTTTGTTTTTTTGATATTGAGCTGCATGAGCTGCTTGTATATTTTGCAGATTAATCCTTTGTCAGTTGCTTCATTTGCAAATATTTTCTCCCATTCTGAGGGTTGCCTTTTTGTCTTGTTTATGGTTTCCTTTGCTGTGCAAAAGCTTTTAAGTTTGATTAGGTCTCATTTGTTTACTTTTGTTTCTATTTCCATTACTCTAGGAGGTGGGTCAAAAAGGATCTTGCTGTGATTGATGTCATAGAGTGTTCTGGCTATGTTTCCCTCTGAGTTTTATAGTGTCTGGCCTTACATTTAGGTCTTTAATCCATTTTGAGGTTATTTTTGTGTACAGTGTCAAGAAGTGTTCTAATTTCATTCTTTTACATGTAGCTGTCCAGTTTTCCCAGCACCACTTATTGAAGAGGCTATCTTTTCTCCACTGTATATTCTTGCCTCCTTTATCAAAAACAAGGTGACCATATGTGTGTAGGTTTATCTCTGGGCTTTCTATCCTGTTCATTGATCTATATTTCTGTTTTTGTGCCAGTATCATACTGTCTTGAATACTGTAGCTTTGTTGTATAGTGTGAAGTCCAGGAACCTGATTCCTCCAGCTCCGTTTTTCTTTCTCAAGATTGCTTTGGCTATTCAGGGTCTTTTGTGTTTCCATATAAATTGTGAAATATTTTGTTCTAGTTCTGTGAAAAATGCCACTGGTAGTTAGACAGGGATTTCACTGAATCTGTAGATTGCTTTGGGTAGTATAGTCATTTTTGCAATGTTGATTCTTCCAATACAAGAACACGGTATCTCTCTCCATCTGTTTGTATCATCTTTAATTTCTTTCATCAGTGTCTTATACTTTTCTGCATACAGATCTTTTGTCTCCTTAGGTAGGTTTATTCCTAGGTATTTTATTCTTTTTGTTTCAGTGGTGAATGGGAGTGTTTCCTTAATTTCTTTTTCAGATTTTTTCATCATTAGTGTATAGGAATGCAAGAGATTTCTGTGCATTTATTTTGTATCCTGCTACTCTACCAAATTCATTAATTAGGTCTAATAGTTTACTGGTAGCATCTTTAGGATTCCCTATGTATAGTATCATGTCATCTGCAAACAGTGACAGTTTTACTTCTTCTTTTCCAATTTCGATTCCTTTTATTTTTTTCCTGTCTGATCGCTGTGGCTAAAACTTCCAAAACTATGTTGAATAACAGTGGTGAGAGTGGGCAACCTTGTCTTGTTCCTGATCTTAGAGGAAATGGTTTCAGTATTTCACCATTGAGAACGATGTTGCCCGTGGGTTTGTCATATATGGCCTTTATTATGTTGAGGTAGGTTCCCTCTATGCCTACTTTCTGGAGAGTTTTTGTCATAAACAGGTGTTGGATTTTGTCAAAAGCTTTTTCTGCATCTATTGAGTTGATCATATGGATTTTACCCTTGAAGTTGTTAATATGGTGTATCACATTGATTGATTTGCATATTGTGAAGAATCCTTGCATTCCTGGGATAAACCCCACTTGATGATGGTGTATGATCCTTTTAATGTGTGGTTGGATTCTGTTTGCTAGTATTTTGTTGAGGATTTTTGCATCTATGTTCATCAGTGATATTGGCCTGTAGTTTTCTTTTTTTGTGACATCTTTGTCTGGTTTTGGTACCAGGGTGATGGTAACTTTGTAGAATGAGTTGGGGAGTGTTCCTTTCTCTGCTATATTTTGGAAGAGTTTGAGCAGGATAGATGTTACCTCTTCTCTAAATGTTTGACAGATTTTGCCTGCGAAGACATCTGGTCCTGGGCTTTTGTTTGTTGGAAGATTTTTAATCACAGTTTCAGTTTCAATGCTTGTGATTGGTCTGTTTTTATTTTCTCTTTCTTCCTGGATCAGTCTCAGAAGGTTTTGCTTTTCTAAGAATTTATCCATTTCTTCCAGGTTGTCCATTTTATTGGCATAGAGTTGCTTGTAGTAATCTCTCATGATTCTTTGTATTTCTGCAGTGTAAGTTGTTACTTCTCTTTTTTCATTTCTAATTCTGTTGATCTGAGTCTTCTCCCTTTTTTTCTTGATGAATCTGGCTAATAGTTTATCAATTTTGTTTATCTTCTCAAAGAACCAGCTTTTAGTTTTACTGATCTTTGCTATTGTTTCCTTCATTTCTTTTTCATTTAATCTCATCCGATCTTTATGATTTCTTTCCTTCTGCTAACTCTGGGGTTTTTTTTTTTTTTGTTCTTCTTTCACTAATTGCTTTAGGTGTAAGGTTAGGTTGTTTGAGATGTTTCTTGTTTCTTAAGGTAGGATAGTATTGCAATAAACTTCCCTCTTAGAACTGTTTTTGCCGCATTCCATAGGTTTTGGGTTGTCGTGTTTTCATTGTCGTTTCTAGGTATTTTTTGATTTCCTCTGATTTCTTCAGTGATCTCTCAGTTATTTAGTAACATATTGTTTAGCCTCCATGTGTTTGTATTTTTTACAGATTTTTTCCTGTAATTGATATCTAGTCTCATAGCACTGTGGTCAGAAAAGATACTTGATACGATTTCAATTTTCTTAAATTAACCAAAGCTTCATCTGTGACCCAGGATATGGTCTAACCTGGAGAATGCTCCATGAGCACTTGAGAAGAAATTGTATTCTGTTGTTTTTGGATAGAATGTCCTATAGATATCAATTAAGTCCATCTTGTTTAATGTGTCATTTAAAGCTCATGTGTCCTTATTTATTTTCATTTTGGATGATCTGTCCATTGGTAAAAATGGGGTGTTAAAGTCCCCTATTATTATTATGTTACTGTTGATTTCCCCTTTTATGCCTGTTAGTATTTGCCTTATGTATTGAGGTGCTCCTATGTTGCATGCATAAATATTTACAATTGTTATATCTTCTTCTTGGATTGATCCCTTGCTCATTCTGTAGTGTCCTTCTTTGCCTCTTGTAATACTCTTTATTTTAAAGTCTATTTTGTGTGATATGAGAATTGTTACTCCAGCTTTCTTTTGATTTCCATTTGCATGGAATATCTTTTTCCATCCCCTCACTTTCAGTCTGTATGTGTCCCTAGGTCTGAAGTGGGTCTCTTGTAGACAGCATATGTACAGGTCTTGTTTTTGTATCCATTCAGCCAGGCTATGTCTTTTGGTTGGGGCATTTAATCCATTTACATTTAAGGTAATTATCGATATGTATGCTCCTATTACCATTTCCTTGATTGTTTTGGGTTTGTTTTTGTAGGCCTTTTCCTTCTCTTGTGTTTCCTGCCTAGAGAAGTTCCTTTAGCATTTGTTGTAAAGCTGGTTTGGTGGTGCTGAATTCTCTTAACTTTTGCTTATCTTTAAGGGTTTTAATTTCTCCATCGAATCTGAATGAGATCCTTGCTGGGTAATCTTCATTGTAGGTTTTTCTCTTTCGTCACTTTAAATATGTCCTGCCACTCCCTTCTGGCTTGCAGAGTTTCTGCTGAAAAATTAGCTGTTAACTTTATGGGGATTCCCTTATATATTATTTGTGGCTTTTCCCTTGCTACTTTTAATATTTGTTATTTGTATTTAATTTTTGATAGTTTGATTAATATGTGTCTCTGCGTGTTTCTCTTTGGGTTTATCCTGTATAGGACTCTCTGTGCTTCCTGGACTTGACTATTTCTTTTCCCACGTTAGGGAAGTTTTCAACTATAATCTCTTCAAATATTTTCTCAGACCCTTTCTTTTTCTCCTCTTCTTCTGGAACCCCCATAATTCAAATGTTGGTGCGTTTAATGTTCTCCCAGAGGTCTCTGTGACTGTCCGCACTTCTTTTCATTCTTTTTTCTTTATTCTGCTCCCTGGCAGTTACTTCCACCATTTTATCTTCCAGCTCACTTATCTGTTCTCCTGCCTCAGTTATTCTGTTATTGATTCCTTCTAGAGTATTTTTAATTTCAGTAATTGTGTTGTTTATCACTGTCTGCTTGCTCTTTACTTCTTCCAGATCCTTGTTAAATATTTCTTGTATTTTCTCCATTCTATTTCTGAGATTTTGGATCATCCTTACTATCATTTCTCTGAATTATTTTTCAGGTAGGTTGCTCACTTCGTCTTCATTTATTTGATCTTGTAGGTTTTTACCTTGCTTCTTCATCTGTAATTTTTTTTTGTCATTTCTTTTTTTAAAATTTTTTGATGGGTGGTGCTATATTCCTGTCTTACTGCTTGTTTGGCCTGAGACATCCAGCACTGGAATTTGCAGGCTTTGGATACAGCCGGGTCTTGGTGCTGAGATGAGGACCTCTGGGTGGCCTCACTCTGATTGATATTCCCTGGGGTCTGAGGTTCTCTGTTAGTCCAGCGGTTTGGACTCAGAGCTCCCACCACAGGAGCTCAGGCCTGACCTCTGGCCTGGGAACCAAGATCCCACAAGTTTCGTGGCATGGTAAAAAAAAAGAAAGAATATAAAAAGAAAGAAAGAAAAAAAAGGAGCAGTACAATATCAAAGAATAAAAAACAAAATAAATTCAGAAAGATAAAAAATATATTAGAAAAATAAAACTATAATTGAAACAACGGCAACAAGGTAAAATAAAACCAGAACAGAAAAAAGAATAAAAAAGGGGAGGGGGTGGGACAAGCCAAAAGGAGAGAACAGTACCAAAGTATGAAGAATAAAATGAGAAAAATAGAAGATGTATTAGGAAAAATAAAAATATAAAACAATCAACAACAATGAATCAACAAGGTAAAATAGAACCCCAATCTAAAACAGAAAAAAAGAAAAAAAAAAAATCCTTGCCTATGGGGGCAGAGTTTAGGTGGGGATGGAACTTAGGCAGGGGTGGAGTTTAGGGTGGGGTGGGACCTAGGCGAGGTGACGTTCAAGCATGGGGCGGGGCCTCTGCTTAGGACCTGCGTGGAAGGGGAGAAGCAGCATGTGGAGAGGAGAGCCTCTGGAATGTGGAGTTCTGGAGTTTGGAGGTAGGGCCCTGTGTGTGGGTGGGGTTTAGGCCCAGCGCATTGGAGGGGGTCTCAGAGGGGGTCTCTGAGTGTAGAGGTGGGGCCCTGGGTGGGGTGTAGGCGCGAGGCTTGTGTTCTGCGCAGCAGGAGGGAGGCTCCGAGGGCAGAGGGTTAGGCCCAGGACCCCAACAGGCTCCCCAGTGCCTAAGTGGATAGGGAAAGCACTGGCTGTGTTCCATTCCATTCCTCCACGCAGCCCACCCCCACGGTCTCCCCCACGGTCTCCCGTGTCCCCACTGGACCTCTAACCATGGGTGGGTCTCGCTGGGTGTAGGAACTCCTCCCTTCCCCCAGCTGCCCCTCAGGGGTGCCAGTCCCATAGTCCAGCCTTTACTTTTGCTCTTGCTTCCTTCCCTCCCACTCCCTTAGGACCTGCAGGGCTGGAGGGGACCTAGGTGGGCAGAGGATCAGGCCCAGGATGTCAGCAGGTTCCTGGGGACCCAAGTGGGCAGGGGAAACCTGGCCATGCTCCCTTTTGATCCTCTGCCCTCCCAATGGTTCCCCAATTTCCCCCTTGGGGCGTGGGATCCCTTCCCCTCCCCCAGCCGCCCCTCAGGGGTGCCAGTCCTGTCCCGCCTCCACTTCTCCTCCCCCTTCACTCCCCCCATGCCCCACATCCTACCCGGTCGCTGGGGGTTCCTCCCGTCCCCTTAGGTGTCCGTGGTCCCCCACTGGTGCCTGGTAGGTGCTCTAGTTGTGAGGAGATGCAAACTCCACGTCCTCCTAGTAGGCCGTCTTGACTCCACCCCTCCATAGCCATATATTTTTTAAAATGTCCTTTGATCCTATTTCATTTCAACTCATCTGACTTGGAACTTTTTGTTTGTTTTAAAATGTATCTTCCATGATACCCATATCCAGTAGTTCACAGCATTTGTGATACCTGAAGGCAGACCCGAGAACTAGACATTGAAACAGTGAGCTCCTCAGGAGGGGGCAACCTTTGCTGGCGTTGTAGAAAGGCTGACAGATCAGCCTGGCAAACAAGTCAGGGATGGACACACCAACACATTTCACCAAATAAAAGACACCTTATTATCAATACTTGAAGTAATTAACGCAGAACTTAAAGCATGAATGGAGTACTCAGAAGTATTTTCAAATGTGTGTGTCTGTGGATGCAGAGAGTCAGATTGCTCGCAACTAAGAACTGGACGGTTCCTGCTGTGATTTGGAAGAACAATCAGTACGTTCTTGCTGCGGGGTCTTCAGCAGGGCTCTTTTTCAGATGCTAAATATGATAATATTGCCACTTTATACTCACTTTTTACAACCCACTCCTCTTCTTTACCCCTCATCAAAGTCCTATCTCCCTAATGGAAGGAAAAAAGAGCTTCATGTCCTGCCATGGCTCAGTGTGGTCAATGAAAAGTTCAGATTTGTTCCTTCACTGCACCTAAGTGTGCACAACAGTTTCCCCCTAGAATTCTTTCTGCTACAGCTGTCCTAATCCATACCTAGTGAGAGGTTTCGTCTTCGCTGAAGTCCAAGGTGAAGCAGTTTCATGCTGAGCATTAGGAGCAGCACTGGAAGCTTCCAAAGCGTTCATTCTTCGGTCAGCATGTCTTCTAGTTTTATAAACCACGTATCTCAACAAACTCTCTGCAAACCAACTTCTCTGGCAGCACACCTGGGCACAGCAGACCTTCGCTAGGGATCCAAAATTTTTAAATTTTGTTTCAAAACATTTTGGCACAGGATAAGCAGCTGAGCTAGATCCAGCGATAAGCCAAACTGATTTAATTCCTTTTTTTTAGTTTTATTTTTGTCTTATAAAATGCACACTATATGAATTTCTGTATGTGTACACAGACCTCTCTATGCATGTGTGTATATATATAGTGTGTAAATACACACACACACACACACACACAATATATACATCCATATAGGTCTATCTATAGCACTTGGTTTTGTACTTTCTATTATTACTGTAGTATATTCACATAATTAAAGCTTTTTCTATATATATTTATTTTATTTTTGGCTGCATTGGGTCTTCGTTGCTGTGTGCGGGCCCCCTCCAGTTGTGGCCAGCTGGGGCTACTATTCATTGCAGTGCATGGGCTTCTCCTTGTGGTGGCTTCTCTTGTTGCGGAGCACGGGCTCTAGGTGCAGAGGCTTCAGAAGTAGCAGCATGCAGGCTCAGTAGTTGTGGCTCGTGGGCTCCAGAGCACAGGCTCAGTAGTTGTGGCACACGGGCTTAGTTGCTACGTGGCATGTGGGATCTTCCTGGACCAGGGCTCAAACCCGTGTCCCCTGCATTGGCAGGTGGATTCTCAACCACTGTTTCATGAGGGAAGTCCACATTCACATAATTAAAAGAGAAATGTTAGTCTACTTGGGGAACACATGCATAAAGTGATTTTACTCATATGTGCACATAATCAAACAACTTTGGAGACCATTCCTGTGAACTTTAGGGATATAAATTTCATAAACTGCATAAAAAAGAGATGTTCTCTTTTACTGTCCAGAGCAATAAAATGAATGACGGCTCAAGAATGATGGGAGGCTGTAAGAAATAAAACGCTACTAGTACAATCATAAATGTTCCTGGCAGGGAAGAAAAGGGCAGTCATTGTCACACTGGTGTGGTTGCACAGGGAGTTCTCCCAGGAGGTCAGAGTTTAAAAGAATATTTGATGATAAGGGAGGGGGAAGTCCAATCTAAGGCAGAACAAAGAGGCAGCCCCATACTGAAAAAACAGTGTGAAAACCCTGACATTAAGGAAGTGCTGAGGTTTGTAGAAAATACCAAGGAAAACAATTTTAAGATTAAAAAAATCTGATGAGACACAATGAGAGTAAGAAAGAGAGCAAGGGAAGAGGAAAGGGAACTAAGGTTTACTGTGGACCTACTATGTGTTAATTACTATACTATGTTTTCTCCCTTAATATCTGCAAAATCCTAGTGAGACAATTATTATACATTCTACTTTATAGATGATGAGGTAAGGAAACTGGGGTGTTAGAGAGATTCATTAACTTGCCCAAGATCACTCAAGTAGCAACCAGTATGGAAAAGAGACTGGACAGAACTGGGCGACACCCAGACCCCAAAACCTAGCCTCTTTCACTACACAAGGGTGCTGGTCTAATAAGATACAGAACTTCCTCCCTTTCTTCCTCCTGCAAAAGCAATGCATGCCCATGGTATCTCCACATCTTCTTTCAGTTGTGCTGGGCTACATTTTTTTTTTTGCGATACATGGGCCTCTCACTGTTGAGGCCTCTCCCATTGCAGAGCACAGGCTCCGGATGCACAGGCTCAGCGGCCATGGCTCACGGGCCCAGCCGCTCCGCGGCATGTGGGATCTTCCCGGACCAGGGCACGAACCCGTGTCCCCTGCATTGGCAGGCGGACTCTCAACCACTGCACCACCAGGGAAGCCCACTGTAAGCCTTTTTGTACATTTCTGTTTTGTACAGTGTAACTATATTATCTATTAAAAAATTAAACAGCCATTTAAGAAGATAGAAAGTTATGAAAACTAGAGATAAAGCATAGTTTCACAAAAGAATAGTAATAGCTGTGTCCAATTACGTTCATTTCCCTTTTTGGCAGTGTTATTGGACTGGGCAATGAGGGTGAAACTAGAGGTTAAGCTCATCTGGAATCACATTCAATAAAGGTTGGTTCACATTTCCTCTGGCCTGGATGGAGGAATGTGGGCTGGGTATGAGCACAGGTGGAGGAATTTTGAGCTGCTTCCAGGCCAGATCCAAAGGGTGTAGATTAGGCTATGAAAAAATTTTTAATTTTTTTGGGTGGGGCTTTATTGAGACATAATTGAGATATAACGTTGTGTAAGTTTAAGGTAAACAATACATTGATTCGATACACTTACATATTCCAAAATGATTCCCACCATAGCATTAGCCAACACCTCCATCACTTCACATAATTACTGTTTCTTTTTTTCTTGTGAGAACATTGAAGATCTACTCTCTTAGCAACTTTCAAGTATATAATACAGTATTATTAACTATAACCACCATGCTGTACATTAAATACCCAGAATTTGTCTTATTTCTAACATAGCTTTATATTAATTGTGGAATAGGCCTCTGAATCAATATTTTATTTATTTTATATTTTAAATTATACAGTACAGTTGACTGCCGCCCTCCTTTTTTGGTGTACAGTTCTGTGAATTTGAACACATGTAGAGATTTATGTAAATACTGCCACCACAATCAGGATGTTATTATTCCTTTGCAGTCACACTGTCTCCCCACCCATAACCCCTGGCAACCACTGATCTGTCTCCATCACTATAGTTTTGTCTTTTCAAGAAAGTCACACATATGGGGTCATACAGTATGTAACATATTATGACTGGCTTCTTTTGCTCAGGATAATTAGGCTATGCGAATTTTGAAGGAAGGTTTACACTCTGGGCCTCTTTCTGCTTAATAATTTTTAAATGAAAGTTTGCCTATTAAATTTGCAAATGATACAAAATGGTAGGACTCACTAACATGCTACACAAAAAATTTTTTTTAAGTAAGATAATCCACTGGCTCTAGTAAGGATCTAAAAACAGCATGATGAATGCATGAGTGGAATAAATACAAAAACTTGAATTGAAGCTGACAAAAATCAGCTGCATGGGCTTCCCTGGTGGCGCAGTGGTTGAGGGTCTGCCTGTCGATGCAGGGGGCGCAGGTTCGTGCCCCGGTCCAGGGGGAATCCCATGTGCCGTGGAGCGGCTGGGCCCGTGAGCCATGGCCGCTGAGCCTGCGCGTCCAGAGCCTGTGCTCCGCAACGGGAGAGGCCACGGCAGTGAGAGGCCCACATACCGCAAAAAAAAAAAAAAATCAGCTGCATACTAGGAGAAGGGAGAAATGACTTAAAGATAGTGTAAAAATACACTTTTTGCCTTTAATTATCTAAACACTCAAGTAAAATGGCCCCCAACTTAATTTAAACTTTAATTACATTATTATTATAAGTATGGTACTCAAAACAGCAGTGTTCACTATCGTTTTGTAGCCAGCACTTACCAGGACATGTATGCTGTCCTGTATTTAGTTTTGGAGAACTATTTTAATTTTATTTTATTTTTAAACTTCTTTATTGGAGTATAATTGCTTTATAATGATGTTAGTTTCTGCTTTATAACAAAGTGAATCAGCTATGCATATACATATATCCCCATATCCCTTCCCTCTTGCGTCTCCCTCCCACCCTCCCCATCCTACCCCTCTAGGTGGACACAAAGCACCGAGCTGATCTCCCTGTACTATGCGGCTTCTTCCCACTAGCTATCTATTTTACATTTGGTAGTGTATATATGTCCATGCCACTCTCTCACTTTGTCCCAGCTTACCCTTCCCCCTCCCCGTGTCCTCAAGTCCATTCTCTGCATCTGCGTCTTTATTCCTGTCCTGCCCCTAGGTTCTTCATGACCATTTTTTTTTTAAGATTCCATATATATGTGTTAGCATACTGTATTTGTTTTTCTCTTTCTGACTTACTTCACTCTGTATGACAGTCTCTAGGTCCATCCACCTCACTACAAATAACTCAATTTCGTTTCTTTTTATGGCTGAGTAATACTCCATTGTGTATATGTGTCACATATTCTTTATCCATTCATCTGTCGATGGACATTTAGGTTGCTTCCATGTCTGGGCTATTGTAAATAGAGCTGCAATGAACACTGTGGTACATGACTCTTTTTGAATTATGGTTTTCTCAGGGTGTATGCCCAGTAGTGGGATTGCTGGGTCGTATGGAAGTTCTATTTTTAGTTTTTTAAGGAACCTCCATACTGTTCTCCATAGTGGCTGTATCAATTTACATTCCCACCAAGAGTGCAAGAGGGTTCCCTTTTCTGGAGAACTATTTTAAAGGGGACATTGAGAACCTGCGTATTTCCAGAGGGAAGGACTGAGAATTTTAACCTATTTCAAAATCACTCTTATAGGAGGGAGGAGTTGAGGATGTTGGCCTGAGGACAGGGAGACCAGGAGTATATTCGGTAAGATGCTCCTAATACTTGAACAACTGCCATTTGGAGGTTGGAACAGACCTATTTCTTCTGAATTCAGAAACATAACTAAGATCAATGAGTTGAATCTACAGGAAGTATCAATAGATCTGTGATCAACAGCAAGAATAAGTTTTTAATAATTAAAGATGTCTAAAGTAGAAGAAAGTGGTCAACAGTCAATGACTATATGAAAAGTCATAACCTTATAAGTAATTAAAGAATTATAAACCAAAACAACAAGATGCAACTTTAAACACTTATTTTGGAGTCTATTGGATTAGCAAAAGCCACAGAGACGGTTATCATCCAGTTTCAGGGAAGACGTGGAGAAAAGAGTTTGCTTATCTGTTGCTGGTATGAGTGGAAATTGGTGCAGTCACTGAGAAAGGTAGGATCTAGTAGACTGTAACATGTACCCACCCTTTGATCCAGCATTTCTATTTTTAGGCATCTCATTTAGAAATATTCATGTCACTGTGCAAGCTCTATGTTCAAGGATACTTAGTGCAGAATTTTTTGTAATGGCAAAAAAAAAAAATTGGAAGCAACCTAAATGTCAGTGAATCAGGGATTTTTAAAAAGACATTATGGTATATCCATGTCCTTGGCTGTTCTGCATTTATGAAAAGAACAAAGCAGATCTATCTGTACAGATTCAGGACTTATTACTAAGTGAAAACTTAAGTTGCAGACTGCTAGTGTAACCTTCCTATAAAACAATAACAATTCTACAATGATGTTTTTGTTGGTATATGCACCAAAAAACACTTGAAAGGATAAGGACTAAGGGCTCACATCTGGGGAATGGGGTGAGGGTGGGAGAATGGCTGGACTCTAGACACTCTTGTAGTTTTCAACTTACATGTGAGCATGTTTGGTTTTTGTCATGAAAAAAATAAAGACGTTAAAAATGGAAGGGTTGATTGGTGAGGTAGTGAGCTCTCTGTCACTGGAGTGTTTAAGCACAGGCCCAAGGAAGGTGGTGGGGGTGGGAGTGCCGGTAGGGAGGGAAGAAAGTTGGATGAGATGACCTCTAAGTACCCTTAATATCCTGAGAGTCCTTGAGCTACTCCTCTATGCCTTTCTCCTCTAATTCACCCAGGAAAAGCTCCAACAAGATGAAAGAAAATAGAGCCTTCTAAAAATGAGGTAAATCAAAGTATTCACTGCTGAGACCTCGTGAGTCCATTACCAGAGGGAAGCAGCCGGTCCTGCCTCACACACCATGCACCACTCCTGCAGTACTTTCCCCCCTGCAGTACAGATCGATTTCCCAGTACTAAATTTGGGGATGTGTGGCTAGACAGATGGAAGTAAGGCCAGGAAGCTGACGTGGGCTTTAGAGCGCTTGATAATTCAAGTCTTTGGCAAGTGTTCCCATAAGCTAATGGATTTCCTTCCTTCCTTCCTTCCTCCCTCTGCGGTCAGGTGGGGAACACTGCCCTTGACTTATCTTAAGCTTCTCTTCCTGGCCGTGCTCAGTGCAAGGTGACGTGTGGTCTGCAGGCTCTGAGGCTAAGGGCATCTCGGCAAATTCAGCCAGGCCTCTGTAAAGCCTGCTGCCCATTTCTGGTGCTGGAGTCTCAGGGGCCTGCCAGCTTCCTCTTGCTCCCCCACCTGTCAGAGCCCAGTAAACAGGCGGGATCCGTCGGTACTCTCCTGCTTACCGTTTATTGGCCACAAACAGCACTCTCCCTGAGAGGGTCTCTCCTTCCTTGGCAAAGAGAGGAGTCTGAAGAAGGCACCGCACCTGATACCAGTGAGTCAGAGGCTCAGTGGGCGCTGTTGACAGCCAAACTGTTACCCTGTGGGGCAAGGCAAGAGTTAAAAGCCAATTAGACTCCAGGCCCACATTAATGGATTGAACTGGGGACGAGTGGTTTTGTTTATTAACTCATGGAACACTTTTAAGATACGAATGGCTCAATTTATTGAGCAGTTACTATGTGCTGGGTACAGTGCCAAGAGCATTATGTAATTAGCCCATTAAATCCCACAACAACCCTACAGAGTCGGGCCAGGCTTCAAACCCAGGCACTTGGTCACTCTGTCAATCTGTATGGCTATGTCAAAGTTCATTAGAAGCCCGATAACAGCAGAGTTAAATTGGCAATTGATTTGTTGGAAAAGTCTGGCAGGGTGAGAAGTCTGGAGTGTAGCCTCTTACTGTCTCATGCCCACCTCTTTAGGGGTCCTGATGGGGGTTTCTGGAAGCAAGAAAAACTATGGGGGCAGATGGCCTCTCCTGCCCTTCAAGCCCAGACATCGTGTGTGTGTGTGTGTGTGTGTGTGTGTTCAAGTTGACGTTCTTCATTTCATATGAAGAAGTGGGGACACCCTGCTGGTGCTTTGAACGCTGGGGTCACCTGTCCTGGGATTAGGCAGTGGTCATGGGCTTGCAGGTAGTAAGGTGCACACTGAACACGGGGAAAATTGCTAGAGAGGACATTTTGCCTTGAAGAGTTTGGGGGGAAATTTTATATAATTTAACTGCTAAGTAATATAAACCACCTTTATATCAAAATATATACTCAGCTATATTATGGAGTAGAATGCAAATGTTCTACAGCTTTTTAAGATAAAGCATTTAACTTCAAAGAAATTTCCCCCTTCAAGCAGGCGGCTTCAAGCTTATCTCCCTTACCCTTGCAGGAACAAATTCGTTTACTTGGGATGTTAGTGGGGGAGAGTCTGAGAAATACATGCACAGATTCCTTGAACACACATGCTGTGTGGAATAGGAATGACTCGTACATTGTTTCCTTTCTCTCTGATTGGCAGCCCAGATAAGGCTTCCAGGGATCCCGGCCTCCCCTGAGTCGCCCAAGCCCCCTGAGCTGTATCACAGACCCACAGACACGTCTTTCTCAGTAGACGCTATGGAGAGCCTGGATGTTTTTATAAGAAGTGGAAGAGAGTGTACTGTCAGTTTTCCTTCTGCCTGGTCGCGTGGCCCAGATAAACCCTCACTGCTAGCTGGGACCCATGGAGAAGCCTGGGAAGAGAGCAGGGGTGTCAGGAGGAGAGCAGAGACTTGGGGGTCGTAGGAGCAGCGCAGCCCTTAAAAGCACACCCAACACTGACAGTCAACTAGTAGGTGGTCTCTCCCCTACAACTTGCAAACCTTTCCAGTAGGGGAGAGAGGAGTGCACAGAGGGGGAAGTTACCTAATGCCGCCTGCCTGATCATTGAAAAAGGATTCTAGATCGTGAAACTGAAAACTGTGAACCAACATGGGGGAAAGTGATTTGAGGAATGACTCAGACACAAGAGGTTCTATAACCAGGTGTGACGGAAACAATGTCAGGGGCTGGCCTCCCCCATGCCCCCATCTACTGTGGAAAAGAACAGGCTGGTTGATAAAGCACAGGCCCTCTTCTTACTCCTCCAAATCCCAACACAACTGGCCTAAGAGTATTTTAGCTAGAGTTGATATGGCAACTACAGAAAACTGTCTTATTTTCATTTCACTCTAAAATCTAAAAGTAACATTAACATCAGTGTTTATTTTCTGGAAACGTGGAGAAACAAGTATTACGGCTGTTGAGCTTAGTTTTTTCAAAACTTTAAAGTTATGGTGACAAATAGTAGAGGATGGCACGGGAGAGAGTAGGCAAAGAAGGGGTATGATACATACAGAGAGCCAACAAAGGCCACGTCAAACCAGAATGCCAGGCCGTGGATGAGGCCAGACTGCGCCATCTGAAACACAAACGGAATTTCTATTCTGCAAGGAAATAAAAAAAAAAGAAACACTTGGAATTATTTTTGTTGTTGTTGACAGACATACTGGATACATTTGTGAGATCAGTGGGAACATTCACAGAATATTTTCTTTTTCTCTTAAGCGCTCTTGCTTTGGCAGCAAGATTCTCTTAGTGGGTGATGAATGCTTGGGTGATGCTGCACATTTGAGAATGTTGCTTCTGGATGAAACTCTGCAAGGACCAGCCCACTGTGCTGCAGTGACCCAGAACTCCACAGGGCGAGTGCAGCATCCGGAGCTGGGTTGGACTACTGAACAGGAGGATGACTCAGGACATAGCTGACAACTGTCCTTCCAGAAGCCAACACATGGGCTGTGGCAGCTCCCCTTTGCAGCTGTGCAGAAGGGAAAGGCTATTCAGGCCCCTAAAAGATGAAATGGACCACAAGGGGGAACATCAAGCTCAGAAGGTCACTGTCATAGTTCATTTATTTTTCAGGGAGGCAATTTAACTTCCCACCAGGCTACAGCAAGAGTCATGCAGAAGTGGCCATGGTTGATGCCAAATGCAGAGTAAGTTGGAAGAGAAAGAATGTTGGAAAAGATATAACAAAATCTAGAAGCTGGACCTGTTTTAGCTGTGGAACTTTGGTAAGTCACTTAAATTCTCTGAGCCTCAGCTTCCTCTTTTGTTGAAGAGTGGCAAAATCTCTCTTCTACTTCCCTTTCATGGTTCTTGTGAGTGTCAAGTGGGAAAAAATGTATATGAGAGTGCTTTGTAAACTTCTAAGTATTCCACAATTAAAAGATGATATTATTGGTCCACTGCTGGTGCTGTACTGCTCCAGGGAGACACATTTTAGTGAATGTGCTAGAGATTTTCAAAGGAAAATCTTATATTTGCATTTATGGTGCCTCCAAAGGCCTAACTTCTTCTACCCTGCAGTAGTCAGAGCATTTATAGAGTTTTCCATTATACCTGTCACATTGAATTTGTCCGTTAATGCACTGTAATTATTTCCTCCCACTTTTGGAATTCCCCTAAACAGACCATGAGCTCCTCAAGGAGAGACTTAAGAAATTACTTAATGTATCTGTGCAAGCACCAGTACAGTACCCAGCACAAAGTAGAATCTTAACAAACATTTGCTGAATCAATGCAACAAATTAATGAATGACATCTCTGAAAAGCCAACAAAGACATAATTTTCAAAAAATTCCCTGACTCAGGAGGCCGCTCAGAGCAGCAAATAAAGCCAATGGAAGTCAATTTTGTCTGGACCTGTGGTAGTTATTAGACTTGTCCCCAAATGCCACTTCTCTTGCTCTGAGCACGCAGTAGTACTGCATTCATCCACCCACTTGTGCTTAGGTACTGCCACATCATTTGCTCTGACCAATTAAATGTGAACAGAAGTGAGCTGTGTCATTTCTGGGCAGAAGCTTTTATTGTCAGTACATGCTTTGCCATGCTGTTTCTTCTTCCTCAGTCATCAGCCTTGTTACAGACAGAGGCTGCTGCACCAGCCTGACTGCTGGGGTTGGCGACGCTGCATGGAGCTAAAGCTGGTGCACATGAATAAACAGTGTAGGGGAGAAAGGCCCCTGTGTTATCATAAGTTACTGAAGTTTGGTTTTGTTACTGCAGCATGCTCTAACCAATCCTGACTGATAGAGCATCCTTTGTCCATCATGATCTCAAGAGAGATGATGGTCTGAGTTAGCCAGCTGTACCTTCTGAAGTCTGACTCTTGCTTCCTCGGTAGTCCAGGCAAATTATAACTTAGCTGGGTCTTACATTTCTTACCCAGAAAAAAATACAAATATCAATCTTCTCAGGCAGAAAAGGGTAAAATACTAATGAAAGGTCATCCAAAGGGGATTCATATCACCACCTGAGAAATGAGTCTTCACTTCAGAGTCTCTTCAAGTGGAAAAAAGAGGGCAAAAACTAACATTTACTGAGGGCCCTCTTTGAAAATGAACCAGTGCATGTAAAATTCTTAGCATGTTACCTACTATGTAGTAAGCACTCAACAAGGTGTAGCTCCTCTTCCTGTCATTATTGTGGTACTGGCTTGGGTGAGTGGTTAAAAAGCCCAGACGCTGGCCTTCTGAAAGGTTCAATACTACCTCTAACACACATATTAATTCTGTGCATTCTACATAATTCTGTATATGCAACTTACTGTTCCACTCTGCTTCATTTCTGTCATTGGTGAAGTGGGGACAAAAATAGTACCATCTGCATAGGGTTGCTGTGAGGATTAAATGAGTCATTATATGTAAAGGGCTCAGAACAGTGTCTGGCTATGTTAGCATTAGCTACTACTATCTAATTTTTCTCATTCAATTCCTAAAGCAATCCTATGAAGGAGGCATCATTTCCCTCATTTTGCAATAAATGAAACTAGTAATTGATGGACCATTCCTGTGTGTGACTCACACCTGAAATCTCTTCCCTGTGTGAGCTGTGGAACTCTGCCCTGAAGTTTGGGGGATGCAGGGGGTAGAGGAGATTTTAAAAATCAAAAGCAACATTGGTTGGTACCAACCTGTGGAGATCTGCCTCTTCTGCATCCATAAAGTTTACTGTGTACTTGACTGTCCGAGCCATCAAAATCCTAATGTCAAAAGTGTCCTTGGGGAAAAAAACCAAAGATACCTTTCTATCAGAATAAACTGAACTCAGACAAGATTGCAGTCTAGCTTTCCTCCTGAAATTTTAAGTCAACAAGAGTTCGAATTTAGAGGGCATGAGCTTAATGAGTATAATATTAATAATAAAAGCTCACAATTATTTCGTAAGTGCTTTATTTAGTAAGTGCTTTACTAGGTTGTATCATTTAATCCTTACCAACGACTCTGGAGCAGGCATTTGGTGTTTTTTGGACCATCCAGAATTTACCTCCTCTCGACACTACAAGAAGTTCCATAGGAATTTAGTCTACCATCAGCTCCAGGTGTGGCCTATGACCTCAGATTGGCCAACGAGAGCATTACTTTTCCCCTGAAGACAGGAACTGGCTCACAGATGGACACAGGACCCAAGGCAGGACAATCAGGCTCTATCTAAACTAATTCTGGGGGTTTTGCCAAAGTTATTAGGAAAAGGCAGGCTCTCCTGTGGGACTTAAGAGTTGTAAGAATCTGACGTTGTAGCTTCTGCTGCCATCTTGCTACCATGAGGAGAGATCCTGTCTAGGAACAGAGTAAAACCAGAGGAAATGGAGATAAGTTATGAGAATAGAAAAACCAGACCATTGTGACATTGTCTGAACTCCTGCAACAGGTCCCTGAAGCAAGCTCTGTGTCCAGGCTTCGCAATATTTGAGGACCAATAATTTCATTTTAGTTTAAGCCAGTCTGAGTTGGGTTTCCTTCCACTTAAAACTGAAAGAGTTTCAGATAATGCAAACTTAAGTTGCCCGAGGTTACACAGCTAGATGGGACCACAATTGAAACCCAAATCTGTCTGACAACAAAACTCCTGCTCCAAGCTATTTATCATCCAAAGCTTCCCCTTTTATTATGCCTTGGGCCACTGGAATCAATGGGAGGATGTGAATTATTGAACAAGTATGAGGGCTGAGTATGTGCATGGGGTGAGTCAGGACAGTTGGAGAATCAGAAGTTACTTACTGAAAGGCAGATGGAAAATCTCCTTGCTTTCAACAGTATCATTCTCTGAGAATTTTCCTAATTGCTCGGGAGATCAGAGCTGGAAAACTTGAAACACAGTGCTCCAAGGAGCTCTTTCTTTGCTTCTGTGATGGCTTAGCACAGAGCCTGAGAGCACAGTGCGTCCCAGGTGCCTGAGTTAGTAAGTGAATGAATCAATAGATAAACACATGGGAAGAAAGAGCACACTTACTATTATTGGCTGTCTGAAGTATTCGTCCACCGCAGCACTCCGGAGACTGGACAGGTTAACCCCGTAGAAGCACTGCTGGTACCTAAAACAGGTAGCACAAAGAATCAGCGTGCATCTGTCCTACGTCCCCAAGACCCACAGAGCTGTGATGCGCTGCGAGGCTGCCTCACTGGTCCTCTAAGTTAGCCCTGGAGCAAGTGTGAGAAAGTGTGAAGGGCAAGGGGTAGATTAGAGGAAGAAACCTCTCTAGAGAATCTGCACTTGAACTGGGGTGGGGAGAGAAGGGAGGAGGTAGCGGAGATGGAGGAAATTACTTGTGGGGAGAATACTGACAAGGATATTTGGGGGCAGGAAGCCCTTAGGGTCCCCACCCTTGACCTCACACCACAAGGTGGCTGCCTGCTCCAGGACATGCCTTCCATGTCCTGAAATACAATTCCTTGGCCCTCTCATTATCTCAACCCAGAGCACAACTTGAGATCTCCAAAGCCTCTTGATACTCCCCCACTGTTTTAGGAAACAGATTTCCTTTTTCTGTTCTCCCATAGCCACTGGCCTGCACCTTGCTGGCATTTGCCATGGTGGCCAACACCCGTGAGAGTCACAAGTCAGTGACAGCTGTGTCTGGTGGTGAACTGGAGCTGACTCATCACTGGGCACATTTCTTCCCAATTCAGTGGTCAGGGACATCTGGACCATAGAAATGGACAAATTCTACAAGTGCTTCCTCCCCTCACTGAGCCAGATGTGAAGCATCTACCAGCACATGAATGGTGCCTGGAGCACAGCAAGAACTCCCTGCCAGCTTGGCTAATGGTCTTGGCTCTTTACAGAGGAGATCTAGGGTGTGGATTAAGAGTGGCTTTGTTCACCCTCTGCCACTGACTGACTGTGTGCATTGGGCAAGTCACCTGAACTCTGTGCTTTCGTTTCCTTATCTCTAAAATGGGGATAATTATAAGCTTACTTTGTAGGGTTTCAGTAAGGGTTAAAGGAGTTACTATAAGTAAAGCACTTTAAGCAGTGCTGGGCATTTTGTTACGACTATATAAGTGTTGGCTATTATTCCCTGAACTTCACCTTCTCAGATCAGCACTGGGCACTAGGGCAGTGCTTCCCAGTATGACTGTGCCATGGGATTACTTGGAGAGCTTGTTAAAAATTCAAATTCCCAGGCTTAACTCCAGAAAGGTTTGGGGCCCTTATCACTAGAGGTTGAAGGCCTTTATCCCTAGATTGAAAAGAGTTTTCCCTACTAAGGGTGTGTGTGCACATGCTGTATATAGCCTGTGAATCAAATGGAAATTCAATTCATCAGTGTCTATCCTCCCACACCCCTACACCTGCTGACCTGCAGGGAAAAGAGAGGAAAAAAACACAGAATAATCATAAAAATTGGGGGCGTGCAGTTAGATTTTCAGTCAAAGTAAGGCTCTTAATCAGGAGGCAATGCCTCAGAGGCCCTCACGAGAGGCAGGGAGGCCTAATATTGTAAAGTCAACAGCCAGTCGCCAACCTGCAAGCAAAACACCATCCCCCAGAGCCTCTTACAGATCCTGAAGGGCTTATACCATTTCTCACCTCTGAGCCTTTGCCTATTTTCCCTCCTGCCTAGAATGCTCCTTTCCTTCTATTGCCCTATTAATTCCTACTCAATCTTTATGACTCAGCTCAAATATTTCCATTTGAAAATGTAAAACCTGGTATTATAATTAAATATTCAAGTTTTAGGTACTTAAAAGCAGAAGTTATTCTTTTTCTTTCAGTGTATATTTAGCACTTAGCATGGGGCCTCGAATACTGTTAGGACTAAAAATATCTACGTATCTATCTATGTATTTAATGAATGAATGGAGAACTTGGTGTCCTAAATGGCCCTGTGTGTGAGCACTGGTGCCAATAAGGACAATGGGGAAAGAGAAAATCATTCGCCAAAGTTTCTTTGGCTTCATCTCGTTTCCTAATCTTCTCCTTCCATCAAGGGCCAGAGCCAGGCCGTCCACAGGTAAAGCCAAACTGCTGTATATCACTTTATAAATACACATTTTGAAAACAAGACTCCTATAATCCTAGAAAATGTTTGGAAACAGAACACTGTACGTTTAGACGATCTTTTCAGTATTTAGAAAGAGAGTGGAAGTTTTCTTGGGGAAGTAAGTCATTATCACAAAATTTTTTATTGGAGGGAAGGGGGGAGAGAGGGGGAAGGGGAAGAGAGGAGAGGGGTGGGAGGGAAGAAGGGGTGAAGGCAGGGAAGGGGAGAGGAGTGGAGGGCCAGACAGAGACAGAGAACTTCCCAGAGAGCCCAGAAGGACTCAACCTTGACTGTCCTTGAGAATCCCCTAGAAAGCTTTTAAAAAGTGCTGATGCCTGGACTGCATCCCCCAGGTTGTGACTTATTTGATCTGGGGGTGCAGCCCTAGCACTTGTTTCCAAAGCTCAACAGGTGATTCTAATGCACGATCACGGTGGAAGACTACTAAGTTGGCTGCTCTAGAATCCTGGCCAAGTAGGTGAAAGAGAAAATCCCAAAGGCAAAGACAGCCCTCCACCTGGCAGTGGTGGAGGCTGGGAACTGCTCTCTATTCTCTGTGTACTAGAGTCTTTGCATTCAACCTCAGCTCTGAGAGGGGCCCAGGATGTGCCATTCTCTTTGTGTGTTCACTGCCAATTAGAACCCAGCAGCCAAGATCAGTGTGGTGCAAACGGGCACCATTCCTGGGGCAGACGGAGAGCTGTAGGCAAAGAGCCCACTGCCTGGGTTTTAAAAACTTTCTGGCTGGACCATATTTCCATTTCTTAGAAATCTCAAATCTCCTTCTGAAATGCATCATAAAATAATGAAAGCAGATGGGAGGTGGCACCTTTCTGTTTTTCCTAAGATACACTGCTGGGGGATGGATCAGGAAATGAATCTGTTGACTTGGAAGCTGGGGATAATTTCCATTGTTTTCATCATATGTGGGTTTTATTTTCCAAGTGAGCTTATGGCCTCTTTATGAGCGCATAAGGAGGAGTCTACATGCATTTCTTTCTCTTGACTTCAAATTTCAAGTGTACCTCCCTCTTCCTCTCCTCCTTCTCCACCATAAGACATGCAACATCTGAAAAATCTTGCAAATACAGTCCAGAAAGAAAACAATCTTACATTAGCTACACCTAAACACACCCAGAGTACAGCAGAAGAGGCCACCCATTTACCATCCCATCAGCCTCTCCATGGTCTCCATGCAGAGCCGAGCTTGGAGAAGCATCCAGGGGAATCCTCCCTCTTGGGTCTCTTTTGTTTTTGTCTCTCCTCTAGCTCACCTTGGACTTTTGTCCTTCCTCCTCCCACAGTGTCCTGGATCTGTCTTAGAAGGATGGTGGTACTGCCCGAGGTTCTCTTGCAGAAGTTAACAGTGGGGGGTTTCTCTAACACACACACTCCTTTGTCTTGCTAATATGAACCCACGCTCTCGTAGCATAACTCAGAGGTTTGACTATAATAAAAATCTTTCAGAAACTAACACAACATTGTAAATCAACTAGACTCCAATAAAAATATCTTTTTAAAAATCTTTGCTTCCTCATTCTATTCTAACAAAAAAATTCACTCATCCCCATTAAATACTTCCTTTAAAAAGGCAAAAAAAAAAAAAAAGAGAGAGAGAAGGAAGAAAAGGGAGGAAGGAAAATCCTATTCTGCTGTTCGACAATTAAGCAACTTTTGGGTATCTTAATGGAATATGTTCTACCAGAATTAACAACCAGTGATATGCCAACCTGAGGAGAGACATATATAACCCTAAGAACTAGGAAACAAAAACAAGGATCCAAAAACGTCACCTAAGCTGCACACGATGCTGAGGATGCAGTGTAAGAGGGTGGCTGGAATGGCCTGATGGGAATGCCTGGTAGGAGAAGGAAGCATGTCTTAAAACAATTTGCAACTTAATTTTATTTCTTATACATTCCTTTTATATAGCAGGACTTGAAGCGTGGCTGTTTTTGACAATTTTCTGCATCAACAGCATGCAGACATACCATTCTGTAAAGTGGTATCTATAAAGATGCTCAGCTCATTATGTCTCTGGTTTTGCTGGCTTAAACCCCAGCAAAGTGCCTTATATTTTACATGTGCTATATTTATATGCTTTTTTTATTTGTAAAAATAGGGTTTTTTTAGTATAAAGGAGAAAGGGAAATGGGTGCACAGGCCTTAAAAGAAACCAAGCTTCAGACTGCCTCTTTCATTAAGAAGAAAGGGAAAGCCTGGGATTCTGTAAAGGAATCCGTGGAGCACCCCTCGGTGTACCAACATAAATCTAGACACTACTGGTTTGTATAAGAATTGGACCTATGGAAATGGATCAGAAGAAAAAGTGGATCAGCCAAGACAACGATGGTGGGCATCTTTTGTTCATTCTACCCAGCAAATAGTTGCTCTTCTTCTGATTATGGCACCAGATTTTCTTCTGAGAGGCACTTCTTCCTCACTCTCAGTTCTTGGGGTTTGGATGGTTTGACTCTGCCCTCAGCAATAAATTCTGGCATGTAGCTGAGTTGTAGCCAATCAGAGTGTCTTATCTCTCTGGCCTTAATGATGGACTCAGGGTTAAGCATGTGACCCAAGGAAAGTCAAGTCTAAGACTTTTGTTCAAACTGTTGCAACAGAGAAGTGGACATGGAGCTATGAATCTATAAATCTGGATTTGCTGGAAACCACATTGCTGCCATGAGGGAAGAGCCCTATCCAAGAATGGAGCTGAGCTAAGGCATAGAGACAGACCTGGACCCAATAAGTGTCTGTGCCCTGGAATCCATTTGTGCCTGAGAAGCTGAATCTACTCAGGCTTTTCAGATACATTAGTCAAAAATATTCTTTTTTTTGAGCCATTTTTAAATTCTTTCTTTTGTCACTTAAAACCATAAGTGCCTTAACTAAAAAGAAAACAGTTAATAAGACTGTGCCATTATGTGTGCTATGAATATAATTCTGATGAATAGTTTTGCCTAATTCAGGGGAGTCCTAATTCTGTGAGTACAGAACTAAAGTGCTTTAGCTTAGAGTGTATAGAACCAGGCCCAGGGATGATGAAGTGATGTCCGCTGAAGTGGAACTCTGTCTGAAAATGGAGAGCTCTGATGCCAGAGGATCCAGAAACTGAAATAGTGTATCCCTGACAACACAGATCTGGATGTGGATGGGCCCAGTGGCAGAACACTATGAAAGGGCTATGAGTTTGACATAGGTTACAAAAAAGATGAATACAGAAATTGAGGCCTATTTCATGAGCAAAAGCCTGGTGAGTTCAAGAGCTGCAGACATAAAAGAGAAGCAGAGGAAATATCAAGAAGAAATACTGGGTAGCTGAACGAAGGTTACAGTCCCAGGAATCACTGAATGTAAATGAAGTAAGGACAGTGGCCTATGAAAGTCCAAACACAATTGTGTTGGTAGTATTCCTGCAAAAGTTCTCTGTGATACTTTGTGCATACACTTGACTTCCGACAAAAATTTGGTTGTATCTCATGGTAACTTGAAATGTTCTTATTTGGTCCATATGGTATTCCTAAGAACCAGTGACTATCAGGGCCAAATATATTTTTGGGAAAGACCAGAAGGCCTAAACTTCTAGCTATACCAGAAGAACCTTTAGTAGAAATTTCAGTTTGGGGGCAGAACTAGCCTAAGAACAAACCATCCAGTGCCTTTGCAGTAGAATGTAGCAGCTTGTGCATTCAGCAGAATGGATTCCCTTCAAAATAATGTTTCTCAGCAACACCATGGTCAGGAAGGCATTTAGTAGAGTCAGAGTGGAAAGGTGCAAGAAGGGAGCTCTCACTGCCCGTGGCAGAATTCTGCTTACATTCATCTTCCCTTGTCCTTTGTAAGCACAGACTTCTGATTTCTGTAAAGAACAGCTGACTATAGACCATCCACCACTGGCATCCCTGCTATGGCTCAACTCGCTCTGCCGCTGTCAAGCATGATGGGTGCGTACAATCCACTCACAATACTCTGAAAAGGAAACTGGGAAATGTCTTTTGGTTCCTTAAGTGGTATATCACCTTTTAAGGGTCACCTCAGATCCTCTGTCTTATCTGCCTCTGGAGTCCTCAGCCAGGTATTCTGCCCCCGCTGTGTCAAGGTATGGACTCATCTGACTCCACGTGAGCACAACCCAGCAGCGCCTAACCTCAGACCTGCACCGTGTGCTCTCCTCTCCTGCCCTGAGCATCCCTGCAGACTGTGGGGCATGAGGTGCCCTGACCCCCATTTGGTGTCCATGCATGCACAACCCCGAAGTTCAAACTACTTAATGTTAAGGGGTAAACAGTTGCCCAATGAGGAGTTAAGAGCCAATGGATAAATACACTTCTCTCCCATCATCTGTATAAACTGTCCTGAGATATAGTTCACTTGACCTCTAAATATGGTCCCGAGGGATCAAGCAATCTCTTGGTATTTGCTACCATGTGGTGGTCAGCTCAGGAATGCACTTTTGCATCCTCTCTCCCTCCTTTCCTGCCTCCCTCTGTTTTCTCCTCATTCTTGTTTTACTGGGATGGCATTCGTTAATAAAGTAGCTTATGAGCTTTGCCTAAGACCCTGATTCCTGGGGAACCCAAGCTAAGACAATCAATACGGGTGTGGCCCTTGAATGTAGAATTACTGGTAAGTGGGGAGAGAAAACTCTTAGCATGTAGTTTCATCACAATTACTAACAGTCTCACTAGTGGCTAATTAGGATGCAGTAAAGGTAGAAGGTGAAGCACTGGGCTATATGGTAACTGCGTGCTTGAAGTTTTGGGGTGATGATAATTATATGGATTGAGGCTTTGAGCCTTTGGACCCCTATTAACAGAGACAAGGCTCTGTTAATAGCATTGGAAGCTTTTCAAAAAGAAGACTATTATCTCAGAGCAGTCAACTCCCAACTTAAGACACACTGTGAAATCCAGAGGGCTTCCTTAGCAGAATTTCAGGGAATCCCTATCTCCTTGGTGCTCCAAGGCCTTCTGTGCAGAAAATCAGATATAGAATTTGAGAGTTAAAAGCCACATCCTTGAAACTGGAACTGCCCCGTCTCCCCACCCTAAACAAGATAGTAAAGCAGCAACAGTGGAAGAGTTGAGAAGAATATTTGGTGTGCAACCTTGACAGATCTTACATATCACAGTTGGGGCCCTGACAGGAAGAGACTAGGGCCCTGAGACCTGGAATTAAGATAGTAGAGTGGACAAGGCAGAGAATCCTGAAAAGACCTTCCCAACTCCTCTGAATCCTTCAAACCAGCAGAAGCCTAATTCTCATCCGTCCTGTCAGAGGAGAACAGCTTCCCTTTGCCTGAAGACTGCACAACAACTCCTCTTGAAGCCTGGGCCTTGCAAGATAATCTTATTCCCCTCAAGATCTGCCTGACTGTTGCGCACTGCCTCCAGGCTAATGGCCCCTCATTGCTGTCAGGCTGGTAACTCCAGCACAGCCCAAGCACTAAGTACAATTCCTACTCCAGGAGGAGATAACTTATGTAACTAAAACATTAGAGAAGCTGGCTACTATTTTCTGCTAAGAACCAGGGAAATGGGTATTGGAGTGGACTTTAAGGGTGTTGGACTAGTGGGGGTAGAATATGTCAGCACAGGGTGCAATTCATCAACAACAGCACTCCCAGGATTCAGTGTTCTAGCAGATGCCACTCCTAGTAGTCTGCTGGGATGTATGTCACTTTGAAGCTCGGTCATCATGATGGCCTGCAGTTAATGACATGGAGATTCCAGAATTTCTGCAGTATAGTACTGAGGAAGGGGTCCAAAGGCTCAGAGAGGTGGAAGTGCTAGACGGATTTACTGTGGACGATGTAAGAATGTTCCACCTGACTATTCTCAGGCAAAGTCCAGGAAACTCTCCAACTCTCCATTCATATAGGTAATGGGGAACAAACTAGTGAAAGATCTGAGGCATGCTGTCCTCAGTACATCAAAGACAGTGACGGGTGATGCTGCCATTAAATTCTGCACCGAATGAGCATAATCTGGATGGAATTTCAGAATGTCAGAAGCAAGAAAGCAGTAATTAACCATCATAGGCTAGAATGACATAATTACTGTGTTGGACGGCAAGACCAGAGTGACAGTCAGGGTACCCTGATCCAGAGGGACCTGTAAGTGGTTGCTAAAAGGTCCTAGTGTTACCAGAGAGGTGAAATACATGCACAGTCACTAGACAGTACTCAATTTCTATAACAACAACAACAAAAATCTTGCTAGCTTACGAGTAGAATGTCAGCTGTCACAATGGGAAGATTAGGTCCCTCACCCAATTTCCAGATCTAACTTAGAGATCTGGTTTATGGATCCAGTGACCACTGGCCCATGACTGAAGTGGAAACCCAGTCCCTTGAGGGAGGGCTCTGCAATGCCACTGCAGGAACATATGGTAAACATTCCCCAATTCTTCTCTGTGGCAAAGCAACTATGTGGGAGAAAGGAGAATATCTAGATTTTTTGAGGAATGTGAGATAAGAAGTGATATTGATATGAGAAATCTTAGGATATCTCTGGTTAGTAAGGGTTTATGGAGGTAGCAAAGGAAGGTCTGACCAAGTCTATTGCACAGGGTGTCCAGTGAGTTCATACCCACTATGTAGTTATTTTCCCAGTCCCTGAATGTGCAACTGGGATAGACATATTCAGCATCTGTTAGAACCCTCACACTGGCCTCTGAAGAAAGGGCTATGACAGTTGTACAGGGAGAGGTCCCATCCCTGAAACTCCCCATCCCCAGGTAGGTAACACTGTTATCTTTAGTTTATAAATAAGAAACTTGGGTCTAAAATAAATTAGATTAACTTGGCTAAGGTTTTACAATTACAGTTAGTAATTGACAGAATCAAGAATTAAACACAGTTGAATCTGGTTCTAGACTCTGATTTATCTACTTTTTAACTACTGCCTACTTGCCTATGCTTGTAAGTTCTATAACTGTAATAAATGTAATGAGGTAAACTAGTATCATCTCAAACTTCTTGAGAATATTTGGTTACTCCTCTTAATTGATCCTATGTATATATTTTTCTTGATATGAGACTCCATTAAAAATTGTATTTAAAAGCCTTGGTTTTAACCCCCTGAACCAATTATATATTTTCAGTACTGTCAGTACTACCCATCACCTAAAGAAGTTTTACAGCTGAGAATGATGATTCTTCATGACTGAGCCTTACTCTCAGGAGATACTTTTCAGAATCTTAATTAATAAGGGCCAAGGAATCTTAATCAAGTAAGAAAAGGAAATTATTAATTCTGTAGGTGACTGCTACTAACATCAGAATGTAGTAAGCTTGTCTACCAAGAGTGAACCCCATGACTGGTTATTTAAAAAGGGTAAAGTTATATGCTTACTGCATACTTAAACTAAAATGAATTTTAGAGTTAAATGTATATTTGAAAGACTGTTAAGTGTAAAAAAAAGTAAAATATGAAAGAAGGAGAAGGAAGCTAATACCAGACTCAGGGTGGGGAAGCCTCTTTTTCAAATAAAGGAAAAGAAATAAACTGTAAAATAAAATATTGGTAGATTTACATACATAAAAGTTTTTAACTACTTTTGTGGTAAAAACCACCACAAAGAATATCTACAAGGCGAAGAGAAAATTCTGAAGAAACTACAACAAAGTCTTAATATCCTTAATATATAAAGAAATCTTATAAATAATGCATTTGTCTTCTAGTTAACAAAAATGTATTGAGCAATTATGATCATCTAGGTCAGACGATGGGGACACAGCAGTAAACAAAACAGCCACTCTTACAGAACTTGTAGTCTCATGGGGGAGGAGATGGCCAAGAAATAAAAGATAAGTAAAAGCATATATATGGCAGATGATAATAAGTGCTATAGAGAAAAATGAAGTGAGAAGTGGGATAAGGGCTTCCAGGAGGGAAGAGATTACAAGTTTTAACTGACAGATGGTCTCCCTGAGATGATGACAGGTGAGCTAAGACCTGAAGGAGGTGAGAGCGGGCCACAGTGACACCTGCGTTTCAGGCAGAGGGAAGGGCAGTGAGGTGCCAAGCAAGCCTAGTATGTTCGAGGGGAAGCAGGGAGCCCAACCAATGAGGCCAGAGTGGAGAGGACAAGAGAGCAAGTAGCAGGAGATGGTGTCCGAGGGACAGCAGGGTGGAACTTGATCAGGCGGAGTCTTACCATCTATCGGGAGGACTTTGGACTTTCTTATGCAGATGATCGGAAGCCAGTGGAGGGTTCTGGGTGGAAGAAGAACATGATCTAATCATGTGTTATCAAGATCATGTTGGTTGTTGTTTAAAAAGAGGAAATGAGTTAGGAGGCTGTTTCAAGACTAGTAGAAGCAGGGTTTTTTGTTTTGCTTGTTTTATGTTTGTTTTGCAGGGGTGGGCAGGGGGTGGTGGTGAAAATCAGCAGCTTGCATTTGGATGTATTAAATTTAAGATGCCCAATAGACATCCAAGGTGAGCTGTCACCAGCCACTTGGACATCTAAAGTCTATGGTTCTGGGGAGAAGTCTGGCCTGGAGTTCTAACTATGGGAGCTGTCAACAAAAAGACGGTATTTAAATGAGATCAGTAAGAAAGTGAGCACAGACAGAAATAGGAAGACATCTAAGAACTAACCAGGAGTCAATCCAACATCAAAGATTTGAGTCATGAGGAAGAATCAGCAAAGGAGAATTAGGACCAATAAGGAAGGAAGAAAATCAGGCTTAGGCTCAGAAGTGAAGTGAAGAGTCAAAGGCATCAAGCGGCGTTGTTGATAGTTAAGTCAGGTGAGGACTGATGATGGGTTGTATCTGGGGATCTTATTTATTTAGCCTGTCAGTTATTCCTCAGTCTCTCAGCCCACTCCCTCAGAATACACCCAGACTCACTTTTTGCATCCCCCTCCCACCTTTCAGCCAGCATCCACTTCTTTCCCTCTTCTAACGGAAATCAGAAATCGTGCAAGCTTTCACCACCTGTTCCTTGGATCAGTACAACAGAGGGCCTTCATGCTAGTAGTCTAATGCAGAAATCCCCTTATAAAGGGACAGAAAGTAGAAACAGAGTGAAGGCTATGAATTTTGATAACTATATATTAAAAAATTTTGTGTATCTGCTGACTAAAAATAAAACCATTCAAATGCACCAGCTATCAAATAAATACAGATTAAAAATAAATCGGCCACCATTTTTTTTGCAAATCAAATTGACATTTAACAAAACATATCCTGTATGGGCAAGACTCAGCAGACATTCTCATATACCACTGGTGGAAGTGTTAATTGGTAAAGCTTTTCTACAGGGCAACTTGGCAACATATAAGAATAATTTTTTTGTGTGTGTGTGTGGTACGCGGGCCTCTCACTGTTGTGGCCTCTCCCGTGGCGGAGCACAGGCTCCGGACGCGCAGGCTCAGCAGCCATGGCTCACGGGCCTAGCCGCTCCGCGGCCGGTGGGATCTTCCCGGACCAGGGCACGAACCCGTGTCCCCTGCATTGGCAGGTGGACTCTCAACCACTGCGCCACCAGGGAAGCCCCAGAATAATTTTTTTTAAGTTCCTTCTTCACACCTTTTGGTCCAGTGATTCTGCTTCTAGCAATTTATTGTAAGGTAATAATCAGAATGTACAAGATTTCTATAACAGGATGTTCACTTTAGCATTGTTTCCTATAGAATTTATAGAAGTCTATAAAATTCTACATTCTTGTGGAATATAGGAACAATACCTTAGTATTGTTTCTTAATAGAATGTATAGGGTTAAATTATAATTAAAATAATTTAATACCCAACATTGGATCTTGAGTCAATAAATTACAAGAGAGCCACAAAAGAAATACTCTGCAGCAAAATAATATCTAAAAGACCTGAGAACATGTCAACAAGGTATTAATAACATTTTTAAAAAGCACTATAAAATGGTATTTATGGTATGAATCTAATTTTATAAAGAAAAAGAAAAATGAGAAAGGTATCAACTAAAATCTTGATGGTAATTATTTCCATACATGCTTGAGATCACAGGAGTTTTTATCAGAAATATTTATTGAGGGCCTACCATGTGGCAGGATAGGTAGTGAACAGTGACAGTGTTCCGGCTCTTGCAGTGTTTACATTCTATGAGGAGGGATACAGACAATAAACAATAATAAGTAAGTCTTTTAGGAGGTGATAAGTGTTGGAGGAAAAATACAGAGCAGAAAAAGTGGGATTAGGAGTGGTATGGCTGCCACTTTAAATATGGTGGTCAGGGTAGGTCCTATTGAGAAGGCATTTAACAAAGACTTTATGGAGTTGAAGGAATTAGCCGTGTGAATCTGGAGGGAAAAGTATTCCAGAGGAGGATGAGCAAATGCAAGGCCCTAAGGTGGGAGTGTGTCAGGTATGCCTGAGGATGGGCAAGGAAGTCTGGGAGGCTGGAATGGAGTGAACACAGCAGTAGAAAATGAGGAGCCAGACTGGGTAGAACCTACTGGAGGGCTTTGGGGATGTTGGGATAGACAGGTTAAGAAGTTACGTAATAACTGAGATGAGAGATGATAGTGCTGTGATCAAGGGGAAACAGTAAATACAGGGGAACTGGTCAGATTCTGGATATACAGTTGATCCTTGAACAAAAGGGGGGGTTTGTTGGTGCACCCACCCTCCACGCAGTCAAAAATGCTCATTAACTTTACAGTCAGCCCTCTGTAGCCATGGTTCCACATGCACAGATTCACATGTAGAACTATAATATGTATTTACTGAAAAAAGTCCACACAGTTCAAATCTGTGTTGTTCAGGGGTCAAATGTACTTTGGAAGTAAAACCAACATAATTTCTTAATGGTTTAGGTATGGGGAACAAAGAAAGAAGGCCTTCAAGATTCGGAGCCTGAATGATTAGGAGGATAAAGCTGTCGGCAACTGAGGTGGAAAGACTGTGTGTAGCGCAGGTGTGGGGTGGCAGTGGGGGAGATCAGGAGTTGAGCTGTGGACATGGTACGTCTCTCCAAGGGCAGACGTCCAGGAGGCAGTTGGCTATGGAAAAAGTATGGAGTTCGCAGGACAAGTCTGGAAAGAGACACTCAGAAATCATTAGCATAGAGATGGTATTTGAACTGTGGGAATGGGTGAGCTCATCAAGGGAGTTCTTACTAGCTAGAGAGTATTAATAATCACAGTGGACTGGCTGGGCTCCCCATCAAACATACAAACATGTTCTATTTATTCCATTAAAACAACTACCTTTTTTATACCTCACTTCCCTGGTCAGCCACCACCCATCTCTCTAACTCCCTTTGCAGTGAAATTCCTCAAAAGGGGTGTCTGTACTCAACAGTCTCCAACTCCCCCCGCCCCCCCACCCCGCCTCTTTGATTTCTCTCAAGACATTCTGCCAAAACCACCAGTGCAGCAGATGGTACTGCTGGGAGATCACACAAAAACTGCCTGGACAACCAACCTCCCCTATAAGTCTGGCATACTCTGTCACCTGAAATTCCTCTCTCCAACATCTCCATTTAAAATAGAAACATTTAGGGTCAGCATGACCTTACATGACATCATTGCCCCCTCTGTCGCCACACACATACACACTAAGAGGCCATTCACCACCACTGGAAATTCTGTGGCTTGTAGTTTCAAAATTACAGATTGGATCGAAGCCATTAAAGGTTATGAAACTGTGGTGGGAAAGCTTATTTTCCAAGAAAAAAACTGGGGAGAAAGAAAAATCATAACCCTTTGACCTCACTCACAGAACTCTGTAGTGCGGGAAACCAAAGCACTTCCGATTTCCTGCCCCTTCACCAAGGGATGGCGTTCCAAAGAGAAAGCCCTGGAAATCAACTTTGGATATTGCTGCTGGATGGTTCTGCATCCTCAGCCAGAACTGAAAAGTTTACATTTTAGTACTCATCCTCACCCACCTGCCGGTGCATGCTGTGCCCCCTCCTACGCGCCTCACATTCCCACTTGGATGGTATCTGTTCTGTTTCTCCCTCCCACAGGTCCAATACTGTCATTCTCCTCTCCTCCTTCTCCTTATAAAAACCAGTCTCAGGAAAGAAAGGCAGAAGGAATGGTGGTTTCAAACTGGCAGGAGTTTTGTGTTAGTTCTCATTTTACCAATGGAAGAAACCAAGTCTCAGACAATGAAGTGAGCTGCCCAAAAGTCAACAGCTAATTAGCAGGAAAGCTCCCAAAATTTTCTGATCAACTCATTTACATGAAGGTATATTGATTGATCTGCTCTGACAAAGGCATGTTCTAGCAGAAGCCATAGCCTTGGGCCAAAAGAATGGATGGAGGAAGTGGAAAGGGAGGAACAGCAGGCAGGGGGAGGATGCTATTACTTTAGCATTAGGGCAGTTTTTTGGATGTTTGATTTTGCCTAACCGGCTCCCTTATTTGTCCATTTCAGTAGTTCTCAACAGGGGGTGATTCTGCCTTCCAAGGGGATGTTTTGGTAATGTCCGGAGACTTTTTTGGTTGCCACAACTAGGGGGAAGGTGCTACGGGCATCCAGGAAGTACATGCCAGGAAAGCTGCTAAACAGCCTACAGTGCACGGGATAGCCCCTGACCCCAGTATATGACCCACAATGTCAACAGTTTAAGAACTCTGGTTTACTCTGAAAGGAGGGGAAGGGAGAAGAGAACGTTACCAAAAGTTGGCTCTGGAGTGGTGTTCCAAGTACAGCTGTTCATCAGAAAAGGGAGCCAGGTGGATGTCGCCGAATGTCGGGAACATCATTCCTATTGAGAAGACAATAGACTCAAAGTTGACTCCTACTGCCTTCTTACTTGAAGACCTGCCACTTGACCTGTTCCATTCTTTCATTCCATCTCAGTTATTACACAGCAGGCTAAAACGTAAACTTGCCTCAAAGCAATGATAAGAAAATTAGGCAGAAGATTAGAGGGAATATAAAAAAGAATTTCAAAGCAAGGCACAAAGCTACATTATAATAAAAGTTTAGAGTCCTAGGTGAGGCATTTAACCTGGCATATAGGCTTTCTCAGCTACTGGTTGCTTTTTTTTTTTTAACATCTTTATTGGAGTATGATATTTTTTTAAATTTATTTTATTTTTGGCTGCATTGGGTCTTCGTTGCTGCGCGCGGGCTTTCTCTAGTTGCAGTGCGCAGGGGCTACTCTTTGTTGCGGTGCGCAGGCTTCTCATTGCAGTGGCTTCCCTTGTTGTGGAGCACAGGCTCTAGGCGCGTGGGCTTCAGTAGTTGTGGCACGTGGGCTCAGTAGTTGTGGCTCATGGACTCTAGAGCGCAAGCTCAGTAGTTGCGGCGCACGGGCCCAGCTGCTCCGCAGCATGTGAAATCTTCCCGGACCAGGGCTTGAACCTGTGTCCCCTGCATTGGCAGGCAGATTCCCAACCACTGTGCCACCAGGGAAGTCCCTGGAGTATAACTGCTTTACAATGGTGTGTTAGTTTCTGCTGTATAACAAAGTGAATCAGCTATACATATACATACATCCCCATATCCCCTCTCTCTTGCGCCTCACTCCCACTCTCCCTAACCCACCCCTCTAGGTGCTCACAAAGCATCAAGCTGATCTCCCTGTGCTATGCAGCTGCTTCCCACCTCAGCTACTAGTTTTTTTCCTTTCTGTATGTCCGGTGCTTGGAATTCTGGGCACTTCTTTTATTTACTGTAAAAACAACTTAGCTTTGAAAACAATCAACATTCCATCATCCTATCACATTACAATCAACATTCCATCATCCTATCACATTATTATTTTCATTCTTGGACTTTGTTGATGTATAATCATATTGACTATTTATCTTTTTAAGTGCTGTTAGAATCTATGCTTATGTGCAGGCTCACCATCCTCCATGCTGGGAAGCCCGCAGCACTTGTGTTTTGTTCCTGACATTTGCAGTCACTGGGGGAAAAGGCAGGTAACTTAGCAGGCAAACAAACACCTAGGCTGGCAGACCTGAAGCTGGGCCCTTCTGGGCAGGCAGATGTGGCAATCAGCATTATTATTCTCACCATCTAAAAAACTACAGATCTTCATCATCATCATCATCATTCTAATAATAATACCTAAAATTTCTTGTTTATGTTAACTCTGCCTTAAACCTTTTTATGGGCTTTCCATGTATTAATTAATTTAATCCTCATAATAATATAAAGTAGGTTCTATTATTATAACCATTTTATAAATGAGAAAACTAAGGAACAGGGAAATTTAAATGATTCAGCCATAACCACAGAGCTAATAAGCAGAAGGAAAATACCCAGGGGTGAAATCTCTTCCAATAGTCAATGGTCTCATACTTTAACTATGTTCCCCTTGATGTCTGTTAAAATAGAACAGATCATTTTAATTACGGTATTTTCAGAGGTGGTCAGAGAAAAACCACAACTGTAACATCATTCATATTTCTCCATATAAATCTCAAGCACTATTGTTAAAACAATAATGATTGCTTGGTGGTTTTTCAATTTCAAGATACAAGGATATTAAACAACTTTGGAAAAGTCATATGTATCATTATTTGTGTAAACTTGGGAAGTTTCAGAGGAGGATGTTCTGAGCCCAAGCCTAACAGGAATTGCAAAGATATTAGATAAAATGGAGGTGGGGAAATCATCAAAGGTAAAATATAAGAAAAATTCCAAGAGTAGAAGAAAATGAGTCTTCTGATTTAACATACCCACTAAATGTCCAGCACAAGAATTTTAAAAGTTTCACACTAAGACAACTAGAAATGAAAAAAAGAATAGTAAAAGCATCCAGAGGGAAAAACTATGTCATTTTAAAACTTCAGGAGTCAGAATGGCATTCGACTTTTCAATAACAACATTGGGTATCAGATGCCAAAAAAAGATGCCTTAAAAATACTGAGAAAAAAATTGTTTTCAAGTTAAAATTCTCTACCTAACAAAATGATAATACGAGGACTCAATAAACAGAAACTTCTCAACCACCCTTTCTCCAGAAGCTATTAGAAAATATTCTTTGCTGAAATGAATGGTATAAACCAAGAAAGGGGAAGACAAAAGAATATGATGGGGGCTTCCCTGGTGGCGCAGTGGTTGAGAGTCTGCCTGCCGATGCAGGGGACGCGGGTTCGTGCCCCGGTCCTGGAAGATCCCACATGCCGCAGAGTGGCTGGGCCCGTGAGCCATGGCCACTGAGCCTGCGCGTCTGGAGCCTGTGCTCCACAACGGGAGAGGCCACAACAGTGAGAGGACCGCGTACGGCAAAAAAAAAAAAAAAAAAAAGAATATGACGGAAAGTCAAAGTGGGGTAGCCACACAACAGGACTAGAGAGCTACCAGTTCATGTGTGGTCGAGGAGGACAGAACATTACAGGAGAATTCCACAAAATAAATATTTATAGGCAATCGGTCAGACCTGTTAAAGCATGGAAAAAACTAGTCATGAGTATACAGAAAACTAAACTAATGAAAAAACAAGGCAATTTACTCCAGGAAAAACAAAAGATTTCATGAAAAAATATATAATCATATGCACCTACTATACCACCTGACTCAGCACTGAACAGTACTTACATCGTCATAATAATGTAAACATCGATTACTGATTTAAACAAGTAATAATCTAGGTCTATATTTCCTTATATTAAAAAAAAATTCTGAAATCCAAAAAGCTCTGCAAAGCAACAGATTTTTGTAAGTTTGCAGCATCATTTGATGGCAAAACCTGACCTGAACTGACATGAGTTTATAGTCTTTAGTTATCCTACTTGGTATCCATGTCCATGTTTTGTTGCAGAAATACTATGTGTTTCATTATGGAGGGCTGCCTCAGATCCCACTGGAGGTGTTAAGTAACACATGGTATATGACTCTATGACCTTTCCAAAGTCCTCCAGATTTTGAATTCTGAAACATATCTGGCCCCAAGGGTTTGGATAAGGGATTGAGGACCTGTATAAATACATTTAGAGGATGGGGGGATGCCTCAAGAAGGGAAGGAGCTGCTATGTAGGAACGCTAACCTCTCAACCAGAGAATGACAAGAATAGCAATATGATAATTTTACATAGAAATATGTAGGTAAATAATAGAAGCAACAGAGAACAGAGTTGAAAGGAAAAGCCTTTGGGGAGCAGTCTCTGGATAGGAAGAGGTGTGGCAGAGGGTGACTATTTTTCATTGTAAGCCTTTTTATTGTCATGTGATGTTGTAAGCTATGTCTTATTTTGATGGAAAATAAAAATAATTAGGAAAAAAACAATCATCCTTCTTCCCTCAGGAATGCACAGGGTAGAAAGCTGATAAAATCAGTATTCATTTCTACTTGTCTAGTTAAAGATACATAGCCAAATATAAAATTTCATAACCATTTCAAATATCTGGGGAAAAAGGATGCCCAGATATTAAGTCTAAATATTCGGCTTAGAGGGCAGCTCAACAGATGCATGTTAATTAACTTTGTTTAAAGTCTCATCATTCAAAAGCACCTAATCAGGGCTTCCCTGGTGGCGCAGTGGTTGAGAGTCCGCCTGCCGATGCAGGGGACGCGGGTTCGTGCCCCGGTCTGGGAGGATCCCACATGCCGCGGAGCGGCTAGGCCCGTGAGCCATGGCTACTGGGCCTGCGCGTCCAGAGCCTGTGCTCCGCAACGGGAGAGGCCACAGCAGTGAGAAGCCCACGTAATGCAAAAAAAAAAAAAAAAAAAAAAGCACCTAATCATTTGAGAAAAATCCAGAAAAAAAAATACAAATATTCTTTCTGGGAGGCATTGAGGAGGAAATCCAAGCTACTTTGCTTTCATCTCACATAGTTCAATTTTATCACATGAACACAAGGCCTCCAAGATCATCCTGGGCTGGTTTATAATGGGAATGCTAATGGAGTTCTTGACGTTAGGTGTACTGTGCCCAAGTTTATTTATTTCTGCATGAGTTTTTTTTAAAAATGCCTATTTCTAAATCCCTAAATTTTGAAACATGCAGGAAATTACAAACTTAAAGCTTTACTTATGCATATAGACCGGGTAACCTGGTGAGTAGGAGTTGTAGTTTATTCTCTGTTTTGTCTTCACTGGGTATGACTAGGGAGCCACAACAATAGTACTTTAAAGTAAGTAAAACCTGTAAGGAGCTGCAATTCTCATCAGAGATGCAACTGTTAAAACTGGCCAGTTACCTTCTAACCCTTAATTGAAAAAAAATGTGCTGTTGGAACATGTCCACTCTCTCTGGTGAACAGTGGAAAGTTAGTGAGTGTGCAAGGAGTTGTGAGTGTGGGTTTCAGGGTCAGACAGATCTGGGGTCAAACCCCTGCTCTGTCATTTATTAGAGGTGTGTCGTTGCTACGATGCTTTCCCTCATCGTGTTTCAGTTTTCCCTTCATAAGTGCAGATCGTAATACTGTCTCCCACTAAGCCAGGTCTCAATCTTGGCCCTACTGACATTTTGGGCTGGATAACCCTTTGATGTGTGTGAGGGCTGTCCTGCACATTGGAAGATGTTGAGCAAGTCCCTGGCCCTTCCCCCTAGGTGCGGGTAGCACCACCTCTGCCAGCTGTGACAACTCAAAAATGTCTTCAGACATCACCATATGTCCCCTGGGAAAGGAGTATAAACTCACCGAGAACCTCTGCACTAACCCTCCAAATAAACTGAAAACTTTCATTATTCACACTTTGTAAGGTTTTCATAAAATAATTTATGGAAATTGCTTAGCACACACAGATACTCGTTAAGCACAAAGAGAATACTGGACTTTATATTATTATCTCGATTATATGTAGTGACCATAGGGAAAGAGACATACAGTAGGAAGAGAATATGTTAGAAAGAAGAAATGGACACCAGAGAGTTTCTCACATTACAGAAGGTCAACACTTGAAAAGGCTTTAGAGATTACTTAAAATAATACAGATGGGGAAGACAAGGTCAAAAGGTCAAGCGTTAGGCCAAGTTAGCTAAGGAAAACAGTGATTGAACTAGGACAAAAATACATAACTCGGAACTGGTCTCCTTTACCATACTGAATACCACACAGCCACTGCCATCAATGTCTTTTGGAGACTAGCTCATTTATTATGGGAGAATAGGATGAGAAAATCAAAGAACTGGTTTAACAGAAATGCTCTCTCCTCCTTTCTGTAAAGGACTGAATATGGGGGAAGTAAGACGGCCTATTTTACAGAGAAGTTAGCCTACTTTCTAAAACAGGAATTGGCCAACTCACCATTTGCTTTCAGCCATTTTTTGGAATGAAGGTAACTTTCCAACATCCTTTCACTGAACAGCATGTATCCCAATGGCTCTGAAATGATCACATCTACAGCCTCAGGAAGTGAGATTTCTTCAATTTTCCCTGGCAAAACAATGATCTTGTCTGAAAGGTGGTTACTTTTCACTAGCATCTGTAAAACATAAAGTAGAGTACCAGTACTACTGTTACACAGAATATTATAAAAATTAAGTTTTATAGGTTGGGGTTGGCAGGGTGATAGGGATGAGAGGGAAGTGACCTATTTGCTTCTATAAATACCATAAAAACATTTTTCTTATTGCACAAACATTTCATGTTTACTATGGATAAATTAGAAGATACAGATATGGAACAAATAAAAACACCTATAATCAATACCACACACAAATAATAACAATTAATAGTTTGATGTAGACCCTTCCGGGCTCTTTATACAAACATACACTTACATGTGCATGTGTGTGAGTATGTGTGGTCCATGTTTGTGTGTGTATATATGCACATGTACTTCGGGGGGGGGTTATTAATAGTTTCATCTTATTTCTTACTTTTCTACTGGCAATAAAGATGCCCCAAAGCTCTGTATAATAATCTTGCATAACTTAACAACCCTGATCCTTATTAAATCATCCCTTGATCTTCTGATTCCAAAAATAAGTAATACCATGTTCATTAGCCTTTTTTTAGAAGTACATTTTACAGTTATCTGTTCTTTTTTCTTTGATGTCCTCTGTATTCTATTTAATAACTTTGAACTCTCTTACAAGAGGGACCTTGAAGAGAAATATAATTATGATATTTCTAATATATTTCTTCTTAATGTCAAATATGACAAGGTGGCTGTATTATCACACGTATGTCTTTCTGCTGCCTGAAAAAATATTTCCTAATAAACATCTTATATGCACCAGCACAAATATATACAGCACATCCCTTTTCAAGTTGTGGTTTCCTGAGACTCTTAGATCTTTGCTCACTGTATTTGTATGTAGTCAGAGGCCCTCCATTTTGAATTTTTGGAACTTGACCCTTTCCTCACCCTAAATGCAGTATAACAAACATTTGTCATGATTCAGTTGCATTTTCTCAATTTCTGATCACTTCTTTCCAAAGCTAGGGTATGTTTGACTTTGAATTCCATCCTCTAGGGTGCTTCTCACCAACATTACACTGTAAGTTTGTTAAATGTCTTCTCCACTTATACTTTCCTTAAAAGAAATCAAGTAATCTCTGATCTAAGGAAAAACAATGAAGAAAACTATTTGTACATGTCATCCACTGTCAACATTTACCCATGCACAAGGACTTGTGGAATTCCATTCTATCAACATTCTACACATGGATGTCAAGTTCAGGGGTCTGTGGACACGAGGCCTAAAGGGTAAAACTTTTGGTACCCTGCTTGTCTCTGTACATTCTCTTCTCAGGAGAGCCCTTCACCTGCATAGCTGTAAGCATGGCTCCACTGTGGATGGCTGTCCCCACTACAGCTTTAGGTTTCTCCTCTCACCTGAGTGCTGGCCATTACCCAGACATTTCTACCAACCTGCTTTGTTATCTCTTCAACCTCAACAAGTAAAGAGCCAACCTCAGCTTCTTCTTGAAAACTAACCATTTCTCTAAATTTCTTTAAAATCTCTATACAATCTGGTATTTCCTTGATTCTGTTTTGGTTACTAATGTCATAATCCTCAATATCCTGGAGGCATACATAGTTGCTTCCCATGGACAATTAGTTACTATCTTTTCTTATTTCTACTTTTCAGATATGTCTCATTTCCACCTTTTCCTTTCTGCATCAACTTGCCCAGTCTTAATAGCTTCAAATCGGAAATTTAAAAATAGCATTTATATAATGAAAATAATAATAGCAGTGTCTACTTCACAGGCCTGCTTGAGGCTAAAACAAGATAAAGCATATTAAGGGTCATGTAAGTATTAAATTAGTATTGTCACATTATTGTTATTAAAGAAAAGTGTTCACTGAAAAAGAGAAATGTAGATGAGCAAAAGAATGAAAATAAAAATAACTGTATTCCCATCATCTGGGTGTAGGCAGGGTGTATTTCCTAGCAGACTTTTGAGTGTATCTCTGTTTATAAAAATATGTACTTCTGGGGCTTCCCTGGTGGCGCAGTGGTTAGGAATCCACCTGCCGATGCAGGGGAAACGGGTTCGAGCCCTGGTCCAGGAAGATCCCACATGCCGCAGAGCAACTAAGCCCATGCACTACAGCTACTGAGCCTGCGTGCCCAACTACTGAAGCCTGCGCACCTAGAGCCCATGCTCCACAACAGGAAAAGCCACTGCAATGAGAAGCCCGTGCACTGAAATGAAGAGTAGCCTCCGCTCGCCACAACTAGAGAAAGCCTGCTCGCAGCAACGAAGACCCAACGCAGACAAAAATAAAATAAATTTATTTTTAAAAATGTACTTTTTGTAGTAGTATTTCATAACCTTTTGTTTCATGTAATATGTTTTAGACCAGTTTTCTGAATATTTTTTGCATCATGGCATACATAAAAAAATAACAGTCATTTTTATGATACACCAGTGTGAACAGGAAAGACTGCCTGCAGTTTGAGACCTCTGAGCTGGGGGTTCAGGCCACACAAGACCCTGACCATCTCGCATGAGGGCAAAGGGCATCAAAACCTACTACCTGGCACACTTTTTGGGAAGCCCTGTTTTAGACATCTTTCCATGAATTGCTCTAGAACATAATTTTTATTGGCTGTATAGTATTTCATAGCATACCTTAATTCATTTAACCAACCCCAAGTTACCGGACATTCAGATTACATCAAATGTTTCATTATTACAACAGTGTATCAACAAATAACAATGCAATTCAATCTGGGGACATACTTCTCACAACTTTTTTCAAAGTTAAAGGGTCTGGAACTTTTAAGGGTCTCTGGTTCACACTGTTCCACTGCCTAATGGAAAGGTGATTCCATTTCTAAATTTCAAGCCCTTCCTAAATTCTGCTTATGGGGTGTGAGGGTGTCCACACAACCTCAATGTATAAAACTGCCTCATCCACCTGAACCATGATGTTGGAAGGGACATTTTTCTGGCTAAATCTTGCTGGAGGGACCAATAAGATAGGATGATCAAGTGTGTGTGATATCTACTCTACATGGATACTTTACATAGAATAATCCTAGACTCTTGAACCCTCATGAAGATCAGAGATCTAATATAGTTTCAGAGAGAGGATGTTATAAGCTGTCAGAAGGGCAATTTGAGGTTCACAGGAAAGAATCTGAGTCTCACTATTCTCACTGGTAAAGAAGGACACACCACATACGTACAGGCCACTGCATCTTGCAACTTCATTCATTTTTTAACCAAATTCAAAGAACACTAGACCAAGAATCTGAAGATGCAAATCCTAATCCCGCCTTAACCATCAAAGAGCTGTGTGTCCTTGGGGAAATACTCTCTTAATTTTATCCCTCTTGCAAAACTGGAGTTTAAAACTGGGTTGTTTTAAGGTTCCTTTTAGTTCTAACATGTCATGATTAGAAAAAAAGCAAAACTTCTGCAAAGTACGTTCCAGGAGTCCATGAACATAAGGAGTTTCATGATCAAATAATATTGGAACTTCTTTATAATAGATATCCTTCTTACAAATTCACAGCGTCTATTAGCATACTAATGGATTTGAGAAATTCTGCAGAAAACTGTTTGGTTTGGCTAAATCAGACATCCAAACTTACTTGAATACTTTGCAGTTTTTTTCTTGAATGGTTATTTATCTGCCACAGATCAATCTTTAAGAAACAATAAAAATAGTTATTTGATAATCCTACATTTGAATACGATTGATTCCTCGACAGAGATATTTGAGAACAGGACATAAACTCAACCAATAATATCTCTAAGACACAAGAGCAGCTAATTCCACATGTGAGACACACTCTATTCTTTGAGTCAGTCTTGCTGCCTTCCTTGCTCTTTGGTTTACAACAGATAGTTCTATGTTAGCCTGTCACTTCAGATCCCATTCTTCCAAAATTGAAGTTCAGCAGAGCTATCCTTTCTAGAGTAATACATAACCAATATCCAGGAAGAGAATATATTACACTTAAATCATATATAACCATTTTAGAAAACCATTTGGCATTATTCAATTAGCTGAAGATTTCTATAACTTAGAAATATCACTCCCTTTATAAATATATATTCTAGAGAAATTTTTGAACATGTGTATAACATAACCTGTACTAAAACTTTACAATAATATTGGTAATTATAAAATAAAAATTTAAAATAAACTGGAATTCACTATTCACAGGGAAATGAATGAATAAATGGTGTTATATCTAGGGGCTTCCCTGGTGGCACAGTGGTTAAGAATCAGCCTGTCAATACAGCGGACACGGGTTCGAGCCCTGGTCCAGGAAGATCCCACATGCCATGGAGCAACTAAGCCCGTGAGCCACAACTACTGAGCCTGCACTCTAGAGCCTGCGTGCCACAACTACTGAGCCTGCGTGCCACAACTACTGAAGCCCGCGTGCCTAGAGCCCGTGCTCCGCAACAAAAGAAGCCATCACAATGAGAAGTCCACTCGCCGCAATTCAAGATAGCCTGCATGCAGCAACAAAGACCCAACACAGTCAAAAATAAATAAAAACAAATAAATTTATAAAAAATAATAGTGTTATATCTGTACTGTGAATACGACTGAACAGTGAGAAAAAAGAACTACAGGTATTTGTGTTAACATAAATTAATTTCACAAGCAGAATTTTCAGGAAGAAAAGAAACAGGTTGCTGAAGAATATATAGTATGATTCCTTTTATTTAAAAGGTTAAATGGATTCCAAAGTAAACTGTATTGATTAGGGTATACTACATTATTTTTTAAAACTCTTTTACGCCTAGATGTTGGTACTTTTGGGAGTGAAGAGAGGGTATGAACTTTGGGAGAAGCGTATAGGAATTTTAATACATGGTTATATTATTCTAGTTGTTACACTGGGTTGTAGGTATATATGTGGTTTTTATATTTATATTCACCTTTATTTTTGGATGCAAAAAGTATTTTATAATAGGAAATTTAAAATTATACTTTTAATAGAAAAGTTTGAGATAATCATAATAAATGCAGATTTAAAAAGACAAACTGATTTCTGCAATCAGATAGAAGCTAACAGATATGAGAGACAGATTAAAACAAAGCAGCATAAAGGTAATTAATGTCTCTGAAGAATGGAAAAATCACTCAAAGGTATATTAAAATAAAATTCCCCTGAAGTAAAAAAAATGGAATCTGTTAACAGCAAAAACACATAGTGGTCATAAGAAAATGTCATACAGTAATAGCAACATGGAACTATATTCTGCTCAAGATTTTAGATTTAAAGAAAAAAGAATTAATTCCTTGGGCACCCTGCAGAAAAAAAAAATCACCTTAAAAGTGAAAGAAAATCAGGCTGGCATTAGACTGCTCTATAGTCATATTCATTTAAAAAAGACAATGGGACAACATCTACAAAATTTAGAAGAAAAGAAAATTGTGACCAAAAGAAGATTAAATCCAGAGGAGGTACTATTCATATTTTCAACATGAAAGAAATCAGGATAGCACACATAAGCCCTTCCTCAAAAACTGCTTTGCCAAAAATAAAAAATAAATTCATATAATTAAGATATGAATTAAATAAAGAATTTGGTAATAAAGAAGCTATATTAAAAAACTAATGGTTTGATAACGGCAGAAAATAGCGTTCGCTCCAGTTGTGATCTAATTTGCATCGTTTTCCAAGGCCTCCTAGGGTAGACCACAGGGCTCTGTGGGACTAATGTTGAGTCCTGGATGTCAGAATTTTTGGTGGGTTCAGAGGTCACCCTAAGATGAGGACAGTTGTGAGAACCACCAGTGATTTTGGAGCTGTATGAGAGTGGAAGTCGTGTAGTTCAGGCATGTGATTTTTAGGACCCAGGCAGAGTTCCTGGATAACTCAAGTGGAAACGCCTTTCATTGCTCACCAGGCTTCATTGCTACTGCAACAGAATCCCTCCCATGGACAAGGAGAGGTGGTGGAGTTAACATGTGGTTGGCAGAGTTCTACTGAAAAGGAGATTCAGATTTTTATGTGAAGCCAATTTCTATTAAAACTTAACTGAGCTGTATAGTTGGTATGCACTGAAATGAACATACCTAAAATGTACAGTTTGGTAAGTTTTCATATTTGTAAAGCCACGGATCCATTATCATAATAACAAACATCCAACACCAATATCTACCTTCTGACATGTCTCCCAGGACTCCCAGGCAATTACAATTGATTTACTTTTTTCCCCCACTCAGTTAGTGTTTTCAAGACTGTTAATATCATTGGCATCTTAACGTTTACTTTTCTATTTTTCTTTCATGATGCATAATTATTTTGAGAATCATTTAAGTTGCAGGTATGAATAGTTCATTTTCTTCCTGAAAAATAACAAAAGGGGTTTTCTGGTTTGTTTGCAGTTTGGCCACCACAAATAAGCTTACTATGAACATGTGCATAAAATTCTTCATTTGAATATATGGTTTCATATTCTAAATTGAATGACTGTACCCTTATGCATTCCCGTCAACAGTATGGAAGCATTCCAGTTCCCCTATAGTCCTCACCAGTACTTGATTAGTATGGTCAGTAGTTAAAATGCTGCCTGTTTTAAAGTGTGTAGCGGCATCTCACTATAGTCCGATTGCATTTCCCTAATGACTCATAATGTTGAACATTTTCATTGCGTTCATTTGCCAGGTGTATGTCTTCTTTGATAAAATGCCTGTTCTTTTATTTATTAACTGAGAAGACAAAAGAAATGTGTTGGAACTTCACTTTTCTTCAGTGACTTTGTTGGGTGGAATAAATGTTTCTGCTATTCACACACACACACACAAAAGACTAATGGTTTGAAATGAATCCATTTAATTACACAACAAATACTAAACAGTTACATGAACTTCAGTTATATTTCAATGAGAATTACATTACACCTTGACAATATACCAATAAAAATAATATATAACTAACAAAAGGTACAGGAGGAAGGAGGAGGTATGAGAGTGCTGGTGACTTCATTTCTTTCATAGGAAGGAGTGAATTTTTATCATGAGGTTAAAAAAATACTTGGTTCCATAGTGAAAGGTATTTATATGATCGTTATACTTAGTATGCTTTTTGGTGGGGGGTAAATTTTCTGAAGCAACCTACAAACAAAGCATTAAAGACTTAGTGAAGTACATATTTTAAATCTTGACAATCTAGAAATAATATAACCAAACAAAATTGGGAGTTACACTAGCAGAGGAAAGTTCTTCCACTATTACACTGAGGGTCAGCAGTGCATGCAAAGTAGATAGTTCAGGAAACAGAAATATGAGTTTTAGAGACATAAAGTTACCATGGTAATCAGCTAAAGAAATTAAATAACGGAAGTTCAGAGTAGTTCACACTGGGAAATGTGATCAGGCATGAGTGGAGTGAGAGCGAGATGATTACTTTTTATTTTAGACTCTCCTATACCGTTTGATTCCCCTTCCTCATGTTCAAGTATTACTTTAATTTTAAAAAGTCAGTGAGCAGTCCCCCAAACAACAGAATACCTAAACTGTTCTCTCCTTTCAACCCTGTTCCTTAGTGGGCATTCCGCATATCTGCTTAAATATTTTAAAAAGTCATATTAACCTTACTGTTAAAAAATTCATTGGCTTTAGTTTACTTAAACAGAATATGTATTGCTAAAGTTCTTTACTAACTTGCTGTTCTGACCCCATCATTTTATAACTCAGGAATCTGAGTCCTGGGGAGGTCAATGTCCAAGCCCAGGACACGCTACAAGGCAATGGCAGACTTGGGGGAAAGTGATTATATCTATCAATGGGTTTGAACAAGTTTAGTTTGTAACTGTTATCAGAGCTGGTAGCATTATGGGTTGGCTGCTTTCTGAGAAGGTTCTGAAGAGGAAGTACCTGGTCACTGTCCCTCCCCCTTTTCCTCTCCCTCTGTCAGCGTGCAGCTGCCTGTAATCAAGGTGAGCACTGAGCACCCCATATGACCCCTCTTGGGCTACCGGTGTGTCATTAATAGGGTGCAGAAACCAGGGCCTTCTGGAATCTGCAGCCACGAAAGAGTAAATGGGCCCCCGGAGGAACCAGTGAGAGCTGTGAGTACAAAAAAACCTTTGCAAACAAGAGCTCGCTGGCAGGGCAAAGAGGACAAACACACAGAGTGAGAAAGACAGAGAGTGACAGATGCAGAAGGATGGGAAGGAGAGGCAAAGAGAGGGACGGTTTCTTGTTTCTCTTTGGGGTGACTTACGGGCAGAGTTTGAGGAGTCCAGAAGTTTCTTTGTACGGAGTGATTATACACCCCTTTATCACCGCAGAATCGCCAAAGGTGGCAGAAGGAAGTAACGTGAAGCTTTCATGAGGGAAACGCTGCCAATCCTACAGTTTGGCTGCCAACAACAACAAAAACATTCTGGCAACTTTAATACTCATAGTTGTTTCCCTCTGATGATGTTCCAGAATGCTCAACGACTGGGGAATAAGAACATCAAGAAGGCAGACAAGCTGTCTAGACTTGGAAAGGATGCTTTGACTAAGTTATAAAATAAGCACTAAGAAATAAGTAATGCCTGTAGAAGCGACTCAGAGTTGTATATACGTGTGTGTGTGGGTGAGAGGGGGTTTGAACCTTAGTACGTCCTATTAGCCAGGTAATCTGCCCTCCATTGGAAGGTTAAGCTGTCCCCTGTAGACTGTAAGCATCTGACAGCAGGGGCCATGTCTACTGTGCTTGTCCAGCGGAGTGTCTGGAACATCGAAGGCATCTAATCAGTATTTGTTAATTGCCTCACTAAAGGTGATATGGCAGCCCTTGGAAATTCAGCTTCCATCTTAGTTTGAAAAGATGATTCTGTGCCCTTCCCTTGCTCTTTGCTGCTCCTCTAGCAGCAGATAAATGGAGGGTTAAGTAGATAAAAGGAATTTGGGGGATATTCTTTTCTTTTTTTTTGCGGTACGCGGGCCTCTCACTGTTGTGGCCTCTCCCGTTGTGGAGCACAGGCTCCGCACGCGCAGGCTCAGCGGCCATGGCTCACGGGCCCAGCCGCTCAGCGGCATGTGGGATCTTCCCGGACCGGGGCACAAACCCGTGTCCCCTGCATCGGCAGGAGGACTCTCAACCACTGGGCCACCAGGGAAGCCCCTGGGGGATATTCTTTATGTCTCTCTAAATGCTGGCATATTTGGCAACAGAGAGAGGACAATTTAGGTGTTTCAGGAAAGTTTTTAAATTATGATATTTTAAAATGGACAGAAAGGTTACTGCGTGTCCTGTGGTGCACACCCTTTCAGGGTATCTTGGCCTTTCAGAGTCTTAGAGCTATATTTCAACTCTGTAAGCAAAACTAATGATGACGCAAGTAATTCTTGTCCTTAGAAATGGAAAGGAATTATATCTGGTAGAATGCAAATGATGATTGCCCTACAGATAGACCAGTCTTGCACCTATTTGTAAATTCTTTCCAGCATTCCTCATTGCCTATATATGTGGTCCTTTGACTTCTCCTTTGAACAGGTTTAATATCGTACCCATTTAACCTATTAATGAGTTAAATAAAATAGCTGTCACATTAATTTAATATCTGTATGGAGTCATGACTTTACATTAAAAAATTATATTTTAGCATTTTAATATACCATTTTCACTTCAGTGCTGGGACTTATTCTGTCACCTCTTCATGACTCTTTTCCTCTTCCTTTTTCCTTTTCTTTTAGGTGTAATGTACAGCACATTAGTGAAGAGTACTTGCTTTGGAGATAACTGACCTGACTTCAAATCTCTGCTTCTCTATCTCCTAGTAATCTTGGTTAAATTAATTAATCTCAAGCCTCGGTTTCCATGTATGTAGAACAGGAATAATATCAGCACCTACTTTATGGGTTGCTCTGAGACAATGAGATAATGCATGATAAGTGATTATACATAGCTTGGCAAATAGCAAGTGCACCATAGATGCTAGCTATTAACCCTCTTTTTTTTTTTGCCCTGTGGTGGGTGAACCAGGCTTTCCGCGATCAGTGTATAGTAGGAGTGGGTGTGTGGAAGTAGGCAGTTGGTCAAGTCACCTGGCAGCAATTCTCCTTGACCATAAGTTTCCCTTTCTATGCTTTCCCCAGAAAGCCCCAAGTAATTTATACTTTGTGTGGCAATTGCTAGTTGCCTATCCAAATCCATTCTTGCCTTGCACCTGATTAATAAAATGCCTATATTACTGTGGGCCACAATGTACCAGCTGAAATACTGTATTTCCCAGCCTCTCTTGCAGTGAAGTGTGGCTAATGCCCAAGTTCTGGCCTCTGAGATGAGAGCTTGAATTTGTTGGGAGGTTCCTTGAAAGAGGGAGGAAAAGCTAGGGAAAGACATTTTTGAGTCTTCCCTTTATCCATCCTATTGGCTAGAACATGGATTTGTTGGCTGAAGCTCCAGCAGCCATCTTGGACATTGAGGTGACTTGCAAGAGGTAAGCCATGTACCAGGCTAGTGCAGCAGGAAGATGCAAGAAGCCTGAGGGTCTACAAATTTTGTGGAGCTGCCACACTGCTTTAGGTTCCCTCAATCAGACTTCCTTTGCATGTGACAGAAAAGCTCCTGTGTGCTTAAGTCAGTGTTAATTTGGATTTTGTGTTAGTTACATGGAGATGAACTAACTGATAAATGCTGGGTGTCTTCTTCAGCCCAAGGGGCCTTCTTAACCATGCGAGTCATAACAGAACCATGTAGTTTGAGAACTCAGATCAATTTCTACCCTTTTGCTTTTAGCTGAGTTACTTGTGGGCTCCAAGGGAGCACACAGTAGTAGAGGTCTTGCGTGGATGGGTGAAGAGTCTCCTCTTCTGTCTGTGCTTCCCCTTATACAAATGAGTCATTTCTCCAGTGAGGCATTTTTTTCCATCCATAAGCAATCTTCAGGGCTGTGAGTCTCCGGTGCAATTACGGTCATTAGAGAAATGTTAAATATCAGCATATGAATACAAAAATTAAATTTTGATTTGCCTCCTCTGGGCAGATATAGCAAGAGTATTTAGTTGTATGATTATATAACTATGGTTATGGTTAGGTTATATAATTATATATTTATATGATTATATTTTGGTGGCTTTGCTTTTAGTAGAATCAATGATAATGTTAGACCCTTACCTATCACAAAGCATGTCCCATTTACTTTCTCATATCTATTCCATAACACAGTGAGTGAGGTGTTAATATTATTTCTACTTTACAGATATGAAACCTGAAATTCAATATGATTAATTCTATCAAGGCTACTCCTGTTTCGCTGTACCAACTGGTCGCTAAAGGAACTCTTGACTGAACTGAGATTTTTTAATAGCAAAAGTCATTTAAAAGTATACAACAAAGAGCATTTGAAGTTAGAGCTTTCAATATATAAAAATGACAAATTATATTCTTCATTCTGCTGATTTGGAAGTTATAAAAACAATACTAGTAAACTGACTATTGGTCAAAACAATGTGAGGAGCCTTGTTGGAAAAAAATATGCATCTATAAAATAATTCTGACAAAGCAACATTTTAACAATTTGAATATGAAGGAAGTGGGATTATTTGGATTGCATTTTCCACCAAATATGTGAGTATAAAAACTGTCTCAGGGCTTCCCTGGTGGCGCAGTGGTTGAGAGTCCGCCTGCCGATTCAGGGGACGCGGGTTCGTGTCCTGGTCCGGGAAGATCCCACATGCCGCGGAGCGGCTAGGACCGTGAGCCATGGCCGCTGAGCCTGCACGTCCGGAGCCCGTGCTCCGCAGCGGGAGAGGCCACAGCAGTGAGAGGCCTGCGTACCGTAAAAACAAACAAACAAACAAAAAAAACTGTCTCAGGTGTTACCAAATTTCAAATGTTTCATCTTCTCAAATGTGCAATTCAGCTGATTAGCCCATCCTTGGCTTTGAGAGCAATTAGTGACTTGAGAATATCTAGCGGTGCGATCTCCAGGCAGCTCTACAGAGCTCTGAAGACAGCAGATGAGTAGATGGGATTGTTCCTCCAGGGTGAGGGCGGATAAAACGCCTTTGTCACAAATATGTAGCCGAGGCATCCTGAATTTTCTTTTCTCCAGGTCCCTTTTAAGAAGAATACCCAGTCTAAAAAAGCTGCCTATGAAAGAAGCACATTTCTAAAAGTTCATCCAAGCAGTATTATGAATACGTGGAAGTATGTGTAACAACCACAAACAGATCTAAAGAAGTGTTAGCTTGGGCAGAACTCCATTATGGAGTGACTATAATTAGGAGCTTATAGAATAAACACACAGACGCAGTAGGGCTCTAATAAGGAACTAGGTCTGAATCAAACACATTTACTCTTAAAACTCACAGACCCTTAGCATCTGGCTCTTGATACGTGTTCTTCCTCCTTCCCCACACCACTTCCCTTCTTACAGGGATGGTTCAGTAAGACTGGACGTTTCAGAACTTCTTCCATATCTGAAGCCCTCTGGCTTCAGAGGAATATACAGCCACAGAGCATCTTCCTTCCAAGATGATCCCAAACCACACACTGTCCCAGTTAAGCTTTCCAAAGAAAATTTCATCCCCAGGCCGTTAGTGCCTTACCTGACTTGTTATCTCCGAGAAATGTTTCAGCAAGATCTGACTACAAAGGGACCTGGTGAAGTATTTCTGGAAGACCCTTCATCTGTTTCTGCCAGTTATCAATGACCTTAGTCCTCCTGCTAAGAAGTCCTAAGTTAAAGGCGAAGGATGCTTTTCCCTCTTTGCATTTCCTTCTCTCGATTTCTTTTTTTTTGGGGGGGGTGAGTGGCTGCGTCGGGTCTTAGTTGCGGCACGCTGGATCTGCCTCAAGGGACGCAGGATTTTTCATTGAGGCGCCGGCTCTTCGTTGGGGTGCGTGGGCTTCTCTCTAATTGTGGCATGTGGATTTTCTCTCTCTAGTTGTGTCACGTGGGCTCCAGGGCACGTGGGCTCTGTCGTTTTTGCGGCACGCAGGTTCTCTAGTTGAGGCACGCGAGCTCAGCAGTCGCAGCACGCGGGCTTAGTTGCCCCACGGCATGTGGGATCTTAGTTCCCCGACCAGAGATCAAACCCGCATCCCCTGCACTGGAAGGCAGATTCTTTATCACTGGACCACCAGGGAAGTTCCCCCTTCTCTTGATTTCTGTTTTACTCTATAACTTCACAAAGACACTGTGACAAAATAAGAAATATATTTGATCCCTGCCCCTGGTGCCCCGACACAGAGCTCCTAAATCCCCTGGAATTTCCTGGGTGATAGAAGCATCTTTTGTTCTAATGAGCTGACTCTTGTGGGGCTCCTGGCTAACTTCAGGATGGAGGATGGTCACCAGAAAGATCAAGCCATGATTAGAAGCTTGGAGTGTTTAGTCCCATCCCCCACTGTCCAAGGATGGGAAAGGGGCTGGAGATTGGGTTAATAATAATCAATAGTGATCGTGCCTACATGATGAAGCCGCCACAAAAATCCCTCATCTAGGGGGTTCAGAGAGCTTCCAGGTTGGTGAATGCATGCACGTGCCAGTAGCACACCCCAACTCCATGGAGACAGAAGTTCTGTACTTGGGACCCTTCTAGACTTCACCCTATGTACTTCTTTATCTGGCTGTTCATCTGTACCCTTTATAGTATGCTTTATGATAAACTGATAAATGTAAGTAGATGTTTCCTTAAGTTTTGTGAGCTGTTCTAGCAAATTACTGAAACTGAGTGGGTTTGTAGGAAACCCTGACTTAGTAGCCAAGATGGACAGAAGTATGGGTACCCTGGGGACCCATCACTTGCGACTGGTGTCTGCAGTGAGGGCAGTCTTGTGAAGCTGAGCCCTTAAACCTGTGGAATCTGACACTCACTCCAAGTAATTAGTGTCAGAATTGAATTAAATTATATGACACCCAGTTGGTATCCGGAGAGTTGGAAAATTGGTTGGTATGGGGGGAGAAACCCCACACATTTGGTGTCATAAGAGTTGTGAGTAGAGAAACAGTTTTCCTTTAACACATATGCACAGTGATGATGCCTAGTCTTCTATCTTAACATGTGGGGACACTTCTTTGCTGAGACACTCAGATAATTTCTCAGTATTAATAGAGTTGACCTCATGTGTCCCCCTTGTTTCATAGGGTTTGTTTATAAAACAGACTCGGGCTCTCATTCGAGTCTTGAGTTCAGTTTGAGATAATGCAATTTAGAATATACAAATATTGGCACTGAGCTCCAAGAGAGTAATTAAAGGGTAGGTTGTCAGAAACTCGAGTGACTGTAACCATTTAGCCTGAAGACAGAAGACTTGGGGCTTATAGGTTTATAAAATGTGATGGAAGAAGTGAAAGCATAGAAGGGACCTCCAAGATCACAATCATAGTTCAATGACCTCATTGTACAAGAGAGGAAACTGAGATGCAGAAAAGTGATGTGACTTGTCAATTTCAAGAAACCAAGGAGCAACCCAGTCAAGGCTAGAAGCTGAACTCACTGTCCCCCATCGGGAGGAAGATCCGAGGTGCTAGATCAGTCAGGATCCAGACTGTGCCTCACAGATTTGCTGAATGACACTTGCACATCGTTTCCTTGTCCTGGCTTTACGCAGACTCATTCAACCACCTTCTCCATCACTAGCTGCTAGGCAGACCAGCTGAGGAATTCTCCTGCTGATTTATTAGTCTCTAGTGGGCGGTGTTCCATATAATTTTCAAGCAAAGGAGAGAAAAGATTCCTACTAGCTAGGAAGTTGTGTGAAGCACAGAGGTTAAAACAACATCTACCCTGAATAATACATTTAAAAAGTCACCCAGGGGCTTCCCTGGTGGCGCAGTGGTTGGGAGTCCGCCTGCTGATGCAGGGGGCGCGGGTTCGTGCCCCGGTCCGGGAAAATCCCACATGCTGTGGAGCGGCTGGGCCTGTGAGCCATGGCCGCTGAGCCTGCGCGTCCGGAGCCTGTGCTCCGCAGCGGGAGAGGCCACAGCAGTGAGAGGCCCGCGTACCGCAAAAAAAAAAAAAAAAGTCACCCAGGGCTTCCCTGGTGGCGCAGTGGTTGAGAGTCCGCCTGCCGATGCAGGGGACACGGGTTCGTGCCCCGGTCCGGGAAGATCCCACATGCCGCAGAGCGGCTGGGCCCGTGAGCCATGGCCGCTGAGCCTGCGCGTCCGGAGCCTGTGCTCCACAACGGGAGAGGCCACAACAGTTAGAGGCCCGTGTACCAGGAAAAAAGAAAAAGGTCACCCAAAGCATGTTATTCAATCTGGCACCCAGATTTAAAGATGGTCAGATGGCCCAGCCTGGCCTCTGAGGAAGAAATGTCACATCGCTCTTCCCTTCTTTTTCCTGACTTGCACTGATAACACCACAAAGGAGAAGAGTAGAAAATCACAGAACGCCAGCGTTCAATTATGCTAATACATAAAGGTACGCCAGTCAGGCCGAATGCTCTCTCTATACCTGGAGACAAAACACAGCATGTGTATATGTAATACCAAATTCCCTAAGCATTTCTAAGAAAGCCAGAAACCTCAGGAAGAGATCAAGAAAGGGGAGGGGTTTCAAATACTTCCCAGGGCAAGCCTTTTGGGACCCAACTATGCGAATGGCATGATAAAGTGTAATCTACCAAATACACTATCTCACAAAGCCAGATGGACGTTGAATTCCAGCCCCAGTGTCACTCTGAATTGTCCCTATGTTTGGTTTAACCCATCAGTGCGAAGATTAGGTACCAGGCACAAAGGGCTCTGGGCTCTGTTGTACTACATGACGGGACAGCGTTACAAATATGACCAAGCGGGGGACGTGGACACTATAGGTTAGTGGAGGAGACAGACACATACACGGCCAAAAATAACAGCTAAGGCTGATGCAGGGCCTACTTATGTTCTGCATTATCTCAAGTGCCTAATATATTCATTTGTTGAACCACAATATCTCTACAAAGTAGGCTATATTTTTTATTCTATTTTGCTAAGGTGGAAAATGAAACTAGGTAATTTGCCAAGGGTCCCTGTTACAGGTTGATTGTCTCTCCCCCACTTAATTAATATGGTTGCAGTCCTAATCACCAGTACCTCTGAATGTGACCTTACGTGGAAATACAGTTGTTGCAGATGTAATTAAGTCAGGTTTAAGTCACTGGAGTAGGGTGGGCCCCTAATCCAACATGACTGGTCTCCTTATCAAAAAAGGGAAACTTGGACACCAGCATGCACGCAGAGAGAACACCATGTGAAGATGAAGGCAGAGATCAGGTTGATACAGCAGAAGCCAAGGAACGCCAAAGATTCCAGCAAACCACAGATGCTAGGAGAAAGGCATGGAACCCATTCACCCTCATAACTGTCATAAGGAACCAACCCAGCCGACACCTTGACCTCAGTCTCCTAGCCTCCAGAACTGAGACAATAAATCTATGTTTAAGCTATCCAGTGGTACTTTGTTACAGCAGCCTTAGCAAGCCAATACAGTCACCAAGCCGATAAAAAATGAACACAAACCCAAGCAGTCTGGTGCCAGAGTCTGCATTCATAACCATTTCACTAAACTGCTTATACTATTTAAAGCATTGAGCTAAACACCATACACTTCCTTACATATAAGGCAGAATGAGAGCCACATAAGGGATATATAAGCCAAGTCAGTTCAAAGAAAGATTTTGAGTAACTTAATACAAAACATTCATTCCATAAGGCATTTGTTGAGAACTTACAACTGCAGAGACTCAAAAAGTGTAAGGTGTGTCTCTATTTTCATGGAATTTAATAATCTAGTTGGATCTCTGAACAGCTAAATGAAAATGTACTGAATTAGGGAGGCTTGACATCAGAAGTTTATAAAATCCAGAAGGTCATGCAGGAGCTTTGAGGTTAATACTGGGGTAGGAGGAGATTTTGAGCAGAGAAAACGACCAGTATAACGTCACAAAATCACAAATTGGAGATGGCAAGGCAAGGAAGAGAAAGCCCAGATTTCGAATAAACCATGTAAGTCTGGATTAGTGCCACTAACGTCTAGAAAGCAGCCCTGGGCTAGAGCCTGCCGCCTCTGCTGCTAGCCCAGGCCACCCTCTTGTCACCACGCTGATTTCTTGTTCCTCATTCATGTCCACTCTGGCTGCCTGACTCCTCAGATCTAAACCTCAGCTTCTATGACCATCTCACACCTGCCACGCTTTCCACCCCCTGCTTCAAGGGCTTCCTGGCTTTGTCTCCAGCTTTTTTGGGGGGAAACCATTTAGTTCTTCTCTCTGGTTCCACACATCTGGCCACTAGGGAGCTGGGACAGCCAAGTCTGCCTGATCAGGCAGTTAAGGGAAGGGAAGGGGCCAGGCCACTTGTCAGGATAAGGGGAGGAAGGTGAGTTGTTAAGGGCTAATTGTGTACCTCCCCCACTCCCCAAGTTTATATGTTAAGAGTCCTAACCCCCTAGCACCTCAGATGTGCTGTATTTGGAGAGAGGGGCCTTAAAGAGGTAACTAAGTTAAAATGAGGTCATTAGGGTGGGCCTTAATCCACACACAAACACAGACCCTAGTCCCGACAGAGACACACACAGAGAAAAGTCCATGGGAAGACACAGGGACAAGACAGCTGTCTACAAGTTAAGGAGAGAGGCCCCAGAAGAAACCAACCCTCCCTGCTGACACCTTGATCTTGGACCTCTAGCCTCCAGAACTGTGAGACAATGAATTTCTGTTGTTGAAACCACTCAGTCTGTGGTACTTTGTTATGGCAGCCCAAGGAAACGAATAGACAGGTGATATAGGAACAGGAAAGGAACATATTTGTCAGTGAATCCTCTTTGTCTCTGGGGCAGCTCTGGTTCCTGGAAGAGATTCAAGATCAAGAGACTGGGCCTTTCTGCATGCCAGCGGTGGGACAAAGCCCCCAGCCAATTAAGGCTCTGGGAAGCGGGAGGCTCAAGAGAGATGGATCTTATCACTGTCCCCTCCTCTGACTATAAAGACTGAATCAGACTCACCTTCAGGACTGTTGTCACAATAAGGTTAAGTGTGATTCCAAACACCTTGCCCATCTCCCCAACACACATATTCGTTTTCTCAGAAGCTGTCATTTATCCCAGTTAGAGTTCAAGGCCTAAAACGCAAAGGGATTAAGAAGGTGAAATTCAGTAACACAAGAGCAACCCAGTTGATCAATCAACAAGGGAAAGTGACAGTTATTTCTTCTTCCCTGTTTTGGTTGGAAAAGCAGGAGACATTGGGTTCTGGAAGCAGGAGGAATCTTCACAACAGAGATGAATGCAGTGTGTGCGTACGTGTGTGTGCATGTGTGTGTGTGTTTGGGAAGACGGCTATAGAAATGGTGCCTGGAGACACAGCAGTAAGATTTTTAAACATTCTGCCTAGCATTGGCTTTATCTACCTTCAACAGGGTCGTTGTGCAAGTATTTTTGTTTGCACTCACACACACTCGCTGCTGAGCTTCCAAGGATTTATGAAGATTTCTTTTGTGACTTCATTATAAAGGTGCTTCCTTCCCAAGGGATCCATTCATCAAGGTACCATGGTAGTGTGCTTCCTGCCTTTGGCCTTGCCACGAAAGCCCTTTCAAACAAACTGTGCACAGCTGCAACGCAGAGCGTGCGGCCTCAAGCACACAAATTAAATTAAACATCATTCAGTAAGTATGAGAAATAGGCTGTCAAGGCATCAGGAGGAAAGTGAAAAATTCAATTTGTCCTGATCCTTCCTTGACATAATCTGCATATTTGGAGCTACTGGGATCTGCTCAGAGTGAAACATTTCTCCAGGAGAGAGGCTGTGTCTTATTCTTCCAGAATATCCCCTAGCGCCAAGCCAGGGTCATAGTAGCACTCAGCAAATGCATATTGCAGAACTATTCACATTGTCACCATAAAGCTGTTGTCTGGCAGGTGCAACATCATTCCAAAGTAACAAGCACCCATTTCTAGGTTTAATACTAAACAGTTTTTGTCACTGACGCGATTTGCTAGTAACCTCTTGCCTGTTTATTGCAACTTTACTTTCACCTAAGTAAGCGTGTAACAATGCTGGCCTGCCCAAAGCATTAATGTACCCTTGTAAATAATGGGGCTTTGTGTTCAACTTGAAACGAATAAGAACAGCCAGTAGCATTTGGACAACGCTTCACAGTTTGCAAAAGGCTTTCACATGCTTTATCTTATTTAGAGCTAGGCAGGTATGTGTTTGAGCCTTGCGTTGATTTCACCTGAGCAGGACCTGCTCTTCCTGGGAATTTCTGGGCAATTCTTCCTCCCCTATTCTGATCCTGCAATGCTGGTGAGGCTGCCAATTACAGCCAGCTTCCCCCCAGCCGCCCAAGCCACAGAAGTGGGCCTGGGACCCAGGCCAGGCAATTGCAGTACCCCCATTCCTCAGACAACAATGATCAGAAGGATAGGTAGCTAGACTAATCAAAATCCTTTCTTGAGATTTTTTCAACGTAGACCTGGGGGAGAAGGTTTGTTTTCTGAGTCATGCATCTGAAAGGATGTTATTCAGGGGCTGCTGATGGTCTTCCCTTCCACATGTAGATGGACTGTCTATGGTAGGAGCATAAATCCAACATAGAGAGAAGGAAGCAGAGGTAAAGTGGGGGAGGAGAGAGAGAGAGGGAAAGAGAGAGAGAGAGGGAGGGGGAGAGAGAGAGAGAACGAACCTCATTTGGATGGCTAGCCACTGCCCCTCTGGACTCCCTGGTTATGTGAGGCAATAAATTCTTTTTTCTCTTAAGCCAATGTGAGTTATACTTCTGTGATTTGCAACCTAAAACCTGACTAACAGATTTTACAAAATTAGACTTATCTTTGAAGTTGAAGAAACCAAACTGTTTTCCTATTGTCCACAAATATTCTCTTCCCCTTCCTGTGACCCATTCCCATCAGGCTTGGTCATGTGAGTTGCTTTAGTCAATAAAATAAGCCATAGCCATGGACATGGGAGCAAAAAAATAAACCTTTTGTTGTTGTTAGGCCCCAGAAGTTGGAGTTTTTTGTTACTGTAACAGAACCTTGAGGAAAAAACCTTGCCTATCCTGACAGATACACCTACATTAAATGCTACAGCCCATATATCAACCTAGGCTGTTTGATTCCAAATTCTACAGTCCTTATTTACACTATGCCAGGCTGCTTGTGGTAAATCTAAACTCTCTAAGTTTTCCAAAGTATCGCTGAAAAAGAAAAACCATAACACAACACAACAAAACAAACCATAGTTTCATGGAAAACCGTAGGTAGTGCCAGGATGACTGATATAAACAATGACCAAGCTAATAACAAGAACAGCTAATATTAACGCCCACTAAAAGGGAGCCTTAAAGAGAGCAGAGACCTACGATATCGTGCTCACTGTTACATCCTCAGAAGTTAGCACAGTGCCTGGCACGTTGTGAAGCTCGATAAATATCTGTTCAACGTTAAAGGGAAGAGTTCTGTTTGCAGACTCTATGCTGAATGGTTTACACACTCTCATTGTATTCATTTACTCAACCGAAAGGTACTGTGCACCTCCTATGTGCCAAGCATGGCTGTAACCATGGTGGACAATGGCGACAACACAGACCAGGTCTCTGCTCTCACACCCCTTCTATTCTACAGTGAGGTTGCTTATGTCAGCATTATTGATGTCTGGAGCCAGATAATTTTCTGTTGGGGGCTTCTGTCTGGAGCATTTGAGGTGCTTAGCAGCATCCCTGCCCTCTACCCCTTCCTCCCAATATGACAACCCAAAATGTCTCTAGACACTGAGAAATGTCCCCAGGGAGGCAAGATCAGCCCAGACTGAGAGACACTGGGCTAGTGGTAGGAGACAGACAAGCGGGCTATTGATTTGAAATATCTTAGGGTATAAAAGTGCCGTTAGTGAACATAAAGTGGGTAAAGGAATAACGAATGGTCCAAAGGGAGGTGCTTCTTCACTGAGTGATCAGGGAAGACCTCGGTTCTACGTTAATGTTTGAGGAGAACTGTGGAACGAGTGTCAGCCCTGTGGCCACTTGGGGGAAGAATTTTCCTGTAAGAGGGACCAGTGAGAGCAGAGACCAGGAGGAGTAGGAGGTGTGCCTGTTCCTTCGGAGAAGAGCGATAAGGCAGAAAGGCTGGAGCAGAGTGAGCGAGGGGAAGTGTGGTAGGAAACGTGGTCGGGAAGGGGGGCGGGGGGAGGCCAGCGGGAAGGACTCTGGACTCCACTCAGGCTAGTCTGGGGAGCCTCTGGAAGGTTTGAGCAGAGGAGCGCCAGGTTCTGACATATCCTTTTAAAGAATTACTGAGGCCGCAACGTGCAAAACAGAACAAAAGGGACACGGAGAGCAGCAAGAAGGCTAGTTAGGAGGCTAATCTGCTCTTCTGGGTAAGAGACGGCTTTGCCTGGAGGGGAGTGGGGAACAGTGGGTGGATTCAGGATATATTTTGAAGGAAGAGCTTGCTAGACCTGATGTGTTGGATACGGAGAAAGGGAAAGGAACAGATAATCGGATGTACTATTATTAATATCCTCATTGTACAGATGAGGAAACCAAAGTGCAGAGAGCTGAAGCAGCCTGTGCAAGACCATAGCTAAGTAGATGGTAGAGCCAGCCTTTCCCCCAGACAGACACTGGTATCAGAGCCTACACACTTTTTTTTTTTTTTTTTTTGCTGCCTGCTTGAAGTTTATTTTCCACTTGGTGCAAGGCACAGGGTTACGGGGTGTCAGTAAGGCTCTCATGTGGCTTGGATAGTAAAGAGTGGGGTCTTCTCAACTTCCTTTTCGGTGTTTTGCTGTTTTGATATTAAAAAACCCAACTGCTTCCATTGGCTGCAGCCTGCTTAGTCTGGGGGAGGGGAAGGAGGGGCGGGGCTCTGAGAAGCCTAGCGCCTCGGAAGGAAGCCTGGGAGCTGGCGGTGGCCCTTCAGGACGGGGGCCTGCTGGGGGTTTTGTCAGGCCGGCCGCCAGGCTGCTGCTTGCCCACGGCTTCCCGAGCCAGGTCACAGGTGATCACTGCCGGTGGAGGCCTGGGCAGATTCTGAGTGCTGGCGAGACTCCAACACTGTGGCCACGAATGGGAGAGCGGACTTCCCGGAAAAGCAGCCAGCCCACCAGTGTCCCGGGTGGGCTTTGGGGAGACGGGGTGGAGGGGAAGGGCTTCCGCAGGAGCTGTGAACTGGAAGCGGAGCCCAGGCGGCGCCGGCAGTAGTCGTGGGTGGCCATGAGCGAGCCGCTGGAGGGGATGCCTGCTGCGCTTGTCCTCGTGGGTTGGTGGAAACCTCGGGGGCGACCCCTCGCGGGCCTCGGCGTTGGGGACCGGGGCGCTAGGCCACGGGGCCCATCTGCGCAGGAGACCGCGGGCGGCCGCTCCACGACCCAGGGCATGGGGCCCAGAGCCTACACTCGTGATCTCTATTTTATATGCCAATCACAGGACTGGCAGCGGAGGTGGGCGGGGGAGAAGCAAACTGAGGAGCTCCAGTTACCCATTTTCTTCCGACATAGCACCCTGTCACCCTCTTTCAGGGTCCAGGACATCCCAGATGTACCCCTATAGTCATCATACAGGAACAAGCACACAAGACAGTGGCAGACCTGACTCTTCTCATTACTAGCTCATTAGATCCATGCAAAAATAATGGATATTTAATTCTTACAAGACAGCTTAAAAGATTCAAAATTACAAAGAAATCTTTTTGAAATATATATTTACACCCAATATCATTCACAACAAAGCTCACCTCAAGGTTATATATGGTGCTAGTAAAAAGCATCTGGACTGGTAAGACATTTAAACAGCTTATCATCTGAGATACGGAGACAAACTTTTACAATTTTTTTTTTTTGAACAACTGTTTAAAGGAATACATTACTCAGTCCAGTTCTGCATAAAATTTCTCCAAGCTTTATATGCCATTTCTGAGGTTCCTTACATAATAACAAATCATCAAAGCCATACATCAATGAGAAATACTGGTTCTTCCTGCTGTGGTAAAAACGACTGAAATAATACATGGAAACAATATAGCAAAAAAGTAAAATGCATTCATCTATTATTAGCAAATATTATTGACAACTCAGAGAAAACATTGTTGATGATTTTAAGAAACAATTCAGAAAAAATATGCTATGTGGAAGGTTTGCTATGTTTGTATTAAATACAGATGTTCCTAACATAAGTTATGTTAAATTATAGATTCTGTTTCAAAAACAGGTACCAGAACAACTGTTTTTCTGAGAGCCCACTAAAGAAACCATGAAGAAGAAGATGCATGATCTCTGATAATATCAACGTATGGGAAAACTGTGTACATGTAACCACTGATGAAGCAGTTATTTTGGTGCCAATTTCTAAAAAATTCACATAAAGAGAATGTTTTAGAGACAGCTCCACACATGAAATTCCTTCACGGCATCACATATCAGTAAGTTATTAAAGACAAAACGTTTAAGTAAGAAGTCCACATGGGCTATGGGATGTCATCGATGTGAATAATTTTATGTTTTTTAAGAAAGCCTTTACGAGACAGTACACTGTTTATAGTACTTTGTAATAACATAGGGATGTCCTGGGAAATCTTTACAGCAATGAGCCTTTGCTGGCTATTTCATAGCAAAGTATTTATAACAGCTGCTCCACTTACAAATGAATCATGGAATTTTCTTGTTAAAGACAAGAGCTGCAATTTGCTGAAATTTTCTATGATGACATGTAGCTGTCAGAATTATTCTACCAGCAGGCACTTTTGAAAAAATAAACTTAATTTGCCCTTTCAAAGATGACTTTTAGTAATGAATGAGGGAGGAACAATTTTTCAAGAGAAACTCATGCTATGGAAAGAACATTTTGAAAATTGTTTTGGGGTATTTCATGGCTTCATGATTTCATTTCTGAAAATGATATAAAAAGTCTCAGATCGGAAAAACTTTTTAAACTTGGGAGTACGATTTTCTAATTTGCTTAAAAATCTTCGAAAAGAAGAATTTTAATAACTTTAAACTTATTTCTTAAAAATGTAAAAATGTAACACCTTCTGATTAGTTTGTAAGACTTTTTGATTGACTATCAGAGAAAAGAGATATGTATTAACTAAATTTTATTTGCATTGCATAACGGTAGATGGGTTAAAAATTGAGTGTTGTGATTTATTTAGCTCAAATTATTTTGCCCTTCTTCCATTTAAATTTACATGTATTTGTATGTTTTCCACCCAGCAGCAACAGCCCTCATTAACTAATTAAAATATATTTAATACAGAACCAGACTTTTAAATCACATTATCACCAAATATTAAATCAATATTTAAAATCACACAACTCTATAGGTTTTTGTGTGCTATTAGTGAAATACATATGTTTTAAAATATTATTGATTTTCATCCTTGTCTCATTTTTTCCTCCCTTTTCATGCATTTTATTCCTGGTTCTTATATTACTGCACGAACTAAGACTTCCAGTACAAAAGTGAATAGAACTTTACTTTTGTTTTTTAAAAAGCATGTTTACTGAATGCTTGTTGAATAATTTAAATACAATGAAACACACTCATTTTAAGTGTATATAGTTTAATATGTTTTAATAAATATGTGTACCCAAGTAACTACCACCACAATCAAGATATAGAAAATATCCAGCACCCCCGATTTCCTTCACGGTCAATCCTGACCCCTCCTTCACCCCACTCGCCACCACCTACCCTCAGGCAACCACTGATGTGCTTTCTGTCTCTATTAGATTAGTTCTGCCTACTTCAGTATTTCATATGAATAAATTAATATGCTCTTTTTTGTATCCGGCTTCTTTTACTCAGCATAATATTTTTGAGATTCATCCATATTGTTATGTGTAAAAGTAGTTTATCAATTTGTATTACTTAATAGCATTCCATTGTTTGGACGTACTATTACAATTGGCTTGTCCTTTCATCTGCTGATGGACATTTGGGTTGCTTCTAGATTTTCATATACAAATCTCTGTGGAAACATATATTCCACAAAGAAATTCCTTACTTCATTTAGGTAACCACCAAGGAGTGGAACTGCTGGGTCACAGGGGAGTGCATTTTTAACTTTAAGAGAAACTGCCCAATTATTCTCGAAAGTTCTTATGTCATTTTACATTACCACCAACGATGTATGCAGGTCCAACTGGCTTTATCGTCAGTCTTTTAAACTTGAGCTATGTGCGGGTGTATAGTGGGGTCTCATCATTTTTAACTTTGGAGTATGTTTATAATGTACATAATATGTGAGTACAATAGTACATACATAGTTTTCAAAATAAACTTATCTATATATAAATATATGTTGATGGGATAGCTAAAAATGTACACCAATCAGGATACACAAGCAGAGCTCTGCAGATACATAACCACCGTAAGGACCAGGTCCCCACCTTAAGTACTAGCCACTCCAACACACAGGAAGTTGCTTTTTTAAATACTACATTATGGTGGTTTTGAGGTTTAAAATGTTTTATTTTTTAAAAGAATCTCAAAAGGAGAGAGAACAATTTCCTGCTTTGAGTTCCAAGTTCGATACCTGTCAGCAGAGGCTGCCTGTTTGCTGGGGCAGAGGGGAGACTGTGCTGCGTGTTTTTGCTCCAGTTTCGTGTACCCTGTGGTGCTGGCTTTAGTTTCACCCGTGATTGAAGTTCATTTCCACAGAGGGTGACCCTAAAGAAAAACACGTTTCCCCTTCCAGCACTGCCCCAGGAGGTGGCTGGGCCCCAGCAGTTTCTTGGGCACTTTACTTGCCGTCCACACTAGAGTTTAGGGACACTCATCTGTCATTTCATGGCTTGTTGGCAGAAAAGCAGCAGTGCAAATACCAAGAAGCCTCAGCGGTAAGTCCGTTTCAAGCAGGTCAGATGCCCAGTAATACGCGCAGTGTGATAGTTTAATCAGAGAATCATGCGGTATTATTGCTTCTGCCTGAGAGGAGCAGACTTTTTTCTTTTCAAGAAAGCTCTTTTCAGAATCTGGCTATTAGGCTGTTGAATGAGGAGCTGCACAAAAGAAATGCCGGCTCCTTGTGGTCTTTCAGATCATTAAAAGGTAACCCAGGTGGCAAAACCAGTTATCATTTCCTCAGCTACAGTACATGAAAAGAGCAAGACTGGACACCAATCTGAGGCTACATCATGGCCAAACCATCAGCCAGAGCGAAAGAGAATTCATCAATCCTGCGGAAAATGAGGAATCAAAGTGATTACTTAGCATTGTGTGGGGAAGCCGACCTGTTGGTGTGACTGAATTTTTTCCTCTTCAGACGTTGCTCTGGTCTTCCAAGGGTCTCACACTGCTAAACACCGATACTCTTTTTTTCCCTCTCTTGCGGGACTTCCTATAGGGTGAAACTCTTGAGCTACCTGGAACTGGCTGGGGAAAGTAAAGTTGGGGTGGGGATGGGAGTGTGAAGCAAATTCACAGCTAGAGCTGAAGGGAGTTAGTTCTAAGACATCAAGATATTGTTAGCAACCATTAGTAATCAATCATCTGAATGCTTGTTAGTTTCACTCCCCAGGAGAGTTCAAATGACACCTTTCTTACTTGGACAAATTTAAATTACAGTCTGTACCACATTCCCTGCTCTGCTTGCCAAGAAAACGTGTAGCCTAAATCACAATTCCCCTAAAATGTGTAGCTGCCACCGCAGAAAAATGCTTCAGGTCAACAAACACTTTCTGCAAACATGCTGCTTCTCTCCTCTAATGGCCAGAATCAAACTGGCCCTGAAATGGGGGACCAACAACAGCTCTGCACCATGGGGGCTGCTAGGAAGGAAGAGAGGGACAAGAAGGTGAGTGGCTGTGAGCTGAGACTCTGTCTTAAGGAGGGTAGATTTCAGAAGCTGCAAAGTGAGCTAAGGAGCTGCTGCGTGGGTTATGGTTTAGATATGAAGACGTGTCAATGTGGAAAATAAGGGCAGTTTCCCACAGCAGAAGAAAGGCAACTGTAGATGTGGGCAAAGCCCTTACTTATCTAGGCCCCCTCTGGAATTTGAAGGAATTGGACATCAGCTTCAGAAGGTTTTCTTTTAGCCTCCAGACCCTTCTTTAAATAAAAGTTGATCCAGAAACCCAGTAAGTAAAACAGATAAAAGGGGTATTGCTCTCCTAACCATCAGGGAAATGCAGGTCAAAATCACCATGAGACATCACCTTAAATAGGATGGCTTTTTACAAATAATAGCAAAAAAATAAGTTGGTGAGGATGTGGAAAAATTGGAACCCTCCTTATACATTGTTGGTGGGAATATAAAAATGGTGCAGCCACTATGGAAAACTGGAGTTCCCACAAAAAATTAAAAATAGAACTACCGTAGGATCTATGAATTTCAATTCTGAGTGTATATCCACAAGAAGTGAAATCAGGACCTTGAAGAGATATCTGCACTTGTGTTCATTGCTGCGTTAGTCACAATAGAAAATGTGGTATATGCATCCAATGGAATATTATCCAGCCTTAAAAAAAGAAGGAAATCCTGCCATTTGCTACAACATAAATGAACCTAGAGGACATAATATGCTAAGTGAAATAAGTCAATCACAGAAGGAAGAATACTGTATGATTCCCCTTACATGAAGTATGTAAAACAGTCCAACTAATTGAAGCAGAAAATAGAACAGCGTTGCCAGGGGCTAGGGGAGGGAGAAATGGAGAATTGTTTTTCAATGGGTATAAAGTTTCTGTTATACAAGATAAATAAGTTCTAGAGACCTACTGTACAACACAGCACCTATACTTAACAAGGCAGCATTGTGTACTTTAAAATATGTTAAGCGGATAGATCTCATGTAAAGTGTTCTTATCAAAAAAAAAATAAAAACAGAAGAACACAAGGAAATTTTTGCAGGTGATGGATATGTTTAGTAACTTGGTTGTAGTGATGGTTATCATGGATCATGCATACATCAAATTCTTCAAGATGTATACGCTTCAAGTGTGTGCAATATCAATTAAAAATATCAATTATGCTTCAATCAAGCAAAAAAGGGGGGGGTGTTAAAGGAAACAAAACCACTGTCTCAAAAAGATATCTGCATTTCCACGTTAACTGAAGCATTATCTACAATAGCCAAAAAACGAAACAAGCTAAGTGACCATCAATGGATGACTATATAACGAAGTTGTGATCTATCTACCTATCTACCTATGTATCTATAAATAATGGAATATTATTCATCCATAAGAAATGAGGAAATCCTACCGTTTATGACAACAAGGATGGACCTTGAAGGCATTATGCCTCAGACAGAGAAAGACAAATACTGTATGATCTCACTTATATGTAGAATCTAAAAAAAAAAAAAAAAAAAACCCAAACAACAAAAACAACCCCACCAAACTCATAGAAAAAGAGATCAGATTTGTGGTTACTAGAGGTGGGGGGCTGGTGGAGGAATTGGAAGAAGGTGGTCAAAAGATCAAACTTCCAGTTATAAGATAAATAAGTACTAGGGATATAATATACAACATGTTGACTACAATTAACACCACGGTATGATATATAGGAAAGTTGTTGAGAGTAAATTGTAAGAGTTCTCATCACAAGGAGAAATCTTCCTTTTCTTTTTATTGTATCTATATTAGATGGTGAATGTTAACTAACCTCTTGTGGTAATCATTTCACAATATATGTAAATCAAGCCATCATGTTGTACAACTTATGCTTATACAGTGATGTATGTCAACTATTTCTCAATAAAACTGGAAAAAAATGAAAATTGAGGTTAAAAATAAAAGCAAACTTTTTAAAAAGTGAAAGGAAAAAAAAAAAAAAGACAGTCAAGTTGTTTTTAACCACGTCTCAATGGAGTGCAGAATACATGTGTTATTAAGCTTTTAGTCTTTCTGGCTATTTACTAAATTAGATATAATAACATTTATCCATCATTGTAAAAAGAAGGTGTTGCTCTCACTTTAGGAGGCTTGGGGCAGGTAGGCTCACTGCTGCTGTTCAAGCTCCTTTCTCTCTCTCTAATTCAGCCCCTGAAGGGTCTCCTTGATGCATCCTTCAAAAACACTGTGGGAAATACATTTTAGGGGCTGTTTCATCCCTGATTCACAGTGGTTCTCAACCACTACTGACAGTTTCTAATTATATATGTGTGGTTATTATATCATGAGCTCCATGAGGAAAGGAACCATGTCTATCTTGTTAGCCATTATAGTGGCTAGCATAAGACCTGATACACACTAGGTAATCAACTAAAACAAAAATTTTTGTAATGAATTAGGGTTATGTTAGACCAGGAGTCACCACTACTACCCACAGGCCGATCTGGCCCACTACCTCTTTTTGCATGGCCTGCAAGCTAAGAAGGGTTTTTAGATTTTTAAAAGATTAGGAAAAATAAAAAGAAGAATGATATAACTTGACACATGAAAATTAAATAAAATTACATTAAATAAAATTACATTACAGTATTCATCAACAGTTTTACTGAAACATTAAAAAAAATAAAAAGGACTAATAAGGAAATTTCAAAATGCAATTTAAACACACAGTCTTGAAAAATGTGCTCTGCCTGGCCCCATGCTTCCCACTGTGCCTGGCAGCCCTCTTCTATGATATCCGTTCAGTTGATTTGTACAGAGACATGGATGAGACTCCATAATGATACTGCTAATTACCATGACGGTGATAACAATAGCTAGAGAATGTCAGGCACTGTACTAATAATGCTTATATTGATTTTCTCATTCAATTCTCATAATATCTTCAAAAGGGACTATTATTACCTATAATTTTATAGCTGAAGAAAATGAAGTAGAGAAAGATCAGGTAATTTGCGATGGGAGGCAGAATGGCCTTTCAGAAGTGTCTACATCCTACTCCCTGAACACTTGGGAATATGTTACTTTACATGGCAAAAGGACTTTGTAAATGTGATTAAATTAAGGATCTTGAGGTGGAGAGATTATTGTGGATTATCCTAGCGGGCCAATATAATTGCAAGGATCTTTATACGACAGAAGCAGCAGGGTCAGAGTCAGAGAAGAAGTGATGATTCAGAAGTAAGAGTCATGCAGCCACCAGCCAAGTAACGTGGGCAGCCTCTAAAACGCCGGAAAATGCAAAGAATGGAGTCTCCCTTAGAACCCCCAGAAAGTACACACTTCTGTAACACCTTGATTTTACCCCATAAAACCCATTTCAGATGTCTGACTTCCAGAACTGTAAGGTAATAAATATGTACTGTTTTAAGCCACTGAGTTTGTGTTAGTTTGTTACAGCAGCAATTAGGAAACTAATACACTTGTCAAGGTCACATGGCCATTAGGCCGTGGATCAAGGATAAAACCCCACACTGTTGTGATTCCAGAACCTGCATCATCAATTCTAATCCTGGCAAAGGTGTTTAGTGCCTTGCCTACTGGAAAGAGAGTACTGAGTGAGATGAAGAGGCATCAATATTCTCTCCCAAGTCGCCTTCTTGCCTCATCCATCACCAGTCCAGCTACAAGAAGGGTTATTTCCTAGGTGGGGTTTTGGGGCAAAGGGGGTGGCATTCCACGTGGACTACTTTAAACTGCTCCTCTGTTAAGTGTGTTTCTAGTTGATTTTGCCAATGGAGGAAGGTTTCCTTCTTACAATGGCAGACCTATCTGCCTGTTTAAGTGCTTCACAATAGATTTCTTTTTTTTTTTTTAATTTATTTTTGGCTGTGATGGGTCTTCGTTGCTGCGTGCAGGCTTTCTCTAGTTGTGTCGAGAGGGGGCTACTCTTCGTTGCAGTGCATGGGCTTCTTATTGCGGTGGCTTCTCTTGTTGCAGAGCACGGGCTCTAGGAGCGCAGGCTTCAGTAGTTGTGGCACGCGGGCTCAGTAGTTGTGGCTCATGGGCTCTAGAGCACAGGCTCAGTAGTTGTGACACATGGGCTTAGTTGCTCTGCGGCACGTGGGATCTTCCTGGACCAAGAGTCGAACCCGTGTCCGCTGCATTGGCAGGTGGATTCTTAACCACTGCACCACCAGGGAAGTCCCCACAATAGATTTCTTCAGAAGAAAAAGATGTTTTTCCTCCTGGCTCCTGTATGAACTATCTACAGGGGTAGGTGCTCCAGCTTCTAGACAAACACATTCGTCTCTTCACCTCCAAAGACACCACTAGTCACTGCTTACCTGGATCTTGAAGAAGCAGGTGGCACTGAAGGACTGTGTCTCATGAGCCATGTCCCATCCTCATGACCTAACTTCTTCAAGGTTCTTCCTCATCTGTATCGTGGAGATGATATTATCTGCTCTAAGCACCTCAAAAACTCTTCCTGAAGAACTATAAGTTTATAGATGTGGAAATGCAACCTAAATTCTAAAACTTCAACTATGCAAAATGCATATTATTATTTCCTTAACAGATTAGTTATTGCCACCTTTTAACTTTATTGTCAGTTCAAAAACAAAGAAGTGTTGATGGGCTGGATGGAATTTTGTGACTCAGGCTTTTGGTGTCTGTGGGAGAGTGACAATGGAGAAGTTAGCTATCGGAGACACTAAAGAAATTAGAGAAAAATCCTAGCTCAAAGGATAAACTCACATTAGAAAATTTCAAAGTATACAGTCTTTCTAGTGTTCAAGATTAAAAATTAGAAGTACCTTTTCTTTTTTTTTTTTTTTTGCGGTACGCAGGCCTCTCATTGTTGTGGCCTCTCCCATTGCGGAGCACAGGCTCCGGACACGCAGGCTCAGTGGTCATGGCTCACGGGCCCAGCCGCTCCGCGGCATGCAGGATCTTCCCGGACTGGGGCACGAACCCGTGTCCCCTGCATCGGCAGGTGGACTCTCAACCGCTGCGTCACCAGGGAAGCCCTAGAAGTACCTTTTCAACAAATGGCCTTCAAAGCATTTGTGAAGAGATTATCAACATATTTAAGGTGAGGAATCCCGTAAGAATCCAAGTTTTTTTTTGTAAATCTCACTGTTGGCTGTAAGAGGTGAAAAAGGGGAAGAGGAGCACTTCACTTCTCTTCCTCTTTAAGGATTGAAGTCAAACTGCAACTCTTCTCGGATGGTTCCGTAACCAGCCCAGCTGATGGGAATTGTTCCTTGTAGTGACATTTCTCGTCTCTGCCATTCAGATGCACTTGGCATTCACTGTCCTATGGCAAGAATCTCACTTGTGTGAAATCCAATTGGATGACAAACTACTTGAGGGGAGAAATCACATCTTATATGTACTTTGTGTCCTCACAGACCTTAGAATAGTACAAAGCACATCAGATCAGATGATGGACTGAGTTTCTACAAAATTGTTGCCCACCCCTAAAGCACACATAACAAATTTACCCTGTGGCCTTGCCTGTGCTTTTAGTACCATCCCATTTGCTCCACCAATTCAACCCTCTTCCTTGATTTATTATTATATCTTTATTCTCCATCAGCTTCCTGTCTATAGACCAAAGTTAGGATCCTGCATCTTGATTTTGTAGTACTTGCTGTGGCGCATCATAAAGATCCTTCCTTCAGGACCAAGGCATCATTCTCCCAGCTGCTGAAAATGTTGGCAGATGATGCCTCTCAGCTGAGTTTTGGTCTACGAACTTCCCTCGGCCCAAGAGAGCCACCTTATCCAAAGTTACACTCCTTCCTGAGGAAGTGTATATTTAAAAATGTGAAATATAAAGGCCCTTGCCTCAGGTGGTTCAACTCTGATGGGTTTCCCCAGCTCAAGCACTTCCTGTGGGATTGCCTGAGCCCTTTATTCCAACTACATTTCAGCTTAACTCCTCTACCCAATTCTATCTTATTTCCTTCATAGGTCAGGTTCCTGAGAGCCTTCTGCAATAAACTTCCTGCATGCAAATCTGTGTATTAGAGTCTGTTTCCTAGGGAACCTGTTCTATGCCAGATCTTACACATAAATAAGGGAAAGATAAACAATGCCCTCAGCAAGAGGGATTAGGGAGGGCTGCCTCGCCTAACATCAAACCAGTCTCACCTGGCCATGGCTGCCAACACCTGGCAGTGAAAACAGCCACCAGCCTGGCCATCACATGCCAGAAAAGTGATGTATGGCCACCTGTGTCCTCTTCATCAGCGCTACCCACTAGAACTTTCTTTGATGAGGGACATATTCTGTATTTTCACTGTTCAATATGATAGCCACTAGCTACCTGTGGCTACTGAGCACTTGAAAGGCAGCTAGTGCGACTAAGAAATTTAATTTGGACGAAGTAAGAGAGTAGCATTGACATATATACATTACCAAATGTAAAATGGATGGCTAGTGGGAAACTGCTGCATAGCACAGGGAGATCAGCTCGATGCTTTGTGATGACCTAGAAGGGTGGGATAGGGAGGGAGACTCAAAAGGGAGGGGATATGGGGATATGTGTATACATATAGCTGATTCACTTTGTTATACAGCAGAAAGTAACACAACATTGTAAAGCAATTATATTACAATAAAGATATTTTAAAAATTAGTTTATATTTACATGTAAAGAGCCACACGTCTAGTGGCTACCATATTGGACAGAGCAGCCCTAGATTATGAATCCAGCAGGTCTAGAAAGGCAGCGTCACAACAGATCCAATTCCACCTGCCTTTACTTCCACCACCCATGACCTAGAAATACTTGGTCTGACTCCTTAAAAGTCATCCTAATGAAGCATATATAAGAACTGTGTGCTAGTAAAGTCTAATTGTTAAGTGGCCCAATAATTATTATGAACATTGTTAAATCTAAGAGCCAGAGAGCTCTGTTGTAAGTTTAAATTGACTACAACACATAAATCTATTCATGATTGCTTACCCTGATAGTCTTTTAATCTCCTGGCCCTTCAAGGAATTTATCATCTAGATGGAGAGACATGACATGCATTCGTGCACAATTTTAAGAAAGAGCCTCCCCTTGACTATATACATATATATGTATAAATTGGATTAATGCCTTTCTCCCCATTTGGTCTGTATGATCTGAGGGCTTCAGCTTTATGTTTCATAATAAGAAAAGAAAAAAAGACCAAGAGAGAGCTGCCCTTTAGAGGTGGGCAGGCTCATGGGTTGGGAACCCGTGGGAGATCTTTAGTTCTGCCCTGTTCCTTGGACAAGAATGATCTCTTGTTACTAACCCAGAAATGTCACATGTGGCCCAGGGTGAAAGCATATGGCTGCATCTGGGCAGGTTCATGACCATCCTGCAAAAAATGACTAAATGTACATGCCCTGCAGACAAGGAGTCATTCGCATCATCTCGTCATCTGAGGTCAGCCCTTACAGAATCAGTTTGAGCCACTGAATGCGACTGAAACTGAATTCTATGCAAGCTGAAAATATTGTTTACTTAAAGCCCAGAAGTCTTTCATGAGAAGAATCCACGGACAGGTAATGGTAGTTAAATTTATACATTTTTCTTTCTTGTTACAATTTTATATTTTCCGAGCAATTTAATGAAGACTCCAGAGAAAAGAATTAAATGTCTGCCGGTTCAATTACCAAATAATGAAAAGGTGGAAAGTAGCACCATGTACTGTGTGCCGAGAGGCTATTGAAGCCTATTCTTGGAGTGAAAATCTTTTGTGTGCTGCTTACACTAGCCTTTGCCACACACAAATTGTACAGACAAGTGTCGGCAGAAGAAGCAGAAACCAAGAGCTGGTGCAGATCATCCTCTGCAAGGGTGAAAGGCCTGGTCCATGGGAGGACATCTCATGACACCCATGGCAACAGCCAGGAGTGCGGCGGAGGCCATGGTTTCCATCAGGAGGGACCAGGCTGTCCTTAAAGCCATCCTTTGAGAAGATTCTAACCAACCCTGGCCCTCAATGCATTCTTAAGTAGCCTGTCCTTAGGGCCACATGCCAGGAAGGCCTCAGGGGCAAAGGAGACTTGGCAGCAAGGGTTTCAAGGATGCCTTACAGTCCTCGCAGCATTTGGAAAGCTACCCTTGCTCACCCCCCCACCCTAGCCATACACTGAAAAGAAGGATTACAGAAATACAAAAATCCTCCATAGAAGCTAAAACCAAAGACAAAATCAAGCTCTGATGCTTCAGAATTCTTTGGAACATTGGTTTTAATGCTTTAAAAATCAAGTCTCCCTGGAAATACTAAGCAAGGAAAGAGGCAGTTAAGTGTAGACCCTTCTCGCCTCAACGCCCATGGTGACAGTGTATCTCTGCTCACGCTGGGGCCTCCCCAAAACCTTTTATTCAGTAACATCGAAAGACTCAATGGACAAGTCATTGTACAGCTTCTTTTTCACCTTTAAATTCTTCTTGGTTTATATAACAAAATGGTCTTGTTCTTAGGAAATCCACACTGAAATGTTTAAGGATAAAGGGCTATGATGTATATAACTAACCCATAGAAAAAAAGTGTGTGTGTTTCTATCTACATATATGTAAAAATATATATACACACACACACACACCTATACGTATGTATCCATATCTGTGTATGTGTGTATTCAGGTATGGTGAGAGGGGAGCAAGAGTAAATGGTAAAGCAAATGGGGTAAAATGTGAACAACACGTGAATCTAGGTAAAGAGCATTCAGGTAGCCTTTGAATTATTTTTATTTTTACAACTTATCTGTAAGTTTGAAATTAGGTCCACGCTTTAAGTAGTTTAAAATAGTTTCAAAGTTTAAAACAATACAAAGTTTTACAATTTTAAGTTCCTTCCCTTTTCTTCTCTGTATTGGCTTCTTGCTAGAGACCCTTACAATCATCCAGCGGACCCTCTGGGTAAAAGTGTCCACGAGGGTAGCCCCGCTCTGCGAGAAGCCAACGGTCCTGCTGATGTGTTTAATCAGGCTGAGAAGTCTCTTGGAGAAACCAATCACACAGACAGTTCAGAGCGGCCCCTCCCATGGGTATGCTGGTGATTACTGGGAGTGTGTGCTGGGACACAGTCCTGAGGGAGACAGGACTATGTCTAGGGAATGCACCACTAGCTCGCTCTTCCTCTCTTCCCTTAAAATACTACAACCAAGGGTATGAAATTTTTAAAAATAACTATCAAGTATGTCTCATACCACCTTAAATACGTGAGAAAACAAACTATGAGAAAGAGGAAATCTCTAAATTAATGCCTCTCTCTCTTTCTCTCTCTCTCTTTTTGGTGTCTGATACAAGAGACAACAACAGGATCAATCTCTTATTAGAACAGAAGCTCTCTGAATACAGGAATACACCTTCGTCATTTCTGTTTCTCCTATACCCCCCAAGAAACAGACTTGCGGGATGCAAGTGAATGAAGATGTGATTAAATGAATGGGCAACACCTGAGACAAAGTTCTACCCTCCACTCCTCACCCTTAAGACTGCATTTTGAGATCTATTAAAATCGAAGCAAAGGTATTTTTATCTATGGGCTCTCTCTATATAAGCTTGTATTTTCCTCTTTTTTTTTTTTTTTTTTTTGGTGGTACGCGGGCCTCTCACTGTTGTGGCCTCTCCCATTGCGGAGCACAGGCTCCGGACGCGCAGGCTCAGCAGCCATGGCTCACGGGCCCAGCCACTCCACAGCATGTGGGATCTTCCCGGACAGGGGCACGAACCCGCGTCCCCTGCATCGGCAGGCGGACTCTCAACCACTGTGCCACCAGGGAAGCCCTTCCTCTTTTCTTATTTAGAATTCCACATTTAAATCTTATTTAGAACTCCATAAAGAGAAAAGATGAGGTACAAAACTGGGTGAAGACATTTTTCACATGTATAACTGAACAGAATTAATATCCAGAATATAGAAATCATTTCTACAAATGAATTAGAGTTAGTATAACAATTCAAAAGAAAAATTGTCAAAAAAATTGCAACAGGTATTTCACAGAAGAGAAAGTACAAATGGCCAAACACTGTGCAAAGATACTCAAAGTCATTAGTGAGTAGAAAATACAAATTAAAACCACAAATATGTAATAAACACCAGATTGGCAAGAATTCCAAAGCCTGACAATATCAAGTGTTGACAAAGTTGGAGAACACTGGCACTCTCGTTAACTGCTGCAGGGAGTGAAAATTGGAACCACCACTTAGGAAAACAATTTGGCATCACAGAACAGAGGTGAAGGTACACATGCCCTATTACCCAACAATTCTACTCTTGGGTATATACTGAGAAACTCCAGCACAGATGCAGTGGGGAGTGTGTATAAGAATATTAATAAAAATACTTTTATAATGGAAGCCATCCGAAGTCCGTCAACAGCTCAGTGCACTGAGCGTTTCATATAACGGAACACTATCCAGCATTGAAGAAGAATAAACAATGGCTGTATGCATCAACAAAATGACCCTCAGGAGCATCATGCTGGGTGAAAAAAGCAAATTATAGGATACATACATTATGATTTCATTTATGGAAAGTTCATAAAGGATATTTTTGGGGACAGGATGTTTTTAGGGACAGAAACATATGCGGTAAAACTATAAAGAACAGAGAGAACGTGATTAACAAAATTTCAAGATAGTGGTTACCTCTGTTTAGGGCAGAAAAGAGAAGTGATCAGGACAAGACACATGAACCTTTAATGGAAATGCTAATGGCCTATCTCTTAAAAGACATAGTTGGGACTTCCCTGGCTGTCCAGTGGTTAAGACTCCACATTTCCACTGCAGGGGACATGGGTTTGATCCCTGGTGAGGGAACTAAGATCCCGCAAGCCATGTGGCGTGGCCAAAAAAAAAAAAAAAGACGTAGTGGACACACATTCATTGTATTGTTATTCTTGACACGTTTTACAAATGTACACATTTTACAAATATTAAAATGTACACATTTTACAAATATTCTTTTGTGTGCACCTAATAGTTAATAAATACGACTCTTAAGAATTGGTATGTAAGCAAATGACCAAAAATATTTTATCCAAGACTTGTTGGAAGAAGAGAGTGTAACAACACGCCAGCCATCAGGCCCTGGCAGTCTTTCCTTCTGAACATGCCATTCTGTCTACTGGTCTCTGACCCATTCTGGGTCATTCTATCCAAACCCAACCATCGCTCAGAGCTAGCACTTGTCCCAGGTCGGAGGAAAGTTTCAGGATGCTCCTCAGAAGCAGCAGCCAAGCTTCCCTCTCTATCTGCCATTCTATCCCTCATTTAAATGCAGGCTTCCTCCAGGTGTGAATGACAAGCACATTACCCTGTGCATGCGCGTGCACACACACATCCAGCTCTGCAGCTTGACTGGGTTGTTATTACATCCCAATATTACTGAAAGCTATTATTACTTGACTCTTGACTCTGACTTATTCTCCAATATTTGTACACATTTTATAATGATAATGGAGTACCATATTTAAAAGAAAGCATCTCCCTGTCTTCCAATCAGAACCTGAAATCTGAAAAAGAAGCACAGACATCTGTCCATGCTCCAACTACAACCATGTAGCAACAGTCCCTTAAACCAAAATTGAAATTTAAAGTGAGTGGTGCAGTTATTGTCAGTACAGCATTTAAGAAAAAAAATAAACCTAGCTCCAGGGATGTCTGACTCCTCACCTCAGTAGGTCATTAAAGATAAGATAGCATTCATCTCCCCCAGGCCCAAGAAAGTTTTGTTATAATTTTAGTATCATGAAATTTTTAAAATAATTGTTTTCATATCAATTACTACAGTGAAGGCGAGCTCGTTCAGCAGTAACATCTCAACAGGAAAAAAAAAATCAGACTGGTAAAACAAAAATTCTTCTAAAATGACCTACGTGGAAGGTCCATCACTTAGTCCCCTGAAGTTTACTGAAGACCTAGTTCGTAACTGCTGTAAAAATACAACCACTTACCTCAGCATATTGTGCTACTGAACTGGCCTCAACTGCATAGACTCTCCGAGCTCCGGCCTGTACAGCAAAAAATGACAGTATTCCTGATCCACAACCAACATCCAGAACAACCTGGAAGGAAAGGAAAAGACAAAAAAGGGGTGGAAACACAAACCAGAGCTTAGCTGTTGGCATCATGCCAACTTTGAGCATTGTGATCAGACAAAGTACTAGCTTTGATTTTTACAAGTGGTCTTACCTTGGCCAAGTTATGAATCTCTGTGAGACTCCTTTTTCTCCTATGTTAAATGGGGTTAATAATACCCATCTTTTAAGGTTTACTGTGGGGATTAGTATGAAGTGTATACAAAGCACTTAGTGTATAACTGGTGTTTTTCAAATTATTGTTATTATTACTACAGTTTCTTTGTAACATGGTTTACTTTTAGGATGTTTAGGGCCAAGAAAAGTAGTGGGTCATGAATGAATCTGCTTACCCTACCTGTCAGCATGAACAAAATGAAAACTGTCTCAAATAATTTTTAGCATTATATACATATATACATATGTATATGCATATTATATGTATATGTATATGTGTGTGTATATATATTCAGGAAAAACTGAAGACAGTCTTTAAAAATCCAAAAGTGAGATATGTGCTGTTTTTTTAGGCCTCCTCCAAAAAGCTGGGGAGGTTTATATGGAGGGTAGGAGGGTATTAAGACAGTGGACACACAGAATTTACAGAAACTTCTATTCTCTGTGTTCAGACCTAGGACTTAAAGCAAGAAGACCACCATTCACTGGCACAAAGGGACCAACCAACATCTGGACCTGAATGCTGCGAGGAAGAGGAGGACAGTATGGATTGGGCCCCTGGCCCCATGCACAGCTGAAGCTGAGGTCTGAAGCTCAGTATGATCGCTGAAATCTCAGGTTCCTGTATTTCTGTCTCATCAGTGACTTTTATTCTTAGCATCTTTTAACACTAGCTTTGAGCAAGGCATTTCACTTGGCTCTAAATCCTCACAATAAATGTATGAATAGATAGCATTATTATGGCCACTTGTGGGATGACAAACTGAAAATCAGAGACATTGAATGAGCCCAAGTTCACCTAGCAGTAAGTAGGGGAGCCAGGAGTTGAATCTGGGCACTTCTGCCTTCCAAGCTCATGTTCTATAAAATCACACGTTGATTATTTAATTTCACTTTTATAAATCTGGTATTTTAACCCAGCAATACCAATAGGCAATGAATGACAAGGAAATAAAGTATTACTTTTTTCAGGAAAATTTATAATAGTTTTTTTCTTTACTTTGATAGCAGGAAAATTTTTCCAAAAAATAGGAAATATCAGAGGTTGTGCATGTGTGTATCTGTGTTTTAACTGCAGTATCACACTGTGCTGACACAGATATGGTGCCATTATTCTAAGAGAACATGCTGTTAGGAATGGGTTCACGGTGCTCACTTACATTAATCCTAGAGCTGTGGCTGTATTCCATATGGTCTCCTAGGGTTTGGATAATTAGGAGCATTACTAATTTAAAATGTCACCCAGTCTCTGGAATTTGCTGTCAGGCTGTCTATACTTTTAGAAATACCACTATTCATTTCTCCTCATACTGCCTAGGAAATACTTCATCTTCACATGGTCCTGGTTTATTGCAAGAACACCCATTACTGCTGTCTAGAGAGAGGACGCTGTAGGTTGGAGAGTGCAATCCATGGCCCCCTAAAAAAGATGCACCACACCCAGAAGAACCTTTCCAGAGCCTTCTTCAATTAAAAATATAATAGGACTTCCCTAGTGGCGCAGTGGTTAAGAATCCGCCTGCCAATGCAGGGGACATGAGTTCGAGCCCTGGTCCGGGAGGATCCCACATTCCGCAGAGCGGCTGAGCCCGTGTGCCACAACTATTGAGCCTGTGCTCTAGAGCTTGCGAGCCGCAACTGCTGAGCCTGCGTGCCACAACTACTGAAGCCCACACGCCTAGAAGCCGTGCTCCACAACGAGAAGTCCCCGCTCGCCGCAACTGGAGAAAGCCCGTGCAGAGCAACGAAGACCCAACGCAGCCAAAAATAAATAAATAAATAAATTTAAAAATATAGTACCTTAGATACTATGCTCAGTCCAAAATATGGATACAAAATTAAGATACAATTGAAATTGCACCTGCTTGCTCTGGTGACAGGTGTCCTAGAAATGTGTGACGGGAACACTTTGTCTCTTTTATTAGGGTGTCATGAAGCACATCTTAGAGCAGTGTTTTTCAGTTCTCTTGATCCTTCAGACTAAAAACCAAAGAAATATTTTACCACTGGGAGAGAGACAGCAGACAGAGGGAACGGGGAGAGAGAGAAAAATTCAGAGATGGGAGGGAGCCTGATACGGTTCAGCTTTTTGCCAAATTAGGCCTTTTGGTAGGAAGATGCATTGACAGGCCCAGACCCTACCTAGAGAAGAGTTGAAAAATTATAAACTGTTGTCCAAATACCTTATTTCAATAACTAATTTCAAGTGAAAACAACCTTATTCATTTGGCTATTTCAAAACAGAGCATAGCCCTTGAAAAAGAATCTGATCTTTTGCTAGCAATATCCAGATAATGCCATCTGTTTCCCGCTTGTGTGTATATTTAAAAAGTTAACAAGTGAATTTTCAGTCTGGGGCCTGTAGGAGAGGGAGAGGAGAGGGAGGGACATTCTGCCCCGTCTACGTAAGCCATGAAACGTTGGAAACAAAGCTGAGGAAGACTGAGAATTCATTCTCTGGTGAAAAACAAACAAGTCCAAGCAAGTATTTAGGCTCTAATGGAAATACACTCCTTCAGCCCTTTCCAGCTGGGGTTTCCCAGACTAGGAGAAGACAGGACATTAACACAGATAATTCTGTTACACCGTCTTATCTGGCACCTCAGGAAGCCTTGGAGCTGCCTCTAATCATGTTTTCTTGTCCTCACAGAAGATTATATGGAGCCCATTTTTTATTCCACCACTGGCAGGCCGTCACAGAACTGGGTATGTTTGAGGACCTTGGCAGATATTAAGTTATGCTTTCTTATTCTAGGGAAAAGTATCTCACCTCAGACAGAGGCAAAAGAGAGTCATAAGGGCTTCCCTGGTGGCGCAGTGGTTAAGAGTCCGCCTGCCGATGCAGGGGACACGGGTTCGTGCCCCGGTCTGGGAGGATCCCACATGCCGCGGAGCGGCTGGGCCCGTGAGCCATGGCCGCTGAGCCTGCGCGTCCGGAGCCTGTGCTCCGCAACGGGAGAGGCCACAACAGTGAGAGGCCCGTGTACAGCAAAAAAAAAAAAAAAAAAAAAAAAAAAAAAAGAGAGTCATAAAATCCCCTTCCACGTGTAAAGCAGTTTCCAGTTTCCAAAGGACGTTCCCCAGACACCATCTATTTGATCCTCATGCCCCGCTGGGATGGAGAGCACATAGTTATGTCCCCATTGTACTGAGAAGGAAACAGGCTTGGAGAGACTGTTTCCAGCCCAAGGTAACACTACTGGTAAAGGGCAGAGCTGGATGAGAACCCAGTGCTCAGCCGTCTGTAGCACCATGGCCATCTTTCTGTGCAGCAAAAGATGGGAGGAAAGGGTGGACTGTGAAGAGATGTAAATCTGACCACACCACACTCTAAACCCTTCCGATGGCTCCATGCTATTGGACTCTGGTTGGGATCACCCAAGAGAAGAGACAACAGGAGGTCAGAGGGAGTGAGGACAGTGAGGTCAGAAGACTTATTCTCCTGGCTTCCTCCCTCCCGGGTCTCCATGGATTGCCTGGGTCCCCTCTACCAAAAGCCGCAGCTCTTGCTGGGCTTCCATCTCTTATCGCCATGACTAGTCTCTCAGGTTTCCAATAACCTCCCCTTCCCCCTCCCCCTTTAGGCCAAGGGGTGATAACAGGTCCCCACTCTTGGTAGTGCCAGGGCCCTTCACCGTACCGTGTTGGTTCCCTTTACTCTGCCCACGTCATTGTGAATGGTCCTGTTATTTAACTCTTCTAAAACACCTTGTCGGGTGTGCCTTGCCTCTCCTGCAGGAACCCTGGCTGATACACCAACTTATCCTTCAGATCTCAAACAGCTCTCCCTCGGGGAAGACTTCCTTAGCCTTTGCTCCCCTCCCGGGCTAAGTCAAGTCCTCCAGCTCTACGCTTTCTTATCATCACCTACTCAAACCCTTCCTTCATAACATTCATCACAGTTATAATTTTTCATTCAAAGAGGGATTATTTGATTAATTTCTGCTCCCTCCCCTGGACTGTAAGCTTCATTAAAGGAGAGACCTCTATCTGCTTCTTGGTCACTACTGAATCCCTGATATAGCATGGGGTCTGGCACATAGTAAAAACACTCACTAAGGGCTTCCCTGGTGGCACAGTGGTTGCGAGTCCGCCTGCCGATGCAGGGGACGCAGGCTCGTGCCCTGGTCTGGGAAGATCCCACATGCCGCGGAGCGGCTGGGCCCGTGAGCCATGGCCGCTGAGCCTGCGCATCCGGAGCCTGTGCTCCGCAACGGGAGAGGCCACAGCAGTGAGAAGCCCGCGTACCACAAAAAAAACAAAAAAACACTCACTAAGTCTTTGTTAAACAAACTGAATAATAAAAATGTGTCTCACTGCCACAGATAGGGAACAGATTCACGATCCAAAAGATACAGCACGAATCTGTTACCTCCCTAAGAAAGAACCTTCTACCAGTGTAACACATCCTCTTCAATCTGGCGATCTTAAGCATCCTTCAAAGGATGACTTTCTTTGGACACTGCCATATTGTCGTTACATTACAATCCAGTTAGCTCTGGTATACAATGTTCCTCTAGAGAGAGAATGCATCCTCAGCTTCCCCTGGATACACAGGCAGTAACTATACAAATGGCTAATTCAGGGCTTATATGGGGCAGCACCAGAAAATGGTATGAAATTCTTGTCAGGACTAATGGGGAAAAGTCAACAATTGGCCCATGTGACAGTGGCCAAAAGTTCTGTGAAGATATTTGTAAATAAAGTTTTTCTTTTTACATCTTTATTGGAGTATAATTGCTTTACAATGGTGTGTTAGTTTCTGCTTTATAACAAAGTGAATAAGTTATACATATACATATGTTCCCATATCTCTTCCTAAATAAAGTTTTTAAAATATTAAAAATATAAGGTCATTTTGCTTGTACAGATGATTTTAATTACATGCTCCTATGGTTTCCTAGGCAAAGAAATCCTGCAAAATGTTTGAACAGGTCTAAAAAACCCCAAGAGGGTTCAAAGCTATTTATTTGGATTCACTAGGTTAAAATTAACAAAGAACAACATCCAGGTCCTTAAGAAAACATGAAACAAAGCTACCCTTGAATAATAAAGTAAAAATAAATATGTACCATTATTTTTATACTTAGTATGTACTATGCTTGCTTAGTACTTTTACCTTATTTACTCGTGATGACAACTATCTAACGTGGGTACCATTATTTTCTCCAGGTTGCAGATAAAGAGACTGAGAATCAGATGGAGTTGAAGTCATATGCTTAATAAATGGCAGAGATGAGATAAAAACAAATGTACCTAGTTGAAACCCTATGCTCTTAGCCACTCCCTTCCTTTTCAATTCTATTTTCTGTGTTGTTCAGGCTACAGTAGTATTTGTCCCATTTAGCCTTCTTTTCACCCTACAGTTTTATAACTGTCTTCCAATACTGAGGTCCTGATTATCCCACAGTCAATTCTTCCAGTTATGCCAGTTATTATTTATTCATTCTTTATTTGCTTGAGCATATCAATGGCTGCTCTGAATTGCAATACCCCAACTGTCATTTTTGTATGCCTTAAACTCCGAAATTGTGTCCTACCCACCTGGCACTTCCACAGCCACTGCTGCTTCTTCCAGCCATTATTTTATTACATCTGTAGATATCTCTACTGAATCACCCCAAGTTACAAGTACCCTGTGCTCTTGCACTGTCATGTACTTTATCATCACAGTTACCTACCATGGGCTCCCTGCCCCATAGACAGCGCCCAACTATTCCAACATCCAAATTGTTGACCAACAGGGTGACTGAACAGCTGCCAAGCAGAAACAGAATGAGAGAACTACACAGCCTTTTGCAGTCCATCACATCTCTTACTCTAGCTCTTGTCAAAGAAGGAAAATTCCAAATCACTTCAAGAGTTGCAGAAGACATCCCTCAATGGCCTTTGCAGCTTAGGCTTAAATCTTGTTCAGATAATTAGAACTTTCTCTATGGCAGAAGAATTCTGCTGTGATAGCTCCCCATAAGACAGAACTCTGCATCTGCTGTGCAGTGAAACTTGCTTTCAACAAAAGGGTTGCCTGTATTTAAATAAGGAATAAATAATACTTATGAGCACCCTTGTTTCATTCCACCTGGCCTTCTGGCAGAGGACAGATAAACCCTTCACCAATCTTTTAACCACCCTTTCACCAGTTCTCCAACTATTTTTCTCTATTCTTACAGAAAATGACAAAGATGCTGATCACTCCTACCTTCTCTCTCCGCGATTAACCCCCTTCATATGCTGCCAATAGACTCAGACTAGCTCACTCGGCTCTAAGCCCTCAGGCACTCAATCGTTCATCAGACATCAAAAGTGCCTTCTATTACCCATTGTGACAAATCCTGCTAGATGCTGGGAATGCAAAGATGAAAATAACATGACTGTCTAGTAGGGAGAAGCACAATGATGTGTTACAGTGGCAAGGATAGTATTATGTAATGGACCCAGTGAAACTATGAAGGAGGATGAGTCTACTCTACCAAGGATTCTGGAGAGACGTCACTGAGATGACCCGAGGAGCGAAAATCAAGAGGTAAATCAACGTGTGCCGTCTGAATGGAGGGGGCGGGGGCAGGAGCTCCAGGATGAGAGCAGTCAGAACAAAGGCGCCCAAGAATGGTAGAGCCAGTCATGTCTGGGAGGCAGCAGATCTTCTCAGGAGCATGATGTGTGTGTTAGAGGTACAAGTGGGGGCACGGTTGAGAAATGAACATGGCAAGAGCAAACGCTGAGGCTTGCTTGTAGATGGTCTTGTATACGACACTAAGAGCTTGGACTCAATCCTTAGGCAAAGAAGGATCATAGAACTGTTTTCAGTGGAAGAGAATTATTTCATAGTTGTATTTCAGCAGCGTCATAGTGGTGGCGTGGATTGGAGGGCACAAGATCAGAGGGTGCAGCGCAGACACTGGCGGTTCCTAATTAACATCAGTCCCTTCTTACTTCCTATCAGAACCTCACTTTATTGAGTATTTATCCTCCTCTGTGTGGTTAACCATCCCCAGTCCCAGGGCGGGGATCCTGATTGGTCCAGGGCAATCGTAAGTGGCTCCATTTCTCTTGCCAGTGGCCACTACACTTGTGTGTGATAAAATATTGTTAATGAGACCTGAGGGGAAGTCTGCTGGGAACTACTGGAAAGGTTTTCTCCGTTCTAAGACAGACGTAAGAAAGATGCTTCTCCTTTCTTGGACATGGTTAATTTGAAATGTGATGCTCAGAGCAATTGGATTAAAACACCTCAGAATCACACTACCTCCAACATTTTAGCCAATTTAAGTAGGGATTTCCTCCTACTGGAGGCCAAAGCTATCTTAACTGGGACAAGTAGGGAAACTAATTGGAAAACATTTGCAATCCTCCAGGAAAGATACAGTAACAATGAGAACAAAGAATCAGCTGTGGGACAAAGGGGAAGAGAAGGAGTTGCAAAAATGCTGGATTAATAGAAGCTAAAGAATTTGGAAACTGGAAAGGAAAAGAAAAAGTCTAGCCTGACTCCCAGGTTCCTGGCTTGGGGGACGTTTATAACACCTTCAGGTTTTGTAGCACGCCAGAATGGAACGCTCACCTTGCTGGCCAGCCAGAGTGGCCCTAGGAATTGCTTGTACTGGTCTTTGAAACATGGAGCTGAGTTTCCTTGCTGCTGCTACAGCTCAAGGAGTTTGCTGCGGAGGCTTCTCTTGTTCCCTCACATTGCTCACGGGTACAATAGAACAGTGCCCACCTCACTCACGCCACATGCACTTTGTCCCTTCCCTCCTACCGCAGTGCTCTTGTCGCAGCTGAGGCATGGGGCAGGCACGACAGTACCCACTTGGCACGCGTGCATGTGCACCGTGAAGAGTAGGGGGTTAACACCCTGCGGGGGCGTGCTCCACCAGTGGGAGATGGCAGCCAATGGAGAAATCATTCTCCTTTTCTCCCCCGATGAACTGTTTGAAGACAGAATGGCTTCATATGACCTCCCTGAAGCTGTCCGGCGACACCGAGTGATCGGTCTTTCATCGAGCTGTGGCAAGCTCAGTAACACCCTCCCTCACACCTGCTCTCCCCGCCTCTGCTCTGCCTGTCCTGCTCCACTGAGATTGCCCTCCCTAAGAAAATGCTACCACATAAGCCTTTGCTGCATGATTTGTGATTTAGGGGACTGAGGCTAAGCAAATGGTGCTACTGAAACAAAATTCAACATGTTTACTGACAATTTTCCTGTGATTCTGTCTTTTCCGGGTTTCTGAACTTCTAAATTCTAAACCTAAGCCATCGCTCTGGAGTTGAGTGACTGTGTCAATACCTCAGATTTAGGAAATCAAGCAAAAAGAAGATAGAGGCACAAGCTCTTAAGTTCATCAGTGCCCAATTCCTGGTTCAGTGCTGGAAAAGACCAGGTTCTAGTACAGCAATTTAACTCCTTTTTACTGACTTTATCCTATTTATCCGCTTACATTTTTATCTTGGAAAGCAGATATTAAAACAAAGACATCTACTTCAGAAGTTACTGTTGCACAGTGTCTTCTATATAAGGCTTTAACAAAGTCAGTCATTGCTCCAAACTGGCCCTTCATGGCACTGTCTTAGAGGGAATGGGAAAGGTTTAGAAATTCAACCCTAGGATGTTTCTGAAATGCCTTGACTTTAGCGGGAAGGGAATCCACCAGGCAGAAGTTAACAGTAAGTTAGCCAGTGAAACCATACCAGTGAAATACTCATTTTTTTCAAACCTCTTTTTTCCCTAGTTCCCTCCCATGCAGAGCTGAGGCACTGAGAATTTCACCTTAGCAATCTGTCCCTTCTTTAATGATTTCGCGAGAGTGGCATCTGGTATGATAGTCATCAGTGCCACTTACCAGATATTTCTGGTTCTCCTTATGGGCACATGGTAGAATTGTATCCCTTGCTCTCTGGGAATTAGGAGTGACCACGTGACTTGCTTTGGACCACGTAATGTGGTCAGAAGTTAACGTGGGTCACTTTCAGGTGGAAGATTTAAGAACCAGGAGTGTGCTTTGCCACGCTCCGCTTCTCTCTGCAACAGGAACTAGTCATGTTTCACGTGGAGGCTGCTTCCTCAGCCTGGGTCCTTGAGTGAGAATGAGACAAAATACAGCCCTTAGCTAACCTATAGTGGATTAAATGAGCACTATATAAAGCTCTATTGGTTTAAACCACTGAGGTCTGGGGGTTGACTGTTACAGCAGCATAACCTAGTTTACCCTAATAAGCCCAGTTAAGTGCCAGTGATTTCTGATTCAAATTTCCCAGTATGTCCGCAGAATTCTGATGCTGTGCTGAGATTCCGGTAGAGCAGTTCACTAAATTCTTATAGCCGCCATGTGTTAAGTGTCCTTATCCCATTTTAAAATTAACCCCAAAAAGATTAAGGTCACATGTCAGCATCTTGAAAGGTACAGAGACAGGCTTGGAGCACAGATATCTTGACTAGAAAATCCATCGACTGCATTAAAGCCCCTAGCTCCCTCTTTCCCAAATACCTTGAAAGACAGTCTGTGATGGTTGTTTATTCAGTCTTCTTGGCTCTCCTTGAAAGCTGCGCTTTGCTTTCATACCAAATGAAAGCATTTTCCTCTGCTGATTCTGGCATCTTTCTCCAGTACTCTTGCAGGAGCAGATTTTATTCAAGCTCAGGAGAATCCTGGCACAGACACGCCATCTGCTTTACTCACATTCAGGAAATCTATGTGGACACCCCCTTAGAGCTTAAGGGGCCAAAGAGATCAGTTAAGACCAAGATACATTTTCTACCTCTTTCTCCTCACCTGTATTACAGAGGATTTATCCCAGGGATATGAGTTTTTGTGATATATGACCTAATGTGAACCTTGGCCTCTGTACTAGGTCGAATAGTGTCCTCCAAAATTCATGTTTACCCAGAACCTGTGAATGTGACCTTATTGGGAAACAGGGTTTTTACAGATATAGCAAATTAAGATAACGTCATACTGGATTAGGGTGAGCCCTAAATCCAATGCGACTGGAGTCATTACAAGGAGAGAGAAATTTACATAGAGACACAGACACATGGGGAGAATGCCACGTGACAAAGAAGAGACTGGAGTGGTGCATCTACAAGTCAAGGAACACCAAGGACTGCCAGCAACCTCAAGAAGCTAGAAGGAGGCGAGGAAGGATCTTCCCCTGGAGCCTTCAGAGGGAGCATGGGCGTGCTGACACCCTGATTTTGGACTTCTGACCTCTGGAACTGTGAGAGAATAAAATTCTGCTGTTCTAAGCTACCTAGTTTGTGCTACTTTGTTATGACAGCCCTAGGAAACTAAAACGGCCTCCAAAGTCCAAGCCATAGGGAAACACACACACACACACACACATAGACAGGCAGAGATATACAGATGAATTAGAGATCACTTTTCACTATCACATCCTGCCCCCATGCCCTCATACATGGTCCAAAAATCACATAGATAAAATAAAATATCAGTTTGATTATCAACCTAGAACATATAGAGAATGGCTTTATGTTGCTCCCCAAATCACTGTGCAGTCCTGGCAGACGTGAGTTCGCATATAGCTCTACCACTTAGTAGTCGTGTACCTTAAAGCAAGTTAGTTAAATTTATGTATCCCTGGTCCCTTTATCTATACTATCAGGCTAATAATATATCTTGAATTTTTTTGTTGTGTGGTGTGGTGGGCGTTTACCTTTCTTCTGTGCCTCTCAGCATCTGAACCCCCTTCCTATGCTTGGAGAATGTCCCACTTCTGGGGCAGCACCAGCCTCCCACTTGGGAAGTTACAGGTGTCTGCTGCTCTTTTCCAGCATCCCTGAAGCTAAAGCACAGGCATGACCGGGGCTCTCCTGTTAAGATGCACTTTGCACTGTGGAGCTGACAGTGTGCAGACGCAGGACAGCACAGAATCCACTCAGGTGCGGTCACGGCCACCTCCCGGTTCCAGCAGCACAACAGAGAAAGGTTCTAAGGACAACACTCCAGGGTAGCAGCGGGTGAAGCCTATGCAGGTTGCGGTGCCCAGGTCTGGCTGCATGGATGTCTCCCAGAGATCAGTTCTGCAGCATGATTCTGGGAATTATTTTTTGCCTTGTAGCCTCCACGCCTAGCTCTCTGATGATCCTATATCCTTTTCGGAAATTCTTTTTTCTTTTTTTCTTAAATTAGCAGAGTTGGTTTCTGATGCTGGCAGCTAAGAACCCTGACTAACATGCAAGGATTAAAATGAGATAAGATATGCAAAGCACCTAGCAGGAGTCACGAGTTACTTCCCTTCTTCCCACTTCCCTCCACAGTTCTAAATGAGGATGCTGCTGTCAATGGTTAACAGCACTCAGCCGCGAGATGTGGAGGATTCGAAGAACGGATAAAGAAACTGTGGCATACGCACACAATGGAATACCGTGCTGCCTTAGAAAAATGGAGATCCTGCCATATGTGACAGACAACATGGGTGAAGCTGGAGGACATCATTCCAAGTGAAATAAGCCAGACACAGAGGGACAAATACTGCATGATTTCACTTATATGAAGTATCTAAAAGAGTTAAACTCTTAGAAGCAGAGAGTAGATCGGTGGTAACCAGGGGCTGGAGAGAGGGAAACGGGAAAGTATGAGTCAAAGGGTACAAAGTTTCAGTCATGCAACATGAATAATTCTTGAACTTCCCTGGTGGCGCAGTGGTTAAGAATCCGCTTACCAATGCAGGGAACACGGGTTCAAGCCCTGGTCCGGCAAGATCCCGCATGCCACGGAGCAACTAAGCCCGTGTGCCACAACTACTGAGCCTGCGCTCTAGAGCCTGTGAGCCACAACTACTGAGCCCATGTGCCACAACTACTGAAGCCCATGCGCCTAGAGCTCGTGCTCCGCAACGAGAGAAGCCACCGCAGTGAGAAGCCCGCGCTCTACAACGAAGAGTAGCCCCCGTTTGCTGCAACTAGAGAAAGCCTGCACGCAGCAACGAAGACCCAAAGCAGCCCAAAATAAATAAATTTATTTTAAAAAAAGATGAATAATTCTTACTTCCTAGACATCTATTTCACAGCTTAGTGCCTACAGTTAACAATGCTGTATTTATTACTTAAAAATTTGCTGAGAGTGGATCTTACGTTAAGTGTTCTTATCACAAATTAATAATAGTTATCATTATAAATAAAGAGGACAGGAGGAAACTTTTGGAAGTGATGGATATGGTTATGGCCTAGATCGTGATGATAGTTTCATGGGTGTATACTTATCCCTAAACTCATCAAGTTGTATACATTAAATATGTACAGCTTTTTGTATGTGCTTCATACCTCATTAAAGAGGTTAAAAATTTTTTCAGGAAGCAAGACCTGTTTTAACACATGCCAGCACGACTATCCGGCAGGCCTGTGCTACAGCCTTTATTCCATCAGTGATTAAGGTTGGGCCTCATTCGTGTGCCAGGTTAACCAAATAAAGTAGTAGCAGTGTTTTAAAGTCAGAGAATTTCAGAGCAGGATCAGAGATGGACTCAAGGACATTCGACCAAACTGATGATAAGTCCACACCAAAGAACACTCAAACTGGAAGAGTCAGAAGCTCAGGCTCTGCAAATCTGAATATCAGCTGACAGTCTGAACAGGTTGCTTTGCATGTTTGTTGTAGTTATTTATGTTTTCTTTTAAGCTTTCAAATCCCTGAATCCCTTCTGCCTAAGCCAACCTTACTTTTGGATGCACTAAGCAGCTGTTGCAACTGGGAATTCTCTCCTTTAGTGAAAATGCTGATTTAAAAAAAATAATACGCTCCCTGCTCCTGCTTACTCTCACAAGTTTCCAGCAACTGGTGCCCTGACAAATGAAGTGTCAAAACATTTCCAAATTAAAACCCTACGGCTCACACATCCCAGTACCCTCAGCAGGATGGACTTACCCTGCTTGTTCCAAGTGCACACTCAAAAGAAACTAAAAATAGCCATATGGCAATTAACAGAAACTCTGAGGAGGGGGAGGGGTGGGTTCCAGCAGCGTCAGTTTCCTGGATAGATTCCAAATGGGGTTCTCAGCCAGCAGTGCTCTGGCCAAGAAAGGATTTTCATTAAAACTGCATGGAGGAGGCAGAATGAAGAAATCAAGATCTCAAAGATTTAAAATTATTGCAGCAGTAGAAACTACAGCACCATCCCCAAGACCATCAATAATAATAATACTTGCTATTATGGACTGAGTTGATATTTTAGGCCATGTATGTACTAAGCACTTCCTATGCATTGTATCATCTTGATCCTGCAAGGACTCTAGGAGGTAGCTGCTACGCTCACAGATAAGGAAATTGAAGCCCAGAAACTTTAGATAACCTGTTCAAGACCTCAAGGCACACAGGATAAAGGTCTATGGCACATGCACAGCAGGTGGCCAAGCTGGAGTTTGAACTCAGCTCTCTGGCTCCAGAACTCATGCACATAACCACAGTGCAATGCTGCCTCATACCTGCATAGGGATGTTTAAGTAACCACAATGTTTTCACTCCACCCTTAAGCCCAGAGAAACAAAAGTCTCTCTTGGCAATTTCAACCAACCTTCCCACGGCAGTGCCTTTCAGAGGTTATGTGCATGGGCTCTAAAGTAAGGCTAACTGGGTTCAAATTCTGGCTTTCTCATTTATCAGTTGTATAAAATCAGGTAAATTATCAACATTCCCAGGTCTCAGTTCTCTCATCTCTAAAATGGCAAAAATATTAGTCTTTATCTAATAAAGCTGTAATGGAGATCAAAGGAAACTGCTATAGACTGAATTTTTGTGCCCTCCAAAATTCACATGTTGAAATCCCAATGTGATGGTATTTGAATATGTGGCCTTTGGGAGGTAATTAGGTCACAAGGGTGGAGCCCTCATGATGGGATTAGTGTCCTTATAAGAAGAAACAGGAGAGCTTGCTTCCTCTCCCTCTCAGCCATGTGAGGATACAGCGAGAAGGCTGCTGTCTACAAGCAAGGAAATGAGCCTTCACCAGACACCAGCTCTACAGGCACATTGATCTTGGACTATGAGAAATCAGTGTTTGTTGTTTAAGACACACAGTCTATGGTATTTTTGTTATAGCAGCCTGAACTGAGACAGAAACTGTATGGAAAGCTCTCAGCATGGTGCCTGCAGATACTTGAGTTGCTCAATAAATAATAGCCATTGGTATCGATCATTCTAAACCCATGCCCTTTTAGGTAATCAATTTCAATGAGAAAGAACACAAGAGCTTAGTAAAAAGGGAGCATCCTCCATGGACTGAGGGGTCATTCAAGGAGGGTCTTCTGTATGATGAAGCAAACAGAAAAGGATTTTTAAACATTTTGGATTTGTGGTGGATTTGATAGATTTGGAGTTAGTGTGACCAACTATCCTAGTCTGTCTAGGACTGAGGGGATTCCTGGGACATTAAAACTGGGACAATTTGTTCCTTCAGTTTCCAGTGGGGAAGATACTTACTCCCAGGAGGGGGCAGTACTAGAAGCAAGAGAGTTCATCTCCCCTTCCTCTTTTTTTCTCCTAATAGGAGTGACTTATCTGACTGGTGATGCTGGAAAATGGTCTGAGCTTGCATAGTGCTGGTACTTGGAAGGGGCCAGCCTGCCGATCCTCTACCCAAGCATGTGCTCTTGAGTCCCCCAGGTGGAAGTTTGCTGGGCAGGCTATGGACTTGCCTGGGGAGACCACATGTTCAGGATACAAGTGAGAGGAAAAGTTCAGTTTAAGGGGGAAAAAAGGGGGAGGAAGCCTTATGTGGATACAGGCCCAAGCCCCATTCTGCAAATAGCATTACCAAAAATAAAGCTGATATTGTGATTTCTACCTGACATCTATGTCTATTTCTAAACTGGTTCAGAACTCAGAGGGGGAAAGGGATATAATTAATTATCACTCATGTGATTAATTATCACCTTCATAAACCCCAACAGATGGATGCCTATTTTATTTCATTGGCAGAAAAACCCATTTCAGGCTGGCAGGAAAAAGGTATTTTGTAGAATCAAATGAGTTTAGAGGTGGGAGTGACCTTAGAGATGATCTGGTCCAATACCTTTGTTTTTATAGATGAATGACAAAATCTATATGAAACTCTGTGAAAAACTCATCAAACGCAAGTAATTTGGGGGAGTGGTCTTTAGAAGCTATAACCAGAATTAAAAACAGATTATAGATAATATAGAAAATAGAAAATAGATTACAGATTAAAACTAAGCAATTTTGGGACTTCCTTGGCGGCCCAGTTGTTGAGACTTGGCCTTCCAATGTAGGGGGTGTGGGTTCGATCCCTCAGGGGAGCTAAGATCCCACATGGCTTGTGGCCAAAACACCAACACATTAAAAAAAAAAGCAATACTGTAACAAATTCAATAAAGACTTTAAAAAATTGGTCTACATCAAAAAAAAATCTTAAAAAAAAAAGCTAAGCAATTTCAGAAGGAGAGAAATTTCCCCAAATAAAAGTATTAACAATCAACAGTTGAGAGTTTAATTATTTTAATTGATGAGAAACCTGTAAGACTTAGGTCAGTAAGATTGCTTATCCACAACCTTGAACACCAGGTAAGGTGTCAAAAGAAACAAGCTTTTCCTCTCCATCCTCACCTGCCTACCTACCATAACCTGGTCCTCCTCATTAGGAATGCTTATTACTTCCTCACTGTTCACCAGGAATGCCCCACTGGCAAAGCAAGGGTCCTGGTACCTCAAGAGATATGAGACCCTGTGGTCAAGCATGGCCATTTCTGGTCTTATCTTTTTCTCTTACCATCACCCTCATCCACCAGAGTACCTATATTTGAGTTTTTGAAAATGCCCAGTTTTGGGCAAGCAGGAGAAAGCCCACTTGACCCTGACTCTCCCACTGAATACAGCTATAAAACCTGGATGGAATGCATGGAGCAGCTACTTGAAGCCTCTGAAAAGTCAACAGTAGCAGGGAGACTGGGAAAGAGGATCAGAACTTGAAATACTACTGATCCATACCCCCTTACCCTCACCTGTGGCCTGAACTCAACACACCAGAAATGGACATCAGGGTGCGGGCGAGAGAGCTGCAGGAGGTGTCCTCTGTTCCGGCTCCAGCTGCAAGGAGGGGAACTCCGAATGCTCAAAGTGAGTGTGGAAATTGTTCTTCCCTTTGCTCTTCTTTTTTCTTTTCCTCTCCCCTCCCCTCTCCTCCTCTTCCCCCCCACTCCTTTCCTTTCCGTCCCTTTCCTCCCTTCTTCTATGCTCCAGCCCCCAGAAATCTTGTGGGGGTCATAGCATCACATCAGCCCAAACTATGAGACAGGGGTTTCACTCCCTCTGCCTTCAATGGTGCCCTAGTTCCCCCAAACTGGGGCCAAGCCCCACTGCTTTTTTCCCCTCTCTTTGTCCTCTCTCTGCTTGGCGATACCTAGGCGAGGTCACAGACGTGCACGGCAGAGTGAGCTTTTTGTCCAGAGACTAAAAAGTGGTCCCAGGGAACCAGAAAGTATCAGGGAGATCATGGAGTGGAAGGAACTGGGCAAAGAAACCCTATAAAGTATTTTTTAAAATAAATTCCTGTACTCACCCCTCAAACTATACATGCATGGACCTGATCATTAGCACATCAAAACTCTGAGAACTCTGTCTAGGTGCCAGACTGACCATCCAGTGACATGCACATGGAACAGAGCCCAGCTGCACTGCTAAGGCTTTGAAAAGTGAAATGACACGGGAACCAGAGCCCTTGGAAAATCAACTAGTGGCATGGAACACGCAGTCCGAACCTAACCAGGTTGAATGCATCCTAAATCAGAAATATTAATGCTCTCCATAGGCTTTAAACAAGACCAGAGTCTCATAATATTCAAAATGTATGGAAAACAATCTAAAATTCCTTGGCATAGGAAGACTCAGGAAAATATCAATTCCCTGGGAAAAGATAATCAACTGAAGCAAACACAGCAGTGACACAGATGTTACAATTATCTGGAAAAAACCTTCAAGTAGCTATTATAATAAAGCTCCAAGCAGCAATCATGAACACTACTGAAATCAAGGGAAGAATAAATAGTCTCAGTCAAGAAATATATGACATAAAGAAGAGCCAAATGGAAATTCTGGAATTGAAAAAATATAACCAAAATTAAGAATTCTCTGACGTCTCTAGAGCAGAATGGACATGACAGCAGAAAGCAACCCATGAGCAAATCAACTTCTAGCTGGGGGCCTATTTATCACTATTTTTTCATGTGTCTTCTCTCTACTTCAATTAACTATTTCAGCATCATAAACTATGACACAATTTAGTGGCTTGAACGAGAACCAATGTATTATTTCTCCCAACTCTGTGGGAGGGTTGGGCAGTTTCTCTGTTGGTCTTGCCTAGACTCATTCATGTTCCTGCATTCAGCTGGAGGGATGGTTGGACAGGAAGGTCCAGGCTGGCCTCAGTTATTGGTCTGGCAGTTGGTGCTGGCTATTGACTGGACTGCCTCACTTCTCCTCCAAGTGAACTCCCAACCTCCAGCAGGCTAGACAGGGCTTCTTCACAGTATGGTGGTCTCACGGTTCCACCAGGGTGAGCCCAGAAGCCACAAGGCTCATGAAGGCCTAGGCTCTGAAACTCATACAATGTCTCCTCTATCATATTCTGTTGACCAAAGTACATCCCAAGGATTGCACAGAGATAGGGGATAAAAAACTAAACTATCTCTTCATGAAAGGAGCAGCTGTACAACTTTGCAAATGGGTGTGGATGCAGGGATTGGGATCCTTATTTCAATGTTCTACCACATTCCTCCTGGGGAATTAATGCTGCAAATCTCAAAGGCCACGGGTCTACAATTACTACGGCAGTAGAAGAGACTGTGAGGCCCAGAGAAATCTAGTATTTGCCTAAGATCACAGAGCTACTTAATGGGAAAATATGAAACTAGACCCCATGACTGCTGATTCACTGACCAGTGATCCTGTTTCTGAGATGAGCTGTATAGTATCTTTAACACCTTGGCTGTTTAACAGGTAGGAAAGTAAGGGACAACACTTGTATAGAGTGTTAGCAATCATTCATCATTGAGATCCATTTTGGGAAGGAAATAAATGCAGGCACTTGTGGAGTCCATGAAAAAAAAATTGAAGTAAAGTGACACAATAAGAGCTATTCATTATGTAGCAATACAGCTCCTACTGTGCACCAAAACATACGGCATTTAGTCTCTTGAGTTCCTGGCTCTCAAAACTTAATTTCTTTACCGAGGTAAAATTCACGTAACATAAAATTAACCATCAACCATTTTAAAGGGTACAATTCAGCGGGTTTTGGTACATTTACTATGTTATGCAACTATTACCTCTGTCAAGACATTTTCATCACCCCAAAAGGCAAGCCTGTACCCACTAAACAGCCACTCCCCAAGTCCCCCTCCCCCAGCCCCTGGGAATCACTAGTCTGCCTTCTCACTATGGATTTCTATTCTGGATGTTTTCTATAAATGGAATCATATGTGCTTTTGTAGCTGGCTTCTTTCACTGCATATGTTTTCATGGATCATCCACATTGCAGCGTGCATCAGCGTTACATTCTTTTTATGAATAATAGAAATATAAACAATACTCATAATATTCCATCGAATGGATATACCACATTTGGTTTATCTATTCGTCAGTTGATGGGCATTTGGAAAGCTCCCACGTTTTGGCTACTGTGAATAGTGCTGTTACGAACATTCACGTACAAATAGTTACCTCAATACCTGCTTTTAATTCTTTCAGTTAGTTAGGTATACAGTCAGAAGTGGAATTTCTGGGTCATAGGGTAATTCTATCAAAGCTGAATGTTCAGTCTAGTTTTTGACAAGGTTTCTTAAAATGGTTTGAGATTAATAACCTGCTGCCAGCATTACCTTATCTCTAAAGTCAGTGTGGTTCTGGAGGATGGCTCTGTGGTAAGTGGCTGTCCTCACAAAATCTTGCATCATGTTCTGCTGCTGGGAAAGGCAGCCATAAAACTGTAAGGGAGAGAGAAGGACAGGGAGGGTAAACACGCCATGAGGCAGGACCTTCACGGGTACTTGGCTCTTACAGCCACCTGGGTCAAGGCAGGCTTGGTCTAACACACCCGGGACCTCTCCACACTGGCCCCATGTGTGAGGCCCACAACTCTAAGGAGACCTCGGAACTTTGACTCTTGATCCGTATGGCGGATTCAGACCTAGATCTTGACCAGATTGGTGCCCAGGGTCCCCTCCCAAAGCAGAGGCTGAGAGAGCACAGATCAAGAATAACAGAGGTAAGTGAGAGAGAAAGGGGCCGGGGCCAAAAGGGATGGCCCTGATGAGTCCCATCAGCCGAGAGAGAAAGATGGGCCTTGGATAGAAATCCCAGGAGAGGGTGGGGTCGGGTAGAAGGCAGTGACGGTGGTGATCCTGAGGCAAGCCGGCTGGGTGATGTGGTACGTATGAATCCATGAGCACTGACAGTGAGTAATAAATATCATCGTTGTAATGGCCACCATTTGGTAGAGTTTTCTATGTGCCAGGCACCATGCTAACTGTTTCACATACATCCTCTAATCAAATTAAATCACCACAACAATCAGATGAAATATGCTCCTCAGCTGAGGAAACTGAGGCTCAGGAAGATACAGCAACTTGCCCAAGTCCTGACAACTCACTAAGTGACAGAGACAAGATCCCAATCCAGGTGATGCTGTTGCTGCTGATCAGAGGACCACACATTAAAAACCGCCGCACGCTTGGGACTTCCCTGGCGGTCCAGTGGTTAAGACTCCCCGCTTCCAAGGCAGGGAGCATGCGTTCGATCCCTGGTCGGGGAACTAAGATCCCACATGCCGCACAGTGCGGCAGAAGAAAAAAACCGCTGCACTCTCTTCTCCACCCACCGCCTCGCCCAGGTATATTCACAGGTGTGTGTCACTCTGAAACGACTCAGCTCCACCTGGGACCGCTCCCCTGACCTGGAAGAACTGTTCGGCAGACGCCTCTTCTGTCCGCTGGCTGAACACTGAGTATTTCTTTTCCTCATGCCGGCATCTTTTCAAGGTATTTGAAAATGCGCTGAACTCTGCAAGGAGAAGAAAGCAGATCCATTTCTACATCTTGGAAACCACAGCACTCACCACTGCACTCTTCACAAAATTCCAACTGAGAAGCTATTAGAGGATGAAAACGGCGTGTTCACCTCTGAACACACGCATGATAAGGAACGGCAAGGTGGGAATGGGTACTACTCTGAGGTGTGACACCCTTATTTACACTTGTCAGACATATTTGCATTCAGAAATGTCAAGTTTGAGACCATAATGCAACACAGGGAGAGTCTGAGCTCACTGAATTCTCCTGGTACGGTGCTAACAAAGTTCAGAGGCTTATTTTCAGTATGTGCTCTGAGGAAGGTGATTGTTGATGATAAGAAAAATAAAATATATGTGAATACAAAATATATATGTATATAAGTGAGTATATATATAAAATCTCATTCTATCATTATAGCCACAAGTTTTTTTTTTTCATATTTAGTATTCCCTAAGTGTATAGAGAAAAGGTAAAATAACTGGTAAAATAATTCCCTAAGTATACACAAGGGAATGCTTTCTACTGTGTGAGGAAAAAAATACAGAAGTGAAGGCTCAAAGAATTCCAGAAGTGATATTACTAACAGATAACACAGCATGCACACTGGTCAAATTCTGTGACTTCTGCCTTAGAAATGTCTCTCAAAGTCCTGCCCAGCGGTCCTCGCTGCCTGGGGTCTCTCTCCTCTCCACTGCTGGTGCTGTGACCGGGTCTCTCTCCTACAGCCCACGTGGGATCCCTAATGCCCACCCAGTCTGGATTCACCATGAGCTCCAGTCCCTCATGTCTGTCCGCCCCTGTGTGCGTGCCCTCCTCGCCCCCATTTCCTGCACACATAAGACCTGCACTACACCCTTACGTGCCCACCATGCTGCTAAAAGCACTTACACATCCCCAGGTCAACCTGGGCCTGGCCTGGCTTCTTGACTTTGAAACCCCTGTCTCTTCTGTTTGGATTACCTTTTGACATGAAACTCCTATTCATTCTCCAAGATTCAGTTCAATGAGCATTTCTTCACTGCTGTGTTCTACAACACCCATAGGCAGAATGAACTGCTGCAGCACACTGGGCCTCAACACTTGGCTACAAACCAGAATCACCTAGGAAGAATTTTTTAATGTAGATGTTGGACTCTCCACCTATACTGAGTAATTCAATGCTCTGGTAGTGGGGAGAAGGCATCTCTATTTTTTTCAAAAGCCTCCAGTTAGTTTTCATGTGTAGCTAGGGACCAGAACCTGTGCTCTCATCTCATGCTCTCAGCTTACCATCTTATTTCATATTTTACCCAATTTATCAATTTTTAAAGTGTCCCTCTCTATATATATATCAAACTCTTTCAGGGCATGGTTTGGGGGCACGGTGTCAAGCCTTATTTATCTCTAGTCTTCAGAACATAGTGCTAACATAACAGCCACCCAGTAACAGGTTGAAAATGTGAATTCAATAAATTTGGGGAAATGATAAATGAACTTGGTGAAATTGTTTCAATTCATCTGTCAATAGAGAATGGATTAAGAAGATATGATATATATATATATGTGAATATCATTCAGCCACGAGAAAAATGGAAATCCTGCCACTTTCAACACCATGGATGGACCTTGGTAGTATTACGCGAAGTGAAATAAGCCAGAAAGAGGAAGACAAATACTATATGATATCACTTATATTTGGAAACTTTTTTTTTTAAGTCACACTTATAGAAACAGACAGTAGAAAAATGGTTGCCAGGAGCTAAGGGGTGGGGAAAATAGGGAGAGGTTGGTAAAGGGGTACAAACTTTCAACTATAAAATGAATAAGGCCTGAGGATCTAATGTATAATGTGGTGACTATAGTTGTTAACATGTATTATATAATTGAAATTTTTTTTTTTTTTTGGCTGCATTGGGTCTTCGTTGCTGTGCACAGGCTTTCTCTAGTTGCAGTGAACAGGGGCTATTCTTCGTCGAGGTGTGCGGGCTTCTCACTGCAGTGGCTTCTCCTGTTGCAGAGCACAAGCTCTAGGCGCACGGGCTTCAGTAGTTGTAGCACGGGGGCCCTAGAGTGCGCGAGCTTCAGTAGGTGTGTCGCATGGGCTCAGTAGTTGTGGCTCACAGGCTCTAGAGAACACAGTCAGTAGCTGTGGCACACGGGCTTCGTTGCTCCATGGCATGTGGGATCTTCCCAGACCAGGGATCGAACCTGTGTCCCTTGCACTGGCAGGCAAATTCTTAACCACTGAGCCACCAGGGAAGTCCCTATATAATTGAACTTCGCTAACAGAGAACTTAAATGTTCTCAAAAAAAAGGAATAATAAAGTAAAATAAAATACAATAAATTCTCGGATATACTGAAAAACAAAGATGATACTGGATACTATTTACCCAGCTCTAGTCTCCTGGCACCTTTCCAATTCCCTCTGAGTTCTCAGAGATTGCCAGCAGTGGTTTGTGTTACCCCTCTGTGAGTTCTTTGAGTCCTGGGCATCTCAGTTGTTTGGGCTTTAAAGCCTATGGTAAACTCACTTGTCCAATAAATAGTCTTTTGAATATTCTCTACAGTTTCAAGTCTCTATCCTTTGGGGGAAATTGTACCTTTAATACAGCCAAAAGTAATGGCTGCCTAATTTAGTGAATAGGATGTGTGGTGAGTTGCAAAGTACCATTTTGGGTTTAAAAGCAAAATTTTGATATAAAGTAATAAGGATAGTCTGCTTGTGCACCTCACCAATTGTCTTCAAAGGAAAAGGTGAAAGAGAAGCTCCAAAGAAGTTTTGTGTTACACCAGCATTCACGCAATACATAAATAGCCTTCCAAAATCAATACTAATTTGGATGTGTTGGCTCTGTGTTTGCTATTTTTTAAAAATCCAATTGTATTACATTATACATACTATAATCACCACTCTGTAATCCTGGCACAGGACCACATTTGAGAAACCAAAAATCAGGGTCTCTAGTTTGACCAGTTTGGGATGTATTTATGGGGTTTAGGAAATTAGAAGTCAGATATTGGCAAGTCCAGGAATCAACATCAATTAACTCTTGACTACTGTGAATTCTGTCACAACGGCTGCCAAGAGAATGTTCTCTTCACAAGCCACCCTTACCTTTATTTTAATGGTTAAATTAATGTGTGTAAATAAATGTTTGTGTTTCCACCTGATGTATAAAGATAGAAAAAAAATCACATTTTAAAAAGGAAAAGAAATTTCATTGTTTATTTCTCCCCTTTCCTCAGTCTCCAGAAGAAAGGATCCTGGTAGCCACTAAAGACACGTCTTAGTCCGTTTGGGTTGCTATAACAGAGTGGCACAGACAGAGTGACTTATAAATAACAGAAATGTATTTTGATTATAAATTTATTTTGATTATAAATGAACTGTACACTCATTTATAATCAGTAGGAGAGACTGTCTAGATGTTGGGGCAGCTCTATGATTTGGGACTGTAACATGTAATAACTGAATTCAGTACCCTAGTTTTATGTTAAGCTATCAGGATTTTCTTGATAAAAGTTAATCCCCCTGCCTCCCCAGCCTACCTGTATTTCTCTTAATGACTTCTGGGTCCTGAGCTCCCTGTGCAGTCTGAAGAAGGTATTGCAGTCACAACCATGTACTGATGATAAAAGCCTCTGGTAGCAATAAAAGTTGTCCTTAAAAACTGTTCTGGAGGCTGGAAGTCTGAGATCAGGGTGCCAGCATGGTCAGGTTCTGGTGAGGGTTCTCTTCTGAGATGCAGACTACAGACTTGTGTCTATGTCCTCACATGGTGGAAGGAGCAAAGGAGCTCCCTGGGGTCTCTTTTGTAAGAATGCTAATCTCATTCATAAGGGCTCCACCCTTATGATCTAACCAGTTCCTACCTATACCTGAGACTGCTATGCGTTTCTCTGGAAACACACACAGAATATATCTGTATAGGAAATTTCCTGAAATTCAATTTTCATTTATCTAACTTTGGGAGCAGGAATGAAGAAGGTATGGAAACTTTTTTATGTGAATATTATGTTCCTCTTCATTAAAAAAAGAAGAAAAGAACAGTAATACTACTGACATTTAAGAGTTCAGACGGTGAATAGATTTTGACTTAAATTGCATCATAACCAAAGATAATTGATTCTGCCAGTGATACCTAACTAGAACTTTTTGATTAATTAAACTTTCACTGCCCACTGGGCCCAAATACTTAAGTTCACACACCTCTGATTAGGGAATAAATAGGAGAAAATAAACCCTTGATTCTAAGGACCATGAAACCAGGAGAAGCAGAATTGAATGGGGGCACATGGTCAGTTTTGTTCCCTTTTTTGTATACTGACTATAGGAAAATAGATACCTTTTACTTGCTTCCCAGTAAAAAGACCTTAATCTGGAAATTTGAGCTGATGGACTAGAGAGAATTAAGATGGGCTATTTGTAAATTATTCAAGATAGTCCAAAAGCAGCTCTGCAATAATGTCTACAGTTTGACTTTTTTAAAAAAATCCATACCATGATTATCATATTGTCAGCTGTGGATTTTCCAGCATGATTTGGGGACATGTGGCCAGAACAGCTGAGGCAGTCAGACAGGTATTAGCCTTTCCTGGCACAGAAAGATGCTACATCTTGGTAAATAAACCCTGTACGGCAAGCACCACAGACAGCATCACTTGTAAATAGTAGCTATTTAAGAGAAGCAAGCAAACAAAAACAGATCCCTTCAATCTGGTCTTTTAGGAGTAACAGAACAAAAAGGAAATGCTATGTCTGAGCAGTCTTTAACTGATCCTTGAGTATAACTACATGCTAAAATTGAAAGTAATGGTTTGTCAAGAAAGAACCTAAGTCATGTCTGAGAATCAAAGTGGAATAGTTAGAATCATGGCTGAGGCATGGAACTATCATGTCCTTGGTTAATATCTATGATAGAGAAAATTACATCTATGTATTGTGCTGAGAAATGACAAAACATGATGGTTTATAGCCAGAGTAGTTACAATGCCAGTTCCACCAGGCCATTCTCTTCAGAAACAGTGTGGATGAATGTGTCCTTTGAAAGGAGTTCCCATTTTACTCATAATCCATGCTGTGTCCGAGGCACTTGGCTTTTACTAGCAATTGAGGGTGTTTCCCCATCCTTATCTACTCTGCCCTCAGACCTCTGGGAAATACCCCACAGGGATCTCCTTATTCCAGAGCAGTGGTTCGGAGCCATAACCTCCCACCTTTTCTGCTCTAAGCAGTTAAAGGAGACAATATGCAAATGTGAATACCATTTAAATTTTATTATGTTCTCAACAGCTGGCCTTTCTTTACTCTCCTCTGGGAGTCATCCTGGCTCTACAGAATTAATGGCATCTTTCAAACAAATGGTGCCTGCAGATCAAAAGTCTCCTCCATCCAAAAAAAAAAAAAAGTGAACTCCTTGCTAAAATGTTTTCCAAAGGCGTAATCACCTGCTGGATTTAAAGATCCCTTCACTCCTCTTACCAAAAGTCTCTCCCTCTAGTTTGGAGAACTGAAGAAGAGAAGACAGGTTACTATTACTGCATCTTATTTTGGAACCTCCAGTGAGCATTACCATAGACAGTGTCTGTCCCCCCCGAAAATCATACCTAGTCTCCAGTGTGATGGTAGTTAGAGGGTAGAGTCTTTGGGAAGTGATTAGACATAAAGTGGATAGATCTCTGAGTGCCCACCATAGACAGCATTACTGTAAGACACTGTAGGTTTCTATTGTACCCATGAGAAAACTAGAAAAATGGACAGCTTCCCCAAACTTCAAGCTAGTGCTTTTGTCTCCTCTTTAAAATAAATTTGTTAACATTTCTTAAAAGCAACTGCCAATCAACCTCTCTTAAAATAAATATGCTTATAAGCTCTAAGAAATCAAATGTATTTATTTGGCTTTGCTCTCCTCTCAAAGCCTTACAATTTAGTAACCAAACCTATAATTCATAACCTATATAATACCTAACTAAAATTATTTTTGTACAAACAAAATATTAGTACAAAGCACTGGGAAGGGCTATTTGGGAGTATTTTGTTTATCTGTCATACCTCTAAATATTAAGAATCTTATGCAAAATAACTGGATTAAAAATCTTATCAAATGTCAGAGGCAATCTACATGCATGTCTTTAACCAGTTAAACACTTTCTGAGATGATCAGCAGTGACCAAAACATTAGTAAAATAGTGAGCTTCACCATTTATGAAAGTAAGGACAGTTTGCTCATTTGTCTCATTTGTCTGAATACTGAGCCAGTTGCCTGATCCCTGTGGGATCCTAGCACACTTGCCCTGACACTTCACCCATCAGCAAGGAAAGACCAAGATCTGAGAACTGTGTGGTTTCCAATAAGCAGAAGGATCAGGGGTCAGCCTTGGACAGAGGGATAAGTCACTAAGCCAAAGCAGGAACAAAATTCTAAGGAAAAGATATCAGTGAAAACTCTTTTGTTGGCAAGAGGTGGAAATTCAACTAAGTTTAACTGAAATAGGGACTTTATGGCTCACCAAACTGAAAAATCCAGGATTAAAATTCCACTTTCAAGAACGGCTGTGTCCAGGAGTTCGAATGATCTTTAAGTCCCACCTCACCACCCCCTTCTCTTTCTTTCCCTTTCTCTCTCTTGCTCTTGGTCTCTTGCTCTAGTTCTGTACTTCTCTGTTTTGCCTTAACGTTCAGGCGGGTTTCCCCTCCGTTTCCCATCTTCAGGTCAAGATGACTATCATCATCTCCAGAACAACACTGCTACTAGCTTAGCAAGCCCAGTCCTTCCAAAATGTTCCAACAAAAGCCCCAGATTAAGTCTCATTGAACCAAGTTAAATTAAAGACCCATCTCTGAATCAACTGCTATGGCTAGGGATCAATGCCTATTGACCAGACTTGAGTCAGCCCTATTTAAACCCAAAGGAAAACTGGGCTTCTGTTATCAGAAGAAAGGAGAGTAGATTAACCACAGTTGACCACTGCCAACAGAGAGGTAGAAGCATTATCGACTACGTTGAAACTGGCGAAATGGGAGTGAGAAAATATATGTACTTCAGGGGTCAAACTGGAGGATGGTGAGCCATGGAAAATAGACAGTAAGCCTCTTGGCTTCGGAAATCTTTGAACAGGGGCTAGCTTAAACCCAGCTTTTGCTCCCAGAGCACACTGCTGTGTGAAAGGCTACTACAAAGCAACTGATCTAACATTTCTGGTCCTATAACATGTTGAATCCCTGACTCTGTGACAGCTACCAGCTCTATTTTCCTGTCCATACTCCCTAAGAGTTTCTGGCCCTGCTCATAACTCCTGATGTTCTGTTTGCACCATTAGATCCTATATCTTATCCAGCAGATTAGTTAAGAATGAGCTGCTGACTAACGGGTCACTCAGCCTGGACCAAAAGACCCAGGTACTAATAAACAGGATAGGCCCTGGGGCTCCGAAGAGGAGAGATCCTACATCTTGGTTTACCTGGGACATTCCAATTTATGTCTGCCATCCTGGAGAGATTACTGATCGCATTCCCTCTCACACTCAAAGAGTCCTGGTTGGGATGATAAATTCCTGAATCACCCTGGCTACAAGATGATGTACTCTTAGGGGAGGTAGCCAGGCAGGTTCAAGTACAAGAGGAATAGGCAGTTGAGAGAGATGAGGACACAGAAAGATGCAGATGGGGAAGACCACACAGATAATACCTGTTTCCCCACATGGTTTGAGGATACTCTGTTTCTCTGTCTTAAATGTCATGAGATATTTCCTTACAGTAACTTTCCTTTTTTTGTCCTGAGCTACTTTGTATAGGTAGCCTTGACTAGAACAGAAATCTCCCACTTCACAAGAAATTTTTTTTGTTTTTTGTTTTTTCTTAGTCATTGCCAGTTGACTCAGGTTTAAGAGTTTTTTTGGTTTGGGTTGGGTTTGGTTTTCGGTTTTACTAACAATTTTATATATTTTTATGTTGTACTCATTTCAAGTGTTTTTTTTTTTTTTAAATCTACACCATACTTTTCTCTACCTTAGAGGTGAATCAGTCTCTTTGCAATTGGGCTCATTTCTACCATTATTTTTTAACCAATTTCAGTGAAGACCCTCCCATATGTGCACTATTTAGGATCAAGACTGAATTCCACAAAACCACCTAGTCATTTGAAGGTCAACAGACTTGCAGGAAGACAAATGGTACCTCAGTTCACTAAGTGAGGCCAGAATGCACCTTCTGGAGCATTTAGCATATATTCAACAGAGGGACTAATTTATTTATGCGGCTGCCCGAGCCATTATTCAATGAGTTCTCATGGCTGCCCAAGGCCTCTGCATGCCTTCCAGCAAGCAAAGCAGCACAGGTGAACACCAAACAGGTGGCATCAGGTACATTTCCAACTTGATTAGATTTACACAGTTTTTAAAATGATGTTTAACAACTTAAACCAACATTTTTACAGCTGCCTATGCCATACTCCCTACATTCCCAAAACACTTAACTTTAGGTAAGCATTACTGTAACCTAACATGAAACTTAAAAATTTGAAAGAGCAGACTGTACCTTCAGTACATAATGCTTGGGGCACTTCACATTGCCAAGTTAAAACTTAGCATAATAACTAGATACAAATATCTCTCTGGGCCTTCTCTTTATATATGATCTGTAGACATATGAGACATAAATACCCATAAACTCGGCTGAGAAATTCTGTACCTGTTGCAAGGCAAAGGAAAGAAAGGACTTCATACCTGACAGACTTGAGATTTCAAGTTACATTAAAAAAAAAAAATTCAGATGACAAGTAGCACCTTTTGGTTTTGCAATACAACTTTTAAGATCTAGCCCTCTTCCCATTCAAATATGGATTTAACAGTAATACTACATACAATACTTACAGGAAATTAATCTTGTCTTCATTTTTAGAAAGCAAAATGCACCTACTATAGTTTTCCCAATGACATAAACCTATAACTGGTTAAAAGCATGGATGTGCATGTGTCTTCTTAGCTCAATCTCTCTGCTTTTCTCTTGTTTCCTCTTTCACATTTATACAGCTGGTCCACTGTGTGCAAAATGACTGAGCAGAGGCTAAATCCAGCCTACAGGCACTTTTAAACCTGGTCATCATAAGTCTTAAAAATCAGAAAAATAAATCTCACAAGAACTGTGAATTTCTGGCTAAAATTGCACAGCATGAAATCCATGGGTCTGACTTGCTCTGTGGCAACAATCACATGAGGGAAGTAGCTGTTGCCACCTTTTGAATGAATACGAGGTTTCCAGTTACCACAGCTGCCACCATTCTTTTCTTATTTGCAACCAGCTCACTTCATGCATTTCCATGACCTGCCTGGGCTCTGTAGGCATTCGAGTCTGTGATTCCATATCCCCAGGGGTCCACTGCAAAACTCAGTGGACAGCAAGTCTGCAACTTAAAATATCAACTACTTCCCTTCAATTTCTAAGCACCATGAAATCACTGAAGCTAAGGAAAATGATAGCCAAACACACTTTATCATTCTATCTTTTCAATCAATTGTTAGTTGCATTTTAGGCTTACAGAAGAAGTTGCTGAGTTTCTCGACAGTGATTTTATTTGGCTGTTTTGTACAGATACTCATTAGGGCAGGTTCAAACTCTAACTCTAGAGCTATTAGATAAGTTCCGGTGAAATGATCACTATCATTCCCAAACAAACTATTTTCCTATGAATATGGTACTGCTGACTGACCTATAGTGTGATTTCAGCTGTGAAGATGAGCTTTCATTAGACCATCCACCTCCCCCAATCTTCCCCTGTAATTAGATATGATCAAGGAGACTCAAGAGTGTGACATCCACAGTTGAAGAGCAATTCCACTCAGGATGCCCACAGCATGCACTGTGTTATCATCATCCCCCAACAAACTGATCCAACCATTTACTTTGATGACAAACGGCTAGTGGATTTATTAACAGTTGAATGAATGCTTGCTGGTTGACATCCATCTATACTTTCCTCACATGGAATGGTGGATAACATCGACCATTTTAATTTTCCAAAGTCAGGAAAATTAAATCCAGGAATACTGGTTATCATTCAATGTTTTCATAACTACAACCAGCAGTTCTTTTTATATGTAGGGTTTATCTGAAACTTTAACTGCATCCTAGCTCTAGAATGAGCACTGAGTTTAGAACCCTTGATACTCTGAAAAATGCTCCAAATCTTATTAGGAGCCCGCTCGAGAAAAATTTTCTTCAGAGTGAAATGCCAAGGGAAACTTGGCTTGACATTCTGCCCACCTACCACTGATCTGCCCCTTATGGACACTGGGAATCTTATAAGTCAACAGCATTTTCTCTTTTGCTTGGGTGCCAGGATGCTCAGAGCCAAAATCATGGGTTGGCAGTAATTACAGTACCCATGATTTATGGGTCCTATAATATGTAGGTCTGTGTTTTAATTTCCTCTTGGCTTCAGCCTTTCTATATTTTCCCTGATCTTAAAATTTATCTATTTGTATTTTATTATATAAAAGTGTGAGAAAACAACTTCTCAGTAGAAAAAAGTGGGAAATGGATGGATGATGGAGAGAAAAATTGATCTATTGTTCTCATCATTACTATACGAAGATTTAACAAAGATTGGTTGTTAAATCATTCTGTAATTTTCTGCCTCACTTTCCATACAATAACCCACCCTGCTCTGAACAGCAAATGCAAGGACTTTGGAAGCAACAGCGTTGGTCCCATATGCTAAAAGCAGATGGGATCTGCACTGTCTTCACAGTAGCAGCTGCCCAGGAACCAAAGTGAAGAGGAGGAGGCTGGGGGAAAGAGCACGAGGGGAGAGAAACACAAAAGAGCAATCAGGAGCAGAGAAGAGAGATACTTCCTGCTACCAGTCTCAGCCACGGTTAAAAAGCAAGCACACATCTATGAACTGCTCCATTTGATAATGTTTGCACATTTACGGTGTCACTTAATTCAATTCCCACTGCCAAGAGGTATTCTGATCGCCACTGTACACATGGAGAGGGAAAGACACAGTTTGTTCTGAGTAAAAATTAGCAAGGCCAATGTTCCTTCCAATACCACTATCTGCATTCCAGAAAGTGGGAAACTCTAAAATATAGAAAGTCCATGGAAGAAGCTGTCTATGTACTGAATGAAGATGGCTGGGAAAATAAGGAACAAAAACAAAAATTAAGATGTAACATATCAATGTAACATAAATAACAGGGAAATGACTTCAGCTGCAGCCAGAGAGACAGGCTAAACAGGGAAATCCTTTTGACTCCAAGTGTTACAAAATCATGACAGCAAAGGGTTCTCTGTGTATAACTGCAGAATTTCCTTATTTGGAGAGGTTACTTTCAACATCTAGTTATTAATTATTCTAAGTTGGCAAAATTTTGCCAAAAATTTATTTAAAATACTCTAGCTGATCTATCACTTTTTAAAAATGTTTCTTGACTTTTTAAATAGTGAAGGGTGTAAACAATGTCACTGTCCATCTAGCGGAGGAATGAGTAGGAAAAGTGTGCTATATTAATATGATGGAATACCACGCAGCCATTAAAAGGACTAAAGTAGACACATATGTCAACAAACAAAGATTTCAAGAATAGGGCTGAATATGAAAGCAAGTTTCAGAATGACTGTAGGATATAAGATCCTTTATAACTTAAAACAAAGTCAATACTATATATTAGGGGTTGGCAAACTTTTTCTGCAAAAGACAAATAGTAAATATTTTAGGCTTTGCAAGTCATATATGCCATCTGTCACATATTATTCTTTTTTGTTGTTGTCTTTGGACTTGAGGACACAGAGAGGGGGAAGGGTAAGCTGGGATGAAGTGAGAGAGTGGCATGGACATATATACACTACCAAATGTAAAACAGATAGCTAGTGGGAAGCAGCCGCATAGCACAGGGAGATCAGCTCTGTGCTTTGTGACCACCTAGAGGGGTGGGATAGGGAGGGTGGGAGGGAGACGCAAGAGGGAGGGGATATATTTACATATAGCAGATTCACTTTGTTATACAGCACAAACTAACACAACTTTGTAAAGCAATTATAATCCAACAAAGATATAAAAAAAAAAAATCTCACTGTCCTTTTAAATCAGGTAACTATCAATATACATGGTATGAATATCAAGTTTAGAGTGATATCAGCATCATAGCTGAATAAGACGTCTCTTGTTCCTGTCCAACACCCCCTTCCTAACAATAACAATTTGGTATCTATCCATGGACAAAAGTGCCTTTGTGGGAGCTGTGGGATCCAGCACCATACACCAAGAAACCCAGGAGAAGTCTCACCCACCCATGTGTTGGGTAATAAGTATGCAGATCTTGGTCCCAGCTATGGACCCTGAGTGGCCCATGAACTGGCTCCAGCCCCTCCTAGCCATGGTCTGGGAGGCCCTGGAAAACACTGTCTTAGATAATCACCCATGGACAAGAGATCTTTTGTGGAAGTCCAGGTTTCCAACAGATAAGTGCCAGCACACCACTGAAGCAAAACAAAAAGTGAATTTGGACACAATGGAGAGGGTACGAGGAACATTTTGACATTTACTCAAACTACCCCTCACCCAAGGCAGTAAAGCTCAGGGCCAAGAGAGATCTTGCTCGTAATTTCTACCACGGTGAAAAACGAGAGTGTGTAAGTGCCCAGCTTCCGCAGCTGTGCAGGATGCTGCCAAAGACGCTCATTTCTCTTTTGCCCCATCCACAGGACTGAGTTGTAAGCAGCATGTACTGGGGATGAGGGGAGACTGGGAGACGAGCAGACAGGATTCTCAGAGGGCATGAAATGAACAAGAATCCTATTAACTGCATTGTGAACTCCACCAAGAAGCTCACCAATGAGCTGCTGGGGACACCTCACCTGTGGATCTCCCCAACTGGCCCATGAGCATCCCCAATACTCTGTGTGCCTTACCCACACACATATCTACCCTGTGGCCAGTTCTCTATGCAAGCTCCCAAGAGCATCAGTGACAGCAAGCTTTGACAAATAGCTAGTGAGCATGTACAAAAAGCTAGCCCAAATCTGCAGGCCAGGGAGAACCCATAAACTTAAGCTTTAGCACCACCTTTGGGGAAACAAAGGGAGACTGTCAGCACTCAGCCTGGGGCATTGCAGGATCAAGAGAAGACATTCAATCTTAAGAATTCTGTCACAAGAGGGAAAAGAAACATGGAGCAGATGTATCCATAGAAGGTCTAAAAGCCTCAGAATCCTTAGCAGGGCTGATGGAAGGTATTGCTGTCCCAGTTAGCAAGGACTGGAAGAAGTGATGCTACTTCAGATGTGAAGACAGCAAAGCAAATTTCAAAGAACATGAAAAATCAAGGAAACAAGACATCACCAAGAGACCACAATAGTCTTCTAGTAACCAATCAAAAAGACATGGAGATCTGTGATTTATCCAGTAAATAATTTGAAATTGCTCTTCTATGGAAACTGGATAGCTATAAGAAAACACAAAAAGACAATTCAACAAAATCAGGAAAGGTTTTTTCTGCATGAACAAATGAGAAGTTTAAAAAGAGAGACAAATCGTAAAAAAGAATCAAACAGAAACTCTGGAACTGAAGAATACAATGAACTAAATTTTAAAATGCAACAGAGAACATCAATAGCAGAATGGATCAAGCAGAAGAAAGAAGGTGTGAGGTAGAAGACAGGACCTTTGAAATTATCCAGTCAGAGAAGAATAAAGAAAAAAGAATGAAAAACAGTGAACAAAGCATACATGATCTATGGGACATCATAAAAAGAAACAACTTAAAAATTACTGGAGTTCCAGAGGAAAAGGGGGTTGTGCATAAAGCTTGCTTAAAGAAATAATGGCTGAGAATTTCAAAAATCTGCACAGAAATTTGGGTATCTAAGTTCATGAAGTTAGGTCACCAAACAAACTCAAAGAGATTCTGCCCAACACACATTATAATAAAACTGTCAAAGACTGAAGACAAAGAGAGAATTTTAAAAGCAGGAAGAGAAAGGAAGCTTGTAACGTGCAAGGGAACCCCCATTAGAGTATCAGGAAATTTCTCACCAGAAACCTTACAGGCCAGGAGACAGTGGGATGATGTATTCAAAGTGATGAAAGAAAAAACTGCCGGCAAAGAATATCTTATCTGGCAAAGGCATCTTTCAGAAATGAAGGAGAGATAAAGACTACCAGATAAACAAAAGCTAAGGGAGTTCATCACCACTAGACCTCCCTTACAAGAAATGCTGAAAGGAGTTCTTTCAGATGAAGTGAAAGGACGCTATTAGTAACATAAAAACACTGAAAATATGCAACACACTGGTAAAAGTAAGTATATAGTCAAATTCAGAATACTGTCATACTGTAACATGGTGTGTTACCCACTTAATTCCAGTATAAGCAGACTGCCAACAAACACATGAAAGGATGCTCAACATCTTTACTCATTAGAGAAATGCAAATCAAAACTACAATGAGATATCATCTCACACCAGTCAGAATGGCCATCATCAAAAAATCTAGAAACAATAAATGCTGGAGAGGGTGTGGAAAAAAGGGAACACTCTTGCACTGCTGGTGGGAATGTGAATTGGTACAGCCACTATGGAGAACGGTATGGAGGTTCCTTAAAAAACTACAAATAGAACTACCATATGACCCAGCAATCCCACTACTGGGCATATACCCTGAGAAAACCATAATTCAAAAAGAGTCATGTACCAAAATGTTCATAGCAGCCCTATTTACAATAGCCCGGAGATGGAAACAACCTAAGTGTCCATCATCGGATGAATGGATAAAGAAGATGTGGCACATATATACAATGGAATATTACTCAGCCATAAAAAGAAACGAAATTGAGCTATTTGTAATGAGGTGGATGGACCTAGAGTCTGTCATACAGAGTCAAGTAAGTCAAAAAGAGAAAGACAAATACTGTATGCTGACACATATATATGGAATTTAAGAAAAAAAATGTCATGAAGAACATAGTGGTAAGACAGGAATAAAGACACAGACCTACTAGAGAATGGACTTGAGGATATGGGGAGGGGGAAGGGTAAGCTGTGACAAAGCAAAAGAGCGGCATGGACATATATACACTACCAAACGTAAGGTAGATAGCTAGTGGGAAGCAGCCGCATAGCACAGGGAGATCAGCTCGCATAGCACAGGGAGATCAGCTCGGTGCTTTGTGACCACCTGGAGGGGTGGGATAGGGAGGGTGGGAGGGAGACGCAAAAGGGAGGGGATATGGGAACATATGTATATGTATAACTGATTAAATTTGTTATAAAGCAGAAAAAATAAATAAAAAAAGAAAAATAAAATAATTCCAGTATAAGGATTAAAGGACAAGAGTATTAAAAATAACTATAGCTAAAATAATTTGTTAATAAATACACTATATAAAAAGAGGTAAGTTGAGAAATCAAAACTAAAACAGGGGTGGGGTGTATAAAAGGGTATAGTTTTTGTGTTATTGAAGTTATTATAAGTGTAAAATAGACTGTTATATTTATAAGATGCTTTGTGTAAGCCTCATAGTAACCACAAAGCAATAACCGATAGTATATTCACAAAAGATAAAGGGAATCAACATATACCACTGTGGAAAATTACCAATTCAAAAAGGAAGGCATCGAGAGAGGAAAAAAAGGAACAAGGGAATTTGTTCAGCAAGAAAATAATAAAGACGGCATTAGTCAAATCCTTACCTATCAATAATTACTCTATCAATAATTATTCTAAAGGTAATTGGATTAATTTCTGCAGTCAAAAGGCATAGAGTAGCTGGATGGATAAAAATAACAAGGCCCAACTATATGCTCCTTACAAGACACTCACTTCAGCTTTCAGGACTCACAAAGGCTCCAATCCAAGTGAAGGGACAGAAAAAGATATTCCATGCAAACGGAAACCAAAAGAGAGCAGTGGTAGCTATACAGTGGACCCCTAAACAAGACAGGGTTTAAGGCTGCCAACCCCGCATGCTGTTGAAAATCCACATATAACTACAGTCAGCCCTCCGCATCTGTGGTTCCACATCCACGGATTCAACCAACTGTGGATCACATGGTAATGCAGTATGTATTTACTGAAAAAAAATCTGCATATAAATAGACCCACACAGTTCAACCCTAGTATTGTTTAAGGGTCAACTGTACTTACATCAGAAAAAAATGGACTTTAAGCCAAAAACTGTAAAAACTGAAAAACAAGGTGATTATATAATGATAGAGGGGTCAATCAATCAAGAAGATATAACAATCATAAGTATACATGCACTCAACATTGGAGCACCTAAATCTATTAAACAAATACTAGCAGATCTGAAGGAAAAAATAGACAACAATACAATAATAGTACAAAACTTCAATACCCCACTATCAACAGTGAATAAACCAACCAGACAAACAACAAGGAAACATTGGACCTGAACTATACTTTAGACCAAGTGAACATAACAGATTTATATAGAACATTCCATCCAACAGCAGAAGAATACACATTCTTCCCAAATACACAGAGAACATTCTCCAGGACAGATCATACGATGGGTCACAAAACAAGTCCTAGCAAATTTACCAGTATCAAAACAAATCATACAAGTATCTTTTCTGACAATAGCAGTATGAAACTAGAAATCAATAACAGGAGGAAGGCTGGAATATTTACAAATACATGGAAATTAAACAATATACTCCTGAATAACTAATGAGTCAAAAAAGAAATTTAGGGCTTCCCTGGTGGCGCAGTGGTTGAGAGTCTGCCTGCCGACGCAGGGGACGTGGGTTCGTGCCCTGGTCCGGGAAGATCCCACATGCTGCGGAGCGGCTGGGCCCGTGAGCCATGGCTGCTGAGCCTGCGTGTCTGGAGCCTGTGCTCTGCAACGGGAGAGGCCACAACAGTGAGAGGCTCGCATACCGCAAAAAAAAAAAAAAAAAAAAAAGAAATTTAAAAATATATAAGACAAATAAAAATGGAAATGCAATATACCAAAACTTATGGGAAGCAGCAGAAGCAGTTCTAAGAGGGAAGTTTATAATAATAAACAACTACAGAAAGAAAAAAGAAGGATCTCAAATAAACAACCTAACTTTATACCTCAAGAAATTAGAAAAGGAAGAAGAAAATAAGCCCAAAGTTAGCAGAGGGAAGGAAATACAAAGATCAGAGCAGATTCAAATAAAAATAGAGACCAGCAAAACAAGAGAATACAACAACAAAACGAAGTGGTATTTTTTAAAAAGGTAAATAAAATTGGCAAAATTTTACACTATCTTTAAAAAAAAGATGACTCAATTATTTCAGAAATGAAAGAAGGGACATTACAACAAAGACCACAGAAATACAAAGGATTAAAGATACTACAATTAACAATTACACGTCAACAAACTGGATACCCTGGAAGAAACGGATAAATTTCTAGAAACATACAAACTACCAAACTGAATCATGAAGAATTAGAAAATCTGAGCAGAGCTATAATGAATAAGGAGACTGAATCAGTAATAAAAGAAAAACTTCCCAACAAAGAAAAGCCCAGGGTCCAATGGTTTCCCTGATGAATTCTATCAAACATTTAAAGAATTAATGCCTATCCTTCTCAAACTCTTCCAAAATACTGAAGAAGAGGAAATACTCCTAAACTTATTTTATGAGGCTAGCATTACCCTGATACCAAGTCAGATAAGGATACTACAAAAAAACAAAACAAACAACAACAAAATAACTATAGGCCAGGGCTTCCCTGGTGGCGCAATGGTTGAGAGTCTGCCTGCCGATGCAAGGGACACGGGTTCGTGCCCCAGTCCAGGAAGATCCCACATGCCGTGGAGCGGCTAGGCCCGTGAGCCACGGCCGCTGAGCCTGCGTGTCTGGAGCCTGTGCTCCGCAATGGGAGAGGCCACAACAGTGAGAGGCCCGCGTACCGCAAAAACAAAACAAAAAAACTATAGGCCATTATCCTTGATGAACATAAATGTAAAGATTTTCAACACTCTATTACCAAATGGAATTTAACAGCACATTAAAAAGATTTATCCCTTTTAATTAAAAGGAATGTACCTCAAAATAGGAAAGGCTATATATGACAAGCCCACAGATAACATCATACTCAATGGTGAAAGGTTGAATGTTTTTCCTCTAAGATCAGAAACAAGATGAAGGGTGCCCACTCTTACCAATCCTATTCAACATAGTACTGTAAGTCCTAGCCAGAACAATTAGAAGAAAAAGAAAGGAAGTAAGGAAAGAAGAAGGAAAGAAAGAAAAAGCATACAAATTATAAAGGAAAAAGTAAAACTGTCTTTGTGTTCAGATATGACCTTATTTAGAGAGAATCCTAGATTCCACCAAAACACTGTTAGAACTAAGCAACAAATTCAGTAAATTTGCAGGATACAAAATCAACATACAGAAATCAGTTGCATTCAGTTACATTTCTATACACTTACTAACAATGAAATATCTGAAAAAGAAATTAAAAAAAACACATTTACAACAGCATTAGAAACACAACACTTAAGAATAAATTTAACCAAGGAGGTTAAAGATCTATACACTGAAAACTATAATACATTGATGAAAGAAACTGAAGATGACACAAATAAATGGAAACATATATGTTCGTCATTCAGAAGAATTAATATTGTTAAAATGTCGATATTACCGAAACTGATCTACAGATTCAGTGCAATCTCTATCAAGATTCTAATTGCATTTTTCATGGAAATAGAACAATCCTAAAATGTGTATGGCACCATACAAGACCCTGAATAGCCAAGGCAATCCTGAGAATGAAGAAAAAGCTAGAGGCATCACATTTCCTGATATCAAATATACTGCAAACCTATACTAACCAAAACAATATGGTACTGGCATAAAAATGTACACACAGATCAATGGAATAGAATTGAGAGCCCCAAAATAAACTCTCACATATATGGTGAACTAATATTTGTCAGGGGAGCCAAGAATACTCAATGAGTAAATGATAATCTCTTCAAAAAATGGTGTTGGGAAAACTAGATAACCACACACAGAAGAATGTGATTGGACAGCACTTACTAAAATTAACTCGAAATGGATTATAGACTTAAACATAAGAACTGAAACCATAAAACTGCTAGAAGAAAACAAGAAAGAAACTCCTTGATATTGGTCTTGGTAATAATTTGTTGGATATGGCACCAAAAGCAAAACTAAACAAGTAGAACTACATCAAAAAGCTTCTGCACAGAACAGAAACAATCAACAAATTAAAAGATAATCTATGTAATTGGAGAAAATACTTGCAAATCATCTATCTGACACAGGATTAATAAACAAAATATATGAGGAACTCATACAAATCAACAGCAGAAAAACAATCTGATTTAAAACTGAGCAGAGGACTTGAATAGATATTTTTCCAAAGACGATGTCCAGATGGCCAACAGATACATGAAAAGATGCTCAACATCCTAATTATCAGGGAAATGAAAATCAAAACCCCAATGAGATATCTCCTTACATGTGCTAGAATGGCTATCATCAAAAAGACAAGAGACTGCAAGTGTCAGTGAGGAAGTGGAGAAAAGGAAGCCCTCGTGCACTGTTGGTGGGAATGTAAATTGGTACATCCATTACGAAAAACAGTATGGAAGTTCCTCAAAAAATTAAAAATAAAACTACCATATGATCCAGCAATCCTACTTCTGGAGATATATCCAAAGGAAATGAAATTACTATCTCAAAGAGTTTATCTGCACTCCCATGTTCACTGCAGCATTATTCATAACAGCCAAAATACGAAAACAACCTAAGTGTCTGTCTACACATGAATGGATAAAAAAGATGTGGCATATATATTCAACGGAATATCATTCAGCCATGAGAAAGAAGGAAATCCTGGCATTTATGACAACATGGACATACCTTGAGGGCACTATGGCAAGTAAAATAAGTCAAACAGAGAAATACAAATACTGTATATCACTTATATGTGGATTCTATAAAAGCTGAACTCATAACAGAGTAGAATGGTGGTCTTGAGGGGTTTGGGGCAAGGGAAATGGAGAGATGCTGTTAAAAGGTGCAAACTTCCAGTTATGAGTAAGTGCTGGAGATCTAATGTACAGTATGGTGATTATAGTTCATAATACTGTATTATATACTTGAAATTGCTAAGACAGTAGACCTTAACTGTTCTCACCACAAAAAAACAATGGTAATTATTTGAGGTGATGGAGGTGTTGACTAACCCTACTGAGGTAATCATTTCACAATATATAAGTGTATCAAATCAACACACTGTACACCTTAAACTTACACAATGATATATGTCAACTATATCTCAATAAAGCTAGAAAAAAAATCAAGTTTATAAAATATTGCACTTTAAAATTGTTTCCTGTCTTGTCTACACACAGGTACACACACACACTCACAGGACTCTAATTAATCCGAAGAGTTACAGTACAAAAGTATACAGTGAAAATGCCAAGAGCTCAGACTCAAACTAGCCTGTCTGGCATCCAGCTGTGGCTCTACTATTTGCTATCGTGTGAGCTTGCACAGGTTACTTAAAGGTGTCCTTTGAAAAATGAGAATTGATAATAATACCTATCCCCTAGGGTGGTTGCTGAATATAAATATACACACATATATACATACATATTTACATTTACTTACATATGTATATACACTTATATCTATATTTACATATGTATGTCATATAATAAGTACTCAGTGTTAGCTCAGGTTGCAAATTATTTTATTCTGCTAAAGAAAAACGAATAGACACAGGTGTGGATTTTATCCAAGGGGCCACTAGGCCTCCCCTCCACTGGGGATTTGTTTCTTTCGCAATTCCTCAAGGGTAGAATGGCCCCTTCTGAGTTGTTTCTTTGAAGGTCTAGTATTGAAATTCATTCCAGTACTACAGAAGGAAGCCAAGAAAGTCAGCTTTTCTTGGAAGGCTGCATGCCTCAGAAGAACTTGAGCCAAGGGGGCCAGAGTGCTGGCAGTGACTCAGCTCCTTATTAAAAAGCACTTATTGACCACCTGCTGTGTGCTGGGCACAAGAGCAGGGGCTATAGAGGGGGTACAAACAAAACTAGAAATAAGGTTCCCACCCTCCAAGAAGAGACACACACAAAATGACTATTACAAACCAATGCATTATTACACACAAAATCATGTGGGATAATTTGTATTCAAAAATCCAAGGAGACCAAGTGTTGTGTATTCATCCCATCAGGGAAGGCTGTTTAGGGGAGGCGAAAGGTGAGCTGCAGGTAGCAGGAGGAATTTGGAAAGGCAGAGAGGAAGGAGGAGGGTCATGGCCTGAAGCAAAGCTCCCAGCAGGGAGATTTTTCAGTCTGCTGTGCAAGTGGGGAAGTGGCCTAATTTTCCAGTGTGGAGGGGCCAACATATGGAGTTACAGAGAAAATTAAGGCTGCACAGAAAGGCCACTTGGTGATGTAATGTTCAGTACAAGGTTAGATTTGTCATCTCATGCAACAGGTAGCCTGTGTGGATTGTTGAGGAGGGTCTGATGACAATTTCAGCAATTTTCTTTGCATTGAGCTTTGGTCCTGCCATGGATATCACAGTTAACTTTTTTTTTTTGCGGTTCACGGGCCTCTCACTGTTGTGGCCTCTCCCGCCGTGGAGCACAGGCTCCAGACGTGCAGGCCCAGCGGCCATGGCTCATGGGCCCAGCCGCTCCGTGGCACGCGGGATCCTCCCGGACCAGGGCACGAACCCGCATCCCCCGCATCAGCAGGCAGACTCCCAACCACTGCGCCACCAGGGAAGCCCACAGTTAACTTTTTGATCAGTTCCATCAAAAATCATTTGATCGCGTCCTGCATGAGGGAAGGAAGCCTGTTTCCGGCCTGTTCACCATCGTCAGGACGGGCACTGCACAGTATAGGAGTGAATAAGTAAAAATCTCGTATTTGATAATTAAATAAGTTAACACATGTAAAGTGCTTAGAAGAGTACCCAGCACAAAAGAAGCTCTACAAAAGTACTATTCTCCCTTCCTCCTTCTCTTCTTCTTCCTCCTCCCCCTTCTTCGTTAGTAAGGCAGAGTATATGCACCAGGGCCTCAACGAGTCCCGTCCATTGGGTCACGGTAGCTGAGTATCAACATGCGGGTTGTGCACTGCACAAAATATTCACACAGACCATGAAGAGAATAGTGTTGTCTGGAATTGTTTTACACAACAGCCCTCATAGGCCAGCTTTCCATGACATACTGAACTTGGAAGCTCCTTTCATACTTCAAAATTCTAGAATAACCTCAAAACCCCTTCCTACCGTCACAGCAGAAGGGAGATCAAAGGGTGGACAGAGTAGAAGGAAACTGTAACAGTGCAAAAATGAGAGAAGGCATTCCCAAGGTAACTGCCAGCTGCAGCAGGCATCTTTTAAGTGTATCGGAAGAAAAGGATCCTCTTAAAGGGTTCTGCAAAAAAGGAAGAATAAGAAGATCACTATTTTAAAGGCTTGAACTTGAGTAACTGCAGTCGGAGATATAGAGAAAGCTCTGCAATCAGTAAAAAATACCAGATTCAAGAAGGTGCCAGGTCAGGTTGGGATGGAACAGCACAGGATATGAGCAACACGGGACACAAGAGGATTCGTGGGTGATGTCAATTCAGGAAGACTTCAGGAAACAAATTGAAAAGGGTCAGGACTGTTGCTAAGGGATTCACCAATTCTTTCTGGAGGTAAGATCACCTGTTAGTACGTGAATATCATTACTTATTATTATAGTCTCAGAAGTGTGTCTGTGATTCATTTGTTATATAAAAGGAAACAATTTAGAAAGCTGTATGCCATTAAAACCACATGGAAGGGCTTCCCTGGTGGCGCAGTGGTTGAGAGTCCGCCTGCCGATGCAGGGGACACGGGTTCGTGCCCTGGTCTGGGAAGATCCCACATGCCGCGGAGCGGCTGGGCCCGTGAGCCATGGCCGCTGAGCCTACACGTCCAGAGCCTGTGCTCCGCAATGGGAGAGGCCACAGCAGTGAGAGGCTCGCGTACCGCAGAAAAAAAAAAAAAAAAAAAAAAACTATATGGAAGTTCTAGGCATTCACGACAAGTCACTTTGTTATCCTCAAGGCCAGGAATATAGAGGTAGGTGGTCCCCAGGTGATAAGCCCAGTAAGGATTCTAGTTGGTGGCCAGATTGGGCAGAATAAGTAATCTTACAAAGGAGTAAGGGTAGGATTGGTTTTTAAGTGTAAGTTAAAATAATGCAAATACCTCAAAGGTCAATAACCATACATCTCACCTTGCTCGCAAAATGACTTACTGGCAAATTGTGTACATTATATTAGAATGACTTCCATGTAATAGAAATTTACCAATGACAAAGTGTTAACTGCCAAAACCTCAAGGGGGCTATATTACAAAGGATGGAAAGTGAAAGCTCTACCTCTGTGGCTGCCGAGGGACCTTGAGCAGAGGAAACAGCAGACGTGCTGGCAAGGGTGATGGGGAAGCCGGGTTTCAGTGCCGCAGCGCCACTGGGCGGCAGGGGACTGACACAGGTACAGGGACTGGCCTCGCCGTGGCAGTCCCAGATGGGTCTACGCTTTCTTTGAGAGAACACCCTGAGCATCCCAAAACACCCCAGAAGCAGCACTGCAAACATCCAGATGAAAAACTGCCCCTGCTGTGCCTCTCTTACAGCTATGATCGCTCTGCCATGTGTGTGACAGTTACTGGGGCACACGGCCACCTCCCTGCTAGATTCCTAGCTCCTGGAGAGTGCAGCTGTGCCTGGTTCATTTTGGATCTCCCGTAGTGACTAGCCCAGCACTGGGCCCGTGGTGGATGCTTACAGTGCGCTGGGCTATGTACATTATATCCATTATCTCATGTAATCCACCAGCAGTCCTCTGCAGTACATACTGGAATTATTCCCATTTCACAATGAGGAAACCAAACCTTAGAAGGATGAAGTGACTGCTGTTAAGTTATATGGCTGATTGGTGAAAGCACCAGGATTTGCACCAAAATTCATGTTTTGTTTTGTTTTGTTTTGCGGTATGCTGGCCTCTCACTGTTGTGGCCTCTCCTGTTGCGGAGCACAGGCTCCAGACGCGCAGGCTCAGCGGCCATAGCTCACGGGCCCAGCCGCTCCGCGGCATGTGGGATCTTCCCGGACCAGGGCATGAACCTGTGTCCCCTGCATCGGCAGGCGGACTCTCAACCACTGCGCCACCAGGGAAGCCCCAAAAGTCATGCTTTTAACTATCACATTACCCTTCCTCCAGATTAGGGGTGGGCAAAAAACTATCACCCATAAGCCAAATCCAGCCTCTGGCCTGTTTTTGTACCGGCCACAGGCTAAGGAATTTTTTACATTTTCACATAGTTTTAAAAAACCAAAGCAAGAATAATATTTTGTGACAAATGAAAATTACATGAAATTCAAATTTCAGTGTCCATAAAAGATGTTTAATTGGAATACAGCCACCTTCATTCTTCTACATATTGTCCACGGCTGTTTCCATGCTGCAAGCGCAGAGTTGAGTAATTGTGACAAAGGCCATACGGCCCATGAAATTGAAATATTTAGTAGCTGGCCCTTTACAGAAAAAGTTTACTCACTTCATCTCTAGATACAGAGCCAAGCAGCAGACATACTTCTCTACCCAGCCGTGCAGGAATACTGGCACATAAGGTCAGAGAAATCATGGGGTGATAAGTATCAGGTCAGCTCGCAAGCACCATCTGAAGGCCATGGCTACAACCTGGCCACACCTGGAACCGGGAGGCAGGCACAAGGCACTTGGCTCAGAACCGTTTGCTGGCAGAGGAGGTACTGCTGATGGTAGTTCTGCAGGTCAATGAGGACGCTCAATAAACCACTGATTGCTTTGGCCAATTGCAAGTAACAAGATCTTGTGGATGACTGAGCTGTGCAGATGATATGAAAATCACATTTAGCCTTGAGTCAGCAACCTCCTTTCCTGCTGAGCTCTCTGCAGAGATGCCAACAAGTTGCAGAACTAACAGACTGGGTAGCGCCATCTTGTGCGAGAGATGCTAACTGAGCAGTGACACAGCCAGGGGGCAGACTACAGGACAAGAGAAGGGCAAGCCAGATGCCTGCACAATCCTGTACCTGCAGGATGAGTAGGGCATGGATGAACCTTCTCTCTGCACAGCCAGGAGAACACAGTGGAAGCAGCCAGAGGGAGCCCTAAAGGCAAGAAACCAGCTCTGGGGAGGGGATGGGGGGCTCAGGAGAAAGAAGGACATGGTCACTACTTGCCCCTATGTTTTATGGGCCTCCTGCCAGATGGTCAAGGCAAAGGACACCCATGCCCAGGTAGGGGCTGGGGCAAAGTGGTCAGCACACCAGATCTTACTAGATCCCCCATACAGGACATTATGTCATTAACTGTGACCTGGTACTCTAAGGTCACTGTTCTGCACAGCAGCTCTCCTGAAAATGTGCAGTAACAGGAGGGGGAAATTAACAGAAATTATATCTTTGGAAAACAAAGTGGTACAATAAGTAAAGCACAGGCTTTGGGGTCAGAATTCCTGGGCTTCTGTTTCGTCTCTGACACTAGTACTCCCTACATGATCCTTGTATCAGATCACTTAATTTTTCAGATTTTTGGTAAACTCTGCAAAATGAACTAACAGAGTTAATCAAAGGGCTATGTATCCTATATGTCAGTATTAGGTTTGTCTGCATACAACAAAAACTCAAATAACAGTGACCTAAATGACAGAGTGATTTATTTTTCTCTCATATAAAACAGGAAGTCCAGAATTAGGGAGTGCAAGGCTAGTGCAGCAGTTCCACAGTCAAACAAACATAGGTACCATGGAATCCTTCTCCTCTGATGTGCTTAAAATATACTTTCCATCCTCAGTGTGCCTCACAGTCAAAAATAACTGCTGCAGCTCTGGCAATCAAGTCTACACTCCAGGCAGCAAGAAGCTGGAAGAGGCAATGGATAAATGACATAATTCCTCTCTGAATCAGCCCATATTAGGGAGATTTCCCAGAAACCTTATCCAATGAACTGTCATCCTTATTTGCAAGGCTGGCTGGGAGGTGTACATTTTAACGATGGTCACCGTCACCTCTAATAAAATAGAACTTCTGACAGTACAGAAGGAGGAGAGAATAGAATGAGGAGGCAGTAAGTAGCCTTGGCCACAAATGCTCACCTGAAGGGCCGATGCTGTCCCCAAATTACCTAATGTGTATGAAAGGACATTGTAAAGTTGCAGAGGGACATGAAATCAAATCCACACTCCTTGGTTTCCCATACAAGGCCCTTCATGATTGGGCCCTGCTCTCCCTGCTAAGTCACACCTCCTATCACTTCCCCTGCCTTGCACTTTCTGCTCACCACAGCAAACTGCTGGCAGTTCCTTGCATGGCTTGCCTCCATGCCTTAAATCTCCTCTTCTTCACCCAACTCAGGTACCATCTTCCCGAAGCCTCCCTGGAGCTCCAGGGTGAGGTAAGTGTTCCTTTGCTGTTCTCCCACAGTGTCCCATGGACATTCCATCCCACCATCCTCCTCATTACCTTGAAATAATCATTCTATGCTTTTATCTTTCCCTCCTGTGCTGTGTAATACGATAGCCACTAGCCACATAAGGCAAAAGAGCCCTTGACACATGGGCCAGCCCAAATTCAGATGTGCTGTTAAGATGAAAGAAAAAGAATGTAAAATACCTCGTTAATAATTTTCTATATTGGCTTCACTTGTGAACTGTAACATTTTGGATGTACTGGGTTATATTATTAAAATAAAATTTATCTGTTTCTTTTGGCTTTTTCAAAAAATGTGTTTACTACAACTTTAAAATTACGTATGTGGGAAGAGTTCTAGAGATGGATGTCGGAGATGGTTGCACAACAGTATAAATGTACTTAATACCACCAAACTGTACACTTAAAAATGGTTAAGATGGGGACTTCCCTGGTGGTCCAGTGGTTAAGAATCCGCCTTCCAATGCAGGGGACGCGGGTTCGATCTCTGGTCAGGGAACTAAGAGATCCCACATGCCACGGGACAACTGAGCCCGAGCACCACAACCACTGAGCATGTGGGCTACAACTACAAAGCCCACGCGCTCTGGAGCCTGCACACCACAACTAAAGAGAAGCCCGTGCGCCACAACGAGCAGCCCATGCGCCACAGCAGATGATCCCACATGCTGCAACTAAGACCCAACACAGCCAAAAATAAAATAAATATTTTTTTAAAAATGGTTAAGATGGTAAATTTTGTTATGTGTATTTTTAATTTAAGAAGTGAAATACACACACATATATGTTTTAAATTACATACATGGCTCGCTTTTGAGGCTCACCTTGCACTTCTACTGGTGAGTGCTACTCTAAAGTATTAGCTCCTGGAGGGAAGCAACTATGTCTCATTAATGTTTGTGTCTCAAGCCTGTACAGTGTCTGCTTCCTAAGCGTTGGCTGCACAAAATCATACGTATTATAAAATCTCTGATCACAATATGACAAAGGCAGTTGAAAGGGAAAGATGACAGTAGTAAAGGACATTTTGCAAGACCAAAATGTGCCCAATTCGGGGCCTTGATAAAGTCTGGGAAAAACCAAGGTGGCCTTTGTCATGTAGTGGCGGTACACAGCCCCATAGACCTTGGTTCACATCCCAGGATTGCTATTAACCAGAGAAAGACTTTCACAAGTGACATTCACCCCAAGCCTCCCTTTCGTCACCTGTAAACGGGGGATGATTACAGCACTGACCTTATCATGTTGCAAGGAGAAATAAAGGAGATTCTGCTGGCACAGTCCCTGAAGCATAATGAATGATCAATAAATGTTAGCTTCTTTTTTTTATTAGCTTTTACAGGCCCGTCGTGAAGGAAAAACAATTTTTTAAAAGTTGCCTGAAGCCAACCCATGTTAAGTTATTTCCCTGCTGAATATTAAAACAATTTTCAATCTGAGATGACAAAAATAATTTGAGCTGGCAGATGCATGGTGTTGTCACCCACTTTGTTGCTTGGAATTGAATGGATTGTACATAAATACCACTCTTTCCTTGTTTGGAAAAGCACCTGACTTGAAGGTCTGCTGCGTGTTCTGTGGTGCTGAAGGGGTCCTGCACACGGGCACTATGGCATAGCCACGCAGGCAGGTGGAGCAGCTGTGCTGGCTGGGTCAGACACACAGGTGTGTTATGTTCCTAACTCAGTCGCCAAATTTCAGTGGCTTCAAACCACATTTCCTTCTCATTTATGCTATATGCAACAGGTCAGTGCAGGGCTTTTGCTTCATGTTATTCTCACCGAAGGACCCAGGCTAGGAAGTGGCTAGGATTGTGTCTGCAAGAAAGCAGGAACATGGCTTGTAAAATCTTCAGGCAGAAATGACACAGCTCTCTTGTTCACATCTATTGGCCAAAGCAAGTCATATGTCCGCGTCTAACTTAAGGGAGTAGGGAAGTGGAATCTTTTCTTATGGCTAAAAGAAGAAAAGCAGAGTAACACCCATGAAGAGCTCTGATGACTGCCACTGCCTGCATAGATGGTCACGTGGTGGCAAACAAATGACACCACCCAGTGCCCTAAGATGAAATTCTGGGATTCTAACAAAATTGCCCTCAATTTCATATCCATAGAAAGCAGTGAAATGCAAATTGAAACTATGTACTATTTTTAAGAACAACTGAATCAGTAAAACCTACAACATCCAATTTTGTTAAGGTTTCAGTGAAACGACACACACAAACACTCCTGTAGTCATCATAAATCAGAACATGTGTTTTGGAAAGCAGTCTGGCAGTATGTATCAGAGCAAGAAGCGGACGTTCATATCCTTTGGCACATTTGTTCAACTTCTGGGGACTGACCTGAATGAAACCATCCAAAAACTATAGGCCCAAAGACATTCATTTATTTGTAACATAAAAAATGTTGCTATTACCAATTATAATAGCAAAAATATTTATAATTTAAAAAGTAGAAAGAATTAAAATATCCTACTATAGAGGCCAGGTTAATAAGTAAGCTATAGGAACTCTTTGGGAAATATTATTTATATATTTTCAATTATGCTTATAAAGTCCAAAAAATATGAAAATATGCTTATGATCGAGTACTAAATGAAAATAGTAGGATGCAAAATAATATGGAAATAATAATCACAACCATTTAGAAATGGGTACAAAACAAAAATGCTGAAAATAATTAAGCCAAAATGCTAACAGAAATTGTACTAACGTTTTCCCCTCAGATACAATAATGAAAAATAAACTTTAAAATGGAAACTAAGAAAACTAAAAATTATCTCCAGCTGCAAGGGCTTCTGCGAAGAGGCTGCTTGGGCAGAAGTTACATTTAGAAAATGGTTTCTCCATAAAAGCATGGATCTGTCATAGTGCAAGCTCACAGTAGCTGCTCAAAAACATTATTGAACGAAGACGTAAATAGACATTTCTCCAAAGAAGACAGACAGATGGCCAAGAGGCACATGAAGAGATGCTGAACATCACTAATTATTAGAGAAAAATGCAAATCAAAACTACAAAGACATATTACCTCACACCAGTCAGAATGGCCATGATGAAAAAGTAAATGCTGGAGAGGGTGTGGAGAAAAGCGAACCCTCCTACACTGTTGGTGGGAATGTAAATTGATACAGCCACTATGGAGAACAGTATGGAGGCTCCTTAAAAAACTAAAAATAGAGCTACCATATGATCTAGCAATCCCACCCCGGTGCATATATCTGTAGAAAGACATGGTTCAAAAGGATACATGCACCCTAATGTTCATTGCAGCGCTGTTTACAATAGCCAAGACATGGAAGCAACCTAAATGTCCATTGACAGAGGAATGGAAAGAGAAGATGTGGTACATGTATACAATGGAATACTACTCAGCCATTAAAAAGAATAAAATAATGTCATTTGCAGCAACATGGATGGACCTGGAGATTATCATACTAAGTGAAGTAAGTCAGATAGAGAAAGTCAAATATCATATGATATTGCTTATATGTGGAATCCAAAAAAATGATACAATTGAACTCATTTACAAAACAGAAACAGGCACACAAACTTAAGAGAACGAACTTATGGTTACCAGGGAAAAGGGTTGGGGAGAGGGATAGATTGGGAGTTTGGGATTGACATGTACACACTGATAGGTTTAAAATAGATAACCAACAAGAACCTACTGTATAGCACAGGGAACTCTGCTCAATACTCTGTAATAACCTAAATGGGAAAAGAACTTGAAAAAGAATAGATTCGTGTGTGTGTGTGTGTGTGTATATAACTGAATCACTTTGCTGTACACCTGAAACTAACACAACATTGCTAATCAACCATACTCCAATATACAACAAAAATTAAATAAGAAAAAGGTACAAGCAGTAAAAAAGTAAACACTAAATATCTTTTTTATAAACAAACAGAAAAAAGCATTTATTGAATAAATAAATGAAAAAGATTAATGGAGAAAAGAAAGAGAAACAATCATAAATGAATGTTGAATTGAGAACATGAAAATGGAGGGATTATCTCTCTGAAGAACCCTGGCTAGGTACTACTAATCACTAGTGAGATAAACAGTAGTCAAGCCTAGAAAGAACAGCCTCCCTACATTAGTTCTGGCCCAGAATGTGGGCAAGAGGTTTTATCAGCCTCAGAAACTCATTAAACTCATTTCTTCCTTGATGTCACCACCACTCAGGAGTCTCCTCTGCTTTAATTTCCTTCTCCCCCTCAACCATTCCTCCTTGAGTTTTACCCCTTCCATCCCCAAGACTGGTCCAGGACAGGGTCTGAGCTGGAATGCCTGCCTATTAGAAAGAGCAGATATTTTCCTTCAACCACAGGGAAAATAAGATAATGGTGATTTTACTCTCATTCTACGATCTGCCCTGTTCCTTTAATGATATGCTTTAAACCCAGATCACTTAATGAATTCCCAGGAAAGCCTAAATCAAAGTTTCCCTATGGAATATAGACCTTACATAATTTAAATATGTTAAGACCCCCATGTGTGGTTTTACAGGGTGTGCAATGCCCAACCCTGGGGCTACACTATTTATCAAAAGCATTGCAGACTTATTTATTACAATTCTTTAGCAAATGGCAGGCAACTATTTTTTTCTGACAATATCAGTATACAGATAACCTTCTGGCAGATGAGAGAAAAACTATCTTAAGAAAGGTTTTTTTTTTTTTTTCTAGTTTGGATAAAGTGTTATGTGGACTATGGTGGCTTTAAAGTATCCTTGATGAATACGTGTTAGTCCTTGCCTTCTCCTCCACAGTCTACCCTAGAAAGGACTGGCACACTCAAATCCTTCATGATTCAGAACAGGTTATGGAAATAAGTGAAGCAGGCCAAGTGTGTGCATCTTTAGATAGTGGCGACTGTCAAGAATCTGGAGGGTAGAGTATAGACCTAGTCTAAATGACTTAAAGCTTAATTTAAAAACAAAATCACTTTGTAGGCTAAATGTAATTTATCTTCTGGGAAATTCATTTCTCTGGTGATCAGAGAACTGTTCTTGATTTGACCAAGAACTACATTTGCAAACTATAGTTCTTGGTCAAATCAGTGATGAAAAAAAAAAAAAAAAAGGAACAGAAATGCAGCTTATTTGTTGAACCTTAATTTTCCTCCTTATTTTCAGCAATCAAACCCACAGAATTTTCAAGAGGTTTCCAAGTTACTGTTTCTCAACCAAGTGTAACTTTGTTCCCTGCAAGGAACATCTGGCAAAGTCTGAAGACATCTGGTTGTCACAACTGGGGAGGGGCATGCTGCTTAGAGGCCAGGGACGCCGCTAAGCATTCCACAGTGCCCAGGACAGCTCCATCCACCACCACCACCAAGAATTATTCAGACTAAAAGGTCAAGGGTGCCACTGCGGAAAAACTCTGCTCAAAGTAGTTCTTTAAGAATTGAAAAGAAAAAAAAGGAGAGAGAAAAAAAGGAGACCTTTAGCTGGATGGGAAGAGAATCCTTAAACCCTATGAACATTTATAGGTGTGGATGGTAGAAACTAAAAAGGTTAGACAATTTCTGGAACCAGCATAGGGAAAGGGGGTGACCAAGATGTTAGCAAAGAGCTATAGGCGGGGCCTCCCTGGTGGCGCAGTGGTTGAGAGTCCGCCTGCCGATGCAGGGGACACGGGTTCGTGCCCTGGTCCGGGAGGATCCCACATGCCTCTGAGAGGCTGGGCCCGTGAGCCATGGCCGCTGAGCCTGCGCATCCGGAGCCTGTGCTCCTCAGCGGGAGAGGCCACAACAGTGGGAGGCCCGCGTACCGCAAAAAAAAAAAAAAAAAAAGAGCTATAGGCGTTCCTAGGCAAAAGGTTGTTCTAGCTGCTTGTTCTGGGGACTCCTGGAAGCACCACTTTATCCACACATTTGTGTGATATGCAATGTCATGTTAGACCATTATTGTATCTGTGAGTTTCCAGAAATATGTTTCATTAGCATGTGAACTACTGGAGAAGATGGTGGCATCTGCAATTCTTTCCTCAGAGAAACCTTTACCCATGTTATTATTCTTTTTTTTTTTTGTGGTACGCGGGCCTCTCACTGTTGTGGCCTCTCCCGTTGCGGAGCATAGGCTCCGGACGCGCAGGCTCAGCAGCCATGGCTCAGCGGCCATGGCTCAAGGGCCCAGCCGCTCCGCGGCATGTGGGATCCTCCCGGACCGGGGCACGAACCCGTGTCCTCTGCATCGGCAGGCGGACTCTCAACCACTGCGCCACCAGGGAAGCCCCATGTTATTATTCTTGCTGCTGAATATGGACGTTATACTCTATAACACTACTTGTTTATAGAGTTTGAATACTAAGCCTCAGGTATACCATGAAATTTGCAGACTGGCCTGAACCTAATGCCTCCTGCAAGTTACTTTGGTACAGAAATGATTTCTGAATTTCAAACCACCAGAAGCAGATTTTAACTCCATTCTGATTGATGTAAGACCACCATTGACTATACATCCCAGGAGATCTGGTAGTCCTTTTAATGAGCAAACTAACATGTTGTCCCATCAACCAATTTTTTATAATGATTCCCCTTCCTTGAGATGAGTTTAATTCAGCATACTGTCTCTTCCTTTATGCCCCATGACTCCATAAGGATACACTAAAATAGCTTAAAATGACATGAACTAAATTGCTTTCAGGACATCCTTATCTTACCTGGGAACCACAGGGAGTCTTCTCTTACAAAGAGAAGGTGGGAGGGTTGGGGGAGGCACTTGCCTGGTAACAAATTGCTCAGCAAATAGAAAATCAATGAAAGGGAATCTTATATCCCTAACACCCCGCTCAGTGCCTGAATGGCTGAGGGTTTTAGACACCAAATAAATATTTTTTTCATTGAATCATAGGTGATATAAATAATGCCTCCCATTTAAAAAATTTTAATTAACAGTGTATCTAGAAGGTTTTTTTCCTAAGTATGCAGAGGTTTTGGCTTTTAGACAGCTATATGGTATTCCAAATCACCAACAGTCTAATGATGAACACTTTGGTTGTTTTCAGTATTTTGATATTAAAAATAATGAGTTAATGTTAGTATTTTCTTAAATTTCATTTCTCCCATTTATGAGTATATTTGTAAATTAAATTCCTAGAAGTGAGATCAAAAGATGGGTGCATTTTAATTTTGAAATATATCACCAAACTGCCCTCTCTACAAACTGTTACAATGTATACTCCACAGGAATATAGGACAATGCCTATTTCCCCACATCACCACCACCACAGTGCATTAACCATTTTTTAATGAATAAACAAATTTAAATATTTAAAACACACTTAAATATTTTCTTTTCTGTTAACCTATTTTATGACATAGTTTCTTTGACACTCCCAAGACAGCGAAAGCATTTAAAAGCACTTTAAAGAAGGATGAGGAGATGGCACTAAGGAAGACTGCCAAGAGTAATGCTGAGCCCAGACTGTCCTATATTAAATAATCTTCTTCTGTTTTGCCAAAAACTATTAGCCAAATTCAACAAAGCCCAAATTATAAAGATTCTCAAGTTCTACTGCTCGGTCACCTCACCTTCCTGCAATTATTACTGTAATTTGAAGAGCTCATTTCAATGCAGCTTGAAAACTCTTGATCAATACACCTCGGATGACCAGCAGGTAGATAAACATATAGGTAAATGAGATTTGTTTCCGGGAACAATGTCTGTAGCTCAGTCTTTTGGTTGGAACACTTAATCCATTTACATTTAAGGTAGTCATCGATATGTATGTTCCTATTACCATTTTCTTAATTGTTTTAGGTTTGTTATTGTAGGTCTTTTCCTTCTCTTGTGTTTCCTGGCTAAAGAAGTTCCTTTAGCATTTGTTTTAGAGCTGGTTTGATGGTGATGAATTCTCTTAGCTTCTGCTTGTCTGTAAAGGTTTTAATTTCTTGTTGGAATCTGAATGAGATCCTTGCTGGGTAATCTTGGTTGTAGGTTTTTCCCTTTCATTACTTTAAATATGTCCTGCCAGTCCCTCCTGGCTTGCAGAGTTTCTGCTGCAAGGTCAGCTGTTAACCTTATGGGGATTCCTATGTATGTTACTTGTTGCTCTTCCCTTGCTGCTTTTAATATTTTTTCTTTGTATTTAATTTTTGATAGTTTGATTAATATGTGTCTTGGTGTGTTTCTCCTTGGATTTATCCTGTATGGGACTCTCTGTGCTTCCTGGACTTGACTATTTCCTTACCTGTATTAGGGAAGTTTTCAACCATAATCTGTTCAAATATTTTCTCAGTCCCTTTCTTTTTCTCTTCTTCTTCTGGGACCCCTATAATTTGAATGTTGGTGTGTTTAATGCTGTCCCAGAGGTCTCTGAGATTGTCCTAAATTCTTTTCATTCTTTTTTCTTTATTCTGGTCTGCAGTAGTTATTTCCACTATTTTATCTTCCAGGTCACTTATCCGTTCTTCTGCTTAAGTTATTCTGCTATTGACTCCCTCTAGAGAATTTTTTATTTCATTTATTGTGTTCTTCATCATTGCTTGTTTGCTCTTTAGTTCTTCTAGGTCCTTGTTAAAAGTTTCTTGTATTTTCTCCATTCTGTTTCTAATATTTTGGATCATCTTTACTATCATTACTCTGAATTCTTTTTCAGGTAGACTGCCTATTTCCTCTTCATTTGTTTGGTCTGGTGGGTTTTTACCTTGCTCCTTCATCTGCTGTGTTTTTCTCTGTCTTCTCATTTTGCTTAACTTACTGTGTTTCAGGTCTCCATTTCGCAGGCTGCAGGTCCGTAGTTCCTGTTATTTTTGGTATCTGCCTCCAGTAGGTAAGGTTGGTTCAGTGGGTTGTGCAGGCTTCCTTGTGGAGGGGACTGGTGCCTGTGTTCTGGTGGATGAGGCTGGATCTTGTCTTTCTGGTGGGCAGGACCACATCCAGTGGTGTGTTTTGTGGTGTCTGTGACCTTATTATGATTTTAGGCAGCCTCTCTGCTAATGGGTGGGGTTGTGTTCCTGTCTTGCTAGTTGTTTGGTATAGGGTGCCCAGCACTGTAGCTTGCTGGTCACTGAGTGAAGCTGGGTCTTAGTGTTGAGATGGAGATCTCTGGGAGAACTTTTGCTGTTTGATAGTAGGTGGGGCCAGGAGGTCTCTGCTGGACCAATGTCCTGAACTCGACTCTCCCACCTTAGAGGCTCAGGCCTGACATCGGCCAGAGCACCAAGACCCTGTCAGCCACATGGCTCGGAAGGAAAGGAGGAAGGGAGGGAGAAAGGAAGGGTAAATACATAAAATAAAGTTATTAAAATAGAATAAAATTTTTAAAAATAAAAAAATTAAACAGTAATAAAAGAAGAGTGAAAGAAAGAAGAGAGCAATCAAACCAAAAAACAAATCCACCAATGATAAAAGCGTTAAAAACTGTACTAAAAAAAGAACAAACAAACAAAAATACCAGACAGTCACAACCCTAGGACAAATGGCAAAAGCAAAGCTATACAGACAAAATCACACAAGGAAGCATATATATACACACTCAGAAAAAGAGAAAAAGAAAAAAAAAAAAAATATATATATATATATATAAAATAAAAAAAGGAAGAGAGCAACCAAATCAATAAACAAATCTACTAATGATAGTAATCTCTAAATACTAAACTAAGATAAACATAAAACCAGAAACAAATTAGATGCAGAAAGCAAACCCCAAGTCTACAGCTGCTGCCAAAGTCCACCGCCTCAATTTTAGGATGATTCGTTGTCTATTCAGGTATTCCAAAGATGCAGGGTACATCAAGTTGATTGTGGAGATTTAATCTGCTGCTCCTGATGCTGCTGGAGCGATTTCCCTTTCTCTTCTTTGTTCGCACAGCTCCTGGGGTTCAGCTTTGGATTTGGCCCCGCCTCTGCATGTAGGTCACCTGAGGTCATCTGGTCTTCGCCCAGACAGGACGGGGTTAAAGTAGCAGCTGATTAAGGGCCTCTGGCTCACTAAGGCTGGGGGGAGGGAGGGGTACGGAATGTGGGGCGAGTCTGCGGCGGCAGAGGCCAGCATGACATTGCACCAGTCTGAGGCATGCCGTGTGTTCTTCTGGGGAAGCTGTCCCTGGATCACGGGACCCTGGCAGTGGCGGGCTGCACAGGTTCCCAGGAGGCGAGGTGTGGACAGTGACCTGTGCTTGCACACAGCCTTCTTGGTGGCTGCAGCAGCAGCCTTAGCGTTTCATGCCTGTCTCTGGGGTCTGTGCTGATAGCTGCGGCTCGTGCCTGTCTCTGGAGCTCGTTTAGGTGGTGCTCTGAATCCCCTCTCCTCGCGCACCCCGAAACAATGGTCTCTTGCCTCTTAGGCAGGTCCAGACTTTTTCCCGGACTCCCTCCCGGCTAGCTTTGGCACACTAGCCCCCTTCAGGCTGTGTTCACACAGCCAACCCCAGTCCTCTCCCTGGGATCTGACCTCTGAAGCCCAAGCCTCAGCTCCCAGCCCCCGCACGCCCTGGCAGGTGAGCAGACAAGCCTCTCGGGCTGGTGAGTGCCGGTCAGCACTGATCCTCTGTGCCGGAATCTCTCCGCTTTGCCCTCTGCACCCTGTTGCTGTGCTCTCCTCTGTGGCTCCGAAGCTTCCTCCTGTCTCCGCCAGTGAAGGGGCTTCCTAGTGTGTGAAACTTTTCCTCCTTCACAGCTCCCTCCCAGAGGTGCATGTCCTGTTCCTATTCTTTTGTCTCTGTGTTTTCTTTCTTCTTTTTCCCTACCCAGGTACGTGGGGAGTTTCTTGCCTTTTGGGAGGTCTGAGGTCTTCTGCCAGCGTTCAGTAGGTGTTCTGTAGGGGTTGTTCCACATGTAGATGCATTTCTGATGTATTTGTGTGGAGGAAGGTGATCTCCACGTCTTACTTCTCCACCATCTTGAAGGCGCCCCCCCCAACCAATCATATTTTTATAGACTTATTCACATATGATTTTTACTTTGATTATGAAAATTTTCAGAAGTACATAAAATACATAGACTAATATAAAGATTTCTATCATTAAGATTCAAAATGTACTAAGATTTTGTAAATCTTAATTCATTTCTACAGTCATGTAGAAATTTTTGTTTTCTTAGCTGGACAGTTTAAAGCAAAACCCAGACATAATGTCATTTCACCCATAAATATATCAGTAGTACGCAGATATTTTTGTGCACATGTTCAGCAGGAAACGGGCCAGTGAATATGTAATAAATACTGAGAGCAGAGAGGCATGGAGCAGCCATGCTCCAGCTGAGTTTAAGTGAAGTATGAGTTTTCCTCATAAGAGAAAAAAATTGAAAAATAGCTCCTAGAAACTTGGAGTCTTTAATTTTTGCTTTCTTGAGTCACTGTCTGAAGCATAATCTCACATATACTCAATAGAATATCAACTTTAATATAGCAAAGGGGCATAAACAACTATAACGTACAACAAATCCAGTTATAGCTGGTCATTCCAACTTTCCCCTCTATATAATTAATAAATAAATAGACCAAGTATCATAAAAGATAAATTGACTTGACTTAACTGATATTTAGAGAACAGTCCACCCAATAATAACAAAACACATATTATTTTCAAGTGCACGTGGAAAATTCACCAAGATGGACAATATTGTAGACCTGAAAACAAACTCTAACAAATCTGAAACCACTGATATCATATAAACCATGTTCTCAGACCACAAAAGAATCCAAGTAGAATATAGAAAGCTATTGGGAAAATATCCAAATGTTTGGGAATTTAACAATATACTTCCAAATAATCCACAGATCAAAAAAGAAACCCACAGGACAAAAAACAAATAACAGTACAAATTATTTTGAACTGTATGGCAAGGAAAACAGAACATACCAAAATTTACTCAATGAAGCTAGGACAACGTGTAGAAAGAAATGTAGAGCATTAAGTGTGTATATTGGAAAAAAAAGCATGGAATGAAATAAATCATCTAGGCATCTACCTTAAGAAGTTAGAAAGAGAAGAGTAACCAGAGAATCAAAGTAATCAGAGGAATAAAATAAAGAGCAGGAATCAATAAGATAGAAAATGGACAAAATAGAGAAAATGAATGAAACAAACAGCTGTTTCATGAAAAGTATCAATAAAGTTGATAAACCTCTAGCTAGACTAATCTGGGGAAAAAAACCTATTTCCAATATAAGAAATGAGAGAAAGGACATCATTACAGATGATACCGAGATAAAGGAATATTATGAACTTAATGGCAACTAATTTGACAACCTGGATGAAATGAACAAATTCCATAAAAGACATAAACTATTACAGCTCACTCAAACAGTAAATACATTAAATAGACCTATATATATTAAATAAATTGACTTTGTAGTTAACAATCTTCTCCCAAAGACAACTCAAGGTCCATTTGGCTTCAGTTGTTAATTCTAACAAACATCTGAGGAAGAAGCAATGCCAAATTCTACACAAAGAGTTTACAGATTAGGGAACCTGCCCCAATTTTGTAAGACCAGTGCTACTCTGATACACAAATCAAACAAAAACATAAAGAAAGTAATGCCTATGGAACATAGACACAAAAATTATTTATAAAACTCTAGCAAATCTAGTTTAGCAATATATAGAAAGGATCATACATCACAACAATGATGTTTAACTCAGAAATTCAAGGTTGTTTTAACATTCAAAAATCAATAAATGTAATTCATGATATTAATAGGCTAAACATAAAAATGATGCAATCATCATAGATTCAGAAACAGCATTTCACAAGACAATTCAAGATAGAAACTATTAGCAAATTAGGAGTAGAATGGACTTTCTTCAACCTGATAAAAGACATCTACAAAAAAAGAACTACAGCTAATGGTGAAAAGTGAATGCTTTCCCTGAGATCATGAACAAGGTAAGGATTTCCATTCTAATTTCTTCTAGGCAACACTGTACTAGAGGTCCTAGCTGGTGCAATAAGCACGAAAAAGAAGTTAAAAAAAATACAGATAGGAAAGCAAGAAGTAAACTGTCTCTAATCAAAGAAGATATAATCATTTTTGCAGAAAATCCTAGTAATCTACACAAGAAACCTACAAGAACTAAGTGACTTAGCAAAATTGCAGAATCTTGCTTACATATAAAAAAAAAAAAGTCAACTGTCTTTCCAAAGCAATGGATAATAAATGTACACTAAATTTGGGCTGCTTGATGAGGAACAGGATATTTGCGTGATTTCAAAGTGGCTTCACACAGGTTGCTTATTAGGTACATCTAACAGGGAAAGTATAGTAACTTTATAGTGGAGAAACTGAAAAACATCTTGACCTGGTGATCAAAATTTCTATTATCAACAAGGGGTAGATAGATCTCAGTGCTCCCTGATGTGATATCCTGAGAAGGTCACAAGAGCAGTTAGGTAGTTTTCTGACTAGGGATGCATAACCTGAATCTTTCCACGAGGAAACATAAGAAAAACTCAAATTGGGGAATATTCTATAAAATAACTGGTCTCTATTCTCCAAATAACACAATGTCATGAAAGAAAAGGTTGAGGAACTGTTTCAAATTAAGGTAGTCTAAAGAGACAAGACAACTAAATGCAGTACACGATCCTGGACCAGATCCAGAACTAGAGAGGGAAAAAAGATGCAAAAACATTATTGGGACAATTTTTGAAAGTGGGTTATGGATCGTAGATTAAATATAAATATTGAATAGATGTTAAATTCCTGCATTTGGTAATTCTACTGCGGTCACGTAAGAGAATATTCTTATTTGTAGGCTATACCTCGTGAAACACTAAAGAGTAAAGAAGCATGACATATGCAAATTACTCTCCAATGGTTCAGGAATATAATAATATGTGTTTATATATATGTACAGACATATACAGAGATAGATATAATATGAAAAAATGTTGTAAATTGATGGACCTATTCAAAGGGTATTCAGAAGTTCTGTTATGTTTATGCAACTTCTCTGTAAGTTGGAAATTTTTTCAAAACAAAAAAAGATAAAGAAACTTCTCCAAGATTCATAATTCCCAGAATAAGGTTCACCTGTGTCTTTATTTCTTTTTCTCACTTAGTGGAATGTTGATAAGAGTGGGCTTTTCCATGTTTCTATTATCATCCCAATTAATAACATGAGTTTTCTAGATTAAACGTCAACCCATGAAGAGTGCAGGGGCAGATGGGAAGCTGTTGCAAGAACAGAGCCTTACATTTTCTCTTTGTCACTTGGGCAACTTCCTTCCTATCTATGAGCCTTAGTGTCTTTGCGTAAAAATGGGAATAAGTAATAATAATATACCAACTTCACAGGGATGCTGTGAGAATTACAATAAGAAAAAGTATAAATACATAGTTGTAAAAAGTATATTGAAAAGTACATACATAATGTTCAGGCAGTGCTGGGCCTCTGCTTCATGCCCTCAGATACTTTCAATCTCCCTTAAAGTCCTCACCATGACCTCCAATGTCGCACCTGATCTGGCCTCTCGTTCTCTGATCTTACCACTCTCCTTCTCCCATTTCATCTAGCCCCTCTGTTCTTAGTGCCATTCTGCAAGCATTCTCTGCCTCAAGGTCTCTGCAGTTCTGTTCGCCTCTCTCGACCACCCTTAGCCCAGGCACACACAAGGCTCCTCCCCTCCTCCACTGCAGCTCTCTACTCAAATGACAGATGTCTTATCAGTGAAGCTTTCCCCCTAGAATTACTGACAAAACAGTAAACACACTTGATTCCTATTCTCTCCCTCTTTCCCTGATTTATTTTTCTTTTCAGGGCTTATCACACACAACCCACTATATATGTCCATTTACTAATTGTCTGTGTCCTCTTAAAATGTCAGCTATATGATTGTAAGGACTTTTATTTATTCAGCACTATATATTTAGCATATAAATAAGTGCTTGGCACATAACACTCTCAATACTTGTGGAGTGAATGAATGAACAGGAAGTAAATCTTGCACATATCTAGTACATGCATAGTCAGTGCTTCACAGAAATCATCTTAAGTCCATTTAATTAAAATGTTTTTTTCTCTGTTGACATCTGTCATTATTAAATATCCCCACTGCTTCTAAATGAATTTAAATGCACTGGATTTCACCGCAGTCTTTGAGATCACTGGCGATTATTTAATATGTAACCAAATCAGGCTTGCAGATCACTGAGTCACAATGTTGAAGAAGGAAAGGACGGAGGGAAGAAATATTCCTCACATAGACATCTGAATATTTGCTCATTTCTTTCTTAGTGGTTCCACCTAATTATCAAGACAGGGCAACTCCCCAGTAAAGTTGGATTTTCTTTCTTACCCAAGTTACAGATAATTGGCAGCTGTTCACTCACTTCTAAATATAAAATAGCACCCTCACATTTCAAATGCCACATCCTCTTACTCCAGAAAAGCAGAGCACATCTCAAAAATTCAGCGATCGTGTCTGATGGGCAGTGACACCAATAGACGGTCTTCTGTCAACACCCAGGCTGACAAATGACAGTCAATATCCCACTGCCACATGGGACCCTCTGAGTCACAGCCAGCTTGTTCCTCACTTGCCACTACCTTCCTGCAGCTGTAGGTTCCAGCCTGCATCACAACCTGCCCTGACAGATCCAGAATGAGGGGTCAGCTGCTTGGCTTTTTCCGTTTCCAGGGCCAGAAAAATCAGACAGGCAGCCAACTCCCCAGGGACTTTCACTGAGTGTGAAAGCTACTATTCAATTAAACCATGGACGACCACCAATTTGCAAACATATGCATTTGCAATCCTTTTGGTGCTGGGATTCACTTTCAGCAGAGATCAAGAGATACGTGAACTCCAGAATTAGGAAGATGTCATGAGGCATTCTTGACAAAATCCTCAAGTCAGAAACTCCTGTTATCAATTATTTTTCCTTCTTACAGAGGAATGAGACTAATAAATTATAGCCAGTGCTCTAAAGCATGGTGAGTCCAGGTCTTGGTGCTCATTCCTAAAGTACAGATTACACACTGAACCAACTAAGAATTCATTATAGGAGAATTAGTTCTATCCAAAGGGCTTATTTAGAAACTTTCTTCCCTGCTTTTTTTATTAGTACAAATGGATTAAGAAGTATCTTAGCATTCTAAATTACTGAGCCCAAAGTCTTTGTCTCAAGAAATGTAATGGAAAGGATTAGTATACTCTCTCTACTTGTCACCTAAGTCAACAGAATGATGACAGGGACCTTGGTGTAGGATCAGGGCCCCCAGTGCTAAGTGAGCCATGTTGGTTCTGGGCCTTATGACTATCCAAGCTATTTAAGATTATATCCTTCAGGTAGAGGGACAGAAGTAGTGTGGTAGTACATGGCAACTGCCTGGCCATTGGATGCAATAGAGAATAAAATGCATCCCAAGTTCTTTACACTTTGTCTATTGAAATCTCAAAATTTCCATTTCACTGCAATTTAAAGATTCAAAGATAAGTTTCAACCAGAAAATGAAGGTAGCCTCAACTGTGAGAGTCCCTAAACATGAAATTCCCAGGCCTGCTAAGATTTTTGGTACCAACTCTGAACAGTACCATAAGCTTGAAACATGAATATCATAGAAATGTGAATTCTATCTATAGTTTTCCAGTATGGTTTCCTTGAGCATTAAGTGCTCTAAGTGAGAACACATTAAAAGAAAGGTTTTCCATTCAGTCGTCTTGCTATGCAATTGCACCTTATTCTTTTTTTTTTTTTTTTTTTTTTTTTGCGGTACACAGGCCTCTCACTGTTGTGGCCTCTCCCGTTGTGGAGCACAGGCTCCGGACGCGCAGGCTCAACGGCCACGGCTCACGGGCCCAGCCGCTCCGCGGCATGCGGGATCCTCCCAGAGCGGGGCACGAACCCGCGTCCTCTGCATCGGCAGGCGGACGCTCAACCACCGCGCCACCAGGGAAGCCCTGCACCTTATTCTTTCACTGGTTTCTTTCTTTCTTAAAACTAAATGTGTCATCACAGAAGGATGCACTGTGGTGTTGGAGTAGGTAACTCTAGACTTAAATCCTTGATCAGTAATTATTAGTCATATTACCTTAAGAAAGTGACCGATTTTCTCTGAATCTCAGTTTCCTCATCAGTAAGATGACTGATTAAATCCTTCCTCAAGTGGGCAGTATATTAGATGAGACAATAGGTTTAACGTTTATAGTATAAAAAGTCAAAACAACATTTTGCTCTTAACTTGGTTATGCTGATCACATAGCCCAGAAAAAAATTTCCACTTATTAAAGCCTTGAATTACTGAAATCCACAAACTACCAAAAAATTATAAAACATTCACATGCTGAGATAAGCCACATCCTGATTTTCATTACCAAAGATAGGAATTTCTTGTTTTATTAAAACTGACTCAACCATAACCCAATCAGAACTGCAGACTGTCAAACAATTATACACCAGGGCTTCCCTGGTGGTGCAGTGGTTGAGAGTCCGCCTGCCGATGCAGGGGACGTGGGTTCGTGCCCCGGTCCAGGAAGATCCCACATGCCACCGAGCGGCTGGGCCGGTGAGCCATGGCCGCTGAGCCTGCCCGTCCAGAGCCTGTGCTCTGCAACTGGAGAGGCCACAACCGGAAGAGGCCCGCGTACCGCAAAAAAAAAAACCCAAAAAACAATTATACACCAGTAAAATGAACAACCGCAAGAAATGGATAAATTCCTAGAAATGTACAATCTGCTAAGACTCAATCAGGAAGAAATAGAAAATATGAACAGACTGATGACCAGTAATGAAACTGAATCAGTAATTTAAAAACTCCCAACAAACAAAAGTCCAGGACCAAACAGCTTCACAGGTATGCTCTATAGACATTTAAAGAAGACTTAACACTTATCCTTCTCTATTAAACTCAAAAAATTAAAGAGGAATAAATGCTTCTGAACTCATTCTATGAGGCCAGTATTACCGTGATACTGAAACCAAAGACACCACAAACAAGAAAATTATAAGCCAATATCACTGATGAACATAGATGCAAAATCCTTGACAAAATATTAGCAAACCAAATTCAATAATACATTAAAAGGATCACACACTACAGTCAAGTGGAATTTATCCGAGGGATTCAAGGATGGTTCAATATCTGCAATTCAATCAACATGCTACACCACATTAACAAACAGAAAAATAAAAATCATACAGTCATCTCAATAGATACAGAAAAAGCTTTTAACAAAATTCAACTTCCATTTATGATAAAAACTCTCAACAAAGTGGATACAAAGGGAAAATACCTCAACATAATAAAGGCCACATGTAACAAAGCCACAGCCAACATCATACTCAGTGGTGAAAAGCTGAAAGCATTTTTTCTAAAATCAGGAACAAGACAAGGATGCCCACCCTCTCCACTTTTATTCAACATAGTATTGGAAATCCTAGCCATCACAATCAGATAAGAAAAAGAAAAGGAATATGAATTGGAAAAGAAAAGGTAAAACTATCATTGTTCACAGAAGACATGATACTACATAGTTAAAATCCTGAAGATGCCACCAAAAAACCATTACAACTAATGAATGCATTCAGTAAAGTTGCAAGATACAAAATTAATATTCAGAAATCTACTGCATGTCTATACTCTAATAACAAGCTATCAGAAAGAGAAATTAAAAATACAATCCCATATTCAATTGCATTAAACAATAAAATACCTAGGAATAAATCTAAACAAAGAGGTTAAAGACTTGTACTCTCAAAACTATAAGACACTGATGAAAGAAACTGAAGATGACACAAGCAAATGGAAAGATACACCATGCTCATGGCTTGGAAGAATTAATATTGTTAAAATGACCAAAGGCAATCCACAGATTCAGAGTAATCCCTGTCAAAATACCAGTGGCATTTTTCACAGAACTAAAACAAATAATTTTTAAATTTGTATAGAAACATAAAAGACCCTGAATAGCCAAAGCAATCTTGAGGAAGAAAAACAAATTATACTACAGAGTTATAGTGATCAAAGCTACAGTGGCACAAAAACAAACATATAGTCAATGGAATAGAGAGCCCAGAAATGAACCCACGTTTATATGATCAAATTTTATATGACAGAGGAGGCAAGAATTTACAATGGGGAAAGACAGCCTCTTCCATAAATGGTGTTGGGAAAACTGAACAGCTAAATGCAAAAGGATAAAGCTGGACTACTTTCTTACACCATATACAAAAATAAATTCAAAATGAATTAAAGGCTTAAATGTAAGATCTGAAACCATAAAAGCCCTAGAAGAAAACACAAGCAGTACTCTCTCTGACAGCTTAGCTATATATATATATATATATATATATATATATATATTTTATGTGTTTCTTTAGGCAAGAGAAACATGAGCAAAAATCAACAAATGGGACTATATCAAATTAAAAACCTTTTGGGCTTCCCTGGTGGCGCAGTGGTTGAGAGTCCGCCTGCCGATGCAGGGGACACGGGTTCGTGCCCCAGTCCGGGGAGATCCCACATGCCGTGAAGTGGCTGGGCCCATGAGCCATGGCCGCTGAGCCTGTGCGTCCGGAGCCTGTGCTCCACAATGGGAGAGGCCACAACAGTGAGAGGCCTGCGTACCGCAAAAAAAAAAAAAAAAAAAAAAAAATTAAAAAGCTTTTGCCTAGCAAAGGAGACTATCAACAAAACAAAAGGCAGCCTACTAAATGGGAGAAGATATTTTCAAATAATATATATGATAAGGGGCTAATATCCAAACTGTACAAAGACCACATACAACTCAACATCAAAAAACAAACAAACAACCTGAGTAAAAATGGACAGAGGATCTGAATAGACATTTTTTCCAAAAAAGACATACAGATGGCCAACAGACACATGCCAAGATGCTCAACATCACTAATCATCAGGGAAATGTAACTCAAAACCACAATGAAATATCACCTCACACCTGTCAGGATAGCTATTGTCAAAAAGGAATAAATAACAAGTATTGGAGAGGATGTGGAGAAAAGGGAACCCATGTGCACTGTTGGTGGAATTGTAAATTGTTACAGCCTTTGTGGAAAATAGTGTGGAGTTTCCTCAAAAAATTAAAAATAGGACTGCCACCTGATTCAGCAATTTCACTTCTGTGTATTTACTCCAAGAAAACAAAAACACTAATTCAAAAAGGTACATGCATACCAATGTTTATTGCAGCATTATCTACAATGCCAAGAAATGGAAGCAGCTAAGTGTGCACTGATGCATGAAATGGATAAAGAAGATGCAGTATATATATATATATATATATATATATATATATATATATATATATATACACATACATATACATACATTGGAATATTACTCAGCCATAAAAAAAGAAATCTTGCAATTGTGACAACATGGATGCATTTAGAGGGTATCAGCTAAGTGAAATAAGTCAGATGGAGAAAGACAAATACCATAATGATCTCACTTATATGTGGAATCTAAAAAAAAAAAACAAATGAACATACAAAAAATGAAAACAGACTCGCAGATACAGAGAACAAATGAATGGTTGTCAGATGGGAGGCAGGTGGGAGGTGGGGTGAAACAGGAAGGGGATTGAGAGATATAACCTCCAGTGATAGAGTCACAGGTGTAGAAAACAAACGTATGGTTACCAGGTGGGGGGGAGGGGGGAAAGTATAAATTGGGGGACTGGGATTGACATATACACACTACTACATATAAAATAGATAACTAATAAGGACCTACACAGGGAACTCTTCTCAATACTCTGTAATGACCTATATGGGAAAAGAATCTAAAGAATAGATATATGTATATGTACAACTGACTAACTTTGCTGTACAGCAGAAACTAACAACGTTTTAAATCAAGTATACTCCAATAAAAATGTTTTAAAAAGAAAAAGAAAAATGCCATGGGGATATAATGTACAGCGTAAGGAATATAGTCAACAATAGTGTAGTAACTTTTTTTTTTTCTGGCCACGCCTCACGGCTTGCAGGATCTTAGTTCCCCGAACAGGGATTGAACCCGGGCCAAGGCAGTGGAAGTGCTGAGTCCTAACCACTGGACAGCCAAGGAATTCCCAACAATGTTGTAGTAACTTTGTATGGTGACAGATGGTTACTAGACTTATCATGGTAATCATTTCATAATGTATGCAAACGTCAAATCACAGTGTAGTATACCTGAAACTAACATAATATGTCAACTATATTTCAATAAAAATAAACAAATGCACATACTATAAAGTCAAATGAGAAAAAAAAAATTCTCCCATGCTCTTTTACAGTCAAGCTCACCCTAACTCCCAGCCCCAGACAATCACTGATCAACTTTCTGCAACTATAGATTAACTATGCCTGTTCTAGAATTTTATATAAATGGAATTATGCAATATGTACTCTTATATACCTGGTTTATATCGCTCGATTTAAAATTTTTGAGATTGACCCATGTAGTTGAGTTCACCAGTCATTCATTTCTTTTTATTAATAAGTAGCCTTCCGTTGTATAGATATGGCATAGTTTGTCCATTCACATGCTAATGAACAGCTGAGTTGTTTCCAGGTTTTGGCTATGCTAATAAAGCTGCTGTAAAAATTCCTGTACAGGTCTTTTGGCATACATAATGTTTTTCCTTCTCTTGGGTAAATATCTTGGCATGGATTTGCTGCGTCTTAGGATAATGCATATTTAACTTTTTAAGAAAGTCTCATTTTCCTCTAGGTCTCACCCCAAAGAGAATGGTTGCCAGTAAGTTGTATATATGGAATAGCAATTGCTATGTCATGTTTTAGGATGAGCAGGAGGGGTACCTGCCTGCACCCCTTTGGGATGGGGGTGCAAGGGGGCTACAAATGCTAGAATGAAGGACAGCTTTTCTGTGAAGTAGAAGCACATGTATTAGCAGGGAAATTCTTCCCATTTTTTTCAGTCTCTTTACAGGTGTCCTCTGGTTTTTCCCTGGAAGTAAAATGCCTGTCGCACTTTCTGCATGGGGATGAAGGAAGGAGGAGAGAGGCTGTAGAGAGCCTGTTGATAGCATCATTAGGTAGAGAGACATTTAGTTAATCCCATCTGGCTCCCCCATCCTCACTGCTAGCCTCCATATTACTGTCTGATTGAGTCTGGAGCCCCTGGGGTTCTCTTTTATGGCAGCACCCACTCACAGATTCTGGGCTGCTGCTTCTTCTCTCTGATCACCCATCTTCTAGGAATTTGTTGAACTTGCATTTCCTGATGGTCCTTTCTTCATTCTCTTCACTCTTGTTGTGTTTGTTATTTTACTGAGGTGTCGGGAGAGAGGAGGAAAAAGATTGTCTTTGGTATGTAGCCCTCACCCAGAAATCAATGGATCTGATTCAGTGCACTTATCTTGTACTAAATTTTGCGACTGAAACTTCCCTAGCCAAGCTCATCAATAACCCTGCTGTTTAATCCAGCGCACACCTTTACGTCTTTTCCTACTCAACCTCTCTGTAACATCTGGATAACCTTGCTCCTTTCTGAAGTGTGCTGTTGACTTCCACAGTACTACTCTCACTTGGTTTTCTCCTGCCTTTCTGGCTGCTGCTTTCAGTCTCATTTGCACACTTCCTGTTCTCTGCCCATAAATGTCGGTGGTTCCTTAAGTTATCTCTTTAGGTCTTTGTTTTTTCTCACTCTACATATTCTCCCTAATCTTGTTGCCCAATGTGCTCTTCTAAACCCCATTCTTGCCGCGTTTAAACAGTCCCTTTCCTGAGAAGGCTTCCTCGACCCTCAAGGCTGAGGTAGGTGCCCTGACTAATGTCCCCACAGCACTTAAGAGACTTGTTCAGAACTTCTCATATTGCTTGCTCATGAATCTGTTGCCTCCTCCAACCTTAAGATCTCTCAGAGTCCAAGGCTGTGTTTTTCATCCAGAGCAGCTCACCTGGGATACGGATGGTGATCAATAAATATTTGCTGGACTGAACTGAGACAACAGATATTCTTAAATGCTTTGTGTTTTATACATGTTATTACTAGGAATAACAATAAAATTTGCACTTTGAAGAAAAAATTTGCCAGAGAAAGATAAACCTCAAGTTAATCAGAGAAAAACAAATTCTTAATTGTGTAACATAAGTTAATGATGTTGTGTAGAAATTAATGATGCAGTGCAGAAATTAATGACACACATTTTCATGTGAAAATTATATCCCCTTCATTCCTTGGCACCTCTACAGAGCCAAAACCAATACAGATTTCACCCATCAAAAAAGTCTCATACCCATGTCCACAGCAGTATTATTGATGGGGGCCAGAAAGTGGAAGCAACCCAAGTGTCCACTGATGGATGAAGGGATAGACAGGGTGTGCTATATGCATAGAATGAAATATTGTTCAGCCTTAAAAAGGAAAGAAAGTCTGACACATGTGATAACATGGATAAAACATGAGGACATTACGCAAAGTGAAATAAGTCAGTCACAAGAGTACAGGTACTATAGAATTTCGTTTCTATAAGGTACCCTAGAGTAGTCAAAGTCACAGAAACAGAAAGTAGAATGGTGGTTGCCAGGGCTGGTGTGGAGGCAGGGAATGGGGAATTGTTATTTAATGGGTGAAGAGTTTCCGTTTTGCAAGATGAAAAGAGTTACGGAGATGGAGGGTGAGAGTTGTACGACAATGTGATTGTACTTAATGCCACTGAATTGTACTCTTAAAACACGTTAAGATGGTACATTTTAAAGTATGCATATTTTACCACAATTACAAATAAAATTAAAAAGTCACACACACACAAGGAATTGCAGGCTGTCATATCTGACCTACAAATATAGCCTTCTCTCTGTATCTGGGAGCCAGTTCTTGTGAAAGCAGGACTTCCTCATATGTATTTTATTATTAAAGATAAAACTCCCCCTCAGTACTCTAAAAATGTTTATTAAGTTGTTCTTGTTTGAGTTTTAACATGGAGGTCCTACTAAGATGCTCACACAGACTCATCTATCAGAGCTTGCCTGAGAAATGCACCCTACAAGCTCCTTGGGTTCAGGCCTACCTTTCTTGGCTACTGGGGCGAGTCTAACTGTGCTAAGGTAGTAATGTGTGTACTCACTGAGTCTGCTTCTAAATTGTTGTTCATTGCTATCTGGATATCTAGCTTTATTTCTGCCTCAAGCCTATTTGAATTATTTCTGTCTATTGGATGTCTAGTCCCCTCTAACAAATGAAAAGTACTGAGAGGTTGGTATTCATCCTCATTTGGTATTGTCTGTCTACAGTTTTGGAGATATCTTAAATGACTAAAGCACCTACTTATCTATAACTTAGGTCTACATTTTACCAAGACTAGGGGCCTATCTCTATTGAACTGTTAAGAGGGCTGCCTGTGGAACATCCTGTACTACTGATATTATTTTTCTTAGCTGTAGAAGAAATTCTAAAATGCCTTGTCCGTGAATGTCTTTCCTGGAAAATATGTATTTGTGTCTGATTTGATTTGACTTAGGAATGAAGTTTTCTGTACTATCGTTCTCTGGAGTTTATAAATGAGAAAATCTCCCTCCTCCTTACAAAGAAAAAGTTCTGGGAAATACTCCTCCATGGGTCTCTCTTTTTTTAATTTTTTTTAAAATAAATTTGTAGCATTTTTTTCTTTAATAAATTTGTAGTATTTCTTTTAAAAAAATAAATTTGTAGTATTTCTTTTAAAAAAATAAATTTGTAGCATTTCTTTCTTTTTTTTTAAATAAATTTGTCCATGGGTCTCTAGATGGGACTCAAATATGCCTTACTGGGTAGGCCATGAATGCCAGGCCTTCACCACTCTCCACCTGGGCTCTTTCTCAGGGTGGTGTATGCAGCAAGCAACCTTGAGGTATGAAGTAATATCATCATCTGGAACAAAGAGCAAGCCTGGTTACTGCTTGCTATTAAATAGAAGTTCCCCAAGCTCAGTGTTCCTCTCCTGTAATGCATCCCACTGCATGTGCAGGCACACATCTTATCCTCCACATCTGTCTGGGGGATTTGGGGCTTAAAGAACTCAGAGAAAATATGCTCACACTCTGGCTACTGCTCTTTTCCTGAGAGTCTAAAATCGTCTTTTACCTCTGCACCAGGAGTCTTATGTCTTCTGTCAGCATTCATGGAAGAGTAGCAACCTAACTTGTTAGTTTACAAATCAGATAAAATCCAATTAATATTGTTAAAATGACAATTCTCACCAAACTGATCAATCTCAATCACAATCAGACCAAGCACTTTTGTAGAAATTGACAACTTAATTATAAAATGTATATGTAAATGCAAAGGACCAAAAATACCTAGAACAATCTTGATAAAGAAGAACAAACTTAAACGGACTTCAAGTGTTACTTTAAAGGTGATCCAGACAATGTGATACTGGCACAAAGATAATCAAGAGAACAGAATAGAGAGCTCTGAAATAGACCAAGTCTATATACAATCATTTAACTTGCAAAAGTCTTTCCAACAAGCAGGGCTAGAATAAATGGATATCCATAGAGTCTAAAAATAATCTTTGGCTAAATAGCTTACACCAAATAAAAAATGATTAAGATTGACTGTATACCTAAAATATAAAATCTGAAGCTATAAAACTTATGAAAGGAAATATAAAATAAAAGGATAAACTGGCATTCATCAAAATTTAAAACTTCTGGGCTTCCCTGGTGGCACAGTGGTTGAGAGTCCGCCTGTGGATTCAGGGGACATGGGTTCATGCCCCGGTCCGGGAAGATCCCACATGCCGCAGAGCGGCTGGGCCCATGAGCCATGGCCGCTGAGCCTGCGCGTCCGGAGCCTGTGCTCCGCAACGGGAGAGGCCGCAACAGTGAGAGGCCCGCGTACCGCAAAAAAAAAAAAATTAAAACTTCTTCTCAACATATCATTAGGGAAATAAATAAGCAAGCTATAGACTAGAAGATAACACCCATTAATTACATATGTGATACATATCTGGTATCCTGGATATATAAAGAACAATTCCATAGATAAACAACCAGTTAGTAACAAGCAAATGATTTTAATTCATAATCATGTGAAAAACTGCTTAACATCATTAGGTATCAGGAAAATGTAAATTAAAACCACAATGAGATACAATTACACACCCACCAGAATGAAAAAAACAACTTAAAAGACTGAACGACCAAATGCTGGCAAAGATGTGGAGCAATCAGAACTCTCACACATTATTGGTGGGAGTGTAAAATGGTACGACTACTTTGGAAAAAATTCTGGCTATTTCTTATAAAACTAAGCATACACTTATTCTATGCCCCAGCAATTTTACTCCTAGATACTGATCCAACAGAAATGAGAAAATATATACGGTAAAATAATATTCATCACAGCCAAATGCAAATGGTGATCTTCCACAGCTAAAGATATAAAGAAGGAACCACAAGACGGTAGGAGGGATGGAGATGTCGCACAGTCAAGACCCATACCCCCAGGTGGGTGACCCATAAACGGGAAGATAATTACACTGCAGAGGAGTGTAATTGGGTAAATTACACTTACCCAAGGAGTGAGTGGCCTGAGCCCCACAATGGGCTCCCCAGCGTGGGGGGCCCCACACCAGGAAGATGAGCCCCTAGAACATTTGGCTTTGAAGGCCAGTGGGGCTTACTTTTGGGAGTTCCAAAAAGCTGTGGGAAACAGACTCTGCTCTCAAAGGGTGCACACAAAATCTCACACACTCTGGGACCCAAGGCAGAAGCGGTAATTTGAAAGGAGCCTGGTTTAGACCCACCCACTGATCTTGGAGAGCCTCCCAGAGACGCAGGAGGCAAATGGAGCTCACCCTGGGGACACAGACACTGGTAGCAGCCATTTGGGGAGCTCACTGTACCACACGGGCACTGGTGCTGGTAAGCGCCATTTTAGAATCCTCCCTCTAGCTTATTAGTGCTGGGACGTGGCCCTGCCTACCAGCCTTTCAGCCTCAGTACTGGGATGCCTCAGGCCAAGCAACTAGCCAGGTGAACATGGCTCACCCACCAGCAGGCCCGCGGCCTTAAGACTCCCTGAGCCCACGGCTGCCCCTGTCCATCAGAGGGGCCAGGACCCAGGGCTGGCTCCACACACCAGTGTGCTAGCACCAGCCCTGGGACCCCCAGGGCCCTACCGCCAGAGACACTGGGACCCAGCTCTGTCTACCAGTGAGCCGGCATGAGCCAGCAGTAGGCCCAGGACCTGGTCTTACCCGCCATTGGGCGGATACCAGTCCTGGGTTCCCCTGGGCCCCAGTCCCACCTAGCAGCAGGCAGACACCAGCCCCAGGACCACTGAAGCCCTGCAGCCTGCCATACCAGGATTTAGCCTGCCCACCAGCAGGCCAGCACTAGCCTCCAGACTCACAGGGCACTGTAGCCAGCCACCCCCAGCAATGAGCCAGCACTAGCTCTGGGGCCCCCTGGGCCTCAGCCTCACCCACCAGCAGGTCGACACCAGCTTTGGGACCCCCTGGATCCTACAGCCAGCAGCCTCATGACCCAGCCCCACCCACCAGCAGCCAGAAATCTTTCAGAGTGCCTTTGAGTCTTTTCTTAAAATACTTCTAGTTGTACTTTAATTTACCTTCCCTATTGCTAGACAGTTGGTGTCCAGAATCTAAAAATGCTCAGCAAGTGATTCAAAGACAAAAACAGGATGAAATCATTGACGCTCAAACTGAAAATCACATTTCGGCAAACTTCATCTTCAAGGAGAATCAACAACAGTGGTGAAGATCTGGACAATCCTTGGTGTCCTTTCCTGCAGCTTTGGATGAAGGAGAACCAAAGCAGGGCTGGAGGGAGGGGTATTAGAATACAAAAGTTCTCACGGTCTAGGGAAGGCTGACTGTTCTCTAGCCACCACATCAAGTTAAGCACCAGAACCAGTTCTAAGTCATTCTATCAATGGATAGCAACTCACATCAGGAAACATGGTGCTGAAAATCAACCAATCAGGAGATTTGCCTTTGGAAAAGCCAGGGGCTTGGAAGAGACACAAAACTTACCAGCATGAGACTCAAACTTCAGCAAAGCACTGTGGTAGCCCAGAGGAATCAAAATGGACTCCTTCCCCACACAGCAACATTCAGTGTCTCTGTTGAGTGCGCATCTGAAGACACAGACACCATCAGCTATAAAAGATGGGAAAAAAAGGATTAGGAAAATCCATTTTGAGGACTATAAAAAGGTTCGACCATTCCTGCATTTCTGTTTTCAAGGCTCCCCATTTCTATCTCCTTAATATAATGCCTCCTGGGACATAAGTGAACATGAGGATGAATGTAACCATGGTCAAAAAAATAATTCTTCACATATGGGTTAACAAAGGGCTCAAAACTGACTCCTGTCTCTCGCCTTTGTGTCTATCGTTCCATTCCCTATAACCCTTTATTCCCCAAATCATTTTGTATCTCTTGACACCACCCTAGGAGAGATCAGGTAATGGTTTTCTGGGTGATTCTTGAGCACCTACTATGTGCCCAAGATATCACAACAAATCTTCACTGTATGTATCATCACTGCCAGTGTTCCTAGGTGAATACTAGAAAAAGAGTTTAGGTCCAATATGCTAATAAGTGGCAGAACTGGAATTCAAACCCAGGTATTTGACTTCAATGCACGTTCTTCCTACCACAATGTGCAAGCAGGATAAAGAGGGAGATTCATTCTGCAAGCAGAACCCTTGTTAAGTGGCTATGGTCTCATTAGATTCATCTATAGATAATTGGGAACTAACTCTCAATTCCTCTCTTTACAGGTAAGACAGGGCTTTCACCTTGGGCAGCTGTACTATGGTAGAAAGAGCAATGAAACTTGCAGTTTTGCTTTCATCTTTGATGTTTACTAACACTGGAACTTCAATCACCCAATCATTTTGAGCCACATTTCTTCATTATGTAAAATAAAAATACTGATGCTTATTTTACAGGCTTTTTGTGAAGACTGAATAATAAAGGTGAAATAATTTCTAAAATCCTATTAAAACAATAAAGGACTATTATTATTCCTCTCATTATAAAGTAGATCTTAGTTTCTATTCTTAATGTTGTCCTTTCTCCCTTACAAAATTAAACAGAATAATTGTGTTAACTTAAAAACATAATTATATATATATAAAATTCTACTGTTACACATGAGCATATGCACATTCAAAACAGACACACAGGGCTTCCCTGGTGGCGCAGCGGTTGGGAGTCTGCCTGCTAATGCAGGGGACACGGGTTCGAGCCCTGGTCTGGGAGGATCCCACGTGCCGCGGAGCGGCTGGGCCCGTGAGCCATGGCCGCTGAGCCTGCGCGTCCGGAGCCTGTGCTCCACAACGGAAGAGGCCACAACAGTGAGAGGCCCGCGTACCGCGATGAAGAGTGGTCCCCGCTCACCGCAACTAGAGAGAGCCCTCGCACAGAAACGAAGACCCAACACAGCCAAAAATAAATATAAATAAATAAATTTAAGAAAAACATTAAAAAAAATTATAAAAAAAAAAGCAGACACACAGAGTTAAAATGACCACATATTTTCAAATATTTTCATCCATTATTTCACTCACAAGTGAGTATCTCCTGATGGAAGCATTCACAAATATTTTTCACAAAACATCTTGGCTGGTTAAGTAGTGCAGATGTTTTGAAAACATTTTCCTGGCATAAAACATGATTACAGGTTTAGATATTATAGCCCAGTCAGTGTCTCAAAGGCATAAGCATCTCCTTGCAGGGAGGTAGTCATGAATGTAGATAGAGAAGAGTTTGGGGTCCTTTAAACAATATGTTTTTTTTTTAAATCAGAAGAAATATTTTCTTCAAGAAAGCAGGATTCCTAGCGTTTACCAATTATTTCCTTTACGGTTTAGAAGTAGAATAAGAGAGAAGGAAGAAGGAATGAGGATTCTAGGGCTTCTACAGTCCCTTGTACATACATGACTATTACAGTCTGTAAGCTCTTTGTGGGCAGGGGCAATTTTACTTTATTTTTGGAATCAGTATCTTTTTTCCTCTGAATCAAAACCTAGCCCAGCACCTGGTACTTAATATTTGCTGAATCAGTGAAAGCATTTCTCCATGTATTGATTGCATAGCACCACAGAACAGGTAAAAGGCTTTATATTTTATCTGGCTCAATTCTCCATAACCAGATAGGCTCATACATTTTTGTTTTATTATTGTCTGTGTTGCTGTAATTTGATTAGAATATAAACTGAATAGCCCCTTTTCCTACTTTTATGAATTGTAGAATGCCTGTCCACGTATCCTCCTTTCTTCATCCCCTTCTTACCCTCTGTTTAAATATGGGTGGAGAATGTCTTTTTAAGTATGCAACAAAATCCAGAAAGTACTGGTAATTACTCAAAAATTTAAAACCTACATATGGCAAAATTTTTTAAATGCTTTAAACCAATTTAAAAAGCAATGATAAACTAGGAAAAATATTTTCAGCACATTTAACAAAGACTTAATATTCCCAATAAACAATCAGCTGTAAAAAATAAGAAGCAATCAACCTACTGAAAATTTAGTAAGAACGATTAATAGACAACTGGCAACTAGAAAAATGCTGATAACAAAAAAAAATGTGAAAAAATAATGAATCTCAGAAATAATTAAAGAAATATATGATAAAACAATGAGATCAAGCTTTTTATGTCTTACTGTTAAGTTTTAGAAAATATAAAATGACAGTATCAAATGTTGGAGGGGGTGTGAGAAAACAGTGAATGGCAGTTATTCACAATGTAAATGTCTATGCTCCTGGAATACAGTCTGCCCATATGCTTCAAAATTTAAAACCTATGTACTCTTTGTTAGATAGTCCACTCATAATAAAATTTTTTCTACGATGTACTTTATCAAGTGTGAATAAACGTATATTCAAGGACATGCATCTTAGAGCTGTTTATTTAGCTATCAGATGTAAAGAGGCCCAGAGCTCATCACTTACATGGCTGCTTAAATCAGGCACCTCCAAGTTAAGGCTGCTGAACAGCATGTGTAATATTACTGTGGCAATTTAACGCTGTGTTTGTCTTTGGAGAAAGCTGTTTTGAAAGATATACATCAAAATGCCATCAGTGGTTTCCTCTGAACGGAGAGATGTGGGAACATTTTCATTTTTCCCCTCATAAAGTTCCCCTCATAAACTACTGACCCTGCGCTCTAGAGCCCGCAAGCCACAACTACTGAGCCCACCTAACACAACTACTGAAGCCACGCACCTAGAGTCCATGCTCCTGAGAAGCCACCACAATGAGAAGCTCACGCACCACAACGAAAAGTGGCCCCTGCTCATTGCAACTAGAGAAAGCCCATAAGCAGCAACAAAGACCCAACCCCAAAATAAATAAAAAGTAAAAGTAAAAATTACAATTAAAAAAATCATTCATGGAAATGAATGTTTTACCATGTTTTTTATTTGCTAGTCTTATATCTTCTTGTGTTGATTTCCTTTCTTGTCCTTTTACCATGTTAGTACAGAAAACAAACATTCTAAATGATTTCTGTTGACTAATATGATCAAGATTAAATTGCAGCTATTCTAGGCGAGAGTGTATTAACCGGGAATTGTGTCTTTTTAGAGAATTTATATTAGAAAAATGAAGACATACGATAAAAAATTGTTCGAGGAATACATATAAATCCAAGACCAGGAGGTACCATTACACTGGTGAAAAGTAAGGATGGTGTGGAGATCATTTCCACTGTACACTGAAGTAAGGTACAAGGCATCTACCTTTCTATCAAGTTGTTATTACTTGTAATAATAACAACATTTGCAGAGCACTGTGACTCCCTTTACAAACGTCCATTTCATCTTTTCAGTGACATGGAAGACTGGCTGCTTCTGTGTATTCACTATCATTCTGCTTTTGAACTTTGCTTTCATTGACAATCCTCTTCGCTACTTTTTCGAAGGGCAAGGCCTGATCTCTTGGTAGCAGCAGAGTTACAAGCAGAGTAATAAGTTCATGTGCACAAAATTTATCGAACTTTAGCAAAGCCCAGAGCCTTGTTGTTTCCTTCTTGAGGAAAAGCCACTTCTTCTACCAGAGGACTCTCAAACAAAATCCATAATGATACTGAATCCAGATGCCTTACTCTATCCTCCACCTCAGCCTATCTGACAAAACTTCCCAAGGCACACAAAGAAATCCAGGATCCAACCATTTTACGAGTGCATACAAGTAAACATGGAAAGTGCATACAAGTAAACATGGAACGCGGCACCAGGTAAAGTCAAGAGAATTGTCCTTGTCTCTCTTAAACAGTATTTCTCTACTTTTCCACATATATACATCCCTCTCCTTTCAGCCTATGCAAATGCAAAATCCAATCTCCACAGGAAAGCTACAACACCAGTTGATCAAGAATATTAGATATCAGGCATGGTCTAGAACAGATATTCTAAAATATATTTTTATACATAAATTCCTGGACCAAAGAGTACTCATGACCTAGTAATATGTCATTATGCCAGTTCTTTGCTAAGTAAGCCTTTTAATATTTTGCTATCAAGAACTAGGAAGTTAGTCCATCTAAGGAATGTTTCTTAGACACATAACTAAAAACAGGACTGTACAGGCAGCACCTATAAAGATGGAATAAAGTATATAGACAACTACGCAATTATTTTCAACAAATTTAACTACGGAAGATGAGTGTAAAGAAAATAGGGCAGAATTATGGAACTCTAAGAAATCTAATATTAAAATTAGACATCAACGTTGAATAACACAATTTCTTAGGGGATGTGACACAGTAGTAATAAATGATATATTCATAGCTTTTTCCTCTCTTCTACCTGGTAAGGAGAATTTTGAAAGATTAGATTCTAGGCTTTTGCTTGCTGGAGTAATGACTGTGAAGAAAAACTGAAAATGGATCGATTGATTCAGGTTGAAAGAGACTAAAAGGTAACAGCGGAAAAGAAATGAAGAGAATGGGAAGATCAGGAGAAGGAAGAAAGGGATCTGGAGGTGGTTCTAGAGTTGAGGACTGGGGTAGCTGTCCTATGTGAGAGACAGAGACAGAGAGAGAAAAGGGGCTTTTAAGACATCAGTCTCAGAATAACAATAATGAATACTATCACTACCAACTATGATTACTGAAGGAGATGTCTAATTGTTTTATTGTTGTTTTGGTTTGGCATTGGTTTGGTTCTGTAAATGTGCACCCCTTCCTCTACGTTTTGTTTTATAATTATGCTAAGTCTACACTGTCAACTCATACACCCATTACCCAGTAGGAGTGTTCCCTTTCAGCCTTCATTTAATAACTACTTAATACTCCTCACTAGTCCTGTGTGGAGGCCTCTCTAGTCTTTTTGGTTGTCCAAAGTCATTCTCTAATGGAACCTTAGGAAGGGCTCGCTGAAACAAATTCTTTAGTAGATTCCTTGGGAAGGGCCATGGGAATGATATTCTCTGAATTCTTACATGCTAATCACTGTCTATGTCTTTTATATTTTTGAGGGTCAGTTTTTCTGGATATAAAATCACATTTTCTTTCTCTGAAGATCTTTAATGTTACTCCATTTTCTTCCAGCATATAGAATTACTGTCAAAAGTCTAATGATAATCTGATTTTCTTTCTCATAACAGATAATATGCTAATGTTGTCTAGATTCCTAAGGATTTTTTTCTCTTTCTTTATAAGGTCAGTAATTTTTACTAGAAAGTGCTTTATGCTGGGCATTCTAGGCCAATATAATATTTTCAGGTATAAAGTTTATTCTTTCAGTACGTGTTTTCAATTATTTCATCAATATTTTCTCAATTGTAATTTCAGTATTTGTTTCTTTGTTCTGATATCTTCTTCAGAGACTCTTAGGTATATGTTGCATCTTCTTTGCTTATGTTTGCAATTTTCTTTTGAATTCTTCTTATGTGTTTTTATATTCCCTCTTACACTTTAAAAAATTTCCATTTTTCTCCTTTATTTGATGTAGTTTTTGTCACTTCTATTGAGTCTTCATTTCTAAAATCATTATTTTATTTTTGGAAAGACTGGTTCAAGATGGCAGAGTAGAAGGATGTGCGCTCACTCTCTCTTGCGAGAGCAACAAAATCACAACTAACTCCTAAACAATCATCGACGGGAAGACACTGGAACTCACCAAATAAGATACCCCACATCCAAAGACAAAGGAGAAGCTGCAATGAGACAGTAGGAGGGGCGTAATCACAATAAAATCAAATCCCATGACAGCTGGGTGGGTGACTCACAAACTGGAGAACAATTATACCACAGAAGTCCACTCACTGGAGTGAAGGCTCTGAGGCCCACATCACGCTTCCCAACCTGGGGGTCCAGCAACAGGAGGAGGAATTCCCAGAGAATCAGAATTTGAAGGCAAGAGGGATCTGACTGCAGGACTTCGATAGCACTGGGGGAAACAGAGACTCCACTCTTGGAGGGCACACACAAAGTAGTGTGCGCATGGGGACCCAGGAGAAGGAGCAGTGACCCCACAGGAGACTGAACCAGAACTACCTGCTAGTGTTGAAGGGTCTCCTGCAGAGGCAGGGGACGGCTGTGGCTCACCGCGGGGACAGGGACACTGGCAGTAGAGGTTCTGGGAGGTGCTCCTTGGCATGAGCCCTCCCAGAGTCCATGATTAGCCCCACCAAAGAGCCTGTAGCCTCCTGTGCTGGGTCACCTCAGGCCAAACAACCAACAAGGAAGGAACTCAGCCCCACCCATCAGCAGACAAGCAGATTAAAGTTTTACTGAGCTCTGCCCACCAGAGCAACACCCAGCTCTACCCACCACCAGTCCCTCCCATCAGTAAGCTTGCACAAGCCTCTTAGATAGCCTCATCCACCAGAGAGCAGACAGCAGAAGCAAGAAGAACTACAATTCTGCAGCCTGGGAAATGAAAACCACATTCACAGAAAGACAAAATGAAAAGGCAGAGGGCTATGTACCAGATGAAGGAACAAGATAAAACCCCAGAAAAACAACTAAATGAAGTGAAGATAGGCAATCTTCCAGAAAAAGAAGTCACAATAATGATAGTGAAGATGATCCAGGACCTCAGAAAAAGAATGGAGGCAAAGATGGAGAAGACGCAAGAAATGTTTACCAAAGATCTAGAAGAACTAAAGAACAAAGAACAAGAAGAATTAAAGAACAAACAAACAGAGATGAACAATACAATAACTGAAATGAAAAATACACTAGAAGGAATCAGTAGTAGAATAACTGAGGCAGAAGAATGGATAAGTGACCTGGAAGACAGAATGATGGATTTCACTGCTGTGGAACAGAATAAAGTAAAAAGAATGAAAAGAAATTAAGACAGCCTAAGAGACCTCTGGGACAACATTAAACGCAACAACATTCACATTATAGGGGTCCCAGAAGGAGAAGAGAGAGAGAAAGGACCTGAGAAAATATTTGAAGAGATTATAGTCAGAAACTTCCCTAACACGGGAAAGGAAATAGCCACCCAAGTCCAGGAAGCACAGAGAGTCCCAGGCAGGATGAACCCAAGGGGAAACACGCCGAGACACACAGTAATCAAATTGACAAAAATGAAAGACAAAGAAAAATTATTAAAAGCAACAAAGGAAAAATGACAAATAACATACAAGGGAACTCCCATAAGGTTAACAGCTGACTTCTCAGCAGAAACTCTACAAGCCAGAAAGGGAGTGGAACGATATATTTAAAGTGATTAAAGGGAAGAACATACAACCAAGATTTCTCTACCCAGCAAGGATCTCATTCAGATTGCACAGAGAAATCAAAAGCTTTACAGACAAGCAAAAGCTAAGAAAATTCATCACCACCAAACCATGTTTACTACAAATGCTAAAGGAACTTCTCTAGGCAAGAAACACGAGAAGGAAAAGACCTACAAAAATAAACCCAAAACAATTAAGAAAATCGTAATAGGAACATACATATCGATAATTACCTTAACAGTAAATGGATTAAATGCCCCACCCAAAAGACACAGACTGGCTGAATGGATACAAAAACAAGACCCGTACATACGTTGTCTACAAGAGACCCACTTCAGACCTAGGGACACATATGGACTGAAAGTGGGGGGATGGAAAAAGATATTCCACGCAAATGGAAATCAAAAGAAAGCTGGAGTAGCAATACTCGTATCAGACAAAATAAACTAAAATAAAGAATGTTACAAGAGACAAGGAAGGACACTACATAATGATCAAGGGATCAAGCCAAGAAGAAGATATAACAATTACAAAAATATATGCAATTAACGTAGGAGCACCTCAATACACAAGGCAAATGCTAACAGCTATAAAAGAGGAAATCGATGGTAACCTTCCAAGACTGAACCAGGAAGAAATAGAAAATATGAATAGACCAATCAGAAGTAATGAAATTGAAACTGTGATTAAAAATCTTCCAACAAACAAAAGCTCAGGACCAGGTGGCTTCAGAGGTAAATTCTATCAAACATTTAGAGAAGAGCTAACACCCATCCATCTCAAACTCTTCCAAAAAAACTGCAGAGGAAGGAACACTCCCGAACTCATTCTAAGAGGCCACCATCACCCTGATACCAAAACCAGACAAAGATACTATTAAAAAAAAGAATATTACTTACTGACCAATATCACTGATGAATTTACATGCAAAAATCCTCAACAAAATACTAGCAAACAGAATCCAACAACACATTAAAGGATCATACACCATGATCAAGTGGGATTTATCTCAGGGGTGTAAGGGTTCTTCAAGATACATAGATCAATCAATGTGCTACACCATATGTACACACTGAAGAAGAAAAAACATATGATCATCTCAGTAGATGCAGAAAAAGCTTTTGACAAATTTTAACACCCATTTATGATAAAAACTCTCCAGAAAGTGGGCATAGAGGGCATCTACCTCAACATAATAAAGACCATATATGACAAACCCACAGCAAACATCATTCTCAATGGTGAAAAACTGAAAGCATTTCCTCTAAGGTCAGGAACAAGACAAGGATGTCCACTCTCGCCACTCTTATTCAACATAGTTTTGGAAGTCCTAGCCATGGCATGGCTAGTAGCATGTCACTGTTTGCAGATGACATGGTACTATACATAGATAATCCTACAGATGCCACCAGAAAACTACTAGAGCTACTCAATGAATTTGGTAAAGCTGCAGGATACAAGATTAATGAACAGAAATCTCTTGCATTCCTATACACTAACAATGAAAGATCAGAAAGAGAAATTAAGGAAACAATCCTATTCCCCATTGCCACAAAAAGAATAAAATACCTAGGAATAAACCTACTTAAGGAGGTAAAAGACCTGTACTCAGAAAATTCTAAGACACTGATGAAAGAAATCAAAGATGACACAGATGGAGAGATATACCATGTTCTTGGATTGGAAGACTCAATACTTTGAAAATAACTATACTACTCAAAGCAATCTACAGATTCAGTGCAATACCTATCAAATTACCAATGGCATTTTTTATAGAACTAGAACAAAAAATCTTAAAATTTGTATGGAGAGACAAAAGACCCCAAATAGCCAAAGCAATCTTGAGAGAAAATACTGAAGCTGGAGAAATCAGACTCCCTGACTTCAGACTATACTACAAAGCTACAGTAATCAAAACAACATGGCACTGGCACAACAACAGACATATAGATCAATGGAACAGGATAGAAAGCCCAGAGATAAAACCCACACACCTATGGTCAACTAATCTATGACAAAGAAGGCAAGTATATAAAATGGAGAAAAGACAGTCTCTTCAATAAGTGGTGCTCAGAAAACTGGACAGCTGCATGTAAAAGAATGAAATTAGAACACTCCCTAACACCATACACAAAAATAAACTCAAAATGGATTAAAGATCTAAATGTAAGACTGGACACTATAAAACTCTTAGAGGAAAACATAGGAAGAACACTCTTTGACATAAATCACAGCAAGATCTTTTTTGACCCACCTCTTAGAGTAATGGAAATAAAAACAAAAATAAATAAATGGTACCTAATGAAACTTAAAAGCTTTTGCACTGCAAAGGAAACTATAAACAAGATGAAATGACAACCCTCAGAATGGGAGAAAATACTGGCAAACGAATCAACGGACAAAGGATTAATCTCCAAAATATATAAACAGCTCATGCAGCTCAATATTAAAAAAACAACCCAATCAATAAATGGTCAGAAGACCTAAACAGACATTTCTCCAAAGAAGACATACAGATGGCCAACAGGCACATAAAAAGCTGCTCAACATCACTAATTATTAGAGAAATGCAAATCAAAACTACAATGAGGGGGCTTCCCTGGTGGCGCAGTGGTTGAGAGTCCGCCTGCCGATGCAGGGGACGCGGGTTCGTGCCCAGGTCTGGGAGGATCCCACATGCCGCGGAGCGGCTGGGCCCGTGAGCCGTGGCCGCTGAGCCTGTGCTCCGGAGCCTGTGCTCCGCAGGGGGAGAGGCCACAACAGTGAGAGGCCCGCCTACCGCAAAAAAAAAAAAAAAAAAAACTACAATGAGGTATCACCTCACACCAGTTAGAATGGGCATCATCAGAAAATCTGCCAACAACAAATGCTGGAGAGGGTGTGGAGAAAAGGGAGCCCTCTTGTACTGTTGGTAGGAATGCAAATTGATACAGCCACTATGGAGAACAGTATGGAGGTTCCTTAGAAACTAAAAATAAAACTACCATGTGACCCAGCAATCCCACTACTGGGCATATACCCAGAGAAAACCGTAATTCAAAAAGACACATGCCCCCCAATGTTCACTGCAGCACTATTTACAACAGCCAGGTCATGGAAGCAACCTAAATGCCCATCAACAGATGAATGGAAAAGAAGATGTGGTACATATACACAATGGAATATTACTCAGCCATAAAAAGGAACAAAATTGAGTCATCTGTAGAGACGTGGATGGACCCAGACAGTCATACAGAGTGAAGTAAGTCAGAAAGAGAAAAACAAATATCGTATGTTAGCACATATATGTAGAATCTAGGAAAATGGTACAGATGAACTGCTCTGTAAGGCAGAAATAGAGACACAGATGTAGAGAACAAACGTATGGACACCAAGGGGGAAAGTGGCGGGGGGGGATGAATTGGGAGACTGGGATTGACATATATACACTAGTAAAAAATAGCTAATAAGAACCTGCTGTATAAAAAAAAAATCAAATTAAAAAATAAAATTATTTTATTTTTAATTATTTCTAATTACTTCTTGAATTCTTTCATTTCACTTCTGAGTTTTTCTAATTCTGATTTATGTTTATTATTTCATGTCCTATATAATTTTCTTAATGTCTCTTGTCTTGAAAATTAATGTTACAGACATATTTTTGGAACATATCTTTATACTATGTTTTCATTGTTGGTAGGGATGTTATTATGTCCTTGACCACCTTTTTTCTTCGAGTCATTCTGTATGGGATTTGACCTCAATACTCTTCTGTTGCTCATTTTAATGTAAATATCATCTTCCTGAACTTTTGGAAGGATGGTAATTACACATATAGTTTTATAGGAAACCACTAAATTCTTTTCCATAGTGACTGTGATATTAAACATTCATATGAGCAATGGGCAAATAATCCAGTTTCTCTACATACTCAACAATGTATGGTGTTGTGTTGTCACTATTTTTTCTTCAGACATTCTTAAAGTTGTGTAGTGATATCTCACTGTGGGTTTAATTTACACTTCCCTAATGGCTAATGATGCTGACCATCTTTTCATGTGCTTATTTACCATCTGAATATCCTCTTCAGTGAATGTCTGTTTATATCATTCACCCATTTTCAAAATGGACTGGTTTTGTTTTGTTTTGTTTACTATTGAGTTTTGAGAGTTCTTCACATATTGTGGATACAGTCCTTTATCAGATAGGTGATTTGCAAATATTTTCTCCCATTTTGTAATTTGTCTTTTAATCCTCTTAACAGGATTTTTCACAGAGCAAATTTCTAGTTTTGATAAAGTCCAATTTATCAATTTGTCCTTTTATTGATCACCTTTTGGTGTCAAACCTAAGAACTCTATGCCTGAGTCCCTTGACCTTGCTAGTTCTATGGTTTCACTACATCTTAACTGGACAACTGTGACAGTCTCTCCACTCTTATCTGCTCTGGCAATTGAAAATGAGTTCGCATTACTCCAAGCTGCCAGATTACAATTAATGAAGCACAAGTGCAGTCACTACAATGCTCTGCTCAAACCTTCAAAGATTTCCCCACTGAATATTAAAGAACAGACTCTCCTGCCTGGAACCGTAAATCCACAGGTATCTTTCCTGTTTCTGCCCAACAGATCCACAACCCCCTAATAATATACCGTACTCCAGCCACACTAATTACCAGCTGCTGTACAAGAAGAGCTTATGATTATGGTGATAGTAGAAATGTGAATTGGAAGAGTGGAACTTCTAAAGTGATACAGAAAATCAATTCTGCCACTGAAAACACTTCCTAATTTACCAATGTCCATTTTAAACACCACCACCGCCATGGCACCTTTCCTGATTGTTCCCAACTGGCATATGTTATCTCCCTCACTTTACTAATGCAACAGCACTTGGAACCTCTGTGATAGCACTTAGCTTATTCTGCCATTTTCAGCCCAGTCTTAACCATTTTGCAATGTGTCAGACCTTCCATGGGCGGGATTGTGTCCTCTTTATCTTTGATTCCCCTGGAGGACCTGGTGCGTAGCAGGGACCATCAACTGTTAACTTGACTGGAACCACCATCAGCATCACTCCAGTTTGGACACATCTGGCCTATTTGTCATGTCCACTGCTGAAAACAAAGTGCAAGAACAAACTCGACTCATCTTTCTAGACTCTGAATCAGCTTAAACGTATTTTTTAACCATTCTTTTTTTCCACATCCTTCTCTCCACACATAACCACAGCAGAAAGAACAAATAAACACTGAAACCAACTTCATAATGAAATTTCAAACACCTCTGCGTCTAATATTTTCACATCAGAAGGAAGTAACATTTCATACTGCCTTTAATGAAAGAGTATGCCACTTCTCTAACAGCTTCTCTAGGAACCTACTGCTCCCTCAAATTTATTTGCAATGCTTGTCTGAGTAATCCTGCAGCTCCCCCTGCAATTTCTCAAGGTGTGAAAGTGACTAGGTGCCAGAGGGCCATGGTTACTAGGAATTCTAGGAAAAGGAGTACTCGATCTTGTTCTTCTTTTTTTTTTTTTTTTTTTTTTCTGCGGTACGCAGGCCTCTCACTGCTGTGGCCTCTCCCGTTCCGGGGCACAGGCTCCGGATGCACAGGCTCAGCGGCCATGGCTCACAGGCCCAGCCACTCCACAGCATGTGGGATCTTCCCGAACCGGGGCACGAACCCGTATCCCCTGCATTGGCCGGCGGACTCTCAACCACTGCGCCACCAGGGAAGCCCCTTGTTCTTCTTTTAATCTCAATTTTTTCCTATCAAATACCTGTCTACTGTTTCCAGAACAGCACTCAGCACATAGAATATGACTGATACATGCTTACTGAATTAAACAACTGAATCAGTACAGTTATAGAAGCCTTGGTCACTTCCTAAACCACACAAAAACAATGAAAATGAAATCTCAGAGCATTACAGATATCAAAGTGTCAATCAAACACTTGGTATTTTCAGTTGACATTTTTTTTTCCAACTCTGGCAAATGGTTTGACACTTTTGGCTTATGAAATGATTTTCCAGTTATGATATAAGATCAAGAAAAAATTCACTTCCTCATTCTTCCATTAAGAATGTAAAATTCTTGGGGCTTCCCTGGTGGCGCAGTGGTTGAGAGTCTGCCCGCCGATGCAGGGCACACGGGTTCATGCCCCGGTCCGGGAAGATCCCACATGCCGCGGAGCAGCTCGGCCCGTGAGCCATGGCCTCTGAGCCTGCATGTCCGGAGCCTGTGCTCCGCAACGGGAGAGGCCACAACAGTGAGAGGCCTGTGTACCACAAAAAAAAAAAAAAAAAAAAAAAAAAAAAGAATGTAAAATTCTTAATTCTTCCTATTTTCCCTGAAGAAGCTGTCATCTCAGATTTAAATTTAATTTCATTGTGAATGTCTCTTTAGAGTCTAAACTAAATATTGTGGCATCTACTTTCTTTCTGGGAAGAGTTTTCTCAGATCACCAACTTCCTCCTTGCGATTTCTAGAGACTATAACCTATTCTCTTGAAGTTAACTCAATCGGGGATAATTGTTCTGGCGTGGATTCACTAGCTATAACAAGAAAAAAGCAAGAGCTTCCAATGAAAGAGTATAAAATAACAACTCTGCTGTCAAGAGCTGCTGTAGAGATTCATTTTCGGTTTTGCGCTGCAGCAGATGTGGTGGCACCAGAAGTCTGCAGGCCTTGGTTTGGGGATTCAATCAAACGTGCACACGCAGCTAACATTTAGGAGCATCTGCTATAACCCAGTCACTGTTGATTGACACTAGGGAAGATGCAAAGATAAATAAACTGTAGCCACAGGCTTGAGAGAGCTCACAGTGAAAGGAGAAGAGGTCTGTTCAAATGTTATGGCACTGCAGAGAAACAAGCAACTAATTTTGCCTGGGAGATCCCTCATAGGAGACATTACACTGGACTCGAGTCTTGGAAGAAAAGAGCTATACAAGCAGAAAGGAAAGAAGGGAGAAAGGTCATTCCAAGCAGAGGGAACAGCATATGTATTGATACATCGGCTAGTGAATGAGTATGTCATGAATGAGGATGGCAGATATGGAAGTTCCGCTTCACTTGCAGGTGAAATAATGAATGTTAATACATCAGTCTGCATAGGGCAATTGGAAAAGGGACTTTTTAAAAAGTTTTGATTTGCCGCAATTAATGCTGCCATTTTGACTAACAACAGTTGCTCAAAGTAACAGAAAGGGAATCGGGTGACCCACCAGCTAGCCACCTTGGTTGAGCACTTTCACACCTTTCACCTCATTTGTTCCTCACTGCTGTGTCATGAGATGGGGTTCCTTATGCCCATTCTATAAACACGAACATGAGGCTCAGAGGTATTGGGGGATTTGCTTAAGCTGACCTCAGTCTGGACTGCTTCAAATCTATTCTCATTGCTCTTCCTTATGTAGCTCCCTTGACAAGTGAAAAGAAAGGGGAGAAGGACAGAGAAAGGCATTTCAGATTTTATACCAAGCTCTTCTTATCAAATTATTGACTCAAAAGACACCAGAGGTCATCTTACCCCACTGGCTCATTTTAATAAATGAGGACTTGAAGCCCAGGTTGTAAAGTGATTTGTCCAAGACCATAGAGTTAGTTAATAGCAAATCTGCGGCTAGAACTTTAATATCTTCCATTAGCCTCCTTGCTTGGAAATCTGCAAAGTTGGAATTTTCTTTACTTGGTTACATTTGCCTTAAAACCCTTATTCAAAAAAAACCTTAAATTATCTGTCAGTTTAAACACACACACATTCACACTCCACACAGCCTCCTGTACACACTAATGACTACCATAGGTTAGAGAAGAGACCAAAGGATAGTCAGGCAAATCAGAAACTCTTGGCAAATGAGAAGCAGCTCTTGTGTAGTCTGGAAAGCTTACTGCAGAGACACTCCATGGTGACTGGTCTTTTCTACCCAATGGAAGAGACTGCAAAAGTCTCTCTTGTATGTGCTGTAATAGCATTGCTCAGCATCACTGAAGTTCTGTTGACTTTGTTGCACTTCTACTACTACTACCTGGAGAAATCTGAGAATGTGCTATCACCTTTCTTTTACCTGTAGGTAGCAAGTAATCTATTTGAGGGTCAAGATTCTGGGTGCTATTGTGGATGATTTGCGCACTGAAAGAGAAATATAGTTGGGAAAATTAAGTCCAAGGTATCCCTTTACCAAGTAAAGGAGGAATCTCTTATTGTTAGTTAAGCCTAGAACTACAGAGATGAAAGAACTCAAATTCCTCTGTTGCCAATCAAAGTGTGCTCCATGGACCAGCAGCCTTATCATCACCAGAAGTTTGCTAGAAATGTAGACTGTCAGGCTTACCCCAGATTCTGCATTAGAATATGTATCTTAATCAACCCTAGATTCTGCATTAGAATACGTATCTTAATGAAGACCCCAGGATGACTCATGAACGAGAAAGTTTAAGAAGGACTGTTCTAACCATCCAAAAATAAGGATTGTCTAATCCTATTTTTTATGTCATGCCACATATTTCCTTTTCATATTCTTTTCTGCTCATTTATTCATGTGTCTATATGTTTATAGGTTCATTAATTCATATGTGCCTATATTCTCAGCACCTTTGCTATTTGAAAAATAGAGTTCCTAGAAGTGAATGCTAGACCTCAAAATATCATTAGAACGATTAGACATCTGACTCTCTATTCCATTCAAAAGTAATTTCTAACACCACTAAATTAAGCTTAATTCCACGACTGCTTCAATTACCCTTGAGAAATAGATAATTGAATGTTTCTGGTCTTTTGCCCGCATAAAGGTTAAAGTAGATTCCTGGTACCAAGTACAATGTGGTAAAGGGGAGTTTCCCCACACCAGCAAGCAATTCTCTGGACACCAGTAGAGTGTCTCCGACACTATCCAGAGACAGTATCAGATTGTACTGGTTAAGGGTTCACTCTTACAAGACTGCCCCGCCTCCAACCCAGCCCACTTCAGATGCCAGTCACAAGCCAAGGTTGCTACCTGTGCTTCTGACCAAGTGGCTACAGATCACAGGTACCCACAACCCCCTCATTGGATTCCATTAATCTGCTAGAGCAGCTCACAGAACTGAGAAACATTTTACTTAATAGATTACCAGTTTGTTTTAAAAGGGTATCAGTCAGGGGGCTTCCCTGGTGGCGCAGTGGTTGAGAGTCTGCCTGCTAATGCAGGGGACACGGGTTCGAGCCCTGGTCTGGGAGGATCCCACATGCAGCGGAGCGACTGGGCCCGTGAGCCACAACTACTGAGCCTGCGCATCTGGAGCCTGTGCTCCCCAACAAGAGAGGCCGTGACAGTGAGAGGCCTGCGCACCACGATGAAGAGTGGCCCCCGCTTGCCACAACTAGAGAAAGCCCTTGCACAGAAACAAAGACCCAACACAGCCAAAAATAAAAATAACTTAAAAGAAAAAAAAAAAGGATATCAGTCAGGAACAGACGAAAGAGACACACAGGGCAAGGTATGGAGAAAAGACACAGAGCTTCCATGCCCTCTCCAAGCACACCGCTCCCCCAGTACTCCATGTGTTCACCAACCTGGAAGCTCTCCAAACCCCATCCTTTTGGGTTTTTATGGAGGCTGCATTACACAGACACATTTCATTCAAACTCCAGCTTCCCTCCCCAAAGGTCAGGGGATGGGGCTAAAAGGTCCAGCCCTCTCACCACACGTTGGCTCCACTGGCAACCAGCTCCCATCCCTAGGTGCATTTCAAAGGTCACCTCATTTACGAGCCCAAAGACACTTTTATCACTCAGCACTTAGGAAATTCCAAGGGTTTTAGGAGCTCTTAGCCAGGAACTGTGGACTAACACCAAATAGATATGAGAAATATATTTTGGTCATCTGAATGACCAACTCCATAGTTCTTCTAAATCACAGTATTATCACAAAGGTAAGACAAGAAACAATCTAATTAGTCACTGAGTGAATTCAGCTCTGTTCCACCAGCTCTTAACAATAATCAATGACTTGGGAGGCATTTCCAATTTTCTTAATGGTATTAAAAATTTTTTAAGAAGCGTAGCAATGAAAAAATGTTGCCTGCCACAATAAACAAAGGATATTGCAGCCCTCAGTCACTGCAGCCACCCTCAGCGATGCACCCCGAGGAGACTCAGGATGGGAAAGCACTGGATGCTGGCCCCGGATAGCTGAGGTGCACATAAAAAGAGTGATTTCAGTGAGCCCAGACTCTTGCATCTTCCCATACACAGAAAAGCGCCAAGTTCCTTAACTTGAGATATGATTTTCTTTAATTAACAGTAATCTTTTGATGTTCTAACTACCTGTTCTTTGTTGCAAAAACTCCTATATATCCTGGTTCCTCCCTAACCTCTTTGGAGCAGTCCCTCAGAGCTCTCTGAGAGGCTGTGTCCCAGGCTTAAGTCCTCAGTTTTGCCCAAAGAATAAAACATAATTCTCAACTTTTAGGTTGTTCATTTTTTTCAGTAGACAAGCGCAAAAGCAGTTAATGTTACGTTTTTCAAAATGGTTACTAAATAAACAGATAAACCGTCTAAAATGTTTTAATGTGCAATACTTTCAATATTCCTTTACAATTAGGGAGCAACTAGGAAATGTTTTCCTAATGCCATTTAATACAGCAGATCTTGATTTGGAATTTTCCAAGAAATCCTAGGTTTGAAGAAAGGGTGACAAGATGACCAAGAGGGCTCTCACTGGCAATCATATCATAATTTTGCCCCACACTTTCACTTTATAAAGGAATTCTTGATTCTTTTATAAAAGGCACTAAGAGACTTAATCCAGTACAGCAGTTCCATTTTTACTGCAGTCACAGGATTGCTAATGTTTAGATCAGCATGTTTTTATAGAACACAATGCAAATTTTTAAATAACTGAATTACTTTTTAACTTTACAAAGCACAAATAAGTGAGGACAGGATGGTTTATTCAATAGTTGTGTTGATACAATTGGATAAACATTTGAGGAATGAAAATAATTATAATATTTACCTCTTATTTTCCCCCCACCCCCCCAAAATTAAAAATTTATTTGTAAAAAAAAAAAAAAAAAAGGGGGTTTCCCTGGTGGCGCAGTGGTTAAGAAACAGCTTGCCAATGCAGGGGATGTGGGTTCGAGCCCTGGTCCAGGAAGATCCCACATGCTGCGGAGCAACTAAGCCCGTGCACCACAACTACTGAAGCCCGCGCACCTAGAGCCCGTGCTCCGCAACGAGAAGCCACCGCACTGAGAAGCCCACGCACTGCAAAGAGTAGTCCCGGCTCACCACGACTACAGAAAGCCCGCGAGCAGCAACAAAGACCCAACACAGCCAAAAAATAAAAATAAATAAAACAAATAAATTTAAAATTTAAATTTAAAAAGTAAATAAACTATAAAGATAACAGAAGAAAATATAGGTAAATTGCCATATAAACTTGGGCTGCAGAGTATGTGTAGACATTTTCTAGGCATGATACCGAGGTCAAGTGCCATGGAGGAAAAAACCAAATACATCTGACCATCTATTCTTTACAAGCTCACAAACTTAAGACAAATTACAAAATGGAAACATGTTACAATATATAACAAAAGGGCAATATTCTTAAAGACCCACAAGCAGAGAAGCAACATTTTTGTCTATCAAATTCATGAAGATGTTTTTAGTGAATGTGGGTTAAAATACAGAGAAATAACACTCATACGATGTGAGTGTAAATGAGAGAATATTTGGGGAGGACAACTTTATAAGATATATCAAAAACTTTAAAAGTAATCATGCCCTCTGACCCAGTAATTTCAGGTTGGTGAGTTTTTTTGTTTTGTTTTGTTTTAACATCTTTCTTGGAGTATAATTGCTTTACAATGGTGTGTTAGTTTCTGCTTTATAACAAAGTGAATCAGCTATATATATACATATATTCCCATAACCCCTCCCTCTCGCGTCTCCCTCCCACCCTCCCCATCCCACCCCTCTAGGTGGTCACAAAGCACTGAGCTGATCTCCCTGTGCTATGCGGCTGCTTCCCACTAGCTATCTATTTTACATTTGGTAGTGTATATATGTCCGTGCCACTCTCTCACTTTGTCCCAGCTTACCCTTCCCCCTCCCTGTATCCTCAAGTCCATTCTCTACGTCTAGCCCACAGCTTTTTTTTTTATTGGCATATAATTGCTTCACAATGGTGTGTTAGTTTCTGCTTTATAACAAAGTGAATCAGTTATACATATACATATGTTCCCATATCCCTTCCCTCTTGCGTCTCCCTCCCTCCCACTCTCCCTATCCCACCCCTCTAGGTGGTCACAAAGCGCTGAGCTGATCTCCCTGTGCTATGCGGCTGCTTCCCACTAGCTATCTACCTTACTTTTGGTAGTGTGAGTTTATTCTTAGAATATAATAAAGATTGTGTGGAAAGATTTAATTACAATTCATTCATTATAGTGCTACTTGTACTTTCAAAAAATTGGAAAATTTTAAATGTCAAGCAATAGGGGATTAATTAAATACATCAGGGTACTCCACATAAAGGAACACCATAAAATTGTCAAAAATGTTAACATGAATAGTTGTTCCTCATATATTCAAAAGAATAAAATGTTTTGTGTAACTGATTTTATAAGGTAAAGAATTATAGAAAAGTGTCTGGAAGCATAGGCACTGAATCTTTAAGAGCATTTTTTTCTTGTGGGTAGAATTACAGGTTATCTTCTTGTCTCTGTTTTTCTTTTGTTTTTTTTTGATTTTTCAGTAATTAATATACATAGCTTTTTTCATAAGACAATAAAACTTATTTTTACAAAAAGATAAAAATGTAGTATATATCTCAGATGCCTTAAAGTGGAAGTAATCACTTAGTATTACATTGAATTGAAAAGTGCAGAAAATGAATCATATGTATGGACAACACTACACTGAAATTCCCCTCTAGGGAATTATTAGAAGGCATTTGACATTGAGTTCGGTAAATGCATCATAAAGAATGAGAGTATCAAGGCTGAGTGTGACTGTCTTCCCACATTTCCCTAAAAATTCACATAGGTTTTCAAACAAATGAGTGCAAGTTCATATATTGTATGGTGTTTACACATATCTTCCTAATTCACTATTATTTTAAAATACCATGCTGTATTTTGAGTAGTGAGCTTTCCTAACTTAACCATCTACCTTTTTTTCTTAACTCGAAATCTTTGTCTGTTTAATTTTTCTGATAAAACCAGAACGTGAAACCTGTGTACAGATGAGACACTCAGTGTCCAGACACTCACGAAGGCCACTCTCTGAAATACCACTAGACAAAAATTTATCTCCCCTGCTTTTTATCTTCTGCCATATTTCTAAATTAAAGTTTCCATCACCAACACTTGGTGAGGACCAGTCTTCAGACTGTAGATCTGTAACCCTTGAAATACTTTGCTAAAACATCTATATACATAATATGCTTATATTCATAAAATATATAATATGTATTTGTGGGTTTAAAGTTGTAGTTGACAATAAAGAGTAAATAATGGTAATTTGGAATGTGTTTCCCATCCAATTATCAAATCATACAAATTTTTTAACCTAGATCGCCTCATGTACTGTACGTTTGTATTGGGTTGGCCAAAATGTTTGTTCGGTTAGTGAATATAGTGTTCAATAAAATTCTTGGTGAAAATGAAAAATGTGTCTTTTATTTTTACGTAAAACCAAACGAACTTTTTTGCCAACACAACAGAAGTAGATTAAGGTATGCCCTAATTTGACCATGTTCACAATTCTGTGAAAATATTTCATTGTAATTAGTCCTTAAATCACCCTGGGGAGGTAAATTAAGAAATAATTATACTCCATCATGGACCTAGAAATAGAGCCCCAAGTTATTATCATTTCTCTTATATATATTTCAGTATTTTAATTGAATTTTTAAGCTCGTTTTTAGTCCTTATATAATGTTACACATAAAAATTAATAGGAATGTTTACAGGCATAAATTCAATTCTGAAAAGCAAGCACAGGCAGGAGCTATAACATTCCAGGCTTTGCTAATTAAGAAGGTAACAAAGAAGAGCAAAAAGAGTTTCTGCCCTCCAGGGGCTCACAGTCTCAACCTTAAAGTGTTGTAACATAAAGTATAACCATCAAGTGTTAAGGTGACAGTGTGTTGCAGACAAAGAGCACCTGCCCTGACTTGGACGGGAGGGGAGGTGCTCCAAGGGACTTCCAGGAGATGATGCTAAATTGAGGCTTAAAAATGACTAGGCAGAGACGCGAGAATGAAATGATCCAGGCAGAAGTAACAGCAGGTACGAAGGCACAGAGGCATAAAGAAGCGGGCTATGTAGGGGAAATGACATTAGTTTGATGGAGCTGGAACACAAAGGGAGGGGCCAGGAAAAACAGGAGGAGGACGTTGGCAGGAGCCTCATATACCGTGTTCATCCATCAGGCTTTAGCTGAAAGAACAGAAATCTCTAACTAGATTAAACAAAAGATATTTAATTTAGAGAAACAGGGCTTGGAAAATCATTGGAAGAGTTCTGTAAGCAGCTTCTAGGCTCACCCTTAAAGAGCGATCCCCACAGCAATCCCTCCCAAATGACCCTCCAATGAAGCCACCATCTCTGCCATAATCAGAAACCAGAGAATCTAGAAGCTACCGCTGCAGCTGCTGGCTACAGGGCTACACAACTTCAGCTGCAGCTGATACCAGCAAAATGGGTGCTTCAGTCCTAGCTCTCAACACTAGATCCTGGGAACTCTGCTGCCTCTGCCACTAAAAAACATAATAAATTTAAATTCCAAATGTGTTAATGGTGGAAAGATCAGAAACATTGCCTTTGCGTCATTTCTGGCTCTTAAAAAAAAAGCTCTCCCAGATCCACCTGCTTGGCGGAAACTCTCCAGCCTCTAGCCTGCATGAGGGCTTGCTACAAAAGTTAAAATGGATTCAAGTCATCAAAACCATGGTCTTCAGCACACCCTGAAAACGAACCTGGGTTTCATCAAGGATTTTCTTTTTTGTTTGTTTGAGATGTAATTCACATACCATTAAAAATTCACCATCTTAGAGTGTACAATTCAGTGGGTTATTTAATTCATAAGGTTGTGCAACTCTCATTATATAATTCCAGAACTTTTTCACTGCCCTAAAAAGAAACCCCATACCCACTCTCAGTCACTCCGTATTCTTTCCTTCTACCCTCTGCTAACCACTCGTCTGCTTTCTGTCTCTATGTATTTCCCTATTCTGGACATTTTTCAAAACTGGACTCATGCGACATGTGATCTTTATGTCTGGCTTTTTTCACTTAGCCTAATGTGTTCAGGGTTCATCCACGTCACAGCATATGTTAATACTTCATTCCTTTTTATGGCTGAATAATAACCTAATGTACGGAAATACCATCATTTGTTTATTCATTCATCAGTTTATCCACTGATCAGCTGGGTTGTTTCCTTTTTTTTTTTTTTTTTTGGCTATCATAAATAATGCTGCTATGAACATTCTGGCACAAGTCTTTGTTTTAACACATGCTTTCAATTTTCTTGGGATTACATCCAGCAGTGTAATTGCTAGGTCATATGGTAACTAAGTCTAACTTTCTGAAGAACTGTCAAACTGTCTTCCACCAGTTGCACCATGTTACATGGCCACCAGCAATGTATGAGGCTTCCAATTTCCCTACATCCTCTCCAACACCGGTTATTACCTGTTTATTATTATTATTATTGCTATTATTAGATTATCATTACTATTGCCACCCCAGTAGATATGAAGTGATATTGTGGTTTTGATTTGCATTTCCCTTATGACTAATGATGTAAGTAAGCATCTTTTCATGAGATTACTGGCCATTTTATATCTTCTTTGGAGAAATGTCAATTCAAATCCTTCGTCCATATTTTCTCCCATTCTGTGTATTGTCTTTTCACTTTCTTGATAGTTGCTTTTGATGTGAGTTTCTAATTTTGACCAAGTCCAATTTATGTTTTTTTTAGTGGCTTGTTTATAGGTATCATATCTAAGAAATCATCACCTAATCCAAGGTCACAAGATTTAAGCCTATATTTTCTTCTAAGAGTTTCACAGTTTTAAACCTTACAATTTTATCCATTTTGAGTTCATTTCTGTATATGGTGAAGCAGTCCAAATTCTTTTTTTCTTTTTATGTGAATATCCAATTGTCCTGGTACTATTTGCTGAAAAGACTATTCTTTCCCCATTTAACTGACACCCTTGTCAAAAATCAATTGACCATAGACATATGGGTTTATTTCTGAACCCTCAAGTCTAGTCCATTGATCTAAATGTCTATTCTTATGCCAATACCACACTGTCTTGATTACTTATAGCTTTGTACTAAGTTTTGAAATTGAGAAGTGTGAGTCCTCCAACTTTGTTCTTTGCGAGATTGTTTTGTCTATTCTGGATGTCTTACATTCCCATACAGATTTTAGGATCAGTTTATCCATTTCTGCAACAGAGATAACTGGATTTTTTACAGAAATTGCACTGAATCTGTAGATAAATTTGGTGAGTACTGTCATCTTGATAATATTTAGTCTTCCAATATCATCTTAATAAAATTGTCTTCCAATCTATGAACACAAGATGTCTCTCCAATTATTCGTCTTAATTTCTTTCAACCATGTTCTGTAGTTTTCAGTATACAACTCATACACTTCTTCTGTTAAATTTATTCCTAATTATTTTATTCAAACAATTTAAAATTATCTTCAGATTGTCCAGTGTATAGAAATCCAACTGATTTTTGTGTGTTGATTTTGTATACTGCAAACTTGCTGAACTCCTTTACTAGCTCTAACAACTTTTCAGTGTATATGGGTTCCTTAGGAATTTCTATACACAAACAGAAATATTTTTACTTCTTCCTTTTCAGTTTGGATGCTTTGATTTCATTTTCTTGTTTCAGTCTCCTGCACAACGTTGAATAGAACTGGTGAGAGCAAACATCCTTGTCTTGTTTTTGATCTTAGGGGGAAAGTTTCTAGTGTTTCACCATTAAGTACGATGTTAGCTGTGGTCACCAAGGATTCTAAGCAGGAGACTGAAGAGTTACAAGATTGGAAGCATAGAGATGCAGGTTGATACTGGGAGACTCACTTTCTCTGCTTTATAAACTAAGGGCAATTTTATTATCATAATGTTCCTAGTGTCTGCTAGGTTTCTCAGTCTATTATCTCTCTACACTCTAGATTCTGTGCAAGGAAGAGACAGTTTCTAGCCTCCTCTTTCCAATGAGAGCGCTTTTCTCCCAGCCCTCCACACCACCAAGAAGACTAAGATGCTACCTCACTAAGAGAACACTTCTCCAAGAAACCTTTATTGACCTCTTTGTTGTCACACCACCAAGCACTATCCAAGCACTATACAAGAGAATAATACCCAGTGGCCCCAAACCTTCCAGCTGGTGCCCACTTTCCTCACATTCAGGACTGATCCCATTATGCTTCACCCTCCCATTAACCTCATGGAGTACTAGAATTTCAAGCCTCCCAAGTCACTCATTTATCTGGCCCAGTATCCTGTAATTCCATGGCCTCCAACACACCGTTACTAGCCGTTACTATACCTCTGGCCTTTTCCTCCATAACCTTGATCTTATATTTGAAGTTCCCCTCATCCTCTTGTATACCAGAAACGTGGCTGACCCATAATGAGCTCACTCTGCAGGCCTCTCAATTAAAAGCTATTTTTCTTTCTGACACCCCTTAGGTATCACTTACCTATTGCTGGTAACAAATTACCAAAACCTTAGCAGTTTAAACTGACACAAGTTTATTAGCTCATAGTTCTGTAGGTGAGAACTCCTTTACTTCATGACTGGCTCTTTTCTCACTCACATATCAGTTTCAACATCACTTCCTAATAAAGCCTCCCCGCTGTCCCCAATCATTCCATCTTTAGTCTGTCAGTGACTCCCTATCACATTAACCCTATTTTAATTCTCCACACAGCTTTATCATTGTCTGACTTTCAATAAATTAGTTATATATATTATATGCTCTCCGTTAAAATATTTATTGGAAGCTTTACCCCCCCCCTTTATCAGGTAACTTTACCAAATTTATTAATATACCTAATAGTGTTTTCAGTTGATTCTAGGTAAATACTCTGATATTTGAAAACAATGATAATTTTGTGATTTCCTTTCTGGCACCTTTTAAAAAAAACTTATTTTATTGCCTAAAACTTCGATGACACCATGGAACAAACAGCAGTGAGAGTAGGCATCTATGTCATATTTTTTTACTATTAGATTAACATCTCTAGTTTGACCATTTAGTATGATGTCTGCTATAGACTTATGATACTAAGTCTTTACCATATTAAGGGAGTTTAAATTTTTAACACTGTTTACTAATATTTTTATCACAAATGAAGCTTGAGTTTATGTTTTCAGCATCTATTTATATTTTCTTCTCTTTTAGTCTATTAATGTGCTAAGTGCAGAATTTTATTCACAAGTATTCTAACCCTGCATTTCTTTGACAAACTGTCTTAAATATTGTTAATTACTGTTCTAATAAGCTACTGTGCTTCATTTGTTAAGAGTTTAGTATATTTTCACACCTTTATTCCTATGGAAGATTAATCTATGGTTACTTTGCTCTTTTGCCATATTTGGCTGTCAATGGCATGTTAACTCAAAATGAATACAGTGCCTCATGAAATTGACCAAAATACTCTAACTATGGATCAAGTTTAATAACATTGTAATTACCTTTTTTCTAAAGGATTTGGTAAAAGACTCCCAATTAACTACCCCACTTTAGTAAAAAATGACACTTAAAATTTTTCTCCAAAATTATCTCCTTCTTTATCTTTTGGAATGCTCTCCAAATCATACACTGGTTTCTTGCTTGATCAAATTGCAAACTGAGGTTTCGTAGTTCAATCTACCCCAAAACAAGGAAGAGGGTGAAAGGGCAGGTGAAAAGGTAAGCTCTTGGTGATTCTACTTCAAACTATATTATTCTCTTTATCACTTCTAGAGAAGTCTAAAAGAGTAAATGCAAGATTATCTGTAAATCTGCTGTTTTCTTGTCCTTGTCCTTTGAGTCCAGAGGCAAGGATTGGTTATGGATTAAAAGCTACTTACTCTCAGTGTAGACCCCTGGTTTCTGATATTTGTCAAGTTCCCAACATCCAGCTACTGAGAGAGCCGGGGTTCTGAGGAATTAATTCCATTAATACTTTCCCATCAATCAAAATGTTTCTTTTAACCTATTTCTTTTTAAAAGTTTTATATCATGCTCTTTTCAACTTGCTCCTTACTAATCAAATACCACTTTTGAAGTACATGGCTTATTGCTTTATGGTTTCTTTTCTAATTAGGAGCAACGTGGGCCTTAAGAATAAACTGATCCTACTGTGTAATACTGCCACCACGAAGAGCTTCAGAAGAACTATTAACCGGTGTAGATCAAACAATTCCACATAGCACAATACTTGATTCACTTTGGTTTACATTTCACAAATAATTAATCTTGGAAGACACACCAGGAGGTTGTCCTGCTCAAACCCAGCCTTCTGGATATTTTAATGAGTCATAACTGTGGTGGATATTTGGTTGTACCTGCTTTAATAATTTTTCCAGACTAAAATTTATGTGGTCATGCTATATGGAGTAGAACTTTCGGTCTTGGTCTATACATACTGACTCTATGTTAGTACAGATGGAAATTTTTCTCTTATGATAATACTGATCCTGCCTTTGAGTCTCTACTCTCAACTGTTGCCCTTAAGTTCACTTCCAAGCAGAATATGTGTGCGTGAGTGCATAGGTAAGCAATGGAATGGAGTAAGGCATAGAGACTAGTTCTACTCAGGCATGCAACTTTCTCCCTCAACCCCATTTTTATAAAAGAACGCCAACTATGTGCCCAGCTCAGCTGATAGTTAAAGCACATGACTCTTCATTCAATGGCTGCACAAAAGGAGCTTACTCAGAAATATAATTTTGAACCCCTTCCCAATATCTATCAAAATATGGGCTAACAGTAATATTTTTAAAATATGTCTGCCAGCCTTGACATTCTAATGTCCGCCTCTATGTTAAGGCAAGTGATCAGAAAGATGTATATCACACATCCATCCTTCCTTTGATACCTCTCTTCTTCTCCTTTCCATTGTCCCATAGTCTCCCATATAGGAGACTGTGAATTGATTATTCTTCCATCTTTATGTAGATGGCTTAGAACTAAACTTGTCATACACCCTTAGCAAGTCCATAGCACAGAACCATGTTTGCTGCCCTTGCCTTAATACTGATACCATTTCATAGCTTTACCCTTTTCTTCCTCTTTATCTTTCTTTCCTACTGGAAATTAATTTTCTTACTGTGTATTCAAATCTTTGAAGTCTCTCTGATTTCATTATGAAATAGAATGGGGGACAGATAAATAGCTGATCTCCCTGCTTCCAAAGTTGCTAATACTTATTCTCCCCATGGATGCTGAGTGAATTTTCCAAAATAAACTTTTTATCCTGCCACTGCTCTCCTTAAAACTCTTAGAAGGCTCTCCATAATATGTGGAACTGATTCCAAACTCATTTGCATGGGGCCTCTAAGACTTCTTTCTCCAAGCTCTTATTTCTTATTTAAGAAGCAACATGGCATAGGAGTTAAGAGTTCAAATGCTGGTTTCACCAATAACTGGTAGCTGGACAAATCATTTAACCTGTCTGACCTCGGTTTCCTCATCTACGAAAAGGCAGTAAGAGTAACTGCCACACAGGTTGTTGAGCAGGTGAAAAGAGTTGTCATATATAAAATATTAAGATGAGACTTAGTAAGTGCTTAAAGCATATTAGCTATTGCTATTAGTTTTTACTGCCTTCCCCATTAATTGTGATCTGTTCCTGACAAACTATGTGGAGTGATCTATAGTTCCCTCTAAATTAAATAATTCCCACGACATTCTGTGTTATGTACCCAACCTTTGCCCATCTATTCTAGCAGGTGAAATCCTCTTTTGCCAGAGCCAACCCAATTATCTAATCTCTCCAAGTAGATAGATACATAGATAGACAGACAGACAGAGTCTTCCTATTCCCTCCACCCTACCCAACCTTCCTATATGGAAGAGCTGAACTGAACAACTCTTTCTCTCACTACTATACTCTGTGGAGTCCTGTATTAAAGTACTAAGCTCACTGCATTTCAAATATGTATTCATCTATTGGTCTCTCTTACTGAATGGTGAGCTCTTGGAGGTTCAAGACTGTGCCCTAATTACAACTTCATCTCCAGAAGCCAGCACAGTGACTAGCCCAGAGTAAGCTCTCAATAGTATGAATAAGTGAATGAATAAATGAATGAGCAACTGAATGAATGAATGATGGAACCCTGCTAGGTATAAATAATGTAAACAAAAGAAAGAGCTCATGAGAAGAAGCAATAAAGGGGATTAATGAGCAATGGTTTGGGGGGAACAGAAAGTAGATTATGTTTTAGCAAGCAATACAAAAATATGCTGAGGCTTATGAAGATCAAATGGGTAACAATGCACATTTCATTTTAAAGTCAGTGCATGTCTAAATGGTGAAGTGCCCATACTGGATAAGTGTCTGCTCCTAAGTAAATTTAATCTGCATCTCTATAGATTGTACACATTATATAAACTCTGCATATGTTAATAATGTTAGTCTCTTGAAAGTTACTCAAAACTACATGCTCAATAAGGTGAGGAAATATTCCTATGGCAAATTTTTATGGTTAATTTTATGAAATGAACTCTTCTTCACAGATTTAAATCATTGCAGCCCTGTGTGATATGGTCACCTTGGATTTACCCTGAGGCATACATATCTTTCCTCTTGTCTGTCTCAAGGCCAACATTCAGTATCTTCAAGGGAGTTACTGGAAGCTGCAAATGTCACCTATGGCCAAGGGGCCATCAAGATCATTGTTCCATCTAGGAATATATGATCATGACCTCTTTAGAACCCCATTCTAACCAATATATTTTCATAAAATTTCTCTTTCAATAGGTCCATTCCAAATATGTCAATAAAACAGAATCTTACCTATTCAATTAAAAAATCATAAATTCCCCCAAAGCATATACTTACAAAAAAGAAAGAAGGAAGGAAGGCAGGGTGGGAGGGAGGGAGGAAAGAAGTCAGAGATAAGGAAAGACAGAGAGAGAGAGAGACAGAGAGCAATAGAGAGAGAAGGAGAGGGAGGGGGGAGGGAGGAAGGGAGGGAGGGAAGGGGGGAGAGAGGGTGGGGGGAGAGAAAGGAGAGAGAGAGAGAGAGAGAGAGAGAGAGAGAGAGGGAGAGAGGGAGAGAGAGAGAGAGAGGGAAATTGGATCAGAAGGCCATATTCATTTTTTTGGCTGGATCAATTACGTGCATGAGTTATTAGATTTCAAAATAAATCGGTTATTAAAAGAAAGTCCAAATATTAAAAGATTATTGATTATCACACTATGAAATAATTTAATCAAAAATTTCAAAATAAAATTGTTAATTTCTTCAGTTTTTCTGGATTAAGGCATGCAAGCTTGCTGAGGAAGAGTAAAATACTTTTCCATAGCCAAAATGTTTTTAAAACTCACTACTTCACTATCAACAGAAAGTTCCTCAAATGTATTTTTTCATCTTATATCTTATGTTCTAAATTCAAAACACACCATACAAAAGAAACATGAAGACATCATAAGTGTACAGCTCAAGAAACTTTCACAGATTCAACATGTATCCAGCACCAATATGAATAAATGGTACAATCCAGCAGCCCCACTCATGCCCACTCTTGAGTCTCTTTTCCTGACTTGCTATCCTGACTGTTGTTACCATAGATTAGTATTGCCTGCTTAAAACTTCACACAAATGGAATCACACTATGAATCTCTTTTGCATCTGTCTTTTTTTTTAATTATAATGAGATTCTTTCGTATTGTATGTAACAATACTTAATTCCATCTTATTGCTATAACATATTCCATTTTATGAAAACTTCATAATTAAGTTATCCATTCTACTATTGATGAACATTTAGGTTGTTTTCAGTTTGGGGCTATTACAACTAGTGCTGCTACGAACATTTTGTACGTGTTTTTGATACACATCTATAAGCATTTCTATAATATATCTGGAAGGCAGAATTGCTGTAAACACTTAGGAGATAGAATTGCTGGGTTATAGGGTAAGAACATGCTATGGTAGCTACTGCCAAACGGTTTTCAAAGGTGTTGTAACAATTTACACTTCCATTAGGAGTGTATGAGAGATTCAGTTTCTTCAAATTCTCACCAACACTTGGTATCATCAGCTTTTAAAATTTTATCCATTCTGGTGTGTGTAGAATGATATATTGCTGTGATTTTATTTTCTATTCCCCTAATAGTAAGTGAGATTGAGGGCTTTTTCTCATGTTCATTAGCCATTTGGATATCCTATTTAAGCTTCTGTCCATCTGTCTATTGATACAACTACCTTTTTTCATATTGATTTGTAGGAATTCTTTACATATTCCTGACAGGATACCTTTACTGGATACATATAATCAAAGATCTTCTGCATGACACTGTCAGTCCCCTACCAATATGTCCAGGGATCTTATGCAGCTTGGTGGAAACTTCCCATTCATGCCAATGACTATTTTACCAGGAGCTTCTGTGTCTCTCTACCTGAAAGATTTTGGCTCAGATATGTGCTCAGCCCATGGTCAGAGTAGTCTAGGAATGCCAAGGAGTTCACGCCCTTAGGAACAATTCTCCCCAAAAGTGGAGACCCATCAACCCTTTCACAGAAAAAACCCAACACTTGCCAGCAAAAATGTAGGTTTGCCTATTTGGAATAAATGGTCCTAAACATCTGTGCCAAGCAAACACAGTCACAGATAGCAAGCACTCACTAACAAGGTCTTTCATTCTCCCTCTGTGAAACTCCACCACAGGCTACATGCAGAGACTGTCATTCAAGTAATATGTGCCCAAAACAACCAGCCAGCTAGCGCACTGTTTCCTCTTGGAGTCCACTCTACTTGTCATCTAAACACTCAGCAGGGCTGATTCACAAAATGTCCTGAAGTCTGAGCATTAACTCAAAAGTTCTAGTACATTTCTTGACGCTGAGTGATACGTGCCAATGACCACCAGCTGGATACTGCAACTGAATTCGCCAGAATTCAGTGAGAACAATGCTTAAAGGTAGAGAATTGTGATTTGGTATGACTTTGATCAACACCTTAAAAGAACAGAATAACACTTTTTTTTTAGATTTGATTTTTATAGGCTAGGTAATAATAACCTGGACAAAGGATATCGAGCCCAAGACGAAAGACAAAAGGAGAGAAATGGTCAGAAATATAATGAATTAGGAGGGATAGTTAATAGTTTGAGAATTTGCCTTTTTTTCATATTTGTATTCCCCAGAGTCTAGCATAGGCCTGGCATATAACAAAACTCAAAAATATTTTTGAATGAGTAAATAAATGAACAAATAAACAATGCGACATATTAAATATGTTAACTGATATCTAAAAATATGTCCCATGTAAATCAATGTTTTATGAAAATGAAGGATCCCTCTACGAACTGAACCTTTTGGGGGTTTAATCACTTCTAATAAAATCTTTCTGAAAAGGCTCACTACTAGGTAAAAAATTTAGGCTAGTGGACAGGGTTTAAAATCTAATCTGAATAAATAAAGAGGCTTCTCATTCAAAACACCAAGCATAAGTTCACATGTATTAGGATATATTTTTTTGCATTATTCAAGGCTAAAACATGTCCTTCCCAACTATTCACTGACCATATATTTACTGATTGTACCCTGTATACCATGTATTAGGTTAAGTACTGGGGATAAAGTAGTTTTCAAAATACATGTGATATAGTTGGAGAGATTAGCAGTCTTGTACATCAGTAAATCATGGTGGAAATACATTATGAAGGAAAACTAAAAGTGCAGTGAGAGATTACAACAGCAGACCTGATAAACTGCCACAATGGAACATAAGGAACTCAACTCAGCACACATTTATTGACCACCTACTACGTGCAAGACACTGATATCTGCCCTAAACGGAAGATATAACAGGAAAGGACAAAATTTCACCCTTAGGAGGGCTACATAATGAACCAAACACAGATGATGCATTGGAGAAAGATCAGAGAAACATAGTAGAACACATGTTGAATATGATTAGCAAACAATTAAGATCATGGGCTTTTTTTCTTTTTTAAGCTATTCTCTTTTTACTGAGGTAGACTTGATTTACAGTATTATATTATTTTCAGGTGTACTGCATGGTGATTCAATATTTTTACTCATCACACCCCATTTCAAGTTATTACAAAATAATGGCTATTATTTCTCTGTGCTGCAGAATATATCCTTGTTGCTTATTTATTTTATACATAGCAGTTTGTATCTCTTAATACCCTACCCTCTTTCCTCTCCCTACTTGTAACAAATAGTTTGTTCTCTAAATCTGTGAGTCTGTTTCTGTTTTGTTACGTATAGTCATTTGTTTTATTTTTTAGATCTGCATATAGAGTATTTGACTTTCTCTGTCTGACTTATTTCACTAAGTATAATATCATATAGGTCCATACACATTGTTGCAAATGGCAGAATTTCCTTCATTTTTCGTAGCTTAGTATTCCATTGTGTGTATATATATATACACATACATATATATATGTATGTGTATATATATATACACACACAACAACATATTTATCCATTCAACTGTTGATGGACACTTTGCTTGATTCCATATATTGGCTGTTGTAAATAATACTATTATAAACATTCAGGTGTATGAATATTTTCAAATTAGTGTTTTCATTTTCTTGAATATATACCCAGAAATGGAATTGCTAGATCATATATGGTAGTTCTGCTTTTATTTTTTGAGGAAACTCTACAGTATTTTGCAAAGGGGGCACACCAATTTACATCCCGACCAACAGTGTACTAGGGTTCCCTTTTCTCCACATCCTTGCCAACATTTGTTATTTGTAGACTTTTTGATGGCAGCCATTCTGACAGGTGTGAGGTGATATCTCACTGTGGTATTGATTTGCATTTCTCTGATAATTAGTGATGTTGAGCATCTTTTCATGTGCCTAATAACCATCTGTATATCTTTTTTTGAAAAATGCCTATTCGGGTCTTCTGCCCAATTTTAAACTGGGTTGTTTGTTTTCTTGATATTGATTTGTATTCGCTGTTTATATATTTTACATATTAATCCTTTATCAGTCAGATCATTTGCAAATATTTTCTCCAAGTCAGTAGGCTGCATTTTCGTTTTGTTGATGATTTCCTTTGCTGTGAAAGAGCTTTTAACTTTAATTAGGTCCCATATGTTTATTATTGCCTTTGTTTACTTTGTCTCAGAAGACAAATCCAAAAAAACATATTGGGTTGGCCAAAAGGTTCGTTCGTTTTTTCTGTAAGATGGCTCTAGCAGTACTTAGTTGTCTTTAACTTCATTCAAAACAATTTTCTTAGATTGTATTGTGACAGCTGTCATATCAGCATGCATTTAAAAAAATTTATCAAAATTGGTGAATTTTTGTGTAGCCATTTTAATACTGAAGATGGAAGAAAAAAGCAACATTTTTGGCATATTATGCTTCATTATTTCAAGAAAGGTAAAAAAACGCAACTGAAACACAAAAAAAGATTTGTGCAGAGTATGGAGAAGGTGCTGTGACTGATCAAACGTGTCAAAAGTGGTTTGCAAAGTTTCGTGCTGGACGAGATTTCTCCCTGGACGATGTTCCACGGTCAAGTAGACCAGTTGAAGTTGATAGTGATCAAATCGAGACATTAACTGAGAACAATCAACATTATACCACACAGGAGATAGCTGACATACTCAAAATATCCAAATCAAGCACTGAAAATCATTTGCACCAGCCTGGTTATGTGAATCGCTTTGATGTTTGGGTTCCACATAAGTTAAGGGAAAAAAACCTTCTTGACTGTAGTTCCACATGCAATCCTCTACTTAAATGTAACAAAAATCTTCCGTTTTTAAAACAAATTGTGACAGGCAATGAAAAGTGGATATTGTACAATAATGTAGACCAGAAGAGATAGTGGACAAGTGAAATGAACAACCACCAACCACACCAAAAGCTGGTCTTCATCCAAAGAATGTGATGTGTATATGGTGGGATTGGAAGGGAGTCCTCTATTATGAGCACCTTCCAAAAAACCAAATGATTAATTCCAACAAGTATTGCTCCCAATTAGACCAACTGAAAGCAGCACTTGACAAAAAGCGTCCAGAATTAGTCAACAGAAAACACATAATCTTCCATCAGGACAACGCAAGACCGCAAGTTTATTTGATGACCGGGCAAAAACTGCTACAGCTTGGCTGGGAAGTTCTGATTCATCCGCTATATTCACCAGACATTGCAACTTAGGATTTCCATTTATTTCAGTCTTTACAAAATTCTCTTAATGGAAAAAAAATTTTAATTCCCTGGAAGACTGTAAAAGGTACCTGGAACAGTTCTTTGCTCAAAAAGTTTTGGGACGATGGAATTATGAAATTGCCTGAAAAATGACAAAAGGTAGTGGAACAAAATGGTAAATATGTTGTTCAACAAAGTTCTTGGTGAAAATGAAAAATGTGTCCTTTATTTTTATTTAAAAACCGAAGGAACTTTTGGCCAACCCAATACATTGCTACAATTTATGTCAAAGAGTGTTCTGTCTATATTCTTTTCTAGGAATTTTATGATCTCAGATCTTACATTTAGGTCTTTAATCCATTTTGAGCTTATTTTTATATATGGTATGAGAAAATGTTCTGATTTCATTCTTTTACATTTGGCTGTCCACTCTTCCCAGCTCCACTTAGTGAAAAGACTGCCTTTTTTCCATTGTATTGATATATTCTTGCCCCCTTTGTCACAGAATGATTGACCATAAGTGTGTGGGTTTATTTATGGGCTCCCTCTTCTGTTCCATTGATCTGTGTGTCTGTTTTTGTGTGAGTACCATGCTGTTTTGATTACTGGAGATTTGTATTTAGACCGAAGTCTGGAAGGGTTATGCCTCAAGATTTGTTCTTTTTCCTCAGGAATGCTTTTGCAATTCGAGGTTTTCTGTGGTTCCACATAAATTATAGAATTATCTGTTCTAGTTCTGTGAAAAATGTCACGGGTGTTTTTTTGTTTGTTTTGTTTTGTTTTGTTTTCTGCGGTACGCGGGCCTCTAACTGTTGTGGCCTCTCCCGTTGAGGAGCACAGTCTCCGGATGCACAGGCTCAGCGGCCATGGATCACGGGCCTAGACGCTCCGCGGCATGTGGGATCTTCCCAGACCGGGGTACGAACCTGTGTCCCCTGCATCGGCAGGCAGACTCTCAACCACTGCGCCACCAGGGAAGCCCAGTTTGGGAACTTTTAGCCATAGAAATCGGAGAAGAAAAAGAAATAAAAGGAATCCAAATCGGAAAAGAAGTAAAGCTGTCACTGTTTGCAGATGACATGATACTATACATAGAGTATCCTAAAGATGCTACCAGAAAACTACTAGAGCAAATCAATGAATTTGGTAAAGTAGCAGGATACAAAATTAATGCACAGAAATCTCTTGCATTCCTATACAATGAAAAATCTGAAAGAGAAATTAAGGAAACACTCCCATTTACCACTGTAACAAAAAGAATAAAATACCTAGGATTAAACTTACCTAAGGAGACAAAAGACCTGTATGCAGAAAATTATAAGACACTGATGAAAGAAATTAAAGATGATACAAATAGATGGAGAGATATATCATGTTCTTGGATTGGAAGAATCAATATTGTGAAAATGACTTTACTACCCACAGCAATCTACAGATTCAATGCAATCCCTAACAAACAACCACCGGCAATTTTCACAGAACCAGAACAAAAATTTTCACAATTTGTACTGAAACACAAAAGACCCCAAATAGCCAAAGCAATCTTGAGAAAGAAAAACGGAACTGGGGGAATCAGGCTCCCTGACTTCAGACTATACTACAAAGCTACAGTAATCAAGACAGTATGGTACTGGCACAGAAACAGAAATATAGATCAATGGAACAGGATAGAAAGCCCAGAGATAAATCCACGCATATATGGTCACCTTATCTTTGATAAAGAAGGCAAGAATATACAGTGGAGAAAAGGCAGCCTCTTCAATAAGTGGTGCTGGGAAAACTGGACAGCTACATGTAAAAGAATGAAATCAGAACACTCCCTAACACCATACACAAAAATAAACTCAAAATGGATTAAAGACCTAAATGTAAGGCCAGACACTGTCCAACTCTTAGAGGAAAACATAGGCAGAACACTCTATGACATAAATCACAGCAATATCCTTTTTGACCCACCTCCTAGAGAAATGAAAATAAAAACAAAAATAAACAAATGGGACCTAATGGAACTTAAAAGCTTTTGCACAGCAAAGGAAATCACAAACAAGACGAAAAGACAACCCTTAGAATGGAAGAAAATATTTGCAAATGAAGCAACGGACAAAGAATTAATCTCCAAAATTTACAAGCAGCTCATGCAGCTCAATATCAAAAAAAAACCCAATCCAAAAATGGGCAGAAGACCTAAATAGACATTTCTCCGAAGAAGATATACAGATTGTCAACAAACACAAAGAAAGGATGCTCAACATCATTAATCATTAGAGAAATGCAAATCAAAACTACAATGAGATATCACCTCACACCAGTCAGAATGGCCATCATCAAAATATCTACAAACAATAAATGCTGGAGAGGGTGTGGAGAAAACAGAACCCTCTTGCACTGTTGGTGGGAATGTAAATTGATACAGTCACTATGGAGAAGAGTATGGAGGTTCCTTAAAAAACTAAAAACAGAACTACCATATGACCCAGCAATCCCACTACTGGGCATAAACCCTGAGAAAACCATAATTCAAAAAGAGACATGTACCAAAATGTTCATTGCTGCTCTATTTACAATAGCCAGGACATGGAAGCAACCTAAGTGTCCATCAACAGATGAATGGATAAAGATGTGGCACATATATACAATGGAATATTACTCAGACACAAAAAGAAACGAAATTGAGTTATTTGTAGTGAGGTGGATGGACCCAGAGTCTGTCATACAGAATGAAGTCAGTCAGAAAGAGAAAAACAAATACCGTATGCTAACACATATATATGGAATCTAAAAAAAAAAAAAATGGTCATGAAGAACCTAGGGGCAAGACGGAAATAAAGACACAGACCTACTAGAGAATGGACTTGAGGATATGGGGACGGGGAAAGGTAAGCTGTGACAAAGTTAGAGAGTGGTATGGACATATATACACTACCAAATGTAAAATAGATAGCTGGTGGGAAGCAGCCGCATAGCACAGGGAGATCAGCTCGGTGCTTTGTGACCACCTAGAGGGGTGGGATAGGGAGGGTGGGAGGGAGGGAGATGCAAGAGGGAAGAGATATGGGAACATATATATATGTACAACTGATTCACTTTGTTATAAAGCAGAAACTAACACACCATTGTAAAGCAAATATACTCCAGTAAAGATGTTAAAAAAAGAAATTGCCAGAAATAATAAATTGAAAATTCAGTGAAAGCACAGATGATTTCAACAACACCATCAACCACCTTGACCTAACTGATATTTTTGGACACTCACCCCCAAACTGCTGAATACATTATTCTTTTCAAGTATATGAAGTACAGTTACACAGATAGAACACATCATGGGCCATAAGTCAAGTGTAATCATATTGAATATGTTCCCTGATGACAAAGAATTAAAATAGAAACCAATAATATATATATTTTTAAAAACCTAAATTCAGCATTTAGATGAAATGAATAAGTATCTTGAAACCATCAAGAGGAAATAAAAAATCTGAAAGCCATATATATGATAAAGAACTTCTACTGTTGTCAAAAACCTGAGCACAAAGAACACTTCATCCTTATATGCTTAGATGGTCTTCCTGATGAATTTGATGCCAAACATTTAAAGAAAAAAATAACAGCAATCTAATAAAACTTTTTCAGAATATAGAGAAAGGAACACTTCCTCAGTTTTGAAGCCAACATAACTGTAATACTTACTCGGAATAAATTATTACAAAACAGCAACAAAAATTAAAAATAACATACCAATTTCCCTTATAAACCAGACACAAAATTTCTTAACCAAATAAAAACAAACTGAATCAGTAGCGTATAAAAAGGTCAATGTATCAAGAGCAAGTAGGGTTCCCCAGGAATGTAAGGTTGGTTTAACATTCAAAAATCAATCACAACCTGCATGCAGAAAACTGTAAGACACTGATGAAAGAAATTAAAGATGATATAAACAGATGGAGATATATACCATGCTCTTGGATTGGAAGAACCAACATTGTGAAAATGACTATACTACCCAGAGCAATCTACAGATTCAATGCAATCCTTATCAAACTACCAATGGCGTTTTTCACAGAACTAGAACAAAAAATTTCACAATTTGTATGAAACACAAAAGACTCCGAATAGCCAGAGCAACCTTGAGAAAGTAAAACGGAGCTGGAGGAATTAGGCTCCCTGACTTCAGACTCTACTACAAAGCTACAGTAATCAAGACAGTATGGTACCGGCATAAAAACAGAAATATAGATCAATGGAACAGGATAGAAAGCCCAGAGATAAGCCCACGCACATATGGTCACCTTATTTTTGATAAAGGAGGCAAGAATACACAATGGAGAAAAGAAAGCCTCTTCAATAAGTGGTGCTGGGAAAACTGGACAGCTACATGTAAAAGAATGAAATTAGAACACTCCCTAACACCATACACAAAAATAAACTCAAAATGGATTAAAGACCTAAAAATGTAAGGCCAGACACTGTCCAACTCTTAGAGGAAAACATAGGCAGAACACTCTATGACATAAATCACAGCAATATCCTTTTTGACCTACCTCCTAGAGAAATGGAAATAAAAACAAAAATAAATAAATGAGACCTAATGGAACTTAAAAGCTTTTGCACAGCAAAGGAAATCACAAACAAGATGAAAAGACAACCCTCAGAATGGAAGAAAATATTTGCAAATGAAGCAACGGACAAAGGATTAATCTCCAAAATTTACAAGCAGCTCATGCATCTCAATATCAAAAAAACAAACAACCTAATCCAAAAATGGGCAGAAGACCTAAATAGACAATTCTCCAAAGAAGATATACAGATTGCCAACACACACATGAAAGGATGCTCAACATCACTAATCATTAGAGAAATGCAAATCAAAACCACAATGAGGTATCACCTCACACCCGTCAGAATGGCCACCATCAAAAAATCTACAAACAATAAATGCAGAGAGGCTGTGGAGAAAAGGGAACCCTCTTGCACTGTTGGTGGGAATGTAAATTGATACAGTCACTATGGAGAAGAGTATGGAGGTTCCTTAAAAAACTAAAATTAGGGGGCTTCCCTGGTGGTGCAGTGGTTGGGAGTCCGCCTGCTGATGCAGGGGACACGGGTTCGTGCCCCGGTCCGGGAGGATCCCACATGCCGCGGAGCAACTGGGCCCGTGAGCCATGCCTGCTGAGCCTGCACGTCCGTAGCCTGTGCTCCGCAGCGGGAGAGGCCACAACAGTGGGAGGTCCACGCACCGCATAAAAAAAAAAAAAAAACTGGAGGAGCCGGAGGAAGATGGCGGAAGAGTAAGACGCGGAGATCACCTTCCTCCCCACAGATACATCAGAAATTCATCTACACGTGGAACAACTCCAACAGAACACCTACTGAACGCTGACAGAAGACCTCAGACCCCCCAAAAGGTAAGAAACTCCCCACATACCTGGGTAGGTCAAAAGAAAAAAAGAATAAACAGAGACAATAGGATATGGACGGGACCTGCACCAGTGGGAGGGAGCCGTGAAGGAGGGAAGGTTTCTACACACTACAAGCCCCTTCGAGGGCAGAGACTGCAGGTGGCGGAGGGGGAAAGCTTCGGAGTAGCGGAGGAGAGCACAGCAACAGGGGTGTGGAGGGCAAAGCAGAGAGATTTTGGCACAGAGGATCGGTGCCCTCAGGCACACACCAGCCCGAGAGACTTGTCTGCTCGGCCGCCAGGGCGGGCGGGGCTGGGAGCTGAGGCTCGGGTATCGGCTTTCAGTCGGAGCGCAGGGAGAGGTCTGGGGCTGGCGGCAGGAAGAGACCCTGAAGGGGTTAGTGCTAGCCCGGAGGGAGTCCGGGGAAAGGGTCTGGAGCTACCGGAGAGGCAAGAGACTTTTTTCCCTTTTGTTGCCTGCTGCGCGAGGAGAGGGCATTCCCCTCCCTCCCCTCTGCCTGAGTGAGCCAGAGCCCCCGAATCAGCGGCTCCTTTAAACCCGTCCTGTCTGAGCGAAGAACGGACGCCCTCCGGCGACCTACGCGCAGAGGCGGGGCCAGGTCCAAGGCTGAGACCCGGGAGCTGTGAGAGCAGAGACAGGGAAATCTCTCTGTGCAGCCTCCGAGGCAGCGGATTAAAGCTCCACGGTCCATTTGATGTGCCCTGCGTCTGTGGAGTGCATGAATGGACAGCGAATCATCCCAAATTGAGGAAGTGGACCTTGAGGACAAGATTTAAGACTTTCCCCCCCTTTTTTTTCCTCTTTTTACAACGAATTATCTCAAATTAAGGAGGTGGACTTAGCAAGATTTCAGACTTTTCGCCCTTTTCCTCTTTTTACAACGAATTATCCCAAATCGAGGAGGTGGACTTGGAGAGCAAGATTTTTGATTTTTCCCCCTGCTCTCTTTTTGTGAATGTGTATGTGTAATCTTCTGTGTAAGATTCTCTCTGTATAGCTTTGCTTCCACCATATGTCCCAGGGTTCTTTCGGTCCGTGTTTTTTTTCAATAATTACTTTTTAATTTTAATAACGCTACTATATTTCATACTTTATTCTATTTTACTTTACCTGCTCTTTCTTTTTTTCCTCCCTTCCCTTCCTCCCTCCCTCCCTCCGCTCCTCCTTTCCTTCTTTCTTTTTCTTTCCTCCATCCCTCCCTCCCTCCCACCCTTCTTCTTTCCACTTTCTTTTTCTTTCCTTCCTTCCTCCCTCCCTCCCTCCCTCCTTTCTTTCTTTCTTTCCTTCCTCCCTCCCTCCCTCTCTTCTTCCATTCACTCTTCCTTTTGCTTTCATTCCTCCCTCCCTCCCTCCTTTCTTTCCTTTCTTTCCATCCTTCCTCCCTCCCTCCTTTCTTTCTTTCTTCCTTCCTTCCTTCCTTACTTCCCTTCTTCCTTTCTTTCAATCTCTCTTTCTTTCTTCTACTAATTATTTCTTTCTACTTTTTCTCACTGTTATTCTGAGCCGGGTGGATGAAAGGCTCTTGGTGCTGCAGCCAGGAGTTAGTGCTGTGCCTCTGAAGTGGGAGAGCCAACTTCAGGACACGGGTCCACAAGAGACCTCCCAGCTCCACATAATATCAAGCAGCGAAAATCTCCCAGGGATCTCCATCTCAACACCAGCACCCAGCTTCAGTCAACGACCAGCAAGCTACAGTGCTGGTCACCCTATGCCAAGCAACTAGCAAGGCAGGAACACAACCCCACCCATTAGCAGAGAGGATACCTAAAAACATAATAAGGCCACAGGCACCCCAAAACACACCACCAGACGTGGACCTGTCCACCAGAAAGACAAGATCGAGCTTCAACCACCAGAACACAGGCATTAGTCCCCCCCACCAGGAAGCCTACACAACCTACTGAAACAACCTTAGCCACGGCGGACAGACACCAAAAACAACGGGAACTACGAATCTGCAGCCTGCAAAAAGGAGACCCCAAACACAGTAACATAAGCAAAATGAGAAAGCAGAAAAACACACAGCAGGTGAAGGAGCAAGATAAAAACCTACCAGACCTAACAAATGAAGAGGTAATAGGCAGTCTACCTGAAAAAGAATTCAGAATAATGATAGTAAAGCTGATCCAAGATTCTATTTCCCAGATCCAAAATCTTGGAAATAGAATAGACAATATGCAAGAAACACTTAACAAGGACCTAGAAGAACTAAAGATGAATCAAGCATCGATTAAAAACACAATAAATGAAATGAAAAATACTCTAGATGGGATCAATAGCAGAATAACTGAGGCAGAAGAACGGATAAGTGAGGTGGAAGATAAAATAGTGGAAATAACTGATGCAGAGAAAAATAAAGAAAAAAGAATGAAAAGAACAGAGGACAGTCTCAGAGACCTCTGGGACAACATTAAACGCACCAACATTCGAATTATAGGGGTTCCAGAAGAAGAAGAGAAAAAGAAAGGGACTGAGAAAATATTTGAAGAGATTATAGTTGAAAACTTCCCTAATATGGGAAAGGAAATAGTTAATCAAGTCCAGGAGGCACAGAGAGTCCCATACAGAATAAATCCAAGAAGAAATACGCCAAGACACATATTAATCAAACTGTCAAAAATTAAACACAAAGAAATCATATTAAAAGCAGCAAGGGAAAAACAACAAATAACACACAAGGGAATCCCCATCAGGTTAACAGCTGATCTCTCAGCAGAAACTCTACAAGCCAGAAGGGAGTGGCAGGACATAATTAAAGTGATGAAGGAGAGAAACCTGCAACCAAGATTACTCTACCCAGCAAGGATCTCATTCAGATTTGATGGAGAAATTAAAACGTTTACAGACAAGCAAAAGCTGAGAGAGTTCAGCACCACCAAACCAGCTTTACAACAAATGCTAAAGGAACTTCTCTAGGCAAGAAACACAACAGAAGGACTACACCTACAATAACGAACCCAAAGCCATTAAGGAAATGGGAATAGGAACATACATATCAATAATTACCTTAAATGTAAATGGACTAAATGCTCCCACCAAAAGACACAGAGTGGCTGAATGGATACAAAAACAAGACCCATATATATGCTGTCTACAAGAGACCCACTTCAGACCTAGAGACACATACAGATTGAAAGTAAGGGGATGGAAAAAGATATTCCATGCAAATGGAAATCAAAAGAAAGCTGGAGTAGCAATTCTTATATCAGACAAAATAGACTTTAAAATAAAGACTATTAGAAGAGACAAAGAAGGACACTACATAACGATAAAGGGATCGATCCAAGAAGAAGATATAACAATTGTAAATATTTATGCACCCAACATAGGAGCACCTCAATACATAAGGCAAATACTAACAGCCATAAAAGGGGAAATCGACAGTAACACAATCATAGTAGGGGACTTTAACACCCCACTTTCACCAATGGACAGATCATCCAAAATGAAAATAAATAAGGAAACACAAGCTTTAAATGATACATTAAACAAGATGGACTTAATTGATATTTATAGGACATTCCATCCAAAAACAACAGAATACACATTTTTCTCAAGTGCTCATGGAACATTCTCCAGGATAGATCATATCTTGGGTCACAAATCAAGCCTTGGTAAATTTAAGAAAATTGAAATTGTATCAAGTATCTTTTCCGACCACAATGCTATGAGACTAGACATCAATTACAGGAAAAGATCTGTAAAAAATACAAACACATGGAGGCTAAACAATACACTACTCAATAATGAAGTGATCACTGAAGAAATCAAAGAGGAAATCAAGAAATACTTAGAAACAAATGACAATGGAGACACGACGACCCAAAACCTATGGGACGCAGCAAAAGCAGTTCTAAGGGGGAAGTTTATAGCAATACAATCCCACCTTAAGAAACAGGAAACATTTCGAGTAAACAACCTGACCCTGCACCTAAAGCAATTAGAGAAAGAAGAACAAAAAACCCCCAAAGTTAGCAGAAGGAAAGAAATCATAAAGATCAGATCAGAAATAAATGAAAAAGAAATGAAGGAAACGATAGCAAAGATCAACCAAACTAAAAGCTGGTTCTTTGAGAAGATAAACAAAATTGACAAACCATTAGCCAGACTCATCAAGAAAAGAAGGGAGAAGACTCAAATCAGTAGAATTAGAAATGAAAAAGGAGAAGTAACAACTGACACTGCAGAAATACAAAAGATCATGAGAGATTACTATAAGCAACTCTATGCCAATAAAATGGACAACCTGGAAGAAATGGACAAATTCTTAGAAATGCACAACCTACCAAGACTGACTCAGGAAGAAATAGAAAATATGAATAGACCAATCACAAGCACTGAAATTGAAACTGTGATTAAAAATCTTCCATCAAACAAAAGCCCAGGACCAGATGGCTTCACAGGCGAATTCTATCAAACATTTAGAGAAGAGCTAACACCCATCCTTCTCAAACTCTTCCAAACAATATCAGAGGAAGGAACACTCCCAAACTCATTCTACGAGGCCACCATCACCTTGATACCAAAACCAGGCAAGGATGTCACAAAGAAAGAAAACTACAGGCCAATATCACTGATGAACATAGATGCAAAAATCCTCAACAAAATACTAGCAAACAGAATCCAACAGCACATTAAAAGGATCATACACCATGATCAAGTGGGGTTTATTCCAGGAATGCAAGGATTCTTCAATATACGCAAATCAATCAATGTGATACACCATATTAACAAGTTGAAGGAGAAAAACCATATGATCATCTCAATAGATGCAGAGAAAGCTTTCGACAAAATTCAACACCCATTTATGATAAAAACCCTGCAGAAAGTAGGCATAGAGGGAACTTTCCTCAACATAATAAAGGCCATATATGACAAACCCACAGCCAACATTGTCCTCAATGGTGAAAAACTGAAACCATTTCCACTAAGATCAGGAACAAGACAAGGCTGCCCACTCTCACCACTCTTATTCAACCTAGTTTTGGAAGTTTTAGCCACAGCAATCAGAGAAGAAAAGGAAATAAAAGGAATCCAAATTGGAAAAGAAGAAGTAAAGCTGTCACTGTTTGCAGATGACATGATACTATACATAGAGAATCCTAAAGATGCTACCGAAAAACTACTAGAGCTAATCAATGAATTTGGTAAAGTAGCAGGATACAAAATTAATGCACAGAAATCTCTGGCATTCCTGTACACTAATGATGAAAAATCTGAAAATGAAATCAAGAAAACACTCCCATTTACCATTGCAACAAAAAGAATAAAATATCTAGGAATAAACCTACCTAAGGAGACAAAAGACCTGTATGCAGAAAATTATAAGACACTGATGAAAGAAATTAAAGATGATATAAATAGATGGAGAGATATACCATGCTCCTGGATTGGAAGAATCAATATTGTGAAAATGACTCTACTACCCAAAGCAATCTACAGATTCAATGCAATCCCTATCAAACTACCACTGGCATTTTTCACAGAAGTAGAACAAAAAATTTCAAAATTTGTTTGGAAAAACAAAAGACCCCGAATAGCCAAAGCAATCTTGAGAACGAAAAACGGAGCTGGAGGAATCAGGCTGCCTGACTTCAGACTATACTACAAAGCTACAGTAATTAAGACAGTGTGGTACTGGCATAAAAACAGAAAGATAGATCAGTGGATCAGGATAGAAAGCCCAGAGATAAACCCACGCACATATGGCCAACTTATCTTTGATAAAGGAGGCAGGAATGTACAGTGGAGAAAGGACAGCCTCTTCAATAAGTGGTGCTGGGAAAACTGGACAGGGACATGTAAAAGTATGAGATTAGATCATTCCCTAACACCATACACAAAAATAAGCTCAAAATGGATTAAAGACCTAAATGTAAGGCCAGAAACTATCAAACTCTTAGAGGAAAACATAGGTAGAACACTCTATGACATAAATCACAGCAAGATCCTTTTGGACCCACCTCCTAGAGAAATGGAAATAAAAACAAAGATAAACAAATGGGACCTAATGAAACTTCAAAGCTTTTGCACAGCAAAGGAAACCATAAACAAGACCAAAAGACAACCCTCAGAATGGGAGAAAATATTTGCAAATGAAGCAACTGACAAAGGATTAATCTCCAAAATTTATAAACAGCTCATGCAGCTCAATAGCAAAAAAACAAACAACCCAATCCAAAAATGGGCAGAAGACTTAAATAGGCATTTCTCCAAAGAAGATATACAGACTGCCAACAAACACATGAAAGAATGCTCAACATCATTAATCATTAGAGAAATGCAAATCAAAACTACAATGAGATATCATCTCACACCAGTCAGAATGGCCATCATCAAGAAATCTAGAAACAATAAATGCTGGAGAGGGTGTGGAGAAAAGGGAACACTCTTGCACTGCTGGTGGGAATGTGAATTGGTACAGCCACTATGGAGAACAGTATGGAGGTTCCTTAAAAAACTAAAAATAGAACTACCATATGACCCAGCAATCCCACTACTAGGCATATACCCTGAGAAAACCATAATTCAAAAAGAGACATGTACCAAAATGTTCATTGCAGCTCTATTCACAATAGCCCGGAGCTGGAAACAACCTAAGTGTCCATCATCGGATGAATGGATAAAGAAGATGTGGCACATATATACAATGGAATATTACGAAACTGAGCTATTTGTAATGAGGTGGATAGACCTAGAGTCTGTCATACAGAGTGAAGTAAGTCAGAAAGAGAAAGACAAATACCGTATGCTAACACATATATATGGAATTTAAAAAAAAAAAAAAAAGTCATGAAGAACCTAGGGGTAAAACGGGAATAAAGACACAGACCTACTTGAGAATGGACTTGAGGATATGGGGAAGGGGAAGGGTAAGCTGTGACAAAGGGAAAGAGAGGCATGGACATATATACACTACCAAACGTAAGGTAGATAGATAGTGGGAAGCAGCCGCAGAGCACAGGGAGATCAGCTCGGTGCTTTGTGACCGCCTGGAGGGGTGGGATGGGGAGGGTGGGAGGGAGGGAGATGCATGAGGGAGGGGATGTGGGAACAGATGTATATGTATGACTGATTCACTTTGTTATAAAGCAGAAACTAATTAAAAAAATAAATAAATAAATAAATAAATAAATAAATAAATAAATAAATAAACTAACTAAAATTAGAACTACCATACGACCCAGCATTCCCACTACTGGTCATACACCCTGAGAAAATCATAATTCAAAAAGAGACATGTAGGGACTTCCCTGGTGGCGCAGTGGTTGAGAGTCCGCCTGCCGATGCAGGGGACACGGGTTCGTGCCCCGGTCCAGGAAGATCCCACATGCCGCGGAGCGGTTGGGCCCGTGAGCCATGGCCGCTGAGCCTGTGCCTCCGGAGCCTGTGCTCTGCAACGGGAGAGGCCACAACAGTGAGAGGCCCGCGTACCGCAAAAAAAAAAAAAAAGAGAGAAACGTACTATAATGTTCACTGCAGTGCTATTTATAATCACTAGGACATGGACGCAACCTAAAGTGTCCATCAACAGATGAATGGATAAAGATGTGGCACATATATACAATGGAATATTACTCAGACATAAAAAGAAACGAAACTGAATTATTTGTAGTGAGGTGGATGGACCAAGAGCCTGTCATACAGAGTGAAGTAAGTCATAAAGAGAAAAACAAATACCATATGCTAACACATATATATGGAATCTAAAAAAAAAAAGAAAGGGTTCTGAAGAGCTTAGGGGCAGGACAGGAATAAAGATGCAGACGTAGAGAATGGACTTGAGGACACGTGGAGGGGGAAGTGTAACCGGGGATGAAGTGAGAGAGTGGCATGGACATATATACACTACCAAATGTAAAACAGATAGCTAGTGGGAAACAGCCACATAGCACAGGGAGATCAGCTCGGTGCTTTGTGACCACCTAGAGGGGTGGGATAGGGAGGGTGGGAGGGAGACGCAAGAGGGAACAGATATGGGGATATATGTATATGTATAGCTGATTCACTTTGTTATGTAGCAGAAACTAACACACCATTGTAAAGCACTTATACTCCAATAAAGATGTTAAAAAAAAATCAATGACATAATTCACCACTTTAAACTATAATGTTTCAATTAACAAAGAAAAGCCATTTGACATAATTCAATAATCACCGATTATAAAAACTCTCAGCAAACTAGAATAGAAGGGAATTTCCTCAATCTGACAAAGGGCATTTACAAAAAAACCTCATAAAGCATTATACCTAATGGTTTAAAAATGTGAACAGGCAAGCCACAAGGAGAAGAAAACATCCTCAAAACACACAGTTGGCAATATACTGGTATGCAGGATTTATAAAATACTCCCACAACTCCATAATAAAAAGACAAATAAAACCCCAAAATAGGCAAAAGACTTGAAATGATACTACACAAAAGAAAATATGCACAGCAAATAAGCACCTGAAAAAGTTCTCAACATCAGTAGTCAATTTAATTAAAACAACAAAATACATACTACTAAAACCCACTAGAATGGTTACAATTAAGAAGACCAAGAACACTTAATTGAGCTTGTGAAGCATCCAGAACTTTCATGAATAGTTGGTGGGAGTGCAAAATGGTCTAACCACTTTAGAAAAGGTCTGGAAATTTCTTACAAAACCCAACATCTATTCACTCTATGACTCAGCATTTCCAATTCTAGGTATTTTCTCATGAGAAATGAAAATATACGTTCATAAAAAAAACTATGTACAAGGATATATGGATGAAAAATGTCACTGCCATATCAGTACACAAAGGATATTGCAGCCATCAAGCCATCAGCCACTGTAGCCGCCGCCCACCTCCGTGGTGAGCCCTGAAGGAACTCAGGATGGAGACAAACAGGTTCCCCGGCACACCACCAAGTGGTCAGCCACGGCAGCGGCCCCCAGTAGGGGGCCCCAACATCCTGGCTCCCCCCTTACCTCTTCGGAGCAGTCCCTCAGAGCTATCTGAGAGGCTGCCTCCCAGGCTTGAGTCCTCAGAAAGTCCGCTGAATAAAACATAATTTCTCAGCTTTTAGGTTGTGCATTTTTTTTGCAGCTGACAGATATTTACAGCAGCTTTATTTATAATAGCCAGAAACTGGAAAGAGACCATGTGTCCATCAACAGAAGTGTACAAACAAACTGAGGTATATTCATACACTGGAATACAAGCCGCCAATAAAAAGGAACTAAAGTACTGATACTCAAAACAGCATGGATGAATCTCAAAAATATTATGTTGAGTAAAAGACGCTTTACACACAAAAAAAGAGTACATACTGTGTGATTCCACACAGAAGACAGGCAAAACTAATTCAAGGGGAAAAGTATAAAAATAGTTGTTGCTTTTGAGGGGATGGGGAGGCACAAGACTGAGAAACTTTTAGGGTTACTGGTAATGTTCTCTATCTTGATAGCCACTGGGTTACATGAATGGATGAATTTGTCAAAACTTATCAAATGGTACACATAAGCTTTATATATTTCATTCATGTATAAATTTTACCAAAAAAGAAATAAACAGTAAACAAGTTATCAAAGTTTATGACTTGCATGCTGAAGTATTTAGGGAGAAATGTACAGATGTCTACAACTGATTTTGAAACATGTCAAAACCAAAAATATTTATGAATTGATAGAAGAATGGATTAATAAACAGATATGTATAAAGCAAGTCTAGGAAAACATTAGTGATGGAATCTAGGTTTTGGATATATGAATGTTAACTAACAATATAAAATTTTCATTAAAATATTTGGGGTAAACAGGACGTTTGTCCTTCTCGAAATTTAGGTGAAAATATTTGAAAGTGGTATTATTTTTTTAAATGGAGGATTTGTGGCCATAATAACTATTTTTCTAAATTTAAAGCATATTAATCTGGAATATAACCTAAAATGTATATTTTGAATTAACTGTGTTTACATTGTCTGCTATTTTTATTAGAGCTGCATCAGAAATCCAAACTGTATCTATACATAGAATGTAATTTTGAAAGGGATATTTTGAAAGCCAGTTATGAATTGGTTTTGAATAACTGTCTTCAAAAGATATATTTACCTCTACCCGAACTTTTTTTATATCCGTATGTGTCACGTTCTAATCATCTGGGAAACTTAATGGCTTTCTATTTTGAATTGTTTTGAAGAAAGCAATCCTTTTCTATTCAAGTGTTTTCTACATAGGGGAGCAAAGAAAGTAAGTTTAAATAGTAACAGTTGTGTTAAACTAGAATTTCTAAGTGACAATTCTCGTTCCTAATAATTCTACCAAGAAAGAGTTCAAAATTTCTGACTCTTTAAGTTTTTACATATGACAGATTATGAACATCTTGGAATTATTTTATACAGGCAGATGAGAATTCCACGTGGCTCCGCAAGATATCATCTGTAGCTTGTTAGAACTGATAGTATAAAACAAGGATGAGAAATCTATGGCAACTCACTTATTCAGTGCAGATCCTAATAATCCAGCAGGGCACTCCTTCCCATCCAGCCCGGAACAGTCACAGAATCCCTCTCAACACAATGTCCAGTAGGCATTACTAATTTGTAAGAGTTGACAAAGAAGAAACTTAGTGATCTTGGCCCTCGTCCACGTGTCTTTAGGTCATGGACACAGTAGTCACATTACTGTTAACTATAAACATGACTTGATAGTTACATAACTGAGCTCTGTTGACTGTGGAGGATTCTCTGTGGAAACACGGTCTGAACTGTTCCAGAATTTTCAAACTATGAGGCTGAAAATTCTCTCATGGTAGAGGCAAAATAATTCTTATCCTTTCAGCAAAAGAAATACGTGCAGCATTGAAAGTAATATTCACAAGAGTCAAAATTTAAAGACACTGGTAAGTAACAAATTTTATTTAGTAACTTATAGCAACTTATATTCTATCTCATTTCCAAAAGGTTCTGAACGTCCTGAAGAATTGTATACCACAAAAGATTTATTAGTTCATTTGTTTTCTTTTGTGTGGTTTTTAAAGATTGTGGAATCAAGGTATGAAGGAAAAATGTTGCCTGCCATACCAGTAAGCAAAGGATGTTGAGGCCATCAAGCCAGCAGTCACTGTAGTAACCCCTAACTGTGCACCCTCAGGGGATTCAGGATAGAGAAAAGCAGGATACTGGCCATAGTTAAGGTGCCTATCAAAGGAATGATTTCAAGGAGCCCAGACTCTAGCATCTTCTCAAACATAGAAAGGCGCTAAATTCATTAATTTAAGATGTCTGGTTTTCTTTAATTAACAGTAACCTTTTGATGTTCTGACTACCTGTTTTTTGTTGCAAAAACTCCTTTATATCCTGGTTCCTCCCTTACCTCTTTGGAGCAGTCCCTCAGAGCTATCTGAGAGGCTGTCTTCCAGGATTAAGTCCTCAGTTTTGTCTGCCAAATAAAACATAATTCTCAACTTTTAGGCTGTGCTTTTTTTTTTTTTCAGTAGACAAAGGTATTTTAATTCAATTTGCTTCTATATAAATCTACAGCATGGAGTGACTGTGTCAAAAGGGCAAGAAGTGATCTCTGCTCCACTTAAAATAGACCAGGACTAATCAAACGTGAGAAACAATGACATTATTTGAGCTCCTGAGTCCTGCTATGCCTGAAGCAAAATCATTTTTGAAGTTTTGCAACATTAGTCTTTTTTACTTATTGCAGTTTAACATGTGATTCTGACACCTACAACAAAATGAGTCCCCAGAAATAGATTATTCATCTAATAAAAATACATATATAACTTGATAAAAAAGAGAATTAAGAAAAACAGTAAGAAAGCAAAAATAATATCTAATGTGTGGAGAATTATATGTACCATAAACTGTCCTAACTGCTTTATACATGGTACTCATTTTAATTCTCACAACAAATCAGTGAGAAAGATATTACTGTTGTCTCCCTTCTACAGATAAGGATATTGAAATGCAAAAAAAAATTGAGAAATTAACCCAGCCCCACTCACAAAGTTAGTAAACTAGGGCACTAGGAGTTGAACCCAAGCTGTTCTGCTTCAGAGCCCATCTCTTAATCAACAGGTTAATCCATTTCTCTGCTTAAAGGTGGAATAAGTACACAGACACACATCCTACAGTCTCATTTGCTAGAAATGGGCTGTCAGTTTGTCTCAAACCTTCTAAATCTGGTTAAAGTTTGGTTACACACAGAGATGAACATAATCAGATACTGGCTCACAATGTCCAGAATATAAATATATATCAATTACTCACAGATATCAGAGATACCTAAGAAATTCCTCTTCTGAATTTTCATGAGGAAAACAAACTGATTTGGTGCACAACACTCTCAACAGATAAGAAATACCAGGGTAAGTTTCATATAGCTTCTACTTATCATATTTCAACTTAAGTTGAGACTTTCAGGACAAATTGTAAATAAATCAAAAGTTATTCTACTAGAGATCAAAAATAATGCTCTCCAGTCATAAACAGCCTATTTTTACCTGAGATAAAATTTAGTCTATAGACGAAGGGCTGAATTTAATTATTTCAGACATGTACCTACATTTATTATTTTCAATTGTTGACTTGATTTTGTCAACTGCAGACAGCAGATGGTTGTGTTACAGTCTCTCTCAAGAAACTAGAATGCCCATGTTCCCTGTTTCCCCCAAAATGGAAGACTTACATGTTTTGATATTGAAAACTGAGGAGCTTAATCGGCATCCTAGTCTCCAAAATAAGACACTCCACCTTCAAAGAGGGTGGACCAAAGGAGTTGATGGAGGAGGACCAGTGCATAAAGCCAACATATATTGAGAAAACAGCTTTGGATCTGTTCTCATCCAAAGAGGGGAGAAAGAATGGTAGCCCCGTGCTTCTTTCAAAGAGAGCATGGCTGAAATCTTTTTTTCCTGAAAATTGGCATTATTAATTTTAAGTAACGCAACCTCCGTGTGAACCTTTTAAGATGAATTAGTTGCAAAACTAACCCCTAGGCAACACCTTGAATTGACCTTTTGTATAGTGACTAGATATAAACCAATTTAAACATCATAGAACATCTGTTAAAAATAAGATCTTCGTTGAGAAGTAGTTGATTGTGGGCCATGGTTTGTTCTGACAGTAATTAGATATCTAGCAGGACCAGCTGTCAGTTGAGTTTAGTTCTAATTTGTGGTAATAAAATCATATCCTTTATATTTTCCTTATCTATCTAAAGGAATGTGATCCAAAAATTGGTTGACATCTTTAAGATCAAATTAAGAGAACTGGCTAGACTTTTCTCAGCTTTACAGCATAAGGAATTATTTTCTGTGTCAGAGGATCCTTGCCTGCTCATTCTGCTTTTTTTTAGGGGTATTAAGTTTTGAGCTCTAAGTAAGCATCTGTAGACGAAGTTTTTATTGAGGTTAAGCAAGTTAGCTAGCTCCTGTACGTAAGTCAAAGACAGAGAAAAGAGCAATAAAAAGTCTGGAAAAGTTATATAGAGAATCCTGACAGATTTCTCTATAAGGTTATAAAGAATATATTAGTGGTCTACCTTACACTACGTTGCCTTATATAATTTAATAGGCAATGTTCTAGAGATTGGACAGCAATTACCTCATTTAATTCTCACAACAACCCTTTAAGTTCAGTACTATTGTAACCCAAACTTACAGATGATAAAACTGAGGCACAGAAATATGAATTAATCTGCCCCAAATCACATAACTAGAGGATGGCTAAACAGACTTAAAACCTAGCCAGTCTAATTTCAGAATCATTCTCTAATCACCATGCTACGCTATAGTATCTTGGCTCATGAAGCACAAATTTGTTTTTTCAAAGGAGGTTTAGAATACATTTTGAATGGGATGTCCAATAAACGAATGGATCTACCATTTGGGGAGGGAATGGTTATATACAAATGTCCTTTAAATAAAAAACAGATGACACCAAAAGCACAGGCAACAAAGGTTTTTTTGAAAAAATGAGATTTCATCAAAATTAACAGTTTTGGGGCATCAAAGGACAATACCAAGAGAGTGGAAAAGACAACCCAAAGAATGGAAGAACATATTTACAAAGTATATATGTGATAAAGGATTAATATCCAGAAGATATAAAGAACTTACTACTCATCAAAAAACCAAACAGCCTAATTCCAAAATAGACAAAGGGCTTATTAAATAGACTTTTCTCCAAAGATACACAAATGGTCAAGAAGCATATGCAAAGCTGTTCAACATCACTAACCATTATGGAAATGCACGGTCAAAACCAAAATGAGATACCACCTCACACGCATTAGGATGGCTACTATAAAAACAAACAACCCCCTCCCCCTAAAATAATAAGTTAATGAGGACCTACCTGAAGAAATTAGAAACCTGTGCATTGCTGGTGGGAATATAAAATGGTGTAGTCACTGTAGAAAACAGTTTGGTGGATCCTCTAAAAGTTAATCACTGATCCTGCAATTCCATTCCAGATATAAACCCCGAAGAATTTAAAGCAGGGACTCAAAAGGAATCAAATTCTGATGCATGAATAGGGTCTGGGCCAGAGAAACGGAACTAGAGGTGGGACCAAAGGCAAGGAAAAAAAATTCTGATACACACTACAACATAGATAGAACCTGAAAATACTGAGCTAACTGAGATAAGGCAGACGCAAAAGGACAAATACTGTATGGTTACACCTTTACGAGATACCTAAGAGGCATACACATAGAGACAGAAAGTTACAACAGAGGTTACCAGGGCGAGGAGGAGGGAAGAGTGGAGGGTTATCATTTAATGGGCACAGACTTTCTGTCTGGGATGACAAAAAATTCTGGAGATGGATAGTAGCAATGGTTGCACACATTGTGACTGAAGTTAATGCCACTAAATTGTACACTTAAAAATGGTTAAAATGGGCTTCCCTGGTGGCGCAGTGGTTGGGAGTACGCCTGCTGTTGCAGGGGACACGGGTTCGTGCCCCGGTCCGGGAGGATCCCACATGCCCCGGAGCGGCTGGGCCCGTGAGCCATGGCCGCTGGGCCTGCGCGTCCGGAGCCTGTGCTCCGCAACGGGAGAGGCCACAACAGTGGGAGGCCCGTGTACCGCAAAAAAAAAAAAAAGGTTAAAATGGTAAATTTTATCGTATGTATATTTTACCACAATAAAAACTATTTTTAAATTAATAGTATCTACAATGGTTTCATCCCATCCAGGTGCTACTTTACCTGTAGAATTAAACAGATAAATTATACGAGATCAGAGCAGAATGTGAAGAGTCTGAGACGTGCAACATCTTCACTGGCTGACTTAACTATCTGTAGAAAAGACATTAGTTGTGCCCAAACAGAAAGGACCCTAACTCCTAGGAAACTCAAGCTGGCCAGTTACCCTTGGTTTATGAAGCTGATCAAAGTAAGCCTCTCGGGATCAAGTGGAATATGGGCACCCATAATCCTCGCACCTGAGGTCCATCCCCTAGGAAACTGAACTGACATTTACACTAACTGCTGCTTCTCCCCGCTGAGTACGGGTTCTTCCTTCCTAAGGCCTGTTTTACTTGAGACTCCTTAGGTCAAGGACAAGTTTCGGATGAGTTTTAAATGTAACAACAGCCTAGGTGGCTGCTCCTGAAGTCCAATACACACCTTGCTTTGGTGACTAGGTTGTTATCTACCATTAACCTGGAGAAGAAAAGGCAAGGTTGCTTTTCTAGTCATCTAAGCAATTATACGACAAACAGCAAAGTGACAGCCATTTCTCTGTGCAGAGGACTGAATTTAAGATTTTTAAATGACTGCCAAGCTGGCAACCAACTGGATGTGAAACTTTAGGCATGTTGCTTAGATTCTCTGAGCTTTGGTTTCTCTTACCTCTAAAGTGGAGAAAATATCTGTTTCATAGGATTATTATGTAACTTAAATAAAATCTGGGATAGTGTCCAGTATGTAACATACACTCAATTAAAATGTATTTTTGTTATCACAAGGAAAACTCTTGTGTACTGCATTAGTCAGTGTTCTCCCAGAAAAACAACAGGATATATATATATATATATATATATATACACACACACACACTTACACACACAGAGAGAGAGAGAGAGAGAAAGGAAAGAGGGAAAGGAGGAGACGGAGCGGGGGAGGGAGGCGGGAGAGAAAGAGAAAGAGAGATTGATGTATGGATTGATTGACTGATGTTAAGGAACTAGTCCACACAATCATAGGGGGTAGCAAGTCCTAAACCTGTAGGACAGGCCAGCAGGCTGGAGACTCAGGGATAAATCTGATGTTGCAGTCTCTAGTCCAAAGGCTGTGTGAAGGCAGAATTCACTCTTTCTTTGGAAGACCTCAGTCTTTCCTCATAAGGCCTTCAGCTGACTGGATGAGGCCTACCCACACTACAGAGGATAATCTGTTTTACTTAATGCCAACTGATTTTTTAAAATTTTTTTTTAATATTTGTTTATTTGACTGCACCAGGTCTTAGTTGCAGCGTGCAAGATCTTAGTTGTGGCATGCAAACTCTTAGTTGCGGCACACTGGATCTAGTTCCCTGACCAGGGATTGAACCCGGGCCCCCCATCGTTGGGAGCGTGGAGTCTTAACCACTGGACCACCAGGGAAGTCCCGCCAACTGATTTTAAATGTTAATCACATCGAAAAAATACATTTTCAGCAACATCTAGACTAGTATTTGGCCAAATAACTACTGACAGTCTAACCAACTTGACACAGAGAATTAACCACCACAGGTACCAAGGGTACTCCATCATGTAACATTTCCAACTAGTCATTTTAGATGACTAGTTATGCTGATTATGCCTCCCAAGATGGGTGGGCTGGCGGGGTGGGGAATCCATCCCAAATGTTAGTAAAACCATTTGATAGAGACATAAAAAGAGAGAGAGAAGGAGGTTTTCTGGCAAGAGTTCCATGCAGGGGACAAGCACAGTCACTGTACTTGCTTTCCGAACCCCAGGTTCTCCAACCGACCGAGACCAGCTCGAAACACACAAAGCTCTGTGTGTCCCCACTCTCTTTGGCTCACTTTGATCCTTTCATACGATTTTCATAGAAAATCTGTGATTCACAATTTTCTGAGGTTATATTTGAAGTGTTATTGGTGGCTCTACATAAGGGATGAATCATCAGCTACAACCGGTCTGGGGATGGTAATATTTGCCACAATATGTGAAACCTGTACTATATGCCATTTGTAAGATCTTGTCCATTGGCCGAAAAACCTCAGAACACCCAAACTGGGTTTTTAGCCTTGGGTTTTTAGCTATGTCTACCACATTAGACTGACTGCAAACAGAAACTAACTTATTAGGACAGAAATCAGTGATAGGAAGAAACAAAACCAGACTTGTGTCATATAACTGTATGAACAGATTCTACTCTTAGAGTTGCCCCTTGGCTCACTAACTCAGGACAAGGCAATTCTCTCTAAAAGTAGTTTTCTCCCTGTAGAACAAGGATATAGCTTGTGTTTTCTCCCTATGGGGTTTGCATAAACTTGGAAGAAGCCACACAGAAATTACAACTATTTTGATCCATGAAAATCAAACACTTCAGAAAACTTCACCCAGTGGCAGTCTTTCCAAAATAAATTTATGGGTCATTGGTCATCTCAGATACTGAGTAGCCATGACATGCTTATTGAAATTAGAGAGCCACTCTGAAAAGTTCCTTCTCATTTCAAGACAATATTTACTAAAATTATTCAGGTCCCATCCGTTCCAATTTGGAATTGGAAACATGAAACATGGAAATTCACACATTTTACAGATTAACAAACCAATGGCCACTATACTTAATTCTTCTTTACTATACATCATATGACAAAACTTTCCATCATATCTATTTTGCATCTCAGAATATATGAATGGGCTGCTATAGGTTTTATAAGCTAAATACAGCTTTAATATTGTAGAACTCTGAAATCAGATTTTGGTAACAAGTGGATTAAAATTACTATCTTAAAAAACTGTCAGTTGTGCACATTGGTGATATAGTGCTATGATGCATGTTATTCCCTTTAAAAAAACTTCATTCAGGGCTTCCCCGGTGGCACAGTGGTTGGGGGTCTGCCTGCCGATGCAGGGGACGTGGGTTCGTGCCCCGGTCCGGGAGGATCCCACGTGCCGTGGAGCGGCTGGGCCCGTGAGCCATGACCGCTGGGCCTGCGCGTCCGGAGCCTGTGCTCCACAACGGGAGAGGCCACAGCAGTGAGGGCCCCGTGTACCGCAAAAAAAAAAAAAAAAACTTCATTCAAAATCTAGTATTGTTCAACTAAGCATGCCAAGTCCTGTAAGTCAAACACAATCACCAAATTTTCTCAACAAACAGTTGATTAGAAAAACCTTAAGGGATATGGTAGCTCTTTTTGCCTATGGTATGATGCTCAACATTCTTATAACGTGACCATTCTCATAACATGTTGGAAATTCAGACAAACAGAAGATTAGCACGTCAATAAAGATTATTACAAGAGTATTTGCAGAAGAAAAAACTACTCCTGTCTCCAAAGCACATTCTCACAGTTTAAAAATAGACAAAGGCATTTTCATTAGCAACTGAACCCTCTCAGCAATTGCAGGAAAAGGAAACAATAACTTTACTGCAAGCCTTATTTTTTAAAAAACAGGGTGATACAAAAAATAAAAAAGGGTTCACGCAATAGCGAAAGCTTGAAATTTCAGTGTATTGGGCTTCACTGTGTTTATTATCTGATCACTCATTTATTATTTTTTGCTGCAAACTGCATCAACCTCCTTTATCATTCTCCAGGAAGCCATGACATTGTGTTCACAGTAAGTCACAATTAATTTTACCTTGAGGATTCTTTCTAGAATTTTCTAACAGTGCTAAAATTACTGAATATACCCAGCATATCACAAACCAAAAATGGGAATTGTTAGGTGACCAGACAAATGTTAAGTTTCATGACAGATCTACCTATCATATGCAAGTTACACGGTACAATCCAAGTGAATAGAGGATTCTAGAGGAGCAATGATTCAGTCACAGAATTCTTGGGTAATCTTGGAATCATCCCTCTACCTTCAACAATTAAAATGCTAGGGGTGTCAGCAACTTTGCATGCATTTACAATTGTTATTTGATGAAACACTTATATGAGTTATACAAATCAAAGTCCTAATTGGGGGAGCCACAGAAATCCAAATTAGTAGAATCCTGTCCATATTAGATTGGATCATGAAGAGGAACTCAGTGAGCATGTACATATACGAAATCAGAGAAATGAAACAAAATAAATCAGACATAAATCAAAACAGCTACTTGAGTGAGTGCCATGAAAAGTGCCTTCTGAATTCTCCTGAAAAGATCCTAGAAGCCATCTAGGAAGTGTGAAAAACCCTGCTACATCAAAATAACTACTACTCTCTCTCTAAGGATAAGTAAATGTCTTGGGCCTATGAAATTATTCTGAAAACACAAAAAAAGCATGGTAAATAATGCTCTAAAATAAAAGTCACCTTAATAAAACAAACTTACCACAAGAAGAAAGTTTTAGTTCAAGTTCTCAATAAGATAAAAGAAGAAACTGCCTTTTTAAAATAAAGCAGACTATTACCAGCAAGGTACAGGTTAAGATAAAGAAAGCCTATATTAGAATTACAAATATGGTACCCAACTTAAAAACTGTAATAACTGTTTAAACTGTAAAACTGTAAGAACTGTAAGAACTGTTAAAACTGTAAGAACTGTTTTAACCTTAGATTAGTATAAAATTGATTTTGCTTTATGGTCAGAGGTAAGGATCTAATTCATTATCACAAATTTGCTAAATAATGTTCCTTCCCACTGATAAGTACTGAATTCTCCTAAACACTAAACTCTATTTCTGGGATATCTACAATACTACACATCTACTATCCAATCTTGCACCTGTACAATACAATTTTAATTTGGGGAGTTTTACAACACAGGTTCATATCTGATAGGGGAGAGTCTCCCCTAAATATTTTTCTTTTTGAAACATTTTTTAAACTGTTCTTATTATTCATTCTTCCATAAAACTTTCTGGAATAATTTCGTTAAGTTAAATAGAACTTCCAGCAAGTTCAGTTGAGATTTTATTAAAATTGGACTGAATGTATTTATTAATTCTAAAAAAATTGCATGCCTAAGTGGAAAAAGAATCCAGAAGGAAAAACCTAAGAATACTAATGATCATTGCTTCTCGGCCTTTTGGCTAAGATCAAGTGTAGAATACTAACGATGATTATCTTCAAGTGATGGAATTACGAAATCCTTCTAAATTTCTTCCTCATACCTTTTTGTGTTTTTCAAACTTTCTACAATAGACAATTATCACTGTTATAACTAAGGATTGCTTACGTATGACAGTACAGTAAATCACACACTTGACGCTGCATATAACTGAATCATAGAAATACATGACTTACTTCGAAGATGCTCCTGGAACCCAGGTGAAAATGACAGGCTTCATTATAACTAATGATTGGTCAAATTGTAGGGACAAAGAAAATATTATATTAATTTCCTTATACTCCATAAGAGTCAAATGTTATTATATTTTCTTTATCTTTCATAATTACATAAATACAGATTTAAGAATACATTTTAAAATCTCAAGGATAATGTTTGGAAAAAATCAGGAAGCATAATTTTCCAAATATTTTAAGATGAAATAACATTAATCAACTCTGCCATTTGTTGACTAAATACCATGTACCATTTAACCCTCAGATAACAGGAGTTACTATCCTCACATTATGTTTATGGGGAAAACAACAGCAAAGAACAAAAATTAGCAGATTTGGGATTTCAATCTGTGCCTGTCTGATTCCACAGTGTATTTTTTTAGCCTCCATGTATACTCCCTCGCACAGTAACAGCCCACAGTGCCCCAAGGTAATACCCACAGGATATAAAATTACATACTTAGGTCCATTTCTGGGATATCGATTCTCTCCCACTGATCAGTCTGTTGATTATAGTTTGGATAATTTTGATACCAGCATTAATAACAAATTTTTCTAATGTGGAACACAGTATGTTCCTTCATTTATCCAAGTTTTTCATGGCTCCCAGTCAAGTTTTAAAGTCTCTTAATGTAGATCGCTAGAAAATTTTTTAAGGTCATTCCTAGGGATTTTATTATTTAGACCAATTGTCTAAACAGAATTTATTCCATTATAGGCTCTATTATGTTTTAGCTCATCTGTGGTCATGTGAACTATTTCTTTATGTTTGTTTTGAATCTGGTCACAACTCTCAATAATTCTAATTTTTCAACTGATTCTCTTTAATTTTTTTAGATAGACAATTAAATGATCTATACATTTTCTTTCCTTTTTTTCTTATTTTTACACTTGTCATTGAATTGGTTAGAATTTTCCAGAATGATAACTGTTTAGCAGGTGTCCTTGTCCTGGTCCTGACTCTAAACAGAAATCCAGAACTAATTTTCACCCAGTCTATTGGTATGGCCTTACAGGCTGGTAAAGAGCTACTGTCCTGACACCCCCGCCAGGAAACCCCCGGTTTCCCACCCAGAAAGGTTAATGCTTTGCACAGCAGAAGCCTTCAAAGGACTCATCCAGTTCAAAGGCTCCTGGCCATCCTGTCTGGTGGTACCTGCAATGTGCTTACCAGCCATTAAAGTTTCTTCTATATCAACATTATAAAATAGGCTGTTGAGTGAAGATCTGTACCCTTAAAGATATTAAGAATCCTTCTCTTCATGAGTTTAACAGCAGAAAATTATGTTGGATATCGAATATTTACAATATCATAGATTTACTCAGAATGACATTTAGAGAGGATTTTTTGAGCACAGAAAACTGCTATGTTGTGATCAATGAAAACCAGAGCACCAATTGTACATATGCTGTAAAAACAAGTATGTAAAAAAAAATACTTAGAACAAAGAGACTCAGAGTGTTAGTGATGACTGTCTTATGAGATAGCTTTGTTTTCTTCTGCCTTCCACCTTTTTATAGTTTCCTTTTTGCTTTACATAATGAGTTTGCAGTACTTCTACACTGAGGGGGTAAAAAAACCTTTATGTCGAAAAATGAATATAATTCAGCGCCCTCAAAAACTCTGAAACAATTTGCACATACATTAGATTAAATTAAAATAATGACCAAGCAACATGTAAAAAAAGTGCAAGAAATTAGCATAAAGTGAAGTACAGATGTGCAGCAGGAGGGAGGTACTAGGCAGAGTACATAGCAGAAATTATTCATTTATGATTTATAGGCTTACCTATTTCTGATAAGAATTTCAGGTTGTTTACAAGATTTGATGAGGGCAAAAGAGGGAAACTTGTGACAAACCTCCTTGGAGAGTACAGGTGAACTCGGCAAGCATCAGCCACAATACTTTAATGATATGCTATTTTACTGCGTCCTTGTGAATACCAGCAACTCTGAGAACTGTAGAGACCTGAGTCAAGGCCATGTTAAATACTGATGGTATTCTGAGAGGATTAATTGTGCTGGGCCATTGAAACAAACCAGCATTGATACTTGACATCACTTGAACCCACCTATCTGCTTTACTCCCTTGTTAGAAAGGCTGGAAAACGTCTAATGAATCCTTTTCTCTCACTGTTGATTTGTAAGCACTCGTGGAAAGAAATAAAGACTTCAGCCTTCCGATCTGCTTTCAGGTATAACAAAGGAAAGGAACTAGATGGAGCACTCTGTTCCACAGAATCTCAAAACATAATTGAGAGACACCAGTGGCCATGCATTTCATGGTTAAAGGGCTGTGAGCCAGGCTGCACTTTGTCACTCCATGATGCTGGATGCATTAGCAATAAAGCATGAAAATGCCAGCCCCAAACCAAAAGCTCTCACAAAATAATAGTCACACTTCACCTGGTGTCCATGACATTCCATCAGACCTGAGTGTGAATTAATCTAATAAAAGTGATGTGCTCTTGTTGCAATTTAAATTAGTACAAAAATCTGGGATACTAGACTACAAAAATGTACATGTAACTGAAGAATATACTGCTATATACCTTTATCATTTCTACAAACAACCACCAAGTGGAAGCTAGCAAACAAAGTTTGCTAAGCAATCGAAACAGGCTTAGGAGACTTTGGGTAAGTTATTTCACCTTTCTAAGTCTCAATTTCCTCAGCGATAATTATGAGATAATAATGATGATGATAGTGATGATAATAATAATAATAATAATAATAACAATACCTTCCTCATGGGGTTGTTGTAGACTTAAATAAAATACCAACACGTGGATTTGTAATTGCTGAATAAAGATGTGCTAGGCTTTGCTCTTCTTTCTGGGCATTTCATTTCTCTTTTCATGTGAAAATCATTCTGAACGAATTACTACATTGCCAGCCAGTATATTTCAAAACAAGTGGAGAGTGAGCCTAAACCCAACCATCCTGCAAAACCATTTAAAATTACTGGTAGGGCTTCCCTGGTGGCGCAGTGGTTAAGAGTCCGCCTGCCGATGCAGGGGACACGGGTTCGTGCCCCGGTCCGGGAAGATCCCACATGCCGTGGAGAGGCTGGGCCCGTGAGTCATGGCCGCTGAGCCTGCGCGTCCGGAGCCTGTGCTCCACAACGGGAGAGGCCACAACGGTGAGAGGCCCGGGTACCACAAAAATAAAAATAAATAAATAATAAAATAAAATTACTGGCAGATGGCCAAGGGACCTACCCAGGCAAACGGAAGGGATGGTAGCAGGACCCAGAGGTGCTGCTCCTTAACAAGCCGCTTGAAACTTCAGGAGGGATAATATGCTTAAAATGAATGGAGGTCAAGTAAGTAATATGATTTTTTTTTTTTTTTTTTGCGGCACGCGGGCCCTCTCACTGTTGCGGCCTCTCCCGTTGCGGAGCACAGGCTCCGGACATGCAGGCTCAGCGGCCATGGCTCACGGGCCCAGCCGCTCCGTGGCATGTGGGATCCTCCCGGACCGAGGCATGAACCCGTGTCCTCTGCATCGGCAGGCGGACTCCCAACCACTGCGCCACCAGGGAAGCCCAGTAATACGATTTTTAAAATGCTAATAGGAAAACAGGAAGCAAATGTATGAAGGTTTAAGAATAGACAGGCTGCACAATGCTTCCAAATCCTTGCACTGGAAGCAAGGCCATATAGAGAGTATTGCTTAACCAAAGCGTTCTTAGAGAAGTAATTTTATACCCCATACACCTGTATTAACTAACTAAAGACACTTCCCACATGAATTGAGAGAACTCTTTTCTGACCATGCCCCTGTAAAAATTTTAGTTACTCCATAAAAACCAACACATCTACCTAGTGGAAGGCTGGCCCACTAACTGTCCCAGTTAAAGACCTAAATTAGAACATTGGGGAAATTGGTGAATTAGGGCTCCTGTTCTTTGTTTGTCAAGATGGTCTGCCTACGTGAAAACCACTAGCAACTGTGAGTGCAGGAAACTGAGAATTTCCATAAATAACCACGTTTTCATTTCACACCTCTTATAACTTTCAAATCCAAAACCTAGACTCTCCTAGGTCTTCTGTGTGGTTCATCTGCTACTAGCTGTGAATCAATCCACACTTGGGCTACCAAATCATTCCCTTTCATAACAGTGCAGTAAACTGATTAATATATTAGAAAATTCACAGAATGTTAAAGCTGAAAGGTCCTTAGAGATTCTAGCCTGAACCCCTTATTATCCAGATGAGAAAAAAATAGTGGCAGAGAGAGGCCCAGGCATTTGACCAAAGTTGCACAGGAGATTAATTTTTAAATGAATGGCTAACACAGGAAAGAGCACTTCAATACTAGTGGTTTTTCAAATAATTTTTAAAGGAAAACTTTTTTCATTATTTTGTAATGAAATCTTACACGGACCCCCAACATATATAATAGTCAGAGGTGCCGACTAAAGGCCGGGGGGGGACTGGCTGACCCAGCCCCTCCTTCCACCTCCTCCACTCCGTCCCTAACTCTGGCCTGCACCACACATCTGCAAAACCCTGGGACTTAATGGAGTGGAGTCTGTACCTTTGCATATATCATCATGGGACTCCTGTTTCTGCTGAAATACTGTTGCTGCCTTCACTACTGGGCTATATATCCTCTGTGATCACTGGGTGCTCCCCTGGGGCCGGAGGCACCCAGACTCATGAGCCCTGTTCCTCTTCCTTTCCTCCTGCCACTGCATGTACTCAATTATTTCTCCTGGTGTCTTCTCTCCTTTTAGGCCATAGCCATGGACAACTCTATTAACTTCTCTGCATGTCTAAGCAAACCTATTTTATTTTAAAATGTATCAAAGCAAAGAAAAACAGATTTTCTGGTTCAGAATGTCACTACTGTTTTATAGTTGGCCCCTTCTTAACTTGGCAGTCTGTTGGAAAGAAAAAAAAAAATTGGAAATGTTTCTTCCTGGGGTTTTCATCATTCTGTTAGTGAGCTGGGTGGACTCATTCTCCAGGGACCTGAGAAGCCCTGGCCTCTCCAATAGGCATATTCAAGCCAACACGGATCATTAAGCTTTGGGAAAGTCGTGGGATTGCAAAACCAGTTCAAGGCACTCCAACAGAAAGCAATAGACAGAAAAAGACTATTCCCGCTTTCTCACCGCTTTTATTTTCACAAGTGCTACAAGCTCAAAGCAAACCTTCCCCTCCACCACCCCTGCCACCCAAAAATAGACATAGGATATAATGCTACTCCCTTTATTTTCCCTCTTCGCTCAGTGTTTCTCAACCAGGACACCATTAACATTTGTGAAATGACAACTTTGCTGTGCGGAACTGTCCTGTACTTTAAAGGGCATTTAGCATTATTGCCTTCACTCACTAAAGGCCAAATATGCCACTCCTTAATCACTGTGACAACCAAAAATGCCCCCATATATTCTAAACACCTCCTAGGAGCACAGAACAACCTCTGAGAACCAACCCCTGGTTATAGCCTCCTCCATTTTTCCCTTCCTGCTTTTCCCCAGGTTAGGTCAGGTGCCCCTTCTCATGCCCCCATTAACACCTTTTCAGGTCTGCAGTACTGTCCATTAGAGTGTATTATTGCATTATCCATTTCTGCATCTGTCCCCACTGCTCTCTGACCCTATCTATGAATATCTTGATGGCAGGGATCATACCTGAAACTTTGTATCTATTAAATGCTCAATAAATGTGCACTGAAAAAAATGGATGAAACAAGCAAATGACATATGCAGGGAATTTGGTCTATGCTGAGGGAAAAATGGGAATATGTTTTAAAACATGCAAAATTTTTGGAGCTTCTATCTTCTCAACCTCCTGAAACAACTCCAAAATGTGTAATTTTGGAGAAACTATGCAGAGATGTTTTTACTCTTAGGAGGAACGTGTATGACTAGCTACTGCCTGCTTTTGAACCTCTTTGCTACCATTATTAATAGGGAAAAAAACCTGATTCCATCACCAATCACAAATCCATTCAAACTAATTAAATTATCCTTGCAATATTTGCATAGTCAAAATGGTTGCTAAATGGGGAATAAAAATCCATGTTTCACCTTAAGGGCATTTCAGATGCCAACACCAGAAATAAGGGGTAGATCAGTGAAGCAAAAGGCCTCACCGGGAGGTGTGAATTATAAGAGACACACCTAAAATACAAGGACACAGGAAAGCATCCATGAGACCCTTACTGTATAAGGTTTCATATGCCTCAATTTATTGAACCTTCACTATTTAATCCCTTAGGAAGTGATACTATTACAATCCCCATTTTACGGATCAGGAAAGGTTCCCAGGCATTAAGTAATCTCCGCAGCGCACAAAACTCACAGGTAGCTAAGCCAGGATTCAAGCTCATCCAAGCTTAAATTCATTCACCTCCAAGCTCTGAATCACCATGTTCAACCATCTCCCACGCACGTAGGGTTAGACTCTTCTGACAAAATTTAAAGGCACTTAAATATAAACTAATAAATTGTGTTGCTGCTTCAAAGTCACACATTACACTAAGTCTTCATGTGTCATTGCTCCCATATCAGGGCTGCTTTCTCAAGAGGTGAAGGTAGAAGAGGAAGGAAAAAGATTTTTTGATACCTATCATGTGTCAGGTAATGTGCTTTGTATTAAAATCTTATTTAATTCCTGTAATAAATGTACCTGTGTTGTCAGATAAGGAGATTGATATTCCAAGGTTAAGTCACCTGCCAAATTCATCTTTCTCTGAGGTCACACACCTACAGAAGACTCAACTGGAATTCAATGCAAGTAAGGTTGACTATTCCATAATACCACCTATAAAATTTTTTTAAAACAAAGAAAATATTGGAAGAGACTGGGCTTTCTAAAGTGTATAGAAATACTGGCTCAGGCAGTATACACACGATATCAAAACATCGAGTAAAATTGCCATTTTTGTTAGGATGATCACTTAGGCTGCTGGTGGAAACCAATTGATAGAAGCTTTCCCAAAGAAAGAGAGACTTCCACTAAATTTTTCACAGAGGTAAGAAAAAAAATCTAGCAAGAGGTTTGTTGACTGATATTCTTTATCTTCAAACAAGTTCTGGCCCATCAGCCCATAATTACATTAAATTATGCAGATAGAGCTGTAGTTCTCATCTGACTCTATTTTGTGCTTTATAAAAGTCTTTTCTAGTCAGTAAAGATTAGTTACAATATGTTTTGTATCAGTAATTATAAAATAGCCATGGTATTTAGTACATTTCATTATATATTCAAGCATCAGATTCTCAGGTTATTAAATTAGACATGCTATCACTGGGGAGTCTGGCAATTTTTCCTAATTAGCAATGACAAAGGGAGACAAAGGGAATATTGTTTCATGGTCCAAATGTATTCAGAAGCTAATATCTTCTAAGAGACACTAAACTTGGTCTCACACACACACACACATACACACACACACACACACACACACACACACAAACCAGGTCAACTTTTGCCAAACAGCACAAAGCTGGCATTCCATAAAAAAATTAAAAACTGAAATCCCTCTTTTCCCTCTATTTGTGCTTTTGATGCTATTTTAACACAACTGCAATCAAAATGATCACTGAAGGAAATATTACAAGTTATATGTGGACACCAATGAAAATCAATAAGGCCTCTTAAATAACAGTTCAAATGAAACCAATTATGCATAATTCTTACCTTCACAACTCAATGATGCTTGAAATGAAATCCTTTTATACCCTTTATGCAAGTATATCTTAGTAGTAGTTAGTGACTTGAACAAGGGGATTTTTATCAGCAAAATTTCTGCTACTGCACGTCTACCTTGATTTACGGGGTCAAGAGGTACTGGATCAATGTATTTAGGTGCATAAAGCATGCTGTTTCTTAGCTTGTAGAAAAATGATAACTACAGGGTCCTCCTGCTCTTAAACAGGGGTAAGAAATGGAAAAAAAAATCCTTTACACACAGATTTTTTAACTGTATCAAAGTTTAAAGGAAAATTAGAGAAACAATCCTTTAATTTCCCTTCTCTCTCTACTTTCCAATATAACACATCTTTCCCAGGCATACTACCAAAATACATATGGACAAGACTAGATACAAGGAATTATTTGCACTGTCATAAAAATCATATGTATATGTCTACAATGATATAGATATATATACTACATACATGGTTTTTTTTTGTTGTTGCGGTACGCGGGCCTCTCGCTGTTGTGGCCTCTCCCGTTGTGGAGCACAGGCTCCGGACACACAGGCTCAGCAGCCATGGCTCACGGGCCCAGCCGCTCCACAGCATGTGGGATCTTCCTGGACCGGGGCACGAACCCGTGTCCCCTGCATCGGCAGGCGGACTCCCAACCACTGCGCCACCAGGGAAGCCCTACATACATGTTTTTAAAATATATACCAATAATGACAGATATAAAATATATTTAAAAGTATAAAATATACATATCATTAGTATATATTTTATACACATGTACAAACATCTATATTGCCATCAGTATATATTTTATATATATGTGTATATATATCATCACAGGTATATATTTCATATATTTTTCCCATGACTTAGTGCAAATACTTCCTTGATTATAATATTGTCCGGATTTATTTTGGTAATATGCCTGGGAAAGATATGATAATGGCTGGCAATTATCACAGTGCTATGTGCTAGGCACTATTCTAAATGCTTTTCACACTAACTCATTTCATCCTAAGGTAGGTACTAATATGATCCTAATGTTCCAGGTGAGCAAACTGAAGCACAGAGACTTTCCCAAGTCACACAGGACCTAAGTGCTAGAGTCAGTATATAAACCCAGGCAGACTGGTCCCAGGATCTGCACACTAACGACAAAAGCTACTTAGCCTAGCCCAGAGGACACAGCATGTGCAGATGCCTACAGTTCTCCAACATCTTCAATATCCTCACCTTTGATCCTTACTACTGGCCACAGTGGCCTCTTTTAGAGCATTCTGTTCCCTGTGCCAGCCACAGGATCTTTGCACATACTGCTCAGTCTTGCTGGATCACTCTCCCCTCTCCTCCTTGTCAATCTCAGCTTGTGCCACTTTCCCAGAAACAGACTTTCCATGACCTCCCTGACTACCTACTGCCCCACTAGAGGTTTTCCTAGCACCATGTATTTTTTCTTTGGAGAACAAGATTACACTTGTCTATGTAATCATGTGATTGACATCAGTTTCTCCCACTGAGTTCGAAGATGGCAGGAATTGGGTCTGCTTTTGTTCATCTTCAGTATTTCTACCAGTACCCAGTACTGTGTACTGAATGGATATATGCAGGAATAAACAGACTGCTTGCTATTGTAGCCTCTAAGCAGGTAAGTCTTTCAGATGGGTTTTTCTGAATCTGAAGAATGAAAACTGTTCATGTATAAAAGAGGGCCAAAAGGAGGGAGGATGTGTCAGAGAATGAAGGGCTGGGGGGGGTGTGGCGCCAAGGGCATGGACCTCATTCATCCACTTAGCTGGCAATCACTAAGCACCTCCCTCTTGAGTATCAGGTAATGTGGATGGCATGATGAGGACAGTTTTGGAAGGAAACCGTTCTGATACGGGTAATTAAATGCAATACGATTTAAGGGCAATATACAAAGGGAAGACAATGGAGGAACAAATCAACTCAACATGGGCTACAGTTAGGAATGGTTTCAGTGGCAAAGAGATATCTAGTTAAGCCTAGGAGGAGACAAATGAGTATTTCAGGTTGATGGAAAAGAATTAGGTAAGTATTATGTTCAAAGTTACAGACATAGGAGAGAACACAAAAGGGTTTGGAAATGCAGGAATGCCCAGGAAAGCTGGGGGTTGGGGGACAGGAGGCAGCTAAACAGTGGTCAGATCCTGGAGGAAACTGTATGCCATGCACCATAGTTGTTTTTCCAGTGTTCAGTGAGGAACCAATAGTTATAAATGTCGGATAAGTATGATATAAAATGGCATGGATTGTTTTCCCATGCCTAAGATGTTTCTTCTCTTGACTTCACAAACTCTTGCCTTTTCCACCCTCAACATGTTTGGCAAGGCTCTCTGCACTCTGCATGTGACCCCTCACAGTTTCTTCTCTCTTCTGGCTTCAGGGATCACCTCCATGGACGTGATTCTCCAGACACTATCACTAACCCTGTACCCTTTCCGAGTTTTACCTCACACCACTGATTTCCATCTGGGCATTTCCTCTTTGTTTTAGCCTTCCCTTGTCCCGACTTTCTAGTAGCTTCCTCTCATGACTTCACAGCATCTATTAATATAATTTTATTCAGGATGGAAGCCTCACACTCGTATCTCCCTCTCCTGTTGGACAGGTGAAGACATTATGTTTGTGAATATTGGAAAAACCGTACTAGTAGCAATGTAGAAATTACACGTAAGTGGGAATTGGGGTGGGCACTAGAAAGGCTGTTGCAGCCTTCCATCTAGTTCCCTTCACCCTATGGAGTATTTAAAATGTGAACTGCACTCCGGGGAAGGCTTTGAGGTCTTAAATGCAGGTAAGGCCACCACACACAGGCGTGTAGGTTGTACACTGCACACAGGGGTTTAACAAGGGCTGAGATCCAGGCCACACTCTTGTTAACTACATCTTTTGTATCTGTGCAGAGGGAGGTAGGTACCTTCTTCTAACTCAACAATGGCCCTGAACATAGAAGTCTAGCACACAAACAAAGCAGAAGATAACTCTGGAATCACACAACAGACATGCAAGAGGAAAAAGAACGATCACTCTGCCTAGTGACAAACACACTGAAGTCCTGGTGTCATCTATACCTTTGGCAACTGGAGCAGAGGTCCCCAGGCTGATTGCCTGCTGCACATCCACACTGTCAAGTGAAGCCTGCCCTCTTACAAGAGCCTGCTGCCAGGCTTCTCACTGAAGAGCAAAATATGTTGGGGAAACAGACCCTCACTAGTGCATGTCAGTAGAAACTCATGCTGGCTTATAGAATAATCAACACATAATTGCACAGGAAATGCCTATCAATCCTATACACTAATCAATCTAGTCTTTTTAAAAATACATAAACTAATATAAACAACTAATGTAAGTACATACAACTAAGGAAAACCAATGCCACAAAAGAGAATAACCAAGAGAAATAATCAGAACAGCTGACACCAGAAGAACTAGAAATAATTTAGTAAAAAGAGGATATTTTAGAAGGTTTGATATCCACGGAGAAATTACAAAGGATATTGCATCAAATTTTAGCAATGGTTGAATCCAGTTGGAGGGTATTAGGTATTCATTGTACCCACTTTTTAATATTTCTCTATGTCCAGAAATTTTTTTTGAAAAGTTAACAGGCAAAAGAATATTGGTCTATAAAACAAGGACAAAGACAAGCTGCTATAATTGAGGGATAAAGAATAAGAAAGAATTCTGAAATGGAACAAGGTGATTATTAGAATGAGTAAGTCTAAAGGTCAAAAAAGTGACAGGCCACTAATTGCTGAGGAAGATGAATTTTTAAAAAATTTTAAAGATTCATATTCATTTTTGTGAAATTTCACAATACCAAGTATAGAGAGAAAAATAAAACTACTACAGGGGGGCCTCCCTGGTGGCGCAGTGGTTGAGAGTCCGCCTGCTGATGCAGGGGATACGGGTTCGTGCCCCGGTCTGGGAGGATCCCATATGCCGCGGAGCGGCTGGGCCCGTGAGCCATGGCCGCTGAGCCTGCGCGTCCAGAGCCTGTGCTCCGCAATGGGAGAGGCCACAACAGTGAGAGGCCCGCGTACCGCAAAAAAAAAAAAAAAAAAAAAAAAAAAAACTACTACAGGGGAAAAAAGGGAATTACCTATAAAAAACGAGATCAAACTGAGAACAGATTTCTCAAAACAACACTGAATACTAGAAGGCTATGTGGAAATGCATTCAATGTCTGAGGTGAATTGTACAGCCAGCAGTTAGAAATTAACTTGAGGGCAAAATAAAGACAGTCTGGGTTATTCAAGGCTCAGAGAATTCACCTCCCATGCACCTAATATAGCACACAATGTCAGCCAAAAATGACTTAAAAGTAGAAAGAAATCCCAAAAGAAATTAAAGAAAGCAATGTCTTTGTCATTGGGATATTATTCCTTGGTTAGCAAGGGTTTAGAGATATGAAATTATATTGCTTTCTCTATGTAAGTCCTAACCAGTATTTGGTACTGTTTTAAGTATGAATACAATTTAGATAATCATAACACTACACCATTTTATTGAACTTACAGACAAAGCAAAGGAGACTTAGAGATATGGAACAAGAAATAAATGGTCAAAACATCAATAATGGGAAAAGATATGTGCTTAACAAAATCAGTAAGGTTAGAGTGAAAATGGTCTAAACTTCTCATCTACCATGACAAGAGCCAACAGTTTGAAAACCAACTGGATAACAAAGAAGGGTATATCATGTGACATCATAAACGATTAAGCATGGCTACATATCAGGCACTGGACAGGGCGTATGTGAAGGTAAAGTTTTTAAGATCGTAGAACCTTGAACCTAGCCCACTTTTCAAATTCCTATTTAAAAGGGACGTATTGTAAAATGAGCTTACATAAGGTGGCAATAAATGTTCCTTTTAAAATATTTTCTCTTTTCATATTTTTCATCCCAGGAAGCCTCAATACAGTGGCAGGTGTATTTTATATAAATGACCAAAATGTAACAATATAAGTATGCCTCACATCTTGATCTCCATCTGTTTCCCTGTTAGAAAATTAAACAGCCTTGCAGCAGATCATCCTTTCACAAATTATCCCTTCAGATGGCCTCTGTGTGTGGCACATTAATCTGAGCCTTCCGTCTCCTAAAGTTAGAGTGACCTCTTCAGGCTCCGCTCTCGGGACAACAGTGTTTTTCCAACACAGGCTCCGTCTTTATATTCTGCAAGCTGACTATGAAATTCATTTGACTACAGTGAAATCTGGCTTTCATGAGGGGTTCAGGAGTTAACTGTTAACTGAAAAAAAATCTGTGGGAGGAAAAGTCTGTCATGGTTAATGATATGATTTATTGCAATTACAGAAAACTACCCTGATTGTTCAAATTGCGGTCTGTGGGCCTCAGCCAGATTAAATGCCAGGCTGTAGCTAGCACAGGGAGGTAATCAAATAATTGCCTTTGCTAAAGAACACTGTTCTTAATTCACACAGCAAACTTTTTAAAGTGTAAATTGGTATTATGGGATTGAGAGAAACAAAACACCAAGATTTTAAAAATTAGATTATGCAACGAAAAAGGACCTAGTATTTGCTGACCAAAGCTAATTTGTAAGGCAATTTTTCTTTGAAGATATTTGAAGTTTAGTGCGTTACATAGAGCCAAAGATTTCATATAACCCAAGATCTAATTGTTAGAAAATGTAATAACTGCCATTTGTGAATGTTTGTTTCCCCCAGCAAAATTCATATGTTGATATCCTAACCCCTAATATAATATTAGGAGGTGGAGCCTTTGGGAGGTGCTTAGGTCTTGAGTGTGGAGCCCTCATGAATGGGATTAGTACATTTAGAAAAGAGACCCCAGAGAGCTCTGTCTCCCTCTTTTACCATGTGAGGACACATGAGAAGTAAATATGTTTGATTAGATATTAGCCACTCAGGAGACAGTCTGCCTGAACCAACAGATTTGAGAGTGAAGGATGAGGCAGCATTTTTGAAAGTCTGTCAACTGTCACAATTAATTTGTTCCAGTTAAAATAAAAAAAGAATTGGTCACCTATACTGTCTGTGATAGATGTGGATGATCAAAGAGTCCTCAGTGGTTAATTATGGAAATGAATTTTCTAGTCCCAAAAGAAAACGGTGCCAAAACATAAGAATAAGAATAGTTAACATGTATGCTTGCTATCTGCATTATTTTCCAAAACCTCTAAGAGCAGTTTTTGTATAACATCCCTAGCACATCTAGACTCAAGCATTTCCAAACAACCACGAAAGGACATATGTTAATTACAGCTCACAATGAAGGCACCAGACTCATAAAAGGCTTTATTGCATCCTCCCAAGAAGCATGAAATTAAGCTTTGTTCTAAAGTTTAGAGATGGGCTAAGTTTCCATCTTGCCTATGCTGAATCTACAATCTACTGAGAAAACAGAATGGACAAAGAGAGATACCACAGATAATCTACTAATGGCTCACCAGAGACATTCCATGAATACAAGGAAAACATGAAAATAAACACACATAATTTAGATACATTAACACACAAATCAGGTTGAGTGGATGAAGAAGTGTGAGATGGAGACTGATCTGGATTAAGGTAAACTAACCCAGAAAAAAATATTATTCGGTAGACATTAGAAAAACTTGAAAGAGATAAATATCAGATGTGAAATATACATAGAAATGTAGAAGACATAATCTAATTTGAAACACTGGCCATGGAATAGGGCTCAGTCATACCAGAGGTGTTTACCTGTGCAAGGGCTTGACTGTCAGACCCACTCAGAGAAACAGGAGCTGAGGTAAGTAGTGAAGCTGAGGCCAAAGTGACCCGTGAGAACAGCGGCTGCCAGGAACCAAAATCAGAATCAAAGTTTTTCAAAAATAATACGATAAATAAATAAATGACAAAAACCAGAAACCAAGAGAAACAAATTACAGAACAGAGGCTAGGAAAGATGAAAAGTGAAGGAAATGCCCAATTAATTTCAACAGTCTGGCTGGCTGTGTGCTGTTTTAGAGGACTGGACTTTTCATTCTCCCGGCTAGGCATTTAATTTTTTATCTATTTGGTTTGTTTTTCTGTTCTTCCCCCTAAATACAACATTCATTAGAGGAGGAACTCTGACAACGCAAAAGAAAGCCCTGGTTGTCTTCAGAAAGTCTCTGGGGTGAAAAATCTGAGGTTGGTAACTTTTCTCAGAAATGTATTCTGTTTAAGAAAAATCTTGGTGATTATTTCTTCATCTTTCTTTAATATAGCAATACTTATTTGTCTCCAAAAGGATTTGTTTCTGTTCTTCTGTATACTGGCTTATTAGTTACAGCTTATTTTTCATTCCTGAAATGCTGTCAGATAATTTACTAATAAATACTGTCAGTTGTTTTTAAAATGCTACCACTAGGGTGTAACCAAGAGTAAATACTAAGATTCTTTATACATAGAAGGAAAAAAAATTGAAAATTTTCCAACTAAAGTAACTTAACATGTCTAGTTTATGCCAATAATGAGGTTAATAGGAGAGTTCTGTGTTCAGTTATAAGGATATATTGATGAAAAAGCCACAATTCCTGAGTTTAGGATATAAAAAGCCACAAAAGACCATCACTCTAACCCTAGTTTTATATTTATGTGTCAAGTTGACTGGATCATGGGGTGCCCAGATATTTGGCTAAACATTATTTCTGGGTATGTCTGGATGAAATCAGCATTTGAATTGGTAAAATCAGTAAAGCACTTTGTCCTCCTCAATGTGGGTGGGCATCATCCAATCCACTGAAGCCCTGAATAAAACAAAAAGGCAGAGGAAGCAAGAATTCAACCCTTCCTGCCTGACTACTTGAGCTGGTACACTGATGCTCTCCTGCCCTCAGCACTCCTGGTTTTCAGGCTTTCAGACTTGGACTGAATTACACGACTGGCTTTCCTGGTCTCCAGCTAGCAGACAGCATATCATAGGACCTCAGCCTCCATAATTGCATGAGCCAACTCCTTACAATCAATTCTTCATTCATATATATATGTATATACATAAAATATATATAAATATTTCCATATCCTACCGGTACCATTTCTCTGGAGAACCGAGACTAAGCTTGAGGTTACAAGGCAAACTGAATTCAAAACCCCCTGAGGAGAGATGGGAGACGCAAATTGGCAACCTAGGGAAGAAAGAGGTGGCAAACTTAAAAACATTAAGTGAAAGATTAATACATTTTTAAAGACTGAAGTAGACTAGCACAACAGTTTAGAATCCCTGGAAGCCCCAGACACAAGTGGAGTCCTTACCCACTCACCAACTCTTTTCTATGGGCCCCCACAGTGCTTATGAGAAAGACTGAATGCAAAGCAGGAAACCTGAGAGCACCATCCCACACCTGATGTCACAGGGGGCAGAGCCTGACAAGGTATGAGAGTAGGGCAGGAGTATCTAGAGAAGTTAAATGTCTATTACATCTCTGGAAATCATATAATTGTTTTCCTCCCTAGCTCTATTAAAATAACAAATTAATGAATTTTCTAATATTCTTACAATGAAATTTTACTGAACATTTAAAAAATATTCTGTTGGAGTCTGTTTACTAACTTTTATTTAAGACTTTTTTCATCAATAGTCATAACTGAGATTGGTTATAAATTTTTATAACCAGTAAATTTTTATGCAGTCTTTATCAGTTTGTGGATCAATGATAAGTATGTCTCTTAAAACAAATCCGAAAGATGTCCTTTACTCTACTTTGAAATATTTTAAGTATTCTTTATGTTATTGACCTTTAAAAAGTTTAGTAGACTTCCCCTGTGACACCATTTGGACCTGGTGCTTTAATGGGGTGCCCTTTAAATATTTCCTCTATTTTCTTCTATGATAATTGTTCTGTTCAGAGCTTCGACTTCTAAAAGGGTCAATTTTGTAAGCTGCATTTTAAAAATTATTTGTGGTATTTACTTTCTCAGTTTTTTAAATTTAGTACGAAGTAGTCTCATGAGTTTTATAATTTCCTCTCTTTTAAGATCTATTTCTCCTTGTCAATTCTAGTTTTGTGTATTTGTGCTTTCTCCTTTTCCCTAGATTAGGTTAGCTAATGGTTTCTCTCTTGCATTGATTTTTCTCGAAGAACAAGATTTTGAAAGTTTTTTTCACGTTTTCAACTTTCTAACTCATTAATTACTACTTTTAATTTTAATTTCTTCTGTTTTTGTTTGTTTGAACGTTATTTTTATAACTTTTGAGTTGGGTATTTATTTCTTTTCATTTTTATTGATATAATTTAATGCCATAAATTCCCTTTGACAACTGTTTTAGCTATATCCTACAAACTATGATAGGTCAAGAGGTGTTTAATTGTTTATTTGCTTTGTTTTTAAATTTCCAAGAAGGCCCTGTGTTTTAAAAATTTTGTTTCCAATTTCTATTTTTACGCTAATAACCTTAAATGGCTTTTAGAGCAGTGATTTAAAAAAAGTTTTCAAAGTAATGAAACTTTAGATCCCCACAAGACAAAAAAAGCAAAGCAAGCAGTGTGTTTATATCAATAAAATGGGAAGAAAATGGAGTAAAGGGTCTAGGTTCTTGAACAGATAAAAAACTATAACGAGGGACTTCCTTGGTGGACCAGTGGTTGAGAATCCACCTTCCAGTGCAGGGGGCGCAGGTTCGATCCCTGGTCGGGGAACCAAGATCCCACGTGCCTCAGGGTAATTAAGCACGCACGCCGCAACTACTGAGCCCACGTGCCACAACTACAGAGCCCCCAAGCTCTGGAGCCCATGTGCCACAACTAGAGAGAAGCCTGCATGCTGCAACTAGGACTCGATGTGGCCAAAAAATAAATAAACATACATACAGGATTTATTTTTTTTTGAAAAGAACTATAATGAAAACTAGAAACTGCAAACATTGCAGGGTCAAATGCCTAATCACCAAAAATGCAGGTAAGTGCTCAAAGAGAACTGGAAGAGAGAAGAACAAATGCAATGATAAATAATAACTGACATTTGGCCTCAAGATCAAAGAAACAATAGGGATGATGGGAAACAACAGAGACAAGAGGGACTGAGGCGACCTGGAGATCACTTTTCCATCTAAAAGTGACAGCCCTTACGCTACTCCACCCACACAGAAGCTCAGGGCCAACATCATAAATCTTCCAATTCTTAAAAAGAAGCTGAAAAATCCAGACTTTCATACTAAATCTCTCCGTTTTTAAATGGTGGCTATTAATTCAATTATAAATTTTACCATTTGTTTAAAGGAAAGGCCAAGCTGTTGAGATCAGACAGTAAGATATTCTGTCTTCTCTAAGAAGTCTGAGATTTCAGAAATGGAGCATTTCTGATAGGTAACAAATTCTAGAGTCTGTCGCCAGGCCTTCCAAAACCCAGTTGTCTCCAAGTGCCAGCATTATTTCTGCGAGAGCTGTGCGCTGCAGCATTTCCACACCACCCCGCACTGCTATGTCTGTGACCAGCAGACCAATGGTGTCTTCAATCCAGCAAAAGAACTGATTGCTAAACTGGAGAAGCTTCGAGCTGCAGAAGAGGGTGGTGCTTCCAATTTCCCAGAAGACCCAGATGAGGGTCCAATTCCCATTACTTAATTTTCCCATTATTCTCAAATCTCAAAATAAATGTTTTGTTATTTTGGAAATCTTAAAAAAAAAAAAAAAAAAAAGTGTGGCCAAGGTAGTGCATGGCCAAACTGAAATGAAAGCTTGAGGTCACTGAGGTTACCCAAAGGCCATAAAACTACCAAGGCTCATGAGAAGATGCAAACTGGAGGGGAAAACTGTGAACAGGTACCATGGTCCTTAAGGAAGAGGTTGAATGACCAGACAGGCTTCACTAGGGGTGGTTGCTGAAGGTGGGCATAGCACGTTCTCGTAGGTTTTTAACTGACCTCAAGGTGAAATATGGGCCCAGGGTGTAAAGTTGTGTTACTGACCACAAAGGCTGTTGGGGGACTTTGATCCAAATAGATCACAGTAGTACTATGTACAGCCTTATGAGACCTAATAGTAAAATCTTTACTAGTTTGCTAAATATTAAGACCAAATTGACTGATCTAAGTTAAAGTATAACACTTACCCAGTTACAATCATTTGGTACCTCTGTGACTCTCCACTTTCCCTAGAGGTAACCAAGTTCCGTTCATAATTCTTCCCATTCTCCACGTACCCAGGATATTCAAGCTAGGAGACACACTCATTTAGAGAAGCCAGTTCAGGGGTTCCTAAAATGTTTATGCTGTAGACCCCTATGGCAGTCTGATGAAGCCTATGGGTCCCTTCTCGGAACAACATTTTTAAATGCATAAAATAAAATTATTAAGAAAACTAATATTGAAATACAGTTTTCAGAATATGATAATGTATTAAGAAATGCTTTCCTTATTAAGAAATGAAATAACATGATCTGTGGTTCTTAAAACTACTGTAATTTTAAAGCAGTGACATGCATATATGATCTTTTGAGGCTGCTGCAACTACTGTAATATCATACGAAAACATCTGTGATTTTATTAGTGATAAAGTTTAATGCTAACATTACTGTGGCTTGTTGCCTACATTCAAAATTGAAAGAAATATTAAATTTAAGTGAGAGGTCAGTGCAAATAAAATAAAAATGTACCTTTTCGCCCATTCAAGTTCACGAACCCTCTGAATTCTACCCACAATCTGCTTGGCAGTCTATGGATCCCAAGTTAAGAATCTATGAAGAGGGCCTCCCTGGTGGCGCAGTGGTTGAGAGTCCGCCTGCTGATGCAGGGGATACGGGTTCGTGCCCCGGTCTGGGAGGATCCCATGTGCCGCGGAGCGGCTGGGCCCGTGAGCCATGGCCGCTGAGCCTGCGCATCCAGAGCCTGTGCTCCGCAACGGGAGAGGCCACAACAGTGAGAGGCCCGCGTACCGCAAAGAAAAAAAAAAAAAAAAAAAAAAAAAAAAAAAAAAAAAAAAAAAGAATCTATGAAGAGTTTGACTTTTTCCATCCTTTCACCTAAACTGGAATTCTATTCCCCTTTATTAGAGAATAGAGAAGCAAAACAGAGTCCGCTGTTTCCAATTAACATTGCATATTCACCCAAGATGGTGGTCCACATAAGCAAAAAAAAAGTAAAAATCCCTTGAATTTTACTTTACAAGTCTCAAGCCGTGCTGTACTGTAGATTTTCTGATTAATTTCTTACAGTTCTGTATCATGCAATTACTTATCCCTGGTAATTACATACCTTTGCTTTACGTTTTTTATTCACGGTCAATAAAACTCTGTTCTAGAGTTCCTCATGTAGTCGTACAGTCTTTTAAAGATGTCACCCCTTTTTTCTTCACTGGAATTATGCACAATTATTCTATGAGAATTTCAGTCTTGGTAACATCCAAATCATGATGACCGTCTTCAAATTCTGAATCTTGGACCACAGTTATATACACTTCCTAAAATCTAGAGTACATGTCTCCAAATGCCCTGGGGTTCTTCCTGCTACAATAGAGCCATTTTTATTCAAGATTCCCATCACTTTCAAAACTCTAAATAATGTTTCTCTGATGTGTAGAATGGATCAATTATTTTGCTTTCTAAAAAAAAGAAACTGTCAACCAAAGAAATCAAACATTTACTCACTGTAATGATAATTCAAGTTCCTCACCAGTGGATACACAGATAACCGAAACCTCTCACCACTCCTACACCTAATTGGTGATCATTGCCAGGCATGCAGCATCCACCCACGATTTCCACTAGGTCAGGAATTCTATGACACACTCCCACCTTGATATCATTTCAGCCCCCTATTTCATTCTCAGTCAAAAGCTTCCATGCCACCAATCCTGAGTTTATGTGTTCCCGTGAACACAACATCCAAATACTCAGAACATCTGCACTTCCTTTTGAAGAGCTTACAACATCACTAATTATTAGAGGAATGGAAATCAAAACTACAGTGATTTGTAAAACTCACACCGGTCAGAATGGCCATCATTAAAAAGTCTACAAATAACAAATGCTGGAGAGGGTGTGGAGTAAAGAGAACCATCCTACACTGCTGGTGTGAATGTAAATTGGTACAGCCACTGTGGAGAACAGTATGGAGGTTCCTCAAAAAACTAAAAATAGAGTTGCCACATGATCCAGCAATCCCACTCCTGGGCATATATCCAGAGAAAACTATAGTTCAAACAGACACAGGCACCCCTGTGTCCATAGCAGCACTACTTACAACAGCCAAGACATGAAAACAACCTAAATGTCCATCAACAGATGAATGGATAAAGAAGATGTGGTATATATATATACAACAGAATATTACTCAGCCATAAAAAAGAATGAAATAATGCTATCTGCAGCTACAAGGATGGACCAAAAGATTATCATACTAAGTGTAGTAAGTCAGAAAGAGAAAGACAAATACCATATGATATCACTTATATGTGGAATCTAAAATATGACACAAACGAACTTATCTATGAAACAGAAACAGACTGACAGACACAGAGAACAGACTTGTGGTTGCCAAGGGGGGGGGAAGAGGAGGGTTGGATTGGGAGTTTGGGACTAGCAGATACAAACTATTATACATAAAATGGATAAACAACAAGGTCCTATTTTATAGCACAGGGAATTATATTCAATATCCTGTAATAAACCATAGCGGAAAAGAATATAAAATAAATATATATATAACTGAATCACTTTGCTGTACACCAGAAACTAACACAAAATTGTAAATCAACCATACGTCCTTAAAAAGTTAAAGATTTTTTTAAAAAACTGCAACTGAAGAGCTTATTTTCCTTGGAAGAAGTGACACCTTTCCAACCCATCATAGTCATAAATGGAGCAATTTATACTTTTCAAACCTCTTGGAATGAACCCAGAAAAATCTAATGCAACTGAATAAGCTAACTCTCAATCTAGCAGTCTTCCCAATATGTCATGTTGTCTCATCTGAAAGTTAAGGATGGATTTAATTCATATGATCTCAAGCTACTTATTCAGTGATCTTTTTGTACTATAAAATGTTCAGAAGTTTGTTTTTTCTCACACTCACAGTTTTTTTAAAGTGTCTAAAGTATCATTACTATGATGATACATAGTGGCGCGAGCAAATATTTCTTAGATTTCAAATTCTTTGTAGTTAGCCATGGTCATTAGGTGATCTATATTTAACTCCAAGGTCCAGAGGAATATTGAGCTACATTTTTTACTCAGTCTCAGAGGAATAATTTGACTGCCCATAATTATACTGAGATAATGCACCACAAACTCCCACTAGAAGGCATTAGCTATGTCTACTCAGAGAAAAATGGTTGTAAACTCAAAGAGTGAATTATCCAGATACTGATTTTCTGTTTTAAACAACCACACCTACATTATTCATTTGAGTCTCAGATACCTTAGGGAATTTTTAAAATTAGTCTTCATTGGTTATTATTCTATTATTGGTCTATTATTGGTTTTTAAATTTCTGCTTCAAACGTAGTTTGTTTTTTCAAATCCTCAAATGTTTATTTGAGAATATTTTATTTTATTTCATTTCATTTAGTTGGTAGAAATTTCATCAGATGATTTAATTTCCTTCTCATTTCCTGCTATATTTTTAAGGTAGTTACATACAAATGAAGACTATTTACGCCTCTGCATTTCTATGTACAGGTGGTTTGGAGTGGTTTAAGAGATACCAACTTTAAGACTACACTCTTCTATCAGGGTACTAAAATGTGGTAGATTTACTGGATGTTTTTTTAATTTATTTTTAATTTTTTATTGAATGAAAGATTCTTTAAATTCTATAGCATTTTACAATTTTCCAAAGTTTCACACACATGATTTCATATAATCCCGTAACAACCTTTTTTTTCCCCTACCCCTATATTCGCCCCCCACCCTCTTCCCTCTCCCCACTGGTAACCACTAGCTTCTTCTCTGTATCTCTGAGTCTGCTTCTTTTTTGTTTTATTCACTAGTTTGTTGTATTTTTTTTAGATTCCACATATAAATGATATCCTACGTATTTGTCTTTCTCTGTTTGACTTATTTCACTTAGCATAATGCCCTCCAAGTCCATCTATGTTGCTGCAAATAGCAAAATTTTATTCTTTTATGGATAAGTAGTATTTCATTGTATATATATATATATATATATATACCATATTTTCTTTATTCATTCATCTGTTGATGGACTTAGGTTGCTTCCATACCTTGGCAATTGTAAATAATGCTGCTATGAACACTGGGATGCATGCATCTTTTCAAATTAGTGTTCTTGTTTATTCGTTTTTCGAGATATACCCAGGAGTGAAAATGCTGGATCATATGGTAGTTCTATTTTTAGTTTTTTGAGAAACCTCCATACTGTTTTCCACAGTGGCTATACCAATTTATATTTCCACCAACAGTGTAGGAGGGTTCCCTTTTCTCTACATCCTTGCCAACGTTTGTTATTTGTAATCTTTTTGATGACAGCCATTCTGCCAGGTGTGAGGTGATATCTCATTGTGGTTTTGATCTGCATTTCCCTGATGATTAGCAATGTTGAGCATCTTTTCATGTGTCTGTTGGCCATCTGCACTTCCTCTTTGGAAACATATCTATTCAGGTCTTCTGCCCACTGTTTTTCGTTTGTTTGTTTGGGAACAAGGCTGTAGGGGTGGGGTTGTTTGTCCTTTTCTTTTTTCTTTGGTTCTTGTAGGATCACAAATGTGCTTTCTTTTATCTCTCTGCAACATGTGGTTTTCAAAGGGTGCCTCTCCTGTTATAAACTTCTTCTCTTCTCCTGAAGTGTTACCTTTCCAAAATTGCTTCTTGACACACTGTTTGCAATTTAAGTTTCTTTCCTATTGTCAGTTTGGTGATCTACAACATCACCTTTTTTCTTTCCAGAATTTTCACTCTTAGAGTGGACTTTCTTTTTACGGTGATAGCTTTAGATCAATATTAAGCCTGCTACAAGTTCTTCCTTCTCTATTTTATGCAACTTTTCAGGGACTGCCCTTGTAATCTATAAATCTTTTCAGGAGGATGAGAGAGAACTCACTGAGACTCCATGTTTATTTTTGCAGTTGCAGGTATTTTGAAGTTTGGACAGTTTTTGTCTTCTTGTTATGCTGAGAACATGAGTTTTATTTCTTCTTGTTATTTTTGTTTTGGGAGGAGGATATGTTGGGAGATTAAGGTTTATACCATCACCATTACCTCAACTACGCCGCAAATTAAAATATTTAATAATGTTGTACCATCACATAAAATACTTCTAATGACTGTCACGTATGAGAGTTTTCTACCCTTGTCATGATACATACCCCAAAACATGTTTATTAATTCTCTAGTAAATTGGAGCATATAATCTCATGCCCCAAATAACATAGGAAGACTGGGCATCTCAGAATCACAGAAGACTTACATGTACATGTCTGTCCAAAAAAGAAGGATTCCCCCCCACCCCCCGCCACATAGTTAACTAGCTGAAAGTGAAAAATATGAGACAAAAAGAAAAAGCAGAAATGTTAGGGAGCAGATACATGGTAAATAACTATCCAATAAGAGACTCTTGCTATGTGCCTCGGTCTTTTTCCAAGTGTAGCAGGCCATCTCCCATTAATCTGCAATATTTATAAATACCTTGAGATCTGCAGTGTCATTAGCTGGACTTGATTAGGTTGACAGCAATGCATAAAATTTAGATTCACATTCCTCTTCCCTGCCCTAATTTACGGATTTTCATTCATCTTTTATTTTCTGATACCCACGATTCAAGGCGCAGGTATTCTCTCAACCCTGTCCACTATCTATCTCCATGTCTTTTTTTTTTTTTTTGGCTGCATTGGGTCTTCATTGCTGCACATGGGCTTTCTCTAGTTGTGGTGAGTAGGGGCTACTCTTTGTTGCGGTGCACAGGCTTCTCATTGCAGTGGCTTCTCATTTCAGAGCATGGGCTCTAGGCGTGCAGGCTTCAGGAGTTGTGGCAGGTGGGCTCAATAGTTCTGGCTCGAGGGCTAAGAGCGCAGGCTCAGTAGTTGTGGCGCACGGGCTTAGTTACTCCACGGCATGTGGGATCTTCCTGGACCAGGGCTCAAACCCATGTCTCCTGCATTGGCAGGCAGATTCTTAACCACTGCACCACCAGGGAAGTCCCTCCATGTCTTTTAAAATATACATTCTAAACCCATGACTGTGTAAATGTCAAAGTTTATGAAATATATTTTAGATAATGACATAAAACATGGCTAGTACAGAAAATATGGCTAGTAGAGAAAATAGCAGTATTGCTGGAATGAACCAGTTGTTTATCCTCTAAGATGCAATAAACCCACAGTGAGCACTCTAGCTTCCTTTCTTCTTCCCTCCCTCCTTTCTATCCATCCACCAATCCATCCATTGTTCCTTCTTTCTTTCTCCTTTCCCATCTTGTCCTAACTTCTTTGTTTCACTCTATAAAACTTCACTGTAATTTCCTGTATTTGAAACAGCAGCTCACTCAGTCTCCCCTGTGAGTGACTTCATAAAAATGCTTCAGTGTCTGAACCTAAACACAAGGCAAATTTTATCTTCAATAATCTCTTCCCTGCATTCCTGCAAAGAAGAAAAGCCAGCTAAGCCTTCCAGACAAAGAAATGAAGTCATGATGAAGTAAAGCTGACTAAAAATTAAACAGAGGTTCCCACAACAGGATTTGCCTTAATCATAAATATGGGCCTCTGCCATCCAGCTATCCAAAACAAACCAAAGGACCTAGAAGCCAAAAGCACACCGGAACTGATTTTCTGTTCCACTGATCAGTGAAGCTCTGTTGAGAGATTTCCTATACTTTGAGATATGTGCTTTAGTTCTACAATTGAGCAGCAAACTCCCTGAGAGCTTCACAGCAGGACTATATGTGATAACTAATTTTAAAAAGCAGGATTCTTCACTCGGTGTTTAGCAGTTTGTGTTAGAAGCACAAATATATTCTCTTCACACAGGTCCACAGAAAGTTCAGAAGAGACAAAGACATTGATGCTTTCTGACTGGTACTAGAATGTATGCTTGGTAAAAGCAGTGACTTTGTTTTGGTCATTCCTTGGGACAGGCAGACTCTGAGATGGCCCTCAATGGTCCCTGCTTCCTGGTATTCATGCCACTATGGAATCCTCTCCTATCGGGTGTGGAATGGCCTACTGGCTAACTGACAGACTATGACAAAGGTCATGGTTGTCATTTGCATGATTAGGTTACAAAAGACTGAGACTGTCAGACTCCTTTCTCTCTTACTGGCCTTGATAACACGAGTTACCATGTTGGGCAGCCCATGTACGGAGGAACTGGAGGGGGCCTCCTGCAAATGGGCCACAAGGAATCGAGGCCCTCAGTGAACAACAACTGATGGACTGAATTATGCCAATAACCACACAAGTGGGCTTAGGAGAGGATCCCTCCCTGGTCAAATCTTTATATGAAACCTCGGCACAAGCAGAGCCTTGACTGCAGCTCTGAGAGATCCTGAGCAGAGGACCCTGCTAAGCCATGCCAAGATTCCTGACCCTAGAAACAGTAAGACAAGCAGTGTGTGTTTTTAAGCCACTGGGTTGGTGGTTATTTGTTACTCAGCAATAGATAACTAATACCCTGCTACTTGCCCAGCACCTTGGACAGTGCCTGGCTCATGAGCAGTAAATACGAACTGCATTAACCAGTAAATGAAATTAATTCCCATCACTGATATGGGGGGCATTACTGAGGAAAGTCAGTAACCTATTCATCACAGTGCTGCTGTGTACAACACAACTAGGTGAATAGACTCAATTTTCTATAACAAACATTCTAACAAACGCAAGTTTCTAAAATCAACATATAGTGAGTAGATACAATTTCTCATAGCAAACATGTTAAATAAGCTTTTCAGTAGTCGTAAGACCCTCAAGGTTGACTTATGTTTCCCAGGAGATAACAATAAACTTTCTATAGTTAAAAACAAAGTATTATGGGAGACTTTCTTTCCCCTTAACAAAGAGACTGGCCAGGAACTCAATTTCATCCAAAATTCAGAATACGAGTAGCTCTGATCCAAACAGTCCTTCCACCTGGCCTGACAGGTGCTCTTTATTCTTTATGCCTTCGTGGTTCCTAATTGGAAAATATGCTTCAACCTTCTCCTCACATTCTCAAAAGCATCTGGGTCAACCTCTTCCCTTCTTCTCAAGGTTTCTCACTCAATACTCCTGTGATTGTGGCCTGTGATTCCAACTTCAATTTTAACGAAGAGTGAATAACTATTTTAAAATTCCTCATTACAAGTTGTGATAATTGCTATGAAAGCGAGAGGGCTGAGCTAAATGGCGGTGGATGCAGTAAGAACAGTGGGCACTTAGCCTGGTGAGAAACATAACTTTCAAACTAAAGGATGAGAAGGACCCAAATACACAAAGGGCTGGGATGGGGATGTGGACATGGAATAGCATTTCAAGCAGAAGGAACAGCACATAAAAAGGCCCTGAGAAAAGATCCCTCAGCAGAGAGGTTGACAGTAGAGAATTAGCCATATTCTGAATATGAAAGACAACTATACACAATGAATCTATTAGAATCACAAAATATACATGTCCTCCAACAGTCCTGCAGGAAGTCCAGCACAGACAAAGAATCCTGATGCTTTCTGAATGGTGCTAGAATGTAAGCTCCACAAAAGTGGCAGCTTAGCTTTACAACTGCTTGTCAAATATCTTTGCTTTTTTTTTTTTTTTTTTTTTTTTTGCGGTATGCGGGCCTCTCACTGTTGTGGCCTCTCCCGCTGCGGAGCACAGGCTCCGGACATGCAGGCTCAGCGGCCATGGATCACGGGCCCAGCCCCTCGGCGGCATGTGGGATCTTCCCGGACCGGGGCACGAACCCGTGTCCCCTGCATCGGCAGGCGGACTCTCAACCACTGCGCCACCAGGGAAGCCCCTCTTTGCATTATTTTTATCTGATAAGTTTGACTCCGTTTACTTTGGAAATTAATTGAAGTCATTTTGAATTTTTCCCACTTTTTATTATTCTGTTTATTTTCCCCATTACTTTATGAGGTAAAGCTTATCTCAGCTTCCAGGAGACAAAACCAAGGTTCAGGCAGGTTCAGTAAACCTACCCAAAGTCATGAAGCCAGTAAACCTACCCAACGTCATGGAGCCAGTAAGTGGGGGAATCTGATCTGGTTGATCCAACCACCTCACCAGCCTCATCATAAAACAGAGGTTCAAATGATGAGAAGCAATTAACAAAAGAAGGTCACAGAATTTTATTTAGATGGTTGGCCTGGAATTCAGGAAACCTCATTTCTGTCTAAAATATGCCAAGAACAATACTATCAGCCACTCTACCCGCTCCCTCAGGTTTCCAAGCTCACTGAAGAATCCAGCTCCCTCCAAGCAACAAGCAACTGTTTTCTCATCCTATGGGTTTACAGCTAGACATCCAACTTTATCACAGGCTAAAGACCAGGTAGCTAAACACAAGATGGTATCATGGAAAGGGGAAGGTGCTCAGGTTTTGAGGACAATATACCTGGAACAAAATGGACCAATAAAATAAGGTCAATATTATTCACCCTCCAGGTCATTGTGAGGCTAGAGATAACGCGTGTAGCACCTACCACGAAGGAGTAGCTTAGCTAAATGGAGGTGAATATAATAATTAAGAAGTGATCTGGGATACCCAGCCATCTCTCAGACCTAAAAAAAAAAGACCTTATTCAAGAATATAAGGGCGTTCCAGTGAGCAAGGAATTTGTCCCTATTAAAATGCTAATGCACTGGAAAAACCTAACCTCTTCAACTCTCACCCACAAATCTTCAGGGTGAAACCCTGGCAAAATAGAGAGGGAAGTGAGGGGTGTGGGGAAGGCTCCCAGGCACCGGGGATTTATAACGGAGGAAAATCCTGGGAGGAGGAGGATACTGACGACAGAATGCACTCCATATGCTCCAATGTGCCAGGGTTAAGAGTGTACATCACCTGTGACCACAGGAGGGGGAAAAGGAGGTACAGAAGGAGTTTCATCATCAGGATGGTTCTAATCTGGTACATTTTTATAAGCATCATCTTTTCAAATAATTATCTATTTCCAATATCCTGTGGCCAGTCACAACACAAAGCACAAATATGACGTCAGTGATACTGCTTTTCTTCCCCTTCAACAACCTGTTTGTTTTGAATAACAACTCTGAAAATTACGGGCAACTATGCTATCTACAGTTTATGCACAAGATCCCCATGCCTCTTTTCTCTTCCCAAGGGCACTAAGTATTCATCAGTGGATTGCCTGTCTTTGGACTAGTTTATTCATTGGTACGGATCACACACCACAATTTAGTAAGACTACTGAAAATGGGGGAGGAAAGGGATCTTAAAGAGTCTTTATTTGGCCAGGAAAACAAGTCTTTTCATCTATTTCCACTTCTGGTGTCTTTAGACTCAGATGCACAAGGGCCTTGAACGGTTTTCCATTTGTCATCCGTTCGAGGTACCGTTACTGCCTGACAGAGGAAGGAAACGTTTTTTCTTCACTGGTATATATCCCATAATGCTGGAACACAAAACCAGGTCTAGCTGAAAGCCTCAGTTTCACTGCATTAAATATCTTCCTTGGAAAGCTATAATGAAATCATGAGAGCACTGCTTTTGGTAAAATAACAATGAAAGAAAGGAGTTACTTGGCAGGATTCTGACAGTATTTCACATCTTCAAACAACTCTTCAGGGCAACAATATCGAGGTAGTTGCTAGGATTAAACAGCAGCAAGGTCAGATTTGCCCATGAATAGAAGGAATAGCCTACTGTTTGGGGGAGAGGCTACTGTGCCAGAGAAACATGTAGTTGTTTTCCAAATAGTTTAGATGGAGGCGTGTTAGGGAATGCTGCCTTTGTGACTGCTAGGGCGGGCGGGAGGGGGAGCTCTGCATCTCTCCTCCCTCATGTGTCCACGTGACGGGAGCTCCACTAGCGCGCGTGCGCGAAGACTGCTCTTCACTGTGACGGAAACTGGGGTATGAGAGGCGGGGCGCAGGGTGCTAACCAGGCTGCAGTGTTTCTCACAAGGAAGAACGTCCCCAGCACAAATGTTATTTGTGCCCCACTAAGAAATGCTGTGCCCCAGTGAGGAGTCTAGCCTCCCTTCCCACCCCCGCCCTCTCTCCCACAGGGTTCTCTGATTTGTGCCTTTGGGAGCAGGATAGGACCTGCCCACTCCGGCCCCCTCCCTGCTTGCTTCTTGGTCTGCTGCTTGGAGAAAAGTCATTTTATGGGGGTGCTCACCCCAAGTGGGAGTAAGTTCAAGTTATAAGAGAAGAATGAGAAAGCCCACTGTGGTATACATCCAAACCCATGCTCTCTACCAGCTTTTTCAGTAATTGTGATGAAGAAGGCTGTTATTGTAGTTCCTGCAAAACCCCATTAGTGAGAGTGTGAGTGTGAGTGTGAGTGTGTGTGTGTGTGTGTGTGTGTGTTACACCCTACATGACCCAGTTGGTCTAACTGGCAGTTTTAAAACCCTGTCCCCAAATTCTCTGATACTCCTCCCATAAAGAGGCGGGCTCTACATCCTCTCCCTTTGAACCTGAGCAGATTAATAAATGCTTTGACCAACAGAGCATGACACAGGTGATGTCAACTGACTTCCATGCATACATCACAAAAAGGAATGCAGCTTCTGCTTTGTCTGCTGGAAAATTCCCACTTGGAACCAGAAGTCTCCCTGGAAGAAAGCCCCAGCGTGAAGAAACCATGCAGGAGGAAGCCACGCCATATGCAGAGGTCACCTGTAGTCTGCATACTGACAGCCTCAGCATTCTAGTTCATGTCCAAAGGCCATCTACTGGCAGAATTCTTTCTTGCTCAGGGAAGATCAGTCTTTAATCTATTAATGCCTTCAACTGATTTGATGAGGCCCACCGCATTCGGTGGGGGGGGTAGGAATCTGCTTTCCTCAAAGTCACCAATTTAAATATTAATCTCATCCCAAAACACCCTCACAGAAACATCCAGAATAATGTTTGACCAGATATCTGGGCACATGGCCCACCCAAATTAACATGCAAAATTAAGCATCACACCAGCCTAGATGCAAACCCAGGTGAATGAAGACTTCCTAGATCCCCCAGACCAGGCTGGCCACCAGCTGTGTGCCAAGGAGTAACCTGTCAATGCCACAAGGAGCAAAGGAATCACCCAGCCACTCCCTGCCTGGTTTCTTAACCCACAGAGTGTGTCTCGGAGCATTATAAAATAGTTGTTTGAAGTCACAGAGGTAGCTTGTTACGCTCCAATAACAACTGGGACGCTAACTTTAACTTACATTCCTCCCCCTCCCCCTTAACAAGCATCAGCTACACTGGCCATCTCAAACACACCAGCCCCTTCTAGCTCCAGGGCCTTTCCACCTGCTGTGCTCTTGGCCTGTGATAGTTTTCCTCCAGCCCGCTGCTTAGCTGGCTCTTTTCATCCTTCCTGCCTCAGATCAAATATTACTTCCTCAGAGAGGCCTTCCCTGACCACACTCTCTAAATCAGCCTTCCTCTCAATGTCTCTGTTTTTTCCTTCTGTTCGTTTTCTTTAAAACATTTACCTCAATGTGAAATTATCTTGCTGTGTCTTTGGCTATTGTCTTCTCCCAATTAAAGCATGAGTTCCATAAAGCTGGGTCTTTATTTAGCCCCTGTATTGCCCATACAGTGATTAGCACAGAACACACGTTCAATAAATATTTTTTGAATGAAAAGTAATTAATGCTCATGTCATACATAGGTGACTGACTTCCAGATTCTGTCCCTAGACCTCAATTTACTAACCCTTTTATCACAGATTGAATGAAGGAAAATTAGTCCTCCCATGTGATACAAAGGATATGCTTCTCTGACGTTTCTTCTCCCTCCTCTAATGAGATGAGCAACTGCAAGTGAACAAAAAAACCTGGCATCCTCTCACAATCTCTCAGAGACAAAAACCACTGCTTTTTTTTTTTTTTTTTTTTTTGCTGTACACGGGTCTCTCACTGCCGTGGCCTCTCCCGTTGCGGAGCACAGGCTCCGGACGCACAGGCTCAGCGGCCATGGCTCACGGGCCCAGCCGCTCCGCAGCATGTGGGATCTTCCTGGACTGGGGCAGGAACCCGTGTCCCCTGCATCGGCAGGCGGACTCTCAACCACTGCGGCACCAGGGAAGCCCAACCACTGCATTTTTATACTGGATTATCAGTGTGGCTTATTTACATATTTTCCAAACTCTTCCAGATTAACTAAAAGACAACTCTAAACTGAGGAAGGGAAGAAAAGTTCTCTCTTTTCTCCTGGAGATCCACTCTGCCTTTAGCCTTTGCACAATACAGTCTCAGCTCTTAATTTCTTCTCCCAGACCACCAGCACGGGGCTTACAGAGACCCTGGAGAAAGGGGTGGAGAAGAAGCAGCCCCATTCCCCATTTTTTTTGGTTCCCCTCCCTTTCCCAGTTCTTTTATACACTTGAGGTATGAAAACAATGTATATTCTTCCCCATCACCTGAACTCAACTCCTGACCTACAAGCCCTTCCTACCTGCAGCCACCCTCCTCTCCCAGCAGCACCCAGCCCCACCCTATATACTTATTAATTCCCTTGTATTCTGATTCTCCCTTGTATTAACCATGTCTTTTTGTTTTGTATTTTGATGCTTTGACATTAGGGGCCTTGCTGATGCTGGAGAGAGTACCCCTCCCAGGGTAAGCCAATTCCTAAAGACAATAAACAACATACCTGCAACATACCATATATACCATGTATATCAAATATAATCCAACCAATCCAAAGCCCACACTCCAACCACCTGCTTTATTGGGCCGTCACACTCTGGGCCACCATCCACCTGCCCTAATCACCCCAGGGCCAGACACCCGACCACTAGGGAGAGCGTGTATGCACCAGAATCCACTGGAATTATTCAAACTAGCCAATCTACACCTGCCCACCCTGCCTCAGCCATTCCTTCCCACAGGAAGCACGGCGAAGGCTCCTGCCCACAGCTCCCCATCTCCCCCTGCCTCCTGACGGACTCCAGCGCTTCTCCTCACCCACCCCACCACCCCACCATGCTGTGCCCTCTCCTCCTGAGAACCGAGTAACAAACTACCTTTTCAACGGCAACTGGCTCCTGATCTGTTGACCTTACTATACCTCCAATTGTCTGTTAACTCACTATATTTTAAAACATCCTTCTAGACTGTAAGTGAAGCCAGTGTCTTAATCATTTGGGAGACAACTCAGAGCCTGCACTCTCAGTACTCAGTATTTTAATTCTCATTTTAGCAAGATTAAAAAATTCTTGAGTTAAATCACTGACTCGCTCAAGAAACATTTATTGATGCCTTGTGTGTGCTAGGTATTGTGGAAGGCTCTGGGGAGAGGAGGATGAACTAAGCATGCTCTCAGGCAGGCTCCTGGTAGGAAAGGGGCTCCAAAAATTGTTATGGAAAAAAGGAATAGATGAATGTCTTCCCAGACTCCACAAGCTAGGGCACATTACTGGCTGTATCCCCTGGTATGTTCCCTTCATAAAATCACTGTCAATTTTGGAGGGATTGAACATAAACTGATTTGTCTTGTTCTGTTCCATTCTTAACGTGACAAACTACTGAGGCCGGGAATCTAAAAGATTATTCCATTTTTCCAAGTTATTACCAGATTTCATTAAGCTTCCTTTGAAACATCTTCACAAAAATACAGCCTAGCTATTCCTCAGAACAGCCTGAGAAAACTACTGTTTTGGGGACAGGACATAAATATAATATTATTGAAAACAGTGAACACTTACTGATCTCTTAATATATGCCAGGTATTGTATCAAGCATGGTGTTTGCATCCTTCTATTTGATCCTCATAACATGTGTATTATCATAACACATGTGTATTTTTTTTTTTTTTTTTTTTTTTTTTTTTGTGATACACGGGCCTCTCACTGTTGTGGCCTCTCCCGCCGCGGACCACAGACTCCGGACACGCAGGCTGAGCGGCCATGGCTCACGGGCCCAGCCGCTCCGCGGCACGTGGGATCCTCCAGGACCGGGGCACGAACCCGCGTCCCCTGCACCGGCAGGCAGACTCCAAACCACTGCGCCACCAGGGAAGCCTTTTTTTTTTTTTTTTTTTTTTTTTTTTTTTTGCGGTACGCGGGTCTCTCACTGTTGTGGCCTCTCCCGTTGCGGAGCACAGGCTCCGGACGCGCAGGCTCAGCAGCCACGGCCCATGGGCCCAGCCGCTCCGCGGCACGTGGGATCCTCCCTGACCGGGGCACGAACCCGTGTCCCCTGCATCGGCAGGCGGACTCTCAACCACTGCGCCACCAGGGAAGCCCAACACATGTGTATTATTTTACAAATGAAAAAATTGAAGTTAAGTAGGTTGAAAGTTTTGCTAAATGTAGCACAGCTGTAAAAGGATCCAGGCAGTGTTACTCCAGAGTCTACTTGTTTAACAACTAATTCTAGATATGAGTTAAGAAACTATATAGTTTTCTAATGGTACATTGCTTAGGCCCTTTCTTATAATCCATTAAAGAATTTGGGCCAATCTTTATCCCAGGAGAAATTCTACCCTTTCAAAATGCTGCTACTAAATGTACATTATTTGAGTACAATAGAATGTTTCTTCTAATAGTTCATTAGAATTTGTTTGTAAGCTGCTCTGCCTGGCCACCATCCACAAGAGTCTAGTTGGTTATATAGTAAAATGAGCTACTTTTAAAAAGACTCCAGAATTGTTCTCCAAAAACTCTCCATAAAGAGTGGCAAACCTTAGTAACTGTGTTCATATACAGAATGCATGTTAGGACTCGAGCTGTTAGGAGAGCGAGTTCTCTGCTTTTTTGTTAGTGAATCTTTCCCAAGGAATTTAGTCAAAATCTTGTGGCAATGACTGCTTGCCTTAGCTTTAATTATTCTTTTTATTTCCATTAATTTGGTTTAATACATACCACACAGGTCATCTCCAGACTTGATTTGCTACACTGGGGGAAACTTATTCCTCTCTGTAAGATAATTATATTCTCATATGCCAGGCATTGGGTGTGCTCTGGGGAGTCTACAACTTCAGTCACCTTGAACCTCTGATATTTCTTCTTTTTTTTTCTTTTTTTTTTTTTTTTTTTTGCGGTACGCGGGCCTCTCACTGTTGTGGCCTCTCCCGTTGCGGAGCACAGGCTCCGGACGCGCAGGCTCAGCAGCCATGGCTCACGGGCCCAGCCGCTCCACGGCACGTGGGATTCTCCCGGACCAGGGCACGAACCCGTGTCCCCTGCATCGGCAGGCGGACTCTCAACCACTGCGCCACCAGGGAAGCCCTGATATTTCTTCTTTTAAGGCACATTTGTGGAAAAGCCACAGGCCAGCAAGTACCATGTATATCTCAAATCTGCTCTTCTGTTTCTCTCTATGTATGGCTACAGATTAAACAAAATTACCATAACAGGCAAACTGAACTCTTTTTCTGGCACCTTGAGTTTCAGAATTCCTAGGAGCAACACTGAAATCCACTTCTTTTTCCTTCTCCTTTCCAAAAGAGAAAGCAATGAGTTGCTGAGTAAGGCTTTTGATCTCTTGCCCAACCTCAGGCTTCCTAAGATACTGGTCAAATGATATTTAATACTTCTTTTTTTTTTTTTTTTTTTTTTTTTTTTGCGGTACGCGGGCCTCTCACTGTTGTGGCCTCTCACGTTGCGGAGCACAGGCTCTGGACGCGCAGGCTCAGCGGCCATGGCTCACGGGCCCAGCCGCTCCGCGGCATGTGGGATCTTCCCGGACCGGGGCACGAATCTGTGTCCCCTGCATCGGCAGGCGGACTCTCAACCACTGCGCCACCAGGGAAGCCCTAATACTTCTTTTTTTAAAGACCCAAACCTCCCTATCCCAGCCTAGAGTAAAGGGATAAGACACACGTGAAGGGTTTCTTTTATTCTACAACAAGCAATTTTTGAGTGCCAACTATGTGCCTGGATCTGTTCTAAGGCCTTAGAGATACAGCAGTGAATCGGTATCCTACTTATCACTGAGGAGCAGGAGGACAGTACTTTAAATTCCCACTGGAACCAAACCACGACGCAGAACACTTTAAACTTTACACAGCATCTTAGAAGTTCGGGTCGGAAGAAACCTGAGGAGTCTTGAAAGACTTGCAGCTGCCTCAGGCTCTATTCCCTACACTTATTAGAACCGGGTACTTAGTATGAGCTGCAGGAAAGAGATGTGACCCCCTCATATTTACATGCAAAGTCTGGTGCGCAAGTATACACATTTTCTGGGGCCACGTTCTAGACGTTTCCTCGAATTCTCAAAAAGGTCCGGGATCCCACAAAGATTAGCAGCATTCCTTTAATATACCCACTACTCGGCTCGAGGAACCCAGGGGGCTGCACTTGCACGTCCTTGATAAAGGTCACCTTCTGAACCAAAAACTAATGCCTGGTAGACACCACACGAGCCGCCCCAGGGGCTCAGACTGCTGCACACCCGGCTCAGTCCTTCCTACACTCAGAACATCGCCCTCAAGAGAGCTTCAGGCTGGAGGGTGGCCCACTGCCTCGGAAAGGGCGCGAGGCCTGGAAAGGAAGGAGGCATAGGTTCCCGGCGAGGAAATCACGCGCCTCACTTTGGACAACCTATAAGTTATGGCCAAGACTAGTTCGCAGAGCCTGTCTGCCCCGAGCGCCAAAGTTTCTCTGAGCGCGGTGAGACACACAGTTGGATCCACCTGGGCCTCTTCGGCACAGGCGAGGTAGCCCCGCACTACCCGCCGGCGAGCTGTCGTGCGGAGGGGGCGCACACCTGCTCAGGGCCACGAGGACCGCACCCCGCGCCCCCAGCGCACGCCCCGCGCGCCCCCTCCCACGCGCGCGCCAGGGGCCGCCACTTCCGAGCGCGACTCGCGTGCGTGGGTCGCGCCAGTACCTCACCGTCAGTCACCGTCGCATGCGTCTCCTCCCCTGCCGAGTGCACGTCCAGCCGCAGAGACTTCGGGTTGGGAAACGAGAGCGACCCCGCGGCGAAGAGCTGCTCCTCGGTGACGAAGTGCACTTGCACGCGGTAGTGCCGGCGCGCCGGGACCCGGGCGGGAGCGGGAGCCTCGGCCATGGTGCGAGCGCCTCTGCCACGAGCCCGAGCGGCGCCGCCCCGCACTGCTCCGTGCGCCCAGAACCCGCCACGGGAAGGGGAGGGGCTTGGAAGCGCAGCACCTTCCTCACCTCCGCCGCGAGTTCGCTCTTCGTCCGCCGGCTGGGGCCGCCCCCGCCCCCGCCCCCTTGCGTATCCGCCCGCAACAGCCGGTGTCCGGCCGCCGCTGCCACGCGGGGACCCCCGGCACAGAGGGCCGCGCGGTAGCGGCGCGGGGGGGGTGCAGCCATCCCACGGGGCCGTGGCGAACGCACAAGTTTAGAAAGCACGCGAGGCACCTGGCGGCAGTTGGGGTTTGGAAGCATAAGGGTGACACCTGCTGTTCGCTGGGACTGCTCGGCGGGCGTGGGCGTCGGTTTGGAAATGGCCGCGGCCCGCGCTTCTTCTGGGTGGCCACTGGCTCTCGGGCGGGTTCTGGGGCTCCTAGCGCTCACGTGTGAACAGCCGTCCCAAGTACCGAGCTCCTTCCTCATTGACAGGGTCCCGGCAGTAGCAGCCAGATGGCGGGGAAGTCCGGGGACACTCTTGCGACTGGCTGGTCCCGGATGGCCACGTGTCTCCCATCACCTAACTCGGAATTGAAAACGTACTCGCTGCTGGATTGTGAACCATTTCGCTAGACGTTGAGTCGGTAGGGCCAGGGAGTCTTATCCCCAAGTTGACGCCTGACTCCACCAGCTACCTAACCTACCCAGTTAGCTCCAGCGTCAAAGCATGGAGGCTCCAAACCGTATCAAACATTGTCTTCTATGCAGAGAAATTGGTCTTCTGCTGCAGGGGGGTAAGGAAAAGAAGCAGACCTTCTTTTGAAGAGAGTGCCCCGCAATCGTAGACTCATTTGCTATAAAGGGAACTTTTAAAATTCTGAACCAACTTCTGTGTCCTAAAATCCGTAATCTCCTGACAATGAACTGCAGGGAAGAAGCAAGGATTGTAAATCCATTTGGATTCCGTGAAGACAATGTCCTTAACCAAGCAGGCTGACTTTACAAGAATGAGCTTCCCTCGAGGCCCTGGGGTTTGTAGCTTCAGAATTTCCAACTGGACTGTTAAACCCAGCAAGGCTTTACGAAATCCCTGGTCTCATTCATCTCCCCACTCCCACCCCACCTCCCATGTGATCCGAGTTCCTGATGTGGCCTCTCTGCCTCCTCCCCTTATTCACTCCCAAGGCTTTCTCTCCCCTCCTTCTCTGTCTCTTGTCTCTCTCTTTCATCTAGATACCATCCCCCCTTCCTTCTTATCTCATTCTCACTTCCTCCTGTCTCATGGCCTTGACTTGCGCCCTGGAAGCCCCTGGAAATCAGAAATCCTTTAAAGAGTTGGAGCTGCGGAAAGGGGTTTCTGGTGTGAAGACCACACCAGCATTCTGCCCCACCCTGCCCCTCACTGTATCATTCTGCCTCTCCTGCTTCCGGCCTCCTCAAAACATTTTCCTGCCTTCCTCTTTTCTTTTTACCTTCTCAAAAGAAGGTACTTAGTGATGGCACTAAGTACTTTTGTGCCACCCAAAACCCTCCAAAGTAGTTCTTGGACCTCTTTATCCTCTTTTTTGACAAGCTTGTTCAGCCTTCATATGCTGTCAGCTGTTAACTTGGATTTATACTAAAATGTGAATGATGGATGAAAATGACTCATAAAGCATCTCTACAAGGACAATATAATGGCCTTAGTAGAATTTCCACCATACTCTCAAGAAACCTGGAGTTCTGTTACTTAAAGCAAACAAGAAAACATAAAACGTAATGGCAGTCTTTCCCCCACAGTAATGCAGGGGGCAAAAACCCAACTTAGGCCAACTGGAGAAAAAAGTCAAAATATTATGATTCACCACAAAGCTGGGAAATCTAAACTTTGGTCATGACTAAATTTAGGGACTCTGTTAAGGTTGACCAGATGGTCTTGTCTCCATCTTACAGAGAGGTCTTAGTCATATGCTAGATGCCGTCACTGATTTACAACCTTCCAGCAAAGGCAGCACTTCTCCTCTAACTCCAAATCAGGTTGAGCCATTTGAAAATGGCTGATTTGCTGTGATAGATCTACCCAACTTGGAACTTGGATTAGGGAGACTGGAAGCCTTACCAAATTTGCATCACCTGAATGACGGATGAGCAGATAACCAAAGGGAGGAGATCTCTGGGATGCTAAAGCAAGTTATAATCATGACACGTAACACAGAGTGCTTACCACATGCCTGGGACTGTTACAAGCATATTACATACATTAATTCATTAATCCTCCCCACCACCCTATGAGAGGGTAATAAGACTATTATGACCCTTGTTTTGACAAATGAGGAAACTAGGCACAAAGATTAACCAACTTGGGCTTCCCTGGTGGTGCAGTGGTTGGGAGTCTGCCTGCCGATGCGGGGGATGCGGGTTCGTGCCCCGGTCCAGGAGGATCCCACATGTCGCAGAGCGGCTGGGCCCATGAGCCATGACCGCTGAGCCTACGCACCCAGAGCCTGTGCTCTGCAATGGGAGAGGCCACAACAGTGAGAGGCCCACGTACCGCAAAAAAAAAAAAAAAAAAAAAGACTCAGCACAGCCGAATAAATAAATATTAAAAATAAAATGAGAAGACAACCTACAGAAAAGGAAGAAGAAGAAAAAAAAAAGATTAACCAACTTGCCCAAAGTCACAGCTTAGAAGTGGCATAAGTCCTCTACAACAGTTCAGACACAAAAGTCCATGAACATCCTTACTACCACATCTCAAAGTTAGAAGCTAGTAGACTAATTTCTTAGTATTCCAAATGGATAGCGCTCAAGACCTTTATGAGTCCCCAGACTGGTGAGTATGTTATTTAAACAGTTCCCACTTTCTTTCCTCTCCTCCTCCCACCCTCACGCAGATGGTTAAGAATCCCTTAGACTTCCCCTCCACAGGTGTTTCACCTTCCAATAGTTTTATTTACACTCGAGCAGGTTTGGCCCTGGCGCAAGCACTAGCAGAGAGTTCCATGAATCATTTTTCTTTAGTGTTGAGTATAATGTAGAGTCACTCATCTATTCACTCATCATCTATTTGATCCACCACTGAAGCTGACTTTCTATCCCGAACTTCTGTTTTCTAACAGCCATCACTCTCTTCCATCTCTTCCTTTCTGTCATCAGCACTTTTCAGGGCCAGACTTTTTTTTAAAAAAAATCAGTTCAGGATAGTTAAAACAGAGGAGAGCCAGCCTGCAATGGAATGTTGATTGGGAGCAGCTGGAACTTAACTGCTAAGTTCCTGTCTCCGGTCTGCCAACGTCAGCATGTGCCAGGGGGAAGCTGTGTTTTGCCAGCCATTTGCAGAGACAGAATGGAGGTCTGAGGATCAAACTGGGGAGACTAAAGCCACGCTCCAAATTCTTCCTCTTTCATCCTCTAGAAAGAATGAGTTCACTCAGAAGTGAGGGAGGACCCCTGGTACCTGATTTCCTTGAGAGACTATAGCATCAAAAGCATTGACTTTGTTTATGCATATGATCTGTGTCCAATGATCTGTGTCCAAAGCTTTGAGAGATTCTTTCTACCATTTCCTTTCTCCAGATAACACATGGAAAAGGACATCTGGCCAACCTCATTTGCAGGGGCCTGTGGCTGCTAGCTCAGCTCAGCTTCGGCATCCAAAGGGACATCATCAGACCAGTGCTGAGCTGAGAGAGAGAAAGGAGGTCCACCTTTGTCTATCTCCTGCCTTCCCCAGGGTGCAGCCCAATCTGCAAATGAGCTGCAATTCAAATAGCTTGAGGTCTAGACCAGGCTCTTCAACCCCTGACAAGCCCTTTTCCTCATACCCTGAGTAGCGAGACCACAGTGCCTTCTGCTCCCTTCCCCTGACTTCACAGTATATTATCCTCAGCAATATGGCGGCCACACTACTTAGCATGTTGTTCCACCAAAAAAAAAAAAATTCTGTGCCTCAGCCAAAAAACAAATTTCTACACATCATGAAAAAAATTTTGATGCCACTCCCAAGTCCACCTCAGACAGTTCTGCTGCTGTCCTTGGGACACGATTCTAGCTTGAGTAACTCAGATACGGGACAAGGTACTCATAAAAGGAGGCGGGAATTAACCCTGAGATAAACCCAACCCACATCAGTCAGGTTTCCTGAGAAAGATGTATGGGAATGGCCAAGGTTAGAAGCAGAAAGTGATCTGGTCTTGCAGACAGAGGCGTACCTGAGATGAGGGAAGCAAGCTTAGGACCTGGGAACTTCATGGGAGGGGTTTCCCTCAGCTCACAAGGAAAGTCACACTTTCACATGTGGTTTTTCTCATCTCAGTGCTCCATCTCAGTGCCGCAGTTTGTCAGCTCTGCCTCTGCAGCTGAGTGTGGTGGTGGGTTGGAACACAGCATAGGAGAGAGAAATGTACTGGGCCCCCGGGGAGGAAAGAGCATTTATCTAGAAGACTGTTTCCAGGATTGCAGATCATTACTAGCAGGAAATGAAAGGGACCCCCACAGGGCTGGGAGTGCGAGGGAGGAGCAAGCCATGCTGAGGAGTAAGCCAAGAGGCTTGGGGGGAGGCAGATTTGGGGTCCAACCCCAGTCCCAGTCCTTACCTGAGTAACTCAGGCAAATTCCTCAGATGCCTTGGATTTATGGAAGTTTTTACAGTAAACACACAATGACCCTATAAGCTTATTGTGAAAATTAAATGACACTGTAGAGCAAGCACTGAATATATACAGCAGCTATCATGAGTATTATTACTCATGCAAGAAAATATGGAAAAGTAAAAAGACAAAAGCTTAAATAAATCATATTCCCTCACCTGACTACAACCATTGGAATTATTTTAGAAGAGTTATTTCTTACATTTTTTTTCTATTAGCCAGCTAATCTTGGCATTGTCAGGTTTTTTTTTTTTTTTGAAAGAAAAAAACAGTGTGAATACCCAGAGGTAGGAGAGATGTATGTATATAGGATTGACTCCATTTTCCCCTGATAAGACTTACTAGTTACATAGGCATGTGAGTTTCAGCTTTTATTTATTTTTGTTTTTGTTGTTCTGTCATTTATTTATGGCTTGTGATTTATATTGTACTCATGCCCAGAGGCACATTGGCATGTTTTGTAAACTACCAAATAAATAAACAGCAGCTATATTTCCAGATCCATTTGTATGGAGGTGAAAGCAAACATGAAAATTGGAGAAAACAAGCTGGAAAATTGAGAAGACAGTTGGAAGGGCATTTTGAAAAACTAATGTGATTGTTATTAATCTGCCAATCCATGCTTAAATCCAGGGTCAGACTCCCTGCAATAGGCAGTTACAAAGAAATTACTTCGAGGATCATCCACCTGGAGTTCTTCCCAGAGAGGTGATGTGTTTGTATGAAATCTATGCATGATTTCTCATGAGGTTCCTTTCTTGATCTCTAAGCAGGAATTCTAAAACAGACATAGTAAGCTTACTGACCCACCTCTTATTCTCTCAGCAAACACCATAAACCAGAATACACTTGATTATCTGACTTATTAGAGAACACAGTAGGAAGAATAAAACGGATGTTAACAGAAAATCATCCGTATATAATTTACTACCACAAGCATACCCTTTTCAATTTCTCCATACATTAAAAAAATGTTGCTTTACCAGTTAATCTTAATGCTTCCTTCCAGTTCTGATATTTTGAATATGTAGAATAGCTGATATTTATTCATTGGTCTACATGAATTTTCATTTGTATCATATGGTTGCAGATTTACCTTTAGGCTAGTATTAGCACTTCACAATCTGAAGGGCAATTCTGGTCAAACTTTATTATGCTTAAGAATCACCTGGAGAGATGGTTAAAATGCAGATTGCTGGGCCCAGCCCCCAGCAATTCAAATTTAACAGGCCTAGTGTGGTGCCCAAGAAATAATTCTATTTCTAACAAGATCTCAGGGGATGGAAATGCTGCTGGTCTGCCACCAGTGGACCAAACTTAAAGTAACTCTGTTCTAACCTTGGGAGGAGTTGCATCCAAAGTCAGGCAGTGTGTTAAAATGTGCAGCAGCTAATCCAGGAAGCTGAAGAATTGCATGTAGATAATGAAGGATATCTGTATCATTCAATTACACGTGTGCAGTATTTGCCAGGAGCTGGTTTTGCCACAAACATTTTGAACTATTTCCACATCGTTTCAAAGTTGTAATAGTAGCTTGTTTATCTTTTCAGGGGGTACACTGACACAAAATTTCCGGAAGGGGCAAATGAAGAATAGGATTATTTTAAAGAGCTCCACCTCCATGCTTGTACACCAACCAATCGGTACTTCCCTTTCACTCATATTTAACTGTTACATGAACATCCCAGGTACAGCACAAAGAGCATTTTAACCTCTTCCATGTTTCGCCTTCCTCATCTGCAAAGTGAGGATGGTAACTCCAGTATCAAAGACTTGATGTGAAAATTAAAAGAATCATGCATATGAAAGCAAAACACTGCCCAGGGAGTACACCCCTGAGTTCTTTATTCTCCCAGGGCACCTCATTCCTTTCCCTCAGAGTGCTCATCACAGATTATAACTATACATGGGGCAGGGGGAATGATGATTTAATATCTCTCTCTCTCTCTTTCCCACACACACTATCGTAAACCCCATGAGTATCTGTTTTGCTCACTGTTGAATCCACAACACTTAACCCAGTTCCTGGTTCTTAGCGGGCAATCAGAAAAGACAATATTTGGCCTGTGGTAAAAACTCAATAAGTGTCAGTTTAAAAATGGATACACACAAAATAGTAGGTGCAATCAAAATGAGAAATTTAGAGAAGGAAGGCATTCTTAATAATTAAGGATCTAACTATGACACTAGAACTGGCTGCAAAGCCAGCACAGCTCTCACAGGGGACCTCTGAGGTTTCTAGCTGCAACAGCAAATCCAAGACTGACAACTGTGGTGTTTAAGAGTTGGGTCATTACCTCCTAGAAAAAATAAAAAGGCTGAGCTACTGATCTCTTGGGTCCTCCTTTTTTGTTTAAGGATCTACTTTGTTTCTGATTTCTTCAAATGTATTGCCTGTTCTTTCTGAGTTCTCCTTCTTAATGGAAAATTTAAGTCAGGCATAGGCGAAGAATCTTAGAATTTACAAACACAATGCACATTTTCAGCTCAATAGTTCCTATAGGTTTGCCAAATTTGTCAAATTTATAATGATGGTCTGGGGGAAAAAAACTGCTCAATTAGATTGCCAAGAACACTGACACACACAGGGCACATAAATTTTTACCTTTCAAGGACCAAAATTAATTTTTGGTATGAGGACATTATTAGTATGACAGCTTTACTGTACAAGTTAAAAATAGGAATTGCATAATAGGACAAAGACACTATGTCACTGAGCTCTTAGTGGAGGCGCACTGTTAAGGGTGTTTTCTTGGAAGTAGGAGAAATAAACAGCTCAGTTCCTGAGGCAGAAGTTGCCCAAGGAGACAACATATACAAACTAATTGCAGACAATAAAGATAAATCTTAAAACAATTTTTATGTATACATAAATGCAAAGTAGGCCAGTTTAGACAGATTTCCTAAGCTTTGCAGTCAGAACTAAACCTGCAGTGCTTGTGCCTTAGTTTGAAAAGCTTTCAAAATGAATTCAAATCTTCTATAGTTTTGCATTGTCTACTCTGTTACTGCCACTCATTTTTACACTTTGGAAATCATGTCATTCTTAAGAAAAGGATTCCCAGCACATGCTGAAGAGAGAGTATTTTCAGATACTCCTGTATTTGGTTTTCAGTTTATTATGGTGCAAAGAGACAGGGGTTTCTAGTCAGAAGTGTGCTTCCATCTCACCCACACAAGCTGGTATCCCCTTCTTAACCTCTCTGTGCCACAAGTATCTCCTCGTATAAGAGGTGGATAATAACAAAACTAACCTCACAGAGTAATGGCCAGAATTATCCTCTTAATTCTCATTTATTTGGGCTAATTTAAAATTTATTTCCATTTCCAAAACAAGAATAGTTCTATAGTGGAAGGTATGGCAATAGGAATAATACATGCAGAAGTGCTTAGTAATACTAAGAACCACACAAAGAATTTTATTAATATTACTTTAAATAACTTCCCCAATAAAGAAAGAACACAGCTGCCAGCCATGGGTAGAAACAGCCTCAAATGGTCACTTATGAGCCAGGCCTCCCACAGGTTTACTGAGCTCACACCTCCTTGGGTCTTACAGAGTGGGCAACGCTCGGCACTTTGCATCGACCTTCAGTGGTACCTGCCAGTTATCTTCCCCAGAGACCCGCTAAGAGGGCTGTACTCTGGAACACCTGCAATCTCTGCTCTTTAAAAATAGAAAACCACTTTAACTTGTGTAGGCTTAACACAAGTGGGGGCAGAGAACTACCTCAACCCTGGTACACTCAAAGATTTTTCTTCTCCTTTGTATCTGAAAATATTCTGTTTGTTTGGGTTTTTTTTCAAATAATGAATTGTTTTTCTGAAAATTAGAAATGAATTGATCAAATAGGACATTTATTGGTAAACCATAAACAAAACTTAATTACCACTACTTTCCTAGTTTCTTTAGGCATATTACTACAATTGAGAGAAATCATCAGGCTTGAGTATAATTTTCACAATCATTTAGTCCACATGGTATAAACCACCAATTCACACACACACACACAAATTCTTTATACATATATAAGATCAGATGTTCAAGTTCAGTGTGGAAAATACGAAATAAAAATTTTAAAACCTTTTTTTCACTTTCTAGAATCACAATATATCTTTAAAATTCTATTGATTAAAAGACAGAGAAATAAGCATCCTGTTCATTGATGAGGGCTATGTAAATTGGTAAATCTCTTTGGAGGATAGTATATCTAATTTCAAAATACCTACCTCTTAGTACTCAGCAATTCCACTTCTGAAAATGGACTGTAGATGGACTGGAGTCAAAGCTTATGAGGAGGACAGATTTTTTTTTTTTTTTTGCAGTACGCGGACCTCTCACTGCTGTGGCCTCTCCCGTTGCGGAGCAAGGCTCCGGACGTGCAGGCTCAGCGGCCATGGCTCACGGGCCCAGCCGCTCCGCGGCATGTGGGATCTTCCCGGACCGGGGCACGAACCTGTGTCTCCTGCATCGGCAGGCGGACTCTCAACCACTGCGCCACCAGGGAAGCCCAGGAGGACAGATTTTTATGATGAAAATCTAAATGAAAATTATAAATGTACTTGGAAATCCCTTCAACCTACCTCAAAGTACAGCATCCTCTATAGAGTTACAATGTAATCTACATGTGAGAAATATATAAATGTGTAGACATACATGTGCAAAATATAATTTTTATAGTATTTCTAGCAACAAAGGATGATGAGACCCTCACTCAATACCCAGAATTAAAAGATAAAGCTGGGGCTTCCCTGGTGGCGCAGTAGTTGAGAGTCCGCCTGCCGATGCAGGGGACACAGGTTCATGCCCTGGTCCGGGAAGATCCCACATGCCACGGAGCGGCTGGGCCCGTGAGCCATGGCCGCTGAGCCTGTGCGTCCGGAGCCTGTGCTCCACAACGGGAGAGGCCACAACAGTGAGAGGCCCGCGTACCGCAAAAAAAAAAAAAAAAAAAAGATAAAGCTGAAATTCTTGATGATTATAGTAAAGGGGAGTTATGCTCAGGCACCTTGTCTCTGCATACAGCAGACTGCTTAGCTTTCATGGTTTGGTTTGGTTTTGTAAGCATGGAGTTCAGGGGTTGCAACTTTTCAGAGGTATGAGTAGGTTGACATCATTTGTAGAAGCCTGGTTACTTGGGTGAGACTGTTGATTGTAAACTGAGGTGTGTTTATTGGCGTGGATCTCTGGTTGACTGGCTTTCAGAAGCCGGGTGGACGTTGACTGGCTACTTTGTAAAAGTGTGTTCAGGTTGTTGATCCGTTGGTTTATGAGGAGTCCTGGTGGCTCCTTGTTGTCATGGCTACAGAAGAATGCATCTTTTCCGAAATGTGTGGAAATATATTTGGTCTTATCGTTTTTACCCAAATGTCCTTTGATGCAACTGCACTTTATAATCACAAAAATAGACAAGGGGGGCTTCCCTGGTGGCGCAGTGGTTGAGAGTTTACCTGCCGATGCAGGGGACACGGGTTCGTGCCCCGGTCCGGGAAGATCCCACATGCCACGGAGCAGCTGGGCCCGTGAGCCATGGCTGTTGAGCCTGCACGGCCGGAGCATGTGCTCTGCAACGGGAGAGGCCACAGCGGTGAGAGGCCCGCATACCACACACACACACAAAAAAAACAGACAAGGATGTTCGCTGCCTAAAGAGATTGCAAACAGCTTACATAAATTAGGTGATTAAATGAATTTGGCACATCTGTACTATGGAAAACAATATAACTGTTTTTATAAGGAAGGAAACTAGATGTACTGATATGAAACAATTTCCATGATGTGGTGGTGAGTGAAAAAAGCAAGGTGTAGAACAAGTTCTTATCTATATGTAGAACTCTCTGGAAGGATTAAAAAAAAGAAAGTGATAAAAGTATTTATCTCAAGAGAGAGAAACTGGGAGACTTTGGGTGGGAAGAGTAGAGGAAAACCTTTCATTAGAAAGTCAGCGTTCAAAACCCACTAATCTTGGACTCGAAATTCCATTCTCTTTCCACACTGCCCCGCCAAACTCCTCTTTTATGTGATTTTTCAGGTTGATGCTTCAGTTGGCTTTGGGTAAGAGCACCCCCGACATACTCCATAAAATGGTCTTTAAAAACTTATCACACCATCAGCCAAAATCCCCCTCTTCTTATTCAACCCCATTTGCTTGATTGACTGTGTTCTCGAGGTGTGCCACACTTGGGGTGAGCACCCTTCTTAGGGGTCATCCTGAGGCAGAACTGTGCTGCCCGGAGAGTGCCCGCTCGCACTCCTCCCCAGCCCTGCCCCTGGTCCACACCCGCGGGGAGGTCCCCACTCGCCCTGTGGAATGCTTCCGCTCTTTGCCTTCTCCATAGACGAGAGCCTGTTTCCTCCGCCTTCCCGGTTTAGTCAGCGCAGAGTTGACACATCTGCGCGGAAGTCTTTCAACCGCCCCCGGAATCAGCGCCTCCAGGGCCCCTGAAGTACTTTCCCCAGTCTTTTCTCAAAGCTTTCCTGCCTCTCGCAAGCAACTGAGAGGCTCACAACTAAACCCAGCCAGCCGGGTGTGGTCTCCAGAGGACTCCACAGCAATTACTACTATAGTGAGAAGAGAACTCATGAATGCAAAATAACGTGGGGCAGGAACAAAGTCCTGTCAGAATGACTGAAATTTCTAGGGCTGCTCAAGTCAGCACTGGGTGAGGGGCGGCTGGGGCGCAAGGAGGGGATGTGAACCGTGGGCGGAGCAGTAGGAAGAGGATGTGAGGCTCACCGTCGGAAGGTGAAGGTGCTTCAGAACCAAATACTCACAGAGCTGTAGGGTTTTCCTCTTGGGTGGGGCTGTACCAGTTAAGTAGGCAGATTCCTGTATTTTTATCTAACTCTCAACCACTCCACAGGCTTTTCTTTGGATCACACACATGGAGAGAGTGCCTAAGGTGTCCTGGTGTCTCTTGTCATAAAGACCTGAATCCTATTGGATTAGAGCTCCACCCTGATGGCGTCATTAAATCTTAATTACTTCCTTTAGAGGCCCATTTCCAAATACAGCCACGTTGGGGGTTTGGGCTTCAATTTATAATTTTGGGAAGGACACAAGCATCCGGTCCAGAGTAGGTGTATGTCGCCCCCTCCTATCATACTCGGGTCAAAACAGCAGTCTGCGTACAGCTCTAAAGCAGATGAGATGAATCTATTCTCCACAGACCTCCAGGCACCTGAGACCCTGCTGGGCGCGACGATGGGTTTTAGGGCATTAGGGCACCGTGGTTAAGAGCTCAGGTTCTGAACTAACGACAGACATACAGCACCTCTTGTTTGCTGTCTTGGGAACGTGACTTTGGCTCTCTGGGCCAGAGTTCCACGGCGACACATGCACATGGCAGCACACCGGGTACTATGTATGCTGTGTCAAGACCTGGGGTGGCCTGAGCCCCTTGTTCACTTGCCTCTGGCCACAAACAGCCTCCCCACTGAAACCAAGCAGGACCCTGCGAGGCCCTCCCCAGTACAAAAACCTTTCCCTGTGCCCCATTTCCTGTTTGTAGGAAACAGGCTTCGGCCTCCCAGACCTTCTCTGAGTTCCAAAGAGGAGATTCAAACAGGCATAAGGAAAGTGAGGGGATGCAGAAACAAAGAAAAAGCAGTCAAGGAAGAATAGTGTAGTAATAAGGAAGGGCTCCCCCTCACGGGATATACATAACAATCTGCTTCATCTCTTTGAGTTCTTCTACAGGAACTAAGGTTCCCACCCAGGTTGAGGATGGTAACTTCAGGCTGAGCACAAGCACACAGACCCCAGACTGGTCGGAACCAGGCTGATGACTGAGACTGCTGAAACACCACCCTGTTACCTCACCACCAACCAATGAAAAGAAAGTCACACACCCTGTAGCCCTCCCGCCAAGTGTAACCTTTAAAAGCACTTCCCTGAAAGTGTTTGGCCTCTTGAGCACCAGCCACCTGATCTTGCTTGGCCCTGAAATAAACCTTTCTCTGCTCCAAACTCCAATGTTTCCGTTTGTTTGGCCTCACTGGGCACTGGGCACATGAACTTGGGTTCAACAACACTGTGACAGTGTACAATAATGATCTACACATGTCCTGACATGAAAACAGAACAGATGATGGGGTTCAGGACACACTACCCAAAATATGGCACCTTGGGATATTAATATCTTAAGCCGAAGGAATTTAAAAAACAAAACAAAACAGCAGAAGCAGGAAGATCACTCTGACCTCCCCCTGATCACCCTTCTTCCCTGAAATAGGTCATAAAATGCCTATGTGAAAAGTACCCCATACCAGGAGGAGGAAAGACATTCATATCACCAAAGACAGGGGATTCGGGACCAAGAAATCTGTACAAACCTTGTTAAAAACTGTTATCATCCTAGTTACTTCTTCACCATTTACTACCCAGAGCCCAAATCCCTTTGACTTTTCAATTCTTCACAAATTTATTGTTGCTTTGTTTCAAAAAATTTTTTCAAATTTCTGCAGTGAACACGTTACTTTGTATAAATTATTTTAAAGTGTTTTAAAGCATTAAATTTATCCACTGAAGGAAATTCAAAAAGATTTTCTTCAGCTAGATCCCAGGTGGAAGGTCTGAAATATGAGAAATGGCAGACATGTGGGTGAATCTAAAAGAAACACTGGCTGTACAAAACAACAATCATAATGTCAAATGTGTGTGTATAGAAACAAGCCAGAAGCAAAATACTGGGCAAAGATTGCATTAACCTTGAGAGGGGGTTATCAGAGATACTGCAGCATATTATTCAGTGGCATTATTCACAAAGTACAGAGGAACTGCAGCAGTGAAAAGAGAAACACTAAGAATTTTCTTGAAGGACTCCTTTTGAGCCATTAAGATTGAGAGAGAGAAAAAGCTTCTGAACACATTTGAGGGAGACATCTCCATAAAATATAGGCAGGATTTATAGTTCAAGATAAAGATAGGACGTGGAACCAACCTAAATGTCCATCGACAGATGAATGGATAAAGAAGATGTGGCACATATATAGAACGGAATATTACTCAGCCATAAAAAGAAACGAAATTGAGTTATTTGTAGTGAGGTGGATGGACTTAGAGTCTGTCATACAGAGTGAAGTAAGTCAGAAACAGAAAAACAAATATTGGATGCTAATGCATATATATGGAATCTAAAAAAAAAATGGTACTTGAACCTAGTTGCAGGGCAGGAACAGAGGTAGACATAGAGAATGGACTTGAAGACACAGGGTGGGAGAACAAAGCTGGGGCCAAGTTGAGAGTAGCATCGACATATATACACTACTGAATGTAAAACAGTTAGCTAGTGGGAAGCAGCCGCATAGCACAGGGAGATCAGCTTGGTGCTTTGCGATGACCTAGAGGGGTGGGATAGGGAGGCTCAAGAGGGAGGGGATATGGGGACATATGTATGCATATGGCTGGTTCATTTTGGTGTACAACAGAAACTAACACAGTTTTGTGAAGCAATTATACTCCAATAAAGATCTATTTAAAAAAAAAGAAAATATGATGGGAAAAATATCCTCTACAAATTTTCAATATATTTATGTATATAATATATACACATAAATGCATGTACATGTATGTATATTTGAAAATAAACAAGAAATTTTTTAAAAAGATAAAGATGGACATAATGTACCTTTGAAAATGGATTTGTCTCTTAGTAACTTAAGGTCAGAAAAGCAAACAGTAATAACTTAAAAATAAGCACACGTTTGGCAGTTAGGCCATTTCATCTTAACAAATCCAGCTAAACAGTTTCTACAGCTCACAAGGTATTCATTTGTAATTCACCAAACGAAAGCAATTTGTTGTATGTAACAAAGGCAAATAAAAGTCCTGTGAAATTTTTCCAAAGTTTCCCTAAAATTTAATGTATCTCCTTTTTATGGGGGACTCATATTTCTAATATCATATGTTTTCTGTTTCCACGCTAGATATGAATCTATACATCTTGGTTCCATCCTTCATCAGTTACTGGTAGCTAAATTATGGTGAATTAAGCTAATGAAGATTTTCAATCTTGTTTAATTTACCCATATGCTAAATATTCAGGACACAGGAGGAAAAAGAGTATGTTCTTAGATAAGACAAACCTGTGGATTCCATGGATTTAAAGAACATTCTTGGAAGTCTCTTTATATTTAATGCTTATTGAGTAGATGAGTGAATGGATGGATATGCAAATGAATGGGTGGTTATGCAAACAATTAAGCAAACGACTTGATCACATCCCTCCCTTTGGTTTTGCTCCCTCTACCCTGTCAGCTGGTTATGAGCACCTGCAGAGGTTATTTTATGAAGGACTATTTTCCAAGTTGGCCTTAGTAACTGGGGGAGTTCCAGCCTTAGTTCTGCCTCAGTTCCGCCCAACACTCAGCCCCACAGGCTCTTCCCTAATTGAGAGTGAGCACTGTTGGCTGCAGACACCTAGAATCTCAGCAGGGGAGCTGCCCAAGTCACAGACCTTGGTTCGCATTCAATTCAGCACCTGTGCAGTTGGCCTGTGGCCTTGCATCCCAGTCTCAGCAGTGACAGCTCCTGAGAGGGTTCCCACCTGGCTTTCTAAATCAGTGTTGCTCACTCAGCCGTGGGCTAGTCATCCCCATGAGGTAGGAGTGACGCCTATGAAAAGGTGAAGGGCCAAACACTTAGAGGAGAAAGTGGGGGCAATGCTATATTTTAATAAAGAGGTGAAGAAAGGTTCTGATAACATGGGGATATATTTTGAAAGAAGTTCTAGCCAAAGACACTACTCTCACTCCAAATGCTTATATGTGAAGAAACACTGCATACAATGAATCAGAAGTCACAGAGGCACAGACCCTTCAGAAAGAGGGAGTCGTAAAAGTCCAATAGTCCAAAGTCCTCCCTAGAGGTGAGGAAGACAGGAAAACCAGGTCTTTCCGGTGTCACACAACCTGTCAATGGCAGACTGAGGACAGTGACTTTACATGTGTCTGATGCCTCACAAAGCACATCAGCATACACTGTCTTATTTATTACACCACACTAACCGTGTAAATTAGGTATTTGTTATGATGCTTATTTTACAACTAAGGAAACTACCTGTCATGCTCAAACAATCCAGGAATCAGCAGCTTGATGGTTCTTTACCCTTGACCTAGGTATTTGATAATAAATATTTGTAGAACTGTGCTGAACCAAGTTTTTCACTGAAGTCGACTATGTTTTACAGACTGAGAATGATTTGGAGATCACTGAGAAATACAAAACATAACTTTGTGGAAAACAAAGAAAGTAAATATAGAGATAAATTTAAACTTTGAGCTATATAATAATAATTATGAATTGTGTTTTTCTTACAAATAGAATTAAAATACACAGCTCTAATGAATCAATTATAACACATAATTGAGAAGGTAATAAATGGAGTTAAATTGTTCTAAGGCCCATGTATTATCCAGGAGGAAGGTAAAAGTATTGATACTTTTAGATCTTGTTCATATATATAGTTAATTATAAATATTATGTACTATAATATATATTATTTCTTTTGAGTAAATCAATAAAAGAATAGAAAAAGAGTACACGGCTTCTTACCCAGCAGAAGGGGAAATGGAATGATAGAAAGTTTTCGGTCCAATAGAAGGGACAAACAGAGAAAGAAAACACAGGACAGGCAGGACAAATAAAGGATCAAAATAAGATGGTAGATGAAACCTAATTATGTCAGCAATTGTATCAACATAAATAGACTAAATGCTCCAACTAGCATCCACGATTTGTCTGAAAACAATTTAACTTTAATCCGTTTACAAGAAATACATCTAAAACATTAAAATATATAAAAGTTGAAAGTAAAATTACGAGAAAGCATAAGTCAAAAGAATACTGGTATCCTATATTAGTATCAGACAAGATAGACTTCCAGGCAAAAAGCAGTACAAGGAAGATATGTAGTCACTTCCTAATGGTAAAAGGCTCAATCTTTCAGGAAGATAAAATAATCTTAAGTTGCTGTACTACTAACACCATTGCCAAAAACTGAACAATCAAGCAAACACAGACTTACAAGGAGAAGTAGGCAAATCCACAATCAGATTAAGAGATTAAAACTCACCTCTCTGAGTACATTATAGAACAGGAAGACAAACATACCAGTATGAACACTGAAAATATGAGCAACATAATTACGAGCTAGAGCACATGGATGTACATACAATCTGCACAGAGTACTGAATAATACACATTCTTTTATGGCACACACAATATTTAAGGAAACCAACTGTATACTAGGTCATAAAGTAAACCTATACAAATCTCAAAAGACTGAAATCATACAGAATTTCTTCTCTGACAGCAACATAATTAAGTGACAACTCAATCACAAGATAACTAGAAAATCTTCATATGTTTGGAAAGTAAGACACAGACTTCCAAGTTATCCATGGGTTAAACAGGAAATGATAAGGTAAATCAGACAATCTTCAGAGTGATGACAAACACATGACAAAATGTCCCGGACCATCTTTTTGTCATTAGACAGAAAGACCTAGGGAAAATGGAAAATTTTCTTTAAAAAATGTAACTTACCAAAACTGACCTAGGAAGGAATTTAAAACTTGAGTTGTAACATAACCATTAAAGAAATTGAACCAGTCATTTAAAATACTCCCAAAAAGGAAATTCTAGGTCCAAGTGGCTTGAACTGACAAAGTTCACCAAACATTCAAGGAACAATTAAGAAAACAAGATAGAGCGAATGGTAGAGAAGCATTAATCAAAGAAAGCATGTCTGAAAAATACCTAGATGAGAAAGAAGACAGTAAATAAGTCCTCATTACTGAACCTAAAAGGATTCCAAAAGAGCTAATTATTAGCTTTATCAGCAGTCAAAAAGGAAAGACTGGAATCCCAGAAAAATGTCATTTTCCTCTGATATAATTATAGCAAGGACTGACCAAGCCCTTCCCCCTGAACTGCCCAGAGGATGGTGGGTAGGGGCTGCAGACCCTCCCACAAGCATGCCCTTGGGCTTCCCACACAGCTCACTGGCTATGTGTTATCTTTTTTAATCTTCACACTACCTCTGTGTTGTGAATCCTATTCTTATCTTAATTTTACAGATGATGAAGCTGAATTTTAGAAAAGTGATTTTCATGGCCACATAGTTAGCAAATGGCATGGCTGGGGATGGAAGACAGGCCAACTGACTAGAAAACTCATACCCTTAGCTTCTCCTCTACACCTATGTTATTAGTGGTCCTAATGAACCTCCCAGCAGGATCCATCAGGAATGTGTGCTTCCCCACAACAACTCTCCTCTTCCTTGGCACAGATAATCCAGTGCTGACTATTTCAAAGAAGCATATGGTGCCCAAGGATTGACCTTTGGAGAGCTATGTATAGAATGTGGACATTCTGAGATTTGTGCCATTATGTGACAACAGGCGGTCAGCAGTTACCCATAACAGTTGTTTAAAATAGCACCTGACAAATATTTAGTATCTTCATAAAACGGGGTTTGACAATAGAGACTATCCCAAAGTACAGTTGTTGGGATAATTGAGTTAATATTTGTCCTTTATGCTAACCACCAAGAAGCAAGCAATCAGAAGGCATCTCTGCAAAACACCGTTCACCCTTCCAGCATGGCCAACCAGTGCTGTGTCTGCCCAGCCCCAATTGCATTACATTCTGATAAACATCCATGGACAGTTATGAAGAACACCTAAATTTCATAATTTTGGCTCCTCTCGAGAAGAAATATCCCAAATCTGAAGGAGTGTTGGAGGTGGAACAAATCAATTCAGCTAACAAGTATGCACCTTACCCCAGTGCTCTGGGCTTCAGCATCTTGAGTTAAGGAGTTGTCATCTCCCTTCTGGAATAAATTTCCCCTCTAGACACATTACTCTCACTCCCCTTATAGCTGTACCAGGTTCATACTCTAATTTCTCAGATTTTGTTACGTGAATCAGTCCAGTGTGTAACACCGAGTCTAAGGAATCATGAGTCATGTGTTACACACATTTCCCATTTTTATCTTTGCTTGGTGGAATGTGTTGTAGCGTATTAAAATAGATCTTGGTCTCCTTGAACCTTTATATTCAAATCCATTCTTAGGGTGAAAGAAAAAATTATGAAGTCAAATGTAAAGAACAGACTTCTTGTAAACCCATGACTAAGCAGCTACCCTCAGTGAGCAGAGAGAGAAGTCCCCATCAGGCCACTACCCCACCAGCACCTTCTGCTGGTCCTTCAGTCCTGAGCAAGAAGACTGGAGGACCTGTGCCCCCAGCATGTATTTGTACTGGTGATGCAGCCAAAATAAGTTAATGCATTCAGAATTCCTAATAAGTCTGACATCCAAATGTAAAGAAAGTGGAAACTTTGAAATGTGCTGAATTTTAGAGAGGGGGTGTGCCATTTATAGGAGCCCAAGAATTTTAGTGTAGTGGGTGTAAATTTCACAACCCATAAACTCACTCTGTTACAAAAGTATTTTTTAAATCTCTATTTCCAGCTCCCCTTCTGCTGGTTAGCAGAACATTTATTAGCTGTTATCTTTGTAAAGTAGAATTGGATTGGGAGGAGGAACTTTTTTTTTTACTTTGTATACTTCTGTGCAATTTTACTTTATTATTTTATGAAAAAGGGTCCATTCCTCCTAACTCCTAATGATAATCCTTTTTGGACAAGATTCAGATGAACTCTGTTACCCAAGGAAAAGCAAGTGGTTGATGGTGATGCTTCAGAATTCTCCCAGCAGAACATGGCAGCAGATATGTTCTCCCCCAGAAGCCACCTTGTAAAACTTGATGTTTGAACTGATGCACCTACAGGTTATTGTTAAGAAATTGGACCTCTCTTAAAAACTTAAATATAAGATATGACACCATAAAATTCCTAGAAGAGATCATAGGCAAAACATTCTCTGACATAAATCATACCAATGTCTCCTTAGGTCAGTCTCCCAAGGCAATAGAAATAAAAACAAAAATAAACAAATTGGACCTAATCAAACTTACAAGCTTTTGCACAGCAAAGGAAACCATAAAGAAAATGAAAAGACAACCTAGAGAATGGGAGAAAATATTTGCAAAAGATGCAACCGACAAGTGCTTAATTTCCCAAATATATAAATAGCTCATAAATTCAACAACAACAAAAAAACAAGCAACCCAATCAAAAAAAATGGGCAGCAGACCTAAATAGACATTTCTCCAAAGAAGACATACAGATGGCCAAAAGGCACATGAAAAGATGCTCAACATCACTATTTACTAGAGAAATGGAAATCAAAACTACAATGAGGTACCACCTCACACTGCTCAGAATGGCCATCATTAAAAAGTCTACAAATAACAAATGCTGGAGAGGGTGTGGAGAAAAGAGAATCCTGTTACACTATTGGTTGGAATGTAAATTGGTGCAGCCACTATGGAAAACAGTATGGAGGTTCCTCAAAAAGCTAAAAATAGAGTTGCCATATGATCCAGCAATCCCACTCCTGGGCATATACCCAGACAAAACTATAATTCAAAAAGGTACATGCACCCCTATGTTTATAGCAGCACTATTTACAACTACCAAGACATGGAAACAACCTAAATGTCCATCAACAGATGAATGGATAAAGATGTGGTGTGTGTGCCTGTGTGTGTGTGTATACATATATATACACACACACAGGCACACACACAATGGAATATTACTCAGCCAACAAAAAGGATGAAATAATGCCATTTGCAGCAACATGGCTGAACCTAGAAATGACTATTCGAAGCTAAGTAGATCAGAAAGAGAAAAACAAATACCATATGATATCACTTATATGTGGAATCTAAAATATGATACAAGTCAACATATCTATAAAACAAAAACAGACTCGCAGACATAGAGATCAGACTTATGGTTGCCAAGTGGGTGCAGGGGTAGGGGAGGAAAGGAATGGGAGTTTGGGATTAGCAGGTGCAAACTATTATATACAGGATGGATAAACAACAAGGTCCTACTGTATAGCACAGGAAACTATATTCAATATCCTGTGACAAACCATAATGGAAAAGAATATGAAAAAGAATATTTATAATATATTATATATATATATATAAATGAGTCACCTTGCTGTACAGAAGAAATTAACACATTGTCAATAAACTATACTTCAATAAAATTTTAAAAAGGAAAGAAATCGGGCCTCTCATAAGATACAGAAACATTCTAGTGCCAGAAAATTGAGTTCAATAAAAGCTGGAGGTAGAGTGGTAGGACTAAAGAGGAGGGCAGACAGTGAGTGTGGACATCCCTATCGGCTCAATAGTTGACAGCCAGCAAGGACAGGGACAGCTAGAGGAGTGGGGTAGACAAGCCCCGGAGTTCCCGTCTCTGGCTCTCTTCATTCCTATGACATTGCTTAGCAAAAGCATTTCTATGCAAGAGCATGACTCTTGCTGTTTCCCTAGTCCTAAACTGTGTGGCATTTTGGATTTTGCAAATCATTCGGGATGGCCATATGGCATCCTAGGTTTAATTGACTGAAATTAGGCATATGGTAGTGATAGCACACCTATCAAGCAAGTAAACCATACTATTTCTGCAATACAAACAGTGTGATTTCCAGCCCATATCTGCTGTTTTCTTAGGGTTTCCCCTAGACACGTTCTGTGGTCTTGGTCTACTGCCGAGTGTCACAGCGAGGCCTCTATCTTCTAAAGATCACAGGGCTACTTCTCTGATGCACAGAACCTGCTGATGTTAATCATCTGAATAGCCATTTGGGCAAAGTGGAAAAACACTGGGAACTCTAGACCACTGAGAAACTCATTTCTGCAGGATCTGGACAGCTTGTAAATTTGGGAGACTTTCCAAATTTTCCTGTTACACAGTGTATCTTTACTCTTATCAGGCACTCAGATTTTTTTAAAAAGAATATTCTTAGCATTTATTTGTTAACTCAAATCAACAAATTTATCCTTTTGTAATAAGATATAAGAAATCAGGTAGGCAGTACTCAATTGTGATTACTGAAGCATGAACATTTCATAGCTACTTCTGGTTTAAGACATCATTAAATAATGTGTTAAACGTAAAGCTGAAACACAGTATTTGGGACACCTTTCAATATAAATGCATAAGTTAAATGTTTCCTAGGCTCAAGAAAACTGTTGGGTGGATTTGGGATTTTAAGCCATTGGGTGAGACTGAACTCAGACTAGTTTTGATGTTTTTAAAAAAACAGCTCGATAAATTATCTTGCAGCATATATACAGATAACAACTACACAGATCAAGAAATAGAATGTTGTTAGCACCAGAAAACCTTGAGCTCTTTCCTAATTGCAAATGTGTTTGTAACCGAACAGGATCCTATGGGCCCTTCCTGGGACAGACCCTTCCCCCATATCCTCTGCTTTATCTCCTCTCTGAAATACATAGATAATAGTACCTGATGCACTTTTCCTGAGTTGTTTTACAGATGTGAAAACTACCACCAAATGGAAGAAATTAACTACTTGATGACCATGAGCATGTAGCCCCCAGACCTACTGGCACCTAAGGATTGATAATGTTAACCCTTGTGACACTGCCCTGTTACTTCACCATTAGCCAATCACAGAACTGTGCATGAGCTGATCACAAAACCTGAGGCTCCTCTCCCTCACCTTGTCTTTAAAAATGCTTTCCTGAAACCCATCGGTGAGTTGGGGTGTTTTGAGCACTAGCTGCCCTGGACTCCTTGTTTGGTGCCCTGCGATAAACGCTGCACTTTCCTTCACCACAACCCAGTGTCTAAGTTTGGTTCATTTTCTCCTCTCCAAAGGTAAGCAATAAACTTTGGTATGCGTCTTCCTGGTTTTGAACTTTATAAATGGAATAATGTAACATGTATTCCTTCATGTTTGGCTTCTTTTTCCATGTAATGTTTGTGAGATTTATCAAGTTAATTGTACTTTGTTTTATTCACTAACGTATAGTATTCCTTATATAAATTGCTTGTAATTTCTTTATTTTACATTTGAAGGAAATGGGTTGTTTTCAGTTTGGTAAGATTATGAGTCACTTCTTAGCTCAGAAAGATTTTTTTTTAATTTCTTCTTTCATAATTTAAAGAACAGTTCCTCTACTTTATACATGTAATGACGTGTTCTGAGAATATGCGGGTATGTTTAACAGGCTACAATTAAAATGACAGTGATGTAATGACATGTTAACATAAGTGCTTAGTGTTGTATCTGCAATTCATATTCCAAGTTTAGGATGATCACTTGGGGTATAAAATATTTATTTGCCCAAAGTGCATCCACAATTAATATGGCAACTGCTGACGGAAGGGTTCCAAATAATCAAATATCATTTTGCTGAGTAATCAATTTGCCAAATTATTTAGGAATTTTTGAAGTGTTGATATCTCTGCCTGTAAAATGGCAAACAGTCCTAAATCAAACATAAGATGATTTTACAACAATTTTTTTCAACTAACTGGCTTCTAGTGATTTGATTCAGAGCTTTTGAAGTAATTACAAATTGGTTTAGGCTTTTACAGAGTTCAGCAACATTTCCAAAAAAGTTTTGCCATGTATTGGCTTCCAGAAATGTGTATAGAGAATGTGTGTGTATGGGAAAAATAGGATGAACGCACAGAAAAATGCTCAAGAGGCATCATTAAGAATTATTTGTAATGGTAGAAACCATCAACCTTAAATTGTATGATCATTAGGTATAATCATGAGAATATCTTAATTCATACAAGTATTTGTTGATTAAATAATATGCTAAGTACCATGCGACACCCTGGGAATTATGTAGTGATCAAGACTGAGAGGTCCCTGAAGTTTCAACTGGTGATGGTGACTTGTAAGATCCTGAACTCACTTCCTCCCATGGACACCCAGAATCTACAGCTACAGATGGAACAAATTTCCTCTGAAAAAACCCTAAAGGCTGGCTGAGCAACTCCTATACATTGGGTAAACGAGAAACAAAAACGCACCAAAGCGGGTAGGAGAGACTGGGACACAACCTCACCACAAACTTCACCCCCCACACCCCACCCCTCCCCCTCCCCCAATTTCTCCCAGAAGAGCCAAGCCTTCCTACCCCACATTGGGCACCTCCACTTTTAAGACCTTCACCTCACAGACGAGCCCCCCAAACATCTAGAACATTTGAAAACCAACAGGGCTCCAGTCCTGGAGACCCAAAAAGCTCTAGCAAAACTGAGAAGGGCTCTTAAAGGGCTGGAACGCCCAGACTCACCGCCCCAGGCTCCAGGCAGACTTGAAGTGAAGGAGGACGCTCCTTTGCTTCTGTTAAAAGTGGCGTAGAGCTTCCCTGGTGGCGCAGTGGTTGAGAGTCCCCCTGCCGATGCAGGGGACACGGGTTCGTGCCCCGGTCCGGGAAGATCCCACATGCCGCGGAGCGGCTGGGCCCGTGAGCCATGGCCGCTGAGCCTGCGCGTCGGGAGAGGCCACAACAGTGAGAGGCCCGCGTACCGCAAAAAAAAAAAAAAAAAAAAGTAAGACAAGGGGCTTCCCTGGTGGCACAGTGGTTGAGAGTCCGCCTGCCAATGCACGGGACACGGGTTCGTGCCCCGGTCCGGGAAGATCCCACATGCCGCAGAGCGGCTGGGCCTGTGAGCCATGGCCGCTGAGCCTGCGCGTCCGGAGCCTGTGCTCCGCAGCGGGAGGGGCCACAACAGTGAAAGGCCCGCGTACCGCGCGGCGTGGAGTTTAGCCCGCTCACCTGGGAGCCTCCGGGGAGACAGCTTGGCGCCATCCCCTCGCCCCAGCCTGGCTCCAGCCACCGGCACCATCTTTTGTTGTTGTAAACTATAGGCCTTATGATTTCTTCCTGGCAGGTGTTCTCTTCCTCTCCCTTTGCTGCACTCCAGAGCCAGTATCGTTTGGAAGGAAGCTTTCACAGGTGTCTGGTGCCTCCGGTTCGGTGGCCGCCGTCCAGGGAACTCTGCTCAGTCATGCGGCTCTGCAGGCCGCGGGGGTCTTGTGTTCCTGGTCCCCGCAGGACTGGAACAACGGAGAGACAGTCGTGGCGGGTTACCACCCCCAGGATACCGCACAGACAGCTTACTGACACATACCCCCAGACTTTTTGAGAATGAGCCCGTTTGCTGGTCCAGGAGCTCTGGCTTGGGGGGCACCCTTCCAGCCTCAGAGAATGGAGGCTAGCGGTCCCGGGCTTTGCGCTCTCCCTATGCCTCCCTCCAGCTCACCAGCATCGCCCAGAAAGGAGCTTATACTCTTGTCTGGTGCCCTGGTTTTTGAGGTTGCCACCAGGGAACACCTCTTCATGGCCTGGCTCTAGTGGCCCACAGGACTGTAACCAACAGAGTTCTTACACACTCACCACCCACAGGACACAGGAAGAGGCAATAGACCCAGGAGCTCAGTCTCTCTGTGAAAGTGGCCCATTAGCTCATCATCCATCATAACTGCAGCCTGAGGGGCAGGCATCTAGTTAAAGACCAAGAGGTCCCTGAAATCATGAAGTTCGGAATTATAAAGGGAAATGGACATTAAGGAAATATTCATCCAAATATTTATTTAGTGTTAAAAGTGGTTAGTGCTATACACATACACTTTCAACACCTTGGGTTCTGAGAGTTCTTTATAGCTTTTGGTTACAAGTCCTTTATCAGATATATGTTTTGTAAATGTTTTCTCCCAGCAGGTGGTGTAAGAAACTTATTTTAGCCTGCTGGCAAACTAACAAGTGATCCTACCAGGGTGTTAAAGACACTGGCAGGACACACGAAGCTCCTGGGTTAGAGAAAAAGGACTTTGGAACTGCATATTCACATCTGTTTCATTTGCTCCCCCAAACGCTCCAAGACCCTTGAGGGACATGGAAAGGCCCAGGTAGGTACTGCACACAGGGTAGATTTGTGTCACAGCTGACAAACCCCAAGTTTAAATCCCCGATCAGTTAAAGAGGGCTGATGGCAAAGCTACCCAACCTTTGCCCTGGTCAGGAAACAAGCATGCCCTTTGCCCCAGTGGGAGCCTTTATCTCTATCTTCCAAGGGTTTTTGTTACATAATAGCTTTGAAAAAATAGTCCAGAACAAAAGTGGTTAATGCATTTGCTCAAAACACATGCAAAAAAAAAAAAATGAAAGACCCAAGGAAAATCACCTCCCAATACATGACTTGTCTTTTCTTTCTCCTAGCAGTGTCTATTGAGGAGCAGAAAATTTTTGATAAAGTCCAAATTAGCAATTTGCTTTTTAATAGATCATGCTTGGAGTCACATCTAAGAAAACTCTGTCTGATCCAAGATCTCAAAGGTTTTTCCTATTTTTTTTCTAAACGTTTTATAGTTTTAGGTTTTATTTATGGGTTTATGATGTTTAATTTTTATATATGGTATAAGGTAAGGATCAAAGTTTTTTTAACATATAGATATTTAATCACTCTAGCACTATTTTTTGAAAGATCATACACTTTCTGCTGAATTGCCTTTGTTCATTTGTCAAAAATCAGTGGTCTGTAAATGTGTGGGTCCATTTCTGCACTCTTTATTCTGTTCCATTGATCCATTTGATAGATTCCATTGATCTGTCTTGATGCCAATACCACACTGTCTTGATTACTATAGTTTATAAGAGCCTTGAATTCAGGTACTGGTAGTTCTCCAACTTAGTTCTTCTTTTTCAAAGTTTTTTAGCTATCCTAGATCCATTGTATTGCCATATGAATTGTAAAGTCAGTTTGCCATTTTCTATTAAAAGTTTGATGGGGTTCTGATGAAGACTGTGTTGACTCTATAGACCAAACTGGTGAGAAAGAATATCTTAACAATATTGAGTCTTTTGCCTTATGAACACAGTAGATCTCTCCATTTATTTGTCTTTGATTTCCTTAGAAATGTTTTATAGTTTTTCAGCGTACAGGTCTTATACACCTTTCATCAGATTTATCACTATGTATTTCATAATTAGTTTTTCTATTTTCTTTCTTTCCCTATCTTTTTGCTTTCAGCTCTTCTTGAGTGCTTTTATCCAGACACAGAGAGGTGTCACCTTTTAAAATTCCTTCTGACAATCTTTTACTTTTTGCATTATATAGTGCACTTATATTTACTTTAATTACTAATATATTTTTGCGCAGACAACTCAGACACAAATTCCCATGTTGCCAGTAATGCATGGGATACTTCCCAATCTCAGAGCTGTCAATAAGCTGATGCAAAACCAGGAAGCTACTATGTCTAAGGTCCCTCAGCCTAAATCCTCTGCTTGCCACCCAGCCCCCGTAAGGGTAAGCAGACCCTGCCTCCTGGTCCAGTTGTTGCTTCCGAGAGAAGCGCACCAGAATCAGACCAGAGTGCTCTCCTGCTCCCTTCCCCCGGTTTCAAAGTACATTATCCTCAGCAAAATGGCAGCCACACTACTTATTATGGTGTTCCACACACAAAAAGTCTGTGTGTCAGCCAAATGACAAATTTCAACATGCATTATTTTTAGACCACGCTGAAGAAAAAATCTGGTGGACTGACTTGAATCAGCTAATGAAAACCAGTGACATTTCTCGGGTTGAGTTCAAGTCTTGAAATATCCAGATTCCAAAAGAAAAGGAAATAATATTAAGAACCCATGGGGGAAAGAATATCGTAACCAAGAAGTAAAGGTACTAATTACAGGATATATTTGAAAGACCTCAGATTTCCAAGGGAAACCAAGTACAAAAATAAGGTTAGAAACTGTGAACTCTATTTCTTTGTACAAAGTCCTAAATATCTCCCATGTGTGACGGCTGCAACATAAAAATGCCTAAATTGGTCAGATTCATTTTCTTTCTAGCATAGTATTGTATCTTATACTGGCTATAATTTTGTCTCTTCCTTTCATTTATTTATTAAATAACATTATTTGGTACACTTCTATGTTACTGGATTAAATGTCCATATAAGTTAGAATGACTTTGGTGTTTTTGTGGGCTAACATGTTGATGTTTGTTTTAGAAGTAACTTTGTATTATGATATAAAAGCACCATGCTGGAGATTCCCAAAATAATATTTTCTGCCTTTCATTTCTATCCTTAAAGAAACCCAAATGAACTGGCTATTCCATATTCTAGGAGGAGACCCTATGTATATTATGATTAAAAAAACAAAAAAAAAAGGCCTGCAAGGTAAAAAATGTTTCAAACTTGATTGTGGTGGTGTTTATGTGAATGTGTGTGTTTGTCAAAACTCACAGAAATGTACACTAAAACGGATTCATTTTCCTGTATGTAAATATATAATTCAAAGAAGAAAAAAAATTGGGGCAGGATATCTTCTTATGTATATTAAAATGAATTTTAATAAGCTATTTCAATCTAAGCAAGGAACTTGGGTGCCAAATATCAATGTGAAGTGACACAAAACAAACACATTATGAACATCCAAAAATCTGGAATTTACAATGGGAATGTTGACAGCTTTTGAAATTAAACAGCACTCAATCACTAATTTTCTTGGAGGGTAAGATTTGTACCCTGCTGGGCTTATAATTTTGTTTTCTCTTTTTGTGCTGTTCATGTATAAATATTGCCAATTTCATTTGACACAAAAAAGGAAAACAACTTAATTTTGTTTCTAAGCTAGTGAATGACACAGAGACTACCCTCTAGATGAGACAGTGTAATATAAGCATCCTGGCAATGACTTGCGGGGTGGGATGGGATGGGATGGGGTGGGGTGGGGTGGGGTGGGGTGGGGTGGGGTGGGGTGGGTGGGTGGGAATCAAGCCATTTCGAATGTATTTGTAACAAGGAAACAAATTTATTGATTTTAAAAGACAAGACACCATTTTGTTTTGAAAAACACAAGAAAGCTAGCCTGAGTTCAAGTCTGAAATATTCAGAAAAATCCTACTAATATCTTTAGTATGTTCCAGTCATTTGTTTAAACAACACACTAAAAGTTAATATATATTTTTATAATTATAAAAGTTCCCCAGTTATTGTACAGTACACAATACAAATCGCCCACAAACTATTATTTAGCTCCTGCCAATTCTGAGAGGACATGATATACTAAAAGATTTAGCATTTCTCACAAAAATCACATCAGGAAATACGTATTTACAAAACCAAATACATTATACAAAAAACCATCACATGTTATTCGGTAAAGATGTTTTTAAATAATTAAAAAGTTTATTCAACTGTAGTCCAAAAACTGGAAAAGAACATTACATTATCTCACACATACAATCTCTACAAAAGTTGCTTACCTCATTTACATAATATATTCAGTCGATTGTAAAATAAATGTTCAAATATCTCCTAGTGTTACTATGTTTCTGTGCTTGTGGGACTGAATAATGTAATCTGCCACTTACTAAGTGAAATTTAAATGATGGCACTTAAAAAAAAATACAGTATTTTAAAAAAACACAATTAAAGAAGTTTTACCTAGAAGGTACGAAAGCCCTGAGTGATAGTAGAATTACTGATTGGTAAGCACTACAATTAACCTAATTAAAAGTTTAACACCCCAGGCACAAATTTCCAAGTTTTCTCAAGGCACTCACTTATAGTTTCTGTAACCAATGCACTGGTCACCACCATAGGTCCCAATTGATGATGGAGATGAGTACAGAAAAAAATTTGCTTTGGTACAAAAGATGCTTTTTAAACGAATAAAATTCAATACCTCCTTTATTGGGTCATTTAAAATCGTGCTTAGCAGGTTAAAACAAGGCAATTATTTGTTCAAAAGTATTAATTCATTGAAGAAAGATTTTACTTGGTTATCAACTGTCAATGGGAGTTTTCACTTTTTCTTTCCTCCCCAGAATCATAATTCCTCTAATAAAGATTTGTTGTCCTCATTATTGAGCTACATAAACAATTCTTACCAAAGATTTCATTACTCAGGGCTTCCAATCCCAACATCATAATTTATTTAAAAAAACAAAGGAAAGAGGTGGTGGTGGGGTGGGGGGAGGGAAGGATCAAATACCAGAACCAAATAAGAGACAAAATACATTTTTGAAAATAGGACATATTACCAATTACTTCAAACCAAAGGAAAAAAAAATCCTAGGCAGTCACTTTGTAAGTGGCTTTTACTATTTAAGTAAAATTGGTAAACTAAACTCAGGTCTACTGGCACATAAAATCACTAGCAGCAATGATCAAGGCATGCAAACTGAGAAGCATTTACAGTAAATCATCGTGAAGAATTCAAAAGAAGAGAGTTAAATTAAAACCCTTTGAGTATTGCATGTTAACACATGAGTAATTTGCATGGTTTGACTTCCTAAACTGCCTAAAAAAGCAATGTTTACGGCAAACTTGCACTATGCTATGGATGTCCTTTCACCAGACATCGGAATAGGTTACACTCTTTATGAGCGCCCGGCTAGGGCAGCGCAAGCACATCTGCAGACGACACTGCTCTCATGTTCCCTCTCACAGGGGACAAAGGGGGCCCAGTGCACGCAGAGAGGCCCTTGAGCAAAGTCAGCAATTGTGTAAGCAGACTGGCATTTACAGATATCAGAAGCAGTAGTCATAGAATCTCCTGACAGATGAGCTTAAAATCAAGTGCTTTGCTCTCCATTCTATCTATATATAATTTTTTGACAAAGTATTGGAGCATAGATAAAATTATGCCCTATATGAAATTCCCAAACAATATTTTATGAGAGATCTAACTCCAAATAGCTTACCTGCCCCATAGTTCAGTTTTTCTTTATCCACTTGAACTCGTTTCTTCCTAAGGCTTCACTTACAATTGTACTTTCTAAAGCTAAATAAACGAGATCTTTTGTTCTGTTTGGGGGGGGGAAAAAAAAAAGAAAGAAATGTAACCCTTTCTTTATCATACCTTTTAAAGGCAATCTAGGTACTTTCAATGTGCAGAGATCAGTTACAACATAGGTCTACAGGCCCATGTATTTGTCCTCCTTTTCTAGTCATGATGTGATGCTAGAAAAGTTGATTTTTTTTCTGTAAACAGTACACTTAATTAGATGGCAGTGAATATTTGGGAATAAATATATCAAGCCCTCTTGAAGAAAATTAAGAGTTGTATATAAAATGCAAGTGTTCAGCGTGGAAACACTTTCTCTTCCTACCCCCCCTTTAAAAAAACAGCATAATTAGACATTTGGATATAGAGTATATTTTACCGGTCTAAGTCTAAATAAATGATCTGAAAGGCTTTTGTCCCCCATTGTATATCTTACAATGCTCAAAGGGTTAATACAAGGCATTACATCAAAGGGGTTTTCTAACACTAGAACTAAGCACTGAATTAATGCTTCTATTCCAGTTTTAAAAAAATCACCAAAGTTGCAGAAATACTAGGATTCCATTAATTGATGTGTTCTAACCATACACATGGAGGTTGATCTGATCTAGTGACAAGCCTAATTTTCAATAGCACTGCATGTCAACCCCTCTCCCCCATGTTCTGGTGTGATTCATACAAATCACAAGTTCTAACTTCAATTTTTTGATGATTGCTATTTTCTCACCAAGAATTTTGGGGAGGGGAGGTTATAACAAAGGTCAATTTGTTGAATATAACCACTGCCTCAAATTGCACACAAAGGTGACTTGCCAGTTTTTTACTTTCTACTTGTGTCCACACAGGGAGGACCAACATCACAGTGACCCACATTTTTTTCTTTTACACTAATATTTCAAGCACAGCATTATTTTAGATGTTTCAAATATATCATCTGAAGAATTTTTCAAATTTGAAAATGCATCACGTTTAGCACTTCTAGAGAGTGCGTTCATGTAAAAAGGTTCATGATTACGGTAATAAAACCGTATTCAGTCCTGAATGACTTTAACAGCATTCTACAAGAACGTGTTCCTTTTCACTCGTCTAACTACAAATCAAAGGCAGTCAATGTTGCACACTACTCATTTTAGGTATGCAGTGTTAAAAATCATTTTCTAAAATTTACTTTTGTTTTTCAAGTACACCATCTAAAGAGAGGTGCATGAACCGTGCTATACAGTACAAGAAAAAGCACAAAAAGGAAAGCAGATTTCTGTAAAGGCAGTAAGACTTATACAGTCAGTCCAAGCATAGTTTGGATGAGAATCCTGAAAAAGTGACCAGCCACTTGATATCCAAAGAAAAAATTTAAAATTGGGCCCTGTGTTCCAAGGAGATGGTTCATCCATTTCACCCCATTGTTCACTGGCTTTGTGAATGCCAATCTTTTGGGTATGATTCTCAAAGTGTATGTGAAGATCAAACTATACCCATGATACTCAATCCTATTACACACAAATATCTTTCTCGAAACTTAAAAGTAGCCAACATGCCTTCCTCACATTTTTCCTCACTGAAAGCATAGCACTAGGTCTACATAGATATTTTTCATGACTAGTGTTTAATTACAGTGTCAAGAAATATTAAGAAGTCGTTAAAATGTGTACTTGCCACTTGTCAATAAATCTACTCTGAGAATGTTAGTGTCATAATATTATTTAGAAAAGTCAGTTTCAGTGAACAGAAAAAATGAAAATAAAATGTTCAATAAATGTTTGCTCCAATTTGCTCAATTGTATAAATTATGATGTTTTTATTTTCTAAAATACTTCACAATTTAAATTTGAAATTGCTTAAGATGTGTGTGTGTGAGATCTTATATATATGTGTGTGTGTGTGTGTGTCTTACTGTGGATTACAGATAACTGTAAATAGCAGAGATCATAGACATTATTTTGTCTATTGATCAGAACTACCTACCCTAGTCACAAAGAATTAATGTTCCTAACTGTGTTCATAAAAGACATTAGAATATTTTTAGTGAGACAAGTTAATAATATTTAATTCCTCTAATCTGTCCTAATTTAGAACAAACCATGAACAATTGGAAGAAATGTTGAATCCTGTAGGGTGCCCAATCCCTAACTTTCATCAATCTAAATTTGCCATTATCAGATTCCTCTAATGAGACAAATATATCCAACATTAAATTAAACAATGATAATAAATACATTTAAAATCATTCAATAAACAAGATGAAACCAGTAAATACATTTGGTCCAACACAGATATAATAAAGTTCTGGGGGTTGTGAATAGGGAAGTGAAAAAATTCAGAAAGGAGCATCAAAATGAAGAATTTTTTTTCCTTTTTAGATTTTAATTTTACCTGTAAACCTTTCCTAATGCACGATGAAGTAGATACACAGTCTTTGCAGCTTTAAGGTGTTTGTTTGCGTTTGTGTGTGTGTGATAGTGCAAATTCATTGCCTTTAGGGGAGGAAAAAGGGGAATGATCATTTAAATGACATTTAAATGAAGGTGATGCTAGGATGCTAGTGAAGACTTTCAAACATGTGAGTGAGTTGTATGATACAAAATTTGAATTGATTTTAAAAATTATATCTGAATGATTTAAAGTTTACTTAAGAAGCTTTGTTGATCTTAGTTATTTGAGTAGTCTAAGGCAATCAAGTAACAACAGTTGAAATGTACTGCATGTTACCCAATAAGCCATTTGGTATTTTCAACTGTACAGACTGGCTCACCCTCTCCTTTCCACCCCCGCCCCCCGCCCTCCCTACCCTAATAAAACTGGAAAGATAAACGTCTTGAGTGTAATATAGGCCTCATTAATAATCTGTAAATCACTTTGTGCTTTCCCTTTTTTTGGCTCTATGTATTTGTGTATTATTTATTTTTGCTAATTAGCTTTTTTAGAACTATTCAAATAAATGGATGTGCCTGTTTTTGTTGTTGTTGGTTAATAATTTGAGAGCTTAAAAGAACCTTGCTTTTCACGTAAATTAAAGTAGGGATGGGTGTATCCTCTCTGGGATCTCACCTTCTGACTTGGTAGCTGACTCCTGCCCACAGACACTCGCATGTGCATGTGGGCACACAGACACTGAGACACACAGAGAAACATTTAGACTGAAAAGATGCACTTCAATAAGTACCTGCTTATTGTGTTAATTTTCTTAAGTTATAACTAGATAAGAATGGTCTAAAATATATATGATTTTCTGTAACAAAGTTGGTAATTAAAACTAGCCTGCTATTTCACAATAGCAATCTGATCCTTAATCCTTAAGCAATGTGATTTGTAATCAAGTAATATTCAGCTCTAGGAACAAAAATAAATTCACGGTCACTCAAAGAGGGGAAGTGATTTTTGTCTTTTCGTTTTGCTTTGTTTGCCCTAAATTTCCTTTGAAGAACATGTTACCTGTCCTTACTTCGGGAATCTGAAAATGACAGGCACACCTTGTCAAATGGATTGAAGAGGAATTCACATGAACAAAATAAGCCTTACTAAACCTTAGCTTCAGTTCTGTTTTAAGGCACCATGTAATAGCCGAGGTACGATGATCCCTGATGTACATTCTTCAACGGCACTGGTCCATCCAGCCACCTATCCAAATCCTACAGAATTGGGGATAAGCAACAGTGAGGTGTGCCAGTTACACTGCCTTCAGGTTCTGTTTAAAATTTAAATCCACATACTTTAGAAACCAGGAAATATTTTTGAAGGAAATAACGATATGCAGGTTGCTACATTCCTTGCATTCCATAAATTTTCTTTTATAATAGCAGCATATTGAACTACTATTAGGAAAAAGACCTGGAATAAAAGAAAGTCATTCAAATGGAATGGTTTCCTGTATGTCCAGCTCAGCATAAGTAGCATGTACACTTAAAAAAAAAAAAAGTCAAGTCATTTTTTTCAGCTTCAGTATCTAACTATAACAGCCCCACTCAACAGCAGAATGCATCTGTGCAGTGGTCCCAAATACAGAATCAGTAGTCTATAAACAGAGGAATTGGTATGCAAATAACAGTTAAAATTCAATATTTAACGGAAGCTTGCATTAACATGGTTTAATAATTATGTACACAAATTATGTACATATTAGCATAATCTCTTGCAATTCTGTCATTTACTCTGAACTGATAAATGCACAGCTCAACTTTTCTTCAGAGAAAAATAGATGACCTTCCCAACCCTCTAGCACTATAATAAAAATGCTCTGTATTCTCTCTCCATACTCCAAAATGTTATGAAAATAGTGTCTTGTGGTTCTGTCCAATGAAAAGCACCTTTCAAAAGCAAATTTGATGCATCTGCTGCCAAATGGGCATGCCTCCAGTGTAAATCAAAGAAAATCATTTCTTTTGATATTTCACAGAAGTGCATCTAATTAAAAACTTACACATGAAATCATACACCAAGACTAACAATCAACAATAAAATATTTTAAGCTACAAAAAATGTAAATTATTTTTTAATTATAAGAAAACAAAAACATTGACATTAAGTGTTGTAAAAATCCTTCTTGACACCCAAAACTAAGGGAAAAAAAACTCATTATTAAGAAGCAAATAATTTGTTTACATTAAAAAAAAAAAAAAAAGACCTGGCAAAATACATACACCCATTCCATTTCACAACTCCAAAAAGGTAATGTTCACCACAGAGAATTTGACAACAGTTGACCTTCAGGCTTATTAAAATTTCAACTTAAGCCCAATATCAACAGGGTTAATGTTAGCTGGAAAATTACGCTTTGATATTCTTTAGACTGCAGTGTAGGTATTTCCTGTAGCGCTGCACTGTCTGATAGTCTGAGTACTCGTGACGATGTGCTCGCTGTGAATTGGATTCAGGAGGCTTGGCTGCACGCCACTCTCGAGAACAGGCTGCATACAGCCTACCGGAAATGCCTGGTTCAGCTCGGTTTTCTCTCTTTTGGCTTGAGGTTCTGAAGAGTCATCTAATTCCTCATCCATTTCACTCTCCACTTCACTGCCTTCATCTGCACAAATAAACCAAGACTATTACCAGAAGACAAACTGGAAAAGAGCAATCCACAAATGCTTTAGGAACACTTTAATATAGTACATTGAGAAAGCAACTCCTTAGCCCTTCTTGGGGGACAAAGCTTGTGGGTTTTCCTTTCAACAAATTTTACCTGTGTCAGTGCTCTATTCTTTTAAACACAGCAAAGGTAATTTATTCTTGGGTTTGTGATTGATATCTTTAATAGGTCTTTTAAGAAGACCTTTGGAGTTCCCTAAAGTTTTTACATTAAATAGTGGCATAATTTGTGTCATTATAAAGTAGTCACTTGGGTACACTACGCTGGCTTTGGGGAATGTATTGCGCTGAAAAATGCTAGCTATAAAAAAAAACAAAAGAAAGAAAGAAAAAAATTTGTTTTTCCTCTGAAAATCTACATCTGATATAAATTTTATCTGTGCTGATGTTAATGTAGGTGAGACCTATGTTGAGTCACAAAATAACTATAGCATGCATAGCAGGAGCTGCTTACAGACTTACTGTGCACATGAATGTTGTAGATCACAATATTAATTAGACCCTTAACTTTTATTAAAAAATGAAGACTGAGGCAGTAGTATCAGATTAAAAATGTACAGTGAATTTCCATTCCTAGCAACACTGATACTCTCTGTTAACAGCTAGCATTCATTTCTGGAAATTAGGTGTATAAATAGTCACTGTTACCTCCAAATTTTAATACATTTTATATTAACTAAAACATCATTATAATGGAATACTATTTAATTTTTTCCAGCATGCACTGTTAAAATTCAAAAGCACAGCATAGAGAGAAAATGCTCTCACACAGCTTTACTACTGTGTAAGATTCTCCTCAGAGGAGTAGAGAGAATACCTCTTCATAAGCGCTAATTTTTAAACAGCTAGGGATATATTTCTGCCTCAAAAATCTTTTCACTGGGAATTCCCTGGAGGTCCAGTGGTTAGGACTCTGTGCTTTCACTGCTGGGCCTGGTTTCGATCCCTGGTCGGGGAACTAAGACCCCACAAGCCACGTGGCACAGGCAAAAAAAAAAAGTCTTTTTACTTCATCCTCAACATGTTTTATTGTTTACCAAAAAAGCCTCCACACATAATTACACCAAAACCTCATCTATAAATAAAAGATATCTATACTTACTCTTATATTTTTGACTTATTATGGTGACTTTTGTATTAACAGAATCAGATCTCCATTATATTCTATGGCATGTCACATGCAAAGAGTGTGTAACAAGTTACTGCAAAGTCAGCTGGACTCGGTCTAAGAGGTGTTGAGTCTAGTTTTACCATTTGGGGCACACCTGCAGCAGTTCTGCTAATACAGTTCTCGGCGTAAATGGGCTCCCTGACGTTGCTTCTCTTATTATCAATTGGTGCAAAGATGGTTCCAGAGAAAAGTGGTGAGGAATAACAGGGCCTCCATATAAGGTGCAGGTTGTACAGTTGTGCAGTTGCCGGAGCAACGTCTTCTGGGAATGTTGTGTGATTAAAAAGATTGAGATTAGATGTACTGACTAGAAATGGTGTCTGTGATGCACTGAACGATAAACAGAGAAGTTCTCTGGGACGAGGTAAGCTGTCTTGGCCACCTGCTTTATCCGGTTACCGTTCGCCTCCGCTAAAGGACTTGAGGATAACATTACAGTTTGTCTGAACAAGCACATTCGAAGGGTTGGCGAGCTGCCGGAAAGGACTACATTTGATAGACATTTGCTTCATTAAGAGGATATAATCAAAATATGCTTGTATGACACTTCTGCATTTTTTTTTTGTATTTGTTTTCATATGAACAAACAAAAGGTCTGGAAGGATCCTCACACTAAATTCTTAATGGTGGTAGTCTCTTTGGCTTTTGACTATGAAGTTTTTACTTTCTATAATTTCTAATTCTCTGCATTATTTGAAATCTTTATATATAACTAATGTTACTTTTATTATCCAGAAAAAAATCAAATTCTCATTTTGTGGAAAAAGCCCCCAAAAATTTCCTAAAGATTTCACATTCAAACCTTAGGTTCTGAATATGCTAGTTTGGTTAATTCTCAAGAAGCATCCAGTCTAGAGGTGAATGGGACCAGCAGAGCCACCCGAGGAAGGTGAGGGCAAGTCACACTGCTTCTTGGCTCCCTCTCCACCAACTTTTCTGTGACTGAGAAATAGTGTCAAAGTAATAAAAGAGGCAGCAGGAAAAGAAAAATAAAAACATTTCAAGCAGGCAGGCAAGTGGAGAGAGAGTGGGATGTCCTTTCATCTACCCTGCTGTGGACGGAAAGGGAGATGGACAGAACACACTCCAGTGCTCCAGGCCACGATGCTTCAGGTCCACTTGTGAGTGACAGGGTTCCTTTGGATAGGCTACAAAGCAATCACAAAAGCAAGCCCTTTCTCTAGTTCCCACAGACATTTTATGCTACTATAAAGACTCAAAAGACATTTCCTGGGAACCTACTTGAAGTTATGGGAATTTGGTACACAAAAACTAAAACTAGGTGCTACTGGAGTTTACCAAAGACTTTGGTTCAACGCTTGACAAAGAAGACTGGCTGCCATTCAGTTTGGCCCAGGAGCGACATTCCTACTACACCTCCAGACACCCTGGGATGAAATCCCCAAATTTGAATTATGAGGCTTTGGTGTCAGTGCATCATCAGGGTTGTCTTATATGTTGGGCCTGCATTTCAACAGCCACTTTTCCTGCTCTGAATTTACAAACTGGCCTCATCATTGATTTGCCTCTCTGATGTTTCTTTGGTTAATCCTATAGAGTATATATTTGCAACAATGATGTTTTGGGACTATCGTTCTCTACTTTTCCTGTTTTGCTATTATGCATGTTGCTAAAACAGGAATTAATGCGTACACAGTTGATAAATAGTGATAGGAGTTTAAAGTGGGAGTGATGTTGATTCACACAGGACTTTCCTCGGCATGTGAATGTCTTCCATCACCAAGGAGGCACGGAAGCTGAACACGGAGTACCCTAGTACAGGATGCTGCAGAGAACAGTGTGGCACTTCGTGTGCGGATTCCCCACGTGCTTCCTCATGCCTCAGTTTCCCCACTGGCTCTGGCTCTGTCCTGGAAGGGATAATGGTGTAGTTCTCCCCAATCTATGTACACTTTGTCCCTGACTCCAGAACTCAATTCCTTAAAACCTCAAGAAATCTTCACTTTTTTTGTTTTTGTTTTTTGAAGAAAGGTTTTTCTGCAGTGCTTATTTATTAGAAATTTTACATTAAAAAAAAAAAACTGAGCTGGTATTTTTTTCAGAATTGTTTTTCTTTGTGAGCACTCTATTCCAACCTCATTCTCCTTCGAGCCCTGTTCCTTTTACTCTGTGGTTTTTATAGGTCGTGAGTTTCTTCAGAATTATATATTGTGTTGTCATATTAGAGTGGCAATGCTGATATGAAAATTTAAGAAGTATATATGTTATCCTTTTCATCTACCCCAATACTGATCTTGCTTTTATAGTAAACTTCATTGTTATCTCTGAGTTCTTTTTCCACTGAAAAGTGTGAATTGGTGACTTGATTAGGCTGAGGAATCTTTTTCTTGCCTGGTGGGCCTTAAATAAAAATATTTGACCCAATTTTGTCACTTTTTTCAGGACTCTGGAGAAAGCCAGAAATAATTTCTGGTTACTTGTACTTAATTGCAGGCAAAAAAAATCAAGAAGAGTTTAAACTGTATTTAAATTCAATTCTTGCACTTAATATATGTAACATAAAGAAAGCATAGAAATGAAGAAATAAAAAAGATTCCAAAAGACTTAACTGTCATATTCATCAAGGATTGTATGCCATTTCCACAAAATAAAAGTGCTATACACATATACATTTTCCTCTATGAGAATTTCTTACTCAAAAAAAGTCCTTAAAAATGTACATTATTTTCAATTCTTACCTTTATCCAGATTTCCAGGAGACACAGCATTTAAATCACCAAACTGCAAAACAATAGTCATTTGTGCAACAGTTACTACCAAGCAGAATAAAATAATATTCTCAGAGACTGCAGTAAAAATACCACACTACGAATTTTTAAAACTGTAAACTAGTGACCATTTTGATCTCTAACTACACAGGTCACCTAATTTTCCAATCAAACCTGTCGAAATTGAACAGTTTAAATTGTGTCACAATTTAGCTGTCTTAGCCTCTTTGCAAAAGGATAACAATTTTCTGTCTTCCATGCTCCATTTTACTTTTTATTATTTGAACTCAGCAGTGAAGCAATAGGGGCCTGGCTGACCTGGATGAAGATGGATGTGGTAGAATTTGGAAAAGCTCTGACGAAGCAGGATGCATCAGCTCCACCCCCATTAACTGTCTGTGAGTCCACCCGGAGTCTACACTATAGAAACATGGTCCAGCCACTTGGTTGAACTCTGCTTTTTTGAGTTTTTATTTGTAGAAATGAAAAACATAATAGGAGCCCCAACACTGAGAGTATTTATGTTTACAAAATCTTTGAGACTTCTCTTCTTGTAATTGATCTTTTTATTTACTAAGATAACAGGGTCCCAAATTAAAAAAGAAAGGCATCTGATTGTTATTAATGCAACAAAAAAGGTACTAAGGGCTTCCCTGGTGGTGCAGTGGTTGAGAGTCCGCCTGCCGATGCAGGGGATACGGGTTTGTGCCCCGGTCCGGGAAGATCCCACATGCCGCGGAGCGGCTGGGCCCGTGAGCCATGGCCACTGAGCCTGCGCATCCGGAGCCTGTGCTCCGCAACGGGAGAAGCCACAACAGTGAGAGGCCCCCGTACCGCAAAAAAAAAAAAAAAGGTATTAAAACAATATGGAACAATTAATAACCTTCATCTTAGACTTCATTTGCTACCTTAGTTCAAAAGCTTGATGATATTTTTACAGTGAAAAAATATATTTTGAGAGTCTCAGGGTGAACATAAATAAAAAATTGAAGAGCAGAGGTAACAAAGCTAATAGGAAAAAGGTGAAGTGAAACCTCATAGCACCTGCTTTTTAAATGGTAAACATTACATTTTTTTAAAGCTGAAGATTCAGAATAAGTCATTATTAGAAATTCGGGTTTCTCAAAAAGCTTAGAAAGGGTGAGAGAGAAATTCTACTTACATTCGGAAGTTTGCTTATAAAGAGTTCCATGACAGGAGTATTTTTTTCATCTACAACATATGTCTATAAAGTAATAAAACTGATCTTATGTTGCAAACATACACACACATAATTTCTTTTTTTTACCTAAATATGAATTGTTCTTCATAGTAGCTACCTTGGGAGCTTATACATTTATTCCAAGGTTCAAGATTCTGGAATTCCTCTTTGACAATCAATTTCAAGAGTTAGTTTATGTATCATTCAAGAAAGCCCATCTTGTCGTTTAGTTTATGTATCATTCAAGAAAGCCCATCTTGTTGTTTTACATCAAACTGTGACTCCAAACACTCCACATTTTATTCATTGTACTTGGTCCTGAGATGATTTCTGACTACTTAACAAATTTAAATGCATCTCTGCCACAATTCAAGATATTTAAAATAATGTGTCATTTTACTCTTTATTATTTCTTAGCAGTTCAGAGGCAGTTTAAAAAGAGGCATTCCACATCACTTTAAGCCATGGCAGTATTACTGAACCAATGTGTAGCCTCCCGAGGTGACTGCCTTGAAGGGGACAAGGGCCTCCTAGTTGCACAACTCTTAGCATATTTGTTTGAAAGACTGCCTCATTGCGTTATAGTTACGTCCCATGGGCAGCAAATATAAAATCATAAATACTGAACTGTTGTTTTGAAGTTGTTCCTGTTCACATGGCTCAGAACCTTATGTTAGTCTAAATAAAAACCACAGTTTAAATTGTACAGGATTTCTTGAATTAAAGAATATAATAAAACCACCAAAAAACACAACAGGATTCCTTACCTATTTTTGGTATTATTTAAATTTTTAGAACTATAAACAGAGAATGCCCAAAGCTGAAGGATCACTTATATGCTATTTCTAGTTGACACACAGAGTAAAATTTTTATTTCTTTTAAGTGAGTACTTAAGACCCAATCCTGGAAATGAGTTGGCAGTGATGAGTCTAAACATACTTCCATATCTATAAAAAGTGAATACACCATTTGTTTTTGATAAATCTTGAAAAGTTGTTTGAGACTAAATTATTACTGCCACCGGTGATCAATAATATCATGCAAAGTGGCTAAAACCAAACTTTGAACACATATGGAAATTTTTCTTCAAAAGAAACACTGCTTTTAGTTGCTACTTAACTGAATATATGACAACGTAATAGAAAGATTTTCCTTTGAAAATTTCTGCTTAATCTGAATGAATACATCTGATTACTCAGGATGATGAAAATAAAAACCAAAAACAATTGAAATCTCTGTAATCATTATTAGCATTAGTAAATAAACATTTGCATACTCAATGCTGAGGGCTTGTGACCGTGTACTGTGAGGGACACTGTGGAAAAAAAGAAGAAAAAAAAAATCTCCAAGATACTGCCAATGCCTATAGTTGTCTCTGGGATTAATGACAAAGTTCCATATGTACAACATACAGTAGGTTTAAAATAAAAATCTTGTGAATAAGAGGTTTTGATATCCCTGTATAGTGGAAGGTGAAGGTTTTTATATGCATTTTATGTGTGAGGAAAGAATATACATTTGAGGACTTCCCTGGTGGCGCAGTCGTTAAGAATCCGCCTGCCAATGCAGGTGACACGGGTTCAAGCCCTGGTCCGGGAAGATCTCACATGCCGCAGAGCAACTAAGCCCGTGAGCCACAACTACTGAGCCTGCACTCTAAAGTCCGCAAGCCACAACTCCTGAAGCCCACGCACCTAGAGCCTGTGCTCCGCAACAAGAGAAGCCACCGCAATGAGAAGCCTGCGTACCGCAACAAAGGGTAGCCCCCGCTCGCCACAACTAAAGAAAGCCCGCGCGCAGCAACGAAGACTCAACGCAGCCAAGAAAAAAAAAGAAGACTATACATGTGATTAAGGAAAAAAACCACCTTAATCCTATAGATGGAGTAGGTAAGATTAGGACAATCAGTTCGTTCATTCAGTATTCAAAAAAATATTTGAGAGCTTATTATGTGCTAGGCACTCTGCCAGCCAGTTCCAGTCAGATTAATTTGGAAATATTCCCTCTTTCTGAAGGTGAGTATCAGAAGTTGTTTATATTAAAAAGGACAGGTAGTTTAGCCAAAAACCAAGGCAGCCTAGGAAACCTTCAAGAAGGTTTTAAAACCACAGGGTTATTAGAAAGGGAAGTCAATTGCAGGGGTTTGGAGGGAGCAGCAAGTCAAAGTAGCGGGAAGGGAGGAAGGAAGGGAAGGGAGGCAGGGAAGACTGAGAGTGGGCATAAGGATGGCGGCATCACAGACAGGAGAGAGACGACAGGGACGTAAATGAGGCCGGCACAAACCGGCAACAGAAGAAGAGGAGGAGAGACATGATTTGGATAAAAAAATGGAGGTTGGGGCTTCCCTGGTGGCACAGTGGTTGAGAGTCCGCCTGCCGATGCAGGGGACACGGGTTCATGCCCCGGTCCGGGAAGATCCCACATGCCGCGGAGCGGCTGGGCCCGTGAGCCATGGCCGCTGAGCCTGCGCGTCCGGAGCCTGTGCTCCACAATGGGAGAGGCCACAACAGTGAGAGGCCCACGTACCACAAAAAAAAAAAAAAAAAAAGGAGGTTGGCAAGGAAGTCCAGAGATTACTGAAAAGTTATAGCTTCAGAAACTGAAAAACTCTTACTGCTTTGTAATTTCCCCTGCTGCACAGGGGACTGGAGGGGACTGCTATTCACTGAGGTGACGTCTTACAGCTTATAAAGTACTTTCATGGTTCAGCATATAGTTGGCTTCCTCTCAAATATGATGACCTCAAGTATCACTTTCTCAATATCACTTCTTCAGAGAGGCTTTTCCTCACAGCCCTACTTAAGCATCTCCTTCCCTGTCACTGTTCATCAGCACCTCACAAAAAACGTATGAATCTGGCTAGGTAAGGAGCTTAGATTTAATCTTGCAGCTATTGAAAACATGTTAATTTGTCTAACATTGTAAGGATATATGGTGGTGTTAGATTTGAGACCAGATATTCTGACCATCAGTTTAGGAAGGGAGGGAGTAAGGGAGTGGGAGGGAGAGGGAGAGAGAGAGAGAAAGTATGTATGTTTCCTACATGGAAGAAAGAATATAAATTAAGGGATTTAAAGGGTGCTCTGGGGTAGAAAGCATATGGCCTTTGATGTACGTAGGAGTTAAAATTCTGTCAGCCAGATAGATAAATAGGGAACGTTCTGAAGTAGAAACAGAATGGAACATAGAGAAAGCATATCTGTTGTTTTTAGGAAGAAAGACCTCCTTGCCTAGAAACCATTTCTCCAGGCCCTGACAACCGGTCAAAATAATGAGCATGCTCCTGGACAGCAGCAGACTAAAAAATGTGTGGTTAAGGCAGGCAGCGGGAGTCTGTTAGACCATAAATTCAGAATGAGTAGTAATGGCCAGGAAGTATAAATGGGAGACTGGTCAGCACAGCCTATGTGACTATTGGCAGCATCCTTGAGAGCAACCCTGAGTATGACCCTGACTTGTGGCCAAGCAGCTGAGAAGTAATTCATCATAGGACTGTGAGGCCTAAGCACAGGCTCAGCATGGGAGGATGGAGCCCACAGGTATACTGCAGAGACCATTGCAGGTTAGATCCAGCAGCAGTGAACTTTCCACAATAAGGGAGGCAAGCCTTGTATTTTAATAGCTGGAAAGTGAAACAATGCAGAGGAAGCCAGGGGGCTCAGACAGCAAACTGGTGAGGATTCACGGGGGCCCACAAAACAGAGACTGGGGATAGAAGGAAGGAGTTCAAGGACTGGGATGAAGACCTCACCCATGGGGATGCTTTCCCTGCTGGAAGAGTTTACCCCATCCTGGGGAGGAAGGATTAGTGAGTAATCATAACCACATCATCTGGGCAGCCAGGTAAACATCCTCCATAGAAACCACATCTTACCACAAAATCTCTCTGCTGGTATGCCCAGATTTAGAGATTTACAGGCAGACAGATACAATCAATCTCCCTCCCTCTCTCTCTCTCTCTCTCTCTCTCTCTCTCTCTCACACACACACACACACACACACACACACACACACACACAATGTATAACTGATTTACATGCTGGCACCAAAATATGAAAGTGTATGGTCTAGAACAGGGGTTAGGGTTAGTAAGGGGTCAGATAGTAAATATTTTAGGCGTTATGGTCCTGTTGCAATTACTCAGCTCTGCTACTACAGTGCAAAAATAGCCATAGATGATAGTTATATGAGTGGGCATGAATGTGTTCTAATAAAACTTTATAAAAAATGGATGATGAGCTGGCCTTTGGCTAAAAGAACTTGTAAACCCTAGAAGATTTGGTCCAGTTCACAGACAGTGAAGGGAATGGAAGATTTTGTCTTTAAGGAAGGTGTGAAGACTTTGGCCACAGGGAGGATATAGAATCAGAGGCTTTAAGAACTAGCTTCATCAAATAATGAAGGTCACAGGGAAAGAAACATGGGTCAAGTTTTAAAGATGGAAATCAGTTGGAAGACTAATCTTCCTCTCTTTTCTATGGAGCCTTGTATGTACAGACAGAGATAGATAAAGGTTGGTGTTTGGGTCAATTAGTGGGTGAAGAGGGATGAAGTCTAGGATATGAGGAAAGATTGCAAGGAAAGAGACTGGGAAAAAGATTACATGTATTAGTGATTTAGATGGGGCAAGCCTCCCTATTGGGGAGTTTTTTTTCCAATTTGGATGAAGATGTGAAGAGATAGTCCAATAGCATAAGTTCTCCATTGGTAAAAGCAAATAAGGAATAGTTCTAGATGAGGATGGTTTTTGGGGTGGAGTCATCCATGGAGACATGTCAGTGACATGTATGTAGAGGAGGGGAGGAAGTAAGAAAAAAATAATATACTGGAGGAAGAGTTCATAATCCACAAGTAATAACTGACTTCGTTCAGAGCAATTTAGCTTTTATACTCTAATAGTTTCCTATTGCTGCTGAAACAAATTACCACAAATGTGGTCGCTATAAATAATACAAACTTATTATTTTTTAATTCTGGAAGTCAGAATTCCAAAATGGGTCTCGCTGAGCTAAAATTAAGGTGTTGGCAGGGTTGTATTCCTTTCTGAAGATTTTAAGGGAGAATTTCTTTTTTCCTTTTCCAACTTTTAGAGGCTGCCCACGGTGCTGGCTGGGTGTGACCCCCGTCTATCTTCAGAGCCAGCAATGTCCGGTCAAGTCTTTCTTCCACTACATCACTCTGACACTGATTCTTCTGCTTCTCTCTTCCACTTTTAAAGACCCTTGTGATCACAGTGGGCCAATCCAGATAATCAGGGTTAATCTCCTTATTTTAAGGCCAATTAATTAGTAACCTTAAGTCCATCTGTAAACTAACATATCCACAGGTTCCCAGGGTTAGGATGTAGACATCTTTGGGGGTCATTATACCGCCTACTACATACATCTAAGCTACCTCAAAAAAACTGTCGCATTTGCCTGAATAAAATCATTTGACAGTAAATTTTTTTCTACTATTGGAGGAAATACATCCTCTAGATCAAGCCGTTTGTAACACAGTAATTTTCCCCTCAATTTTGTCTGTTTTGTGCTCTTCATTAGGGGTGAGGTGGGATAGTATTGTATATAGGCACAAATTCATTTTTTATAATGTATTTCTCACTAAGGGCATTTGTTCTTTATTTTCATGTACAGACTTCGAATTTTATGTATAAAACTTCCTATCTCTGCAAGTTTTCATAGCATGCATTTCAAGGTTTAGACTTATTAGAAGCACACATACATCCAAAAAGTTTACCAAGATCACAGAGCTGAAAGTTGTTAGTAATGACACATAAGGAAGTCATTCCTGACAAAGAAGTGGAAGTCAAAACTGAGGGAATCAAAAGCTACTGAGTAGTGAGGCCAGAACAGCCCTAAGCTCCACATCCAAATGGAGGCCTAAGGAGAAACTCTGATGATAAAGTTACACACTAAGGACCAGTTACATACATATTGGTCCTTTGGACAGTTTCATGAGAGCAACCTGTGCCACTGAACTGCACAACAAGCAGCTCCAACAACCTCGGAAAGCCCTCTTGTGTTAACACTACTCCATGGTTGCATGAGGATCCATGCTGTATAGACGCTGCAGCCAGATGCCAAGGTGCTAGCGGGGGATTAGCTGACATTAGCTGTCTCTTTGGGACTTTTACCTTTTAACTTGCATAAATTTTACATATATAATTTTATATATAATACTTACTCCCACTTCACAAGTATGTATAAGACCTTTCAATCAATCCTACTGGTAAGATCTTATCCAAGTCTAGCTATGTCTAGTTAGACCCAATTATGTTTATGCTTCCTCCCTAATGTTGCCATTTTCTTTTCTAATCGACTCCTTTCCCCATTCTACTATGTTGGCGGTGTTTTATAAAGCATTGAATTAGTTTGCCTCTGATTACCACTTTGGCTACATCCCAAATAATGTGGTTGGATGTTTTGTAATTCCAGGAATCATTTGACTCACCATTCAAAAACAGTCTACAGGCTATTTTCCCCTTGTAATATAGTATTATTAAAGCCTTCACATGCCTGTATGTTATCTGTTTTATTAATTTCAACTTCTAAGCTTATGTTTGTATTGTCAAGAAATGAAGGTCTAATTCAACACATTATTACTTGGATTGTCAGTATAAAATCAATATTAAAAAATCTAATTCAGAGTAGAAGACAATCAAATATAGTCCCTCTTGACTAATACACATAACTTCAGATATTTATATACTTATGGAAAGGAAAGGGAAAGGAAATGGGACTAACAAAAATCTGGTACCTTGTATGTGCCTGTCTGCTTGCCTGCCTATCCACCCCATCTATCTACCTATATCTAATAACCTATACCCATCTTCCTTCCTACTTTAGTCCTCACAACATCCCTGTGAAGGAATGGTTCTTATGTTTATTTTGTTGATTAGAAAACTCAAGTTTTCTTGAGATATACATATATATAACTTGCCCAGGTTGCAAAGGTATTAAATGGGAAATATGAAATTTAAATTTGGGTGTCGAACAACTTGGAATGTGGGGCCAGCCTGACCTGGGTTTGAATCCCAACTCTGCCACTATCAGTCCTGTGACCCCAGACATAATACTCTTTGATCCTCAGGTTTTCACATATATGAAATAGACAGGGTTTAATGTCTTCAAGACTCAATTTTCAAATACTAAAGTCCTAGAATTCCATTTAACCCTAAAACCATAAGATGGTGATTTCAAAATGAAATGTCTCTAGCTGAGTGGGGCTACAAGGAGTACTGCTTCAGAATGGAAGTGTTCCTTAGGCTTTGACCTAAGGTTGTTGACACTATAAACTCAGTCTAGGGTTGAAGTTGAAGTCACTTGATGCACCGACCAAGCCATTTATGACTCAAGCAAATACCATGAGAAGGGCTGTCCTAAACAAGGATGGTGTTGTGTGTGTGTATGTTTTGTACCTTTAGCGTAATGAGGATGATCACAAAACCAGAAATAGCTGACGAGCTCAGATGAATGTCAACATGTAAACCTTGACCTAACCAACTGCTTCTCGCTCTGTTCTTCTAAGAAGTCAATAAAGGAGTAAGAGCCTTTAAAGCAGTTCCTATAAAAGCAGGAAGATTGTTCCCATGCAGATTTGGAAGTTCTTGACCCAATTCTAATCTTTCAACATTCTGTACTTAGCTTGAACTTTGCAATGTTCTGAACTTTACAAACCTTAGATAGCTGCACAATCTCCTATGATTTCAGTTCTATTAACCGAAGCTAGTAGAATCGATCACAAAAGGATTAGGTAGTGGCAACTATTTTGAATGTTTTTGATGGTGGAGAGAAATGTCTTGAAATTTCAATCATAAGGGATTTCAGAACATTATTATTTTCTTTAATGTCTTCCAAATGAGAACCAAATTAATCAAAGCATTGCATTTAGCACTGGTACAGGATTTCACAACTGAGGAAAAATAATTGCTGACTTTAAAGTGATTTCTGATTTTAAAAAATTCGCAAGGCATGTTAATGTTCCAGTGGGTAAAATCTTGTGTTCCTTGTTTTTTTGTTTTTTTTCTGGAAGCGGACTTCTCTATGTATTTCCAAATAGTTTTACTGAAGCCTGCTAAGATGGCTAAGATTTCTGCCAGTTTGCTTCACACCAAGGCAAATTCTGCCCTATATTTGCCGTTGGTTCTACCCTTTCAGGCTAGCCAGCTATCCTGGCAACTTGTGCTGTTGGCTACTCTGTACCCGGGTAGCATATTTTCATCATGATTCTGACTGTTCAGGTTTTTTTGTTGCCCTCTGCACCCTGGGAACACAGTAATTTATCTATCTTTATATTGTTTCAAAATTTCTAAGAAGTGATATAAATGACTATGTATAAAATAGATAAGCAACAAGGATATATTTAGAGCACAGGGAAATATAGCCATTATTTTGTGATAACTTTAAATGGAGTATCATCTGTAAAAATACTGAATCGCTAGGCTGTACACCTGAAACTAATATTGTAAATCAACTACACTTTAAGAAAAAAACCTCTAAGAAGAACTCATGAGTGAGCACGCAGGTAGTGAAGAAGTAGGAATACAGGCCTTAGTTGCTTTTGAGGAGAAAAGTAATTTCAAAACCAGTAACATTTAATGCTACCATTAGGTCAAACCAAGAGGGGCCTCTGTCCTGAGCCCCACACCACGGAGAGCCCTGCTCTGGCTTTCCTGTGGTCATGGCCCTCCCCACAGACAAGGAGTCCACTGGGCCACGTGGATGTGCCCTCCTGGAGCCTGTGTTTCACTCCTACCCCCAGACCATACTTCTGTTACCTGAGATCCCAGAATTCCCCACCTAAAGCCCCAAGTCCCCTTTCAGGCCTGTGCAGGTCTCTCCTTAAGTCCATCCATCAGAAGAAAGAAGGGAGAGCCAGTGTGGAGGTGCAGCTATTTGCAAAGAGCAGACAAAACCTGAACACTGGACCACGGTGCCCACAAGCATGAGCACAGGCTCTTCACAATACAGGATAGGGAATGACACACAAGAGAAGTGGTCTAGGGGCCACAGGGTGGGCCATGGGTCAACTATATCTATGTCACCATTTTCTGGCATGGAACTAGGAGGAGCCTAAGAATTTTAAATTTAAACCCAGCCTTCCAATCTGTTACCAAGATATATTTACCAACCTAGGTGGAGAGAACAGATTTTATTTCTAGTTTGATTCATAACTTTTAAAATATTTAGATGTAGGGTACCATAGGTCCTGCAAATGCTAGGGTTGGGCCTGGCAGCATATCCTTTATGTAAATAAAACTATGGGCTGAAAAGAAAGAACCTTGGTGCTCTTAACTAAAGATAAGCTCCCACTGAGGCCACCTTCACTGTCTATCAGGAAAGCATGGTATCAATTTATTATGTCAGAGAAGTACCTATTTTGATTATACCACTTCCCTTTTTTGGGAAATTATTAACTGGAGAGACAAGGGTGGTGGAAGTGTGGAAACAGGTTCTCTTTGTACCAAGCAGACCTTTACCACTAGCATGAATCAGATTTGAAGTGCTTGTAGGATCATCAGAACTGGCCCTTATACTTGCTGAAAATCTCTCACTTATGAAAGTATATTTTAGTATAGTGATGGTGAAAAGCAGAAAACAATTCCTGTGAATTGAGGAAATTACCCATCCCAAACAAGGACTATTTCTTTACCAGGAGGACCAGCAACCATCAACTTCACCTGTGTCTGAGCAAAAATACCAGAAAGACAATGGAAGGCCAGAGCCACTTGGGGTGGGCACAGGATGATAGAGCATGGCAAGGAGGCCAGCAGGGGGAGCTGTCATGCTTAATCTAGGCCAGGGAACCTTTCACACCTAGCTGACTCTGAGGCTGGGCTACCAGGCTAACCTGTTGCTAAGCAAAGAGCCCAGTGGTGGACTTTGCTGAAGAGGACAATGTGCCGAGTCTCCCTTCCTAATGTCTACAGTGATCATTTTAGTTCTTGAAAAAATGTCAAGAAATCCTGGATTTCTATTTTCTTCTTTTTTCCCACTTCCAAACACTTCAGGAAAACTAATCTCTAGTTGTAAGCACTTATGAAAACCCAACTTCATACGGAGGTTCTCTGAAATACTGAAAGAGTATTCTGGGGAAAGGGAGCTCTTCTTGATCTAAGAGCATTATTTTCCTGATATAGAAATCCAGTATGTCCATCATGAAATGAAATGAGAAGTTCTGTTAGTTGGTTGTCTGTCTTTCCATCATTCTTTTGTACTTCCTTCCTTGAGTGAGTATTTTTGGGGCACCTCTTGTGGGATTGTGTTTAGACCAGAGCTGTAAGCAAAACTCCATTCCCTGAAGAGGATGTGAGGAGAGGTTAGACCCCAGAGCAAGCAGGGAAGGAAACCAAGTGGAGGAAGCTAATGAGCAGGGATCCCAGAGGGACAGGGTTGCAGCCCTGGGCTGCTGAGTCAATAGGTGCTTTGCTCACATGCAAGGAGAGTAAGGAACAGAATGACAAACAAGCAAAGAGGAGAAAAAAAAAACAGGAGAGCATCTACAGAGATAATTCTTAGGAACTTGGAGGATGAAGGTGTAGGAGAAAGGCTTTCCAGGGAGTCACTTTTATCATTTATTTTCAAGTCGTTAGAATTGTGCTAATGTAGAGGAGCAGATTTACAGCTAAAAGCAAACTGCAAATTCTAAAAACATAACTTTGATTTAGGTCTGTGGGTGGGTACAGAGGAGCTGAAGGGTGTAATTTGTTGTTGTTGTTGTCTTCTGGCAGATTTAGCTTTCCAACTGCAATTTGCTTAGATTAATATTCCATTTAGTTTGCATATTCTGAACGTCTACTAACAAAAAGTGGAAAGGGGAAGGGTGGTAGGACTATCAAGATGCATCCTGCAATGCAGAGGAAAGAAGCCTTGGAACAAAATAATGAAAGCTTTCATACCAGGCATCTGGTTTGTGCATGATTGCGAGTGTGCAGGCATTTGGGGGAGTTGTAAAGTACAGACAGAAATAAATTAGTCCCTATTCCGAAAGTGTCTATAAACAATTTTTATGGTGAAAAATTAAAATGTAGATTTAACCGATTTGGCTACTTGGAGTGAGACAGCCCCACTTCCTACAGTTAGCACTACCACTAGCTCTGTTATTGGGTAACTTTCAACGTCTGTTTTCCTCATGGGTGAAATGGGGACACTAACATATCCCTTGTAAGGTTTTGGTGAATATTAAATAAAAATGTAAGGCATTTAGCACAGTAGTTGTCACAAGACCAGTCTTCAATTAGAAAAATATTAATAAACAGTAAGCTTTATTATAAATAATAACCAATATAACTTTTGACAAGTATGCATTACACTTTTTAAGTTACTACTGTTCCAAGATGTTTTTTTTTCCTGCAAATGATTTCAACTGTGATATGATTCATCCCTTTTAAAATATTCTATAACAAGTCTATTATTCAACAGGTACATTTTCAGTGTATTCCCTAGTTGCACTAGAATAATGCTCACTGAAATCTATTTTTCATTAATTTGATTTTATCTTAAGCATCCATGCATATTTACAATGGTTGTACTTCCATCAAATGGAACTTTTTCACTCAACTTTTATCCTAAAAGCTTGCCTGTGAATTATTATTGCTCTTCTCCAGTTTTTAAATTTTAAAGAGTTTTTTCCCCTTTCACTTTGAGTATATCAATTTTACTGAAGCCAAGACATTTTTCTTTTAATGGTAAACCCTTAAGAGTTCCTCAATTTTTTCCCTAAAAATATTACTAAAATATTATATTTTTAATATTGATATTCACAGCTGAGCAATTAAAGCAGCTTTTGGTTGTTCTTTTTATTTCAAAAAGTTGATTACATAGATATAATATTAAGTATAATTAAATTATGATAAAGACAATTACATATATTTAATACATTAAATATAAAAATGTTTGTCACAGAAAATCATTTTATGAAGCAATAAAAATTTGTAGATTCAGTGAATATATTAAGACTACATATATTTTAAAGAAATAAAGCATGTATGCCATTAACTTCTAAATATCCTTCAACTAGTCATAAAATCCAAATAAAAGGATATTTTCTGCTCAATTTTCCTTGTCAGAGCTGTACAGAAAACCTTATGATTTTAAAAAAAATTTAACAGGTGTGCAAACAGATGCAACTTGTTTATTTTACTTTATTCCTACTCTTAAAATTTCACCACTGCCAGAAACTCTATTGGCATATTTATAATATTTAAATAAAAATTCAAAAAATTGCATAAATCTTAGCAGTAAATAAATTGTTTCCTTTTTATCATCTAGGCAAAAAATAAAAATAATAATGAAACTTTGGAAATGCAAATGCTTTAAATAACTTACTGCTTAGTATTAATGTAGTAGCAGGCTGACGTTTAGAAGAAAACTCATGGTGGTGATGCTGTTTCATTTGGGGGTTCCATTACATGGTAGCCTTCATTTCAACAACTGAAATGTCAGTGCTACAGGGAATGTAAAAATAAAACTTGTATGTTTGTATACTGTGTTTATATGTAAAACATGATGTATTGGTCTCTCTTGCCTGCTCAAATAATGTAAATAATGTTAATTTTAAAACTCATTTATTGAATTCACATTAGTGAAAAGATATATTAATTATCCTTAAGTTACTTTGAAAGGGAAACCTTTCCCTTTGCTTCTGGATCTATTTAGCTGCCTGACACCCCTCCCAAATACAGCACCTATAAAGGTAAAACAAATGTCCAATAAAGTTTGTGACTATTTTTCAGCTGTCCCTTTACTGATTTCTGAACTATTCTTATTCCAATCTCACCCCATCCTGCAGCAGGTAATAAGCATGGTAGATTAACAGCAAGGGCTTTGGTGCCAGGCTGCTTGGTTTCAGAACCTGATTTTACAACCTAGTAGCTGTGTGACTCTGTGTGACTGTGACTTGTTGGCTCTGTGTCTCATTTCATCATCTGTAAAATAGATTAAAAATAATATTCACTCACAAGTGAATATTATTCTTTAAGTATTCCTATATCCCTTTAATTTTCCTTTACAGCACTTATCAGAATTTATAGCTATGTAGTTATAAGAACATTTAACAAATATGTATCCCCTACTAAAATATAAGTTCCTTGAACGCAGCATCAAAATCCATTTTGTTCATCACTACATCCTAAACATTATAATGTTTGGTCTAGAGTAGATGCATAAGAAGTATTTGTTAAATAAGTGAATAAATTAATTTTAGAGATAAGTCTGAGAATCAACAAAAGTGAACACAATTTGCCCAGGATTATACTACCATAAATGACAGAACAACTATAAGTAGAGTTTAGTTCTTCTGACTTAAAGTTCTCCATTATTTCCAGGCACTAAATCTTTGATAACACAAATCATACAAAGAATCACGCAATTAATATTATGTAGGTTCTAGAATGAAAAGTAAAAATACAAATCAGAGAGAAAAGGAGTATCTAACGTAGTCTGGGGGAAATTGGGCCTCCTCGAGGAACTGATATTTAAGACATGAAGGAGTTAGAATGGGCAAGGAGAGTCAGGCAGAGGGTTCCAGGTAAAAGAACAGTTTACACAGTGGTCCAATGATGAGAAAAGCTTGGTGAATAAGAATAGAGAAAAGACTACTGTGATTGCAGCAGAAGGACCTGGAAGAGGGAGGGTGAGGTTGATCAGAGAGACAGGGCCAGATCTTATAACAAGGGAAGACTTTTCTTCCTTAAGTAGAAGAAGAAAAAGCCACTAAAGGGTTTTAAGTGTGGATAACACAATCAGGCTTGCATTTTCATAAGATGATACTGACTGCACTATGGGGAGTTTGGGAAAGGGCAGACTTAGTAACTGGTTGGATATGCAGGTCAAGACAGAAAGATACATAAAGATGATGCTCACATATCCAACATGATCGACAGGGAGGGTACCATTTACTGAGAAAGGACCATTAGTAGATAGATCAAGAGCTTAATTTCATTAAGGGTATAATAAATTCTCAATAAATAGTGACAATTATTATTGTTTTTGTGGTTGTTGTTACTGATGATTGAAAACCACTTGCTGCAATTGAGGGTAATGCTGAGTTTTATGGATTTCAATGGATATTGGCCTGTGGTGTTGCTCCCATTATATACACAGGCACTTCTGGACTTGAGGTTTGGAAAGGGAGGTCATTTAAAGGAGCTAAGAATGCAGCTGAGGCTTGACACATGAAAGCCTTTTTTTACCTCCAATCTCATTTCTAGGGTAGGCTTAGGATAACATGTGAGAGATGCATGAGAAAACAGCCTTCCTTTCCCTTTGAATTTCCTTCTCCTTTTCCCAAGAATCAAGAAATTTTAGACATGATAATATGACCACGGCCAACAGGTCTATAATGGCCAATTGGTCTATGAGGCATCAATGTTTTATGGGGAGATCAAGCCTGTAAAATTAGCTTTACTTGGCCTTGGCTGAATAATGGATGAGCATAGACAGCTCAAAGGATTTTCCTATAAATTGGGTAAGGAGATAGTAAGCAAAGAAATCAAGAGGTATGCTTAGATCTTTGATTTTAGAGAAGGTATTTATACCTTACTTTCTGATCTAGACTTTATTTGTATTATATCTTTGAATCATGTGGCAATCTGTCTTATTCATTTGCACTGTTTACATATAGTAAAAAAGAATGTCAATTAAATCATTAGAATGATTAGTTGGCAGTATAGACTACATAAGGCCATTTTAATACTGGTGTGCCAGAACTGCTTGTATTAGCATACGAGGAGGTCCCTAAGTCTTCACACTGTGTCACTGGCTCATGGCCACAGGCTTTGTTCCCTAGAGATGCAAGGGAAACAGAGATCATGCATCAGGATTAGCCACATGGTGTTAATGAGAATTACTGTTTATCATTATCCTGGTTATCCTGTTAAAGAAGTCCTGGAACATATGAGGTAGTTGCCAAATGTGTTAAATATACCAAAAGGCATGTCTATTTCAGAAGTTTTGAGCCCTGAGTTAAAAAATTTATATTTAATCTACTTGCCAACTGGGCATTTTGCAACCAGGCATCTATAAGAGAACTAAGGAAAGAGGCACTGAGGGGAAGTCAAATATAAGAAAAGTCCAGATTGTTTTGGTCAATGATGAGGTCCTGCCTGTAATTTAAAAGCTAAAATGAATCTTGCTTAATCTCACATACACATAATTGGCATCATTTAGGCACAATCACCATTAAGAAACATACAAACACATATAGATCAGCATACAGCAAGGGATTTTAAAGAGGGAAAGAAGAATATTTTAACCAATTTTCTGAATAAAAGTCACATGTATTTTATTTATATTAGAATACTTTTAAAGGTCCTTGAGGTATTTTAATATATTTTTAAATTTATACCTTTATCATCATATTTATAGGAAAAGCATCTAATATTTATTTTTACTTTTTTAATTTAAATAAGCACATACACATAGCTTAAAAGTGAACATATCTTCTTGACTGCTTTGGGCAGTAATATGTAACATTGCCTAACCTGGCATAATCCAGCAAAATCTGGATTCAATCAAAACCCAGTTCAATACAACAAAGTAAGCCAGGGCTGAAACATTTGTGCATGTGCATCTATCCCTCATTATATTAACCAGCCCTTGTGTATATTAACTTTAGCATTTTAGCTTTACGACATGTTGAAAATACATTTTGACACTATTAAGAAGAAGAGAATTTTTTCCCTACACCTTTAGTGATTAGGAGCATGGGTATGAAAATCAGACTGAATATTCAAAACAGGTCTCTACTGTCTGCTAGCTATGTAACCCTTTAATCTCTCTGTGTCTTAGCTTTCTTCCTGAACCTCAGATTCTCATCTGTAAACAGGATAACGTAGCACCTATCTCAAAGAGTTGTTGTATGTGTTAAATGCTTTATTATACGTAAGGGACTTAGGACTGTGTTTCGCACATAGTAAGTGCCCCCAAAATGTTAGCTATCATTTTCATCATCATTGTTATTATCCTTCATTTTGTTCTTGGGCACTTGGAAAAAGAGTCTACAAAATACATATTTAACTTTTTCCTCTGAGTTCCTAGCCCTTAGCCTTATCAGAAGCATCAATCTTTCTTATTTTCCAGGCAATAAGGATTTTTTAAAAATTGAAGTATAGCTAATTTACAATATTGTGTTAGTTTCAGGTATATAACAAAGTGATTCAGTTATACATATATTTATATATGTATATATCTATAAACTTTTTTTCAATTCTTTTCCATACAGTTTATTACAAGATATTGGATCAAGTTCTCTGTGCTATATACAGTAAAACCTTGTTGCTTATCTATTTTATATATGGTAGTGTGCATCTGTTAATCCCATACCCTCCAATTTATCCCACCCCTGCTTTCCCTTTGGTAACCAAAAGTTTGTTTTCTATGTCTGTGAGTCTGTTTCTGTTTTGTAAATAAGTTCATTTGTACTATTCTTTTTAGATTCCACATATAAGTGATATCACATAATATCTGTCTTTCTCTGACTTAACTTCACTTGGTATGATAATTTCTAGGTGCATCCCTGTTGCTGCAAATGGCATTATTTCATTCTCTTTTATGGCTGAGTAATATTAAGGATTTTTTAAAGTTCAGTGATTCTCAAGATTTTCTTTTACATAGACACCTTTACAGCATATTGAAATATTCCATGTACGTTCACATGATATAATCGACAGTTTTAGAACCTTTGACTAAGAAAATATATATGAACAGAGGTATTTAAGGACCCCCTGAAATAACCACACAGGCCCTCTGGGGTCCAAGACTCATGGGTAAGGAACCGTTGCTTCGATAATTAATACATTTAGATTAAAATAAAATTCAGATCTTTTTAGAAAGCCCTGTGGGTCATAGCTCTTTTAGCCTCTCTTACCTCACCCATGACCGCTATGGGTGTCTCTCCTGTTGCCTGAGCAACACGATGTTCTACTAAGTAGAACATATACTCGTCGTAGAGCAGACGGATCAGGTGGAAGGAGCCAAAGCTAGCAGCACTGCGTAGGGTTAAGTCCCGAATAACCATTGAGCTGTTCCAAGAGAAAAGACACATATGCAGCCATTGTTAGTGAGCAGGATTAGAGTTCAATCTAATTTTCCTCTTAAAAGAAGTTAGAGGTCTAAAAGGTTGGTATAGCACACAACCTGCCATGGAATAATTTCACTACTGAAAGCAGTTGGCTCAACTCTTTCAAACAGAGTGGTAAAGAGGTTATCTTTACTGAAACTTGACTAGATCCTTATTAGAGCTAGACAAATATTAACTGGGAAAAGCCATTTTATTGTCATAGGCAAGTCTTTTGATTCTATTAAATTCACAAAGGGGTCAGAATTGAATAAAAAAGATTTTTGGAAGGCTGACAACTCATCACCATAAGAAAAAGCAACTCAAAGTGAAGGTCTTATTGATGATGCGTAAACACTGTCACTATCTCTCAATGATAACGACCTCTGGGGTACGCTGTGAGAAAAATATGTATTTGACCAAGTTTACAAAATATACTAAGCAGGGACTTCCCTGGTGGGGCAGTGGTAAGGAATCCGCCTGCCAATGCAGGGGACATGGGTTCGGTCCCTGGTCCAGGAAGATCCCACATGCCTCGGTGCAACTAAGCCCGTGTGTTACAACTACTGAGCCTGCGCTCTAGAGCCCGTGAGCCACAGCTACTGAAGCCTGCGCACCTAGAGCCCGTGCTCCGCAATGAGAAGCCACCGCAGTGAGGAGTCTGCGCACCGCAACGAAGAGTAGCCCCGCTCACTGCAACTAGAGAAATCCCAAGCACAGCAACAAAGACCCAATGCAGCCAAAAATAAATAAATAAATTTATTTTTAAAAAGTATATATATATATATATATATATATATACACACACACACACACACACACACACACTAAGCAATGTTCCCAGATGTGGCAATGTAGAATGTAGGAGGTTATGTACAGGGAGCCCTGCAAGTTCTGTTGGAAGGTAAATTTATTAAGTGATTCTAGTTCCTTACTGATTTCCATTAAATTAAATTAAGGTGATTTTTCCATTAGAAATAGCATAATAAAATCAATTAAGAAATGCATAACTTTGAAAAATATGAATGTTTAATTTACAAAATACCAAAATCTGAACAATATTATTAATAAAATACTAACAATACACTCTATTATACTCAAAATGGAAGTGAATCAAAATAAAATTTTGGCCTCATTGAAGACATGTCAATTATTAAGCTTGTCCATGCACTTCAAATCTCTTTAATATTTCTAACTTAGAGTCAGGGTAGGATGTGTGTGTGTGTGTGTGTTTCTCCTCACTTTCATTTAGTGTCCTTTTCTAGAGATTTCTGTCCTATGCAAACTAAAACAGCCATTATATTCTCTGATAGGAGGAGGAGATAGAATCTCACAAATGTATGGGCTGATATTCCTAGGCCTTATTTTGCAATGAAGAATTGTAAAATGCCAGACAGATGGAAAAACAGAAGACTACATTTCTGTTTCATTTTCAACCTTATTTATATAGAGGCTAGTAATATATCAAATTCCACACATTCAACTTGGCAAGTGACAGATCATCCTTGTACATCTAAAACTCTAAAGCCCTGGATTCTGATCCTGGTTCTTCATTAATTCACTATCAATCTCAAAAACATCATTTCCATGAGAGTGTTTTTCCTTTTGGGTGAAAGTGAATGCAGTACTTTTGGTCTTACCTAACTTGCATGACTATTTCAAGGATAAAATGCATTAAAGGTTGTGAAATAGACTTATGAATGAATAGAACAAGACTCAAATATAAGTGATTATGATCCTAATACACAGAACAGGAGGAGCTGAGCTTCTGACTCTCATTTGGCTACGGCAGCAAGAACAGGTGTTACTATATGATGATGGCAGATGTCTCTCGTTCTGTGGATCTATTTACTAAACAGATAAAAAGCATGGGTTTGGAGTTAGATCCATGTTAACCACTATGTGATCTTGATTGTGAGTATGGCATTCAACATTTAAAGGTTCAAGATTAGCCTGAGAGTCAAATGAGATAATGTATGTGAGATCTTAAGCAAAACTACCTATTACTATACTATTCCATATGTTGGAGTTAATAATATACTCATTATCATAAAAAGCAGTACTGGTGAATGATTCCTTAGAGTCAAATACTTTAATGAATACCTTAAGTTTGGAACTCTATAAGAGAATCACTAAAAATAAATTAACACTTTCATTTATATGTCAAAGATATAATGACAAAATTCTGTTATAATTCGATGCATGCTTTTCCCAAAATTCAGTAACACATCACCTATTAATAAAAATAATTATTATAAATTTAATAGCTATTGAAATTAAACTTTATTTTCCTATGGAACCAATTTTAACAGGCAGAGAATCCTCTACTTTAAAAAGCAAAAGCAAAAACAACATAAAAATAACAATAAAAAGTTGCCTAACATTTTTACATACATCCAAATTTGATCACGTGAAGTAAATAATTTTGAAAAATTAAATAATATGGGGTGGAATATTCACTCCTAAGTACACATCTCTTGCTGAAGAAAGACAGCAGCTATTTAAAATACAGCCTGGAGAAGACTAATGGCTAACGAGAATACAAAAATATGACTAATCTTATTCAAAATTAAAAGAACTGTAAATTAAAGGTAAGATACCATATATCATCTATTATACTATAAGACATTAAAAGATCAGTGTTGGAGACGGTATGGGGAAAGAACTCTCATTTGCCGTTTCTACAAGCATAAATTCACAACACATTTATGAAGGGAAATTTGGCAACACATGTCGAAATTAAAAATGCACAAATGCTTTCACCTAGCAGTGTTTTCTTGTTGTTGTTTTTACAAAATACCTTTTATTTGCAGGCTTTGGAGAGCAACCAACCCAAGACTATGATCCTTGATGGAAAGCTCGGAGAATAAGCCCTGCATACAAGCAGGCTATCTCTCTCTCTGACGATGTTTTTTTGCATCTCCCTCCCACCCTCCCTATCCCACCCCTCTAGGTGGTCACAAAGCACGGAGCTGATCTCCCTGTGCTTCCCAGTAGCTATCCATTTTACATTTGGTAGTGTATACATGTCAATGCTACTCTCTCACTTTGCCCCAGTTTACCCTTCCCCCCTGCTCATGTCCTCAAGTCCATTCTCTACATCTGAGTCTTTATTCCTGTCCTGCCCCTACGTCCATCAGAACCTTTTTTTTTTTGTTTTAGATTCCATATATATGTGTTAGCATATGTTATTTGTTTTTCTCTTTCTGACTTACTTCACTCTGTATGACAGACTCTAGGTCTATCCACCTAACTACAAATAATTCAATTTCATTCCTTTTTATGGCTGAGCATCATTGATTTACAAAGCTGTGTTAGCCTCCACTGCATAACAAAACGAATGGGCCATACACACACTGATATCCCCTCCCTTTTAGACTTCCCTCCCATTTAGGTTACCACAGTGCACTAGGTGAGTTCCCTGTGCTATACAGCATGTTCCCATCAGTTATCCATTTTATACATAGCATCAATAATGTATATGTGTCAATCCCAGTCTCCCAATTCCTCCCACCCCACCCCTTTCCCCCTTGGTATCCATACATTTGTTCTCTACGTCTGTTTCTCTATTTCTGCTTTGCAACTAAGATCATCTATATCATTTTTCTAGATTCCACATATATGCATTATTATACAATATTTGCTTTTCTCTTTCTCACTTACTTCACTCTGTATGAACAATCTCTAGGACACTCTCTAGGTCCATTCACATCTCTACAAATGATACAATTTCATTCCTTTTTATGGCTGAGTAATATTCCATTGTATATATATGTACCACATCTTTATCCATTCCTCTGTCAATGGACACTTAGGTTGCTTCCATGTCCTGGCTATTATAAATAGTGCTACTATGAACATTGGGGTGCATGTGTTTTTTTGAATTATGGTTTTCTCTGGGTATATGCCCAGTAGTGGGATTGCTGGGTCATATGGTAGTTCTATTTTCAGTTTTTTTAAGGAAACTCCATACTGTTTTCCATAGTGGCTGTATCAATTTACATTCCCACCAACAGTGTATGAGGCTTCCCTTTTCTCCACACCCTCTCCAGCATTTATTGTTTGTAGATTTTTTGATGATGGCCATTCTGACCGGTGTGATCACCTAGCAGTTCTAATTCTAGAAATTTACACAAATAAGCAAAGATAGTTTTAATTGCAGCAATATTTATACTAGTGAGAAAATAGGGGGCAACACTAAATATCCATTTGTAGGATACTAAGTAAAAAAAATGGTTCATTCATATATGTAAATTTATACAATAGTTTAAAGAAATGAGGGAGAGTACACATATAGGCAGTAACTTGGAAAGATGTCAATGATATAATGTTAAGTGCAAGAACTAAAAAGTATAATATGAGCCCATTTAACATAGAAAGCATCGATATAATTCTTAAAAAAATCCTATCCCTAAATAAATGGGAATGTTTAATACTTTATTAGCATCGAGATAGCACACTTCATTAAAATAGTATTAGTCACCTTAAAAAGTACAAATTTATTTCAATTTATCTGAAGATAAATGTGCAACTTTAAACAAAGATAATCGTTACAGTATTTTTTATAATTGTATCACAAGACCAAAAACCACCTAAATGCTCAAGAATAAGAGACAAACGGGATGTTTAAATAATGTATGAGACATACCCAAAACGGAATATTGTGAGGACATTAAAAATTATGTTTCTTAAGATATGCTTAAGGTATAATGTTAAATGAAAAATGTTGAGGGGAAAATACAGATAATAAACTCTGATAAACAACTGGATCTCAATTTTATATAACACTGAAAGAAAACATTTTACCAGTAGTTATTTCTGGGTAGTAAAATTATGGATGATTTAAGTTTACTCTTTTTATAGTATTTGTATTTCCCAGATTTTCTAAAGTGAGTATATACTAATTTCATAATCCAAAAAATGTTTATTTTAAAAAGAAGATATTCATTGTAACATAGAAGAATTGTGGGCCGGTTGAATGTCAATAAATCTTTGCAAGGATAAATATCACAGATATAGAATGAGTTATATATATATTTCAAAATTCAACTTTTAGGACTTTATATTTCCCTTAAAATAATGTAAATGACTAAGAAGAATATTCATACTGAGTAGCTTTCTGATATTATTAAACAAAATGCAAAGTCAACTTTTTTATTCCAAGAGAATTCACATTCATTCATTCAATAAATATTTATTGTGTTCCTACTCTGTGCCAGGGTCTTGTTCTAGAGCAAGTCAGACAAAAATTTGGTTTCAACAGAGCTCACATTCTAGTAGGACAGACAGTTGATAAAAACAGAGTAGATATAAAATATAAAGTTAGGTAGTGATAAACCCTATGAAAAACAATAAATCACGTTAAGAGATTGGCGAGTGATGGGTGCCAGCACTTTAAGTTAGGGTGTCAGGAAAACTCTTTATGAGGAGGTGATATCTTGAGCAGAACCGAGACTGAAGTGAAGGAGTGAGCCCTGTGAACATGTGAGCTTTCCTGGCAGAAAGGAGAGCAAATACAGAGACTGAGGCAGAACTATGTTTGTTTTATTCCAAGGACAGCCCAGAGGCTAGTGTGGCTGGAGGACGTGAGCAAAGAGAATACACGGTGGGACCTGGAGGTCACTAGCAGCTGGACCATGTAGGGTCTTATAGGCCATGCTAAGGCTTTTGGATTCTATTTGACAGCTGGGCAATCACCGTATTTCAGCATAAAGTACACACGTAATACTAAATTCTGTTGGAAAATGAAAAAAAAAAGGGTGCCGACCTTCAGTTACAATACTTAGTTTTTTTGTTTTTTTGTTTTTTTTTTGCGGTACGCGGGCCTCTCACTGTTGTGGCCTCTCCCATCGCGGAGCACAGGCTCCGGATGTGCAGGCTCAGCGGCCATGGCCCACGGGCCCAGCTGCTCCACGGCATGTGGGATCCTCCTGGACCGGGGCACGAACCCGTGTCCCCTGCATCGGCAGGCAGACTCCCAACCACTGCGCCACCAGGGAAGCCCAATACCTAGTTATTTTTAAAAATACTGATAAGCATGCTAAGAAATTATTGTCATATGTTTAGAAAAGAATCAGTTGAATTATATTATTAATGCTATGTCTGCTTCATGCTCTCTGTGTTGGGCTTCTGCCCTACAAGCCAAGTATCAAATGACACAATTAACAGTTTAATTGGAAACCTATTGTCTGATTCAGACTTCTGTAAGATATGCTGCAAAATTGACTCCATTGAATTTCATGTTGCTAAGTTACCATGAATTCAACTCCTTTTAAAATCAGAGTTATAAATGTTAATTATTTTATAATGGATGAGAAATACCTTTGTGTATTTATCTTTATAACTCATGGTGTGGAAATTGAAACATATCCCCAAACACATGATACTCAATCCACCTCTTTATGTATTTGGGGATACATCACACCCTTCCAAAGAAGAAAGATGAGAACGTCACACCTGTGACCACCCCCTCCCCGCTACCGTGAACTCTCTTCTCAAACAGTGCTTATAGCTGATTCTGAAAGAGTATTACTTTTTGGAAGATTTAGATATTGTTCAATTGTAGGCAAACTAGGTTCTCTGTGCCCCCTTTCAAGTCACTGTATCAAAGCTATAAATTTCATTTTTAAAAATGGGATACTTGGTTGACCCTCAGGGTGACCCTGAGGAATTCTGTGTTCCGTTATCCACAAAACACACAAGCTGAGAAATGGCCCACTTAACTTCTACATTTCTGCCCAAGAAAGGTGGTGATATTTTTTCTACCTCCCAGGGAGCCAGCAGTAGCCATTCAAAGCCAGGTTAGGCAAGGAGAGACCCCCGTTTGGAGCAGAGGGTGTTTGCAGCAACATGTCAACTGTTGCTATCGTGATTCTCTGCCAGTCCATTTCTTTATTTGTATGCATATAAATATATACACAGAATTTTAGAAATTATGAGATTAATCAACTTCAGAAAATGAAGGGTTGATATATGTGACTGCCAAATTCTTATTAAAAGCCAAAAACATTAAAAAAAATACTCTGTAATTCTGCTTTCGTTTGTGAATGCAGTTTTCATTACTCAATATGTTCTTATGCCTCGGTAAAAAACAGGTCAGATTTTTGAGGCTCTTAAGTTTCTAACCTATTGACTTCGCCTACCAGCAGGAGGTATGCATCTGTCTGAATATGCCTTTCCTTCTGTGGCCCTGAAGTATATGCCTTCAAGACTTCTTGAAATGAAAATAATAACCATAATAGTGTCTAACAATAACAAGTCAACTATCCCCAACTCAGGGAGGACAGAGGGCAGGCAAGTGATGATCTACTGGGTTTGTATATCTGCAGAGAACAAGAAATACAAGTAAGTAATTTTCTGTCAAGATACCTGCAACAAATCTCTGTGGAGACAAAGGCTCCACGAGTGTATTTCTAAAATGATATCAACTAAACATAGAAAAAGAAAGTCCTCAGGAAGGAGTAAGGGCAAGTCTGATGTAATGACATAAGAAAGCAGTAAGAAGAAAAAAAAAAAACCTTGCTTTTTTCTGATATAGAGGATGCACTCTGCTTTTGGTCATATAGGTTTTGGAACAACAGCTAGTATAACTTCTGTTTCATCATTCATGAAGCACATATACCATCTATATGATTTTCTGAGGAAAAAAAAATGGATGAAATCAACTTGCAAGCAAATGGGAAAATATCTGAAATCTTCTTAAGAAATGTTCCCAAATTAAAATTTTGAATTCTACTATTAATACTACATCTACTTTGAGAATACTGTGATAATGTTTTCCAAATCTTCCCCATATATCAAAGGAAAACTCATATCATCAACACATTGCTCACTGACACCCAGATCTAAACCTAGGACTGGGTTTAATGAAGCATATCAGTGGGTCACAGAGTTAGCACCATAATAAGGTGCTTTTCAAATCATGTGGGCTAAAAGCACTAAATATATGAGAGACAGAACTGTGGAATTATTCCATCCCCAAAACAAAAACAAAACAACAACACAAAACTGGTAGACTTTCTTTCACTGCATTTAACCCTGGGCTAGACACTAGAAAACGATTTTCAGGATCTAAGGATAATTTAACTCCTAATTAAACATATACAGTGAATCTACACCTCTACTTCAGTTTAAGAAATAAGAATTGGACCAAATCAGTTGAGAAAGAAAGAAGTCACAATAAAAACCAAGCAACTACCATCATAATTAAAAGATCTCTGGTTCCATTTTTATCAAGGTGGTCAAAACAAGATGGAAATCCTGTAATTTGGGCTTACTGGGTTCAGAATTTCTACTAGTCTCTAAACTCTGCTACTTCTTTGTATACCTTCTCTCCTCACAACTGCTTTGGACTCACCACTGAGGTCCAGGTGATGACCACAGGGTACCCATAGCCACAGTCAGTGGTATGTCCTGTAGTCACTACTTTGATATGCGCATGGTTGCACAGGAACTAAATTAGGGACTGCCTAAACCTCAAAGTAGACATGGCTTTTCGGCCTGAGCCAGTGAGGCCACCATTATCTAAAGAAGCAAAGAAATGAACTCCCATCACAAGAATAAATTCTGGGGTCAAAAATATAACTTACCTAACTTAGCTTAAGAAATGGAACTCTGGCAATTCCATCCTATGTCATATATATAGTATATATGCCAACTTACACAGGTTCTGTTTTTTAACCCTTGGAGTAGACCTATGGTCAATGGCTCACCCCAACATTTGATATCATATATCAAGTAATCTTTCTCTCCTGGGGTTCTTCTATGTCTAGAAAAACATACATTTATATATATATATATATATATATATATATATATATATATATATATATATATATATATCCTTTTAGTCAAAAAGTGATTCATTTTGTATTACTAGATTATTCGATATCAAACTGGCTATGCATTAGAATCACCAGGAGTAAGCTTTTTGAAAAAAAAATTTCTGATTACCCCTACTCCTAATCACTACTTTCTAACCACCACGATTTTGATTCAGTAGTTTTTGGGAGATACCCAGGAGTTTTGTTTTGTTTTTCTTTCCACTAATTCTGAGGTGCAGCTAGGTTTGAAAACAATTGTAATTGATCAAATTAAGAAATTAACTAGGTGGTTCTGAGTATGCATCTGAACTGCCTGGACGATACTTTAAAAAAGCACAGATTGCTGGGCCTCCCCTCCACAGTTTCTGATTCAGGTAGATTTGGGGGAGGGGTCTGAAAATATGCATTTCTAATGTGTTTCCAAGCAATAGTGATGCTACTGGTCTAGCGAACCACAGTTTGAGAATCCCTGGACTAGAGAAGAAGAAGAGTGGTGGTAAGGGCTCAAGGAAGAAGACTAAATAATACACATTTGCCAGAAGGAGGACTGTAGTCCTTTTCTGACTGTTGCTAAACATATTATCTAGACTGGAATCTCAGATGTTCCCATCTGAGAACTTCTAGGGCTTTGAATAAGAGCCTTTCTTTTCCTAGCAGAAATTTTATTTCCATAAGCTTCCTGGTACAATTCCATCATGCTGTTGTCATGAGTTGGGTTGAAGATAATCACAACAGGGAGTTTCTGCAAACTAAAGTCTTCCTTTCTTTCCTTTTTTCTGAGAAGCATGTACATACATAATTGCAGAATAGGAAAAATTGAGACGATACCTGTAGAAAGACCATTTTAGCAGAAACTGCCTGGCAGCTTTAGGAAAACTGGGTCTTCCTTCATAGGGTTTCAGTGCTTGCATCATCACATTGTCAAGCCATGCAGCCCACTGCTCCAGGGTGCTCTGCTGCTGAAGAGTCATCTTGAAGTCTGTTTCTAGTCTCTGAACCATGTTGTCATCACACTGACATACCCAGGAAGCCTGCTCCTGGGACAGTACACAGAAAGCAAAGAAAAAGTTCAACTCAGCACCTTTTCATTGAGTGTCAGCACACAAGCCATATGCATAAATGGCAAATTATATTGAAAGCGTAAAACAAGTGACTTAAGAAAATGAAGGACTACTTGTTAGTTATTAAGGAAACTAACATAGCCTTTGTGCGTGAAAAAGTGATGTGACATACAAGTATGACTTGGTTTTTCTACATTAACTAGCCTGTGTGAAAGACTAAAATACATGATTACTTAAGAAAAATAGGATCCTGAACCTACAGTATGAGGCGTCTTTCTTTAGTTTTTACGCCCTCTCTTTTTTCTCCCAATCAGATAAAACTTTAAAGCCAATTCATTTGAAAAGATTTAGGGTAAGTCAGATGGATAAATAGATTCAATTGGCCAAAAGTGGTCCCTCAGGATTAAAACAAAAACAAACACAGAATGATACAAAGTAGAAGTATATGCTATATGAGTTTTATGGATAAGAAACTGAAGTCTCAAGGGCTATAGAGGCAAGGCTATGAATGTAAATTAATTCACAGAACCGAAAACAACAACAACAACAAAAATACTTTTGAGAAAATGTAGGAAGGCTACCTGCCAAGAAATTTGATCACTATAGTTTTCCTTCTGGTTCCGACAGGAAAGTTTCATGTTTGGTAACAGCAATGAAAACAGGAACTTCTAAAGTTAATTTTCAATGGTTGCCATAAGTTTTACAATGTTTCTAGTGCTATGTTGTATTTTAACATTAAAAAAATACTATACTCTTAAGGTCAGAATACAATTATTTAGTAATATAATATTTGAGTAAGGACATGGATGGTACCATAGGGCCTGAATCAGCTAAACTGACTTCAAGCAATTCATTTAATCTGCATGGGCTTCATTTTCCCCAAGCATAATATTAGAGAAATGAAATGTGACAAGAATTTTTAAACTGGGTTCACTGTGTCCAGATAATATTTTCACAATAGATTTCTGTGGAGGGGTGTCTGTGAAGGTCCTAATGCTATATCTAAAACATTGTGGATACGTATGTATTTTTCTGAAAAGTGTCTACAGCTTTCAATCTATCTGTTCTCAGAGGATATTCAAATCAACCATTTCAACTAAATAAACCCCTAATCTCCACCCTCTGGTTCCAGCACCTCTCCTGACCCTATAGACTTTACCTTATTTAAGAGACATTTCAATTGGGAGGTACTTCAAATATAAAATGCCCAAACTCAATTCATTTTATTTCTTCAGGGAAACCTAGGGTTTCTTCTACATTCCCAGCTGATGATACCATCTACTATCCTTCTTTCTCTTATCTAATTAGTAACAGTCTTTCCGATTTTACCTCCTAAATATCACTTTTAAGTATTTTAAGTACACCACAATGATTATTAAAAATTGAAAATACAAATAAACAAAAAGGAACAAAATATTAAGAATATCTAAACTGCCAACATTAAGAGATAACTACAACATGCTAATAACTTTCAAACTGTTCACATGCAGTATATACATATGCACGTATGCTTATGTACATATGTTATTTTAAAAGAGGATCATATTATACATTTTACTTGATATTTTGCTTAGTTTCACTTCAATATATATGATAAATGACTTTCCGTATAGGCAAATGAGGAGCTATATTTATTGTTCAGGGATTGAATTTGCTTCAATGCATAAATATTCCATTATTTACAAAATCAATTCCATATAGTTACACATTTATGGTCATTTCAATTTTTTACTATTAGGAAAAATGCTGGAATTAGCAATCTAGTAACTACATCTTTGCTTACTTTTGTACTTTTCTCTTCGTAATAGATTTTTCAAAATACACTGTTAAATGACTCCCAGAACTTTTATATCAATTTAGGAGTCCAGAAGAGCACCCAGGGAAGAATTTATGTCTCAAGAAAGGATAGGGGAGGTTGTTTTCATTTTTTCATTAATGGCTAAGCATTTTTTAATTGTGGTAAAAAACACATAAAACTTATCATCTTAACCATTTTTAAGTGTACAGTATAGGAGTGTTTACTATATGCTCATTATTGTGCAATAGGTCTCTTTGTCATCTTGCAAAACTGAAACTCTATACCCACTGTGGAAGATTTTTTTGTGCATTAGTAAGAGGCAGGAGGAACTTACTGGTATCCTTGGAAGAATTTAATTTCATTTCTTAACATAAATTCAAACTCACTGCTTCCTAGGAAGTTAGTTCTTGCCAAGAGATAATGATAATCTAAAACTAAACCTAGAGAAATAAAGCCACAGGACATTACTCTGACTTTTCAAACCACTTTATATTATATTTCATTTTACTACTCTTAAGATTGAAAATATACTAACAATAGAGTACACTGTAAATACTCCTGTGAAGTATATTCCTGTGAAGGAATTTGGATATTTCAATTCTATAGTGGAAAAAGGTAAGGATGAAAATTAAAGATATTATTAAGTTGGAAATAAATTATCTCCAAGATGATAAGGAGTCAGTAGCTTCAAAATCAGAATGTCTTTTAAGCACAGAAACACAAGTATATGCAAAAGTTAGGTTATCAGGTCAACCAACCCAAGTATATTTAGCCCATACTGTATTTGGAAAACTATCCATTTACACAAAATAATTCTAAAGCAATACTATTGTAATGCTATCAGTTAATTAAAACAGAAAACCAATTACACGGCAATAGGAAAATTATCCTGAATGCATGAGGAAAAGATTTAATTAGAGAAGAATGAAGTGATGAAAGAGATTTATGGATATCCTGAAAGAAACTTAAGCTCTTAGAGCATTAAAATATTGACACTTACATGTGATTTCACTGTTTTAAATTAAAGTTCCCTTATTACAAGAATATCATCCTATATGTCTTAGAGTGTCAGTCTTAACTGAGGTTAATCTCGTAGGGGCAGGGACTTCCAAATGAACAGGAGAGGGTGATGAAGGTGGAATGGGAGGCAGGAGACAGAAAACCAGGTACAATGTGGAACAGAAAAGGAAAGAAAGGAGTTAAAGATAAAATATGCTAACCTGAGAAAGAGATTACATATGAAAATGAAGAGTTGTGAGAGGTAAAATGTAGGGGGAAATGGAGGGCAAACCACTGTGCTCATGGTCCTCTAATGAAAGGAAGGAGGTCTTGGAGGACAGATACTTAAGCACACAGGTTTCAGCACTAATAACTGTCACGTGGACCCAGAAAAATGTGGTAGCTGAGAATAAAGGAAGGGAAAAGGTAACCTCAAAGTCGGTGAGTGGGGGATGAGTAGTATTATAGATGTATAACTGACCATTTATATGCAATAATGTTGCCAAGGCTGGCGTTTATAACCAGGAAGAACTCATTTCTATACATACTTCATAGGGTTCAGACACACAACTATATGAATGAAAATAATGTTAAAACAGAAAATTTTAAATCTTGCTCAGATATTATTAGGAATCATTCTTAAATATATTTTCAGTTATTCAACTTAAATTACTTTTGAAACTAGAAGTTGCCTTACCATTTCAACTTTTCTTAAAGTACTTTTAAACATATCTTTTCTGAATGAAGATTTGAAAAAAACATAACAGTATACATTTTAAGGCAATAATGTATGAACTTAATATTCCCACTAAAATCAGTTAATGTAAATTCCACTAAAATATGTAAAGTTAATGGATTTGTAAACGTGAGACAGTTTGTTCTTGTGGAGCTTACGTATTTGCATGTGTGTGTGTATGTGTGCTTGTATATATAAAAATATTTATGTAGATCTAAGAAAAACTATACACATTAGAAGTTTAAACCCAATTCATGAAAGTCAGAATAAACTTAACTAATTAACAACACCCTAAAATAAATCAAACCCAAATATTACTTTTTGATATATTTTAAATGATAAAACTAGTCCAGAATTGTAGATTAAACTTTGTAGGAAATGGAGTAATAATTAGTTTATCTTTAAGCAACGATATTGTTTTTTTGTTTGTTTGTTTTTTGCGGTACACAGGCCTCTCACTGTTGTGGTCTCTCCCGCTGCGGAGCACAGCTCTGGACGCGCAGGCTCAGCGGCCATGGCTCACGGGCCCAGCCGCTCCGCGGCATGTGGGATCTTCCCAGACCGGGGCACAAACCCACGTCCCCTGCATCGGCAGGCGGACTCTCAACCACTGCGCCACCAGGGAAGCCCAACGATATTGTTTTTTAAAACAGTTTTATTGAGACATAATTCACAGAGCGAACAATTCATTCATTTAAAGTATATAATTCAATGGCTTTTTTCAGTATATTCAGAGTAGTGCCTCTATCATCACAATCAATTTTAGAATGTATTCATTTCTCCAAGAAGAAACCCCATACTACTCCTTATCTGTCACCTCCCAATCCCTCCAGTCTACAGGACCTAGGCAACTACTAATTTACTTTTTGTCTCCATAGATGTATTTGTTCTGCACATTTCATATAAATGGAATCATGCAATGTATGGTCCTTTGTATCTGGTTTCTTTCACTTAGCATAATGTTCATCTCTGTTGTAGCATGTATCAGAACTTCATCTCTTTTTATTGCCCAATAATATTCCATTGTGTGGAATATCACATTTTGTTCACATAGTCATCAGTTAATGGACATTTGGGTTGTTTCCACTTTTGTGTGGCTAATATGAATAATGCTGCTGGAACATGCGTGAACAAGTTTTTAGGTGGACATGTTTCATTTTTCTTGGTATGTACCTAGCAGTGAAACTGCCAAATCATATGTTAACTCTATGTTTAACTTTTTGAGGAACTGCCACACTGTTTTCCAAAGTGGCTGCAGCATTTTGCATTCCAATCACTAGTGTATAAGGGTTCCAATTTCTGCACACCCTCACCAACACTTGTTATTATTTGTTTTTTGATAATACCATTTTAATTTTTGATAATACCTATTTTAGTGTGTGTGACGTGGTACCTCGGGGGTTTTTTAAGATTTAATTAATTAATTAATTAATTGGCTGCCTTGGGTCTTCGTTGCTGTGCATGGGCTTTCTCTAGTTGCAGTGAGCGGGGGCTACTCTTTGTTGCAGTGCGCGGGCTTCTCATTGCGGTGGCTTCTCTTGTTGAGGAGCAGAGGCTCTAGGCGCACAGGCTTCAGTAGCTGTGGCACACAGGCTTCAGTAGTTGTGGCTAGTGGGCTCTATAGCACAGGCTCAGTAGTTGCGGTGCACGGGCTTAGCTGCTGTGTGGCATGTGGGATCTTCCTGCACCAGGGCTCGAAACTGTGCCCCTGTATTGGCAGGTGGATTCTTAACCACTGCGCCATCAGGGAAGCCCCTCAGTGTGGTTTTAATATGTATTTCCCTGGTGGCTGCTGAATGAGTTTTCCAGTACTTTATTGGACATCTGTATATCTTCTTTGGAGAAATGTCTATTTAGATCTATGCCCATTTTTTAAACGAGGTTGTCTTTTCATTGTTGGGTTATAATAGTTCTTTTTATATAGTCTAAATATAAATTTTTATCAGATGTATGATTTGCAAACATTTTTTCAATACTATAAGTTGTCGTTTCATTTTCTTGATGGTCTCTTTTGAAGCACAGAAGTTTAAAATTTTGATTATGTTCAATATGTATGTATCTTTTGTTGCTTTTGCTTTGAGTGAGCCATGGAGTGTTTTTTTTCATTGGTAACAATTAGCTTCATTATTTTAGCATCTGAAATAAAGTATTTGTTGGGATTCCATAATAATATTCCTAAAATAGCTATTTTTTTACATGTACTTTGATTTACAAGTGAGTAGTTTCATCATTAGGTTAAAAAATTATTCTTTCATTTGGAATGATCAGAAGAGTCAGATATGTTGCACCTAATTCTTTTCAAATAACAAATATTTACCAGGTACCTATAGTAAACTCTGAAATAGAGTTGTTCTTGCTTCTTTCAAGGTGGGGCACTTTTGAAAACAAATTTCTCGTGTGCGTGTCATGGTGCTATGGGCTTTACGTATTACTAAATATGTAAACAGTAATCTAAGATATGTGTTATAAAATGGAGAAAGTAAAGCCCAGAAGAGTTAAGTCACTTGCCCAAGACTCCACAGCTAGTAGATGAAAGAGTTTCATCTCCTGCCTACCAAACTTCAATGACTGTGGTCATCATTACTCTATTAATCATTCAGCAAACCCTGGTGACATATGTTGCTGTCTAGCACTATAAATATTAGCAGACTTTAATTGCAAAACAGAGGAGTAAAGCCATAGCTGAGTAAAACTCTCCTCTTTCAGGATATTGTGAATCTAGATGTGCCTGTGAATTGATGTAACTTTGAAAAGAAATATGATGATCCTAATTAAGAAGAAAAAAATTGGATACCTTTCATTAAAAGACACGTTTTGAAAGAAAACAGAGTACCTGGACATTGGCAAAGTCGACACGGTTGAGGTCATTGAGCATCTGGTTGATCTGAGAAGTGTTCTGAAGCACTGCACGAGCTGCCTGGGCCAGGTGATTGAGCGACGTGTATCTTCGCAGAGTCTGGGCAAAGGCACTTACAGCTGCAACCTGTAAAGAAATCCAATTAAGTTGGGATTTTTTTTTTTCCCCTCCAGTAAAAGAAACCACTGCAATCTTCAAATCTTTATTCCCTTGCCAAATTTTAAATGCTTCCCTCTGATACTTATTTCAAATTCATTTGGTGAGAGAGCTTACTTGTAAATTATAGCATTTAAACCTCTAAACCAAGTATTACTTTCCTTTTGAGTAGGCTGAGGTCAAGGCTAAAACAAACTCCCACATTCTTCAACATCTGAGTGCACCATTAATTAAACCAGTCTTGCAAGTAGCTACTAATCCACAGCAAGAAATGATTTAGTCGAGACAAGTAGGAAAAATGTTGATTTTCATTTCTTATTCTCCGTACAAGTCAACTACAAACTAAGCAGATAACATTTTTTTCCTTTTACTTGGAAAACCACACTATCCAGTCCCACTTTTTAAATTGGATTAAAAAACATGCTTTTCAGAGCACTGTCATTAAGGTTCACTCTTTTTACCTTTATTTTATAGAGGTGAAATCGGAGTGGGTAATTCTGAGGTGAAATAAGAGCACTTATTTTTATTAGCAAATACATAGCTAATAAACTTATCGGATACAAGCAACAAGAAGAACTCTTCAGAATTTGAATTTCTGTAAAAGGGCTATCCAGAAAAATCTCCATTTGTCCTTCAAAATGTACTTTCCAGCCTTCTCCATTCTGCTCTGTGCCCAGGAAGACTAAACTGAATAGATTACATTAACTGCCTCCCTTTGGCTTCCAATTGGGTTTGGCCAATGAAAGGCACTGGTAGGAGACTGAAGGATGGAAGAAAGTAGTCAAAGTATTCATTCCCTCACAACCTCTGCCCTCTCCTTCCTAAGGCCACAGTTGTGGAGGAAGGAGAAGATCTGATGCCATAATCACTTCTTTCCCCTTCAGACCTAGGGATGGGCAGGCTTCCCACTATTGCTAGTCCTGGGGTGCTTTACCATTCCTCCTTGGTTTTCTTAACTCTTTTCACGCGTTTAGAAACAGACCCTTCTTAAACTCTAATCAATTATTCTCCCCTTTGGATATACCATTTTTTTCTGATGAAACCCTGAACAAACTGGATTATATGGAAAGATAGCAAAGATAACGACCAAGAAAAAGTCTAGGTAAATATCTAAACCTCATGATCTCATGAAAATTTGTTACTTGCATAGCAGATCTAATGAGGACTTTAACATATTTACAGGAATGACATTAAATCACTATGGGTATATAACAAGCAATTGATTGAACAGTCAGTTGGCTGAGCGGTAGAAGGTGTTCCACAGGCCAAAGGATGCTCTATCTTGATAGTGAGATGTTTCAGGACCATGTGGAACTTGAGGGACGTTCACATACCCCCAAAGAGAGTATTTCACATTTTCCCATCTCTGTGGTTTAGACTAATCAAGGAAATATCACGTGCCAGGCACTGTGTTAAATGCCTAACATACATTACCTTGCTCAATTCTCATAAACATTCTATTAGATGCCTGGTGTGACTTAGGGAGGCTAACTATCTTGCTCAAGGTTACACAGAAGCTACAGTACAGTGGTGGGATATGAATCCAGGCATTTTGATAATAACTTTCAGTCACAACCTCATTATGCTGTTTCCACTGTCACGCTAGATCATCTTTGTTGGTTAAATGCTCAGCTGAAAAAAGGCTGCATGTCCGTGAGAGAGGAATAGCAGAAGGCACCTTCCACCAGGATAAACTACCCAAATCAACTCTGGAGATCAATGAGATGGCCCATATTGCAGATGGATTGCTACCACATCCACTTTGATGACACTGGGGCAGGAGGTACTTTTAGCTGTTTGAAAGTATTGTTATAACTATGACTGACTTTGCAAGTTGGAAAGCATTCTTCTGACCATCATAATCAAATAGCACCTCCTTTATTTGCCCACCTGAACGTGGCACTCTAGAATAGCACTACCATCGAGAGCTTTCTGCAATGATGGAAATGCTCTACATATGAGTTACCCAGTATGGTAGCCACTAGCCACATGGGTTAAGGTGCACTTGAAATGTACCTAGTGTGACTGAGGAAGTAAATTTTAATGCAATTTAATTAAATTTACAATTTAAATAGCCACATGTGGTTAGCCCTACTGTACTGACAGCACAGCTCTAAAGCAACAATCTAAGGTGGGCATATCCATGAAATGTGTCCTTCTATACGTTTTAGAGATAGAATGTGTTATTGCAAACCTTAAGCTGAAACAGACTTGTGCTATCACAGACTTGTCAGCTACAAGAGCTTCAATCACACTCTCAAACTGAAAGCCAAGGCATATTGCTGGCGTCTGACAGTAGATACAGACCCTGACAAAAGGCCACAAATGTGATTTTTGTTATCAAAGTTTAGACAGAATCAGTCCAATCTGTCATGTATGTTCACAGATTAACCTAAAGTAACATGGTTAGTAGGGGACAAAGTGGAGAGGAGAATTCATATCTCTAGCTAAATAATCCACATTCCTGAAATACACTCATCAACTATGAGATAACTGTTCTCTTTAAGAAAAGATTACTTGGGCTTCCCTGGTGGCACAGTGGTTAAGAATCCGCCTGCCAGTGCAGGGGACACAGGTTCGAGCCCTGGTGCGGGAAGATCTCACATGCTGTGGAGCAACTAAGCACATGCACCACAACTACTGAGCCCATGTTCTAGAGCCTGCCAACCACAACTAGTGAGCCCGTGCTCTAGAGCCCATGAGCCATAACTACTGAGCCCACATGCCACAACTACTGAAGCCCGCATGCCTAGAGCCCGTGCTCCGCAACAAGAGAAGCCACGGCAATGAGAAGCCCGCACACCACAACAAACAGTAGCCCCTGCTCGTGGCAACTAGAGAAAGACTGCACACCGCAACGAAGACCCAACACAGCCAAAATTAAATAAATAAAATAAATTTATTAAAAAAAAGATTACTTGATTCACAAAAGCATTCTCCAGTGTTAAAAAAACAAAACATCCTGAAAAGCAAATTGTTATTAATTTACATGAACATTTCGGAATACAATGAGTACAGTAGGGGACCTAAAAAATCTAAAACTCAAATGGAAACTATTTGAACATTCTAGGCTGTTCTTTTCAGTAACTGAAATTAAGCAATCTTAAATATACATTTTAGAAAAGGGCTGATAGGGCCTCCCTGGTGGCGCAGTGGTTGAGAGTCCGCCTGCCGATGCAGGGGATACGGGTTTGTGCCCCGGTCTGGGAGGATCCCATATGCCGCGGAGCGGCTGGGCCCGTGAGCCATGGCTGCTGAGCCTGCGCATCCGGAGCCTGTGCTCCGCAACGGGAGAGGCCACAACAGTGAGAGGCCCGCATACCACAAAAAAAAAAAAAAAAAAAAAAAAAAAAAAAGAAAAGGGCTGATAAATACACCACACCTAAAATGTTTCTCTAGTCTCTCTGAAAGGAGCATTATCAAACAACATATCTTGTGCAAGTTCTTTACCACATGGTTATAAAATACAAATACAAAAATCAATTTTAAAAGATTTAATTTATTATAATATTAATATTCTACATAACATCATTTGATAGGACAGATTTAAAATTCATAGTTCAGAACGATTTCCTAAACACAAAAGAAAAAGCAAGGACATAAAAGTGTACCTTGGTTTGTATCATTCTCTGTGGAATATTGTTCATGGCATTGGAAAGCCAACCTTCAAGGCTTTTTGCAAAATTTCGAATGGCTTGGGTCAAGGCACCTAAATGTTAAAGAATAAAAGCAGAACGAAAAAGATACCAAAGAACATTAATCTTTATGCTAGAATAAGGGAAAACATGCAAGCACAACATGTGAAATAGCACAGAGCTTATATTATCCTCATTGACAAGACTTTAACATTACTCCTAACTTTGAAAGAATCCAAATATTATATCATGGGCTTGTCTTTTAAAGCTATTTTGTTCCCAGATACTTATGATACTTTATTGGGAAATGAAAACATTCAAACATTTTTGCTTATAGCAACATATACCAGTTGTGAATATACTTATGGAATTTTTTATCTTCGACAAAACACTTTTCAAAAACAGCTTTGTGCTCAAAGGCTAAGTATTTTCTTTAGAAATTCTTTATCTTGACTTTTTTTCAAGCTCTTAACCTATTTTCATTTCTTTAGTTAAAAAGAAAATAATGCAAAGCTTTCTCTTTTTCTCTATGCATCTCTTTACATCAGAACATGTCAATTAGAGTAGTTATCTCTCACTTGTGTTGAAAAGTAAGGTAAAATTAAAATTGCCTGCCTTGATAATTCTGGATAACTATTCTCCATTTCACTGGCAGGCAGCGACAAAAGATCACTGTGATAATAAAATTGCTGTCACAGAGGCCAATATTCTTAAGATATTCCTAAAACAGTCCATTCCATACTCTTTACATCTCTGTCAAAACCTGAATAGGGATAGGTCCCATAAGAGTAGTTTTTATGGTGGTCATAAAATGGTTAGAAGCATTTTCCGTTAACAGGGGTGATTATGACTATTTTATAAGAACGGATCTGTTTACTGAGATGGCTGTATAATAGCAAACAGAATTCTTCTCTTGTTCAACAAGTAATTCAGTCAGTAGCATTTTACTTCTCCTGTGCCCAAGGCTCCACAGTGTAGGGAGCAGTTTTAGACATTTAATAAGTAAGTGTTTGAAGCACCCACAACAGAAAATAAATCCCTGTGGGTTCCCTATAATGTGGGTAAGTCTTACAATTGGTAGTCCACAATAAGAGACAGAGAAGTTACATTTTTGTCCAAGGCTCCCAAGAATATTAATGTTAATGATGGGATTAAATTCCTTGGTTTTTCTTTCTGTGCTCAAATGAGTCTGACATGCTTCTTTATTACTTTTGTTAAAGCAGGGTTAGAAATAATTAACTTACTCAAATTAATTGCAAAAGATATAAATTTTACTATTCCAATAATAAAAACAACTAATTTTTAAAAAGTATTTCTTTAAGTGGTCAAATGACAGAAGACAACTGAGATGGCTACATTTTGATTAGGAAAAACACTCAAGAAGTGCAGACTTTTAACCATGAGAATCATCTATTGGAAACACTGAGTTGGAAATTTCTTGAGAACTAATTTTTTGAAATTTCCAAAGCTTCTCACTTCAGCCAAAAAGAAAAAAGAAAGAAAAATATTTTTCTGTTGTATTATGTACTGGAACCATGGAGGGCAGGCATGAATGGAAATGAAAAACAGTGGAAAAAAAAATTAAATACCCTCTTTGAAACTCAGTAAAATTTTGTACAAGATTCAATTTGGCTATCTGTATTACATAGTTTTCTATAATTAATATATAATAATTATTTAATCTGAAAAAAACAAGAACTGGGAAAAGTTACTTTAAAAAAATTTAATATGGGTTTTGTTTTATTTAGACACATTTAATGCTAGGGAGATTGTAAAATAAAAAGATATGTTTTGTATCTCAAATGATTGTAAGTTTTTCCTTTTTCGTACTAAATGACATTTTGGGTCACCTTTAATTATAATCATAAATTGTACATTTGAGTGTTACCAGTTGAGTTCTTACACAATTTTTTACACTTCACTTTTTTTTCCCCGTTTTCAGATAAATGTATTTTAGAGTATAGTAGCTTCAAGCTGACTTTAAATTAGTGTGATATGCAGACTTTTTTGGCTAAAAAAAGGAATCCCATCTGGACAGTAAATGGTAGAGTGAAGTACTAGTAGCCAGGAAAATTAAATTTTCAAAAATAAAATTAAGTTTGTTCTCTCTATAGGGATTCATGTCAGATCAAATTGTGCAGATTGACAACTTTTTCTCATGAATGGATGGTTAGAAATATAAAACTACTCTAAAGCTAACTTGTCTCAACCTTATGATTAATATTAAAATGCATACAATCAGAAGACAGTCATCTACACTGTATTTTAAGCTTTATTTTTGTTAAGTCTTGTTATAGAACAGGAATTAAAATTCCAAATTTACTTGGTAGGGTGGCACCTTAATGCATCTTGTAATTTCAGAGAAACTGTAAAACTATACTCATGAGATAATTCCTGAATTTGAGTCGCCTGAATGCAGAGACAAACTACTTGACAAAATAAAATGGTTTTCAAATCAAAATTTGCCAAAAACAAAGGTCATGTGTATTGTGTGCTTAAAAATTCTGGGGTTTAAAGCCAACTACACTTGATACATGATTTAACTTAGGGAACTGATGAGTTTACAAGTTAAAGTCTTGTGATGCTAACATAGAAGCAACAGATTTAGAATTGTTGAATGAACACTGATGTTGTTGACTGGCCTCAAAAAAGAAAGTGTTCACTGACACCTTTTCTTATATCTCATGAGAGAAATTTATGTTGGTGGCAAAATGTCATAGGCTAATGAGCTACCCTATGCAACTTCTCTTAAACATCTCTAGAGATTATCACTCAGAGCACAGGAAGTAAGACAAGAACAGGAAAATCAGATTCTGGAACATAAATCAGTAGAGAATTTACACGTTGAAATTTTCCATGACAACATCACTTTTAATCAATCTTTAGTCAGGAAACTTGGTGCAGATAGGCTAGAAAATATTAGTAATTTATAAAAATGTGAGACCATGGCAGCTGGATTTTTTAAAAACTAATTTCTATACAAATTTATGTATGTTTATGTGTGTGTTCATTGATATTATATGTAAATGTATGTCTAAGCATATATTTTAAGGTGGTAGGGAACATATGAAATAACTCATATCTTCCACTGTTACCACATTTTAAAAAAGAAAGTATAAACATACAAATGTTAGTATCTTCACTGTTTCTTGCTAAATCCCTATTTAAATATTTTCTGGAATAATTTAACACAAATTAACTGTGAAGAGTGTACTTCGAGTATATGGCTGCTAATTTTACAAGCTAAAAGATTGCTTTTACCTTATTAATGTCACTGTAGAGTAGCAATTCTGTTCCATATCTTTAAAAGTTAAGGTTACTAGTAGGTGCTCATAAAGATGTAGACCTAAAATCATTTCAGCTGCCTCTAACACAAGTATCCATGATGGCTTTTATATTGACACTTGCAAAAAATAGCTTTGTTTGCAACAGGGTAGTTTAAAAAACACTATCACTTAAAAAAGTAATCTAATTTATCTATGTAATTCCTATTTGCTTCATGGCAGGAATACAGTGCTAGTGCAGTTACATCGATTTTTCTCTCAAAATGCCAGTTAACCATTACTGTTAATGGAAACTGCATTTGTAGTTCTTAACATGATGTCGGTGACAAAGTAAATGCTTTTATAAAGAAATTCAACTTCAGTAGAAACCAAGATAAATTCATTTCAAATCAAAAGCAAACATGAAAGAGGCTGGTCTAGTAATTACAGATTTCAAAAATTCGGGGCTTTATGAAGGAAACCTTTTCCTTGGGTAGAATGATTTTCACATGGTTGACTGGCCTGGGAGTGTTCTTGCAATTAGTCATTGGGGCTGTCACATCTATAGGTTGTCTTTTTTGTCAAAAAGAAAATGAGAGATTGAAAAACAGAGAATTTTTCCCTTTTTACTACAGTTTTGCTCTAGGCTGCTTTCATGCAATACTCTGTGTTGCATGTTTTCTATTTGGCAAATTTAATGAGATTAGAATCACTCTAGTTTGCAACGTCACTACCCAAAACTTCCTGGGTGGAATGTATGAGAACAAAAGCATCCGTACTTGTCTGCATTTAACTTACTAGGAATAGGTCTAAGGACGTCGGGGATGAGAATCTCCACCAAAGCCTGGTACATCCCATGGTCACAGTTACACATCCATTTCAGGATAGACTCATGTTTGCACAGAGTTATCAGCTTTGCTTTCGGAAGTCGACTTTCTATTTCACTCAGATTGCTGGTGTGAATAAATGTAGCAAATGAATAGATGGCAAATGAGGATAAAAAAGAAAATGGACTTTAAAAATAGTTTTAGTTTATCAAATATTACTGAGGTTAGAACTATACCACCATTGCCCTGGTGCCACACGGCTGAATATATATAACACTCCCCCAGAGCTGCCTATGCACGTTAATACTTTCTGACGGTATGAAAGGCAGATATGATACTAATTCCATGAGGATGAAATAGTTCTACTGCAGTCCCCCAAATCAATATAAATGGGAGCTATAATACACACGCTGAAACCTCAAAAGAGTAGTTTGTGGTTTATTTCAATCTATTCAATTAATGTTATCAGGTAAGGTTCACAACTGGTATACATATCTCTAATTTGTTAGCTGTGACATCTACTCAGCCATGAAAATGAATTGGAAAAGCATATTGATTCTGACCTTGATTCAGTAATGGTAGTGCCGTCAGTTGGAGTGGAGGGAGAATAGCGCCAGAATGTTTGCCACAATTTTTCTATCAGGCTAAATTGAAGATTCACAACAACGTCCAATATTGCCTAAAAAACAAAATGGTTATTGATATTACCTTACAAAATTTCTTATGGGGATGTGTGAGGAGTACACACTGTAACAAAACTTAAATGTAAAGACACTTTTGGGTTCATAAATTAATATGGTGAAACTGGACTAAATTTTGCCAACGGAAATGGGAAAACAAAAGAGATTAGCTAGGAAAAAACCAGGGGAAATAACTCTTAAATGATTAAGCAGGGTAACTTGTATTCCTCCCAGAATGACCTCACGTCCCACCCTTACTTTTTCCTCTCTTTTCTCTCCATTTTCATGCTTGCTTCCCTAACTTTTCTTTCATTCCTTAACCCACTACTTCCCTGGTTCCCTTACTATTCTCAGATCCACAGGGACATAGAACATACATACAATTCACATCAGTCTTTACTGGACTAACTGTGTCCACTAGCCATAAAAAAAAAAAAAAAGCAGAAGAGAAGGGTATGGAGGTGCTTGTGTATGGCAGACGGAGTTAGGGCTCAATCAGCTCTGGTTAGGGCTGCTGACCATGGGTTCTGGAGTGTTCCTAGCCAAGCAGAGGCTGGGGGCAGAAACTACAGAGTCAGGCTGACCTCCAGAGGGTAGTGCCTGTCTTGGCAGAAGAAAAGCACAGCAAGCACCTCTCTGTGGTCACAGAATGGCTTACATTCAATCCTCTCTCTGCATACACCCTTTAGAGAGAAGCTATAAGACTATCCCCTTTTCTAACCTTGGGGGTGGGGCCCTCACCTCCTCCTTCTTCATTTTATCTCTTAGATCTCCAGCTGCACCAAGGACATTTTTATTTTTTTGATGATGCTAAAATTTGCCACTTTCATTAACTTTTGATGATCATATTTAATTTCACCCTGCCATTGCAATTAGTCTGCAAATTCGCCTTCAGATAAAAAGCAGCCATAAAACCAAAACTTGTTTGTACAAAGATCACGTGTTCTGTGATTATTTTCAGTATAAAAGACAAGTCCTCAGTATAACGTGTTTGATGTCATCAGCACTGAGAACAAAAAGACGTAAAACAGCCCCTTCAAGATCTGCAAAATTCATAGAAGCTAAGAGACAACAAGGGGCAATGGAGAGAATCAATCTGAACATTTAAGGCAGAAAGAGGAAACTGTAACTTTGTAATTCTGGAGTCTGTGCTACCCGTGTAGATCTGGCCCTGTGCATGATACAGAGAGTAATTGATGTTCTATACAAAAACACTCTGAGACCAATTCAAGTATTAAGCAAAATCTGTTTGGGGGCATGTTCTGGGAACTAGTAGGAAATGTTGCAAGTAGTTGGAAAATGAAAATGGAGGGAAGGGGACTAATTAATTAACACACTCCTCACCCTTTAATATCAGCAACAATAAAAACACAAAAGCAAGCCCTGGAAAGAAAGGCATCCAGATGTCCTTGATCCCAGGCAAAACCCAAAACCTTCTCAGGAGGCAAATTATTATAGCTGCTTTCGCAAATGTAGTATAGGCACATTCCGAGAGATGTCTATTAATGAAGCAGTTAGTAATATCTGATATAATACCTTACATATTTCTAGCTATGAGATTGCTGTAAGAACACTATGCATATATTAAAAGAAAAAAATGACTGTCAGAGCATCTTGTGTAGAAAATTATATTTGTTCCTTACATAACTAGTGATACTTCCAAAATATCTTTGATAAGCCAACTGTGCGAATTCCAAATAACAGCCAAAATGGGCATATTAATCTTTCTTAAAAACATAAATTATAGGAAATATGAAATAAAATAAGGCAAGTAACAAATTCAGTGCACCTTAAATTAAGTATCTCTTCAAATGAAATAATCTCAAATAATTCTTCTGAAAAGGACATTCATATCAGCCACATTTAGTCAGTTTTACAAATGAATAAAACATTTTATCATTTGTCCACCCACTTTTAAATATGTTCAAACTAAAATGTATGCCAAATATAGTTTAAAATAATCCGTATTTCACTGGCTTAGGGCAAACAACCATTTACAGGACTGGATCTGAGACTCAGGCACCTGTCCTTGAAAAGTTTGGAAGTGTGACAGGAAAAAATAATTAGAATTCTTCCTTTTCATTTATGTCTTTATGCCCCATGAGAGATGGCATGAACACTGGTAACTCTGAAATAAATGAGGATCATTCTATGAACTGCCATTTCCCATGCAGATTAATTACTATATATGTTCATATCTCTTCATATAGAGTATTCTTGACAATTAATGAAAATTTTGTAATCCAAAGAATATTTTCATTTTATTGAGGGAATTTTTCATTTAGATTTATTTTAATGTATATTCTTTAGTCATGTAAATAATCATGCTCCAAGTTATATTTTGAATAAATATGAGAAACTTAAAACAATCCAAATTATATTTGTGTAGGTGGGGTTGCTTGAAGCAAGGTTCACCTGAACACAGAGAAATGAGAAACTGATTAGAGAATCTTTATGTAAATCTTCATTGAATATACATGATATTCACGCAGAAAGAAAGAAAGAAATTTTTTTCTAGATAGGTAAGGATCATCCAGAAATTCTCTAATATTGGGAAAAGCAGTCAAAGAGAAACAGATAGTAAGTGTTTTTCATCATAACAAGAAATGTTGGGAACAACAAACTGGCAGGACATGTTGAAAAACACTTCTGGCACACAGTTTTTTAATACAGAGAGAACTTGCCCTTGGTTGTTAATAATCTAGCACCCCTGACAAGTACTCAGATTCACTCAAGCAGTTCTTATTTCTGGAGTGGGAAAAAAAATCTGTGAATGTTATGAGCTGAGACTTCTCACTGCATACTGCATTGTCAGCAGTCAGGAGGACTGCCCAAGGATTATCTTTTACTTCTAAGTAGATCATAAATAGCCCTGGAATAAAGCTACTTAAGTTCTAAACAGTTCCTCTTTCAAAAGGAGGGGTACTTTAGAAGACTCCTATTGCAATCTGTTATCTTCTTTCTACCAGGGGAGCTGCAGGTACAAGCGGGCTTGGAGAGAGTTCACCTCCTGGAGACAATGTAGCCAATTTTGATACAGGATACTCAGAAAGGGAGTAGGAGTAGGGATGGAAAACACCAAGAGAAAACTCAATTAACCATGAAAACAAAACAAACAAAACTAGAGCCTTAATGATCCCTGGGAGGAACACCTAAAGTGCTTTATAAAACATTTCTAGAAAATAGTTTTGATAGAAATACACAGTTATGGTGTAAAATTCAAAAGGTAAAAAGAGTATATTGAAAAATTAACTCTCTTTTCCCTGACTCCCAGTCACTAAGTTTTGTTCCCAAAGGCAACCAGCATTAATATTTTGTTCTTTCTTCTGGAGAGATGTATATAACATGTTCTTTTTCACTCAAATGATAATATATTATACTCGCTGTTTTACATCTTGCTTTTTCCCTTAAAAATAAATCCTGAAGCTTGTTCCAAAACATACATTTAGAGTTGCTTGTTCTTTTTAATGGCTGCATAGCATTCTACTCTATAGATCATACCATATTTTATTTATTCAGTTCCCTGTTAGATATTGAAGTTATAAGCAATCTTTTTCATTAAAAACCATAATGCAACAAGTTCCCTGTACACTTATCTCTTCCCCTACATGTAAGCATTTTTCTAGAATGAGTACCTAGAAGTGGAATTGCTTCATCAAAGGATTCATATTAGAATAGGCTAAGAAGATGGAAAGTAAAATTTATTCTCCCTGAGACATGAAGAAAAGATAACTTATTAGTGCTCAAAGAAATATGAAGTAACTTTATCTGTCCTCTAGGAATATGTTTGATTATTTTGCTTTAGCAAGTTGCCTGGCAAAACTTAGCACGTGTCCGACTATGTTTGAAAAGACTTACCTCACAGTGCTCTCGATAAAGACTCTGCAGTGACTTGATATCCTCAAAGGTAGTACCATCTGGCAGAGAAGAGATTTCAACTTCTCCAAACTCTGGAAGTGCTCGAGATGCATCTGTTACCATGACAACACAACAGAAAAAAAGTTATTGTGGATGGTGCCAATTACAGATTAATGAGGGCAAATTTAAGAAGATTAAAAAGGAAAAAAATTTAAAGGTCAGCGGTCCAAAAAGCAAGGACTTTTCATATTAGTATTTTATAAACAAAACTTAGCAGCAGCAGCACAAAAGAACAGAGAGGATACTTCTAAAATTTTGGAGAAACTAAATTTTCACTATGATTACAGTGGAAATAACACATCTCAGTGTCTCTCAATATAGGACCCCTATGATAAGAAAAATACCTTGAGCTGGCCAGTATTAATTTTAGTTATTTTTATCATTATATTACTTAGGTATATAAAAATAAATCTAGCTTTAAACTTATTGTGCTTATACCTCTCATATAATCATAAACCAAAAGACCTACAAAATAAGTACAAAGAAACCTAAAAAAATAACATTAAACTTAACAACATTAATTTGATATGATAGATGATGCTGTTGTCCTGTAACTAAATTACCTCTTGCAACATGAATATGGTATTGACTGCTGCAGTGCAGGATCTTTTGAGTTTGATAGCCCTATACTAACACGTAGTTCATGATGGCTGGTTCTCCCATTATGCTTCTATATTCAAATGAGCTGTGAAACTTTCCTCTACACAGAGCATTGGGACATCATTTAGCCTTCCCTTGGTATGAAGGCATAATTTACATAGTAAGTCTCTCTCTGTTCTTTTCTCATTGGCTCTGGACAATTAATGCAATACACTTTGGTGCCAACCTTATGATAAATTCAGATACAAATGTGGAAACTAAAATTGCAGAACAGTAGTCGTTCTAGTCTTCCAGGTAATCCAGAATATGTTTTTATTTTTTTAAGATTATAATTGAAATAAGGACACAAAATAAAAAACATAAAGATTCTTGCTGAGAGCTCAAGGGTCTACAAGAATATACTTGACGACTCTAGTTTGGGAATGCTGCCATAATGCTTTCAACTTCAGTAGCCATTCTGACCCCAGAGTACATTTCAGTTGTCTTTGTCAGACAGTGCACATAGACACATATACACACACACAGACACATACACACACGCACTCTCTGAGAGCTTCTACTTATCTTGATCTGTTGTACCGAAACTATGCATGTTCATCTCTAGAAGAGCTGTCAATTAAAGTGCCATTTTTGCACCTTTAGCTATGACAGGAATATGCAAAATGTTCAAGTTCCACTTCCTTAACTCCTTAAATAACAAGAAACATGTATACCATCTATAAAATTACAAAAGTAGGAAATACTGTGATCAATTTAAAAGAATAAATTATTTTTTTAAAGTTTATAATAATTTTTTATAATCTGAGACTATATGCATATGCAACTTTATACACAGGAAATGAGAATTCTTTTTGGCACTTCAAGTTACTACTGAAACTACCACACAATTTTGGTCATAAATGCCCAATTAATACAAATTCTAGAAAACAATTTCATAGGAATGAGGCTTTAATTCATATGCATTTAAAAGTTCTACATAGCTTGAGATTTTTAAAAATAAGCTCTTTTTCTACGAAAAAGTAGAAATGAACTAGAACTATCATATAATGTGCATAGTTTCAGCACACAAAAAAAATCTATGTAATTAACATCTGTGATAGACATTGTACTTGGAGAAAACACTACTGTTGTTCTCTTGTTTTCAAAATCCTGATAGCAACTAATATGCATTACACCTTAACATACCTAAAAACTGTTGATGATGTTGACTTTGGGCAATTACAGTTTGCTCAACAGATGTGCCTGTCTGTTGACCACTTCCTGTGAAACCATCTGCAACCCCATCCACTTTCTGCATAGGCTTGTACCTAAAAATATTAGATGGGAAAAAACAAATAAACCAAATTATTCCTTGCTTTTTTGTACTACACAAAACTCCCAAGGCATTCAATTTTGTTCTGTCTTCTTTAATGTCTTATGATAGTTGTAAGAGCTTCTTCCTTGACAGTCTCATAAAGTTAGGATGAAGAAATTTTTTTAATTGTAAAAAGGAAAAAGAAGGGGAGGGGCTTAGGAAGGGGACCCATTTTCGAAAATTCAGAAATTTAGCTAAGAATGAAAGTGTTATGAGCTATTTCTTTGGACAGCAGTAGCAAAGATGTCCATGATTATAGTTTTAATACACAGTTTGAACATAACTTTTAATGGCCAATGGATCAAGGGAGAAACATGTTAAATACATTGGGATGTTACTCTGAATTAAGATCTAGGACACTGGGCCTGAGAAATGTTAATGAATGGCTTTCATTTAATTTATATCTCCAAAATATGATTCAGCCTACAAACTCTACCATACTGTTTTTCATATCACCTAAAGCCTCCCATGCATATCAACACATTCATCTCCTTTGACTCCTGTCCACATCTGCAAATACAAAGACCATAAGCATCAGCTTGCAGCAAAATGCATGCAAAAATCCATCTACAAACCTAGATTACCAAATTTAAAAAATAAAAAGGATCAAAGTCAGGTACAATTATGTATTTATATTTAGGTCCTCGTTATACAAACTCATGAACTTTCCATACTGCTAAAATAGAGAAAATATGCTTCAGCAGCATGGGCAAGAAGGAAAGACTGCTTGGGAGAGAAACACCGCATACAAAAAATGCATAGGTAAGTCTCCTAGGATAAGCAAATACAAAGTAAGAAATAAGCAGCAACTATAATTTCTTCTTTCTCTAAGATTTCATATTTTTCTTCATTTTAGAAATTTTAAAAAACAGATAAACGCAAGAAAAAGTTAAAATCTACAATGAGCTTATTACCTAGAGATATCATCATGCACTTTATGTTGTTTGTCCTTCCACTTTTTCCCATTTCTTATTATATTTATAAACAGAACCACCTAATATTCTCACCATCCAGATACTTGACTCATACACTGATACCATAAGTTAACTGTATCATTAATATGAAGTTACTGTAACAATGTCCCCACTACATGAACAAGATACACTCAAAGATGCCTGCACTCTGACAACAGATAGGAAATGAACAGACCTGGTGAAACACTGCACAAACTAATGGTGAGGTTGCCTTAGGAAATGATTCAATCTTGGATGTTATTAATTATGACTTAGATAAATGAAATTTCCACGAAAAACTGCAAAGTCACTCATAATGACATTTACCTGTATTTCTTATGTGATAGCATCTCACAAAAAACTATATGAAAAGCAAAAATAAAGTCAGAAGATGAACAGGGTGAAAGAAGGGTACTACACACTCATTCTTGTTATCATTTTAGTGATGACCCTGTACCACCAAAATGTTGGTTGTTGTTTTTTAATGATATAAAAGAACTCAAACCTATTCTTTTCATTAATGGAAAAAAAATCTGGAAGTACTCTTCAATTGAGGCCACACCAAGAGATAACACAAGGGTTAGTATTGTGATGTGCTAGAAGTGCCATTTATAAAAAATTGAATGTTTTCCTGATTTTTTTTTTCCTCCTTAAAGAATCATCTTAGAGAGGCAAAAAAAAAAAAAAAAAAATCCTTTGTGAGGCAAGAACTTGGGGTACTTGTGTGGGGCAGCAGTTGCTAACCATTCTGTTCTAGAAGACTTGAATGATTTTATCTTTAGGGAATGTATTTAGGGACGCTTTTGTCCTCATTGATCCATTCCAGGTTTCATTTGATTTTAGCCTCCCTTTTTCAGCTGTGAAGTTTTATATCACTAATAAAAGAGGCTAAAATTGTTTAACCATGTTTCTTCATTTATGTTAATGGAGTTTGGGGTACATGGAGTTAATAAACAAAAGTGGTTAAAGGGATTTGAATTATTTACTCTGGAGAAGAGAAAAATGGAAGTATTTCCTATAGTCTTCAATTATATTAACTTTCAGTATAGGATGAGACAGTAATTATTAGACTTTGCCCAGCTATGCTTTATCCTGCACAGCATCTAATATACTACAGATGTTTAATAGGCACAAATATCAAGGGCCGTAAAAGGATATGACATATATTCATCTTAGACTGACATATAGACATCTGACAGATGCTATGTCACTGTCTACTTGCACATAGTGCTTAGCAAGCCTGTAGTCTGCAAGCAAAATTATCTGCTTCCTTAGAAAGATGTAGACAGCAGCAGTTCCAAACAAGAAAGAGATTTTTTTAATAAGCACTCAAAGTCACAATACATTAAAATTAATGTATGATTATGCTTAATAATAATGATATTGAGTGGGAAGGACTGATTAGAGGTACATTCTATTATACAGGAGATGGAAAACACCTCAAGATTAGCTTATAGACGAAAAGGAAATAAGTTGATTAATTCTGGAGAAACTGTACAGGTCAGTACTTAAGAACAAATCTTACTTAGGAGAGGTGAAGAAGAAAGAAAATACAGTCAGAATTGTAAAATAAGAGGTCCAATTCTAAGCGCACAGTAAGGGTCACAAAGTGAAAGGTAGATTGAATGGATTGGGCGAAGATGCACTATGTGTATCCATTCTTACTTGCCTGGGTTAGCAAGGATAGGACCTCTATAAGCCAGAACCTTCCATTCTATCTCTTTAGAGAAAGGTGTGAAGACAAGTTTGGGAGGGCTTTGTGACATAAAGAATGACATCAGAAAGGGCAGGGATAGGGCTCATATAAAGAACAGTATTAGTGTGGGCCTATAAGTATGAGAGAGCTTCCAGGTACTGCTGACTTTTGCTTTTCCTGCTTTAAGTAGTGGCATATCCACAGTGCATTGCCTGGTACTGTATTGATACTTAGAAGGAATCACCAGAAATTAGAAATACTGAACTGAGGAAAGCTAGATGTTCCATTTCCTGATGTCCTGTCTAAGGAAAACATCCTATCCCTGCCATCACCTCAGAGGGCTGGGGCTTCCCAGAGAAGGGAAGGGAGTTTAACAGGAAGTTGAACAGGCACACTATAAATAAGCTAAGCAAATAATTGTGGTAACTGACTCTTTTGGAAGAAACAGTTCTAGATGATATTATATTAGGTTTTGAAACCTAATTGTATATCATTATCTGGGTAGCTTTCAAAAAAAATTCAAATGCTTGGCTCATCCTAGATCTACCGAACAAAATCTTTGAGAATAGGGATTAGGGATTTATTATTTTAACTAGCTTCTCATGTACTTCTTAAGTAGCCTGCACAGAACTAGACCACAGGAGCTTCTTGGACCAATAATAAATTCCTTCAGCCCAATGTTGTAGAAATACAATTATAACATTAGAGAAAAGTCATTTTTTATAAAATAAGTTATTTCTCAATTTTTCAATAAACTACATTTGGAATGTAAATATCTCTGAATGGATGGTGGATGAATGAATGAATGTATGAATGAATGCTCAAGGTAACAGTTCATTTCATCACACCATCAATTGATCTTAACATATAGCAAATCTAACAAATATTTATTGAGTATTTACTATGGGTAAAGTATTATAGGGGCATGACTTTGAAAACGCTGTGTATAAACAGAATTTTTCCAGGATGTTTTTTAATATTCCATTGACTTACATGATTATCCAACATTATCTTAACTCTGATTGAATTTCAAGTGACTTTTTAACATTGAAACACAGCTTTCAGATTTCCTATCTCTCTTTTTTAACAGAAAATAATCACTATTTAAATACTAAATTGTAAAAAAAAGATATGTTTTCTACTGAAAAAAATTCTTTGTTGAATCTTTTAAAAAACTAAACTCTTTAGTATTTAAGAATTCTCTGCTTTGATGCCCATTTATTTTACAAATTCCTTGTTTTAGAATAGGTTTTCTTATAGTAGATTCTTAGTGCTCTTGAGCTGTGTGTGCTCTGAGAAAGACCTGTACGACATCAAATGAAGAAACAGCTCTTGGTTTCAAAGTTAGTTAAGAGGCAAATGATAATTTTAACAGCTTGCAACTCCCTGGGCAATCAAAGCTAAAGTTGTTAATGATTAAGAAATCAAAGAAACTCTAATATTTTAATAGCTGAGCGTATGCATGAAACCTGTCACTAACACAGAAACTTGGAAAATTATTAGGAATCTTCCCCCATGGGGTTAGTCATAGCTGTTACTTAGAACTTGGACAGCTGTAACTCTACTGTAAAATAATATCTAATTCTATCAATAATCTCACACATAAAGACACTGAAGGAGTCCAATGGAAGGCAAAGAATGGTATATAGTTACCATCACATTCAACTAACAGTACCAGGTGGAAGGATTTTCAACAGACTAAATGAAACATTTGGAAAACTACCTTTGAATCAGGTGGAAAATGCACATGAAAGATGCAAAATCTGAGCTGTATAGGCATTTAGAGTCATTATTATGTTTATAAGTCTAGAAGGTACACAAATCATTTGATTTGCATGATAATCGGGACAAAAGGCTAAAATTTTCTACTGGAATCTTGAGATTCTCTTTGGAAAAATTGTCCCAGAAAATTTTTAGATGATTTGAGGTCTGAAATGAACTAAATGATATAAACATGAACAGATCAGAAGAAAATAATGTTGAGTGCCATCTTTTCAGAAGAGTAATGAACTCCTTGATGTCACACTGAATACTTCTATATCTAAACAACTTCTAACATCAACCCTGCTGGTTAATGATAGTTATTACATCTCTTCAATCCTTGTTGGTGGCTCTCATAGTATTTGTCTTGTCATTAGCTCTACATCTATAATTGGAAAGGGATAGGAGGAAAAATTAAATTCAAATGGGGGTACTTGTACTAACTGCATCAGTTTTAGTAGGAAATGTGGGAGAGGTAGGGAAGGGAAGAGGTTGAAGCTGCTGGCTGAAATAAAAGTCTATGGATCATTCATTCATTTCACAAATGACAATGTGCTCACTGCTCTCCTAGGTGTTGAAAATGCAATGTTGAAAGAGGCAAATAAGATTCCCTTATCTCATGAATTTCTTCATTGAGTTCTCCTAGTGTAGGTAATTTAGGGTTAACTGTATAGAACTGATATATTCTTGCTACAAATATGTATGACACCTTTAGGATACTTCTTTTATCTACAGCTGGTCCTTTCTGTTAAACTGATCCTACAGGAATGCTCTCACTCTTCCTTTATTTGGAGAATGACAACCTGACTCCACCTCATGTCAAGACAGCAACAAAAACGAAAAAGGGCATCTGAAGCTCTATCTAGGAAAAAATAAATTAGTGAGCTTCTTGCACACAGTAAAATTAAATGAGCCTCAGTTTCCTTATCAGTAGATAACGATATAATTGCCAAATGAGATCTTGCACATAAAGTGCTTGTTGATGAACAATTTACAAGTTCAATAAATGTTCATCAGAAGGATAAGTGGTGACTGTTAGTAGTAACAAACTTTACATGAATGACTATACTTAATAATTACTGAATGTGATTATTTATGATTCTCCCATCTTCAATGAAAAATATATTTACAGAAAGGACTTGTTGCAGTGGCAGTGAACATTAAATACCTCAGTGCCAAGATTCTTTGTCTGTCTCCTAAAAGCCAAATGCAGATACCTGATCATCCTCCCACTAAAGACTCCTGCCCTCCTGCCACCCTCAGCTGCCTCAGAGCAATTTACCAGCCCTAGACGCTTATCTCTGTAATGACCCCAGGGAATTTATGGCCAGGAGAGGAATTGTAAACTATTAACATCAATCACAGTTGGAAACCACAGGCCTGGAGGTATAAAGAAATGGAAGCCAAACTTGCCCAATTGCCAGGCTTCATTCTTCTCCACAATAGCCTTATTCTTAAAGAAATATTTTCTAAAGAAATATTTTCTCTAGTGCATACAGTATAATAATGATAATAATTATTTTATCCTATCACTTGGATATTTCCAGTTATAAAGCCCTTTATATACTTTATATAGCTTGAGGTAGTCTATTATTATTTCCATTTTGCAGATGAAGAAACTGAGGTTCAGTGAAGTTCAGTCACACACACTGAAGTGCCAAAGCAGCCTGTATTCAAATCCCTGTTTCCCACCTTTAAATATAAGATTCATTCTACTAATCTATGAAACTATATTAAGAAAGGCCTTCAAATGACAAAGGTTCTTGTCCTCACTCCATAGGAACACGCATGCTTTCACATCTGTCTACAGCCAACTAGCCTTGCTGTCCCATCTTTCCAATTGGCCTCTACTTTTCTCTCCTCAGTGCCACAAAGGTTTCTTCTTTCACAGAATCCAATTCCTATGAAAAGACCATTCACAGAGGCAGAAAGTGGCACATTTCCTCACTTATTTAGGACATACTCAAGTGTGATTTTCCCCTTAAATTTTATTACATGTGCACGTTTCTCTTTGGGTTATATTACCTCTTCAAGGACGGAATTCTTATAAGAACAAAGACAAGAGGACTGGTTTCTTGTCCTGGTTTCTATATTATCGTGGATACGTTATCTACCCTTTATGGACTTCAGTTTTCTCATCAAGAGGATGAGGTGCGCTAGGTGACCTCTCCCTTCCAGCTCTAACTTTCTATGATTCTGTGAATTCTCTTTTAGTTGTGATGGACATATTCTATATGCAACCACTGATTGTTATGTATTTGTTGAAGGAATGATATATGCATTTTAATACTTTGAGAATGGCTACTGGGATCAAACACAGCCAAGCACATTGTCAAACACACTTGGCTCTATTCCACCACTTTTGCTACTAGGATTTGGAAGAATAGCTGACATACATGTGCCAACACTCTCTGAGTGCTTCTTTTAAATATTAGAAATAAACTGCAGCAAACATTTTTACTTAAGTTTGTAAAGCTGAAAATTACTCATCTCCTTTTTGCTCTATAATAACCTAATTTATTTATTGTCTAAATTAGGGTAAGCAAATTAGTCCATGAGTGAATTTCCTTGAAAACTGAAGACTACCTCATTTAAGTGCAGAAGTTACTTTCACATGAAATATTTTCAACAGAAAGTATTAAAAAAACCAACTATTACACATTCTCCTGTTTCCTTAACCAGGGTAGTTAACCTCTTCTTGATTGCCTATAATGTCATCAACATGCCAAATAGCTATTACACTGTGTTAGACTAGATTTTAGCCACTACAGTGATACTTAAAGGGCCTGCTGGAATGCCTAGGTCTATGTGTCCTTCCACTGAATGTGTACAGACTGCTGAGCTGAGTAACCCAAAAGTGAATCGAAGACCCTTGTCTACTTATATATCCTCTTGCCAGCTGTTATATCTCATGATTGCCTATGAATCAAGTGGGCTCTAATCTGCTCCTTTATTTTAGGTAAATGACTTGAGGATGGCTTCATCTTTTCAATTAAGCTAAACTAAGGGCTCTGTGACATCTGTTTTACAGTCAGAAGCTGTTTCCATTTATTTCCAGACTCATGGTTATATTCCCATATGGTGGTGTTGCTGGGAATCTGATTTGTAGATAAGGGGAAATTTCCTCTACTACCCTAACAAAGCTTCAAATGAGATATCATATGTAAAGGAGCTCTAAAAATTATAAAGCTATGCAAAACAATAACCATCATTAATGCTACAACTACAATGATTCCAAACTTATCATAAAAAATGTACAAATTTTTATTTGATAAAATAATCATTGCATATAATTGAATTTTCTTACTATAGGAACAGGTGAAGCATGTACATTTATACTATGGGAGATGGGCACATATAGATGTATACAAAAAACCTTGAGGCATTTAAACAATTTGAATATTCCAAAATATTAAATACTAGTATAAAATATTTTAAACCTTTCAAATGTCACTTGTACTTTAACAGGAGAATGGCAGGCTCTTCTTATGTGAAGTTTAATATATTCAGTAGAATCATTTGAGTTTTGGAATCACCTTATTTTATAAGCCATAAAACAAAAGTACAATAAGTCCCTTTTTCACTGTTTTCAACAAATACTCTTAACCCTTGCATCCAGACTCAGGAAGAGACACTTTTCCTCTCCTGTCCAAGTGTTTCCTCTAAATTCGGTAACTGGCTTCACTTAAGGCCTATCAATGTTGCCAGTGACATAATCCTTCAAAGAGACAACAGAAACCTCCCTCTGTCCTAATCCCAGTGAGGGGTTGGTGAAGTTGATAACACTCACAGTGCAAGCAGTTATCCAAGACACCATTCCAAGAGCAACTGTCCATAATCCAAAATTGTACCATTAAAAAAGAACAACAACAAATTAAAGGAAGTTTCAGTACTTCTTTGGCTCTCTAACATTCTTATTTCATAAGAAAGCAAACACTATAAGAAACTAAAGTCGGGGGCCTCCCTGGTGGCGCAGTGGTTGAGAGTCCGCCTGCCGATGCAGGGGATACGGGTTCGTGCCCCGGTCTGGGAGGATCCCATATGCCGCGGAGCGGCTGGGCCCGTGAGCCATGGCTGCTGAGCCTGCGCGTCCGGAGCCTGTGCTCCGCAACGGGAGAGGCCACAACGGTGAGAGGCCCGCGTACCACAAAAAAAAAAAAAAAAAAAAAAAAAAAAAAGAAACTAAAGTCGGTACAATTTATGAATATTACTGAGAATTTTATATCACTTTTTAAATACAACCATATTATGTCTAATTCTAAAAGCAGTAATTACTATACTTATATTTCAGGGTTTTCATGGCTCATTAATCTTTATAGCTCTGAAATTTGTTTCATAAGGAGACCTTTGTAATTCCTTGGTCTTGCTTACCTAACCCAGGCTTTGTATAAAGAATGTCCCTTGAAGGTTTCCATTTCCATGAAAACTTGCTAGGATTCTTTGCAGTGAAATCACTGGACGAAGTAAGTTTCAGCTGTCTTGAGTGCAATTTTCCAAGGTATTGTTCATATTTAAGTTTGGGTATATATTATTTTTGAATTAATCTTTTTTTTCTTTATTGCACCAACATCTCCAATGTGTAGTGCTGCTATGCATGAGCGCAGAGACCACACCAGAAAGTAAAAGCTATGGTACTGCCACTAACAGGTGGAAACAATAATGGTAACTCATGACAACAACAGTTTATTCCAATTCACACAAACTCTGTCTCCAACTATACAATGGACTGTTTTATGGCTTTTTTTCCCCAGAGCCCTTCTAGTATATTTCACTGACTATACCTCAAAAAACAGGAATCAGCAATTTAAAAAGTAAGTTTGAGAAAACATAATAATTTATATAATAGCCAACCTTGAACTGACTCTTCAGTCTTGAATACTCGCACTAGAAATTATGACTGTGTTAAAGACACTTAACAAGTGTCTTTACTTCCAGTCTCTTCCCACTAAATATGTCTTGCCCCAAATCAAACAGTAATCTCTCTAGAAAAAATTTGCAAGTGTCATTGTTTTGCTTGGAAGCAAGTCTTTGAAGACTTACATAGTACCTAAGCACAAAGAACAAACTCATTAGCTTCATAAACAACCAAATCCTTCACCTATGATCCAAACTACTTTTAAAATCTCATCTCCCAATAAAGTACCCAATCTTCTTCTCAATTCTTCTCCTGCAATATCAACCTCACCAGATCAGAGTGCATTCACCAAAGACGTCATGGACTTTACTTCTCGGTGGTGATTTTGTTTACATTATTCCCTCTGCCTGAATGTTCCTCTCTTTTTCTGATCCCTCTAATTCCCTACTCAAATAGCACTTTCTCTGTGAAACTTCCCAATCCTCCCTCTCCCAGACTTTGCTGAAATAGTTCAGCAAATTACTCCAATAGTTCCTTGACCAAAGCTTTGTTTTAGCATTTCTTAGGTTGCATTACTTAAAAAAAAAATTCCCATGTGCCTTCTCATCTAATTTCTTAACTCCTCAAAGGTAAGGACTGTGTCTTATCTCTGCACAAAGGGTAGAGACTCAATTGGTGCTTGCTGACTAAATAGATAAAGGACTACTGCGTGATATACTTTTTTCTCCAGCAGCTACTTGGAACTAAGGCTTCTGATTAAGCTAGTATGATGTGGAGGAGATCTCACCATGGTGACTCACCATCCCAGATCAATGGCTTAGGGAGACTGATCAATGGATTAGGCCAAGTGCACCAGGTGCAGTCCTCCTTTCTCCTACCTAATTTTGTATGTTCAATTGAAAAGAAAAACTGTAGCTACTGTCATGGTTGAGCTATACTGGTAAAGAGGGAAAGATTTTTCACTTTACTCCAAACTGTGATATAAGTCACATGAGACAGAAGGCCCTTGGCTATGTAGCAGCATTATGGGCTTGTACAAATCATTTAACCTCTCTGGGATTTATCTGAAAAAACAGGGGTCTTCATGCTTTGACTGCCACAAGGCTGAGGGGCCAGACTAGACTGATGTATTTTTCAATTCTAAGATCTATGATTCTATTCATCCATCCATCCATCCATCCATCCAACCATCCATCCATCCATCCAACCATCCATCCATCCATTCATGATTGCTTAAGATCTCTTACAGCTCTAATATCTACAATTACACATCTAGGAAAGTTGGAGTCAAAGAAAATGTAAGACGTCCCAAACATTCTGCAAGAATTTATACTGTCAAAAAGAATGACCTGCAGGATATGCAGATTAACAAGTAGGAAGCTCATGAATACTGACAAGTTTCTCCAGATGCTCCTTACAGTTTATGTTTAGTTTCCTTATCTGAATAGTTTGGGATGTCACATTTACTTAAAGGCGACAAACACGCTGTCTGATAAGTAATTTTAAAAGATTTGGAAAATAGAATGAAATTCTAAATCATATTTTAGAACTGTCTGTAGTGAAAGCATATCAACAATAGCGACATTCTTGCACATTTAGGTATTTGTTCTGCTCGTTCAGAAAAAAGGAGATGGAACATCTAAAGAAATACATAGCTTTGACATGTCAATGATAATTCCAGGGTCTACCTTTGTTTCTGTTGCATGGGTTGTTGTCTCATAGCCATATACTGCATGTCTTCTTGCAGACGATTAAGAGGGGAATCTGGCTTGACACGAATCCCATAGTAATGGTACTTGGAGTTTCCTCTTCATAAAAGAACAATAAACAAGAGACACAAAAAGTCAGTCAAATCAATATTAATCATATAGGATGTCCATTTAATTTCATATTTGGAAAAATTAGATAAAGGCAAAATATTAATGTTATATATTTATGATTTACCTGTTCTGGACACCTGTATATTTTTATGGTGGCTACATTTGAAGAATCAAAATAAGATTCTGAATCAATCAATTCAAGGCCCTAAGAAAAATCTTTCCTTGTAAACTTTTGCTTAAATATTAGTCAGAATCCATTTGCTCGATTTAAGTTACATTTTATTTTCAACTTTATATTTTAACTATAATTTAGAAGATTAGGTTAACAGGATATTCACTAACAGGATAAAGGGTTGCACACTAACTAGGAATTTATTATCAAATGGTTATGCAGAACAAAGAGAAAAACATCTTAATTCTACTGTCTTGGAGAAGTCCTGTATTTTTCTAGTTCTATTACTGCAGGAATGATTAAGATAACTTCATTGATACAAGATGTTGTGAAGTCTATTATTTAATATTTTGAAACCTAAAAAGAAGCAGGCATTTAATCTATTGATTTCAAAGCATATTTTATTAGTCTCTGTTTTTGTGGATTCATATCAGTTTTTCAAGCTGAATAAGATGTGTCACAACAGACATGGGGAAATTTCTCTGTGAAAATGGCAAATTTCCACCTAGATAAAAAATGTCACAACTTCCTCATGTTCATGAGGAAGACCATATTTGTTATTAGAAATGACAAAGTTTTACTCTGAATGAAATTTGCAAATTCTTGCAAAAATAACATTTTAAACATGTAAATTTTTGCAAAGAGAAAATAGTAGTTTTTCTCAAGTCTATATATAGCAAGACATCAGTGTTCTTTCCAACTTTTTCTTTCATTTACAAAAAGAAATGCAAGTGGGGTGTGGATTCAATATTTTATATAAAAATAAAACAGAATTTTACTTCCAAGATTGAAGAACACACGTTAGATGAATCCTATATATTTGAAAAGACATTAAAATCTATTATATAAATAATATTGCTAGTTTAAAAAAGATAGGGCATTTGAATACCTACATAGTTTCAGCAAAATAAACCAGTATGAAAACTTAACGCCTTCCACTTGCAGACATTAGATCTTGCCTCCAAGATCCACTGTAGAATACAGCAAAAAACAAAAACAAAAAATACCAGAAACTGTTCCCATACAAACTGGAGAACAGGAGGGAGTAGCCAATGACAAAGATACAAAGTAAAATCACATCTCTCTTGTGAGACCCTAAAATACACGAAGTACCTGGTTTCTCTCCAGTTTCCTATAAATTGGAATCTTGGATGGGTTGGAGGAGAGACAGTTCTTTCTATTCCACTGAAGATGGTTGGAGGAAATCAGTCTGTTCCATGGTCTTCTTTGTTTAAACTTAATTTGGAGATGGGATGTAACAAAAGCTACCTTTTGGTTTACCTTAGTTTAGAAACATGGTGATATTACTTATCTTTTACTTAGCTCCAGAAACTTGAGCAAAAGTCTGGTTCTGGTTTTAATGAATTCACCAGATAATCTTATTGATGGATAAATAACAGTTCACATATGGTTTGCTTAAAAAAAAAATCTGAGTTGGTTTGCCTCATGATTTATACTGATTTTCTCTCTGTTCCCTGGGTGAGGAGTAGAGTGAATGCTAAAACAGTTTCCATAGTAGAAAGAACCTCTGGCACTTCACCCCTATCATTGTCAGTTTTTCTACATTAGAGTTCTGCTAGCTTCATAACACAGCATTTGTTAAAACTTTCTCCCTAGGATTTCTTTTCTCCTTATTCTTCTAGGCTTTGTTTTCCATCTCTAATTACAAAGACTACATACAATTTTAAAAGGAACAGGACACACAATGGCTACATAGTGAGAGGGGGAAGTAAAGAACATCAGAAACAAAAAGCTGCAATACTGCAATATGTACTTATAGAGCATAGAGTATGGATTCTACTCATTCACAAACCCAAACAACCCCAATTTTGTCCCTTTCTATTTTAAAGATGTGTTTCACGGTTTGAATGGAGCCTCAAAATAGGATCCATTGAAATCCCTTTCAGTAACAAAACAGGCACAACAATACAGCTATTACAATGCTGAATAAAGCCCAGAGATTCAAAATATTGGCACAGTATGCATAACTACTGAGCCATCAGCTAGGATATAGTAGGTTAGGTCCCCAACTAATGATTTTCCTGGTTCTGGGGAAAAAAATACTAGCGAAACAAGGTTTTTTCAAGGAACTGGAAGCTAGTTCCTTTACTCCAAATAAACAATCATATTCTTCAGTTTAAAATATACTATCCTTTGAAGTACAGATAGAAGAAAATACATTTATGAGAGAACTAAACCTCCAGTAATCTGAAAGCTGTAGAATCACTTAAAATGCAACAGAAAGGAATAATTCACACTTTGACTACATATAGACCTTGTAAATATCATAAAACGGCCACACTCCTTTTTTTTGTATAAATTTATAGTGAAGTCAATTACTAAGGCTCTGTTTATTTTATTAAGAATATTTAAAAAGCTTTACTAGAATGCTATGAAGCTGTGACTTATAACTCATTAAAGGTATATCATCTGTCATATACAGTATAGGATCTTTATTTGTATACTTCTAAATATGGATTTTGTAAGATTTAGGAAATCAAAAACATCCATATCATTCTGCTCAGCTATTCAAAATATTTGTTATGATAACTTGTAAAAATTATAGAAAGGCAAAAATGAAGCTCTGTAGTTCTAAGTATTATTTTCAGCATATTTTGATTAGTAAAAACACTCATATCTATTTCCAAAGGAAGGGAACAGAGAAAGTAAGTCTTCTTCACATTACTGGTTTCTCTGCAATGGCACTATACTATATTTTTACTTCCATAGATGCATGGCTTCACAATCAAGAGTTTAAAAAAGGCTAATAAGAAGTTAAATAGGACCAGGTCATTAACTGAGAGCTTCAAACACCTAGAATCTGCAAGTTCACTAAATTATTTTTAATTGGTCTCCAGGAATGAAATGAAAAACTCAGATTTAATTTTTACTCTATTCAAATACAGGAGTTATTTATAAAGACATTTCAATGTAATTTTGCAAGTCAAGAGATACATAGTTTTCCACTTAACTATGTCACTTTACTCATCATCTTTAGTACAGTTATTCTTCAGAAGAGAAGATAGTGATATATACTAATTTTTAAAGTATCATATATGAATCTTCCATTAATAGCTTGGTCTGCTCATTTCTATGTGATTTGAGAATCAGTTTTTCTCAAAGCTTTGTTTACTCTGTTGATGTTTAGTTGGACAATGCATCATACTGGATTGGCAGTTTTCAGTGAATAATGACCTTTCCTTTTCCTGGGGGATTTTATAAACTGAGCTAATTCTTTAGTTTTTCTTTACATGTTATCTGTAATCAGTACTTTTGCCCAAACAATATACTGAACTATATTGTTTAAAGCTATAGTTTAAAAAAGACAGATTAGTTTATGATATTATTTTTAGTACTAACCTGGTTCCCAATCTCCTGGTTCGTAGTCCCATAAAAATTGACCTTATAAGTTTTCCAAAAGAAGCAGCATTGACTGGGTCCAGTTTGTGTTCCTGACAGTGTCGTAGGTAGTGGTTGTAAAGAGTGCTTCTGGGAAGGCTCACTCCTTCTGCTGTCTCGTAATTGTCCAACAGCCACTGGAGCTAGTATAAACAAGACAGGGTAAACACAGAGAAACCAAATCATTCACCAAAATGTCTCTAAGACACTGCAACTGTAATACACAGAAACACTTAGAAGATCTTCCTCAAGCCATGTAATAGGTAAACTGTTGTAATTCAGAGGACTGTGTAATCTGACTTTGAAAACTCTCAGAAGTGTAAATAGCTGACCGTCATTTAATGACCTCAGACCATGTCCATTCCTTCAAACATTCAAGCACATATAAAGACATACTAATTTTCCTTGTATTGATTGCTATTTTGGAGACATATACCTCTTCAAGGAACTCAAATAATCCCGTTAACTGGTTATAAATATAATTTATAATTGCTACAGGAAAAAAACATGTTACCAAGCCTGACAGCGTGGCACATAATGTCTTTAGTGTTGGTTTGTTACAACACATGAACAGCAGGCTGCCTTGTATAATTATTTACACTAAGGTTCTATTCATTTTTATAGAATTCTAATTTATTTATCCAATTTACTTACACAAGATAATACAATAACGGTATTATCCACTGGGACAAATTCTACAAGCAGTAAGGAAAAATTTCAGTCTTTTCTTCCCCAGAAAGAAAGAAACTCCCTAGAGACTGGTTTAAAAAAATATGTGTAATGAAAAGGAATAATTTACTATAATCATTTGAGTTTTTCTACCTCAAAGCTATGTTTTTTCATAATTTTGGAAGACATACTACAATGGTAGTTGGTAAAGCAATGTTTTCTCAGTCTATAGTTCACATTTTAAAGTTTTATGTTGTCCCATCTAAATTTTTAAAAAATAATCTGTAAAGTACATAATGTGCAGGAAATTTTTAGAAAAATCTAATTTATGTATATAGTACTGAGTTTCAACAATAGAAAAATCAAATTATCAACCTGTTCATTATTTATTTATAAAAGGAGAACTGAAATAGGTTTAAATGACTTTCTTAAGGCCATACATACACTGTCTCAGTGCTTGATCTGGTTTCCAACACACTTTCCTGATTATTTGCATACCAGTTATTATTTCTACAAAAGCAGCATATATGTCACATTACTTGTCTCAACCAAATTTCCATGCCATATATAGAAGCTGTGACAAAAAGCTAATATTCTACATGCAATTCAAGTTAAATATAAGTTATGGAAGGAAAAGAATTCCTTTATTGAGCATCAACTATCAGCCAGGCAATGTGCTAGGCTCCTATGGATGTAAAAATGAATGTGACCTCACTCCTGTCCTCCAGGAATTTACAGTCACATACTAAAAATGATAATAAGAACACTCAAACTAAAGCATTTCTCCATTTTGTTTACATATTTTAAGATTTGTGATCAAGCTTAGAACCTATACTTTCAGACTCTTAATAAGAAAACCCATTAAAAATATTGTCAGAATTATTTTCTTTAACCATGACAGCTGAATTTTCCAGAACAATTTTAATTTCAAATATTCCTACATGATATTTATATAATTAAACATGTCATTAAACCCATACTTGATGTTGGCTTAGAAAATATGGCCCCCAAGCCTATAAGACAGAGCAGAGTAGTTTTAAAAATAAAAATAAAATTAATGTTCTGGTCAGGAAGCCTTTAGGTTCTCTATGAACCACATGTGCATATGAATACATTTAAATATACCTATTGCCTCTGAACATACACAACGCTCCCCAATGAAATTTTTAAAAGATTACACAAAATAAACATTCATTTTTATAATGGCCAAAAAATTTACAGGTCAAAAAAAGTTGTTTTCATATGAATCGTCTGTAATCTTACTGTCAGTAAAAAAGTTTTCCAGAGGCATTCACACATGATTTCTGAGTACTCTACATGACACATAGAATAAGTTCACATATACATATTCATTTAGTGTAAAGAGAGGTGGTAAACTGATTGGAAAATCCAGTTATAAAGGCTCAGACTAGTATTCTGCCTACAACAGTGAGTCAGTATATCGCTTTAGTGTTCCTTTTGAAATTTTAAGACTTTGTTGATTATGAAACAACTGACAGAGACGACACATAAAATGTGGCAAAGCAAACCTGCCTCACATATTTCATCCACGTGCCTCAGTAAGATGACTGGGATCTGAAAGCATTGTTTCCTCATTTGAATGGTGTTAGGGCAGCTCTAGTGAACCATACTGCACACAAGTGATGGCTCTTGTTTTGTGTACATATACTAGATAGAGCCTTCCATTGGTATTCTAAATATATAAAGAATATAGAAATAAAGAATATTGAAATACAGAATATAGAAAGGAATATTCTATGAGGAATTTAATCCCTTGAGATCAAGAAATATTTTTTAAAAACACCATAAAATGGGCAAGCATATAAAAACTATAAGTATTTTTTGAAAAACAGTAATATTTTGCAACTGAACTCATAAAGTGCCCACATCCACAAGCATCGAACAATGCCAGTAAGTTAAAAATGTCACAGATACGTTTGTATGTATATCTATGTATCCTCAAATAATAAGGCATATTGTCAAAGCCAAAATGGTATATTTCTTAACAAAAAATAAAAATCAATAAAAAATCAAATATTTCTTCCTTTGCTAATGAACAGAACATATATCTATATAGGAAACATTAATTTAAAGGGCTTTTTTTTCAGAAATGGAGAAATAATCAATTTCATAATGTGAACTTTATAACCAAAAGTATACAAATAATAAAATAGATCTGATGTAAAATACTTTTAATAAGATATAAATCAAATGAAAATAATTTAATCAGATACAACTTAAAAATTTCTGTAAACTGCCTTAACTTTTTACCTTGCAATATTTAATTACTTAAAAGTAAAGACAAATATCTAAAAATGAGAGTTTATTAATATCTCATGATCCAGGGCTTCCCTGGTGGCGCAGTGGTTGAGAGTCTGCCTGCCGATGCAGGGGACACAGGTTTGTGCCCCGGTCCGGGAAGATCCCACATGCCGCGGAGCAGCTAGGCCCGTGAGTCATGGCCGCTGAGCCTGCATGTCCGGAGCCTGTGCTCCGCAACGGGAGAGGCCACAACAGTGAGAGGCCCGTGTACCGCAAAAAACAAACAAACAAACAAACAAATAAATAATAAAATACTCGGGCTTCCCTGGTGGCACAGTGGTTGAGAGTCCGCCTGCCGATGCAGGGGACATGGGTTCGTGCCCCGGTCCGGGAGGATTCCACATGCCGCGGAGCGGCTGGGCCCGTGAGCCATGGCGCTGGGCCTGCGCGTCCGGAGCCTGTGCTCCGCGGCGGGAGAGGCCACAACAGTGAGAGGCCCGCGTACCGCAAAAAAAAAAAAAAAAAAAATACTCATAAGCCTGAATAATATTACTCAAGCCCCCAGTGAATAACCTGGAGAAAATGAAGCTTTTATTGGATTGGCCACATGGTCCTCTGAAGTGGCTAAGCAAGTCACAGAATCTGGACTGGTTCTTTCGCAAACTGATTGTTCTTCTTACATAATTTTACATTCTTAAAGATTTTTCTTCATTTCTAATCCAGTTTTTAAAAATCTGAGTTTATCTGTAATACGTATTTGTGTGTCTGTGTGTGTACACACACACATATGTGTATACATATTTACATACATATGTATATTTTTAAATATATATATATATACACACACATATATATATAAAATCATTAGTTGGTTTGAAAAATTCCACAAGAGTGGGTATGCAGGTATTCTAGTGGCTATCACTTTTACAGTAGCAAAGCTACACTTTGTTCCCTGTCCTTTGCTTGCAGGAGGAGGAACTCTTATTCCTTCCCAGAAGCCTGGAGATCACTTGGGAAGGGCAGGAGGTCAAGTGGAGGTAAAAGCCCTGAAGGATGGAGGTGGCTCTGCTGCAGCCATGACTGCTCCAACTAGAAAGTCTGCCAACAACTGCACACCCAGGAGTAATGCTCCCAGAAATTGATTGTGTAAGTGGAAATTGGTTTAGGAGCTACCAGATAAGATTTTGAGATTTAGCTGGGGATTAATCTGCATTCTATGTGCCAGTATTTAACCTTCGAGTTTTGACACAGTGATAAAATTCTGTCAGATCTTTGAGTTTAAAACATAGTATAAGAAAGGATTAATTTTTATTATAAGAGAAACTTGGCAGTTAAGTGTAACCTGAAGGTATACACTCCATGTGCTGCCCTAGGGAAGTTCATGCCTATTATAAGATATATTGTTTCCTTGGATTTCCTCTTTTATAAAATGTATTTGGACACTAATTCAATACCCTTAACATTTAGTAATTTAGAAATAACTATTGCTATTTCTTTTACTCTTTTATAAGATGTCTTATAAAATATTTGTTTATATTTATGATTTTAAAAGCCTATGAAATATCATAGGAACTTTTAACCTTTATATTTAAAACCTGATTATTCTACTAATGAACTAACGTAAATTCATGTAAGGGTAGAAACCAAGATAATTGCATCTTTCAACCTTTGCATTTAATCTATATTAATCAGGGTAGATTAAGGAAGATGAACAGTTCCTATTTTTCCCAAAGGGAAATACTGATTGACAAATTTAAAAAAATACATTATTGCATTCCCCAATTAACATCTAAATGTAACATTTGGCATTTTTCCCCAGTTGGATTATTATCCATTAGGATTCATTTTGATTTCAGTTCACTGATGATACGCATTTTGACAGGTCTTATTTCCATCATAACTTATATTTACAGCACAGCCAAGTCAAGGGAAAGTAAGCATAAAACAAGGTTTTGCTTTGAGCTAAATATATTTCAGTAGCTAAAACCAGCAAAAATCATGAAACGATTATTTGCTAGATAGTAAAAGCTATATAAAATAAATGCCTAAAGCTTTTTATATACTTTAAATGGAATTTAAAAAATGCACAAGCTGAAAAACATTATGTGAAATGTGGGAACAATTAATTTAAGAATGTTTCTGTATTTAAATTTATAATCTAAAATATCCCAAATTTGATACAATATAACCATTAAATGCCAATTTATATTATTTACAACTGAGAAGAAGTATAAAATAAACTTAAGTCTGCAATGAAGAAAATTAAGATATTCTAATTTGATTTAGGCAGACTACACATCATTTACCCATAACATCTTCACATGCCAAAAAATTTAGAAATAAAAATATTTAAATAAAAAAAACTAAAGGTTGTACACAAGGAAATGATAGCTCGGCCATACATTCTTTCACTCAAATGGTGTGCAGGGAGACCACTGTCTTATCAACAATGCTCACACATACACCTAATTGAAGCATACTTGGTAACAAAGAATGCACGTGTGAGTCCCCAAATAAATGCACACATGATTGGCAAAGGTACTTAGAATACTGAAGGCAAAATAAGGTCTGTTCCCTTCTATTACTTGTCTCTTACATTTATTCACTTAGCAAATATTTAGTGAGCACCTACTATGTACCTGGCACTGTTCTAGGCACCAGGGGGTGCATCAGTGGATAAAACATATAAAATCCTTACTGTCTTGGAATTTTCACTTGTCAATAAATATTTACTGTCTGCCTATGTAATGCTACTACTGGAATAAGTGCCATTATGTTAATGATGTTAATAGAAGGGAACATGGCACTCAGTGTAACTGTACTCAGTCACAGATGAGGCACTATGTTGGGTATGAAATAGGCAAGTTATACATGCATTTTGACCTGGATGATAAGAGCATGATGATGATAAAAATAGAGCAGCAGTACAAAATACTCTTAAGAATATGTTGAAAAAGGGATATAAAATTTAATACCTCACTAAATCTTCTAATGTGTAGAAAGAGAGGTGAAAAACAAAGCAATCAAGTTGGATTATACCAACAGGGGATTATTTATTTGATTTGATCCTAATAAGAATTTTCCAAATTATTGTGAATAATCGAATATATACAGAGAAAATAGAAAATTCATCTATTCCATATTGCAAAATAGAATGACAACAGACTTTCAGCTCAAAAATCATGAATAAGATCCCTCTTTGGAAACTAGTAAGTATGGGACACAAATTATTGATAATTTCTCCTAAATTTTGCCTAATGAAATTGATCCTTTGTAGAAATTGATGTCAGGGAACTATTATCATAAGGTTGAATTTATGTCCACTTCAAAGAATCCCACAAACCTCAAATGATTCTATATTATGTGCTATATAGGAAGGGATAAAGATAACTTACAGCTTATGAACATTTAAGTTGTTAGCCATATTTAAATTAAAAAAAACCCTCGCCACTAAAATTTTTCTACACAACTGAAAATCATCAATTAGGTTAACAGAATTTAAAATACCCTTAGCAGGTGATTATCAACTGGAATGCATGTAGTAGCTTATGCCAGTTGTTTGGATAAATCTAACAAAAATTAGGAGCATCGCTAATTTTCCAAGGACAGAAAGACAGCATGATCTTCTAATGGGTTCAGGTAGAAACAAAACCTGACTGGTCAGCAGAAAACACTGATCCCTTCTCCACTGTTTATAATCATCTGTAGAATCATTTGTATTTCCAGAGACTTGACTATAAATGTGTTGTTTTTAAATAAACTTAACTGTACCTCAGAGGTGTAATAAAAGTGAATCAGGATATTTAGAGAAAGATTATCACTACATTAGCAACATTTATGCCCACTCTCCATATACTGAAATGCCTCTGGCAGTTATAAATAGTAATGGAAGAGCTGCCATGCCATGTAATAAAAAGTATAAAGCCATAGAGTAACAAACATGTATCTGTTGTTTATGCAGCTTAATTCACACATTCATTAACATTAAATATTACTTCATGAATTTTACAAGAGAATAACAATGAAAAAAAAATATTTGAAAAGTTTCAAAAAACCAACAAATAGAAATATATAAAAATATTCTTATATCCACATTATTGTTCATAAAAATACTAATTAAGATGGGTAATTCAAGTTAAAATTAAACATTCACATATTTTACTAAAGTATATATCTCAAATGACAATGAGATGTGAATTGAATATCAAAGCACAACTTCATAGAGGTCTGAAAGTTCAAAAAAGGTAACTGGCAATTTCAGTATTCTTTTTCTTATATTCCTGCACACTTTCAACTAAAAATGAACAACATTTTTCCTTGCCATTTTCAAAACAAAACACCAGATGGTCCTCACCCCCTCCCCAAAACATACATTCTAAAAGTATAGAGTAAATCAGCCTCTACACACAACCACAGACTCATGCTAGCACAGCAGGAATATACCTATGAAACATATAAAAAAGTGATGTACTGCATACAAACTTTCAGAAAGGGGAAAAATCATATTCCTTAAACTTTCAAAAGAAGGGCCAAGGTATGTATTGTTTTATAATTTAGAATCTATAATTTTCACCAAAATTGTAGTCATTCTCCAAGTAGGTTAACTTGTTTTTATTTGTCATGATATACTTCCTTTAGAAAAAGAAACAAACCACTTCATCTAAAAATAAATGTGTAAGAACATAAGGAAGTATTTTGTGTTATGTTGGAATATAAAATTTAAATGTTTGAAAATTCAAATATTTAAAAAGCACAGTGAAACATTTTCTATGAGCTAAATGTTTAAGGTTTATTGAAAAAACTAATGATATTTTATTTCACTTGGGTGATCCAATTTTGGACTTTTCAGTCACAAAATATGGGGAAGACTTAAAAATAATAATTTTCTCTCCAAATTTAAGAATACACTGTCAGCTGGGAGGGAAAACTCTAATTCTTACTATATTGTTACTGACATTAATTTAGCAAAAGAACTGTCTAGACAGATTTAAATCATAGGTCTATTTACTTTTTCCCATATATTCAGAAATCATGATAACAAAATAATTTTTAATCAACATTTTCACTGAGTCCCCAAAATTTGAACATTTGATGAAAATGTTTATAGCTTCACAAATCATCATCATTCTTCTTACACTCACCAGTGTTGTAGTGGTGCTGCATCTGATAACAGTTAAAAGCTTTAAGAAATAGTAACCATAATCCTGTTTTATCTGAATTATTAGCAGTTTATGGCTTATCTAGAATCTCACTTCTTCTTTTGGCCCAGATTCATTTTTCTTTAGGTCTTAGGACCTGGGCTCATCTAGGTAGCTGTTTCCTTCTCATTTTATATAGTCTTACTGGTAAATAAATCATTTCAAACAGTTTATCATTGGGTTTGGCATTAACAATCTTTTTTCCACTTAAAGGATATTACTGGTCATACAAATAGACACGACCATTTCTCTGTATCAGACTTGAAGATGCAGATTACAAACATTTGCTTCACGGTAAATAAATATCACACTAGAAAAATTTAAATCATCAGTTACTTTTTACCAATATTTGGTAGCTTGTTATTAACTTGGAAATATAGCTGTACCAAAACAGTAAAAAAAACCCTAGTGAAGTAGTATATTGGGGGCTCTATTTTTAGATATTCCACTGTGCAAAATTGCCATTAAGTGATACACAGATCATAAGGGGCTGAGAAAGGAAGGTTAAGAAGCAAAATAAATAAGTAAATAAATAAAACAAGCATTTAGAAGCAAGCAACACATGCAGAACAAGCAAGAGATTAGTTTACATGAAGAAGAGGCAACTTACATGGCTGTTGAGAAGAGAGCTTCTGTGAGTGGACAGACCGTCAGACTTTTGCAGCGTCTCAATCGCCATTTCAATCTGATAATAGATGTCATTAAAAAAAGGGCTCAAGACAAGATAGTAATAAAAGGCTCACTAGAGAATTTTTGATAGATTCTTTAAAGTTCAATTTCTTCTTCAATGGTGGCTAATGATTAGCTCTCACTAAATGTGTATTTCCTCCTTCCTCCCCCCAATCCCAGAGAATAACATAAAAATAGGCACACTAATAATAAGCTCAATCACAAAAGTAAACCTTTTTGAATATTCCATAATAAGAAGGGAGACCTGAAAAGCAGGAACCCCAGAGGATTGTGCTAGTTAAAATATTCTTGACTTTCGTAGTTCAACATGTGAGAGAGTAACTGCTCTCTTTAAATAGTCTCCCACCCAAAGAGTGTTTAATATTTGTTCCGTTCTGTCACAAAAGAAAACTACTGCAGATTTGTGTTTTATTAATATGCATTAGTATTTTAATGCAAATGTGCAAAGACACCTTCATCAATGTTCAAAAGCTTCTAAATCTATCCATTCTTCTCTAAACCCTGTATTAAAATTTGGAAGTGGAGGGTCATTAGTATGAACACATTTAGATGTACATCATAGTTTAGGATGTGGTGGTGAGGCAGCGCTATTAGAAATGGTAGCAGAAATGGAATGTAGAAGAGAAGATAATTCAGAGCCAACAAAAAAAAGGGACGATCACAGAAACAGTTTTCTTCCATGTAATCTCAGCACACCATGAGCAATCATAACACCTTAATTAAGTAGCAGGTGCCAATAATAAATGAGATGCACTCTTGATAACCTCATATTTAAAGATCACTATCTCTCAGCTCCTAGCACTATAGCACTTACTGTAAGATCAGGTTCCAAACACCCTGTATTTGATTACTGGATTCTATTAACAATATTAACTACAGTTAAATTAAAAATCACACTATATAGGAAAGAAATCATTATTTTTATTTTTGCTATCTGATCAAATCAACATCCCTATAAGCAGTTATAAAAAATATTTCATGCTTTCAAACATAGATAACATACTTTACATTGGCTATGAAAATTAATGATGCCTTGAAATTTCAACATACTGTCTCCCCCTACCAAAAAAAAAAAAGATGGATGGCAAAATCCATAGCAAAGCAGTCTTTTTTTTTTCCATCAAGTTTACAACTGCTTTATGGTAGAATACTTTATACACAGAATGTTCAGTCCCAATTATGTCAACATTAAATTTAATTTTCTTAGGAATTAGTAGCTTTAATTTTGTTATTTCCCCAAGTTACTTGTTCTTCTTCCCTAGAGTTAATAAAATGTAATACAGAAAAGAACGCTAGGTAGAAATTATAGAAAAAATACTCTTAAAGTATATAATAATTCATAAGATGATATAATACAATTTATTATATGATTAATTTTTTAAATCACAAAATTAATTTAACTGGCTTCTGAAACAGTCTTTGCCAGATGGAATGTTAATGTAGTTCATCACTATACTTGAAAATAAACTGAAGAAAATGATATTGTACAAACCAAAAAAAAATTATGGAAAGAGTAATGTAGATGTAATGAGTAAACAAACATTTTACCAAAATGTTAAACTAAAACTATAAAGGACCTCAGTATTACATCTCTTAAAAGGACATCAATAAGTGCTCTTGTTTTCAGAGAGAAAACATATATCGGGACCTCCCTGGCAGTCCAGTGGTTAAGATTTCGCCTTCCAACGCAGGGGATGTGGGTTCAATACCTGGTCCGGGAGCTAAGATCCCACATGCCTCGCGGCCAAAAAACCAAAACATAAAAAACAACAGAGGCAATATTGTAACAAATTCAATAAAGACTTTAAAAATGGCCCACATGAAAAAAAACTAAACAAACAAAAACAACCAAAAAAAAAAAAACAACCAAAAAAACATATATATAAAGACAGCTGAAAAGCCTCATCCTCATGTGACTGTAAATCACTTCTAGGAAGAATTTGCTCATAATTCAAATTTGCTAAAATGACTACATTTTCTTTAAAGTTTGAGTGTGGAAAATCTGAGGTTAGATTTCAGTCTACTTAAAAATAAAATGATCTGTATCTTGTGATTTTATAGGTTTAAGTGAAAGGTAGAAATTATCAAAAATATAATAGCTGAGCAAGAATGAGGGAGAAATCCACATCTGGCTTTGTTTGTTAACAGCAATTTTTATTTCTTTTTGACTAAAGGACTTGTGGTTGTTTTTGACAATTAAAAAATAAGTATGGTAAATAAACATTTTCCATTTCTTCCCTAAACTAATTAAGCTTTAGACTATGAGTAGACCTTAGCTTTTTTCTGAAAAAGCAATTCTCTGAACTAAGGTACAGTGCCCAGTTGTATCTCTTACTGAATAATCATCCTAGGACTGAATCGGCAATAGTGCATATTTCTTCTCCACGATTATCTAATGCTAGGATACATGGTGCTTGGCAGTTTAGACTGGTTCATGATGATCCTGAACTATTGCTTCATAATCAGATAAGAAGCTATGGCAACTCCCCTGAGATGAAATGGTGGGATGTTCCATTTGAGATGAGATGTTCAGCATGGAAAGACAGGCTTATAGAGCATTAAGTGCCATTACTGGAGTGGGTGAGACTTACAACTCCCTATGTGAAAGAGCACGTAAGAAACTGATAACCATTCCAGCCACAATGAGCACGTGAATTCTTAGAAAGATCAGTCTTTTCTGGAAGACTAAAAAAAGATCGTTAACAATATACTAGGGATGAATTAAACCCCTCCACGTTCGCCAGCTATAACAGAATCCCCATGAGAATGGGAATCTACTCTGAGGGTGGTTATCAGTCAAAGACAGAAACCCTTGGTCCAGTGCTACTGCAGAAACACTTTCAGAAACTGGAGAAGAGGATTTTGCACTGTGTTTAGACACGCCACTGAAATATTAGAGGACTGGCAGGCTTCTGGGGCAGAAAAGTGATACAGATCAATGAAGTCTTCCAGCCATAGGAATTATAAGTGTGAGACCACCAGTCTCAGAGGCTACCCCAACAGAATGCCTGACAAAGTCTGAAGAGTCAGAGCTCAGGTAATGTGGAGAGCTTCCTACATGCATAGGCCAGGTTTCTTTCTGACCGCACATTAGCAGAAAGATGAAAGACCTCTTTGCAGTGTGTCCCATGACAAGGCACTACAGAGCATAATTTGAAAAATCAGACCTGGTTTGAGCACTTGCTGAGAGTAGTTCACACTGAAGACTATTCAGGAAAACAGACTTTCATCAGAGAGTGCAGGGACACCCATGAGTTTTGCCGTGAGTGAAGCTTAATTTGGGCGAAGAAAGAGAGGAAGGTAATGCTAGTTGCCATGAGAAAACGATGTCTAACCTTGTGTCACCAGTTAGGAACTGTAGAATTAAAGTAAATACAGGTGTGACTCAGCTCCCCCAACCAAACACTGAATTCTCAAAAGACAGAATCCCAGGGAATCGTGTAAGTGGTTTCCCTCATTTGGGTACAAGTGGTTTCCCTCCATACTAAGAATGGAGTGCTAATTAAAGACTATGACAACTATTTTTTCTTCTGAAATAGAGAGTGGCATGGTCACAAATGTGATACAAATATGACCACATGGCAACAGGAAGACCTTAGTTCTTGTGTGGTAGATTCAAGGAAAAAAATACCTGGGCTCTGTAAGGCAGAAGAAACCCTTATTTGTTTGGAATATAGAAAGTATGCATGCCTGTTGCAGACTGCACCAGTGAAGAAACTCTTCCATGATTTCTCAGGAATTAGGAACAGAAATCAGTAGGAACAGGGAGAAGCTGTATTTCACATCCAGGAGGAAAAAAAATAAAGCTCAGTGGAGCTCCTACAAAGATACAGCAAACCCTCTAAGAAGGACCTGAAGGGGACAGGGCATCTATTACCTGATGGGGGATAGATACACACTATGATAAACATGTGGCCTAAAACACAGGCTGCAAACTCTTTTCCAGTCACTCAAATGCTAGTGCTGCCTTCTTGGAATCCAGGGACAGGTGGAGAGCCTCTAAGCACCCAAGGTCACTTGAGGCTTGTAAGATATCCACCCAAGAAACAGTGTCCTGAAAAGGACAACAAAGAAAAGTCACACCTAAGCCCTTAGGAAAAGAGGTTGAGAGAACAGATAAGAGGGGTCAAATGATGTCTAGATGTCCAGTAAATATTCTGTTTATATTCTCCTTTCCCAATCTCAAAGAAGAGATCAATATTGTACTTTTACTAAGGCAGCAAATACTTTTTTCATTATTTATTTATTTATTTAAACATCTTTACTGGAGTACAATTGCTTTACAATGTTGTGTTAGTTTCTGCTGCATATCAAAGTGAATCAGCTGTACATATACATATATCCCCATATTCCCTCCCTCTTGAGCCTCCCTCCCACCCTCCCTATTCCACCCCTCTAGGTGGTTGCAAAGCACCGAGCTGATCTCACTGTGCTATGCAGCTGCTTCCCACTAGCTATGTGTTTTTACATCTGGTAGTGTATATACGTCAGTGCTACTCTCTCACTTTGTCCCAGCTTACCCTTCCCCCTCCCCTCCGTGTCCTCAAGTCCATTCTCTACATCCGTCTTTATTCCTGTCCTGCCCCTAGGTTCATCAGAACCATTTTATTTTTTAAGATTCCATATACATGTGTTAGCATACGGTATTTGTTTTTCTCCTGACTTACTTCACTTTGTATGACAGACCATCCACCTCATTACAAATAAATCAATTTCATTTCTTTTTATGGCTGAGGAATATTCCATTGTATATATGTGCCACATCTTCTTTATCCATTCATCTGTCTATGGACACTTAGGTTGCTTCCATGTTCTGGCTATTGTAAATAGTGCTGCAATGAACACTGTGGTACATGACTCTTTTTGAATTATGGTTTTCTCAGGGTATATGCCCAGTAGGGGGATTGCTGGGTCATATGGTAGTTCTATCTGTAGTTTTCTGAGGAACCTCCATACTGTTCTCCATAATGACTGTATCAATTTACATTCCCACCAACAGTGCAAGAGGGTTCCCTTTTCTGCACACCCTCTTCAGCATTTATTGTTTGTAGATTTTTTGATGATGGCCATTCTGACCGGTGTGAGGTGATACCTCATTGTGGTTTTGATTTGCATTTCTCTAATGATTAGTGATGTTGAGCATTCTTTCATGTGTTTGTTGGCAATCTGTATGTCTTCTTTGGAGAAATGTCTATTTAGGTCTTCCACCCATTTTTGGATTGGGTTGTTTGTTGATATTGAGCTGCATGAGCTGCTTGTATATTTTGGACATTAAGCCTTTGTCAGTTGCTTCGTTTGCAAATACTTTCTCCCATTCTGAGGGTTGTCTTTTCATCTTGTTTATTGTTTCCTTAAGGCAGCAAATACTTTTAAAGAGAACAATGTAAAAAGAAAAAAAAGCATTTCCCCATTATTTATAATTCCCCATCCTTATTTATTATTGGTATTTATAGCTCCCCATTGCCTTTTAAGGAAGGAGAATCCTTATCACAGGATGGTCCCTTGTTTCGCAGAGTTAGTATCAGGTTTAAGTGCTCTGCTGAAGGGTTGAAAGATTTGAGGAGATGGGGATCTGGGCACACTGGCGGTGAATGCTCATTGGTAGAATGAATGGACAGACTGGGGGGGACAGGTGGTGCAGAGACGCTTTGAGGGACTGTGCTCTGGAAAGAGTGATGCTAAACCTCAGCTCTTTCCTCTACAACATCTTCAGTAAAATTGATGCCAGTCACAGATACTTCAGGTACAAGTAATCAAGACTCGCTGGAGCACAGGGTCCATTTAGGGGCAGTTGATGATGTCAAAAAGGTAAACCTCAGTTTCAAACGCAGGGAAATGTGGAGAGGTTCGGAGCCTTTTTAAAATTGTTGATATTAATTTTATCATCACCATTATTTACTTCTAACAGAAAGAGTTATTTATTTTTAAGTAACTTTGGAAACAACTGTTTTAGAGCTAACCTTATTTCAAACGTCAGGATATATCAATGTTGGGGAATGTCAATCACCCTCAGTCAAAAGGAACAGGAAGACTGATCTCAAAGTGAGAGGTGCTGAGTCTTTTGCATGAGTTGCATGGGGCAAAAAAGAGGATTCCCTGTACATGTGATTTATATATACATTATGCATATCTATTCAATGGCCCAAATAGAATATGATATATGTGGACAATTAGGACTTTGTCTTAATGTAAACATCAGCCAGTCATTCAATTACATGCCAATAAGACAGAAGGAAAAAGAACAATTATATCATCTTATTCATTGTCTTTATAGGTCAAGGCATATTCTCTTGACTCTGAAGTGGCTTTTTAATCTTTTTTAAAGACTGAAGGTCAAGATTGATATATTCAACTACCACTATAATTAAATTTGGTCTCATGGTAGAAATTATTTTCTTTCTAGAACTGTTTAAGAAAGTGATTTAAAAATAGAAGTAATACTATAATGCTTTATGATTTATAAAGCCTTTTTACATTAATTCTCATTTGATCTTCACAGCTTTGTGAAATAGCAAAGGCAAGCAATATTATCTCCTTTTCACAGATCAGAAAATTGAGGCTCTCTGGGATTGGGGGACTTTCTTGAGATTACATAGGTATTAACTATGAGATTGGAATCCAAGGTTTATCATTCTGATATCAACAGTATTTCCATTTTATACAAATATAACAAGAATATAAATCAAGAGGAAACATCACTGTTTTTAATGAAACTACCTTCTGAGGAGTGGCTTGTAAAATTAAAATTTGCTAAATGATTTACTGTTAACAAGATTTACTTTCCAATAGGAAAGGGTTTACATATGATTAATAAGCATTACCTGAAAATGATTTCAAAGTCATCAAGTTAGAAAGCAACAAAAACTTTTGAATGGATAGAGTTAAATTTTACTCATCATAAAAACAGTTATATAATGATTGAATTTTCTTGTTAATACAGGTTGTTCTGTTAACCTCACCAGTTAACACTTTCTTAGAGAAACAGCATTTTTGTTTCCTTGTGAAAGAATAGTAAATTCTTTAGCGAAACCCAACGAAGAGAACACACTTAAGACTGGAAATTTCCTTTGGGGTAATTTTTCTCCTGAACTGTAAGACCTGACATTTTGTTTGCATTTGAGATAAGTAAGACAGGAACAATTTCTACTTGGTGGCTTGTTCAGAAAAAGTATCTGTGACTGCTGACATGAGCATGTGACCAGCGCCCTTATACCTGTTAGAAATGACCACCTCCTGGTGTGTAAGTGTGTGTTGGGTGGCGGGGGACTTCTACAGCAAGTACTTCAACCAGGAACACAAAGGAAACAAACCCTTTCACTTTACATGTAGTCTGTATAATCACAACCCAGGTTTTTCTCCAAGAGTGGTCCTAGACACTTGTTAGAATTATCTGGGCACTTGTTAGCAATGCGAAACAACAACAACAACAACAACTAAAAACAAAAAAAAAAGAATGGACACTGCATTCTGGTGGCTCACATCTGTATTGCTAATGGTTTGATCTCTTCTTCAATTTGTCCAAAGCAGTGCTTTTCAGAAAGTAAGGTGTAACCCATTAGTAGGTTATGAAATCAATTATCCTGACCAGCACTTTTTAAAAATTAAAGAAATCAAATAGAGTAGAAAATACTCAAATGTCCTGGCACACAGTACAGGTAAGTATTGTTTCCTGGAACTTTGGTTTTAGTCCTCTGTCTATGAATGTATATATGTATATAATAGTCATGTGTGTATATATAGATGTATACTCATGAATGTATGCATATATGTATGTGTACGAGTACTAGGCCACAAAGTAAAGGTATTTCTCATTGTAGATTGTGGCCTTCAAACTTTGAATGCCCTGCACAAAGCAGTTAAATCAGTTCCCTTCTAGTAATTGGATCCCTTCTAAGGATCTACAGGTGTCTCTTGGGCCCACGTGTCCCTGCAATGCAGATAGAAACAGCTCACTGAGGCTAAAGCTGTGAATATGATACCGCTCTGTAAGTAGTATATTCAAGTGATATATAAATCAACATATGAATATATTACTCCACAGCAATATTAAAAAGAAGCTTAACTCAGATATTCAGGACAGGATTTTTTTAACTCTTAAAAAAAATTTAAAATGCCCAGAAAACACACCTAGTCAGCTTTGCTTTTCATCTCCTCTTGAATAAAAGCTAAGACAAAATCTTAATCTTATACACTAAGCATTTAGAGCAAAGAAGGCTTAGGTCTTGCAAATGCTTAACTACATGAAATATTTTGTACTCACTGATAATTTTATGACATCTAGAGAAAAAAATTTTAATCATTATGCTTTCAGCCTGAAGTTTTGGCAATTTTATACCACCTAAAGCTATTTTGAAATGTTGATAAGAAAAAACATATAGAGAAGATACTTGCATGAACTGAATGTGTTCTGAGAACATTTGGTTTAACTAGGTGAACTGAAACCAAGACTGTTATATTGGGCTTCCACTGATTATTCTGTAAAGCCTACATCCCTCCACTCTCACCAGGACTTTGTGAAACTGGCATTACTGATGTGTGACAATAAAACTAATTTTGAGATATCAACTGTATAAGCACTCAGGGCTACAATTACCCTTTAGGAATCTGCTGGGTTAGGATTAAGTGATAGGATTTAAGGCCAAGTTGATATTTTCAATTTTAAGATTTCAAATCTGCCTTTTGCAGATTATTCTGAGTACTAAGAACATTTTCACTTTGTATTTAGTTCACATAAACACTAAAACAGAGGTTTACTCAAAGTGTAATTCTGGATCAGCATTACCAGAGTCACCAGGTGCTTATAAGAAATGAACATCTTGGGTCCTTCTCCACACTGAATCAAAAGCCTTGGGGATGGGGTCCAGCCATGCATTTAATCAATGCTCCACACATAATGTACACTCAAGTTTGAGAACACTGCACTAAAACATAATCAAATTTATTTTCTTTGCCAGAGTCAGATTGCAATTAATACTTCAGGGAGAATAAGTAGGGAGGTAACAGGCATTCCTAAAATGGCCCTTGCTAACTCTGTTTAAAGGGTGGTTTTAAAGTTTAAGTATTATTTGGATTTTTGCTATTTTCATTCTTTTGCATTCTCTTGCTATCCAATCCTACCCAGCATTTAGACAATTTTGCAATTTATGTTAGTAACATAATCAGAAGATAAGCACAATTTGTGAATCTAAAATTAATCAATTGACAACATATTAACATTTGTGATTTAAAAAATAATGTGATGAGAAAGAAGATGAAACTAACCACTTAAAAGAAGTTTGGGGGCTATTTGTGGATTTCTATTTTTGCCTTGGAGGATTAGGTACCTTTCAGTGATGAAATTAGCTCCATTACTCATATTGTAAACCTTTATATTCATAGAAGCACAGTGGCTGGTCAATAGTGATTGCACAATAAATGTTTGAGAGAGTGAGTGATTAAAGAGAATAATCCAGACTCTAAGTACATGAATATACCAAACATTCACCTTCACTCCAAAATACTGAATAAGAATGGCTCTAGAAATCTTTACTAAATTTAATGCGCATTTTCATTCTCTAAACTTTCAACAGTCTAATAAAGAAGGACTTTTTCTGAAACCTAGGATCAAGGTTTAACTTGAATCATGATACCTCATAGACAGTCTTTATACTGGGCACATAAAGAAATGGTTGTTTCAGTTACATGCATTTGGGTAGCATGACCAAATAGATACACTTTATAATCATTAAGAGCTTGCCTAAGATTTTTAAAAATAACAAATCACTTTTTTTGAATAGAAAATATTTTCACATGCCTCCCACCTTTTTTTCCTTCATTCCTTCTTCTAGAGATATCTTTGTACTTACATAAGCATATAGAAATGTATATTTCTATTTAAATGCACACGTGCACCATGCGCACGCATGCGCACGCATGCGCACGCACACACACACACATTACTCCTTGCTTTTTCATTTAACAATATATTTGGAGATCTTTCCACATCTATCTATCTATCTACACATATGTAAACACATACACACACTGCCTCACTCTTTTTTTTTTTTTTTTTTTGCAGTACGTGGGCCTCTCACTGTTGTGGCCTCTCCTGTTGCGGAGCACAGGCTCTGGACGCGCAGGCTCAGCGGCCATGGCTCATGGGCCCAGCTGCTCCGCAACATGTGGGATCTTCCCAGACCAGGGCACGAACCCACGTCCCCTGCATCAGCAGGCGGACTCTCAACCACTGCGCCACCAGGGAAGCCCCTGCCTCACTCTTTTTAATGGCCGTATAAAATTCCACTGAATGGACAAATGCACTAAAATATATTTAACTATTTCTCTGCTGATAGACAATTAGGCTTCTTCCAATCTTTTTCTAATACAAATAACTCTACAATGAATATAGTTGTTTATGCAGCATTTCACATATGTAAGAGTATCATCAGTGGATTAAATTCCTAGAAGTACTCTCTGAGTCAGTGGTTATGTGTATTTTCAATCTTAATAAAAATTTCCTTATTGCTCTCCAATCCTGTACCAATTTAGATTACTATGGTAATGAGACTGCTTGTTTCTTTACACCTTTGCCAAGGTTTACTAACTTTTTAACTTTGCCTGTGTGAGAGATGAAAAATGGTATCTCTTTGTAGTTTATTCTTCATTTCCTTTTCAATGAACTGCTTCTTCAAATGCCTTCCTTATTTTGGTCTCTTTTTTTTCTGAAGGATTTCTATGAGTGGTCTATATATTAAACAAATTCATGCTTTGAATATAACATTTCAAAACTTTATGCGAGGTTGTTGTTTCACTGTTGCCTTTTGTTGCTGTGGTTTCTGTCATATGGGATATTTTTACTTTTATGTAGTTGATCACATCAATGTATTTTTTGTAGGATCTGAATTTTACATCATGTTTCCCCACTATAACAGAATAATAATAAAAAAATTTTCCATCCAAGTGAAATTAATTTTTATATAAGGAGTAATATATGGAACCAATCTAATTTTCTTTTAAGAATAGTTATCCAGTTGTCCCAAGCATCATTTATCAATAATTCATCATTTCTCAATTGACAGGCAATGCCACATTTGTCATATGTTGCATTCTTATATGCATTTGGCCTATTTATGGTCTTTAGTCTATTACTGGCCTATACTGGTCTATTCATGTGCCTAGACAATTCTGTTTTAATTATTAATTTTATATATGTTTGAACAACTGGTAGGGCTCTTTGTGTCCCACACCACACATCATTATTTTTCTTTTTATACAACTTTCTTCACTATTCTTGCATGTTTATTTATGTAAACAGCCTTTCTTATAAAAGAAAAAAATCTACTGGTATCTTGATTAGGATCATATCAAAATTTTTAAGTTAATTTAGGGAGATTCAAAATGTTTGATACTGAAACTTCTCTTTCAATTATTCAAGCTTCCTTTTTTGTCCCTTAGGAACTTTAAAAAGTTTTATTCAGCAGCTGGATCTTGCACATGTATTGTTAGTTTACTGCCTGGTATATTTTGAGTTTATTATAAATGAGATCTTTGCCTATATTATTTTCTAGCTACTGTCATTTGTATTTAGAAAAGCTATTGATTTCTTTGTATATTAATTTTGTACTAAGTCACTTTATTAAATTCTATTATTTGTTATAGTTTTTCATTTGATTCTCTATGATTTTTATCAGGTACACAATCATATCATCTGCGAATTTTGACCTCTTTACCTCCTTCCTAATTTTATATTTCCTTCTCTTGTCTAACTGCACCTTTCCTATAATTTTGAAAGCACAATTAAAAATCACATCTTCCTTTCTCAAAAGGCAGATGGGAAAAGTTACTAAAACTTATAGGGGTAAATTTAAAATAAATGAGTTAAATTATTTTAACATTCTACAGATAGATTACAAAATCCCTAGCTCATGAAATTTTGGGGCACCAACAGTTATAATTTTTGAAAACCTAGATTTTAAGAGAAACCAAATAATTCCATAGCCAATAAATACAACTGTAGTTATGCATACTGAGAAAGTGGTAACCAAATCACATGCTTTTGGAGGATGAACTCATAAACATGGGAACATAGAGAAACTCCCTTTCATTTGAGAAATGATAATTGGTCATAGGCATCGTTTTGAATTTTCTCTCATTAAAATAAAAGACATGGGCCAGTGAAACAGGCAGTATTAAATTTTATGGGTCTAATACTGACTCATATGTAACTCACAGATGGCAGTATATTTTAATTTGCCACCAATACATTAAATATTTTATCTGGATCACCTAGCCTCCATAAATGAAACATTAGTGATTTTTTTCCTTCAAAATCTACAGTAGTTTCAAACTAGTAAGTTAACTTGCAATTTGATTTATAAATATAAGGATCAAGTTAAAGTTATACAACAGGTCAACTGGAACATAGTTTACTTCCATATTTATAAGTAGAATTTACAAACATCATTAAACCTTCCTAATCTAGATTTTGGATGAAATAGAATCTAGCCATTTCTGGCATGTTGCAACACACCTGTGATTCTGAAATGCTGTTTCAGTATGAAATAGCTAAAAATTAAAATAACTCATTGTATTTTGCTTTAGAAGGGAATCCATCAGCTATGCTCAGGAGGAGCTGAAGGCCCCTGTCATTCTGCTTGTCTTAACCTTCTAGTTTATCAAGATTTCTAGGAGTAGAATGTCTTACAGCCTTAGCCATAAAATTACTGCCTCTAGATCTTATCAGCTTCAAGGCTGCAGCAGTGTGAAACTGACTGACAGCTGAATGGAATAAAGATGAAGCAATGGAGACTACGAGTCATTCAAAGTGCCATTTTATTAAGTGCTTTGAAAATGAGGTCCCAGAACCTTCAGTCAATTTAGGATTTAGTGCAGAAAGCAGAAGATTTGTGGTACTCTCTCTGAGGAGTCTTATCTGAGAGCTCAGGTTGGCCTAGGGAAAATGGGACACAGGAAAACAGAAAATACTAAGATCATAATGGACATACATACTTTTGCCAAAATAAGTGGAGAAAGTAGTTTTGCTTGACTTTCATTTTTAAATCATTCAGGCTAACTGTAAAACTAAGAAAATTATTTAAAATAGAAATTTATTATTTCTGTAATATGTAACATATAAAATAACTGTGATTTATGCATTTCTAACAAAAAATTTTTTCCATGCATATCTTTATATATGACAATTAAAGAGAAATTTTTGTCTTATGTGACTATGTTGCTTTTCTATCTCTATATAGCCATAACAAGTAATCCAACATTATTTTAACATTTTTTACCCTTTGGTAAGAAGAATGGGCAGTTCAGCTCCTTCTAATATAGCCATTTCCCCATAAATATAAAGAAGCCCTTCAAGTATTGATATAAAAAAATCTCTGACACACACCATTAGGTGGAAAAAAAAGCAAGATTCAGTATTTTTGTTACTATTCGTAAAAAAAAAAAAAATGCTAATGGGAGGGAAAGAGAGACATTCTGCTTGTACATTCAGAGAATATCTCCAGAGTGATACTCAAAGAACTTGATAACTTTGATTGCCTCTAAGGAGAACTGAGGAACAGGAGTGAGAGGGACACTGCATTATGCACTTTCTTTTATCTTTTGAATTGTGCAACTTAAGAATGTATAACTAATTCACATAAATAAATTCATAAAAACTTTACATGCAACCCAAGGATAAAGAAATAATAGCATCTACAATTCTTGAATGAATTCTTAACTTTCTATAAATTATATAAGATAGGCCAAACTTTTACTTATATAGCAGTAGATGGACATTGAAATTTTCCTCCAAACAACTGAAAAAATTACAGTATTTTTCATTAATCAAAAAAGGTAGAGATATGAACAATATAAGCTTCAACACATTTTCCTTGTGCCCTTTGGTGGGATCTAATTTTAGCAAAAGCCATTTAACATATATAATTACTAAATGTATATACAGAAAAGTAGAAAATTAGCTTTCATATCACAGTCTCAAAAATGATTAATGTAATCTAATTTAGTTAGTTTTCTTATCAAGAAGAAAAACAACTCCATAAATAACCATCTCATTAGAAGAATTCAAATGTTATTTTATGGAGGAATGAATAAATTAAGCTTCTTATAGCAAATTGCTTATTATTATATAGTCTGGTATAAGATAAACTATGTTGTGATAAATACAAAAATATCACTAACTACAATCACAAATTTTTGACTCTCAAATGCAAAATGTGTTCCAGTTCCAAAATTCTGAAATTCTAAAAAAAATATGGTTATATAAAAAATAATGAAGAAAAATAAATTAGAGTTTAAAATGAATAAAGACACATAAGGAAACACTATGGAGATGTATTTAGAAGGAAGATCAAGGCATAATGAGTTCAGATATGACTGTAGTCAACTCTTCTACCTTAATGTCCATGTTCTCCTGAAATGTTAACAATAAATAGATCCCTAGCATTAATTTAATGAAATGTAAAACGTTTATTTACTCAAGTAGTAACTTAGCTGAAGTCATACCCAGTGATGTTCCAATAAAAAATGTTACATAATCTTTTTGAAAATTCTTATTTAATACTATCAGCAGGAAATGTCTTTTAAATGTGTATAAGTTTATACTTATATTTAAATAAGTAAAAATATATATACATACATACATATTTAATAATTTATACACATGGACTCCATTGACCCAATAAAAGAGCACAGTAAAAGGAGAAAAAGTATTTTGACCAAATCTGAGTATTGGTAGTTTGTACCATAATATATTCATCAAATAAAATTTAATATGTTACCATAATAATCTTTTGAAAAATTCTGAAATTTCTATGTACCTTGAAAACTGAAACATTTTACAATGCATAGCAAAAATGAAATACTAAAACATGTTTATGTAAAATATTTTTTCACTTAAGGTTATAAAACTAAAGTAAATTATATGCTCAAATAAAAATTCTCCATTAATGTAAAGATCCTTCTATTATAAGAAAGATGGTTTTATATTGACTATTAGACTAGGTAACAAAATATTTCAAGCGCTGATCATTTATTTTTCTTAGTAGTGGCTTCAATTTCAAATCATCTCTTTTTACTGATTTATCCTGAGAAGTTGGTTTGCACATTGGAGTAAACCTCTTTGTGAAAGAAAGTTATTCCTAATAAATTTAAGTGAAAGTATTTCTATATAGACAGAGGTCAAATGTAAGAGAGAGCAAAGGCAATTATTCTGGGAACCAGAGCAGGAAACCTTGTTAACCAGGAACCGCGTAAAGGTATTAGGTTTGTGCTGTTCCCAAGCCCTCAAATTTAACTAGTTTCACATCAACTGAATTAACTGACTATACATTCCACTTATTACAGGCTCTTAAGGAACAGCCCAATTGACTACTACTGTCAGGAATTCTGGCAATAGTAGAGGCTACTCCTACCCAGTTAGCTGCATCAGGCATGATATGGGTGATAGGTTGAACACTAAAGAACAGTCAGAAAAACTGAATTTATATGGCACAGTCTGGCTCAACGTTTGGAAAGAAATGGCTTGCATCTCGACTAACAGGTTCTTAGAGACTGTGCTCATAGACATTCTTTGTATGGTTCTACAGTGAATGCAAAAGGTACATGAAAATAAGCAAATCTCCTTTAATGACATGGCACCTACCAAAAAATCTAGAGTTTTAGGAGCCTAAACAACTATAATACATAGCACAAATTTTCTAGCATTTGGCAAGAGGAGGATGGGAGGAAATCTTAAATAGGTGTCATAGCACTTAAACTTTGTTAACTTTACTATAGGAACAGATGTGAAACTGTGTACAGAATCACCACCTCACTGTGAATGAAGCAGATTAAGATCTTTAGCACGACTGAGGGGGGATCTAAATCAAATATGAACTGTGGTAATAAATGTAAGGTAATAATTACTAGCAGATGTATATTTAGATAATATGTATCTATCATATGTCACTATCATGTGCTTTGATGAGGACACCTTATGATTTTTCCATGCAAAAGTTCTCTCTTTATTTAACTTTTAAACTCCTTTTGCTAAAAAGGAAATTTTCTTGTAAAAATGAAAACAAAAAACCATCCTTAACAGAACCTTAAATATTAATGCCTTTTTAAAAGTGTGAATTAATATGTGCAACTGACACTAGGAATTGATTTTTTAAAAATAGTTTTCCCACTATTCTCAGCTGTTATAAGTCAGTTATTTTGTGTTAATTTACCAATTAATATAATAAAAATTGCACCAAATTTGTGTAACGGATAACTTAAGGAGTCATGTCATTTTTCACACTCTATACAGAAAAACAAACAAAAAAATCAAGCTATAAAATTCATCCTGCTAATGTTTGTACCTATATATACATGACCTGGAATAATCAATTTAGTTAACTCAGTGATAGCACTAGGAAATTTAGTAAACCCATATCTAGCTCATGAGGATGTTTAACAGATAGCTAAAATTCAATGTGAAGGCAAGTATCAGTGCCTGGGGAAGGTGAAGCAGGAGAGAGGTGGAGATGGAGCACTGGTAAGCCAGCATGAGAGAGGGTAGATGAAACGAAAGTGGGAAAGGACTCTTCCTCCCCATTTTTTCCAGTTTTCCTAAGGCCTTGGTAAGTGGCAAGTACTTCCCTTTCCACTGAAAATCACTTTCTGGATGGCCTGTATCAGGAGCATTATACAGTACTGGTACCTAATCTACCTCTTTTCCTTTTATGGTAAAGATACAGTTATTTTACATCTAGAATATTTTACAATTTGTTGGTAAATATTATGATTTTAAAGCTGAGAGGATATTAGGAAATCATTTAGTCTAACTAATCCCTTATTTTATTGACAGGGGAACTGAGGTCCAGAGAAGCTATGATTTAGTTTCTAATCTACATAAATATACTGCTGTGACTAAAAGGTTTAGAAATGCTGTATTTAGTGTTATCAAAAGCAAGAGAGAAATGGGCATTAGAAATGCTTCAAAAATACAAAGAAAAAATGACAAAAAAAGAACTCTCCAGTTAGAACGGTTAGTTATCTGTTCTGATGTTACCAGAAAATAGTGAATTAAAAATAAAGTGCTTGAAAAAATGGATTAGGGAAAAGATAATAAATGATGAAAGTATGAACACACGTAATCATTACAAACAGAAAAAAGTATATACAAAATACTTACCAAGTACCTATTATATCATGAAGAAAATCCACAAAATGAAAAATGTAAAGCCTCTCATATAATTATTTTCTACCCAATTTGTTTCTATTTCATTATAAGAACAAACTATATGGTAGGATTATGGAAAAGGGGTACAATGCACTTAATTCAAATCCCCAGGCCCCTTTTATATGAAACATCTAGAAAATCAATTCCATTTCTACTTTAGCTAGGTGGTTCTAAATGATTATTCTCCCTATGCTTAGTTGAGGTAAAAATGGAAAGGCCAGGTTACAGAGTTTGAGGATATCAAATTCTGCATAGGTTCTTATTACTATTTCTATTACAGCATTTTAGCACATTAAGATATCTTGCCTCAAAATAAATATATTTATTAAATATTAAAAACTTGAAAACTCAAATATGTAGTTATGTTCCTAAGATATTATTTGCTCATATCTATGATCAGAGCCAATATAAATGTTTTTCATTGGAATCACCTAGATCAGTGCTTCCCAAAGTGTCCCTCTGGTAGAATGCAAAATGACTTTACATATGGCATATGGGTAAACATTTTTAATTTTACTATTTAAGTATGGATTTTAACATACATTAGAAAAAATTACATACTAAAACTGCACAACACCTTGTTGCCCCAGCCCAGTGTTTTGGATTTTTTCTCTCTAAAGAGAAAAATGTACAATAGAGGCTATCAAGAACCTAAATTAAACAAATAAAAACTCAAATACTTACTGTCGCTGGGGAAGCCCGAGTGGTATGTGTCACTGAGTGACCAGAATTCTCCATTGAATTGCCAATCAGATAGGTTCCTCCAGAGCTGCTGATGAGTTGTCCTCCCGTGACGCCCATCTGAATCCCACCAGTGCCCACCATACTGTGGGATGAGACCACGGTAGTCACCTGTGCAGAACTCCCTTGAGTATCAAAGTAATTCCCTCCAGTGTTTTGGCTGTACATCTGCGTTTCTGTGTAAGGATAAGTTGTTGTTCGGCTTTAGAAGAAGAAGAAAAAAGAAAGAAATTTATTTATATCATCTTATTTATTTTTTCTAGTGTGAATATATGTTTAAAATATATCAGCTTAGCCTTTGGAACATGGTGAGTTTTTGTATTTTATATGAAACTTCATTCCCAGAAATAGTTGGGTTTATTTTCCAAACTAAAGGTACATTTCTTTATAAGTACCTTAACACTTTTCTGTACTTTAGAGCTTTTGCTTCTACTGGTGCCTACCTCCAGCATATAAATAAGCTCAGGTCTCTTCCCTCCAAGAAATTCTGCTGCGTGACTTCTTAAATTTCTTACAAAACTTCCTGCAAATCCCAGTTTTAGGAAAGCTGGGATCCAGAATGACTGGGGGCTGCAAGTCAGCTCCCCACACTACTTCACACTCCTGGGTGACTTGCAGTAAATCTCCATGACTAAGGTAGCTAGCATGGATCTTTTCCTCGCCACCATAAGGATCTTGAGCAAACATTTCACTTACCATGGACCCTAAATCCCAAACTCTTTCTTTTTCTTTACACTCAAGTTTCTCCTTGATGTGATGACTATGCCACCTCATATCCTCACTTTCCGCTTCCCAACAACTGCAGTCAAGCTTCTGCCCTTAGCCTTTCACTGAAAGTGCTTTTAATAAGGTCACTTGTGACCACATCTAAATACCAAGCTAAAAGGCTGCTGTCAGTCCTCATCTTTCTTGACCTATCTGCAGTACAATATTGTTGACCACGCCATGCTGCCCTTTCCCTCCTCGTTCTGTTCTGATTAAGCAGCTTGTTCGACTGATTTATTTTTAATATTCAATTGACTATAACTTACATTTTAACATAACTTTTATTTTTACTTGCAAGTAGTATAAGCCCACAAGAAGTTGCAAAAATAGTAAAGAGGTATAAAATACTTTATTTAAAAACTTAAATATCAAATTAAAATTCCCAGTTTTTTGGTCATTCTCTTCAACACCACATTCCAGAGCTAGGCAGTACTGACAATTTGGTGTAGATATTTGCAGACATTTTCTATGTGCAAGGTCTTTCTGTTTTAACCTCTCTTGTTCATTAGTTTCTATGACATTTTTTTTTACCTTTTACTTTTTTTAACCACTATGTTTCGAGAGCTTTTGGAGGCTCCATTTTTCTGGCACATTAAATACTGGTAATTTCTGAGGTCTCCATTTTCAGCTCTTATTTTTTTCTCACGTTTATTCAGACCATATACCTTTATCATATACTACATGCCCATATACATGCTCATAAGTTGATAGCTCCACTTTCTAGTTATACTTTAAGAGTTTTAAATCTAGGTTTCTAACAGCCACCTGGTTATCTCTGTTAGGGAACCCCATAATATATGGGAAGTCTCAAATGTAAAATTGAACATGTGCCTAAAAAGGAATTCTTTCTCTCTCTTGCTCTTTTTCTTATATTCCCCCTCTCAGCAGAGGGCAGCACCACAACCCTCAGCTTTGGAAATTACTGCTGACTTTCCGTGCTCAGATTGACATCAGTCACTAAATCCTACTAATTTTACCTTCTAAATAATTCTCCAATTCTCCTATCCATTCTTGTACTTACTTGCCTTAACTCATAATGTTCTCCATTATAACTGCCTTCTAATTAGTTTTCCTTCCTCTATTCGGGCTCTCTTCCAATCTATCTTCACTTTGCTGCCAGGGCAATTTTTCTAAAATGCAAATATGAAAATAAAGCTTTTCTTAAAAACCTTTCCATGATTCTCTCTTGCCTTCGGAAGTAATTCACAACCCTTGACCTGCCTTATAAGAACCATCAGAGCCGATGCCTGCATGATCTCTGGACTTGATACCAGTCATGTCTTCAAGTGCTTTCTTCGCTTACACCACACTGACCTTTTTGCTGGTCCCTGTAACGTGCCATCTTCTCTTGCTTCTCTGCTATATCTCCTGTTTTCCTCTGTCTAGAAGGCCTTTACATTTTTCTTCAGCTCTCTTCTTTTGTCTAAATCACCCTTAAACTCTCATTTTTCCGCACCCTTTGCCCTCTGTGGCCACTCCTCACAGGCCTGTTATGTTTTGTTCTCTGTACTTTCCTAACACCTTGTGCATACCTGAAATACAGCTCTCCATACACTGTTAATTTCCTCATGTATTCATACTCCCATGAAATTATGTTTTATTCCCATATGTACCCTCAACACTTAACACAGTTGCAGCTACACAGTGGGCACACTAACCAACAAGTAGAATATGATTCTGTTTGAAAGTACATTTGACATAATGGTGACTTCCATAAATTTCTAAAACATAAATCCTTCTTTTGTTTTGTTAAACCAAACAAATTGGTTAGCACAATTGAGAAATTGTGCTAAACTATTCCAAGATTTTTCTGTATTATTTAAAACAGGTCATTTTAACCCATTACAAATGAATTTGTAATGTAATTTCTAATGTAAATTTTAGTAAAATAATTAGAGTGCTCCAAAACTATTCCACACTGGGTAAAGTTACTGCTTTACAGATCTGCTTCACAGATCGACGTGCAAATTTTAGTTTGGGGTGGTGACAGAAACAACTCCATAGAGAACGTTTTCTTTATAGATAGAAAAATGCCATTTAAAATACACAGTTCTTCTCATTATTGTATTTCCCAGCTGGACACCTCATTTATGTATTTCTTTCATTATATATTTATTTAATAAAATAAAACAGCCATGTTGATTTCAAGTTTAGGTGAAAAGAAAAGTGAGGTCATTTTAATTTATGTCTGCTAAATATGATAATGACCCTATTTAGCTGTGTTTAAAATAACACAATCTGATGTTAGTATTTAAGTATAACCAAGTAAGGTGTACACATAGATACAGGGCAATAAATAAGTACTTTGACAGATGTAGGAAATGGTGCCAGCTTTCCTTTCCATAGTCCAAACAAAATGCTTAAGCATGCTCCCTAGTAGTAAGTTGATTTTATAAATAAATCATGTAATAATGGCTATTAATAGCTAATATTTACTGACCATTTACTACACAACAGGCACCATTTTATGTACTTTTCAGGGATTAACTCATTTAATCTTCATTACAACTTTCTGAGATGGATACTGTTATAATTTCTATTTCCACAGACAAGGTGAATACTTGAAGTTTGGATAGATTAAATAGCTTTATCCAAATCACACAGCTGGTAAAAAATGGATTTGGAATCTGCACTTAGCCCATGCTCTCAACCATTCTGTCACATAAAAAGAACTTAGCTTTTTACATATGTCAATGATATGTGTGAATGACTACAGAGGAACAGTCCCAAAAGCTGGTATAGGGAACATATGGACTTTCTGTTGTTATTTGGGAGTTCCTTACACCTTAGTTAACTGTTTACTAACACCCTACTACTCTCCTCCCTTACTCGGAATGGAATCTGCAGAAGATGTACTTGCAATGGTAAAGAAATAGAGATGGAAAAGGCAAGACTATTTTGGAGGATACTTACCATTGCACACTTAGATTTCAGAAGTTCTATGATCATGGAAGTTGCAACTCTATTATGAGAAACATTCCACGGGGTTTAAATCACTCCATCTTTGGGGTATGACTCCTTTATATAATTAGTCCTCAGTGAACAATAGTAATGTAAACAAATGCATCACAGATATATAAAATCTGTATCTAGAGCCCTCAAGTCAGCATAAAAATATGGCAGCAAAGAGCTTTGATTTTCATACTTCCCCCTAGTTGGAGATGATTCATTAGCTAAAATATAAGCAAAGAACAGGATAAGAGTGAAAGTTGCTAAAGAGTATGTCTAATCCATAAATTATGCTCATTACTCAATCATAACCCATGGGACTGAGGAGAAGCCTTGAATAAACACACACTGGGGTAAAGACTGGTAATTTCTAGGGGGAAAAAAGACACAATTATATGAGGAAATGAAGTGTCACAAATTGTTGCTGAATTTGTCTCTGACACTTATACACTTGCAGTGGGGAAGAGAGGAGACTTTTAAACACTGGATTGGGTAATAGAGGCAGATGATAATATCCTTAGTCATTGTTCTTCAAGGGTAAGAAGATAAGCATTAACGCATTTGTTGGAGGCCTGTCTGGAGCCAGAGCCAGAGTCAGGCACAGATAATTCCTAAACGTCTTTTCAGTTCTAAATGTTCTAAGCTCCTGAGTAAATACTGCAGAAATCTTGTTTAAAAAAAAAAAAGGCACCACCAACAAAAACAAACACTTCTTTCTTTATAGGTACTAGAAATAATAACTCTTTAATTCTGATACCTAGGATCAATTTGTCTTTCATACTGCTAGAATGAATACATATGAGATATCGTTTGCACACTATTTCCCCAGAAATTTCCAAGACATACATTTGAGAAAAGTACTCAATTTTTGGCATATCAGATTGAAAGCAGCTAACTATTTCCGCACTGTACATTACTGAAACAGCTAAATTCCCAAGCAATTCTGTGCACACTTGAAAGATGCTGCTGTGTTCCTTTTGTTTGTTCTTTATTGATTGCCTCAGACCGTTATGAAAATAATGTGTCACATTATTCTATAGCAGAAGAGAAATCTTTCCATTGTTCTGCATATGTATCCAGTAATGAATGTAAACACATAGATATGTGCATACTTGCTGACAGACGCTTCTTCATAGCTGACTCTATTATCAGGTTCTATGTAAATGTCAGGACTCTGATCCATTGAATTTAGTAAATTAGTGCTGTTTGCATCCCATCATGCCTTAGCATATACCTTGACTAAGCATGACCCTGAATATTCCCTGCTTGCTTATTCACTAGGATGATTATGTATGTCAATTTATTTTAGTTATAACCAATTTTTCTGTTTTCTTTATCTTCAGGTGTCTTATCCACAAGTCCCAATGTATAATATCTCTAAATTATGTGTTTTGTATTTTACCTAGGTCTTGAATATCCTCTCACCAATAAGCTAGTCAACTACAAAATCAAGCAATGGTATGAAAATGGCAAATTAAGAAAATAAAATACCTTGCAAATTTCACACCATAAAATTTATAATGAAGATAGAATATAGTAACGTTGATCATTATAATATCTTACATTGGTACAATGTTTTATTGCTTTCAGGCTACTCTGTACACATTCATTTTTTTTTTTTTTTTTTTGCGATACATGGGCCTCTCACTGTTGTGGCCTCTCTCGTTGTGGAGCACAGGCTCCGGACACGCAGGCTCAGGAGCCATGGCTCATGGGCCCAGCCGCTCCGCGGCATGTGGGATCTTCCCGGATCGGGGCACGAACCCACGTCCCCTGCATTGGCAGGCGGACTCTCAACCACTGCGCCACCAGGGAAGCCCTGTACACATTCTTTTAACAAATATTTACTGAGCATCTATTCTGGCACCTGGGAAAAAAGGAACATGACCTCTACAGTCATAAGGGCTGCATAATATAAGGGGCAGGTGGTCAAAAATAAAAAAGGAAATAAGATCATTAGACACTTCCTTAAATCTATGAAAGAGAAAAATAGAATATTAAAGTGTAATAAATGGGAGGGCGCATATTAGATCAACTAGTCAAGGAATGTTACCTCTGAAGAAGAGATATTTAGGTTGAAACTGAAGGATAAAAAGAAGTCAGTCCTATGGAAAACAGGAAGAAAAATATATCAGGAAGATATAGTGTGGCATGTGCAAAAGCCATGACACAGGAAAGATCCTGATATTTAGGAAGGAACTAGAAGTCTAGAATGGTTGGTTAAAATGAATAAGAAGGACATTAGAAACAAATGAGGTTTAAAAAGTAGATAAAAACTAAACATGTAAGTAGTGTAAACAAATTTTTTAAACTGTGGGTCATGATCCACAATTTAATGGGTCACACACAGTAGCACTAAAAAAAGAAAGAGACTATAGTAGACTAGACAACATCAGAATATATCACACCTAGTAAGGATAAGAATTATCTTGAGAAACTTTGTTTCTGTCATATGCATATATGGTATGTGTGTGCATGTGTATATTTATCTGAGTATAAAAATGTACATCTAATTTTCTCAATGTGGATGGTTGTTTAAAAAGCTTAAAGACATCATTATGGACTATGGCAAGACGTTTGGATGTTGTTTTAATCTGGGATAGGAGTTTAAGGAAGCTAAGGTACAGGGAGGTAAGGGAATGTTCCGGCCAGAGAAACAACCTAAAAAAAGGCCTGAGGTCAGAGAGGTAACAGGAAACCATGAGAAAAGGGAGTAGCAAACAGGGCACACTGCTACAGATAAGCCATGTAAGATGATTCTGAAACATGTTCATTAGATATAATGAGAGGAGGTAATCTTACTGTAAGGTGTTTCCATGTAGTGCTAGCAAATATATATCTGATTGGACTAGACTGAGGATATAAGTAACTAAAGGCAGCCAGAATGAATCAGTTTTAAATATTTTCAAAAAGTTTGGGAGCGAGGAGAATATGGGAACTGGGAGAACTGTTGTTAGACATAGTGGCAGCAGTGGCCAACAGCATTTGAGATGATTGTGGTCGTGTGGTGGCCTTATTGGACAACTTCTGGGGTGTGTTTTTCCCTTTGGTCTGGCTGCTAACAATCCTTGTACCTGTCTTTTTTCAGCTTGATTCTTCAGACTTCCTAGAAATTCTGAGTCACAAATATCTTTCAATAAATTCTTTGTTTTGCTTAAATAAGCCAGACTTGGTTTCTGCTGCTTGAAACCAAGAACTCTTAAACAGTTTTTCATTGTGAAGTTTTTATGGAGTCACCAAAGCCCTGCATAGAAGTAGCTAGATTATTTCTTCAACAAATTGCAGTCTTGTGGTATGTAATATCTGGTTGGCTAACATGCACTACTTTTTTGAGTTTTGACATAGATCATTTCTTGAATGCTCTAAGTCAAACTGAAGGCAGAAGGTACATCAGAGAGGTGATGTGTCCATTTTGTGCAAGACACCGAAGGGGAAAACAGTAATTCAGAAAGGAATTCAAGTGACCTAACATAAGAGACTATTACCTAAGAATAAAAAACAATAAATTAAATATAAAGTAATAAAATACTAGAATCACTAATGATACACTTGATTTAAATTCAGAAGACATACTTATTTCTGCTAATTTCAACTGCTAAAACAATAGATAAAAAATAAAAGCATTTATCGAGTTGTTGCCACAACAGCTACAGAGGAAATGCAAGAATGAATTATTAAAATGCAATAATAATCCTTGCAATAACTAATTGAGCTTTTTCATTCATATGTAGTATTTTTAATTATATATGTTGACAATGTACAGAGTACTGAAATCATAACTTTAAATTATCATTACATAAAGATATCTGGACATTTACACTTTACTGTGCATTTCAATTCTTCATTTGTATATTGTAAAGTAGTGGTTCTCACACTTTAGTGCACATCAGAACACCTGAAGGGTTTGTTAAGACACAGATTGCTAGGCTCCATTCCCTGAATTCCTGATTCAGTAGAACAGGGCTAGGGAATCAAAACTGTCATTTCTAACAAGGTTGGCGTTTCTCAGATGAGGTACATGCTGCTGATCTGCGGAACACACTTAGAGAACCACTGTACTAGAGGATAATAAAAATGTGAAGACCAACTTTCACAGGAGTAAGGAAAAAAAGTGTTATTTCACAACAATTAGTGCTTTTAGTTTATTTGAGTTTTTTAAAAAGTCAAAGTCCACAGTTACAAAAGAAGTTTTATATTCTGTGTCAGTTATCCATGAAAGCATTAACAAAATTTCTGTTCACTGCTATAATGGTTTTTGAAGCATACCAAAAAGATGCATATAATAAGTACATATACAGGTCATCTGCCCTGACAACAGAAGTCAGGGAAGTAGATATAGACTTAAATCAACTTTGGCAGGAATGACATCATAAAAGATTTTGATCCAGAGTTACTGGTCTAAATTTACAAATAAGAAAAACTGGGCTAGATCATATGGTAGTTCTATTTTTAATTTTTTGAAGCACTTCCATACTGTTTTTCATAATGCCTGTACTAACTTACATTCCCACCAATCGTGCACAAGAGTTTCTTTTTCTCCACATTCTCTCCAACACTTACTTCTTTTTTTTTTTTTTTTTTTTTTTTTTTGGCTGTACGCGGGCCTCTCTCTGCTGTGGCCTCTCCCATTGCGGAGCACAGGCTCCGGACGCGCAGGCTCAGCGGCCATGGCTCACGGGCCTAGCCGCTCTGCGGCATGTGGGATCTTCCCGGACCGGGGCACGAACCCGTGTCCCCTGCATCGGCAGGCGGACTCTTAACCACTGCGCCACCAGGGAAGCCCCCAACACTTACTTCTTATTCAGCCATTTGCAACAACATGGATGAACCTTGAGGGCATTATGCTAAGTGAAGTAAGTCAGATAGAGAAAGACAAGTATTGTATAATATCACTTATATGTGGAATATTAAAAATCAAACTCATTGGTGAAGCAAGTCAGAAAGAGAAAAACAAGTATCGTTTATTAATGCATATATGTAGAATCTAGAAAAATGGTACAGATGAACCTATTTGCAGGGCAGGAACAGAGACGCAGATGTAGAGAATGAACGTGTGGACACGGGGGCGGAGGGTCGTGGGGGGTGGGATGAATTGAGAAATTGGGATTGACATAAATACACTACCATGTGTAAAACAGATAGCTAGTGGGAACCTGCTGTATAGTGCAGGGAGCTCAGCTCAGTGCTCTGTGGTGACCTAGAGGGGTGGAATGGGGGTGGGGGTGGGGGGTGGGAGGGAGGTCCAAGAGGGAGGGGATATATGTATACATACAGCTGATTCACTTTGTTGTACAGCAGAAACTAACACAACATTGTAAAGCAACTATACCCCAATTTAAAAAAATCAAATTCATTGAAACAGAGAGCAGAATGGTGCAGGAGCTGGGAGGTGGGAGAAATGGGGAGATATTGGTCAAAGGGTACAAACTTTCAGTTACGAGATGAATAAGTTCTGGGGATCTAATGTACAGCTTAGTGACTATAGTTAATAATACTGTATTGTGTACTTGAAAAAAAAAGAAAGGAAGAACTGAGCAACCATATACATGCACATAAGCTCAAAAAAATTGTACTAGAAAAAAAAAACTGAAAAAAAAGGTGTGTTAATGCTATGGTAGCAGCATCTCAATTCAGTTCCATTCATTTTTCCTTGTATATTAAAAACTACCAGGTAATCTGCTCCTGTGTCTCACCTGTCATCAAATGCTATTCTTTATTCAATTCATTCAACACATACAGATTGAGCACCTATCATATACGACTGTTGTAGGTATGAGAGAGAGAATGGGGAGCAAACAAACAAGGTACTGGGCCCACATGACAGTTACATTCTAGTGGGGAAAAGACAGATATTAGATAAGTTAAAAGTAGATAGTAGAGAATGACAGATAGTCATAAGTGTTGTGGAAGAAATGTCTCTGTTAGAAACAATAAGGAAACTTAGGGCACAGAAAAACTGTTTGGCCAGTAATAAGACTGAGGAGGATCCAATAACAGAAGGAGAAAACAGAAGAATATAAAGTCAAAGAAGACAAAGAATCAAGGATAGAGTGGCTGACTAGTTGATTGCTACAGATTGAGAAAAGTTAATCTAGAAGAATGTCTATTATTAAATGTCTAGATTTAACAAATGGAGGTCTTCAATGACTTTGATAACAGCAACTTCATTGTAATGTGGAGAAAAAAGCCAGCTTGGAAGAGAATGAAGAATATGAGGTCAATCCTAAGAGGATTCACTATAAAGGAACAGAGAAACCAGGTACTTGTTAGAGATGGATATGTTGTCAAGTGGGACTTTCAAAAATGGATAAATGCAGCTAAAGCATGTGTGTATGTTGTTGAGGCCAACCCAGGTGCTAAGTCCAGGCAAACAGGTGGTATGCCCCATACCCAAAGTTAGGCACACTGCTGGACTCAGGCAGTTTGGGACCTCGGAGCATTCCCTGGAGGCAAGTCTATTCGTCTGACTCCTTCTGAGGGCCAGACTAAGATTTGTTGGATTTGTCCCCTCCAAAACTTTCTAGCCATTACAAATCTCAACCCTTGTGAACCAGCCTTCAACTCTGTATAGCTGGGGGATCTACAAGACTGTAGTCTCTTGTGAAGCACAATACAGTGTTTCCCAACCTTTTCCAATGCATACTCCCAAACAGAGAGTTCTCACTGTAGCTTCCAAATATTTGTTCAAGCAGAGATTTTTATAAGTTTAACCTCTTTTGCAGTTAGTTTTCTAAGAGTAACTATACTAAAAGTGAATATGTTTTTTCAGACAATACAAATAACCCCATTTCCTGCTCTCATTACACCCTCCCCATCCTGAACCTGACCTGGTTAGTAATTAATGTTTTTAACTATTAATCCCCATTTCACAAATTAGGAAATCTAGGTGCAAATGTGTTATTTGCCTGATGTTATACTGTAGTCAGTAGGAGAAATGATACTTGAAATTGGGTCTCTGAAGTTCATTTAAGAAAATAATACAGGTTGGTTCTAAACCTAAAAAAGCACATGTGGATTTCCTTCATTTTCACCTTAAAAAAAAAAAAAAAGAGGGAGGAGGAGAGGAAGAGAAAATTTTAAAGTCTAAACTTTTCCAAATGTTATCACGCAGAATTATTCTGGACATTATGCTACTGGATATGAAAATATCACAGAGCAAATTGCCCTTAATGTGCATCAATTAGTTCTACGAATGAGAAATATTAAAAAGGAATACAGCCAGGGCAGTCAAATAATAGCATTTTCTTCTGGAAGCTGTTTAACTATAACATTCGATGTTGAAAAATTAGTAAATATGGACTTTTCTATATATTTTATGAATATCCAAAGAACATACTATATTCACAAAATAAATTTAACTATAAAAGTATAAGACGGGATTAAAAAAACATACAATGATTCATACGAACAACAGACTCTTAGTCTTAAAGAGTCATCAGTCATTAAAAACCCCACGAGTTTATTATCTACAATAAGATATACAATAATACAATAGCATAATGTATAAAATTTACTAAAAATTTTTTTTGTGATTGGCCAACACTTCCCCCCAAACCTCCAAATAACTCATGATCAAAAGACCTCTACCTACAGATCACTGGAAAGGAACATGTGTTGAAGGTCAGAAAATATGAACTCTAAATACCACCTAACTAGAGGTACAAATTTTTACACCTCTCTGGGTCTCAGTTTACCCACCTGTAAAGTGGAAAGATTAGGATAAATGATCTCCACGACCTTCACAACTCTGATATTCTGAGAAGCCATATTTGAAAGCCTTCCATTACTCTAGGAGGCAGATTGAAAAACATATTGCTGTGATTTATGTCAGAGTGTTCTGCCTATGTTTTCTTCTAAGAGTTTTACAGTATCCAGGTTTACATTTAGGTCTTTAATTCATTTTGAGTTTATTTTTGTGCACGGTGTTAGGGAGTGATCTAATTTCATACTTTTACATGTAGCTGTCCAGTTTTCCCAGCACCACTTGTTGAAGAGACTCTCTTTTCTCCATTGTATATTCTTGCCTCCTTTGTTATAGATTAGGTGACCATGGGTGTGTGGGTTTATCTCTGGACTTTCTATCCAAAATAAACAAATGGAACCTAATTAAACTTAAGAGCTTTTGCACAGCAAAGGAAACCATAAACAAAACGAAAGACAACCCTCAGAATGGAAGAAAATATTTGCAAACGAAGCAACCAACAAGGGACTAATCTCCAGAATATACAAACAGCTCATGAAACTCAATACCAAAAAAACAAACAACCCAATCAAAAAATGGGCATAAGATCTAAATAGACATTTCTCCAAAGAAGACATACAGATGGCTAAAAAGCACATGAAAAGATGCTCAACATCATTAATTACTAGGGAAATACAAATCAAAACTACAATGAGGTATCACCTCAGATGGGTCAGAATGGCCATCATCAAAAAATCTACAAACAATAAATGCTGGAGAGGGTGTGGAGAAAAGAGAACCCTCCTACACTGTTGGTGGCAATGTAAACTGGTACAGCCACTGTGGAGAATGGTATTGAGGTTCCTTAAGAAACTAAAACTAGAGCTACCAAATGATCCAGCAATCCCACTCCTTAGCATATATCCAGAGAAAACCATAATTTGAAAAGATGTTCATTGCAGCACTATTTACAATAGCCAGGACATGGAAGCAATCTAAATGTCCATCAACAGAAGAATGGATAAAGAAGATGCAGTACACATATGCAATGGAATGTAAGCCATAAAAAAGAATGAAATAATGCCATTTGCAGCAATGTGGATAGACCTAGAGATCGTCATACTGAGTGAAGTCAGTCTAAGTCAGACAGAGAAAGACAAATATCACGAGATATTGCTTATATGTGGAATCTAAAAAAAGGGTACAAATAAAATTATCTAACAGAAATAGAGTTACAGATGTAGAAAACAAACTTATGGTTACCAGTGGGTAAGGAGGGGAGGGATAAATTGGAAGATTGGTATTGACATATACACACTACTATATATAAAATAGGTAACTAATAATGACCTACTATATATAGCACAGGGAACTCTACTCAATACTCTGTAATGGCCTATATGGTAAAAGAATCTAAAAAAGAGTGGATATATGTATATTTATAACTGATTCACTTTGCTGTACACCTGAAAAATAACACAACATTGTAAATCAACTATACTCCAATAAAAATTTTAAAAAAATAAATAAAATAAAATTGAATAACAACAAAAAATAAACCTAAAAAAAATATCCTTCCATTTTTGGAGATGAATGAAACAGGCTCTTCTCTAAATGCAGAGGACCTCAGTGCTCTTTTTTACACAAAATGGTAGTTCTGTCTCCAAGAGTTTTCTAAGTAATCAGCCATATACTTACTGAAATCCAAGCGGCAAGTGGATTCATTAACCAGATCCTACACTGATTTGAATGTATATATCAGTAGAAGCATAAAGAAAGTAGCCTCTTCATCTCAGTTAAAGAAATACCATACAACCATTTCTTCTAAGCAGAGAACATTTAAATGATAATAATAAAGCATAATTTTACCTGCAAAATCCTAAAACTTACTATTTCACTGAAAGACAAAACAGAAACTTGAAGAGTATCCCTATTAAGGTTTTTTATTAATTATTTAAAAAGCATATGGAAAGGATAATTGGATGGCTTCAGAAAACGCACTACCTATATGATTTTCAAATAAAGGTGAGTCCAATGGATTTTGAATAAATCTAGTCAATGTCAATATATTAATAATGTATCACCTCCTAAAGTATACCATGTGATGTTATTAAATATTATTCAGATAAGAGTTCTGTGGTCAGTTTTTAAAACACGACATTTCTTTCCTAGAGGATTTCTCGGAGCCTTTAAAAAACTAACAGAAATTTAGAGTCCGCAAAAGAAGTTCATGCAGTGTTTTCCTGCTTGTGAAACCACAGAACTTTTTAATGGGACATTTTATGAAACACAGTTTGGTAAATTCTCTATTGGGTTTGATGAGAAATCTGTAATTTAAACAGGAAGATTATGAGAATGCTTTCTACCAGTCAAGTCTTATTGCAATAGATACCCATTACAATGAACACCTTGACATTTTAAAACACTAATCATCTCTAAACAGCGGATAAGCTTCAAAGACCACTTGATATAAGAAAATCCTTTAAAATTAAAAAAGTTTTTTCAAAAAAGATTTCTTAATTTGGACAAGATATAGTATGATGTCTTTATTTCCACTTTGACTAATATGATAAAGGAATAAGTGGGGAAGTATGAGTCAAAAAAGGAGTGGGGGAAAGAAAAAAATCATTATTTAAAAAAATTGATTTCTCGGCTACATCAAGAAATTTCAATTGAATTGGATTCTCTCTACGTGGTATGCACTGTTTTCCAGCTGTTTTAATTACAATCTGGTAAATTACGAGATATCATAAATTGTAAGAATCCATAGCAATGGACAAGACTATGATCCAGCGCAGTAAAAAATATTCTTGGGAAAACTATTGCAAGGAAATACACAAATGTGGGCTCCTACAGAAGCAATGATAAGCAGGAACAAGAGTTACGTTACCTTCTCCCTTCAGTAGAAAGCTATTCTACTCTAACACACCACTATAAAGCAGTCTCAGTTGTTCTCTTGAAATACATCCTCACTCACTGACTCACACTGTTAAATCCTGTTATGCTACCAGTAACGTCCATAGTCATAGAGAGAACCAGTAAATACTTTAGTATTGTCAAATTATAATGATTACACATTTTCATAAGTGATGACACATATCTGTGAGGGCTATCAACACCTCTTGAGTGAGACCCCTTGCATTATGGCTACTTGGCATGGGGCTGCTGGTGACAGGAGCAACAGTGAACCAGTACTTACTAACCATGCACAGGCTGCAGGGCCATGTACTGGGTGCTTGAAAGTTCATGATAAAGATCAGCATCCCTATCTTCTGCGAGTTTCATTAGCAAAAAGCATTTATCATCACAAAGAAGTGGGAATTTCACTATGATCCAAGTCAGGGACCAAATACTGGTTGGCTATTAATTTACTATGGTGGAGCAGAAGAATATGAAATACTCTCTCCTAACACAGATGGAAGTGTATCAAATAAAAAGAGGGAGTATAAAGACTTTAAAATGAACTTTAGAGACAAAAATTGTACATAGTTAAATGTCAGCACTACAAAATTACAGAAAGATTGGAATAGCTTAAGCTGAAAATTCTTTTTTGGTTATATTTGAAAAAGATGTTCATAGTACTCTAGCTACTAAAATTTTGAGTGTAATTCATGGCAACACAATGTTTCTTTAGTAAATATGAAAATGGTGCTACAGAATCTTTAGTCAAAAGTTGTACTGAAATTGAAATTGTAATGAAAGGTTTTTAAAGATGCATCTTCTCTATCTTGACCAACGGTGCACATTTGTGACATAATTAGCTGGAGTTGAGGATGCAGTCTGGGCCCACACAGACTGGATCAAAACTAATTGGACTTTGTGGCAAATGAACTCATGACCTAGACCTCATTAGTCATGATCTAACCAACTGACTTCGCGGGCCATAGAAAATCCATGTTGGCATGAGATGTTTACTTTGAATTATTTCTGCACTTAAATGGAGCCTATAATTTTAAAGAGTCAACTTTAGAGATGCTGATTTTCTAAGGTTTTGTGAATGAATGAACTCACCAATCTCACATTTACCTATTATATGGAAGACCCTAATGTCAGCAGTGGGGTAGTTTTCAAAGGCACAAGTCAATATGCAGAATTCAGAACCATAAATAGGAGAGGAAAATGTAAAAAAAAAAAAACTAGAGCACATAATTGTACAGTGATAACTAATGTTTACTGAGTGTTTACAATTTCTCAGAAGCTACACAAAATACTTTTGATAAGCTATCTCCATATTTCATAAATGAAGAAAGTGAAGCAGGCTGTGTATCTTTCACAAAGTCACACACTAGTAATCACTCTCCTCTACCTTGGGTCAATGATAAATGACCATGATAGATACTATGGAGTTAACTCTCTCAACACCCATGCCAACTATCCTTTTCCCTTGCTGCCATCTACCATATAGACATGAAAGCTACAAACCTGCACTCCTAGATTCTTCTGCAGCTAGCTACTACTTTTTTTTTTTAATTAATTATTTTTGGCTGTGTTGGGTCTTCGTTGCTGCGCGCAGGCTTTCTCTAGCTGCGGTGAGAGGGGGCTACTCTTCGTTTCAGTGCGCGGGCTTTTTATTGCTGTGGCTTTTCCTGTTGTGGAGCATGGGCTCTAGGTGCTCGGGCTTCAGTAGTTGCAGCACGTGGGCTCACTAGTTGTGGCGCAGAGGCTTAGTTACTCTGTGGCATGTGGGATCTTCCCGGACCAGGGCTCAAACCTGTGTCCCCTGCACTGGCAGGCGGATTCTTAACCACTGCGCCACCACAGAAGTCCCCTAACTACTACTTTGTTACACAGTTATGGCCAATGAGATATAAGCAAAATGGAGCTGGGAGTTTCTGGGAAAGCCTGTGTGCGTGCGTGTGTGTGTGTGTGTGCGTGTGTGTACACACACGCACACACACACATATATATATGTACGTATATAGCATATATAACATATCCTCTTCTTGCACCTTCCCTCTTCTTACTGTCTGTAATACAGATGTGATGGCTGTAACCAAAGCAAATTTACTACTGTACCAGCAAATCTTGGCCCTGATATCCTTGAGCTGCTAAACTAATGTCAGCCACAGACTAAGAGGAAGTACAATTGTGGATGTATCTACAGGCTCATTTCCTGTCATCTTTGGGTAGCTTAGCACTAAGCTGGCTCAGCTGGTCTAAGTTAATCCTAATGGAAGAACAGGCTGATGGAACTGAGCTTCAGAGGCACCCACTCCTCCCTAGAAAAGAAAGCCATTTTTTTCTACTACATAACCAGTTAATGTCTACTGCCCTGATCCCTAGAAATATGTAGCATTCTGTGAGGCCAGAGATCTTCTACTGGAGCAATTTCCATGGTACAATCCAGTCTAACTAGAGGGATGTGATTTATGCCAGCTTGTAAGATTTTCTCCACTAAGGTTTATTTTATATTTGCACCACATGGTGCCAGTTATTTGCACAATATGCTACCTCTAGATTTCTTATTACCTGACAAAAATCAAAGTCCTAATTTGTTTAAACCTCTTTTTGTCAGATTTTCTTGGTTTCTTAGCTGACAGAATGCTGTAATAAATGTAAGATAAAATGTTATGGAATGGCAGAATGATAACTTAGCCCTCCAGTGGCATCTGGTAAGGCTTTACCTAGGATGTCTTTGAACTAGGAGAACACACTAGGTAGGAAATGGTACCTGCTTGAATAAAGGTAGAGTATATAATGACCTTACTCTGAGGTAGTTGTGACAGATCTACCACAGGCAAGGATGAAACGACAATACAATTCAGTGACCTCTAGCAGTGTCTAGAAACCCATTTATTTTCCCTGATAGCATAAAGGACCAAGTGGCAGGCATCCCTATTTTTTTTCCGGATAAATGCCAACAGGAGTTTGGATTTATGGTAGAGATTCCAGAAGCAGGCTCCAGGATGCCCTGGCCTTACACAACAAAGAGGTAAAAAATATTCAGTATGTCTAAAATATGTAAAGTATTATAGATTCACTAGAGTAACAGAAATGTATTGACCCTTTATTATGTGTCAATCACCTAAATAAATGTAAATAAAATAACAAAATGACAACAGTTCCCATTTAGGGAGAGTTCTTCTTAGTATGATAAATATAAATAAGCATTCATAGCACCATGTGGAAGTGGCAGTCTGGGTATACTGCTGTCTTTACCGTACAGGGGACAAATAAGTTAACTGCAGAGGAGAGCCAGGGTCCACGTCTCAAGGGAGGGGGTCATGAGTTAGTCTATAAAGATATCGCTATACTGGGGGTACTGGTTTTGGAAGGAAAGAGAAAAGGCAGAGAATGATATTCCAGCAGAGAAAACAAACCACATGTCCAAAGATACAGAGGTGTGAAAGGAGAGTACTTGGGGAAACAAGCACAAAGTTGGTTGTTCCTAGAACAGGTGGAAGGTGAAGCTAGAGAGGTAGGAAGGGGGAGAATGCCAAGGTGGAGAGTTCCACTTTAGTTTATAGGTAATGGAGGTTTAAAGGCAGTGGTGATTTAGGCAGATTCAGTGACCAAAAGCAATGAGAAAGGAGAGACAGTCAAGATCAATGAAGAGTTTTCAGTTTTGTATCATCTACTGTATACCAGGCCCTGTGCTAGTTGCTTTACATACATAGCCTTAAATCCTCACAACAATCCAGAAAGAGTAAGGCAATTACCCTCCCACTTCCCAGGAAAGAGTAATAAAAGCTCAGAATAGTTAAGTACTTTGACCATGATTATAAAACTAATAGATAGTTAAACCAGGATTTTAAGTTGTTTAGTTATAATAATAGGTAACAATAAATGCATTTTCTACATACCATACACTCTTCTGGTGTTAGATTTATTGCAGTGGAACAAAAACAACAACAACAAAAACCGGACAAAAATCCCTGCCCTCGTGGAGTTACAGGTTGGTGTCATGGGAATCTATGAAATCACCCAAGGAGTAGGTGCAGTAAGAATAAAGAAAGCAGAGGTTATCAACCTAGGGCACACAGAAGAGTCAATGAGAGAATCTGAATTCATTTTAGAACTCAGAGATCCAACAGATTGCAAACAAAAATCTGTGGTAAATGAAAACAAACCTGGTGACCTATAATAGTTATTAGTCCCTTTATTTATAATAACATCCTGAATCTTAACCCAAACTGTCTGAAAAACTTAAATGAAATAAATGTACAAATTGACATTACTGTTGATGCAAAGGAGACGGGTTGGGAGTTTTAGGGGGAGGAGAAGTTCAGACAGGAAAAGAAGATTTATTGAGTACCAGGCACTTTTACGTAAAGTAAGTACCTATTTAATAAATGCAAAAAACCCTCCTAATATAGTAATTTTATATTAGTTTACAGAAAACACGTACACAAAAATTCACCTTATTGGTGAACACTGTTCTTAGTGAACATACATCGGCTTAAGCTCAAACATCAATTTGGGACAAGTAGAAGGTGTCAGAAAGTACCTTACTTTTCTCTAACCGAGGGAGTGGGAGAATGAATACAACTCCCATACATAAACTTACATTGCTCCATTGGTATAGACAGTGTCACTTCCTTCCACGTACTGCACCTGAGCTGGATAGACATGCTGTACCTGCTGCACAGTCTGTACCTGCTGCACCTGGAAAGCAAATATTAGGACTTTGGTGAGGGGTAGATACAATAGAATGAATACACAGCATTAGATTTACCTCAAAGATTTCTCTAGGGTGTTGATAAACATGAGAATGCTTTATGATGAAAACTGTTAGGTTCATGCTAATTTCAAGATAAGTGCATGTTGAGTCCAAATCAACTGTAGCATTTATGCAAAAAAATTCTGTAACATTCTTGCAGGTATATATGTATATACACACTTCAAGTGTGTATATATTCTGAAAGCTCCGCACTTATTTTGATGATTTATGAAATTCTCTTCACCTGGCTTGTGAACGCTACATTTATTTTTTAATTAAGAAATTCACAATGGAAAAGTTCAAACACTTATACATAGAAAAAATACTATAATAAACCCCATGTAATCATCATCCAAGATAAATAAATGTCACTAGACATTCCCCTTTAGCCCCCCACAGGATTATTTAAAAGTATAGAACTTGCATCATTTCACTGGTAATATTTCACTTTTTTCCTAAGAGAAAAGAGCTACTTTTAACATGAACACAACACTAACATCAGAAATAAAACATTAACAATTCCTTAATATCATATAAACCCCAGTGATTGTTCAAATTTCTCTAATTATTCCAATGTCTTCTTAGAGTTGGCTTGTTCAAATCTGATCCAAACAAGGTCTACATGTTACATCCAGTTGATATTTCCTATCTTTCTCTTTTAATCTCTAACAGTTTCCCATCCTTTTTATATCTTGACTATTAGTTATTAAAAAAAACTGTATCATTTATCTAGTAGAATTTCTAGAATGCTAAATTTGGCTGATAGCATCCCTGAGATGTCATTTAATAAATTCCTCTATCTTTGTATTTCCTATAAATGAGTAGTTAGATCAAGGGCCTTGAATAGATTCAATTTTTTAAAAGCTGTGTACTTCTTATTGCATCATATAGGTTACCAAAGAACAGCTGGTTGTCTCTCATTCTGCAATATTATTTGATTGGGGGTTCAGGTGTTGTCAGCTGGATACATTGATTATAATGTTTCCTATCCATGTTTTACCCTGAGGATATCACTAGTCATTGATGATCATTTTCTAGAGGGATTATTTTAATTAATAAAAGGCTGTAATCTTATGGTAATCTGATTCTGTTATTCCCTCTTCATTTATTAGTAGAATTCTATAAAGGAATTCCTCTTATTAGTATTTGCTTACTCTGAAATAAGGTTTGCACAGGAAGAATAGGATAAATGCATGATTCATTATTTACCAGTACTCAGAATAATGATTTTTTCCCCTAGCTCCCTCCCCAAGGTGACCAATGTTGCTTTTAGTTTGAGTTTGCTTGTATCCTTATGATTTTTAACTTTTGAACATACTGTATTCGATTTTTTTTAACACAGCAGTCTTTTTTTCCCCTAAAATTGTCCCATCTTTGACCAATGATAGTCCCTTCAAACTGTATCCTGTGTCTTTTGACAGGACTACAGTAATCTTTCTCTAACTCCCATGCTTTCTGTTATGATAAGATGGACCAGACCTACCTCTTGTATTTCCTGTCCTAGATCTGAAATCAACTATTTCTTTAAAAATACCTGGGTCTTATTATTTAGGAGTAATATAAATATGTAAAAACTGTTAGGGAAAGCAACAGGCAAACTATTTGACATCTTTGTGATTTCTTCTACAGAAGTATTCACCATCTGAAGAGTTGCTGTACAATATTATTTTTAAAAATACAGTTTATAAGAGCAAGAAGTTAGAAGGAAAAGCCTTAATGACTGTGAAAAGCAGAGTAATTAAATAAATATAGGAAACCATTCTGTAGAATATATGGTTGATGTTAAAAGAATTAAGTAAGACTGATACATACTTTAACAGCAAGATCTCTAAAACATATTCTAAGTAAAAAAGTATGTTGCTGAAAAATACCTACAGTGTAATTTGATTTATGTATATATCTGCATACATGGGCACATGTGCATACAAATGAACTTAAATATACAAAGGAAAATAGAAAGAGGCACATCAAACTTCTAAAAATGGTTACTTTGCTGGGCGACATTAAATGAGATGGAAGAGGGCTTCCTTGGGCTTCCTTGGGCTTCCTTGGTGGTGCAGTGGTTAAGAATCCACCTGCCAATGCAGGGGACACGGGTTCAATCCCTGGTCTGGGAAGATCCCACATGCCATGGAGCAACTAAGCCCATGTGCCACAACTACTGAGCCTGCGCTCTAGAGCCCACCAGCCACAACTACTGAGCCCGCGTGCCTAGAGCCCATGCACCACAACGAAGAGTAGCCCCCGCTCTCTGTGGCTAGAGAAAGCCCTCCCACAGCAATGAAGACCCAACACAGCCAAAAATAAAAACAAATAAATAAATAAATTTATATTAAAAAATGAGATGGAAGAGATGATGTAACTAACATCCTTTATGAATTCATATCTTGTATCTATTATATCAAATATATAGCTCGATATACGGAAGGATTTCCACTTCTGGCCATGATGGAGTAAATACTACTGGAAATGCCCTCCCCCCCACTAAACAAGTAGATAAGTAGACAAGATATGTAAAACAATGTTTTCAGTCATTCAACAAAATGTATCGTAAGATTGTGTTCCTTAAAAGAAGGAAAACAAGTAATGTGAACCCTATAATGATCTTAGCTTTTGACCTGGATGCAATCAGAGTGCAGAGCAAGAATGGAGAAACGAAGCAGAGCATCATGATCTCACTGAGGTGAGGAGACAGATACTGCATTTGGGAAAGCTGAGTCACCTGAAGTTTGGGGGCAGTATCAGAAAGGAAGTTAAGCAGAGAAATAGATCCAGAAATGTTCACAGAGATCCCCTTGAGTCTGATGTTGAAAACAAGCTGCACGTGTGTAGGGGGCAGAGATGCTCAAATTCTGACCATCCACAGTGACATGACCTTATTGAACACCTAGGGCATTCTGTAGAAACACCAGAAGGGCAGAGCGAGCCTTAGCAGAAGGGCTAAATTAGGTCTAGAATAAAGACTACTTTAGGTCCATACTAACAAATCTGAAAGAAAAGCCTTGATAATATCCACAAGTAACTGCCTATACAGAACTACATTTAACACTTTTAAAGGAAGACATCAAAATCCAGACATATAAAACCATAAGAACCATAATGTCCAGCATTCAAAAAAAATTATTAGACACATGAAGAAGCAGAAAAATGTGATATATAACCAGAAAGAAAATCAATCAATAGAAACAAATCTAGAAATGGAAGATATGAAGTGGCAGACAGAGACATTAAAACAGCTGTTCTAAATAGACTTAAGATTTAAAGGAAAACACAAACATGATGAGAAAAAAAGAAGCTATAATGAACCAAGTCAAATTTGTAGAGTTGAAAAATACAGTATCTGAAATGAAAAATTTGCTGAATGGAATTGAGAGCAGATTACATAATGCAGAAGAAAAGACAAGTCAAGTTGAAAACCTAGCAATAAAAACTATCTGAAGAACAGAGAAAAAAAAGGAAATAATGAAGAATAGAGAACCAATGAACTATGCAACAATATCAAGTAGTCTAAAACAGTATAACTATAGTCCCAGAAGAAGAGGAAGAACAGAAAATATATTTGAAGAAAGAGTGGTAGAAACATCCAAATTTTATTAAAACCATAAACATTGTAAGAAGCTTAACATATGTCAATGTATGGAAAAAGAAAACCACACCAAAGTGCATCATAATTAGAGTGCTAAAAACCCATATTAAGGAGAAAAATTTTTAAGCAAGACAGAAAACAGACGCATTATGTACAAGGCAACAGGTATTAGGATGATTGAAAACTTCCCAGTCAAAAATAATGCAAGCCTAAGACAATCAAACAACGTATTTAAAGCAGTGAGAGGAAAATTTCAATCAAGAATCCTACAACCAGTGAAATATCTTCAAAAATGAAGAGGAAATCCTTTCTCAGTCAAAAACTGAGAGAATTCATCCTGCTCTAGCAGATGTCCAGTGAAGGTAGCCACAAAGGAAGCTCTTTGGACTGAAGAAAAATAATACCAGATGGAAAACTGGACCTATACAAAGAAATGAGGAGCACTAGAAATGGTAACTTCATAGGTAAAGGTTTTTTTGTTTGTTTTCTCATCTTTTAATTTCTATAAAAGATAATTGCCTATGTAAAGCAAAAATAACAATATGTGTATACCAGGGTTTATTTACCACATATGTAGATATGAAATGTATGTATGACAAAAATAGCACAAAAGAGGGGAGAGGGAAATGAAAACACACTTTTGTAATATTCTTATATGTTAAGTAGTGTAGTATTACTTGAACACAGGCTGTGGTCAATTAAAGATATAAACACCATATTAAAAAATAGGATAGTTAATAGAGGAGATAAAATGCAATACTAGAAAACACTCAGTATATCCAATAGAAGGCAGAAATAGAGGAAATAAAAGAAGAACAAATGGAACAAACAGAAAATTACAAGAAGCTAGAATTAAATGCAACCATATCTATAATTATACTCAGTTTAAATCTTGACTGTTATAATGGGTAAAAATGTAAACTCTAACTATATACTCTCCACCAGAACACATTTTAAATATACAAAGACAGGTTAAAAATAAAAAGATATAAAAAGACAGGCTTTTGCAAACACCAATCACAAGAAAGACTGGTTATATTAATATCAGTCAAAGTAAACTTCAAGACAACCGATATTACCAAAGATAAAGAGGGAAATTTCATCAAGAAAATTATCAAGAATAAATAATATATCTTATATGTCTTTGCATCTAAGAACAGTTTCAAAATAACATGAAGTAAAAACTGAAAGAAACAAATGTCCTTAATTGGTTTCCTTCATGGGGGCCAATATGGTGTGGTGGCATATTCAGTTGATTTGGAAATAGGAGAACTGATTTTAAGTCTTTATGCTGACACTTGCTGTTTATATATTGGGATAGTCAATTCACTTCTTTAAGTAATAATTTCTTTGTGTGTAAAATAAAAATTGTATCTATTCTATCATAAAGAATTTTTGTGAGAATCCAAAACTATTAAACATAAATGCAAAGCGTGGCATAGGCATATATGATAATTATAATACATCTTGAATAATGAGAGACATTCTTAAATACTTCAAAATATGAATCTTGTCTTCTACATCTGTGTAATTTTCATCTTTATATCCCACTTGGCTTCAGCCATAAATATGCACAATAAATGTTCATCAAGGGTTCCTTCAAATCATGAGATTCTGTAATTAAAGTAGAAATGAAACTCAGAAAAGTGTCAAGAATCTTGGAAAAGAATTCTGGATAGATGCTGGCTAACTTATCTAGGACAACAATATATAAATACGTCTCTTGATTACACTGAGACTTTACAGTACAGCATAAAAATAGGGCATAATTCTTTGTATTATCTACCAAGTTAAAGGACTGATGAAGTAAACAGAAGACCTATTTACTTAAATAGAAACCAGAAAAACACTAAAAATAATGAATTATAGCATATTTTGGAGGTAACGCTATTTTCATTATTATCCAGTAAGTATGGTTTGTCGACTAATCATTAGAAACTGGGCCAAAGAGGCCTTTGAAAGAATTTAGTGATGAGAGATGGAATTGCCTGTAGTTTGAGAAAGTATTCTTTCAAGGGTATAATGATAGTGAAGGAAGTAAAAGAGGGGTAAAAAAAGAAAAAAGAAAGGAGAAAGGAAAAATAACTACCTTATGTATACATGTCTCATTTCACCAATGAAAAGTTAAGGTCCTTCAAAATCTTTTACTTAGATTTTAGTTGAGGGTTATTTGATTTTCTTTCCTTTGTGGGGGGGAGGGGACAGTGGGGCTCTATTATTAGTAAACGTGCATTGGAGAGCCACAGAAGTGCTCCTTTCTACCTCAAATTAAAATTATTCAGATCCAGGAAGAGAGCTAGGTATACAGAATAACTTTACTGAGACTTACAAATCCAGTCACAGGATGGAAGTGCACACGTAGAGCATTTTTTATATTGTGATATATTCTCAAAGACCCAACACATTGTAAACACACTATATTTATTGCTCAATATTAAATAATGCCCTGCACCTAGCAAAGGAAATGCCCAGTGAATATTTGTGAAGTTTATAGTATCTTCTAAATGTGGATGTGTATTCATTAAAAAGCAAAAACAAAAACGAAGGAATGCTTATTATTCCAAAGTGAACTGATGTGATTACTTTTAATGCCCTTTAATGTATCATTAAAGACCAAAGGTAAAAATTTAAAAGGAAGTTGCATGCTATTTTCTCTTTCCTAAAATAATTAACTGTGGTTCAAATTTGTTCAAATATTATTCTATACTGTCCTTATGTTAAATATTAATTTCTATTCAAATATTTACTAAATAGTTATCTATGAAAAGTTTATTTTTTATTTTATTTGCCATACTGCAGTGCAGGAACTGCTCAGGTTAGCAATGCTGAAAGATATGGGGAAACTAGCATCCTGTAGGCATGTCATTACTATTCCCAATAACTGTATTTTCCATCCATCTTTGTGAAATCTATAAACTGTCACATTTTACTGCTTACCCTATCCAAGTCCTCAGGGGAAAGGAAGGAGATGATTAAATAAACTCTATAGGAAATTAATTTTCTCTTAATTTCATTGCCTTTCCCAGGATAAATTCTCAGAAGTGTTTCCTAAGAGAATGAACAGATATTTTTCACCACTTGAATTTTAATAAACAACAAAGTGGTAAAAATATGAACTGAAAAGAGATGGACAAAGGTGGAATTAACAGAAATAATCAACAATTTCTACAATTAACTGTTCATTTAATAAAAATGACCTTGGGCTAATTTCTAAAAGGCTACCTAGTACATATCAGAATGTTGGCGGTAATGAAGTCAAACCATAACATTCTGTACAAGAAATATATCCATTCTCTGTCATCTGAAGGAAAAAAAATATCCCCCAGTATAAATACATGCAACAATGTATTTACATTCATACACTAGATGAATTAAGCAACACTGTCTTACTAATACATATTTAAATGGAAGCACCTCTTATTACTATTCAAATGTAGTATTACAAATGCATTTCCTTATTTTTGTGAATTTTTATAATTCTTATTATTTATAAAAAGGAGTGAATACCAAAACAAACTACATACCACAGGAAAATGTGCTAGTTCAACAGAATCAGTTAGTAGATTTTCAGGACAAATTTATACAATATGTTGTTTTGGATGTGCTTCAAGAAAAATAAAATGAATCACACTTCAAAACAGAAATCCTTTTCAATAGTAAATGAAATCATTTATAATTGTTAAGCTTATTATTAGTCAGCTAAGAACAATACTAATCTCTTTGTAAAAATGTCTTTATTATGTCAAGATCTTCATTGCCTTTCTTGTATAAAAGCATTCCTTACACACGTGGTTGGCACAAAACATTTCAAACCTTAGTACTGAGAACTGTCAAAAACTGCATTAAGATGACTTTAATAGACCCACAAGAGATATGAAAGAGCTCTTAGCAGATTAAAAACATGGGATATTAGAACAGCTATGTTAGAGGCTGCTATGGGACTGACCAAAAGTGAAGCAGAAGGAAAAGGATCTACACTGGAACAGCTATTAATAAAAGGGCAGGGGGGGGAGTAAGACATCCAGAGTAGCAGCAGAGAGTTAATTAGAAAAGCCACCTTGTGAGAAAAGAGAAGGAACGGAACTAATTCAACATTTCTGGACCAGTAAAACTGTAGGGAATTGGAGGGATTGAGGAAAGATAAGTCAAAAAGTTCAATGAGTACAGTGTGAGTACTTGTTGCTAGAAGAAAAGATGCAACAAAAGAAAAGAGCATAAGGGTAAAACTAATTTCCTTTACAGGCACAGTTATGGGAACAGAAATCAAAAACCTAAAGCCGGGCTTCCCTGGTGGCGCAGTGGTTGAGCGTCCGCCTGCCGATGCAGGGGACACGGGTTCGTGCCCCGGTCTGGGAGGAGCCCACATGCCGTGGAGCGGCTGGGCCCGTGAGCCATGGCCGCTGAGCCTGTGTGTCTGGAGCCTGTGCTCCACAACGGGAGAGGCCACAACAGTGAGAGGCCCATGTACCGCAAAAAACAAAAAACAAAAACAACAACAACAAAAAAACCTAAAGCCATTTTCTTAGTCTTGGTTAAAAGTAAGGTAAATTATACATTACAATACGTTTAATAGATCTTGCCAACAAAGAATCCTACAAATATTTTGAATGCTGAAAGTTATTTGCAGGTACCGGATGTTTATACATTATGATCACAAGATCACAGTGAACAAAGGGCATGGTTAAGTGACAGGACAGCTTAGAAAAAAATGTTAAAGTCTCTCCTTGTGTTTGCTGAGAAAGAACGAGACGTTTCCCTAGATCTTTAATGTTAATTTACAAAGTTCTTCCTGGGATATGCAGTGATAACTACAAAATTCCTGTTTAATCTTCTAAGACTGGTAGCACTCTACTTCAAAGAATGTGATGAATGTGAACTGTTGGGAAACAGGATATTGTTCATTGAAATGACAGAGTTCATTTTATGTGAAAAAGGAATTTGTTCATTTACATTGTAAATTCACTCACTGTCCCTGTGTTAGTTAACTCTCTCACTTATAAACTATGTAGCTCTCCCATTTTTTTTTTTCAGGAACACTCAGATTTTTGGATATACTTTTCTCATAGTAGACGTTATGTAAATAAATGATGGTTCTAGCACATTCAAATCCAACAAACATCACAAAGTCTGCTTCTTCAACAGGGCTAGAGGTAAACATGAAATGTATAGGAATTATTTACTAAAACTATGTGATTGTTATAGGCAACTAGAAGTTATTATGAAAGTGTAAACATTACTGCTACACTTGGACTTCAAGTAGAGTCATATGAAGGCTAATAACATAGTGATTAAGGTCCTGGCTCGTTTTCTTGCACTTCTGACCATATGAAAACGAGGGAATCAATTGGGAGTGAATTAGTTCAATAAATCATCCCTACCTGACTACCATCTATCTCCCAAAAAATACCTGATTAACATCAAAGAGCAGGAGCTAACTGGAAAAGGTGAAGCAAGTTTCCAAAGGCAAGAGGGGAAGTGTTTTTGGTAGCAGGGATGTGACTCAGAATAGATTTAGTTTATAAGGATGTCTCAATGACAAATTTGATAGATATTACATAAAATATATATAAAGCCATTTTTGTGAGTCAAAAAGAACAAAGTTACAACTACTTCCTACAAGTGAGGAACATTTTTTGTCATGATTATAACACTGTCTTAAACATTATTCCCCTTGGGGTCCAGCAGGACAGACCAATACTAAGATTCTACTAAACTAAGTAATAATTTTTGGGGGAAGAAATTTACTAAACAACACTCTGGTGACCAGAAAGAGCAAATGAGCTCGGTATGCCAACCTTGCTGCAGTATTAGGACAAGTCTTTAGAATAGGAGGCTTCTCTAGTCTCTCTACTAATAAATCAAACTATAGAAACTTAGAATATCAATAAATGTAAGCAGCACATCAGAAGATCTAGCTATGCACAAAATACATTTTGCAACTCTAGACTGACCATCAGAGTATGCACTTTAAATGTCTTCCCTGGTGAGAAGGCATAGATGCAGATTCATATGTGCTCCCAGGGTCTATGGTAATGAAGCATATTTGCAAGAGAGATGCTGACTCCCTTGGGGTGGAGTACACGGAACTAAGAGAATGAATTATTAAACTTATGTGTTGGTAGTCAAAGCACTGTAACTTAAAATAACAGAATTCCTTAGTTATATACGATTGTTAAACTAGTACTAAAACTATTATTAATAGTGATATACAATATTATTTCATTTGTTCCTCACAAAAATTCTGAGATGAATTAAAGATGGTAGGCATTTTTGCCCCCATTTTATAAACAGTGACATAAGTACAAAGACATAGTGACAACCCAAAGACATGGTAAGTGACAGGTAGCAATGATTCTAGGTATTCTGAATCCAATCCTAGAATTCTTTCTATAATACCAGTGTTTCCCCAAATGTGGGATTAATGACATTGGTGATACATAGGCAAGACAGTAAATAACTATGAACCATATCCTAAGAATTTGTTCCATTTTCAATTATTTTTAAAGCATTCTGATATGTCAAGGAGAAGGTCTCAGTCTTTACCACCTCTGAGGCTAACAATCTCACTTTTTAAAGGAAAGTAGGCCCCAGTGTTGGGTGTTGTCAAGCAAAAGCAGCTAGCCAAATCATGTAATATTATTTCATTTTTACTGTATTTAATTTTATGTTTATCTTCCATTTATGTCAAGGGATACTAGTTTTTCATTTCTGGTAGAAATATAAGGTACTCCTTATTAAATGAATTCATTTAAGTAATTTTACAGAAAACTGATAAGTAAAAAAATAACTATATAGTGGACTTTGGAAAAAGCAAAATCATTAAGCAGCCTGCAAAGGACTGAAAATTAAAAATACTATACTGCATATCATACGCTATAAATCATACTCTTTAATAATGAGAGTCTCACCAAAAGACTTTCCACTTTAGAAAACTTATTTCATACATGAATTAAAACAATTAGTTACTTCATTGTATCAACTTATTAGTTACCTAAACTCCTAAACAAAATGAATAGTAGCCGTAATACTACCATAGCGAGGGTCAAGTTAATTTTGAAGCAAACTTGGCGTATCACCTACTTTTTAGCAATATTTTATTTTACTTATCCTAATATTTTCATAATAAAATTTATACATAAATACAGTTGCATATGATTCAAACAAAAAGTAAATCAGAGTAAAATGTGATTGCCCCCTGCTTTATGCTCACACTCACTTCCGGCTATTCCTGTTCCTGGACATAATGACTAACCAACCTGATTAACCAACCGTAGGACAGCATGCAGTCCTCCAACGTCCTACCAATAAATTCACCTTCATGTGCATTTTTGTCTCTGTACTAGCCAGGAGCCGAAGAGTTAGCACTAACTGCAACAACAGACAGCCCCCAAATCTCAGTGCTTTAACTCCTAAGTTACTCATCTAACTGAGGGTACACAGGAGGTCCTGATCCACATGGTCACTTTAGAGACTCTGATTAACAAAGCTCTACCATTTTGTAGTTGTGTCATCCTGATGTAGCCTTAGAGGAGCTAAAGATTGTAGAGGTGGCATCATAGCTCCTAAATGCCTTGACTCACAAATAATACACTCACAAACTACTACCCAGAATATGCCACAGGGCCCAACCTAAATATAAGGGAAAATACACAACTGAACATTTTATGTATCTGATAAAATACCTTTTTGTTCAATAGTACATATATGAACCAGGTGACAGATAATGTGTTTTCCTGCTACTTACTTTTCTTCACTTAACAATACATCTTGGAGCTCTTTTCAAGTGTGTATGTATGTGTGTCTGTGTGTCCATGCATGTACAACTATTTTTATTGGTTTCATAGTATGCTATAGTACAGATAAAACTTACTTAACCATTCCACTATTTATGAATATTCAGGCTACTTTTTTTCTATTATAAAAAAAGTGCTATAAAGAAGGAATACATCTAGTTTTTAATCAAACATTCTGTAGAGTTGATCCTCTCCATATGTTTACTGGCCATTGGTTTCTCATGTTGTGTGAATAGCCTATTCATATCTTATGTCCATTTATCTATTGCATTGCTTGTCCTCCCTTAATGATTTACAGGATCTTGTTAAACATGATGAAATTTTTACTCCAATGTATTTAATATATATTTTTCCTTTAACTCTGTTTATGGTGTTTATTAATTATTACTTGGCCAACTATATCAATGCCTTTCCTATAAGCCTTGTGATGTTTTATATTCTACGTAAGATGATCTTCCCCTTTTTAAGATTATGAAAAAATATTCTCCTGATTTTGTTTCTATCGGTTTTGCAGTTTTAAAACTGATTAGTTCTACAATCTATTTTGGGTATTAAGATAAAGGTATACCTTTATTTTTTTCTAAACAGATAACCAATTTTTCTCAACACCACTTACTGCATTATCTTTTTTTTAATTTGAAAGGGTATATTTATCATGAACTAAGTTCTCATTTATACATGGATCTGTTTACTTACGCCTGGTCTGTTACCATTCAGTTTTTATTACTATAGCTTTGTAGTATTTTATAAGATTGGTACAACAAGTCCTTCACAGCTCTTCTTTCCTGTATTCTCTTCCATGAACTTTAGAATTAGCTTTTCAACTTTTAAGAAAACCCTGTTTGATGTTTTGATTGAATTATATTGAAATTATGCATTTGTTTGGGAGAGAAATGAATTCTGTATAACACTGAGTCTGCCCATCCAGACTGTCCAAACACAGTAATCTCACCATATATCCTTTGCAGCAAAAATCTCATTTTAACATTTAGGCCTCCTTAATGGCCTTTCATATGTGAGTTATATGCTTCCCCCTAGCTCACTGGTTATGAGTGACCTATTATGAAGACTGATGCTATTTTTTGAAGTGATATTGTAGGCAGAATTCTAAAAATCTCTCAGATTCCAAATCTGCATCCCTGTAACCTATGAAAGTGATGAGAAATCTCTTCCGTGATTGTGTTACATGGCACGATTGAGCTTAAAATTGGGACTGACCCAGGCTCATAAGCCTTTCAAATTAGACTGCTTCTCTGGCTGGTGGCAGAAGAGGAGGTCAGAGAGTTAAAGCAGAGAACGCTTCAACATGCACGTTTGCAGAAGGAGAGGCCACGTGAGAAGTGATGTGGGCAGCCTCTAGGAGCAGAGAGCACACCCCAGCTGACAGCCAGCAAGAAAACAGAGACCTCAGTCCTCTATAACTGAAAGGAAGGAAATGAATTCTCCCCAATAACCTGAAAGAGCTTGAAAGTGAATTCTTCCCCAGGACCACTACATAAACACCCAGTGTGACAGACACCTTAATTTCAGTCTCTCAGACCTAGAACAGAGAACCCAGTTGAGTCCACTCAGACTTCTGATTTATAGAAATTATGAGATAATAAATGGGTGTTAAGCCACTAAGTTTGTTGTAATTTGTTACACAGCAATAGGAAACTAATCCAGATAGACTCCAAAGCAATTGTTATTACCACTTTCCCCCTCCATGGGTTTTCAGGATTCCCAGGGAAAATAAAATACACTCAGAACCACTTCCCCCTTCCTCACCTGTATTCGCATTAATAGCCCCTAATTAAGACATATATGCCAACCAAAATCTTTAATTTCCTGCTAAATTTTAAGACTTAGGGGAAATAAAAGGCTAATTCTTCCTGTATAAGTTTGAATATTTAGGGTACACAGTAAATCAAAAACAAAAATATCAAAGGACAAAAAAGAGCCTCAAAAGTCATTGGGTAAATCACCTAATGAAAATTAGGAGCACCTAATGAAAATTAGGAGAATACTGTTATCAAACCCTAGAATCCAAAATCTATTTCACAAGAGGCCAGGATATATACAATAACCAAGTTTCTTTCAGTAATTACCTATAGTGACTAAAATGTTTAAAGGCGAATACGATATTTTAGTAAAATAGTAATTAATCAACACTGTCAATCCACTGTTATAAATTATTGCACTATTTACCTTTGCCTTTAAGTGAAAATGCAATTTATTACATAGTATGTTAAATTTCTAAAACCCTTCATACTCTTCAGAAATACTGAATTATTCATACTCTGAAATCAGCTTAGAGAATTTTTTTTTTTTTTTTTTTTTTTTTTAGGTACGCGGGCCTCTCACTGCTGTGGCCTCTCCCGTTGCGGAGCACAGGCTCCAGACGCGCAGGCTCAGCGGCCATGGCCATGGCCCACGGGCCTAGCCGCTCGGCGGCATGTGGGATCTTCGTGGACCGGGGCACGAACCCATGTCCCCTGAATCGGCAGGCGGACTCTCAACCACTGCGCCACCAGGGAAGTGCGAGAATTTTTCTCAGTAGATATTTATTGGAGTATAACTGCTTCACAATACTGTGTTAGTTTCTGTTTTACACCAAAGTGAATCAGCCATATGCATACATGCCTCCATATCCCCTCCCTCTTGAGTCTCCCTCCCACCCTCCCTATCTGACCCCTGTAGGTCATCACAGAGCACAGAGCTGATCTCCCTGTGCTATGCTTAGAGAATTTTGAACTGGTATATGGCTGAATTATATAATTTTTCAGAAGATATGCTGAAAGAAAATTATAATGGTACTCAATGACAAGACTGACAATAAAATAAGCTTCACTTATTCTGTCTGCATGCTTCTATATTATTTCAATCTTTTATTAACAAAATGTGTTGCATATAGTTCTTGGGTAAAATTTTTAAAACAAAGGAATAAATTAAAAAAGAAAAAGTTTAGTGAATATGAAAGATCACGATTTTAATTTTGATGGAATTGAGAGAAACATATTAAGTTTTAGAATCTGAAAACAAATTAGAGGGAAGTAAAAATAGAGTAGAAAGAATTTAAAGAAAATACTACAACATAGAATAATGGTTAGCTACTTGTTAGAACTATTAAAACAATGTTATAAGAGTTAATTAAAAAGAAAACTCATGCATTGTCTAAAATAAATTTTAAAGTTGTTTCTTAGTCAAAAATGATTTTTAAAATTATTGACTTCTCCAATACTGCTCTCCTCAAAATGCCAATTTCTATGAAATACAAGTAAGAGAATTGTAGTGATAGACTAAGGAACCATTATCCTTCTTGAAATTTTAACAGATGGTCTTATCAGAAGATGGTCTTATCAGGACGATGGACAGGGATCTTACTTCCTTAATTGATTTTCTTTGATGTCTCCATGCTTCTTCACTCAGTAAACAAAAGGTATTATTGATCTAACCACCAAGTTGTCCCTGCATGTTGGTAGCACATATTGCAGTCAATTTAACAGTTGCTGGGAAAGCACATCTAAACTCTACTTACCATTTGCCTGATGATTTGCATGGAACCTCACAAGGGAGGTTCCCTTTGAGCTAATGCTTTGCCCATTCCTAAGCACTGTAGTTGATAATTTAAATTTCATATTTTGCCATCCATTTACATCTTAGTACAAATAACTTCCCCGCAAGAACAAGGGTACTTCTGATGTAGAGGAGAGAGAGAGAGAATTGTGCTTTGTATGTAAGCCCCATGAAGGCAGGAACAATACCTGTTTCTTCTTTATCCTCTATCACAATGCCTGGAACATAGTAAACCCTCAATAAGTGTTTGATGAAGGAAAGGAGGCGAGCACAAACTGAAATTCAACAAATAGCTCTGAGTTGCCAATGAACAACAAGAAAAAAAAAAACACAGGCAAATGGCACATTAGGGGAGAAAAACAGCAAAAAGAAGGTGACAGCGAAGGGAGTAAGAAAGTTCAGTTCTCATACTATTCCTAAATAAATGCATTTTATTTTTGTCAACTTCATGACTTTCTCATTTAATAGCTCCACCCATATGCTATTTTAAAGAATAAAATTCATTGGAATGATAGGAAAAAACATTCTACCATGAAAGGCTGCTTCCAAAGAAATAAAAAGATGGGGCCTTGTAAGCACTGACAACATATTACATTAGATAACTATTTAGGTGAAGAATACATTTACATTAGCAAAAGTAAAAATGTTTTGAAGCCAAAGATAAATGACTAAAGATATGGATCAAAAAAATGGCTGATGACTAATTTGGGGCTGAATCAATGACCAATTAGGTTTACAGACAAATTTTATTTTTTTTAATTAAAAAATGGCCAGTTAGGGCACTTGAAATAGTCAAAAACATTTAAAATGATCTCTAGAAAGTTATCAAATGAGTACATGTAAACTATATATAGGGCTCAATTCCATATTAATCCAAATTGTAAAATACTTATAAAGTCAAAAAGTACAAATATTAAAAATTACTCTTAAAAATTACACTACATATTTTTCCATTACTGGTAACTGGTCTGTTCATATTTTCTCTTTCTTCCTGGTTCAGTCTTGGAAGGTTGTATGTTTCTAGAAATCTGTCCATTTCTTCTAGGTTGCCCAATTTATAGGCATATAATTGTTAGTGGTAGTCTCTTATGACCCTTCATATTTATGTGGTATCAGTTGTAACTTGTCCTTTTCCACTTCCGATTTTATTGACTTTTTTTAAAAACATTTTTATTGGAGTATAATTGCTTTACAATGGTGTGTTAGTTTCTGCTTTATAACAAAGTGAATGAGCTATACATATTCATATATCCCCATACCTCCTCCCTCTTGCATCTCCCTCCCACCCTCCCTATCCCACCCCTCCGGGTGGCCACAAAGCACCGAGCTGACCTCCCTGTGCTATGCGGCTGCTTCCTACTAGCTATCTGTTTTACATTTGGTAGTGTATATATGTCCATGCCACTCTCTCACTTCAGCCCAGCTCACCCTTCCCCCTCCCCGTGTCCTCAAGTCCATTCTCTATGTCTGTGTCTTTATTCCTGTCCTGGCCCTAGGTATTTCAGAACCTTTTTTTTTTTTTAAGATTCCATATACATGTGTCAGCATATGGTATTTGTTTTTCTCTTTCTGACTTACTTCACTCTGTATGACAGACTCTGGATCCATCCACCTCACTAAAAATAACTCAATTTCGTTTCTTTTTATGGCTGAGTAATATTCCATTGTATATATGTGCCACATCTTCTTTATCCATTCATTTGTCAATGGACATTTAGGTTGATTCCATGTCCTGGCTATTGTAAATAGTGCTGCAATGAACATTTTGGTACATGACTCTTTTTGAATTATGGTTTTCTCAGGGTATATGCCCAGCAGTGGGATTGCTGGGTCGTATGGGAGTTGTATTTTTAGTTTTTTGAGGAACCTCCATACTGTTCTCCATAGTGGCTGTATCAATTTACATTCCCACCAACAGTGCAAGAGGGATCCCTTTTCTCCACACCCTCTCCAACATTTATTGTTTGTAGAGTTTTTGATGATGGCCATTCTGATTGGTGTGAGGTGATACCTCATTGTTGTTTTGATTTGCATTTCTCTAATGATGAGTGATGTTGAGCATTCTTTGATGTGTTTGTTGGCAATTTGTATATCTTCTTTGGAGAAATGTCTATTTAGGTCTTCTGCCCATTTTTGGATTGGGTTGTTTGTTTTTTTGATATTGAGCTGTATGAGCTGCTTGTATATTTTGGAGATTAATCCTTTGTCAGCTGCTTCATTTGCAAATATTTTCTCCCATTCTGAGGGTTGTCTTTTCGTCTTATTTGTGGTTTCCTTTGCTGTGCAAAACTTTTTAAGTTTCATTAGGTCCCATTTGTTTATTTCTGTTTTTATTTCCATTTCTCTAGGAGGTGGGTCAGAAAGGATCTTGCTGTGATTTATGTCATAGAGTGTCCTGCCTATGTTTTCCTCTAAGAGTTTTATAGTGTCTGGCCTTACATTTAGGTCTTTAATCCATTTTGAGTTTATTTTTATGTATGGTATTAGGGAGTGTTCTAGTTTCATTCTTTAACGTGTACCTGTCCAGTTTTCCCAGTACCAGTTACTGAAGAGGCTGTCTTTTCTCCATTGTACACTCTTGCCTCCCTTATCAAAGATAACGTGACCATATGTATGGGGGTTTATCTCTGGGCTTTCTACCCTGTTCCATTGATCTATATTTCTGTTTTTGTGCCAGTACCATACTGTCTTGGTTACTGTAGCCTTGTGGTATAGTCTGAAGTCAAGGAGCCTGATTCCTCCAGCTCCGATTTTCTTTCTCAAGATTGCTTTGGCTATTCAGGGTCTTTTATGTTTCCATACAAATTGTGAAATTTTTTGTTCTAGTTCTGTGAAAAATGCCTTTGGTAGTTTGATAGGGATTGCATTGAATCTGTAGATTGCTTTGAGTAGTAGACTCATTTTCACAATGTTGATTCTTCCAATCCAAAAACATGGTATATCTCTCCATCTGTTTGTATCATATTTTATTTCTTTCATCAGTGTCTTATAGTTTTCTGCATACAGGTCTTTTGTCTCCTTAGGTAGGTTTATTCCTAGGTATTTTATTCTTTTTGTTGCAATGGTAAATGGGAGTGTTTCCTTAATTTCTCTTTCAGATTTTTCATTGCTAGTATATAGGTATGCAAGAGATTTCTGTGCATTAATTTTGTATCCTGCTACTTTACCAAATTCATGGTTTAGCTCTAGTAGTTTTCTGGTAGCATCTTTAGGATTCTCTATGTATAGTATCCTGTCATTTGCAAACAGTGACAGCTTTACTTCTTCTTTTCCAATATGGATTCCTTTTATTTCTTTTTCTTTTCTGATTGCTGTGGCTAAAACTTCCAAAACTATGTTAAATAATTCTCTCTTTTTCTTATTAAGTCTAGCTAAAGGTTAATCAATTTTGTGTATCTTTTTAAAGAACCAGGTCTTAGTTTCATTGATCTTTCCTATTGATTTTTAGTCTCTGTTTCATTTAATTATGCTCTGATCATGATTTCTTTCCTTTCTACTAACTTTGGGTTTTGTTTGTTCTTATTTTTCTAGCTTCTTTAGGTGTAAGGTTAGGTTATTTACTTGAGATTTTTCTTGTTTCTTGAGGTAAGCTTGTATCGCTATAAACAATAGTACTGCTCTTAGTACTGCTTTGGTGTATCCCATAGGTTTTGGATCATTGTGTTTTCATTTTCATTGTTTCCAGGTTTTTGTTTTTGTTTTTTTTTGCGGTACATGGGCCTCTCACTGTTGTGGCCTCTCCCGTTGCGCAGCACAGGCTCTGGACATGCGGGCTCAGCGGCCATGGCTCACGGGCCTAGCCGCTCCGCGGCATGTGGGATCTTCCCGGACCAGGGCACGGACCCGTGTCCCCAGCATCGGCAGGTGGACTCTCAACCACTGCGCCACCAGGGAAGCCCGTTCCAGGTATTTTTAAATTTCCTCTTTGATTTTTTCAGTGATCCACTGGTTGTTCAGTGCATACTGTTTAGCCTCCACCTGTTTGTGTTTTTTGCAGTTTTTCTCTTGTAGTTGATTTCTAGTCCCACAGCACTGTGGTCAGAAAAGATGCTTGATATAATGTCAATTTTCTTAAATTTACTGAGGCTTGTTTTGGGGACTAGCACGTGATCTATCTTGGAGCTTTATAGAATCATAACATCAATATTCAGTCCTTACCTTATCAATAGTTCAAAACAGTATTCAATAAATTGTTAACTCTTTAACTTCAAATTATTCTGTGAGGTACATGGCTTTTTAAAAATGAAACAAAACTTAGTAATATATAATCTGTAAATGATAAGTGCCTAAGACACAATTGGATTGATCTGAGGAGAGAGGAGGGCAGAGATGGACTGGGAAGAGGCACAGAAAAGTTTCTGGCATGACAAAGATATCCCATATCCTGAACAAAGTATGGGTATAGGGATAAAATCACTTCTCACAGCACACTGAATAGTGTCACCTAAGATCCGTGTATGTCACTGTAAATAAATTGTAGCTCACCAAAAACCAGATGGCAAAAAAATAAATGTATGTAAAATATTTTTTTGACTATAATGAAAACACAATTACAGAATATAATTAATTCCAAACTGAAAATAGATGCCTCTGTGTGTGTGTGTGTGTGTGTGTGTAATTTAGGGGGAGGAGTAGGTGTTTCCCCCATAAAAATGAAGCAGTAGTTTATTAAGTTTTCATAATGATATGTGGCCACAACAGCATCATAAAACATCTGTGGGAATGATGACCAAGAACATAATTAGACAAAGATTCTTCAAATTACTGTGTATTAACATAAAATAAATCCTGTTTTAAATGAAGCAAAATAACTACTGAATTATTTCACTCTGCTTAAGGGAAAAACTGATCAGAAGTAAAGTCATTCAATTTATTTGCTATTGTATATATATCACTGAAGTGGGACACTGTTAGTTGCTATCAAGGGTGAGTTCTCTAAACATCAGAGTTGCCTATTTACAATCTACAGTAGCTTTCATTTTTTTTTTTTTTTTTTTTTTTTTTTTTTTTTTTTTTGTGGTACGCGGGCCTCTCACTGTTGTGGCCTCTCCCGTTGCGGAGCACAGGCTCCGGATGCGCAGGCTCAGCAGCCATGGCTCACGGGCCCAGCCGCTCCGCGGCATATGGGATCCTCCCAGACCGGGGCACGAACCCGTATCCCCTGCATCGGCAGGCGGACTCTCAACCACTGCGCCACCAGGGAGGCCCCAGTAGCTTTCATTTTTCAGATGTTTCTATTTATAATGCCAGCAGTACAGTACTTTTTTTCTTCTGCCAATGGTGTTAAGAAGATAAAGCAAATGAATTTAGATACTTACAAAATAATGTAATCAATTCAATTTCTTTTGCAGCACAGTTAATTCCTATTGTTTAATTTTAACTTTATATTAGCACAAAGTACTGAGGATTAAATCAGTGTTTCCACTTACACAGCTCCAAAATACATTATAATAACTATCAAATAATTGATATAGATATGCTATGGCTTTGGGGATAATTTCAGTAATCTGTATAACTAAAATTTAAATTACCATTCAAATGATGATGAATTATTAATAAACTATGAAGTTTTACATGTGGCCAGAAATGTAAATTATATAAGACTTCGATAAATGTATTATCTTGAAAAACCAGTTATGGAAAATAGGCTCATCAACTTAAGTAAGATGAAGAGAAGCTGGAGAAAGTCCAGGAACAAGTAATATAAATTACTAAATGACTGGGAAATGACTTAACAAAGAAAGCCTAAAATAATGTGGGTTAGTAGGGAACAGACTACTGGGGTGGAATTAATAACAGTCTTTATTCAACTAGACAAATACTATACACATAGACCTTCAGTACTCTGCCCATTGAGAAAAGGATCTAAGAAGGTAAACGTTAAGTAGCAACTAGAAGGGCTATGTTTAATACCAAGAAAAGTTTCCTTTTCAGTTTCAAGACTTTGGAGCTTAATTACAAAGATGGCTATAAAATCCATTTTCTCTGAAAATGTTTGGCCACAATAGAAATTACCAAAGGTAGTCATTCCTCTAACACATATGTAGCATTAGGTAGCAAATGTTGTGTACCCCATGGCCATACACACTCACCATTACCACTTCAACATACACTGGTCTAGCTTTACACTACACCATCTGAGAGATTTATGAGACCCTTAGCACCCTCTTGGCCCACCTGCATTTCAGCCGGAAATGTCAGGAAATTAACCCCCACCTGTGAGTGGTCAATGACTGACAGGAGTCTATATAAATACCCTAGGCTTCCTTTGCCCTCAGGTGAAATAACTGAGATGTGGCATAAAACTGGCTCCCAGACTGCCCCAATGTGATCCATCTCCGATTAGCTACAGTTGTAACTTGTATAATAACATGATCTCTGTTAGATAAAATCCCTTCCCTGTCTCACTTTCCCAATAACCTATTGGCATTTCCTGGGATCATCCCCCGAATAAACTACTTGCACTGAAACCTTCATATCCAAGTTTGCGTTTTAACTACCTACACTAAGACAACATACATGCCATTTCATTGTGCCACCTGTCTTTTCATTTACTTAAGTTTCTTTAAATTCCCCAATTATAAAATTTCTTGAAAGACTTTTATAACACAAGAACTAGAAAACTAATACCCTCCAAATTTCATTATTACAATACACTAATAATAAATGATATCAAAACAGTTATTTAATACTAGCCAGCTATTGCTGCCTATTATCTCTGAGTCTGAATCCTGCTTTTTTTTTAAGTGTGTACATGGGAGTGGGGCAAGATTAGCAAATATTTGTGAGGTATTACAGATATGCTGCACCAAACTGACCATGTTTATTACTTCGAGTGACAGAGAATGGAAGAAGGAATAATTTCCTCACTCTGTGATTCAACGTTTTCTTAAATCTCTTTCCCATAACCACCTGAAGTCCATCTTACCATCTTGGACCATTTAAAATCACTTCACATCCCAATGGAATATACATTCCACACTTTAGAAAATATTACACTACAGAATAGATAAACCTGAGAAAGCTAATTCACAGTCTTACCCAGAAAAAAATTAATAGAGATCTCTCAATATTTCTTTCACCTCTATATAGTTTCAGAAACTATGAAACAGAGAGTTAGGAATTCTAGTCTTAATTTTTTGTTTGGCTGTGGCCAAGTCAATTCATTTTTCTGGACCTCAGTTTCCTCAACCTTAAAATGAAAAAGTCAAATAGGTCCACGTTTTCTCTTTTCTGTTCTCCTCGACACTTGAGTAACAAAAGGAGTGACCAAAGGTAAAGCTGTAGGTTTCTTAATCCTATTCCTTCAAAGCAGTTCTGGGAAGATCAGGAGGAGACAGGAGACAGAAAGAGAGGGAGGAGTAGGTGAAGAGGAAAGAAGCAGAGGGAGGGGGAGGAGAAAGACTAGGAGGAGAGAAAGAAACAGAAAGGAAACAGACTTTTAAAAATACAGGTACCACCTTCCACTTATCAGAATGGCTACTTTTGAAAAGAAAAAGAAGATAACAAGTGTTGATGAGGATGTGGAGAAATTGGAACCTTTGTGTACTGTTGGTAGGAATGGAAAATGGTGCAGCCGGTGTGGAAAAGAGTATGGCAGTTCCTCAAAAAAGTTAAAAATAGAATATACCATATGACCCGGTAATTTCATTCCTGGGTATATACCCAAAAGGAACTAAAAGCAGGGTCTCAGAGAAACACTTGTATCCTCATGTTCACAGAAGCACTATTCACAACAGGCAAAAGCTGAAAGCAACTCAAGTGTCTCAACAGATGAATGGATCCACAAAATGTGTATACATACAGTGGAATATTAGCCTTAAAAAGGAAGGAATTCTGACACATGCTACATCATAGATGAACCTTGAGGACATTATGCTAAGTGACTAAGTGAAATAAGCCACCCACAAAAAGGCAAATAGTATATGATTCCACTTACATGAGGTGCCTAGAGTAGTCAAATTCATAGAGACAGAAAGTAGAATAGAGGTTACCAGGGGAAATGAGGAGTTGCTGTTTAATGGGTATAGAGTTTCAGTTTTGCAAGATGAAGAGTTCTTGAGGCTGGTTGCACAACAGTGTGAATCTACTTAACATGATTGAACTGTACCCTTAAAATGGTTATGATGGTAAACTTTACGTTACATTTCTTTTATCATGGATTAAATTTTTTAAAAACACAGGTTACCATGGGACTATATGACATTTAAGATCTCTTTCAGCTCCACAGCCTTTGAATTAGCATTAACAACAATTATGTAATTTATCATGGTCATGATACAAGGTTCATGAACAAAATTAAAACAAAAAAGTTATTTATCCCATATATATTATCCACAATATTTGCAGTATGTGTATTATTACCATTAATCTCTATGATCCAAGCAATGAGATTCAGTGACTAATACTTATTCATGCTCTCTACAGAGAGTCACTAAACTATTACCTAAATGTTAAGAAATCTTATGGCCAAATAGAAAGTTCTGCAAATTTAAGGTTACTCTTAATCTTTCTTCAAAACTGTCACCTCCACTTTGAATGCCATTAAATCCCAGTCAGATTGAAAGGCAGTTTCTTCTGTGCTCACACAGAGTAACATTAGTACACTCTCATGGTCAATCCTGTGTCAGGATCAACTGCACGTGACTGCCGTTCTATCTTGATTCTGAGCCCCAGTGAGTAAGACCTCACCACGCAGTAGCCTACTGATCTTGTCTAGCTGTGTCCATAGCACACTGCAACCACACCGTACTTATTAGAATTAGCACACCATTTACTCATAAGTTCTCATGTTTCTTAATGTTTCTTAATACAAGCTGACAAGACGATATCTAAAATTAAATAAGTGCTTGCTTTGGCAGCACATATACTAAAAATTGGAATGATACGGAGATTAGCATGGCCCCTGCACAAGGATGACACACAAATTCGTGAAGCGTCCCATATTTTTGAGAAACGGAAACAAAAACAAAAATAAACAAATGGGACCTAATGAAACTTAAAAGCTTTTGCACAGCAAAGGAAACCATAAACAAGACAAAAAGACAACACTCAGGATGGGAGAAAATATTTGCAAACGAAGCAACTGACAAAGGATTAATCTCCAAAATATACAAGCAGCTCACGCAGCTCAATATCAAAAACAAACAAACAAACAGGGCTTCCCTGGTTGCGCAGTGGTTGGGAATCCGCCTGCCAATGCAGGGGACGCGGGTTCGTGCCCCGGTCTGGGAAGATCCCACATGCCGCGGAGCGGCTGGGCCCATGAGCCATGGCCGCTCGCTGAGCCTGCGCGTCCAGAGCCTGTGCTCCACAACAGGAGAGGCCACAACAGTGAGAGGCCCGCGTACCGCAAAAAAAAAAAAAAAAAAAAAAAAAAAACAACCAAACAACCCAATCCAAAAATAGGCAGAAGACCTAAATAGACATTTCTGCAAAGAAGATATACAAATTGCCAACAAACACATGAAAGGATGCTCAACATCACTAATCATTAGAGAAATGCAAATCAAAACCACAATGAGGTATCACCTCACACCAATGAGAATGGCCATCATCAAAAACTCTACAAACAATAAATGTTGGAGAGGGTGTGGAGAAAAGGGAACCCTCTTGCACTGTTGGTGGGAATGTAATTGATACAGCCACTATGGAGAACAGTATGGAGGTTCCTCAAAAAACTAAAAATAGAACTACCATACAACCCAGCAATCCCACTACTGGGCCTATACCCTGAGAAAACCATAATTCAAAAAGAGTCATGTACCACAATGTTCATTGCAGAACTATTTACAATAGCAAGGACATGGAAGCAACCTACGTGTCCATTGACAGATAAGTGGATAAAGAAGATGTGGCACATATATACAATGGGATATTACTCAGCCATAAAAAGAAATAGAATTAAGTTATTTGTAGTGAGGTGGAAGGACCTAGAGTCTGTCATACAGAGTGAAGTAAGTCAGAAAGAGAAAAACAAATACCTTATGCTAACACATATATATGGAATCTTAGAAAAAAAATGGTTCTGAAGAACCTAGAGGTGGGACAGGAATAAAGACACAGATGTAGAGAATGGACTTGAGGACACGGGGAGGGGGAAGGGTAAGCTGTGACAAAGTGAGAGAGTGGCATGGACATATATACACTGTCAAATGTAAAACAGATAGCTAGTGGGAAGCAGCCGCATAGCACAGGGAGATCAGCTCCCTGATCTCCCACCTAGAGGGTTGGGATAGGGAGGGTGGGAGGGAGATGCAAGAGGGAGGGGATATGGGGATATATGTATATGTACAGCTGATTCACTTTGTTATACAGCAGAAACTAACACACCATTGTAAAGCAATTATACTCCAATAAAGATGTTAAAAAAATAAATTAATTAAATTAAATAAAAGATCTCCTGTCTTTTTTTTTTTTTTTTTTTTTTTTTTGCGGTACGCGGGCCTCTCACTGTTGTGGCCTCTCCCATTGCGGAGCACAGGCTCCGGACGCGCAGGCTCAGCAGCCATGGCTCACGGGCCTAGCTGCTCCGTGGCATGTGGGATCTTCCCGGACTGGGGCACGAACCCGTGTCCCCTGCATCGGCAGGCGGACTCTCAACCATTGCACCGCCAGGGGAAGCCCCTCCTGTCTTTTTATTGTATAACTGTATTTATTTGTTACTGAAAACATAAACCTGACCTAAGTTAATTTATCATTAAAAATTTTTCTCTTTTATTCTCCTTGGTTTTAACATAAAATTTTAAAATATTACTTGAACTCATATAAGAGTACTTTAAAAATCTATCTAATTAGACACAAATTACTGATTTAAGTAAAAGTATAAATGGAAGAAGATTAAACTATCAGTGTTACTAAATTATTAAGATATATATTGTTGACCAATAAGCACAAAAGATGCTTAACATCATTAGTTATCAGAGAAATGCAAACTAAAACTACAATGAAATACCACTACATAAATCACTAGCATGGTTAAAATTAAAGCCACTTATAATTCCAAGTTCGGTAAGGATGTCAAGCAAATAGAACTCTCATACAGTGCTGGTAGGAATATAAAATGATATAACCACTTTGGAAAGTAGTATAGCAGTTGCTACAAGGTTAAACAAGCACATACCATAGGACCCAGCAAGTCCACCCCTAGGTATTTACATAAAAAAAATAAAAACATATGTTCACACAAAGACTTAACATATGAATGTTCAAAACTGAAAACAAGCCAAATGTTCAACAATAGGTGAGTGGATAAATAAACTCTGATATATCGTTAAAATGGAATGTTATTCACAAACGAAAAGGAATGAACCACTGAGAGACATAAAATCATGGATGAACCTCCGAATCACTATGTTGAGTAAAAGAAGCCCAACACCAAAGACTATATGTTACATGATTTTATTTATTTGAAACTCTATAAAAGACAAAACAAACTAAATGATAGCAAATCAGTATTTTCCTGGAGCTGGAAATGGGGGAGGGGAGGAACTGAGAGCAAAGAGACATGAAGAAATTATTTGGGGTGATGAAAATGTTCAATATTTTGATTGTGATGGTGTTTATACAAGTATACACATTTGCCAAAACTCATGAAACGGTACACTTAAATGGATTTTATTGTATGTAAATAGCACCTTCTTCACAGAAAATGATGGCATGGTAATTAAGCAGCATATTAGTTCAGTAGTTTGCAAACTTTTTAAATCATTTTCCTCTCAAAAAAATTACTTACAAATTACATACATGTTTAGAAGTATACACTCTACAAAACATATAGAAAAGTAGGAATTATAAAGAGCTAAAGATCAAATAATGAAATGTCCTGTTAATTGATGCAACTTCATTATTTAATTTAATGTCATAAAACATACTTAGGTGAGAGGTTCATCACTGAAGATAATGGACATAAATCTGTATGTCAAAAATATTCTCAGGGCCTCCCTGGTGGCGCAGTGGTTGAGAGTCCGCCTGCCGATGCAGGGGATACGGGTTCGTGCCCCGGTCTGGGAGGATCCCATATGCCGCGGAGCGGCTGGGCCCGTGAGCCATGGCTGCTGAGCCTGTGCATCCGGAGCCTGTGCTCCGCAACGGGAGAGGCCACAACAGTGAGAGGCCCGCGTACCACAAAAAAAAAAAAAAAAAAAAAAAAAAAAAAAAAAAAAAAAAAAATATTCTCAGTATGTAGAACTTGTGAAGCTAACTTCTTATCATTTAGACAGTGACTGTCTAAACAGACATTTTCTATGTGACTGTCAAAGAATTAGAAGAGTGCTCATTCTGTCATCTTGATTCTCCTTGCAATATTAGTGCTATCTTCAATCCGTAGGCTATATGTTAGAAAAACTTTAAGCTGCTTTTCCATATCATGAAGTTAGTTTAATTAAATCTAGATTACATAATCTATTAATCCACCTTACTGGAAGCAGAAAATGCAAAAAATAAGTGAGGGGGCGGTGAGAGGGGGACAAGGTGGTGGAGTAGGAAGATCCTGGGCTTGCCTCCTCCCATGGATACTATATATAGAAACTTAACTAGAAAACCCAAAAGACTCCACCAATAAACTATTGGAACTAATAGATATATTCAGTAAAGTTGCAGGATATAAAATTAATATACAAAAACCTGTTGCATTTCTATATATCAATAATAATCTATCAGAAAAAGAAAGTAAGAAAACAACCCCACTTACAGTTGCATCAAAAAGGATAAAATTTCTAAAAATAAACTTAACCAAGATGGTGAAAGACCTATACTCTGGAATCTATAAGACACTGATGAGAGAAATTAAAGAAGACACAAAGAAATGGAAGGATATACCATCTAGCGAAATGGAAGAATTAACACTGTTAAAATGTCCATACCACCCAAAACAATCTATAGATTCAATGCAATCCCTATCAAAATACCAATGGCATTTTTCATAGAAATGGGACAAATATTCTTAAATTTTGTATGGAACCACAAAAGATTCCGAACAGACAAAGCAATCTTTAGAAAGAAAACAAAGCTGGAGGTATCATGTTCCCTGATTCAAATCTATACTATAAATCTATAGTAATCAAAATAGTATGGTACTGGCACAAAAACAGACACATAGATCAATGGAACAGAGCCCAGAAATAAATCCATGCTTATATGGTCACCTAATCCTTGACAAGAGCAACCAAGAATACACAATAGGGAAAGAATAGTCTGTTCAATAAATGGTGTTGGGAAAAACTGGACAGCACCATGCAGAAGAATCAAACTGGACTATTTTCCCACACCATATACAATAATAAACTCAAAATGGATTAAAGATTTAAATGTAAGACCTGAAACCATAAAACTCCTAGAAGAAAATATAGGCAGTAAACTCTTTGACATCAGTCTTTGTAACATTTTTTTGGATCTGCCTTTTCAGGCAAGAGCAACAAAAGCAAAATTAAACAAATGGGATTATATCAAACAAAAAAGGTTTTGCACAGTGAAGGAAACCATCAACAAAATGAAAAGGCCACCTACTAAATGGGAGAAGGTATTTTCAAATGATATATCCCATAAAAAGTTAATATCCAAAATATAAAAAGAACTCATACAGCTCAATATCAAAATAAAATCCCATTAAAAAAAATCAGCAGAGGATCTGAATAGACATTTTTCTAAAGAAAGCATACAGGTGGCCAATAACATGAAAGGATGCTCAACATCACTAATCATCAGGGAAATTCAAATCAAAACCACAATGAGATACCACCTCACGCCTGTTAGAATGGCTATCAACAAAAAGACAACAAATAACAAATGTTGGTGAGGCTGTAGAGAAAAGGAATGGTGGTGCACTGTTGGTGGGAATGTAAACTGGTGCAGCCACAATGGGAAATAGTATGGAGGTTCCTCAAAAAATCAAAGATAGAACTACCATATGATCTAGCAATTCCACTTCTGGGCATTTATATGAAGAAAACAAAAACTCCTATGCTAATTGCAGCATTATTTACAGTAGCCAAGATATGGAAGCAACCTAAGTGTCCACTGATAAATGAGTGGATAAAGAAGATGTGGTGTGTATATATGTATATGTGTGTGTATCTATCTATCTATATTTATAAAATGGTATATTAGCCATAAAACGAATGAAATCTTCACATCTGCAACAACATGGATCTATCTATAGGGTATTATGCTAAGTGGAACTTTGTGCTTCTGCTACATGGGGCATGGGTTCGATCCCTGGTCCCTGATCAGGGAACTAAGATATCACATGCGCACTGCACGGCCTTAATATATGAATGAATGAATGAATGAATGAATGAATGAATAAAATCAATATAAAACACAAAGCAAGCAAACAAACAAAACAAAACAGAAACAGACTCATAGATACAGAGAAAAAATGGTGGTTGCAAAAGTTGGGGTGGGTAGATGGGTGAAATAGGTGAAGGAGATTAAGAGGGGCAAACTTCCAGTTACAAAATAAATAAGGCACTGGGGATGTAACATACAGCTTAGAGAGTACAGTGTATAATATGATAATAACTTTGTATGGTGACAGATGGCTACTAGACTTATTATGGTGATCATTTTATAATGTACTTGAATGTCAGGTCACTATGTTGTACACCTGAAAGTAGCATAATATTGCATATCAACTATACTTCAAGAAAAATTAAATAAAAATAAATAAATAAAACGTTTTTCAAAAGTGAGGCGGCTACCATTAACCCCTCTTCCTTCGGTATGCCTCATTTATACATGTGATATATAAGTAATTATATCTTTGCTATATTTCCCATTTTTAATAAAAAATATAAATAGATATTCTAACATATCTTTTTCTTACTCTAATAAATCTTGCACAAATATAGGCTGTAGAAGTTGTGCTTTGGAGACATCTGAGAGTGATCATTTGTACTATTCAAAAATTATAGGGTTTAAAAATATGGAGTATGTGCATGTGCACATTTAACACTAAACCTGTTATTAACTATTTTCAATCACTATTAATTTAGAAGGTGCTTCAATATTACCTAGTTCACTCATTAATTCAACATTTATTGAGCACATATTATGTACACCTATTAGGTTGTACTATAATGTGAACAAAAGAAGACATGGTGGGCTTCCCTGGTGGCGCAGTGGTTGAGAATCTGCCTGCTAATGCAGGGGACATGGGTTCGAGCCCTGGTCTGGGAGGATCCCACATGCCGCGGAGCAACTAGGCCCATGAGCCACAACTACTGAGCCTGCGCATCTGGAGCCTGTGCTCTGCAACAAGAGAGGCCACGATAGTGAGAGGCCCGTGCACCGCGATGAAGAGTGGCCCCTGCTTGCCACAACAAGAGAAAGCCCTTGCACAGAAACGAAGACCCAACACAGCACAAATTAATTAATTAACTCCTACCCCCAACAAAAAAAAAAAAAAAAAAAAAAAGAAGACATGGTGTCTGGATCATCAACTTATGGTATAGTTTTGGGGAAAGACACTGATCACATAAATCAGCTAAAACCACAGCAATGAAATGGTCTGTGAGGGAAAGGTACACAGGTCTAGGAGAGTGCATAACAGAAAGACTTAATTTCACAGTGGTTTGGGGAATCAATCATGCTTCCCCCGGGATGATGACTACTGACCTTCAGGGTTCAATAAAATATTATTAAAACATGCAAACATAAACCAAGGTGCAAACAATGATAGCTGTGGGGCCAACTATTATACGGAGCTTCTCTTGCATCCAATCTATCTGTGGTATCATTTAGCCTTGATCAAGTTCATATTAAGGCTGGCTCTATTCCTCCTCATTAGCCTCCAAAATTATAGTAGTTCAACCTCCTGGAACCAAAGCTATTTTAAACACATATGAAAACACACTGAAGTTGAATGGCAGTCTCAGTTCTAATGCATTAATTAAGATAATCTAGAATATGTTCATAGCTTCATTATAAAGATTATCTAAATAAACACGTACACACAGAATGGATTCCTAAGAAAACATCCATATATCACGCTTTGAGAAACACTGCTCTTGGCAATCATTTTCCTACCTCCAGTTCCTAGCAGTGTCTGGTATATGTATCAGTAATTTGCCCTCGTATTTGCAAAATGCTTTGTAGTTCACAAAGCCCATTACAAAGATTTTCTCATTTGGTCCTAACAACAATTCTGGGTGAATTATCTATTTCAAAGATAAGGAAACTAAGGCTGGGTGGTACTTCTTCAAGGTAGTTTTTCTTCAGGAAGTTACCCACAATTGCCCACTTCCATCAACTGATTCACCTCTAAATTATATTATGTGTTTTTTGCTCCTATAGCATAGCTCTCTATATTATACTTCAGACATCACCATTCTCTGTGTCATTTTCTGTTCACCTGTCCAGCTCTTTGACCTAACCTTAAAGTTCTTCATATGCCAGTAGCACATAACAGATGTTCAATCAATGCCCAGTGAGCTCCTGTAATACAGTTATGGAGACTAAAGGACAGGGAGGTTAAAATGAGCTCAATACCATGTAGCTTATTTTGGCAGACCTAGAACTCTGACTCACTCACACCTCCTGAGATCAAATTCAAGTCACTGTTCCTTTAGTCCATATCGCTAATATTCTGGGCAATATTACTGCTTCATAGGAAGCAGAAGAACAAAAACTGCATTCTTTCAATACTAAAGTATTACGAATCAAAACATAGATATGATAAGCCCAAACATCAAAAACATTTTCCACCTGTGAAATAAATTGTCTACTGAGATCAGTTAACACGGTCAGGAATCTATTTTTATACTGACAAAAGAGTATGGGTTTTGCTTATTACACTAGCTTCTCTAGGTCATTTTTTTTTTTCCTAGACAGAATTCCCTGATGCTCTTTTGCTTTGTTATTTTTAGTATCTAATTAAAATAAACTAAAGAAACAATTTCTCTGAAATCAATTTGCTTATTCCACTAGCTTCTCTAGGTCATATTTTTTTTTCCTAGACAGAATTCCCTGATGCTCTTTTGCTTTGTTATTTTTAGTATCTAATTAAAATAAACTAAAGAAACAATTTCTCTGAAATCAATTTATGAAATCCCTGGAAAAAAATAAGAGTAATCATGGGTTTTAACTGTATAACTATCTACCAGATCAATGAACCACAGGCAACAAACACCTTAGTGAACCTCAATGTCAAAGCAAAACCTTGAAAATCAGCACAATAACAAAAAAGAAAAGTTACTGGTAAAAAAGCCTTTGCATAGAATAATTATGTTACCAAGGATCATAAACAGGACTATAATCAATGGTCTGCTCAGTCTCATATAAGAATCTCAGAAAAAAGTTACTACAGGGAACTAAAGTTTAGGTTTATTCAAATAACTTGCTTACTATCACTCTTCCAAAACTTCAGAAATAATTTTGCTCAGTTATTCCATTTATAGTTCCATTTACAAAAAAACCACAAAATCTCAAGTTAGTCTGTATTATAGTTTACTTCTGCTAGCGATGAGTTACAAAGTTACTCTGAGATTTACAAATGGGACAGTGCCTCTCTAATCCCTATTATACTAATAAGCACTTTTATTTAAGAATCACCTTTCTTCTTACATTTCAAGTGCTCTCTTTTCTAATGTATAATTTTTCTTATTTGGTTTCTCTTCTTTAATCCTACTATTTTTAAAAAGCTGAGATTGCTAATAATAAGGAAGCACAAATTTAACAGAATCCAAAGTTATCAATACTTAATAACCCAGAAACACCAACTAGTAAAGGTAGGCAGAGAAAAACAAAATCATGGCTTTGGTTAGCTGTATAGATTTGTGAGAAACAGCTTGACCAACTTGTAAACCAAAAATAAAAAGCTCTGCATATTATTATTTTCAGTTTTGAGGCCACCTTTTAATCACCCATTAAAATTATACCTTACAGGGCTTCCCTGGTGGCGCAGTGGCTGGGAGTCCGCCTGCTGATTCAGGGGACATGGGTTCGTGCCCCGGTCCGGGAGGATCCCTTATGCCGCGGAGCGGCCGGGCCCGTGAGCCGTGGCCGCTGAGCCTGCGTGTCCGGAGCCTGTGCTCCGCAGCGGGAGAGGCCGCAGCGGTGAGAGGCCCGCACACCGCAAAATAATAAATAAATAAATAAAATTATACCTTACAGAAATAAAAGATAATCTTTTAAACAATCTTTAAATATTACAAGATGAAAAATTATAGCTTTTTATTTAATAAAAAATCTATATTCCACCTCTTCCCCATTCAATAATTAATATATCAATTGTAATATATATTTGGGTGAGTTTAACTTTTTTAAAGGCTGCTAATCAACTGATTTGATGAATCTGGTTTTCCTGACAGGCTGGAATGGGAACGGCTGTCTGGGCCTTCATACTATCCATATCTATACTGCTATTAAATAAAACAAAAATCAAAGCCGCAAACTGGCTATCTTTTTTTGAGTTTAGTACCTAATTCCTATTTCCTAATACTTCTGTCTTCTTTCTTGAGAATAATTTTGTTTGCATTTTCTAGCAACCAGATTTTTAAAGCAATGCTAAATTTTACCACCAATTCATTATACACATCTGGTTTTAAGAGTCTCAAAAGTATCACCAATTTTGTTTCTTATTGATCGTTTTATGTGTTATTCAGGCTTGCTTATTTATTTATTTATTTTCTTGGTGGTAATCATCAAGACTGGGGAGTAGATGGGGAATATAGAGAGAACTGGGCAAAAAGCTCAGAACTGATTTTCCTCTTTTAAAACATTGATCCATTGAGATGAGACAAGAGTAGTTTAAATTTGGGATACTTTTTAGAAGAACTCTTGTTGCTTAGCATATGTATAAGGAAAACTTTCAGGTTTTATTTATTTAAAGATAAAATAGTAAGTGCCCATGTCTATTGAACACAATATTACGATTAGTAGCTCAAATTATCACTTACCAAACTTACCTCAGATTGGTAAAGCTATTCATTTAAATTTTTTTTTTTTTTTTTTTTTGCGGTACGCGGGCCTCTCACTGTTGTGGCCTCTCCTGTTACGGAGCACAGGCTCTGGACGTGCAGGCTCAGCGGCCACGGCTCACGGGCCTAGCCGCTCCGCGGCATGTGGGATCTTCCCGGACCAGGGCACGAACCCATGTCCCCTGCATCGGCAGGCGGACTCTCAACCACTGTGCCACCAGGGAAGCCCCAAAATTTTTTTATATAACTCCAGACTGCTAGAAAAGTTGCAGGAGTCATATAAAATATTCCCAAGTTATCCTTTCTCCAGATTATCTAAATAACAACATTTTACTACATTGATTTTATCATCTTTCCCCTTTTTTTTTTAAGGTACTATATTTACTGATGTTCATACTTAGGGTCTGAGTTTAGGGAGGGCTTTAGGAAGTTCAAGGTTTATAATTTTTTTAAAAAATAAATTTATTTATTTGTTTTTGGTTGCGTTGGCTCTTCGTTGCTGCACGCGGGGTTTCTCTAGTTGCGACGAGCAGGGGCTACTCTTCATTGCGGTGTGTGAGCTTCTCATTGCAGTGGCTTCTCTTGTTGTGGAGCATGGGCTCTAGGCATGCAGGCTGCAGTAGTTGCAGCACATGGGCTCAGTAGTTGTGGCTCCCGGGCTCTAGAGCACAGGCTCAGTAGTTGTGGCGCATGGGCTTAGTTGCTCAGCGGCATGTGGGGTCTTCCTGGACCAGGGATCGAACCTGTGTCCCCTGCATTAGCAGGCGGATTCTTAACCACTGCGCCACCAGGGAATTCCCAAGGTTTATAATTTTTTTATTTGCTAGTTATCTTGCTCAAGCAGCCCTTTATACTCTGAATGTACCTGCTTCACTAGCTTTGCTTGTGGGATCTTCAAAAATGTTCTGTGATTGATTCATAGAATTAAAAATCCTTCTTGACATAAAGTGTATCATGTTCTTCACCATGAGACTGCCCATGTTTAGTACTGCTATGTCAGTGGGCTTATACCATTTATCTTGTTATAACTCATCTGACTGCTTTACTTCTGCAGGGTGGGTCTTAGGAGCTCAGGTTCTGAAGTCAGATATCTTGGGTTTGACTCTCAGCTAAAAATATCATGGCTGAAGGAAGGTATATTAGTTAAACATCAGGTTTAGGATTTAGCACTGAGCTACTAGGCAGCCAGGACAAAGAGGGTGGCTGCGATTTCCTCTCAGTAGGAAGTCTATCAGTTTGTAAGGGCTGTAAGAAAAATGAAACATCAGTGTCTCAGCAGAAATGGCTTTGACTGATATCAACACAAGTTTTTAAAGAAAATAAAGAGTCATTCAATGTGTGTCTATTTCTAAAATCAGCCCTGGATAAAAGAAAGGGGAGAATGATGATTTTTCGTGGATAGAAAAGGTATGTTAAGTGCTCCATGGAATTAACCTTATGGTATGCTGGTTTAATACAGGCATCAAGCTTGAAGAACTTTAATGGACAATTCATCTGGCTATAAAACAGTACAGGAGAGGAGATGATGCTCAACTTGTATACCATATATCCCTAGAGGTTCCACAAAGGCATCTCAGGAGCTGCTGTTAGGGGCAGGAGATGTGGACAAGACCCAAGTCCTTTTCCCTCCACACACAAGGATTCAGTCTGAAGAGCTCAAGCTATTGTACTATTTAGTATATTCCTTCAATACAAACTGAGTACCTACTTGCTCACCATTTACAGTTCCCATGAAAGAAGACTTTCAAAAATAATTATTTGTTAAATGACAATATAAATATATCCCACTCTCGAAAGAAATATAACATCAATCCCACACACACACATTTTGTAATTACTATCTCAGAGTATACTTCTCAAATGTAAGCACAGGCTGTCAAGGCCAAATAACTGTAATCCAAAGCAAGTTATTTTAAATTCTTTGAGCCTCAGTTTCTTCACGTGTAATAATACCACCTACCTTGTGGAGTTGTTATAAGCTTTAGAAATAATGAACCAAGCATCAAGCACAGGGAACAGCACACAATAGATGCTCAATAGATGGCATACTATCATTATGATACATTGTTGCAACTGGGTTTCTGACAAAGCAGAATGGTGGATGACTTCAAAATGGGAGTTATTATTGAAAACCTAAATAGCTTATATTACTCAACCAGTAGATACCTAGCGCTCCACCTCACCTCTCACCACTCAGCTCTCCTACTCTCTCCTCCACCCATTTCAACCCTGATTCAGTTCCACAAACCTACCACGTTCACGGCAGCTCTTCACAAACACACTGCCCTCAGCAAACACTTCTTTTTATCCCCTCACTGGTCATCTCTATTCTTTAAATCTTAGCTTAAACATCACTTCCTCTAGAAAGACTTCCTTGACTAGCTGAGACTACAAATAACAATTTTTATTTGGACCTTAACGTTTCTTTTCTTTCAGATACTGATGTCAAAGAAGCTCAGCTATATATTGAGTTCTATTATAATGACAATGTATTTTTAGCACACGTAAAGAATTCCTCTGATTTACTTTGCAAAGAGGGCATGTGCTCTGTTTAAATTGTGTTTCAATTTGTTCAAATTATATGTAAACAGAAGTGCCAGTTATTGTAAAGTTTTCTACTTTCTACTCATATGAAAAATTTTATAGGACAAATTGAACTTTCCAGACAAACAAAAAGTACTGATGTTGAAATTGATAGTTTGATAAGCAAATTCGATATTCATAGAAAACATTATATATCTCTAAGAACAAAATTATGGAATCGACTAAAATAAGTCTATAACTAAGTGATTTGTTGAAAGAGAAAATTTTCTGCAATTCAACTTTGGGAGGTCCTTTGGAATAGTTGCATTAAATGAATGGTGTAAGCCTCTTCTAACTAGAAAACCAAATTCTAGTCGAGCAGCTAGAATATTAATATATTGTTCTCACCTTAATCTTTTAAAATCTTATATCATACCACAGCAACAAACTTGGTTCAAAATTATTATAGTTTATGAACTGAATAAAATACTGGAGGTGTTCCTGAATTCTATTGAAAAACCTGGCATTTCTCTAATCACTATGGTGACTGCACTGGGTGACAGGCCATCCAGGGTGAAGGACACCATTACTGATCCTGCCTCAGACCAAGCTGGTGTCCATTCTGACCTAGAGCCTGAGATTCCATAATTCACAATCCAGAGCAATAGAAGGAAGGGCCAGAGGTTCTTGCTTAGTAAAGAAAATGGAAGCAGCTGGTTTTAAGACTAAAATAGCTGCAGAGGATAAGTTACTTGACAGTGAGGGCAAAGAGAGAGGGCCAAAGACCAACTCTTGTAGAAAAGGAGGTCAAATCCCCCCACTCCAATTTTCCATTAGAGGAGTCAGATAACATTACCAGTACTACTGATAATGATAACAACAATGAAAATAATAATAGTAAAAATAGAAAATTTATTAAAGGTTTATTATATGTCAGGTACTATTCAAAATTATTTAATAAATGTTATTTAATACTTTAAGTATAAGCTAGACATTATTATTCTTATTTTATACATTAGGATATTGAGTCTCAGAAACTTAACTTTATTTGTCCAAAGTCATATAACTAGAAAGAGCTAGAGCCAGGATTTAAATCCATCCCTTCTAAGTATGAATCTCACTCTCTTAAGCTCTACGAAACCTGATTTACTTGATGAAATAGCCTTCAAAGAAATAAAAGGGGAAAACCAAAATCCATGCAAAAAAAGAAATATGTGACAGTCAACAGTATCAAATGTCAAAGGAAAATCCAGAAACACCCTAGAAAAAATTATTGGATTTGGCTGTGTCCAAAGGGCACAGTATCCATAGTTGTATGGGTAGCACCCAAATTTCATAGGATTAAGAAGTGGTTAGGTAACTGCAGATGTCTCTTTCAAGGAAATTACCAGTGAGGGAATACGTAAAGAAATATGTCAACTGAAAAGGGAAAATACTAGGGAGGGGATACATGTAAAGACACCATAAATAGGTCATCAGACTCAACCTCCCACAAGAGGTTCTTATGCAGCATTGTTCCACAGCCCTCAATTCCTAGCCCCTCGCCTCCTTGTACAACTCCTTGATTTCACTTGAGCTCTTCCATGCTTCTCTCTACAAGAAATGCCCTTTTCCAGTTTGCTTTTCTTGTGAACTCCAACTTTTCCTTCAGCACACAGCTCAAAGGTCACATTCTTGGTGAGGACATCACTGACCCTCATTCCAAGAACAATTTCCATCTTTACACCTAAGGAACTTTGTATCTAATTCTATAACAAGTCTATCGCCATCAAAAGTTGGTTTTCTACAGTCGGGTACCAAACAGAATTACCTTTGAAACCGCAGTATTTAACACAGTGCCTGGCATATTCCTCTTAAAATATAGTATCCAGAACTGATCATAATTTTTTAACTCTAGTTGAGAAAATATTTTAAAAATCACTTAAAAGAGAATCAAAGACTATTACTACCCAACTATTTAAACAGTAGTTCTTATTTTTAAAAATATACAGATGGTCAACTAAAGAGCCTTCATATTGGATTGGCACAGTAAAATTTATTTCAATTGTAAATCAGCATGTTCCTTCAAAACACCTTACTTTTTTATATTGGATACTAAAAATTAACAGTTCTGATTCCAAAAATAAATATGTTCTTCAAGAACTAAAATTATTGTCTTTAAAAAAAAATTATTTTCACAAAAGACATTCAATTGGAATTCATTTAAAAATATAACCCCATCTTTTAGGATGTCTGTCACAGTCTTAATTATGAAAACACCGTTCCCTTAGGGAACTAAGCCAATGAGAATCTCATCCCGAATAAGAGCAAACCAGAGAAAAATGTCTCTGTTTCTGTTGATTATATCAGATAATGGTCTGAAATGAAAAGAATTCTATTCATGTCCATCGAAGGTAGGATGCACAAGAAGCAAACCTCTGGACCCTGAGCAGAGGAAAGATAAAGACAAGAACAATGGAGTGCACTACCTCAGGCTTAGCTCTCCAAGCTAGCACAGGGTCCCATTTAAAATACTACTGATCAAGTTTTGATCCAATAGAACATTCTGTTATGGATTTAACATTCTATAGGCAATCATTTCTCCCCCTTAATCACTATTTATTGCTTCCACCAGAATAACTTTCTCATGGGTATATTGCTAATTATCACAGCTTCCTTCTGGTTGTGATGATTATTTACTACACACAGGAATATGGCAAACAGAAGTGAGGACAAAAATAACACACTGTTTAAGCTATGGCCTAAAGTGGGGAAGTCAGGAGCATTCATATCTAATTTCAGTTCCTAAAATCCATCTCCTAAAGGTTGAGGCATCATTTTAAAGATATCCATAATAAATAGATCTATTGGAGAAGATTCATTTAAAACTTACCCTTCTTGAAGATTGCCCTTTGCCTAAAACCTATTTGACAGTTCCGGTTGGATCTGTTTCCCACACAAAATGTCATTTATCTTTTTGACCACAGGGATAATACACTTACTCTCCAGGATGTACCATAACTTATATAGAAATGCTAAATATGTGATATATTGATACTAACCAAAAAGAAACAATATAGCCATTACATTCATTCTGATAACTCAAATTATGAACAAAGAGTCAGTGCCTAAATAGGTGATTTATTTATACACGTATTTTTTAAAATATGTATTTGTAAGAATATACATATCCTTATCTGAATATAATCTTGAAATGAGCTTTTATCACATAAAAAGAAGTTTCAGTGTCACAGTTACATAACAAAGACCCACAAGAAACAAGCAGTCCCTGGGCAGAAAAAGGTCAAGACCCACATTCTCTGATAAAAAAAGAATTTGAACAAGGTTGACAGCATCTTTGAAAAAAAAAATATGTATGTCTTTGAACTCAAATAGAAGCCCCTCAACCCCAGGGCTCAATTGTACCTGGGATGTTACGTTTAGAAGGAGTGATATAGAGACAACACACTTGTCCACTGTGAGATAAAAGATGTATGTCCCTTTCTAAGGAAAAGGGAAGACAGACAGAGACAGTAGAGACAGGAAGAAATATAGTTGGGAGACCAGTTAAAACTTGGGAAGCTTGAATGGGAGAAAATATTCTTGGAGCCCTGATTCAAGATTTAGGATGATTTAGGAATTATCCTCGATGTCAGCAGCATTTGTGAAATACCTGGATCCCAAGATTAAAACAGGAATAAAAGTTCTGACTTTTGACTAGGTTCTACCTTGAAAAGAACCTAAACTGGCTGGCTATGGAGGAGAATGGAATAGTAGGAATACATTTTCCTTTTCCCCTCTCTTGGGTTTTTAATTCAGTTCTAGGGCAAGCAGGGTTAGAAGACCTCTCAGATTTAGGCACAAAATGACCAACTTGAAGAATTATCTACAGAAACTCTAACAAATCACTCAAGGAAGGGGGAGGGGAAGGGAGAACTGCACAGTTCTAGTCATATTTGATAGAGACTCATCAGTTCAAAAAGTCTTTTTACAAATATGATAAGAATAAATAATATTAATTTTTTAGTTTCTAATCAAGATACTGAACCTGAATATTTTAATAGATTTTACTGAATTGGGCAACTATGTCTGTATTTGTAAGCTGAGACTCTATGGTGTTTTGTGAAATAATGAGAAATTGCAAAAGATAGGAAATTTGATAAAGAATTATATAATAAGATCTTGCAATCTTTGCTCAGAATTCTCCATTCCTGAATCAGATTGTTCAAGGAAAGGTGACAAATTGATTCTTGAGATCATACAGAATAAATGAAAAACCACAGAAATAATTTTAGAAACAACATTTTTTTGGGTACTTATTACATAGTGAAATAGGGAAATTAGAACCCTTAGGGCTTTGAAGAAATAAAAATATATATTATGATCTTAAATTTTTCTGGTTTCTCAACATGCTAATACATACAAAATTACATGCCTCAAAATTTAAAAATTTAGCTATAGGCTTGCTTTTTTTTTTTGCGGTACGTGGGCCTCTCACTGTTGTGGCCTCTCCCATTGCTGAGCACAGGCTCCGGACGTGCAGGCCCAGCGGCCATGGCTCACGGGCCCAGCCACTCCGCGGCATGTGGGATCTTCCTGGACCGGGGCACGAACCTGTGTCCCCTGCATCGGCAGGCGGACTCTCAACCACTGCACCACCAGGGAAGACCTATAGGCTTTCTTTTTACATCAAAATGGTCAGAGCAAGGACACAATGAAAAGTTAAATCAATAGAGGTAACTATCTTTGACGTCAATGCCATGATTTCAATATCTATCATGGGTCAGTGACAAGAGCTGCAAGATTTTAAAGGCATCTTACCAAAGTATGAAAACTCAAGATGACATCAGCATATTAACAATACAAAGATTATAGGTATGTTAGAGCAATAAGAAGTTACTATAGCACCTATCTTATCAGTTACAGACAATCTATATCCACAGGGACACTTAGAAATCTTCAAATATGTCACCGTTCTAGAGGAGAGGAAAGGAGAGGGGAAGGGAGGGGAGGGGAGGAGGGGGAGAAGAGGAGAGGAAAAGGGAGGGGAGGAAGGAAGGAAGGGAGGAATGGAGGAAGGAAGCTAGGAAGGAAGAAAATGACAGAAGGGAAAAATTCCTTACAAATACGATAAGCCTGGAAGGACAACATAACAGGCATTTCCAGGCATATATCACACTAATCCACTCTGTGAAATAAAACACTTAGTTGACAAAAAGAAAATGAAAGTTCTCAAGTTCTTTGCTTGGTGAAAGGGGACCAAGTCGTCGACTGCCTTGAACATCCTAGAGGAAAGAGCTAACTTGCGGGACTGAAAAATATGCCTGTTGGGAACGAGCCATGTGGCATACCACAAAGTTTTCCAAAGTGTGTTATGTGTGTACATGAGATTATTTTTTATAAGGACATGAACACAGTGTGTGTATATGTATGTGTAATTTTCTGTCTATGGCTGGTGATACTGATTTTCCACTTCTAATAGGAACTTAGTTTTTTTGTTTATACATATATTTAATATAAAAAGTGATTCTATTTAAGAAGCAATCAGATGTCCTCTACCAACTCTGTGCAATGAGGTGACTGGCCTTCCTTAACTATGGTGAAAATTTGAAGGTTTATTCTTTGGTTTAATCTCTGCACTGAGGAACATCAAGTGTGAGTGATACCATATTGAAAAGGAGAAGGATTCAGTGAATTAGTGCAAGAAATACTCAACTATCTTCCATACTCAGCTTCCCAGGCAACTAAGCATTCACCCACCAGGCAGGAAGCTGGAGAAGTCTTCTTTAAAAATATGACCAGCCCAAGAGGAAAAACAAAAATACTGAACATCAGAAGGTCCCCAGTTAAAAAGCCCAGTCAGATGATCCTATATTGAAGTCAACAAAACTCACTTATGCATTCAAATCAGCCTTTTATCGCCACATTTTTAAATATGAATAAACACCCCAAAATTATCAGACATCTGAGAAAAGCTTCTAATATGAAAGACAGACCAAAAAAAACAAAAAACAAAAATAGCTTGAAAGAAAGAGACTATATAAAGAGGGGAAAATTCCAACAACTTAAAAAATTAGTATCTTGAGACAGAGAAAAAAGATATTATAATCAGGAAATAAAACATGATGTTATAAAAAGGAACATAAAAGGAATTTTTTAAAAGCTCTTGGAAATTAAAACTATGATAGCAGAAATTAAAAGTAATAGATGGGCTGGAAGATGAAACTGAAAGTAGAACCAAAAAGTCCAAAAAGTGAAAAAGGAGAAAAAAGAAGGGAGATTATCATAAATGAAAAAATTGAATAAAATTTCCCAGTACTGAAGAACAAGAATGTCCAGATTGAAAAGGCCCATCAAGGTTCTAGCACAATGTATGAAAATAGGTCCGCATCAACATGAAATTTCAAGAAACTGTGATTTAGAACATGAGAGGAAAAGATAATCACATAGATCACATACAAAGGATCAGAAATCAGAACAGTGTTTGACTTTTCCATAGCAATTCTGCAAACTGGAAGACAATGGAGTAATTCCTTCAAAATTCTGAAGAAAATGATATCCATCCCCAAACTCTGTACCCATCCAACTACCAAACAACTGTGAAGGTAGTAGAATAAATTCCCTCTCAGACACACAAGAGCTCAAAATCTACCAATTCTTAGGAAGTTACTGCAAGTTGTGCTTGAGCAAATCAAAAAAGAGTTTAAGACACTGATCCAAGAAACAGGAAAGCCAACATAAGAGAGAAGAGGGAAATCCCAGAATGATGGCAAAGGGAAAAAAATGCATATAGTTCAACCTAGTATATCAGAAGCATATGGGATGGAAAAAGTGTGTGTGTGTGCGTGTGTGCGTGCACATGCATGCACATATTAAGAGCTAGAAAGAGGAGTGTGGTAAGAAAATGTTTAAAACTAAAAAAATCAAGAAAATACTACTATATATTAAATATATGACTAATAAGAACCTGCTGTATAGCACAGGGAACTCTACTCAATACTCTGTAATGGCCTATATGGGAAAAGAATCTAAAAAAAAAAAAAAGAGTGGATATATGCATAACTGATTCACTGTGCTGTACACCTGAAACTAACACAACATTGTAAATCAACTATACTCCAATAAGATTTTTTTTAAAAAAGAAAATAAACACCGTTTGTGAAGACACAGAGGTAAATATCAAAATAATAGGTAAACAGAGGCAAAATTAGTTGTCTCTGAGGAGGAGTAGAGAGAGGATGAGGACTACTTTTTTTTTTAAATAACGAACTTGCTGAACTATTTGACTCTTTACAGTACGATATACACTATATAAGACCTGTAGTAGACATCTAATGACATATAAATTCAATAAAAAGAAAATGTTTTTTAAAAAGAAAAGAAGGAAAGAAGGCAAAAAGGAAGAAAGGGAAAGGAAAGGAAGGAGGGAGTAAGAAAAGACACAGAGTCCATGAAAGAGGGCCAGATACACTTAACACAGACATTTTAAGGTCTCAAGGGGGCACTTTCTGGAGACAGGAACAGGATCTCCACTGCACTACTGTTAGAGACAGGCACTCTCAAGGCCATTCTTCTTCCACAAATGAGACAAAAACCAAACCAGAGTGAGCGTAACTGTTCAATATGTGCTTAATATTATTCGATTGTTGAGTTATCTTTTTAAAATTATATGTAACACTGTCCCAATAGTTCTCTACTTGCTCTTTGGATGATATGCCATAAACTACCCTTTTCTGAATAATGTTCAGTCTTGAAATTGGTGATGAAATTGGTGATCAGTAATACCAGTGTGTTGTACAGAACAGAAAGAAGAGTATGCTAAGATTTAATTATAAAAGAAATAATTATTTCAGATGTCTTTATTTACCCTGAGAGTCAAAGACCCTTCTCCATGATTCTAGCACTCTCCCTGCCCATCCCACTTCTATCTCCTAAGAATATAACCTTGAGTCCCTCTGTCTATAATCTAGGAAAAGTTATTCCCTCTCCCTAATGACTTATTTATAATTGTAAAAGCAACATTTGCTAAACTGTAAAAGCAACATTTTCTCTGATACTGGGAAATTACAGGTAAGTCTCAAGATAATGCTTTATGACATGATCCTTCTTGCATACTTTCTCACCACTCTTTAGAAGAAATGACAGGCCAATGTGTTCACAATCCAAAGGAGGACTATTAACTGGCACAAAATAGCACTATTTTGTCAGTATCTTTCCAAAACAAGCTAAGTGTCCCAAGTATGAATAAGCCCTGTAGTAAACATGTGATGATGAATTCATTCTCAATTTTTTTAATGGGATGAGTCAGATTTTCAGACCTTTAAGATAATTTAATTTTCATTAAACACTATTTATCAGTCACCATAACGCCCAAGCACTTTCCAAAATATCACAAAGGCAAAATCCCTGCCTGTAAGGTACACACATCCTCTCCTTTATTAAGTACTACTGTGAGCCAATTATATAAAAATATGATTGCCGACATTTCAATATGAAAGAAATAGGAAGATGTGATAAAGAATAAGGAGGGGAGAAGAGGAGAAGAAAACCCAGTTAGGGTGGCCAAGTTAGAAACAAATGCTCTCTTTAGGACTTAAGAGGCTCTTTTGGAATAAGGGTTATAGTTTGAGTATTTATCTTTTTATCCCTACAGCCTAGCACAGAAAGAACGTGGCACATCCAGGAAATGCTCAAGAAACATTTGCTGACTTAATCTAAGAATCGAACGAGGCCTATTTTGGCATCCATTGTGCCAGAAAGTATTATCCGAATCGTTTTTTAGACACAGCTATGTTGGAGAGGCAGCACAAGGAAAGGCACAGCATCTTCTCTGGGAACAGCAGCTCCTTACCTGTTGTTGTACTGGTACTTGCTGTACCACCTGTGTAGGCACTGCTGCTTGACTAGCCACAGATGTCTGTAAAGTCACTGTCGAACCTGTGTCCGACCCGGTCTCTGATGTCTGCATGATGGTCTCTGAAATTTATTAAAATAGAAAGAAAGTTTAAAATGCTCTCCTTATATGACCAGCTGCATTACATTTGTTCTTAATATCCTATACTGAGACGAACTTTACACTCCCAGAATACCTCTTACTCCACCCAACATACTCATGATATTCCACGCATGTTTAGAGTCATGTTGCCCACTTTTAAAATAAATATAGAAAATTACTAATCTACATTTAAAAAATCTCCATTAGTACCTCTTATTTTGAGGCTATAAAGGTTGAACTTCATTGAAATCTACCTTCCTTAGGCCTCATTGTTATAAATTGTTTCAAGCACAATATAAACTAGTCATATTATAAATTATGTCAAGACAAAATTCTCAGAACACAAATCCTAACTGGATGCAAATATGTCATAAACTGTACTTTCTAGACACTTTTATAAACTACAGGACGTCACTGGAGGTGTACAATTTAGAATACATTGTTTCTAAGGTCCTTTCAAACTTTCAAACTTACCATTCACTGATTTTTTAAAATTAATGTATATCTAAAAACCAACTGATGTACCCTAAATTTAGCCAAAGGATCAAGCTCACTAATTTTCTTGGCTGTGAGAATGATATGGTACTAAAATTAAAGTTTAATTATACTCTACACAAAGACAGCCAAACAGCAATAATGTTTAATATTTTGAAAGGTAAGAAGGATCACTATTATATAAGTGAGATTTGTAAACAAAGACATGAAATTTTACCTTCTCTCATTCACAGTTCAACATGGTACATTTTTCAGTTCTCATGTGCCTGTCCTACTAACACAGGATTAAATTTTACAGTGTGCACTCTAACAAGTATGGTTTCTTAGACCTTGATATTCCCTTTTGTTACTTATGCAGTCAATATAATAAATGTTAATTTCTTTGCTATTGAGCAGGGATCCTGGGGGGAAAAACAATATTTAATTGGTAGCCTAAGAAAAATACGGTATCATGGTTTAAATCTGTGAACAGTATGGTGAACATTAATTTTCCCTAAGAAAATTCTGAAAGAGTATTCAGGTCTTTCAAGCAGAAAATTAACCCCTCTCAACATCTTTTCTCACAGCATGACCTCTTCCAATTTTTTCCCCAAACCTTTTCTATCATCTCATTCAATTTTAGAAATAGACCTCTGAAGGTATCTAATCTACACTTATTTCATAAATGAGAAAACTAAAGCCCAGAGAGGTTAAGAGACTTGCTCAAGGTGACAGGACTAGAGAAAGGACTAGGCCTTTTCACTTCGAATCTATGCTTTCTTTATTTTCTAGACCTTGACACTGGTATCACTTTACGTGATTGACTATTCTTATTCCTTTGTTAGTCAAATCCCTAAAGCAGCACAATAAAACTTAGAGCATACAAAAGATACAGCAGTAAAGCTAACATCGATAGAGTATTTAACACATGCTATGTCCTCTTCTAAATGCTTTACATGTTAATTCATATATAAATCACTCCATGTAACAACCCAATGTGGTCTGTATGATTATAATCTACATTTACAGATGAGGAACCTCAGGCACAAAGAGTGAAGGTAGCTAGGGGCTTAAAAAACAGAAGGAAAGTGAGGGAGACGGTGGCTACCACCCCATTTATTTGGGCCAGCTAATGTTTAGCTCAAGGAAATTGTTAATTTATGGGAAGGCTAAACTGTAGCTGCCAATTTTTCCAATTTTCCAAAAGAAGATTTTTATGTGAAATCTCTCAAGATGGTGGCTAATTAATAAAAAATGTAGCACTGATCTCCAAACACACACACACACACACACACACACACACACACAGCCCTGTACTAGTATTAAGACCACAGATATGCCTGAAAATGTTTGAAAATGACAGTGTTCACTACATAAAACTCTTGCCTAATTAAGATTACTGGAGGACTAACAGTTCTCGAAATTGGGAGAGGGGTTACACACAATAGGAACCCTATCTGTGCCTCTTCTTTATTCCATTGTAGAGGGAAAAAAATACCCTCCCCAAAAAGAAAGCAAATGCCAGTGTCCTTCGATTCATTACATGTTATAAACAATTGATGCCATTTGTGCTACAGCAGAGGGCTATTAGTGAGAGCGAGGTGATGTCTTTCTGCAGGGAATGAGGACCGAGCCAGATTTCAGATACCATCTTCAGTGAGTTTTTCTTAGCTTCTCTTCCCAACTCCAAGACAGGCCTTTGTCAGTTTAGTACACAAATGAGGAGCACAGAGTTGCCAGTTATGGGTTCTTGTTTAAGCTGTTCAGTCAAGGGGTGGATGAGATTCTTACAGTTAAGTCACTCAAACTAAAACACCCTCCCGTTTATCCCAGCGTTGGCTGGGAACTTTATCGAGGCTCTCTTATGTGTCCAGGGGTCTGCACTGAAGACCAGTCTACACACCTTTTTGGTATATGATCCATAATATGACACACACTGTTTTAGACCAAATACACATAAGAATATACATAATGAATGTCTAAAAAATTAATTGTACTTTTAAAGCAATTCCTCAATAAATCACCTGAGAGGGCTTATCTGAAGATAAAAGGCATAGATTTGGAAACTGGCTTCCTATGGACCATATTAGACTCCATCGATAGGCTTTGGCACAGAGTAACTACAAATTAAAATTCTTAATTGTCAACCTTTAAAAATCAGAAAATTTTGTGTTAAAAACCAAATTTCCAGATTCTCTTGAAAAATCTGAAAATCTAGAAAAGGTGAGCCTATATTATGTGCTTTATATGCAAATTATTTATATGGCAATACATATTCACTGGCTTGGCCTTTATAGGCGTTTGAGGCATAAGAGAAATATCTAAGCTTTGACTACTTTACTAATAGAAATGTGTAACTAGATGATTGGAACTAAGATCTTCCTTATTTTACAGATTGAGTCAACTGAGGCCCAGAGATGTTAAGTCACTTAACCAAGGTCAAACTGTGGGAAGTAGGAAAGTGGGAAAAGAGGGTTTGGACATAACACTAAAGTGCATGCACTAAACTACCAGACGGAAGTCTTGAGTTTCATCAGAGACACTGAATAGACAGAACTGAAGGGAGTAAAGAAAATCAAACTGGTAAACTTTTAGAATCAGAAAGAAGGAAAAAGATCCCAACTATTTAATAGGAGCAACCTTTACAGAACAGAGTGGGGAAAAGCAGATGGATAGAAAATGATGGCTTATATAACTTAGAGAGTCACAGAGAATTTTCCATCCAACCTCTGGCTCTATGTACATAACACATCAAAACCAGCACAGAAAGCCTAATCCAGAACAACCAATAATTGTCCCAGAACAACTTGTTTACTTCCAAGTTACTGCTCATCGTCCAATCTCCTTGGCCCCTGGATTACAGGGTCATGACAATTGGGATAAGAACGTAGCCTCTCAGTTTGGTCTCCATCTTTCCTTAATAGACACAACTTCCTTCTCCTCTGATTTCATTGTCTTCCTCAGGTTTGAAGAAAAGGCTCTCTTTGCCGAGGCCTCAGGCCTTGAGAGGATCTCAATCACATCCCTGCCAGAGACTGGCTAAGAAGTCATAACAAAAAAAAAGTCATAACCATAATTAGGTCTCTCATTTAACAAGTCTTTTCCAGGTGCCACACAATATGCTAAGTGCTTGAAATACATCTTTTCATTTAATCCTCAAAAAAAACCCATAATGGAAATGTTGTTATTTCCACTTAACGAATGAGGAAACTGAAGCACAAACGGATTAAGTAACTTGCTAAAAGCCACACAGATGGTAAGAGTAAGAGCCTAAATTCAAATCCAGGTTTGCCTGACTCTAAAGCCCATGATGTTACCACCATGTATATTACTTTGCAAAATCATGATGAAAGGCTTCCAAATGGAAAGCTAGAGATTGTTGGTCTGAACAGCAAATCTTTGGGATTCTCACTCTATCCTACTTGATCTACACTTCGAATAACAACAGTGAGACGTCTCTTCTCTCTCTGACATTGAAATTAGTAAGTATACTCTCTCTTTCTACTGAGGCCATAATAAAACCCAACTAGTAAGTATTTTTTCCAGAGGCATTTTAACTGATTAATTGCAAAGACCTGATTTAATAGCAGATCAATTTGAATGTTAAAGCATGTTGAGGAGTGTAACCTTCCTGCCAAATTTTCCTAAACAGATCATTTAAACCCACTGACACATTTAGAGTATTCTGGTAGCTTTCCAAAATTTCTTCAAAGCAGGGATCATCACATGAGGGCAGTGTCTTAGCATGCTTCATTTGTAGGTTTTGTTTTAGATCCAGTATAAAGGTTTGTGTGTATATGTGAGGTGTTCCCATTCATCTAGCAGTGGTTTCTGGTGCTTTGTTTATGTTTGGGAGTAATTTGGTTAGTTTAGTTCCTTCACAGCCTCCTTTCAAGTGATATTTGTTTATCAGCCACAAATGCAGTCACATTAATCCATTTTGATAAGCTAAATAAACCCCTGCAGTTTGTCCATGATGCAGCCTATATGTAAATGAGTTGTATATTCTTGCAGGAGAACATGCACGATTTCAGTCTAGTCATCCTTGCCTAATGTGGCTGTCAGGTGTGTCAAGAGCAACAGATGCTTGTTTGACAAAGGACCTTTTTATTCTGGCTAATTAAGCAGTTGGACACACCCGCCTGTTAACGGTTCTGCTTTGTATAGCCAGCTCTGGCTGAATCATGCGAATCTACAGCTAAATAGGCCACATTTTGAAAGAAGGCTAATTAACCCCTAGAAGAAGGAAAAGAATATTGCAAAAACCCAGCTGCTGAATGCAAAAAGATTACCGTTTCTTCAACCTGATGGGCAAAACCTAGGCAAAGCAAATGTGTTTGGAACAAACATGCATTATTGCAAGTTTCAAGGCATTCAAATGTTCTTTGTGAAACTTCCTGAAGATTATTTAATACACTCAAATTCACAGCTGGATTCCTTTCATCACACACAATGTACATGCCAGATTAAATGCTTAAATAGTCTGACCTAATCAATTACTTATCAAACAGAACTATATAACTAGGCTCGCTTAAAAATAGGTAGTATCATCTAATTTTTATTGGGGTTTTTCTTCCTGAAATAATTTGCTTTCTAAAAAAAAGCAAAGTCTGCAAAGTTTGGTTCCACTCCACTGACTGACTATATTGTTTTTTTACACTGAGGAATGTAACAGGTTTTAATCCAGTATAGAAAATAAAAACCTGTAATTTAATTTTCAAGTACAACAGAGAACTTCCTTCCTTTTTCCTTAGTACAGAAAAACAAAAGATGGTAATTCCAATTCCTATTTGAACCAAATTAACCAGTATTATTATGATAGTCACTTATTTGTATAGGGAAAATAAATCACACCTAAAATTTGACATTAAAGAATAAATTATTTACTTAGAAACCTGGTTCAACGTAAGAGCAGAGGAACACTATTTACAGAAAAAAATTGTCATAATCTAAAATTACTACTTTTAAAATATACAACAAGGAGTTTAACATCAGTGTGCTTTCACAGAGAAAGATCCCAAATCATAATAGAAGTTTTACAGCGTAAGATTTTATTACTAATACTCCGATTAAGCATCAGCATTCTTGACTAAATGTTAGAAAATAAATACTAGCATATATAATACTCATAGCAATTGAAACCTCTATTTATTAAAATTAGACAACTAAAATAAGTCATGGTTTTTGGAAAAAAATAGCTGATACGTACTTTCCTGAACATAAAATCAGGATGAAATGTATACATTTCTGACTATTCTGGAGTAGATGATGAAAATATTAAATTATTCTAATTCTTTAGAAAAAAATTAAGAATATTAAGCAACTTTCAAAGTCAACAATATAATGTAAAATAATGGGGCATATTAGAATTTATATATATATGGTTAAAAATAATGTGATAAGTTTTTTGAAATTGACAAAAATATATTGAGCTGATTAACTTACCTACAAATGTAAAACTATGACTTTGCTTTTTTTCCACTTCACCGAGTACAAATGAAAGAAACTGGTTAAGCTATAAACTATAGTCAGCCTTTTTTACTTAAAATATACCTCTGTGAAAAGTTTATTCATTGTAAAACACAGGGCTTTATCAAATCAATATATCAGGTAACTGAAGAGATGTAAAAGGAAAATTCATGATTTTCTATATTATAAAAGCTCTGCTTCTTTGTTTAGGTCTGATGTTGTAATCCTCCTGACTATGTACAATTAATCTTTTATACTAAATTGATCTGTAGAAAAATGATGGAATGATAATAGTGTAGACTGTTCGGCAGTCATCTTCCTGTGATAACTGATGACAGAGATTAATGTTGGTGATGATTAATCAGCACACTAGTAACATATACAGGTTGCCTGGGTAACTTTTTTCACTTTTCAAACAAAGGGTTTTTCTTAACTAATTCTTCCTTTGACTCAGAATAGATAATGAAAAACTGTTTCTTTGGAGAAGACAAATCAAATTACTTTAACAGTTTTTATCTTAATGAATTAATTAAAAAATAAAACAATCTATTAACATATTACTAAAGCCACACTGCTGAAATGATGTAAGAATTTTATTATGTGTTAATTGTTTCTAGTTATCAAGAGAAGCTGTTATCAGGCACAGAAGTAATTCTGGGGAAAAGACCACCAGGTGCTTGTCCAGTCTATTGCTGATGCCATCCTGGCATTTTCTCTCACTCACATTCATGAATTAATAGGCAAATTGGTCTCACCTAGATGACATAAGCTAAAAACTGGGAGTGCTCACATAAAAGCTAAAAGAAAAGAAAAAGAAAACCAACAAACAAAAATTTCTGAGTATCCTACATTTTGCTTACTGGAAGAAGAGTCTGAGAACAAAATGATGTAACATACAGAAAGATTCTTACCAAAATCTATGAGGCAAACCTATAAATGTTTCTTACTATTCGTCAATCCAATCCTGACAGGGACTAGAACCTATGAGATGGAGTATTTAATGATAATAGCACTTAGAACTGAAAAATGATGAACAAAGAGCATTTTATCATAAATCAATCATTTCATTATAGTAATAAGAATAGCTACCATATACAGAGCATTTACTATGTGATAGATGCTTTACATCTTTGCATACATTTAACCCTAATTTCAACCACGAAGTAGATATTCCCATTTTATAGCAGAGAAAAGTAAGGTTTAGAGATTAAGTAACTTGCCCAGGATCACAGAACTATTAAGAGATAAAGCCAGGATTCAAGCCCAGGTCTGTCTCACTCCAATAACGGCACCCTGACACTGGATCCTAGTCGGCTACACAAACAGCAACAGCAGTGAGGCTATTTTAGTGAAATCAACTTTAAAAGAAATAAAGTAGTCTATAGAGACTTTGGGCACTAAGAAAGAATTCTAAATTTGAACAAACAGACACAAATATCACGTGAATGGCAAATACGTACTGTACCTAGTATGTGATCATTATGATGCCATCAAAGCTATAATGCTTATGATATAGAAAAGCATATCATGGGTTAAAAGAGATCTGCACTGGGCTTCCCTGGTGGCGCAGTGGTTGAGAGTCCGCCTGCTGATGCAGGGGACACGGGTTCGTGCCCCGGTCCGGGAGGATCCCACATGCCATGAGGCGGCTGGGCCCGTGAGCCATGGCCACTGGGCCTGCGCGTCCGGAGCCTGTGCTCCGCAACGGGAGAGGCCACAACAGTGAGAGGCCTGTGTACCGCAAAAAAAAAAAAAAAAGAGAGATCTGCACTAACCTTGTGTTCACAGAATATTTTATGGAAGGAAGAGGAAATAATGAGATTAATTTACTTTCAAGAATTTAAATTTGTCTTAAAAAAAAACAGTCAAATGAGGGTCCATTTAGGTTAGTATCTATACATCATATTATACACAAACATAAAGATGTTCACTCAAGTATTACTTATGACAGCCAATAATAAGCAACTGAAATGTCTGTAATTGGGGAACTAATAAACTATATCCCTATAATTATCCCTAATAAATTCTATATCCCTATAGCAGAATAGTACACAGATCTATATAAGTCAGCATGGAAAGATGTTCATAATATTGTAAGCATAAAAAGCAGGTTGCCAAATAATATGCAGCCTACAGTGTAATTTTATTCACAGATATAAAATTGCATGATTTGGTAAAATTCTTAAGGGTATACAGTAACATCAGTGTAACTCCTAAGGACTCCTGAAATATGGGCCTTCCCAAACCAATGATCATAACTTTGGGTGGCCTCAAGCTAACCTTGGGCTTGCTGGTCAAAAGCAACATGAGCTCCAGAGACCCATCTCACCCTGGAGCCATCCCAAAAAGTCAGTCTTAGATTCTGTAAAACAGCCTTTTTAATCCCCAAAATACCTGTATAGTATTTGATCTGTTCAGTAGCTGGGTAAGAGCTCTGTCTCCCTTCCCACTGAGTGGCTCAAAACTCTCAAAGGGCTCTAAAACACAACATTTCCAATGTTTCTAATGGAATAGTCTATTTAAAAAATTTATCTGGAGATTATATCTACAGAACCATTCATTGCTAGTTCCACGATCTGTGTCATTTTCTGCTGAAAGAAGGAAATCTACAGTAATACACATTCCCAAATGTCAAATATGATCCTTTCCTTATGACACTCACCAGAACCTATTGTCCAATCTAAAATAAAGACATGAATTTCAATTCTGCTCCCTTGTATTCAAACTCATAAGAGCAGTGGCACCTCTTCCATAGATCTCAAACTGGAAGAGGATATAGGTGGTGAATCTAAGTGTTTAGTCCCACCAAGGAAACAGGTACCCCCTTTATAAATGAGCCCTAGTAACATTGTTTATTCTTTCTACATACCCTAAACTTTACACACAAGTTTTATCTTTTTTCCTCTACACTTACTAGTGGGGTCTTAGCCACACACATGGAAGTATCCATACTATTTGTGGCAAAGAGAGGGCAAAGATTGGCTTAAAAGGCAGCATTACTCAAAGAGCCACAAAAGAAAACAAGCAGGTAATGTTGTTTCCAAGCAGGATTTTCTTTGGATTTTACAGGGAGTGAAGTAAAACAGGAATTCTTAATTTTCTTCACACCAAAAAAGGCTCCAATAACAACTTTCTTCTTGGATTCTCTTCCCCACGTAAAAAATGTTTCTGTTTTTTTCTATCTTATTTCTATTTCTTTTTATAAGAGTAAAGAATAGAGCCTTTTGCAGTTCCTAACTATTCCAATGACAGGCTCAAAGAGATCAACACATCTAAAAGGGGAAAATAATACTGTATAATAACATTGCTAATAATGGAAATAATATACCCCACTTTAAATGTACAGTATCTTAAAGAACTGAATTCTCATTACTTCCATTTTTTTGCAAATGTAGTGAACATGGGACTGGGTGGACTTGAAAAAAAATCTATATATTCACACATACATAAATTCTGGAAATAATTGCTCTAAAACATAATGTTATTAATCAAGTGAAATTTTTACACTGATTTTCATTATAAAATGCATATGTACACACTTGGAAAAAAAGCTTGGCTAAAAGATGAAAATTAAAACAGATTGAAGATTCTAGCTAACTCTCTGCATTCTCAAACTTAACAGAAAATTTATTTCTCTCTAAAAATCAGTAAAACTTGAAATAAGTCAATTACACTGAACCAAAAACACTTCCTTCGGAGCTTCTTTTATGGAATTGGTGATGCACTCTGAACATGGCTGTCCTTCCAACTCACTCTAAAGCGTTTTCTTGGCTCCAAAAACAATAGTTCCTTCTAAAGTGGGTTATCTTAGGCTATCTCATAAATCTATGGTTAATACCCCTTAGCTAGGATTATTAATATGCTTTAAATCACCTATATGTTCTTTATTATTAAAAGCTATTATCATTATGTAATGTTTTATGTAAGTGTGAAATTTCACATAATAAGTTTTATTTCCACACTCCCTCCCCCTCCTAACCTTTGATGGTCTTCCAAGGGGGCTAAAAGAGAGGGAAGAACTCTTCCTTTATCCCTTAAAATACATTAAAAGTAACTGTCCTATCATTTCTTTTATCACCAAACTTTCTCCTCTCAATTCCCAAATCTAATCAATCACTGAGGCCAATGCTTCTGCTTCCTAATCTCTCTAAAAATCTATTCACATATCTTCATCTCTCTGGCTCCACAGAGTTGAGGCCACTCCCTACAACAGGTTCCCAGTGTCCTCAGGATAAACTGCAAAGCCCTCAACAGGGCTTTTAAGGCTCTTTAGAATATAGCTCCTGCCTACTATTTTCCAAAGAGTACTATATACAATCCAGCCATATGGAGCCACTCTCAGTTCCCCAATCCTAGAAGGGGAAGTTCCCCAATCCCACTTTAATGGATGAGAAACAAGAAGTTCCCACTGACTCAAACAATTTTTCCTTCCCACCTCTTCTCCTCTCCATCTTTCAGGTCTCAGGATAAACTCCACTTCCCCCAGATAGTCTCCCAAACCACCACCACTCTTCCCTCTCCCTGCCCCCCCTGCTTCTAAATAAGTCTGAGTCTGGTGTTTGTCTGAGTGTTCCTACAGCATCTTATTTTTACTCAGCCAGCAGCAATTATCATATTGTAGTGTAACTGTCTCTCCAACCAGATTATAAACACCCTGAGCACATGGACTATGCTTATCTTTTTCACCTACAAATATGCAACAGTGCCTAACACACAGAGGATCTTCAATTTGTTGAATGAACAGATGAATCTACAAAGAGGATGAGTTTAAGACCCTGCTGAAATATTACTACTAAAGTATGCTCTATCAGATGCCTTTAACACTTAAAAATTGTGTAAAAATAGAGTTTTCTACTAGAGCCAGTTCCAATCAATTTATTCATTAAGAATGTTTTCTCTTAATTTTCTAATGTGACTTCACTTTCAATTCCCATTATGGCAAAATTTTATAACAACCCCCATATTCTAATATTTGTAAGCCTTAACAGATTTTGTGTATAATTTTTTTTATAAAGAAATAAGATAAGGATTAAATAAACTCAAATGAGCAAATTAAGTCTTCAGCTATTGCTCTGAACCTCCTGACACATCAATTACTATTTTAATAAGTACACCTGATTCACTGAATTGTGGATTCAGATCCAATGCTCTAATCATGTCATCTTAGAAAAAGTAGCCTGGTATGCTTCCTTTGTTTTTATGAGACAGAAGCACTCAGAGATCTTTAATTTTCATAGCTGAAATGCTAAGAATAAGTAATTAGCCTAATAGTAATTGTTCTAACTTCATCATTAATTAACAACTTGAAATTTATTTGAGCTTGGCAACATTCAACTGACATTCTTCTAAGTTCTCTTAACAGTCATTGAAACTTTTCACAAAAAAAGGGTATTTCAAGAATCCTCTAGTTAAAATTAGTTAACGCATTTATGTAAGGATTTTACATGCTTTATTTAATCTAACCAGAAATCCTGTGAGGTAGGTACTATTATTATCCCACTTTTATGGATGATAAAACTTAGGCCCAAAGCTTAAATAACTCTATGAGTCCCAAGGTCACATAGCTAGAAATGGGCAGAGTGAGGACTTGAATATACCATACCATCTATTAGGTTCCGGTAGCAAAAACTGTTTTTTTTTTTTCCTTTCTTTTTTTAACCTAGCAATATGCTGTATTAGGCTTATAATATGATAATTTAAATGTTCTACAGACCAACTACTATGTAGTCCGGTCTAAATAGCAGTCTTTTCCATATTTTTAATCTTCTACAATATAGAAATTGGACATGCTATAATTTTTTAACCCAGTTACTAATGTTCCATATGTTATCTTCCAAAAAATATTAATTTCATTTCCAGCAATGCTGAGTACCTGACAAGATGGCTGTCTATTCTATTTTGTAGATCTCGGCAAACACTAATAAAAATGCTGAGTCGTGGGTTCTATATCACTTCTGCTGAGGCATTAACACAAATAGGCTTGTGGGAATTTGAATCAGGGCTCAGAAAATGTTCAAAAAAAGTACAGGGCTTCCCTGGTGGCACAGTGGTTGAGAGTCCGCCTGCCGATGCAGGGGACACGGGTTTGTGCCCGGGTCTGGGAAGATCCCACATGCCACGGAGAGGCTAGGCCCATGAGCCATGGCCGCTGAGCCTGCGCATCCGGAGCCTGTGCTCCGCAGCGGGAGAGGTCACAACAGTGAGAGGCCTGCGTACCGCAAAAAAAAAAAAAAAAAAAAAAAAAAAATTCAATATCTTTTTTTCTAAAATCTTAAGAGTTGAGCTCTCAGGTGCCCACCATCAATTCCACTTCTAAATTAGTAAGAATGACTGGCTGCAGCTTCTTAGATGCCAAAAGAAGGGACTGTCTCAACTAGTTAATTCACAAAAAAACTGACTTTTGGTGAAACCAAAAGGTCTTTGGCACGAGTGCCAGGAGTTGTTGTTCCCTGATCTTTACATTCACAAATGACCTTCAGCAAGTCCAAGAAAAATATATTTAACGCTACTACCTAATGGCACTGCAAACAAGGGTAGTAAATGCAAAGCAAACAATTTTAAGGACGGTTACAGGCCAAAGGCAGTGTTCAGAAATACTAAGCCCCATACCAATGTTCTAGAATAGTCCTCTAGGCCAGCTAACATCTCTATTCCTGCATGAGCACAGGACCACCTTTCCTTGGCATATGCCAAGTGATTCATCATATACATTGATTAGTTGTTTTGTTACTTCAGTCAAATATTCATATGGGACATATTTTGCTACAGTCATCATAAGAGCAGAGAAAAATAAAAATTTCTCAGTTCTCACCCAGACATTTTATTGTACTTCTTCAATGTCTCAGAAAGCCTGTGTTATGGTGGCCATGGTGCACACGCGTGCGTGCTCACACACACACACACACACACAATATGGATATTTAGCATCAAAAGTTATGCTGGACACATAGTAAGTACATTACACACATGCATATATACACAGAGGCAGAAGACCTTCCAAATAGTTCCAACTTTGGCTATAGGGCATGGCTGAGGAAAAAACACTCTAATTCTAAAGGCAGTAGTACTCTTCCATTACAGTTCCACTGTCCCCCACCTCTGGTAGAGATGGTGATGGGGGTATGATAACACTAAGTTTACTTTTCCAAAAATCAACTTACTAAGAATCATTTTGCCTAATGGCCAATTTGACAAATTGCCCAATTCATTCAAAATTTGTTTCTTTTAACCATTTATCCTGTGGACATAATTTGTATTGAATAAAAGTTTTACAGGGCCTTTGAAGATTTCTTTGACACTTACATTGATGAGTTCAAAGTTTAAATTTATCTGAAATTTTGCTACAAGCCAGCACACTACAGCCTACCCATAACTATATTCTGGAATTTCACTATTTTCTGGGCCAATGACTTTTTTTTTTTTTTTTTTTGCGGTATGCGGGCCTCTCACTGCTGTGGCCTCTCCCGTTGCGGAGCACAGGCTCCGGACGTGCAGGCTCAGCGGCCATGGCTCACGGGTCCAGCTGCTCCGCGGCATGTGGGATCCTCCCGGATCGGGGCACGAACCCGTGTCCCCTGTATCGGCAGGCGGGCTCTCAACCACTGCGCCACTAGGGAAGCCCTGGGCCAATGACTTTTGAGAATGAGCATTTATTTTAAATTAAAGGGCTATGCGTGTCTTGAATGTCATGGAGTTTATAAATGAGAACAGGGAAGGTTTATTTCTTTTAACACATTTTTCACCCATTAAATGCATTCTATACTTCTCTTAATTCACACACTCGTTAACCACTACAACTAAATAAATATATAGCTTCACTTTTAAGTGACTGTAGAGAATTCCGTATATAAAATATCAGGGACAAATTTGGCACTCAGCTGGGCTGTACTGATAAATATTTCTGTTGCAAAATGTCTGTGGTGAAATTGCTGTGGAAAAATTAAAACCAAATTAAAACTAATTAATACTTCCCACCAAAAATTTCAAAAGATTTTGTGACTAATGCAGTGTGATTTGTGATAAATGTTATATGTAGTTAATAGAAACATACTTTAGGCAGTTGATAATTTGGAAAACTAGTTTTAGGCAACTAATAAATCAGAGTACTTGGTAAATTTAACAAAATTGCCACTCAGTGAATTTATGTTTCAGCAAACTGCTTTTAGGAGAAATATCCATTCAGTAAATGATCACTCAGTAAACAAAAAAATCGGGGAAGGGGGGTGTAACAGGTTTTCAGATAAATGCCCTACTTCTCAAATCACAGCATTTAAACTTAAAAAGTATCCAAGAGATCTAGTTCAGGTCCCCATTTCACAGAGGATCTGAGACCAATAAATCAAATGGATCCATTAGTATCAGAGTTGGCATTAGAACTCAGAATTCCCAATTCCCAGTTAATAGCTCTTTGTAACAGACTATGGTGTATAAGAGAAGAAAGAAGGAAGGCACTCAAAAAGAAGTAGGAAGGCCTGCCAAAAGCTCAAACTGCTTATTACACAGTGAAAGAAATACTCGTAACATGGAGAATGAAACCCAAAAATAAGAGGGTCTCAGACATTTTCAAGTTTCTTTCTCACATAAATGATTAAGGTACTCTTTCAGGATATTTAACAAGATTTCAAGTAAGGCAAACTTCGTGTGTGTATGGAGATACCAACTAAAATGGTTCACTGGATTTTATATTCTGTAGAGATTCTGAATCATCTTGCAAAATTGTTTTTTTCTCAGATACACGGAGCATCTTGGTGGCCTAGGCTCACTATTTTATTATTACATGGAGTATCTGAGTGTTTTAGGCTCTGAATTTTATTATTACAATATCTCCGTATGTAACCTACAATACACAAACTCACTGCGTTTACACTGAAATAAGGAAACCAAAAAAGGCTAATTTCTAGTTTTCCAGGAAGAAGGGGGAGAAACAAAATTCAACACCACGGTAATTGCCATCAAAATAAACAAGGAACAAATTCTGAATTTTCACTTGCAGCAAATAAGTGTAATTTGCGGGTGTGAGATGGAAACCTTTTAAATGTAATGGCTTGTGTTAACAGCTTTTACAAGGTGCACTTTCCACTGTCAAACAGCAAGAAATGCTCATAAGGGTAATCAGTTTTAGATGGCAGGTTTACAAGTTTCCCACAACTTGTACTATTTATTCATGTTAAAATGTTTTGCAATTACTTCTTTACATATTATGTTCATGCTTTCTTTTAAAAAAATTTAAAAATTGTTTTGTACAAATGTAACTCCAAAACCAACCATATTGCTTGACTTCTTTACTCACATACTGAGTAAAGTACATTTTGATACATACTGTTGGTTTTTATGACCTCATAAATTGTCCACAACTAATTTACACAGTAGTACTTCTGCAATATCGAAGGACATTAAAGCTGGGTGAAAGCAAACACCTCCCAATATAACCTGCTCAAAAACTGCATTTTTTATGTCACATTTCTTATGAAGGTAATATAAATGATTTTCTTGTTGTACCAAAACAGTAAGCTAATATGTACATATTATATTCAAAACCGTATACAAATATGGGCTGATTACTTCTCATGGTTCTGCGGAGTCATTTTTCATACCAGTGCAACTGAAAGGTTATTTACAATGAAAACTCCATTCTCTTTCTTTACAAGGTTTACTCAACACTGAATGATATATTTTTTTTCATTAAGACAACAGTAGAATTTTTTAAATGTAGGCTAATGAAACAATCATTCTTCCTCACTCTTTCTTTTCCTTTCCCTCTCTCTCCCCATGTCCCTTTCTCCTTGTCTTTTCTCCCTTGCCTCTTTCCCTTTTACCCATCCTGCTCTACTTTCCCAAGTATAAGGACCTAGTTAGACCCATAGTTAAATAGTAGCCACACAATAACTAACGCCTCCCAATTGCTCTAAAGCTGAGTCAGCAATGTAGCTTAATTATGTCAATCATTTTTTTGGGAAATTGTCTTTGTACATCTTAACAACTAATTTTGACATTTTCCAGAGGCTTGATCTTACAGTCATATCATTTCAATCATTATAGACATCAAAAATAACAGCTAAACTATTTTTCAGTACTTACAGATAAGCCACACGTCCAAAGTATTTGGTATCTCAAAACAAAGCTTACAGTGAAATTAGATCACCAGTGCTAAATATTCCTGGCTTGTACTTTCCAGACTACAGTAGAACCACTTTATAATAAGACCACTAACAGTCAACACTAGTCACATTGTAACACTTTAAGTGGTTATGTTTAGAGCAATGTAGGCTCAGAGACTCTAAGGTCAGACAGGCCCTTCAAGGTAAGACCTTGAGTCATAGTCTAGGCCATGGTCTATCTGTTTGAATCTCCACAATGAAGCTCTACCATACCACTTGACCAGGAATATTATGAATTAAAGAATTTAGCTCTTAAGGTGACTTCAAGGTAACTCCACTTTATTTTTGTTTTTAAGTATATAAGTAGTATTAGCAGTAGAAGCAAAGGCTTCCAACAACTGAATAAGGAAATATTTATTAATTCATTTGGCTTTTTTTCTTCCTGAGAAGACTCTAAACAAAAATACCATTTTCTTAGGGTAAATATATTGAGTAAAAAGTCATAAAAGAAAGGTGCAAAGGGTGAAGCTGACATTTCTGTTGCTCCAAACCCATGTAAGTCAGTGAAACCCAAGTCCCTGAGGTGGCTTCCAGAGAGGCAACATGACTGCAACAAAAGCTATCACCTGGTTCCAAAACACAGGAGGCTGTCCATTTTTCACTCATGCCAACCCCATTACAAAGTTATTTTTACAAAGAGAGGGAAATGTATGACTGTATCTGAACTTCCAGGAAAAAATTACAAATTTCTTACTTTTTAACTTATCGTTGCTGGCAATTCTAGTGTTAAATTCATTTTTCTTCCAAATTGAATATTAATAAAGCTGCCACCAATGCTAACAATCTATTTATTGTTTAATATGAGTTGAATAAAAATCATCAAAGATAACAGAGCAATCAAAAAATAAGATTCCAATGTGTTGTATATTGATGAATCTAAAAATGGCACATCTTAAGTTGGTTCTTAAAGCACAGGCTTTATAAACATGAAAATTTATCTCAGTTTAACAAGAAAAAACAAAAAATCCAAAAAGCTCTTTCCTTTGGAAATACATAGAATACATAAGTTTCTACAAACTTTGTCACTTTATAGCAACATTTAATTTTTTTTCAGTTACAACCTGTTCTCCTAAAGAGAACTTGCCCAACATCTACCTATTCTTAGAACATTATTAAAATATTTGTTAAAGCATAACACACAGCAAGTAGAACTTTTTAAGTGCACTCAATTTACCCCAAAATTATTTTGTTAATTATGAATAACACTCAACAATAATTAACAATTCATAATTTAAGTGATTTATGTTCCTTCCCAAGACTATATAATCAAGTAATTTTTATACATGAGTTAAATTAATATTTTAGGGATATTTTATTATAGTTTGTGATTTGTTTGATTTGCTCAGAAGTGAACTCTTTTCCTTCTATTTTATTTTTAAATGGCCCACCTTCAGCATTTAGATTATGCTTTTTTTATGTATAGGTTTAACTTGAGGGGGAAAAAACCCCACCTCAATAGAAAAAAATTATCTACTGCAGAGACTGGACACTATTTTTTTTTTTTTTTTAGACTGGACACTATTTTTTGAAGAATTCATCCCTGCTTCCTTTTCTTCTTGAAGACGAGAAACCAGTGCTTCCTGAATGTGGAATTTAACCTACTAGCTCACTGCTTTTTAACACCTTTAGAGTCAAGATAGTTGGAACAAATATAAGCTAAGTTCTGTAACACAGCACTTCTCCTGGCAACTGTGAGTAAGGCTGCAAGCGAAAAACCTTTTAAGCTTTGTTGCATGGTATCTCAGTGTGGGAGGATGAATATTAGTAAGAAATCAGGAAACAGAAAAAAAATTATACCCTCCACCTAGATAACATGAAGAAAGTTAAGGCTGGTGTTTGGTACCCAAAAGATTCTACCAATAAATCAGAATTGCTCTCTTCCAACCTCAGCTCCTCAGTTATATTCAATTTTTTTTTAAAGCCACCATTTATTATTGAGTGCCTACCACTAAATTTAATACTTTAATTCTCATTACAACCTTGTAAAAATGTATGTTGTTCTCTACTTTATAAAAATGGACACTGAGGTCCAGAAATACTTTTTCAAAGTTTTACCACCAATAAAAGATACCAGGGGGGCTTCCCTGGTGGCGCAGTGGTTGGGAGTCCACCTGCCGATGCAGGGGACACGGGTTCGTGCCCCGGTCTGGGAAGATCCCACATGTCACGGAGTGGCTGGGCCCGTGAGCCACGGCCACTGGGCCTGTGCGTCCGGAGCCTGTGCTCCGCGACGGGAGGGGCCATAATAGTGAGAGGCCCGCGTACCGCAAAAAAAAGAAAGATACCAGGACCCACATGGAACTCCATCTGACTATAAAATCTATGTTCTTGCCATACTCCAGTCTGCTTGAAAGTTTTTTCTTGTTTTTCATATTTCCAAGTTAATAGAAACAAAATTTGGGTTTCACATTTGAAATTTTCACTGTTATGAGAATGGCACTCTTAAGAATAAAATCATGGTCCTGCAAAGTCAGTGAAAAATTTAAAAACATCATGGCCTTCTTTAGTGTTCATTACACATGCCAGTTTGAAAGTCCCCCCAGAAATATTTGGGATTTTACAAAAAAAGCACATATATCATTTTAATAGGTACAGTAGTAAACTAATAAATTATGTTCACAAACTATGTGCACCATAAATTCAAAATTCACTTGTAGAATGTAGGTCACTGCCTTTAGATACTGGAAAAATGGCAAGATTAGGGAAGCCTTAACTTTCCTGGCTGCCTCCTCTTTTTTTTTTTTTTTTTTTTTTTTTTTTTTGCTTTTTTTGTTTTTTTGCGGTATGTGGGCCTCTCACTGTTGTGGCCTCTCCCGTTGCGGAGCACAGGCTCCGGACGCACAGGCTCAGCGGCCATGGCTTACGGGCCCAGCCGCTCCACGGCATGTGGGATCTTCCTGGACCGGGGCACGAACCTGCGTCCCCTGCATCGGCAGGCGGACTCTCAACCACCGCGCCACCAGGGAAGCCCTGCCTCCTCTTTTATTCTCTGACAAAGACTATTACCTGAAGATACATTCTTGTCCTTCTGTGCTCCACTATGCACACACTGTCCCTTGAATAATATTGCAGCCTTAATGTTCACTTGTATATTATGATGACTTTCAAATCTACTGTCCTTCTTCTTCTTCTCATTGACCTAAATTCTAATAGGAACTGCCTCTTTGCAAATGCTGTACAATGAGACGCAAGATGATATTCACTCTCATACCACACCTCTCTCTGTCCACTGCTAGAATTTAGAGGCTAATGTCTCTGACTGCTCTAGCCTCTAGCCTTCCTGAAGCTTTATTCACAACTTAGATCTCCCCTGAACTCTGAACCTATTCGGTTTAATTATCATACCCATTCATGGTAACCTCATCTACATTAACTTTATCTTCCCTGACACATAACAAATGTTTCCAGGTCTAAAGGACAGAATAAAGTTTGAAGAGATACTTGACTGTGAAAGTAAACTAAAAGCACTTACTTCAGAGTCGGCAATAACTTCCATGATCCTTATATGGCAAGTATATTTGAAGTCCTACAGTGTGCCAAGCAATTTAATTAACTAGGTACTTTATAAATGCTATTCCATTTCATTTTGACAATCAAGATAGAAAACAAATATTATATGAGCACATAGGACAACAACGCTATGAGGTGATTATTATCTATATTTTAGGGCATAAAAATTAGAGTGGTTAAATAACTCATCCAGGGTCATATATCTAGCAAGCAATAGTGCTAGAATTCAAATCTAGGTCTAGCTGACTTCAAGACCACTATTCTTTACATTATGCTATGTTGGGCCTATTTTTGCCATTTACTGCAGTCACTTTCAACTGAGCCTCATTTTGTTCATCCACAAAAAGGAAGGGTGTTATTAATGTTCTTATGGGAGGAGCAACAAGCCAGTAGGAGGGCATCTGAAGTGAGGCACTTTTCAAAGTTCTCACATATACACCAAACATGATTCCAGTATGGTCCTCCAACCCATTGCCCCAGCTGCTGCTGAGAACCACTGGTTTTTCTTATACTGTACAGGAGGTGGCATAATATTACATGATGGTACAGTATGACAAGTTAAGGAAGCATACTGTCAACCATACAGTAACCACTGAAAGTATAAAACAAAGAGGTATGGCAATAGCTGATAAAGAAGGTAAGATGGAATCATAAAATTACTCAAGTAATCCAAAACAAAGCAAGAAAAGAAACCAAAGATTAGCTAGGACAAATAGAAAACCAATAGCAACATAGTAGATTCAAACCTCACCTATCAATAATCACATAAAATGTACTTTAAACACACCAATGGAAAGGTAGAGATTGTCAAATCATTTAACAAACAAAGACCAAGCTAAATGATCTTTATAAGAAATCCATTTTAAATATAATGTCACAGGTTAAAAGTAAGGACTGAAAAAGATATACAATGTTATATCAACACCAGACAAAGTAGATGTCAAAGCAGGAAATATTACCAGGAATAAACAGGGACATTTCATAATGATAAAGGAATCAATTCATCAAGAGAACTTATTGACACAATGCTAAATGTTTATGCACCTATTATCAGAACATCAAAACACACAAACCAAACCTGACCGAACTGAAAAACAAAAAATAGTAAAATGCACTACTATCATAGATGGAAATTTTAAAACCCATCTTTCAATTCTTGATATAACAAGTAGACAGAAAATCAGCATGGATATAGAAAACTTGAACAACACCATCAAGCAATTTGACCTAACTGACATTTATAGAATACTCCACCCAATAGCAGAATACACATCCTTCTCAAGTACATACAGAACAATTAACAAGACAGACTATATTCTGATCACAAAACAAGTCTCTGTACATTTCAAAGGTTTCAAATCTTAGAAAGTAAGTTTCCTGATCACAACAGAATTAGAATCAATAACAAAAATATTAGGAAAAATACCAAATACTTTGAAACTAAGTAATATATTTCTAAATAACCCATGGGTCCAAGAAGAAATAAAAAGGCAAATTAGAAGTATTTTGAACTGAGTGAAAATGAAAATACAACATTTATGAGATGATTTACGCCCTCAATAAATGAGTGAAGGAAAAAAAGAGTTAAATCAATCAGTCGTCAGATTTTCAAGTAAGCAAAACCAGGAATTAAGAATAAAAGAACATGGATCATGAATTCATAAAATATTGAAACTGGAAGGATTTTAGAAATCTTTCTAAAATGTGTAAACTCACAGAATTTATAGAGGAAATGGTTCCAGGAAGAGCATACAATTTGCTTAATAGGGTTTATAATAGTAGATACTTTAAAATGAGCAATCTCTGCTAGTAGCTATATTACACAAATGTCTGAATACTTTAAATGCCTATTTTCATCTAATAAAAGCAGATAAAGGTTTCATAAAACAGATGTGCACATTTCTGTGCCTATGTCTGATTAATGTATTTTGTGTTTTATATGTAAATTTTCTACATTTGCACACACAGTATAATAATTAAGGGTACTGAATTCTCAGTCCACATTGCCTGAATTCATACTCTGGCTTTACCACAACTAATAACAATGATATCAAGCTAGTTATTTAACCACCCATGCCTCAGTTTTTTCAACTGTAAAACAGGAATAAACCGTAAAATGAGAATAAGTTCCTACCTCCCAAAGTGATAATAAGGATTCAATACGCTAACACCTTTTGTGGGCTTCAAATAGTGCCTGATGCATAGTAAGAGCTCAGTAAATGACAATTATTATTATATAGCACTGACTTATAATTACTTGAGGCTTATTAGTCAAGACAATGACTTTATTTTTAATTAGGTGACATCAATTGAAATAGGATATCAGCACAGAAAAATGGGTTGCTTCCAATTCCTAAGTGTTAAAAAAAAAAAAGCTCTGAAGTTAATTGAAAGCCAATGTCAAAACAAAGCTGGGGCAATTTCTTTTCAAGGCAAGAGACAATGATCCAATGAAAAATTATTACATGGAGTGTTTTTGAACCAACCAACAAATGTAATACTACCAACATATGAGATGATACTAAAGTTACACATAAGGGCTATCCTGTTGCCTTCATCTATTCCTTCTAATGTGCTCCATTCAACTAGAATTTATGGATTTAAATATTATAATTTTAAAATGACAAAACATTCATTTCTAAATTTGTTTTAAAATGGATAAAAGGCAGCATTCAGCCGTGTATTATTTGAACAAATTCCATTTGGTGAAAACAAAATAAATGTGGAACACATTTCACATTTTTTATTTTATGCAACTTCAATGCTTTCAACGCTGCATATATTACTAAAAGCACAAAAATAGATGCTGTACTATCAAATTGTAAAGAATACCAAATTGATATAATTATACTTTATAATTTCTTCCAAATATCAAAAGGACAAGTTTTTTTTTTAATTAATTTCATGTGTGTCTTATGTGTTCTATAGAACCAGGTAAAACAGGTATATTTTTACTAAGTAGCTCCAAATTTTCATGTTTTAATAACAACTACTATTTATAATGGGTGCTTCGTCTTTCTGACGATGACATCAAAGCCTCCTCAGCTGGGCTGAATGAGCATGTGCCTGAATCAATATGATAATAAGATATCAAAAAAAGTCTGACTTATTCTATTCTACTCTTTTGAGAAGTAGGTGAGAAGACTTTCTATACCTTTAATAACAAAACTAAAATTTCACCCATAACCTTAGCATTTGTAAACCACCTTTCTCCTCTCCTCATACCACACAGGCACTTTTTCTTCACACTCAAAATTATGAGGAAGCTTGTCATGATGGCACAGAAAAGCAGTGAGTGAGACTAGCTGGATGATGCAGAAAGCATGTGGATGCCTACAGTACTGCTTGTCCTTTGAGCTGCCTCTCAGCCTCCATCCATCCTTCAGCCACCCAGATGTAGACTAAAACTCTCGGCATGTGGGCTGCCTTCCTCAAGCTTTTTGTAACTATTATCAACCAGTAGCTTTCATCACTGGGAGAAGGATCGAGGCCAGGAAAACACTCATGCACAAGTAGACTATTAATGGAACATTCTATGGTTCACTGAGCATAATGCCTACCAAGAAGATAACAGAAACCTGAAGACAAAAGCCCAGAGCAAAGAAAGAAGTCTAAGATGGCTTTGAAGGCTGTTCGAGGTCATCAATTATTATCATCATCAAATACTTACCTAACCAGTGTGAGATGATACCTCATTGTAGTTTTGATTTGCATTTCTCTAATGATTAATTATGTTGAGCATTCTTTCATGTGTTTGTTGGCAATCTGTATATCTTCTTGGGAGAAATGTCTATTTAGGTCTTCTGCCCATTTTTCGATGGGGTTGTTTTTTTGTTGTTATTGAGCTGCATGAGCTGCTTGTAAATTTTGGAGATTAATCCTTCGTCAGTTGCTTCATTTGCAAATATTTTCTCCCATTCTGAGGGTTGTCTTTTGGTCTTGTTTATGGTTTCCTTTGCTGTGCAAAAGCTTTTAAGTTTCATAGGTCCCATTTGTTTATTTTTGTTTTTATTTCCATTTCTCTAGGAGGTGGGTCAAAAAGGATCTTGCTGTGATTTATGTCATAGAGTGTCCTGCCTATGTTTTCCTCTAAGAGTTTGATAGTGGCTGGCCTTACATTTAGGTCCTTAATCCATCCTGAGTTTATTTTTGTGTATGGTGTTAGGGAGTGTTCTAATTTCATACTTTTACATGTACCTGTCCAGTTTTCCCAGCACCACTTATTGAAGAGGCTGTCTTTTCTCCCCTGTATATTCTTGCCTCCTTTATCAACGATAAGGTGACCATAAGTGCATGGGTTTATCTCTGGCCTTTCTATCCTGTTCCATTTATCTATATTTCTGTTTTTGTGCCAGTACCATACTGTCTTGATTACTGTAGCTTTGTAGTAGAGTCTGAAGTCAGGGAGCCTGATTCCTCCAGCTCCATTTTTCGTTCTCAAGATTGCTTTGGCTATTCGGGGTCTTTTGTGTTTCCATACAAATTGTGAAATTTTTTGCTCTAGTTCTGTGAAAAATGCCAGTGGTAGTTTGATAGGGATTGCATTGAATCTGTAGATTGCTTTGGGTAGTAGAGTCATTTTCACAATGTTGATTTTTCTAATCCAAGAACATGGTATATCTCTCCATCTATTCGTATCATCTTTAATTTCTTTCATCAGTATCTTATAATTTTCTGCATACAGGTCTTTTGTCTCCTTAGGTAGGTTTATTCCTAGATATTTTATTCTTTTTGTTGCAATGGTAAATGGGAGTGTTTTCTTAATTTCACTTTCAGATTCTTCATCATTAGTGTATAAGAATGCCAGAGATTTCTGTGCATTATTTTGTATCCTGCTACTTTACCAAATTCATTGATTAGCTCTAATCATTAGAGAAATGCAAATCAAAACTACAGTGAGATATCACCTCACACCGGTCAGAATGGCCATCATCAAAAAATCTAGAAACAATAAATGCTGGAGAGGGTGTGGAGAAAAGGGAATACTCTTGCACTGTTGGTGGGAATGTAAATTGATATAGCAACTATGGAGAACAGTATGGAAGTTCTTTAAAAAACTACAAATAGAACTACCATACGACCCAGCAATCCCACTACTGGGCCTATACCCTGAGAAAACCATAATTCAAAAAGAGTCATGTACCAAAATGTTCATTGCAGCTCTATTTACAATAGCCAGGACATGGAAGGAACCTAAGTGACCATCAACAGAGGAATGGATAAAGAAGATGTGGCACATATATACAATGGAATATTACTCAGCCATAAAAAGAAACGAAATTGAGTTATTTGTAGTGAGGTGGATGGATCTAGAGTCTGTCATACAGAGTGAAGTAAGTCAGAAAGAGAAAAACAAATACCATACGCTAACACATATATATGGAATCTAAGAAAAAAAAAAAAGGTCATGAAGAACCTAGGGGTAAGACGGGAATAAAGACACAGACCTACTAGAGCATGGACTTGAGGATATGGGGAGGGGGAAGGGTAAGCTGTGACAAAGCGAAAGAGAGGCATGGACATATATACACTACCAAATGTAAAATAGATAGCTAGTGGGAAGCAGCTGCATAGCACAGGGAGATCAGCTAGGTGGTTTGTGACCACCTAGAGTGGTGGGATAGGGAGGGTGGGAGGGAGAGAGACGCAAGAGGGAAGAGATATGGGAACATATGTATATGTATAGCTGATTCACTTTGTTATAAAGCAGAAACGAACACACCATTGTAAAGCAATTATACTCCAATAAAGATGTGAAAAAAAAATTACCTAAGCTTTACCACTTGCAAAGTATTTTTATATACATTATTTTATTTGATCCTCACAATAGTCATATGAAGATATAGTATAGATATTTTTATTAATAACTATATTTTGCAGGTGAAGAAATTGAAGAAGTTCAATTGAGACTTCCCTAAGGTCACTTTAAGTAGTAAGTGAGCAGGAACTTAACTTCTATTTTTTCCAAAAACTAACTGCAGATTTCAGTCTTCCAGCTATACATTGCTGTATCCCACACAGATAAAGGAAGAGGGGCAAATTGAAGGAAGCAGGTTCCATACTGGACAAAGTGAGCAATTATTCTTATAAACCACTATTTTTCCCTACCTACCTTTAACCATCAGTTCCATTCCTTCCTTTGCTCCTTACCTCCCTTCATTCCTGGTTCTTTCATTCAGATGACCCAATGGACAGAAACCATTTTGTCCATTTAAATCCCTTAGATCCTGATCTGCACAACTAAAGATATCCCTAGGTCAAACCTGAAACCAGTAACTATGGATTGTCTTCTATTAAGTTCTCTGGCTATAACAGAAACTGACCTAAGGAATAATGAAACTTTTGGAAATCTCAGACGTAAATATTTCTACAATATGCCATAAAAAGCAGGCAGGCAATAAATAATGAATATAGTATCTCATGGACCAATATGGTATCTCCTGTTCCCTGCAGGCTGGCCTCACTCAGTGACTGACCTAGAAAAAAACCACTGAGAATAATAAACTAGGTCACAATAAGCAGCAAAATAATATAATGAACCTCTAAAGAACTACCTAGATCATCATATTAAGTGTTTACAATCTTTCTGAACTCAAAGCTTACAAGGTCTTGAGGAGCATGTCAAAACGAAGTAAGTGGAAGATGCTAGCAAAAACAATGGAAAAGAAACCTCTAGTGATTAAATGGAGTTGCTAAAGAGCTGAATATCTACCTTTCATCTAAAACTTAAAATAAAATGAATATTTAAATCTACAGACATCCAACTCCACAGAGATAACCACTGTTAACATTTTTCTATTCTAGTCTATTTTATGAAAGCATACGACAGGAGGAGTGTGCGTTTTTAAAACAAATACTATCCAGTACTTATTATTGTACAGAATAGCAGGTGATTAAAACTCTTAGCATTCCGAGTCCTTCACCTATATGAAATCATCTGAGCATCCCACTAACCCAATGACAAAGGAAAAAAGGATATCATGCCTATTTCACAGGGGAGGAAATCAAGGCATGGGACTTGTTTATGGTAGTTGTAGGGATGCGATATGACATAAATGAAATATAGAAAGTAACCCTGGTAGAATGATGCTGTCTCCTTTACACATTTCCTTCTACACAGTTTCTCTTTCTCTGCCTCTCTGCTCTTCTCTCCCCCACACAATGTACATGAAAGCCTATCACAATGTTAACTCCAACAGGTAACTTGAGTCCATTAAAAGGGTCTATAGGCCTGTTGATGGGAACTATTTACTCCAAAAGCCAAAAAGCCTATATTTTGTTATAAGTGAATTTTCAGGAAAGAAAAAAAAGCAATGGGAGGGGATGAGGCGATTGGAAAAAGAGACCTGATTTGTTCTTTAGAATAGAAAAGGTGCCTAAGAAAGGGCAGAAGTGGCTATAGAAAGGACCAGTAAAACGGGAAGTTGGAGAACAAAAGTCAACTCATGGGATTTACTCCAGGTGAAAGGTCTTTAGCTAAACCATCCTGACATATGTACCTTTCATGTGAGAGGAAAGCTGGTCTTGTTTCAGCCTTATAAACTTTTCCCTACATTACCAAACTGATTCTGAAGCAAATTTGGGTTTTCTGTGTTGTTAATGGTGATGGTGGTGCATGTGTGTGTATGTGTATTTTAAAAAAGGAATGACCTAAAGTCAAAGGCAAAAACACTGTAATTCTTCTGCCCTGGTATGGAGTGGTTGTGTCCCAGCTTACAGGATTTAGAGTTTACAATATAAATGAATTTTGAATTGTTAGACAGCAAAGGAGAAACCCACTAACCACTGCTTTATCAGAAGCACCTCTTCTCTACCCTTGGATGCTATGGGGAATAAAAGATCTTCTAATTGATTTACAGATCAAATTCAACAAGTTGAATCACTCATTATTCTAGTTAAGAAGGTTCCATAAAAAGTCAGATTTATTTACAGTTCTGCCCAATTTAGCTACTTGCTTAGGAGGCAAATAATACATATTATGGAGTGAAAACATGGTATTCAAGAAACAAGGACACATTGACTGAGCACCTGCTATGTGTAAAGATCTGCTACATATAAGACACATTGAGAAGCAAGGGGTTTTATAAACATGAATAACTTCAAAAGGAGAAATGTATTTCAGAAATATGATTTCAGTATAATGCCTGACTGGACTGTCACAATGGAGCTATATTTAAAAAAACAAACATACAGAAAAAGAAGCTCTACAAAAATAGTACTTTTTGTCAGAAAGCTAAAGATCTGAAAGAAAACTGGCAATCCTGAGAGGATAAAAGATGAAAACAAGTTACTTCCTAATTTTAGGACTATACTACAGACTAGTCAGACTAAATGGAGACTCTGGATGACTACAGACTGCTCTCCTAACATCAATTTAAAACTACCCAAACATATGCTAAGAATTCTACTCACCTTTAAAACAATGAGTGGATGTGTATGAACTGGAGCTATTATCACACTGACATTGGGCATGTAAAATGGTACATACAATCACTTCACAAAGTACTTTGGAAGTTTCTTCTAAAGTTAAACATACACTAACCATATGACCCAGCAATTCCACTCACAGGTATTTATCCAAGAAAAATGAAAACATTTGTCTGAACAAAGATTTGTACACAAATGTTCATAGCAACTTTGTTCATTATAGTCAAGAACTGAAGACAATCAAATGCCCATCAATAGGTGAATGGACCTGTCGTGATATTGTCATTAAATGGAATACTAATCAGCAATAAAAGACAATATGGATGAATATGACAATATGGATGAATCGCAACATTATGCTGAGCAAAATAAGCCAGACACAAACAAGTGCACGTTGTACGATTCCATTTCTTATGTGGAATTCTAGAAAGCAGATCAGTGTTTGCCTGGGGCTGAGAGTCAGGTGTGGGCACAGGAAGCTTTGAGGGGTATAGAAATGTTCTATATCAATTGTGGTGGTGGTGGTTACATGGATATAAAATTTTTAAAACTCAATTGAGCAATAAGAGTATATTTTAATGTATATATTGTGCATTTTATAATACATGTACTTCAACTAAGGCGATTTAAAAACAACATTTTGGAAGTAACATATTTAGAACAAGGAAATAAATATCCCCACTATATGAACTGTACTGTTCAGATCATATCAAGGGTATGGTGTCTACTTTTGTGAACATCTTAAAGCAAACTAAAAATGAAAGAAATTTAAGAGGAAGGTAAGTTGAATGGTGAGTGTGTTGGCAATGTTATCATATATGAGAAATGAATGAATGTTTTTTCTGGTGACAAGATGAAATAGGGACCTATAGTTGCCCTCATATGTATGAAGCACTACTCTCTAAGGGGAAGAATCAGACACCTACTGGGTGAAAGTTATAAACACTGGGATTTTGCCCTCAATATACAGAAGACAATAATTACTTTAATTGGAGCTCAAATTAAAAATCAAATCACATTTGTTGAATATTCACTATATTCCAGATACAATGGAATGTGAAGCTTCTAAGAAAGTAGTTATTGAATTATCATTGCTAAACTCTTCCTGTCAGGCTTACTGGAAAGGGAATTAGTGTGACAGATTAGATGCCCTCTAAGAGTCTTTTTTTAGAATATATTTTACCCCTTTTATAAAACTTGAACTGAGTTTTATGATTTCAAATTACTGAACTTTATACTTGCTACTAGTACCATGCCTTTCATATTTTGGTATTTAATAATTTTTTTTAATTGTGCTTTGCTTTTTTTTTTTTTTTTTTTTTGCGTTACGGGGGCCTCTCACTGTTGTGGCCTCTCCCGTTGCGGAGCACAGGCTCCGGACGCGCAGGCTCAGCGGCCATGGCTCACGGGCCCAGCCGCTCCGCGGCATGTGGGATCCTCCCAGACCAGGACACGAACCCGCGTCCCCTGCATCAGCAGGCGGACTCTCAACCACTGCGCCACCAGGGAAGCCCCTGCTTTTTAAAATATATTGCTGTTCATCACTAACATACTCAATGCAGAGTTCCTGGTTGGTATAATTTACCTAATGGTAATTTATAATTTATAATTTACCTAATTTACCTAATGGTAAATTCCATGGTATGGGAAAATAAAATACACTTTAGAATGATTCACTTTCTGATGAAATTTCAAGAATTACCTAATGATCCAAAAACTGTTGACACAGAAAAAGATAACAAGCTGTCCTATAAATGGAAAATAATTGACCAGGAAAATTGTGTTTTTCCTGCTTTTCAGGGTGAAAAAAAGCTCCCTAACGTTAGAAATAAGAGAAAGGTTTAAAATACATCTTAAATGTGAGGCAGATGTAAAGTATGATGGCATATGTGGTAAACATTAATCACCTCCCTTCACATTTACTCTCCTCTTTCCTTTTCTCAGAAGACAGAACTTTAATTTGGGAATCCAAGGGTTCCAAAGAAGTTAATTCAACCCTTTACTTCAGGGATGGAACACACAGTCCAGCACAATTCAACAATTACAACTTTCAACTATCATGGCCACCGTGATTAGTTCTGAGGTGAAATATGACCTACACAGGCTGAATCAGAATAAATATCAGGACTTTTGTTGGCAATACTGAGACAAATACTCTTTTTTCGAGGGGAGGTAAATATGGGAGCAATAAGCCTTAGGAGCCAAATCAGAACCAAGACAGCAATATCAGAATGAAGCCAACACCAGGAAGCCAGAATAAAGAAAGGAAGTCATGGGGCCTCCCTGGTGGCGCAGTGGTTGAGAGTCCGCCTGCCGTTGCAGGGGATGCGGGTTCATGCCCCGGTCTGGGAGGATCCCATATGCCGAGGAGCCGCTGGGCCCGTGAGCCATGGCCGCTGGGCCTGCGCGTCCGGAGCCTGTGCTCTGCAGCGGGAGAGGCCACAGCAGTGAGAGGCCCGCGTACCGCAAAAAAAAAAAAAAAAAAAAAAAAAAAAAAAAAAAGAAAGGAAGTCATGGACCCACCAGATCATTCCCAAAGTAGCCCCATCTTTGGATTTTTGAGTTACATTAGCTAATGTATTTCATTTGTGGCCAATATTCATTGTCTTTTTTTTTTTTTTTTTTTAAATATCGTTTTGGGCTTCCCTGGTGGCACAGTGGTTGAGAGTCTGCCTGCCGATGCAGGGGACACGGGTTCGTGCCCTGGTCCAGGAAGATCCCACATGCCGCGGAGCGGCTGGGCCCGTGAGCCATGGCCGCTGAGCCTGCGTGTCCGGAGCCTGTGCTCCGCAACGGGAGAGGCCACAACAGTGAGAGGCCCGCGTACCGCAAAAAAAAAAAAAAGAAAGAAAATATAGTTTTTATTACTTGCAACAAAAACTGAGAAGGCAGGAACTTCATGCAAAGGAAAAGACTAGAATGCACAAGGTATCTATAAGACTTTAAAACTGGTTTTGTAGTTTACAGCCAAATTCATTACTAAAGTAATTCTGGTGTTAAATACAAACATAATCTAAGTCCCCATTTGTTGAGCAGCTTTTATTTGTCCTATGTGGATATTTCGTATTAGCACGTATTTTGAAACTTGTAAATGTTTTTAGATTCATTTTAACTTCCTCCTCCACATGAGCCTCAGACTTAAGGGGTCTAGGCTACATTTCTTGAATTGGTGGGGTGAAAACAAGATGGTGCCATCTCTATTCTCAATCTGCCACAATCAACTAGAAGTTGGGTCAAAGAGCCATCACCTTCTGGAATTCAGCTCCAAATGGATGAGGGAAATGTGGACAACATGAAGGTAGCCTCTGCTCCACAAAGTTTCTCACTATTCCTCTCGAACCCTGTTCCAGGTTCCAAATAAATCATAGCCCTGAGGATACAGATATAGAACTTTTAATAACAAGAGTACAAAGCTACCAGATGGTAAAATTGCTAAAAAGAAAGCTGCTGTTAAAAGCAAAGAACCCCAGTATTAATGTGACTCATCGTTTAAAATATTTGTTAAGAACTATACTGGAAAAAATAATTAAATACTGGTAAGAAAAGACTTAAATGGTCTCACCACTTTGGAATTTTGAGAACCATTGCAGATTCCGATCTATGATCCTCTGATAAAAAAAATCTAAATAAACAAGAAACAGGAAGCTGTCTTTGGTGACATTCAGGTAAAAAATCAATTTCATTTTGTCCACATATCACTTGATTGAGAAAAAAAAAATATTCATAGGTGTCTATAGACAGTTTTTAGCGGCCAATATCTTCCCCAAGATGTGGGAGGAGAAAAGATAAATATAAAGTTCAGTCACATAGTTGACTGTCTTATTAATTGAAAAAAAAATGTATTCAGGCTTCCTAATACAGAAATTATGATTTTCATGGTCTACAATTCTGTGAATAATTTCTCATCCACAATCAGTTAATCTCTAAAAGAGAGAGAGAGAGACAGTGGGGCAGAGAGAGAAACTGAGAGAGAGAGAGGAGAGAGGACTGAATTCAACCTGAGCTTTTCTCACAGAAAGAATATCAGTCCCAACTTAATTTAATGTTAAAACTTTAGCTAGAGATCAGACTTTAGGACTATTTTAAAAAGCAATATGTCTTAAATAAGAAACTTCTGTATTTTTAAAAATGGTTTCCTACTGCTTGGCAAAAATAAAGAAAAGAAAGAAAAGGAAACATGGTAGAATAAAAGGGCCAAAAGCCATTTGATCACAGGCAGATTATATTCTATTTCTATATTATCATATATTTCCTCTAATGAGCATGCATTATTTTTATAATATGAAAAGCAAAATCCTGTATTTTAAAATGGATCTGGGCATGTAGAAAGACCTTATGATTCCATATTTTAAAATATATAAAACAGCCTTACCTTCCTGCACCATATCCTTCCCCATGTGGGATAAAGTTAACTGCTCCTTCCAAAATGATGGTGGAATACTTAAAGCCACTTGACAGTCTCCTTATCACCACCATATTGACTACTGGATATTTCAGCAGTTTAACTATAATGTGCCTAGCTTCCTAGATGTGTAAATTGATGTTTTTTTAAATACAGAAAACTTTCAACCATTATTTCTGAAATAATTTTTATGCCCCATTCTCATACTCTTCTTTTGTGACTCCAATTACACATATGCTAAATCATTAGGTGTTGTCCCTTAAGTCCCTGAGTCTCTGTTCATCTTTCTTCAATCTTTTCTTTCTAGGTTCTTCATATTGAATAAATTTTATTGATATGCTTCAAGTTCACTGATTTTTCTACTATCTCCAATATGCTGTTAAGCTCAACCAATAAAATTTTAATTACAGTCATTGTTCTTTCCAGTTCTAGAATTTCTATTTAGCTCCTTTTTATAGTTTTCATTTCTTTGCCAAGATATCCTATCTATTCACTCATTAAGACCACAGTAACTGCTTTTTGTTTTTTTAAGTCTTGATATGGGTGTGCATACTTAAGTCTTTGTCAACATCTAGGCCATCTCAAGGTCTGTTTTATTTATCTTTTTCTTCACTAGGGAATAAAATTTTCCTGGGTTATTTATTGTTTGTTTTTTGCATGTCTAATAATTTTCATTGTATATTGAACACTGTGGTAATAAAACATAAAAGTGACAATATATTTGGTCATGTGAAAGTCAATTTATAGACTGTGAAGAATGATGAGACATGTAGATAAAAGCAAACATAAAAGGTGAGGAGAATATTACTAGTAGCTAGGTTCCTAATGGCTTTACTGATGAGGAGGTCCAGTTCCCTGTGAGACCAGGCTATTCTTTGGGATTTCAAGAGTTATGCCAATATCCAATATGTGTCAAAATTGCACAAGGAGAAAATGTTAAATTGAGGAATAAACCAAATAAATAAAAATAATAAATAACTAAAATAAAGTTTTCAATAACCAGACCCCAGTAATCAAAGGTATGAGTAACATTATTAAACAGATTTTATTTTTAGTGAAAAGATAAATGCTCTCAAAAGATAACAGATTAATATTAAGAAGATTAACATATCCTAAAACAAGTAAATATTTCAATAATTCCTCCAGGGAAAAATATGCTATCACTGGACCCTTAGTTCCAAAATTATTCAAAATACTTCATTCCAGGTGGCTGGTCCTAACTACATTCTTTTAAAGTAAAAAATGAACAATTATTGGAATAAGCTGATTGAGATAACAAATATTTCTTTAATCCAAAAGAAACAGAACAAAGAGAAGTTCTAAGTCATATCTGAAGTAGAAATAAACCTGAGGAAAAAAAAAAAAGAAAGAAACTTGAGAAGAGAGAAAGGATAGGAAATTATTACACCCAACGGGAATTCTATTACTCAGACATATAAGAAAGGAGATGTAAAAAGTAATGGGTCCGGGGCTTCCCTGGTGGCACAGTGGTTGAGAGTCTGCCTGCCGATGCAGGGGACACGGGTTGGTGCCCCAGCCCGGGAAGATCCCACATGCCGCGGAGCGGCTGGGCCTGGGAGCCATGGCCGCTGAGCCTGCGCATCCGGAGCCTGTGCTCCGCAATGGGAGAGGCCCAAATACCTCAAAAAAAAAAAAAAAAAGTAATGGGTCCAAGCCAATAAACTCCCTAGGAATCTCCAACAAGCCAATCACCTCAAAACATGAGTCAATTCTGGTCACCCCTGCAGCCTACTATTCCTACTTAATTAAAAAAAAAAGTTCCTAATTGAGTAATCCACATTTAGAAGTTAAAATGAAAATGATAAAATCCTAGCAGTTTTCTTTTATAGCACAATTCAAAGTATCCATTATTTTCCAAGCAGCAAATGAAAATGTCAAAAACATTCTTGCTGTAGATATTTAGTTGCTTTCTGCCAAATTAATGAAAGGAAAATATTGCACTTTGAATTGGTTAATTACCATGAGTCCTTCTGCAAAGGGCTCCTGCTTGCAGAATTAAGCCAGCTGTAGTTGGCACACTGCCCTAATATTCATGGAGACTAGACTATAGGCTCCACTGTACTCGAGAGACATTTAGTTTTTGGCATCCATTCATTGGCTTACAAATCATCAGTTCTAACCACTATAGACACTCAACTGTCTGAAGTAAACAGGGCAGAAAGCACCTGCATTTAATAGGGATGTACCACATTCTGCTTCTTTGAAATTTTAAGAGCTAGACTTGAAATACAAAATGAACAAATATATCCTGATTTATATATCTTCTAGAAACTAGAGCTACTTCAACAAAAATCCTCTAGTGACAAAGCTACTTCAAGGAAAACCTCTAGGGATAAGGCAACTTCAGGAAAGGAGGAATCTGGAGAAATTCTTTTTTCTCAGTTCCAGGCCAGAGTGAATGGCCTATTTCAAACACAGGCCTCTTGGGAACCTACATATAGAGCTCATACTTTGTCACTTCCTAGGATCCAAGACAGACAGGTGCTGATCTGCCTACTTCCAAATCTGATAAAATAACCATATCACTACTCAAACCTAAGCACATCTCTCCCTTCTCTCTTCATCATGCCATTCTCTTCTCTACTGAAATTACAAGACATGAAATGCATTCTCTATGTTGGATGACATAATGGATGTGCTTCTTTGAAATTAAATAGGAATATGTTTCTCATTTTTTTTGAAAAGTACATTCCATCAGTCCTTTTATTTGGGAAAAAAGGAGTAGACTGATATAGAAAATAACTAATAATTTCTCTCTCGTATCTTTTTCTCCTCTTTCTAAATAAAATGGAAGAAAAGATCCTGAATCAAGACAGATGAACACTGATAAGCCTAGGAATACAAGCTGGCTTCTCTAAGATCCACTTCATCTGGTCCTCACGAGTAAGCACCCTCAGGCTCCAAGTATGTCACCTCCTTATAAAAAGTCTTACATCAAGGAATGGAAAGAACACAGAAGCCAATAGTTGATTCTAAAAAAGGTCATTCAACACCAAGTAAAACACTGATGTACGTTAACATCTAAGTATTACGGCAAATGTAAAATTAGTAAGCAATTTTTTTTTTAGGATTAAGAAAAAAACCCTTAAATTCCTAGTCAAAAACATTTAGAAAACATTAAACATTCAGGCTTGGAGACCTTGACATAATAAATCTACATTTACCTATTAAAAAATTGAAGGTAACACACAATGACAACCAGGATGCTTAAAGGGTCTAGAAACCATCGGAGAAACAGTATACAAATAAACAAAAGAAGGTAGAAAAAGAGAAACAGGGAACAAAGAACAGATGGGACAAACAGAGAACAAACAGTAAGATGACACACTTACAATGAACCATATCAACAACCATAGTAAATGTAAATGATCTAAACACTCCAGTTAAAAGACACATATTATCACACTCCTAAAAAAGCAAGACCCAACAATATGTTGTCTTTGAAAAATGTACCTTAAATATAGACACAAACAGGGTAAAAGCAAAAGGATAGAAAAAGACACACCATACTAACACTAGTCAAAAGAAACCTAGAGTGGCTATACCAATATCAGAAAAAGTTGACTTCAGAAAAGAACTATTACCAGGATACAGAGGATAATTTCATAATAAAGTGGTCAATTCATCAAGAGAACATAATAATCCTAAATGCTTAGGTACCTAATAAAGAGCTTTAAAAAACATGAAACAAAAACTGATAGAAACCAAGATATAGAATATTCTGGCCATAAAACAAGTCTCAAATTTAAAAGAATTCAAGTCATACAAAGTATATTCTCTGCTCACAAATGAACTAAATTAGAAAACAATAACAGAAAGATCTCTGGAAAGCTCCCAAATATTTTAGAATTAAATAAGACATTTCTAAATAACCAAAGAGTCAAAGAAGAAACAAAAAGTGGAGTTGGAAAGTATTTTCAACTGAATAAAAATGAAAACACACCATATTAAACTTTATGGGATGCTGCTAAAGCAGTTTTTAGAGGGAGATCTGTAGTACACAACATCTATATTAGAAAAAAGGAAAGGTTTCAACTCAATGACTTCAGCTTCTACCCTAAGACCAGGAAAAAGTAGGGCATATAAAACCCAAAGTAAGCAGAAGAGAGTAAATAATAAAGATCATAGCAGAATTCAATGAGGTAGAAAACAGTAAAACAGGAAAAGTAAATGAAATAGAAAGCTTATTCTTTAAAATAGTCAATAAATTGATAGATGTCTAGATAGACATGTCTGATCAGAAATTAAAGATGTCAGGAATGAGAGAAGTGACACCACTTATCTACAGATCATATGAGAATATTATAACAACTTTATACCAATAACCTTGACAACTTAGAAAAAATAATCAATTCCTTGAAAGACACAAATTACCAAAGCTCACTCAAGAAGAAATAGATAATGTGAGTAAACCTCTATCTACTACAGAAATTGAATTTATAGTTAAAAACATTCCCACAAGAAAAATTGCAGGCCCAGATGGCTTCACTGAAGAATAAACCTAACAATTTTCCCAAAAATTAAAGAGGAAAGAATACTTTCCAATCTATACTCTGAGACCAGCATTACTCTGATACCAAAACCAGACATAGATATTTTTTAAAGGAAACTAGAGACCAATATTCCCCATAAACATAAATAAAAATTCTAAAAAGCTGAATCTAACAATATCCATAAAAGATAATATATCAAGACCAAGTGGAGTCAGTCATTGGTTTCAAAGGTAGTTCAGGGTTTCAGGGATGGTGAATTAAATGTAATTCACCATGTCAAGAAACTAAAAAAAGAAAACCTTAGGATCATCTAAATAGGTACCAAAAAGGATCTTGCTGTGATTTACATCATAGAGTGTTCTGCCTATGTTTCCCTCTAGAGTTTTATAGTGTCTGGCTTTATATTTAGGTCTTTGATCCATTTTGAGTTTATTTTTGTGTATGGTGTTAGGAAGTGATGTAGCTGTCCAGTTTTCCCAGCACCACTTATTGAAGAGGCTGTCTTTTCTCCATTGTATATTCTTGCCTCCGTTATCAAAGATAAGGTGACCATATATGTGTGGGTTTATCTCTGGCCTTTCTATCCTGTTCCATTGATCTATACTTCTGTTTTTGTACCAGTACCATACTGCCTTGATTACTGTAGCTTTGTAGTATAGTTTGAAGTCAGGGAGCCTGATTCCTCCAGCTCCGTTTTTCTTTCTCAAGATTGCTTTGGCCATTCGGGGTCTTTTGTGTTTCCATACATATTGTAAAATTTTTTGTTCTAGTTCTGTGAAAAATGCCTTTGGTAGTTTGATAGGGATTGCAATGAATCTGTAGATTGATTTGGGTAGTATAGTCATTTTCACAATGTTGATTTTTCCAATCCAAGAACATGGTATATCTCTCCATCTGTTTGTATCATCTTTAATTTCTTTCATCACTGTCTTATAGTTTTCTGCATACAGGTCTTTTCCCTCCTTAGGTAGGTTTATGCCTAGGTATTTTATTCTTTTTGTTGCAATGGTAAGTGCGAGTGTTTCCTTGATTTCTCTTTGATTTTTTGTTGTTAATATATAGGAATGCAACAGATTTCTGCGCATTAATTTTGTATCCTGCTACATTACTAAATTCATTGATTAGCTCTAATAGTTTTCTGGTGGCATCTTTAGGATTATCTATGTAGAGTATCATGTCATCTGCAAACAGTGACAGTTTTATTTCTTCTCCAATTTGGATTCTTTTTATTTCTTTTTCTTCTCTGATTGCCATGGCTAAAACTTCCCAAACTATGCTGAATAACAGTGGTGAGACTGGGCACCCTTTTCTTGTTCCTGATCTTAGAGGAAATGCTTTCAGTTTTTCACCATTGAGAATGATGTTGGCTGTGGGTTTGTCAATATGGCTTTTACTATGTTGAGGTAGGTTCCCTCTATGCCCACTTTCTGGAGAGTTTTTATCATAAATGGGTGTTGAATTTTGTCAAAAGCTTTTACTGCGTCTATTGAGATTATCCTAGAGCAATGGAAATAAAAACAAAAATAAACAAATGGGACCTAATGAAACTTAAAATCTTTTGCACAGGGCTTCCCTGGTGGCGCAGTGGTTGAGAGTCCACCTGCCGATGCAGGGGACACGGGTTCGTGCCCCGGTCCGGGAAGATCCCACATGCCGCGGAGCAGCCAGGCCCGTGAGCCATGGCTGCTGAGCCTGCGCGTCCGGAGCCTGTGCTCCACAACGGGAGAGGCCACAACAGTCAGAGGCCAATGTACCGCAAAAAAAAAAAAAAAAAAAAAATCTTTTGCACAGCAAAGGAAACCATAAACAAGATGAAAAGACAACCCTCAGAATGGGAGAAAATACTTGCAAACGAAGCAACTGACAAAGGATTAATCTCCAAAATACACAAGCAACTCATGCAGTGCAATATCAAAAAAATAAACCGAATCCAAAAATGGGCGGAAGACCTAGACAGACATTCTTCCAAAGTAGACATACAAATTGCCAACAAACATATGAAAAGATACTCAACGTCACTAATCATTAGAGAAATGCAAATCAAAACTGCAATGAGGTATCACCTCACACCACTCAGAATGGCCATGATAAAAAATCTACAAACAATAAATGCTGGAGACGGTGTGGAGAAAAGGGAACCTTCCTGCAATGTTGGTGGGAATGTACATTGATACAGCCACTATGGAGAACAGTATGGAGGTTCTTTAAAAAACTAAAAGTAGAACTACCATATGACCCAGCAATCCCACTACTGGGTATATACCCTGAGAAAATCATAATTCAAAAAGATACATGTGGGGCTTCCCTGGTGGCGCAGTGGTTGAGAATCTGCCTGCTAATGCAGGGGACACGGGTTTGAGCCCTGGTCTGGGAGGATCCCATATGCTGCGGAGCAACTAGGCCCGTGAGCCACAACTACTGAGCCTGCGTGTCTGGAGTCTGCGCTCCGCAACAAGAGAGGCCGTGATAGTGAGAGGCCCGCACACCGCGATGAAGAGTGGCCCCTCTTGCCACAACTAGAGAAAGCCCTCGCACAGAAACGAAGACCCAGCACAGCAAAAATAAATAAATAAATAAATAAACTCCTACCCCCAACATCTTCTTTAAAAAAAAAAAAAAAAAAAAGAAAAGATACATGTACCACAATGTTCACTGCAGCATTATTTACAATAGCCAGGACGTGGAAGCAACCTAAATGTCCATCAACAGATGAATGGATAGAGAAGATGTGGCACATATATACAATGGAATATTACTCAGCCATAAAAGGAAATGAAATTGAGTTATTTGTAGTGAGGTGGATGGACCTAGAGTCTGTTATACAGAGTGAAGTAAGTCAGAACGAGAAAAACACATATGGGATGCTAACGCATATATATGGAATCTGAAAAAAATGGTAGTGATGAACCTAGTGGCAAGGCAGGAATAAAGACACAGACGTAGAGAATGGACTTGAGGACACGGTGGGTAAGGGGAAGCTGGGACGAACTGAGAGAGTAGCACTGACATATACACACTACCAAATGTAAAATGGACGGCTAGTGAGAAGCTGCTGCATAGCACAGGGAGATCAGCTCAATGCTTTGTGACGACCTAGAGGGGTGGGATAGTGAGGCTCAAGAGGCAGGGGATATGGGGATATATGTATACATATAGCTGATTCACTTTGTTTTACAGCAGAAACTAGCACAACATTTAAAGCAATTATACTCCAATAAAGATATTTTAAAAATAAATAAAAAATAGAAAAAAAAAGGTACCAAAAACGTATTTGACAAAATTCGACGTCCATTTCTGATAAAACCCTCTGCAGAGGAGACAACAAAAGAACATTTATTTAGCCTGATAAAGTGCATCTATGACAAACCTATAGTTAACATCGTACTTAATGGTGAAAGACTGACTGCTTCTCCTCTATGATCAGGAACAAGATAGAAATGGTTGCTCCTATCACTCTGTTCTATGTTGTGCTGGAGGTTCTAGCCAGTGCAATTGGGCAAGAAAAAGAAATGAAAAGTATTGAGAAAGGAAGATGTAAAACTTTCTTTATTCACAAACAACATGATCTTCTACGTAGAAACTCAGACAGAATCTATAAAATAGCTACAAGAACTATTAAGTTTTAAACAGTTTCAAGACACCAGGGCTCCTTTGAGAAATTGCTGATTCTAAGGCTTGGGCACGGAAAATATAAGATGAGCCTTAGGCATCTTGTAGTGTCAAAAAACAAGAAAGTGCTGAGAAAAGGAAAAAAAGACACACAAAAAAGATGGAAGTAAGTCCAAGGGACACAAGACCCAACCTAGAAGAGCTCCCAAAGGCCAGAGCTGGAATAAGTTAAGTGACAATATTTAAAAAATCAATCATATGTCTATTTACTAATAACCAAACATTGGAAGCTACAATTAAAAAGCAATACCATTTGCAATAGCATCAATACATATGAAACACTTAGGAATAAATCTGACAAAAGATGTGTAAGACCTGTATACTGACAGCTACAAAACATTTCTGAAAGAAGTTAAAGATATAAATAAATGGAGAGGTATTATTTAGTCACGGGTTATATGACTCAATATTGTTAAGTTCTTCCCAAATTGTTTAAAGATTCTATACAATTCGAATCCAAATCCCAATAGGCTTTTTTTTGGTAGAAATTGACAAAGCGATTCTAAAATTCATTTTAAAAAGCAAATGACATAGAATAGCCAAACAACTTTGAAAAAGAAGAAAAGAGGGCTAACAAAATTACCTGATTTCAAACTTTACTGTGAATCTACAATAATCAGACAATAAGTTATTGGAGTAAAAATAGACATACACACCAACAAATGGTATACAGTTCCAAAATTGACCCATACCTAAATAGACAACCAGTTTTCAACAAAGATGCAAAGGCTTTTCAGTGGAGAAAGGACAGCCTTTTAAACAAATATTGCTGAAACAGTTGGATATTCATATTTTTAAAAAGTGAACCCTCATCCATCTCACAACATATAGAAAAACTAACTCAAAATGGATTGCAGGGTACAGGTTAACAACTCTGAAACTGCTTTACATGTATACTGGGGTTGAACAAATAAGTACTAAATGGATGGTGAGAACCACATTTCTCACTGCTGGAGAGAGACATTATGGATAAACATTATGTGGTAATGGAAAAGAGCAACATCAGTATGAATTCACATTTAGCTTAATATAGATAAAAATGGATAGATGCAGAAATAATTATAGATGTGAATATCCATCAGTTAGCATACATACATATATTTCCTGGCTCTGCTTGCTGAGAGAACCTAGACATAGTGACACCCCAGTAGCAGAAACCAGCATATCCAGTGCCCGCATCTTGGTTCCTAAATAACATACCCCAGAAAAGTATCTAGGGCTCCTTTGAGAAATGGCTGATTCTAAGGCTGGAGCACTGAAAATATACGATGACCTTAGGCATCTTGTAGTGTCAGGAAACAAAGTGCTGAGAAGAGAAAAAAAAAGGAAAAGAGTAAGTCCAAGGGACACAGGAGTCAACCTACAGGAGCTGGAATGGCCAGAAGTGGAATAAGTTGAGTGGCAAAATAAAAACATAGTACTTGATTATAACTTAAAGTATAAAACTAATATACATAAATCCATACTGGTATAATAAATTATTGAAGAAATAAGTAAGTGGAGGAGAAGAGACAAATAATAAATACCATTTATAGTACTGATCTTACAAAAGGATTCCAAATAATTTATGTAGATACTCATCTCCAGGAAGTAAAGCATAATTCCTCCCCCCACCTCCCTGGAGCATGGGCTATACTTGGTGACTTGCTTCCAATAAAGTGGAAGTGACTTGCTTCCATGCTTTAGCATGGAAAGGGTAAGAAAAAACAAAAAGATTAACTTTACAGTGGAGAAACCTGGCAAATATCATTTTGGCTGGGTAATCATGGTTAAGCAGCACCGGTGATAAAGCATGTTGATAGCATGTGTCCATCCATGCCCACTTCTCCCCAAAATCATCCCAATCTAATCAAGAGAAACATCAGACAACCCCAAATTGAGGGACATTCTACAAAATATCTGACCTGCACTGCTCAAGATGGTCATGGTCATTAAAAACAAGGAAAGACTAAGAAACTGTCAAGGATCAGAGAAGACTGAGGGGGCATGAGCCCTAAACACAATAAGAAATTCTGGACTGAATTCTGGAACAGAAAACAGTTTAAAAAAAACTGGTGAGGGCTTCCCTGGTGGCGCAGTGGTTGAGAGTCCACCTGCCGATGCAGGGGACACAGGTTCGTGCCCCGGTCTGGGAAGATCCCAAATGCCGTGGAGCGGCTGGGCCCGTGAGCCATGGCTGCTGAGCCTGCGCGTCCAGAGCCTGTGCTCCGCAATGGGAGAGGCCACAACAGTAAGAGGCCCGCGTACCGCAAAAAAAGAAGAAAAAACTGGTGAAATCTAAATAAAGTCTAGTTAATAGTAATGTACCTATATTGACTGCCTAGTTTTGACAAATTTACCATGGTTATATAAGATGTTAATAATAAGAGAAAGTGGATGAGTGGTATACAGGAACTCTATGTACTTACTACCTTTGCAACTTTTCTGCAAGTCTAAAACTATTCCAAAGTAAAAATTTTATTATAAAAATGGATTATAGATAAGTGTAAAAAGTAAAACCATAAAACTTTTATAACAAAATATGTAATAAAATATTTTAGACTTTGAGTTAGGCGAAGATTTTTTAGATAAGATGCCAACAGTATAATCCAGAAAAGGTAAAACTGATAAATAAGACTTTACCAAAATTAAATCTTCTACTATTCGAAAGACACTGTTTGGGAATGAAAAGACAAGCTGACTAGGAGAAAATATCTGCAAATCATATATCCAGTACAAGACTTGTATCAATAATGTATAAAGAACTCTTAAAATTCAATAATAAACTGATTTAAAATGGACAAAAGATCTGAACAGACACCAGAGAAGATATAAAGATAATAAATGAGCACATGTTCAAAATCATTAACCTTAGGATGATGCAAATTAATACCACAAGGAAAAACCACTACACACACATTAGAATGAGCTTGATTTACCAAGCATTGGTAAGGATGCAGAGGAACTAGAACTCTCATACTATGCTGGTGGGGATGTAAAAAGGTACCATCAGTTTGAAAAGTTTGGAAGTTTCTTAAATATTTAAACATATTACCCATCATATAACCCAACTATTCTACTCCTAGGTATTACCCTCCTCCCCCAAAAAGAAAGCCTATGTCCATACAAAGTCTTATAACATCAATGGTCATAATTACTTTAATCATAATACTCAATAACTGGCCATAACCCAATTGTCCATCAACAGGTGAATGGATAAACTAACTGTGGTATATCCTTATAATGGGACAATACTCATCAATAAAAGGAAATAAAATATTGTTACCTGCAACCATATGGATAAATCTCAAAATAAGTATGCTGACTGAAAGAAGCCAGACAAAAAAAAAGAATGCATACTGTATGATTCCATTTATATAAACTTCAGGAAATGTAAACTAATTTATATTGACAGAAACAGAGGAGTAATTGCAGGGGTTGGGAGGGTGGGACCGGGCGTGATGGGACAGGGGGTGGTGGAACAAAGAGAATATAAAGAGACACAAGGAAACTATTGGGGTAACTGCATAGCCATTATTGTGATTGCAGTTATGGTTTCACAGATATGTGCATATATCAAAGTTGTATACTTTACATATGTGCAGTTTATTTTATGTCACACATACTTCAACAAACCTGTTTTTTTTAAAAAAATCAACAACCACAAAACCTGGAAAACCTGAAAATACACTAAGCCTGGAAATGAGAAGCTTGAAAAAAGGGATGATGGCTTTTGACAAACAGCTGATGGCACAGCAAGTGAAAGATTGATTAAACTTGGTCTATGTGGCTTCAAGAGAGAACTAGTACCCACGCAGTAGAAATGAAAAAGAAGCTGCGTCAGATACACGAGAAGAATATTCTACAATTCCAATTCGAGCTGTCCAAACATGGATTTCTCTGTAGGGTAAAGTACCCTCACAAAGGAGTTTAAGCAGAAACTCAAACAATCACCTGTTAAGTGAGGTCCTAGAAGAAATTCCCATAATTAATTAATTAATCATATTCACCAGACCATAAAGCCACCGACACCAAATATTTTGAATGGTTTAAAGTATTTGGGAATATATGAGCAAGGTTAATGAACACACTTGTCAATCTTCAACTGGGTCATCCACACAGGGAAAGCAATAAAGAAGCCTTCAAAAATAAACATAGTTTGTAAAATATGTATTTCTCTTCATCTGTTTTTGCACATACTAAATTTTTATAAATTTCTTGAGGGAAATTTTTGTTTACCATGTAATTCTAAGTACTTATAGGTCAATAACTAATAATAATTGCTGCCATTTATTGAATATATATTGTAAGCCTAGAAATCTGAGCAAAGCATTTTGAGCACATGAACTTTACAATACTGCAAGATAGCTATTATCCCCATTTTACAAATGAAAAATCATAGGCTGAGGGAAGTTAAGGGGACCTTCACATTGAGGATCTGAAGTCAAGTCTGGCTCCAAAAACCCAATGATATAAGATTGCCTCCTAGTTCACTGAAGAAATAGGGACCATCTGATGGTCACTGTGTAATCTCTTTCCTCCCTATCCAAATATTTCCTGCCCAATTTATTTTTCAAAAATACAAATTTTTGGGCTTCCCTGGTGGCGCAGTGGTTGAGAGTCTGCCTGCCAATGCAGGGGATACGGGTTCGTGCCCCGGTCTGGGAGGATCCCACATGCTGCGGAGCGGCTGGGCCCGTGGGCCATGGCCGCTGAGCCTGCGCGTCCGGAGCCTGTGCTCCGCAACGGGAGAGGCCGCAACAGTGAGAGGCCCGCATAACGCAAAAAAAAAAAAAAAAAAAAAAATACAAATTTTCTCATGTTATTCATCCAGCTTCATTTCCCTCAGTGCCTTGTAACTCCTCTCCTTAGAAGTCTAAACTCATCAACGTGGTGAAAGAGAGACCTTCGTGTCTACATTTCCAACACCACTTCCATTTATTTCTCCTATATATTCCAGATATACTAAAATACTGGCAAGTCTTATGAAATGCAATACATTTGTACTTTCTGCTTTCACTTCTCTGAATGTCTTTCCTCTTATTTTCAGCCTGGTGAAGAAACTTTTATCCTTCCAGACTCACTTTAAATATTGTCTCCTCTATTGAAATCTTCATTGACATTCAGCAACAATTAGAGTAGCTTCTTTTACATGTACATCACTCTATTCATACTAATAATTATTTGCAATTTTGTTTCTTGCAAAAAAAATCTCAAAAACAGTTATTCATCTCTAAATCACCAGTACCCAAGCCCAATTCCTGACATATGGAAGGTTCAATAAATGTTTATTGACTAAATGAATGGATGATGGCCAGGTGGATGAATAAGCAATTAAATGGCTATAGTAACCAATAACAAGAATTAAACTAAACTTGAATTAAACAAGAATAAGGAAAACATAAGGGTTTTCCCTTTTTATTGATATACAAAAGAAATTGTACTGCCTATGACAGAGATATACTAGTTGCCACAATTATAACAGACACACTACACCTTGTTAATTCTACATGATTTCATCCTAAATTATGTCTTAATTGAAGCAACTATTATTACCTAGCCTATTTGATCATGGAGCCCTATTAAAACAGTTTATTCAATCAAAACTAAGGGTATATATAATTTGATGCAAAAATTAATTCTCAAGACTATATGAAATGGTTGGAAACCAGGGGATCTGTGAACTACTCTGATTACTTGTCAAGAAGAAATCCAGAGGAATAAACTTTTTGTGACCTCCTCCCACAAACAGAACTATTCACAGATTTTACCATTTCAAGATACAACCTTGTTTAGAGCTCTCCTCCTGCAGATAATATGACATCAAAAAAACTCCCACCATTTAAAATTTCAGGTTCCTTGCTTCCATTCTTCACGATTTAAAATTAAAATATTTTTATGCCTGGCCAATGTATCTTTGATTAAGTTCCTAAAATCAGTCTTAATATATAACTGGGATAATTTAAGGTACATTTTGGGGGGCTTCTTTTTTCACCTTATTCACTGGTACAGAGCTGACATGGAAATAGCTTAGGTTCCTGTTGGACACTGGTGTTTTATGTTATAATCAGGCTAGACCTAATTCTTTTTAAAAATGCAAAATAAGATGGAACTAAAAAAAAGTCAAGAAGCTTTGAGAACCACTCTCAGCTAATGGAAAAATTATTTTAATTACAAGAGAGATGTTCGAAAGCAATCTTCCAGGTGAAAACAAAGCACTAGTTATCAGCTGAGGAAAATGCCTTTCCTAAAGAAATATTCACATGTGCAGAAATCCTTAGTCTATGAAATAAACGCCTTATACAGGTAGGCAAAAAAAAATTCACACCTTGGTAATTTTCTTTTAAAATGCTGCTTCATTATAGCAATAACATTTTGATTTATGCTAGAAAGGGTTCCTTTCTGAAAAATTAAAATGTATTTTAAAAAACACATAGGAGGAAAACTGTGGTGCTCTATAAAGTACTCAAACAGTATATAGCAGTCAGCTTTGCTTTAAAAGGACAAAAGAAGCCATTTTAAACCACATTAACTGTAATCATCTTTTTTTTCTGAAACATGATAGTAAAATGGGGATAATAACTGAATGACTTCAGATCCCAGCACTGAAAAATTTGGACTATAAAAAGACAAAAAACAAAAACAAAAAACTTTGGGCTAAGCTGTCCATTAAATAAAAGGAGAATATTTTCCGAAAGCTGGTGTAAATTTTCTCAGATTAGGCGGCAAACACAAGATATGCAATTTGTTTTGATTTTTCCCTTTACTATCTTCAACTTTGCTCCTGAGTTTCCTTTTATAAATAAACAGGTTAACATAAGGAGGTAACTGATTGTTTAACTTATCACATGTGATCTTCAAGGGAAATGTTTCAGTTCATTCAAGTTCTGGCTCCTTTCAATATTTCTTGTCTCCTACATGAGAATATGATATTCCATAAAAGGAAAGGACACCATGTGTGAATTAAGTAAGAAGGGTTCATGAGAGAACTGGAATCTAATTACACAAACACACTTCCCTACAGGTGGATATAAGTTCAGAAATCTCTGAAATCTCATCTTTAAAGGCTAGCAGTGCTTTTTTAATTATGCTAAAAGTCCCTTGTCTGCTTGATCTCTCATGAACAATTTTAATCAGGCAAGCCTAATACACTCCGTCTCACAGACAACTTACCAGAGCTCTCAACTATGAGCTAATGGAAAGACAAGGAACCACAAGGATTTTTATTAAAAGGAAAAAATGGCCAGCCTAGAGATTTGGCCAGCAATAAAGCAAGATTAAATCATGCTTTTTCCCCACTCAGCCTACTTAAGAACTACAGACATGTAATTAATTTGCTCTTGAGATTTACTCTGTAAACATAAACACACCATTTAAAACATATTACATCCTTACAACTCACAGTGGTTTTTCATTTTTCTCCTTTCCCATTCACAAATGGACTATTATACTAACAACCAGTTTGCCAGACTCTTAAGAATAACCCCTAAAATTTCTCTCTTCCGCCCAAAAGGAGAGCCACATATCACTCTCTTTCATAAGACTCCTGACAAGATCAAAATGAATGTGAAATGATAATTAAAAGGGCCAAAAATAACCCCATCTCCACCTTTCAGTTGATCCTCAAGTGCACTTGCTCCTTTAGCTGTCTCCAGTCCTCAGTCCATTCTGAGGCCCTTTCAGTACAGCAGCCTACCCCAACCTTCATTTTTCAACTGCTCTAAACTACGTAAACCTAAGAGCTGCCATTTTAAACTCCTTTCTCTTAATCAATACAACCCATAAACTCCAAAAATGTATTGATGGTTCCCCTCCTCCTAAGTGTCGGCGTGTATGCTACACTGAATTGATTTTCTCTCTCTGTCTTGATCTCCCAAACTGCTTTGAAATTAAAAATTCAAAATTGTAAACCCTGATCATAGTTTACCTGATTAGTTGCTGTGTGGTTTGTAGCATATTCTGAACCCCCTCTGTGCCTCATTTCTTTCATCTGTAATACTGTAATTAACAATACACTCCCTTAAAGAGTTGATGTAAGACTAAAATGACACAATAAATAAGAGTTGATATAAGGATTAAATGACATAATACACCTGGCGCACTGTGCACACTTAATACATTTAAGTTTCCCTCCAGCAAGTCCCAGATCAGTGTTTCCGGGCTCTACAAGCATAATCTTTAGCATTTCTGTCAGAACCACCAAGAAGATACTCAGTTTCTCACATTCTCCCTGGCAATCTTTGCCAGCCTCAGGACTCACCAGTAACTCTTACTCAGACCCTTTCTTTTTTATTTCCCCATCTCTACACTCAGCTCCATCCCTTTTGAGGTTTGCCAGCTATTTTCATTCTAGGGCTCCCTGGGCATCTCTGCCTCACTCAGTTTTTCTGTGCACTGAGTCACGTTTGCTTATTCATTAGAGAGTGCTTCATTTACCTTTGCTACAGTTTTGACCTGCCTGGTTCTTTTCCTCATTAGTGCTATGCTTCTTACTAATTGCAATTGCACACCATCAGTTTAATTCGACGCTTTTCTATTTTCATTGACTCAAAAGACTACTCCTCACAGTTAAACTAAGAGACAGCAAATTAAAATATAATAGATTAGGATAAATAGTGATGACTATAGCCCAGGAAAAAACATTTGGTTAATTCTAGGAAAATAATTTTTTTTTTACAATCAACATAGACTATATGCATTTCACCTATCAGATCCTGTGATTCTTCTGACCTGGTTGTTTGATGAGCTGTAAAAATTCAACTTGCTTACTAAAATGGTAGATGCTGAAGAGCAAAAGAGAATACTTGCCTAGTAAGGCAGGTCAAACAATAAAATTCAGAAATAAGCTTTTAAGAAATGTTTATCAGTACTACTAAGATTGCAAATATACACACACACAAATCCCTTTAAAGCGTCCCCACCTAAAGAGTTGTCTGATCTATCTACAAATATCTCAGATTAAGAAAAACCTCAATGCTAGAGTTAGAAAGACCAGATCCCTAATAGGGAATATTCCTCTGTAATAACTTAAATCAGTAAGGACACAATGTCTAGATACTATAACTATGCTCAACGGTCATTTTTTTTTTCTTTTCCTTAATATTCTCTCCCTGATGGATACACAAATTTAAAATGCTTAGTGACACATTATTCTTTAGATAAATATGAATTATATGTCTTTCATAGACTCTATGCTTGGTAATTTTCCTAATGGAGTATAAAGTCTTCCAAAATCCCAGTGTGAATCCCAACCTGTTTCAAATTACCATGTTTTGAAGTTTTGCCTCAGGTTCCGGTCAAGGACAAAAAAATATATCAAATATAGTGCCATCAAGGACAGGTTTTTTTTCCCCTAAGTAAGAGAAAAGAGTAATACAATAATTATATTTCTTAGAATTTTACCTTAAAAACTCTTAGGATCATTCTATTCAATTCACTCAGGCAAATTTTATATTCTAACAATATTAACACATCACTGCAATGACCTAATTTAGTACTTCATGGAACAATGGCTAAAATTTTCTTTTCTACTTGATATTTGGTTTTAAAAGAGCTGCTATCTGTCATCCAGATCATGGTTTCTAAAATCATTTTGAAGTAAAAGGAACCAGGGCTCCCCGGAAAAATGACTGATTCTAGGAGTGAAGCAGGAAACGTAAAGGTAAGTCTGATGCATCCTGAGATACCAGAAAGGAAGGGCTCAAAAAAGAAAAAAAAAAAAAAAAAAAAAACCACACACACAATGATGAGGGTATGTCAAAGAAACACAGGAGTTAACACAGAACGATTTAAAAGTTCCCAATGGCCAAAACTGGAACAATTTGAACAATAAAATAAAACAGTATTGGATTTTAACCCAAAGTATAAAATAAGTATCTATGAGTCCATACTTAACATAAATAAATGATTGGCTAAATAAATAAACACATTGGGGGAGGAGAAACAAATCTCTTGTGCAAAAGTATTCTAAATAATTTATGAAGCTACTCTACCCTCAAAGAGGTGCAACATAACTCCTGACTTCTTAAGTGTGGGCTCCACATAGTAACCTCCTTTCAAAGAGTATAGTATGGAAAGAGGGGATAAAGAGTAACTTTAGAATGGTGAAATCTGTTAGAAAGAGAGGAAACTGTATGTAAGATATAAGGAAACTCTCTGTGCTACCTTCACAAGCTTTCTGTAAAACTGAGTCTACTGTAAAATTAAGAATGTATCTTAAAAGTTAAAAAAAGAAAGATCTTCTACAGCCTTTGTCTGTCTGAAGTTTGCTATCTAGCTTACCTGTAGAAATTCTAGTCAATTTTAGACCACTTCACAACACTCTCAAATCCAGAGGTTACTTGCACTGCAGTAGAATGGAAAGATGAGAGTCATAGTCCTGCATTTGATTTTGGCTCTATATGTAACTATCCACTTGACAGAAATAACCAATTTCCTCATCTTTAAAACGGGGCAAGCCTGCTTGGTGAGCTTTCTGTTACCCCGAGGGGGAGGGGGTTAATGCGATGGCTTGTATGCATTCTCAACGCTGAGTCTCATCTGCATCCATCTCTGGTTTGGACCACTCATATGTTAACCAGGCCCCAGACCTGGGTGCTTCCAGTTTGTTTCTTTAGACTGGATGCTCAAATGTCATTCTTTAAAAAAAAACAATCAATCCATGTTAATTCTATCTCTGGAAGAATGACCACAAATTAGATATAGCAGTTGCCTCTATGTGGATGCTGGAGTGGGAGGGAGACATGATTTAACTGTATATACTCTTGGGCTACCTGAATTATTTTTTACTATGCATAAGCACTAGATATTTTAAAAACTTATTACAAAAGCAACAACAAGAAATCCATTACTACTAGGGATTACTGTAAGTTTCTTGTTTCTACCTTTGTATCTGCTGTCTGTTATCTCCTTTTAATATAGTACCATAGCAAAAATCAAGAAGCATGGCTCCAGGAGATTAGTCTAAAATGATTTCAATCAACTTATTTTTGTACCAAATCAGCTGTTTCAACTGGCATAGCAGTCTTGGAATCAAAAGTGACTTGAGATAGAACCTAGACCTGCCTATGTACTAGTTATTTAACCTCACTAAACCCCAGTGTCCTCATCTGTAAAACTGGAATAACAATACTCACACTTCACAGGGTTGTTGGAAAGATTAAACAAAAATACATGTGAAGTCCTTAGCAGAGTGCCTCGTCCATCTATTACAGCCATTATCAGTATAAATGGAAGTCTGTGGGAAGATTTGATTTCTCACTCAGACGTGTCTTCTACTCAGCTATGGATCCAGAAGCAACTTCCAAGTTTTAACACCTCTAAAATGCAATTGGCTTTCAGCAATTACTATTCCCAGTTCCCTAAAGAAAAAGCATTAAATAACGAGAATGAACAGTATTTCCTTCTCTGCACAGAAATGTCTCCAATCATAAGAAACATGCAGGAGTCACGCACTATAGGTAACATGCTTAGAACTGAATAATTCTTTTGAACCATAAAAAAAACAAAATAATCAAGGACAATAACATAAAACTTGATTAAATGTGCAGAGTGCTACAGTTGGAAGTCAGCTTTGGGATTCTGCCAAAGGATTGCATAAGTTTTAAATTTTAGGTTATATTTGCATTCTGGCTTTTTGCTTTAGTTTACCTGCAAAGGGGCATGTCGTATTTTACCTAGAAACAGATTTTTGAGACTAGTGGTAACATATATAAATAACTTTAATAAAAATATAGGTTAGAGCAATGCATGTAAACATCTTATGTGCTCAATGAATATTTGTTGAGTGAATTTTGAGTGTATAAATATGCGAATAATGTTACCAATGCATCTTCCTTCCCATTAGTAATTAGAAATACCATTCCTTTCCTATCTGTCTCAAAAAAGTAGCTAAACAACATATTTTACACTGATTTCTATTTTACCATGGGTTTTAAATTAAAGCATTTCAAAAACTATAGGTATATTTCCACTCACAGGACCTTTTGTGTATTTGTGTGGATTCACACACCTACATACATGTACAGGGGCAACACTCTAGAGTAGATGTATTTCTATGTACTTGAACGTAACTTAAGATATAAAAGTTCTACCTTACCAACAGATATATTTGAGGAATTTTTTATACTTCCTAATTGTTTTTAGAGTTTTGCTACAAGATTCCTTAAAACTCCTCCTTGTTTTTGAGATCACACATAAGAAAAACAGCTCATGTATCTCAGATTTGAAACCACCTCTAGCAACTTGACTGTTAACACATTATTGACCGGAGGATTTCTGCAGAAACTAACGCCTGTGGCAATAATACATCTCCGGTCAATAATGTGTTAACTAGAAAGTCACTATAAATTTTTAGACTGTACCTATCAGTGGATTCTCCAAAACAAAGGGAAGAGGAATGGAAATCTGAAAACATAATGATAAAAATCTTAAAGAACCATCTATTCCAAATGGTTAGGCTAGGAAGTACTTAAGAAATTCCATTCCATTAGCCTACCACCCAGTCCAATAATGGCCATTGTTGACTGATTTTTTTTCCCTCAAATCTTCCATTTTATGTAACACTTCACAGTTTGTAAGTCATTCACATGTATGTCAAATCATAGAATCCTTACAAAACCTGCAAGCAAATGTTGTGCAGTTCATTCAATCAGGGATAGACAGTGTGATTTGCACAAGGCCACCAAGCTAGTAAGCGGCAAAAGTGGGATTCATACCAAGACCTCTGACCCTAAATACAGTGCTCTCTCCACTCTCTCTCAGCTGATATCCACAGCTGAATTCCACTTTCACTGACTGGCCCCATTTCTTGAAGCACGACTCCCCCTGTCCACCTCCCTGCAATCCTTCCTCAGGTGGTTTACCACAGCCTCTCTGGTCTCATGCCAGTCTGTAGCCATAGACATCTTCCCAAATTTAAATCAGATAGTCTTTGAGGTAAGACCAGCAAATGCTTTTCAGTGTTTCCAGATACAGAATAAACTTCTTGGTAAGGTCTTCAAGGTCCGAGGGGCTTGACTGCTTCTTCATTTTCAGGTTTGGAATGTATTCTCCGTCAATCGGACAGGCTTTCCGTCCTTCATAATCACCATGCTCACTCATTTTGGGCCCCTCTCTCCTCCCCTTTTCACCTAGTTAATGTATACTCTCTGTTACCTCAAGCATCACTTCCTCAAGAAGGCTTCCCTTACTAACCAAATTAAATGCCCATACTGTACACTCCCGGGGTGCCATGTACCTCTACTTCACTGCAGTTATCATAGCTCCAATTACATTTACTCATATAATTATTTGCTTAATGTCTGACTTTTCCACCAGACTGTCAGTGCCACAAAGGGTAAAGATGAAGTCATTTTTTCTGTTTTTAGTCACTATTATATCCCCAATGCCCTAGCACAATTTCCAGCCCTATAGTAGGTACTTTCTTTTAAAAGCTGAACAAATATTTCTTTTAGTCTTTAAATATTTGAAAACAGCTATTATTCTGATGATACCTCACTCTATACATATACGCACAAAAGTTAAGGTTTACTAAGGAAACCACTCTGATTCTTTAAAATATTCCTCTTATGACAAAGTTCCCAGACACTTCTTAAAACCCAGAAGCTATAAAGGAACACAATGGCATTTGCTCACCAGTCCAGAAACTCTGCACCTTTTCTGTTCCAAACACTGCGCTTCTATTAAAACAATCTACACCTGAGACAGTGACAGTTATATCACAAATTCCCAGGTCTTCTTCATATGAATTGCTCTTAAAGCATGTCTATTTGATTCTTACTAGTGTGATAATTTGACAAACCTATATGCAGAATTTTACATTAATCACTATTATAGACCATTTTCATTTTAGCCAATCATTTCAGATGGCTAAGCTTTTTTTCAATCCCGATTCCCTCATCCAAACTATTAGCTTTCGCTCCAGCTTTATGTGATATGCAAATGTGATGGGCCTGTTTCATCCAAGTCAGTGATAAAAATGATTAATAGAACAGAGTGAAAGAAAGAGCCAGGTCATGTCACTAGAAATACCTCTCTCCAAGCTGACATCAATCCATTCATCAAATTTTTTCAAACATCTATGAATCTACCTGTCCTATTAAACAGTACCTAATTTGACCATCTATTTCATAAACATATCATGAGACACTCTGCCCAAAGCCTTGCCAAAATCAACTTACTCCACCTACATAGGAAAAAGAATTACACTAGTTTAGTATGACATATTCCAAGTGAACCCATGTAGTCTCCAGAGGACTGCTTCTTTTCTAGTTAAGTCTTCACAAACCATTTGTCTAATGATCAATTAAAGAACTGTCCCAAAGATAGACATGAAACCCACTAATCTCACAGTTTCAGAATCCTATTTTTACCCCTCTTTTTTGAAAATAAAAGCAGTATCTGCAGGATCTGAAGTCTTCTGGCACCTTTGGTACTGACCATAAATTGCTCAAAGAACACCAAACCATTCATTTACGGAAGCCATTTAATCTCAAAACATTAACTAGTTGAGAGCAGTGAGTGCTTTCTTATCACTGTCTCACCTTCTTTAAACTTTAATTCCCTTGCTACCATCATTAGTCTCCTTTACTGAACCTGAATATCATTTTCTTTTGATAGAGAAGTTGAAACCAACCCAGGAGTACCACAGCTCTGCCTTAACTGCAACATCTAGTATTATTACACACTATCTGACCCAAGCAATAGTTTATCCTTTTCTTTGTTTTCCTTCACGATCTGAGCAGAATATGTTGTGTTCCTTAGCATCTTTACAGGCCTCAAAACATTTTAGGACTCAGCCTCCTGTATGCTCCTCTTTTAAATTACTTTTCTATTTGTGTTCCAACCCTTTCTTATGTACGAGGATCACCTGTGCTTATGTTGCCAGTATTTCACCACAGACACTTCATGCATTCAATTAATGTTTTATTGCTTGCCAAATATAGGCAAGTCACCAAACTAGAGCAAAGGATACAAGGGACCTAAGAGCTTATCCCTGCCTTTAAGGAATCCAGAGGGAAAAAACAGACTTTGGGGAAGAAAAATAGGCTTCTATATACCAAGATAAAAGTAAGTGCTGTGTGAGCAGAGTACAGAGCAACTAGCTCAAGTATGAAATAGCTATTAAAGTCTTCATCAAGGAAATGATATCCGAGTTGAGTGTTGAGGCGAGGAAGTAGTCCGTTAAAGACTAGAAGTATGTGCAAAGGTAGGGTAATATAAAAAATACCTTGTTTTCATACAAGAGTGATTAACTTCAAGTAGCTGGGATTTAAGTTGCATGGAGTGCAAGAGATAGTCTGAAAATATAAAGTCAGTTATAAAAAGGCCTTGTGATTTAGGTGTCCAACACATAGGATAAATAAAAAGAAGCAAATTCTCTCTACAGAATACTATGGCAGCGATTAAGAGAAATCAAGATGGGCTTCCCTGGTGGCGCAGTGGTTGAGAGTCCGCCTGCCGATGCAGGGGACACAGGTTCGTGCCCCGGTCCGGGAAGATCCCACATGCCGCGGAGCGGCTGGGCTCGTGAGCCATGGCCGCTGAGCCTGCGCGTCCAGAGCCTGTGCTCCACAACGGGAGAGGCCACAACGGGGAGAGGCCACAATGGTGAGAGGCCCGCATACCGCAAAAATAAAAAGAGAGAAATCAAGATGTCTACCCAGTAACATGTACAGATCTTTAAAACAGTGCTGAAGGCAAACTAAATAATGTCTAGAGCATAATACCAGCAATGCAAAATTAAAATACATGCACATTGAGTATCGTATGCACACAAAATAAAGCTACATGTTTATACAAATAAAAGGATTCAGGGCTTCCCTGGTGGTGCAGTGGTTCAGAGTCCACCTGCTGATGCAGGGGACACAGATTCGTGCCCCAGTCCGGGAAGATCCCACATGCCGCAGAGCGGCTGGGCCCGTGAGCCATGGCCACTGAGCCTGAGCGTCCGGAGCCTGTGCTCCACAACGGGAGAGGCCACAACAGTGACAGGCCTGCGTACCGTGGGGGGGGAAAAAAAAAAAAAAAGGATTCAGAAAAAAAATATGACAATAGTTACCTATGGAGAGGGAATGTAATGAAGGTGGGAAATGGAACAAAAGAATTTTTTTAAAGTGTGTATGCATCTATTTGACATCCAAAGACATGAAAAAACTTAACAAGTGACAGAAGTTTTAAAGTCTGGGCATGGCAAAATCTAATGGGGTTTTTAGGAAGAAAGTTTGGCCCAGTGTGAAGTATACAGCCCTGTAGCTATAGTTTATTCTGGAGTCAAAGAGCATGGGTTCATCACCCTTTTTCTGCACATACTAAGTAGATCTTTATCATTCTGTTAGAAAAGGCTAGGTATCAGACTAAACTGCCAACAAGTAAAGAGGAATGTAGAACTCTTGGTAAAAGATGAAACTGAAGACTAGGTTTGACAGGGAGTCCATAGCTGCAAATAAAAGCAGTATCTTAAAGCCCAAATTTTTGGACTATCTTCGGAAATTTTATTGAAAACATTCCTGCACTGTGTAGATAATGAACTACATAAATACTAAGGGTTTCACCAAGCTGAGGGTCTGTTCCATTTTCTTATAAGTGTGCCAAAGGGAGAGCAATGAGAAATTAAAACAAAGCTTTGCTGAGTATGTCTTGGCAGCTCAGAGTAGGGATCTCTGTAATAAACTCATACAGGCCCTACCACTTGAGAGATGAATCTTGCATTACCAAGAACTGCTTCATCTGTACAAACAGACTTTCTATAGAACTATAACTGAACCCTACAGGCAAGAGCCAACATTTTAAAATTTCATCAAGCTCTAGTGCCAGGTGACAACTGTTTGCTGTGACATGATTTATGCAACACATTTCATCTAGTTATCTTAGAATCAAAGGAATTTTACCAAAGCGTTCTCATTCAGATAAACAGGAATGATTTCTACTCTAATCACATCTGTGAAAAGTGGAAAACACACCTGGGAAGTTCCAGGACAAGATCCTACTGATTAAATTTTGAGAATAAAGAACTTAAAAACAAAATTGGCAGCCTTATTGGGCATTCCTCTATTGTGAAGACATTGTTTTTCATTTGAATGCAGAAAGCTAACTAAAAAGCAACCAGAATCAAAATATATTTTAAAAGTTATAAATGATATATATAAATAATATATAACATGGTTAACAATATATATAACCTTACATTTCCACAGACATGTTCATGACGGTCAAATGTTTGTTTTTCCACTTGGTCTGTGCTTCAGTAATTTGACAGGGATTCCTTCCCCTCTGAACCTTCTCAACAAGTATCATTTTAGCCCCTGCTTAATTATCCAGCATCTCATCCTACTATCTTCTCACCCATTCTATTCAGAATAAGGTATACTTCAATAAAAAGTGGAATTTAGGGCTTCCCTGGTGGCGCAGTGGTTGAGAGTCCGCCTGCCGATGCAGGGGACATGGGTTCGTGCCCCGGTCCGGGAGGATCCCACGTGTCATGGAACAGCTGGGCCCGTGAGCCATGGCCGCTGAGCCTGCGCGTCCGGAGCCTGTGCTCCGCAATGGGAGAGGCCACAACAGTGAGAGGCCCGCGTACCGCAAAAAAAAAAAAAAAAAAAAAAGTGGAATTTAAAGGAGGGCATCTTCAATACTGACTCTAATAAAATTTTACTTTTAAATATTATTACCTAAGGAAGGTAAATATATTATCTATGGGTAATGAGATATGGGCACTAGTTCCCTTCCTCTTTATAAAATGTGTTCTTTTTTTTTTTTTTTTGGTGGTACGCAGGCCTCTCACTGCTGTGGCCTCTCCCATTGCGGAGCACAGGCTCCGGACGCGCAGGCTCAGCAGCCATGGCTCACGGGCCCAGCCGCGGAGCGGCATGTGGGCTCTTCCTGGACCGGGGTACGAACCCATGTCCCCTGCATCGACAGGTGGACTGTCAACCACTGCGCCACCAGGGAAGCCCCCAAAATGTGTTCCTTTTATAAACAGGAAAAACGATTTCAAATAACTAGGTAGTGACATGATGAGGGAAAACTATTATAACAAGTTCTCAATTTCAAAAGATGGTTATATGTATCAAAGGACCTTGGTCTAGGATCTTCCTTTTGCCTTCTCTCAGTTTCCTGGCTTACAACCCAACTTTAGATACGAATGCACAGTCATTAGCTTTGTCAAAGTGTCTGTGAAAAACTGAACAGTGGAAGGCAAGGACTGAGAAAATCTAAAAGTTACGTATCAGGTACTTAGAAAAGATACTAAATCTCTCTGGAACTTAAAATTAAATTCTATTGTACTAAAATGCCAATTTTTTTTATAATGAGACACATTAAGTGAGCACCTCAACAATTTATGCTAAATAAACTCTTGCACCTCAATCTACCCATGCATGAAATGAAATAACCTAATATTAACAATGTCACATAATAATTTTAACATTATGGTTAGGAAAAAGTCCTTGTTCAATAAAACGATTATTGTCCTGATACTTGCCAAGCTTTCCTCTATCTTACACACTCATAAGATAAATCAACATTTAAAAAACAACAATATAACATTTAATGTTCAGTTTTACTTTTCTTAACATTAAACTTGAAATTTATAAACTAGTTTATTCATATCACTTAGTCATCTCATTATTTGTACACCTAAACTGAGGTGGGATTTCACAGAATCTCAGAGCTAGTACATTACCTCTCATCCTCCCAGGCTTGAGAGGAATATTAGGGGCTAAAAAAAGCCCTTCAAGCAATATCACTAATTACATTAAGACATGATAGTAGTTAGTTATAAGCTACACATGTCCACTATCAAAAAAGCTCCAAAACACTGTTATTTTCTTGCCATTCCAAGTACACACACCTCTGTTTCTACAGCGAGAAAGAATGATATTTAGATGACCACCTAACCAATCAATTTCCTAATAGCAACATATTTTACTGTATGTACAATAGAGAACTACACACGCCTACCAATGCTTCTTTATATTCTTACTTTGACATATTTAATGTTCCCACAGAAAAATATTTTTCTTGTAAAATGACAGGTTATTATAATCTACAAAATACAACTTTTCCCAGTGAGTTATAACATCCTTGAGATTTACTATTTCTTTCTTATTTTCTTTCTTTCACTAATACTCACTTAAAATATACGGTATAGTAGTAATACCACAGCTGCCTTTAACAGAGTAATTTGTAACGTGGCTTTTTATGTCATTCTATACAGTAAATAAGTGTAAATGCAACTCACGGGGTGAATACTTCATAAAATATAATCATGCAAAGTATCAACAATATGCTTAATAATTTAGTTATAGCTATTGATTCTTATATCTTATGTCATTATGTGGGTGGTATTTACTGCAAAGTAAGCATTTAGCAAATTTACACAGGATAAAAATTTCAAGTTCATGATGTTTGTAAGAGGAAAAATGGAAAAGGATCTATTTAAGTACCTTAGGAAATTCTGTTTCATATAATTTAAACTTTTCAGGTAGTTTTGAAATCTCATCATTCTAATAAATGTTATAGGTATTTATAAAGGCAAGAATATGCTAGATGATTTACAGAGCATAGAGTTTCTCCTCAGGGGATTTACAGTCTAAGCTAGATAGCAAATATAAGTAGCAAATGTTTTTAAACCTTGTAGCAATGTTAAATTTTTAATACTCTTGAAAGTACATAAGAGAGCAACAAACTGTTTTCATCACATGAAAACATAAATTGAGTTTTGTGTTTCTTTATTAAACAATCTAGTTCATCATTTTTATTAATTTAATCCAAGTTCCCAATCCTCCAAAACAATTTTAAAAGATACTGTGTTAGTAAAATTGCATTTGTCATCCTCATTCTAAAGTTCATAGAATGTGCTTTACATGAAGGTAGAATGATTTTAACACCAACATGTAAAAAGCCATCCATCCAATAAGGTCAAGTCAAATCGATGACTAAGCAATTGGAATACATCTACCAGTCTTCTCATCTAAAAAGACAAAATAGAGCTACTGCCCTTTCAAGGAATAGGTTCTTGCTAGGAAGAAGTACAGTTAGAACAATATAATGCTAGATCAAAGTTTTTTCACAAATTCACTGCAATGCAACAATTATCACTGACAAGTCTTAAGAAGTTGAAGTATATATAAAGTGTGACTTAATGAGAATGTACAAAAGACTTTACAAAATGTTTTCAATGAAACAACAACAAAATGCAAGTATTAACACCTCTATGAAATATACTATCATATATTTATGGTTATTGAAATTAAATTCGCATCCAAATTTATTACATTTTTATTTTGCATATCAAATTTTACAAATACCTGCATTAATATACCCGCATAAGCTATTTTATTTTGTGTTTTATTTTGGTTTTAGGTACAAATAACCATTTGTAGAATATCTGAAAGGAAGAACATGCCCTATAGCATATATTAAAATATTTCTTATTTCAGTGACAAGAAATAGGTTGTTAGAGTAACATAAGTGACCATTCGTATCACCCAATTCATAAATCAATTGGTGTTTATTACTATTTCCAAAAATAAAAGGGGGGAATGTTCACCAACTTATTTTATGAGGCCAGCATTACTCCAGTTTTTAAAACAAATGACCAAAATATTACAAGAACATTTAACCACTACCAATATTCAAGAAAACAGACAGAAGAATGTAACAAAATCCTAACAAATCAAACCAATAACATATAAAAAGTGTAATAAATCATGATAAAATGGGACTTATCCCAGAATTCAAATGTTGCCTCATATTACAGTATCAATCAGTGTAATTTACCAGATTAACAGGCTAAAAGAAAAAAAGCATAAAATCACCTCAATTTAACCTTCACTCATATGTAAAAACTCTCTGCAAACTGGGAACAGAAGGGAACTTCCTCGAGGTGATAAAGGGTATCTAAAAAGAACCTTTAGCTAACAGCATATTTAATGGTCAAAGACAAAACATTCTCTTTCTAAGATCAGGAAGAGGATGAGGATATTTTCCCTTGCCATTTCCATTCAACATTGTAGGTTCTAATCAATGCAATAAGCCAAGAAAGATTAACAACTTATTGACCAGAGACATCTCAATACGTCTTTTGTTACCTGAACGTTATTGACCGGAGACATTTCAATATTCACTTACATAACAAATCTCTGGCCACAGGCATTAGTTTCTGCAAAAATCCCCCAGTCAATAATGTGTTAATAAAAGGCAGACAAATTGGAAAGGTAGGAGTAAAACTGTATTTGCCAACAACATGATTGTTCATGCAGAAAATCCTAAAGATTTTTTTTTAAAGGCGATTAGGAATAATAAGTACATTTAGTAACATTATAAGGCTATATGGTCAATACATAAAAAGTCAAGTATATTTCAATACCAGCCATATTATACTTCAGTACTAGCAATGCTAATATAAAAGTATCAAATATATGATACACCTAGAGAGAAACCTAAGAAAAAAAGGTATGCAAGAATTATACATTGAAAACTAAAAAACATTGGTAAGAGAAATTAAAGAAGACCTAAATAAACAGAGATATGTCACGTCCATGGATCATAATACCCAATATGGTTAAGATATTAATTTTCCTGAAATCAATGTATAGAGTTAATACAATTCCAATCAAAATCCCAGGAATTTTTTGGTGGAATTTGACAAGCTAATTCTAAAATTTATATACAAATTCAAAGGACCTAAAATAACCAGAACAATTTTGAAACACAAGACAAAATGAGAGGAATCATATACTACCTAATTTTAAGACTATGAAGCTACAGTAAACAAGAACATAAGGTACTGACATAAAGATAATAATAAAAAAATTGGAATTCAAATACACCCACACAAATATCATCAATTGATTTTCAATAAAGATGCCAAGGTAATTCAATGAAAAAATTATAGTCTTTTCAACAAATGGTGCTGAGAAAATTGGATACTCATATGGAAAGATATGAAACTTACTGTACACCATATGTAAAAATTAACTCAAAATGTATCGACAACCTAAAGAGAAGATTATAAACTCCTAGAAGAAAACAGACAAATTAAATGACATTAGGTTAGACAAAAATTTTAATACTCCACAAAAAGCCCAAAGAAAAAAAAAGATAAATAAACTTCATCAAAATAAGACCTTTAGGAATTCCCTGGTGGTGCAGTGGTTGAGAGTCCGCCTGCCAATGCAGGGGACACAGGTTCGTGCCCCGGTCTGGGAAGATCCCACATGCCGCGGAGTGGCTAGGCCCGTGAGCCATGGCTGCTGAGCCTGCGCATCCAGAGCCTGTGCTCCGCAACATGAGAGGCCACAACAATGAGAGGCCAGCGTACCGCAAAAAATAAATAAATAAATAATAAAAAATAAGACCTTTGTTCTTTGAAAAGACACGCTTAAAAAATGAATATGCAAGCACATCAATGTGAGGGGGAAAATTTGCAAAACATATTTTTGATAAAGGGTTTGTATCCAAAACATGTAAATATCTAAAAAGAACTCAATAAGGAGACAAAAACCATGATTTTTTAGAAGTAGGTAAACGGTCTGGACACTTTACAAAAGAGGATATGCAAATGACCAATAAGCATATGCAAAGATTCTCAACATCATTAGTCATTCTAGTGCAATACAAATTAAAACTACAATAAGTTACTACTACATACTCACTGGAACTAGAGCTAAAATTAAAAACACCGTCAATATTATGTGTTAGCAAGGATGCAGAGCAACTGGAACTCATGCATTACCAGTGGAGGTGCAAAATGGTACGTTTAGAAAATAGTTTGGCAGTTACTTACAACGATTAAGTATTTCCTTATCATATGACTCAGCAATCTTTCTCCAACTCATTTACCCAAGTGAAACAAAAACATATGCTTATACAAATACTTGTACCAAACGTACATAATAGCTTTATTCATGATAGCCAAAAACTAGAAACACTCCAAATACCCATCAACTAGTAAACAGAATAAACAAATTGTGGCATAGCCATACAATGAACTACGTCTCAGCAATAAAAAGGAACAAACTAGGGCTTCCCTGGTGGCGCAGTGGTTGGGAGTCCGCCTGCCGATGCAGGGGACACGGGTTCGTGCCCCAGTCCAGGAGGATCCCACATGCCGCGGAGCGGCTAGGCCCGTAAGCCATGGCCGCTGAGCCTGCGCGTCCAGAGCCTGTGCTCCGCAACATGAGAGGCCACAACAGTGAGAGGCCCGCGTACCGCCAAAAAAAAAAAAGGAACAAACTACATGATACAAGTACAGTCTAAAAAAAAAAACAGGTACAAAAACTACATACTGTATGATTCCATTCTAGAAAAGACAAGACAATAATGACACTGAGCAGAGGTATGGTTGCCAGGAGCCTGAGGACGAGGTAAAGGTTTGACTATAAAAGGTCATGAACAAGCTTTTGGGGGTGATGTAAATGTTCTACATATTGATGTGATAGTGGTACATCACCATATACATTTGTCAAAACTCATCAAATTGTACACTAAAAATTGGTAAATTATATTGTATGTAAATTATGCCTCAATAAAACCAATTAAAATAAAAGCAATCAAATATATGCTAAAGACATACATTGGTGAGAATGTCTGGTAACTTACCTATCCAAGAAATAAATGCAATTTGTTTGATTTGAATAAGTAAAAGTGCAAATGCTATAAAAAAACCCAAAAGGTTATCAGTGGAAAAGTCAGTCACTCTATCATCCCTATGATTCTATGCCTTTTTTCACTTCATTTATCTGCAAAGTAACTATATAAGTACGTGAGGACCTGCTTACTAATTAAGACATCTATATATTTTTTAAAATAAATTTATTTATTTATTTTTGGCTGCATTGGGTCTTCGTTGCTGTATGCGGCTTTCTCTAGTTGTGGTGGCTTCTTTTGTTGCAGAGCATGGGCTCTAGGTGCGCAGGCTTCAGTAGTTGCGGCACTCAGGCTCAGTAGTTGTGGCTCATGGGCTCTAGAGCACAGGCTCAGTAGTTGTGGTGCACAGGCTTAGTTGCTTCGCGGCACGTGGGATCTTCCCGGACCAGGGATCAAACACGTGTCCCCTGCATTGGCAGGTGGATTCTCAAACACTGCACCACCAGGGAAGCCCCAAGACATCTATATTTTAAAGGACACTTTATTAAAATAGAAGACTCTAACTAATAACATGTAGGTCATTATGTGCCCCATAGGGGAACCTTCCCAAAGCCCTTACAATCTGAAGTCTTTACTCTATAAATCAGAGTATCAGTGGTCTGCCAGCATCTTAGTATCTCACTTCTAACAACCCACCAATCCTGCCAGTCCTAAACTTTATCTCCTGGCAAATACAATATAAACCAATACTTATCAATATATCAATTTGAATATATTAAAAGTCACATTAAAATATCCTGGAAGAGGAACTACAAAATCAAAGCTAACATTCCTGTATTGCAGCAGCTAATAGTACACCTGGGAAGAGAAGGCATACACACAGGACACTTTTAGTAATAACACAAGATAATATATATGCCAAGATAGAGTGATGAGTGATAAAGACAGGAAGACTGCTAGGGTAGAAAAGAAAGCAAACATGGACTAGAATGAGGTATGAGGGACTTGATCATTCCTGAAAAATGGGTTTGAAAAAGATGAGTGAACATGAGGCTGACACAGATGTGACTATGTGAACATTTTCGATGTTGAAAGTAGAGACTACCTACCTGAATTGGAAGATTAGAGAGAAGTACAAGATAAGGTTGGAAAGATAGGATTCATTTACCCAAGTAACATTTATTGAGTACCTGTTATATGTCAGGCACAGTACAGAAATGGAGCTGTTTGGAAAGAAATTCCAGTCTTAGGAATTTGGTCTTTTTACTCTGTAGCAATGAAAGTAATAGAGTTGTACAGAGCTCATGGCAATTTCACATACATTATCTCAACCAATCTTCACAACAAATGATTGTATAGAATGGGGAAACAGAGGCTTAGGAAGGTATATATTTATGCTTAAGGTACTACAGTAAGAGACGAGGAGGAAAAAAAAAACAAAAACCAACCTAGATCTTCCTACTCCTAGCCCAGTGCTCCTTTCTTGCTCTGTTCTCTATACTATTAAGCTCTTTTTCTAAGGAAAACACTAAATCATTTTTTTTAAAGCATGATGTGATAAAAGCAGTATTTTAGTCAAATACATATGCCCATGTTGTATCAGTTGAATTAGAAGGCAAAGAACATGGAAGCAAGGAGATCAACTAGTACTCTACTATAATAATCCAGGAATAAGTGGGAGCAATAGGAATGAAAGTCAGTATCTATGAGACTATGTAAAAAGGTTCAACGAGGTGTCTTATTTGAAAATGCCAAGAGACTCAAAAATAACTAGGAGCGGGCTTCCTTGGCAGCGCAGTGGTTGAGAATCCACCTGCCAATGCAGGGGACATGGGTTCGAGCCCTGGTCCGGGAAGATCCCACATGTTGCAGAGCAACTAAGCCCGTGCACCACTACTACTGAGCCTGTGCTCTAGAGCCCACGAGCCACAACTACTGAGCCCGTGTGCTGCAACTACTGAAGCCCACATGCCTAGAGCCCTGCTGCGCAACAAGAGAAGCCACCACAATGAGAAGCCCGCGCACCGCAACGAAGAGTAGCCCCTGCTCGCCGCAATCAGTGAATGCCTGTGCACAACAACGAAGACCCAACACAGCCAAAAATAAATAAATAAAATAAATAAATTTATAAAAATTTTAAAAAGAGCATATAAAGAATGTCTTTCAAAAAAATAAATAATTAGGAGACCAGTAGAGCCACTCATAAAACTGAAATATCAATAAACAGATCTGTTTTGTTGAGGAAATCACCTAGTGTGGTCAAATTATTCCCCAAACACAAAGATACTAGGTCAGACAGAATATAAGTCCTTACTGGTAAAACCAGAATAACCCAGGGTTTACTGCAATTGGATACTTTATTTACAGATATTTGTAATTGTCTACACTTAACAGTCTAGACCCTCTCCACCAATCCCCAGAGGTACCTACAATCATAAAGCCCAGTAAGAGTTTACACCCACTTTCTGTAAACCTCTAAAATAGTTGGTACACCTAAAACTAAAGAACAAATGAACATGTGTTTAATTAAATCTATCATTGAGTCAAGGCTTTCTTTCAGGGGATCAGAGTTATTTGCCAGTAACAAGTAAATCCCTAATCAAAGGCATGCAACTGAGAAAGTATTTTAAAATCTATCTTACTTCTTAGATGGAAGTTATTTCTCAGAGCAGGGCTATATTCATAACTTCTCCCAAAATTCTAAAAATTTCCATTCTTTATATTAGTTTACAGACAACAATATTGGACTAGTAGCTCTTAAAATAACTATAACTCGAGATCCAATAGATAAACTAGTTTTTAAAAGAGATTAACAAAAAACTGAGAGCTGAGCCCAAATAAAACCATATGCAACCCGAAGTGGAAAGAAGAGAGGTCAATGCTACACTTTGCAATGGCCAGTAGAGGCTGCCAATGTACAAAGACATGTAGGGCTCCCCTCCACCTCACAGGCATACAAGGTGTTGTCACCAAAACAAAAAGCATTTCCATGGTATTGTATGAAGCCCAGCATTCTGGGCTCCTCACAGACCATTATTCAACAGCCATCACCAACTGTCTTTTCAACCGCAGCTTCTGGGCTGCTGTCGAACAAACAAAGGAACTGCAGGATATTTTGAGTACTTTTGAAAGATGATCACACTTAGCCACTCTCTGGTCAAAAGAAACCACAAAGCGTTTCACAATTACCTTTCCACAAATGATCCCTCAAGTTTCAGAAACATGTGAAAATGGATATTTTCACTGAAGAACAGCTTGATTTACAGTCTTAAAATCCTCATTTGAATAGATGTATTATTTGACTTCTTCAAATAAGGTGAATCAGTTAGAGTTGAAGGAAATTTTCAGTTACTGAATACAGAGTCACAATTTGATCTATAATTTGGAAGTATCAATCTTAAATTACAAATACTAATACGCTTAAAAAGAACTTCCTCACATTTGGCAGCCAGGTGAGATTCTGTCCGTCTGTGCCCCTCACCCAGAGCCAAGAAAACAGACACTCAAATGCACCAAGTGGCAATCATTTCTTAAAATTCACTTCGTGAATCTGCTCTACAGTTTTAAGAATTGTGTATCTGGTCCTTTCTGAGCTCCAAAACACTGCTAATTCTCGTAGAGAGGAACTTTGCTGTCAATCACTGCTCCCTTTTGCCACGCAAATATGTGCTGCAGCTTTCACTTGTCACTCCTATTGTATGCAATGTAGGCAGCTTAGCACTAAATCAATTTAAGGAACTGCAGAAGTTAAATACATACATTATTATGATGATGACAGAAAAGGCAATGAATGTCTCGCAGCTCCACTTGCTTTCTTTGTTAAGAAAGAAAAGCTAATTATCTGCAGCTGTCAACCATGAAGACCTAGACCTATTTAAGTCAACATTAGCCTTGGAAAACTGAAAACATTTCTCCTATTTTTGCCCAATTGTTTTCTTTTTGCAAGAAGAAATCTCATTACAAAATATTAAACATTCTGAAGGACAATGTAAAAACAAGCTGAAAAATGTAACACTAAACATTTGTATCCCTTTTCTTAACCAATTCATTTTAATATTTCCAAATACTGACTGCCAATTTTTTGTAATATCCATCCTCTAATTAGCGTAGCCAAAATTTAGACAGATATAAAGCCTCTCTACATAAATTCATATTAAAAAAATTCAACTGAAACCCCACAGACTAGTGGTTGCAATGAAATTACATCAAGATGATCAAAGGAGAAATTTTAGCCATTTATTTAATTAACAAAAGGAAAGAAAGAAAAACATGTTCCAAAGTTAAAATGCTGATAAATGACAGAAAATTCACACTGAATCACCAGCTTCTATGTTGTATAATGTTGTCTTTATCTACCAAACTTCCATTTTTCAATCTAGTCCATTAGAATCTAGAACTGAACAGCTAATTGGTTTTGAATTTTCTTTTTCTAAATTTAAGGATCAACTTGTATTATTTCCTGGATATCAAATAAGAATGAAAAGAACACTCTTAATAAGTGAAAAAAACCCCAAGCTTATTATCATCAATATATAAACTATGGAATCTCTTAACAGTGTGTTCTTAAAAGGTTTCAAAGGTCATTATTCTTAATTATGAACATAAACATTCTCTACATTTGCTCTTACTGAGTTTTCAGTGATAAAACATTATTTTCTTGTTATTTCTTTTGAAGAGTTCTTCTCACAGGAATACACTTAATAGTATTTTAAAATTCCATATTAAAACACTGCCCATTTAGCTGCCTAATGAATTTTTTAAACACATGTACCCCTAATATAAGCAAAACCAACACAGATAAATTGAAACTCAATCACGTAAGAAAAAATTTGACAAATGGCCTAACAGAATTATAGTTTTAAAAATAATAGCTTCATGTTTAAGTTCCTAAACCAGCCTTAAGGAGAAGTCTTTTCTAACTACACCTAACCCACAGTTCCAAGATTCTGATTTGCTACAATTCCTCCCTTCTATCTGAAGGAATCACTATTGTATTTGTAGGAGACAAGGAAGAAAAAGGTCAAGAACCGTTAACAGCATAAAAAGCAAACTCATCTCAGATCCAAGAATCACATGGGGAAATGGCTAAGGTATAGACACAGACATGGCCTGTGCGACAGGTAAAGAAATAATATAGTTAAGGAGCTACGCTACACCAAACATTAAGTAAATTTTCCACTGTCCCCAAACTAGTAATTGACAGGATCAAGATTCCATCGTAACTTTGGACAACAAAGCCCAGGTTCTTTTCATAACACAATACTACCTCCAAGCAGAATTCTTCTCTGGCTTTACATTTTTAGAAATCTGTAACTATCAAGATTGAGTGATGGTTGCCATCCTTTACAATTGATGATGCTGGTGACAGCATCATCCAAACGCACATACACAGCAGAAATGACAAAAATATGATTAGGAGGCAATCCTTTCTCTTAAAATGAGGAGGATAAGATAGGTGACCTTTGAGGGTCCTTCTAGCACTAACATTCTAATATTCTTTGGATTATTTATATTGCTAAGATATTTGGGAACAGATAAGAAGCCTGTGGCTATTTCTTTTCTAACTTTCTGAAATCTGTTCAAGATAATAATTCCCAGTTGATCACTATTTTATAAAAAGTTAAAAATAGCATCTACAACTAAGGTAACTCTCACAACTCTGTGAGATGGATTATTATTGTACACAGGTGAGAGGAATAAGGTTCAAGATTGTGGTGACGGGGCTTCCCTGGTGGCGCAGTGGTTGAGAGTCCACCTGCCAATGCAGGGGACACGGGTTCGGGCCCCCGTCCGGGAAGATCCCACATGCCGCGGAGCGGCTGGGCCCGTGAGCCATGGCCGCTGAGCCTGTGCGTCCGGAGCCTGTGCTCTGCAACGGGTGAGGCCACAACAGTGAGAGGCCTGCGTGCCGCAAAAAAAAAAAAAAAAAAAAGATTGTGGTGACTTGCCACAAATCACCAAACTACTAATAGAGCAATTCCAAATGCAGGCCTGCCCTACTCACAACTGAGGACACTTCCCATTATGTACTAGATGCCACCGTAACTTTATACATCGCCATAACTTTGTTACATGCCCCCTCACTTGGTCCTCAGAACAACCCTGTAATGAAACAAGGCAGGTAATATTATTCTGGCCTCATTTTACAAATGAGAAAACTGAGACTCACAGAGAATTTAAACCACTTGCTTTAGGATCCTTCAGAGTAATGGCAAAGTCTCAAACACAGGCCTCCTGACTCCACGTCCAGTGTCTGTCACTGTAATTTTTACTGTCAATTGCAAGTTGGCTTTAATATATCTTTGAAACATTTCTATGCCTACCCTGTGTAACCTGGTCTCTCTAAATCTGAAATCTACTAAATGTAAGTGAGCTCATAAAAGCATCACGTTTATGCTTCCATATGACATAACTTATGTTTCCAATACAGAATTTATTTTCCAAAGATAATTGTCTACGACTGTCAAAAAGATTTCCACCCAGATTTTGACTGATCAAGAACAAGGTTTCTAATACTAGAAAAAAATCCTACTTGGATCCCAATGGAAAAAAAGATGCCTAATTTGGGAGTTTGTTAAATTATGAATCAGCCTTCTCCTTGCTTACATCCACATAGGCCAGACAGTAGTATTGCCTTTCTGTCATTAATTCCTCAGAATCTTTCTAACCAAATGCACTGCCATTTCTGAAGGCCAGAATGATCTCATTTAGTAAAGCAGCTTCTTGCCCTTTCATTAGGCCCTAATCTAAATTACAGTATAAAGACATAAGGCTCTGTATTCGTGACTGGCTCATGAAAAAGGGCACTAGCTGGCCACGAGGCCTGATGAAGTCCTGGGACACAGAAGGGTTTTTTTTGGACTTTATCATTCCAAGAGCAGGGAATTTATTTTGAGCCAGAAAAATAAAATATAATCTTGGGCCACCTGGCTCTGTAACACTCTATATTTGTTTGGAAAGGCCACTGTTGTCAAGTTATTGAATGTTATCTCTGGAATTGACAGGAAGAGAGAAGTTTTTGAAAGCAGGCCAGGAGTAAGTATTAAAGCACCGGTGTAAAGTAGTATTTAAAAGCTTGGGCTTTGCCACAGTTCAAATCCTAGCTCATGGCCTTGGGCAAGGCACCAGTTTTCTTAATCCATTTTACCCATCTATAAAACTTAGATAATAACATTCTAGAGGAATATTTGTAACAATAAAATGATGTAACAGTTATACATCATTAGTCTACAGTTACCATTCAAAACTTATTCGATAATTATTATCTGTTAATTTTTGTTCTCCTTTTACTTTAGTTTGGCAGGAAACTACAGTTTCATTGCTTTTATTAAACCCTTCTCCAGACAACAAAGTGGAATTTAAATAGAGACTCACAATTTATGCTACACACATAAAACATGTGGATGCCTACCTTTAACAAAACTTCAGTCTATCTTAAGCAACAGTCACTTCTTTTTTTAATCAGATTTATAGTAGCTATTGTTTTGTTAGTGGAATGACTGGGTCACTGTGTCACTCAAGAATGAATACTAAACAAATATCAAATCTGCATCTGAACTTCAGTGGGACTAGTACTGCTGTTTTACTGGACCACTGTCACAGTATCCTGATATTGTTATACGATAGTTATTTTCTTTGTATTAGGTAGTTTTCTAATCGTGTTTCATAGCAGTACTACGACCCAACTGTTGCAGCAACAATACGATCCAGAGGTGATACGAACAGGCTATTTACCCCCTTTCTCTTTGTGAAATCAGCAATGTGGCTAAAAATATAAAAATAATTAAAACATACAGTTAGAAAAGCAGCTCAATCAAAACGCCATCCAGAATGTTGCCAAACAGCACTGTTATCAGTTCAGCAGGCCAGATTCCAGACTGACTTACATAACCCCTTTTGTATCTCAATGGTGGGCAAATATTTCACCTGCACTTCGGCAGGAATGGCCATCGTGATGTATTGAATTGAACTGTCCCCACACATGACTGCTTTCTCCCAAATCAAAGTAGGCACTAAAAACTGGAGCAAAAGTTACAGTCTCAGGCTAGGAAACAACATTTCTGTCTGTTTTCTACTTCAAGTATTAGCTGCTATGCAGTTTCCTGCTCGGTGTCAATGAAAATAGGTACACATCTTCCATGTGAGCTGCTGGGTGGGTTCTCTGCTTTCTCCACATAAACCTAAGAGATTTATGAGTTATCAAAAACACATTTCAAACTCCAGGTTCTAAGCAAGAAGACTACTTACAGATCAACAGACAGAAGTTTAACATAGAAGTACTGAATTAAGGGCTATAAAGGTAAGGATCAGAGAAATTTGTAAGCTTACACAGAAAAATAAATATGAGAAGCTCTCTTGACCAGCCTCATTTACCCAACTTGCTAATTGAACCCACACTCTCCACTTCCTCTGCAACCATATGGACAGATGCCCGTGGTGTGCTGAAAACTCACGGTATGCAGACTACTCTCTGGTACGCCCCTCACTTCTGCTCCCTAATGCTGAGTATATCTTCTCCCCAAATCAGTAGTATTTGCTGATTAGGGGAGTTTTATTGTTACTGTAATTAACAAATTTAATTATATATTAGATAAACAATGAAAGCAAAGACAAAAGCTAACGTATCTTTAAAAACTAAGTCAAAAGCTTTGAAAGACTTGATAAAGGCAAGTCACTACAGAACAGTGCTGTTGACATAGGCAAGGGTAAGAGAAATATAAAAACTAGTGGAAATCATAAAATATAGAATAGTGGCTCTCAAACTTTAGCATGGAGGCCTTGTGAAAACAGATTGCAGAGCCCCACCTTTTAGTGTGATTCAGTAGGTTTGGGGCAAAACCAAAGAATTTGCATGCTAAGAAACTCCTATGTGATACTGATGATGCTAGTCTGGGAACCACACTTTAGAGAACCATTGCTTTTCAATTCTCTATAGTTTTAATCTAGAGAAACAAAAAGGAAACTGGAAATGATTTGTTATAAATATAGATTTAAGAAAGACTTGTTGTTCCAGTCAGCAAACCCATACTATAAGGAAAGGCCTTGGCCCTAATCAAAAGACAGTCTATTTATATGCTTTGAATTAAAATGTTAGTGGGATGTATGCATCATCTTTTATGATCTGTATTAACTGATTTTTTTCAATTAATAGACAAACTATGAGAACCAAACTCATCAGAAGAGATCTCCTGTCAGATACGGGTTATGAAAGTATTACCAGTCTAAAAATCCCTTCACCTTCACTATTTGTAAGAGGAAAATTCTAACGTGATAGAATTGGTTAAAAAACTTCCTAAAAACACAAGTTTACTATATCAATGAAGCATTTAAAATAAAAGTTTGCGTATCACTATCTGCAATTTACATATGAGATTTCTGAGTCGGAGAGGATAAGAAACATATCTTAAGGCAGTCAACTGAGGGGCAGAGTCAAGACTTGAATACAGATCTGCCCCCACATTCAAAGTGGCTTTTTTTCCCCCAAACTTATAACATTGCAGTATGAACTTTGGAAGAGTGAAAGACAAGTTAGAAACAACGCTGAGCGCCCAATCAATCTACATGTCCACAAAATAGAAAAATGCCCAAATTTATTCAGTTGTGAGGACTAGGTGGATTATGAGCATTATATGTTCTGTTTTGAATATGATCATAAGCATCATCCATAAGCTGTACTTACTATTAAATGGCTAGCTCATCAAATATAGGGCACTGGAAGAGAGCTGGTCTACCATCACTGAAGCAAAGTTTTTGGCAACACAACCCCACTTAGGCAAGAAATCTGTGGAGAATGGATGACAGAAAGATTCACATGCAGATACAACAGGGTAAGTGAAATGGAGAAAAACACGTTTAGAGAGCGTCAAAGAAGCACATTAGGTATACACTGAAGAAACGCATCCGAAGATACAGCATTTATGGACTGCTTGGAAACAAGAGCAGACAAGCCACCCAGTGACAGCAATCACCACTATGATGATGCCATTAAAGCACGCTTACCATTTTAGAAACTACAGGTAGTGACAAAAGCATTTTATCGTTGCCTTATAAGGTGGTGATGTCTAACGTAGTATCATATGAATTCCAAAAGTAAAGAGGATCATATCTGTTAAAGTATGAAGGAATTCAAATATCCAGTTTTACACATTCAAGCTAATATGTTTAAAACACTAGCCCCAATTAGTATTCTAGTATTTGAGATCAGGGAGCACTGTGAAGATTTGTAATAATTATAGGAAATCTCCTAAAGTAGCTATTCTGTTTCTTTAGAAAGTGATTTAGGAGTAAATAAAGACCTAACATAACCTAGGAGTGGTTAGGGTGGCCACTATAAAACAAAACAAAACAAAACAAAAAACATAAAATAACAAGTGTCAGTGAGGATGCAGGGAAATTGGAACCTTTGTCCACTGCTGGTGGAAATGTAAAATGGTGCAGTTGTTATGAAAAATAGTATGGAGGTTGTTCAAAAAATTAAAAATAGAACTACCAAATGATCCAACAACCCCACTTCTGGGTATATATCCAAAAGAACTGAAAACAGGATCTTGAAGAGATATTTGTACACCCATGTTCAATATAGCATTATTCAAAGTAGCCAAGAGGTGGAAGCAACTTAAATGCCCATCAATAAATAAATGGATAGCATGGATTGGGAGTTTGGGATTAGCAGACTCAAACTATTATAAATAGAATGAATAAACAATAAGGCCCTACTGTATAGCTCAGAGAACTATATTCAATATCTTGTAATAAACCATAATAGAAAGGAATATGAAAAAGAATATATATGTATAGCTGAATCGCTTTGCTGTACAGCAGAAATTAACACATTATAAATCAACTATACTTCAATAAAACAGAACTGAAAAAAAACTATACTTCAATAAAATAAATTTTAAATAAATAAATAAATGGATAAATGGTATACCTGGAAGGTATTGAGGGTTTGGTTCCAGACCACCTCAATAAATCAAATATTGCAACAAAGTGAGTCACATGAATTTTTGGTTTTCCAATGCATATAAAAGTTACATTTACAGTATACTACAGTCTATTAACTGTGCAATAGCATTATGTCTAAAAAAATGCATAAACCTCAATTAAAAAACTTCATTGCTAAAAAATGCTAACCATCATCTGAGCCTTCAGCAAGTCATAACCTTTTGCAATAGGAAAATCAAGTCACCATAACAAATATAATAATAATGAAAAAGCTTGAATTATTGGGAGAATTACCAGAATGTGTTGCCAAGACAGGAAGTGAGCAAATACTGTTGGAAAAATGGCACCGACAGACTTGTTTAATGCAGGGTTGCCACAAACCTTCAAATTCGTTAAAAAAAAAAAAAAAAAAGCAATATCTGAGAAGCACAATAAAGCAAAGCACAATAAAATGAGGTATGCCTGTACAATGGAACATTATTCAGCCTTAAAAAACAAGGCAGTCCCGTCATATTCTACAACATGGATAAACCTTGACGACATTATGCTAAGCGAAATAAGACAGTCACAAAAACACAAACACTGCATGATTCTACATTTACGAGACATCTAAAATAGTAAAAGTCCTAGGAAGTGGAATGGTGGTTACCAAAGGCTGAGGGGAGGGGAGAAAGGAGAATTATTCTTCACAGGTATAAAGTTTCAGTTTTGCAAGCTGAAAAAGTTCTCGAGTTCTGTTGCACAACAATGGGCACATAGTAACGTGTTGTACTGTACAGTTAAAAATGGTTAATCTGGTTAGAGAAAAAAAAATAGGAATAAAAATGTCTTGAAAACTTTGGTAAGCTTATAGAAAAAGTACTAAAAAGGTTCACTGTAACTTGCTTAAGAAACAAAATAATCTTACTAGATTCAATTTTAATCATCATAACCTCTTAATAACACTAATTTCTATAAAATTCTAAGAATCTATGATTTAAATTTGTTACTTATAATGGAAAGGAGGTACACCATAACAGAATTACTTGGAGGACTTTTAAAATATTACTTATTCTCACCCAGAGAGATGCTCCCAGTTGAGTGAGCCATCATTACTGATGCAACTGTGCTACATTCTTCAACTGTGCTGGGACTGAAAACAGATTGAGAATTGCATTTTTAAATGATAGTTTAAATCAGTAATAAGAAAATTCAATTTAATCACTTTTCCTATAATAAGGAGATTACATGTATTGTTTGATATAATTAAACTTTCTTCACACTATAAAGCTAAACATGGGTTTTATTTTCTGAAGGCATATATGTAAGACATTATAAGCGTGGCTGCTTGAACAATGAACAATCCTTGTTATGAGATCACATATGCATTTGGGCTGGGTACCCATGGAGAACAGAATCAACAATATATGGAAAATGCAGGCAGAAATACCTCTCAAGACTTCTGAAATATTCTGTCCAGAACATTTTTCTTTTTGATAACCCTTTCCTATGTGCATTTATCTCCAGATGCCTTTTTCCCATGATCTCCTCTCTTTTCCAAAGCATTTTTCTCATCGTTTCTTTTCCATATTTAGAGGAAGGGGAAGAACTAAATTTTCCATACCCAAACTTTCAGAAACAAAGTAAAGAGAATCTCTCATTTCCATACATTACTGACTGTTTCATTTCCTGGGAAACAAAGCTACCTTTTAAGAACCCAGGGTTAATGGAAACTTATCACGTTGATCTCACTTTGGTGCATTTTTCACTATGGTAAAAATACCATATTTTTAAAATCTATTGATAAGTATCCAATAGTGTCAAAAAATGAAGCCCCAAAGAGGATCCATTGACCAATATTCTCTACTGGTAACATTCCTTAAAGATTACATAAACATATTATTTTATATGGAAATTACACATTATAACTTCTACTCTTTAAGGGTATATTTGAGCTCTGTAATATCTTTTTTTTTCTCATTTCCTGCCTTCTTTTGTGTTAAATAGATATTTTCTAGTGTATCTTTTTCATTCCCTTGTTGTTTCTTTCACTATAATTTTTTGACTTATTTTCTTAGTGGTTGCTCTGGAAATTACAATTAGCATTTTAATTTAAAACATTCTAGTCTGGATTTATACTAACCTAATTTCAATAATAATTTACAACTTTCCTCCAATATGCTTCTGTTCCCTTGCCTTCCTTTTTATTATTATTGTCAAACTACATCTCTATGTGTTATAAACCCATCAACAGTTTTATTATTATTGCTTTGTGCAGTTGTCTTTTAAAACATGAGAAGATAAGTTAAAAGAAAAATGCATCTATATGTATTTTTATATGTAAGTCTTTCATAATACCTATGTAGTTACCTTTACCATTGCTCTTTATTTCATGTGGATTTAAGTTTACTGCCTAGTGTCTTTTTGTTTCAACGTGAAGGACTCCCTTTAATACTTCTTATAGGGCACGTTTGCTAGTGACAGACTCTCTCAGTTTTTGTTTATTTGTAAGTGTCTTAATTTCTCCTTCATCTTTGAAGGAGATTTTAGCTGGATACAGAATTCCTGGTTGACAGTTTTTTTCCCTCAACTTTGAAAATGTCTTCCAGCATCCATGGTTTCTGATAAGAAGTCAGCTATTGATCTTATTTGTCTCTTCATATTTTCAAGATTTGTCTTTCACTTTCGTAAATTTAACTATGATGTCTAAATTTGACTATGATTTGACTATGATGGATTTATTCTACTTGGAGTACACTAAGTTTCTTTAATGCGTAAATTAGTATTTTTTCAGCAAGTTTGGGAAGTTTTCTGTCATTTCTTTTAACATTCTTTCTGCTTTTTGTGGGTGTTTTTTTTTTTTTTTTTTTTTTTTGCTCTTCTTCTGGGACTCCCATTTTCCCATTATGTGTGTGTTGGTACACTTGAGTTGTCCCATAGGTCTCTTGAAGCTCTGTTCATTTTCATTTCCTTTCTACTCCTCACACTGGATAATCTCTATTGAGTTACATTCAAGTTGACTAATATTTTCTTCTACCAACTCGTATCAGTTATTGAGCCCCTCTGGTAAATTTTTCACTTTAGTTATCATACTTTTAAACTCCAAAATTTCTATATGGTTCTTTTAAAATAATTGCTATGCTTATTGATATTCTCTTTGGTAAGATAACAATTTCACACTTTCCTTTAATTCTTTAGACATGGTTTCATTTATTTCTTTAAACATATTTACAATAGCTGACTTAAAGTCTTTGTCTATTAAGTCCAAATCTAGGCCCACAGGGACACTTTTCTGTTAGCTAGTTTTTCACTTTTTTTCCCATGTATGTAGCATACTTTTCTATTTCTCAAATTTTTTGGTTGAAAACTAGACATTTTGGATAGTTTTAGATATCTATTTGGATATCTAAATAGATATCTGAAACTATCTTTTTAACTAGATAGTTATCAAGCTATCTAGATAATGTATTTTAACAATTCCGGTAGCAGAATCTTCTACACTGCCCCACTAAGATTTTTTCTCGCTAGTTCTCTTCTTTTTCTTGGTGTTGCTTACTTGTTTAGCACTTCCATGAACTAATTCTGTAGTCCCTGCATTATGTGGCCACTGAGTATTCTTCTTTTTGTTTTTAAGCCTGGCTTCCTGGATCAGTATAATTTAGTGGTCAACCAGTGATTGGTCAGAAGATTTCCTTAAATGCCTTGCCTGTATATCTTCCACCCTTTGCCAAAGCTAAAGGAACCTTCGTGAGAAGCCACACTTTCAAACTTCAGGTAGCTTGTAAGACAGCCCTAGCTTTCACTTCCTTCTTGCACAGAGCCTCAAGGTCAGCCAGAGGTGGATCTTCTCCTTTCCCAGGTCTTTCCTGGGCATATGCACAGCCTTGCACATCTGCAATCTTTTAGATAACTAGAAATATGTTGGAGCTTTTCAAAGTTCCCTATGGTTGGCTAATCCTCCAGGATTTCCTTCTACATTCCTGGCCAGGCTCTTGTTTGCCCCACCTGAAATCACAGTCTTAAACAGTGGAGATGTTGCCAACAGTTGCTATTGTTTCAGTAAAGCCCAGTGGGTAGGCATTTTCTTCCCCCAACTGAGCTGAGCTCTAAGGTCAAATCAATAGCCAATCACTCTCTGAGAACTGAGTTTTCCCAGGGAGATACAAGTTGAGACAAAATATCAACTGTGATCTAGGGATGCTGCTTTTCATGGATCTCCAAAAGTGGTCATATCTCTCCACTGCCTGCAATGCTGCCAGTTTCTGCTATACCACAAGCTGGGGAAGGAGGGAGAATGGGAGTAGGCACAAATTAGATGCCACTGTCATCTCAAGGTTCAGTAGTCTTCTCTTGGATAGACAATTTTCAGTTCATTCTCTGGCTTTGATCAATTGCCGGAATTCTGAAATGGTTGATTTTAGTTGTTTTGCGTTTTTGTTGTGTTAGAGGGAAGGGAGTATACTGAGGCCCTCACTCCAGCAATTTGGAAGCCAATCAAGCTTTGTAATATTTTAAATCTATCTTCATGTATTTTTTTAAAACAAAAAAACATTTTTAACAACAACAAAGTTGTTTTTGAAAAATTATTCTTATAAGCGTTTAGATCACTGGTTCTCATCTCTGGCAGAAACTTACAAAACATTTTGCAATTTTTTAATTTTTATAATTTTATAATTTTAATTATATGGGAAAATAAAATATGCAGTATTTATAGTTAAATAGGAAGAAACTGATCTATGAGAGGGAAAAGATAAACTGCATGAGTAATGTTTCACTGCAGCATATCTTTCCTGTTAAGTAATATGTAAATGATCAGAAACTGAGGTGAGTCCATGTCTTAGTTTTACTCTCAGCCCCAAAAGGCTTCCCAAGTCTTTGCGGACGACAGAAACAAGTTCAAGAGAGGCAGAAAGACTATGCCATCTTTTCTTAGCTGGCTAACCTAGGCCAAATCCAATTCAACTCTGACAGGGATAAAGAGAGTCACAAAAGACTGGGAGTAGGAAATTCAACAAAGAAGAAGAATCAGAGACCTGAAAATAGGAAGCAGCCCAATCACCTGAGATTTCTCTGAAGAGACTCAGCACAGAGAGACTGGGTTTACCTCAGGCTTACCCAAGTATCGGCCAAACCTGTGTACTTAAAGGTTCAGTAAGATGAGCTTCTGGAAAGGAAAAATTATCCATTACTATTCTCTCTCTTCAACACTGCCTGACATTAGCAAACCAGAAAAAGACCAAAACTGTCAAAATAGGCCAAGAAAGGGAAACACCCTTTAGCAAGACTTTTATTTTCAAGTACACTGCCATGCTTCTCTAGCTTTTCTATTACTGGGTAACAAACCACCACAAAACTTATTGCTCAAAAAAACAAAAACTATTTTTTTGCTCATAATTCTGCAACCTGGGCTGGGCTCAGCTACTTCTTCTGCTCATCTTGCTGGGGGTCACTCACATAATTGCTTTCAGCTGGCAGGTAGGAAATGGGCTCAGCTAGAATACTAGGATTAGGGTGACTGGGCTTCTGTCTCCATGTAACCTCAGAGCCTCTCTCTCTCCCCCTGCCCCTCTTCCTCTCTCCCTCTCCCTCTCTCCATGTGGCCTCATTTCCACATGGTCTCTCTAGGAAGGTAGCCAGATTTCTGACATAATGGTTCAGGTCTCCCAGAAACATAAAAGCAAAAGCTACCTGGCTTTCTTAAAGCTTATGCCCAGACTTCAGACAGCTCTAATTCTGTTGCATTCTGTTTGTTAAAATAAGCTACAGGCCCAGTCCAGATTGAAAGGAAAGAGACTTCACAAGCGTGTGAATACCCTGAGATGTGGTTCATTGTAACCACCATCAACATAATACAGACTACTAAAACATTAAAGCCAATGTTCAGATGACTGGAATGGCAGCAAACACAAGAAACTATAAAATGGCTAAAGTTAAATGAAGACTCGTCAATTATAGTCAGATTCTATTCTCTGTTCTTTCCCATACTGAAGGTCAATCTAGGTTCAGTGAGAATCTTAATTATCGGTGGAAGGAAATGAACCTGATTAACCACTTATAAGCCATATGATCTTGGACAAGTCTGTCATTCTCTACAAGCCTCAGCTCCTCAATTGCAAAATGGAAAATTATACAGGCCCTGCTTTTCTTACTGGAAGACTGTACAGAGCAAATAAAACAAGAAATGAGAAAGAGCTCTGAAAACGAAACTGCTATACAAATATAAGGAAGTAATATTTATCTGACAAGATCCTAAGTATAGTCAGTCTAGCTAGGCTCCATTCTATTAATAAAATTATAATAATCATAGTTAATTAACTCATATGCTAAATTACTACCACAGCAATGATATTATATATAGTAATGGGCTAAAATTATGTGTTGCTACTATAAAGAATAAAAACAATAATACTAATGATTCATTGTTGTCTAATTATATGTCAGGTGCTGCTAAATACTTCAACTAAACTCTAACTAACCCTTAAAATAACTCACGAAGTAGTTATTATCCCTCTTTTACAAATAAATAAACTGAGTCAAGAAATTGACTACTTAGAGTAACTTGCCAACAGTCACACAGCTAATAAGTGGAAAATCCATTTTGAATGTTTAATGTATAATAGGTGCTTGATAAGTATTTCTCATCTAAATTAAAGAAAAATAAACAAAGCCAGGACTATCTGGCTTTAAAGTAACTACAACTAACTGCATCAAAATATCTCTCTCACAATTCTTTTTTTATATGCAGCTGAAACTGGAATTACAGCAAACATATCCAATTAACATGAGCAATTCATCACCTTCCTCATCTGCAAAATGGTTTCCAATCAGAAAAGTACTTTCATTTTTTAAAATATCTAATCTTGAGTCCATCTACTGAATCATGAGTTATAATGGTCTTATTATAATGTAAGAATACCAACTGAAAAACAAAGGTATACATTTACATAGTAAAATATTTCTAAAACAAAACCAAAAAGAGAAAAATAGCAAATATCTTTAAATGGCAAAATACGTAGAGTATGAATCACAAATAAAAGTTCATATCCTTATATTATGAAGAAATCTCGAAATTTAAAAGAAGGAAGGAGGAGGAAGAGAAGACACTACCCAGTAGGAAAGTGTGCTAATGATATAAGTGGACAATCAGCAAAAGAAATACAAATGGCTAATATACTTTAAAAAAATATGCCATTAGTTATCAAAGAAAAGCAAATATGAGTGAGATTTTTTTCAACTATCAGACTGGCAAAAATACAAAAAAAATTACAAAGATTGATCACACCTAGTATCAGAGAGCATGCAAAGAAACAAAACACTAAAGTGTTAGTGTTGGAAGTATGAAATGGCATGACCTGTCTAGATGGCAATTTGGTGGTTGATAAAAACACTGAACATGTACCCAGCCTTCTACCCAGCAATTCTATTCCTAAAAACTCATATAAAGAAAATAATTGGATGATGCACAAGGTGTACATACAATAATTAATCATAAACCCAAAATACAGGATACCACCTAAATGTCTAGCTAGAGAGCTGTTTAAGTAGATATGCCAATAAGAATGCATAAAATGTTATTTACTATCATGAAAAGATATGAGTGTCAAACTTAAAAAAAAAATTGGATGACCCAACTTTTAAGAGAAAGTGCATGTATTTTTGTGTTTGTAAGGGAGAGGGAGCGTGCACATATGTGGACAGAAGCACACCCAGGAATGCCAGAGTTAGCACATACATACTCACTGAGAGAAATTCTGAGAAGATGATAATAATAATCTTGTGAGCAGATGTGTAGTAAGCTTTGAGCAGAATGATAATTTTTTTTTACTCCCTTCTTTGTACCTTTCTGGATTTTCTGAATGTTTTAGAGCACATAAATAATTTTTATAATCATAATACAATAAAATTATTGTCATTTAAATGTCAACTGTCATAAGCCTGAGGCTCTGTAAACTTCCAAATGTTATTACTTTTAACATAAAATACTGATTAAAAGGCAGTTAATGTGGACACTGAATGAAAATTTATTTTTATTCCTCTTTCAAATGACAAATTCAAGTCATAAATCCTTCATAGTTGTTTCTATTTACAAATTATTTAAATTTGTAATTTTGTTAAAAATTTCTCTTAAAAAAATAAAAGCAAAGCAGAAATGTTTGTGCTACAAAATGTACTTAGCATAAATGTGCTGTATGTCTTTAAGAAATAATTTGCATATAAAAAGTCCTAGAGACTTAGATTCTATAGCTTCAAAAAATATAGCATCATCTTGGTATGTTAACTTGGGAGTTTATTAACTTATGCTCGTTATTTACAGTATAAGGAGAATATTCTCAATTAGCCATTGGTAACATTATCCACAACTAATCTTGCTTTTCAGTTTAGCCATTGTACCCGGAGTGTAATCAGTTTAGTTATTTGCTTTGTAGCTCTCTCGGCTCTATTTATTTGTATGAAGCCTGTATTCTAGAAAAAGAAATGCTTAAAGTCAATTATTCAACTTGGATAGTGCATGGACAAAGTGCATGGACAAGTGGGCAGCTACTATCCTCAAGGCTGAGTATGAATAACATCAAGATAGACCACTACACCATCCCACCATCCCTTACCTGATGACTTTGGAAACCTTTGGGGTCATTCTGTTGTCACAGTGATTGGGGAGGGGAAGTGGTTCTAATGCCATTTTGGCCCATAGTTGCTAAAACATGCTACAACATAGGATAACCCACCAAGAACTGTCCCATCCACAATGACAAGTGTCCCCTGATGAGAAAGGGACCATGATTTTCTTGTTCAACATTGTATTTCTAGCCTACAACATAGAGGCATTAATAATTTGTTGAAAAAGTCAAAACAACAATTTCTAGCACTTAGTGAGATATAGATAATATAAAATAATGACGATGGACAATGGAGAAACTAGACAGTTTTCTACCTTAACCTGAGACAAGCCTTTGTGGCTGGGCTCCAATATACCTAGGGGAAATCTATGATTAGACATATGTATACCCAAATATGTAGAAAAGCTTAATAGTCCATACCCACATACAAATTATAAGGAGATTATCTTCCATTACAGATATTTAGGTATATGCCTCCTTATATTAGTAAAGATTAGTAATTATGTCAACTCAAGACATGAATACTGGTGCCAACTAACCTCAATCTTGCCTTGGCAACTGGGTGGCCAAGCAGCCTTGTAGTTTAAGAGTATGGGCTCTGGGGCTTCCCTGTGGCGCAGTGGTTGAGAGTCCGCCTGCCGATGCAGGGGACACGGGTTCGTGCCCCGGTCTGGGAAGATCCCACATGCTGCGGAGCGGCTGGGCCCGTGAGCCATGGCCACTGAGCCTGCGCGTCCGGAGCCTGTGCTCCGCAACGGGAGAGGCCACAACAGTGAGAGGCTCGCGTACCGCCAAAAAAAAAAAAAAAGAAAGAAATGGCCACAGCCACTGCAACCTTTAGCAACTACCATCCTGACCAGTAGCAACAATCAACATCGAGGCAAGACCTTCTATGTTCTACCAGCAAAAAGATTATGACTCACTGAAGGCTCAGATAATGGTTAGCATTTTTTAGCAATGAAGTATTTTTTAAAATTAAGGTATGTACATTATTTTTTTTAGACATAATGCTATTGCATACTTAATAGACTACAGAATAGTGTAAACATAACTTCTATATGCACTGAAAAACCAAAAAATTCGTGTGACTCACTTTACTGCAAGGTTCACTTTATTGTAATGGTCTGGAACTGAACCTGCAATATCTCCAAGGCATGCCTGTATCATTTATTAAGCACTACTATGTACCAAGCACTGCATTATGTACTTCACGTATATCCCTTATTTAGTTTTCACAAAGCTGCAAGGCAACAGTTATTATCCTCATATTACATAAGGATATTGAATTAATAAGTGGGTGAACCATGATTTGACCTCAGGTTTGACTAACTCATAAACGCATTAGCTGTTTGCACTGAACCACCCTGCCAAAGGATATAGCTTCATTCTCACATTTTTGACTAATGGCTGCCTTCCTCTTCATTTTTTGTCAAGTATTTTTAAATCGCACATAATAATATGGAATATATATTATCTCTCAGATTAAGGGTACTTTAGTTCTTTCTATAATCCCAAATTTGCAATGTACTTGCAATTTTTATCTTAATTTATCTCTGAAAAATAATATAAGGATCTCCATAAACTACATATGTCACATTTAGTTATAAGAGAATTATATACATATTGCATACATTTCCAAGCAATTAGCAGCTTAATTAGCTAATTAATTAGCTAATTTCCAGCAATTAGCAATTAGCAGCTTCAGCTAAAAGAACCTTCAGTTTGGTAGAGACTTCAAGGATAAAACATATATTTAGTTGAATAGATAACTATTCCAGTCTTAAAGATCTTTATAGAGTATGACATCCCAAATATCCCTCTATTGCCACTCACTTTTAGGGAATATCTGCTTTATGACAAATTAAAATCGTCCTTCCTGTAATTCAAGCTCATTCTACTTAGGTCTGTCTTTCAAGGAGATAACTTAAGGATCTAACATACCTGTCATTTTGTTGCTCTATTGATTTTTAGCTGAAATTCTGTAATAAAAAATAAAGAGAAATACAAGTAAATTTGTAAACAGATTCCCCCCACGCTTCTTGAATCCTTCCTCAGTCCTGCCAATATATCCATTTTTGCTGCCCTTTTCAGTGCCTCTCTAATTGTTCCATGTTCAGAATGAACTGTGGAGAAAACAGTCAAACATTACTAGTTTAGAGTGCTTAGTTTAGTACTCTAAACTAAGAGCTCAATGGCTAAGTTTAAGAAAAGTAATACTCCAGAAAAAAGAATGAAGTTTTGCCATTTGCAACAGCAGTGGGCTTGGAGAGCATTATGCTAAGTGATGTCAGTCAGACAGAGAAAGACAAATACTGTATGATGTCACTCTATGTGGAATCTAAAATATACAACTAGTGAATATAACAAAAAGGAAACAGACTCACAGATACAGAGAACAAACTAGTGGTTACCAGTGGGGAGAGAGAAGGGGAGGGACAAAATGGGGTAAGGGTGTTAAAAGGTACAAACTATTATGTATAAAATAAATAAGCTACAAGAATATATTGTACAACACAGGGCATACAGCCAATATTTTATAACTATAAATGGAGTATAACCTTTAAAAATTGTGAAACATAATGTTGTACACCTGTTACTTATATAATATTGTACATCAACTATATCTCAATAAAAAAGTTTTTAAATAAAAAGTACAAAACTGTTGACACATTAAATGTATATAATGTTATGATTTGAGTCTAACAATTAGTTTTTTTTTTAGCATCTTTATTGGAGTAAAATTGCTTTACAATGGTGTGTTAGTTTCTGCTTTATAACAAAGTGAATCAGCTATACATATACATATATCCCCATATCTCTTCCCTCTTGCATCTCCCTCCCTCCCACCCTCCCTATCCCACCCCTCTAGGTTATCACAAAGCACCAAGCTGAGCTCCCTGTGCTATGTGGCTGCTTCCCACTAGCTATCTGTTTTACATTTGGTAGTGTATATATGTCCATGCCACTCTCTCACTTCACCCCAGCTTACCCTTCCCCCTCCCCAGGTCCTCAAGTCCATTCTCTACATCTGTGTCTTTATTCCTGTCCTGTCCCTAGGTTCTTCAGAATCTTTTCTTTTTAGATTCCATATATATGTGTTATCATATGGTATTTGTTTTTCTCTTTCTGACTTACTTCACTCCATACGACAGACTCTAGGTCCATCCACCTCACTACAAATAACTCAATTTCGTTTCTTTTTATGGCTGAGCAATATTCCGTTGTATATATGTGCCACATCTTCTTTATCCATTCATCTGTCAATGGACACTTAGGTTGCTTCCATAACAATTACTCTTATCTTGAATTTGTGTGATAAACTTTTAACCATTATTAAATTTCATGATGTTTTTGTTGACCACTGATGGAATTTATTTTCTATTTGCAGATATGTAATTTCATAGATTGTTACAATACAATAAGGCTTAAATGCATACTTGGGTAAGGTGAAAACATATTTTGGAATCCATTATTATCAAAGACTCTAGAATTCTATAATATGATGAAGGAACCATTCTGTGACACTATTAGCATTACTCATAAATGCTACTATAATCTAGCATTTTCAAGACTCTATACATAGATAATAGCTTATGAAAATGACTTTTAAGAACAAATATGCTTAACTACCAGCCTTGGGATTATTAAGTACAAGCAATATTTTAAATTGTATAAAAATGGTGATGCTTATTAATGTCACTTTATGACCAAGATATAATATGTTTAATATGAACAGTTTCTATTTTAATTTTTACAAAAACTATATTACTATTTTAAAACCAATTGTCATTGGCCCTGGTAAAAAGCTAGTAACTTGTGTATCCTGCTTACTGTGTTCAGTACATATTCAGTAAGTACTTAGTTGACAAGGAACAGAAGTAAGAAAAATGCCAACAGTCTAATTCTTATTTCTAGATCCACAATGCCAGTAGGACAAGAGGTATACAGCCTTGATTGTCACTTAGGAGGATATAGTTTGCTTCTCTTTAGTCTTTGCACAAAGAAAAATAGTACAGAGCAGTGGCTCTAAAAGCTTACTTCTAATGAAATACTACTCAGAGCCTCAAAAGAAAAAGAGACAAAAATGGACCTGCTCTGCAGCCACCAACATTACCCAAGGCAGCTCCTGAAGAACTTCTTTGATTGGAAAATACAATTTGAAAATTACTAATATAGTGGACAGGAACACTGGATTAAGAGTCACAAGATCTGGGTGCACATGCTAGATCTTCCAACTACTTGCTGTGCAACAGTTTTCAAAGGTGTTTCTTAACCTCTCTTGGACTCGGCTTTCCCATCCATTATATGGTCCCATATAACTGGTCAGGAGGAAAGTTAGATAAGATGCTGTACATACAAAAGAACCTTATAAAGTGTGATCTACGATGTAAATATAAAGTATATTATAAGTAACGGCCCATATGCCATGCAATAAGTAAAAACACTTTTCCCTCCCTACCACTCCCCTTCCCAAGACAACTTACTTATTTCACATATAACAAAGGAGTTTAAGGCTATCAAAATGAAAGCCCAAAAGTCAGATTAAAAGGAAAAACTGGGAAGGGCAGCACATATAGACTTGTTTTCTATGGCTTTTCAGGATAATTCAAGTTAAGTTCATCTCCTACAACTTACCCAAAAGAAGGACTCCACCAAAATATCCACTGGTTTTCTATTTTAAATTTCCACTAACCTTTTTTTTTTTTTTTTTTTTTTTTTTTTTTTTTTTTGCGGTACGCAGGCCTCTCACTGTTGTGGCCTCTCCCGTTGCGGAGCACAGGCTCCGGACGCGCAGGCTCAGCGGCCATGGCTCACGGGCCCAGCCGCTCCGCGGCATGTGGGATCTTCCTGGACCGGGGCACGAACCCGTGTCCCCTGCATCGGCAGGCGGACTCTCAACCACTGCGCCACCAGCGAAGTCCCACTAACCTATTTTTAATAAACATTATTTGCAAGCATTTTTAATTGAAGTACACTATGGACACTCTTTTCTCTAGGCCCACATGAGCTTTCACAATTATTAGGTATGTTATCGATGCCCATACCAGATGCCCTCAATCATGAAAAATGAATGATAAGGAAAAAGAATATCATTCATTTGTTAGATACAGACAACTCATATGATTTAATAAATATGATAAAGCTGCAAAACTTCCTAGGAAAACTATTTGAAAGAGTTGGCACTGAGTCTCTTTAAATATACTATCAGTGATAAAGATTATAGCTCTTTAAATTATAACGCCTATATATAAATGCATAGTTTTTGTTATAAATCATGTTACAAAGGTCTTAGACATAAAACTATTTACTTTATCTTTCCTGCAACCTTATATCCATAAAAAATTTTGAAAAGTGGTTAGGGGAATTTTTGGTACACCCTTTGGTGGACTTTTATAAAACCACAGGTTTGAAATGGAGGAAATAGCTCCAGCTTATTTCTCTTGAGTCTTGGTTAAGTCTCTTAACCAGCAAATTGTATGGTTATCGTCCCACAGAAGCTGAAGACTGAAGAAATGTTAAAAGAGCAATGTTTTACCACCTTGAATGGGCTGCATTTCAGTTGCATTCCAACTGTGTGGGAAGGTAAGAAAGTAATTCAATTCGGGTACAAGCATAATCTCAAAGACCAATGATAATGAACAGCTTACATGTACTCAGACTCTATGCCTATCCCTCTGATGCCCCTCCCACTACCACCTCTGCACTTTTCACCTTTCTGAATGCCAACGGAAAGCCTCTTTAAAGTACTGCTGTAGTGGAAGCAGAAGTTCACACACCAAACTGCTGCACCTTCTTACATAACCAACCCATTATTGAGTAGGGGAATTATGACATCAGCAGTATGTTAGCCAATTACTCTACTCAATAGTTAGTACCCACTGATTCTCACACTCCCATGTCATTGGCTGAATTTCCTAAGGATAGATGCTATATTTTACTATCTTTAATTTGAACTAATTCTGATACAGGATTGATGCTTGGTAATCTATGAAACAACTATGGATATGAATGTGGCATATGCACTTAGCTGAGTGCCATTTTAGAATGCCAAAGTCAGGCATCATGCAGGGTGACACAAGAGTACCAAAGGGACAGCAAAAGATTAACATGAGGTTCATATTTGTTTTCATTAGACCACCCTGAGAAGTGCCTAGAAATTTCACATTATAGGAGCCTCAATGCCCTTTCACACTATTTCCTGCACTAGCTGCTAGTACTTTTCAATGCGGCATGGCTTTAATACTACTTCGGGTGGGCTGGGGAGGTGGATAGGAAGGAGGCGTTCTCTTGAGGTTTTTATAGCCCCACAGACAGCTAATAAGCTATCTGAAGCATTTAAAAATATTAACTGTAAATGTATAATATGAGGAACAGCTCCAATACTTTGTCTTAAACATATACAAGTAGTAAAAGAAAAGTTCCTTACCATATTAGCTATTGTCAACCATTAAGAAAGGAAAAACCTATCTCAAAATCTCACATTTTAAAAAGTTATTGAAAAAATTCAGACATGAGACCCCATATTTGACATATTAAAATACTCTATGTTTTGTGTACATTCATAATTTATAGAGAACATGGATCAATTACCTCATATTCTTTCCATGAGCCAAACTCAATGTATTCTCTACCATAAAATGCCAGAATGACCAAGTGGCCTAAAATGTTAAAAGCAAGAAGAATTAGGTTAACATTAAAAATGAATTCTTTGATATCTAGAAGATATATGATTATTTTAAATTATTGAATTTGTGGATAAATACTAATTACCATACAAATGAATTATTTTTAAAGTATTTCTTTGCGCAACTATATTTTTTAAAGTTTCCTATTTAGTCAAAAAAAAAATGTTATATTGATTTTACAGAAAAGGAGAGAGAACTTTTACTTTTCAAAGAAGTAGAATTCAAGTAAACATATTAATCTAATAATCAGGAAAATTTAAGTGAGGGAAAATAAGAGAAGAATTCTTTGAAAAAACCTGTGCTTTTAAATTGTGAAGATGAGAGACCAGCCAGTTCTGAGAACAGCCTGATATAGAGAAGCAAAAGTGAGAATGGATTAGCAGCTGACATACCTTTGCTCATTCCTTAAAAATAATTAAATAAGATTTATTTCTTAAAAATAAACAAGCAGAAACAACATACAAACAGGTCACAAACCGGAGAAATTAATAAGACATACATGATTATTCAGTTTTATGGAAATTTTAAAAAGAAATCTTTGGTTCAGAGACGAATGGGCAACGTTATTTTAAAACTAATGATTTTTACTGGCTAATAAATTAAATTTAGGGTAACACTTATATATAAAAATGTAATTAAGTATATTGTTTATATATGTTCATACCGTTTTTGCCCTAAATTTGGCCCATGATGTCAGAGATAAATTTAGTACAAAGTATTCTGATAATTTAGTCAACTGTAAACAGCATCATAGCTGCCTGGCGTGATTTAGTTTTGTTTGTTTTCTTTTTTTCTTTAAAGGTAAAGGTGACATTAAGTGACAGTTGCCATAAATTTTTATGTCGGTCCATTAAACTCAGAAAAATAACAAAGCAAACAGGCACAGCTGAGTATATATGAACAGGGAACAGTCTAAATACACATTTTTGGGGTGACTTGAACATGACAAGACAAGGATCACTAAAGTAATCACAGGTGTTTGCTGTGTATTTAGGCGATTACAAGTCAGATACAGCAAAAATGCAATAATCTACACTAATTAACACACCAGAGTTCTCAGAAAGAACTCGGCAATTTTAACCCTATTATCAGATTTTCCTGTTACCTTATTATCATTATGACATATATTTTCTGACATGAGGTATTATTGTACATATTTATTATAAATTAAGTGACTAAATACTTCAAAACAACTTTGAGCAAAATGACTATGAGTTATACATACCCATAATCAGATGTTCCTAAGATAATTCTACCAAGTCCTTTAGCCTGGATTCTTTTCTCCAACCACCCTCACCTGTACTTAAATTGAGTGAATATCAAGTAAGAAAATTCAAGCTAATCTACAGTTATCTGTGTCCTCTACTCCTCTCCAAACAGGTTACAAGAAATCTCCTCTATGAAGACATCTTTCGCCACCTCATTCTGAAACTAACACAATTGCTCGGGATCTCTTCATGTCTTGAATTATTACAAGTTTCTCAGACTCCATATCAGATCACTAATAATACAAATTGTCTTTGCCATTAATCATTTTAACTTTAAGATCCAATTCTTTTCCTAAAGCCTGTTCTCATATAATATTATTCAATTATTTATTTAAAAAAGAATTGCAACTATGCTAGGCGCCACACATACAAATATTAAATATACATGGTCCACACACACAAGTACCTCACTCACTACCATGCCAATCACAGCAAGATGCACCCTCCCTCAAAACTCTACACTGGCCCCACAAGAACTTATTTTCTTGTTTCTTTCTATATTCTACAATGACTTTCTTCTCATCTCTGGCACAAATAATCCAAGTATCTTCATCTTGCCCTTCAACATTTACTGACTCACTACTATGTGCTTGGCAATATGCGAGAAGTTGATTAGGTATTCAATGCCAAGTAAAACACAGTTTTTTGTATTCAGGTCCCACCTCATCTGCTCCCACATACTATGCTAACTCTCTCAGTGGCTTTATAATTCTCCTGGTATTCATTTTTTTCACGCTCATTTTCTCATACTCCACAACTAATAGCAAACAAATCCTGCTGATATGTCACCCATGTCAGATGATCCCTTCCAGCACCATCCTGAGACCCAGGCAAAAAGAGTCACTGCGCTGGGCCTTACACTTTAGAGAACCCACTTTGGCCCCCTAGCCAGGTACTTCTTCTTGAAGTGAGAAGTCTGCAGAGTCCAGGGCGTGCTCTCTGACTCCTCAGCACTCTACCACAGCAGATTCCCAGGATCCCAAATTTATATACAGAGCCCTGAAGTGTCGTCCCCAGGGCAGACAGAGATGCAGGCAAACCCACCTCTAGGCCCAAGGGGCAGTCAAGAGATAGCTTGCAAGGGGTGAGGAAAGGTTGCCTGGGAAATAGGCATGTGGACATGCTATGGCAAAGAACCTAGGATATGGGCAAAAGGAGGTAGACTACAGGAGAAGAACAAGGTGACAGAAGGCCAATTCTCCTTTGTCCACTATATTCTAGAACAGAACTCCTAAAAAAGTCTGTAAATTCTAAATTTTTTTATTTTTTATTTTTATTTATTTATTTATTTTTTGCGGTACGCGGGCCTCTCACTGCTGTGGCCTCTCCCGTTGTGGAGCACAGGCTCAGGACGCGCAGGCTCAGCGGCCATGGCTCACGGGCCCAGCCGCTCCGCGGCATGTGGGATCTTCCCAGACGGGGGCACAAACCCATGTCTCCTGCATCGGCAGGCGGACTCTCAACCACTGCGCCACCAGGGAAGCCCCAAAAATCTGTAAATTCTAAATGATCATCCACCTCATTACAAAGCTGTATCAGTCAAATTAGGAGGTAGAGCACATTTTATTTAACAGTTAACTGATTTGTAGCATTTAAATATTCAGAAATATAATGAGTGAACTTTCATTTGTACTCTTGCACCCATTAGTGTTAAGGATGGGCCTGGTTTCTACATCCTATTTCTACTTATGGTTCACCAGCTTCAATCTTCATTATAGTGCATCAAATATTATTATAAAAGTAGTGGCAGTAGAAGTAGTAGTAGCAAAAGTAGCATTGATAATACCTCTCACTGAAGGTCCTAGCATAGTACCGGGCACCTAACCGTTACTAAACTCTTTCATGCCTTTGTGTTACTTACAACCCAACTAGCTAGTTATCTTCATCTTATCCATGAGCTGAAAATAAAAGAGTGGCAGAAGAAGGATCTTAACCAAAGTCTTTCTGAATTAGTAGCCCAGTTTCTTCACCCTATCCTTCCTTTCTGATGATTAAAACAGGTTTACCTGGCTTCAGACCACTCCCTGCTAATCTACACAGATCTGCCAGATTAATCTCCGTAAAATACCTCTTTCACCTTAACATTTGATCCAGTTTTTAAAATATACACTACTGGTTATGCTCTATCCAGTTAAGTTCCAAATTCTTAGCCTGATTTTTCTTTCAACCCCATCTGCTTCATTATTTCCTTAAAAAACTCTTCAAATTCTTCACACCAAAATCATACCTTGCCTCTACCTCCCACATGCTTAACCCCTTTTCCACATCCCTCAGCCACTACACCTCCCTAAAAACTTTTAAGATCCATCTCATGCTTTACCTCCTCCCTAAAGACTTCTCTAACTACTCAAGCCCAGAATCTTTTCCTATCCCCAATTTTCTATATTCGCATAATACTGAAAGTCTCTGATCGCTCAACAAGTAAGTAAGCTATGAACTTAGCAGGGTGTCAGCCACAAAGGATATGACATACCTTATGACTTCACGTCACCTTATGGAGTTCCTCTTGTTGGAAGACACCATAGGGGAAACTGGTAAAGTGGCTCTAAAGACAAAGCACCTGGGTGATAATCCACCTTCATCATATATTAGCACAGACTTTGCTGTTGAACTTGTACAGTAAAGTCACTACCAGCAGTTCATTTATGATTAGCAGACTTTTTGGTCCCTGAGCCCATTTCGATCTTAAATTTTTTGAGAACACCAAAGAACTTTTGTTTATTATTATTACTGGGTTCAACTTTATAATAATAATTTAATATGTTATTAAATTTAATAACTTAATATTATTAAATTTAATATTAAATTATTATTAAATAACATAATTTAATAATTATTTAATAATAATAATTATTATTATTATTATGTGTATTATATCTAGTTGTGCAATGGCATATATTCAACGGCCAGCTTTCCCTCCTTTACCCTCAAAAATGCCAAATTTGTAGTTTCAACTCATTTCCATGATGTAAATACTCCCAATGTGGCTGGTTTCAAGCTAGCAATGTGACATCTGAATAAAGATTTAAGAAAAGATTAACAATAATGGCTCTCTCCAGCTGGTAAGAACGGGCTTCAGTAGGTCACTACTTATATCTATCCATTTACCATATTAGAAAACAAAATGGAAGGAGAAAGTCCAAGATGATGGCATAGAAAGATCCTAAACTCACCTCCTCCCATGGATAAACCAATGCTACAGCTACATATGGAACAATTCCCTATGAAAAAGACCTAAAAATTAGCCAAACAACTTCTGCACAGCAAACAGTAAAAAGGCCACATCAAGACAGATAGCAGAGGCAGTCTCACCAAGAACCTCATCACAGTGTGGCAACCCACAACTGGGAGGGATGTCACAAATTCAGAGCCTCTCCCTGAAGAGCGAGGGGTTCATGCCCTGTACCAGGCACACCAACCCTTAGGACCTGCAACAAAGAGACAAGCCTCCAAAACATCTGGCTTTGAAAACAATGAGGCTCACATCCAGGAGACCCATAGGGCTGCAGGGAGCTGAGATACTTCCCTTAAGGGGCTTGAGTGCAGATTCACTCACCCTGGACACAGGCACAAAAGCAGCAGTATGAAAATGCCTAGACTACATGTGAAGAAGATTCATTTGCTAGTCTTAAAGCAACCACCAGAGGGACAGAGGCCTGCTGGAACTCTCTAGGGGGGCGGAGGAGCTGGTTGGTTTTCTGCTCTCCCTCTACCGTGATAATGCTAGCAGGTATGCCCTGACCCTGTGCTCTCCTGCGGCCCTGCAAAAGCTGGTGGGCACACCCCAGCCCTGAGCTCTCCTGCTGCCTCATTAAAGCTGGCAGGCATGGGCAGTATACACAGGGGACACTCCTTGATCATCTATCTGGCTCTGGTGGCCAAGGGGCTTGCATTCTTGGGTCCCACAGGACTGTAACAATAGGAAAGCCAGTTGTGGCAGGCTACCATCCCCAAGGCACCAAGAGACAGCAGACTGAAACATACCCCAGATCTTTCAGTGAAAAAGGACAATTTACTTGTCCTATAGTTTTATCTTGAGGGGCAGAATTGAGGCTTGCTACACAGAGCTAGAGACTACAAAACTGCTCTTAGGGAACACAGGCTGGGAAACACCATGTTTGTACTGTCCCTTGGCCGTGCTACAGCTCTCTACTACCTCACAGAAAACAGCTTATACACATGACTGAAGCCCCAATTTTTGCAACTTTTGCCCAAAAGACACCTCCAAGTCTCCAGCAGGGTTTATGATTGCAGTCCCACAGGACTGTATCTATTTGCATCCTTTAAAAGCTCTCTGAGGGTCTGGCTTCCCATCAGCCTGAAGCAAGGTACTGACTGAGATACTTCCCTTTGGAACAGTGATAGATAATGGGTACACTGTCAACAACTGGGAACTATCAGGAATAAATCAGGCTGCTTGGACAATCACAAAGGTTCAATAGACAACCAAGACCTAGGGTGAGGTTGAAAGACATGGTTCCTCTCCTAACACAACGCCACTCCTTCAAGACTGGGAAGGTAGCTGTTTCACCTAATATACAGAAACAAACACAGAGTCGAGCATAATGAGGACACAGAGGAACATGTTCGAAAGGAAAGAACAATATAAAACCTCAAAAAAAAAAACCTTAATGAAATGGAGATAAGTAATTTGCTTGATAAAGAGTAAAAGATAGGGGCTTCCCTGGTGGCGCAGTGGTTGAGAGTCCACCTGCCGATGCAGGGGACACGGGTTCGTGCCCCGGTCCGGGAAGATCCCACATGCCACAGAGCAGCTAGGCCCGTCAGCCATGGCCGCTGAGCCTGTGCATCCGGAGCCTGTGCGCTGCAACGGGAGAGGCCACAACAGTGAGAGGCCCGCATACCGCAAAAAAAAAAAAAAAAAAAAAAAAAAAAAAAAAAAAAGAGTAAAAGATAATGGTCATAAAGATGTCCACTGAACTTGGGAGAAGAATGGATAAACACATTGAGAACTTCAACAAAGAGATGGAAAATATAAGAAAATACCTAACAGAAGTCAAAGAGCTGAAGAATAGGATAACTGAACTGAAAAATATACTAGAGGGGTTCAAACAGACTAGGTGAAGCAAAGAATGAATGAGTGATCTAGAAGAAAGGGCAGTGGAACTCACACAGAACAATAAAAAGGAAAAAGAATTTCAAAAAGTGAAAATAGCTTACGGGACCAATGGGACAACATCAGACTACCATTTGCATTATAGGGATCCCAGAAGGAGAAGAGAGAAAGAGGCAGAAAACTTATATGAAAAAAAAAAAAAGAAGGAAAAAAACTTCCTTAACCTGGGGAAGGAATCAGAAATCCAGGTCCAAGAAGCCTAGAGTTCCAAAAAAGTTGAACCCAAAAAGATCCACACCAAGACACATTACAATTAAAATGTCAAAAGTTAAAGAGGAAATCTTAAAAGCAGCAAGAGAAAAACAACTTGTTATGTACAAGAGAACCCGCATAAGACTATCGGCACATTTTCAGCAGAAACTCTGCAGACCAGGAGTAGCACAATATATTTAAAGTGCTGAAAGAAAAAAACTTCCAACCAAGAATACTCTGTGTGGCAAGATCACTATTCAGAATTGAAGAAGAAATGTTTTCCAGACAAGTGAAAGCTAAAGGAGTTTATCACCACTAAACCAGCCTTCCAAGGAATGTTAAACAGACTGAAAAAAAGGGCGTTAATTAGTAACAACAACAACAACAAAAACATATGAAAGTATAATTCTCACTGGTAAAGGTAAATCTATTATAAAGGTAGTGGATTAATCACTTATAAAGCTAATATGAAGATTAAAAGACAAACAAAAGCAAAAATAAATATAAGTATAATAATCTGGTAAGAGGAACACAAAATAAAAAGATGTAAAATGTGCCATCAAAAACATAAAATGTGGGGGACAGGGTAAAAAATGTAGTTTTAAAATTCATTCAAACTTAAAGTTTTTATGAACTTAAAATAGAATGTTATTTACATAGGCTGTTATTTGTGAGCCTCATACTAGCCACAAAGCAAAAGCCTATGGTAGATACCAAAAAATAATGAGAAAGGAATCTAAACAAAACACTAAAGAAAGTCATCAAACCTCAAGAGAGAAGAAAGCAAGAGAAAAAGAAAGGAACAGAGAAGAACTACAAAACAGCTATAAAATAATTAACAGGAAGGCAGTAAGTATGTACCTATTAATAACTACTTAAAATGTAAATAAACTAAATGCTCCAGTCAAAAGACAAAGAGTGGCTGAATGGGTACATAAACAAGACCCATCTATCTGCTGCCTAGAAGAGACTCACTTCAGATATAAGGACACACACACAAAGAAAGTGAAGGGATGGAAAAAGATATTCCATACAAATGGAAACCAAAAGAAAGCTGGGACAGCTATACTTACACCAGAAAAAAACAGACTTTAAAACAGCTACTACAATAAAAGAAGGGCATTGGATAATGATAAAGGGGTCAATCCAAAGAGAAGACATAATATTTGTAAATATATATGCGCCCAACATAAGAGCACCAAAATACAACACGAATATTAACAGACCTAAAGGGTGAAAGTGATGGAAATACAATAATAGTGCAGAACCCTCATAACCCACTTACATAAATGAATACTTCCATCCACACAGAAAATCAATAAATATTACAGGAAGAAAACTGGAAAAATCATAAATATGTGAAGATTAAACACCATGATACTAAACAACCAATGGGTCAATGAAGAAATCAAAAGAGAAATCAAAAAATACCTTGAGACATTTGTATATTTTGGAGATTAATCCTTTGTTGTTTCTTTCGCAAATATTTTCTCCCACTCTCAGGGTTATCTTTTTGTTTTGTTCATGGTTTCCTTTGTTGTGCAAAAGCTGTAATTTTAATTAAGTCCCATTTGTTTATTTTTAAAACAATCCAATTAAAAAATGGGCAGAAGACCTAAATAGACATTTCGCCAAGGAAGACATACAGATGGGCAAGAGGCACATGAAAAGATGCTCAACATCACTAATAATTAGAGAAATGCAAATCAAAACTACAATGACGTATCACCTCACACCAGTCAGAATGGCCATTATCAAAAAATCTAGAAACAATAAACACTGGAAAAGGTGTGGGGAAAAGGGAACCCTCCTGCACTGTTGGTGGGAATGTAAATTGATACAGACACTATGGAAAACAGTATGGAGGGTCCTTAAAAAACTAAAAATAGAACTACCATATGACCCAGCAATCCCATTACTGGGCATATACCCTGAGAAAACCATAATTCAAAGAGTCATGTATCACAATGTTCATTGAAGCACTATTTACAATAGCCAGGACATGAAACCAACCTAAATGTCCATCAACAGATGAATGGATAAAGAAGATGTGGCAAATATATACAATGGAATATTACTCAGCCATAAAAAGAAACAAAATTGAGTTATTTGCAGTGAGGTGGACGGACCTAGAGTCTGTCATACAGAGTGAAGTATGTCAGAAAGAGAAAAACAAATACTGTATGCTAATGCATATATATGGAATCTGAAAAAAAAAAAAGGTACTGATGAACCTAGTTGCAGGGCAGGAATAAACATGTAGACATAGAGAATGGACTTGAGGACACGGGGTGGGAGGGGGAAGCTGGGGCGAAGTGAGAGTAGCATTGACATATATACACTACCGAATGTAAAATAGTTAGCTAGTGGGAAGCAGCAGCATAGCACAGGGAGATCAGCTTGGTGCTTTACAATGCTTTACAATGACCTAGAGGGGTGGGATAGGGAGGATGGAAGGGAGGCTCAAGAGGGAGGGGATATGGGGACATATGTATGCATATGGCTGATTCACTTTGGTGTACAACAGAAACTAACACAGTATTGTGAAGCAATTATACTCCAATAAAGATCTATTTTTAAAAATCTAAAAACAAAAATACCTTGAGACAAAAAAAAATTGAAACACAACTTACCAAAATATATGGGATGCAGCAAAAGCAGTTCTAAGAGGAATGTATGGTGATACAAGTCTAGCTCAAGAAAAAAGAAAAATTTCAAACAAGCTAACTTTACACCTAAAAGAACTAGAAAAAGAAGAACAAACAAAGCCCAGAGTGAGTTGAAAGAAGGAAATAACAATGATCAGAGAAGAAATAACCAAAATAGAAGCTAAAAAGACAGTAAAAGAGATTGATGAAACTAAAAACTGGTTCTTTGAAAAAATAACCAAAATTGACAAACCATTAGCTGAATTCTCTTTACCAAGAAAGATAAAGAGGGCTCACAACTGAAGAGCCCGCCTGCCGCAACCAAATAACTGAATAAATATTTTTTTAAAAAGAGACAGCTTAAATAAATTGAATCAGAAATAAAAGAGGAAATGATACAACTGATAAACAGAAATACAAAGAATCATAAGAGACTACTAAGAACAATTATATGTCAATAAACTGGACAACCTAGAAGAAATGGATAAATTCCTTGAAACATAGAATCTTCCAAGACTGAATCAGGAAGAAATAAAAAATCTGAATAGACCTATTTCTAGTAAGAAGATTGAATCAGTAATAAAAAATCCCCCAACAAACAAAAGTCCAGGACTAGATGGCTTCTGTGCTGAATTCGATCAATCATTTAAAGAAGATTCAATAACTATCTTCCTCAAACTCTTTACAAAAACTTAAGAAAAACCCTTCCAAACTCATTTCACAAGGCCAATATTATCCTGATACCAAAACCAAACAAAGACACAACAAAAAAAGAAAATTATAAGCCAATATTCCTGATGAAGATAGATGCAAAAATCCTCAACCAAATTTACCAAAACGAATTCAGCAATACATTAAAAAGATCATACACCACTATCAAGTGGGATTCCAGGGATGCAAGGATGGTTCAACTTCTGAAAATCAATCAACGTGATACACCACGTTAACAAAATGAAGGATAAAAATCATATGAATATCTCAATAGATGCAGAAGAAAGCTTTCGACAATATTTAACATCCATTTAGGATAAAAAAACTCTCAACAAGGTTGTACAGAAGAAGTGTATCTCAACATAATAAAAGCCATATATATCAAGCCTACAGCTAAAATCACACTCGGGGGGAAAAGCTGAAAGCTTTTCCTCTAATGAACAAGACAAGGATGCCCACTCTCACCACTTTTATTCAACATAGTATTAGAAGTCCTAGCCAGAGCAATTAAGGCAAGAAAAAAATAAATAAAAGTCATCCAAGTTGAAAAGGAAGAAGTAAAACTGTCATTATTTGAGGACAGCATGATATATATATATGGTCTAAAGACTCCACCAAAACATTGTTATAATTTTTAAAAGAATTCAGTAAAGTGGCAGGGTACAAAATCAACACACAAAAATGTGCTGCCTTTCCATACATTAACAGTGAGCTATCTGAAAGAAAATTAAGGAAACAAAAACTTTACAATTGCATTAAGAAGAATAAAATACCTAGGAATAAATTCAAGAAAGGAACTGAAAGGCCTGTACACTGATAACTATCAATATAAGATATTGATGAAAGAAGTTGAATGAAGTACAAATAAATGGAAGGATATTTCATGCTAACAGATTAGAAGAAATAATATTGTTAAAATGTCCATATTACCTAAAGCAATGTACAGATTCAATGCAATCCCTATCAAAATACCAAAGGCATTTCTCGCAGAAACAGAACAATCTGAAAATTTGTATGAAACCACAAAAGACCCTGAATAGCCAAAGCAATCTACAGAAAGAAGACCAAAGCTGGAGGCATCATGCTCCCTGATTTCAAATGATATTAAAAAGCCATAGTAATCCAAACAGTATGGTATTGGCATAAAAACAAACATATTGTTTAATGGAACAGAATAGAGAGCCCAGAAACAAACCCACCCACATATAATTAACTTACAACAAAGGATGCAAGAATATACAGTGGGGAAAGGACAGTCTCTTTAATAAACTGTGCTGGGAAATCTGGACAGCCACATGCAAAAGAACAAAAACTAGACTACTATCTTATACCATACATAAATATTAACTCAAAATGGATTAAAAACTTAAATGTAGACCTGAAACCATAAAACTTTTAGAAGAAAACATGGACAATACGTTCCTTGACATCAGCCTTGGTGATGATTTTTTGGATCTGACTCCAAAAGCAAAGGCAACAAAAGCACAAATAAGCAAGAGGGACTATATAAACAAGATGGATTCTGCACAGCAAAGGAAACCATCAACAAAACGAAAAGGCAACCTACAGAATGGGAGAAAATATTTGTAAATCATATATCCAATAAGGGGTTAATGTGCAAAATATATAAACCACTCATACAACTCAACAGCTTAAAAAAAACAAACAAACCCATAAAACAATCAATCCAATGTTAAAATGGGCAGAGGTTGAATATACATTTTTCCAAAGAAGACATACAGATGGCCAACAGGCACATGAAAAGATGCTCAACATTGCTAATCATCAGGGAAATGCAAATAAAACCCACAGTGAGATATCACCTCACACCTGTTAGAATGTCTATTACCAAAAAGACAAGAAATAACAACTGTTGGCAAGGATGTGGAGGAAAGTGAACTCTTATGTCCTCTTAGTGGGAATGTAAATGGGTGCAGCCACTATAAAAAACAGTATGGAGGTTCCTCAAAAAATTAAAAATAGAACTACCATATGATGCAACAATTCTACTTCTGAGTATTTAATCTGAGTAAAACAAAAACACTAATTTGAAAAGATATACGCACTCTATTTTTATTGCAGCGTTATTTACAATAGCCAAGATATAGAAACAACCTAAGTGTCCATCAGTGGATGAATGGATAAAGAAATGTTGTATGTATAAACAGTGGAATACTACTTGCCCATAAAAAAGAATGAAATCTTGCCATTTGCAAGAACATGGATGGACCTTGAGGGTATTATGCTAAGTGAAATAAATCTGACAGAGAAAGAGACATACTGTATGACCGCATATGTGGAATCTAAAAAACAAAACAAATGAACAAGCAAAACTCATACAAAAAACAGGATGGTTGGTTGCCAAAGGGGAGGGGTATTGGAGGTGGACAAATGGGTGAAGTGGTCAAGAGGTACAAACTTGCAATTAAAGAATAAATAAGTCATGGGAATGTAATGTACAAATGGTGACTATAGTCAATAATGTGGTAGTGCATATTTGAAGGCTGCCAAGAGAGTAAATCTTAAAAGTTCTCATCAAAAGGAGAAAAAAGGAAAAAATTTTTGTAACTTTGTATGGGACAGATGGTAACCAGACTTACTGTCCTGATAATTTTGCAGTATATACAAATATCAAATCATTATATTGTACACCTAAAACTAATATGTTAGTTGTCAATTATATGTGAACAAATAATGTAATAAATATTTACTAATTTGAAAATGACAGAAATAAAACCACTGAATCTTATAATAGTCATAATTTTATGAAATATATCTAAATTTTCCAAGAAAAAACAATTTTATGAGAAGAGTGGCACCGTTTTACAGTTGAAACTTCTTTAACGTATTGATTAATAGAAAACAATTGGCTTCTCAGGTCTACTTTGGCACTCAATTTGCTGTTTTGGTTGAAATATATGAAGTAAATGCAGCCTCACCTAGATACTTAGTTGAAAAGGAAGGACTTCCTGGTGACCCCTGGGGTCCTCCACTCACACTTCGAGCAGCATTCATATACAGTATACATTATGCACAGAAGGCCCTAGTGCGAAAAGACCCTACCAATAGTAAGAGTCTGGACTAGTTTGGTAGTTTAATTAGTTTTTCTCACCTAGCAATTATCTCAATATAAAGAATTCTAACTTTAGACTGCACTGAAAAGAAACTTTATGCTATTTTGTGTGTGTATTTACATACATATATGTATGTAAATATATATGCACACATATTATATTTCCCAATTCAACAACTCAAAGTGCTAAGAATATCAAGGAAAAAATGATAACTATAAAGTAAAAAATTCATTTGCAGGAGAAAAAATTTTATGCAGAGAGTATTTATGAAGCTCATGTATGAATCTTCACTGAGCTGGACATAATCTTCAATTAAGCATAAAAGGTAAAATTATCTTCTACATTTTCACAAGTGGACAATGGTAGCATATGTACAAGATGATAAATTAGAGTTACATATTCACTGATTTTTAAAAAATAGCTTCTGTGAGAAGAGAATTATATTTTGGTTAACTCTTAAATTTTAGATTTCCCAATTTAATGTTTTTAGCAATACTTCTTCAAACTGATATTGTTAAACAGTTTAACAATATAAGCACATAAGTCATACTCAAGAAAAAATTTGTTAATTTAAAATTTACAGAACTACAGGTAATAGCCCATGGTTTTATCTGACAAACTATATTCTTAACAGTAAGTGCTATTTTCCCTTGGCTCTAAGTATCACTGTAGCCTGGTATTCTTTTCCCTTTTAAAAATATCAAGGCAAAGTTAAGTATGTTCTGTACCTCCTCCTTTACTTAAGCTTAGGCTGGAATTACCTTCTTCAAAGAACTGAAATAGGATAGCTATTGCCTAAACCAGTTTAATCCCACTAGCTACTTCAAACTATTATATTTCAAACCACATCTATTCTTTTGTAAATATTATCTTCTCATTAAATTAAATGCCTTTGTGATCCCTTTAGCAACAACAGTATATATTAAAATTTAAACTATATTTTTGTAAGTCAAGGGTGAGCATACTGAACATTTTTTCAAGGGCAGGCCAAAAAGTACCAAAGGTAATCAGATTTTTATGGGACTCCACTGTTGCTCTACTTTTCAGCAGAAGCTACTGATACTCATTTTCGGTTTTCTTTTATCAACAGTGTTAGGTGCTAACACAAGGCTGGGCAGTTTACTCACTTCTGCTCTTACAGTTTTTTACATGGAAGAAAAATTTGGAGAGAGGTCAAATGTTTAAATAATATAAGGATCACCATACATATTTACTAAAATAAATAAATTTGCCTTCTTTATATTCTGCCCTTTGTCAGGGTAATTAGTATTTCATCTGTTTTAGTGTATATTTCTCTTATCAATTATTGCTCTGTAATCTTTAAAGATCCTGCCCCAATATTTGAATCTGTGAACAAGAGGGATTACTTTAGAAGTTTACTCTAAAGAATTCCTTCTAATACTGAAAATGACTTAATAAAATATATAGTACATAATATCCCTTTTTGAAAACCATTTTGTTTCTGATTATATCTAGTTCCATGTTACTATTTTCAGCTGCCACCCTCTCCAGCAAAACCCTCATCACATTCCACCACAAGGATTTAGCCAGAGAGATGACAATACTAGCTACCAGTATGAGTGCTAATTCTAGACTTTCATGATACATTCTCTATAGGTATATCTTGTTTTATCTTTCACCATATTTTCATTTTATAACACAACTGAGTATATAATATTCCCATATTTATATCAAAAATCTGAGCTCAAAATAGTTAAAGAATTTAAGGATAATTAGCTAGCAAATGATAAAGCCAGGAATTTGAACTCAGGTCTATTTTACTTTTCAAAAGACTAGGACTCACATCTTTCTCTAACAATTTTGCAAGTTGAAAAAGCTCATGCAACATGCATCAGATTTTTTTTTTAAGCTAAAGACATAAGTAGTCATGGATATTTGTGTATGTGGAATTCACGTGATGTCTCACATAACATAATTTGGGTCTTTGTGGAAATTTTACAGTTCCATTCAAGTACTACAACAGACTTCTGGGACAATCCTGACAAAAATCTATATTCAAGATTAGTTGAGGGAGGTGATCATCCCACAAATTTGCTTCATACTGAACCTGTTTTTTGTGTCTTCAAGAGTGAGCTGTGATTTCATAGTCATAGGCTGAACTACAGTGCATACCCATGCTTCATGATGTAGAAGACGAGAAAGTCGTTAACTATTAGAATGTGGGGCAGGGCAGGCTACCTAACTGCTCAACGACAATTCAGAATTTAGGCAAGACTGTTCCATAAAGTGCTATACAGTCACTATGTTAAAATAGAGATAGTAACTTCAGAAATATCATTGACAGTAAAAAGGACCACATAATAAATTATTCTCTAGAAAAGGAGACAATTCAATGTTGTACAAGTGATGCCTAAATTCAAGTATTAAACTCACTGTGGCTCTAGTGGGTTACTAATATTTCAGACATTGATAATCTAGTGGTAAAATTTCCAAACATTCTAGTTCTGTTTGGTAAAGGTAGTATTTACATTGAATTAGGATGTTAATTCATCAGTTAGCAGAAAAATCTTCTCTGGTGATGCCATGCTGATCCCTGGATCTATGACACCTCATAATAACCTCCTCGAATAGGAAGCTAGTATAATATTAGGTGGGTGCATTAAACAAAATATCTCAATGGGAAAATGCCACTGTGGGTAAGCTATTATTATAGAAATGCAAAAAATGCATGGCACTTAACCACTGATAAACATTTCTACCCAAAGAAAATTTATTGTTAAAAAATAGTTTATACTGTACCATTTACTTGTTCTATGCCATGTGCTTAAGCAGTTGATTTCACCTTTAGCTACAACTGTGTATTTTCTAATCTTTTAGGGCAGCTGTCAAGTAATCAGAGTAAGCAGTGCCATTTTAATAAGGAAGTCTTTTAATGAAATATAATAGGTCACAAATACCTAATTTCTGCTCTTTACTGTAATTGCCAGTATGTACTACAACTGCCACTTTAACAGTCTTTCCCAAATGCTGACATAAAAGATGAACAAATCAAGGGTATTAGCCTGTGTGTATATTTACAGCTTATTGCTGTCAAAGGCTATAGTTCCACTCCAACTCCAGCAGCTATATGAGGATCTGTTTCTTTTGATGGAGGCATCCTGTTTCAGGTTGTGAATGTATCTGAATCAATCTCTTTTTCATGGCTATGTAAGCAAACACATACTAAAAGATACACAGGAGAAATGTTAACAAAGTTATAGCACAGTACTACACCTTTAGGAATATCACAAACACTTTCACTGTCACTGTATAGGATTGTACATTTTACTACTTTATTCTTTCTTCTTCAATAAATTCTCTGCTCCACTGGGTTATTAGTTCGTAATTTCAAAAAACACTGTTTATATATAGTTCAAATAGTGTTTTCTTAGATAAATTTTTAAGTTTATTATAAGCATCAGTTTTATATGCACATCCACTTAAACTGCATAGATAAAACTACAGAGTTGCTGCAAAATTAAAATAGAGGATCCACAGAGAGAAAACACAGATATTATGATTTTTATTTTTAAAAAGCATTCATTATGACTATTTTGCCACAGTTCAGTTTTATGATTTAAAAGAAGTATTTTTAAAACATACTTCCCTGAAAACTCCTTTACATGACATTCCTTTTACTTTTTTGTTTTGTTTTATTTTAAGCATACTACTTTTTTAATCGGTAGCTTTTTAAATTTGGTACTATTATTGCTATTTTAATACCAGAAGCCCTAGGTACAAACAGTAGTAGTTTTATAAGAAGTTTGCCCATTTTTGAAAGGCTAAGCTTCCCCAAATCAAACTAGTTTACTGTGAAAAGAAAACCATGACAACTGTTTGTACCTCCTGCTTTATTATTACATCCGGCCTGGTCACTCTTAGAAATTCAATCTATTATGGTTGCTAGGAGTCTGTTGCTGTGCAACCTAGAAGGGTATGCTGTGCTTTCAGGCTAAGGAGTGCTAATAAACCTGTAGGCTTCCCTCTACGGGTCTGACCAGTGTGTTTAAAGGGCTTAATACTTTTCAAGAGTGATTGGACTACAATTCAAGACACATCCTATTAAAAACAAGTCACACTGAGAGATTTCTAACAAAGGGACAAAATGCTAAACATACACAAATATTCAAAATGTATCCTCAGAATCCCTAACTAATTTGGTAAAACAAACAAAGAACAGATTATGACCTACATTTCAATTACACCACCTACCATCCCCAAGATTTTATTTCCACATAGTCTCCTAATAGGTTATAATGGATATAAATGAACTGAGAAAGTTTCAAGAAAGAAAAAAAAGCACTATTAAATTTGCACTTTTAAAAAGCACTTTTATTAAAAAGCACTTTTTTAAAATTTGATTTGAAAAAAGACTGTGGTACTTATCTAAACTCCAATAGCAGAAAAATAAATTAAACCTAGGAACCCAGAAGTCATGAAGTTAGCAAAACTAAAAGCACCCGCCCACCACTACACACACACAAAGAAATCACTGAGAAACTGTAGAAATTCTAAATTTCATTTTATTATAAAACCAGATGATTTTTTTCATCTCTTTTGGTCAGTAATAATTTTATGTTAATTCTAAAATCTATTCTATCCTATCAGATGCATATTCTATAACTTTAAAGGTTAACACTCAACAAGTTACTCACATACATTCATTACAAATAGTACTACTCAAATGCAAATGAGAACAAAAGAGAAAAATGGTAGTCTATCAATAAAATACTACTAAACAAATTATGTGAAACAGAATTTGAAAAGTGGGCAGAAAAGAGGACTTCCACCTTCTTTAAAAGAAGAAATTGTATTGACTTTTATTTAGCTATGTATGATAGGCCTTTTTCATAAAGTATTTAAAGACAAAAATAGATGTTGGCCTACCATAAAATACCAAAGACCATACAGATAAATAAAAATAATATATGATTTTACAATAACCATCTTATCCAGAACTTTCCAAGGATATTTTGGCTATACTAATATTGCCCATAACTTCTGAAAGTTAAAAATAAAATTTTTAAAAAGCCAAACAACATCTTTACATTCACAGCAACATTTAGCCCCTCTATCTAACTACTCTGAACTGGGAGCACTTTTTAAAATAATCTGTCAACTGCACTACCTTATTCTTTTTTAAAGAGCCATGAGCATCTGTCCTTCAACTGTTGTTTTCATTTCTTCTTCTCATTACATACCATAGGAAGCAGAATAAAGGAAATTAGCTATTTCTCTAAAAGTACCAAGAAACAATAAACAGAGGAATGCGGAACAACTATCCCAAAAAGAAAGACAAAGAATTCAATAATAGGAGAGCTGAAGCACGCTGAGAGGTGCAAAGGCAGCATCTGAGCAAAGAACTGAGGTTGAGGCGGGAAGAGAATGGGTTGGCTAAGAAGGTTTAGAACTGAAACAGCCTGTAAGTAAAGCCAAGCAGAGCAGAACAGAGCAAAAGAGGAAAGTGGACAGAAAGGATAATAAAGAGAGACAAGAAGACAGAAAGAGAAGATTTGAAAGAAAATCTGCAGAAAGAAACATGAGGATTCATTTTACAGCTGAGAATAAAAGGAAGAAACACAAATATGAAAATTTTATATTCAATAATTGTATTTTCCTTGATCCATCCTTACTTCTTAAGAAGCCATGCAACAACTCAGAAAAGAAAATGTTCTTTAAAGATGCAGTGATTATCAGTAATAATTGTGATGTAAAAAACCAAGTGATTAATAACCTTAGGATTCAACAGTTTTCCAATAAAGTATTTTGAAAACTTTCCAATTCTCATTTAGGATAAGAAAAATTTAACTTAATTCTAAAACTGCAGGACCTAATATATGAAAACCTTTTTTAAGTAATGAAAATTGATTTTTGCAAACAAGAACAAAACATTAAAACACACACACTACATATATATACACAAGGTAGTCAATAAAGTCATTAAAGTCAGCTTCTACTTATGAGAATACCATTCACAGGGCCTGTGTCAGGCAAATGTGTTAATTTTAAAGCAGTTATTTAATAGTTGGTCAATTACTAGTATGTATTACATAATGCCAGAAGAATCTGCTCTGAAAGAATCAAAGTTCTAAACTGGCTACATTAATATTTAGGATCCTGTCAAGCACTATTAACTAAAAGTCAATGGGGCAAAATAAAGAATAAAAAATTTTTTTAAATGAGGATAGATATTTTAGTAAAGTGTTGTTGTTTACTGGGGTCTTGTGTCTTTAAAGTTACAAAGCTGCAATAATTATAAAACGTAGCTTCATGATGAGAAACCATGAGCATGTAGGTACAGAGAATCATGTATTTATCTATGGAATTTGGCCTCTCTTTTGCACATTCCAGTTTGCTTGGATTTGCAACACGCTGTCACACTTCACCCATTTCCACATACCACCCCCCACCAAAATCAAAGATCCTCAACAAAAGTTGCTGAATAAAACTGAATTCTGAATTTTTAAAAATTTCATAAGCATGTATCAAGAATTACAGGCTCTTTAATAAATCACATCTAGGGTTGGTAGCCAATGTCTCACAGGTTAGAATTCTTTTTAGTAGTCATATTTTACTAATTATAAAGAGAAAAAAAATCATTATCAGAGCTCTAAATATATGGCTCTTCCTGCTTCTACCAGCTCCTTCCTTCTGACAGAATACTTCCCAAAATATGTTTTTTCAAAATTTTTCTATAATTTGTTTAGCCAAGGTCAAAAGGATGTTGATGTACAAAGGAAGAGTTTTTTTAATATTAAAATCTGTAACAGGAATGTGATACAACACCTGATTGGAAGGGTGTTATCAGTTAAAAACTTGTTTTAATGCCTCTTAAAAACTTTTACTTTTTAACTACTGCTACTCACTTTTACCATTTAAAAACTTGAAAAAGGTATTGAATAAATGGAAAAAAAGTAACTGGATCGACTGAGTTTTGAAATGCATAATTGAGGATAATGAAAAAAGCATCTTGAAGTACATTCTATAAATCTGAGGGACAATTTCAGTTGCATCATATTATAAATGCCAAAAACCACAAAGACATATATTTCACAATTTTTTTGTGAAAGCAAGTACACAGAAAATCTTTAGAAAACAATAAAAGAAACCATCTTTATAAACAGATAAATGTTACTTTCTCACAAAGCACTAACAAACTGTCTTTGTAGAGTCTATGCTAAATTTGGAAGATAATATTTAATTCCAACTCAAAATCTGAGACCAGAAATATGAAAGTTCACAATTAAAAATTTTAAATGATACTTGTCTGGAAACTAACCTTTATTCTTTGCATGATTTTTTTTTCATCCATCCCTCTATTCCCGGGAGGTGGGGAGATGACACAACACTGCCAAGCAGAGTAAAGGACTGGCAGTCTGAGCACAAGCCCAATTCAGCTGTGTTGGATCTCTTTCCACAGGTAAAGAGTGAGGGGAACAATAATGGAGTATTTGGGGAGTGAGGGGGTATAGCTGAAATAAGATTAACCATTAACCACAAGCTAACCATTAAAGCAGAGAGATGGATACACAGGAATTCATTTCATTATTTCGTCATACAGTTCTATTTTTGTATATCTTTAAATTTTTCCTTAATGAAAAAGCTAGGGGGGAAAATGTGAGGGCAGACTTGCTCTCCGAAGTCTTTTATATAGCTCACATAGTTTTTCATAAACACGGTGATGATACAAAAAAGTGGTGATACTAAATTTGGCTTCTTTAATTTTTTAATTTATATTTTCAATGGCAAAAATAGCAGGTACTCAAGTTCAATAAACTCTGGACTACAGGGCTTCCCTGGTGGCGCAGTGGTTGAGAGTCCACCTGCCGATGCAGAGGACGCGGATTTGTGTCCCGGTCCGGGAGGATCCCACATGCCGCGGAGCGGCTGGGCCCGTGAGCCATGGCCGCTGAGCCTGCGCGTCCGGAGCCTGTACTCCACAACGGGAGAGGCCACAACAGTGAGAGGCCCGCATACAGCAAAAAAAAAAAAAAAAAAAAACCCCAAAAAACCAAAAAAAGACTCTGGACTACAGGTTGCTAAAATGTGGAAACATCTGACTCACTTTAGACACAAATGCCGGGGCAAATTTTCAAGTATAATCACTTAACCAGCCTTCAAGGAGGAAACCACGATTAGAAATAAATATTATATATATAGTTACATAAATTCAAACAGAGAAATGTAGTTAAAGATTCCACAGCAATTTCTACTTCCTTAAACATGTTAAAAACATACCCATATTATATATATTACATATTTTGTACCTTTTTTTAGTATTCCAATACAGTACAATACCCTCAAATACTGTCAAACTGTACATTTCATAATGGATGACAGGCACATAGTGTTGAATATTTGACACTGAATTGAAATGGAAAATACAATTTTGACATTAGTACACTGAAAACCTCATTCTAAAAATATCAGCATGACAATCTATTTGTCAAAATAACAGAATTCAAGACCTCCACTGCCTCCATTAGTAACTTTTATTTATCCAAATAATCTCTCACTTGTCTTTCTGCATATACAAAATTTTACCAAAAAATTCAATTCATAAATCCATGATAAGTTACGATTAAAGAGGACTAGATAATGATAGATATCTATGCTATATAAACAATGACATTCTAGTTTCACATCTAAGACACTGAAGGGCATTTTGATCACAGAAACCACCAAATGCAAAGATTCTTTCTCCAGTTTAAATCAGCCATATAAGCAAACTGAGAGCATAACCAACAACCAGCAGTTCAGCTAGTGTAATTTCTATTTGTCTATTAATTATGACTTTTTTTTACTTTTAACACTTCATGCATCAATTCTTTCCAATTTTTTAGGATATATTTTAGTGATAGTTACAGGTGTTTCAGAAGAACCTCCAACTTGTAAGCAGGTAGGGTGAACTTGAAGAAATGAATAACCCCTCTCCTCTCAAAAGAACAAAAACACAAAACTAAGCTAAAAGTTTTCGAAAGAGATTCTTAATCTGCCCTATTTCCTTATAGAAAACCATAGTTTTAGTCAATACATTTAAAAAGAATATATAAATGAAAAGGCTCTATATTCAAAGGCATATAAAAATGATAAAAGGCAGCAAAGAGAAAGGCAGAAAGAAAAATAAGGACAGATGTAAACAATTAGGACTCTTTAGTACAGAAGGAAGGCTAGCACCAATCAAGGCATCAATATAAATACATAAACCCACATTTGAAGAAATATACAAAACTTACCTCCTCAGACTTTGTTTAAATGTCACCTTCTCTTTAAGTTCTTCCTAATTATCCTATTTAAAATTACAATTTCCTCCACCCTCATCACCTACACTCTCTATACCCCTTCTTTCTTTATTTTTCTCCATAGCATTTATAACCATCTATTATAATACTCATTTACTTTCTCTCTCCCTCATCTCCAATTGTTTCAGTGTAAACTCCTCTGGAACAGAGACCTGATCAATTTGTTCACTGTTGTATCCTCCACAGCATTCCACTACTTGGCCCGTATTGTAGGTGCCAATATTTGCTCAATAAATAATTGAAGATTATTACAAAAAGTAATAACGAACTTGAACACCTAAACTGATTCTAGAAATTGAAGGGAATCCCCTAAGTCTGAAGAGAGGTCAAGATGACTTCATAACTGGTAGTAAATTCACCAAACTTCACCTCAAGAGAGGGTACAGAATGAAAATACATTGATTTTAAAAAGAGCTTATGCAATCTTCAGAAAGAAAAACAGAGCTGGAGGAATCAGGCTCCCTAACTTCAGACTATACTACAAAGCTACAATAATCAAGACAGTATGGTACTGGCACAAAAACAGAAATATAGATCAAGGGAACAGGATAGAAAGCCCAGAGATAAACCCACGCACATATGGTCACCTTATCTTTGATAAAGGAGGCAAGAATATACAATGGAGAAAAGATAGCCTCTTCAATAAGTGGGGCTGGGAAAACTGGACAGCTACATGTAAAAGAATGAAATTAGAACACTCCCTAACACCATACACAAAAATAAACTCAAAATGGATTAAAGACCTAAATGTAAGGCCAGACACTATAAAACTCTTAGAGGAAAACATAGGCAGAACACTCTATGACATAAATCACAGCAAGATCCTTTTTCACCCACCGCTTAGAGAAATGGAAATAAAAACAAAAATAAACAAATGGGACCTAAGGAAACTTAAAAGCTTTTGCACAGCAAAGGAAACCATAAACAAGACAAAAAGACAACCCTCAGAATGGGAGAAAGTATTTGCAAACGAAGCAACTGACAAAGGATTAACCTCCAAAATATACAATCAACTCATGCAACTCAATATCAAAAAAACAAATAACCCAATCCAAAAATGGGCAGAAGACCTAAATGACATTTCTCCAAAGAAGATATACAGATTGCCAACAAACACATGAAAGGATGCTCAACTTCACTAATTATTAGAGAAATGCAAATCAAAACTACAGTGAGGTACCACCTCACACAGGTCAGAATGGCCATCATCAAAAAATCTACAAACAATAAATGCTGGAGAGGGTGTGGAGAAAAGGGAACCCTCTTGCACTGTTGGTGGGAATGTAAATTGATATAGCCACTATGGAGAGCAGTATGGAGGTTCCTCAAAAAACTAAAAATAGAACTCCCATACGACCCAGCAATCCCACTACTGGGCATATACCCTGAGAAAACCATAATTCAAAAAGAGTCATGTACCACAATGTTCACTGCAGCTCGATTTACAATAGCCAGGACATGGAAGCAACCTAAGTGCCCATCGACAGATGAATGGATAAAGAAGATGTGGCACATATATACAGTGGAATGTTACTCAGCCATAAAAAGAAACGAAATTGAGTTACTGGTAGTGAGGTGGATGGACCTAGAGTCTGTTATACAGAGTGAAGTCAGAAAGAGAAAAACAAATACTGTATGCTAACACATATATATGGAATCTAGAAAAAAAAAAGTTTCTGAATAACCTAGGGGCAGGACAGGAATAAAGACGCAGACATAGAGAATGGACTTAGGACATGGGGAGGGGGAAGGGTAAGCTGGGACGACGTGAGAGAGTGACATGGATGTATATCCACTACCAAATGTAAAATAGATAGCTAGTGGGAAGCAGCTGCATAGCACAGGGAGATCAGCTCAGTGCTTTGTGTCCACCTAGAGGAGTGGGATAGGGAGGGTGGGAGGGAGACACAAGAGGGAGGAGATATGGGGATGTATGTATATGTATAGCTGATTCACTTTGTTATAAAGCAGAAACTAACACACCATTGTAAAGCAATTATACTCCAATAAAGATGTTAAAAAAAAAAAAGAGGGAGGAGATATGGGGATGTATTTATATGCATAGCTGATTCACTTTGTTATACAGCAAAAATTAACACACCATTGTAAAGTAATTATACTCCAATAAAGATTTTTTTAAAAATTTTTTAATAAATAAGAGCTTATGGATTTATGGATGACAGCTCCATATTAAAAAAAAAAAATTCTTCAGGGTAAAGTCTCTGTAGTAGACATCAAAGCAAGTGCTACCTTTCCATAGTGCAACCCTTGGTGGAATAGCACAAGTGCAACCACAGATCTGACTACTGTAACAATTCCACTCTGATACCACTAAGTGTCTTGGTACAACCTTGGAACTCATGCCCTAATTCTGCACTTTGTGGACATCCCAGTAGGAACAGTGAAGGTAGGCAACAAAAGGTGAAACTAAAGAGTTTGGGGGTATCTGAAGTAGCCCCCCTCCCAAAAAAGTTCTCATAATGCCCCCCATGTCTCTCCCATATTAAGTAGCATTAGGAATTTCCACACTTTGCCACAACCAGAAAATAGGAAGAAGGTACTGAATCCTAAAAGGGACTCTCCAAGTTCTGAAACTAAGAAATTAGTCTTGTCGGACACTAAGGAAATTCCAGGCAAGTCTGAAATTTCATACACACACACACATACACACACGTGTGTGTATAAAATGCATATACAGATACGGAGTTAGGTAACAATATGTCATTTGAAAGGTAAGAGGAAAACAGTCCCTGATTAGGTCAGCCCAAATCTACTCCCTGCTAGATGATGCTAATTTGAAGAAATATCAAAAACTCATGAAATTATTTAATTCATTCCATTAAATCCATTTTAAAAAACAGGAAGTTAAAAAATCCATTTGGAATAATAGAACTGCATTGCTCAAATGGTCATTATAAAATCAGGTCTAGACAAAGTTATAAGATGGTTAAATGTGTTTTCTGTAATTTGACTAGAAATAAACAATCTGAGGCTTAATCAATAATTATTCATTGATTGCTTCTACTAGAAAAGGCCACTGGATTTTGTGCTGAGTTCAAAAACCTATTGTGTAGTCATTTGCCCTTTGGAAGCTTACAAACAATCTGGAAAGATCAAACATTTACAGCCATAAATCTAAATCACAATTAGCTATCAATAGCTGTGTCAATAAGAAATTCATTAAAAGTAAACCCATCAAGTTAGGGACCACTCTAAGTTTAGGAGAGATGAATTTAAGCAGGATGGGGAACACATTTTAAATAGAATAAACGATGAGATCCAAGTAATAGAGAAGAGAAAGGACAAGGCAGAATTCAGGTGACTACAGAGAAGTAACAGCAACTGCCACTGACGAAGCACTTGGATGTCAGACACAGTGCTATTTGCCTATGTTATCTAATCTAATTTTTTGAAACAGTATTTTAAGTAATCTGCCTAAGGTTAAACTACTAATCAGTAGCAGAACTGGAATTCAAACCCAGGGTTGTTCATTCTGAAGTTCATGATTTTAATCAATTACACAATATCAAAAGCCAGGCTGGCCAGAAAAGAGAAGTTACAGAGCAGAATGGTGAAATATAAATTTGAAAATGTACCCTAGACGATAAGCTTCCTAACAAAAAAGGCTATGGTCACTCAATAAATATTTCTTAAATAATTCTGACGAATAGGCAATAAGGAATCCTGAAAGACTGTGACCCCCAAAACATAAAACTCTGGGCTATTTGGAAACATCCAAAGTACCTCCTTTTTAGAGAATTCTATTAATCCATATTTAGAAACAGTTTTAGTAAAAATTTATCAAGATTATAAATTCATAAGATATTAAGACCACACACCATGTTTTAGATTCTTCCTCTTTATATCCAACAAATACAGCAGTCTAGTATTTAGTAATTGGTAACTCAACCTCTATATTCAAACCTCAGTTTAGACTTCCAAGTATTTAGCATTTTCTTTTCATCTGAATTATTTGTATTTTCTGTTCCACTTTATGGGCCAGTAGGTGTGTTGGCAAATCAGGAATATAGTTAAGTCTAAAAGTAAATGATTCAGATCCCTCCCCACCCACGCCCAAAAACAAAACCCCTTTTCTTTAGTTAACAGAAAGCAAAATTGATTTAATGCACTGCATTCTGATTCTCTCTTAATTCTCATTAAATTAAAAAAATAAAACCATTAAGATTGGGACTTCCCTGGTGGTGCAGTGGTTAAGAATCTATCTTCCAATGCGGGGGACGCAGGTTCGATCCCTAGTTGGGGAACTAAGATCCCACATGCCCTGGGGCAGCTAAGCCCGCGCGTGCCACTACTACTGAGCCCGCATGCTCTGGAGCTCGTGCACCACAACTAGAGAGAAGCCCGTGCGCCACAATGAAAGATCCCGCAAGCCACAACTAAGACCCATCGCAGGCAAATAAACAACAAACAAACAAACAAAAATTAAGATTAAGAATGAGTAACTTCTAGGCAAAAATGCAAGAGCTAACTAATATTTCATCATACCTTTGTTTATCATAGTTCCTTTTTTATTGAAGGTGAGGAGAAATCCAAGGGGAACAGGTTTACAAGAAAGGTTTGTCCATGGGGATTTACCTTGTTAAGAGCGAAAGACAAATGGTTTTCCCCTATAGGAAACCTACTCTTGTTTTATGTAAATGTATCCTTTGGTACCACAAATGAAGCTGGTAAGAGCAGATTACTGCTAGAAAGTTCAGTTATTTGTCATTTTCTTGGTCTCTCTGAGGTGGATTATTTCAAATAATCAACAGGGTTAGTGCTCAATAGATAAAGGTCATCTTTATCACAAAACAGGATACCAAAACTAAGTTCAAGCCTGACCTCATAGGTTTACTTCCAATTCTAACACACACACACAGAGAAAAATAAGACAAAATCTTGGTAATTACTTATTCCTGCCACAGTCTCATACTATTAATCAGTAAACAATATATCCTTCCAAAAACTCAGATTAAGAAAATAAGAAGTCATACAACAGCATGACTGCTGGTATTGCTTCTGGTTGCTATGGAATAAAGGGCAGTCCCTTCACATTCTCATTCGTTGGTTCTCTTACTTAAGAGTGCTGCAGCACCTTTAAATCCCAGCCAGGCAAGTCTCAACTTGTATGACCAATATCAGCTGCCAGTAATTTTACTTTTGCTCCTCAAGAGAGTGACCTACAGGAACAAACATTTCAATTTCTATAATTAAAAATTCAATGAATTTTTACAACAATCTTTAAAATGATTAGAATCGTCCTTACCCTCGTCAAATTATGACATATTATCACTAACACACAGCAAGGGGAAATACGAACGACAGGGATTACAAATCTACTATTTTCTTTTAAAAAAAAAAAACAAGCAAGTATGGTACTTCCCCTTAACGTACAGCCTATTTAAAATTTTGCAAAAACATTTTTAATTGCATTTCTATATCATTTAAAAATAAAGCAATTAAATAATGACTTATATACAAAAATTATAGTTGGAAGATGATAAAAATTAAGATATTTATTCAAATATTGAATACAGAATTATAAAACTTTACTTTTTCTAGGAAAAATATGGAGCTCAAACTCTAGATAATATAAGCAAGTAGAGTGAATACTTACGGCAGCACATTTGCGCTGTCCGCCTTTAAGGAAAGGTTTTCACCAGCTATGATATATACCGTAAGAACACTGGTCGAGGAGTAAGGAGCCTAGGGCTCAACAACCCCAGCTCTGATAAATGCTATATGTCCAAGTCACTTAACTTCCGTTTTCTTTCACATAAATGGGGGTTGGGGGAGTTAAACGAGATAACCTCCAAAGTCTCTTCCAACTTAAAAATTCTGTTTCTAAAATAAAACATCCTAATTATGTCTCTACTGGAATCTATATACTTGCGCCATTTGGAAGCATGTTTTAACTCTAGCAACAGACCTTTTTACCTCTTTAATCTCTACTCCAGCATCCTGGCTACCCCTTTTGGTCAGCTGTGCAGATCAGACACAGTAAAGGAGCAGAAGAATATGGCCGTAGAATAGTTAAGTAGAAACAGGGATAAAGGCTGAAGTTGGGCCCCTAAGGAAAGAAGACACTCACTATAGGTGGCTTGAGGCTCCAGCTCCAGCTTCAGACTCAAAAGCTTAGCTGCCATGCAAACAGGGTCAGGTTCTAAAATACAAGTCAATTCTTTGATAAAGCTTTCCTTCACATGGTGTTCTTCCAAATTAGAACATTAAGTTGTTTGCTATTGGGGAGTTACTCCAATACAGAATAAGTAGAGCAATATAATCTACCCACAAACAAATTAAAAGAATGATGTACAAAATATTAATCCCTTTCACCTCTGGGAGGTATATATCAAGACAGTTGTTTTCCTGCATCCTGCAAACAAGGGCTGTAGCCCTTGTGCTTGATCCCTTTTTTAATGATAGGTCAGATTTCAAGTAGAAGACCCTGGAATTACTAAACAAAAGACTTGACCAACAAATGAGAACAAACTTCCTGATTTACATACAAATGCTGTGCTGAGAAGAAACAACATGAAGATCAACCACTCTTAAATACTTTGTTTTAAATATAATGTAAAGCACTGTTTCAAGGCTACATTGAGTCTGTTCTTAACATTAGACTTAAAATTTTTCAGAACAATGTAGAACAAAATAGGATTCAAGTTTATTTCAATAAACAAATTATTTCAAATTATATAGCTTTAAGAACAACAGAACGTAATAATCCTTAGGTCTGTGTGATGGACACATGAGGGTTCACTATACTATTCTATATTCTTCACTGTTAGTTTTCAAAGTTTTTTAAAAAGAAAGTTTTAAGATTATATACATTTATGGTACACAGTTTTTCACTATATATTGGCTTCCCATATGTAAACTGCTTTAGATATCAGATAAGCTAATCAGATATTCTAATTGAATATATTAACTTTCTATACTAATAGATAACTTTGTAACAATAAAATAATTACAAGAAAACTCTGATACATCTCAGTTTAATTCTTTTCTATATATAACATTAATAGTGAAATCACATACAATAATAGTCAAAGGTCCCAGAGCTTTACTGTAAATATTTCAGACAAAAAAGTAATGTAGTGTCCATAAGAAACTTAAGTATAATCTGTTTCTCAGCTTCCCCTATTCGTCAAAATCAAGTAAGGCAAAAAAGTAAATGATTATTCACCCAACAAATTATCTCACCATTCATGCTTTGATTTATCCATCTCACCTTATTTTTAATCTTTATTTCAAAATTTTCTAATTTCATCTAACTGCATTTTCAATGTCTCCTCCTATCCTTTGTTTTTACCCTTGATTCCTAAATATCATCTCCATCATTTCTGCCTTCTAAAATTTGAAATCTTATAAAATACATCCACATAGCTGAGAATATATAATTTCGTATCAAAAACCTAATTTCTCTCTTTTCTTTCAAAATAGTCCTTAAAACCCAATAGAAAGCTGAGCCATTTCAGGATTCCTAAATTAACCAAAATATTACTGGCACTAAATACACATTGATATAAATCCTTTAATTCCTCATTCAAAAGTAAAGCTAAAGAACAATGATGTAAAACTACAAGCTTATAGACTAACATATCCAATTATTTCTTATGTCTCTGCTAGAATGTTTTTGAATAAAATATTAGAAATAATGTTATTAACTGTGGTGGTAATATTACTAAGTATGCTTAATATGGCAAACTGAATTTCTTATGTAGACCCTAACATCACCCTTCTTTTTCTCTATACTGTACTAACCATTATTCGTACTCTGATTTTTCCAACTATATGATCCTGCCCCAATTTACCCTCATCTTACCCCATTCCTTCAGATTAAGGTGTTGTTCTAGGCATGCGGTGTCATCTATTAGCATTCTTTCTAAGGTTTGTAAACCAAAGGGTAAGCTGGAGCTTCCAAAGCTCACGGACAATGCATTACACAAGACTGTGCTACAGGATTTAGGAAATTCCAGACAGCTGTGTAAATTAACAAAAATGCAATATCATAGAGAGGTTTATATTATCCAAGAAAGATGCCTTTATTTTAAAGTTTATCAAGGACAGCATGACTGCAGGTGAGTAACATATCAGGATCACTATAATGACCTCCTCCCACAAATGACTTTGATCTTCATCTCCATTCCATGCTCACTGGCATTTCTAACAAGACCAGTAAATACTCAAGTAAATCTAACCCAATCAAAATATTAAAGTACATCACCTCCCAATTTCAAAGATAAAACCCACTTACTTCCAAACCATATGGCTCTCAAACCTCTGGTGAAATATAAATCCACATCTATTATACAGCTCCACTCATTCAACATTATTTAAAAGGTTTTAAATTTCAAAACTCGGCAGACTTCTAAAAATAAAAGCATAGATCAAATGTTGATCCAGCAGCACAATATCTTAACCTACTATAATCAGAATTACAATTTTTGCCTTTAATAACTTAATTCAATTACAGCGTTCATGGCCTTTGTTAACTAAAGGTAGCCTCTAAATATCTCCATATAATGTGAGGCACCATTAAAAATCGTTCCCCAAATCACAGGAAGGTCATTCAAAGAACTTAAGTCAAACATTTCCCCTAATTTTCTTTGCCTCAACAAAATAGCACTGGAGTAGTTCCTAGATATGTAGAATGTGGAAACCAGTGAGCAAAAGCAGTGTTGACAGAAGTTCTGAAGTACCAATTAAAATGACTTTCTAAAGGTCTATGCACAAACACACACATATACACAAAACACTGTAAGATAAAATCCATTTTTCTTAATATAAGTACACTCTAAAAATATAAAGTGACGTTTTAAACAAAACATGTTTTGAAATGTCCTTTAGAAGCATGCGATTATGTTACATGATCGAAACAAAGAATCTAACTTTATCTGGTGCCTGTATATCAATATTTCATGTTGGGCTTTCATCGTGGCACATCAAAATATGCATATTGTATATTTAAGATGGTAAAAGTGATTTTCAGATCACTAATGTATCTTTTCACGTGTTTTTTTTAATGACCCTTATGCTGACACTTCATTAAAACTCATCTCCAAGATTGTCATCAGATATAACCAGATGTCAATCAGTGAAAGCCTGATGTGACAGATTACACTCTTTGGTTCTTTAAAATGTCAGCCTCAATAGGAATAGGGGAAAAATCTAAGTTCTATTGCAAAAAAATATATCCACAAAACAATCCACCCAAAGCAAAATGTAGAGAGGTGGATTTAAAGCATCATTTCTGTTATCTAGCACACAAACTAGATTTTCTCACTACTGTCTTCTACCTTTCTAAATCTGTACATGACTAAATCACAATATAGGCTCTTTAAAAGAGAAAGATATTATTGCACACCAATATACTAAGGGATAGACATATACAGATACAGTCAATCTTTAGGAGAAAAGGAATCACAGACAAATATGAAGTAATAAAATGCCTATCCTCACAAAAGTGTGTGTACTCTGCATAATACTACAACAGGAAAGGAAATAGATCTGGAAGACATACTGGATCACCTGAGTCATTTCTGTTTCTCCCCTCCCCATGCCCTGCAATCCCCACCCCAACCTCTATTTCCACCAAAACGTCACAGTCCAGGAAAACAAACTGGGTAGAGTATGCAATGCACGAGTATTCAACAAGGGAAACAGGATATGATTTCTAAATGTATCTCCCTCTTCCTGCCCCTCTCCAGCAACCCTCCCTCACCACCCCCAAAACTAAAGCATGGAAGAAAGAAATTTAAGTGACTAGCAAAGGGTTTCTAAAATGGTTTTGCACATTAAGATAAACTATGCTGATTGAGACTGAAGAGGGCCAGATGCATTTTTAAGGATGATAGTTTTATACCGAAATGTATAAAGCCATCAATCATTCAGATCTGTAGTTCAGAAACTTGAATACGATTCTATCAATAAAAATAGCATTCAAAAATAATTTTAAAAGCAACAATTACAATCTATTAATCTTTCATACACTCCTTATTAAACTGGTAAAAGAGGTGAGGTGAGATAGAGCAGAATATAAGACTTATCTTGAACTAATGCAAAAATACTTCCTTTCACAGCATGCAATCCTCTAAAATCTTGTAAGTGCACTTGTCAAATTAACATTAAAGTACTGAGCAAAGTAAGTCAGACAGAGAAAGACAAATACCACAAGATATTGCTTATATGTGGAATCTAAAAACAATGGTACAAATGAACTCATTTACAAAACAGAAATAGAGCCACCAATGTAGAAAACAAACTTATGGTTACCAGTGGGGAAAAGGGGGCGGGGGTAAATCGGGAGATTGGGATTGACATGTACACACGACTACATATAAAACAGATAACTAATAACGACCTGCTGTATAGCACAGGGAACTCTACTCAATATTCTGTAATGACCTATATGGGAAAAGAATCTAAAAAAAGAGTGGATATATGTATAACTGATTCACTCTACAGTATACCTGAAAGTAACACATCATTGTAAATCAACTATACTCCAATAAAAATTTTTTTAAGTTATGAAAATGCATACCTCTTGACCAAAAGACACAATTTTTCTGCCACCAAACCTAAATTTTAAAAATGCTATCCAAGTATAAACAATATTCAGAAAAATGAAAAGCAGCAATTATTGCCAATGGAAAACTACAAAAGAATACTAGTGTGGAAGATGGCAATGCTCCCCACAGCAGGGCCCCAAAGTAGTCCAAAAGCCCTCAGAATTTGCCCAACTCCTTGACAGGATTTTAGCTCTTTTCAAAACTAGCTGAATAGCATGAAGGGAAGAAAAAAGTCAAGGCTTTAATAACTGGGGAAGAAATGTTGAAAAATGAGATCAACAGAAATTAAATTAATTTTTCTTGCTTCTAATGAGAGAGACAGACAGAGAGAGAGAGAGCGAGAACTCGCAGAGGCTTGGGTTCCTCACCACCCCACCCCGCTTTCTCTGTTAATTTGCCTATCCACATACTTGGGAAATTATGTCCTGTTTTAAATACCTCATTGGGGAGCAACAGGCAGGAGCCCCAACTGTCAGACACTTGTCTGGCACACAGACATAGAGGAGCTGGCGCAGCAGGAGCTCAAGCTGTGAGACTCAGCTAATTCCTCTGTGGGTGAGAACATCAGGGCACGTGGCCATAGCTCCCTACAGGGGCCACTGAAATGGTGGAAGCTTCTGACTGTGACATAGGTATGGCCATTATGCTAGACCCAGGCTCTGGGTTTTCTTTCTTTCTTGTTCTTAGCAGAAGAAACAATAGGCAAGCAAAATGCCATCAGTGAAGGAAACACCAATTCCAGGCTCCATGTTATTGGCATGTTTCCCTTTTTCCACACCAATCTCACCACGGAATCATAGACTATTAGTGCTGGAAAGGGCTTTAGCGATCACATAGCACTTTACAAATGGAGAAACTGAGACCTAGGAGGTTTAAGTGACTAGCTTAAGGTTTTTCACTTAGTGGCAGACTGAGTACCAGAACAGAAGCTTTTTTTCTCCTCTTTACTCTTCTTTGGCTGGCACTTTTGAAGACCTTTATTTCTTAGCCTAGTCACCCTCTCTCTCTTTTCTCCTTCCACATCACCTCTCAATTTAGGTCTCCTCTCACCAACTAATGTACTTTCATTTTCAGGCCAGCTGCCTCACTCTTAGCTTTCCTGGGCTCAGCTCCTATTATCCATTGCCCATTTTTGCCTAAACAGGAAGACCTCTCATAATCTTGACCAGGCACTGTAAAGTAAAGGCAAGCAATACTGATTGGGTATTACAGCTTCTAATAAAAGTAGTGAGAAAGAAGAATCCAGGAGTTAAAAGTCAGCAATGGGCAGGCACATGTGACTGCGCAAACACAATATTTTGGGACTAGACAAGAGATTTAACCTAAAGTGCTCAGCCAGAGGCCAATACATAGCCAGGGCTAGGAAGGGAAACTCGTGGAGCATAATTATGCTCAGGTTACATCATTAGTGGAACAAGGATATGTATTTGTTCATGAGGGAAGTCAGATGGATAGAAATTGTAAAAAGATAATGGATGATTAAAAACGGTAAGGATGATATATAACATTACCACCTAATAAGTCACATTTCCTAGCCTTTTTCCAAAAGTTCCCTTTAAAATGTGTGTCAGATTCACTGGAGAAAGGAAGCAGAGGAGATGGCTGAGCTGAGAGTCTGCATACTTTTTATGTTGGGACTAATTATCTATAAAAATAATGTAAAAGGAATCATATAATTAATTGAACATTTAACAGGAGTAGGAGGATGGGAGCAGGTAAGATGAGGGAGACAGACAAAAAGCCTGTACAATACACAATGCTTCAGCAAAAAAGATGACACACGGTATCAGATAAATTTTCAATTGTAACGTATAAACCACATTTCCACTTTTGAGAAAGATCGGGCTATTTAGATCACTGTAAAATGAGAAAAACATTTCATTCTTAGTCAAAATGCTTAGACAAATAGAAATATAGCAAATTACTGAATAGTAACTTTAGATATAGCAGTCAACTAAAATGATTCTTTCAACATCTTTAATGCCCTAACAAAGGGAACCAAAGGCGTTATTTTTCCACTATTATTTCATATTATATGTTTTACTGAATAACATTCTTGAGGTTACTTTATACCTCAAGATTGGGGTTGGCAAATTCTTCTAAAATTACTTATTGCTACAGGTAAACAAACGGTGACCTCGCATTCTTCTACTGTTAGTAAAATAACGATTCTAAGCAGTGCATATAAATTGGAATAATTCCTTGATGAACTCATCTTTATACAACTATTGTCATTATTATATATTAATGACTGCATTTTGTAAAAAGTTTATAAATAGGTCTCAAAATGTTTTCAAATGAATTCATGTATAATAGATGTGAAAAGGAAAATATCAATTGGACAATGAAATGGACAATGGGAAGTGTTAAGAGTTTATGAAATGTTACATCATTAATTCTCAGTCTGAGATCCCTAGACCAGGAGAGTTATCCAAACATAAAAAGTATCCGTTACAATAAGGCTGCAAAGTAAAACTAAAACATAACTTTGGGCTAGCACCCTATTAATTCAGTGTAATAACAAGACTGGTTATCAAATGATAATCCAAACCTACAGTTGATAGCTTCATGTCTTTTATTTTTAAAAGGGTAGAAGAGGGAATAATTATTTAATGAGTGTAGTTCAGTGGGCAAAATCTTTCAAAACTTAGGACCCACTGGGAAGTAGATGGTCAGAAGTGTATTAAAAGGATTCTTAGATAGCAAAAAAATTAGACTGGGTATCTTCTCAGTACTCCCTAAGAACCAACATATATTGAGCATGTATTCCATGTCAAATACTGAGCAAAGCACATTACATGAATTAGCTCCTTTACTCTTCACAAAACTCCATAAGGCAGATTAAGGCTGATCTATTTTTCAGATGAGAAAACTGAGGCTAAATGAAGCTAAACAACCTGTCCAAGGTTCCATAGCTAATAAGATTATCTGAAATCTGAGTCCAAAGCCTGTGTTTTTAACCAATATACTTATCCTCAATCTACTTAAAAAACAAAACACATACCTACTTGATACTCTAAATACATTCCAACTTTTTAACTCATTCATTTTCATTAAATACATCTTGTAGTTTGATGTGATATACAAAATGTCAAATATAAAGGTTTTGAAACAATGTCATACACTTTAAATTCTTAGTGGCATAAATTAATTAGTTTATGTTAATGAATTGGTAGGATCACATTTTTAAGGAAAAATGCCTAACCTATTTTAGCAAGACTAATACTTAAAAATATTATTATTCTCTATTGATGTTTTGGATTCTTTGTGGCATGTCTTATAAAGGTACTTTTAAAAAATATCATATTTTGCTGATTGTACTTAAATGTGGGACAACAGTATACATAAACCCATTATCTAGAGGGAAAAAAGTTTATTTGATATAACTATATCTTTCTAAGCTTACTTGAGGCAGATACTGACTACCACTGCTTCAGTATTTGTCTTTTAGAGTATACTTGTACTGCTGAGGAAGTAAAGTCAATGATGCAAGAAGAACCCAAAAGAGTGAATTCAATAGTTCTCCTAAAAATAAAAATCTCCATGAACAAATATTCGATCACTTCCAGTTTAGAAGTATAAGGCACAGAGGAAAGTGGAGAATCTAAAACTTTTCCATTAATAAAGCCAAGTTAAATATTCAAACCAGACTATTCTAACAGCATGAAGTGGGGACCAAATTCTCCAATTTCTGTTATTATTGTTGTTGACTTAATTAGCCTGTTAACTATTATTACCATTTATACTTTTGAGAGAGTTTTAGATTATACCATAAAAAGCATACCACTAATTATGCCATATATAAATGTTGTAAGGATATACAATATACTGATATGTGCAACAATGCCAAATTTATGGAGTACAAAGCCATACTGCCAAAACAGTATGATTTTCAAGTTAAACTAAATTTTTTAGATACAGATTAAAACAACTGCATAAGAAGATGATAAATGTATATGCCTACAGGACGAATGCTGACATTCAGATTATGCCAAAGATATCAATCTTGATATTCTTTTATGCTGTGCTAATATATATTAGTACACAGAAAGATAGGCTTTGATGAAAAGCTGCCAATTAAGACAGTATATTAAATTGAAACTCCATAGAAATAAGGCTATTATATGCTTGAATGCATATGTAATTAAATTTTTTTTCTTTAAATAAAAGTTCTAATCAGTTCACATTCTTAGTGATAATAATCTGTTGTTGCAAACAGCACAGCACCCTCTGGTGCATCTGTTGTAAGATGTATAAAATTTCCACCAAAAAAGGATAGAATCCGAGTAAAAATGAACCTTAGAAATCAATAGTTTGATACTCCTTTATTTACTCCAGTACGTATTTTTAAACACTAATGCTTGAAAACAATTTTCACTTAAAAACAGCACTAAAAACTTTATAGTAACAATTGAAGTAGATAAGGAAAATGTTTTCAGTTGAAAATATTTAAAATAACCAACAAAAACAACACTGGTTCTCAACATTTATCATTTAAATTAAAATAATGCTGCCCCCCAAAAAATTCAAGTATGGGATGGCAAAAGTTAACTTGTCATGTTAACCAAATTTCACTTTATTCAAATCTGCCTTGGCTTTTTGCTTCAGATAAATTGACTAATTGTGGAAAGTGCTCCTGAGTACTTTTCTGGATTCAAAGGGAATTTATCATTGCTTTAAAGAATTTGAAGTGTTTTCTGAAAGGATCTGCAACTTACACAGCCCAAAACTAGAATGATATTCAAAAATAAAAGTTATGCTAATTAAATTAGGAATCAATTTGAATAGTTCAAACCTTTTACTTTAAAAAAAAAAAAACTCTTCCTAGGAAAATTATTAACTCCAAAAGTATATTTTACTAAGGACAAAAGCAAAGGATGCCACCTGCTTTAGATAGCCCTTTTGTGAACGGTGGAAGTCCCAACACAATGCACTAGAAATGAAAGTGACACCTGTTTAAAGCAGCCATCTGTCCCTAACAAAGCTAGATTTAGTTAAATCCGCTTAATCTTGGATTTCCAAAATATGGGAACACTATGCACCTGCGAACAGAGAGGAATTTAAAATCTGTTTTGCAACAGGCACTGGGAAGCCATACCAAAGAGTTAAATGCAAAGGATTCCATTAGGGAAACTAAGTGCTTATTTTTAAAGTAACTGGAAGTAGAGGATTTTTAGCCTGATGCTCAGCATTAAAAACAAAGCAAGCAAAAAAAATAGCAGACTTTTCATAATTTAAAGGTTTATGTCTTCCAAGACTCTTTTGTAATTTGAAAGCCTCCTTGCTTGGTATTCTCATTTCTTGTAACACAGGCTCACTAGAAATAAAAAAACAAAGTAACATTCCTACCACACTGTTAAGAAAAAAAATTTTTTTAACTCTTCCCACATATCTGATGCTATATCTTCTCTTTTAAACACACACACACACACACACACACATACTATAAAATCTGAGACACAAAGATCATACTCCACCTACTGATTTCTTCAGTTGACAGTTTAGAGGAAAGCACATAAAACATCAACTTTCTCAAGAAAAATGAAACATGTTACCAAAAAGTAACACATATCATCCTTTAAATAATAGATTAAATCTATCTTGATTTTACAATTCATTTTTAATTGCTAATTTTTAATGGTAATTTTTTTACTATTAAATTTGTTTCTGATTTAAAAATTGTTTTGTTTAGCATCTAAGTATATTAAATTTATAAACTATAAATTTTTTATTTCAGTACTTATAAACTATAAACCTTTTATTTGAGTACCTAAGTAGAGTACAAGACTATTTGAATACTAGAGGAATAATATACTGTTTTTTAAATTAGGCATAACTACCCCATATAATGAAAACATTGTGAAATGACGCATTTTAGAAATGCATTTTAGTTTACTGTTATACATTTAAATGTACTACATAAATATGCCTATATACCATTTAATGCAATTCATAGGCACAATAATATAAAAAGACTGAGATAGGCATTATGACATCAAGTGAATCACAGATATTCAGCTATTCAAAACAAGTTACAAGTAACTCCTATTTCATAATTTTAGTTTTAAAGTTTGGACACTTTTCCGAGTTCATTTTTTAGTCTAAAAACAAACACAAGAGAATACAAATACATAATATGGTCCCTCCTAGGAAAAATGTCTCAGAAAAAAATTGTTACTAAGCATTTATCAGTGTGTTAAATTTTTAAATTTATCATTTGTTAGTACTTCTGGCTATTATTTACTTAATCCGTATGAATAATATTGACACACTTCAGTCCAAAGCATGTCTAGCAGCAACTTTTATATCACATATGTGCTTTTAAAAATGAATAGGTAATAGAATTCAATTTAAGTTCTGCTCTCAAATCACCTTGTGAATGAAAATCTGAATTATAGAAAACCTGAGATAGTCGTAATGAGTGAAATGCCTGAAAAAAATTCTTGGACACTGCAAGTAAAAATATTAAAACATAAAATTATAGCATATAATACTCGACTGAAAATGCATTATGTAAATGGCATAAGGTCTGAAACTGTCTCAAGACAGCAAAACTCCTATTAACTGCAGAGAGTTTATAGGACCCAGGAACTTCACCATCCAAAAGTGTTCAGGCATTTGACACTCATCTGAACAGAAAAAAAAATACAGGTTAGTATTAGAGATTTGCAAGAAACCCAGGTTGGGGAGGGGGGAGGGCAAATATAAAGAAATTTGAGTACTCTTAGAAAGACTTCTTTCAGAACAAACATCTCCCTCATTTAAAATAGCAATCACAGGAAATGGATTTTTAAAAAGAAAAGATTTTTTTTTTAAACCTAACTCTTATTTTACAAAGTATTAGCCTTAATAGCATTACAATTACCCAACCTGCTCACTGACATTCTGGAGAATAATTAATACTGTCATATTATTCACAGGCTGCTCTGTCAGGTAAATCAATATGTTTGCTGTTAGAAAGAAGACTATTTAAATAAGCATTTAAAAATTCCAAATTGGAAACTTCAATTTGTGCGAATAAACAGTACACTATATTTGTTTTAGCACACATTCATTATCAAAACCCTTTACTGATAATTAATTAAACATTACACTGAAAAATGAACAAATTTACAGGATCTGTAAAACTGGGTTACCTCTAAGAGCCTATAACTTGAGGACTGATAAGTATTCAAATCTACAGAGAAAAATACAGTTTTGAAGCAAAAACCAAAAAAGGAAAGAGTTCTCTCTCTTCAGCAGGTTTAAGTCACTGTCCAAAGAAAACCAAAAAATAAATTTAAAAGACTATGTTAAGAACACACATGCCTAGATCTTAACAACCACAAAGAAAGTGAAATATACACACGTTTCAAGTTGAGAAGCTTCATACATTCTTTATGAACAACTTGACTTCAGTTTCAACTCTCAAAGGAAAACGAACAGAGAAGATTTAAAAAAAAAAAAACTCTTTAAAGTACCATAACTGTCACAAATAACACTGTAAACTGAGTTCTCACAAAGCTTCCTTACGTCCTTTCCCTGTCTGTCACACACAGTCTCATAACCACAATGAAAATTGTTAACACTCCACTGTGGGGAAGGAGGTTCATCAAAGTGAAATGGAACCTCACTCGTACCCCTCCCATCTCCACATGAAGGATAAAGCACTGTCAATAACTACTAACCCAAGTATCACAGATGCCCTGCATCCGGTTTAAATCACACACACACACACACACACACACACACACGAGAAAGAGAGAGGAGAGAGACTTTTTTAAAAAAGATCTCTTTCCCAATGCAGCAAAGAACCCAGCGAAGAGGCCCCTGGTTTCAGTGTGTGTGCAAGGGGTGTGGGGGGAGAAGAAAGAGGGGGAGGGAAGAGTGCCGAATGGATATTAAGATTGTTTGCAGCACAAAGAAAACACAGTTTTAAAAGAGAAAAAAGAAAACCATGCAGGTGATGATGGTAAAAGAAGAGCAGCTCATTAAGCACAAGGCAAAGAGGGGCAAAAATGAAGGCAAGAGGCAGTGGAAAAAGTTCACCGATGTACGAGGATAAAAATAACAAAACCCATAACAAGGCCCCACAAGTGAACAACAACAACAAAACACCACCTCGTGGGTCCCCCCTTGCACACTCTTGTCTATTTCGGTTTTGAAAGAAACAGGAACCAAGCAGCTTTGAAAAAGAAGAAAATTGAAAGAAAGAAAAAAAAAAACCTTATCTCTTCACCTGACCCTCCTCCTCAGACCCAGACCTAAGGAAGAGCTCCACCGTCCGCAACGCAAAACTGTGGCTCCCTCTCCCGCTCGGCTCGCAGCCCCCCGAGCTCCCGCTCCATCCCTGAAGCGCGGCCGCGGAGGGCCGGGGCCGGCGGGCGGGCGGCGCGGCGCCCACACCCCCGACCCAGCCGCAGCGCGCACGGTCCATTGTAAACAAGCCCGGGAGACGGAACCCCTCGGCAGCGGCGCCACAGCTGCAGCCCCGGTGTCAGGAGTGAGACCCCCCCGCACAGCCACACTCGGCTCGTACACACGGACACACACACACGCACGGACACACGCGTTCACACGCATCCACACGCTCCCACACACATGTAGAGACCGAAGAATATTCACCTTGGCTGTGGATTATTGTGGTGTTGTTGGTGGGTGATGGAGATGGTGGTGGTGGGGAGGAGGAGGAGGAAGAGGAGGAGGAGGAGGAGAGGAGTAGTTGTTGTTGATGGGTAACAGTCGCCAGGACTACGGTGACTATGGCGCTTGATTCACAAGGCAACGGTTGCTATAACTCACAAAAGAGAGAGAGAGGGAGAGAGAGAGGGAGCGAGAGGGAGAGGGAGACACTCACACGGGGAGGGGTGGGGGAGGGAAGAGGGGAGGAGGCGGGCCCGGCTAGCGGCCGGAAGGGGCGGGCTGAGTGCCGTGACTGACAGCCCCCGAAACGGGTTGGGCTGGGCCCGAGGCCGGGGTTCCGAGAAGGGTTCCGAAGAGACGCGCAAAGTTTGGCAGGGGCTGAGGTCACCCCAGGGTCCCCCTCGGAGGTGCGGTACTACACGCCCTGGCGAGGCTGGAGGAGGAATTTAGGGCTGTGGTGCGAGGTATACTTTCTGTGAAACGAGAACTACCAGTTGCAGCAACCAGCTTAGTGCCCAAAAGCCTCAGAGCCGGGAAAGGGTAACAGCTAACCCATGAGACGGGGCGTCGAGGGCGATTCCAGACACCTGTGTAAACGACCAGCTACAGCTGAGGAAGAATCCACTTTGAAGAGTGGCTCCGCCTCCGACGGAAACGTCATTTCCGGGGCGGGGCGGGCGGAGGGTCCCGGATGTGCCGCCGCTCTCTTTTTTTTCTTTTTTCCTTTTTCCCTTGCCCCCGCCCCCCATCCGCCCCGTTTCTGAGGCGCCGGCGGTGTTCCCGGTCGTAGTCGTCTTAGGCTTCTAGCATGCCGAGGCGCTTCATGGCGGCGGGGAACGTGCTGGATTGGACGGTCCGCGCCGCCTTTGCGCTCCCGCTTTCCGCGTCCCGGCCCGCTCCCGCCTCCTGAGGCCGCGATTCGGAGGCGGGCGGGCAGCGGGGTGTGAGCGTGCTGCCTCCGCCGCCATCTTAGAGCAGGCGAGCGCGGGGCGCGTTTGGGCAGCGCGCAGGCCTCACGCGGTCCCGCCGCGGCGTGGCGCGCACCGGGAAGGTCCGAGCTTGTTCGGCCCTCACTCCGGAGCGAAGAGGCGAAGTCCTGACTCCCTATCTACAGGGCGGGGAGTAAGCGCTACTAAGGAGCAAGAAATTGCCCTCTCCGGGGACTCGAAAACGCATGGCGGTCCCCCTCCGGGAAAGGCGTTGGGAGGTGGGGTAACTTACACCTGTCTGACATAGCACCCAGTTAGTTCCTAGTTCCCGTCATCTTCAGCCCTCGTGTGAAGTGCTCGTCCCTATTTAAAGTTGACGAAACCAGGATGTGAAATAGGACACCCTCACCCCCGTGTCCTATTACTTGGCCTCGTCCTGGTCCCCGGTTACCTAACAACCTGCTGTATCTGAGGGTCTTGCTGCTTCCGGGTGTATTGAGATAGACGAATGGGTTAACATTGGTGATGGATGTTGTTAGCACACAACTGGCTATCTCGAACACCCGTTGGTATCGAATAGCCTCTAATGCCTCACGGTTCAAACATACTCGCCCAGTTCTCTGCAGACCGGAGTCCTGCAGGAACATGCCCCCAGGCCCTGTCAATATTCCAAACCAACACACGCAGCTAAGCTGCTTATCCGGGACAATAACTTGGATATTAGAGCATTAGGAAATCAGTTCTCCTCTTGAGGCTTAATTTTTGCACCTGCAAAATAGGGGTTTGGGGCTTGCTGAAATAAGAATAGCCACCGTTCCTGAGGTCTTTTACTGCCCTAGACATTGTGCTTAGTGTTTTACGTACATTATCTCATTTAATCCTCACGACACCACTATTAGATACATAATACTCTCATTTTGGAGAAGGCACAGAGTCTTAAACGTCAGTGATTGTATTTTACGGCTCTGTATCATGGAGTATTAGAGGGGTATTTTAGGAACCAGCTAGTTAAACAATAGATTCAAGAAAGCAATGTGGCCTTTGGTAATATCATAATGAGTTATAGAGGTTCTTATAATAATGTGTTACAACGTAATAGTGAACAGTGTGGAGCACAGTGCTAAAACGGAAAGGTTTCATGGCGCACCATGGCAGTAGGCCCTTCCAATCCGAGACAGACGACAGTGTGGTGACCAACAGCAGTTAAAACTCTTCAGATTTACAATAATAGTTTCCACATACACATGGGAAATAAAGTATGCATTCCAGCTGTATAAAAACTGGTAGTCATTATGAATATTCATTTAATTACATTTACAGATAAAGTCCTCTATTCCTGTAATGGTGTGCGGGGCTGTTTGCTCACCCTACACAGCTCTGAATAGCTTTGCTTTTTTAGTTCTATTGTCTGTTATAGTTTGCCCATCCCTTCCCTCACTGTCAGCTGTTGCTTCTTACTGCTGTTAGTGAGCATAGTTCTATTATCCTCCCCACCCTTTTAATTTACTGCTCATAATCTGCAGGCAAGAAAACCACACAATGAAAAGCTGTATCTCAAGAGTCCTTTGAGGAACTCTCCTTTAGAAAAGGTGTGTGACCTTTGTGCGAGGACATTGTAACATCAGTTTGAAGCTGCTTAGAGACTTTTTTTTTTCTACCTACGTCCTCATTTGGCCTTTTTCTGAGTTAGTTATAAATAAGTATTTTAAGTGAGTTCTTTAAAAGTTAGGATTTAGAATATTTCTCCCTGTTTTAGGATAATTGATAGTATTCTAATCATAGTGAGGTTACTATAATATGAATTTTTCAATGTTACCATCACACCGAATCAAATAACCAAGGTACCAATTCAAGCGTAGATTTGGAAACAATTATATGTGCATGTTTTGTGTTATAACTAGTTATGAAAGGTCCCAGAAATCCCTTTGCCTATAGTCATTTTTGATAAGATCTCTGTTGTGGTCATTTACAGTTGCATCTTCACCTATGTTGTACATATATTTCAGAAATAAATTATTTGTTAAGTCACAGAAAAGACCCAGCAGTGTGTCTAACATTTTATCACCTGTTACAGTGATAACACACTGGACTCAAAAAGTACCTAACCAAAAAATATCTTACATTGCTTGACAAATTCAATAAACTGCCAATGCAATTATTATTTGTCCAGTATCTAAAACGGGCCAGACACAGTTCCTGTCTGTAAAATGCTCACAGTCAATATCTGTGAATTTAAAATGCTGTGTCCTTCGAACTTGGATTGTTTTTGCTCTCTGCTTGGAGTGAATGGCAGAGACATCGATTAACACATTTGTATCTGAACCACTTGAAAAATAGGAAGCCCTGATTATGTGTGGATTATATACTTTATAAATTACTTTAGTACATTCTCAAGGGTAAATTTCCTCTTCAATATTATCTATTAGGTTATTTCCTCCTATTGATATCTACTGCATAATCAAGAACTAATACATTACTTTAACATTAATGCTTATAAAAGGAAAAGCTGCATACAGAAAGATAAAATACTGTTACGTGATAGGTTTACTTCCAAAAAATTGTATGTATGAGAATTTAAAAAATTAATGAATTGGGACTTCCCTGGTGGCGCAGTGGTTAAGAATCCACCTGCCAGTGCAAGGGACACGGGTTCAAGCCCTGGTCCGGGAAGATCCCACATGCCACGGAGCAACTAAGCCTGTGCGCCACAACTACTGAACCTGCGCTCTAGAGCCTGTGAGCCCTAACTACTGAAGCCCATGCGCCTAGAGCCCATGCTCTGCAACAAGAGAAGCCACCACAATGAGAAGCCTGCACACCGCAACAAAGAGTAACCCCCTCTCGCTGCAACTAGAGAAAATCTGTGCGCAGCAACAAAGACCCAACGCAGCCTAAATAAATAACTAAATAAATTTATTTTTAAAAAAATAATGAATCGGTCTGTGGCAGCTTACCACTGAATTTGTGGTGAATCCTTTTATAAAGCAGAAATCACACCTGTTTAAAATTTTTTCACTTGATTATAATATCTGATTTTCTTCAATTGAGAGACACCTAGAGTCTTAGTTCTCACATGGAAATGAATTGTTTCATTTCAGCCAATATTTATTGAATATTTATGATATGTATAGCACTGGGAAATTAGACTACTGGATTACTAGTTGCCTGTACTATCAGTAGATCTGAAGTTCTGTGGCTATATGATAATAATCAATAGTAATAGAGGGTGATAGAGGCTAAGGTAATTCAAAACTACATAATTTGCCACTATTCTCTAGAGCACTCCTAACTCTACCCATTCCCACCCAAAGTACATTTTGGTCTTGAAAATATTGCGTTATTTTTTTTTCTGGTAGATTTATCTTTCTAATTGTGTTTTCTTTAAGTAATACAAACCAACTGTTTACTCAGCAGTCCTGAGAGATGTCTGTCTATCCTTATATATAACCTGGAATTAAATTTTTACCCCAGCAATGAAAGATGATAATAGAATCATAAGTAGACTATCTTTTCTTAAGATCAAAATATCTTTTGACATACACATGCAGCCTTTTCACTTCAATTAATGCAGAATTTCAATACAATATTTGCAGCATTAAAATCAAATAATTGGAAACAACCCAAATAGCTATCAGTAGGAAGATGGAAGCACAAATTGTGATACATTCATGCAATGGAATACTATTAGACAATTAAAAGGAACTAACTAATGATACATATGGATGCATCTCAAAAACATTATGTTCAGCAAAAGAAGCCAGGTACAAAGAGTATATACTGTATGAATCCATTTATGTAAAGTCCAAAAACAAAAAAAACTAAACTGTATTTAGTGTTTCCTTATGATGCCTGGGGCAATGAGGTGGGATTTAATGGAAAGGAGCTTGAAGGAACTATCTAGGGTGATGGAAATGTTCTGTACTGTCCAACTTGGTAGCCACTAGCTAAAAATTAAAATCTAATTGTAAATTAATTAAAATTAAATGAAATTTAAAATTCAGGTCTGTAGTCACAGTAGTTACGTTAATTGCTCCGTAGCCACATGCGGCTAGTGGCCACCAAATGGGACAGTGCAGATTCAGACCATTTCTATTATTGCAGAAGTTCTACTAGAAAGTGCTGTTCTAGATCTTGTTTTAGGTAGTAAAGTGTATTACAGTTGTCAAAATCGTAATACAATGCACATTATATCTATGCGTTATATGTCAATAATACTTGTCCCCAAGCCCCAGAAAACGCTAATAGAAGTATTTATTGCTGTATTACATACCTAATTAACCACTTTTTCCTTAATATTTTTATTCAACACTACAGAGAAAAGGACAAATAATAGGTAGTAAAATTATCCTTGGCAAATTTTCAACAATGTAATATATGTGACTGAACAGTAGATAATGTTGGTTTGCTGCTCACAGAAATGAGTTCTGCCACTTTATAATCTTTAATACAATTAGAAAGCAAAGGAATTGTTTTTGAAGGCTTAAAGTCAAGTCTAGATGATTAAAGAGTTTTTTTTCTATTTCCCTACTGAAATTGCAGTAGCTTAAACATAGTGGAGATCATATAACCTTCTGAGGTAACATTAGGAGTACTTCAGAGATTTTGGTACTAACTCTATGACCAAGTTGAGAAAATCATCTAAACTCTCTAGGTAACAGTAAAGACTCAGGGCTTTTGGAGGTGGAAGGAAATGTTTGTAAATGGATTAAAAGACTTGAATGATCTAAATTCTAATTTTCATGGATTTTCAGAAATGGCACACCAGGTGAATTGATTCAAAATGCTAAACATATATGTTCATGGAATACCTTTGTGAAATTAGGAAATAATTTTGGTGGAGTAAATACTGTAAAGTTAATGATATTTCTACTTTCGTTTATTAAGGATTTTGTGAACCCCTAGTAGATTTTTTACAAGATACAGAATATGAACTTAGAGATTAATTTTTATAACTTAGTTGCAATTAATGTCAGTATTAGTAATATATTACTATTATATAAATTTATATATTACTAAATGAAAAGCATTTCATTTTTACTCATTATCAAAAATTATTTATCAGAAATGCTTTTATTGATCCAAAGTCTTTAACTGCCACAGAAATTCTTAAGTTGGCCCTCTCTCTCCCTTTACTTTTTTCTTTTATTTTTCCTCCCTTTAATGTAATATACAGTATGGGGGAAAAAAATCTCCCAAGTTCTGGTAGGGCCATTATTCCTATGCTAAGTGTACTAAAAGTATCTTCCCACTGGAATATGTCAAACATCTCACCCTCCCCACCCCCAGCATCACAGTATATTATACAGCCTACATTTAAATTGTTTTTGAATACTTATGTCAGCTGTTAAAGCATATGACCACATTTTTTCACCCTTATATATTTTTTTTTACTAACTTAGCCACTAAAAAACAAAAAATAAAGATCACTGAATCAAATTACATGAATTTGTCTCCTTTGATGCCTTTCTGTTTGTTTTGAAAAGAGGGAATTTATGTGCATGGAATATTTTTCCAAAATTTTTGTTTTGTTTTGCTTACTAACGTTTTTATTTTGAGGGCCAAGAAATACAAAAAATACACATTGTATTTTGTAAACATTGTATACACATTGTATAGCGAAACATTTAACACACTTGCTTCCAAACACTGTTTGAAATTTTACTTAGTACTTTCTTCCCTAAAAGAAATTAAGGTCACTTTTGAGACTTCCGTAGATCTGGCCTAATGTGAAAGCACTGATTACAGCTTGGTTTTGAAGTTCTCCAGTCCCACATCACATCAAACATCTTAAAATGTACCCATATATCACACAAAATATACATAACTAAGTATTGAGTTTATAAATAGCACATTGTTAAATTTTGTAGACATCTGATTAAGTATCTGTTCACTTTGATTTGCAGCTTTCTCTTCATAATTTCAAGTCAACTTTTTTTTCAGATCCCTAACATTTTCAGAGGACCTTGAGGAATAAATAAAGTCCTGAACGTAGTGCTCAATGAATAAAAGGTCCTAAAATATAGTAGGAAAACAGAATTTAACACAATTTGACTTAGTTTCTTTTTCCTTCTTCCTATGGGGGTGGGAGTTTTAATTAACCAGAAAAACATAGAAATACACTGAGATAAAATCACAGTGAACCATGGGTACTAGTTCACAAAGATCAGAAAACACTAACATAATCAAGAAATAGAAAAATTATTTTCTAAGATGATGACTTAAGTGCGCTTGAACTCAGTACCCTAATCTGGCACTACAATCTTTACCTCATTATAAAATTACATATTATAAAAAAAATAAAGAAAATTGGATTTACATTACAGGGATACCCTATTTGTAGCTACAAATTTGTGTTACATTAATTATAGAGTTCTTATTAAATGTGATATCATTCTTCACCCAGAAGAAATAACCCTTAAAGAAAGAATACTAATTTGTGTTGAAGATTGATGAAAGACAAGAAATGTTAATGTGAATAATTTAAAAAGATATGTAAAAGTCTCTGACAAGGAATTTTTCATAGGGTTAAACATGCCTATTTTTTAAAGTGAATATTTTTTAAGATTAAATTCTTGCTCAAATCAAATCAAAAAGATAAAAAGTAAAATTACGTAAAATAACCATGTCATTTTCTTTCAAGTCAGCACTGATTCAATGACCCAACAATGTAATACAAAGCACTATGTTTCTAGAAAAGCCAGAAAATATATCCAGTTCTAAGGAATCAGCTACAGAGATGGCAGAACTGAATAATGTGTAAATAAATGAATCTAAAATGGAGCTTTATTCGAGTAGGCATTCTCACTACTGAGAGTAAACTAAGGAAGTAGCCAATATAAGTTAAGAGTAATTCTTATAAGAATATTTTTTTAACTTAGTTGTCTAATCAAATCATTACTAATTATTAGTATCTCTTGAAAAAGCCATATTACTATTGGTTGGCCAAAAAGTTCATTCAGGTTTTCATAAGATGTTATGGAAAAACCTGGATGAACTTTTTGGCCAACCCAATATATTTGGGAATCATCTCTGGAAAAGAAATATCCTAAAAGTTTATTGTAAACTTCCAAAGGTATAAGGCTTACCTGTCAGAAACAGGTAAGGTAGGCTGAAAATTGTAACACTTTTGGAAAGGAAGCTGACAGGAACCTTACTTAAATGTCCACAAACAATCAGTCTGGTGTCAACTATAATGAAGCAGTATAAAGGTGCAAGAAGGAGAAAATGTAACCAGAAAGTATAATCAACTGAGATGTTGTTGTACAACTAGGTATTGTTTTGTGGGGTGCTTTGCTTTGCTTCTTTTTTTATTTGCACAGAATGAACCAACAAGAAACCATGAGGAAAGTAGTAGTCTTTGAAGTAAAATATAGCCAAGATTTGGATTAAGGCTTTAACTACAAATAGTGAGATGATGTATTCTAAAAACTAGTAGAAAGGAAGTATTGACAATAGTTGAAAATGACTGAGCACGTCTAATTTTGTAAATCAACTATACCTCAATAAGTTTAATATTAAATCTGGAAAATCTAAAATTGCATTGATAACAAATAAGTTGATAAAAGAATTAAAAGCATAAATGCAGAAAGATAAAAAAGAAAATTACTGGGGATGAAAAATACCCAATTCCCAGATATTTACTGAAGGCCTGCTATATATATTATAGTAGTTACTATGGGCACTTTGGGCGGGTGGGGGACAAGGAAGAGAGGAAGACAAGTTCTTCCCTGTGCTAGATATCTCCTATGTGTTTCTCCAGACTCATTCACTCTCTACTCTTCTTCACTCTCCTTTCTAGATGGCTGACCTTCCTGGACCACATGATTGCACTCCCATGCTTTCTGGTAGCTAGTTGGTTTCCATCAATGGGCAGCACTGGCAGGAGATTGGAGGCAGGAAGGGAGGAGAATGGGGTCACGGTACTTATTACCCTTTTCCCTCCCTGCAAAGTTGCTTCAAGATGCACCTGCATCCCTTCACTAAAGATTCTGATACAGGCTCTTTCCCCTCTCATCCTAGGCTTTCCAGGTGGTAGTAGCTCCACTCTTCCTTAGGTTAATGAACCATCCTTTTTGATTCGCAACACCCACATCATAGTAAATGGGCCTTTTGCACTTTTTTTTTTTTTTTAATGTTTTCTTGGTGGCACTGTGTGGCATGTGGGATCTTAGTTCCCTGACCAGGGATTGAACCCACACCTCTTGCACTGGAAGCACGGAGTCTTAACCACTGGACCACCAGGGAAGTGCTGGCCTTTCGTACTTTAAATCACCTCAAACTTCTTTCTTTTTAGTCTGTCGTCTGTTTCTTGTTGGGACTTTGATGATGCCAAATAAGATGACAGACTGTGTATTACTTTGCTTGGGCTGCCATAACAACGCCCCTCAGATTGGGTGGCTTAAACTACAAAAATTTGTTTTCTTGAATTCGAGGCTAGAAGTTCAAGATCAAGGTGTTGGTAGAGTTGGTTTCTTCTGAGGCCTCTCTGGCTTGCAGATGGTCATCTCCCTGTGTCTTCACAAGGTCTTTCAAATGTGTGTTTATGTCTTAATCTTGTCCTTTTAAAAGGACACCAGTCATATTGGATTAGGGCCAACCCTACTGAACTAGTTTTAGCTAAATTACCTCTTTAAAGAGCCTATGTCCAAAAACAGTCACATCCTGAGGTACTGGGAGTTAGAACTTCAACATATGAATTTGGCAGAGGGGACACAATTTAGTCCATAACAGACTCGTTGAGAAAGAAAAACACAGAATAAGTTAGGAAATAATATCTCAAGATTATGACTACAAATTTTCCTCAACTTACGATGGGGTTACACCCCAATAAACCTGTTGTAAATCAAAAATGCAGTTAGTAGACTGAACATCATAGCTCAGTCTAGCCTAACCTAAACATGCTCAGGACACATAGCCTACATTTTGGCAAAATCATCTAACACAAAGCCTATTTTATAATGAAGTGTTGAATATCTCATGTAATTTTTTGAATACTGCACTAAAAGTGAAAAAAGAGAATGGTTGTGTGTGTATAGGATGGTCGTAAGTGTATTAGCTGTTTACCCTGGTGATCCCGTGGCCGACTGGGAGCTGCATTTGCTGCCCCTGCTCAGCACCGCAAGACACTATAGCAGTACTGCTTATCACTGGCCTGGGGAAAAGATAAGAAGTCAAAATATGGTTTCTTTTGAATGGGCATCACTTTCATATCATCATAAAGTCAAACCATCTCAAGTCAGGGACCATCTATATAGTATGAATATAAGACAAGGCTAGTATTACAGTTACCCTGAGCAGAACATTAGAAAGGGGAGAAGAGATTTTTTAAACGAGCACAGTTTTACAAATGTGCAAATCTCAGTGGCGGATTAAAGTGGAAAGGCATGTACAAAAGAAGCACATGGGCTTCCCTGGTGGTGCAGTGGTTGGGAGTCCGCCTGCCGATGCAGGGGATGCCGGTTTGTGCCCCGGTCTGGAAGGATCCCATATGCCGCGGAGCAGCTGGGCCCGTGAGCCGTGGACGCTGGGCCTGCGCGTCCAGAGCCTGTGCTCCACAGCGGGAGAGGCCACAACAGTGAGAGGCCCGCATACCCCCCCAAAAAACAAAACCAAAACAAAAGAAATCACATGAGTTAGAAAAAGCTATCTGGTCTGGAGACTGAACTGGTAGTTCTTTTGGTAACCAGGTAACAATAATAACTAATATTTATGGAGCACTCTGACAAAGATTAGTGGTTATCTTCCTCTAATGATAACAGAATTACTCCTGTTTTTGCCGGACCTTTTCCACAAAATGACCTTTTCAGACTTCCTTTTCTGGTCTCACTTGAAGCTAGATGGAGAATTGTGACTAAGCTTTGGTCACTGAGTTATATACAGGAATGTTCATAGGGTCACGTCTAAGAGATCTTCCTTAAGTGGCACCTTACTTGGGTCCTTTGCCCCTTGATCCTTTCATCCCCTTCTCCCTCCTGCTGCTTAGAACAAGGATGCCACAAACTTAGACCAAGAAAAACACATGGGGCAACAGAATAGGAGACTAAGTCCCCTAGTGATTGTGAGGTTACTCTCCTGCCCAGCACCCTCTATGTTTACATGAGAAAAGAAACAACCATAGTGTTTTGTCTTACAGCTGAAACAAATCCTAATTAATACAAGCATTTTCTACGTGCTAGGCATTCTTCCCAGTTTTTTTTTTACCTGTATTTCACTTAATCCTGTAGCAATTCTATATGTAGGTGCTATTATTATCTTCTGTAGGGAAACAGACATAGAGAGATTAAATACTTTTCCCTAAACAACCCACCACGTAGAGTTTAGGATTTAAACCAGACTAAGAGCATCTGACTCCAGAGTGTGCCCTCTTAATCACCATGTCGAGCCAAATCATCCCCTGTATGGGGAATAGGGTTGTTTTTGAAAACTACAGCCTAAAGAAGAAAATCTCACTTGAATTTGGAACAGTGTTACACAGTTTATCAAGGGAGGGAAAGCAAATGAAATGAAAAACATTGGTGAAGTTTTCTACATACCTATAATCTTATTTTCATTGTTTATTTTAGCCTAAAAATTGCTACAGTTTTGGTTACTCACAATGTGTCTCTTTCTAAACTTAATTTTAAAAAAATTTACTTTCAGAGCCTCTTGAGAAGCTCTATAAATCTAAAATGCATTTGCTTCCTAGTTATCTGGCTGTGATCAGCCCCATAGGGCAAGAAGGTATTTTAGATGTATGCCACAAAGGGGCTTCCTCTTGGCCATATTCTGCCAGAGTCCTTCTCAGAACGCCAGCTGGGTTAATCTTTGGTGCAGTCCAGGGGCAACTTCTGCACTTAATTGTCAGATTTCTCTTGAGAAAGACTCAGCTCTCAGTCAGGAGTCAATCCTTATGGCGACAGTCTCTGTTGTACTCCCTTTAGCAGCAGGAGAGCTTTAAGAGTGTTACTGGGCTTTGTTAACCCCTTTCTGAGAAACTGAAGAAAAAAGGATTTTAAGGGCATCTTGATTTTTTTTTTTTTTAATGTTTGGAAAGAGGAAAAACTGGACCAGTGGATATTGTTCTATTCCCTTCCCATCTGGCTACATAAAAGGCTTCAGAAAGGCCATTGGATCTACTTAGAGGATGTTAATGCACAATAATTCTGCAAAGAAATAAGGCATAAATAAGGAATCCATTTATCCACTTGAAGTAAGAAGTTCTGAAGGCAGAACACAGAAGGCAAAGGACCTCTAATGTCTCTCACACAATTTGCTTTCAGGCTATTAATAGCACTGATCCTCAAGAAAAGCTTTATTGGGATGGGATTTTGAAATGAATCTACCCCTATACCTACTGTGGTTTTTAATTTCTACTCCTTGTAACCAATTTTTCCAGCCGACAAAGGCATCTGAAAACTATATTTGTAATCAGTATTATGCCATCTTGGGGCAGAAATAAATGTATATTCCTTTTTAAATTAATTAATTAATTAATTAATTAATTTTTGGCTGCATCGGGTCTTAGTTGTGGCACGTGGGATCTTTCGCTGCAGCGTGCGGGCTTCTCTCTAGTTGTGGTGCACAGGCTCCAGAGCATGCAGACTCAGTACTTGCAGCACAGGGGCTCTCTTTTTGTGGCTCACGGGCTCAGTAGTTGCGGAACAAGGGCTTAGTTGCCCCACGGCATGTGGGATCTTAGTTCTCCAACCAGGGATCGAACTGGCGTCCCTGCATTGCAAGACGGTTTCTTAACCACTGGACCAGGGAAGTACATTCCTTTTTAAGAACAGCTTTATTGAGGTATAACTCACATAGAGGAAAATTCACCCATATTAAGCGCACAATTAGAAAAGTTTAAGCAACGTATGCAGTCATTTGATCATCACCACAATCAAGCCACTGAACCCTCTATCAACATAATTCTTCTGTCAAAAAAAATTCCCTTGTGGCTCTTTGTAGTCAATCCTCTCTCCCCCCAGTCCACCCCAACCCGTGACTCCAGGAAAACTCTGATCTGCCCTAACTATATTTTTCCCTTTACTAGAATGTCATATAAATGGAAAATACAATGTTAAAAAAGCTGGGGGGGTTGTTTCTGGCTTCTTTTACTTGGCAGGATATTTTTAAGATTCATCCATATTAATGTGTATATCAGTTAATTCATTTATTTTTATTGCTGAGTAGTTTTCCTTTGAATGGATATACTACAATTTGTTTCCAACTTTTTTTGTTATTATAAATAATGCCGCTATGACCATTTGTCTGTCTCTTGCAGACAGACGATTTCATTTTACTTCAGTAGATACAAACGGGACCTAATGAAACTTAAAAGCTTTTGCACAGCAAAGGAAACCATAAACAAGACCAAAAGACAACCCTCAGAATGGGAGAAAATATTTGCAAATGAAGCAACTGACAAAGGATTAATCTCCAAAATTTACAAGCAGCTCAATAACAAAAAAACAAACAACCCAATCCAAAAATGGGCAGAAGACCTAAATAGACATTTCTCCAAAGAAGATATATAGATTGCCAACAAACACATGAAAGAATGCTCAACATCATTTATCATTAGAGAAATGCAAATCAAAACTACAATGAGGTATCATCTCACACCGGTCAGAATGGCCATCATCAAAAAATCTAGAAACAATAAATGCTGGAGAGGGTGTGGAGAAAAGGGAACACTCTTGCACTGCTGGTGGGAATGTGAATTGGTACAGCCACTATGGAGAACGGTATGGAGGTTCCTTAAAAAACTACAAATAGAACTACCATATGACCCAGCAATCCCGCTACTGGGCATATACCCTGAGAAAACCATAATTCAAAAAGAGTCATGTACCAAAATGTTCATTGCAGCTCTATTTACAATAGCCTGGAGATGGAAACAACCTAAGTGTCCATCATCGGATGAATGGATAAAGAAGACGTGGCACATATATACAATGGAATATTACTCAGCCATAAAAAGAAACGAAATTGAGCTATTTGTAATGAGGTGGATAGACCTAGAGTCTGTCATACAGAGTGAAGTAAGTCAGAAAGAGAAAGACAAATACCGTATGTTAACATATATATATGGAATCTAAGAAAAAAAATGTCATGATGAACCTAGGGGTAAGACAGGAATAAAGACACAGACCTACTAGAGAATGGACTTGAGGATATGGGGAGGGGGAAGGGTAAGCTGTGACAAAGCCAAAGAGAGGCATGGACATATATACACTACCAAATGTAAGGTAGATAGCTAGTGGGAAGCAGCCGCATAGCACAGGGAGATCAGCCTGGTACTTTGTGACCGCCTGGAGGGGTGGGATAGGGAGGGTGGGAGGGAGGGAGATGCAAGAGGGAAGAGATATGGGAACATATGTATATGTATAACTGATTCACTTTGTCATAAAGCAGAAACTAACACACCATTGTAAAGCAATTATACTCCAATAAAGATGTAAAAAAAAAAGACTATCCTTCTCCACCATATTGCCCTTCTACCTTTGTCAAAAATCAGTTGTTCATACATGTGTGGGTCTATTTGGGGATTCTCTAATCTGTTCCATTGGTATGTCTGTCTATCTCTACCCCATACCACATTATCTATTTACTGTAACTTTATAATAACTTTTTAAATTTATAAATAAATCAATCAGGTAGTATTAACCCTCCATTTCTGCTCTTCTTTTTCAAAGTTGTTTTGGATATTCTAGGTCCTTTGCCTTTCCATATTAATTTTAGTATCATCTTGTCAATTTCTACAAAAAGGCCTGTGGGGATGTGGATTGGTATTGTCTTGAATCTATAGATCAGTCTGGTGAGGATTGACATCTTAATAGTATAGAGTCTTCTGATCCATGACAAAGATATATCTCTCCTTTTATTTAAGTCTTCTTTAATTTCTCTCAGTAATGCTTTTTAAGTTTTTAATATATAGGTCTTTCACAGCTTTTGCCAGATGTATCCCTGAGTATATCATAATTTTGACGCCATTGTAAATATATTGTTTTAAAAATTACTTTTGTTCGTTGCTAGTGTAGAGAAATGTAATTGATTTTTTATATTGATCTTATATCCTGATACCTTGTTAAAGTTACTTGTTAGTTCTAGTAGCTTCTTTACTGATTCCATCAGACTGTCTATGTAGACAATCATGTCGGCTGTCAATAAAGACAACTTTGGGCTTCCCTGGTGGCGCAGTTTTTGAGAGTCCGCCTGCCGATGCAGGGGACACGGGTTTGTGCCCCAGTCCGGGAAGGTCCCACATGCCACGGGGCGGCTGGGCCTGTGAGCCATGGCCACTGAGCCTGCGCGTCCAGAGCCTGTGCCCCGCAACGGGAGAGGCCACAACAGTGAGAGGCCCGCGTTCTGCAAAAAAATAAATAAATAAAAATAAAGACAACTTTACTTCTGTCTTTTCCAAAAGTAAAAGACTTTCTTTCCTAACATCGCCCTCCCCACCAGGTCTCAGAGATAAGTTAACAATGTTTGGTTTTAGTTCCTCTGGTAATAACCACATTTATGTGGAGCTATGGCTCATATTTAAATAGCGTCTACTGACACTCTACAATGAAAGGTGAAAATATTATTCTATTTTCCCTTCCTTCATCCTGTTTTCTCCCTCTGATTCCCATTTTCAAGTTACAGTATACTTTTACACTGCCTAGGTTTATAAAAATTATTTCCGTGGGTTAGGTAAGCTGATTAAACACCAAAAAATTCTGGGCAAAGTATTTTAAAACAGCTTATTAAATGCATTGCTGAGCTGGCAAGAAAGTCAGGGGAACTCACAAAGATCTAGAAAGGAATGAAAGCCCAAATCAAAAACAGTAAAGCAGTGCTGAAGAGGAAAAAAATCTACCATTCCTTGGTAAACTAGAATTTCAATTTTAAAGGTCTCTTGGAAACTGAAGACAAAGCCTTGGACCTTGTGGGGTGAAAAGTTATCATCTGAAACCCCTTCACAAAGCCAAGACCTGAAAGCTGCACCTTCAATGAATATGTGAATTAGGTGGAAGGAAACGGTCGCATAAGAGAGAAAGCAAAGAAGAGGATATATGGAGGGCTTGGAAAAAGAGGGTCCTGTACAAAATCCTTTCCAGCATCAATTAAAACCTTCACTTTTATTTATGTAATTATAATTTTCAATAACTATTGATGAGTAGAGTTTCATATTAGTATTTTCTGTACTTTTCCATTCATCTTAGTCTCTGAATACCTTTTTCCCCTCTGGTTATTGGATAATGAGGAATTTAGGAACCAAGTAAGGAAGAGTAGTTCTCATACTCAATGAGCATGTCACTATGCTACCCCTCCAGGGTACTGATAGCTGTATACATTTGACAGAATACAAATCTTTTTTTCCCAAGTACATGAGTAAGCCAGCCTGAAGTCATGATAAATCCAGACTTTAAAAAATGCTTTAAAAGATATGCCTATTGGGCTTCCCTGGTGGTGCAGTGGTTGAGAGTCCGCCTGCCTATGCAGGGGACACAGGTTCGTGCCCCGGTCCAGGAGGATCCCACATGCCGCGGAGCGGCTGGGCTCGTGAGCCATGGCCGCTGAGCCTGCGCGTCCGGAGCCTGTGCTCAGCAACGGGAGAGGCCACAACAGTGAGAGGCCCGTGTACCGCACAAAAAAAAAAAAAAAAAGATATGCCTATTAATATAGCAAAAGATAAAGTATATGATTGCTGAACTTTCTGGAGTGGTTCAAAAAGTTAATCAATGACAATCAGGCCCTCTAGGATTCAAACGCCAGACACTGATTTCTAGAACAGAAGAACTACTCGTTTATAATGAAAGATACATACCTAGTCTGAAAACAAGAATCATCTTCGTAAAGCTGGTCTCTTTCTGTATGTGCACTCAGAAACATGAATATTCAAGAAGCCCAGACTTCTCTGCTGATGGGCATCTCTACTTAGAGTCCCACAAACACCTTCAACACAAAATATCCAAAATCTGACCGCATGATTTTTATCCCAAACTTTGTTTTTTTATGCAGGATCCCTTTTCTTGATGAATGGCCTTAACAGCCTTCCAGTTGCCTGAGCTAGAAATCTGGTAGTCATCCCAGACTCCTCTCTGTTATTTACCTCCCACAGTCACCAAGTCCAGGACATTCACTATTCTGTTTCACACTCACTGCTTTTCCTTTGGTCCCACCATTGCTGCTTTACAACAGGTCCCACTGCACTGGGCTTACTTGTGTAGACGTTCCTAATGGTTTTTCTTATGTCTGATCTAGAAACTGCTACTAGAGTAATCTTCTTAAAATAGAAATCTGATCATGTCTTTCCTCTATTTAAACTTCTCTAGTGGTTCTTCGTAGTTTTAGGAAAATATTCAGATTCCTGAACACATAAAGCTCATTATAATTTGGCACTGGCCTATCTCTCTAGAAAATTGTCCAGCCATCCTCCCTGTCTGGTGATGCAGCATCAGAGGCTGGGGAGTTTCCCAGAGGATGGTGAGGCATATTTCCGCTGTTATGGTTCACAGAGCCAGTAAGCAAACCCCAGGAGTTGTGTCCTCTGAAGTATACAGTTAGGTCTGCAGTAAACAATTCCAAATCCATGAGTTAGATTAAGAGCAGAAACCAGAGAAGGGAGCCAAACTGAATTCAGAAACTAGGCTAATCAGGAGTGAAGAGTGTGGGTAGGAAGGTACATCTGAAGGAATTATAGAGGTGAAATACAAACGTTTGTAACAAACTTTTAATGTTATTTTCATGCCAGCTGTGAGGACATGCTGGGTTTAATGAAGGTAAATTAAAGTAGAATAGACATACACCGCTTGCTGTTACCCAAAAATGTTATGCTATTTCGTGTCTCTGTGTCTATCCCATGTCATTGCCTCCCTCTGAAATGCTGTCTTCCACTCCCCTATTCTCTAACTCCTACTCATACTGTAAACTCATTCCAAGCATCTCTTCTGTAAACACTAGCCAGCATAAATTGAGCATTTACAATCCATAGGCACTATGCCAGATGCTTTAGTACATAATCTCATTTAAATCTCATTAGGAAAGGTGCCTCTATTCCACATTGTACAGATTAAGAAACTGATGTTTAGAGAGATGAATCAATTTGCACAAGGTCCTACAACAATTAAATATGGAGAGGGGAAATAAATCGAGACAGTCTGATGCTAGAGCTTGAGCTTGTCAACCACCATTGGCCTTTACCAATTCCCCAAGCTGATTTGCTATGCCTCTCCACGTGCAACTGTGTTTACATCATCATAGCCCCATCCTTCTCTAACATAATCTTTTATTTATTGGTTTCTCCCAGTAGCTAAGAAGCTCCTAAAAATCAAGTGTCAAATATCTGCTACAAAAGTAGAATTTCAATAAATGTTTGTTTAATTAATTAATTACTACTGTCCATCAAATTGCTAGGGAGCAATAATTAAGGATACTGGGTATTGAACCAAGGAAATTCATGTCAATTAAACGTGGCCTTGTTGTGTTATTCTTCTGTTCTTTCAGGATTTTTTTTAGTAAAATCTGGCATCAGTCTAGTAAAATTGGAATATTCTCTTACCTAGACAGTAAGGATATGGATAAAATATTATTTTTATTATATTATTTTTCTTTGTCTTTATACTTTATTCAGTTAACTATCTGTTTGCTTCTGGTAATCATTATCATGCTACCGTCTCCAAGACAATTACTCCCATTGTATACAGTATATTTAAGTAAAATGTTTTTCCCAACTCATTCTTATTTTGCATTCAAGTTTGACCTTCATAAACGATTGTCTTATCATTTTTCTAATTTTCGTGTTTTGGGGTTTTAGTGGAATCTAAGAGAGTGGTTGGTCCCTTGGACTTTATTCCTCAGTGACTGTATTAGATTCAGAATAACTGTGACATGATCAAAGAGCTTTTCAACCAATTGTTTCAAACTCTAAGTTTTAGGGATTTATTTCAGCTTACCAATAAGTACCCCTCAAGCTTCCAAAGGAGGGAAAAATGGAGGGAAGAAATACTTAAAAATACACTATTGGGAAGGAGGCGTGTTCCCCAATTCCAACTGGGCTCGAGAAAATTAGCCATTAAACAGGTTACCTCTAGACCCAGAGGAATGAAGTGAGAAGCAGATCTACACACAAGGAGAGCAGCTTGTAAACTCCTCCAGGCCCTGTGTTCTTCCACCCACACCCCTAGGGGCAGCAAAGTGATTTTACTCTTGGTCGGAAGAAACACAGGGAAAATTTATCTCGTTTGCTTCCAGATTGAATACTGTCCAACATCACTCAAAAAATTTTTTTGAACAGGAAGAACAGTCTAGACTGACAAAATATGAATACACACCCAAACAACTTCACAATGCCAAGGCAAATTAAAGAAATGGCTTAACCTTTTGTGAACTAATTACAGCACTTCTATTAGAAGGGAGAGAAAGACATCAGAAGCAGTTCAGTCCAGACCACAGATTTCACCAGGACAGCTTTCTCCGTGTTAGGGGTTGATGAGAAAATGGAGTGAAGTAGCCCAAGGTGGGGTGGTGTAGGTCCCACGTACAACCACGGGTTTCAGTTACCTGCAGAAGTAGAGGGTAGCCTTGGATCCCCTGCCTCTGTCTCCAGTGCCTTCCATCACAGCAAGTGCTCCATGGCCCATAAATGGCCCCCAGCCTCCATACATAAGGACAAGTCTCCAAAACTCTTTGTCTGTCATGATGTAGCCAAACGCTGAGACCTTGGAAGATATGTGCAAGATGGCTGAGGTACAAAGGGAAAAGAGTCTCAGGAGAGCAGAAATACTCATCCATTGTACCAAACTCCTGAGATGTTAGAGTTTATCTGACACGGCAACTAGCTTTCCCCGACCAGATTAGGTTTCCACAGAAGGAATGGGCCTGCAAACCTACAGGAAAAGCTGTATTTTCTGAGTCAGATCACCTAGTTTTCACTTGGTTATCCTTCAATCTTTAAAAAAAAAAAAAACAAGTTTTTTTGAATGTCTCAGTCCTGGCTCTGCTTCCTGATTTTAAGGGAAGAATCACAGGTCAACTTTGGCTCAGACTCAGACTGTTAAAGGAGGAACAGCTCATGTCTGAGACTAGATTTTTGGTGGTGGCAGCGTCAGTTAATTACTAACATGCCTAGTAATAGGCATCAATGGAAAGACAAATCTTGAGAAGAGAAGCAGGACTATGTAGTCCAGTTCTTTGTTCAAAGGAGACTTTCCACTGTGTCCCAACCCTGGAAACGCTAATCTTTACTTTATGTATTTTTATTTTGAGGTTGTTTGCTTCTTTTAGCTTTTATTTTTAATTTAGGAAGATTGTATATTTTTTACTAAGATCTTACCAGGTTGGCCTTTATGCATGTTTTAAAATATAAATGGCTATTAGTAATTTTACAGTGACAAAAAAAAGTGTTTTCTTAAGCAGATTACATTTCCACTGAAACAATATTTACAACTTTATGTACATAGTTCAAAGTTAAAATTCTGTGTAGACTTTGGTCAAATTTGTCATGCACTACAAGTCGGTGGTATATAAATTGATATTTATATTAATTTGATCAATATGCTATCAATATGATCAACTGCTATCAAAATTTATCAATATAAAATTTAAAAGTTTCATATGTTAGAATGGCCCCAAAATGCAGTACATCAAAACCACAGAAGGAAAAAAAAAAAAACATGCACGGGTAGAATCACAGAGAAGTTACTCCCTTAAATATCAGAACAAGAGATTCCTTAAAAAGCTCAAATTGCTTAAGAATTAGAACAAGTTCCAGACTTTCTGAAGAATTTTGGGACTTTTGGTCCTGAAAGCTCCCAATAGCACTAGGCACTGTCTCAAAATATTTCAGAAAAGTAAGCTCTTTGTCATGTTATCTGAAAAAAAAATTCCATTTTAGTGCTGCTGACATTTACAATTCAAACAAGTGAAAAATATAAAATTATTATTCTCTGAGGCATTTGGGTGATGGGAAAGGAAGTATTTTCTAATGAATTTTACAACGCACCTGAATGGAATTAGCTGATCATTTTAAAGCTTAAATCATATCCATATGGCTTTTTAAAATATACTAGTAGAAGAACCAACCTAGAAAAGAAGAGTCACTCATATCTACACAGATTTCTAGCTGAACAGTAATTGTTCCTTTGTCTTTTATAAATCACTAAAAAAAATATACTGTTAACTAATGGTGAATCATGCTCCAGTGATCTATTCCTATTCCCTGGCATGTTGCTCTGGAGGTGGTAAGCAGCTAAGTGTTGATAACTGTATTGACTCAACTTGGAAAGAGATTAAGAATCTCAGTATGACAACAAATATGTATTTTCTTATTATAGAAATATTTCACTTTTCTGTTCAGAATCGACAGCAACTTTCTTAGTCTTTTTGAATAGCAGCCAAAATTTCTGCCTAACCTTTAAGTCCCATTGTCAATTCACACCTTGTGCTCCTCAATTTACTTGCTCAGACTCAACTCTATTTTTTTTTTGCACATGTCCCTTTTTGCATCTTTGAAGTTTTTCCATTCTTTCCTTCCATCCATGTCCACTCTGTCCTCTAAATTTGACTGAAAAATCAACTGCAGTAATTACATGGGAGGAAGATGATAGCAAGAAGTAGTAGAATGTACTTATGTTTTACCTGCTAACCTTTTATCATGTTTGTGGAAGACAATGCTAGTTGCCTACCCAAAATTCATTCCCCCTTCACTCTTGGCAGCACAATTCCAATTCTGTTCAGGGTGGCACCGTGTTTTGCTAAAAATACTTCTCCTGGATTCCTTTGCTGTTACGGTAGCCCTGTGACACAATTTTGGACAAGGAGACAGAAGTTAGGGGTTTCTTGGAAAGACTTTTTTTTTTCTTCATAAGGAGCCTCTTCCTTCCTCTCTCTGCCAGGAATGTTGATGCAATACCTGGAGATACAGTGGCTGTTTGCCACCTTGACGTAATAATCCTGAAGACAAAGACCTATGTGTTAAGGATGATGGAGTGGGAAAATAGAAGAAGCCTTGTCCCCTGACGTTACCACTGAGCTGCCATGAATGGCCCTATTCTACCTACCTCCCTATCGCCTAGTCTTGTCCTGTGAGTAACATAAACTTCTATCTCTCTACACAGTTGGAGGGGCTTTCCAGCTATTGTGGACAAATGCATTCCTAACTGAAACAACTCAGATTTTTTTTAACTGTAAGAATGAATTACTTTTATAATAATAAAACAGGAATTGCTTTAAGTTAAAAGAAAGTGCACAAGAACCCAGGATTTGGTATCAAACGGGGCTAACTTAGAATCCAGATTTTCCATAAACTAATTGTCGGACTTTTGACAATGTAATTAATATTTTTCAGTCTTGATTTCCTTATTGATTTTCTTTCAATAACAAAAATAATAAAGATGATGACAATTTCTAACATAGCATACATAGGGTTGTTTTAAGGTACATAATGAGCACCCAATAAGATATAACTATAATTATTACAATATTATTATTACTAAGTATCCCAACACACACCACCCCACTCCTCTGCTGTGTGTTTCTAAAACATGCATGCCATACATCAGAAAGCAGTGGAAGTCAAGAGTTGGCTTCCTCTACCATCAGTCTATGTGACTTTGGGATATTACTTCTCTTGGCATCAAAGTCCCCATATCTGAAATATGTGTGGGATAAGATAATTGATAATTTCCAGTTTTAAAATTCTATGATTATTTTTTAAAAACTAAGGAAGCAATTATCAAAAACAGAATAGTTTTCTCTAGTGGACAGGATGAGAGCTGTAATCAGGGAGAGGCACATGGAATGGGGACTTTCAAGAGGGTGGAAATATTCTATTTATCTACTTAGTTGGTAGTTACATAGTTGTTTGCTTTATAATTATTCATCAAACTGTACGTATATGCCTTGTACACTTTTTTATTAATTAATTTATTTTTGGCTGGGTTGGGTCTTTGCTGCTGTGCACAGGTTTTCTCTAGTTGCGGCGAGCGGGGTCTACTCTTCGTTGTGGTGCATGGGCTTCTCATCGCAGTGGCGTCTCTTGTTGTGGGGCACAGGCTCTAGGTACATAGGTTTCAGTAGTTGTGGCGTGCGGGCTCAGTAGTTGTGGCTCAGAGGCTCTAGAGTGCAGGCTCAGTAGTTGCAGTGCACAGGCTTAGTTGCTCCGTGGCATGTGGGATCTTCCCGGACCAGGGCTTGAACCTGTGTCCCCTGCGTTGGAAGGCGGATTCTTAACCACTGTGCCACCAGGGAAGCCCCTACGCTTTTATATGTATCTTATGTTTCTAGATTTTAGAAAATACTCAAAAGTTTGATTATGTTTACAGATATACTGTTTGCCTCTGCCCTATGTTATATTACATTTTTTTTCTATTTGTGTTATTAGGAATAATATTTGTGATACACTTCCTTATATATCTTCCTCATTGTTAGGATGGCTCCTTTCATGGATGCCTTGCACATTTATCTCCCACTGGTAGGGGAGAGAGGGGAGAATACCTCCCCAGGAAGGAGGAGGATGCAGCATAGGGTACGTTCATGAAAGCTAGTAAGGGTAAGTAAGAGATAGCCCTTCAGGTTTTTGGAGAGGGGGCTGGAAAAGGTAGGAGATCAGACATAAAGTCTTTGCTCACTTTCAAGCCTGAAACCCTGGAAAAGGATGATATGGATAGAAAAATACACTTAGGGGATCCCAAAGGAGTCTTGTTCCATGACTTTTAAAGAAAAACTAATAGGGCTTCCCTGGTGGCGCAGTGGTTTAGAGTCCGCCTGTCGATGCACGGGACGTGGGTTCGTGCCCGGGTCCGGGAGGATCCCACGTGCCGCGGAGCGGCTGGGCCTGTGGGCCATGGCCACTGGGCCTGCACGTCCGAAGCCTGTGCTCCACAACGGGAGAGGCCACAGCAGTGAGAGGCCTGCATACTGCAAAACAAACAAACAAACAAACAAAAAAACTAATAGACTATTTTTGAGCAGTTTTAGGTTTATTAAAAAAAATGAAGTGGAAAGTACAGTGTTTCCATATACCTCCTTACTCTTCACTCACAGTTGCCCTTATTGTTATCATCTTTCATTTTTGTGGTACATCTGTTACCACTGATGAGCCAATATTGACACACATTATTAACAAACATCCATAGTTTACATTAGGGTTCACTCTTTGTGTTGTACTTTCTATAGGTTTTGACAGATGTTTAATGACTTGGATCTAACATTACCATATCATACAGAATACTTTCACTGCCCTAAAGATCCCATGTTCCACTTTCTTCCCTAACTCCCCTTGAATGTCTGGTGACCACTGATCTCTTTACTGTTTCCATATTCTTACCTTTTTCAGAATGTCATAAAGTTGGAATCTTACAGTATGCAGCCTTTTCAGATTGGCATCTTTTACTTAACAATATGTATTTAAGATTCCTCATGTCTTTCCATGGTTTGATAACCCCTTTTTGTCACTGAATATTTTATTGCATGGATGTACCACAGTTTGTTTATCCATTCACCTATTGAAGAACATCTTGGTTGCTTCCAAGTTTTGGCAATTTTTAATAAAGATGCTATAAAAATTTGTGTGCAGGATTTTGTATAGACTTAAGTTTTCAACTCATATGGGTAAATATGTTTCATGCCTTTTTGGAGAGACACAGTATCAGACATGTGGTCCTTTCCCTCCTCTCCCTGCCAGGTAGAAATGACAGATAACATAGTAAATCTGGAGATCACCCCCAAGTTTGCACTGGAACTAGAGCTGGCTTGGTAGGGATTTCTGACTGTCCAGTTGTCTTAAGAAGGCCACATAAGTAGTATATCCAAGGACCAGCTCACTGGTGCCTATGACTCCCATCTACCCTTACCAAAAAATTTCTATCAGGGAAAGGGGACCTCATACAGCAGCTTTAGAGAAAGTCATTATCAGGCAAAAGGGAATACAAAGGCAGAACCTCTAAAGATCCCTGATGCCATGAGGCTGTGGTGGTATGTGCCCAGCAGGTGTCTAATGGCCATGAAATGTGCCCCATGATAGAACCACTTGCTGGACACCACTATTGACAGGAACCAGACTGGATGAAGACAAGTGAATCCAGAGACACAGAAGGACAACTCACAGACTTCAGTAGGAGGTGCCAATCTGGTACCTCACTGTCAACTGGGACAAATGTCATCATGGACACCTAGAAGACAAGACAGGCAAAATACCCACCTGGACTCCTAAAGCACCTTCTCACCACCAGAAGGATGCATTTGCTTCCCTCTTGAACACACACTTCGTGTTTGGAAATAGAAAGAGAGAAAGGAAACAGACCCGACAGGGATTTGAACTTTGATTTAAATGACTACTCACATGAAATGGGTGGGTCTAAGCGAATTTTAGTCAACATGATTAGGTATTCTCCCTTTCATCTCTTCCTACTCACCCTTAATTGGAAATGAGGGCCCATACCCATAAGGAAGTTTATATCCTTAGAAGAAGAAGGAGGGGAAGAGAAAGAAAAGAAGGTGGCAACCTAAGGGAGGGAGTTTGTTACATTTTCATACTGCTATATAGGTTACATCTTACAACATATTTTGCATAGAATGCAGTGTGGTATAGTAGGATATAAAGGGCTGCTCAAAGGACAGAAGGTGAGAACTGCTCATCCTAAAGATAATGAAGTCCACCAGTTTCAGGGCTCAGAATTTTAACTCTGTGTGTGTGTTTGAATCCCAACATCCTCACTTATCTTGAGCAAATTAATTAACCTGGCTGAGCATCAGATTACTTATTTATTAAAAAAAAAAACCCAAACCAAAAAACAAACGAACAAAAAACTACTAATGTTTACTTCATGGGCTGCTTCGACATTTAAATAAGAGATACATAGAAATCTTCAGAACGGTACTTGACGCTAAGCAAGTATTGTTAAGGTCTGAACTTTACACTTTGTATTATGGAATACTATTCAGCCATAAAAAAGAATGAAATTCTGCCATTTGCCACACCATGGGTGGACCTAGAGAGTATTATGCTTAGTGAAATAAGTCAGACAGGAAAAGACATATACTGTATGTTATCACTTATGTGTGGAATCCAAAAATAAACAAATGAATATATATAACAAAACAGAAACAGACTCACAGATTCAGAGAACAAACTCGTGGTTACCAGTGAGGAGAAGGGTGGGCAGAGTAGCAACACAGGTGAAGAGGGTTAAGAGGTACAACCACTATATATAACAGATAAGCAACAAGGATATATTATACAGCACAGAGAAATATACTCATTGTTTTGTAATAATTTTTTTCTTATTCTAATCAAAGATGTATTCTGAGAAAAACATACCACGTACCTTTCTTCTACTCTCATTCATATATTTTGGTTTGGTCCTCAGACAACCTGCCTATCTGGATTATCGGTCTTACAGCTTGATAATATACAAAAGTGCACAGACAATTAATTACAGATTGTGGTTTGCATCCTTTTCTACCATGTGGGAAGTATTTTCACAATCTATTCAATATTTACTACATCATAATATACAATTATCTATTACTTTCAGAATTAAATGTAATGCAGATTGTTTTATAATAAATTTAAATGGAATACTAAGCTATAAAAATATTGAATCACTATGTTGTACACGTGAAACTAACACTGTAAATCAATTATACTACAATAAAATTAATAATAATAAAAATAATAAATTTAATGCTTTGTACAAGTCACATGGGCTGTTTGACCCTAAATTTTTCATCTGTAATGAGGGAATTACTGCTTCTTTCACAGGGTGGTTGTAAGGATCATATGAGGTAACTAACTAATGGGTGAGCACATAGTATATGCTTAGAACATGTTAGTTTCTTTCCCCCCTCATCTCTAATTAAACACCTAGAACAGTGCAATATTTATAACAGGTACTTATAGCTCTTAAGGCTCCATTAAGAAAGTAGCTTGTTTCCATTTCTGAAATTTCTAGTCTCTAGCGAATTATGTACCTGAGGAGAATAAATAATAGCTTCATAGCACTTTATGGCACCAGAGTTGAGTCTGGTTAACTTTGTGAAGGAAGTACATGTATACTTTGTATGCCCTTGTTTCTCTCAGCACATTTTTCTTTTCTATGCTTCCTCACACACAAAAATACTGAATCACTATGGTGTACACCTGGAACTAGTATTGTAAATCAACTATACTTCAATAAAAACAATAATACAAATTAAAAATAAACTTTACACTTTGTACAATTCACTTCCCATCTCCCTTCACTTTCTAGTGTCCTTATTTCAGCCCTACCCAGGCTCCTTCCCCTGTAGGTGCTGGGTCATCATAACTCTTTATCATCAAATCTTGCGTTCAGAGGGCTTTCCCCTCTGCTGACCAGTGGGGGGTTAGTGGCCTGAAAAACAGATCTTCCTTGGGTTCTTAATTCATGATCATGGGTTAATTAATGTGTCATTATTTCTTCCAAAGTGTTCCACTTTAACAGGATACTCTGCTAGATTTTGTGCTTTAACCCAAAGGAATAATTTCTTTTACAGTCTGAATATCACTCTTGAGTGCTAATAATGAAATATTTTGAGGTAGACACTCTTTTGAGGCCCCTCATATCACACCCAGGCCTGTCTACTCTGCCAACACATAGTACACCCTGCCGAGGACAGTATAAACACTGGTATCCTAGAGACCCGAGAATGTTAATTTATCTCCATGATATAGTGCCAGGGAGTGGTGCAGGGCACTATAAGCATAAGCCAAATAAAGGAAATTTATTAAGTAGAAATAATTTTACTGACCGAGAGATAAAATTCTGCCCTCAAGCCCTTATTGGAGTTCTACATTTTATATTGGAAACCTAAGAACACCATAAAACTCCCCTTTAAAATAGACATTTCACAAAGGGAGTATATATAATAATGTGCTCATTGGAAACATATTGTACTTACTTTTGTAAAAGCTTTGCCCAATGGTTGTGTCTCCCATGAATTTGGGACATTTAAAAAAAAATCTCAAATCTGTGTTGTTATCACAGGGTTTTAATGCTTATCATTTTTGTTCTTTCCACGAAATACAGGTGCCATTACCGTCACCTCTCACCAATTCTCTACAGAACCACTCTAGCCTCTTATATAGAGAAAAAGAAACTAGTCCCTGCTCCCTTTTGCCTCTAAACCGTAATAAGGTTAGATCCTAGAAATGATTCATGATAGCACCACTTCGCTGAAGATACTTGAAAACTCCCTTCTTAATCATGTATTAATTTACTTATCAATAATTGCTGAGCCCAAATATTTACAAGGCACCGTGTTAGAAACTGTGGTGGATGCAAGGAATCATTTCTTCCCTGAATGGCTCTTAACAATGTACTGGAAAGGAAAGGATCTCACAATGTAACAGATGATCCTTTAACATCCTGCTTGGCAAACTACAGCCCGTGGGTCAAATTTGGCTCATGGACTGTTTTATGTGGCCTGCAAGCTAAGAAAGGTTATTTATATTTTTAAGGGATTATAAAAAGCAAAACAAAACAAAAACGAAAAAGGACACGTGACAGAGTCTGTAAGTGGCCTACGGAGACTAAGATATTTACCATCTGGCCCTTTACAGAGAAGGTTCACCAATCCCTGCTCCACACAGTTCTCCATGTAACGAACAGGAGACAGTCGTTCCCCAAGGGCAAATACTGGAGAACACTCTCATGGTCCCCATATACACATACATTAGCCAACCTCTTCTCTAATGTTTTTCCAGTGGTCGCATGTGTTTCTCTGTATTTTGAGAGAACTTTAGTCTCTCTCAGCACCATCTTCTAGTGCTGACTTATGCAGAAGGGCATTTGCAGCAGAATGGTAATAGCAGCCTTGATCAGTAGTTGTGTCTCAAACACAGAAGCAGGGTGAAGGCATGTTCTTCAAGGTCTTGGGAAAAGGCAAATCCCCAGCATGACGCCTCTATATCTTGCTAAGCCAAGAGCCCAAAGTATTGGAGCTCTTAGCCGTTGGCTCTCAGTCGTCATATCAGCCATCTCCTAGGCACTGAGTTTCAGCACTCACTCCATCGTGGACCCAGAATTTCTGCTCTCTTTCCTACCAGTGTGACTGTCACCCAAAAAGTGGGAAGGCTTCTATTCACACCCGAGATCCTATACTGGCACCCTTTCATTCAAATACAGTTGCCTAAAGAATATTAGCTAAAAGTTCAAATCCATTACGCAGTGCTTTAAAAAAAACCCCAGATTTCATGTAATACACGAAGGTCTGCCAAAGCCCTAATCCACTGGAGATGAGTAGCAACTGTCCTATTAGAGAATCCATAGGCTCTTCAAATGGTCATTGAATCAGCCACTTCCTAATATTTCTTGGACCCTAAGGCTGAGTGTCTGGTACCGTATACTGTCTTAATGGGCCAGTTGTTTAGAGTAACCTCCTTTGGCCCCTGTGGAAGTTTGATTTTGTAACTCCTGTTTTTAATCCTCAAAATGCAAAAGATTCACTTCATACCCATTAGGATGACTATTGTCAAAAAACAAAAACAGAAAATAATAAGTGTTGGTGGGGATGTGGAGAAATTGGAAACTGTGCACTGCTGGTGGGAATGTAGAATGGTGCAGCCAATGTGGAGAACAGTATGGTGGTTCCTCAAAAACTTAAAAACAGAATTACCATATGATCTAGTAATTCCTCCTCTGGGTATATACCCAATAGAATTGAAACAAAGACTCATGCAGATATTTGTACATTTGCATTCATAATAGCATTATTGGCGATATCCAAAAGCTGGAAGCAACCCCAGTAACCAATGACAGGTGAATGGATAAACAAAATGTGTTACACACATGCAATGCAATATTATTCAGCCTTAAAAAAGAAGGAAACTCTGACACATGCTACAACATGGATTAACTTTGAAGACATTATGCTAAGTGTAATAAGCTGGTCACAAAAGGACAAATACTGTATGATTCCACTTATATGAAGTAGCTAGAGTAGTCAAATTCATAGAGACAGAAAGTGGAAATGGTGGTGGTCAGGGGCTTGGGGAGGGGAGAATGGGGAGTGTTATTGTTTAACAGGTGCAGAGTTTCAGTTTTGCAAGATGAAAAAAATTATAGAAATGGATGGTGATCTAGTGTCTACTTATTCAAGTATTGTTTATGAGAATTAAATGAGCATATATTGTGAAGTGATTTGTAAATAGTAAACCACATTCCAGGTGGGGGATAAATGCCATGTAAGTGATACAGGTGAGTGTGAAATTTGCATGGAGTTGTGATCACTTCCAATGAGAATGATAGAGGAGGCTTTTATGGAGGACCATTAGCTTCAAAGAATGGACAGAATTTTAAAAGGTGCAGATACAGAGGGGCATTTGGAACAGAGAGAGAAGCACAAGTAAAGGGCCTGAGTGGACAAGTAAATGATGTATCTAAGCAAATAATCATGTTTAATAGGAGAGTAGGGTAAAAAAAAAAAAAAAAAACAACAGCAAGGGGTCATGTTATGGAAGGTCTTGAATGCTTGTCTCAGAAATTCAATTTTCATTCAGTTGACGATGGAAAGCCATTGTGTCTTTAAGAAGAAGGCTTACTAGAGCTTTATAGGTACTGTTGCATAGGTATACAGAAAAGATTGAAATATAGAGAGGCTGGAATAAAAGAGACCAATTAAAGAGCTATAGATTTTCAAGTCATGAATGATTCAGGGCTAAGCTAAGATGATGGCAGAGGAAACTGAAAGAAAAGGATACAAAGCCTGATGTCAGACTGCTAAAAAAAATCGTATAACTCCTTATTGCCTTACAATTGATGGAAGGTTGACAGTAATTTCAGATCTCTAACAGATATTTCCAAGAAGAGATTACATATCCAGTCATACCTCTATTCCAGGCTTCAGAATCATGCACCCTTCTACCTTTGGGATATTGTCATCTGAATGTTCTCCAGGCCCCTCAAATTAAAGATGTTCATTCTTGAACTTATAAGTCTGCTATTTCTCCAGTTTTCTGATTCTTAAAGAAATATCGATATGCTTTTTTCTCTTATTAAAATAGTAATATATATTCTTTGTTGAACATTTGGAAAAACCATCACCATGCCAAAAAAACCCTTAATCTTCAACACTACCTGCCCAAAATTTTTGACAAATGTATTTGATAAACATATTTATAGCCTTTTTACACATCAGTAAGAAGAAATTAGCATTGAACGCTACATATTATTTTGTAACTCTTTTTTTTTTATTTTGGTGAGCCAGCATTATTGTAAAATAATACAGGAAGATCATTTTCCCCATATCCACATGGTCAGTCATTAACCATGTGATCTTGAGTAAATCGATCCCCCAATTCTAATTTCTTTACTCTAAAATGGATATGCTAATACTTAGCTCATTGCATTGTTGTAAGGCAGTGGTTTCTAAACTTTGCTGCATATTAGAATCACCTACTGAGTTTTTAGTATCCCAAACTGCAAGTCACACCTCAGAATGTTTGGGAATGAGAACTAGGCATCGATAATTTTTAATCCAAGTGATTCCAATTTACAGCAAGGCTGGGGAGTCAAATTTAAGGTTTAAATAAGACAACATATGGGGTGGGGTAGTGGTGGTGGGATGAATTGGGAGATTGGGATATACACTAATTGGCAGACTGGGATACACACTAAAATGTATAAAATAGATAACTAATGAGAACCTGCTATATAAAAATAAATAAAATAAAATTCAAGAATTAAAACAAAAATTAAGACAACATATAAAAAGGACCTGGCAGGTAGAAGGCACTCAATAAATAACAATCTCTCTCATTTACTGAGTGTCTACTATGTATCCCACACTGCACCATTCTGTATTCATTATTTCTTTTAACTCTCATCATATCCCCATGAGGTTTTATTATCCTAATTTTACAAAGCACGGAACTTACATTGATTAAGAAACCTGCTCAGTGTCACACATAATGCAGGAACCATGATTCAAACCCAGGTCTACCAGACTGAAGTCCATCCCTTTTCCCCCATACTACATCAGCCTACATAAATATTATTTTTCCTCTTTTTTTCCTAGCTTCTCCAATCCTATTTAAACCAGTTTATCATAATACTTTTCAAACTGATTAAGTTGCATGTAAACAAAAATTAAATCTGCTTTCTGTGGGGTTATCCATATCTTCCATAACTCTACTAATTTCCATTTTCAGCAAAGAAAATAAGGGTTAATTTGTGTGGCAGAAGCAGATTGTGAATGCCTATTTGATATACACTGTTAATTGAGTGTAAAATGTAGGGTTTTATCCCTTTACGTATAGGCCGGTGAACTACGAGCAGATTAGAAACGATTATATTCATAGATTCCACCTGAGGCCCTATGCAGTCATCTTTTAAATACGTAACATTTGCTGTAAGAGAATTTGTATTGGCTTAAAGCAAACTAATCACCACCATTAGAAAATTAACCACACATGTATACACATTTTATATACATACATAATTGTTTCAAAACAGGCAAAATTCCTGGCCACACCATGATTATAAGGCCTGTAATGATGACTCTGCTTGAACACGTGGTGAGAGGAGTGCTTCCATCTGTGGGTAGTTAGGAATCGTGTCAGTTTTTATCGTGTAGCAAGATACAGTCAAATTATTTCCATAACTTTTGGAAGTTACTCATCCCACATTTTCTTCATTATTTATTGGCATTGGAGGCTATTTTATTGCTCTGACCAAATGTCTATGTCTTGATAGCAAAAACATTTGCTTTCTTCTCATCTTGCTCGATATTTTTGGAAGAACAAATTGACAACTCCCATGAATGATTCTGAGTTAGCAGGAAAGCATCTGCTGTAGGGTGGCTCTCCCTCTTTTGAAGTTCACTGAGAAATGAATTTCATCATTTTAAAAGCAAAAATATTCCCCAATCTGAGGTGACAATGAAAGGAATCTAGATTCAAAATCTGGACCACTTATACCCACAAAACAGGAAAACGTTAATATTTAGTTGGTACATGCTAGCAGATCCTATCCACACCAATAACGCACATTCATAAATATGATTCCTGAACTGGCCTATCTTGTATTCACCTACTTTTGGAAAAATAAATACAAGTGTTTATCTTGGAAAATTTGCTATCCAGGGTGGGTTCTATTTTCAAAAAGTTTATATGGTGGGAAAAGAGATACATTCGCTGCATTTGATAATAGTTTCATGTTAAAACTGGTCAGTGAAATCTTTTTCAAAGGAATTGTCACACCTACTTATATAGTAATGACACATGGTTTATTTCTTCATTGTTCATACTGTGAATTTTCTTCATCCAATTTTTAGCATTCCTTTAGTGGCCCGTTTTGCTACATATTTACTTTATTGACTTTTTTTTAAAGACTCATCAATCATTAAAGATCTTTGGGAATATGTTCAAAAATGTTAAAACGCTGGGCTTAGTAAAATTACAACAGGCAACATAAGCCAGATTGAGAAATATCTTGCCAAAGAGTATTTCTCAGCAAGCCATTTGGAGACACTATTTTTTTTAAAAAGTAGTTGATACCTTGATCAAAAATATAATTTCTCCCTTCCCCTTTTTCTGAACATTAGTGTTCTTGTACACATATTAATTTCTACATGGCTACAATTCTAAAATATTCCTGGCATGGGACTTTCCTGGTGGCGCAGTGGTTAAGAATCCGCCTGCCAATACAGGGGACACGGGTTCAAGCCCTGGTCCAGGAGGATCCCACATGCCATGGAGCAACTAAGCCCATGTGCCACAACTACCAAGCCTGTGCTCTAGAGCCCATGAGCTAAAACTACTGAGCCCGCATGCCACAACTACTGAAGCCCAAGCACCTAGAGCCCGTGCTCCACAACAAGAGAAGCCACCGCAATGAGAAGCACACACAGCACAAAGAAGAGTAGTCCCTACTCGCCGCAACTATAGAAAGCCCACGTGCAGCAACAAAGACCCAACATGGCCAAAACAAAACAAAACAAAATTCCTGGCATATATATGTGATTGCATACAAATGTTTGCCTACAGAGAATCAAAAGGAATTGAGAAGTTCTTAGTGGCAGAAATTATCTTTAACAAATTAATTTGGGATTCTGTTATAACCTTTGGGCTCTGAAACCATGAGATTTTTTCAAAGTAAGGTGGAGAAGTGGGAAGATAATTCTCTTAGTGACCAACCCAGTATCTGAGTTTTCCCTTGGAGGAAAATGTGGCTGTTGAGTGGCTGTTGACTTTGAGTTTTGTGACTGCCAGAAAAGAGAAAAACTCTGCCTACTCTGGGTAACAGGGTGGGTCTTGGGGTGGGGGAAATCTATTTGGATGGGGTGGTCAGGAAATGCCTCTGAGGTGGCATTTTTAAAAACTGAATTTGGAAGGGAGCAATTGATGTGAAGTATGGAGGGGATGGAGAACTTTCCAGGCAAAGGGGAAAGCCCATAAAAAGGAAAAGAGATCACTACATTTGAGAAATAGGCAGTTCATCAGTATGTCTGAAATGAAATGGTAAAGGAAAGGGTACCGCAAGAAAGGGTTGTAATGGATAAGACCAACCATTAGGGGCCGTGAAAGCAAAGTAAGGAGTTCAAATTTTGTTTTCCATTATTTATTGAGTAGAGTTTTAAGCAGAGCAGTGACATGATTTAGCTCTGGTTTTAAAAAGGTTACCCTGACTACAAGAATATAAACCAGAAGAAGCAAGACCGATCAAGAAACCATTAAAAGATAGAAATGACCAAAACTGGCACAAGACCAAAACTGTTTCAAAACTGGCTATAGAACAAATCGCAAAGGTTAAAAATTGATAATTTAAAAGAGACACCAGGCACAGACGGTTTTAGAAATTAATTCTAACACTAATGAATATATAATTTTTTTAGTCCACCAATTCTAGACTGTAGAAAAACATAAAGACCTTTTGAATAAAGTTAGAATAGCCTTAATAAAAAATAAAGTGAAAGTAACAAAAAAAAGTTTGTAAGTTTTACTTTTTGAAATGAAGGTGTCTATCAAGATAATTGAACACACCAAATATTACAGGAGAAAAACTATGTGATTCTGTCAATGAACGCCACAGAGGCATTTGATAAAGTTCATTAGCCATTCCTAAGATAAACTCTATGTAAAATAGGAATAAGAGAAAGCTCTGTAGTGGGTCTTGGCAGCCAGAGTAGGAGGTGGTATGGGCAAGTTCACCTGCTGCTACAAAGGAACCAGTTTCTCTACCCGCCAGCCTGTGTTCTACCTGAGGGACACCTGCCAGTGACAACAGGCATGGTGGCCTTCAGCATCACTGGCATGTGGCCTGATACCAAAATCTACTACTGACCTCTAATTCCAGGGCCAGCAGAGCGAGCGGTCCTGCTCTATCAACTACCAGAGCTCTGAGGGTCAGCCCTTCACCCTCTGCAGCCCAGCCACCTCTTTGGCTCAGGCAGTGGGGCATTTTACAAGTAGTTTTGAGACATCCTCTTCCTTTTCCCTCCCTCTAGGTTACAGGAGTTTTTAGGGGCTTGGTTAGGCAGAGTTTCTCAACCTTGTCACTGCTGACATTATAGACCAGATAAGTCTCTGTTGTGGGGAGCTGTCCATCATTGTAGGATACTTGGCAGCATCCCTGGCTTTTACCTGCTTGATACCAGCAGCACACAATACTCACCCCCAGTTGTGACAACCAGAAATGTCTCTAGACATTGTTAAATGTCCCCTGAGAGACAAATTCACTGCAGTTGACAACTGCTGGGCTAGAGGACAAAGTCATGACTATGTTTATCATAATTTATGGCTTTACATGGTTGCATTTACGCCAATAACTTCTTAGGAGAGAGAAGGGGAAGCTACCTGTCTTAAGTCATATTGAGCTGACAGAAGAAAATACCATAGATTGAGTAGCTTTAAACAACAGAAATTTATTTTCTCACAGTTCTGGAGGATGGAAGTCTGAGATCAGTGTACCAGTATAGTTGGGTTCTGGTGAGATCTCTCTTCCTAGCTTGCAGATGGCTAAGTTCTCACTGTGTCCTCACGTGGCAGAGAGAGAGCGCCAGCTTTTGTGTCCTTTTCTTCTTTTTGTTATAAGGGCGCCAGTTCTACCAGACAGGGCTCCACCCTTATGATCTCATTTAACCTTAATCATCTCCTTAAAGGTGCTATCTGCAATACAGTTACATAAGGAGTTATATGTGTGTAATATATGAATTACAGGGTGACATAATTCAGTCTACAGCACTACCTAAACAAGATTAAAAAAAAAAAAAATCTCTCCCTCAACCCAACAACTAAATTATATACAACAGCCATTTATAAATTAAAATCAGTAACACGACAGGGATTTCTGCTATTATCATTATTCTTCAACACATTTTGGAGATTGATAAGGGTAGAAAATAAGCAGTTTAAAAGATGGGAATGAAAAGATAATGCTATCTTTATTTCCAGTTGGTATGATTATATACTTAGAAAATACAAGATAGTCTGCTAAATATCTCTGAGCATTAATAAGAGAATTTGGTAATATGGGTGGCCAGATAAAAAATTAATACCTTTTCTTTCTACTAATATTACACAATTAGAAATTTAAATGGGGGACTTCACTGGTGGTCCAGGGGTAAAGAATCTGCCTTACAGTGCAGGGGACAGGGGTTCGATCCCTGATCAGGGAACTAAGATCCTACATGCCGCTGGGCAATTAAGCCCATGTGCCACAACTACTGAGCTCATGCTCCTCAACTAGAGCCAGGGTGCTGCAAAATACAGAGCCCATGTGCTCTGGAACCCGTGCACCACAACTAGAGAAGAGAAAACCCGCACTCCACAACTAGAGAGAAGCCCAAGCGCCAAATCAGAAGATCCTGCATACCTCCATGAAGATCCCGCATACCTCCATGAAGATCCCGCATGTGTCAACTAAGACCCGACACAGCCAAAAGTAAATAAGATAAATAATAAATAAATCTTTAAAAAAATTAAAATGGGAAACATCCCATTCATAAGCACAATAAAAAAGATAAATTACCAAAAATAAATCTAAGAACACAAGAATTGGATCTAAATGAAGAAAATGGTAACATTTTATTGAAGGACATAACACAAGATCTGAAATTAAAGAGACAGTACTTCCTATATTAATACATAAATTTATTGAAGTTCCAATCAGAATCTCAATATAATTTTTTCTAATTAGTCAAAATAAGTTTAAAATTCATATGGAAAAAGAACGTGCAGGTGAAACCGGTTTGCAGGGCAGAAATAGAGACACAGATGTAGAGAACAAAGGTATGGACACCAAGGGGGGAAAGCGGTGGGCAGGTGGTGGTAGTGGGATGAATTGGGAGATTGGGATTGACATGTATACACTGATGTGTATAAAATGGATAACTAATATGAAACTGCTGTATAAAAAAATAAATAAAATAAAATTGAAAAAAAAGAATGTGCAATAACTTTTCATTAAAAAAATGTTATCAAGGGTAGACCTACTCAATCAGATATTAAAAGTACTCTAAATCAACTGTAATCAAAGCACTATCTACTAGCATACTAATAGGACACACAGATAACCAGTATAAACTAAAATCTAAAATGAACATAATAAATGCTAAAGTTGGTATTTTGATTTAGGAGAAAAAAATTTTCTCTTAAATGATGTTAGCATTCCTGGTTAGTTACCTCAAAGAGTATAAAAGTACCCTACAATGGCTAAATATAAATGTAAAAAAATTACAAGACAAAAATATCAAAAGAAAAATTAAGAGACTTTTTTAAACCTCAGAATGGAGAAAGCAAGACTAAAGTCTTAAAAACATACAGAAAAAGCAGTTGATTTGGTTACACTAAATTAAGACATTTCTGCCTAAGAAAGAGAAGCTACTGCTGTTGTCCAGATGAGAGGTGAGAGTAGTTACAACAGTGGTGGCCTTGGAGATGGGGAGAAGTAGACAGAATTGATATATATCTTAAGGTGGCAATACCTGGATTTCCAGATAGAATGGATGTGGATTTGAAAGTGGGAAGAAAGTAGAACTTGCTCCAAATCTTGTGAGATCATTTTAAGAAAAAAAATACAAAACTACTCACTCCAAATTAGATACAAAATGAGTATTCCTTTAGAATGCGAAAAGAAGCCACAACAAATGGCAAATTTTAAAAAAGCTGCCAAAAACTATAAACATTACCAAATCCAAGAAAAAATAATAATGACATACTATTTTTAATCAATCAACTGCTTGAGACACTTAGGCAGTGAACTCTTTGATATTGCCTTTTATAGTCAATGGTTTTGTAAGATAATATTATAAATAAAGAAAAGATAATTCAGTCTTTGTTCTAGCATGGTTGATCAACTTTTGTTTTTTATTATGGAGAATTGGGATATATAAAACACGTGATATCACACATAAATGTACTTACCATTTGTAGTATAGCTTTAAGCTTGTGGTCTGTATGAAAAATTCTGATAATTCAATTTCATTCAATTTTCATCTAAAAAGTATGGACTATTTTATAATCATATATGTTGTGCATTAGAGAGGATTTGTGGCAAGAAAGAACTTGTATTTTGACTAGGTACCATTATGTCTCAAATATTCCAAATTTAGCTAAATAAATGTTCTAATAGTTAGCTAAATAAATATTAAATATTACAAGTCCAATGATCGGAAGAATTTTCTACAGGCTAATTTCTGGATCCCCAAATTTCAAATATTTCTCCTCTCTACACAATACTTCTGAGTGAGATAGGTGATACTCTTATTGTAAGACAACCATAGGCCCTGAACCTTGTGTCACAAAGCCGGTTAAGTCAGTGAAGTGAGTGGTTAGGAGCTTTCCTAAAGCCACTCCATGCAAGAATATCTAGTGTTAACTATATACAGAAGCGTCTTTGGACAACATAAGCTTATCTCACCAAATCCAAACTAAATGCATCCCTAGCACAGCATAACACATCCATAGCCAGATCTCAAAAGTGCCTGTGGTGATGACATGAGGGGAAAGTGATAAAAGGGAAGTCAGGAAAAAAAGGCAGAGTTTTAATTAATTGCAGTTAAAACACGCTACTTTTGCTGTGTTTACAAAAATATGTGATCATGTGAACACATTTGGGTTGCAGGGCCTTTGACAGGGATCTTGCAAGTGAGGAGCACTGAAACTTAAACGTCATTAATTCTGAGTATATTCACTTCTGGTTGACAGAGAGAAGAATCATAAATGATTTCCAGGTTTCTGGCTTGAACGACACAAGCTAAACCCTTGAGTAAAGACATCTCCTTGTTTGAGGTTCATGCTATTTACCTAAAAAACAGGTGACTGGGGCTTCTCTGGTGGCGCAGTGGTTGAGAGTCCGCCTGCCGATGCAGGGGACACGGGTTCGTGTCCCAGTCCGGGAAGATCCCACATGCCGCGGAGCAGCTGGGCCCGTGAGCCATGGCCACTGAGCCTGTGCGTCCGGAGCCTGTGCTCCACAACGGGAGAGGCCACAACAGTGAGAGGCCCGCGTACCGCAAAAAAAAAAAAAAAAATCAGGTGGCTGCATAGCACCAGGGAGGGGAATCCTGCAAAACTGGCTGCCTGGTCTGGGAAGATTTTGCTCTGTGAGTCAGATTCCCCCTATCTATCTATCTATCTATCTATCTATCTATTTATTTTGTGGTACGCGGGCCTCTCACTGCTGTAGCCTCTCCCGTTGCGGAGCACAGGCTCTGGACACGCAGGCTCAGCGGCCATGGCTCACGAGCCCAGCCGCTCCGCGGCATGTGGGATCTTCCTGGACCGGGGCACGAACCCATGTCCCCTGTACCGGCAGGCAGACTCTCAACCACTGCGCCACCAGGGAAGCCCCCTCCCTCTATTTAGAGACACCAGGCAGCCTAGCCTGGGGAAACTTCTGCCCCTTCACGCAGCACTATCATGGACCTTTGGGATCCCCTCTGGCATGAGATAAACCAAGCAGATGGAAACAGTACCACAAGAGCCCTCAAAACTAAATTGTCACTAGAATTGTCATAAAATAAAAGATTTAATAGGACCCAGACTCTCCTAAGAAAATAGCCAAAATGTCCAGGATATAGTTTTTTAAGTTCACCTGTACATAACAAGAATCAGGAAAACCACAACTTGAACAAAAAAGGACAATAAATTGACATAACCAAGAGGAATCAAATATTGGAATTATCCAACAAGAATTTTAAAGCAGCTATATTAAAAATGCTTTAGTAAGCAATTACAAATTCTGTTGAAACTAAATAAATGATAGAAAATCACAGAAGAGAAATAGAAGTAATAAATAAGAATGACATGAAAATATAGGACTGAAAATACAATGTTAGAAATAAAAAATTGCTTGATGGCACAACTGTAGAGTAGAGGTGACAGAGATAGAATCAGTGAGCTTGAGAACAGATCAATAGAATTTACCCATTCTGAACAAGAGAAAATATAGACTGAAAAAAAAAAAACTGAACAGAGAATCAAATAAATTTGGGCAATAACAAAAAATCCAGCATTTGTATTATTGGATTCCTAGAGAGAGAGAGAAGAAAGAGAGGGGGCTGAAAGAGCAATTGAAAAAATAATGACTGAGAACTTTTCAAACTTGGTTAAAAAAAAAGAAAAAAAAAGCCCTAAAACTATAGAATAAAGAAGCGGTGCAAATTCCAAATAATATAAACTCAAAAAAATAAAAAATAAATCCATGCCAAGACATATACTTAAACTTTCAAAAACTAAAAATATTGAAAAAAAATCTTGAAAGCAGCCAGAGAGAACCAACACATTAGCTACAGGGAACACTACTTTGGATGACAGTGGATTTCTTCTCTGAAACCATGGTGGCCAGAAGGATATGCCACAACATTTTTCAAGGGTATAAAGAAAATAGCTGTCCATATCAAATTTTATATCTGGGAAAACTATAATTCAGGAATGAAGAGGCAATAAAAACACAACCAGATGAAGGAAAACTAAAAGAATTTGTTGCTAGCACATCTACCCTTCAAAAGTGCAAAGGAATTTTCTTTTAGCAGAAAGAAGATGGTAAAAGAATCAATTGTGAGCATCAGGGAAAAATGGCAAGAACAGAAATATGGGTACATGCAAAAGACTATACTTCTCATCAGTTTTGTAAATTATATTTGATGCTTGAAACAAATATTATAATGCTATCTTATATTCAAGACAATGCTAGCAGTAGGGAGGATAAAGGGAAATAAATGGAAGAAAGGATTTCACATTTCACTGAAACTAATAAAATGTTAACATCAGTAAACTGCTATAAGTCATATATGTATTTTATAATACCCAGAGCAACTACTATAGAAACTATACAAAGAGACACACTAAAAAAACTATAAATATATCACGATGGAATGTTAAAAAATGTTTAAATAACATGCAGGAAGGCAAGAAAAGAGAAGCAGAGGAACAAGAACCAAAGGAAACAAATAATAAAAGGTAGATTTAAGTTCTAATATATCAATAGTTACCGTAAGTGCAAGAGTCTAAACATACCAATTAAAAGTATATCAAAAAACACAACCCAACTGCATGCTGTTTATAAAAACTCACTTAAAATGCAACAACATGATTTTTGAGTTTTAAGTGAGTTAGGTGGAGAGTAAAAGGATAGAAAAGTATACCATGAAAATGTTAATTTAAAAAAGCAGGAGTGGCTCTATTAATATTAGATAAAGTAGACTTCAGAGCAAGCAGTGTTACCAGAGGCAAAGAGGCACATTACATAATGATAAGAGAATCAATCTACCAGGTAGACATAGTCCTAATGTGTATGCACTACACAGCAGAACCTCAAAAATACATGAAGCAGAAATCAATACAGCTGAAAAAAGAAATAGACAAATTTACAATTACTCTTTGGTCTTTAATACCTCCTCTTAGCAAGCAATAGAACTAATAGACAGAAAATCAGCAAAGACATGGAAAATCTGAACCATGTCCTGTATTTTCACTGTAAACTTCTTTGCAGTAAACATTTTTGCTGCAAGCATTTTTCCCGCAGACATTTTAGTCACATAACTAATTGGCTGTAAGGCATTTTGCCATGAAAGATAAAATAACTGGTTGACATTTTTGGTTTGACAGTTTGGTTTCAGTTAGCTGTGTTTTGGGGTTTTTTTTTTAGTAAATTCATTTATTTTATTTATTTATTTTTGGCTGCATTGGGTCTTCATTGCTGTGCGTGGGCTTTCTCTAGTTGCACTGAGCGGGGGCTGCTCTTTGTTGTGGTGTGCAGGCTTCTCATTGCAGTGGCTTCTCTTGCTGCAGAGCATGGGCTCTAGGCATGAGGGCTTCATTAGTTGTGGCACATGGGCTCAGTAGTTGTGATGCACGTGCTTAGTTGCTCCGCTGCATGTGGCATCCTCCTGGACCAGGGCTCGAATCCATGTCCCCTGCATTGGCAGGCGCATTCTCTCTTTTTTTTTTTTTTTTAATTTTTATTATTTATTTATTTACTTATTTTTGGCTGCTTTTGGGTCTTCGTTGCTGCAAGAAAGCTTTCTCTAGTTGCGTTGAGCGGGGGCTACTCTTCATCGCAGTGTGCGGGCTTCTCATTGTGGTGCCTTCTCTTGTTGCAGAGCACAGGCTCTAGGCTCATGGGCTTCAGTAGTTGCAGCATGCGGGCTCAGCAGTTGTGGCTCGGGGGCTCTAGAGCGCAGGCTCAGTAGTTTTGGCGCACGGGCTTAGTTGCTCCGTGGCATGTGGGATCTTCCCGGACCAGGGTTCGAACCCGTGTCCCCTGCATTGGTAGGCAGATTCTCAACCACTGTGCCACCAGGGAAGCCCTAACTACGTAATCGATGGCTTTATTGAGCTGACAGAGGATGATAATTTGCCCCGAGAGTTGGTTTCTTATTTTGAAAATCACTACAGTGGAGGAGAAAGAGGTCAAGGGCCTCAGAGGTGCAGAGTTGAACCCACATTTCCTGTGGAACTAAGAAACATCTATCAACAGACACATGACAATATGCCAAGAACAAACAACAGTGTACAGGCTTTCACAATGCAATACAAATCTCAGGTACAAATATACATCTTAGCATTTGAAAACAGATACGTCTCTTAATGAAGGAAGACATTTTCAGGAAAAAGAAAAAGTGTGATGCTGAATGATCGGAAGAATCAACAAACCAAAAAAATGTATATAATACTATGAATGACAGACTTGGAAGTCAATGCTAAGTACAATCCATAAAATAAAATCAATTCTTTGTGCAGTATTGCCATGAACCTATATATCTTAAATGTATTCAAGTATTTCTTATTTTGCAATGAAGTCTTTTTAATTTTGTTAATTGTTTCTCATGTGTCATTGTGTCCTTTTTAATTCCCCTCTTTTATTTTTCATTATTTTATCTTTTATTGTAGAATTGCCTTACGGCCAATTAGTTATGCAGTGAAAATATCGGCAGCAAAAATGCTTGTGGCAAAGACTGTGAAAGTGCCTAGAACTGATCTGAACAACACAGGTAACCAACAGAAAATTGATGTATGTAGAACATTTCACCCAACAAGAACAGAAGAGACATTTTTCAAGCACCCATGGAACATTTACCAAATCCATAATTCTTGAGCATAAAACAAACCGTAATCAATTTAAAATAATTGAAATCATAGAAAGTGTGTTCTCTGACCATAATGAAATCAAACTAGAAATCAATAACAGAAAGACAAAGAAGATCTCCAAACACTTGGAATTTGAACAAAACACTTGTAAACAATGGATCATAGGAAACTTAAAAATGCATAGAAGTAAATGAAAATGAAAACACACCATATAAAATATGTGGGATGCAGCTAAAGCAGTGCTGAGAGGGAAATTTATAGTGCACTAAATGCTTACATTAGAAAAGAAGGAAGGTCTCAAACCAATAATATAAGCTTCTATTTCAAGAAATTGCTAAAAAAAGAGCAAAGTAAACTCAAAGCAAGCAAAAGAAAGACAATACTGAGCACACTCAATTCCTTTACTTCTCTTGTTACCAGGCTTAGATTCCATTGCCCAGCTTTATAACTATTCCCTTATAACAGTCATTAATTATTTGCTTATCTCTCTTACTTTCGTACATAACCAGAAAAAAATCCTAACTTTCCTTATGCAAACAGCTCTATCTACATTTGTTCACAGTATCTCAATATTCATGGAGAAAATCACAGCAGTACTGACCAGAGTCATTTCAAATCCATGACCTTACACCACGAATGGTCATTTGACACTGACAAACATACTCCAATTCACTCACTTTTCCAGTATCACAGCAGATGATTTCAATCCTCTTATATCCTCTTCCCCTCTTGATCTAAGCTAGTAACTTTTCTCCACATTTTATACAAAAATAGTTCCACTCAAGTAAGAACTATCTCACCTTTCAACCAGACAGCCATCAACCTACTTGTATCTGTACACACATATTGGCCTCTCTTCTAGTTATTATAGAAAAGGCACTGCTCCTACCTTAGCTCAACCTCTTCACTTACCTTTATTTTTAAAAAGAAATTTTTTTACTTCCATTTTCTGCATCTCTACTACATTATTAATTTCTCCCTCTCTACTGGATTCTTCCTATCCAAACTGAAGCATGCATTAAGATGATCAAAACAAACAAAAAAAGCAAGCAAATAAAACCTTTCCTTTCCACATCCTGTTCCAGCTACTATTCATTTCTCTGTTCTCCGTCATAAAAATAGAGCATTATCTATACTTATTGTCTCTCTCTACTTCTTCAACTCCCATTTTCTCTTCAGATCATCCTAATTGGGTATTTCTCTGACTTCTCTTTAAAAAAAATAGACCAATGACCTCATCTTGCTGTAAAGCTAATGTTCACTTCTCTGAGATCATCTTGCTTGACCTCTTAACATTTGACACCTTTCGCTCCTTCTTGACACACTCCTCACTTGGTTTCCTGGATATTATGCTTCTCTGGCCTTTCTTTCATCTTTTGGCTTCATCTCAATCTCCTTTCCCTCTTCCCCCAGACCTCTAAATGTTTTGGTGACCCAGGGCTTTCTCTTTGGCTCTATTCTCACCTCAATGATCTCATCTGGGTAATTTCAGCTAGTCCCAGGGCTTTAAATTCCATCTTCAGTAGACAACTCAAATTTATATCTCCAGCCTATTCCTCTTTTTAGAACTCCAAACTCCTATATTCTACTTGACATATCAATTTGGATCTCTAATAGAAAACTTAAACATGGACAAACAGAATTATTAATACCCCTTCCCAATTTGCTGCTGCAAATTCTTCCACCTTTCACTAAACAGATTTATCATCTACCTAATTGCCCAAACAACAAAAAAAACCCCATAGGTTTTGTAATTCTTGATTCTTCTTTCTCTTATAACCTATATCCAATCCATCAGTAGTACTGTGGGTATTACTTTCAATATGTCCTGAATCTGTCCAATTACTACCATCTACGTAACTATAACTTTATTCCACATCACCTATTCACCTCACATTTTCTTAACAATTGACGAATTCACTTAAAACTGAGATATGGGTGGCAGGTCATTTAAAAACAGTAGGACCTTAAACTTCTCCAGAGTCACATATTGTGTATGAATGTTTGCTTTTAATTGGAGTCTTAAAAGATATTTTAGGGAGAAACTACTTCAAATGTCATTTTAGACTGGAAATGTCAGAGCTTATATTTTGAAAAGACAAACAAAAAGCATAAAGAGCTTTTTGGATCACCAGCAGTGAATTTAAACTATGTGTATGGGTCTTTAAAAATGAATTAAGGCATAAACTCTCAGGGCGCTAAACTTTGTATAAAATAATGAGGCGAAAAGAGGAGAATTTTAAAGTTATACTACTGAGCAAGAGGAACAAACAGGAAGCGGTAGGCCCTCTGCTTGAGACAGATGGTGATAACAGACGACAAAAAGGAAGCAGGACCACTGCGTTCCTGTTCTGCCTGTCTTCTGCATCAAAGACAATGATCTTCAGACTGAGGAGGGTAGAACAAACTAGTTTAAGAGGGAGATGATGTCAAAGATAGGTGGGGATATTGAGAACATCAAGTGCCCCAGCTGAGATGAACTTTACTGCAGGGCTGCTGAGAACTAGGAGATGAAACTTCCAAACCAGCAACTGTTACCTCTGAGGAATAGTGGAGAAGGCGAGAGGTGTCACAGGACTGGAGAAGCAAATGCAGTCCCTATTTCCCATAAGGGAAAATAGTAAATTCTGCAATTATGGATCAGTGAACCTGACATTAATCCCTGTGCAAAATTATAGAATGGATTATTAAAATGGATGGGTTTTAAAACAGCATAAAATGAGAGCATGTAAATTCTTACAAAGGGAAATGGTATTCACTAAGACTCAGCATGGGCTCATTAAGATTAAGCTGTACCAGACTATCTTCATTTTCTTTTTGGGTGGGTTAACTACCACTGTTAAGAAGAGCTAATATTTCTTCAGCACTTATTTGATATTAGGCTCTCAGTTAAATGCTTTATATACATTTTTAAATTTGATCTTAAGTATTATTTCCCCTCATTTTATAGATGAAGTAACAGAGGTTTAGAGCAGTAAATAGCTCAAGATCACAAAGCTAAAACTAGGGAACAAGAATTTAAGCATAGGTAGTCACGTTATAGGTAGTGCTATAATGCCGCTAAAGAGTACAGGATGAGTATATCCCAAGAATGCTATTGAAATGGTACAACTGGATGATGTTAATGGTGACAAGATAGAAAAGGATGAATTAACTGGTGGTGCACTTGGGGTGATCCATAAATGATAGAATGATCATTTTCAAAGAGCATTGATTAATGTGTCATTGTATATTAAGATAGAAATCTCCAGTGATCTTATTTCAGAATCCCATCCTTGACCTATTGTTGGTTGACATTTTTATGAACTTGGCTAAATAAATAAATGGCATCATATCAAAATATGTGGATGACCTGAACTCTGATTGGCTAGTATCTGATGACAGAATTGGACCCTCCAAAGATCTTAGCACAGGTTCAATAAAACAAAAGGCAGTATATTAGAACTAAATATAAAATCTCTCACTTAGGTTTTTAAAAATCTACCCAATAGGGCTTCCCTGGTGGCGCAGTGGTTGAGAATCTGCCTGCTAATGCAGGGGACACGGGTTCGAGCCCTGGTCTGGGAAGATCCCACATGCCGCGGAGCAACTAGGCCCGTGAGCCACAACTACTGAGCCTGCGCGTCTGGAGCCTGTGCTCCACACAAGAGAGGCCGCGATAGTCAGAGGCCCGCGCACCGCGATGAAGAGTGGCCCCCGCTTGCCACAACTGGAGGAAGCCCTCTCACAGAAACGAAGACCCAACACAGCCATAAATAAATAAATAAATAAATAAATAAATAAATAATCACATTACAGAAGAGTATTAAAAAAAAAAAAGACAACCTACTAAAAAAAAAAAAAAAAAAAAAAATCTACCCAATAATACATGGAGAAAAACAGAAGAGCTAACAACAGTTCATGAATAGCTTCTCCTCATGTGCCAGAGCCATGGTATCACAGCCCCAGGAAAAGGGATCTCACCAAAGCAAAAAGTTCAAATAAGGAAGCTTTAGATTCAATCACTGAACGGACTCTATATGGAAAGTCCCGCAAAACAGGTAGAAAAGCAGTGCTAAGAGTTAAGTCCAGAGAGTAACACAGGGGAAAATATTAGATAACAAGCAAACAGGGGTCCGGGAGGAAGATGGCGGAAGAGTAAGACGCGGAGATCACCTTCCTCCCCACAGATACATCAGAAATTCATCTACACGTGGAACAACTCCAACAGAACACCTACTGAACGCTGACAGAAGACCTCAGACCCCCCAAAAGGCAAGAAACTCCCCACATACCTGGGTAGGTCAAAAGAAAAAAAGAATAAACAGAGACAATAGGATATGGACGGGACCTGCACCAGTGGGAGGGAGCCGTGAAGGAGGGAAGGTTTCTACACACTACAAGCCCCTTCGAGGGCGGAGACTGCAGGTGGCGGAGGGGGAAAGCTTCGGAGTAGCGGAGGAGAGCACAACAACAGGGGTGTGGAGGGCAAAGCAGAGAGATTTTGGCACAGAGGATCGGTGCCCTCAGGCACACACCAGCCCGAGAGACTTGTCTGCTCGGCCGCCAGGGCGGGCGGGGCTGGGAGCTGAGGCTCGGGTATCGGCTTTCAGTCGGAGCGCAGGGAGAGGTCTGGGGCTGGCGGCAGGAAGAGACCCTGAAGGGGTTAGTGCTAGCCCGGAGGGAGTCCGGGGAAAGGGTCTGGAGCTACCGGAGAGGCAAGAGACTTTTTTCCCTTTTGTTGCCTGGTGCGCGAGGAGAGGGCATTCCCCTCCCTCCCCTCTGCCTGAGTGAGCCAGAGCCCCCGAATCAGCGGCTCCTTTAAACCCGTCCTGTCTGAGCGAAGAACGGACGCCCTCCGGCGACCTACGCGCAGAGGCGGGGCCAGGTCCAAGGCTGAGACCCGGGAGCTGTGAGAGCAGACAGGGAAATCTCTCTGTGCAGCCTCCGAGGCAGCGGATTAAAGCTCCACGGTCCATTTGATGTGCCCTGCGTCTGTGGAGTGCATGAATGGACAGCGAATCATCCCAAATTGAGGAAGTGGTCCTTGAGGACAAGATTTAAGACTTTCCCCCCCTTTTTTTCCCTCTTTTTACAACGAATTATCTCAAATTAAGGAGGTGGACTTAGCAAGATTTCAGACTTTTCGCCCTTTTCCTCTTTTTACAACGAATTATCCCAAATCGAGGAGGTGGACTTGGAGAGCAAGATTTTTGATTTTTCCCCCTGCTCTCTTTTTGTGAATGTGTATGTGTAATCTTCTGTGTAAGATTCTCTCTGTATAGCTTTGCTTCCACCATATGTCCCAGGGTTCTTTCGGTCCGTGTTTTTTTTCAATAATTACTTTTTAATTTTAATAACGCTACTATATTTCATACTTTATTCTATTTTACTTTACCTGCTCTTTCTTTTTTTCCTCCCTTCCCTTCCTCCCTCCCTCCCTCCGCTCCTCCTTTCCTTCTTTCTTTTTCTTTCCTCCATCCCTCCCTCCCTCCCACCCTTCTTCTTTCCACTTTCTTTTTCTTTCCTTCCTCCCTCCCTCCCTCCCTCCTGTCTTTCTTTCTTTCTTTCCTTCCTCCCTCCCTCCCTCTCTTCTTCCATTCACTCTTCCTTTTGCTTTCATTCCTCCCTCCCTCCCTCCTTTCTTTCCTTTCTTTCCATCCTTCCTCCCTCCCTCCTTTCTTTCTTTCTTCCTTCCTTCCTTACTTCCCTTCTTCCTTTCTTTCAATCTCTCTTTCTTTCTTCTACTAATTATTTCTTTCTACTTTTTCTCACTGTTATTCTGAGCCGGGTGGATGAAAGGCTCTTGGTGCTGCAGCCAGGAGTTAGTGCTGTGCCTCTGAAGTGGGAGAGCCAACTTCAGGACACGGGTCCACAAGAGACCTCCCAGCTCCACATAATATCAAGCAGCGAAAATCTCCCAGGGATCTCCATCTCAACACCAGCACCCAGCTTCAGTCAACGACCAGCAAGCTACAGTGCTGGTCACCCTATGCCAAGCAACTAGCAAGGCAGGAACACAACCCCACCCATTAGCAGAGAGGATACCTAAAAACATAATAAGGCCACAGGCACCCCAAAAGACACCACCAGACGTGGACCTGTCCACCAGAAAGACAAGATCGAGCTTCAACCACCAGAACACAGGCATTAGTCCCCCCCACCAGGAAGCCTACACAACCTACTGAAACAACCTTAGCCACGGGGGACAGACACCAAAAACAACGGGAACTACGAATCTGCAGCCTGCAAAAAGGAGGCCCCAAACACAGTAACATAAGCAAAATGAGAAAGCAGAAAAACACACAGCAGGTGAAGGAGCAAGATAAAAACCTACCAGACCTAACAAATGAAGAGGTAATAGGCAGTCTACCTGAAAAAGAATTCAGAATAATGATAGTAAAGCTGATTCAAGATTCTATTTCCCAGATCCAAAATCTTGGAAATAGAATAGACAATATGCAAGAAACAGTTAACAAGGACCTAGAAGAACTAAAGATGAATCAAGCATCGATTAAAAACACAATAAATGAAATGAAAAATACTCTAGATGGGATCAATAGCAGAATAACTGAGGCAGAAGAACGGATAAGTGAGGTGGAAGATAAAATAGTGGAAATAACTGATGCAGAGAAAAATAAAGAAAAAAGAATGAAAAGAACAGAGGACAGTCTCAGAGACCTCTGGGACAACATTAAACGCACCAACATTCGAATTATAGGGGTTCCAGAAGAAGAAGAGAAAAAGAAAGGGACTGAGAAAATATTTGAAGAGATTATAGTTGAAAACTTCCCTAATATGGGAAAGGAAATAGTTAATCAAGTCCAGGAGGCACAGAGAGTCCCATACAGAATAAATCCAAGAAGAAATACGCCAAGACACATATTAATCAAACTGTCAAAAATTAAACACAAAGAAATCATATTAAAAGCAGCAAGGGAAAAACAACAAATAACACACAAGGGAATCCCCATCAGGTTAACAGCTGATCTCTCAGCAGAAACTCTACAAGCCAGAAGGGAGTGGCAGGACATAATTAAAGTGATGAAGGAGAGAAACCTGCAACCAAGATTACTCTACCCAGCAAGGATCTCATTCAGATTTGATGGAGAAATTAAAACGTTTACAGACAAGCAAAAGCTGAGAGAGTTCAGCACCACCAAACCAGCTTTACAACAAATGCTAAAGGAACTTCTCTAGGCAAGAAACACAACAGAAGGACTATACCTACAATAACGAACCCAAAGCCATTAAGGAAATGGGAATAGGAACATACATATCAATAATTACCTTAAATGTAAATGGACTAAATGCTCCCACCAAAAGACACAGAGTGGCTGAATGGATACAAAAACAAGACCCATATATATGCTGTCTACAAGAGACCCACTTCAGACCTAGAGACACATACAGATTGAAAGTAAGGGGATGGAAAAAGATATTCCATGCAAATGGAAATCAAAAGAAAGCTGGAGTAGCAATTCTTATATCAGACAAAATAGACTTTAAAATAAAGACTATTAGAAGAGACAAAGAAGGACACTACATAACGATAAAGGGATCGATCCAAGAAGAAGATATAACAATTGTAAATATTTATGCACCCAACATAGGAGCACCTCAATACATAAGGCAAATACTAACAGCCATAAAAGGGGAAATCGACAGTAACACAATCATAGTAGGGGACTTTAACACCCCACTTTCACCAATGGACAGATCATCCAAAATGAAAATAAATAAGGAAACACAAGCTTTAAATGATACATTAAACAAGATGGACTTAATTGATATTTATAGGACATTCCACCCAAAAACAACAGAATACACATTTTTCTCAAGTGCTCATGGAACATTCTCCAGGATAGATCATATCTTGGGTCACAAATCAAGCCTTGGTAAATTTAAGAAAATTGAAATTGTATCAAGTATCTTTTCCGACCACAATGCTATGAGACTAGACATCAATTACAGGAAAAGATCTGTAAAAAATACAAACACATGGAGGCTAAACAATACACTACTCAATAATGAAGTGATCACTGAAGAAATCAAAGAGGAAATCAAGAAATACTTAGAAACAAATGACAATGGAGACACGACGACCCAAAACCTATGGGACGCAGCAAAAGCAGTTCTAAGGGGGAAGTTTATAGCAATACAATCCCACCTTAAGAAACAGGAAACATTTCGAGTAAACAACCTGACCCTGCACCTAAAGCAATTAGAGAAAGAAGAACAAAAAACCCCCAAAGTTAGCAGAAGGAAAGAAATCATAAAGATCAGATCAGAAATAAATGAAAAAGAAATGAAGGAAACGATAGCAAAGATCAACCAAACTAAAAGCTGGTTCTTTGAGAAGATAAACAAAATTGACAAACCATTAGCCAGACTCATCAAGAAAAGAAGGGAGAAGACTCAAATCAGTAGAATTAGAAATGAAAAAGGAGAAGTAACAACTGACACTGCAGAAATACAAAAGATCATGAGAGATTACTATAAGCAACTCTATGCCAATAAAATGGACAACCTGGAAGAAATGGACAAATTCTTAGAAATGCACAACCTACCAAGACTGACTCAGGAAGAAATAGAAAATATGAATAGACCAATCACAAGCACTGAAATTGAAACTGTGATTAAAAATCTTCCATCAAACAAAAGCCCAGGACCAGATGGCTTCACAGGCGAATTCTATCAAACATTTAGAGAAGAGCTAACACCCATCCTTCTCAAACTCTTCCAAACAATATCAGAGGAAGGAACACTCCCAAACTCATTCTACGAGGCCACCATCACCTTGATACCAAAACCAGGCAAGGATGTCACAAAGAAAGAAAAATACAGGCCAATATCACTGATGAACATAGATGCAAAAATCCTCAACAAAATACTAGCAAACAGAATCCAACAGCACATTAAAAGGATCATACACCATGATCAAGTGGGGTTTATTCCAGGAATGCAAGGATTCTTCAATATACGCAAATCAATCAATGTGATACACCATATTAACAAGTTGAAGGAGAAAAACCATATGATCATCTCAATAGATGCAGAGAAAGCTTTCGACAAAATTCAACACCCATTTATGATAAAAACCCTGCAGAAAGTAGGCATAGAGGGAACTTTCCTCAACATAATAAAGGCCATATATGACAAACCCACAGCCAACATTGTCCTCAATGGTGAAAAACTGAAACCATTTCCACTAAGATCAGGAACAAGACAAGGCTGCCCACTCTCACCACTCTTATTCAACCTAGTTTTGGAAGTTTTAGCCACAGCAATCAGAGAAGAAAAGGAAATAAAAGGAATCCAAATTGGAAAAGAAGAAGTAAAGCTGTCACTGTTTGCAGATGACATGATACTATACATAGAGAATCCTAAAGATGCTACCGAAAAACTACTAGAGCTAATCAATGAATTTGGTAAAGTAGCAGGATACAAAATTAATGCACAGAAATCTCTGGCATTCCTGTACACTAATGATGAAAAATCTGAAAATGAAATCAAGAAAACACTCCCATTTACCATTGCAACAAAAAGAATAAAATATCTAGGAATAAACCTACCTAAGGAGACAAAAGACCTGTATGCAGAAAATTATAAGACACTGATGAAAGAAATTAAAGATGATATAAATAGATGGAGAGATATACCATGCTCCTGGATTGGAAGAATCAATATTGTGAAAATGACTCTACTACCCAAAGCAATCTACAGATTCAATGCAATCCCTATCAAACTACCACTGGCATTTTTCACAGAAGTAGAACAAAAAATTTCAAAATTTGTTTGGAAAAACAAAAGACCCCGAATAGCCAAAGCAATCTTGAGAACGAAAAACGGAGCTGGAGGAATCAGGCTGCCTGACTTCAGACTATACTACAAAGCTACAGTAATTAAGACAGTGTGGTACTGGCATAAAAACAGAAAGATGGATCAGTGGATCAGGATAGAAAGCCCAGAGATAAACCCACGCACATATGGCCAACTTATCTTTGATAAAGGAGGCAGGAATGTACAGTGGAGAAAGGACAGCCTCTTCAATAAGTGGTGCTGGGAAAACTGGACAGGGACATGTAAAAGTATGAGATTAGATCATTCCCTAACACCATACACAAAAATAAGCTCAAAATGGATTAAAGACCTAAATGTAAGGCCAGAAACTATCAAACTCTTAGAGGAAAACATAGGTAGAACACTCTATGACATAAATCACAGCAAGATCCTTTTGGACCCACCTCCTAGAGAAATGGAACTAAAAACAAAGATAAACAAATGGGACCTAATGAAACTTCAAAGCTTTTGCACAGCAAAGGAAACCATAAACAAGACCAAAAGACAACCCTCAGAATGGGAGAAAATATTTGCAAATGAAGCAACTGACAAAGGATTAATCTCCAAAATTTATAAACAGCTCATGCAGCTCAATAGCAAAAAAACAAACAACCCAATCCAAAAATGGGCAGAAGACTTAAATAGGCATTTCTCCAAAGAAGATATACAGACTGCCAACAAACACATGAAAGAATGCTCAACATCATTAATCATTAGAGAAATGCAAATCAAAACTACAATGAGATATCATCTCACACCAGTCAGAATGGCCATCATCAAGAAATCTAGAAACAATAAATGCTGGAGAGGGTGTGGAGAAAAGGGAACACTCTTGCACTGCTGGTGGGAATGTGAATTGGTACAGCCACTATGGAGAACAGTATGGAGGTTCCTTAAAAAACTAAAAATAGAACTACCATATGACCCAGCAATCCCACTACTAGGCATATACCCTGAGAAAACCATAATTCAAAAAGAGACATGTACCAAAATGTTCATTGCAGCTCTATTCACAATAGCCCGGAGCTGGAAACAACCTAAGTGTCCATCATCGGATGAATGGATAAAGAAGATGTGGCACATATATACAATGGAATATTACTCAGCCATAAAAAGAAACGAAACTGAGCTATTTGTAATGAGGTGGATAGACCTAGAGTCTGTCATACAGAGTGAAGTAAGTCAGAAAGAGAAAGACAAATACCGTATGCTAACACATATATATGGAATTAAAAAAAAAAAAATGTCATGAAGAACCTAGGGGTAAAACGGGAATAAAGACACAGACCTACTTGAGAATGGACTTGAGGATATGGGGAGGGGGAAGGGTAAGCTGTGACAAAGGGAAAGAGAGGCATGGACATATATACACTACCAAACGTAAGGTAGATAGATAGTGGGAAGCAGCCGCAGAGCACAGGGAGATCAGCTCGGTGCTTTGTGACCGCCTGGAGGGGTGGGATGGGGAGGGTGGGAGGGAGGGAGATGCATGAGGGAGGGGATGTGGGAACAGATGTATATGTATGACTGATTCACTTTGTTATAAAGCAGAAACTAATAAAAAAAATAAATAAATAAATAAATAAAAAAACAAGCAAACAGCAAGTTTAGTAATTGTGAGAATTTGAAGCAGGAGAGAGAGAAAGACTTCAGAAAAGTCAAACTATTTTATGCTCCTTTTTTCTTATATATACACTCTTTATTTTCCTCTCCTCTCTTAACATGTGTAGTGTAACAGTGGAAGGCCTTCAATTACTGAGGGCTTTGATTATTTTCCTTACCTGTGTTATAAGCAGGCCTTCAGGTGGCTTTTGTAGCAAATGTTTCTTGATTTATTACTTTAATGTTTAAAAAATAAAATTTTTAGTTTTTTAAAAAAATCTTTTCACATGTGAACTATTTTAAATGATTTTAGGCTTGAATATGCATGTGTCCCTCGATGTTAAGGGAAGCTCATTTTCAGACTATGGCAGCTGTGCTGAAGCTTCTTTTTATTTAGTTCCTGGTAGGTGTTTGGAAAAGTATGTATAGCAGCTCTAAGGAGCTTTGAATCTTGTGAAAAATACATTTGATAGAAATATGAGTAAAGAGTATGATGTGGCTAGCAAAAAAGCTAAGGTGATGTGATACTATCTTCATAAAATTGTATATATAGTAAGAAGGAGCTAATCATCTCTCTCTCCAAGGAACTAATCATCCCTCCCTCTCCCTCCCTCCCTCCCTCTCTCTCTCTCTCTCTCTCTCTCTCTCTCTCTCTCTCTCTATATATATATATATATATATATATATATATATATATACCTAAACCCACACACGGATGAATACCTAGTTCTGACATTTTAAGAGGATGAATAGAAATACCCCTGTATTTCCAGAGGTGACCTGGGTGATGAATAGATTTGAAATCATGTAATGTGAGACACTCTTGAAGAAATCGGGATTTTTTTCCTGGAGAAGATATTAGTCACTATTTATCAAACTATAAAAGTGATTGGAGTAATAATAGGTTGTAAGAGCAAATGGAAAAATCAGATCTTTATCACTTTACAGAGTAGTGTAGTGGCTGAAAGCACAGGTTCTAGAGGTAGACTGCTTGGATATATATAGCCCAGTTCCACAACTTACTAGTTGTTGACATGGAAGCAACCTAAATGTCCATCAACAGAGGAGTGGATAAAGAAGACATAGTATATATATACAGTGGAATATTACTCAGCCATTAAAAAGAATGAAATCATGCCATTTGCAGCAACATGGATGGACCCAGAGATTGTCATACTGAGTAAAGTAAGTCAGAGAAAGACAAGTATCATATGATATTGCTTATATGTGGAATCTTAAAAACAAAAGGTGCAAATGAACTTAATTACAAAACAGAAATAGAGTCACAGATGTAGAAAACAAACTTATGGTTACCAGAGGGGAAATAGGGGTGGATTAGTTGGGAGATTGGGACTGACATGTACACACGACTACATATAAAACAGAGAACTAATAAGGACCTACTGTATAGCACAGGGAACTCTACTCAATACTCTGTAATGGCCTATATGGGAAAAGAATCTAAAAAAGAGTAGATATATGTATATGTATAACTGATTCACTTTGCTGTATACCTGAAACTAACACAACATTGTAAATCAACTATACTCCAATAAAAATTTAACAAGAAAAACTTACTCAGGTTACTTAACTGCTCTGTGCAGTAGTTTTCCCATGTGTATAATGGTCAAGATACAGCTGACCCTTGAACAACTTGGGTTTGCACCACATGGGTCCACTTGTACTTGGATTTTTTTCATCCATAAATACTACAGTAGTATGTGGTCTGTGGCTGGTTGAATCTGTGGATGTGGAGGAAGCGTGGATATGGAGGGCCACTGTAAGTTAAATGTGGATTAACCACCACATTGTTCAAGGGTCAGCTGTAACAGTACGCACATCATTAGGATTAAATGAATGAAACACAGACATTATTCGCTGGTACATGTCAAGTACTTGATACATTCTAGTTACTAATAAAGCACAATAGAAATTTTCTTCTTGTTGGATAACATAAACTAATGATTAGACTTTTGATGATGGTTCAGTCAGGAAAGAGAGTGATGGGGAAGGAAAGAATGGCAATGGTCAGGTTTGAGAATTTGAGTTTCCTTGTGCTTATCATGGAATAAATCTGGCTGAAGAAAAATGGATCCTAATTACTAAAGTTAGGATGTCTTCAACTATCTAGTGAGGTCTCATACCTCAGCAAAATCAAACACAAACTGATTACTATTTGATTTTTTTAAATTGGATTGTCAAGAAGATAAGTAATTTCTCAGGCCTGGGCAAACTTCTTGAGCTTTGTATAAAGAGGCAGGACAATAAAACCTGTTGAGAATATCCTATTAAAATTTCTATGAAAGTTACCTCACTTTACTATGAGCAGAGGTGGCTCACTGGAATGAATTATAGTACCTGTGGATTATCTGAAATAAGGAAAACATGTATATACAAATCAAAATGCTTCTATCATAAAATAAATTTTATTATATCTCTTGGCAAGTGACATTTTATGTCCCCTGTGCGCTCTGCCTTAGATCTTCCCCCAAATGACAAATTTTAGAAATAGAAGCCTTTTATTTGACAAAGGAAAGAGCTGGACAGCAGTTAACAATTCTCTATACTTGGACTTTTTAAGGTTTTATGTTGAAACAAGGACACCAATTTGAATAATAATGGGTTTCAACTGTATCCTGGATATTTTGTCAGGCTAGAAACTCTGGGTCCCAGAGGCTCCTGATTCCTTCGTTCCCTCTGCAATTTTTTCTTAAACATCTGCTATGTCCCAAGCTCTTTTCCAAGCCCTCAGAAAAGAACAGGAACAAGGTAGACAATGTCAGCGCACTCACAGAGCTTACCTTCTAGTGAGGAGACACAACAAATAAACAAGAAAAATTCCAGAGAGTGATAAGTATTAGAAGGGAATCAAATAGGACATAAAGATAGGGCAAGACTAGATGTCTACTTTGTACTGGGTGTCCAGGGAGGCTTCCCTAAGGAGCTGACATCTCAAATGAGACACAAATGACAATAAGCATCCAAAGCTGTGAGAAGCAAGAAAGAAAATCATTCCAAGGAGAGGGAGCAGCTAGTCCAAAGATCCCAAGGGCAGAGGGAAGGCCAGCTTGGCTGAACTTGGTCAGGATAGCTAATATTTATGGGAAGTTCAAAGATGCAGAATCCAGGTCATTTATGACATGGTAGGACAAGGTAAGAAAATTGAGACTTTGACTAAGATGAGAAGCCAGGCATTTGGTGGGTTTTAAACAGAGAAGTGACATGATCTGACATGATCTGATTATGTCTTAAATAAATTGCTCTTGCTGTTACATGGCGTTTAGGTTATAGAAAGCAAGAGTGCACACAAGGAGACCAACTGGAATGTTATGGCAATATTCCAGACAAGAAATGGAAATGATTTAGAGGGAAGTAGTAGTAATGGACATAAAAATAGTCATTTTGGGGGAAACTTTGGGAGTGAGGTGAGAGAACTTGTGGTTAGATTGGGGGGAGAGAGGGAGAGGGAGAGGGAGAGGGAGGGAGGGAGGGAGGGAGGGAGGGAGAGAGAGGGAGAGAGAGAGAGAGAGAGAGAGAGAGAGGGAGAGAGAGAGAGAGAGAGGGAGAGAGAGAGCACGCTAAATTATGGACCTCTTCTAAGTTCTTGGCCTGAGAAAATTAGTAGAAGTGCCATTTTCTGATATTTGCAATCTTGGGGAAGAAATGGATTTGGGTAGAGAAATAAAAAGTTCTTTTTATAGACAAATTAAGCTTTAGATGCCTATTAGCCATTCAAGAAGAGCAGAGACGTGTGAAGCTGGATATTTGAATCTAAGTTTCGGAGGAGAGGTGACAAATGGAAGATATTGATTTGAAAGCTTAGACTACCTGAAGCCATGAAAATGAGTGATACTACTTGAAAGAACAGGGCCAAGTTACGGAGCAAATGGGTACTCTAACATTTAGAGATTGGGTAGAGGAAGAGGAGAAGCCAGAATACAAGACTGAGAAGGATCAATCAGTGAGTTAGGAGGAAAAGCAAGAGAAATACTAACCAGGAGGCCAAGAGCAGAAATCATTTCAAGGAGGAGGGAGTGGTCAAAGGTGTTGAATGCTGCTGAGAAATGAATTAAGAACAAATCAGAGACCATTGGATTTGGCAGTCCCAGTGGAATGGTGGATCCCAAAGCTCAGTTAGAATAAACTGATGTGTAAACATGAAATGAGGAAAGAAAGAGAGCAACTACTGACAGGAGAAAGTACCTCTAGATGTTGTAATCATTAGAGGCCCCTGAAATGGAAAAGGCCCACTTATGATATTGGAAAAGCTCAAAGAAAAGTTTACAATTAAAATGAGGGATTTGGGCGTCTGTTTGTGAGTTGGACCAGATGACCTTGGAAATATCTATCACGCAATGATGTTCTAGGATTTTTTTTTATTCTACAGTATTTATCTGATTGCCCTCTTGCTTGCCTAAATTGTCAGTGCAGTGTCCACAACCTGATCCCTCTGCAACCTTGTCAAGGATAGATAAATTATTTTCATTAGACTTTATAAAATACTGGAAATAGCTCTTGAATTTTTATTACTTTCTCAGTAGACTAGATTGGAAAAAATTGGTCTCATTCAACTGTCTCATAAGGTAGATAAGGCAGTTAAGGCTCTGAGAAGTGAAATGATTAGTCAAATATAAAATTCAAAGATAATAGCAAAGCTAGGACTAGAACCCAAGTCTCCCAGTTTCATTTCTCATCATCTTATTACTTCTCCATTTTTGGTTTATAGCTTTCTAATTTTATAAACTATCCACTTACAAAAAGAACTTTCAAGGTTGTATTGTTTAAAATAGCAAAATAAAAAGCAACCAAAAACAAGGAACACGAAATTCTCAGCATCAGGGAACTGAAGTTCCTTCTTTGGGAAGGAGCTGGGGCATTTAATCCTCCAGCTGCTGGACGATTGGCAGCTGATGGCTGTCAGCCGAGCCCTTCCCTTGGGGCGGCTGCAGCAGCAAACTATCATAAGATGAAAGTGGCAAACCAGCATCAAGCATAAGTGAGATGGAAGGCACAAGTAAGCTGCATTGTACCTCTCCCTCAGCATGAACCTACGGCCACATGAGGGGGCCCTGATAATGAGCTCATGGAGAAGGAAAAAGCCCAGCAGATGGTTCAGAGACAGGTCATCCTGATATGAAGTGCAAGCTGAAAATGGACTGCTGTTGCACTATAGCCTCACTCAATGGTGTCTCCAAAAGAAAGCTGTGAAGGAAAATCCTTGCAATGGGCAGACCTTCAGGCACTGTATCTGGTCATCCACCTTGCATGGAAAGAATGGTGGATCAAAGTAAAGTATGAGCAGAGGAAAATGATTGAGCTGGTTGTTCAGAAACCTGGAAAAAGAAAAACTAAAAGACTGGTGACAAGGGTGTTTGGAGAAGCTGTATGTGGGGGCCTGTGGGAATGAGGCACACAGGCACACAGGGAATGTATCACAGGTTAATGTTCTCTAGTGTATCCTTCCCTCCATCATCCTTCATAGAAGAGGCACTAAACAAACAAAAATACAGAATGGTATGGAAAATTGCTGTCAGCTAGCCTCTGTCATCAGCCATCTCAGGGCTGATATAATGGTCACGTAAACAGAGAAGCCACAGTGGCAAGGATGGAGGTTATGCATGGACTCAACAGCATGACTTCCACTCACCAAGGCTAATCTAGCTACTGCCATTGCCAAACATCCCAGCAACAGAGATCAATGCTAAGTCCTCATACAGCATAATCCTCAAGGATATCAACAAGCTCCTTGGTGACAAACTGACCACTCTGAACTCCTTCCACTCTGCAGAGGGAAGCAATTCATCTTGGCTGGAATCAACACATATTGCAGGTATAGGTTTGCCTTTGCCAACCACAGGACCTCAGACACCACCGCTATTCAAAGGCTTACAGAGCGTCTGATCCGCTGACATAGGACCTTGTACAACATTGCATCAGTCTGAGGGACCACTTGACAACAAAGAGATAGGGCAGTGAACATAGGACCTTGAGATCCACTGATGTGATCACATACTGCATCATCCAGAAGTTGCCAGTGATAGAAAGACTGATAGAATAGCCTTTTGAAAGTATAATGGAGGTACCAGCTTGGATATGAGACTCTACAAGAATGGGGGGCGGGCTTCCCTGGTGGCACAGTGGTTGAGAGTCCGCCTGCCAATGCAGGGCACACGGGTTCAAGCCCTGGTCTGGGAGGATCCCATATGCCGCTGGGCGACTGGGGCCCGTGAGCCACAACTACTGAGCCTGCGCGTCTGGAGCCTGTGCTCCGCAACGATAGAGGCTGCGGCGGTGAGGGGCCCGCGCGCCGCGATGAGGAGTGGCCCCCGCTCGCCGCAACTAGAGAAAGCCCTCGCACAGAAACGAAGACCCAACACAGCCAAAAATAAATAAATTAAAATAAATAAATTTTAAAAATTATCTCCATAGTCAAAATAATTCTTTTAAAAAAGAAAGAATGGGGGGCTTATGCTCTAGTACCTAGTTACACCCTAAAACAATGTCTATTGTATGATGCTATGTTCCCAATAGGTAGAATGTATGGGTCTGGGACCTAAGAGAATGAAGTAGAATCCCTGCTAACTATGCCTCCAAGTGACCAACCTGTAGAATTTGTGCTTCCCATCTCTACAACTCTAGATAATGTGGGTCTAAATGTTCTACCCCTCAGATTGGGAAATGTTCCATCAAAAGACATAACAAGACTCCCATTAAATATTAAGTTGAAACTACTACTGTCACTTTAGGGTCCTCATGACAAGAAGAAAGCAAAGAAAGTAGTACACAAAGAAAGGTGTCACCATCCTGGCATCAGGTGGAGGTAGAACAGTTCCTTCACAATAAGGGCCAGGAGGACTATGGTACCCACCAGTCCACTGGGAAATCTCTTGATGTACTACACTGCCCAACTGTGACAAAGATTGGGTAAGTACAATAGCCATGGACTGAGAAAGTCATGATGACTGGGCTCAGACCCATGAGGGATGAGGATCTGGGTCAGCCTACCATGTAAGCCACCTAGATCAGCAGAGATGTTAGCCAAGAGTGAGTGGAATCTAGATTAAATAGTAGAGGAAGGATATAATGAGCACTTAATAAAAGATAAAAGTGAATTCAAGTGCCACAGGAGATAGACTTTAGCAAATACTATTTTAAGTCACCCAGATTCCCCCTTCAGGACTGAGGAATCAGTTGCTGGTAGCATTGACAACTTATGGCTCTCAGCTGAATTTCTATCTGTCAATTACCCTAAGCTGAAAAGAGCAGTTTTGCCCAAAGTCACGCCTACTCCTGGGGCACAGTTCCCACTCAATTACTGGATGATAAGAGTATTTGAAGACTCAGCCCCTCTGCCTCAAGGAGGAACAACTCTGAAGGGCCATCCCAGCTCCAGAGCCGCCCAGGTCTTTTCTGCAACTTCACTGTGGTTCTACTCTTCCCTCAACCCAACCCTACTTCCTTTACTCGCCCATATAAGGGTTGGTTCCAAGGCCACTCACCAATACAATTATGGCACACAATACAAATCTTTCTTAGAATCTATTTCTCAGGGACAGCTAGTTCAAAAAGCATATGGCATGCATGCCCATGTGAGATAATATTTGTTAGTCATGAGAATGATATCGTAGAATGTTTCATGATATTGAGAAAATTAGATTAGGGCAATTGCGAAATGTTTGATCCCACTTTCATAAATGTATACAAATATATGTAAATATATCCTGAGAAGAAGCAGAAAGCAGCAAAACATTAACAGTGGCTGTCTTTGGGTACTAGGCTTGTAGTGTTTTTCTATATTTTTAATAATCAACACTAGATAGTTATTTTCAATCAGGTAAAATATTTAGTAATAAAGTTGAGTGTATAATATACTATAAACATAGAGAAGTATGTATAAAGCAGAAGGAAGTAGAGACAAACACAGAGTCCAATATAATTATTGTTTATTCCAGATGACCTTGATTTAAGAATGAAAAACAATTTACCTCTCTTCCCTAATTCATCCACTGGCTTCACTGAAGTTACCCTGTGAGGTGGACAAATAGGAAACTAACATCTAGGAGGGGGATTGGTGAGTGATATTGTTACTCTATGTTTAACCTTTTGAGGAACTGCCAGACTGTTTTTCAAAGTAGCTGCACCACCTTACAGTCAGCAGTTATTATAAACCACATTATTTTTCCACCCTAGTCCAAGCAGGTTTCCCTTATCATCTGAAATATTCTGCCAGATGCAGAGTAGTCATTTCTCTTAGATGGGTCTGTGCAGGGTCCCTACCAAGAGAAAGACTTCGAAAAGTCAAAAGAATGTTGTTGGTTCCCAAGGCATCCTACATATGTGAAGAATGAGTCAAACGTATTAGTTTTCTTCAAGACTGACACTCAGCTCCTAGTGTATTCCCTCACTATTCCTGTTGAGCCATTTAAGGTGTGCATTCATTAGCCAACCCACTCAAGCATCACTCCATTAAAGGTGGGGACATTCTCATTGTCTCGTCTATCCCTAAGATCCCCTCAAAGAAAAGAGCCTCGTTACTATCCATTCAGTTGTTTTACCTTGCACAGGAAGCCAAATTTTAATTAAAATCAGGAATTGTAAAAGTTGTTATTCAGTAGAAGACTGTTTTGCTTGCTTTTTAAAAAATTACGCTGTGCAAATTTTATAAACAGGTGATACTTGCTTTTCCTTTCTCCTCTCCCAAGGCTAGATCATTCCAAAATTTGTTAGGAAATTTGCCATATACTATGGTAGAACATCAAATTCATCCCCCTGGTTCTTGGCAGCAACTCCTATCTGATAAAATGAAGTCTACAGTTCTTAAAAACCTTTTCTGGTACAAAAATTTAAATGGGGAAGTTATGATTTACACAAGTGGCATCAAGGAGCCCAACGGTCACAATGTCTTCTAACAGTTTCAGAGAAAAAGCAGAAGTGTCCTCAAGTGGGTGTTACTTGATCAACTCTCAATAAAAACCCAATGAATCACATCAAAATATTTTTTCTGTGAAGTTTTTTTTGAGGAGGTTAATCAAATGTAGTTCAAGAGAGATGCGGCTGCATTTAACGTGATTATGAAGTTCATTAATTTGATGTGGTATAAAACATTAATAATGTCTGTATGTATATATTTTGAAATAATCTATATCCCTTCCAAATGACTGAATACATTATAAACTAATGTTTTTGTTATTTTAATTAGGAGGTGGCAAATTAACTGGCAAAAGACACACCATCCCTTGTCAGGTCTTGAATTATTAGAAATAAGTGAGGTTTCCAGAAATGTATCACTCACATTAATGCAACTACCCTGTATCTAGCTTTCTGGTGCTCCATCTGCACAGGCGAAATCCTTAATCTCTTAGAGACATGGGTAGGTTACATACCACATGTTTACACATCATTACATTTATGTGTTGCATATTATATAATTCTTGGCCAGTAGTTAAAATCCTAGCTGAACATCAGAGTTACCTGGAGGAGTTATCTGTAAGCCATATTTTGCCATGAGTATTATAGAAGTAATATTTTTCATTTATTTCTGAATACATAATATTTTTACTTGGCTCAAATTTCAAAAGGTACAAAAGGTTATGCTGTGGTAAAATCTCTCTCTCACTCCTGTCAACCACCCAGTTCTCTGCAGAGGCAAAACCAGCATTATTGGCTTTCTCTATAAACTTCCAGAGATATTTCACACATATATAGGCAAATATGTATGTTCATTCTCTTTAACAGCACTGGTAACAAGTGATACACACTCTTTGCATGTTTCACATGATAAAACATCTTGAAGATGAGCCTATATCCTCACACGAAGAAGTTCCTCATTCTTTTTTGCATATGCATTTTATATTATTGTATGGATGCACCATAAGTTGTTTAGTCTAGCCGGAAAGTTTTTAAAAATATTTGTTCCTGGGCCCTCTCATAGATCTACAGAATCAAAATCTACAGGCCAGAGTCTGGAATATGTATTTTTAACAAGCTCCCCAGGTGGCTGTCATCCAGTCAGCCCAGCAGATTGGTTCTGGGGATTCACCATTCTATGCTACCTATTCTGAATATCACTATTTCCAGTCAAGCTTTTTACTGAGGCTAGAAAGCAGAGGTCATATTTTCTGGGAAGAGCCTGACTCAGGGTAGTACATGTTTTTATTGTTTGGTTTATAAAACAGTATTTTCAGGAAAAAAAAATTTGTTCCTATAGATTGCTGCCGGGGTAGTTAAGTCACCTATTGATTTGCCCCATATCACACTCAGCTGAAATGATTCTCAGTGAACTCAACTTTTCTTCTGCTGCATAAGTCCCTGCAGCACTTATGTTTTCCCTGATTCAGCGATTCTCAAAGGAGCCAGGAGCACAGGAATAATGATGGCCACAGGTTTTGTAACATGGAAAGGCCACACTGAAGACTCTGATCCAATTCCCAAGGGAAGTGCACCCCCTTCGACCGGTGGAGAAAAACGGATTTTGATTCTCTGAGAAGGCCACAAAAATCTCCTAGGTCATCACTATATTCATTCAGTCAAGAGAAAACGATTTATTGTATTTTTATCAAACAGAAGAATCAAAGGCAAATGATGACATAGCTGTATCTTCACTCTTTTTCCCCCCTCTTACAAGTATTTAACATCTTTTTGCCCCCCCGCCGGTAGCTTGCGGTACAGGATAGTATGTCATTCGACAATATCTTCCCTAAAGGCCCTAACAATCTAATGCAGTAGTAATGAGTTTGGTTTTTTGTCAGTGTTTCGCGTAGGTACAGATTTAGAACCACACAACTTACCTAACAAAATGTAAAAGTAATTAAAACAAAAACATATACACAGGGTCATTTTGATTTGGGGCAAATGTAAAATGTTTGTGATAACATTGTATAAACCCCCTCTTTCCATTCATCCCTAAAATGAACCTTTCATTCTTTAATATTTGCTTCCCTTCTGATTTTATCAGGCTCATTATCAGTGGGAAGGCATAAACAAAATGGTTCATCAGATGATTTTGCCTGGAGGCCTTGCAAGTAGATTTAGAGCCCTGGTATAATTAATACATTGGTTTTGTCTGAGCAATTTGAAAAAATAAATCGATTGCTTAAAACAACTAAAATAAAAGATGTGATGTTCCTTACAGCTTTGGATGCTAATGCTTCATGGATTCTCAGCATCTTAATCAATGAAAATGACCTTTGAGATGGATTTTATGAAAGCAGGAAAGGAACTAACATGTACTGATTACATTCTACATAGATTACTTAAACTAATTATATAAGGTGTAATCACATGTCCCCATTTTATAGATGAAGAGATGGAGGCTCAAAGAGGTTAAATAACTTACCCAAATCACACATCTGGTGAATGACATAGCTAGGGCTGGAAATTAGTTCTGATTCCATATATCATGCTCCTTCTACTAAAGCATGTTCACTATCTAGACAAATTATACAATTTAGAGACATATTTACAAGAAAAAAATAGTCAACATATTTAGATTAAAAACCTATTCAGGGGCTTCCTTGGTGGCGCAGTGGTTGAGAGTCCGCCTGCCGATGCAGGGGACACAGGTTCGTGCCCCGGTCTGGGAAGATCCCACGTGCCGCGGAGCGGCTGGGCCCGTGAGCCATGGCCACTGAGCCTGCGCGTCCGGAGCCTGTGCTCCGCAACGGGAGAGGCCACAACAGTGAGAAGCCCGCATATCGCAAAAAAAACCCAAAAAACAAAAAAAAAAACCTATTCAGTATTTCACTATGAATCCCCAAATTGGATAATTGAGGTGATTCAATTTCCTAGACAAGTATTTCTGTGGCTGAACCAATTGTGCTATCAGATCTTATAGGTCACAGAAGAGCGGCTATTCTAGATATAGTACTATACATATATTGCACGAGTTTAGTTTTAGCCATAACTGAGTATAACAACTTCTTGAGGAAGCTTCCAAATGAAAAAGTGATTTGCACTTTTATCATTAATGTGTAGTCCTACACTAAATTTAATCAAATATTTTAAAGTGTGTAGATTTAAATATTGGCTTTAAATATAGATCACTGACACACATTGTCTAGTGCTTCTGTAACAACATCACACAGAAAGAAATCAACCTCAATAAGACCACTTTTTTTTTTTTTTTTTTTTTAAAGAAGCCTGCTTACCTGTTCTGGACCTCTCTGAGTTCAGGAATGTTGATGTAAGGTTTACCTAAGTATATATACTTTAAAAAACCTGGAGAAATTATAGAATATTAGACTTTTATAAAAACAAGAAAAGCATTTGTTTTAAAAGGATTGAAACTACAGTATTTAACGAGAGTAATATATACTCTACCCCAATCTAGTCACAAACATATTTATGCATGTATGTGTATACATGCATGTGGTATGTGTATGTGTATATATGTGTGTGCATGTATTACATGGTGGATATTGGTATCATATCACCTTCCAGCCCTTAGCTAGGTCACATCTGCACTTTGGTCTGTTTCAGATTCTTCTTCCATATTCTGCTTTATCCTCTTCCTAACATCTCACCTTCTTGTCCTAAATGGATGGATTTTTAGGACCCTTATTTTCATTACCTATTTAGCATTTATAAAATTATAAACAGTATCTCTGAGTGTAGTGTTTTAATTTTTAAATATTTTAGTATACATAAGAAACATGCATGTACCCAACTCTAGGACCCATCAAATTTACTATTTTGCTTTACTTTCTTTCATTTTTAAATTACAAAACATAGCTATAGTGGATTTTGAAGCTCCCTTAAACCTTTTACTAATCCCATTTCCCTTTCTCTCTCCCCACATGATAACCATGACCCTGAATTTGGTGTCAGTTATTCTCAAGCATGTTTTAGTTTGCTTACTTAAAATGTTTAGATATATAGACAATATACAGGACTCCAGTTAAACATGTCAGGTTGAACATACACATTTATCTTCACCCCTTCCTGAAGCCCAACTGAAAATGCAACAAAGGCATAATCACACAAAGACAGCAAGTCGTGCTTTGCCCAGTTGAAGGCAAAGGTGGGAAGTATGTGGAGGGAGAGCTTTTATACCATCAAGATAGAAAAAAGAAATCTAAAATATGTCCCTTCTATCAGGAATACAAAAACTTTCCCTGTTGACTTTTGCTGTTGTGTCACTGGTGAAAACTGAGTCACATGACCGTTACAAGCTGCAACAATCCTAGGACAGAAAGTATTTGCTTTTTCTAACCTTAAAGTAGAAGCAGGCCAGTGCATATGTGTTGACTAGCCAAACTACTGAGTTTGCCACAGGGCCCAAGAATCCTACTTGGCTGAGAGGAGAGATTGGAATTATCCGTTGGGTTCTAAGAGACTACTACCTTACATAAGTTTCATAAAATGCAAAGTTCCTGCTTTGCTTATTAACACTGTCTTTAGCTCAGATTTCCCTTAAGGGTTCTCCTTGGAATAGGATTCAGTGGAATGTTTTTCAAGCTTATTTGACCATGGCATTATGTAGTCAAATAAGCTTAAAAGATTAGAACTGACTTACTACATTGTTAAAATATATTTGTACAATATTGAGGTGTATGTAATTTCTCTCTGTTTCAAAATTCCTATTTCCAATGTATTCTTTGGCAGGAAGTTACTCCTCATTACTGATTTCTCTTTCCTTTTTTCAGTATGTAAATTTTAAATTTTATACAAAATTATAGCATCTCAGGCCTCAACTCTAATTCTGTTCTTTCATTCTAATTCCCTCAAGTAATATAAATCCAAAACATGATTTTATTGTCATTTTAGATTAAAATAATAGGACTTCATCTTCTTTCCTTCCAACTGTTTGTTATTGTTTGACATTTTAATTCTATTTTAATTTATCAGTAACACATGTACATAGTTTATGAAATCAAATAGTCCTAAAATGTTTATAACAAAAACAATGGTTCTATGCCTTATCTCTCTCCTCCTCCCACGAGTCACTAATCTCATATTTATACATCTCTGTATTTATAAATAAAAAATATGAATCTCTTTTCCTCCTTTTCTCCAACTCATTTTTATCTTCTATTTCAGAAAATTTCAAACTTGTGTAACAATAACAGGAATAATTGAATTAGCCCCCATGTACCCATCATCCAAACTTAACACATCAATTTATGGCTAAATCTTGTTGCACTAAATCCTCACCTACTCTCTCTTCTCTAGGATTATTTATTTTTCCATTTAAATATTTTTCTTTGAAGTATAACACATATAGAAAAGTGCAAGTATCAAAATGTATTGCTCTCTCAATTTCCACAAAATGAACACACCCACGGAACCAGTACACACATCAAGAAACAGAACATTAGCAGCCCCCAGCGCCTCTCATTAGAGCCCCTCACTCATGCCTCTTTTTGGCTAATACCCCTCCAAGAGTAACCACTCTTCTAACAGCATAGATTCATTTCCATTTTTTTGTATGTTATGTAAATGGATTCACACAATATGTACTTTTTTTGTTCTGACTTTGCTCAGTATTACATTTCTTATATTCATTCCTATGGTTGTCTGTTTTAAGTTGTTCTTTCTCGTTACAGTTTAGTATTGGATTATGTAAATATACCACAGTTTATTTAGTCATCCTACTGTTTGTTGATGAACATTTCAGTCAGATCTGCTTTTTAGCTATTTCAAATAGCACAGCTACAAACATACTAAAACATGGTTTTGTTGATCACATGCTTGCATTTTTGCTGGGGATATACCCAGGAGTGGAATTGCTGGTTCATAGAGTATGTATATTTTCAGCTATAGTATATACTTCCAAAGTTTTCCAAAGTTGATTGTCTTAATATCAATATATATCCCCACCAGCAGTGCGTGGGAGTACCAGTTATTCCACATTTTTGACAAAACTTGGTTTTTTCTGTGTTTCATTTTAGCCATTCTGGTGGGACTGTAGTGGTATCTCATTGCTTTTTAAATTTGAATTTCTCTGTAGACTAATGAAGTTGAACATCTTTTCTTATTTGTGTTGGCCATTTGGATATCTTCTTCTGTGAAGTGTCTTGTCAAGTCCTTTGTCAGTTTTCCTTATTGACTTGTAGAAATTCTTTAAATGTTTTGAACATGAGTCCCTTTTCGGCCAAATCTCCTCCTACTATTTGGATTGCCTTTTCAACCCCGTAATGGTATCTTTTGGTGAACAGAAGTTTTAAATTTTAAAATAGTAGCATTACTTTTTAAAATTTTGGCTAGTGTTTTCTATGTGCTGTTTAAGAAATCTATGCCTATCTCACTGTCATAAAAATGCTCTTTTATGTTTAATTCTGAACTGTTTAACATTTCACATTTAAAACTGCAATCTAACCAGAAATAATAAACTGATCCAGCACAACTTATTAAAAAAAATTCCTTTCTCCACTGCACTGAAGTGTATTTGTCATAAATCAGCAGATTATATGGATCTTTCTGAACTCACCTCTTTTCTGTAGGTTTGTTCTTATCCAAATACCAAGTTTTAGTCACTATAGCTTTATAATAGGTATTGGCATCTGTAGTGTAGGCTTTCTCCTTTTTAAAGATTGTCTTAGCTCTTTTGGCTTACAGCATTTCCATATTAACTTTAAATTAGCTTTTTAATTGTTTGAAAAAAAAAGTAATAATAACCTGCTGGCATTTTTATTGGATTGAGTATATAGATTAATTTGGAGATGAACCACTTTACCGGATTGAGTCTTCTGACCCATGAACATCTTATATATCACCATTTACTTAGGTCTTATTTACTTTAAAAATATCTTGCATTTTTTAGTGTCAATGTTTTGTACTTCTTGATTAGATTTATGTCTAGGTATTGTTGTTTTTGATACTATTGTAAATCATATACTTTTAAATTTTTTATATTCTCTCTTTATGTGGATGGTGTACAGAAACACAACTGAAATTTGTATATTGACCTTGAGTCAGCAATCTTTGTAAATTTACTGATCATTTAGACTCTTCTAGCTTCTTAGGTACACAATCATATTATCTGCAAATTACAATAGATTTCGTTCTTTCCATCCTCTTTCCATTTTCTTTTTTCCCTTCTAATTTTCCTGGCTAGGATCTCCACTATAATGTTTTATAGAAGTGGTGGTAGCAAGCATCTTTGTCTTGTACCCAACTTCACAGGAAAAGTTTTCAATATTTCATAAATATCATATTAGTTACAGGTTTTTGTAGTTTAAAAAAATCACATAAGGAAATTTTCTTTTATTTCCAGTTTGCTAAGATTTAAATCATGTATCACTAAACATATCTATCTAGATCAGAGGTCACAGGACTATGGTCCGTGGACTGGTTGACTCTTTTTATAAATAAAGTTTTACTGAAACACAGCTATGCCCATTCATTTGTGTTACCTATAACTTATTTTGCACTCCAGAGAGTTGAGTAGTTGCAACAGAGATCCATATGTCTTTCAAGCTTAAAATATTAGCAACCTGGCTCTTTAAGAAAAAGTTTGTCTCTCCCTGATCTAGATGCTCATATACTTTTACTCCTTTTCTATTATGGAGAAAATCACTGACAAATTAGAATGGTAAACCAATCTTGCATATGTGGAATAATAACCCCGTTTGGTCATGGTTACCCCTTTTATATTTTGCTGGATTGGATTCACTAATTTTTATGTATTTAATTTTCCCTTTTTAACTGCAGTATAATTTTCATAGAGTGAAATGCATAATTTTAAGCATAAGTTTTGAGAAATGTATATATACATGTAACCCATACACCTATCAAGATATAGAATATTTCTATCACCCCCAAATGTCCCCTCTTGTAACTCCCCAGTCAACTTTCACCCTCCCACACACTCCACTAGATGCAGTCTGGTATTCTGAATTCTTTCATCACAAATTAGTTTTGTATGTTCAAGAATTTCATATAAATCATATCATAAAGTATGTATTCATTTGTGTCTGGCTTATTTCACTCAGCATGTTTTTTGAAGTTCGTCCATATTGTTGCATATAAAAGTGGTTCATTCCTCTTTATTGCTGAGTTGTATTCCATTGAGTACACATATCATTATTTGTTTATCCATTCTTGTATTGACGGATATTTGATTATTCTGAAAAAGGCTGTTACGGACATTCTGGTAGGACTTTTTGTGTACATATGTTTTCATTATTCTTAAGTAAAATTTAAAAAGTGGACTTGTTTTTTAGTATAGCTATGTATTTAACTTTATGAGAAACTGCCAGAAGTATTTTTTAGATGTACTATTTTATATTCGTACCAACAAAATATGAGTATTTCACATCCCTACCAACATTTGAGACAGTCGGTTTATTTAATTTTAGCTATTCTAGTGAATATGTAGGGGCACCTCATTGTGATTTCCATTTGCATCTCTGATGAGTAATGATACCGAGCATTTTCATCTCTTTATTGGACATTTACATGTACTATATTCAGAAGTGCCTGCTAAAGTCTTTTTGCTCACGAAAAAATTTTTTTAAAGTTTTGTTCATAAAAAAGTGGGTTGTCTTTTTATTCTTTAGTTAGAGGAATTCTTTACATCTTCTGAACACAGGTCCTCTATCAGAAGTTGTGGCTTGCTATTTAATTTCTTAATGGTGTTTTTTTTTTATTGAACAGAAGAGGCTTATTTTTTTTTTTTTTTTTTTTTTTGTGGTACGCGGGCCTCTCACTGTTGTGGCCTCTCCCGTTGCGGAGCACAGGCTCCGGACGCGCAGGTTCAGCAGCCATGGCTCACGGGCCCAGCCGCTCCGCGGCATATGGGATCCTCCCAGACTGGGGCACGAACCCGTATCCCCTGCATCAGCAGGCGGACTCTCAACCACTGCGCCACCAGGGAGGCCCAGAAGAGGCTTATTTTGATGAAGTCCAACTTATCCATCTTTATTTTACTTTATGGTTAACACTTTTTTTGTCCTGTCAAAAAAAATCTTTGGCTATCCAAAGGTTAAATTTTTTCTTCTCTTCTCTTCTAGGAGTTTTAAAGTTTTAGAATTTACATTTAGGTTTATTATCCATTTTGATCTATTTTTGTATAGTGTGAGTCCAAGTTCATTTTTTTCCCATACAGATATCCAATTATTTTAACACTATTAGTTGAAAAGACTATTCTTTCCCTCACTGAATTGCTTTGGCATCTTTGAAGAAAAGCAGTTGACTATTAAAGTATGAATCTAAATCTGGGCTCTAATCACTTACACATTAGACTATTTGCTAATGATCTACAAGTCTCTGAGGCTCTATTCATTTTCCACCAATTGTCTTTCTGACTGATCTTCAGATTTGATCATTTCTGTTAATCTGTCTTCAAGTTCCAAGATATTTTCTTCTTTGGTATCTAACTGCTTTTAAACCCATGCAGTGAGTTTTTTTTTTTGTTTTTTTTTTTTTTTTTTTTTTTTTTTTTTTTTTTGCGGTTAGGCGGGCCTCTCACTGTTGTGGCCTCTCCCCTTGCGGAGCACAGGCTCCGGAGCACAGGCTCAGTGGCCATGGCTCACGGGCCCAGCCGCTCCGCGGCATGTGGGATCTTCCCAGACCGGGGCACGAACCCGTGTCCCCTGCATCGGCAGGCGGACTCTCAACCACTGCGCCACCAGGGAAGCCCCCATGCAGTGAGTTTTTAAATTTCAGATATTTTATTTTTCAGTTCTAAAATCTCCATTTAAAAAATAATTTCCATTTCTCTGTTAAGATTTCTTCTTAGTTCCTTTCATTATGCTTATGTTTTGCTTTGTATCCTTGGAGATATCTGTCGTCACATCTCAGTCTGGTAATATACAATCTGTAATTTCTGGGTCTCTTTATTATTGATTGATTTTCTTCTTGGTTGAAGGCCACATTTTCCTTCTTCTTTACATGTCTGGTAATTTTTTATTGGATTCTGGACAATTTTGTTCTCTTTTATAAAGAGGGTTGAACTTTGTTATGGCAGGTAATTAATTTACTTGTGGGTCAGCTTGGTAATTTAGAGGATTGTTTATAAGCTTTAGTATAGAAGGTCTAGTCAAGAGCTAGAATGGTCTACTTATTAGATTTGGCCTTTCTTGAGTGTCAATTGAATGCCTAGGGGTTCACTGAGGTCTCCCCAATCTAACGAGGCAGAACCCCAAATCTCCCAGCCCTGAGCAAGCTCTGGAATCTCCCTTCAACTCATAGCTTTTCTTGGCCTTACAGAGTCTTAACCTATGCTTGCACAGCTTCCTCTTTGGCCAAAGATTCAAGGGGACCAAATTCAGGTTTGTGAAGTTCCTTTATCTATTTTTATTTATTTATTTTTCGCTGCGTTGGGTCTTCATTGCTGCACACGGGCTTTCTCTAGTTGCAGCGTGCAGGCTTCTCATTGCAGTGGCTTCTCTTGTTGTGAAGCATGGGCTCTAGGTGCGTGGGCTTCAGTAGTTGTGCATGGGCTTCAGCAGTTGTGGCTCGCGGGCTCTAGAGCGCAGGCTCAGTAGTTGTGGTGCACGGGTTTAGTTGCTCCGCGGCATGTGGGATCTTCCCCGACCAGGGCTCGAACCCATCTCCTGCGTTGGCAGGCAGATTCTTAACCACTGTGCTACCAGGGAAGCCCAAGTTCCTTCTCTTTGCAGCTCTCTCCTCTTCTCTGCACTTCATATTTCAGCCATCTCAGAAGCTGTTATTCTTCTCCTTATTTTCTTAAAATTGTATTGGATTCAACTGTGATCCCTTTCTATTGCTTGTTTTTTAAGTGAAAATTGTTTCTTTGACTGTCAGAATGTAGAGGTAGATCAGGATAATTTTTCTAGTGGTGTGTCTTTAGGATGCTCTTTTCGATTTTTTTCTGGAATTAATGAAATATGTAACCTCTTACTTTTTAAAGTCTGTTGCCTCTCTTCCTCCTTCCACCTTTATCTGGAACTTCTCTTTCCTCTTCCCCACTGTTCCTGTCTTGCTCAATTTGGTTTCTATTCCAAGAAGTTTCTCCTAAGTGTGAGCCTGTCCTAATAAAGGGCTTAGGTCTTTTGGTTTTACAAGGTCTTGGGGCCATACGAGTCTAACATTTCAGAGCTTACAGTGACTCCTTTACCCACTTCAGTGCATTGAATTCTGTTTCAGATTCTGTTCTCAAAATGTCCCCTTCTGGTGAGTACCTGTTTGTGAGTTTGAGGGTCTCCTATTCTCAGGGACAGCCTGATGCCTTCCCTTAGTTTTCTCTTTCACAGATGCCGATGGATCTTATAGCTGTGAGTTATTTGCCACCACTTGTTCATATTTTAGGTTCATGGGAATACTTTATCACTTAGTTTTATCATAGATGTCGTGCTCGGGTTTTTGCTTTTGTTATCCTATTTGCTCATATGTTTTATGATTTAGGGAAGTTCACTGCCAACACAATCAGCCTAGAATTCTCCTTTATTTATTTCTTAATCATATAAATGAATATTTTTGTCATGCAAAAATAGAAGATATACTTCAATGAATGCACTGATTAAACTTTAGAATCACTAATATAGTATTGGGTAATGAAAAAAATCCTATCAGGATTAAGGGACAGAATTGTTTAGTTAAATGTTGACCAAAAATTGTAAATGCATATTCTATAACAGGATTGGAATGTGTGTGTAGTAAAGAATCAACTTTACCTGAAGAGAGTTCTGGCCTTTGCCCTCAGCTACTGGGAGATCTCTAGGCCCCTGGAATATCTTACTTGATAGGGGTGTCTTTGTTTGCCTGAGGGCTTTCGCCACTGAACAGTCTAGCAATGTGATTTATGATAGGGGTTTTAAGACTTGCCATATCACTTCAAATTTCTGGAGGAACAGAAGACTAAAGGTATTAGCCAGAACCTCCAGGGGTGGCTGGAACATAAAGGTCAGTCACATGGGCAGTAAGTGATCAATTCCCAATAAGAACTCTGATCACCAGAGGCTCAGATGAGCTTTCCTGTTTGGCAGTACTACGTGTGTTATCACAAATGGAGGGTGATGTGTCCCTGAAGCTGACAGAAGCTTCATGTTTGGAACCTTTTCAGACCTTGACCTATGCCTCTGTCCCTTTGGCTGACTTTGATTTGTATTCCTTTGCTTTAATAAAACTGTTATCATAAATATGGTGCTTTCCTGAGTTCTGTGAGTTGTTCTAGAGAATTATCAAAACTAAGGGGATAGTGGGAATCACTGACTTTGTCGCCTGCTGGTTGTAAGTGAGGTTGGCTTGAGGACTCCCAAACTCATGGCTGGTGTCTAAAGTGAGAGTATTCTTGTGGAGGACTGTGGCCTTTACCCATGAAGTTTGGCCCAACTTTCTGGTAGGAAGAATCATGGCTTTTGGTGAAAAAGGTTGGGTATCAATATATTACACAAATAAACACAAATTCATTATGGGGTAACACAAACAAATTAAGAAAGTATATGCTAAAAGGGCATACAATTATTGGAAATGGAAATATTGGACAACGAGAGAGAATCCAAAACACATGAGAATCAAACATACATATGCTAGTTTTATGGCATTATTGCTATGATTCTAGAATGCTTAAATTATTTCTTGCTAGTCATCCCCAAATCATTCATGATGCATCTCTAACAATAAAGATCAGTAGGAAAATGGGAATCAAATGACAATCCGCAGCTACCCTAATGCAGATCTAAGGGAAATGAGAGGGTCACTGGTTCACTAATTACATAACTGTCTAGAAGAGCACCAGAGAGAAAAGGATAACCAGGGAGACAGGTCTTGTCTAGCTCTGTTTAGCCTATGGAGAAAAGATAGCAGAAAGTACAAAAGAAAAAGGATATCTATCCTGTACCCATGCATCTTAAGTTTTAATCAACTCACAAGTAATCATAGATAGTCTTTTGCTTGGTCCACTGAGTTATGTTTTCTTCTAAATAGAGTTCTCTTTCCTCTCTTTGGTAAATGTGGTAGGCCATGCCAGACATATTGTACTGAACACATAAGTAGGCTCAAAGACATATTAAGAACAACAACATGGAAGTATATATTCTGGCACAGCAGATTTCTTTCTTTTTTTTTTTTTTTGCGGTATGTGGGCCTCTCACTGTTGTGGCCTCTCCCGTTGCGGAGCACAGGCTCCGGACGCGCAGCCTCAGCAGCCATGGCTCACGGGCCCAGCCACTCCGCGACATGTGGGATCTTCCCGGACCGGGGCACGAACCCGTGTCCCCTGCATCGGCAGGTGGACTCTCAACCACTGCGCCACCAGGGAAGCCCCACAGTAGATTTCTTATATGAAAATAATGTACTTTCTACCCAGCCTGAATAGTACAAAAGACCACAACCAATGGCTCTGTGTCCACCAACTTGGCAGATTTTATATTTCATTTTGGGCCATACTAATCACCAAACTTCATGTACACCCTCATGAAAAATAGCAGGAGGTACAATACTAGAAAGGCATGACTACTCATTTGCATTCTTTATCGCAGATAATTTTGCACTTTATTTCATATAATTTTGCTGGTTTGGTAATTTACAAAGTGAAAGTCACCTTGGACTAGGTCCCGTTGTCATTATTATGAATATTATCAATATTTGAACTTAGAACATGTGTTCTGGTCTAGAGCTGTGTGTTGTTACCAATAAAGTTAATGGCTGTGGGTGCAGAGTATGACTGTATGATCTTCAGGACATTCTATTTGCTATAATATACTGCATATAACATGTAGTTTACCTTCCTACCACATCTGAGATTGTTTCAGTTTCTAGTTCAGGACTGATTTATTTTTTGCAACCTAAAGGAATTGTGATAGGCACAGGGTTAGAAAGGAAGGAAATGGGAAGCAAGGAAGAACAGTAAGAGATAAGGCAGAAATATCCAGTCTTTATTAGAATTCTTCTAATATTTTGTTAAATGTGCTATTCCAAGATTCAATCCACCTAACTGGGGGATGTAAACTGTTCCTGAGTGGAGGGAAGAAGCTAAGGTCCACAATTCACTGAGTGGTCCTGAAACCTTCATTTCCCTCACAGACAGTCATACCCATATTCACTTCCCCATCTTATCCATTTTCCCCAGAAGCCATATCTATCACTGCCAGTATGAAGAATGCAAAAATAAGGACACTCACTCAGTTTGTAACTCTTGAGATTTGGTCTTATTACTGAGCTTTATTAGAATTTTATTGGTTTACTAGAATGTTGGTACAAAATTAGGCACTATTTCTATTGGATTTTCTATTCTGCTGAGAATCTTATAATTCTAATATTTCAACTGAGGAGATGCACTTGAGAACTAACAACCATGATTGGTTCAGCCTCTGAATATTTTCAGAGACACATATTTCCTTACTTCTTTGTGAGGAAAACCTACAAAAGTTATTGAGTTAATATGAGTTAATATGTGCCTTTTCAAAACTTCCCTCTGGAACAATGCGTAATAGATCTACTTCCTTTTCCAGAGGGCCAGATTTAAATATATAAAGACAGTTATATACTCTTTTTTTTCAGGCATTATAAACGTTTCCAATAACTTTATAAGTTCCTTGGAATACTTCTAGGATTCCATAAACATCATCCCGGCAATTTCATCAACTGGTAATTGAGGCCCAGACAAGTTGATAAGGGAACACTCTACTATAAATGCCAGTTAGTAAATGTAGGAGGAGTAACAGAATTAGTAAAACTTCATTTTACAAACTTTAGCTAATTTATCAATTCAGACAAGGTTTATCAAGGTAAAATCATTAGGTAAATGGTTGATGGGAACCTAGACATTAATTTGGTGCCAAACTAATATCACACAGAATATGTTCTACTCACAAGAGGTTAAATCAAATTATACAATAGAGAGTTCAGACTGCCATCACTCCAGTGCAGCTCAATTTTAGCAAATTAATTGTAGATGAACTAGAAGTTTCATGTCTTCTGATGCGACACAACAAGCATGAAGTATACAATATCACCTATGATATTCTATCCATAGTGTTTTACTTGAATCCATCAAGCCTTTAAAATCACTCACACAGGGGTTAGAGTAAAAGAGGATGTAACCAGACAAATCCAAAAAGGTGGAACATTCTGGAGGTCAATTGGCCTTCAGTCTTCAATGGTCATAAAAAAAGGGACTACTTTAGATTTTAAAAGACATAAGAGATACATATATATTTCAAAGATACGTACTAAGATGTTAATAGTGTCAATCACTGGATGGTGGGAGGTGAGATTCTTTTCTTTGTCTTTGTATTCTCTATTTTTCTACAGTGAATCAATTGTGTATTCTCTCTATAATAACAAAACATCATTTAAAAAATTGATCAACCTGGCTAAATGATTTGTTCAATCCATGTGAGATGATTTCTAGACTCCTGCCATACTTATCCTCCCCTGGGTGAACTCTTATTAGCTATTATCCTTTTTGAAATATGATACCCATTATTTGGCAATATGCCTCAGATGTAATCATATGGGTACAAGGTAGGAATAAATGTAACCAATGAGGTATAAGACCTATACTGTGAAAACTGTAAAAATTGATGAAGGAAATTGAACACAATATAAATAAATGAAAAGATATCCTGTGTTCATGGATTGGTGAGCTAATATTTTTAAATGCCAATACTACTTAAAGCAATCTACAGATTTAATGCAATCCCTATCAAAATACCCATGACATTTTTCACAGAACTGGAACAAATAATCCTAAGATTTGTGTGGAACCACAAAAGACTCCAAATAATCAAAGCAATCTTGAGAAAAAAGAACAAAGCTGGAGGGGTCACACTCAGTGACTTCAGACTATACTACAAACCTACAATAATCAAAACAGTATGGCACTGGCACAAAAACAGACACATAGATCAATGGAACAGAACAGAGAGCCCAGAAATAAATCCATGCACATATGATCAACTGATCTATGACACAGGAGGCAAGAATATACAATGAGGAAAAGACAGCCTCTTCAATTATTCGTGTTGAGAAAACTGGACAGCTACATTTAAAAGAATGAAATTAGAACATTTCCTCATAACATACACAAAAATAAACTCAAAATGGATTGAAAACTTAAATGTAAGATGTGAAACCATAAAACTAGAAGAAAACATAGGGAGTACACACTTTGACATAGTTCTTAGCAGTATCTTCTTGGATGTGTCTCCTCAGGCAAGGGAAACAAAAGCAAAAATAAACAAATGGGACCTAATCAAACTTAAATGCTTTTGCACAGCAAAGGAAACCATCAACAAAATGAAATGGCAACCTACTGAATGGGAGAAGATATTTGCAAATGATATGTCTGATGAGGGGTTAATATCCAAAATATATAAAGAACTCATACAACTCAATATCAAAAAAACAAACAACCCAGTTAAAAAATGGGCAGAAGACCTAAATAGGCATTTTCCCAAAGAAGACATACAGATGGCCAACAGGTACATGATAATTTGCTCAACATTATTTTCAGAAAATGTTTTTCATACAAAACTTGGCTTTTAAGCAATTATGAAGGAAAAGAATCCAACCTTTTTCCCATCCAGTTTTCCCCTTTGCTGAAATGACAATAATACTTTTGAATGGGAATAACAATATTATTATGTATCCTAACTCTAGCCAGGTTTTAGAATTCCCAAACAGCTCTGAACACTTTCAAAATATTTGGAGTCTGGAAAAACCTCAGTGGTAATTTGCCCTTAATTTTCAGAACATAGGATTTTTAAAAATGGAGATACAATCTGTATATAATAACCTAGATTTCAAAATGTTATGTAACAGCTATTTGATGTTTGACAAGTTTTTGACACTCTTTAATGAGCTTGTTTGTATCTTTAATCTTAGAAATAAATTTACCAAGTATAAATCTGAGCACCAAGTGTGATAAATTCAGCATTTTATCCTTGAAGAGGTGGAGTGGCATCTAAATTCAGCAAGCCACTTCTTAATTTTCTTAAAGTGAAAACATACATATATGCCTTAATGATTTCCATCTCAGTGCCTTTTCTTTGGCTTTTTCTTTTTTAACCAAATTAACAACTGTTTTCCTGTTTCTAGGAACTTCTAGTTGTTTGTGGAGAATAGCTTAATGATCTGAAGTCAGGAGAGCTAGATACAGGTGTCAAGGTAGTTGTGAGAAAAGCCATTTTCCCCTCCAAATCACAGTTTTCTCCTCAGGTCATTAGACTCCGTGAATCATTCATTCATTAAATCAATGCATATTTATTGACTGCCTATCATGGTGTTGGGAATTAAAAAAAAGAAAAAAACTTGGTCTGGGCTTTCAAGGAGTTCATAATAAAGTAACACAACTGACATCTAGCACAAAGGAATTTTTAGAACGGGTTAGGGACGATGAGGAATGGGAATGGGTATTTAGGAATTTTACCTAGAAGGGATACTTAAGTCGCCTTAAGTCTAGAGATGGATCAAGGGAAAGTTTTCTTGGAGATGATGATATTTGAGCTGAATATTGAAGGATGAGTAAGCATTAGCCAGGCAAAGGCAGGTTGGAGAGAAGATGAAGATATTCAGAAAGAGAGGTGTAATCAAAGGCATGAAGTGAAGACACAGCCTTGTGTGGGGAAAATTATAAGCAATTCATGTTACTGGAAAAAAAAACTGCAAAGCAGGGAGTGGGAAAAGGGAAGGCTGGCAAGGTGTGAAGGAACCAGAGGCCGTGAGAGATATTCTTCCCTGTAGGTAGCAAAGATTCATTAAAGGATGTTATTTAAGGGTTAGATTGAAACAATGTCAGAGTTTTTCTAACCTCTCAATCTAACCCTTTTAATTCTACTTGTGGAATTTATCTTTACCATCTAAAGCAATCTGAAGGAAGTGGTCTATGGTTTATTCTATAATTTTCTGCCTTTGCAACCTCACTGCCACTACATCATTTATTAGTATGATGCTAGGATATTAATTGAAGCCAAGCTGCTTTCTCTTATTCAACTGAACCAAAATAGTTGGGAAGCTTTTTTGTTTCAAGCAAACACAATTGTGAATTAGTAAATGGTTTGTCAAAGGAGTTCAGCAAAGCCTCCACTATTAGCGTGGATTGTTCCACCCTCAGTTCAATTTTCTTTCCATTTTAATAAGGTTAACTGTTTCCCAAATAACACAAACTTAAGAACTAGCAGAGTAATCCATTGCCTTTGCACTCTCGGATACATACAAAATTCTGGGTATTAAAACCAATTTTCCTCTTCTTCCCGTTCCAGGTCCTCCTCCTTCTTCTTTTACTTAAAAAACTCCCCAATTAAGATGCAAATTCTTGAAGTGGAATTCATTAAGCTATTATCAGAAAATGGCAGCATGAATTGGTTGACTTATTAGATGCCCAGTCTAATGAGTTGACTAATTAGATTGCCCAGAAGGGAAATGTGCTTGCCATCCACAATCAAGTGGCCAGAGGTGGAAAAAGGCCTGGAAGTCCGAGAAGGAAGGACCAAACATTGGCTCTGCCTTTTCACTGAAGAGAGCCATTTTCAGCCTGTATGTTTTTTTTCTAGTAAAGCAAGCCAGGGTCAAGAAGTGCTTAATGCTTTTTAACAAAATAATAGAAGGGTTTATTATTCAGAAGGCGGTGAGTCCAAAGTCACTAAACAGAAGCATGTTTCCTCGTTATGGCTGCAGACAGTACGGTCTTGATGCTTGCCTTGTTGATGTGCTAACCTTTCTTCGTGATGTGGTAGGAAAAGTATTTGCAGCTCTCCATGATGGGGAAACTGTCCTGAAATTGGAGCATCCACGGTCATCTTCATCCTCGTTTATAGGGTGGGTGTTTGTCCACCTCCCAACACTCCCAAACTTTAGCTTGAATGAACAGATAGATTCCAAAAATCCTGGCAAAAAGTGGAATACATTTCTCTCAGAATTTCCCAGGAGGAGAGGCAGGATCACAAAAGACCCTGAAGAGGGTGCTACATGGAGGTTTGAAGAAAGAGAGAAAGGTGTGGGTTATTTATAAGATAGGGAAGGAGAGAGCACACAAGGGGAGCATTTTCCTCATGAGGCTAAAATCCAGAAGAGCTTTCCTGTAGGCTGTGTCAAAGAATGATTAAGTCAGAGGGAATTCCTATGATCTCTAGTCTTCTTTATTGCCCTATAAGGCTAGCTTCACGGACGCGCTACCTGTGCCATCTTACGTTTTTCTTTGTGTTTGATAAGTGACAACGGATCATGAGCAGAGGAGACGTCCAATGTGGCAATACGCATTCATGCCGCCATTTTTTTGCCGCCCCACTCGCATCTAGTGTTCAGGATGCCCCGAGAAAACAGAATTCCTCCCAACCAGAGTGAGTGGGAATTCACTGAGATTCAAAGCAATCTCAAGGTAAACTTGTTACATTTGTGTCTGAGTAAGTAATGGCTCTAACAACCACAAAAGGTCAGGCTTTCATTTGAACTAGAACTTGCTTCAAATACATGAAAGAAAGCAATGATGTTTAAAGAAAGATGAACTACCCAGTATTAGATCCTTTCCTACTCATGTTACATTCCTGCAGTAGCTAACCACTAAAAATGATGCCAGTCCTCTTTACTCATCAATAACTTAGAAGTAGAAAGTGTTGGAAGAATGTGCACAGAAATGAAAATGAAAAACAGTAGTTTTGTGCGGTGATTCCTCTGTTCTAATAAGAACAAAATACATATGCAACTATGAGCTATGAAACACGAATTATGTAATTTCAATGATTCTGCACACAAGTTCAGTGCTCTTATATTTGCACTGGTACTGTACAATATAAAGAATAGCAAAATCCATGCTAATTATTAAAATTTTAAATTTATCTTTAGTTAGAACAACACTAAGTAACAAAAAAAATCCACGATGACAATTTGAAAGACTTTCAGAAGAAAAGAAAAAGCCTTAAGTTGTAATACCTTTAATAACACTCTTTTCCTGCTTTTTGAATAAGCAGGAAATCCACATTTCTGTTTTACACTGAACTCCACAAATTATGTAGTCAGCCCTGTGGCTCTCCTTCTTGAGATCTACTTGAATTTTCATTAAAAATAAAATTTTGTATATCTTAACAGAACATGTTTGTCTAGCAAGATCTTGCTTTCCAGCATGGCTCACATCACCCATCCCGGCCATCCAGCTCCTTGCCATCGGATATTTCTGATGGTGGGGAGAGCACTGCACCCCAACCCCTATTCTTAGGCATTATAAGTTAAGCTGCCTCTCCTTAACTGAACTGTAGGGAGATTCCCTTGGCTTGAGAGACAATAGATTAAATTCCTGGATGGTTTCTATAAGTAAGCAAAGTACAACCTTCGAAAAAGACAAAAGGGGAGGCCCAGCCCACCATTCTCTTTATTTAAATGTGTTAATTTAATACATTTATATATTGTAATGTCTGCTGTTGTAACGATATTTAGCACCTCTATTACACAAATATCATTTCTTCCAGCCCACCATCCTTAACACTTGTGAGCAATTGTCCCCCACCAGCATATAGTGGCCTATATATTTAGCTCTAGATTTTACTAGAAACAATCAAGGCTCATCTGCAACAAAATTCATGCTTCTAGCATCTTGCCTCCAAGTTCAAGAAATATCTCTATTAGTTAAGCTTTTATTCAACTGCAAGTGACAGAAAGCTCCACCAAATAGTGGCAACAGCAAGTTCAAAGTGCTTTTCTCTCCAATTTATATCTGAAAGTAAGACTTATAAATTGGAGGGAAAGTGAGAGCCACCCTGGTCCCTTCTATTTTGTTCCTCTGCTATGCACAGCCTCCATCCCAAGGCTACCTTGAGAGTCAAGATGTCAGTAAACATCAGGCTTGTCTGCAGAATAGCAGGAATACTCAAAAGGAAGACGGGAATGCTCCCTTTCTTTAAGAAAGTTCTAGAAATTGAACATAACACTTCCACTTACTTACATCCTACTAGACTGAATTTAGACACACAGCTGCACTAGGTGCAAAAGAGGCTGGAAAATGTAATACCATGTTCTTAGCTAAAAATATAGGGTTTTGCTACCATGAAAAATTAGAAGAATGGAAGTTATGGGAAACCATCACTGTGCCATATTTTCAAGTCACTCATAACCTCACCTTTCCACAAAGGGTTCCCCTATTAGTAAATCCATCTAGTGCAGTGCTTAAAATCAATACATAGCATAGTAGGTAATTAATGGATGCTGTTCACTTGATTCATAAACAGTGATTGTTTAAATGTATAAAGTTTCCTAATTTCTCTAATGTCTATTCACTTTGGTTAGTAACTCAGGAGCAGAGAGAAAAGAATATAATTCAAATTCAATAAAAATGTTTTTTAAAATAATCACACTATGTTGTATGTTTTAGAAACCAGAGTATTTTCTAATATCACATATCTTTAAAGTGAATTGTATCTGAAAATGATAGACAAATAATGTGCACAGATAGTTTTTTTTTTTAGGGAGCTTTCCAGAAGACTGACTTCTGGTTTACTGACAAAGATTCTGATTCAGAAAATCCGGGGTGGGGCTCAGGAATCGGAACACTCAGCGGGTGCCTAGGGTAATTACCATGAGAAAAACTTCCACAAAACATAGCAGATTGGACTATGTTTGCCTATAGCTTTACTGCTGCAGAGCCCAGCACTGGACCCAATCTTGAAAGGTATGATTATGAAGTCCAGAATATCATCTTTCTTCCTGAACCTGCCATAAATTACTGCCAACACCAGGCCCTTGTTTTTGGAGTTTCCTCCCTGTTAGCTACTCCTTCATATTTCTGCTTGATTCCTGATTCTTTCCCACACAACGCTCTCTGAAGTTCTCCACAGCCCAAGAAGAGAAGTGTGAGACGCCTCAATGACCCACCTGAGGAAGTCCTGGGTTGGCAAGCCAAAAGTGAGAAGGAAGTGGATGCTATTTGCCACTTCATTCACTCATTTGACCACTAGATCAGTGAAATAGAAATTTCTTTACTCAGTGTATTGCTAGTTCAGCTAATAAATATGTATCCTAACATAATACTTATGCAATATTTCACTTCTGATAGAATATACTACGAAATAGTTAGTCTTGATGTTGATTTTATCTTATGATTCGGTGTTTCCTAAAGTGTGCTACACATATCTTATATAAATGAGGTGGTTTTAGGTGGTACCTTTGGCAGTTTTAAATTCGAATAGTTTATTGATTGATTGATTGATTGATTGCTGTGGTACACGGGCCTCTCACTGTTGTGGCCTCTCCCGTTGCGGAGCACAGGCTCTGGACGCTCAGGCTCAGCGGCCATGGCTCACGGGCCCAGCCGCTCCACGGCATGCGGGATCTTCCTGGACCGGGGCACGAACCCGTGTCCCCTGCAATGGCAGGCGGACTCTCAACCATTGCACCACCAGGGAAGCCCTCATATTTATTTTTATTCTTACCTTGCATTTATGTCAAACAGCTCTGAATTTCTATTAGTAATATAAAGCTTTCTTTTACAATAATTTTTAAATAAAAATGAGTTAATTTAGTGAAGAATACTGACAGTATTTAACCAAAATTAGAATCAAATTCTAAGAGTTGAATGAATTTGTTTTTATCAATTAATCTCTTTAACCCTGTTTCTTCATGTGTAAAATGGAAATAACAATAACCAGCTCAGAGGATTATTGTATTAAATGAAATATTTCATGTATATAACATCTTCAGTATTGATAACAATTATTACTGTTATTAATATTATTAATGTGAATCAAATTGTCATGTGCATTTTCTTGATGTTCAATATGAAATCTCCCCGGACATTGAAAGAGGATTATCTGGGCTTGCAAAGAAAAATGGTCCTCTTAAAAGGTGAGATATTAGGGCTTCCCTGGTGGCGCAGTGGTTGAGAGTCCGCCTGCTGATGCAGGGGACACAGGTTCATGCCCCAGTCCGGGAGGATCCCACATGCCGTAGAGCGGCTGGGCCCGTGAGCCATGGCCACTGAGCCTGCGCGTCCAGAGCCTGTGCTCCGCAATGGGAGAGGCCACAACAGTGAGAGGCCCGCGTACCGCAAAAAAAAAAAAAAAAAAAAAGGTGGGATATTAAATGTCTATCAATAGGGTATTTGTTAAGTAAATTTTGATCTGTCCATTCAGTGGAATATTATGCAGACATTAAAAGAAATGAGAGCTGTCTGGAATGCAGATGTAATGGCTGGAACTGAGGTGACCATCTTGCACAAAGGTGCCCTTGGGCAAAAAGATCCCACATGGAAGAGCAGTAAGATAGAAGCCGTCATATCCCTGTAGACCATCACATCCCTGAGGACATTATGGACAAGAGACACCATGCCAGCCCTGGCCTGGTATCCTCCATACTTTAGTGTAGAAAAAGACAAAACAAAAAAACTCCCTTTTTTTGAGCTACAGTTGACTTTAGTTTTCCATTGTTTCCAAGCTGAAGATACTCAAAACTTATACAATAGGCGACTACAACATATCATGGTGAGCACCACTGGTTACACAGAAGAGCCCCCCTACTGCATTCTTGGGGAATTAGGGGAAGCTTCCTGAGGAGGTCATAAATAAGAAACAAGATAGGTTCAAGTGTGCTGATATGGATGCAATTCTAACATACATTGTTAAGTAAAAGGGGAGGAAAAGCAAGGTATAGAATGATGTTTTAATAAATTATCGATAGTGTAAAAAAGATGTGTATATATGTATGTACATATAGTGTAAAGATTTATCTAATATAGATTATGTATAGCAACATGTGTACAATATATCTCCATATCCAGCATATACACACTACCACATATAAAATAGATAAAAAACAAGGAACTACTCTATAGCACAGGGAACTATAGTAATAACCTATAATGGAAAATCTGAAAATAAAAATATATAGGGGGGATAAGAGGATAGCTGGGGCCTGGGGTGGGGGGACTATAAGCAACTGTACACAGACACAGATACAAAAAAGCCTGATTTGGTGAGCATGACCTTTTGTAGTATGGCTCAGGTATGAAGTGCACACTGGGTCATGGCTAGAAACGAGTCTAGACAGGTTAGTGCCAGATCACAGAGAAGCTTGATGTCACACTAAGAGATGGGGTAATGGTGTGCCACTAGCGAGCTTCAAGGAAGGAAGTAACACGGTCAGGACTGTGGTCTTGAAAGATCACTTTGATGACAGTCTGGAGGATGGTTAGTTGTGTGAAACAAGAGGTCATTACTACGGTCTAGAGCAGAAATGAGGAAAAACCCTAAGCAAAGGCAATTGCAGTGGGGATGGAGAGGAGGAAGCATGGAGAAGCATCTGGTGATTACTGGAAGTTGAGGAAAACTGAGAAGCCAAGGCTGACTTCAAAAGATGGTCAAGAGACACATGAAAATATGCTCAACATTGCTAATCATTAGAGAAACGCAAATCAAAACTGCAATGAGATATTACCTTACACCGGTCAGAATGGCCATTATCAAAAAATTGACAAACAATAAACACCAGAGAGGGTGTGGAGAAAAGGGAACCCTCCTATATTGTTGTTGGGAATATAAATTGGTATGGCCACTATGGAGAACAGTATGGAGGTTTCTTAAGAAACTAAAAACAGAGCTACCACATGATCCAGCAATCCCACTCCTGGGTATATATCCAGAGAAAGACATGGTTCGAAAGGATACATGTACCCAGTGGTCATTGCAGTGTTGTTTACAAAAGCCAAGACGTGGAAGCAACCTAAATGTCTATTGATAGATGAATGGATATAGAAGACGTGGTACATATATACAATGAAATATTACTCAGCCATTAAAAAGAAATGAAGTAACGCCATTTGCAGCAACATGGATGGAGCTGGAGATTATCATACTAAGTGAAGTAAGTCAGACAGAGAAAGACAAATATCATATGATATCACTTATATGTGGAATATTAAAAAAAATGATACAAATGAACTTATGTACAAAGAAGAAACAGACTCACAGACTTAGAGAATGAATTTATAGTTACCGGGGCAGTGGGGAGGGGGACGGATAGACTGGGAGTTTGGGATTGACGTGTACGCACTGCTATATTTAAAATAGATAATCAACAAGGACCTACTGTATAGCACAGGGAACACTACTCAATATTCTGTAATAATCTAAATGTGAAAAAAATTTGAAAAAGTATAGATATATGTATATGTATAATTGAATACCTTTGCTGTACACCTGAAACTAACACAACATTGTTAATCAACTATGCCCCAACATAAAATAAAAATAATAATAATGAAAAAAGAAACCATCTTTGTGGCAGCTGTGGAGATGGTTGAGTACAATTTGGAACTTAGCGTGTCTGAGTGCCTAAGGTACATCCAAATGACCATGAGCTATGTGGGCCTATGGGTCTAATACTCAGGGGAGACAGAGGTATGAGCCTGCTGCCTCTCAGTCTTAAAATCACCTCACATTAGTACATTCTGGTAAAAGCCTGTCTGATAAAGTGTCTTTAATAATAAATCAATATAAACATGAAAATGACCTTTTATTTTGGTCTTGTGGCTTATCTCCAAGTTGCTTTCATCATATTTCATCTTCACAAAGGGGCTTTGGTCTAACTGCTTGAAGGGTCATTCATAATAGCTCTAATTTCAGGGCCCTCTGTTTGACATTGATTAGTGGTCCAAATTCTCCCATCTGACCAAGATGTCACAGCTTAGTCCAAAAGTTATGCCATAAAAGGTTCTGGGACATAATTCAAAGATTCTGAGAGTGAGGTGAGCCTGTTTGAATAGGGTACCAAAATGAAAAAAATCTCGCAATGAACAGCAAATTGGTCTTTCTGGTACCCAGGTTATTGAATTTACAGAAACTCTTGATTTTGTAGTTCTTAAAGAGAAGAATGTTTTTAAAGCAACAGTAAAATCTAGAAGACTTTCTGACAGGCCAGATACATTACAGTGTGGCATGCCTGTGAAAGCTTACAATTCTACTTAGCTTTGCCTGGTGTTGAAAGTGACCAAAACTAATCAGGTCCAGAAGAGCATTCAGTAAAGCTGCTTTTCTGACTCTCTGCCTCTGCCCTTCCTGCTTCTGCCGTGGAGCAGATTGCAAGAGACTGGTGCCAACTCTACATCGCTTAATAATAATTCTCATTAGCATGCTGCCTTGGATGTGTATTGCAGAGCAAAATATAGCTCCTCCTCGGTGCGAATCAAGAGAAGAGCCATGAAATTCTCAGAGTGTGCAAAGGTTGGAAGATCTCAGAAGAGGGGACACCATTGGATGGCCATAGCACCTTTCCCTCCCCAACACAGGTGGGATAGACAAAAAGGGAATTTTAATACCAAACTGGGAACCTCGTGTTCTTTTTGCTTCTTCACTTGCTGCCTCCGAGATTTTAGCTGTTTGTGGTTTCTTACTGCACAATCTGATAAATTCCAAAGTCGGCGGCTGGCCCGAGCCCAGCGCCCCTGCAGAGTGGATGCTATTAGCTCTGGTCTCTGCATTTGACCGCATGGGCAATGGGCAGCATGTACCTGCAGCTCCATGACTTTCCTGAGGTCGTTCACATTAGCTTTCATTCTGAAAGTGAACGGGATGCTGTCTCCTCTCCTGCAGATGCCGGGGTGACTGAATGACACTCTGAGGAGACACGCACAACCTTGCACGTTCACAGCCTATTTAACAGGGGCCATATTTCCCACAAAGGCTTTCACATGCCATCTGCTGTCACATGATACCACGTGCCAGGTCCTTATATGAAATGTATCTGATCACCCAGTTTCTCCCTTCTCTTTTAGAGATGGCAAATTGAACAAGACACTAAGTAGGTTTCACACTAAAGGAATTATGTGCATATCAAATGTAGTGAATTAAAAGGGAATTTTTATTGTAATCGCCTGCTGCAAAATGGCAATCACGCACCCTGATGAAAAATTTAGAGAAGTTATCAGACTTAGTGGCTGGCAGCAAAGATCCTTAAATTTTTTGTAAATTTACTTGTCAAACAGAATAACAACAATAAAAGGTTTAGAAGGGGAGTCCAAGGCATCTTGTGCTTCCATATTTTTTTCATTCCCCTGTTGGCATACGATTTCTCTTGTCTGATCGAGTGTTGAGCTCAGTGGTAGGGAAGTGCCACATCGTGAAAGGGTGACAGAACACAAGCAGGAGAGAGAACTGCAAAGTGTCCCAGAAAACAAATGAATTAGTATATCCTGTCGGGTTTCACTCATGAAGGACGGCACCTTCTTTGTTAACTGAAAAGAAATTTAAAATGGGGGAAATAGCCAAAAAAATAATAAAATAAAAGATTTCTGGCTCTTCTGTCTCTTGTCTCTTTCCTGACCTATGACAGCACTCTGGAATGTTTCACAGTCTCACATTTTCATGTATTATTCTGATACTGTGTAGGGTGCCTAGAACTGGCTGCCAGAAAGACCGTCTGTAATTGAAAGTTCTTTCAAGAGAAGCCCTTCTATCAGGCCTGCCAAGGGAATAGGAGCTCCACCTGCTGACTTTTTTATGTTTGCCGACTCGGAAAGAATGCAGAGCATCAAGAAATTGAATGGCAGTTATTTCTTTGATAATTTCTCTGTGGAAATATAGTTTTCAAAATTATTGATAAGATGTACCAGTCTAACCAGGGCTTTCACGATGAAATTGCAATCTATAGCTTGTTTTAAGAGTGGGGATTATGTTGGGCTTCCCTGAGCTAGTCTAAGTAATTACTTTAATCTGTAACAACATATAAATTCATAAGCTGTTGTCACCGTGGCTCTTAGGGAGTACTTGACTTTTCAAACTCTGCACCTTTAAGCCATAAATTTACACTACAGTGCTGGTCCACGTGTGTGTTGTTTTAAGAGGCTGTAGTCTCTTATTATAGATAGTTTGAGGAAAATGCTAGGTGTTTCTGATCTAAGGAATAAAGGTCAAATCCTAGTGAAAACACGGTATTTTCAAGAGCATAGACATGATTTGACTGTTATCTGCATTTCAGAGAGAAGCTTTGCAGCTATATAATACCCATATAAAACCATAAGCTGTTCATTTGTCTTTTCTTTGGTGAACATTGCCATGAGAAAGCATGGAATGCACTACAAATATGCTTGGTTGCTTAGCTCTGGTTGCTTAGCTCCCTAGATGGTGAGATCCTTGAGGGCAGACACATCTCCTGGCTCTTTACAATCTCAGTGTTATGGGTTTCATTTCTTATCATTTGTTAATGAACAAAATCTAGATAAGCTAATTACTTGCAGGATTCAACCAAAAAAAGGAACCCTATATTTATGGCTTGGGTTTTGTGCTTAAAAAGATATCTTTGTATATTCTTACATGTGAATATTGTAAATCCTTTTCTGTACTCGTATGAGCCACTGGAAGTGGAAAAGGTATCCACACTAAAGTATCCCCTCAGTCCCTACACCAAATAGCCAGATTCCTGTGGAAATCTTAGTCAGTTGGTGTTTGTCTTTTTAACAGTCTTTCCCGTGACCCTTCCTCTGGAAACACACTATGAACCCCAAGAGCTTCCATCTACCCCTTTTTCAGGGATGATCATATGACACAGACCTGGCCCCATCCTCCTGGTCCAATCAGAGTTCTTCCCTGGGATTAACATATGGAGAGTGGGAAGAAGATGCTATCTGCTCTCTCAGGAGTTGCTAGGCTGAGGCTGATTGTGGCCGTGTTCTGTGCCATGTGGTCACAACCTGGCTGAAATGGAAAAAACAATGCAATCCCCCAAGCGAAGTCAAGACTGACGGAGACGAGGGCCACAGCAGGAGAAGGAAAGCCTCGGCAGGGTCCCTGAGGCTCTGGTTCCTACAGCTCTTTCTTTGTTTCTGTGGGCTACACTCATTGTCTCCCCATGAACCCCATTTCTGGATTACATCACTTTGAGATAGGTTTTTGTTATTTGTAACCAAAACAGGCCTGACTACCTTAGCTCCATACAACAGAAGTGAGAGTGATGAGGCTGACAATTAAATACTTATGGGGAAAGTGAAGAGGCCTAATTTCCTCTACTGAGACTAGAATTGCAAAGGATGGAGAAAGAGGAACAGAAAAATTTCTCAAGAGTATTAGATAACAACAAAAACCAGTATTTGTGTAGGGCTCTACAGTTTTCAAAGTACTTTCATGATAATTTTCTCATTTGGCCCTCACAATAATTCTGTGAAGTAGAGGAAATACAGTGTATAATTATACACATTTACAAACATAACAGAATGGCAAGTGGAAGTCTTTCCTGTGGTTTTGGAATTATAGTGAAGGCCCATAGCTCAGCACAAAAGATCCTGAAGTGTTTTACATTCTGAGGTCAGAGGACTCCAGTTTTGGGGGCCAGCCCCTCTCTTCACAAGTTTACTGGGAAGGCCAGTTCAGAGAATCAGCACTATGAACCTCAAACCTAAGGAGAGCCAAGAGTATCACTTGTGAATATGGGGCATCTGTAAAAAGTAGAGGGCTTCCCTGGTGGCGCAGTGGTTGAGAGTCCGCCTGCCGATGCAGGGGACACGGGTTCGGGCCCCGGTCCGGGAAGATCCCACATGCCGCGGAGCAGCTGGGCCCGTGAGCCATGGCCGCTGAGCCTGTGCGTCCAGAACCTGTGCTCCGCAACGGGAGAGGCCACAACAGTGAGAGGCCCACGTACTGCAAAAAAAAAAAAAAGTAGAGACTGGCATACCATTGTCCAGTTGGACATCAGTGTCACCAGAAGTCCTGCCTTTCTGTCTCTAGATAGAGCACAGAAAATGAAAACAGAGAGAGAAAGCAGAGTGGGGAACCAGTGTTCAGTAAGGTTTCTTTCCAAGGCCATAAACCAAGGTCACAGCTGAGCTGAGGTTTGAATATAAACCACTGATGCTCACACTTCGTTGTGCGTCAGCACCGCGGAGGATGTGTGTGACATGGGGAGAGATTTGTTATAACAGATTGCTGGATCCTACCCCCAGAATCTCTGATTCAGGGAGTTTGGGGAAGGGGCCAAGACTGCATTTTTCCCCCCGGCCACACCATGTGGCTCGGGAGATCTTAGTTCCCTGATCAGGGATCAAACCTGGGCCCCCTGCAGTGGAAGTACAGGGTCCTAACCACTGGACTACCAGGAAATTCCCCAAGACTGCATTTTTAATAAGTTTCTGGGTAATGCTGATGCTCCTGGCCCAGGGACCCCACTTTGAGAGAACCACTAATACAGATCATCTCATTTCAAATTCTGGACCTCTTATACCCTCCTACACTGCATCCCTTTAACAACACACCAGGGAGCATTCATTCCCTGTCCTATTGTACTACTGATATCTAATCAATATTCTGAAATATAATTTTCCAAGAAACAATATTTCATATCAAATATACACTTTTAGTATACCTCTGCAATTTTTGTGCTATATAACAAATGCCATTCTTGATATGAGGTAAAAAAGCTGAGGTTGGAAGTAAAAATTCTAAAGTATGAAGTCTATGTTACTTTGAAGTGTACTTTATTTAAGAAGAGTGTGGTTTAGGAGCAGGGCTAAACGGCAGCAGTATATATTGGAAATGGTAAGTTCGGCTTTGCACATGAAATGTACATCAGGAGAAAAAAATAAAGCAGAAAATAAACAAGATGAACTCAAAATACTGTAGCAAATGTTGGGCTGAAACACTGCCAGGTGTGGAGGTGTAGAAAAATGAACACACATTTTGGTGGCAAGGCACCAAACTGTTTAAATCCTTTTGCAGAAGTTTCTGAAAACTGTAATTTTGGCATGGCTCTATGAGCAGAGCTACTGGATTTATCACGTAGGCAAACCGACAATGTTCTGTGAGAACTGCCCTGTCCAGCCTGGAACGTTGCATAACTCCTCTAAAACATCACCTCCACACGTGCCAAAGAATGGAACATAGAGAAATGAGTTTTGAAATTTTTTCTATACGATAAAAATATACCAGAATGTGGAATTGTCAATAAATGGTAACCCTTAACAAAGTAATATTCCTACAAAGGACTCAAACTAATATTTTGGGGTATATGAGAATATGTATACATAGATGTCTGTAAATATATTTTTCTTTAAAACATTTTATGAAGTTTAGTTTACTACAGATTCTAAAACTTATAACTTCTGGTCAGTGTTGATGGCGGAGGAAAAGTTTGAGGTGAGAGAAGCCAGCATACACATGTATCATCGTGACCAGCAACTTTAAAATAATGACATCTCAAATTTTTATTACCTAGAAAATGGTTGATGAAGGGCAGGAGTGGAGGCAGGTGCCCCTGAATACATTTGTTTGGCAAAAACATTGATGAAGTGTTATATCCATAATCTAGCAATTGCTACCCTGGGATATGTTCATATTAGCCTCAAACTTCTGATTATTGAACTTAAGGATGCTCAGGAACAAGGGAAGGCAGAGGCCAGCGATCTCTCCCAGGTGCTTCACGCCCCTCACTATGTTTGTGACTCTGGGGTCAAGACCAAACCTTATACAGAAGTGGAGAAAAAAAGCCCCTGACTCAGCAACCTATCTTTGTGTCTCCTAGGCCTATCTGGGCAGTAGATTTCCAAACACTGAAACACTGTTTGGAAGGAAAATAGAATAAGAAACATGGGATGCTGAGACCATGAGGGAAGGAAGCATGAGAAATTTGCTTACTGGTGAGGAAGTTTAGAAATGCCTTGGAGTTCACCTAAAGCTTTCTCCTTCAGCTATGTCATGTGACTAGGTTTAAATGTAATCCAGGGCTTCCCTGGTGGCGCAGTGGTTGAGAGTCCGCCTGCCGATGCAGGGGACACAGGTTCGTGCCCCGGTCTGGGAAGATCCCACATGCCGTGGAGCGGCTGGGCCCGTGAGCCATGGCCGCTGAGCCTGCGCGTCCGGAGACTGTGCTCCGCAATGGGAGAGGCCGCAGCGGTGAGAAGCCCGCGTACCGCACAAAAAAAAAAAAAAAAAAAAGTAATCCAAAGAGATTTTTACTTTTGCAAGCTTAATAATAATACCAATAGTGTGTGTATATATACATGCAAAGACATATATACACACACTACTGTATGATATTATCATACAATTTATTTATGTATAAACAAATTATCTATGTGCAGACTCTTACTAATTTCTAATCATCGCTACAGTGTTCAGAGGGAGGTGTTATCTTATAAATGAGTGACACAGGGATGATTCAAAACCAGCTCTCTGACTCCAGGGCCCTGATGTTTCCAATGTACAATAGTGCCTCCATATCTTTGGGGGATTTTAATGGGATCTGGGAAGTGAAGATATTTCTTAGTGGTTAACATCTTGTGGTGGATTTAGCAACAGCTATTTGAGAGCTGGGACATGGCATAAATCTAGGATAAGGGAAGGAGAGAAAGCAAAGGGAGAACTTAGGAATGACTATGGAGATGGCCCTCCTGGGAGGAAGGAACCAATAAACTTAAACCAGTTTTTTAAGCTTGTCTAGGACTGTCTCCAGCTATGCTATCTAGGGTATATATTAATTAACCAATTCAGCACATCTTTACTGGGTGCTTGTTACATAGTAAGCCGTATACTTGGGTTTATAAGACATATCCCTGCATTTATGAAGGGGTTCTCAAACTATTGCAATTAGAATATTCTGAGAACCTGCTAAAAGGTCTGATGCCAGGGACCCACCTCCAGCTATTTGGATTCTCTTCCTCTGGGGTGAAGTCTTGGTATTTTTTTTTTTAAGAAAAAAACACTTCCCTGGTGTTTCTAATGTACAGCCCAAAGTGCAAATCTTTCTAATGGGTGAGGTAAATTCCAAATGGTAGGGCAGGAATGGGTTATGGGAGCACTGAGATAATGTGACCCTCAGCTTTTGTAGTGGCTATACAAGTATCATTTTCTATGTCTGCTATGATATGTGAAAGGTTGGGAAACACTCAAATTGTTAGCAAATAAACCGTTGGCCTACATCACAGTGTATGGGTGGGTATTTGGGTCCACGTGTTTCTACAGAGAGGTGTTGAAGGGAAATGTGATCCATAATTTAACCTAAGTGTTCAAAGCAGTCTTTTGCAGAATATTCCTTAGTATAGGGCATAAAACAAAATCAGAGAACCAAGGGGTCTTAGAAGTCATCTTCTAGCCCAACTCCTTTGTCTCAGAGATAAGGAAACTGCTTCCAATAACAGAACGGCTCAGAGGTGGAGACTGGCCATGGACCCCATTCTTTCAGACCCTCTCCAAATAGCTTAATGTAAATCACAACCCTGCATAGGATGTAGTATTTAATTGCATAAAGTAAAAAATTAAATATCTGCCCAAGTCATATTTATAATGAAGCATCACCCCATGAATACTTCACTTCTGCATTTGTTCCATATACTGCATTCTAAGTAAAGTGACAGTCCAAGAGATAGACACTCAAGTAAAAGGGTCTCCAGAGAGACTGATGATTTCCTTAAGCCTCACAAGAAAAAAAAGAATGACACACAAAGCTTTCCCCAGGTAGGTAAAATGCCAAGTTCCTGCCAAGTCTTCTTCGTTCTCCCTGAGTTGCCTTTCCAGCCCCTCTGCCAGCTGCTGTTTTCATAGCTATCATTATTTCTGTTTCTCTGAGGATAGAAGAATGCTGCCAACCTGTTTCTGTCCTCCTCAGCCTCTCTCATCTCACTGTTTTCTAAACAGTCTTCCATCCAGCCCCTAGCCCATTTCTATCTCATTTTCCCTGAGGTCTTAACTATCACATCACTCACTTTCTGCCACTGTAGCTATTGCTGCTGCTACTCTCAGCTGGCTTTTTGACTTTAAGCACCACCATTTCCAGGGGAAATTCTGGCTGTCCTAAATGTAAAATTCTGAACACTGCTCCTCCATCCTCAATTATGTTTGGTGGGTCTCTGCTAAAATGGATTCAGAACACGTATTGGGTGGAAAGTCTCACGCTCTGGCTTAGGTACACTTGCTACCACCAAACCCCAGGGAGTCCGCTCCCAGGACCTGGCACCCTGCCCTTTCTCTTCTCTTTAACACCCTTCCTCACAGTGTCTTCTTCCACACATAGTATTTTTAGCTTTTTAAGAGTCCCCCAAACTGTTTGATTGCTACCATCTTGCATAATTGTTGACTCTAAGGACTTGGGCATCAAACATCTTAAGTCTGAATGCCAGTTATGTCACATACTGGATGTGTGACCATGGGTAAATCACCAACCTTTCTGAGCCTTTTTAAATGGGGACAACAATGGTACCTACATCGTAGTGTTGGGAGGACTTATCCTGGACTTTTCATTTTTTCTTCTTCTGGAATTTAGACATCAAGATGAAATAGCTTCAACCACGCAGATGAGAGCAACGCCCTAGGAGGTGGTTAAGTGGGATAATGCACATGAAGTACACAGCACGGTATTTGGCACATAGTAACTGCTCAATAGCATAATCCGTTATTATTTGACTGTACCCTATCAATTACCTGTCTACATATTATGACCTGTGTAAACTATATACAAATTAAGAAGATCACAGATATCCAGACTCTCATCATTCATAAGATTGATGTCAATTAACTGAGAGAAGTTTTGTCATTAGCCAAAAGTTTCACATCAAATTTGCATATTTGCTGCTACTGAGTCACAGCTTGGTAACTTTTAACTCTGTTCATTTTCTTCTCTATGGTTCCACAGGCTATTCCTTAATTTTATGAGTAATGTGTATAAGTTTATATACTCCCAGATTTCCATGAATAATTCTGTCATATAAACCTTCTTCCCAAAAACCACCATCCCTCAGAGATCAAACTCACATTTCCTGGAACCATTATTAGTCTTATAAAATATCTTAAAATTTTAACCCAAATATTCCGTATTATTTTAGTTATTGTATAGCTAAACTGCTGTAACAAAGAGACCCAAGTACAGTGACCTATATATTCTAGAAATGTATTTTCTGTGCTGTAACAGAGGAACATGTGTGGTCAAGGGCACACAAACCACAGGTCTTCCATGACCCTGGGTTCTTTCTGCCTTTTTGTTCTACTACCTCGTAGGGTGTTGCCCTCATCTGTGTAGTTGAGGCCATTTCATCTTGATGTCTCAATTCCAGAAGAAGGAAAAAAGAATAAGTGATTTCATCTTTAAGGAAGTTTCACATGTCAGTAATACTCACATCCATTGGCCAAAACTGAGCCCTACCTAGCTGGACACACCTTTCCAAGAGGCTGCACAACATAGTCCCTCTATTACTAAAAGAAAAGAGAGGATACTGGGGACACTGAGTGGCCTCTGCCATATGTACACATGATTAGAAGTTCAACTAGAACAGAGGGGTGAATTATGACGATAACAGTCACCTTCCCTACCTTTTCTTATCCTCAACATCACTCCCCTAAAGAAACCACTAGAGGAATCCAACTCTGTTGCCTTTTAGCTACCTTGATGATTATCATTTAGAGATAAACAGGTATAGACTTTAAATAGTCTATCAAAGTAGTACATATCTCTACATAATACCTTGTTGATTTCCTTGAACATCTAACTAGGCTTTTTTTTCCCTCTTACTGAGGACAACTAAAGAAGTTGGATGAAGAACAAAAAGCACCTTCTTGAAAGTATCAAAGACTTGCAAGATAGTGAGGAAATTTGCGGTCAAGATATAGAAGACAATAAGCAACCAGAGGGATAGACCTGGCCCTCAAAAATGCATTTTTGCCTGAGGGCTTTTGCCAAGTCTGAGGAGGCACCTGCAAAGCTGAGCCACCCTTTTGGTGATGCCCCCAGCAATGAACAAACAGAAATTGAAGACTGAAGCCTGCCAGGAAGAGGGGTTCGATAAATCAAGGCCCCTTTGAGATGAAAATCTGAAGGGCCAGACCCTCAGTATGAAGAGTAACTCTAAGTAAACCAGCCCTTTCATGGATTTTCAATCAGCTTTGCATCATTTAATGGTACAAGTAAACTCAAACTCTTATGTTAAGATATTCCTGGAATGATACCCACTGCTATTTGCAGAAGCAAATGACTACCTTCTCAGGAGGAAGACATAACCATACCAGGCCTCAAAATTTCCCCCAAATAATTTGTAAAATATACCACCCAACATGCAATGAAAAATAACCAGGCTTATAAGACAATAGGATGCAATGGGTGAGTAACAGAAGAAAGACAGACAACAGAAAGAAGACCCACGCTTGAGTTCTCAGAATTATCAGACATGGTTCATAAAATAACCATGCTTGTTACAATTATGATATAAAGTCTAAGCTTAAAAATACCAGAAGTAAACTGGAAACTCTAAAATTTAAGGTAGCACATTAAGAAACCCAAACTTTGAAAAATGTAATACTTAAAATGAAGATAGGTTTAAGGGCAAATTAAATGTAGCTATATTAAAAATCTATAAAATGGAAGAAGGGGGAAATGAAAATATCCAGAATGTAGCACAAAGGGACAAAAGGAAGGAAACTATAAAAGAAAAGGTAAGGGGTATATGGGATATCAGTGAGACATTCTAGCTGAAAAAGGGTAGAGTGAGAGAATGGAACAGAGGTAAAATTTGAAGAAGAAGAAATAGCTCCAAATTTTTCAAAAGCAAGAAAAACATCAATACAAAATTCCAAAAAAACTCAGTGAACCCTAAACAGAATAAATTAAGATAAATCCATACTTAGACATTGTTGTGAAACTGCAGACAACCATAGAAGAAGAGAAAATCTTAAAAACAGTCTGAGAAAAAAGAAAAATTACTTCCAAAGGAAGAACAGTTAGACTGAAAACTAACTTCTCTACCGTAACAAAGGAATTCAGAAAGCAACAGAATATTTTCAATTAACATTAAAGTTTGATATGGTAAGAAAAGTTATTTGTAGTTAAACCCCCTCAAAAAAATAAAAGATTACAACTTGGAAGCTAGTAGAGAAAAAAATAGGAATATTAAAAATGGTAATCCAAATAGAACACTAAGAACAAGTAGCACAAAATAAGACCACAGATTTAACTCAAATATCAGTAATTATACTGCATATAAGAGGACCAAATATTCAGTTTGAATGAGTAGACGTGCAGAATGGATTTTTTTTTAACATGTTTACTGGAGTATAACTGTTTTACAATGGTGTGTTAGTTTCTGCTTTATAACAAAGTGAATCAGCTATACATATACATATATCCCCATATCTCCTCCCTCTTGTGTCTCCCCGGGAAGCAGCTGCAGAATGGATTTTAAAATAAAACTCAATTAGATACTGCTTAAAGAGACATGTTTAAAATATAAGGATATGAGAAATTTGAGAGTAAAAGAAAAAAAGAGAAGTCAATTAAACACTAACTTAAAGATATCAACTATAGTTATACTATAGCAGAGTAGACTTTAAGGTGAAAAGCATTAGCATAGATTCTATAGCAAAAGGGCCTTTCTACAGAAGGAAAAAATGTCCTACTGTCCATGAGGAAATACAATTTAAAATTTGAATGTGCCTGATAACATGGGCTAAAAATATATGAAGCAAGCACTGACATAACTAAAATGAAAAACAGACAAATCCACAATTATAGTGAGAAATTTTTAGTACATTTCTCTCAGTAACTGAAAGAACAAAAAGGAAGGAATAGATGAGACTTAAACAACATGATTAACAAAGTGACCTAAATGGCAAGCTGCAATATTCTTTTCAAGTATGCACAGCCATAAAATTCTCAATAGAATGTATTTTCCAATACAATGAAATTATTGTAGATATTAATAAAAATAAGTAGAAAATTCCCCAAATTACGGAAATTAAGAAATACATTTTTAGCTGTTAAGTTTTCCCATCACCACTTATTGAAGAGACTATCTTTTCTCCATTGTATATCCTTGCCTCCTTTGTCATAGATTAGTTGACCATATGTGGGTGGGTTTATCTCTGGGCTTTCTATCCTGTTCATTGATCTATATTTCTGTTTGTGTGCCACTACCATGTTGTCTTGATTACTGTAGCTTTGTAGTATAGTCTGAAGTCAGGGAGTCTGATTCCTCCAGCTCTGTTTTTTTTTCCCTCAAGAATGCTTTGGCTATTTGAGGTCTTCTGTGTCTCCATACAAATTTTAAGATTTTTTGTTCTGGTTCTGTAAAAAAAATGCCTTTAGTAATTTGATAGGGATTGCATTGAATCTGTAGATTGCTTTGGGTAGTATAGTCATTTTCACAATACTGATTCTTCCAATCCAAGAACATGGTATGTCTCTCCATCTGTTTGTGTCATTTTGATTTCTTTCATCAGTGTCTTATAGTTTTCTGAGTACAGGTCTTTTACCCCCTTAGGTAGGTTTATTCCTAGGTATTTTATCCTTTTTGATGCAATGGTGAATGGGACTGTTTCCTTAATTTTTCTTTCTGATCTTTCGTTTTTAGTGTATAGGAATGCAAGAGATTTCTGTGCATTAATTTTGTATCCTGCAACTTTACCAAATTCGTTGATTAGCTCTAGGAGTTTTCTAGTGGCATCTTTAGGATTTTCTATGTATAGTATCATGTCATCTGCAAACAGTGACAGTTTTACTTCTTCTTTTCCAATTTGTATTCCTTTTATTTCTTTTTCTTCTCTGATTGACACTCCCTAACACCACACACAAAAATAAACTCAAAATGGATTAAAGGCCTAAATGTAAGACTGGACATTATAAAACATGGGAAAGAACACTGACATAAATCACAGCAAGGTCTTTTTTGACCCACCTCCTAGAGTAATGGAAATAAAAACAAAAATAAACAAATGGGGCCTAATGAAACTTAAAAGCTTTTGACTGCAAAGGAAACTATAAACAAGACTAAAAGACAACCCTCAGAATGGGAGAAAATATTTGCAAATGAATCAATGGACAAAGGATTAATCTCCAAAATATATAAACAGTTCATGCAGCTCAATATTAAAAAAAAAACAACCCAATCGAAAAATGGGCAGAAGATCTAAATAGACATTTCTCCAAAGAAGACATACAGATGGCCAAGAGGCACATGAAAAGCTGCTTAACATCACTAATTATTAGAGAAAAGCAATTCAAAACTACAATGAGGTTAACACCTCACACCAGTCAGAATAGCCATCATCAGAAAATCTACAAACAACAAATGCTGAAGAGGGTGTGGAGAAAAGGGAACCCTCTTGCACTGTTGGTGGGAAGGTAAATTGATAGAGCCACTATGGAGAACAGTATGGAGGTTCCTTAAAAAACTAAAAATAGAATTACCATATGACCCAGCAATCCCATTACTGGGCATATACCCAGAGGAAACCATAAATAAAAAAGAGTCATGTACCACAATGTTCACTGCAGCACTATTTACAATAGCCAGGTCATGGAAGCAACCTAAATGCCCACTGACAGACAAATGGATGAAGAAGATGTTTTACATATATACAATGGAATATTACTCAGCCATAAAAAGGAATGAAATTGGGTCATTTGTAGAGACGAGGATGGATCTAGAGACTGTCATACAGAGTGAAGTAAGTCAGAAAGAGAAAAACAAATATCGTATATTAACGCATATATGTGGAACCTAGAAAAATGGTACAGATGAACCGGTTTGCAGGGCAGAAATAGAGACACAGATGTAGAGAACAAACGTATGGACACCACGGGGAGGAAGTGGGGGCGGGGAATTGGGAGATTGGGATTGACATATATACACTGATATGTATAAAATACATAACTAATAAGAACCTGCTGTGTTAAAAAATATTTTTTTAAAGTCCTCATCACAAGAATAAAAAAAACAAATTTTGTAGCTATGTGCAGTAACAGATGATAACTAGACTTATTGTGGCAGTCATTTTGCAGTGTATACAAATACCAAATTATTATGTTGTACAACTGAAATTAATATAATGTTATATGTCAATTATCCCTTAACAAAAAAAAAAGAAATACATTTTTACATAATTAACAGATAAAAGAAGAAATCACAATGGAGATTAAAAATAATTTGTACTAAACTCTGATGAAAATTCAATAAATCAAAACTTATGGAAAGCAGCTAATGTACTACTTAAAAGGAAATTTATAGCCTTAAATGAATATGTTAGAAAGGAAAAATGGCTAAAAAGTCAGTGATCTAAGCATTGTATCTTGTAAAGAAATGATTAAATTGAATTAAACTCAGAGAAATACAAAGGAAAGAAATAATACTGATTAGACCAGAAGTTAATTAAAAAAAGAAGACAAACATACAGTAGAGAGCATCAACAATTCAAAAGTTGGTTCTTTGAACAAGATGTTAAATGAGATAAGGCCCTGGTAGGACTAATTTAGAAACTAAGAGAAAAAGCACATTTACCAATATCAGGAATGAAAAGAGAGTACCACTACAGATCCTATAGACATTAAAAAAATGAAAAGAGAATGCTATGAGTCACTTATATTGGCATATTAAAAATTTTAGATAAAATGGAGAAACTCCTAAGTAAATTAAACTTACCATTCAAGAAATAAAGACTGTGAATAGTTGTATAAAATAGACAGAGGGATGAAAATCCTTCCTGTAAATAAACCTCTAGGGTCACCCACATGGTTTCAACAGTGAGTTCTACCAAACATTTAAGGAAGAAATTATTACAGGCTTAAAAAACTCTGCCAAAGAATAAAAAATAGGGTGCAGTCTCAAAATCACTTTATAAGACTAGTATAACCTTGATACCAAAATCTGACAAGTGCAATAAGGGAATGTTATCAGCTACTCTCACTCATGATATAGATGCAAAAATCCTAAATAAAATATAAGCAAGCATATGACCAAGTTATATTTTCCCAGAAGTATGAGGAACAATGTCATCAAATTCAACATACACTCATAATTAAAACATATAAAAGAAGGAAAAAAGTGAACATTCCTGTGTTGATAAAAGATATCTTCGGTGGGGGGGGGAAGAAACCCTTATAACAAAATTCTTAACATAAAAAGTTAAAAGTCTTTCCTGTAAAGTAAAATGTTGAAAGTTTTCCCTCTAACATCAGGATAAAGGAACAGAAAAAAGATACTGTTTTTTTAACATTATGCCTTTTAATATTACCCACTGACAGAGCAAGGCAAGAAAATAAAATAAAGGATTGGAAAAGTAGGAGAAAAACATTATTTACAGAATATATGATTGTATATACAGAATATATGATTGTATATGCAGAAATTTAAAAAAGAACATAACAAATTATTCAAATTCATATTTGAGTATATAAGTTTGCAGGCTAAAATTCAGTACACAAAAATCAACATTTTCTATATGTCATCAATAACAGAGAATGAAATATTTTAAAGGCTCAATTTGAAATTACATCAAAATACTATGTACACAGGAATACATACAAATAAAATGTCTAATGCCTTTCCAGAGAGAACTATAAAAACGTATTAAAAGCCATTAGAACTCCCTCTTGCTAGAAGACCAGAATCACAACTAACTGCTGAACAATCATCAACAGGAAGACACTGGAAATCATCAAAAAAGATACCCCACATCCAAAGACAAAGGAGAAGACACAATGAGACGGTAGGAGGGGCGCAGTCACAATAAAATCAAATCCCATAACTGCTGGGTGGGTAACTCACAAACTGGAGAACACTTATACCACAGAAGTCCACCCATTGGAGTGAAGGTTCTGAGCCCCACGTCAGGCTTGCCAACCTGGGGGTCTGGCAATGGGAGTAGGAATTCCTAAAGAATCAGACTTTGAAGGTGAGCGAGATTTGATTGCAGGACTTTGACAGGACTGGGGGAAACTGAGACTCCACTCTTGGAGGTCACACACAAAATTGTGTGCACATCGGGACCCGGGGAAGGAGCCGTGACCAGACAGGAGACTGAACCAGACTTACCTGCTAGTGTTGGAGGGTCTCCTGCAGAGGCGGGAGGTGGCTGTGTCTCACTGTGAGGACAAGGACACTGGCAGCACAAGTTCTGGGAAATACTCCTTGGTGTGAGCCCTCCCAGAGTCCGCCATTAGCCCCACCAAAGAGTCCAGGTAGGCTCCAGTGTTGGGTGACCTCAGGCCAAACAAACAAAAGGGAGGGAACCCAGCGCCACCCAACAGCAGACAAGTAGATTACAGTTTTACTGAGCTCTGCCCACCACAGCAAAAACCAGCTCTACCCACCACCAGTCCCTCCCATTAGGAAACTTGCACAAGCCTCTTAGATAGCCTCATCCACCAGAGGGCAGACAGCAGAAGCAAGAAGAACTACAATCCTGCAGCCTGTGGAACAAAAACCACATTCACAGAAAGATAGACAAGATGAAAAGGCAGAGGGCTATGTACCAGATGAAGGAACAAGATAAAACACAAGAAAAACAACTAAATGAAGTGGAAATAGGCAACCTTCCAGAAAAAGAATTCAGAATAATGATAGTGAAGATGATCCAGGACCTCGGGAAAAGAATAGAGGCAAAGGTCGAGAAGATGCAAGAAATGTTTAACAAAGATCTAGAAGAATTAAAGAACAAACAAACAGAGATGAACAATACAATAACTGAAATGAAGAATACACTAGAAGGAATCAATAGCAGAATAACTGAGGCAGAAAAATGGATAAGTGACCTGGAAGATAAAATAGTGGAATTCACTGCTGTGGAACAGAATAAAGAAAACAGAATGAAAAGAAATGAAGACAGCCTAAGAGACCTCTGGGACAACATTAAACACAACAATATGCGCATTACAGGGGTCCCAGAAGGAGAAGAGAGAGAGAAAGAACTCGAGAAAATATTTGAAGAGATTAGAGTCGAAAACTTCCCTAACATGGGAAAGGAAATAGCCACCCAAGTCCAGGAAGCGCAGAGAGTCCAATACAGGATAAACCCAAGGAGAAACATGCCGAGACACATAGTAATCAAACTGGCAAAAATTAAAGACAAAGAAAAATTATTGAAAACAGCAAGGGAAAAATGACAAATAACATACAAAGGAACTCCCATAAGGTTAACAGCTGATGTCTCAGCAGAAACTCTACAAGCCAGAAGGGACTGGCATGATATACTTAAAGTGATGAAAGGGAAGAACCTACAACCAAGACTACTCTACCCGGCAAGGATCTCATTCAGATTTGATGGAGAAATCAAAAGTTTACAGACAAGCAAAAGCTACGAGAATTCAGCACCACCAAACCAGCTCTACAACAAATGCTAAAGGAACTTCTCTAAGTGGGAGACACAAGAGAATAAAAGAACCTACAAAACTAAACTGAAAACAATTAAGAAAATGGTAATAGGAACATACATATCGATAATTACCTTAAACGTGAATGGATTAAATGCTCCAACCAGAAGACCCAGGCTTGATGAATGGATACAATAACAAGACCCATATATATGCTGTCTATAAGAGACCCACTCCAGACCTAGGGACACATACAGACTGAAAGGGAGGGGATGGAAAAAGATATTCCATGCAAATGGAAATCCAGAGAAAGCTGGAGTAGCAATACTCATCAGATAAAATAGACTTTAAAATAAAGAATGTTACAAGAGACAAGGAAGGACATTACATCATGATCAAGGGATCAATCCAACAAGAAGATAAAACAATTATATATGCACCCAACATAGGAGCACCTCAATAAATAAGGCAACTGCTAACAGCTATAAAAGAGGAAATCGACAGTAACACAATCGACAGTAGCGGGGGACTTTAACACCTCACTTACACCAATGGACAGATCATCCAAACAGAAAATTAAGAAGGAAACACAAGCTTTAAATGACACAATAGACCAGACAGATTTAATTAATATTTATAGGACATTCCATCCAAAAACAGCAGATTAAACTTTCTCCTCAAGTGTGTACAGAACATTCTCCAGGATAGATCACATCTTGGGTCACAAATCAAGCCTCAGTAAATTTAAGAAAATTGAAATCATATCAAGCATCTTTTCTGACCACAACACTATGAGATTAGAAACGAATTACAGGGAAAAAAGTGTAAAAAACACAAACACATGGAGGCTAAACAATACGTTACTAAGTAACCAAGACATCACTGAAGAAATCAAAGAGGAAATAAAAAAATACCTAGAGACAAATGACAATGAAAACATGATGATCCAAAACCTGTGGGATGCAGCAAAAGCAGTTCTGAGTGGGAAGTTTATAGCCATACAAGCCTACCTCAAGAAACAAGAAAAATCTCAAATAAACAATCTAACCTTACACCTAAAGGAACTAGAGAGAGAAGAACAAACAAAACCCAAAGTTCGCAGAAGGAGAGAAATCATAAAGATCAGAGCAGAAATAAATGAAATAGAAACAAAGAGAACAACAGCAAAGATCAATAAAACTAAAAGCTGGTTCTTTGAGAAGATAAACAAAATTGATAAACCATTAGCCAGACTCATCAAGAAAAAGAGGGAGAAAACTCATATCAATAAAATTAGAAATGAAAAAGGAGAAGTTACAACAGACACCGCAGAAATACAAAGCATCCTGGGAGACTACTACAAGCAACTCTATGCCAATCAAGTGGACAACCTGGGGCTTCCCTGGTGGTGCAGTGTTTGAGAGTCCGCCTGCCGATGCAGGGGACAAGGGTTCGTGCCCCGGTCCAGGAAGATCCCACATGCTGCGGAGCAGCTAGGCCCGTGAGCCATGGTGGCTGAGCCTGTGCGTCCGGAGCCTGTGCTCCGCAACGGGAGAGGCCACAATAGTGACAGGCCCGCGTACCACAAAAAAAAAAAAAAAAAGGACAACCTGGAAGAAATGGACAAATTCTTAGAAAGGTATAACCTTCCAAAACTGAACCAGGAAGAAATAGAAAATATGAACAGACCAATCACAAGTAATGAAATTGAAACTGTGATGAAAAATCTTCCAACAAACAGAAATCGAGGACCAGATGGCCTCACAGGTGAATTCTATCAAACATTTAGAGAAGAGCTAACACCCATCCTTCTCAAACTCTTCCAAAAAACTGCAGAGGAACACTCCCAAACTCATTCTATGAGGCCATCATCACCCTGATACCAAAACCAAACAAAGATACCACAAAAAAAGAAAATTATAGACCAATATCACTGATAAATATAGATGCAAAAATCCTCAACAAAATACTCGCAAACAGAATCCAACAACATATGAAAAGGATCATACACCATGATCAAGTGGGATTTATCCCAGGGATGTAAGGACTTCAATGTACGCAAATCAATCAATGTGATACACCATATCAACAAATTGAAGAAGAAAAACCATCTGATCCTCTTAATAGATGCAGAAAAAGCTTTTGACAAAATTCAACACCCATTTATGATAAAAACTCCCCAAAAAGTGGGCATACAGGGTACCTACCTCAACATAATACAGGCCATATACAACAAACCCACAGCAAACATCATTCTCAATGGTGAAAAACTGAAAGCATTTCTGCTAACATCAGGAACAAGACAAGGATGTCCACTCTTACCACTATTATTCAACATAGTTTTGGAAGTCCTAGCCACGGCAGTCAGAGAAGAAAAAAAATAAAAGCAATACAGATTGGAAAAGAAGAAGTAAAACTGTCACTATTTGCAGATGACATGATACTATACATAGAGAATCCTAAAGATGCCATCAGAAAACTATCAGAGCTAATCAATGAATTTGGTAAAGTTGCAGGATACAAAATTAATGCACAGAAATCTCTTGCATTCCTATACAATAATGATGAAAAATCTGAAAGAGAAATTAAGGAAACATTCCCATTTACCACTGCAACAAAAAGAATAAAATACCTAGGAATAAGCCTACCTAGGGAGACAAAAGACCTGTATGCAGAAAACTATAAGACACTGATGAAATAAATTAAAGATGATACCAACAGATGGAGAGATATACCATGTTCTTGGATTGGAAGAATCAATATTGTGAAAATGACTATACTACCTAAAGCAATCTACAGATTCAATGTAATCCCTATCAAATTACCAAAGGCATTTTTTACAGAACTTGAACAAAAAAATCTTAAAATTTGTATGGAGACGCAAAAGACCACAAATAGCTAAAACATTCTTGAGCGGAAGAAACAGAGCTGGAGGAATCAGACTCCCTGACTTCAGACTATACTACAAAGCTACAGTAATCAAGACAATATGGTAGTGGCACAAAAACAGAAATATAGATCAATGGAACAAGATAGAAAACTCAGAGATAAACCCACGCACCTATGGTCAACTAATCTATGACAAAGGAGGTAAGGATATACAATGGAGAAAAGACAGCCTCTTCAATAAGTGGTGCTGGGAAAACTGGACAGCTACATGTAAAAGAATGAAATTAGAACACTCCCTAACACCATACACAAAAATAAACTCAAAATAGATTAGAGACCTAAATGTAAGACCGGACATTATAAAACTCTTAGAGGAAAACATAGGAAGAACACTCTTTGACATAAATCACAGCAAGGTCTTTTTTGATCAACCTCCTAGAGTAATGGAAATAAAAACAAAAATAAACAAATGGGACATAATGAAACATAAAAGCTTTTACACAGCAAAGGAAACCATAAACAAGACAAAAAGACAACCCTCGGAATGCGAGAAAATATTTGCAAACGAATCAACGGACAAAGGATTAATCTCCAAAATATATAAACAGCTCATACAGCTCAATATTAAAAAAACAAACAACCCAATCCAAAACTGGGCAGAAGACCTAAATAGACTTTTCTCCAAAGAAGACATACAGATGGCCAAGAAGCACATGAAAAGCTGCTCAACATCACTAATTATTAGAGAAATGCAAATCAAAACTACAATGAGGTATCACCTCACACTAGTCAGAAAGGGCATCATCAGAAAATCTACAAACCACAAATGCTGGAGAGGGTGTGGAGAAAAGGGAACCCTCTTGCACCGTTGGTGGGAATGTAAATTAATACAGCCAGTATGGAGAACAGTATGTAGGTTCCTTAAAAAACTAAAAATAGAATTACCATATGACCCAGCAATCCCACTACTGGGCATATACCCAGAGAAAACCATAATTCAAAAAGACACATGCACCCCAATGTTCATTGCAGCACTATTTACAATAGCCAGGTCATGGAAGCAACCTAAATACCCATCGACCGAGGAATGGATAAAGAAGTTGTGGTACGTATATACAATGAAATATTACTCAGCCATAAAACGGAACGAAATTGGGTCATTTGTAGAGACGTGGATGGATCCAGAGACTGTCATACAGAGTGAAGTAATTCAGAAAGACAAAAACAAATATCGCATATTAATGCATTAATGTGGAATCTAGAAAAATGGTACAGATGAACCGGTTTTCAGGGCAGAAATTGAGACACTGCTGTAGAGAACAAACGTATGGACACCAAGCAGGGAAAGCGGCAGGGAGGTGAGGGGGTCGTAGCGTGATGAATTGGGCGATTGGGATTGACATGTATACACTGATGTGTATAAAATGGATGACTAATAAGAACCTGTTGTATAAAAAAATAAATAAAAGAGAAAAAATAAAGCTACATAACTGCTAAAAAAAAATTAATACAGAGATGACGTCGAGTCAATTACCCTAAAAATGCCAACATAAACACTACAGCAGGATCTCTTTCATTCTCTTTCATTACGTACAACTTAAATATTTCAGTGTATGTTGATGTATTGAGGAACCTACAGTTGGCAAAAAAGATATTACCATTGAATAACACATTTTTTAAAACTTTTTGTTTTGAGAAAACTGTAGATTCACATGCAGTTTTAAGAGATAGTACAGAGAGATCCCATATACCCTTTACCTAATTTTCCACAAATATTTTAAAATAAAGTCATTTCTATTTATGAAAAAAAAAATTAAAAGCCATTTAGGAAGACCTAATAGGTAACCTATGAACATAGACTGGAAATTGAATCCCATAAAAACTGTAATTCTTCCAACATTGACATATAGACTCAAGGTAATCTCAATCAAAACCCCAAGAAATTGTTAAAGGAATTGGATAAACTTATTCTAATTTTAATTTGAAATACAAAAGGCCAAAAATTGCCAAGATTTTCTTGAAGATGAAGAACAAGATGGGAAGACTTGCTCTACCTGATACCAAATGAGCGTGGTATCAGCATAAGGATAGACATATGGACCTAGGGCAGGATGAAGAGGCAAAGAAATAGACATACCCATACTTGGACACTTCTATTATGACATAGGAAGCATTGCAGGGCAGAAGGGAAAGGAGAGGCTTTTTTAAAAACGGAGTTGGGGCAATTAGATCTCCAAATGGAAAAAAAGAATGAGATTATAGCCCTACAGCTCAACATAACTAAAGCCATACTAGAGGGATTATAGACCTATGTGCGAAACGCAAGACAATAACACTTATAGGTGGTAATCTAGGAGAATATCTTCATGATTTTGCATTAGCGGAAAGGTTTTGCCCCTGCACCCAGAGCGTGTGCTGAGAGTGATGGAGTCGTTGTCAGGGAATTTGGTCAGTCTGTACTGGAACTCTTGCCAGCCCTGTAGGAGCAATAATGTGTCCCATGCCATGCATCTTTATGTTACAGCCATTTGGCTACTGCCTGAGTATGCTTCCCCACTGTGCCACATCAGGGCCACTAGACCAAAGGGAGCCCAGGGGAGATGGAGGAGAGTCCCAGCATCTTTATCTGTGGCTAGAACTGGGCTTCTTAATGTCTTGGGGCCTGAGAATGTGAGCACTGGACGTCAACTCTACAACAAGGAAAGCTTGCACTGCTGTTACTTCTTTCCGTCGATTCTGCATATTATGTGTCAGTCGTTTGTTGTTTTGTGTGCAGTGTGGGGTCGAAAGCAGAAGAAAATGAGGTCTCTGCCCAGGTGACAGCTTAAAAACCTCTTTGGTGACCTACTTAACTGTAATTTGTTTTAGTTTTAAACAGCATGTAAGCAAAGCAAACGGGATTTAACAGACCTGGAATGCAAAGCACATGGAAGAGTCAGGTTGATCCTGAGGTGGATTACAGGTTGGGCAGCTTTCCATCGTCTGGAAAGAACTAGCTATTAAAGATAGGCAACATTAAAGAGTGTCTTAGTGGAAGGATATAGGAACATCATAAACTATTTCTCTCCCTTTCCTCTTCCCCCATCCCCCATTTCTAAAATGTCTCAGACCTTTTCCATGGTTTTTGAAATTTCACCTTGGAGGAATTTCTTTAAGTTTTGATCCCTGTTACAACATGAGGAAAACCAGCACGGTCACCAGCATTTTGGTGTAAATAACTTACTCCAGAAAATAGGTTTTGATGAGGAGAAAGCATGAAGCACTAACAGGAGTGAAGAAATGGGTCTCCAAGGGGCAGAGGCACAAAAGCAAGAAGCGGAACTGAAAGGACAGGTGGCCCAAGAAAAAGATGGGAACAGATGTAGCTCAACCTTGGAGTTAAGCAGGAGGATCTGCATTAGAATTGTCACTGCATTGGGCTAGTGACTCAACCCATTAGAGCCTCATTTTTCTCAGCTGTAAAATGGGAATATGTACCCTGGGCCCCTGTTTAAGAATTAAATGAGATAATGCTGTTGAAGCACCTGATGGAATGCTGGTCCCAGCATAGGAGTTCATTAAGTGTTAGCTCCCTGTTGCCAGGGTTCTCCTTTTTTCTACCGACACTAATCTTTTTCAGTGCCAGTTCCTTCATGGTTATCTTCCATCTATTCATTCACTTAAATATTTTCATTGCTCTATGGCTTTTAGATGACTTAGGAAAACATTCTTTAGAAAACAGCAGGATGAGCCTATTTTGTATCCCTCATCACTTAATATTTTTTCATACTCCCTCTCAGGAATTGGAAGAAAATGAAAGTATCAATTTGCTTTCACATTCTTTTTCTTACTTCAACTTGACAATGTTTCTTACATCTTTCTACTGATGAAACGTATGGAAGTATTGATAAAGTACATCATGAACTGAAATAATACATGAATAGTTTGGACATGACTCAAGGACAAGGATATTGAGAATGAAGTCTACCTTCCCAGAAGCAATGACACTGTCTTTGAATGAACAAGGCCAAAAGAGAATCTAATTTATTGAAAAGGAACATAGCTATTTCTTTCCCTTTAGAGCAGTGACTTTTAAACTTTTTTCTTTTTTTTAACCTCAACCCACAGCAAGAAATACATTTTACATTGTGACCTGATACACACATATGCATTGCATGTATGTGTCTGTCTGAAATGAGAATTTCGTGGAATAGAACTTACTATATTTCATACACTCGGAAATGTTCCTTTCTACTCTAATCCTTTAAAATGCTGTTTGAGACCATCATATTGATTTTATGTTTCCCTTTTCAAAAACCTTTGCTTCAGGGTTTAACTTATTTTGCTTTTTTGAGTGAAAAGTCTCCTCATGTTGGTTTTAAATGCATTTAATTTGGTGCTATTCCCATTTTTGGGGATCTGTGTCTCCAAATATAAATATTAGCTAAGATGGAAGAATACAGAGAAAAATCAATTTATGACTGGCTTGGTTAAATTACCTGCCACACAAGCAAATGCGATAAGGGAACTCTTACCATCTTCTATATTTCCTGTCCATTCAACTTCCTTTCTTATCCTCTAGTTCTTTCTTATTTTCCCCAAAGACTAGTTTTCAGTTTTTATTAGGCATCACAGGATTATTTAAGTGAAGGGAGGGGACTAACCTTTAATAAGCAACTGACTATACATTATTTCTTCTCAATAACTGCTCAAGGAATTTTTTATGCATTTCTTTGTACTCATAAGGAAACCAGGATTTAGAGAAGTAAAGTAACTTCCCTAAGGTCAAAAAGCTCAAAAAGCAGGTTCATAGTAGAACTAACCCACGAACCCAGGTCTGGCTAACACCAAAATTACTGCAATGTATTTCCTTTATGTCAATGTAAAGTTAAAACCACATACACACAAAATTAGACCTTATGCTTTTAATCTGCTAACTCTAGTAAAGCATGCTTGTATCACTTCTCTTTGAATTGTTTTTGTTGTTGTTGTTGTTAGACTCTCATATTTACCAAGTATTATACAGAACATATGTTGAACTTTCCAACATGTATTCATGCATTCATTCTCCCAGCACACCATTTATTCATTTAGAGCACTCTGGAGCTTACAACCTACTTACGTAATTTTTTCCCACAAGGATTCCATGTTTTCTGTTGGCTTCCAAACCCAGGATTCTAATTTATCTCTGCATTACAACATTTGCTTTTATAGTAACCACCTCAATATTGAAGAGAATATTAAAATAAAAAATGCTTTCTTTTGTAACTTTTAGTTCTCAGCAGAGCCCATTAGGGACTTTAAAATAATCACGTTTAAAGCTGATTCTTGCATTGGTAAACACTTTGCATGAAGTTAAATAAGCTTTGCCTGTTCTAGGAGAGAGAGTGGATTAAATTAACCAACAGTACATGTCACTTGCCTGACGCGACAAGAATAAAGAAGAGATTGTACCCACTCATCTACTCCAGTTAAGCTGCCTCTTTCTCCTGAAATTGGATTGAGATTCCAGGGCACCTCTTAACCGACAGGAGACACTGGATCTAAAGCAGAAGCAGGTACCCAGTGCCTTCTTTAAATTAACAGCTCTATTGAAATTTAATTTACATACTACCACCCAGGACTGTTTCCATCCACAAGAAAATTTCTAACTCTGAAACTTGCAAAGAAAGGAATAATAAACACACATTTCATGCTTTGCCAGTTTACACTCCACCAGTCTCCGTTATAATTTCGCTCACTCCCTCTTCCCCATTTTTCTTTCCCACTGCTCCACTCATAGTATACTGACACATCCACCCTGGTATTTTCACACATGGCCTTTCAAGGATTCTGCGCCAATTATGTTTTATTCCAAGGTAAGAGCAGCTATAAAATAGCATCATTAAACTTGAACATGCAATCATCCCCGTGTTAGGGCACAACTACAATTACACCTGATGCTTTCTCTTCAGAGAAAAACAAATTGGCAGGAGGTGTGGACTTTGAGATGTAATTTTTCATATCACCATTAACAATTAATATCAAGTTTTTCCCTCACAGGATTTGGATGGTTGCAGCAATAGAGATGGACTCCAGTCCAGTGACTAAACAAAAGGTGGGAGTACCATCATACACGTGAGGCCATTACATCAAAGTGAGAACACCAGTGTGATTTTCTGAATAATGTCAACGGTGATGTCTTTCTTAAATTTTGATACACCTTATGCCAACTTTCTAACTCATTCAAAGCCATCAGTTATATAAATTGTTTTAGTATCCATAAGATCCTATGAACCCCCCCACACCCCCAAAAATAATGTTGAGCCTTAGCTGCATCACACTTTGAGTTTACATTATTCTCAGGTGACAGTGGGAGATGCCATATAACAGGATGCCCTGCTGGAGATGGATTAATCTGTGTTTTTTACTGTTCTATGGAAAAGGAACACCCAGAAAACCAACTCTGGAACTCACATCTAGAGAAGGGAGGTGAGGACGTCCTGGAATCATCTGGAAGCTAGCTTTACTTCAATAGGTTGGGGCAGGGTAGATCATCCTGTTTTGAGGGGAAAGAGTAAAATGAAAACCTGTGCACCCAGCAATGATGGAAGAATAGAAGTTGAGTACTCTTTTGTCCCCAAAAGGAGGTTTAATCAGGAAGCTTATGTTTTCACGTCAGGAAAGGGAAAGTTATCTAAACCTTGAGTGTGTAGATTCCTGAAAGGAAACAAGATGAGTGAAAAAGCTGAGCCTCAATGAAGCAGCTGAAGAACCAAAGTGGAAGGAGCTGTATCTCTTAAAGGACCACAGAAGCCTGAATGGGAATCTGGACAGTAAGCCAGCATCTCAGAGTGAACCAGAATCTTCTGTGGGACTGCAAAGAGCAAATTCACCATAGTAACATGGCTGAAGAGCCAGAAACATCTTAGGTGTAGAAGTTGTACTGACTGTTTTGGACTAATAAGGTCCAGAATTTTTTTTGGGGGGGGTCATTTATGGAGATGGGATATATTGGTTTTCTATTGCTGCTATAACCAATCACTACAAACTGTAGTGGCTTAAAACAACAAAGCTTGATTATCTTACTGTTCTGTAGACTTGCAGTCTGAAATGAGTCTCCACTGGGGTAGAAGCAAGGTGTCAGAGCTGCATCTCTTCTGGATGCTCCAGGGGAGAATCCATTTCCTCACGTGTTCCAGCATCTAGAGGCAGCCCACACTCCTTGGCTGGTAACCCTCTTGCTCAAGCACGTCAGACTGTCCCCTTCTCTCTGGCTCTCTTTCTTCTGCCTCCCTCTTCCACTTGTAAGGACCCTTGTGATTATACTGGGATCACTTGGATAATTCCCTTATTTTAAGGTCAGCTGATGAGCAACCTTAATTCTATTTGCAACCTAAATTCCTCTTGGCCATGTAACCTAACATATTCACCGGTTCCAGAGATTAGGAGGCAGACATCTTTGGGGAGGGGCCTCATTCTGCCTCCCCCTGGAGCTCCAACAGGGAGATGCTGAATGTCCTGATAATATGGTAGGTGGGTAAGGAGTGTAAGCAAGCTGAGGAAAGGACTCAACCCCGGGTCTCAGTACTGGCTGTACATAGAATCGTGTGGAAGGAAACCTTCAAAAATACTAATGCTCAGGTCACACCCTCACATGTTCTAATAGGTTTGGGATGGATTCCAGACATAGTGATGTTGGGATATTTAGATCTGAGTGACCCAGGTGATTTTTATTTGCAGGCAGGGTCAAGAACCACTGATCTAGGAAATGGGAGTTGCTATTCTGACTCCAGAGGATAAGACAGAAACGCAGATCACACATGTCCTAGAGACTTGTGTTCTTTTCTGACTTCTATCAGTTACTTCTGCTATACATCAAGCCCCACTTCTTGAATTTACCTCTATCAAATTTAATATATGGGTTTTAAATATTCTTAGATGTAAAGAAATCTTCCCTTAGAAAAACTATTATTTAAAGTTGCATTTTATACATTTTAATTTACTTTCCCAATCTGTCTAAAATTGTTATCCAAAAATACTTTTAACTGAAAAATTACATCATTAAGAGTTCATCAATAATAGTTTATTTCACTATGTATACCTTGCTCGTTTGTAATGAAGAGTTAAACAATATTTCATTTACCTTAATGAAATCTACTTTCATGAGTATTCACTCTATAGTGTTTACTTCATAAACACTTCATGGTATTTCAATCAGTTTATGCTTTATTTTGTGACTTTTCTTATTTTATTTTATTTCACTCTTGCATATAAAATTGTTGGTAGTTGCCATGGTAATTCTAATTGATTTCTTTCTGCTGTTTTTGTAGGCTTTTAAAGAGATTTGCACAATACATCATTCACATTGTTATTTTTATCTCTGTAAATTTGTAATGGCCTCTCCAAAAAAAAAGCTGTGTAACAAGAGCATCAGATGTTACTTTGCTCAGTGGTGAAGGCTGTGAAGAATAGAAGGAAACTGAGGAAGAAAAGCCAAGCCGGGAAGAGAAATGAAGAAGAGGATTAGAATTCAGTAGTAAAAGTGTGTGTCATACAAAAGGAAGAGTGCAGGCACCCGAGTGACCAGCAATGCGAGGGCCAGAGATGTGCTTTTGAAAGAGGATTGAACTTGCCAATGTGACTCAGTTCTGGAAGACCAATAAATGAGGGAGGGAGAGGCAGGAGAAGTAACCAGGTGACAATGTTGCCATGTTCTTTGTTTATCCCCTGCTGAATATCAAACCTTCTCTGCTTCTGCCACACACACACACACACACGCACACATGCATGCACGCACACACCAGCAGGCACTCATGGAATGCATCAGTACATCTACTGTCAGGACCAGCTAACATTCTCATATCAGTAAACCAGAGCTATGTTCTCTGACAGATGCTGTGTGTTGTGATTAACTCTCTTCTTCTGGAGAATGAGAGACCATACAATTTGCAGCCCTAGAGATCGTCAGAAAATGAGCATAAAGATTCTTGGGGATCTGGAATGACTTGGATTTGGTATTAGGTTCACTGTAGAATTCCAAAAAGTTTACTTTTTTTTTTTTTTTTTACTTATACCACGTCTTTTCCCGAAACCCAATTGTTGTGGAGTGCAAAAAAAAAAAAAAAAATCAATACTGTACAAGCAAATAATAAGAAAGTAAAGGTAATTTCAAACCATTATGTTGTACACCTGAAACTAAAATATAATGCTATGTCAATTACACCTCAATAAAAAAAGTAAGTAAAGGTAGAAGAGTAAACTGAAGTAAATTTAGGACACTGCTAGGTGCACTATGAGGTCTGTATAATGATTAAAGACCAATTGTGAATTTGCCTCTCAGCTTCCTGGCGGCAAAGCAACGAGGAAAGCAAGATCAGAGTCAAGACGCTAAGCGCCTGTGAAGGAAACATTTATCAGGTGCATTGGAGGAACACAGCCTTTCAAAGAACTGACACAAGTAAGAAATTCCCCAAGAGAAGGGGATATTATAATGTAATGGACAACCACCTCGCCAATACTCCTGCAATAAGAAACAGCAAGTTTCACATAGCCATTTTTTAAAAACTTGCATCAACTGAAGTCAACGTCTATCTGTTGAACATAATGCTGGAGCACAGCTCAGAGAGAGCTCTTTAATGAGGGTGAAGAGTTCTGAAAGCCAGCTATCCTGCTCTCAGATGATGCTCGGGATCCAAGAAGCCACTCTATGTGGAGAGGACTACATAGCCAGCATACCTGTTTTGGAGAAAGTTTATACCCCGTCCCATTGCATGGTAATTTCAAGAGACCCGATGAGATTGTACCCTACAAGGCTTTTCAGATTCTCACCTTACAACAATGAAACATCACCCCATCCTTGTGTACCCATGAGAAAAGATCTTGGGAATAGCAAACGTGATTTATCTGAGGAACCCATGGTAAAAATTACATTACACAGGCCTATGTGAAATATGCAAAAGCTTTGGAAAACAAATGCCTAGCGTAATCCACCATAAAACTTTTAGATAAATTATTATGACCCTGTTCCTCTGGTACAAGCATAAATGTGTTTCCGATAAACGCATTTTATTATGTTTTGCTTCATAAGACCACCCGATTATAAATTCAGGATGGTTAAAAGAAAAATTTAAGATCCTCTCTTCCTTTGGCAGTCAGAACAAGGTTTTTTAAATCAAAAACATATGTTTAAATTTAGCTCCACATGTGCCAGCTAGTTATTGACTGATTACTGACATGTGTTTGAGCTCTAGGGAACTCAGATCTCTCTCTGCTTCTCTCCCCAGCTCCTCAGCACCACTCGTCTCACGCACACGTGCACACATGCACACATGCATGCACATGCACAGCACACACTGGGAATTCTGATACTTAGTAGGTAACTGGGACCTAGTATTCAGAGTAAACACGTGCCTTGATGAAAGAACAGTATGGGATGCTGTATGCAGTACCCTACCTTAGGGGGCACAAATGAGTGATTCTTGCCAAAATCTGAATACCCCTCGAGTTTGTCTTATTCTTTAGCAAACTGTTTTCCTCTGAATGTTTCTTGGTTATGTCCATGACATACCAGAAACAATGTATTTTTAAATCAGTTCTTCCCTAGGTAAGTGAAAACAACATTCTGCTGGTGGGATCATCCCAGCAAATTACAGTGGGAATACGGCTTTGAAAACCATCTGGTTCTGTGCCTCTTGGTTGCCAAATCCCAGGTCTGGTGGCAATGGTAATAGGTCTCGCAGACCCCCAACAAGGGGGAGCGAATTGACCAAGGCCCCAGCTGGGACACTGTGAAATCCATCACCACACTGTGATTGGTGCCAGTCTTGCCACGCTGTTCTCAGCCAATGGCTGAGTGGGCAGGGATGCTTAGGCAGGCCCATTCCTGGGAGACCCAGAAATCTTCTGACAGCTCCAGGACTCCCTGACAGCCTTGCGTCTTGGGATGCTTCTATTCAGTCTTTCCTTTTTCTCTCCTTCACTTAGCATCGGACTTGCATCAGGTCTGCAGGCTCGTTTTTCAGCTCCCTCCCCATTTTCTCTCACACAGGCAGCTCCCCTAAGAAAACCTCTGCCTGTTTACTCCTGTCTTGGCATCTGATTCTTGGAGGACCAGGACTGATATAACATACTGTTTAGTTTTAAATGTAGGTTGTGTTACCTACACCTAAGGAAATAACATCTTCATAGAGTCAAGAACTGTGGCTCTAAATTAGTCTTCTGCTGGAAAAAGATGTATTACATTTTGAGCATAATATTTTGAGCATAATATGGCCATGCATAGATTTGGATCCTGAATTGAACCAGGTTAAAATTCCTTATAAATGATGTTCCAAAATAAATCTCTAGGGCTTCCCTGGTGGCGCAGTGGTTGAGAGTCCACCTGCCGATGCAGGGGACACAGGTTCGTGCCCCAGTCTGGGAGGGTCCCACGTGCCGCGGAGCGGCTGGGCCCGTGAGCCATGGCCGCTGAGCCTGCGCGTCCAGAGCCTGTGCTCCGCAATGGGAGAGAACACAACAGTGAGAGGCCCGCATACCGCAAAAACAAACAAACAAACAAACAAAAATAAATAAATAAATAAATCTCTCATTCGTTTTCTTGCCCAAGAAGCCGCAGTGTTTCCTCTAATCCTAAAGTCATCAATAATCCATCTATTCTTCCCAAGAATGCTGAGATTTTGTTTTCTAGAACCCCACTTTCACATAAATCATACCTGTTCATTTCTTTTCCTTTTCCATTATGGTTTATTACAGGATATTGAATACAGTTCCCTCTGCTGTGCTAAGTAGGACCTTGTTGTTTATCTAGTTTATATATATTAATAGAAGTATGTATCTGCTAATCCCAAACTCCTACTTTATCCCTTCCCCACTCCCTTTCCCCTTTGGTAACCGTAAGTTTGTTTTCTATGTTTGTGAGTCTGTCTCTGTTTCATAAATAAGTTCATTTGTGTCATATTTTAGATTCCACATATAAGTGATATCATAGTATTTGTCTTTCTTGTACTGACTTACATCACTTAGTATGATAATCTGTAGGTCCATCCATGTTGCTGCACATGGCATTAGTCCACTCCTTTTTTATGACTGAGTAGTATTCCACTGTATATATGTACCACGTCTTATTCATCTATTCATCTGTTGATGGACACTTAGGTTGCTTCCATATCTTGGCTATTGTAAACAGTGCTGCAATGAACATTGGGGTGCATTTATCTTTTTTTTTTTTTTTTTTTTTTGTGGGACGCGGGCCTCTCACTGTTGTGGCCTCTCTCTCTGCGGAGCACAGGCTCCGGCCGTGCAGGCTCAGCCACCATGGATCACGGGCCCAGCTGCTCCGCGGCATGTGGGATCTTCCTGGACTGGGGCACGAACCCGTGTCCCCTGCATCAGCAGGCGGACTCTCAACCACTGTGCCACCAGGGAAGCCCACATGTATCTTTCTGAATTAGAGTTTTCTCCGGATATATGCCCATGAGTGGGATTGTTGGATCATATGGCAACACTATTCATACCTGTTAAGTTTGTCAATTAGAATGTGCCGGTTAAAATACATACTGTAGGGGCTTCCCTGGTGGCGCAGTGGTTGAGAGTCCGCCTGCCGATGCAGGGGACATGGGTTCGAGCCCTGGTCTGGGAAGATTCCACATGCCGCGGAGCGGTTAGGCCCGTGAGCCATGGCCGCTGAGTCTGCGCATCCGGAGCCTGTGCTCCGCAACGGGAGAGGCCACAACAGTGAGAGGCCCACGTACCGCAAAAAAAAATAATAATAAATAAATAAATAAATAAATAAATAAAATACACTGTAGCCTAAATCTCAACCTTTCACATGATTGACAACATTGGCAATATTGAGTTTTACGTTGCTGCTTACATGAGAGACCCATCCTGAAATCGTGTGGATGGGTCAGTACTAATTTAAGACCACTCAAGGAAATGCAGCTTTTGGGGGTTCTCTGAAGTAGCAGGCAAACCCTATTCCCTCTCTGAATTTGGAACCATCCAAAAAGTTAGACAATGGAGCCACACAGAGACCAAAAGATGGTCTTTTAATATTTGGAACATCTTGCGTCTAGACCGTGGGTTGCCCATCCAATCTAGGTAGTACAAATGCAAACTGTAGGGCTCCCAGCTGTAGGACTGAGCACAGCAAAGGATGGAATGTTACATGTGGCCAGTGGGAGATTCCAAAGAAAAGAGCAAGTCCTATCTGAGAACAGCTGAGCTCAAAAATAAAACCATCAGTCTGTTCTCTACCTCACAACTGAGATAAGTTGTTTGTCCTCTCTTGGGGAGCAGCGAGGGAGGGACAGAAAGAAGCTTCCTAATTCTTCTGAAAAGACAGCAGTTTCATTGTGTGGGTCATGATAGAAAGCCAGAGAGAGAGAGAGAGAAAAAGAGAAATAGTTTGTCCTACAGAACCCAGTCCTTTATCTACTGACGGGGAGGTCAGTGGCATTAACTCTGTGTGAAGGACAGAGCCCACTGGGCCACCTTAGCTACGGGTCAGCCAGAATAGGCGTTACACAGAAAGCAAAGCAAGCTTTCCTTTCCTTCATTTCATTACTATTCACATGTTTCAGAACAATTCATTCAAGATTCACATAAAGTTAGCTATGGGCTTTTCTAAATAGAGCTCTTACAGCTTAAAAATAAATCGGAGGCTTTTAAAGCTCTGTAATTATCTTGTCTATTATCTCATCTGCTGCTTCATCTTTCATTCCCTCCCTTGATCTTTTATCTGCATGGGGGTTTGCCATTTTTGCATAGTTTTTAAAGCAAATTCTGGATATTTTCAGAGATGGGGGGTAGCAGAACAGATATGTCACAATTTGTGTTACTCACTTTTTTCGGTAATTAACTCAAGAACCTGATGAGTAACAAGCACCTGGGCATTTGGAATTTGAGGAAGAATTTTAATTGTATCATTTCATTGCTGTGATCATACTTAAAGATGAAAATTCTTACAATTTCCTGCACTGTGGCATTTATATCTTTATTTAAGTCACATGTAAACATTGGATATTCTTAGGGACTCCATCCTTAGTGATGTATATAAATAATTTAGAGCTTAGTGACCTCTGTAAACTAACTCTTCTAACAGGGGGAAAATGTGTAGAAAGAACATGATATATTTCAGAAAAAGTTGTGTTTGACTGAAATATCACAAAAATAGATGTAAATTTATGTATAGTTTTCTGATTTAAAAAGTATTACATACTCAGGCAAACTTTAGAAATTACAAAAAATATATAAGGTAGAAGAAAAAGAATATAAAGGAGAATAAAACCCATCCTTCTAATTATCATTTGATACAACCATTAACATTTTGGTATCTTTCTTTACAATATTTTACATCACACATACACACACAACGGATCATACTAAGCAGAGTTTTATATCCAGTTTTTTTTCATGTGTGAGCATTTTCCTATATCATTTTGTAGACACTAAAATATGTTTTTTAATGATGGCATATTTAAGAATTTATCTTCAAGTATCTTGACAGACCACTCTTAAATATATAACGTTTGTTACTCCAAAATTTTCATCATTGTAACTAATGCTGTCATAAATATTCTTATACTAAGTTTCTGACTGTACTGCTGATTCTTTCCATAGGAAATAAAAAAAATTACTGAATTAAAAGGTATTAACATTTGAAAGGCTAAGATCAAATAACTTACTTTGGGGGAGAACCCATGGTGACACTTCCTTTCCAGTTTCAGAATAACTGTGAAGCCAAACTAATAGTCAGAAGTTCCCTCAGGGAGTATAGAATCAGGGAAAGAGGTGGCGGTCTTAAAGGATATTTCATTCAGGTCGTGGTGAGCCTAATATCTATGACTTCCTCAGTTGAACTGATGTCTTTACACTAAAATCTTTTGTCATCACAAACCTTATTTATACTGCAATTTAGTTGGCTCTTGGCTTGCAATATTTACCATATTATAAAGCACTTTAAAACTCTGCATGTGCACAGATTACTCTACCCAATCAACAAAGGGCTTCATTTGTCCCAACTGAAACACCAGCTAAAGGGCCACTGCTGGCCCTTGGGCTTTCAGACGAGAGCACGCTGACATAAACCATTAAGAGACCAAGGCACACTGAGAAATTAAAGTTAACTAGGGAGGACTGAGCATCTAGCCTTGAGGGAGACAGATTCACATGACAAAAGTCAAAAAAGAGAAATAGATACTGATTGCTCAGATGTGTTTAAACAGATACATCTACTGGTAAAAGAAATAATTTCTATTTTTTTCACATTTTACATAAATAACCAGTTTGCTATATACTTTTGACTATTCTATTATTCTTCTGACAACTTCAGTATCTTTTTGTTTCTCTTGGGAGTTGGGGGAGTTATGGATGTATTTTCTGCTAACTCACCTGAACCCTCAGCCAAAGGTAGGTCTGGAGTCAGATGCGAAATCAAATTCAAATATATGTGCACATTGAGCAAGATACTAGCTAGGAAGAGAGTCCAGGACTGTTCACACCTGGGAAGTCCACTGCTGTCTTCCTAGTTCAACATAGATATGTCTGCATGCCTCAAAGGCACACAAGAATGTCAGGCGCTCTGATGTGCCGCTCTTTGGAGGCTAAATTAGATTGATTAACTTGGGGGTTTACAGGCCTTGGGAGTATCCCTCAACTAGACAGATATTTTAAAATGCAGATAATAGAGCCAATATTTAACAAGTACGGGGGAAACAGATATTTGGTGAGATGAGGAGTGCTGAGAATTCCGAGTTCACTCAGTCAAAAACTGTGATTCATTCATTCCTTCAGCAAATATTTACTGAACATCTACTATAGGGTGATACTAAACTAGACACTATGGATTTAGAGATAAGCAAGACAGACAAGATCCTTGTTCTATTTTCTAAACTTATGATGGAGGGGATAGAAAATAAACATACACAAAGGCAGTGCAATTTTGAGTAGTGGTAAGTGTTAGAAAGAAAAATGAAGCAGTGTAAGGGGATGGAGAGTGATGGGGCTGCTACCTTAGTTAGCGGAGGTCAGACCTGAATGAAGCGAGGGAGCAAAGCTATTAGGAGGCACAGAGGAAGAGTGTCCCAGGTGGAGGGAACAGCAAGGTCAAAGGTCCTGAGGCAGGAAGAAGCTTGGCATGTTTGAGCAATGCAGAAAGGCCTTTGTGGTAGACAGAGCAGAGAAAGCAAGGAAGAGAATGCTAAAAAATGAGCTCAAAGAAATGAAGGAAGCCAAGACCTTCTATAAAAGGTAATGAACAGAAGTCTAGGTTTTATTTTCATTGCTCTATAGAAAGCCTATGGAGGGTTTGATCTGAATAGTAACATAACCTGATATACTGTTGGTAAGTATAACTCTGCCTGTTCTGTGGAAGAGCAAGAATAGAAGCAGTAAGACCATTGGCGGTCCTGGTGATGACAGAGGGTGACTGGGATTACAAGGATGGTAGGAGAGATAGAGAGTAGTCAGGTTGATGACAGGTCCTGAAATAGTTAATAAAATCCGCTGAAGAATGAATATGGGTTGTGAAGAAAAGAGACTAGTTAAGAGGATGAAGCATACTTTTTTACTCCAGCAGCTGAGATAATGGTGATGTGATTTCCTGAAAGTCGGAACACCCAGGGAAGGATAGGTAAAGAATGGAAGGGAATTAAAAGCTCTGTTTTGGACATGTTAAACTTGAGATGCCTTTTAGACATGCAAATGGAACTACCAAATACGCAGTAAAGGTGAGTTTAGAATTCAGGGAAGATGCCAGAGATGGAGGTATAAATCTGTGAGCCAGAATGTAGATAATATTTAAAGCCATGGGACTGGATGAGATGACTTATGGAGAGAGTATGGGAAGAGAAAAGGGAAGGGAAGGGAAGGGAAGGGAGAGGTGATTTAAAAGCCTGGCATGTGCCAACATTTAGAGTCAATGAGAAGCATTGCTGGGAAGTTGAGAAAAATAGTACAGAGAAGTGACCAGTAAAATTTGCAAGATGGAGGTCACTGGTAGGATGATCTATAGTCCATGTAATTTATAGTTCAAGCCATGATCTTTTTTTAAAAAGTGAAATGGGAGCTTCCCTGGTGGCGCAGTGGTTGAGAGTCCGCCTGCCGATGCAGGGGACACGGGTTCGTGCCCCGGTCCCGGAGGATCTCACATGCCGTGGAGCGGCTGGGCCCGTGAGCCATGGCCTCTGAGCTTGTGCGTCCGGAGCCTGTGCTCCACAACGGGAGAGGCCACAACAGTGAGAGGCCCACGTACCTCAAAAAAAAAAAAAAAAAAAGTGAAATGGAAGTTATTAATAATTCTACCAAGACAATAGGTGTAACCTGGGACTGTCCTGAGCAAACAAGAACATATATAGGGTCCCCCTATCTGCTGGTGACCTCCATAAGACTGGTTTCATTGGAGTTGTAGTGATGGCACCCTGATTGGTGTGGGCTGAGGAGAGATAAAAGGTGAAGAAATGAAAACAGGAAGCATAGGCAAACCTTTTGAAAAAATTCACAATAAAGAAGCTAGTAGAAAAATGGGACATGGCTAGAGGGGATATGAGATCAAGGAAAGGGTTGATTATTTAATGGAGCTATTATAGCATCTATGTATGCTAATGTGAAGGATCTAGGGGAGAGGGGAAATTTGATAATGCAAGGGGAAAGGAATAGCAGCAGAGGCAGAGCACAAGAGTGGGATTCTGTGCACAAGTGCGCAAGTGGAGTGGCTGACATTCGATGTCAATTAATTCTGTTCACCCATTGAAATGAGGAAATGTGGACTATGTGGATACAGTTGCTAGACTGGGCTGTGGGAGAAGGAGTTAGCTTCTTAGCTAAAGCAAGAGAGATTTCACTTTTTGTGAAATCCTCTGTCTCTCCCACAAGAAGTCACAGTTTACCATTTGGGGGCAATTTTCTTCTTAGGCGTTAAGAAGAGATACGTGAGCTATTTCTTCTCTCAGGAAAATGCTCCAGTATGGAGCTGTTAATAGTTTACCAGCAAATGTGAAAATTCTCCCAGGTCCAATTTAGATCTGGCAGAGAAGATGAATATTACTAGTCAGTCGGCAACTGCCTATAACAGATGTTTTTGTTGAATGTGAACATTAACAGTTCTATTTGGCCTTTTCAGAATTTGAACTAAGAAATAGAAGAAATAGCCAAGGGTATATTGAGACCCAGGGGGAAAAAAATCCTTTGATCCAAAACACAAAATGTAACATCTAGTGAGAACTTTAGCACCCAAGAACAGTGTGACCCTGGGGAAATCACTGTGCTCTGACTGAGCTGTAAGAGGGAGAGAAAAAAAAGCAAATGTCTAGCAGAATTCAGGGTTTTGTGGACATGTGTAGTCTCTGTCAGATAACCATTAGTAGGAATTTCAGGGAACTGTAAGCTTTTGAGGGGCAGCACAAAATAACCATGCAAATGAGTATTTCTAGTGATTTAATGTCTAGGAATAACTCAGTTCAATTGACTCAGCAGAGAAAACCAGAAGTAAGTGGCTCAGATTCCAAATTATGTTCTTTCCAAAGCTGAACCCCCTTGAATCTGCTCAAAGGCAGGGATGATAATAATAAAGACCATTCTCATTCTCTGATGAATTAAACTGACATTTCTCTAGCAACCAGGTACAGTTGCTGAAAGATAATTTACTCATCAGGAAGATGGGTCTGAGTAGTCATTTCCAGGTGTGCCTTTAGTCATGGCAGACTCTGGCCCACGGCAATAGAATTATAATGCAGGTCACCATTGGCGTTCTCCAGTGTAACAATCATACCTGTTAAGGTACTGCAGGTAGGACCCAGACCTTCACCAATGAGATGCCGCTGTTCACGCTGCTCAGCTACTACCTACGCATGCCACTGCCACAGTGAGAAATCAACTAGACTCGGACAAGATCAGTGCTCTCTCTGTACATTAGTTCATTACATGGTTAGAGTCCCTAAAAACAGGCTTTTTAAAATGGCACAACTGTCACAATTTATGGATGCTGCACTACAAGACAGTTTAAAGAACTGTCTAATGTTCTTAGTTATTGATCCTATAGACCATTCTGTTATTCAATGATGAAGTTATCTGTACTTGTTATCCATTGCTTCCAAAGCCAGCTTCCCCAGGCTCAGCTGGGTAAAAGCAAAGAGTACAATTTACAAGCATTTGTAGATAAGATCAGCTCATCATCTGATAACGCCAATTAATGAGAAACATTTACTACGTGACTATATGCCATCAATAGCATTTGTTTTAACTGAAACTTGTTCTTTAAACGTCCTATTTTTAATGAACACAACATTAACTAAAAAAAAAAAAAAAGATTAACTAAGGAATATAGCATCTCATGTCAAGTTCTCGTTTACAGTTCAGGCTTGGATGTTTATAAACCAGTGCAATTGTAGCCATTTCCTATGGACATTGACCCACCATTCAGAATTCACCTGTGAGTTGCAGAGATAAAGGTCAGCATGATGTGAACCATAACTGAGCATGCAGATGAGGTTGTTTAAATCATTCACAGGCTCTATGAAAACTTACTTTTGGAGGCCATCTACATTTTATTACAGATATTAAAATGCACTTACATTCCACATTAAATGTAATATATATAGAAGAGCTAAGCTGAGTTGCCCTCAACTAGTTGACCTAAATGCCACAATTTAGAGACATTTAATTAAACCCTTGGTCATTTCACTGCTGCTAACTTCCTTGCATATTGTGGAGCCAAGAAAATATTTTTTTATGCTTTAAACATTTTTGTAGAGGTTTAATTAAACATTTGCTGATTTTAATATTGTAATTTTCTTTTCTTATTGGGGAGTCAATGATTTTCTGGGGGGTAATATCTCCAACATGTTTAATAGGCCCCTGACAAACTCAGGGACCCTGGGCATGGCACCTTAGTGCTTACTGGGTAAAATGGATGTAGACAAGGACCTTGGCCCTGAACAGTGTTTGAAGCTTTAGCTATGTCAAATTTCAGAAAAAAATTGTACTGGGATGCAAATTCTTCACAAGGCGTTCCACTTTCTAGTTATCAAATGCAATGGAATACTTCTTTATAATTTTTCCATCCATACTGCTTTCCTTTTCTTCTTCTACCACCTTTTTTAGGTCTCTATCACATCAGACACAAACTATTACAAAAGACTTTTGTCTCCCTGCCTGAAGTTCTCCCCTCCTTCAACAGAGGACCGACAGATGAGGCTTGCTAAAATGTTAGTCAACCAAATGACTAAGTAAAATTCAATTAAACAATTAAGTAATTAATTAAATTGAATGACTTGGATGTTTTGTAGTAATGTTCTATATATTCTTGCTATTTAAGCATAAATGTTTGCCTTTATCTTCTAACTTCCCAATAAAGCTTTTCTACTTACTTTTCTTTGAATATGCTAAACACACTTTCACCCTGTTTTTTAATGAATTCAGTCATTCAAGAAATATTATCAGTACTTACAGAGTCCCAGACATGTAACAGTCACTGAGAATACAATGATGAGTAAGAGTAATCCTTGCCCTTAGTGTATCCCTATTCTAGTGGAAGACAAATAATAAAATACATATACCTGAAATGCTACAGGTGCTTTGACAGAGGTTAAGTATAGGCTATGGTGAAAAGCACAAAGGAAGACTGGTCAATTCTGCCTGAGGATAGTGGGTAGGAGTGGGTGACTCAGGAAAAGCTTATTACTGGAAAATGTATAACCATTTACCTGGTATACATTCAGGCAAGGGCATTCCAGGCAGGAGTAGTAATGTGAGCAAAGCCATCAGGGCAAGAGATGGATTCTGACAACATTGAATTAATGAGTTTGTATTCATCAAAGTCAAGACAGTAAAATTATAATAAATTATGTTTATGGTATAAGTAAATTATTCAAACTTAAAATAATATTTTAAGGGCTTCCCTGGTGGCGCAGTGGTTGAGAGTCCGCCTGCCGATGCAGGGGACACGGGTTCGTGCCCCGGTCTGGGAAGATCCCACATGCCGCGGAGCGGCTGGGCCTGTGGGCCATGGCCGTTGAGCCTGCGTGTCCAGAGCCTGCGCGTCCGGAGCCTGTGCTCCGCAACGGGAGAGGCCACAACATTGAGAGGCCCACATACCGAAAAAAAAAAAAAAAAAAAAAAAATAATAATAATAATAATATTTTAAGTTTTAATATGCTTACTCTTTGACTTTTCAATTTTTTAAGCTCTTAATGTTCTAGAAAACAACCATTTAAAAATTACATAAAAACTCATATCCAGGGGCACACGTGTTTACTTTTGTCTCAGACTCTAATATGGTTTAGCATGGCACTGTCAGATTCTGTTTTTATTTAAAATTTTGACATTTTGTTCATCATGGATTTTTTGCATTAATTTTTACTTTAAAATTTTTTATTAAAAACATTATTATCTTGATTATTGAGTTTTCTAGCAGGCCCTTAAATTTTGCACACAAGTGCTTCACTCACCTCACCCTAATCTCATTATAAAGCCATTAGATCTATATTTTAAAGATCATTCTCTCACAGTGCTGAGAATGGATTGCTGAAGACTTTGGTGGGTAATATTGGAGAATGGGAGGAAAGTTAAAGTCTATTATAATAATTTAGGTAGAAGATAATGGAAGCTTGAACCAAGGCAACAATGGGGATAGAGTGGAGGTGGGGTTGAAAGAAGTGTCAGGAATGAAGAATGGGAAGAATTTGATAAAAATTGGGTATATGGCAATGTCCTCTCTCCTGGGATTTGCTCTCCAAATTATGACTATCAAAGCCCAACAGAGTCTCCCTCTTTCAGGAATCCTTTTTAAGCCATTTCCCACCATGGAAAATTTCTTTCATCTCCATTTTTTATCTCTTAAGTAGATTATAATCTGCTTGCTACCAAAGACCATATTTGCTTCTCCTACAGTGTTATAAGCATAGTAGATGCTCAATAAATACCTCTTGAAAGAACTGGAATCATCAATGATTTTGAACACTGCTGCAAGGCAAGTGCCCATAATTATTAAGCCAACAAAAGAAGAGTTTCAATCTTCTTTGAATATATTTTTAAGGTTAGGATGCTCATTTATGAGTCCAAGATGACATAAATGACTTCATAGGGCCCTTTCCAAAGACATGATTAACAGCCCTTTTTGAGAAGGGTTTCATATATGTTACTCTAATAGCTAGAGAACTTCTCCTGGGGCCTTTTTCCTTTTTACATGATTACACTGGTATTTTAGAGACAATGAAATTACTGCATCCCAGCTGGGAAGTGCTTTTGAATTTATAAAATGCAGAGATTGCAACAGGACTATAAAGTTGAGGCAGGTCTCTTATCCAATCGTCAATAGATAATTTTGGTTTTTTATAATCCTTCTTACAAAAGTTCTATCGCAGTTACCCATGTCCAAAATTTGACATTACTGTTGCCCTTGACAACTGAACCAGAGAGTTTCTCTGGAAATTATTCCAGTTATAGTAAAAAGATAATTATAGTTGTAGAAAAATTTGAACTTAATATATCTGAGTGTGGCTCTGTCAGATTTTCATTTCTGGTGATTCTTGATCTGTTTTTACCAGAAATTACTATTGTTGTTATTATTATTATCATTATGACTATTATTTGGGAAAAGGGGCTTTTTAGTAAAGCTCTTTCAAAAGGAACTAGATCAACCCTGCATGGACCCTTTGTCCTCTGCCTCTCCCCTTCTGGATGAAGGATAAAATGCTGAAGCAGCCACCTGCCACAGTGGGGGAGCTCTCATACCAGCCTTGTGTTAACTGCATCTAGGCTTCTCATTTCATGGAAAAAACAAAATCGTTAATATGTTTAATGCTACCATTTTTCAATTTTCTATGATTCAGAGTTGAATATAATTTCTAACTGATAACAGAATTTGGTACCTAAAAATGAGGTGCTTTAAGCAAACCTAAAATGTGGAATTGACTTGGCAGAGGAAAATGGGGCTTTGGGCAAAAAGATCTTAGATATTTTAAGATGGAAAGCTGTTGATCTTTGTTATGAAATGGCAGAAAATTTGATGAAATTAGTGTCTGCTTGACTTGGAATGCAGGCCTGGGCTAACTGAGGCTGTACAATTAGGAGAAATGGTAGCAAATATTTTATATATTGGCATGTGCTACTTCTAGCACTTTCAGCAAAATCCTACTGAAGAGATGACATCAGACTACAGCTACTCAGACTGCAAACAGAGAGGGAAGGAAACACTCTTTTCCCAGTGGAATCTTTCCCTGCCTGTGGTCTACACGTCATGGTGAAGGGAGTCTTGAAACCAATGGCTTCTGTTCTTCAAACTTGAAGCAATTATAAATAGTGATGGGCAAACAGTAGCCTAAATACTGGTGCTTCATTGAAAAAAGGAGCAACACCTTCTGGCAGTGATGGGCTTGAGGATGTTGCCTTCCTGCCAGAGCCTGTTGACTCTGTCTCAGGCAGCAGCTATTGAGTCTAGGACAAAGCAGATGAGCAGAACAGAGAGACCTGTAATTAAAGGAAGAGATTCCTCAGGCTTAAAATCTACATCTGAACAACACCCTTAGCTATTATTTCTTAAATTTGGACTTTACCAGAAGCAAATGGAGCAAAACTGTACTAAGTTTACAGGGAACTGTATTTCCAAAATACCTCCCTGTCTCCAAGACTGGCCTGAAATAGCCTATGGCGAATGAATTCCTAATACAGTCCCTTGTCTCAAACTACAACAATAGGAAGTTGGCTCTGAGGGCTTTGTAACCACAGGAAGGGCATTTTTATCAAGCCACATCAGAGGGAAGAACCAGAGGATGAGGGGAACAGGGATCAGGGGAACAGGGAGTTCCTCCCAGAGAAAGTAACCAGGTTCAGTGAGATTGACTGAGCAAGGAACTCATCCCATGGCAAGACAGGGAGTCCCTGCTACTCCTGCCAAGTAGAATTGCTTAATTGCTATGGATACCTGATGGTTCTGTATTTCCCATCATCTCTTTTTCGAATGGGACCTTATGGCTGTTATCTTGTTCCTTCTTCACTATTGTATATTAAGGGCACAACATTTGTCCTTTGATTTATAGAACTGTAACGAACCAAACACACCAACAACTTCCTATCTGTATCTGATGGAAAGACTGCGTATCACCCAAAGGGCTTGCATTTTGAACTGGATGCAAGAAATGCAATAGACTGAGGTTCTCTCTCTCAGGATGTTTTTTCTGGGAAAAAACTGGTGTCATTGATAAATGTTTAACCGCGGGCTGGGGTAGGGTGACATATATTTATATACCTACATACATTTACATAAATTTTATTGATATAAAGGATGTATAGTATATAATTTACAAACAATAAGATCATACTCTTCATTATACATTCCTCAGAGCCAATTGATTCTTACACACTTTTTTGACAAACAAAGCACTTGACAAATGAGTAGAGTTCTGACATGAATGTTGGTTGATACGTTTGTTCATGTTAACAAGTAAAATGAAAGTGAAACGATAAAGAGGCATGTCAGAATTCCACTCGTTCATCAATAACGTGAACAACTTTCAAATACTGGAAATCTCAAAGACTACAAGAATGTTTCCTCACTTTTTTGTGTTATTCACAAAGCAAGGGCTGTTATCACAACATAGTTTTAAGTTTAAGTTGCATTAGTAACATTTTCTTCATCATTCTTAAGTCTACACAATCAAAAACACAATAAATCAAGCCCTAATTTATAGCATTTGCTGATTTCCATGGCATAAATACACCTACTGTGGCTGATTTTAAGATAACAACTTGATGTCACTGAGGGCAGAGTTGGGAACAGATGTGCTGTATCATTCCATTTTAAAGTATCTCCACCATATAGGTATGATAGGTGCAAAGTCCAAGACCAAGGATAAGAGCAAAATGTAGTAAAACAATTAGGAAGCGATTAATTTTAAATATTACTTTTGCTTTTAGTATACTTTACATAGTTATACTAAAGTTTATATAATTCCAAGTTTATGTAATTTCATTTTTGATAATGACTGTGTCTAACCATGAATTCACAAAATGCCTGAAATTTCAAAAACTGGCTTTTGTGAGCTGATACAAGGCTTATTTCCATACCACTGGAAATAAGAGTGTATCTGAAAGATGGGTAACCAAAGGGATGTCAAACAATGCTAGTTATCTAGCCAGTAGCTATTCTTCTATTTTTCCTTACTACCAAAATCTTATTAGATGAAGCATATGTCAAATTAAGAAATGATATTTAGTAACCTTCCATGTAGATAGGTATGGCCCTATAACAGTCCTGGCTAATAAGATATAAGTGAATAATGTTGAATGAGACTTAAAATCTCCTTGAAAATGGGCAGGAGGAAGCTGACATGTACCTTTTGTCTTTTGCCCTTCCCATTTGTATCAGTGAGGTTAGGCTCAATTATGCTGCAATAACAACTTAATTGCCAAATATTAGAGCTTCAACACACAAAAGTTACTTTCTCATTTCATGTCCACTGCCAGTTGCTGGGGCAGCTCTGACCCATGTATCACTCAGGGACCCAGGTGCAGTGCCTCCACCAACTTGCAGCTGTACCATCTGGAACACACAGACTCTTCAGGTGATCTGACTGCGTTCTATGCCTAGAAATGAAACACTTAATTTCCCCATACAGCCTATTGGTCAGAATTATTCTTACAGCTCTAACTGCCACGGAGGCTAGGAGTATACCTTCCTTAAGTAGGAAAAATAAAACCTCTAATTTGTTTCAGACCATTATTTCTAGATTTCTGTCCTAACTAAATGCAATTCCTAAGCAATTCAATCGGTACCAATTTTTATGACTTTACTATAGGTACAGTCAATGGCATATAGAATGTGTTATGTTCTAATCCTGCCAGAAGTTTATACAAGACCAACAAGAGAAAGAAAGTGGAGGTATAGGAAACCAACACCAACCCTCCTTTTGTCAGGGAGGAAGATGCACACTCTAACAAGATACCACAGTTCTTGTCTACTCCTAAAGCAGAGTCATGAAGAATGCAGTTTTCACGTGAGAAATAATTTTACACATTAATGTGGCTTTCTCTTTTGCCTTTCTAAGTATCTTTACCTAATCTGCCCCGGGTATCCATCTGCCTGAGAAGAGATTAGAAATTAAAGCAGAAGGTATGCAAGAAGAAAGAGGAGGGAATATTCAGCTCTTGACATTAGAAATAGGACTGTACAACAAGAGAATGCCCTGGGAGCCAGGTTCTTTTCTTGAGAAAGGATTTTTCCAAATTCCTGCCTACTGCACATAGCGTATCAAAGCCAAGCCTGTCCTTAATCTGATCCGTAGTCAGAAAGAAAAAAGACATGACACAGAATTCATAGGAAAACCCACCCATCTGGTCCCTGGAAAATAGTAGGGAGAGGGAAGGAAAAGAGACAGGCAGCGGGAGTGTTGTGACCAGATACGAATGTCCTGCTTTTGTCCTCTCTGGGTTCAGGCTGCCAGGCACAGGGAAGTGCATTAAATCAGTGATGACAAAACTGAAGGTAAAGCTGGGCGACAGCCACAGAAACACAGCAAACAGGGTTAGACAGGAGCGCCTGTGGTTTAGCATTTCCAAGCTGCCCTTAATTCTTACGTGGTGCAGATATTGAGTTGAAGCTGGTGGGCATTCCATGGGGTCTGTCACGGCTGGGTGAGATGCTGGGGGTGAATTGCCAAGTTAGAGGACAAGACAAAAGACACAGCTAGGGGCTCAGTGGGAATTGGCACTGCAGGAACTGAGCGAGGAGGAAGAGGCACAGATCACCACGGGAGCGTCACTTGAGTCAAAAGAATGGACCCTAAGTCAAATCAGCCATAGAACGCAGCATCTGAAGAGAGCAGGGCAAGGAATACACAGGTGGGCAAAGAACATCATCCCAGAGACCCAGTGGATCCTAGCCAGTGCACACCCAAGGAACAACACGTCTTTTCCCTACCCAACTTCACACCCCCCAAAGACACACCAGCTTCCTCACCCCTAAACACATGGAGGTCATTTCAGAGAAAGGAGCGGAAGAAAGAGCAGGTTCTTTGGGAACGTGAACATTTTTTTCCCAGAGAGACTAAATTTTACTGCAAGGAACCATTTAAATGATTGGGTTGGACTAAATTTAATCTCGATCAGATGATTTGATTTATGTGCCTACTAACCAGTTAATTTATATTGATCTTCAGGAGGATCACAGGTAACTATAGACAAAATTAAGGAACTAGCCTATCCTCAGTGGTGGTGAGAGCTATATTTTGTGAACTCACCGCAGCACATTTTTGCTGTCAGCCTCTCACAAGAAGAATATTTTGCAAGGTATGCTGCTGATACTGTCCGGGGTGTAAAATGAACAGATTTGCCCCAATGCAGAGCTGGTTGCTCACTGGCAAAGATGTTCCATTGTGCCCCATACCTCCAACCATTCACTGAATTATCTGGTGAATTACCTGGGATACACCGGTACACAAACACAATTTTGCCCTTAAGTCATGAATAGGGTAAGGACCCCTTCTAGTCCTAATGCATACACATATTGAGAGTGTGTTGGTCTGTGTGAGTGTGTGCATATGTGTAGGACTGGCTACATAATTTGCAGGATTTGGTGCAAAATGAAAATGCAGGATTCCTTGTTTGAAAATTATTAAGAATTTCAAGATAGCCGCAGCAGAGCATAAAACTAAGTGTGGGGTCCTTCCAAGCAAGACCCTGTGAGCTGGCACAGGTTGCTCACCCATGAAGCCAGCCCTGCGTGTGTGTGTGTGCTGTTGAGGACTGCATTGTGCAGTTCTTCTTGGATAACTGCATGGTATAAAGATACTGATTTTTATTCACTTATACCTCATCATTTCTTAGAGTTCAGATAGATCTGCATATGAGGGCTTTCTAAAAGAAAATAACAGGTGTTAGTCTAGGACAGTGTCTCAAATTTCCACTCACTAGTTGCAGGTTCATGGGTACATTACTTATTTTCTCTGTGCCTCAGCTTCCCAATCTACAAAATGGGGATGGAAAAATATACCTAGCCATGGAGTTATTAAGGAGATTAAAGTAACTGAGTTAATATTTAGGAAGTGCTTGGAGTAAGTCTTGCCATATAGTAAGCACTCGGCAAGAAAAAATTTAGAGGCTTTATTGTGTGAGAACTTAAACCTAACGCGCCTCCCCTCTTCAGGACTATGGAACTATTCACTTTCTCCAGGAGGGAACCATTTATGGTTCAAAACTATTATAGTCCAGAGGCTATCTGGGTCAAGAAGGGCATGTTGATCTGAGCATCTCCTAAGATGCTAAGGGATGGGAACAAAAGACTTCCTATTTGGGGAGCAAAGACACCTGGGGCTGACAACCCCCAACCTGCATTGATGCTTCCTGCTTTCATTAAATGTAAAGTAAATAAATCAAAATAAACAAAAGAAAGCCAACAGCAATAAAACACCGATACATTCTTTTAGTTGCCATGGCTCTGAAAGGACTGGAGTATTGCAGGAAAGAAAAAGCCATTTGACTCATAAACTCTTGTTTTTTTTTTTTGTTTTGTTTTTGTTTTTTGCGGTACGCGGGCCTCTCACTGCCGTGGTCTCTCCCGTTGCGGAGCACAGGCTCCGGATGCGCAGGCTCAGCGGCCATGGCTCACGGGCCCAGCCGCTCCGCGGCATATGGGATCCTCCCAGACCGGGGCACGAACCCGTATCCCCTGCATCGGCAGGCGGACTCTCAACCACTGCGCCACCAGGGAGGCCCATAAACTCTTTTTTTTTTTTTTTTTTTTTTTGTGGTACGCGGGCCTCTCACTGTCGTGGCCTCTCCCGTTGCGGAGCACAGGCTCCGGATGCGCAGGCTCAGCAGCCATGGCTCACGGGCCCAGCCGCTCCGCGGCATATGGGATCCTCCCAGACCGGGGCACGAACCCGTATCCCCTGCATCGGCAGGCGGACTCTCAACCACTGCGCCACCAGGGAGGCCCCCATAAACTCTTAAATGATGTTATGGATACTGCGGTGCAGGAGAAGAGCTAAGGGGTTACAGTGCCTGGCTCAACAGCCTGGAATTTGGCAAAGTTATGTCTTGTAATGTCTGGATAAGGAAGAAGACAGAGTCTATGGCCTGAGAAAAAGAGAGAGACAGAGGCAGATTGAGAGAGAAAGAGATTGAGAGAGTCTTACACTTGCTGATTTACATGCATATGTGGAGTCCAGATAATTGCCTTAATCTCCCTTTATTTGGATCATCAAGCATCCTTTGACTCCATACAGCCCCAGGTTGGTATCTGGTGTCTTCCTTTCCTGTCTCCTCCCTTCACCTCGCCTTGGGTCTTCAAAATCAGCTTTAAATGGCTGATTTTGATGAGCTAATTTTTTCTCTAAAAATTATATTGAAATAAATATACAAATACTTAAACTTGATAAAAATGTTTTCCATATGCCTCCTAAAATTATCTCCTAAACTACAGGGGTTCTGATCTAAGAGAGGCTAGAATCTACAAAGGTGAATGCAGCTACCTGGTGTCCCAAAGCAAGAAGCATCGTAAAGGCTTGAAGGGGCTGTTGGACTAGGTGTCAGGTGACGGTCACTCTCCCAGAGTGGAGTGTCGGGCAGGTCCCTTCTCCCTTTTCTCCATGAAGAAAGCAGGTGGGCAAAGGGTGGGGTGAGAGTTCACTCCAGGCTAAGAATTGGTGGGAGGTATATTGGGCAGCAATGAGAAACAACAATAACAAATGGGGCTGGATTAAGTCATGTCTAACCACTGAACTCAGGTCTCAGCAGCAACAACTTGAGGACTTCAGCAAGCTGCTGAGCCTTCACAAAGCTTCACCCTCAGAGCCCCTGCTGCAGTAACAGGAGTGGTGGGAGAGCAAGAGTGTCAGAGAGGTTCCAGAGTCCTAGAAAGGGCGGCATAAAAAAGTGGCTGGGCAAGAAGACCTGGGGATCCACAAGATTCTGATGGACAAGGAGAAGCAAGGGTGCCTCTGGGTCAGTGTGGGACGAGGAAGGTGTTCAGTGAGAATGAGCACATGAGAGGATCAAAGTAAAGCACACACACCCACCTCCCCACACACCTTTCTCCTTTCCATCTAAGACGATTTTTGAAAGTCGATAGGCCTTCCATTTGATCTTAAATCCCCTCTTAAAAAATAATATAAAGGACATCCTGACTTTTGACATAAGCTCTGAAATGCCTAAGTTCCTTGTAAAAATTTACAATCTTTTGTAAAAATTTACAGTCATTTTGAATGGATTTTTTAAAATATTTTCAATTACAGATTTATGGCAGAATTTTTCATAGGCCCGAATTGTCTGTTTAATATTAAAATGATTCTTGTAAGGAGCCATCTGTTATGTGATCAGCCATGGAAATTCTTTACAGGGCTTTACATCAGCACTCGCTCCAATATTTGTCACGCTTCAAATATCCTCAGGCACTTGTGTTTCCACTTAGAAGAGCAAGGTGAAGGACTGAGAGGTAGGACATGATGTCTCCCTGATTATTCAGTGGCTGTTACTGAAAACACTGTGTTCAGCATATGGTTTGCTAAATTGTCTTTTTCCCTAAACTACCCTCAACATTTTCCTTTCTGATGGCAAAATAATACCTTGAGAAAAAGGACATTTTGATAGTCTTTGTATCTACTGTCAGAACAAACTTTGCTCATTGCATTAATCAACTCATTTTTTCTTCAAAACCCATTGTTCTCTCTTTTTCAAAAGTAATATATTTCAGTTTACTTTCCCCCTGAGTGCTATTATAGTTGAACTAACTCTATTTTACCAAGTAGTTTTCATCACAGATGCTCGCTCTGAATCACTGAGCTGGGAGCTGCCTAAAAAAGTGTGCTGGGAAAGATTCTGAGGCTGTGTTCATGCTCAGTGGGAAAGAGTATCATGATTGATTACTTATGTCTGCCATGGGCATATGATAGTGAGTATGGGCCACGTGAACCATTTATTTGCCATCTCTGGCCTATTCCTTTTTTCTGCCCCCCTATTATTGTGCTCATTAATAAGCATTGTGAAGTGGCTGACCTTGGGGCAAGCATACAGAGTAAGATTAACTCCTTTATCTGGAAACCAGACTTGAACCTGACACCACAATAATATTAACAGTGAAGATGATAGACGCTACATTTGTTGAGCATCTGCTGTTATAGGCATCACTGTAGGTACTTTATAAACATTAAATTATTTAATTTACTCTTCACAAACATTCCACAATAGAGACATTATCCCCCAATTTCAGAGAAAAGAAGACTAAAGCTCAAAGACGTTAAGCAACTTTACTGAGTTCACCTTTTTGCTCAAAGCATCCTCATCGATTCATTCACATGTTTCCCAGAAGAGGGCTTACACAATTTTTTCCAGTTTTATTGAGATGTAATTGACACATAACATTGTATTAGTTTAAGGTGTACAACGTAATTTTATATATATATAAAGTATATATTTATATATTTTTATATATGTAGTGAAATGATTACCACAATAAGTTTAGTTAACATCCATCACTTCACACAGTTACAGTTTTTCCCCCTTGTATACAATTTTTTCAATTGAACCACTTAAAGAACTGTCATGTGGAAAAGATGGATGAAGTAAAGTTTGGCTTTTTATCCTTCCTATTCTCTTTCTGAATTGGAAATTGTAGGTCAGTGCATTTCATCTCACCTCGTCAATTCATTCAAGAATTCATTAAGTACTCATTTACTGAGTGTTTCTTCATATGCCAAGTACCAGGGATTCAGATACATAGCAGAGCTTCCTCCCATCTAGCCCACCAGATACTTTCCTGTATTCAGGAGCAGTCCACACAGAGGAGCACTCCCTCCTGGAAGCGCCCTTCACATTATTCCTGAACACTACACCCTTCTTATTTTCCTTCTCCCAGACCAGCCACTTTTTCGCCTCTGTTGCTGGCATTTTATCCTCTACCCAGTCTTAGCCCAGGCCATTTTCTCATCCCTGTGTACATACTCTTTTCAGTGCAGGGCTATCCAATAAAAATATAATGCAAACCATACAGGTGGTTTTAGATTTTCTAGTAGCTATGTTAAAAAAAACTAAAAGGGAAAAGGTGATATTAATTCTAACAATTTTACTTAATGGAACCCAATATTATCGGTTCAACATTTAACCAATATAAAAATTATTAATGCAGTATTTTACATTTTTTGTACTAAACCTTCAAATTCCTGTATGTTTTTTAACACTTTGCGCTTCTTGATTTACATGCTAAATTTTCATTGGAAATACTTGGTTTGTATTTAGATTTCATAAAATTCACAGCGGAAAAAGCAGATTCGCATACCCAAGTTTTTTCCAACATTTTTACAAGTCTACCAGTAATTGAAATATGTCCGTTTTTATGTTTAAATTACTTAAAATTAAAGGTTCAGTTTCTTAGTCACACTAACCACATTTCAAGCGCTTAATAGCCACACGTGACTAGTGGCTACCATGTTGAATACCGCAACTTTGATTATGCTCGTATATTTTCAAGGTTTTAAATACCTCATATGCCGACGAATACAAGAGTTATAGCTCCAGCCAGACCTGTCCTCAGTTCTGAATTGTATACTGAATTATATGAAATACCAACTTGGATGTCTCACAGGCATCTCAAATTGATATTTCTAAAATGGAACTCTTGGGCTTCCCTGGTGGTGCAGTGGTTGAGAGTCTGCCGGTTGATGCAGGAGACACGGGTTCGTGCCCCAGTCCGGGAGGATCCCACATGCCGCGGAGTGGCTGGGCCCGTGGGCCATGGCCGCTGGGCCTGCACGTCCGGAGCCTGTGCTCCGCAACGGGAGAGGACACAGCAGTGAGAGGCCCGTGTACCAAAAAAAAAAAAAAAAAATGGAACTCTTGATATCCGACCCCAAACCTGATCCTCTCTAGTTGCTTAGGTTGGGTTTCCAGAGAAACAGACTCTGAGATGAAGATTCTCCCTGTAGGAGGTTTATCAGGGAGTGTTCTCAAGACCATCACGTGGAAGGGTAATTATCACAGAAGTAGGAATGGGCAGGGGGAGAAGTTGAACTGTGCTGGCATTGTGACAGGCTTCTGCTAATTCCATGGGGAACTCCAGAGCTGGGAGGGCCCTGCAGAGATGTCCCAACCTGAGATGAGGGGGCTAGGCTCTGTACCCCTGCCTCGACCAGTCATTGTCCACGGGCTGTGCCTGAGGAGGGGTGTTACTTGGGTAAGGGCAAGTCCCAGAGAGCGGTACGGTCATAGCCCTTAGCAGCGAACGTTCCCTGCAGCTGGGGGAATAAGGGCCAAGTTCAGCAGGGGGTCTGAGAGGCACGCAGCACCCACCACACCAGTCTTGCCCACATGGAGAGTGCCCTGATTCCCCACACATTTCCTAAAGTCAGAATCCTAGGAATCAGCCTTTATTTCCCATTGCCAAATACTTATAGAGTGAATGACTGAAACAACATTCCGTCTTCCCCTTTACGTTCACTCTTCCTGCCTCCTGGAACCCTCCAGCCCACCCACCCACATATGCACCCATACATGCCCTCTTTCTTAAGTTCCAGGTCTCAGCTTAATTGCCATGTTTTCAGGAAGCCTTTACCTGACTCCCTTATCTAAAGTCAGTCGTTTCAGTTTGTAATTATTTTATATTTTGTTTGCTCATTTATTTTCTGACTCTCCCACTAGAACTGTAACCTTCATGAATGTGGGTTTATTTGCCTGTTACCCCTGCACCTAGTGCCATGCTTAGAGCCTAGAGACTCACAGTATGAGCTTGTAGAATCTATCACTATAAAAACAAACAATTTGGGCTTCTCTGGTGGCGCAGTGGTTAAGAATCTGCCTGCCAATGCAAGGGACACAGGTTCGCGCCCTGGCCGGGGAATATCCCACGTGCCGCGGAGCAACTAAGTTTGTGCTCCACAACTACAGAGCCTGAGCTCTAGAGCCCGCAAGCCACAACTACTGAGCCCACGTGCCACAGCTACTGAAGCCCGCACGCCTAGAGGCCGTGCTCCGCAACAAGAGAAGCCACGACAATGAGAAGCCCGCGCACTGCAACAAAGAGTAGCCCCCGCTCACCGCAACTAGAGAAAGCCCGCGCACTGCAACAAAGACCCAACACAGCCAAAAATAAATAAATAAAAATTTAAAAAAAACAATGTAAGTAGGATAGGCAGAGGAGAAAGACAGTGGTCATAAATGAACATGACCTGGTAGAGGTAGGTCAAGGTGCTATGAGAGCACAGAACGGGAACATGTAACTAAAAGATTGGGAAGAATGTTCTGCAAAGGTAATGTGTTAGCTGAATATTAAGCAAGTAATGGGGATCTGCTGGACAGAGAAGGGAAGAAGGTGGGCATTCGTGGCAGAAAAAACAACTGCCTCGTTTCTTTTTTTAAAAATTCTTTTCCATTCTGTTTATTACAGGATATTGAATATAGTTCCCCGTGCTGTACAGTAGGACCTTGCTGTTTATCCATTCTATATATAATAGTTTGTATCTGCTAATCCCAATCTCTCAATCCATCCCTCCCATGCCCCTCCCCCCACCGACTTGGCAACCATAAGTGTGTTCTCTATGTCTGTGAGTCTGTTTTTGTTTCATAGATAAGTTTATCTGTGTCATATTTTAGACTCCACATATAAGTATGTATGTAGTATTTGTCTTTCTTTGACTTACTTCGCTTTGTATGATAATCCCTAGGTCCATCCATTTAGCTGCAAATGGCGTTATTTCCTTCTCTCTCATATATATATATACACACACACCACATCTTCTTTACCCATTCATCTGTCGACGGACTTTAGGTTGTTTCCATGTCTTAGCTATTGTAAATAGTAACTGCCTCATTTCTTAATGTGGCTCCTAGGCCTGCTCCTTTCTTATTGTTTTGGATACCTAGAACCACCACCCCCTTCCATACCCACTCAGTCATTTTCCTCCTTACATTCAAATCCCAGCTCAGTCTTGCCCTCTATATATTTCTCCCTGCCTGGAAGACTCCCTTGATAAAGCAGAGAAATGCCAGTCTCAGCTCAGCCAAGTGGGATACTCTCTGAAGTCATCATGAGCTCTTCTCTGTGGCTATGACACAGTACCCCCTATGACCCATTTTGGATAATTCAGCCAAACCAGCTGTCAATTCAGTTTGATTTTTAAAATTCATCTTTTAATGATTTTGTCAATTGTCTTCATCTTGAATTTAATTAAATTGTTATATATTTCAATTGAGTAGTTAAGTGGATCTAACCAGAGCTTTTTAGTAGTTTGTCAAAGTAAATAACCAATGCCATCAATCTAAGGGTCCTTCTCAGAAAATTAGTTGTGATCTTAGTGAAGGTAATATGGTGAAATGACCTTATGGTCATATCCTTCCACATAAGAGTGAGGCAGATAATAATTTTTAAAAGGTGGCTCTGTCCAGTTCCCTAGTGTAGCTCCTACTGCCAAGAGAGCGAAAACCTGGTCCTGTTGATCACCAGCTGCAAAATCCTCCAGTACAGGTGTGAGTCAATCATAAGGTGATGTAGAGCTTTGACTATAGCCTCCATTTACATCTTGTCAAGAACCAATAATAGTTCACTTCCTCCAGAAAAAAAGTAAGCAAATAGCAAAAGAAAATTGCCTTTATGGGCAGAAGACAGACTTGGATGAGTGGTACACTGTTGTTTATATGCAAATCAAATAAAAGAAAAGAAAAAAATCTGCCCAAGCTAATACTTTAGGTTCTGTTTATGTGTCTGTTTTCAAGGCTGTTCATGCTATTTTGCCTAAGCAAAGCTTTTGTTTGCCTTGTTAGGGCTAACTTTGCTTTGAGATGTTAGTACATAAAAGGGTTTAGCAAACTTACCTCTTTGAGGCAAAATTTGAGAAGTGAGAAATTCAAACACTTGTAAAATGCAAAGATATTTGCTTTTACTAAAGTCCATTTCCGAGTCACCCTCTTTTTATCCAACAATTATTTGGAAAAGATGTGTGAACTGACCCAATTCACAACCTGATTTCCTATACTCCCAGGATTCCTATACTCCTAGTGTTTGAGCTTCAGAACTGATCTACCATTAACAAATTAAGGAGGCTAGTTGACTCTGCTCTACTTTTTTTGTGAAAAAAAGAAAATAATGAAAATATGTTTACATTAATGTTTGCTTTTCTCTATTTCTCTGCTTTCCCCAGGATAAAAAGATATATTCTTTTGTCTATCACTTTAGTGGTGAGTTCAAATTCTACCATCACCATGACTTTCACTTGAGTTCCCCAGCTTACTGAGAGTCTGGCATCTTTTCTTAATCTCCCATTATCTAGCTTAGTATAATCTAAAGGCTTTTCTCCTCTCAGTTCTAACAATATATGTATTCTTCCAGGCCCAAATAAAAGATGCTTCACACTGTCTTTTACCCTGCTGCTGCCCACTTCACATATTTGGATCCTTAGCAAGTGTTACATCTTATTTTCATAACTAACTAAATTACTTTTTTCCTTTCTCCTCTGCTCACAGACTCATTTTCCATTTATCAACAAGCATGCCAAGTTCTTTCAATCTCTCCCCTTGCATTCTACTTCTACATCCTATACAATTAAAGTATGTTGAAACAGGATTTCCCATCTTTCCTACCAGTTGGATTGTGTCATATTTTTTAAAGATACTAGCGACATCTCCAATTGTTTCCACATGCAAGTTAAATGCTCTGCTTCAAAGGTCTCAATATTATCCCTTCCCCCACCACACGATCCCAAGTCCTTCTGCCTTGCCTTCATTTCCCTTTAAATTCCACAACCAGACTGTTTCCTTGGACAGGGAGGGGGCCATCATTCCCCCCAAATCACCTCGACCTCTCCTGGTATGCCTCTCAAGGCATTCTTGCTTACTTGCCAACTGGAATGATATTAAAAGGATTTTACATGAATAGGGTCTCTCATTCTTTCCAAGTTCTTCAAAGAACTACTTCTGGTTAAATCATTTTTGAATTAGTTTAGTGGTAGCCACTACTCAAAGATAGACTTAAAATCCTTTAATCTATTTTTATCCCTAATTCTTTTCCATTAAAACCTTTGTATAATATGTTAGTACATTTGGTACATTTTTTTGACTTAGGAACTAATTATAAATGTTAGAAATTAATTTTGGGTTAATGCTGCTTGAGGCTGGTGGTCTGTTGCCTTTTGATTTTCCACGGTACATGAAAGAAGAATACAGACAGCTTCCCCCTCTTGGGAGGGAGGTGGGACAGTGTGTTCCCATCATCCAAGGGTGGAGGAAGAGTCTGTAAATTTTTGGTGTCCGCTACATCATGTACCTGAAAGAGGCAAAAATAGCCCCTCCACTCTCGAGTTCCACAAAGGAAAGTACTCTGTGTAATTAGCTCACATTCATAGCCTTTAAATTAGAGAACAAACTATTGGCTCATTCTCTACTTTTTGCCTCCCCACAGTTGAAATCAGAAGTGTTTCATAGTTTACAACTCAGTCATATTCTATCTAATCAACTGATAACTCTCCTTGCTAATGCTGATAAAATGTCTATCTTAACCCATCTTTGGAAAGTGTTCCCACAGGAGGATAGGGGTCAAGAGAAGGAATAAAAAAAATCTTTGAAAGCTAATTTTTAGCAGTTTTAGAGGAAAGTGAGCCCAGTTCCACTCAAAAAATTATGTGAGAAACATTTCCCCATCGGCTGTTTTCAGCTAATCCCTTTCAGCTTTGTATGGATATTTATCTATATATTTCTTTCTTTATCTCTTATTTGTCTCTTTTCAGAGACATTATTTAGATAGCAAGGCACCCTTTTGATTTCAAGATAAGTCATCTTCTGAGAATAAAAGAGAAAATCAAATAATGTTGTGGAAAAATATTTCAAGACACAGAATGCTGCTCATGCTATATTCAGTGAAAAATATTATAAAGCAACATGTATTGTGCAGTCTCATTTTTATCTATCTATCTATCTAACATCATTCACACACACACACACACACACACACAAACACACAGAGAGAAAGCCATATAAGGCAATATACAAATTCTTAGGAGGAAGTTGAATTATTATGGCTGATCCTTGTATCATTTTCCCCAATTTTTTTTCCAGAGATGATGCATTGTTTGTATTAAAAGTATTTTTAAAAGAAAATAGTAACTTTACTTTTATCACATGCTGTGGATTGTATTAGAAAGCTTCTATCACTAATGATTTTGAAATGATAAAGACTGTCCTTTATTGCATGGCTCCCTTTTTAAAAAAAATTTGCAACTGGTAATTTACCAAAATCAACAAGGAAAACAGGCTAACAGAAGGACAAGAGAGTCATTTCACTTCTCATAACGCACTAAACAATTAGAGAACACATAGCTCTCTGCCAGCTGTCTGCTCTAGCAAGAGTGGCAGAGAGATGGCTGTTCTGTTCCTGACATGAAAAGAAGGTACATCAGGGTTGGAGTGGATTGGAGCCTCCTCCCCCATTCTTCTGGAGTCCTAGCCTCAGAAATGTGACAAAAAGCTAACATTTGTTGAGTTTACTATGTGTATACACAGTTCTAAGAACTTTTTATGTGTTAACTCATTTAATCATCCCCTAAACCTTATATGGTGGGACCTATTTTTACGTTTAATAAGTAAGGAAACTAGGGCATAAAGACACAATAATCTGCCCAACATCTCAGCTAGTGGGCGGCAAATCTGGGGTTTGAATCAGGCAGTGTGGCTCCAGAGCTCGTGCTTTTAAAGGTTCCTCCTTTGTGATCCTCTGAAGTATCACAAAGAACCTGTCACAGACCTGTCCCACTCAGGGCTGGGGAAGCTTAGGTATTCATCCACCAACAACAGCATCCCTTGGTGGTCGAAGATTTCCACTGAGAGCCACAGATCCCCAGCACTTCTGGGTGACTCTACAGGCAGGCTGAGCAAGATGCCATGGTGCTGGAGCAAGCCCTTGGGCAGAGAAACTGAGAGGCTTGTGGACTTGGGTAGGAAGCTGTCCGTGTGTAACAGCAACTGCCCACTAGAGCTACAGGAAAACTCAGAGGTAAGCCATGAGTTTTGGGGTAGGGCCTCAACAATACCCCAACAGTGCACTCATCAAACCAATGCTGGGTCAATGTGTCTCAAGATGTTGTTAGAGGAAAGACTGGCGAATACTCAGGGGGTCTCCGAGTGGTCCCCAGACCAGCAGCATCAGCAGCACTTGGGAGCTTGTTAGAAATGAAAATTCTGGGTCCCTCCCCAGACCTTTTGAACTGGAAACGCAGGGAATGTTGCCCAACAATCTGTGTTTTGAAAACCCTCTAGGTGATTCTGATGAACATTAAAACTCTGCAAACCACAGTTTTAAAGATGGAAAGGGCTCCATCTATAAATTAACTTAAAGATGGAAAGGGCCCCATCCATAAATTGATTTATCTTCCAAGGGAAGATGGAGATTTAGAACTTTTCCAATGCCCAATATCTAGAACCCAAGTCTCCAAACCTAGTTCCTCACAGGAATGATTCAGACATTTTCCCCCCATAGGTCTGTGTATTAGTTATTGTAAATATTAAGCTGCTGTAACAAAAAGAAACCAAAAGGCAATGGCTTAAATGAGACAGAAAAGTATTTCCATGTAACAGTCTAGCAGTATAGGCTGGCGGGGCAGTTCTGCTCTATGAAATCATTCAGGGACCCAGGTTCTTTCCTTCTTGGGTGCTCTGCCATCTCCCTGGGTGGTGTCTCCATCTGGGTAGTCAAACTAGGTTGCTGTCTTATCCAAATTCTGGCCATAGGATGTGGCAAATAGAGACAAAGTCCAGAGCCGGAAGCTCATTTTAATTTGCATGTGACACAGTACTTGAAAACATCATATCCTCAAATACACTGTTGTTCCAAATTTAGTCATATGACCACATGTAACTGCAAAGGGCACTGAGAAATGTAGTCTCCAGCTGAGTGGCTCTGTTTCCAGGAAAAAAGGATCTGGAGGACAACCAGCAGACGGTCACAGCATGTGCCACAATGTCAGGCTAACGTTGAGGTCTTACTGCTGTTATTGTTTTGTTTTGTTTTGGTTTGGTTTTACTTACATCCCACCATGTTCTAGGAAGGCCCTAAGGCACTTTCAGTATGTGAGTTAGAAAATCTCATTCAAATGGCTTATGAAGACACACAAATGATTTTGAAGTGGGGGAAGCACAATCAACTAATATCTTTCAAAGAAATCCATGCTCAGGTGTAATAGACCAGATACCTGTCATCCAGTAAAATGGTAAGTTACTGTGAGAATGGGATTTAGGTCAGAGCTGCTCTGAAGGGAATAAAGGCGCACAAGAGCATCAACATTTCTAGATACAGGGAGAAGGAGAGGGAACAGAGAGAATAAACCCAAAGGAGGATGTTAGTATCTAAAGTCAAACCTGTTCTCACTGCGATTTTGCCCAGATTTGGCAGGGTCAAGTGGTGGGTATGTCTGTTCCTCATCTATGAATACCAAATACACCCAGCCAAGGCACTTGTCCAGCAGGTTAATTCCAAGGTTTGGCTTAGAAGGGACTGAAATTGGATGAGCAAGGTATCTAATTCATGGCATATCAGGAGAAGCCAGAAGTCTGAGTCAGGGCTGAAGTGCTATAGGACTCCAAGGGTCCTTGGACAAAAGTGTAATAAACTGCAAGTCCAAAAGGGGAAAGTTCATCTTAAAAAAAAAAAAAAAAAAAAGAGGGAGCAAAAACCAAGTAAAAGGCTAGGTGTAAATAGAGCAGAATAAAACGAAGTGGAAAGCAAAGGGAGATGGGTGATTTCTGAGAATGGAACTGGATGGTCACATTTTCTGGTTGCTGGGCAAGTTCTGTGGATGACTTGGAATCTCGACAAGAATCAGGGTTAGTGTGGGAAAGGAAAGCACAGAAACAAGGGTTTTGTGAACTGTGTAACTCTCTGAGCTAAAGGCACAGAACCAAATTCCTGCTACTTCTAAGGTAATATGTCACCTCAACACACTCTCTGGGCATGGATTTAAAATAACAAATTAGAATAAATCATAATTAGAAAGCTAATTAACTGAAGCATGCACAATAGAAGACATAGGCCTTCAACTGTGCCCCCAAAGCCAGCTGACTTGTGCATTTGCATTTTTTTTCTTCCAGGAGTATAGATTATATCTAAATATATCTCAGTAAACCTAACAACTAAGCATGAGCACAATTAAGCCACTCCACATAAAGCAAAAAGCCTCACCAGGGTCAGCAAGCGGCAATGTCCTTTTAAATTTAAAGCTTCTATAAAGCCTAAAAGGAAATACCAATCAGCAATCCTTTATCCTTTTAATGAAGGCCAGCAACTCTCATATTTTTATCTGTCTTTGCTCTACACTACACAGATCTAGCCTCTGAGTGTGTTGTGTTCTCTCTGCTCACTACAGAATCAGCAGATTATATAACCAAAACGATTACTCTCTATTCCTTCATCATTTCTTTTGAGAGACAAGAAATCTTCAGCACTATTTAGTTATGCTCGCCTATAAATATAATACGTGGAATTTCAGATATGCAAAAGAAACCGAGTTTTC